>NC_091440.1:97957823-100705960 GCF_964237555.1 Oryctolagus cuniculus | reverse complement strand
GGCCCTGCCACCCATGTGGGAGACCAGAGTTTAATTTCTTGGCTCCTGGTTTGGGCCATGTTGATTCTATGAAAACTCAAGGTGTCCAAGTATCTTAGCTAGCATGTGGTGAAAGTTATTTGAATCCAGATAATCTGGTTACAGAGCCAGTCCTCTTAAGGATCACCCCGATTCAGTGTAAGGTATTCATTCCTATCTGCCCTCTTATCCATTTTGATTTTCACGGTCTCTTCTTAGTGCCTTCATACCAGTATGTTCAGATTCCAACATTCCTGGACTCAGACCATTACTCATCATCTGAAATGCCCTAGACCTGTGATTCCTGTCAGATGGCTGACACATCTAACCCATCTTGCTGGGCTCCATGCACAATTGGCCATATTTGCCAAATCTAGAAGTGAGGCATGGTCTATTGTAACAGAGGTATAATATTGCATATAAAATGTTCCTAGAACTCCAGCTTGTGTTGTTTTTTGTTAGAACTTCAGTTAGTGCCAGGAGCTCTCAAACACATAATCCCAGGGGAAAAACTCGCATCTCAGCTTTGGAAGTCTACTGTCATGCCCAAAACATATTGGCGGTTTTCTGAGAAGGTGCACTAGGCCATAGTGAGTGGATGCCAGCTTGAACAGGGTTGTCTGGCCTGGTGCCATGGAAGCAAGTTGTCTCCCTTCATGTAAACTCATGAGAGTAAACCCAGCCACCTGAGAGTATTGAGGAGAAAGGTAACCACCCAGGATTAGGGAGCAGTGACTTCAAGACATTTCACCTCTGGAGCCAGGCAGAGGTGGGATGACCAGGAAGGAGCTGAACGTTTCTGAAACTCACACCCATTCTCCTGTACAGGTCTATCAAGCATTGCTGTTGTCCATCTAGCAGTGTCACTGGTCATGGTATAATGGTGGGTTGGATCATCTCAAAAGCTGTATGCACTTGGAACCTCTGAAAATGTCCTTACTTGGAAGAGGGCTCTTTACATATGTAATTTAGTTGAGGATCTCAAGGTCAGATCATCATGGGTTAACCAAGATGTCACTGGGTCCTAAATCTGATGGCATGTGACCTCCAAAGAGACTAAAGTGAAACCAGAACACACATGCTGAGGTGGTCATTTGGAAGATGGAGGCAAAGATGGAGTTTAGTGGCTGCAAGCTTAGGAATACCAAGGATTTCCAGTGGCAGTACAGTCTAGGACAGAAGCATGGGACAGAGTTCTCCCTCAGAGGACCCAGAAGAAACCAGCCCTACAGTACCTTGATTTCACACATTTCTGACCTCTGGAACCATGGCAGGTTGCCTTGGGGAACCTTGTATTCTTCCAGGGGGCATTTGGATATTTATGCCATCATTTATGGCCACAGAAAATTGTAAACTTAAAAATTATCCTGCTATAAAGTCCTTAAATTGCACGTCTTGCCTGTGGTTTCCTTGCTGGGACCAAACCAAATGATTTCAAGGACCTTGTCTGGTCCATGGCAGAACATTCCCCACACTGTAGTGTCAAGTTTGTGGTAATTTGTTAAGACATTCCTGGAAAAGTGGCTTTTGTGGTCTCTCCTGGTTTGTGTTAAACTTTTAAAACGTAGGGCTTTCATTTTTCTGTCATAACTCACTGCAGACAGGGAACAGAAAACAGATTACCTGGCTAAATAAGGCTATCATTTTCCTCAGGTACTGATTCCATTTCTCTTCTAGAAGCTTCTGCTTCTCAGTCCAGACATGCATCACCCACTTCTGATAGTCATCAATTTTGCTCAGCATGACATAGAGTTTCTGCATCTCATAACCTTTCCCCGTGTTTTGGGTAGCTTTCATTCGATGGATTATGTAGTTTCTTGAAAAAAAAATTGACAAAGATTAGTTTGATTAGTTAAGGAGCTTAAGTTTTCTCGTTCCTCACATCATCCCTTGTTGCCTTCATTTCCCTCATTCCTCACATCATCTCTTGCATGTAGAGAGGAATGGGATGGGATGGGAACAGGGTTTTTGTTTCTGTTATTAACAAGGCATTAATCTATTTCCCTATGGGAATAAACTTCCAATAATCTAAATGGCAATTGAATTTTCTTTTTTTTAACTTTTATTTAATGAATATAAATTTCCAAAGTACAGCTTATGGATTACAATGGCTTCCCCCCCATAATGTCCCTCCCACCCGCAACTCTCCCCTTTCCCACTCCCTCTCCCCTTCCATTCACATCAAGATTCATTTTCAATTCTCTTTATATACAGAAGATCAGTTTAGCATACATTAAGTAAAGATTTCAACAGTTTGCTCCCACACAGAAACATAAACTGAAAAATACTGTTTGAGTACTACTTATAGCATTAAATCTCAATGTACAGCAGACTAAGGACAAAGATCCTACATGAGGAGTAAGTGCACAGTGACTCCTGTTGTTGACTTAACAAATTGACACCCTTGTTTATGGCATCAATAATCACCCTAGGCTCTTGTCATGAGTCGCCAAGGCTATGGAAGCCCCCTGAGTTCACCGACTCTGATCATATTTAGACAAGGCCATGGTCAAAGTGGAAGTTCTCTCCTCCCTTCAGAGAAAGGTACCTCCTTCTTTGATGACCCATTCTTTCCACTGGGACCTCACTCGCAGAGGTCTTTCATTTAGGTTTGTTGTTGTTGTTGTTGTTGTTGTTTTGTTTGTTTGTTTTGTTTTGTTTTTGCCAGAGTGTCTTGGCTTTCCATGCCTGAAATACTCTCATGGGCTTTTCACCTAGATCAGCATGCCTTAAGGGCTGATTCTGAAGCCAGAGTGCTGTTTCGGACATCTGAAATGGCAACTGAATTTTCATTAACAATTCAGTTTCTTAGCATTCAAAAGCATTGCTTGTCATTTCAATATGTAAAAATGTTTAAATACATGTATATTTAAAAAATTGTCTCAATGGGCACAATTCTCCATTTAAAAAAACTGATGTGTAAGACATGTAGCAAGTACTTAATACAATTATTAAAAGACAATGTCCAATCATCAAAAGCACTCACATTTTTAATAGAAAACTTTTATTTAATAAATATAAATTTCAAAAGTACAACTTTTGGATTATAGCAGTTCTTTCCCCTTAACCGCCCTCCCACCCACAAACCATCCCATCTGCTACTGCCTCTCCCATCCAATTCTTCATTAAGATTCATTTTTAATTTTCTTTATATACAGAAGATCAGCTGTATACTCAGTAAAGATTTCCACAGTTTGCACCCACACAGACACATAAAGTATAAAGTACTGTGTGAAGACTAGTTTTACCCTTACTTCTCCTAGTACAACACTAAGGACAGGGTCCCTACATGTGGAGCAAGTGCACAGTGACTTCTGTTGTTGATTTAAAAATTGGCACCCTTATTTATGATATCAGTATCACTCGAGGCACTTGTCATGAGTTGCCAAGGCTGTGGAAGTCTCTTGAGTTCACAAACTCTGACCTTATTTAGACAAGGCCATAATCAAAGTGGGAGTTCACTCCTCCCTTCAGAGAAAGGTACCCCCTTCTTTGATGGCCCCTTCATTCCATGGGGATCTCACTCACAGAGATCTTTCATTTAGGTCACTTTTTGCTATAGTGTCTTGGCTTTCCATGCCTGAGATACTCTGATGGGCTTTTTAGCCAGATCTGAATGCCTTAAGGGCTGATTCTGAGGCCAGAGTGCCAAAGCACTTATAAATGAAAATAGTGATTGATCAATTAGCTGTGTCAAAAATACAATGAATAAATGCTAAACAAAAAGAAAACAAGGCCCTGTGAGCAAAAAGAAAGCATAATTAATACAAGAGTAATAAGGAAAGCTTTAAAGTCTTTTAAATTTCATTTTAATTGAAAGGCAGAAAGCACTTCCATCCACTGGTTGACTCCCCAAATGCCAGTAGCATCCAGAGCTGTCGCATGCCAAAACCATTGTCAGGAACTCTTACTAGGTCTCCCATGTGTGTAGAATGGACCCACACCATTGTGCATCTTAACCAATGTGCCAAATGCTCATGCGATGAAGATTTTTAGGAATGTACTAAGTAAATCTTGAAGATTTAAAATCTCTCAAGTTTTGCCATTCTCATTTCTACAGGAGAGAAAAAAAGGAATCTGAGCCAAATTCAGCATTTTTTCTAAAGTTATACTCTCTCTCTCTCTCCATAAAGCAACATGGGTGTTTCCCAAAGTGTGGACCCTGGGCACCTGGACTGCATCATTGGGGTGCTTGTTGGAAGTACGGATTCCAGGGTGCTTCCCCAGACCTTTTGAGTCACTATCTTGCTGATAGTCTTTTGGAATCTCCAGTTTCAACAAAACCTCAGGTAAATTTTCTTTTACTAAAATTTGAAAACCATTATGCTAACCACCAGCATGGGAAGAAGAGGATGAAGAGTTTCAGGTTGCCTGGGCAAGCAGTAGAAGATGGCCCAAGCGCTTGGTCCTTAGCACCCACATAGGAGACCAGGAAGAAGCACCAGGTTCCTGGCTTCAGATTGGGCAGCTCTGGCCATTGCGGCCATTTGGGGAGTGAACCTACAGAAGGAAGACCTTTATCTCATCTCTTCCTCTCACTATCTGTTACTCTACCTCTAAAATAAATAAATAAATAGAATCTGTAAAACTAGAGAATACTACCAACAAGCTGAAAATGACAGTTACATTGGGGGTGGTGAGTAGTCTGGGAGAACACAGAGATATGAGAAAATGTGTCAAGATGTAGTGAGAGAATGGAACAAAAATGGCTGGGTTATGGAAGATTTTCATAGGTTTTTTAAATGATTTACTTATTTATTGAGGGTCAGAGTTACACAGAGAGAGGAGAAGCAGAGAGAGAGAGAGAGGTCTTCCATCTGCTGGTTCACTGTCCAGTTGGCCACAATGACCAGAACTATGTGGATCCAAAGCCAGGAGTCAGGAGCCTCCTCTGGGTCTCCCATGTGGGTTCAGGGGCTCAAGGACTTGGGCCATCTTCTACTGCTTTCCCAGCCCATAGCAGAGAGCTGGATCGGAAGAGGAGCAGTCGGGACTAGAACCAGAGCCCATATGGGATGCAGGTGCTTCAGGCTAGGGCATTAACCCACTGCACCACAGCACCAGCCCCATCTTCACAGGTATTTTAAAGAGTTTGGAATGTTTTTTGGGTAATAGAGATTATTTTCCTCAGTATATATACATTTAGAAGTCCATGACTACTTTTTTCATATTATGCATCATTTTCCATGAACTTTTTAGGAGTCATATGAATGAACTTTAGAAATTTTTTTGCACCTGAATAAGGTTATAACTATTTGCTGTGACTTTATGAAGTACCTACCTATCTTTGTGTGTGTGTGTGTGTGTTGATATATTCTCTCAGGTGAATCCATACAATTTACCCAAAATTCTGTTTGAAAAGTTGCCTTTCTATGGAATGCTACTCAGCCATAAAAAAGAATGAATCCTTTCTTTTGCAACAAAATGGATGCAACTGGAAACCATTATACTTAGTAAAATAAGCCAGTCCCAAAGTGATAAATACTGTATGCTTTCCCTGAACTATGGTAACTAATAGAGTATCAAAAATATAATGTATATGAGTGAAATTGACATTTTGAGATGCAGTGATTATTTATGACCCTTGTCTCTACTGTTGAGGTACAGTGATTGTTTCTTCGATTTGTTGAGTGTTGTACTTAGTGTAGGGTTAATCTTATGAGTATGAGATAGAGTGAGAGTAGATCATTATGAAAATTAAAGGAAGGACTGATCAAGAAGGAGGAGGCATGGTAGAGTGGGAAGTATTGCTATGATCCAAAATCTGTGTATGTGAAATATTTTAAAAAGATTTTTTAAATACAAATTTTTAAATTAAAAATAAAAATTTTTTTCTTCTTTCTTCCTCCCTCCCTTCCTTTTCTTCCTAGAGAGAATAACTTTGCTTTCTTTGCTTTTAGGTCTCTTTTATGAGTAGATATAATTAATACTCTGAAACCTGATGTATATATGGATCATATAATACTAATATGTATTAACTTTTATTTTTCCCATAAGCCTCTTTTTCATACCACATGTTTTCTGTCATTTTCTTTTCTTTCTTCTTCTTTTTTTTTTTTTTTTGACTGGCAGAGTCTACAGTGAGAGAGAGAGACAGAGAGAAAGGTCTTCCTTTTCCGTTGGTTCAACCCCCAATGGCCGCTGCGGCCAGTGCACTGCGCTGATCCGAAGCCAGGAGCCAGGTGCTTCTCCTGGTCTCCCATGTGGGTTCAGGGCCCAAGGACTTGGGCCATCCTACACTGTACTCCCAGGTCACAGCAGAGAGCTGGACAGGAAGAGGAGCGACTGGGACAGAATCCAGTGCCCCGTCTGGGACTGGAACCCAGTGTGCCAGCTCTACAGGCAGAGGATTAGCCTATTGAGGCATGGCGCTGGCCCTATCATTTTCTATTTACTACATATGTGTTCTTTTGAGATCTCTCCCCCCATCATTTTTCCCTTTTGATATAATATTTCACTACTTGGTTACATTTTTTCCATTTCATTTTAGGTATGTTTCATGTATATTTAGAGATAATTCATTCTGAAATACTGATACTCAGCCTAGGGAGAACCATGGGAATTAGCTCTGTATTTAAAAGTCCCAGCAGAGAGAAGCAAGGCTATTCATCCTCCTAACCTTTTGTTTCCACTCTCTTAGCCAATGCCATTTGTATTGATAACATATTGCCCCCATTGTAAAGAATGGTTTTTTTTATCTGCTTTACATTTATAATGATTTGCATTTACTGAATATCTACTAAGAGTCAGATCAAGCACTAGAAATTATACACCAATCCTCTCTACTCTTTGTTGAAGCAAATATCATTGCATTCCTAGTAGAGACATCCCATTTGCATCTCAGAGAGGTTCAAAATTAGACATTTAAATCAAAATCTGCCTGATTTCCATAACCAAATCTGAGTAATATATTTTCATGTGGTTTAACCTTGTTCATGTAATGTTCTTCAAACAATTCTAGATTAGACATTTTGAGTCTCCCACAAACGTTTCTTTTTGTAATTTTACTTATTTGGGAGACAGAGACAGGCGGAGAGAGTTCCCTTCTATAGTTGGGACTGGGCCAGGCCAAAACTGGGAGCCAAGAAGTCAAACCAAGTGTCCCACATGGTGAGCAGGAACCAAATTACTTGAGCCATCACCAGAGCCTCCCAGGGTTCACATTAGCAGGAAGATGGTGTCAAGATCCAGACTCAGAGCCAGCTATTGAACCCAGGGACACAGTGGGGTGAGATGTGAATATTTAACTGCTAGGCTGAATGCCCACCCAACCCCTACAAAATTCACATTTCCTTTGCCCTATTGGTTTTTACTGTTAAAAAGGTCAGTGAATCCACTTTCAATTACAAAACCCACAGCTTTCCCTTAGTTAACTGGAGTTATAGTGTTCCACCAAGGCAGAGTGTCCTTTAGGACAACGGGAAACCCTGCAGTAGTAATTTCACTACCACCTTTATATTCCTTCAGGAGTTAGGTGCATGCCCTTTGTTCTAGCTTACAGATGTGCATGAAGCTTTATTCCCCCTTAGATCCATCAGCCACATGAATGGCTTTCACTGCCCTAGAAAGGTTCTTCAGTTATCCTCTGTCATGTGCAGACTGAGTTATAAGATCTTTAGGATTCTGTTAGCTGGCCATTCTTTAGGGTTCTTGTAGCCCATAGCAGAGTACATGGTTCACGTACTGGCTCTATGCTTCTGATTCAGCTTCCTGATAAGATATAGGCACTAGAAAAGATTTCTTGGAAAAGACCTCAGAGGCACAGGCAGTCAAAGCCAAAATTAACTATTGGGATTGCATCAAATTGAGAAGGTTCTGTACTGCAAAAGAAACAGGAAAGTGAAGAGGCAACCAACAGAATGGGAAAAATATTTGCAAACTATGCAACTGATAAAGAATTAATAACCAGAATCTACAAAGAGATCAAGAAACTCCACAACAACAAAACAAACAACCCAAGGACCTCAATAGACATTTTTCAAAAGAGGAAATCCAAAGGGCCAACAGACACATGAAAAAATGTTCAGCATCAGTAGCCATCAGGGAAATGCAAATCAAAGCCACAATAAGGTTTGACCCCACCCCGGTTAGAATGGCTCACATACAGAAATCTACCAACAAGAGATGCTGGTGAGGATGTGGGGAAAAAGGGACACTAATCCACTGTTGGTGAGAATGTAGACTTGTAAAGCCACTATGGAAGTCAGTCTGGCGATTCCTCAGAAACCTGAATATAACCCTACCATACAACCCAGCCTTCCCACTCCTTGTAATTTACCCAAAGGAAATTAAATTGGCAAATAAAAGAGCTGTCTAAATGTCAACATTTATTGCAGCTCAATTCACAATAGCTAAGACCTGGAATCAACCTAAATGCCCATTAACAGAAGACTGGGTACAGAAATTATTGGATATGTACTCTATAGAATACTATACAGCAGTAAAAAAAACAATGAAATCTGGACATTTGCAACAAAATGGAGGAATCTGGAAAACATCATGCTGAGTGAAATAAGCCAGTCCCAGATGGACAAATATCATATGTTCTCCCTGATCGGTGACAACTAACCGAGCACCAAAAAGGAAACCTGTTGAAGTGAAATGGACACTATGAGAAACAATGACTTGATCAGTCCTTGACTTGACTGTTGATGAACAACTTCCTACTTTATACCTTGTAGTATTTTTTTGTTCTACTTAATAATATTGGTTGAACTCTGTAATTAATACACAGTTATTCTTAAGTGTTGAAACTTAACTGAAAAGTGATCCCTGTTAAATGTAATGTGTCAATAAGAAAGGGAAGTGATGTACAGTTTGGGACATGCTCAATCGGACTTGCCCCAAATGGTAGAGTTAGAAACGTGCCAGGGGATTCCAATCCGATCCCATCAAGTTGGCATGTACCAATGACATCTCACTAGTCCAAGTGATCAATTTCTGTTCACAATTGATTATAATGATAGGACTAAGAGTCAAAGGGATCACATAAACAAGTCTAGTGTCTGCAAATACTGATAGAATAAAAAAGGGAGAGAATGATCCAACATGGGAAGCGGATACACAACAGACTCATAGAATGGCAGATGTCCTAAATAGCACTCTGGCCTCAGAATCAGCACTTAAGGCATTCAGATCCGGCTGAAAAGCCCATGAGAGTATTTCAGGCATGGAAAGCCAAGACACTCTGGGAAAAAAAGAAGACCTAAATGAAAGATCTCTGTGAGTGAGATCCCAGTGGAAAGAACAGGTCATCAAAGAAGGAGGTACCTTTCCCCGAATGGAGGAAAGAACTTCCACTTAGACTATGACCTTGTCTAAATATGATCAGAGTTGGTGAACTCAAAAGGCCTCCATAGCCTTGGCAACTCATGACAAGAGCCTAGGGTTGTTACTGACACCATAAACAAGAGTGTCAATTTGTTAAGTCAACAACAGGAGTCACTGTGCACTTACTCCTCATGTAGGATCTCTATCGTAAATGTGTTGTACATTGTGATTTAATGCTATAACCAGTATTCAAACAGTATTTTACACTTTGGGGTTCTGTGTGGGTGCAAACCGTTGAAAGCTTTACTTAATATATGCTAAATTGATCTTCTGTATATAAAGAGAATTGAAAATGAATCTTGATGTGAATGGATGGAGAGAGAGAGTGGGAGAGGAGAGGGTTGCCAGTGGGAGGGAAGTTATGGGGGGAAAATCCATTGTAATCCATAAGCTGTACTTTGGAAATTTATTTAAAATATATATATATAAATTCACTTTTAACGGTGTATGATCATGTGAAAGCTACACCAAAAAGATAAATTATTGATAAATTGTTGATACTTCCACATTTTTCCTCACACTAAGGGACAGTTGCCTGAAATCACATCTTCTTTATCCCACATCAAGGTCATTCTACCAATAGCACCTCACAAGGAATACATCAGTCATGAGGATTATAGCCAAGACCACAAATTCCAGTTTTTGGTTATCATCACTTAAAAATGATAGCCCCTTGGGGTGGGCACTTGATTCAGTGGTTAAGATGCCATTCCACATTGGAGAATCTGGGTTCTAATACTGGCTCTGCTTCTGAATTCCAGCTTTCTGCTAATGTGCATCCTGGGAGGCAGGGGACAGCTTGGCTTAAGTACTCTGGTGCCTAATTCAGTAAGGGAGATGCATATTGAATTCTCAGCTACTCTCTTGAGTCTAGTCCAGCCCCAGATCTTGGGGACATTTGGAAAGTGAACCAGCAGATGGAACAGCAGGGAGTGTGATCTTTATCATCATCCAGATAATATTTTTCAAGCCTCTACTTGTCTAAGAAAATTTAAGGAACTGCTGAGGAAGTTTAAACACTTATTTCATCACAGACATAAAAATATTTAAG
Source organism: Oryctolagus cuniculus (assembly GCF_964237555.1). Classification (NCBI taxonomy): domain Eukaryota; kingdom Metazoa; phylum Chordata; class Mammalia; order Lagomorpha; family Leporidae; genus Oryctolagus; species Oryctolagus cuniculus. The sequence continues at coordinate 100,695,561 of NC_091440.1, read as the reverse complement.
CAAGGGGGCTGGTGCTGTGGCATAGCAAGTAAAGCCACTGCCTGTAATGTTGGCATCCCATATAGGCACTGGTTCAAGTCCTGGATGTTCCCCTCCCATCCAGCTCCCTGCTAGTGTGCCTGGGAAAGCAGTGGAAGATGGCCCACGTGCTTGGGTCCCTATACCCATGTGGCAGTCCTAGAAGAAGCTCCTGGCTCCTGACTTCTGATCGGCCTAGTTCCAGCTGTTGCAGTCACTGGGGAGTGAACCAGCGGATGGAAGAGATCTATCTATGTCTTCCACCCTCTGCAAGGAATTCTTCCTTTGGAATGAAATAAATCTTTAAAAAGATATTTAAGCAAAACCCTAGGAAGAGAGAACAGAGTTACATTTAATACACTGTATCCTGAACTCTAATCATGCATTTTAAGCTCATTTCTGCAGGGTTAAGTCTCCTACTTCTTTGAGTGTTCCTGGTGTCAATTCTTTGCTACCCACACAGCATATACAATAGCTGGCCTATATGGGAAGGCCCCATTAGAGAATCTGTGAGTCAGTGGGGAATGTCACAGTGGGTCTCCTATGACATCACCAGGACTGGGAGGCGATGTTTAGCAACCAGTTCCTAGAACGGTTAGCCACTACCTGTGGGAGCAGGAAACCCATTTTCTTAGCTTCCTAGTGGATACTGTTGTTAGCATTTGCCTAGATTCCATGAAAAAGATTAAAATCACTGAATTTCTCCACATTTTTATCAAAATGTCAAGTGAGAAAGATGGTGAATCTGAATTAGAAAAAAATGCCAAGCAATCCCCCACCATGAGGGGAAACCCCAGGAACACTGCAGATGTTCCAGCGGCCCCGATGCTTGAAATCCCAGCCTCCGTACAGGACATCATCTCTCAGATTGAACGAGCAGAGGCCGTTTGAGCTAGAGAGGTAGGAAATGAACCAGAAATATACAGACTGCGCACTAAAAAAATTATTTCTATTTCAGAGAGATAGAGAGATAGAGACAGAGACAGAGATATCACTGGTTCATTCCCCAAGTGCCAATAATAGCTGGAGCTTGGTCAGGCTGAAGCCAGGAGCCAGGAACTCAGTCCAGGTATTCCAGGTGGGTGACAGGGACCCAACTACTTGAGACATCCCTTGCTGCCTCCCAGGGTGCACTTGTGCAGGAAGCTGTAATGGGGAGTGGAAATAGGACTCAAACTCAGACACTCCATGGGGTACAGGCATCTCAACACCTGTCTGAAGTGTTTATGCTAGATGCCCACCCTTGCACTTTTAAAAATCTTTCCAGGACAGGTAGGTTCTTTTTAAAGTTCACTGTGTTTTCATGACATTTGACTTTGTGGTAACAGACTACAAATGATGTGACTTGACTCTGATTCTTTGATTAATAAAGCTCCAACCTGGTATCAATCTCTTCTTGTCAGAATTAATCAAGCAGTTAAGAAATACAGCACCTGTGGTCGAGCTAAGGCACAGCGGGTGAAGCTGCTCTTGGGAGGCCAGCATCTTATATGGTGGCTTTTCTTCCTCTGATCTAAATTCCTACTAATGTGCCTGGGAAAGCAACAGAGAATGGCCCGAGTTCTTGGGCCCTGCCACCCATGTAGGGAGCCAGCATGGAGTTCCTGGCCCCTGGCTTCAGCCTGGCCCAGACTTCAGAGAGCACTCTTTCTCTCTCCCTCTCTCCCTCTCCCTTCCTCTCTCTCCTCTGAAATTCTGCCTTTCAAACAAATTGATGTCTTTAAAACACCCATCAAACTCTTTGAAATGTGGTCATCCTGCTTTACATTCCCATCAGAAATATATGAGTTTCAGTTGCTCTTCACCTTCATCAACACTTTTTGTGGTCAATCTTTTAACTATCATCCACTCAAAAGTGATATAATTGTATCCATTTGCACTTTCATATAGATGATGCTGAGATGCTTCCCATGGGGTTATCTGCACTGGGTATGTCTTTTTGGGTGGTTAAATATTTTGCCCACATTTTTTAAAAAACTAAGTGACTGAGTGGTATATAGTCTTATCATTCAGTCTGGAGAATTTAGTCTGAATGCAGCTTCTTATTGGATGATTTATAAATATTTTCTCCCCTTCACTGGTTTCTCTTTTCATTCTAATAATAGTGTGTTTCAAAGAACAGAACTTCTAAACCCAATTTTTCATTTTGTTTTCTGCATCAGGTTTCTGGTGTGGCACACATGCAAATTTTGCCTGACCAAAAGTCCCAAACTTTTCCTCCTATGTTCTAGGAGTTTCACACTTTGCGATTTTACATGCATGTCTACCATCCATTTCGTATTAAGCTTTAAGTATGATTCAGCTTTCCATTATCATAAATGTCTGAGGCAGGCAGTCTTTACAAAGCAAAGAGGGTTATTTGGGCAAAGAGGGTTACTTGGGCTCACAGTTGAGGGAGCTAGGACCATCACTATAGATTTGAGTAAACAGAGAAGAGACATCACTGCTTTTTCCCAGATGAAGTTCCTTTTCCTCGCTTCATCCTGGCCTTTCCCTAGCTGTTGTGCCTTTTGGAAATCAGTGGACAGAAGCTCTATCAGTGGATTGAAGATCTCTCTCTCTTCCTCTTTCTCTCCATGGCCCTGCCTTTCAACCAAACAAGTAAGTCTAACACAAAGGTACATCAGTGGTGATTTTCATCATATCCTCATTCAACTTGCCTGTTTGACTTGAGAGTGAGACATATATGGATTTAGGAGAATGATAATGGATAATTGTAAGCTATCCCCTGTGGCAAGCAGCTGTATCTTATTGGTTTCACTACTTGGGCAAATTTAAACACCTTACCTACTATAGTTTTTGCATTGTGAGACTTACATAGAACACCTTACAGTAAAACTGGCTATACTAAGGTGATAACAACTGAACTTTAACCACATTAGAAAAAATTCTACAGTTTACTTTCCCTTCTACATTGTTTTTGAGGTCAATTTACATCTTTTGATATTGTGTTTCCCTTAACAAATTGTCACAGACATTATTATTTTGAATAGCTTTGCCTTTCATCTTTAAAGACATAAATGATTTTCACTCCACCATTATAGCATTAAAGCATACTGATCTTACTGTGTACGCAGTTTCATAAGTGAGTTTTATACTTTCATGTTACTAATCAGTATACTTGACTCTCTGATGAAGAACTACTTTTAGAATTTATTGTAAGGCAGTTTCATGATGTAGCATGAGCTAACTGGTAGGCTAAACCTGACTGTGGATTTTTGGACAATTTGTAAAGGAAGTGGTTGAGGTTAGGGGCTAAGGGTTATGGTTCATGTCACAGCTTCTGTTTTCCTAGGAGAGTCTTTAACTCTAATTTTCAAGGACAGCTTTGCAAGTAAATATTTTGTGGGCAGTGATTGTCCCTCAATACTTGGAACATATCATGCCATTGTACCTTGATCTGTATTATTTCTGTTCAGAAATCCATTGGTAGTCTTATCAAATGTCCTTGCATGTTAGATGCTCCTTGTCTTTTGCTGTTTTCAGAATTGTCTTTATCATCTTATTTTTCATATTCTGTTTTTAAAAAGATTTATTTATTTATTTGAAAGATAAAGTTATAGATAGGAGAGAGAAGAGGGGGGGGAGAGAGAGAGAGAGAGAGAGAGATCTCCCATCTGCTGCTTCACTCTCCAAATGGCCACAAAAACCAGGGATGGGGCAGGCCAGGGGCCTGGAATTCCATCTGGATTGCCAACAGGGGTTACAGGAGATCCTCCATTGCCTCCCCAGGCACATTAGGAGAAAACTGGATCAGAAGCAGAACAGCTGGGACTCAAACCAACCTGCCACCCCAATATGTGATGTCTGCACTTTAAGTAGTGGCTTAAGCTACTGTAGCATAATGCTAGGCCTTGGTTATGTTTCTGTAAAGCAATAATGTCTATACAACTGGTGGAGCAGTCACTTTTTTGAGACTTCACTTCTGTTGTAATTCTGTTGGATACATATTTTCTATGGACAGAAGAGTAAAAGGGCATTGCCTGCATGGGTTGCAGTGGTCTGGAGCCAGTGAGGGTGCAGATGTGTAGTCTGTGCATCTCTGCAAGAAGGCATTAGAGATTTCAGGAACACTCAGCTCCAACATGTGTGTGTGTGTGTGTGTGTGTGTGTGACTCCGACAATTGAATAAATAATTAAGTCTTTGAAAAAACAGTAACATCTACCTTACTGTTTCTAGCTGACCCTGCCAATGTTTACAAAGTGACAGAGACAGAGAGAGACAGAAAATATTTCCCATCTGTGATTCATTCCCAAAGTGGCTCCAATGGCCAGAACTGGGCTGGTCTGAAGCCAGGAGCCAGGAGCTTCTTCTAGGTCTCCCATGTGGGTGGTAGGGTCCCAAGAGCTTGGGCCATTTCCCAGGCACATTAGCAGGGTGCAAGATTGGAGAAGGAGAGAGATAAACAGGGATATATAGATAGACAGATGGATAGACAGAAGACAGATAGACGATTCATTCACTGATTCATTCTCCAAATGGTTACAATGGCCCAGGATGTTCCAGGCTATAGCTAAGAGCCTGGAACCCCACCCTGTCTCACATACTGGTGGCATGGGCCCAAGTACTTTGTCCATATTCTGCTGCATTTCGAGGCACATTCACAAGAGGAGAGATTACAAGCAGATCAGCTGAGGCCCAAACTGGCACTCTGATATTAGAATCAGGAGAATCCTGCAATCCACACCACAATGCTGGGCCCTTCACCATTTGTTTAAAATATTTCATCTCCTTACAAGAAATTCCATGTAATGGGGGTTAGGAAACACTAGAAAACTGCCCAAACAGGTCAATTTACATTTAGACACCCAACATAAAAGCATCTATTTCTATTTTGGACACTGACTTCCTTGGAGTTGAAGAACAAATCCAAACAGATACCTTTCAAAAACTTGATTCATAAGACTTATCACTGAGCTTTCTTCCTCCAAATCTTTACCTGTTTCATTGAGAAAAGCCTCTGAATAGCAGTAAATGCATGATAGCCATGATTATACTCCTGAATACAATTTATTTAGTAGTTACCTGATGTTATAAAGCTATATGGTTATGCTTATCTATTTGTAAGCACAAAATAATGTTTTTCCTCTCTTCAAGATGTTATTTTGTCTGACATAACTGCATTTGATGTTGAAGAACACTACCACTGGATAGTACAAATGGAGATGTTTCCAGAAACACTGGGAGCCATTGAGAACAATGTCAACTATGTAGCATCAGCACCACTTTCCTTAATGATAAGAAGACACAGAAGAACAAAACAGGTAATTGTGTTTTGTGACTTTGCAAATGGAGTTTTCTTTTTTTTCTCAAAATGCAGGTTGGTGGAAGTATCATTTATAGACCATAAAACTCCACATGTTAAATGATTCTCAGTACCTTTCAAGAGCTCTGAAATCCAATCAGAGGGCCCCAACACAGGCCCATGTTTCACCCACTATTGACAGTGAGAAATTGAATTCCTCCACACTATGACTGTTATCTACTTCTCCCTTAAATTGCGTCAGTCTTTGTGTATTTGGGGGCTTGGCTGTGTGCTGTATGTTTATAATCATTACAGCTTGCTGATATATTGACCCTTGCTGTCTCTAGAACCATTGTTGCTGTGCTGATACCTGTTTTGTCAGATATTATGTAATCTGCAGCTCCCACATATTCAAAGTGTATCTTTTTTCTATCACTTTACTTCTGACCTCTTTGTCTCTTTGAATCCAAGGTGTGTTACCTGTAGTTGGATCTTGTGGGACTTTTGCATTTCATACATGTCTGACAATCCAGGTGTTCCACGTGGGCAGTAGGGACCCAGACACTTCAGTCATTGGTTGTGGGAGGAAAGTTGCTGAGTTTCTCCTTCAGCCATTCAATATATTTTCTGTCTATTGATTTATGGCCCTTTTGAAAGCATCAAAGTTTCTTACAGTAAGAAAAGGTAGAAAAGGGAGATGGGAACCAAACAAGAAAACTGAACACATCAAGCATAGCCAAACTCAGGGGAAAGTTGGATTTGCATTCTATCTAATCCCAAAGTTGAAGTAAAAGTGAGTTAATGATGTCACAACTGAGATCATCTCCTTAACTCTGGAAGCAACTCTGGGTGATTGTAAGAAAACATGATTCTAAAACCAAAACTTGTAGAGCTACAGATTTCTCTCTGTTTTTCTTTTTTCAAAGATTTACTTACTTGAAAGGCAGAGTGACAGAGACAGAAGGAGACACAGAGAGAACGAGATCTTCCATCTACTGGTTCACTTCCCAGTTGGCTAGGCCAGGGTGAAGTCAGAAGCTTGGAACTCCATCTAGTTTATCCCCATGTGGGTGACAAAGGCTGGGAAATAGGCCCTCCCCCACTATCCTCCTAGGCACATTAGCAGGGAGATGGATCAGAAGCAGGGCATCTGGGACTCCAGTGAGCTCTCCAACATGGGATGACAGGGTCATAAGTTGTGGATTAATCTGGTATGGCACAAGGCCAGCATCATAGTTAAAGTTTTCTGACTAATCTTCAATGGATGGTTACCTGTCCATTTGGGCTAAATTAATTAGACACAGAGCACAGCACAAAAGAAGCAATGCGATCTCATTGTTTTGTTTTGTTTTCCTTTTTTTCCTTCCAGTATCTAGAGGTGCTCTATGGAAAACATGGAAACACAGATTTATAAAGCGACCTGCAACAGCCCTTGCACTAAGACCAGATCAAATGATTGCTGATCAATTTACAACCAACACCAAGGTTTTGGAAATTCAATGTATGTTACAAGAACTCATATGTTCTTCAATGTTCAACAAAATGGAAAACACTGCAATCAAATATATCTCAGCAACTATATTAAATCTTTCCAAAGGCTTGAGTGCTGTGTGTGAACAAGTCAATGTTTCTAACATTGTAAGTGGCAGCATGTTTTTTGAGAAGTATGAAACAGAAAAAGAGCTCTCCAGAAGGATGATCTCTGACCTCAGTGAGCAAAACAAGCTGCTTCAACAAAAACTGCAAGAGAAAGAAGAAAACTATGAACAGCTAATTCAAACCACAGGTCTTGCAGGCCAGCAAGAATATACATCAGTGCCCACATCCAGGACCAATACCAAGGCTGGGGACACACCAGACAGTATAGACAATATTTTAGCCAAGGAATTGGAAAATACTTTATATAAGTCTCAAATAAAAAAGATCAAATCCTCCGAGATAAAGTGGGGCTCTTCACTTTTACTTAAAGCCCCAGCTGTACTGACCCCAGACTTGCTGGGACAACAATACCATCCACATGAAGACCATCAACAAATGGGTCCTGGGCCTTTGGAAGCTACTGCTGACATGAAGATACTGGGATCAATGAAGCAGCAAGAGGTGGTCCTGGAGAAGCTGAGCCAGGGCCTGAAGACAGAGACACAGCTGGAGCTGAACACAAATGCAGCTCCCCCCTTCACCAAGTCCTCACAACCTGGAGCACCTCCCGTTTACCCACAGCCCCACCCAAAGTACAAAACTCTCACTCCTCTGAAAACCCAGGCCCTGATGACCACTCTGATCACCCAGCAGGCCCAGACCCTGGGTACCAACTGACCATCCAGCAGGCAGAGGCCCTGGGGACCACTCTGACCCCCCAGCAGGCCCAGGCCCTGGATACCACTGTGACCACCCAGCAGGCAGAGGCCCTGAAGACCACTCTGACCCCCCAGCAGGCACAGGCCCTGGGGACCACTCTGACCCCTCAGAAGGCCCAGGCCCTGGGAACCCCTCTGGACCCCCAGCAGGCCCAGGCCCTGGGGACCACTCTGGCCCCTCACCCCACCCAGACTTAGGGGGCCCACCTTACCGCTGACAAGGCCCTTCCTACTCCAGGGAAGCCCCTTGAGTTGGAGGCTGCGAAGCCTAAGAAGGACTTTCCTCAAACTGCCCAGCCACCTCCAGCAATGAAGGCTCTGCTCACTCCCAGGTGGCCTATAAAATCTAGAATAACATCCATCTCTACAAAGAGCCCAGGTCTCCATGGTCCTCTCTCTCCTGGCCAATTCTTGGCTTCCAGGCCATCTTCTTTCCCTGGAGAGCTCTTGGAGTCTGGACCCTCCTCTGCACAGCCTCTGGCACACCAGCCTCCTGTCTCCACTGGGCAGCCCCCCTCTCTCCAGGCCCCTTCTTCCATTGTGCAACATCTGGTACCACCAACCTTTCCTGGCAAAGCTTCTCCATCATGGATCGCTCCCAGCTCCGGGCATCCCTCCACATCATGGACCCCATCAGCTGCTGGAATGCCCCAGAAAAGTGTGCCCTCTTGTGAGAGGAAGAAAGGACTGGTAAGGATTGCTTCTCAGAAATATCAACCATTGGTCCAACCCAGTCCTCCAGGTTGGAAGAGAGATGTCACTCCATTCATTGCCAGCAAGCCTTCTGCAGAAACCCAAACACCCTAGGATTCTTCACCCATGGAGCTTCAGTGCCATTTCACCAGAAACAGCATGCCAACATCATGCATCACTTACACCAATGAGGGGACCTTGAACCCTCTGCAGAAGCCTAAAACATCACTGCTTCTCTCGCTCCTCAACTGACACCATCATCATGGATCCCTTTCACTAATGAGGGGGTCCTGCACACTTGAAAGAGGCCGAGAATGGCCCTTGCTTCCATCACTCCTCAACTGTCCCCACCGGCATGGGTCCCTTTCACTAACGAGGAAATCTTGCACACTCGGCTGAAGCCTAGAATGTCACTGCCTATTCTCACTCCTCAGATATCAAAGATATCACAGAAACCTCTTTCTTAGAGGGCCTCGAAATCCCAATACCCCTCTCTAGATACACCACGGTTCATGAAGCCAGTTTCAGACGTCAACAAAGACAAAATGATGGTGCCCCTTTCCTATCCCAAATAGCTTGAAGGGAGGATGTATTTTGTTGACATGGAGGCTCAGAGGAAGAACCTGATGCTATTAAATCGGGCCTCAAAAATTAATGTACTCCTTTACCCACTCCACACAACAGCTAGGAATCTCATCATCAAGACCCTTCACACAGACCAGGTTTGGCTAGGATACCTGTTTCACAAGTATACTACCTACAGGCTGATCCAGTGCTCCAGGTAGATTATTCTCCAATGATCTAGCTGATCTATGCCCAGCTTTTTCCTGAACAGTCCTGATATCAAATATCCTCCTTCCTTGCCCTAGAAGTATATTCGTGTTTGTCAGATTGTATATTGTGAAAGAACCTTTTATTGAAGGTATGTAGGATGGAAGCCTGTTTAAGACAGCAAAAGGAGACATTTTTAAGTGAATAAGAGATGGCAAATAACAAGATCCATTTCATTCTTTCATATCTCAAGCAGAGATGCTAAGGCATGTTTTGTGAATCATGGTTGATCTCCAAAAGATCAACTTCTAAAGGTCAGAGATGCCTGCTGGTCACTCTGAGTTTCTTTTCATCTTCAGTTCACCAGACGATGTAGGATTTTTATTTATCTTTTAAAAATAATGTTTAATGACATTCATTTTTAAAATTCATTTGTGATACAGGGTGATAGAGATAGTGAGAATGAGAGAGAGAGAGAGAGAGAGAGAGAGAGAGCCATCTCCTGGTTCACTCACCAAATACCCACATGGGGAAGAAGTGGATCAGGGCCAAAGCTCAGAGCTAAGAATAAAATCCTAGTCTCCTCAAATTGGCAGAGACCCAACTTGCATCATCACTGCTGCCTCCCAGGGTCTGCATTAACAGGAACCTGAAATCAGGAAGCAGAGTAGGTATCAAACCCTGACACTTTGGTATGGAAATGGGCATCCTAGCCACTAGCTTAATGGGTGACTTAACCGGCTAGACCAAATCAACTACCGCAGTTGATGTATGATCTTTAAAAATGGAGATGGACACTGATGGATGGCCTATCAGGTAAGACAGCCTGTTAGCATACTTATGTCCTATATCAGAGTAACTGTGTTGAATCCCTGGATCCGGCTCCCCATCCTGATTCCAGATTCCTACTAATGCAGATCCAGGGAGGCAGAGGTACAGCCAAGTGACTGGGTTCCTGTCAACCACATGGGAGTCCTGGTTGAGTTCCGGCTCACAGTTCAGCACATGGACCACCCCCTCAGTGTGGCAGGTATTTGAGCGAATAATCAGCAAATGGGAGTTCCTGCTCTGTCTCTCTTTTTCTGCTTTGAAATGAGCATTTTTAAAAAGAGAAGTTAATTTTTTAACAAATTGTTCATTTTACCTACTTGAAAGGCAGAGAGACAGAGAGAGAGAATCTCTCACCCACCCAGTGAGTTTCTCTCCCAAATACCTTCAACAGTTGGGCTGGGCCAAGCTGGAACCAGGAGCCAGGAACTCAATTCACATTTCCCAAGTGGGTGGTATTTGAGCCATCACCTCTGCCTCCTAGGGTGTGCATCAGCAAGAAGTTGCACTGGGCACAGGAAGCAGGCATGGAACCCAAGAACCCCAACACATGATGGCGAGCTTCCCAAGTGTCACCTGAACCACTGTGTCGAATGTCCACCCCAATGAACAAACATGTTTAAAAAGACTAGCATGGGGTATAACACTTTTTGTTCACTGCCAATACAATAGATCAAATGTGGAATCTCCTTGTTTTAGTTTGTATTGCTTTGTTGTGGGTGAGGCTAAGTATCTTTCATAGACATCAGAGCCATCTGCATTTCATTTCCCGTGAATATCCTATTCAAATACTTTGCCCATTTTTCAATTGTTATGGATTCCTTCTGAGAGGAGGAGAGTGGAGTCACCACACTGACCCCGGGGAGTCAGGTGAAAGCAAGCAGCCTGCAGACTCATTTATTTCAGTTGGTACAGCAGCTTAAATAGCCAAGGCAGCCACTCTGGTCAAGGGGAGGTTTATGCCCTAACCACTCACAGCCTGTTGCCAGGCAGTATCTGAAGCCATCCAATCACAGCCTGTTGCCAGGCAGGCTCTGTTTCCAGGTGGTTTCCCAGGGGGTTTGCAAAGCCACTCCTGAGTAGCTGACGCTCCCTTGCCAGCACCCATCTTGGCATGGACTTCTCATTCCACCATATTTCCCACTTTTCATTTATTTTTGAGCAATGGGAGGCATGATTCTTGGCAATACCATTGTTGACCCCAGTTCCATGTGGTCTCAATATGCGGCTGTGCCTGTCTTAGGTTGTCCCCCAGGGGATCTTACCCATCATTGACTAACCAGCACTCAAAATGGGAGACCACAGCAGTGCTTGCTCAGAAGTGGGTAGGAATGAGGAACAATGGTAATCAGGAATGGCATGACTGCACACAGGCTGTGGGCCGTTTCAGTGGCTGACTGGAGCTAGTGGGGGTATAAAACAGTAGTGAATTTGGCTATGGGAAGTTTCTCAGGGTAGGATGATAGAGCAGGTGCCAAGTTTGACTAACTTCCACTTAGTCAAAGTGGAAGTTCTCTCCTCCCTTCAGAGAAAGGTACCACCTTCGACGGTGGCCTCTTCTTTCCGCTGGGATCTCACTCACAGAGATTGTTCATTTAGGTCATTTTTCTGCCACAGTGTCTTGGCTTTCCATGACTGAAATACTCCCACAGGCTTTTTAGCCAGATTTGAATACCTTAAGGACCGATTCTGAGTCCAGAGCACTCTTTAGGACATCTGCCATTTTATGAGTCTGCTGTGTATCCCGCCTCCTTTGTTGGATCGTTCTCTCATTTTAATTCTATCAGTTAGTATTAGCACACTTGTCTTGTTTATGTGACCCCTTTGACAGTTAGTCCTATCATTATGACCAATTACGAATTGAAACTGATCACTTTGACTAGAGAGATGGCAATGATACATGTCACCTTGATGGGATTGAATTGGAATCCCCTGGCATGTTTCTAACTCTACCCTTAGGGGTGAGTCCGATTGAACATGTGCTGAACTGTATATCTCCTCTCTCTCTCTTATTCCCACTGTTATATTTATTTATTTTTATTTTATTTTATTTTTTTGACAGGCAGAGTGGACAGTGAGAGAGAGAGAGACAGAGGGAAATGTCTTCCTTTTGCTGTTGGTTCACCCTCCAATGGCTGCCGCAGCTGGTGCGCTGCACCAGCGCACCATGCTGATCCGATGGCAGGAGCCAGGTACTTATCCTGGTCTCCCATGGGGTGTAGGGCCCAAGCACTTGGGCCATCCTCCACTGCCATCCTGGGACATAGCAGAGAGCTGGCCTGGAAGAGGGGCAACCGGGACAGAATCCGGCACCCCTACCTGGACTAGAACCCAGTGTGCTGGTGCCGCAAGGCAGAGGATTAGGCTAGTGAGCTGCGGCGCCAGCACTCTTATATATAACTGGGATCACTTTTCAGTTAAATTTAAACACCTAAGAAAAATTGTGTGTTAATTAAAGAGTTCAACCAATGGTATTAAGTAGTACCAAAAAAATACTAAAAGGTATAAAGTAGGAAGTTGTTCCTCAACAGTCAGGACAAGGGATAGTCAAGTCATTGTTTCTCATAGTGTCCATTTCACTTCAACAGGTTTCCTTTTAGTTGCACAGTTAGTTGTCACCGATCAGGGAGAACATATGATATTTGTCCATCTGGGACTGGCTTATTTCACTCAGCATGATGTTTTCTAGATTCCTCCATTTTGTTGCAAATGTCCAGATTTCATTGTTTTTTTTTTTTTTTTACTGCTGTATAGTATTCTATAGAGTACATGTCCCATAATTTCTGTATCCAGTCTTCTGTTAATGGGCATTTAGGTTGATTCCAGGTCTTAGCTATTGTGAATTGAGCTGCAATAAACATTAAGGTGCAGACTGCTTTTTTGTTTGCCAATTTAATTTCCTTTGGGTAAATTACAAGGAATGGGAAGGCTGGGTTGTATGGTAGGGTTATATTCAGGTTTCTGAGGAATCGCCAGACTGACTTCCATAGTGGCTTTACAAGTTTACATTCTCACCAACAGTGGATTAGTGTCCCTTTTTCCCCACATCCTCACCAGCATCTCTTGTTGGTAGATTTCTGTATGTGAGCCATTCTAACAGGGGTGGGGTCAAACTCATTGTGGCTTTGATTTGCATTTCCCTGATGGCTACTGATGCTGATGTCTACTGATGTCTGTATATTTCTGGTTCATTTCCTACCTCTCTGGCTCAAATGGCCTCTGCTCGCTCAATCTGAGAGATGATGTCCTGTACGGAGGCTGGGATTTCAAGCATCGGGGCCGCTGGAACATCTGCAGTGTTCCTGGGGTTTCCCCTCATGGTGGGGGATTGCTTGGCATTTTTTTCTAATTCAGATTCACCATCTTTCTCACTTGACATTTTGATAAAAATGTGGAGAAATTCAGTGATTTTAATCTTTTTCATGGAATCTAGGCAAATGCTAACAACAGTATCCACTAGGAAGCTAAGAAAATGGGTTTCCTGCTCCCACAGGTAGTGGCTAACCGTTCTAGGAACTGGTTGCTAAACATCGCCTCCCAGTCCTGGTGATGTCATAGGAGACCCACTGTGACATTCCCCACTGACTCACAGATTCTCTAATGGGGCCTTCCCATATAGGCCAGCTATTGTATATGCTGTGTGGGTAGCAAAGAATTGACACCAGGAACACTCAAAGAAGTAGGAGACTTAACCCTGCAGAAATGAGCTTAAAATGCATGATTAGAGTTCAGGATACAGTGTATTAAATGTAACTCTGTTCTCTCTTCCTAGGGTTTTGCTTAAATATCTTTTTAAAGATTTATTTCATTCCAAAGGAAGAATTCCTTGCAGAGGGTGGAAGACATAGATAGATCTCTTCCATCCGCTGGTTCACTCCCCAGTGACTGCAACAGCTGGAACTAGGCCGATCAGAAGTCAGGAGCCAGGAGCTTCTTCTAGGACTGCCACATGGGTATAGGGACCCAAGCACGTGGGCCATCTTCCACTGCTTTCCCAGGCACACTAGCAGGGAGCTGGATGGGAGGGGAACATCCAGGACTTGAACCAGTGCCTATATGGGATGCCAACATTACAGGCAGTGGCTTTACTTGCTATGCCACAGCACCAGCCCCCTTGCTTAAATATTTTTATGTCTGTGATGAAATAAGTGTTTAAACTTCCTCAGCAGTTCCTTAAATTTTCTTAGACAAGTAGAGGCTTGAAAAATATTATCTGGATGATGATAAAGATCACACTCCCTGCTGTTCCATCTGCTGGTTCACTTTCCAAATGTCCCCAAGATCTGGGGCTGGACTAGACTCAAGAGAGTAGCTGAGAATTCAATATGCATCTCCCTTACTGAATTAGGCACCAGAGTACTTAAGCCAAGCTGTCCCCTGCCTCCCAGGATGCACATTAGCAGAAAGCTGGAATTCAGAAGCAGAGCCAGTATTAGAACCCAGATTCTCCAATGTGGAATGGCATCTTAACCACTGAATCAAGTGCCCACCCCAAGGGGCTATCATTTTTAAGTGATGATAACCAAAAACTGGAATTTGTGGTCTTGGCTATAATCCTCATGACTGATGTATTCCTTGTGAGGTGCTATTGGTAGAATGACCTTGATGTGGGATAAAGAAGATGTGATTTCAGGCAACTGTCCCTTAGTGTGAGGAAAAATGTGGAAGTATCAACAATTTATCAATAATTTATCTTTTTGGTGTAGCTTTCACATGATCATACACCGTTAAAAGTGAATTTATATATATATATTTTAAATAAATTTCCAAAGTACAGCTTATGGATTACAATGGATTTTCCCCCCATAACTTCCCTCCCACTGGCAACCCTCTCCTCTCCCACTCTCTCTCTCCATCCATTCACATCAAGATTCATTTTCAATTCTCTTTATATACAGAAGATCAATTTAGCATATATTAAGTAAAGCTTTCAACGGTTTGCACCCACACAGAACCCCAAAGTGTAAAATACTGTTTGAATACTGGTTATAGCATTAAATCACAATGTACAACACATTTACGATAGAGATCCTACATGAGGAGTAAGTGCACAGTGACTCCTGTTGTTGACTTAACAAATTGACACTCTTGTTTATGGTGTCAGTAACAACCCTAGGCTCTTGTCATGAGTTGCCAAGGCTATGGAGGCCTTTTGAGTTCACCAACTCTGATCATATTTAGACAAGGTCATAGTCTAAGTGGAAGTTCTTTCCTCCATTCGGGGAAAGGTACCTCCTTCTTTGATGACCTGTTCTTTCCACTGGGATCTCACTCACAGAGATCTTTCATTTAGGTCTTCTTTTTTTCCCAGAGTGTCTTGGCTTTCCATGCCTGAAATACTCTCATGGGCTTTTCAGCCGGATCTGAATGCCTTAAGTGCTGATTCTGAGGCCAGAGTGCTATTTAGGACATCTGCCATTCTATGAGTCTGTTGTGTATCCGCTTCCCATGTTGGATCATTCTCTCCCTTTTTTATTCTATCAGTATTTGCAGACACTAGACTTGTTTATGTGATCCCTTTGACTCTTAGTCCTATCATTATAATCAATTGTGAACAGAAATTGATCACTTGGACTAGTGAGATGTCATTGGTACATGCCAACTTGATGGGATCGGATTGGAATCCCCTGGCACGTTTCTAACTCTACCATTTGGGGCAAGTCCGATTGAGCATGTCCCAAACTGTACATCACTTCCCTTTCTTATTGACACATTACATTTAACAGGGATCACTTTTCAGTTAAGTTTCAACACTTAAGAATAACTGTGTATTAATTACAGAGTTCAACCAATATTATTAAGTAGAACAAAAAAATACTACAAGGTATAAAGTAGGAAGTTGTTCATCAACAGTCAAGTCAAGGACTGATCAAGTCATTGTTTCTCATAGTGTCCATTTCACTTCAACAGGTTTCCTTTTTGGTGCTCGGTTAGTTGTCACCGATCAGGGAGAACATATGATATTTGTCCATCTGGGACTGGCTTATTTCACTCAGCATGATGTTTTCCAGATTCCTCCATTTTGTTGCAAATGTCCAGATTTCATTGTTTTTTTTACTGCTGTATAGTATTCTATAGAGTACATATCCAATAATTTCTGTACCCAGTCTTCTGTTAATGGGCATTTAGGTTGATTCCAGGTCTTAGCTATTGTGAATTGAGCTGCAATAAATGTTGACATTTAGACAGCTCTTTTATTTGCCAATTTAATTTCCTTTGGGTAAATTACAAGGAGTGGGAAGGCTGGGTTGTATGGTAGGGTTATATTCAGGTTTCTGAGGAATCGCCAGACTGACTTCCATAGTGGCTTTACAAGTCTACATTCTCACCAACAGTGGATTAGTGTCCCTTTTTCCCCACATCCTCACCAGCATCTCTTGTTGGTAGATTTCTGTATGTGAGCCATTCTAACCGGGGTGGGGTCAAACCTTATTGTGGCTTTGATTTGCATTTCCCTGATGGCTACTGATGCTGAACATTTTTTCATGTGTCTGTTGGTCCTTTGGATTTCCTCTTTTGAAAAATGTCTATTGAGGTCCTTGGGTTGTTTATTTTGATGTTGTGGAGTTTCTTGATCTCCTTGTAGATTCTGGTTATTAATTCTTTATCAGTTGCATAGTTTGCAAATATTTTTTCCCATTCTGTTGGTTGCCTCTTCACTTTCCTGTTTCTTTTGCAGTACAGAACCTTCTCAATTTGATGCAATCCCAAATGTTAATTTTGGCTTTGACTGCCTGTGCTTCTGGGGTCTTTTCCAAGAAGTCTTTGCCAGTGCCAATATCTTGCAGGGTTTCCTCAATGTTCTCTAATAATTTGATGGTGTCAGGTTGTAGATTTAGGTCTTTAATCCATGTTGAGTGGATTTTTGTGTAAGGTGTATGGTAGGGGTCTTGCTTCATGCTTCTGCATGAGGAAATCCAGTTTTCCCAGCACCATTTGTTGAATAGACTGTCCTTGCTCCAAGAATTGGTTTTAGAGCCTTGCTCAAATATAAGCTGGATTAGATGTTTGGGTTGATTTCTGGTGTTTCTATTCTGTTCCATTGATCTATCCATCTGTTTCATTACCAGTGCCATGCTGTTTTGATAACAACTGCCCTGTAGTATGTCCTGAAATCGGGTATTGTGAGGCCTCTGGCTTTGTTTGTGTTGTACAAGTTTGCTTTAACTATTCAAGGTCTCCTGTGTCTCTATATGAATTTCAGCATCATTTTTTTTCCAGATCTGAGAAGAATGTCTTTGGTATTTTGATTGGTATCGCATTGAATCTATAAATTGCTTTTGGAATAATGGACATTTTGATGATATTGACTCTTCCAATCCATGAGCATGGAAGATTTTTGCATTTTTGGTATCCTCTTCAATTTCTTTCTTTAAGATGTTGTAATGCTCATTAGTAGAGATCTTTAACATCCTTGGTTAAGTTTATTCCAAGGTATTTGATTGTTTTTGTAGCTATTGTGAATGGGATTGATCTTAGCAGTTCTTTCTCAGCCATGGCATTGCTTGTGTATACAAAGACGGTTGATTTTTGTGCATTCATTTTATATCCTGCTACTTTGCCAAACTCTTCTATGAGTTCCAATAGTCTCTTAGTAGAGTACTTTGGATCCCCTAAATAAAGAATCATATCATCTGCAAAGAAGGATAGTTTGATTTCTTCCTTCCCAATTTGTATCCCTTTAATTTCTTTTTCTTGCCTGATGGCTCTGGCTAAAACTTCCAGAACTATATTGAATAGCAGTGGTGAGAGTGGGCATCCCTGTCTGGTACCAGATCTCAGTGGAAATGCTTCCAACTAAAAGTGCATTTAATAGGAGATGATGGAGTACCCAGCAACTTGGATCAGGGTAGTGGATGCCCACCTGCCCTGGTAAACCAGGAGAGATCGGCCTCCAGGGCCCATGCTGAGAGGCAAAGCCTGGTGAACTGTACCCCTTCATCCACTGGAGATCCCTCGGAACAGCAGGGTGACTGCTCGCCCAGAGAGGGGAGTAAAGGAAAAAAAGTAGGGCTTCTCTGTTTGTCCCCTCCTCCCTCCTGCAACAGCAACCTGCAACCATGTTGGGAGGCCAGCACCCTTTTTGGACGTAGGCACTTAGTGGCCACCTCAGATTGTGTGCAGCACCCAGCATTTCTTAGAGTTGCCCTCCACCCAGTCAGCAGGGGCACACATAGCAGCACAGGAGCAACCCTCTGAGGTGGCCACCATTGCCTGCCAGCTGCACTCACCCGCCATCAAGACTGAGGAGGAACCATCCCTTGGAAGGGAAGCACAGCCTGCGGGGCCCTCTTAAGCACCCAGCACAGTTGTGAAATGAGCAAGTCTGTCTGTGGCTGGTGGGTACAGTGCACGCCTGTGACCCAGAGATCTTGGCAGAGAGAAAACCCCGGTATCTCACTGGCATCAAATCTGGTTGGGAGGACAGGACTCGTTTCAGTGGGCTGCTGTCAGGATGGGCTGAGTGGAGTGGCTTCACCTGCACTCCTTGGCCCTGAGAGCCTTGGGTGCTGAGACTGAGAAGAAAATGGTGATCCTGTGAAAGGAGATAGGGTGTGGCTGCATTTTGGGCAATCACAGAGAGCTACATTCTACTCTCAGAGCTCCTTAGTGGCCTACAACACCTCATAGGAAAGAGAATAGTGCATATAATAGGGGCTGGGCAGATCATATGTGTGTCATTGTGGATGCATGTTAAACACATTGAGGGCTAACACCTGAGGACGCCTTAGCCTGGAAGAGAAAGTGTGGTTGCACCAACAGAGTGGTCATTGTTCTGCATCCAGTTAACCAGAGGAAAACTAGTACACCCAACCTGGGTGCTACACCAGATACTTGCCCAGATGCAACTGGAAACCACTATACTTAGGAAAATAAGTCAGTCACAAAAGGACAAATATGAGATGGTCTCTCTGATCTGTGGTAATTAATTGAATAGTCAAAATGGAATCTATAGGAGCAAAACTGACAATTTGAGATCCAATGATTTTGAACAGCCAACTCCTTGACTGTAGGGGAACAATATTTTCCTTGTTTGTTTGCTTGCTTTTGTCCTTTACTTCTTTTTTCTTTCCCTTCACATTAATCAGTGAACCCCCTACTTGGTGTAGGGCTAATCTTATGAGTATAAAAATCAACTGAAAATTGATCTCTGTAAAAAAAAGAAAAATAAGAATACGAAGAGGAAGTATGAGTGATAGGGAGGTAGGGGGAAAAACATCATGTTCCCAAATCTGTATATATTAAATGCATGAAGTTGTACTCCTCAAACAAAATAAATTATATATATATATATAAAAAGGTGAAGGGAGTTGGGGCTATTGAAGGGGAAACCTTAGCTTCAGTGACCTCTAGTGGACTAGTCCATGATGGCATTGTTTAGAATTGAATCCAGGGCAGATATGTGGCTGTCTGAACTGCAGCTCTATAGCAGATCTTATGTTACATTTATGCGAGAATAATTAGCATCTAAAGCAAAATATCTTTATATGTAAGAAGTAAAGTTATTTGTTTTAAATCACAATGGAAATTACAGAGTATAGAAATATATTTCAATGGAAAAGTATTGTGGTAAAAAATTTTACAAAGATGCTAATATAATAATGCTTCAGGGGCTGGTGTTGTGGTTGTAGTGGGTTAATCTGCTTCCTGCAACACTGGTATCCCACCCATATGGGTGATGGTTTGAATCCAGCTTCCTGCTAATGTGCCTTATAAAGCAGCGAAGATGGCCAAGTACTTGGGCCCTTGCACCTAAGTGGGAGACTTAGATGAAACTTCCAGCTCCTAGCTTTGGCCTGGCCCAGTCCTGGGACTAAGGCCATCTGAAGAGTGAAAACAGTGGATGGAAGGTATCTCTCTCTCTCTCTGCAGCTCTGCCTTTTAAGTCATAAATAAAAATAAATATTTAAAGATAATAATATTTTATTATTGAAAATACCTTACAGTTCTGGTGCTCTGGTACAGCGGGTTAAAGCCCCGCAGAGCCAGCATCCCATATGGGTACCGGTTTGAGTTCCAGCTGCTCCTCTTCTGATCCAGCTCTCTGCTATGGCCTGGGAAAGCAGTAGAAGAGGGCCCAAGTCCTTGGGCCCCTGCATGCACATAGGACACGCAGAAGAAGCTCCTGGCTCCTGATCGGCTCAGCTCTGGCTATTGAAGTCATTTCGGGAGTGAACCAGCGGAATGGAAGACCTCACTCTGGCTCTACCTCACTCTGTAACTGTCTTTTAAGTAGATTAGAAAAATAAATCCTTAAAAAAAAAAAAAACCTAAAGCTTGTAACAGTTATTCTTCTGCCAACAGATCATGGCTACCCTTCCTGTCCCCTCACCTTCTATTCCTCCAATGGTGCTTCTTCATCCCGGGGATCCTACCCCAGGAATGTGTGGAGAAGGCAGAGGGAAGGAGCTTGAAGCAATAGGGTCAAACCTAGTTTATCCTCCGGCGGTGTCGACTTACCTGACCACAGCCACTTCAAGCCATTAGTGTGATGCTAAAACAGACTCAGATGTCCAGGCTGGAACACACCAGTCACTCGAACTGTCAAGGTAAAACTGACTGTGTAGGCCCTTTCAGGATTTCGGTGCGCCACAGTCCAAGACTCTGGAGAGTTGGAGGAGTCTTCAAAAAGTTCACAGAAAAGGTGTACCATGAACAAACATGTCTGCACCAAAATGAACATCTTTCATTTCCTTTTCCCTGAACTTTTTCGAGTGCCTTCGCGTCTGTCCCTTGCCCCTCACCACCCCACCCGGTGGCAGTTGAAAGCAGACACCTAACACTGACCAAGTCACCTTCTGTAATCTCCGCTGCCAGCTGTCACAGGGCTGGGGAACCGGCTCCTCTCCGCGAAGTCTCCTCGGGGCCCCACGGCTCTCCCCGCGTCCCGGCCCTGGCAGGGCAGCCACGCTGGCCGCTCAGACCGCTCCGCGGGCGCCGCACGAACCACTCTCCGCCGGCGCTTCCAGAAGCAGGCGCTCAGAAAGGCTGAGGGCGGCCGAGCTCGCGCCCCGCGGGACTCGGGAGAACCCGCGCCCGCCGGGGTGCAGGTGCTGGGTGGCGCTCTGGAGTCTGCGAGCGCGCTCGGCCCGGGGCTGGGCTGCAGCTCCGCGGGTCCGGACGCCGCCGCGGACCCGGCCCCTCGGCAGCGCCTCCCCTCGCGACTGGGGGCTCCCGCACCACCCGGCCGCGGCCGCGGCGAGCAGCGCGGGCCCGAGCGCCTCACGCACCGCCGCTCTAGAGGCCGGGGGCCCAACTCAGAGTCCCCGAGGCTCGGCCTCCACGCTGGGCGCTCCGGGGCGGATCCAGTGAGGGGACTGTCGTGCTCAGGGGCGGACGTCTGTCGCGCATCTGTGCCCTGGCCGGAGGAGTGAAGGACGGCGCCAGGCCCAGGGTTCCAGTCACGGCGCAGCCCACAGCCTCCGACCGTCAGACCTGGGGATTCCGGGCTTCACCAGCTCTACAGAGCCGGGCCCCCGGCGCGCCGAAACCCGCGCCCCTGAGAATCCCGGCGCGCGCACCACCCGCGGCGAGGGGCGTGGCCAGTCGCGCGCTCTGCGTTGGCGGCTCCTCGCGGCCTGGCGGTTGGAAGCGGTGCTGCCTTGAAGAGGCTGAGCGCGGAGCTGCGTGAGGACAGGGGAGAAACAGGTGAGAATGGACGGAATCCGGCGGGAGCGCTCGTGAGGACTGAGCGCTGCGGCTCCTTGTGTGAGAAGGACTGGGCGCGCCATCTGCGGGAAGCGGTTTCGTCGTGATGGACAGGTGAGGACCCCACGCGAGGGGCGGGGCAGCCGCGAGGCCCACGGGGCGGGGTCCTCCGGTTCTGTAGCTCGTGTTCCGGCGCGAGGGAAGAGTGGACGACGTCCGGTGTTTAGCGCTGTGGAGACGCGCGGCCATAGAAAAGTAAAGGAAGGCAGTCGGGGTGGGGCTGCAGGGAAGGGTTGGCCAGCGCACGCCTGGCGGCCAGTACCGCAGGTGGCGCGAGGGCCAGACTGGCCTAGGAGGTCAGCCAAGTCCTGGGCGCTGAGGCGTGCTTGGGATCGGCGGGGGCAGTGCAGGTGTGCGCGCTCACCAGTTTCCAGTCCTGAGAGCAGCGGCTGGCCACCTCTCTCTCTTGGTATTCCCAGCTCAGAGACCTGAGAAGACTCTTGGCTTGGGACAGGAGCTGGAGCAGGAAGGCGGGAGAGGGCAGGGAAGCAGGCGCTGGGCGGGACGTGGTGCAGGAGTCCAGGGTACTCTGCTTGCTGGAGACATTCCTGGAGCTGTCTGCACAGCTCTGGGCTGCAGATGTGTGCCTGCCAGGGGTGCCTGTGTGGCTTCCCCAGGTGGTCTGTGGTCTTCACCTCTCTGGAGGTGTCCTTTCAGGAAGCCTCCCCACAAGAACCAGGGGTTTGAATGCCCTGGAGCAGTTGATTACTTTGCATAATCGAGTACCTGCCCACCAGCCATCCCTCCACCTCTGGTCATTATGAGTCCCCTAAAGGATGCCGGGAAAGCAGCATGGCAGTGACCTCTCCTTATAACTGGACTGAGGGACGCCCCACAAGTCTTTGAGGCCAGGGTAGTAACCATAGGTCTTGGGTTTATCACTGAAAATAAGTGGGTTTATATTTGTTAGTATGTGTGCCTAGAAGAGAGGGACCTGCCAGACAGCTAGATGTGACTTCTAAAGGAAGTGATCTTAGGTCGGGAAGGAGGGCCCGCAGCTGTCTGAGGCCCCTGAAATCCTGTGGCCTGGTGCTGCCCAGGCAGCCGCAGCTGGGGCTCAGAATTCCGTCAAGTTGACAATCTGTGTGGCCTGCGGAAAATGCTCTAAATGTCCACATGAACCTTTTCAGAAAGGGGGCTCCCCGGCCCTGGGAGGGGGGCAGGTGTGTCCTAGGAGCGCCGTAATAAAGGCCAGTGTGGCGACCTTGACCTGGCTGAGAGGCAACAGGCCCGAGAACTGGTGCAGGTTCCGGGACCTGGTGCAGGTGTGTGTGCCTTCTCCACGGACGGACGGCTTCAGAGCAGCAAGGAGCTGGCTCCTCTGGCTCAGAGTCCCTGAAGCCTCCAGGCTGGGACACCTGTTCTTCCACTTTAGTGAGGTCTGCTGTCTCGCAGGACCTGGAGAAACACAGATTGCTGGACTCAGGTCAGCACATCAGGTGGAGACCAAGACCAGCAAGTTCCTAAGTGATGTCTCTGCTGCTGCTGCCACCGCTGGGCTAAAAATAAGAGAACTAGCCTTTCCCTTTGTGGGAGGAGAGAGAAGCGAAGAGGAGGGCCAGGACTTTATGTTCAGTGTTTTCCTTTGAGCAGAGTTGTAGAGAGGAAAACATATCAGGTTTCAATTGTGACTTTATCAGTATTTAAAGAATTATTTGATATTAATTTGGTGTTTTGGTTAATAGTTTTAATTCCATGTCAATATGGAAGGTGTTGGAAGAATTAATCTTTTAAAGTACCAGAAAACATTTTACACATAGTATGTTTCATGTATATATGATTTTTTGTATGTTTCAAGTTAATGTTAAATGGAGAGACATTTGTAGAATGGTTTTTATAAAGTTTAATTAAGACCAAAATTGGCTGGCACCGCGGCTCACTAGGCTAATCCTCCGCCTTGTGGCACCGGCACACCGGGTTCTAGTCCCGGTCGGGGCACCGGATTCTGTCCCAGTTGCCCCTCTTCCAGGCCAGCTCTCTGCTGTGGCCAGGGAGTGCAGTGGAGGATGGCCCAAGTGCTTGGGCCCTGCACCCCATGGGATACCAGGAGAAGCACCTGGCTCCTGGCTTCGGATCAGCGTGGTGCGCTGGCCAAAGCGTGCCAGCCACGGCGGCCATTGGAGGGTGAACCAACGGTAAAGGAAGACCTCTCTGTCTTTCTCACTGTCCACTCTTCCTGTCAAAAACAAAACAAAACAAAACAAAAACAAACAAAAAAAGACCAAAGCTACTGTTACTGTATTACTTAATATTTTATATGACTTTGGGGCTATCTGCTACAAGATGTTTTAGAAATCATATAAAAATAATTCAATGATGATTTGAAATATACAGTAAATAACTTAGCAAGGACTTTGGTGGATGACATTAGGAACACATGAACTCATTATATTTTGCAGAAGCTGGATCTGTCATGTTCTCTAAACATTGGACGTAGAAAAAATAACCCAAAAAGAAAGGTATTGTTAGTAAAACATAGACTGGTAAAATGAGTGTTTTTTTCTAAAAAGATTTATTTATGTATTTGAAAGTCAGAGTTACACAGAGAGAAGAGGGGCAGAGAGAGAGAGAGAGGTCTTCCATCCGATGGTTCACTCCCCAGTTGGCCTCCAAACCCGGAGCTGCGCCAATCTGAAGCCAGATCCAGGAGCTTCTTCTGGGTCTCCCACGCAGGTGCAGGGCCCAAGGACTTGAGCCATCTTCCCCTTTCCCAGGCCATAGCAGAGAGCTGGATAAGAAGAGAAGCAGCCGGGACTAGAACCGGCACCCATATGGGATGCTGGCGCTTCAGGCCAGGGCATTAACCTACTGATCCACAGTGCTGCCCCCTCAGTGGCTTTTTAATTGAGGAAAGAAAGGCAATTTTATGAATGAGAGAATTTATTTTTGAAAAACATGCACGTTTTCTCCATATATAAATTCATTATAATGAAGGATTATACTAATAAGAATATTTCTAGGATTGCTAAAAAAAAAAAAGACTGCATGGATTTCCAAAATCCTTTACATTAATACACTTGCCTTTTCATGCAACTTTCCACGTGCTTCCAGAGTCCCCTCGTGCATGTTGGGGTGCTGGCCCCACACTGAGCTGGACCCCCACTCCCACTCTGGGTCTCCTGTCATCGCACAGAGGCCCTTGCTGTGGAAGTGTTGAGGAATGAATGAAAGAACGCAATGTCTGCCTTCCCTCTAGATCACTGGAGAAGCCCGTGGACTCTCCCAGGATAGTGAAGGTGCAGCCGGGGTGCTCTGTGTTGAACTGAGTTGTTTCTCGTGCACAGAGGACAGGTCGCAGATACAGAGCAATGGGTGCTCTCAGTTCCTACTCGGTTGGAGGTCCTGCTCCCTTTAAACCTGTGCTGTGGCTCCTTCCCTAGCAGCCCACTAAGTGTTGTTTACCTTGAGCAGTGACCCCTGGTTAATTAACTGGGACAGCTCAAGTCCTTCCTTGACTGCTGGCAACACTGGAAAGTGCTGGACAGCTATTTCTTTTTTGTTTAATTTAAAAATTCTAATCAAAGATAAATGTGTATCAATTCAAAAGTTAGATTGCTCAAACTTTGTTCTGGGCATTTCCAGGTCTTTTCAGTGGTTCTTCAGACCACAGTTATATTTGTACAGCATATTTCAATTAGAAGCTTATGCCACTGCTTCTCTATTGACTGATTGATCTTAGTCACTGGTGTCCTCCTGTTGAGATAGACAAGGTAGCAGCTGTCTAGCCAGGCAGCTGTCCATGGGCTCTGAAATGGTAATTGAGGGAGTGGTCTCAGCCCTTTCCCACCCCCACTGTGTTCAGTGACAGCTAAAGGCCATGTCTTCCCACTGCACAGCAGCACATACTGGCTGTCCATTGCTCTGCTGGGGAGTGCAGTCTGGCACTCTTTACCATTTAATATCCATCAAAAGCTGGGAGACATGAGATAGGTGGGACTTTTCTAACGATGTGTGGTCCAGAGGCAGCACTGTAGCACAGCAGGTTAAGCTTCTGCCTGTGACACTGGCATCCAATATGGGTACC
The DNA here is from genome assembly GCF_964237555.1 of Oryctolagus cuniculus. Classification (NCBI taxonomy): domain Eukaryota; kingdom Metazoa; phylum Chordata; class Mammalia; order Lagomorpha; family Leporidae; genus Oryctolagus; species Oryctolagus cuniculus. The sequence continues at coordinate 100,669,915 of NC_091440.1, read as the reverse complement.
AGTTTGAGTCCTGGCTTCCCCACTTCCAATCCAGCCCCCTGCTCATGTGCCTGGGAAGGCAGCAGAAGATGGCTCAAGTACTTGGGCCCCTGCTTCCCACAATGGGAGAACCAGATGGAATTCCAGGCTCCTGTCATCTGCCTGGCCCAGCCATGGCCATTGGGGCAATTTGGAGAGTGAACAGTGAACAGATCACTGTTCACTGTAAGGCTGTGGGGCTGCAGCCTTAGCACTGGCTAATCCTGGGAGGGGCAGGGAGACCTTGAGATTTGAAGACCAGGCTAGCTGGGTTCTTATGAAGTTCCCTGTTGTTCTGCTTTGCTTCTGCTCTTCTCTTGGTGTCTGTGTCACTTGAGTATCTGCAAGAGTGCTTCCTTGTTGGGCAGGCAGGTGGACAGGGCAACGGGTGGATCCCCTTCCCACTTAGCCCTGATTCTGGCCATTACTTTTTTACATTTAATTCTTAATTTCTTAAAATTTTTTTTTAATTGAAAACTTTTATTTAGGGGCTGGCACTGTGGCACTATGGGTTAAAGCCATGGCCTGAAGCACCAGCATTCCATTTGGCCACCAGTTCTAGTCCTGGCTGCTCTACTTCCAATCCAGCACTCTGCTATGGCCTGGGAAAGCAGTAGAAGATGGCCCAATTCCTTGAGCCCCTGCACCCACAGGGGAGACCTGAAGGAGGCTCCTGGCTCCTGACTGTGGATAAACGCATCTCTGACAATTGTGGACATTTGGGGAGTGAACCAGAGGATGGAAGACCTCTCTCTCTTTCTCTGTCTCTCTCTGTAACTGTCTTTCAAATAAACAAAATAAATATTTTTTAAAAAACTTTTATGTAATAAATATAAATTTTGATAGTACAACTATTGGATTATAGCAGTTCTTCCCCCCATAACCACCTTCCCACCCGCAAACCATCCCATCTCCTACTCCCTATCCCATCCCAATCTTCACCAAGATTCATTTTTAATTATCTTCATATACAGAAGATCAACTCTATACTCAGGAAAGATTTCAACAGTTTGCACCCACACAGACATACAAAGTATAATGTACTGTATGAAGACAAGTTTTACTGTTAATTCTCAAAGCACAACACATTAAGGACAGAGTTACTACATGGGGAACAAGTGCACAGTGATTCCTGCTGTTGATTTAAGAGTTGACACTCTTATTTATGACATCAGTAATCACCTGAGGCTCTTGTCATGGGCTGCCAAGGCTATGGAAGCCTTTTGTGTTCACAAACTCCAACCTTATTTAGACAACACCATAATCAAAGTTGAAGTTCTTTCCTCCCTTCAGAGAAAAGTACTTCCTTCTTTGATGGCCCCTTCTTTCCACTGGGATTTCACTCACAGAGAGCTTTCTTTTAGGTCATTTATATTTATTTATTTTATTTGAAAGTGAGAGTTATACAGAGAGGAAAAGCAGATAGAGAGAGAGAGAGAGAGAGAGAGAGAGAGGTCTTTCATCCAATGGTTCACTCCCCAATTGGCTGCAATGACTAGAGCTGTGCCAATCTGAAGCCAGGAGCAAGGAAATTCTTCCAGGTTTCCCACGTGGGTGCAGAGGCTCAAAGACTTGGCCCATCTTCTTACTGCTTTCCCAAGCCATAGCAGAGAGCTGGGCCAAAGCGGGGACACAAGGTTCAATGATGTCATTGCTTCCACAACAACCACAATGTCTAGGCTCCCTTACTATGGGCAGGGCACAGGTTCTGTGGCTGTGCCAGGGCAGAAGGCCCCTTGGGGGTAGGGGACACAGTTGTCTAGCCTACCCTACTGTTCTCTGCCTCAGGGCTAGGCAGGGAACTGGGTACCCCCTTCGTGCCTGTTTCAGAGAGAAGAAATGTCAGAGGAGGGAGGGGGTTCAGGCCTGTGTCATCCAGCACAGAGGCTGGAAGCTCGCAGGGACAGTGCCCTGAGGAGGCAGGGGAATGGCAGGGAGCAAGGGGCCTGCTCTCCTGCACCCCATCCTGGACGCACTCTTTATCTGGGCTAGGCTCTAGGGTGGCTGCTGTGCTCCCCTGGCCGGTAGAAGGACATGGGACTTGGAGGTAAATAACTGGGCCGTCGGGGTCGTCAACTCCTCTCCCTGACCAGGCTGCCTCTCCCCATGCTGGGTCCAGGCAGCAAGAGTAGAAAGGGCCTGGCCTGCCCTGCTTTTCCCAACCATCCCCCCAGGGACTGCTTTGTAGAGCATGAGCATCCATGGTAACTCAAGGGCCAGTGGGGTCCTGCTGCCCCAGGGTGCTTGACATCCACACCCACCCCTCTCAGAGCCCAGCCTGGCAGTGCCCTGCACACCAAGGGAGACTCTAGTTCAGTGGGCCACGGACTGGCTTGGTGGGGAGGCCCGTGCCCTTGGAGGGAAAGGTCTGGTTCTGTGGAGTCCTCCACACCCTGCTCCAAAACACAGAGCAGCAATGAAGCTAAGCCTGCAAACTCACCCCATCCCACAGCCTTGGCCACAGAGACATGGAAGTGGGGACTGCAGACCCCACCCTGTGTCTGGCTCCAGAGAGTGTCCTCAGGCTTGGATGGAGTCCCTGCAGCTCCAGGCTTCAATTCCACTGCGATCACCCAAGAGGGATCCGCAGAACCGGAGCAATTACTTCCAAGGGGATCCCCTTCCCAGGGCCCAGGCCTCTGCCTGTCAGGGACCTGGCCCTGTCCAGACTCATCCAGTCTGCATCAGGTGCTCTCCGCACTCGTGCTGTGAGTATGCAAGGCTCAGTACCCCATGAAGCCATGTGGAGCCACAGCTCCTTTGCATGCCTGGTGTGGAGCCTGTGTCTTGGAGTAAATGGTAGAGATCTGTTCTCCATTTGGGGTAGGTGGAGGCAGGCAGGGCAGTAGCCCCAGAAAGCCTGGGACTAGCGTGAGGAGTTCTATTTCTGCAGACCAGTGCTCTGGCCTGGTTCCTTTTTCACAGTCAATCTCCAGGTATAACTCCAGCTCTGCCCTCTTACCTGGGCATGGGGTGCAAAAGTTGTTGTGTGAAAGTCACATTTCCTTTGTGTGCTATGGTACCCTGGTCTTTAGAAATCTGTGCTCTCTTGGGTGGGTACCCTCGAGGGCCGACCATTGGTCAAGTCCCAGGAGGGGCACTTGGAGGCCTGGCCTTCAGGGCCCCAGGATGCCTCAGGGGAAATAATTAATAAGTGATTTGGACCAGTTTGTGATGGGCTAGCGGCTTTTTGACACCAGTGTTTTTCTGGGTGCTGTGAAAGTGTAGGTGCTATAGGATCCCAGTCTCAGGCTTCCCCACCCCCAAAACATAGACATTCACAGTGATATTTAGTCATGTGGGGATGATCACTTAGCCTGCACTGTCCCATTTCAGCCCATTACCATGCCAGTACTGTGGGATTCCTTGGCTGCTGTAAATTGCATTAGATGTCTGTGGAATTTCTCAGTTTTCATTGCATCCTGAATTTGTCTGTTCCATACACTCCCCAAGGAAATCACCTGTTACTTTAATACACAGCCCCCTGTCAGATGCCTATGTTTGAGGACCTCATGTGTCTAGGGTCAGCTGTGTGGCTGGACATCTCACAGTTTGCTACTGTGCTCCTGTGGCCCAGAGTGGAATTCAAATGAAAGAAAGACAAGGCTGTGGGAGTAGATTGAGCAAGACCCGACCTAGCTCCTTCTCTCCACGTGAATACATTGTTTCTTTTGTCCTTTCTATTCTGCAGTGAAGCCTTCAGAGCTTTTCGTTTTTGTTGTTGTATTTTTAGTTCTAAAGTTTCCATTTGATTTTTCCTTGTATCTTTTTATTTGCTGTGAATTTCTGTTTGTTTGTTGAGCTACCCATTTTATTTGTTTCAAGTGTGTTTGCAAGTGCTCATTCAAGCATTTTTATCACAGGCACTTTAAAATCTTTGTCCAAAGGTTACAGTATCCCTGTCATCTCATTTTTAGTGTCTGTTGATTGTCTTTTTTCACTCCCTTTGATATATTCCTGGTTCTTGGCACAATGATTTATTTTCTATTCACACCTATACATGTTTTATTCTTTTGATAACTTACATCTGATTTACATCTTACATTTGACTGTTTTTTATTTTTTTTTTCCTGATTCTGCTTCAGCTGTGGTGGGAGGAGGCACTGCCTCATTACATCCAGGGCAGGTAGAAATTCAGGCTCCACTCTTAGCCTCTGTTGACACTCATGATAGGAGGGAGCTCCTCATTGCCCTTGGGAGGGGACAGGAGTCCCACCTTGGGTGTGGTCTCCTCTGACTGTGCAGTACTGAATGTTGTTCCATGTCCATCTCTAGGATTATGTCTCAGCATGCTATCTGGATTCCTGGACAGCACTGAGCAAGCGTCACTGTGCCTTGTGGCTGCTTCTCAAGGTTGGGAGTCTTTGAGAATGCTCAGCCTTTACAGCTGTGACTGTGTATGTGATTGTTTAATGGATAATACCCATAATGCTCATTTGAACAGTTGGGCACACATTGCCCAGAATCGTACATCACTTCTTGGCTCCTCCTTTTACTTTTGGTTTGCTCGGCGAATTCACATAAGGGACTGATCATCCCAGAATTCGGAACCAAGTCATCTTCCCTCACTCAAGAGAGGTGACACTCCAGAGACACCATGTGGGCATACGGCCTTGACCTAACGAATCAAGGAAGTCCCCCTCTAAGCACAGGACATACGATCTGATACACGACTATCTGTTTGTCTAACATAGGAAAACCTCCTGCAAAATGCCATCAACAGCTGAGGTGCTAGGAATTTGCTTTGTTATGGCAGCAGTGCTGTTCGTGTCTTTCCTTTGGCTAGAGTTGGTGTGCTGTGCCACTCTTAAGCACTCAGACATGGGAAAAATACCCCCCCGCTCAGAATCCCATGCAGATTAACAAACATAGTGAATCTGTGAGTGATAAGAGCCTGACACTCCAGGTCCATGTCTCACAGACAACAGTTGATGACTTAGAGAGAAAGAGCTCCGACAGTGAAAATAGCAATGTAGCATACAAGGTAGCAAACAAGGTAGCAAACAATGTAGCAATGCCTAGTCAGCCACCCCCCACATACCTGTGGGATGAACTTAGAGGACCTCGAGACAATAACTCATGTGAGGTCATCCCATCTGCACCCAGTGAGGATCCCCACATTTGTGGCAGTACTTGGACACCCCAAGCTCTTAGGGCAGCCGCTAGACCCCATCCCACCTGCACGTTTGCTGTTAATGTAGGAGCGGATACAGAATTCAGGCCCTGGATTCCAACACCCATAAATGACCTTTCCATGCTAAAAAAGGCTTCTCAAGAGTCAGGTCCTGACTCTCTCTACTTTGAACAAGTGCTCACACAATGGGCAGCAAGCCTTCAAACTCATTTTGACTGGATTGCACTGCTCAAAGCATGTTTGTCGAGACCACAGTCTTTACAGTGGAAAGCTTCCTATCAGGAAGAGGCTGAAACTGTGGCAAGGAATTATGCTGCCTATGGAATAGCAGTAACCTTTGACATGCTTACAAGCCATGGCACCTACATATATCCTCATGAACAGGCCCGCATTAGAGTAGTTGCCTATTTTGATCAGGTCAGAGATTTGGCACTTAAAGCCTTAAAAAATATAAATCCTCCTAATATAGTCAGCTCTTTAGAAATCTAGTTCAAGACCCAGGCAAATGGTTCCCCGATTTCCTTGCCAGAGTCTTGGAGGCAGTAGAGAAAAGATTACTGCCTGGCCCCGATCAAGACAATTTGGTCAACCAATTAGCTTGGGAAGGTGCCACCAAAGAGGCAAAAGCAGCAATCGCCCAGTCCATAATGAAGTCATTTCTAAATGGATAGTAGCCACAAAGGAGGCTACTATGCTGATACACCCATACTGCAGCCTAACTGCAGCCATTAACAAATTGAACACAAAGAAGTCTAATGACCCTCCAGTTTGCTAGGGATGCCAAGAGATAGGACACCTATGGCGAATCCACCCAAACACTGAAAGATGGAGCAAGTCCAAAATGCTGTGTCCCAGATGTAAAAAAAAGCTTTCGTTGGGCAAAAGATTGCAAGACCAAGCCTTTAAACTCCCAGTGGGGTGGCCCTCAGCCCAGCAAGTAAGAAGGAGTCCCACCACCATTAACTGGTCGATGCCCATCTTCAATCTGAGGCCAAAATTGACCCTATATTTAGATGACATTGCCTTTGTGGGTTTAATTGATACGGGAGCAGATGTTACTGTCTTAAAAATTAGGGACACAAGAAAAATGCAACATTGGAAGACAGCACCCGAACCTGACCTCCAAGGCGTTGGAGGATTAAAATTGGCTGATCAGGTCATCATGCCTGTAATGTGGGGAAATGACAGTGGAGATACAGGAACCATCTTTCCACTAATTGCTGAGGTTTCCATGACCTTATGGGGGAGAGATGTGCTCTCACAAATACAAGCGGTCCTTACTATGGATCACAAATCTCCACAAGCCAACAGCTTTAATGGAGAACCTACAAGTAAGATTCACCCCCAATTCTAGGGGCCACTGCCCACCTCATACAAAAGCCAAGCCCAATCCCCATTGAATGGGAAAAAAAAACAGAAAACATCTGGGTAGAGCAGTGGCCAATGATACAACCCAAACTTAGCATCCTTAAAGAACTGGTACAGGAACAATTGGAAAAGGGACACATAGAACCCTCCAGTAGCCCTCATAACACGCCCGTTTTTGTGATACTAAAGAAACAGGGAAAATACAGGCTTCTACAGGATTTGAAGAGCCATTAACAAAAACATAAAAAAGATGGGAACATTCCAGGCTGGCATTCCCCATCCAGGGGCCATTCCTAACGGATACCACATAGTTACCATTGATATCAAACATTGCTTCTTTTCCATTCCCATTGTGGAGCAGGATAAGGCTTACTTTGCCTTTACTGTATAGGAGCCCAATTTTCAGCTCCCTGAAAAAAGATTCCAGTGGACAGTACTCCCACAAGGCATGAAAAATAGCCCTGCCATTTGCCAAAGATATGTTTCTCATGTGACCAGCACACTTAAAGATCAGTGCTTGGTCATACATTATGTGGATGATATCTTACTTGCTCACAAGAATGCAGCAACTCTGAATGCCTGTCTAAGTGAGACAGTAAGAAATGTACAATTCCTGGGTTTGTCTATTGCTACAGAAAAGGTACAACATTTTCCTCCCTTTCAATTCTTGGGTTATCAAATCTCCTCCCATATATCTCCAATGGGCCCAAACCTAAAAGTCAAGCATAAATACTCACTTAATGAACTTCAGCAACTGTGTGGCCAAATCACTTGGCTGAAGCCCTTCCTTCCCCTAACACCTGCAGAACTTAGACTGCTATATGATTTACTGACTAAGGGAAACAGCCCTTCTTCAAAAATCATATTGATACCAGCAGCCAAATCCACTATAGAAAAGGTTAACACCCAGTTGTCAAATTTAAAAACCTTTAGATATGACGCTCAGGTGCCTCTATTTGCCTTAACCATATCTACCCTCAAGGCCCCCTTAGGAGTTATTTGGCAACAACATGGACTACTTTTTTGGGCGCACATAGCCTGGAGCGATTGTCGTAAAATAGTAAACAAAGTAGATGCCATCCTTATGATGGGACTTAAATTAAGATATTATACCAATAAGATATTTTTTTTTTGACAAGCAGAGTGGACAGTGAGAGAGAGAGAGAGGAAGTTCTTCCTTTACCGTTGGTTCACCCTCCAATGGCCGCTGCTGCCAGCGCACCACGCTGATCTGAAGCCAGGAGCCAGGTGCTTCTCCTGGTCTCCCATGCGGGTGCAGGGCCCAAGGACTTGGGCCATCCTCCACTGCACTCCTAGGCCACAGCAGAGAGCTGGACTGGAAGAGGGGCAACCGGAACAGAATCCAGCGCCCTGATTGGGACTAGAACCCGGTGTGCCTGTGCTGCAGGCAGAGGATTAGCCTATTGAGCCGCAGCACTGGCCCCAATAAGATATTTAACACAGAGCCAGACATAGTGGTCCTACCTCTATAACATTTAGAACTGTCAACATTGATGCAGAATAGCACGCTCTTTCAAACTTTAATGATAAATTTCCCAGGACAGGTTGACAATCACCTGCCAGCAGACAGGCTACTCCATACACTACAAACCTTAGAAATAGACTATCCAAAACATGCTTTCTCTGCTAATCAACCTACACCCATGGCACCATGTGCGTTTACTGATGCCAACAAGTCACTGTTTGGAATAGTGATCAAATCTTTAACAGAAAAAGATAAGATCCATGTAGAACCCCACAGGGTATCAGCACAGTTGGGAGAAATAAGAGCAATAGTCAAGGTTCTACTCCTTAGCCAATATGGACTGGTAAATATATATTTGGACAGCAAATATTCAGTACAGGTAGCAAAGACGATCCCTTTTGCAGTCTTTAACCCAACCAATAAGCCAATTGACCAGATGTTCACAACACTTAAAGAGCTAACTGAGAACAGAAAATACCCATGGTATATCTCACGTGTAAGATCACATACTGGGTTACCTGGCTTTATTTTCCAAGGCAACAGAAAGGTTGATCGTCTTATCTCCTGCAACACGGCTTTCATTGGACACTTAGAACAAGCCCGTATTTTACACCAAAAATTTCATGTCAGCAAACAACATAAAATTGCTTTTCCCAGAGCTAACAATGAGCCCAATGCAAACACCTAGTGCATTCTTGCAAGAATTGTGCACCCCTCGCCCCATTAGGCCCACTGCAACAAGCAGGAGTGAACCCGCGAAGCCTTGCTCCTAATAAGCTATGAAAAGTGGACATCACCCACATTAATTCCTTTGGTAAACTTAAGTTTGTCCATGTGGTGGTAGATACTTATTCAAAGGCTGTATTTGCAACAGCCCAATCTGGAGAAAAGGCTAGTATGTGAGGAAGGCGGTTAAATCAGCCATGCTGGTCCTTGGTGTTCCCTGGACCATAAAGACTGATAATGGGCCAGCGTACATATAACAGGAATTTAATTCCTTCCTGAAATCTTGGAACATACAGTCTGCCACAGGTATCCCATACAACCCACAGGGACAGGCAATCATTGAAAGAACTCATAGGACAATTAAAGATCTCTTACAAAGACAAAGAAACAAAAAAGATTGAATCCTCCCAAATTCTTTCTATGAAGCCAGCATCACCTCAATCCCTAAGCCAGAGAAAGATGCAGCATTGAAAGAAAATTACAGACCAATATCCCTGATGAACATAGATGCAAAAATCCTCAATAAAATTCTCACCAATAGAATACAACAACACATCAGAAAAACCATCCACCCAGACCAGGTGGGATTTATCCCTGGTATGCAGGAATGGTTCAATGTTCACAAATCAATCAATGTGATACACCACATTAACAGACTGCAGAAGAAAAACCATATGATTATCTCAATAGATGCAGAGAAAGCATTCGATAAAATTCAACACCCTTTCATGATGAAAACTCTAAGCAAATTGAGTATAGAAGGAACATCCCTCAATACAAGCAAAGCAATTTATGAAAAACCCAGGACCAGCATCCTATTGAATGGGGGAAAGTTGGAAGCATTTCCACTGAGATGTGGTACCAGACAGGGATGCCCACTCCCACCACTGCTATTCAATATAGTTCTGGAAGTCTTAGCCAGAGCCATCTGGTAAGAAAAAGAAATTAAAGGGACACAAATTGGGAAGGAAGAAGTCAAACTATCCAAAAAAATAAAAAAAATCATATGCCCTCAGACCCAAAGCTTCCTTTTCACTATCAGTTTTCTTACTTTTGATTCCCAATGGATCAGCCCAGCCTATAAACACTGGGGATCCTTTCCATCCCAGACCCCAGCCCCTATGGTTAGGTGGAAAGACCCCCTGACAGGAGAATGGAAAGGACCACACCCTCTGCTCACCAAAGATTGAGGATATGCTTGTGTCTTTCCAGAGAATGTGGAACAGCCCATTTGGGTACCAGCCAGAAACGTCAAGCCTGTAACTGACAGCCAACCAGAATCAGCTGAACAAGACTGAGAGTCCACCTTGTTAGCAGACGCACCTGCCCTTTCATCCTATCCTGAGAAACTGCCCATAGCCACATCTGTTACTGTTTATCTGTACCCCACTAACTCTGGTCAGCCACTCAGACGGCCCACAGCCTGTGTGCAGTCATGCCATTCCTGATTACCATTGTTCCTCATTCCTACCCCTATCTGAGCAAGCAATCCTGTGGTCTCTCGATTTGAGCACTGGTTAGTCAATGATGCGTAAGATCCCCTGGGGGACAACCTAAGACAGGCACAACTGTGATGGAGACCACATGGAAACGGGGTCAACAATGGTATGGCCAAAATTCATGCCTCCCATTGCTCAAAAATAAGCGAAAAGGGGGAAATGTGGTGGAATGAGGTGAAAAGGTCATATCAAGATGGCCACTGAGGTGAAAAGTTCATGCCAAGATGGCCACTGAGGTGAAAAGGTCATGCCAAGATGGCCACTGACAACAGAAACTGCCTGGCAACAGGCCATGATTAGATGGCTTCAGAAACAACATGACAACAGAGGAAACCACATGACAACAGAGCCTGACTGATGGCAGGCCATGATTGGATGGTTTCAGAAACTGCCTGGCAACAAGAGCCTGACTGGCAACAGGTTGTGATTGGATGGCTTTGGAAACTGCCTGGCAACAGGCTGTGATTGGTTGGGGCATAGACCGCCCCTTGACCGGATTGGCTGGTCTTGATTATATAAGCTGTTGTACTAACTGAAATAAACAAGTCTGCAGGATTCTTGCCTCAAGCCCACTTTCACCTGACTCCCGGGGTCTGTGTGGTGACTCCGTGCCTCTTGCCTCCACCACACTCCTCCTCTCAGAAATGAATCCACTGCAACATTGTTGAGAAATCAACTGCAACAGCTATTAGCCTGGCCCCAGCCTTTAAGAAACTTTGTGAAGTGAAGCAGTAGATGGAAACTATCCCTTGCATAGAAAATTAAAAAAAAAAAAACAGAATTCAAGTGTTTATTAATTTCACTGTTTTTAAGTATTAGGTTGTGGGTGGCCTTGAGACATAATGAGTAAAACTGCTGCTTGTAATGCCGGTATCCTGTATGAGGATGGTTTGTGTCCTCTCTGCTCCACTTCCATCCAGCTTTGTGTTAGTGGCCTGGGGAAACCAGCATAAGACAGCTCAAGTGTTTGGACCCCTTCCACCCATGCAGGAGACCTGCAACAAACTGCTGGCTCCTGGTTACATTTCTGTGGAGAAGAACTTGAGCTGGAATTGAATTCATTATTTTTTAAAAGAATTACTTGTTTTGGGAAGGTCATAGGATGGAATGCCTAAATTTTACATCTATAATAAAGTTATTGTAAGAACAGTTGATCACAATAAAATAAAGTCATGTTAGTAGAATACACCTGAATAATGCTACAAAAGTAGAAGTGTGAATAGTTTAAGGTATTTCATACCTTCTGTGTCTGTGTTCATATGTGCTATGTATATTTTACAAAGTGGGAGTGCAACTGTACCACCTTGTGTGCCTCAAATTTTGACACTCACATGGTGACTGGGGCCCAAGGACTTGGGCCATATTACACTGCTTTTCCATAAAGATTAGAAGGGAACTGGATCTGAACTAGAGCAGCCTGGACTCAAACCAGTGCCTATATGGAATGCTGGTGCTGCACACTATAGCTTAACCTGCTATGCCACAATACCATCCCTGGAGTGAGTCTTTTTTAACATGGACATCAATTGTAGACTGTGTTATAGGTATGTGATGTGTTGATACATTTATATATTGTGGAATTTTCAAATCAGCATGAGCATATCTGTGTCCTTAAAGCTGATAGTTATTTGGGCTGTAATATTTTTATGTTTCAGAAACACAGAGTGGCTATCATTATCTACAGCCAGCCTACTGTGCAATAAGGTGGCAGAGCTTATCTCTCCTCTCCTCTAACTTACTACCTGTTGAGCAACCTTTCCCCATCACTGCTTCCCCTCTACTAACCTCAGTCTCTGGTAGCCAGCCTTCTTTCTTCAGATTATGAGCTGAAATGTTGTAGAGTCCACATTTGAGTTACATCATGTATCAGGTATACTGATTTTCATCATGTTACATCATGTGTATAGGTATACTGACTGCATTTCGCTTGGATGTGTACCACGTAATGGGATTTCTGCTTCACTGTACAATGGTTCTATTTATAATCACTTAAGGAACTTCCATAATGTTTTACATAATGACTGTACTAACTTGACTCCTCAGCAACAGTTTGTAAGTGTTCCTTTTCTGCCATATCCACACCACAACTAGTTGCTGCTGTCTTTTTAATAGTAGCCAACATAAGTGGACTGAAGTGGCAGCTCCCTGCTGTTTGGTCTGCTTTGCCTTCATGACTAGTGGTACTGAATTTTTTTCCAATACCTGTTGACTTTTTGTAAGTCTTCTTTTGAAGATTCTCTATTTCCTTTTTGTTTTTGGTGTAGAGTTGTTTGCATCTTATATATGTAGGATATTAACCCTTTTTCAGATGTGTAGTTTGAAAATATTTTCTTCCCTTGTATAGGTTTTTTCTTCAGACTGTTGATTCTTGCCTTTACTTTATTGTTTGATGTGATCCCATTTTTCTGTTTTGCTTTTGTTTCATTTGATTTTGGGGTCTTATCCAACAAATCCTTGTGCATTGCAGTATCCCATAGCATTTAACTTAGTTATTTGAACAGTTTATTATTTTCAGGATTTACACTTCAGTCTCTAGTGCTTTTTAATTGATTTCTAACGTGATGGGAGACAAGGGAGTCCAGGTTCCTTCTGCATGTCGATATCCTCTTCTCCTGGTAGCTGTTATTAAAGTGATGGCTTCCACCTGTGTATTCTGTTATCACCTTTGTTAAGTCTATACTAAAAAAGCAATTTACAGATTCAACGAGATCCCAATCAAAATATCAATGACATTATTCTCAGATATAGAAAAAATTGCTAAAAATCATATGGAAACTCAAGAGATCTGAGATAGCTAAAGCCATCTTTTTTTTTAATCTTTTTTTTTTTTGGACAGGCAGAGTGGACAGTGAGAGAGAGAGACAGAGAGAAAGGTCTTCCTTTGCCGTTGGTTCACCCTCCAATGGCCGCCGCGGCCGGCGTGCTGCGGCCGGAGCACCGCGTTGATCCGATGGCAGGAGCCAGGTTCTTCCCATGGGGTGCAGGGCCCAAGGACTCGGGCCATCCTCCACTGCACTCCCTGGCCACAGCAGAGAGCTGGCCTGGAAGAGGAGCGACCGGGACAGAATCCGGCACCCCAACTGGGACTAGAACCTGGTGTGCCGGCGCCACAAGGCGGAGATTTAGCCTAGTGAGCCAAGGCACTGGCCTAAAGCCATCTTAAACAACAGAACAAAACGTGGCATCACAATACCAGGTTTGAAGACATACTACAGGACTGTTATAATCAAACAGCCTGGTACTGGAACAGAAGTGGGCATGATTTTACTTCTCCTTTCCTCTGAGAAATCCAGTGATCCTTCTTTTGAACTCCTTTTCAGGCACTTAATCAATCTCTTTGTTTTCACACTCTAATATTGAAGTGTTGTTGTCTTTGCCTTTGAGGGAGTCATGTTGTCTTCCTTGTTATCATTTGTAGTATTTCAGCTTTTATTTTAGGCATTTGTGAAAAACTTGTTGGTTTTCTCCACTGATGCATTTTATCTTTGACCTATGCCTCTGTGGCTTAGTGGAGTGTCTACCCCTGGTCAGTGCTCAAGGATGAGGCAAGAATCCCAGGTGACATGCACATTAGGCATGCTAGATCTCTTCTGTTGTCAGCAGGGGGAGAATGTGATCCCATCTGCTAGGGTAATCACAACCTCACCTTCTCTCTTCCATGGTGGTCAGTGCCCAAGTTCAGCCCACCTTGGTATGACCCTCATCCATGCTGGTGCATGAACTACAGACAGGATCTGTGCAGTCTTCAGTGGAAGCATAATCCCTCTGTGTTGACCTCCCATGGGCAGTTAGGGAGCTCTGAGCTTCTGGTGCCAGACTCAGTGATTTCCCAGAAACCCAGTGACCCTGCCCCCACATCCTACTGTGAAGTCACAGATCTCCTACAGTCACAGTGAGCGATGCTCTCACAGTCTTGGGTTGCAGAGAATCCTTTCTTGGTCCTACCATCCTCCCAGTCCCTGGAGGGAACACAGCCATTCCCAGAATCTGCTACCAGCAGGTGCCTTGCCTTGTGAACCCCAGAGTCTGTGATAGGTAAGAATGTGTGAGCACCTCACAGTCCTACTTGGCTGCTCAGCCTCAACCCTCCTGGCCACACTCAAATTCAGTGGGAAATGCAGATTTTCCCCTCTGGTAAAATCCCCTGATTGCATCCTCGAAAGCCTCCACTGCCTTTATGTATTTGAAAGGTAGAGTTACACAGAGAGAAAGGAGAGGCAGAGAGAGAGAGAGAGAGAGAGAGAGAGAGAGAGAGGAGAGAGGAGAGAGGAGAGAGGAGAGAGGAGAGAGGAGAGAGGAGAGAGGGAGAGGTCTCCATTTCCTGGTTCACTCCCTAGTTCTCTGCAAAGGCTGGAACTGTGCCGATCCATAGTCAGGAGCAAGGAGCTTTTTCTGGATCTCCCAGGTGGGTGCAGAGGCCCAAGAACTCAGGCCATCTTCTACTGCTTTCTCAGGCCAAAGCAGAGAGCTGGATCAGAAGTGGAGCAGCCAGTCATGAACTGGCACCTGTGGGTGACAGTACTGCAGGCAGCAGTTTTACCTGCTATGCCACTGCAGTGGCCCCCATTTGTATTTCATCCTCTGAAAAATACCTGTTCTTATCCATTGCCCACTAGTGAGCAGGATTGTTTGTTTTGTTGTTCTTAAGTTTCTGGAGCTTGGCATATATCCTGAATATTAATCCTTTCTTGGATGCATGATTTGGGATTCTTTTCTCCCATTCTGTTGGTTTCTTCTCTTTGCTTTTATTTGCTGTGCTTCTGTAGTCTTTCCAAGAAATCTTTCTTTAGGGCAGTGTCTTACAGCATTTCTTCTATGTTTTCCTGCAGAAATTTGGTGGTTTCATGGAGCCAGCACTGTGGTATAGTGGGTAAAGCTGCCGCCTGCAGTGCCAGCATCCCATATGGGCACCAGTTCGAGTCCTGGCTGTTACACTTTCAATCCAGCTCTCTGCTATGGCTTGGGAAAGCAGTAGAAGATGGCCCAAGTCTTTGAGTCCCTGCACTCGCATGGAAGACCCGGAAGAAGCTCTTGGCACTTGGCTACAGATCTATGCAGCTCCGGCCATTGTGGCCAATTGGGAATGATCCAGTGGATGGAAGGCCTCTCTTTCTCTCTGCCTCACCTTCTTTCTCTGTGTAACTCTGAATTTCAAGTACATAAATAAATCTTAAAAAAATATAAAAGATATTTAGTGGTTTCAGGTGTTTAGATTCTTGATCTATGAGTTGATTTTTGTTTAGGATATAAGGTAGGGGTCTTGTTTCATACTTTTGCATTGAGAAATCTATTTTCCCATTACCATTTTATTAATACTTTACTCATTTGAAAGTCAGAGAGAAGGAGTGGCAGAAAGAGAGAGAGAGAAAGAAAGAAAGGGAGAGAGGTATTCCATTCACTCATTCACTCCCTAGTTGGCTGAAACTGCACCTATCCGAAGCCAAGAGCCAGGATCTTCTTCCGAGTCTCCCACATGGTATAGGGGCCCAAGGACTTGGGTCATCTTTCACTGCTTTTCCAGGCCATAGCAGAGAGCTGGATCAGAAGTTCAGCAGCTGGAACTTGAACCGGTGCCCATATGGGATGGCGGCACTGCAGACAGCAGCTTAAACCACTTCGCCACAGCGCTGGCCCTCCCACCACCTTTTGATGAAGAGACTTTCCTTTCTCCAGGGAATTATTTTAGGTCATTTGCTAGTGATTAGTTGGTTATAGATACATGGGTTAATTTCTGTTATGTTCCATTGGTCTATGTCTGTTTGGGGGCCAGTGCCGGACTGTTTCGATGATAACAACCCAGTAGTATATCTTGAAATCTGGTATTGTGGTACCTCCAGTATTGATTATTGCTTAAGTGTGCTTTAGCTCTTTGGGATCATATGTGTCTCCATATGAATTTTAGTGTCTATTTTTTTTTAGCTTTGTGAAGAAAGTCATTGGCATTTTTTTATTTTTTATTTTTTTAAACTTTTATTTAAAATGAGATTACTCTAAGTTAAAGCAAACAAACTCATGAAAAATAGAATGGGAATTGAACCTTAAATTATGGGTAACTTTCCAGTTTAGGATATTTAATTATTTTTATTTTTATTTTTTTATTTTTAGAAATCCGCGATCCTTATTAACCAAGACTGGCCCACAGATCCTGCAGTGTGTAGGTGGGGTCTGCGTGAGGCAGGTGCGGGCACCCGTGGGGCCTCAAAACATGTACACCAGCTGGATGGAGGTCAGGGTCTGCAGGATCTGGATGGAGGGCAGGACCTGCGGGGTCAGACGCCAGCCCAGCTCCTGTGGGGACCACTTGTTCCATCTGGGCCGGGGAGCAGCTGGGAGCCCGCCAGGGGCAGCAACAGGGTCAGGCAGCAGCGGCAGAGGGGCCAGGAGCTGCAGCATAGCAGCGCCTCCCCTGGTGCTGCTGCTCTCCAACAGCTCGCTGGCTAGGGCGCTGAGGATGATAAGAAGCTTCTGCCAGGGCGTGCCGGGGGCGGGCGGCTCGCTGAGGCCAGGGACAAGGGTCTCAACCTCCTGCACACACAGCCGGGCCTGCTCCCGGTTGACTCTGCTCAGCACTAGCACGCCCTGCAGCCCCTCGTCCATCTGCAGCATCTCGAAAAGGACGTCCTGCACCACCCCCATGCTGGCCTCCGCGTCCCCCGCCTTCCCAGGGCCTGGGCCCCTGAGCACCTTCTCTGCGGCTCCACCTGCACCACCAGCAGGTTGGGGGCCTCAGTTGTCACAGTTGCCCCGCTGGAACCCGAGAGCTGGCCCGCCACGGGCTGCAGCTGCACCGTGGTCACTTCCTGGGCCACCTGCAGCTGGACCTCACTCACTTCCTGCGGCCCTGCCTCCCCGCCTCCTAGGTTCTGCAGCACAATCAGACTCTGCCCTCCCGCACCAGCGCCTGCAAAGCCCCCTCCCTGTCCCCCTAGACCTCCAGGGCCTGGCAGCCACATGACTCCCGCCCCCTGACCAGCTTTCCCCACTGCCCGCTCAGACGGCCTCCCGCGGCCGCACCGGGCCCCAGCGCCGTCGGAGGGCAGCAGGATGAGCTTGGGGGGTGCGGGCGGGGCCGGGGTGTGAGGGGCTGCAGGCTGCTGGGGATCAGCGGGAGGCTCTGGGCGGTCTGCACTAGGAGAAATGTCTGAGAGTTGGGAGCTGCTGGGCCCGGGGCCGGGGCCAGGGCCGCGCTCTCCCCACCCCCCGCCACCTCCAGGGAGAGCGTGGCTTGGAGGTTGGGGAGCACGTGCACGTCCTGCGTGGCTAGCGGGGCCCAGGCGGCGGCCAGCGGGGCAGGCGCATGCAGGCCGGCCGCTGGGGCTGCGGCGTCCGCAGCGCCGCCAGGGGCGTGCGTCCGCATGTGCCGCTGCAGGTAGGCGGCCATGAAGAAGCCGCGGCCGCACACGGGGCAGGCAAAGGGGCGCTCGCCCGTGTGCACGCGCTGGTGCTGCCGCAGGTTGGAGGTCTGGGCGAAGCTCTTGCCACAGACGCCGCAGGCGTGGGGGCACTCGCCCGTGTGCACGTGGTGGTGGCGCCGCAGCCACGACGTGTTGCGGAAGGCCTTGCCGCACTCCCCTCATGCATAGGGGCGCTCGCCCGAGTGCAGCCGCAGGTGGTACTGGTAGTGGGACAGCCACTTGAAGGTGAGGCCGCACTGGCCGCAGGTGAAGGCGCGCAGCCCCGTGTGCACGCACTGGTGG
Organism: Oryctolagus cuniculus; assembly: GCF_964237555.1. Taxonomy (NCBI): domain Eukaryota; kingdom Metazoa; phylum Chordata; class Mammalia; order Lagomorpha; family Leporidae; genus Oryctolagus; species Oryctolagus cuniculus. The sequence continues at coordinate 100,651,987 of NC_091440.1, read as the reverse complement.
TTGGCCAGCAGGGAGGAGCGCTTGAAGGCCTTGCCGCACTCTGCGCACTTGTAGGGGCGCTCCGCAGAGGCCGGGACAGGCGGGGCCAGCGACGGCGGGGCGGGGCGGCGGGAACCAGCGGCTCCTGGGGGCAGGTGGCCTCGGCCGCCTCGGCCTGCGGGGGCGGCCGCGCGGCCGCCGCCTCCTCCACGTGGCACTGCGGGTGCGCCGGGAGGCTGGCCAGCTGCGGGAAGGCGCCATCACAGCTGCCACAGCGGAAGGCCTGCCCACCTGCCAGCCCGTGGCTGTGCTGGTGGCAGGAGAGGCCGGCCACCGTCCGGAAGGGCTTCCCGCGGGGCAGGCAGGCAAAGCCGGGCGCGGCGAAGGGCGCGGGCTGTGGCAGAGAGGACCCGGGGGCCAGCGACGCCAGAGGGTCGGCCTTGGGCTGCTCACGGGGCGTGTCCTGGGGCCTGGGGCATGGCTGGTGCTCCAGCAGCAGCTCCTCGCTGCCGAAGCCCTGATTGCAGCCATGGCAGCGGTACACCAGCTCCACCTTGGTCTCAGTGGCCGCCAGAAACAACTCGGGCACCAGGGGCCGGGGCGGCGGCGGGGGTCGGGGGGCGCGGGCGGGCTGGGCGGCTATAGGTAGTCCTTGGTCACCAGGACTTTGCCAGCGCGAAGCTCTTGTCGCAGACGCCGCAGGCCTAAGGGCGCTCGCCCGTGTGCTGCCACAGGTGGTACTGCTAGTGGGACAACCACTTGAAGGCCAGGCTGCATTGGCCGCAGGTGAAGGCGCGGAGCCACATGTACACACTGCGGTGGATCTGCAGCAGGGACGAGCCCTTGAAGGCCTTGGGGCAGTCTGGGCACTTGTAGGGCCACTCGCCCGTGTGCGTGTGCTGGTGGTGCAGCAGCCACGAGGACCAGCAGAACGACTTGCTGAACTCCACACACCCATACTGGGCTGCGGGAGCGGCGGGGACTCGGGGCCTCGCTTCTCACCGGACCCGTCCACAGTGGAGGCAGGCGCCATGTCCCCAGGGAGCCGACCATCGCACCTGTGGCCCCGACCCAGGGAACCAGGGCGGGGAGCCCCATGGCCTTCCCGCGGGGGCCTACGGAAAGGGGGCGCCCCGGCAGCGGCCTGTAGGACCCCAAAAGCGGTGTCCTCTTGTGACGATCCCAGAAACACAGACTCCGGACCAGAGGATGCAATAGAACAGGAGGTAATTTTATTTCATTTGTACAAATGGGCCCTCTACTGCTGCAAGCAGCAAGCAAGCGAGAGGAGCCCCGAGCAGCTATCTCACACAGCTTTTAAAGGGCAAAACCACAAAATTAACATATTATAGGCTGGCGTAAGTTCATTGGATAATTTTCAGTAGCGGGCCTTGTATGGCAGTCTAAAAGTGGTAATGTCGGTGGAAAAGTACTAGGTCAAAGGGATACATTAGGGGAGGGGGTTTCTAGGAGAGAGGAATAGGTTGCTACGTGCCTTGCAGCTTTCTTTGTTAACCTTGAGCAAGCGTAGGGAAGGGGCTTATCTACAAGGCAGGTGTTTTGTGTATCTCTGGTTAGTAGCTGACTGCTTTCTCTGTGAACCGGTTTACTCCCCATTTCCCAAGGCCGTCTCTGGAACGGTTTGTCTCAGGAGCCCCATTTTTTTATGGTGGCTCTTGGCTCCTTTCAGGCCATGTGGGACTGGGGGCCAAGGAGGGGGACGGGGGCGTGCTGCTTCTCGGCGGCCCCCATCACAAGGCACCCTGATTTATTTTTTCTTCAGACAATCCACTTCACACCTAGGTCATGTGCCATACCAATATTAAACCTTTCAATCAAATTGCTCTTTATTTTTAATTTTACTACATTACCTCTTTGCTTGCAAAAGGTAAACAAGGTAATTTGAAGGAATTATATCCCCAGGCGCATGTTGGTAAGAAGAAAATCTGCTTTTCTATGGATCCTCCAGATGTTTTGTAAGTGAATGTTATTTATTAATACTTGTGGTGTCTGAATTGTCTTCAGCTCGAAAGATCTGACCATGTGAACCAGACAGAAGTGAGCACCAACCATGTCTTGATTTACCTGGATAAGGTGAGAGCCCTGACAGTATAGTCACAAAACCTCTGTGTGAGAATCCCTCTCACGAGTCACCTGGAACTCGATGAATGCATTGAGGAGACCTCTCCTCCATGCTAGAAACTTGGGATTTCCAATATTAATTCCAATGAATGTTCTCCTCTCATTTTATATATTTACACCTTGGTAAAATGACTTATAATAATGGGATGTAAATATTTCTAAGACCCTTGAGCAAGAAATTCTCCACAAAATGTGCTCATGATATCCACAGTTACTTTGAAGATACTAATCAATGTGGGGAAGTAACCACTGTGACTAGTCAATTATTGTAACTGCAGCCCCCACCAATAATATGAAAGGTGTAATACTGTCAAGCTCACTAAGGACTTGGACCATAAAATACTAAGACCAGTCCACCAATAAACGTATCTGATCTTCTAGATACACATGGTATCATAGTTTATCCAAACATATATTGATTGGAATTATGGTTTGTAAATTTTACAAAACTGAAACAAAGCTGCAATGATCAACTTTTCATATATGTCTTTGAGTCTATGGAAGTATTTCTACAAGCTTCAGAAGTGAAATTGTACCAAATCTCTGGATAGTTAAAAATGAACACAGATAGGCAACCAATCAAAAGTATGTGTCATTAACTCTCTATGAATAGATAGGTATTGGTATTTATAGGGACATATGAGATATGTTAGTTAAGAAGTAAGTTGTTGGGGGGAATTTCTTATACACTCTGAGGGCTTTCTGTGTGATATAAGAACCTCACAGTAGACTATTAGTTGATAAAGTTCTTTTACCCAGACAGGTGAATACTTAAATTTGCTCAAAGAGAGAAGAAAGGTTCCAGGAAGATCATTTAATTCCCTTTTGCTTTCTAGGTATCAAACCAAACACTGAGCTTGTCCTTCACAGTTGTGCAAGAAATTCCAGTAATCGATCTGAAGCCAGCCATAGTGAAAGTCTATGATTACCAAGAGACAGGTGAGTAAGAGTGAATGTCACATGGCAATTAAATGCTGATCACAGAAATTGAATTTGAGAAGAGCATTGGGATTATTTATTGAATTAAATTCTCTTATCACTTCATTTTATCTCCATTAAGTGTGATTCTCCACTTTTGTCTTCTATATACAATGTAGAAATTACCTACACTGTAAATTTATCAACTACTGTAGGGCATTCAGTTTTCTTTTCATCAGATAAATTAACTGTAGGGAAACATAAGATTTAAATAAATATTACATCTGAACTATCAATCAAGAATAGGGACAAAATACATTGTGTTTGAAAGGACAATACAAAGCAGCAATCAGAGCATCAAGTGAAAGATGATAATGTTTCTGATACATTATACTTCTTTCCACAACAAAGATTCCTCCACTGGCCTGTATCCCACAGATGTCTGTTTTCCCTCTTAGATAACAATGGTTTTTGTCTTTTAGATAAGTTTGCAATTGCTGAGTACAATGCTCCTTGCAGCAAAGGTAAATGATTCCCATGCCCTCAAAATGCAGTCAGAATTTCTTGGCTTGTCCCCCACATCTCCTCTTCTCAAAATTTTGGTTAAATATGCTTCATAGACCTCAGGCTATTTGTACTGCATACAATTATAGAACAACACATGTATTGGAGAATACCAGTGATTCTGTCAAAATCTTAGAGGGTTCAGAGGGTCTCTTGGGTAATAATGTGCCATAGAGCTCACTTCCCACTAAACTATTGGGATTTCCTGAGTCACACTGTTACCTGGAACAAAGAGAAGGAATAGTCTTTGCTCACAGAAATGCAAGTCCATCTGAATTTTCTTTTCCTTCTCCACCACAGATGGAGAAAATGCTTGAAGGCCATATCAATGACAGGTGCTTGACTGGTATCCCTGTTCTCAAGACATGAGATAAAAAAGACATCAGAAAAAAAACTATTTTTGTATAAAAAGACTTAGGGTTGGGTTAATTTTATGAGTATAAAAATTAACTGAAAAATTGATCTCTGTAAGAATTAAGAATGGGAAATGAGGAGGGAGGAGAAGGAAGGCAGGAGTATGGGTGGGAGGCATGGTGGAGGAGAAGAATCATCATGTTCCCGAATCTGCATATATTAAATGCATGAAGTTGTATTCTTTAAACAAAATAAAATAGTAATAACAGACTTAATGAATAAACCTTTTTCTGATCAATCTTTATCACTGTTTGTTCAGTAAACCTTTTGCTTATATTTCCATATGATTCCCAATAGAATACTGAGATTAAATCACATAGCAACAAAGGCTGAGGGACATCAGAGGTAAAAACCAGGTGTGCTGTTCTGAGTAGGTGTCATGTAGGGGTTTCAGGAAAAGAAGAAAAGTATCGGATTATGTATGACAAAAGAACAAAAGTGGTTTTGATTATGGAACTTCTCACAGAAGAAGTCAGAGTGGATTTTTATGAGCAAATGAAAGACATGGCAAGGAAATATTTTGCACATTAAAAGGAAGAAATATATGAGTTTTTATATATTTGAAAATGCAGAGCAATAAAGAAGAGAGAGAGATCTTCCATCTGCTGCTTCACTCTGCAGATTGCCAACAACTGGAGCTGAGGCAGGCCAAAGCCAGGAGCCTAGAATTTGTTCTGGATTTCCCACATGGGCAGCAAGAACCCAAGTACTTGGGCTAACAACTGCTGCATCTCAGGATGTGCTTTAGCAGGAAGCTGGAATGGAAGCAGAATAGCTGATACTCAGACCTTGGCACTCAAACCTAAGATTCAGGGATCTCAAGTGGTATCTTAACTGCTATGTCAAATGCCCTGTCCTAGAAATACAAGGTAGATTATTTTGAGAGGCAGCATAACTAGTTGGTACTTGACCTAAACTGGGAGTTGTGTGCCTTAAGTGAACCAAAATTTGCCACTGACCAATATGGGTCTTCACCCTTGGGTCTCAGATTCAATAATGGATGACATACTCAAAGCAAGAAAGAATGTATGTGAGCAAAGCCAAATATGAGTTTTATATTGAAGCATCTTTCTCTGGAGTGAGGATGAAAGGATAGCTATGAAGTGAAGGAGATATTCAGATGCAGAAATCAGCCCTCTCACAGGATCTAGTATCGTCATCTCTAGTGTCTTCTGTCTTTCTCTCTCTTTCTTGTTTTGAGATACTTTATTTTCCTTGCAGTAACTGTGGATGGGGAGAAAGCAGTTTCCATTAAGTGGAAGGGGAGAAAGAAGTTTCAGGAGAGTTTGCAGAAGTTCTAGGGAGGGGTTAGGATAGGAGGGTTCAGAGTCAAGATATTCTCTGGGGGCAGTCCTAGGAGCCCTAGTCTTCTTTTGGCACCAAAAGGATAATTAATATTCAATTTAACAGAAGGCAAGTGTGAGCAACATAAACTGAGAATTCAAAAGGACTTTGAAGTTCAAGCAATGCTCAGTTCTATCTCTGGGCTGGGAAAAAATAAGAACATAAAAACCATTATTTGGAGGATGGATGCTTGGCCCAGTGGAGAAGCCTGCAGTTAAGATGCCTGAGTCCCATTTCAGAGTGCTGGTTTGAATGCCCATCTCTGACCCCCACCTCCTGCTTCCTACTGAATGCAGATCCTGGAAGGCAGCAGTGATGAACCCATGGTTAGGTCCCTGCCACCCATGACAGAAAGCTGGACTGCATTCCTGACTCCTGCTTCAGCCCCAGCCCAGCCCTGGCTCTTGTGAACATTTGGGAAATGAATCAGTGCTTGAGAATTCTCATTCTCTCTTGTTCTCTCTCTCTCTCTCCACCCCTCAAGTTAAAAAACAGAACTCTCACTTTTGTGCAGGTTATACTCTCAGCACCTCACAGATACTAACATCAACTCCATGAAATCAACACTACTCTAACAAATCAGGAAAGTGAGGCACAGAGAGACTTCGTTTTCTCAAGTGCCTTAGCAAGGGACTGGCAGAGCCAGAATTCAGCAGCAAGGAGTCTCACTTCCAGGTCCGTGCTCCTAACCACAAACCATGCTGCATCTCCAGCCCACTTCAGACAAGAAGACCAAGAGGAAATACATTTCAAGACTAAAAAACATTATAATTAGCTCTCAAGGTAAGTAACAAACCAGGGGACAGAATGTGGTGAAAGAAATCCGAGTATGGCTAAGGAAGGAAGTCAACAAGATCATAATACATCTGATCACTTAGTTCTAGTCCCTTTGTCTTTATTTATGAGGAAATCCTGGCTGTAAATGTTCTAAATCTGTTGCAAATCATTAGTTACATCACTTTAACCAAGAAGATTCATTTCTGGAACAGGAACCAGTTACACACTTCCTGCCCTTGTAAAACCAATTACCAACTGTCTACTTTGTAAAACATTATATTATATAACACAAAATTTTAAACTATTGGATTTCTTCATTATAAACACTCACCTCTGGGGACAGCATTGTCATGCACTGGATTAAGCTGCCACTTCTGATTCTGGCATCCCATATTGGAGCACCAGTTAGAGTCTGTGCTGCCCCACTTCCATTTCAGCTCCCTGCTACTGTTCCTGGGAAAGCATCAGAAGATGGCTGAAGTACTTGGGCCCCTGCCACCCATGTGGAGACCAGGATGGAATTCCAGGATCTTGCCTTTGGCCTGGACCAGACCTAGCTATTCTGGCCATTTAGGGAGTGAACCAGTGGATACAAGATTGATCTCTCGGTCTCTCCCAATCTCTGTCACTCTGCTTTTCAAATACATGATCTTTAAAAAAACAACTCACTTCTGAGTAAAAGCAAAAATGTTTGGTTGGATCATTATAATACTATGTGAAAAGTGCTGTCCTAATGAACTCTCGACCTTCAGAAATGATCCTGTGGAAGGAGCTTAACAATAACTGTAAAGGAGTTTATGAACAACATGATGAGATGGGAATCTTGAAATTAAAATTAGGTAGAATTTTCAGGATTAATATGTCTTCTACATCTGATTTTGCGAGTTGAGATTTATTTCTTCAAAAATATAAGGAGTTATGACAGGAAAAAAGATCTACTGGGTCACCTTTATATAGGAGTTTATATTTTTTGTATATTATTCTGAAAAATAAAGTGCTATTGTCTTACATTTTCATATATGTGCCTAACCAGCATCTCCATATTCCCCACACTGGGCCACTTGGTCAAAGGAAGGCATGCATTTGTGTCGGGTTTTTCTGATAGTAACTCAAAGTATTCGCGTCTACCTTGTAACTATAAATGGTTCTAAAAAATTTTTAGAACACATTAATAAATAGAAGAGTTGATCCTGGCAAATTAGTGAATGACAATCTACAATATGAAAGAAGTGAGAAACATCTAAACAATAACAAAGTGTGTGGCTGAAAGCAGAGTGAGTACACACTCCCTTTACTGACACAGAAATACTGCAGGATTAATGTGAAAAGAAGAAAAGCAGAGCACAGAACAAGGTATAAACCCTTGGGATGACAAAGAGTAGGGGAAGAAACAACATTTGTTCATATTCTGCATTTCCATGAAGATTGGATGGATTCTCTCTCTCTCTCTCTCTCTCTCTCTCTCTCTCTCTCTCACACACACACACACACACACACACACACACAACTACTAAAAATGTTTACCTACCTTTTTGAACATGATGAACTAAGTAATATTTTCAGAATTGGGAAAGAGACAAATAGTAAATATGGCTTTAGGTTACTTCATCATTGAAGTATGTGAATACATTTACTTCCCTGAAAATTAAACTAATCAATGAATGAAAGTGTGAGACTAAGAAGAAATGTTGAATCACTAACTGCCAACCTATAAAGAGAAAGAATGCTTACTCTATCAAGTGCAGTGAAACATATTCCACCACATAATCTTTTGGTCTTAAATAACAAATACTTCTCATATATTTTTTTGTGAAAAATATTTCCTACTCTTGTTTTTTTTTCCTTCTTCTTTCATCTCTCCCTCTTTCCCCAACTCCTCAAAATCAAATAGCACACTTTCACCCTAATCCATCAAATATTCCTATGAAAGAAACTTAACACCTTTATTCTAGATGATAATGCTAGCCTTGCAGTCACTCAGTTCTTTACTTATTGAATAAAATAACAACATTATTGATAGAACCTTTCCCAATGTTTCATCTCTTGTTATAATGTCTGTAATTTATTTTAAATAATTTAACATAGATATTTTGGATAGTGGGGAAAATGGGCATTTATTTTTTTTAACTTTTATTTAATGAATATAAATTTCCAAAGTACAGAATATGGATTACAATGGCTTCCCCCCATAATGTCACTCCAACCCACAACCCTCCGCTTATCCACTCCCTCTCCCCTTCCATTCACATCAAGATTCATTTTCAATTAACTTTATATACAGAAGATCAGTTTAGCATACATTAAGTAAAGATTTCAACAGTTTGCTCCCACACAGAAACATAAAGTGAAAAATACTGTTTGGGTACTACTTATAGCATTCAATCTCAATGTACAGCACACTAAGGACAGAGATCCTACATGAGGAGTAAGTGCACAGTGACTCCTGTTGTTGACTTAACAAATTGACACTCTTGTTTATGGTGTCAGTAATCACCCTAGGCTCTTGTCATGAGCTGCCAAGGCTATGGAAGCCCCCTGAGGTCACTGACTCTGATCATATTTAGACAAGGTCATAGTCAAAGTGGAAGTTCTCTCCTCCCTGCAGAGAAAGGTACCTCCTTCTTTGATGACCCATTCTTTCCACTGGGATCTCACTCGTGGAGATCTTTCATTTAGGTTTTTTTTTCCCCAGAGTGTCTTGGCTTTCCATGCCTGAAATACTCTCATGGGCTTTTCAGCCAGATCGGAATGCCTTAAGGGCTGATTCTGAGGCCAGAGTGCTGTTAGGACATTTGCCATTCTATGGGTCTGCTGTGTATCTCACTTCCCATGTTGGATCATTCTCTCCCTTTTTTATTCTAACAGTTAGCATTTGCAGACACTAGTCTTGTTTATGTGATCCCTTTGGCTCTTAGTCCTATCATTATAATCAATTGTGAACAGAAATTGATCACTTGGACTAGTGAGATGGCATTGGTACATGCCACCTCGATGGGATTGAATTCGAATCCCCTGGTATGTTTCTAACTCTACCATTTGAGGTAAGTCAGCTTGAGCATGTCCCGAATTGCACATCTCTTCCCTCTCTTATTCCGACTCTTATATTTAACAGCTATCACTTTTCAGTTAAGTTTCAGCACTTAAGAAGAATTGTGTATTGATTACAGTATTCAACCAAAAGTATTAAGTAGAACAAACAAAAAAATACTAAGAGGGATAACATATCAAGTTGCTCATCAACAGTCAGGGTGAGGGCTGATCAAGTCACCGTTTCTCATAGTGTTCATTTCACTTTAACAGGTTTCCTTTTTGGTGCTCAGTTAGTTGTCACCTGTCCAGGAGAACACTTCAACAAGTTTCCCCTTTGGTGCTAGTTAGTTGTTGCCAATCAGGGAGAACATATGATATTTGTTGGTTCCAGGTCTTAGCTATTGTGAATTGAGCTGCAATAAACATTAATGTGCAGACTGCATTTTGTTTGCCAATTTAATTTCCTGTGGGTAAATTCCCAGGAGTGGGATGGCTGGGTTGAATGGTAGGGTTATATTCAGGTTTCTGAGGAATCTCCAGACTGACTTCCACAGTGGCTTAACCAGTTTGCATTCCCACCAACAGTGGGTTAGTGTCCCTTTTTCCCCACATCCTCGCCAGCATCTATTGTTGGTAGATTTCTGAATGTGAGCCATTCTAACTGGGGTGAGGTGGAACCTCATTGTGGTTTTGATTTGCATTTCCCTGATTGCTAGTGATCTTACACATTTTTTCATGTGCCTGTTGGCCATTTGGATTTCGTCTTTTGAAAAATGTCTATTGAGGTCCTTGGCCCATCTCTTAAGTGGGTTGTTTGTTTTGATCTTGTGGAGTTTCTTGATTTCTTTGTAGATTCTGGTTATCAACCCTTTATCAGTTGCATAGTTTGCAAATATTTTTTCCCATTCTGTCGGTTGTCTCTTCACTTTCCTAACTGTTTCTTTTGCAGTACAGAAACTTCTCAATTTGATGCAATCCCAAATGTTAAAATGTTAATTTTGGCTTTGACTGCCTGTGCTTCTGGGGTATTTTCCAACAAGTCTTTACCAGTACCTATATCTTGGAGAGTTTCTCCAATGCTCTCTAATAATTTCATTGTGCTGGGTCGTAGATTTAAGTCTGTAATCCATGTTAAGTGAATTTTTGTGTAAGGTGAAAGCTAGGGGTCTTGCTTATTGTTTCTGCACGTGGAAATCCAATTTTCCCAGCACCATTTATTGAATAGACTGTCCTTACTCCAGGGATTGGTTTTGGATCCTTGATCAAATATAAGTTGGCTGTAGATGTTTGGATTGATTTCTGGTGTTTCTGTTCTGTTCCATTGGTCTATCCATCTGTTTCTGTACCAGTACCATGCTGTTTTGATTACAACTGCCCTGTAGTATGTCCTGAAATCTGATATTGTGATGCCTCCAGCTTTGTTTTTGTTGTACAAGATTGCTTTAGCTATTCGAGGTCTCCTGTGTTTCCATATGAATTTTAGCATCATTTTTTCCAGATCTGAGAAGAAGGTCTTAAATATCTTGATTGGTATTGCATTGAATCTATAAATTGCTTTTGGGAGAATGGACATTTCGATGATATTGATTCTTCCAATCCATGAGCATGGAAGGGAAAATGGGCATTTATTGCAGAGCACAGAACAAGGAGCCAGACAGCTATCACTTAATTCCCAGACTAGTCAAGGCAGTCAAGGCAGTGAACCGTATAGTTTAAAGTTGGATATAAACAGTGCATGATCAGCTTACAGTGGGCCTCTGGTTTTCTGCAGCACATGGCCTTTGTTAGATTGGTTAGTGATGTGGCCAGCATGTTTCTTTCAGCAAAGGTGGGCTCCAACATGTTTAGGTCCAAGGGCAGATTGAATATTAGTTTCACTGGGACCAGCACTGTGGCCTAGTAGGCTAAGCTTCTGCCTGCATTGCCACCATCCCATATGGTTGCTGTTTGTGTCCCAGCTGCTCCTCTTCCTATCCAGTTATCTGCTATGGCCTGGGAAACTAGTGGAAGATGCCCTAGTGTTTGGACCCCTGCACCCTCATGGGAGACCTGGAAATAGTTCCTGGATCCTGGCTTCAAATTGACCCAGCTCTGGCCATTGTGGCTACTTGAGGAGTGAACCAGCGGATGGAAGATTCTATCTCTGTCTTTCCTTCTCTCTCTGTAATTTACCAAATAAATAAATAAATAAATAAATAAAACTTTGTTAAAAAAAAAAGAGAGAAAGACAATTAGTCTCTTTGATGGGACTTGAACTTCCTGAAAAACATCTCAACTAAAATCTAACAGCAGAATGTTAGCTATGGGGGGTGATGAAAAAATTTCAGTGAATTCTAGCAAAAGCTCTCAGAATAGAGGCCATCATTAGGGGTCATCATTCAGACATTAACTCTAAGGGCAATTGTGTTACTCCATTCACATGAGTTAAGCTAATAATAGGAGCTGTAGGCTAAGGAAGAGATATAGGGACGAACACAATCTCTCAAAAACTATAAAGCATGGGGCTCAGTTACACAAGAATCCTCACTACACAATTATGTTAATAGAAAAAATTTGGAAACTACATTTGCATATTAAATGATTTATGGCTAAATAAAATATATTAAGTACAGTGTGAAATATAACACTCTACAGGAGTTAAAAATGAATTAACTGCTCTTCACATTTTCTCTTAAAGATTTATTAATTTAAAAGGCAGAGTTACAGAGAGGCAGAGAGAGATTGAGAGCAAGAGAGAGAGAGAGAGGTCTTCCACCCATAGATTCATTCCCCAGATGGCCGCAACAGCCAGAGCTGTCCCGATCTGAAAACTGCTACTGCTATGAGTGTAATAGGCAAGAAAATTATATAGTAATAAATGAGTTGCAAGTTTTTTCTAACAATTGCACTATTATATATTATTATAAAAATATATGCATAATATATATAATCACGTTATAACTGTATATTATAATCCATAATTAATATATAATTGTCTATATAATATTAATATATTGTATGTTTATATATATATGTAAAGTGGGATATTATTTTCTCTATCCACCCGGTATTGAGATTGGGCCTGCAATGAAACATGGGAGTACAGGTTAAATAAAATTTTTAATCCTTTACACATAAATGGCAAATTTCACCCAACTGGGTCAGGAAAGAAAAAACTTAGCAAAATCAATGGAAAGCTTATGGGCTCCCATGGGCAAAAAGTAAAACCAACTGATTTTCATTTGAAATGTTCAGTGATTCAGTGTATTGAATTTGCCTTACAACCCAGAAAAAATAATTTAATAAAATAAAGCCTGAATTTAATATCCAAGTTTTTAAAATATTTACCTTGGGGCCAGCGCTATGGTGTGGTGGGTGAGGCTGCCACCTGCAGTGCCAGTATCATATATGGGCACCGGTTCAAGTCCTGACTGCTCCCCTTCCAATCCAGCTTACTTCTATGGCTTTGGAAAATCAATAGAAGATGGTCCAAGTCCTTAGGCTTCTGTACCCACGTGGGAGACCTGGAAGAAGCCCCTGGTTCCTGGCTTCAGATCTGCACAGCTCTGGCTGCTGTGGCCATCTGAAGAGTGAACCAGTGGATGGTAGACTTCTCACTCGCTCTCTGTCCCTCCTTCTGTGTGTGTGTATGTGTGTGTGTGACTCTGACTTTCAAATAAATAAATAAATCTTTATAAAATATTTGCCTTGTCATAACTAATCTGTACTTGTGGACTGTCCTAGAAGATATCCTATATATGTCCTTTACAAAAATGTTAAGGGGGAGATATATCAAAATTTCCATAGTCAGAAATGTTGCAGGGAATAAATGAGTCATTATTCTCACTGAACCACGAGCTTGACTCCTTTTTGGTTAGTCATTAAGAGGTAAGATTGTAATTTTCACATGCTAAACACCATACTATTTGATTTTTAATCATTTTTCTAAGTTAATGAAGTTATATAAATTATAAAAGTCATTTCAAAATAAACTAACTATAAGTGTGTGGTGGCCATGGCCTGAAAAATGATTATTATGTTTTTATTTTGAGCATTCAGATTAGTTTCTAATTCCAAAGACCTATCAAAGGTTAATGTAATATTGATGGGTCACATTCTGAGAAGGGGAAATTGATCTGATCTGGTCACTGAGGTTCCTGTTCTTGAAGGTGGTCAATATTTAACCAGACAAAATGTCCCTCCACAGGGACATTTTCTCAGGCAAAGTGCAGCTAAACATATCTTTGTGTAATCTAAATGGATGGAATTCAAAGGCAGTGAGCACTGAGGGTATTATAATTGTATATTATAATATATAATTAATTGATATATAATATATAATTGTGTTATATAATATTAATATACTGTATGTTTATATATATGTAAAATGAGTTATTATTTTCTCTATCCACCTGGTATTGTGATTAGGCCTGCAATGAAACATGGTATCCAGGTTAAATAAAATCTTAATCCTTTACACATAAATAGCAAATTTCACCCAACTGGGCCAGGAAAGAAAAGAATTGTAGCAAAATCAATGGAAAGCTTATGGGCTCCCATGGGCAAAAAGTAAAACCAATTGATTTTCATTTGAAATGTTCAGTGATTCAGTGTATTAAATTTGCCTTACAACCCAGAAAAAATAATTTAAAAAATAAAGCCTGGATTTAGAATCCAGTTTTTTAAATATTTGCCTTGCAGCTGGTGATACGGTGTGGCAGGGGAGGCTGCTGCCTGCAGTGCTGGCATCCTATATGGGCGCCGGTTCAAGTCCTGGCTGCTCAACTTCTGATGCAGCTCTCTGCTATGGCCTTGGGAATGCAGTAGAAGATGGACCAAGTCCTTGGGCCCCTGCATGCAAGTGGGAGACCAATGGCTCCTGGCTTACGATCTGCACAGCTCCAGCAGTTGTGGCCATCTGGGGAGTGAACCAGTGGTTGGAAGACTTCTCTCTCTCTCTTTCTCTCTTCATTTCTCAGTCTCTCTCTGTGTTTGACTATTTCAAATAAATAAATAAATCTTTATAAAAAATTTTTTGACAGGTAGAGTTATAGACAGTGAGAGAGAGAGAGAGAAAGAGAGAAAGGTCTTCCTTCCATTGGTTCACTCCCCAAATGGCCGCCATGGCTGGCACTGTGCCAATCCAAGGCCAGAAGCTAGGTGTTTCTTCCTTGTCTCCCATGCAAGTGCAGGGGCTCAAGCACTTGGTCCATCCTCTACTGCCCTCCCAGGCCACAGCAGAGAGCTGGACTGGAAGAGGAGCAATCGGGACTAGAACCCGGTGCCCATATGGGATGCCGGCCCTGCAGGCAGAGGATTAACCAAGTAAGCCATGGCACTGGCCCCATCTTTATAAAATATTTGCCTTTTCATAACTGATATGTACTTGTGGACTGTCTCAGAAGATATCCTATATATGTCCTTTACAAAAATGTTAAGGGGCAGATATATCAAAATTTCCATAGTCAGAAATGTTGCAGGGAATAAATGAGTCATTATTCTCACTGAACCATGATCTTGACTCATTTTGGGTAAGTCATTAAAGAAGTAAGGTTGTAATTTTCACATGCCAAACACCATACTATTTGATTTTTAATCATTTGTCTAAGTTAATGAAGTTATATAAATTATAAAAGTCATTTCAAAATAAACTAAGTATGTGGTGGCAATGGCCTGAGAAATTATTATTAATTATGTTTTTTCCTTTTGGGCATTTGGATTAGTTTCTAATTCCAAAGACATATCAAAGGTTAATGTAGGGGCCCGGCACCATGACTCACTTGGTTAATCCTCCACCTGCAGTGCCGGGATCCCATATAGGCACCAGGTTCTAGTCCCAGCCGATCCTCTTCTAGTCCAGCTCTCTGCTATGACCCAGGACGGTAGTGGAGGATGGCCCAAATGCTTGGGCCCCTGTGCCCACATGGGAAAGCAGGAGTAAGCACCTGGCTCCTGGCTTCGGATTTGCATAGCTCCAGCCATAGCGGCCATTTGGGGAGTGAACCAAAGGAAGGAAGACCTTTCTCTCTCTCTCTCTCTCTCTCTCTCTCTCTCTCTCTCACTGTCTGTAACTCGACCTGTCAAAAAAAAAAAAAAAAAAAAAGGTTAATGTAATATAGAAGGGTGACATTCTGAGAAGGGGAAATTGATCTGATCTGGTCACTGAGGTTCCTGTTCTTGAAGGTGGTGAATATTTAACCAGACAAAATGTCCCTCTACAGCTGTAGCTCTCAGGCAAAGTGCAGCTAAACATAGCCTTGTGTAATCTAAATGGATGGAGTTCAAAGGCAGTGTGCACTGAGGCTAGGGTGCAGGAAGAGAGAAGAGGTAATCCAGCTGCTGGGAGTCATTACGGGAGAAACCCTTTCCAACATTAATTTACAACATCTAATTTAATAATCCTTAATTGATTTCAATCGCAAATACTCTGCTTCCTGTTTCGTGTCAATCACATTACTGATTCAACAATTACTCATTGAACACTGTGGTCCAGTAGGAAATAAAACAGACAAAATGCCCCACCTTCAGGGAGTTTCTATTCTAGAGAGGGGAGAAGGATGAAAAGCAAAGGGAGCAAGGAAATCACATTGTATCTAAGAAGGGTTTAGTGCTCTGGGAAACAGGAGATGAGGCTGGGAGATGGAGGGTTGCAAGGATTCAGCTTGATGTGATGGCAGCCATCTTGAATGTTGCAGCCATTTGAGCCTTAACCACCATCTTTTCTTTTAGGAAACCCAAACACTCATTCCAGCCTTAGGAGATAAACAGTCACTAAGAGAACCTGTCAGCTTGTCTTGCTGGGCTAGTCTCAGAAATTGAACCCTCTCAGCTTATAATCTAACATCCTGCCCCCAGGCTTCTTTACATTCAAATGCTGGCTTGACTCAATGTTGCTCTCATGAAATGCCTCCTGATCTCAAAATATGCCGAGTTTCTCTTTTCTCTATACCTTCCTAGGTGCTTTTTCCTGGTCCTGTAGTTCATAGCCCTCATCTGAACAACGTCAAGTCATTCATTGTAAGCTCAGCTTTTTTTCTAACTTCTTATAAGGAGTGCTCTCCATGTTTTGAATCCTGGGTCACATGTTCTCCTTGGTGCTTTTCAGTACCCTGTTTGGGTGTTCTCCTTGCATTCACTATACATTGCGGTTCATGGAATTATATCTATAACTTCGTCCACTATCCTCAAGGATTAAAAATACTACCTTATTGAAATGTTCCCTAAGTACAACACATGTATTGATTTTAGTACTAAACTGTTTGATGAAACTAGTACTAAACTATTTGATGAATGAATGAACAGATGCAATTATTATAATAGGTGAAGTTGGAAATAACAGGTTCACAGAGTTGTGAAACTTTTGTATTTATGATTGACTAGAACTTTTTGAGGCAAGCAATCAATAGAGAAAATTTTTATTTTCTCTTCCATCTTCTTGATTCACCTTGCATGCCCTCCCATGATTGTCTTTTAAAGATTTATTTGAAAGGCAGAGTTACAGAGAGGCAGAGAGAGAGAGAGAGAGAGAGAGAGAGAGAGAGGTCTTCCATCCACTGGTTCATTCCCCAGATGGCTGCAATGGCCAGAGTTGTCCCAATCTGAAGCCAGGAGCCAGGACCTTTTCCAGGCCCATGCAAATGCAGGGGCCAAGGACCAACTTCTACTGTTTCCTCAGGCCATAGCAGAGAGCTGGATTGTAAGTGTAGCAGCTGGGATTCGAATCATCTTCCATACAGGATGCTGTCACTGCAGGCAGCAGCTTTACCCATTATGGCGCCACTTTGAGAAAGATGAAGACAGAGGTAGCCAAGAGGACTTTCACTTCACCTGTAATAGGATATGACTTAGCTGTTTTTTAAAAGAAGGGAAAAATCTTTCTGGAAAGAAACTTAGTAAATTAACAGTAATCTCTCCTCTGAACAAGGGAGTAGAAGGATTCAGGTGGTCAGTGTGAAACTATCCTTATTTTCTCTAACCTTCAGCATGCAATAACATACTGTTTTGGTACCTTAACTTGTTTTAACATGCATGTATATAATATATATAAATATTAATATATGATTTTTGTTTTTTAAATGTTGAGTTCTTTACAACTAAAAAGCAATACTTAGAGACTTAAAATTTACTACTTATATGAGAGTAATAGGCAAGAAAATTAAATGGTAATAAATGAGTGGAAGTTTTTTCTAACAATTTCACTATTTCATAATGCTATATGTATAATAAATATTTATACTTATAAGCTACAATTGTGTATTGTTGTGGGGAGCAACTCAGACTATACTGTTACTGGAATTAAGACTTATTCTATGCATCTGCTCTCCCACAATATGGCGCTGGGAGAGAAGAAAGAGGCTTCTACACAGCTGCCTCCAGTTCAGCCAATAAACTGTAGGACTTGCTCCTGATTGGAGGAGAGCGGCGTGCTCGGCGTGTGGGCAGCCGAGTTGGGATTGGTGGAGGAGGACTATATAGGAGGAGAGAGACGGCATGGTGGTGTGGGTTGGTTGAGAGTGCGTTGGAGAGTTCGCGGGGAAGTTCGTTACTTCGTTCTTTCTCATTTCTCTCTACTCATTCTTGCTTTGGGAGTTTGCTGTTTACTTATTCTTGCTTTACTATAGAAAGGACTTGAAAAAAAAAAAAAAAGGGAACAACAAGCGCCCGGTCCGGTGCAGCTCCTCTGCGTGCGGAGGAGCAGCAAATGGTGCCGTGACTCGGATAGGAAACCTAGGAGGGAAAAACCGGGAAGAAGTGGGAAATTACCGGAGAGAGAGACTAGCAAAGAGCCTAGGGGAAGGCCGGACGGAAAGAGTGCCGGTGAAAAGCTAGTTAGAACCTAGGAAAAAAGCCGCGGGGGAAGAAAATTAGAAGCTAGGAAGGAGGTATTAACTGGGAACATCTGGGAGACTCAGTCTTCCATTACGCCCACTGCTCCAACATGTCACAGACGGTACAGACAATGGAGTTCTTTGGCTACTCTTTGCCCACTGGCTACCTCTTCCTCCTGCTGGGCACCATCCTCTGTTTCTCCCTAAAGATCATCCATGGGCTAAATATGGTTTCTCTCTCTCTCTCTCTTCCTACTCCCCACCTCCTCGCAGCTTTTCCTCTAAGCAAGGGAAACGAGGGGGGAGGAAAATTCATGCATTCGTAAGAGCAGTCGTAGAGACGTCCCCCTGGTTTCTACAGCAGTGGAGGCAGGTGGGACGGAAATTGCGCGAGGCTGGGGAATCGATAGAAGTGCTGAAGCTGTGGCAACTCGTTGATCAGGTGCTTCAGAACCCCACGGAAGGGATCGAGTTGTTGCTTAATGAGGGGAGTGAACGGCAGGAAGAATTATGGCAGGGCAGCCAGGCGAGCAACTATTGTAACGAACAAGTGAGAAGAAAATCAAAGAAGGATTTAGAGAGCCAGGAAGCTTATGGGGGGGAGAAGGAAGCTGAGGAGGGAACCTTGCCCCCGAGAGAGATGCCAAGAATATATCCTGGCCATACAAGGCTGGCAAATTCAACCATAAAGGATGAATCACCACCCCGGTATCGCCCATTGGTACTACCAAAGTTTCCTCCTGTAAAGAAAAGCCCCTTTTTTCCACATGAGATTGAAGAAGAGTGGGAGGAAGAAGGAGTGATGGAGGGAGTAGGTATCCAGGAGGAGCTAGAAAGGCCAAGAACCGAAAACAAGCAAAGGGGAGCTGTTTATAGAAAACCTGCTTGGGAGCAGTACCAGGAACCAGGCCAGGTGTTTCCTGTAATTCAGGATCAACAGGGAAACAGGGGATGGACGCCTCTTGACCATAAATTACTTAAAGAGTTGCAACAATCAGTACAATTGTATGGGCCCCATGCAAGTTACACTCAGGCAATCCTTGATAACATTGGGCAGCAAGGCCTAATACCTGAGGATTGGAGAAACTTAGTAAAGGCGGTGTTAGGCGGGGGTGACTTCCTCTTATGGTTAGCTGCTTATAAAGAATTTGCGCGAGAATATTCAAAGCAGAACTATCAAGCAGGGAATCAAGCATGGGATGAGGAAATGTTAAATGGAGAAGGGCGATTTGCCAATCCCGATGAGCAGGCCCGATTACCAACAGCTGTCCTCTTACAAGTGAGAGAGATAGCAAGAAGAGCCTGGAAGGTGATACCCAGAAAAGGAGAAGTAAGACACAGCCTAACTAAGATAGTACAGGGCCCTACCAAACCTTACGCTGACTTCGTGAACAGATTAATGGAAGCAGCAGGAAACATTTTTGAAACTGTGGAAGAAGCAATGCCCTTAGTCAAAAGATTGGCGTATGAACAGGCCAATAAAACATGTCGTGAAGCTCTTAGACCATGGCAGCATAAAGACATCCCTACCTTTTTGAAAATCTGTAGGGATGTCATGGATGATGTAGCTTCTGGATCACATGCTGCAGTAGCAGTAACCTGACAATTTAGACAGAACATGAGGGGACGAATATGCTTTAGATGTGGTCGAGAAGGGCATCTAATGAGGGAATGTAGGGCCAAATTTCCAGCCCGAGATCGGCAGGGCATAGAGAACTCGAGAAGACCAGGCCTTTGCCCACGCTGTAGAAGAGGGAATCATTGGGTCAGTGAATGTTACTTTAAAATGAACAGCGCAGGCAATCCCCTGAGGATGCCAAATGAGCTGGGCCCCATAAGAAGATCAGGTGTATATGGACAACAGCAAAAAAACGGAATGTGGGCCCCTGCACCCCGGGGCCAAAACAATCGGTGGGTGCCACGGTCCCAAAACCAAATATTTACCGCGCAGAGTTACGAGCCACCGAATATTTGGTACTAACACCTCAAATGGGGCCACAAGCCATAGAGGTGAGGGCAGAAACAATTTCAGCGGAGCATAACGGACTTGGAATAATCGTAGGAAAAGAAACAAATGCTTTGAGAGGCCTAATGGTCATTACCGGAGTCATTCAATTACCTTTTGATAAGTTAAAAGTGCTAATACAATCTACAAAGGGTATTATTCAAATCAAGCCAGAAGAACCTGTGGCTCAAATACTGATCATGATTGGAGCGCAGGATGTTCATGGACCCCAAGGGGAGAAATTTGCAGCCTTGTCCCTATCTTTAGCAGATCGACCTCTGTGGACCTTAACCATTAGAGGAAAGTCGATTCAGGGCCTGCTAGACATGGGCGCAGATGTAAGTATAATTTCGGAAAATGATTGGCCGAAGTCACGGCCCCTTCAGCCAGGAGATAATACTTTAGTAGGCCTAGGTGCGGCCATGACACCATCATATAAGCTGCTGCTATTATATTTGGAAAAAGTTGGGTTACAAGTAGCGCCAGAGAAGATACAAAAAGGGGAAGTAGTACAGTACTTAGGACTTAAAGTAACTTCTGAAAAGGTAACCCCATTAGAATTTGAAATTGCAATAGATGGGTTACAGACCCTTAATAACTTCCAAAAATTATGTGGCAATTTAAATTGGTTGAGGCCCTATTGTAAATTAACTACCGAAGATATGATGCCATTATTCAATATTTTAGAAGGAGATGCCCAGCTTGATTCCCCTCGTAGATTGACAATAGAAGCCCGCTTGGCGTTACAGAAAATTGAAAAACAAATTAAAGCAATGCAGATGGAAAGATGTGATCCACAACAAGCCCTAGAAATATTAATTTTTATGGAACAGCTGTATCCCTTCGCAGTCATTTGGCAAGGAGGACCCTTGTTGTTTGTATACCCACATTCACATGCACCGCGTGTACTGTACACCCAAGGCATTGCGGTGGCTGATTTAATATTAACAGCAATAAAAAAGGCGACAGAAATGGCGGGGAAGACTCCAAAGCGATGTGTAGTTCCCTTTGCTCAAGAGGCAGTAGAAGCCTTTACAAGGGAATGCTGGCAATGGGCATACATAGTTCTCATTCTACAAATAGAGATTGACAATCACTACCCTCGCCATCCATTTGTTAACTTCTGCACACAGGTTTCAATAAAACGGGTGCAGAAGGTGCGAAGGGATCCAATTCAAGGGGCAGTTACCGTATTTACGGATGGAGCTAAAGGCGGAACAGGAGCAGCTATATTTAACAATCAACGATATTTTGTTTTAACAGCATCCCCTTCTCCACAACATGCAGAATTAGCTATTATCGCAACAGTATTACGCAGAGAGAGTGCACCCATGAATATTTTGTCTGATAGTGCATATGTGGTGAATGCAGTTCAGATGCTCGCTACACAGTGCCTTATTCTTAAATCCTCCTCAGTCTATTCTTATCTAAGTGAAATTCAGGGGTTATTAAATCAAAGAGAGCATGCTATTTACATAGGCCACATAAGAGCTCATTCTAATTTACCTGGCCCACTTACTCGAGGAAACATGATGGCAGATTCAAGATTCTTGCTTGCATGCACCGCTTTGGAACAAGCTAAAGAATATCACTCTAAATGGCATGTTAACACCCACACTTTAAGTTTTAAATTTAATATTCCCCAGAAGCAAGCAGAAGATATTATTAGATCCTGTGAAAAGTGCGTTGTTACCATAGTTCCAAAGATTCCTGCGGGAGCCAATCCCCGTGGCCTTAAACCAGGACATATCTGGCAGATGGACGTTACACATATCCCCTCTTTTGGGCGACAAAGCTGTGTTCATGTCACTGTAGATACATATTCAGGCATAGTTATGGCCACAGCTATGAATAAAGAAGGAGTACAACAAGTAATCCAACACTGCTTGCAGGCTTTTGCAGCCTGGGGAGTTCCTCATGTGATCAAAACGGATAACGGTCCAGCGTATACATCAAATCGTTTTGCTGCATTTTTGAAAGAATTCGGAATCTCCCATATTACCGGTATTCCATACAATCCACAGGGGCAAGCTGTGGTAGAACGCGCTCACTTATATTTAAAAAATTTAATAATTAAACAAAAAGGGGGAATAGGGGAAATGGCCACATCCAACAAGGATGCCTTGGCCCTAGCTCTTTATAAAATTAATTTTTTGAACAAGAAAAAGAACGGTAAAACACCTGCAGAAATGCATGCTCAATCAGCTGATAAGGAATCAATACAGTGGGTAATGTGGAAGGATTTACAGGACAACCAATGGAAAGGCCCGTTCCCCTTACTCAGAAGAGTACGAGGCACCGTTTGTTTTTTTCCACAGGGTGCGGCACAACCAATATGGACCCCTGAGAGAAGAATTCGGTTGGTAAACCTACCAGCAGAAGATCTAGAAGAAGAAAACTCCATTTGAGGAAGAAAACAATGAATAACCAATCCGTGGGATCTTTGGAATATGGGACATTTTTCAACGAACTCTGAAGTAGCACGACAAACAAGACAGTCAATAGCATGAAGATCACGCTGAACTTTACACAGGCGCGTATCAACGCCAAAAAATAAAAAGAAAGGGGGATCTGTGGGGAGCAACTCGGACTATACTGTTACTGGAATTAAGACTTATTCTATGCATCTGCTCTCCCACAATATGGCGCTGGGAGAGAAGAAAGAGGCTTCTACACAGCTGCCTCCAGTTCAGCCAATAAACTGTAGGACTTGCTCCTGATTGGAGGAGAGCGGCGTGCTCAGCGTGTGGGCAGCCGAGTTGGGATTGGTGGAGGAGGACTATATAGGAGGAGGGAGACGGCATGGTGGTGTGGGTTGGTTGGAGAGTGCGTTGGAGAGTTCGCGGGGAAGTTCGTTACTTCGTTCTTTCTCATTTCTCTCTACTCATTCTTGCTTTGGGAGTTTGCTGTTTACTTATTCTTGCTTTACTATAGAAAGGACTTGAAAAAAAAAAAAAAGGGAACAACAAGCGCCCGGTCCGGTGCGGCTCCTCCGCGTGCGGAGGAGCAGCATATTGTAATCTATAATTAATTGATATACAATATAGATGATTGTGTTACCTAATATTAATATATTGTATGTTTTATATATATATAAATATATATTTATATTGTTTTTTCTATCCACACAGAATTGTGATCAGTCCTGCAATGAAACATGGGAGTGCAGATTAAATGAAATTCTTAATCCTTTACACATAAATGGCAAATTTCACCTAACCAGGCCAGGAAACAAACAATTGCAGCAAAATCAGTGGAAAGATTATGGGCCACCATGGGCAAAAAGTAAAACCAACTGATTTTCATTTGAAATGTTCAGTGATTCAGTGTATTGAATTTGCCTTACAACCCAGAAAAAATAATTTATAAAAATAAAGCCTGGATTTAGAATCCAGTTTTTT
The DNA here is from genome assembly GCF_964237555.1 of Oryctolagus cuniculus. Classification (NCBI taxonomy): domain Eukaryota; kingdom Metazoa; phylum Chordata; class Mammalia; order Lagomorpha; family Leporidae; genus Oryctolagus; species Oryctolagus cuniculus. Next base: position 100,628,606 of record NC_091440.1, on the reverse strand, counting down.
AAATATTTGCCTTGGGGCCAGAGCTGTGGCTTGGTGGGTGAGGCCTGCACCTGCAGTGCCGGCATCATATATGGGTGCCTGTTCCAGTCCTGGTTGCTCCATATCCCATCCAGCACTCTGTCTGGGCCTTGGGAAAGCAGAAGAAAATGGTCCAAGTCCTTGGGCCCCTGCACCCACATGGGAGACCCAGAAGAAGCTCCGGGCTACTGGCTTCAGATCTGCACAGTTCCTGCTGTTGTGGTCATCTGGAGAGTGAACCAGTGGATTGAAGACTTTCTCTCTCACACTCTCTCTCTCTCTGCCTCTCCTTCTCTCTGTGTGTGACTCTGACATTCAAACAAATAAATAAATCTTTATGAAATATTTGCCATTTCATAACTGATCTGTACTGTGGACTGTCTCAGAAGATATCCTACAATGTCCTTTATAGAAATGTTAAGGGACAAATACATCAAAATTTCATTAGTGAGAAATTTTTCAGGGGACTAAATGAGTCATTATTCTCACTGAATCATGGGCTTCACTCCTTTTTGGTAAGTTATTAAAGAAGTAAGATTGGGGCCCGTGCTGTGGCAGTGCGGTTTAACATACTGGCGTCCCAAACGGGCATGGGTTCTAGTCTCAGCTGCTCCTCTACTGATCCAGCTCTCTGCTATGGCCTGGGAAAGCAGTAGAAGATGGCCCACGTCCTTGGGCCCCTAAACCCGTGTGGGAGACTCCTGACTCCTGGATTCCGATAGGTGCAGCTATGGCCATTGCAGCCATCTGGGGAGTGAACCAAAGGATGGAAGACATCTCTATCTTTACCTCATTTTGTAACTCTGTCTTTCAAATAAAAATTAGTTAAAAAGAAAAGAACATTGTAATTTTCACATGTTGAAACCAACACCATAATATTTGATTTTTATTCATTTTTCTAAGTGAATGAAATTATCTAAATTATACTAGCTATAATTGGTGGCAATGGCCTGAGAAATGATTATTATGTTTTTCATTTTGGGCATTTGGATTAGTTTCTAATTCCATCAAAATAACAAAGGTCAATGTAATATAGGTGGGTGACATTCTGCAAAGGGGAAATTGATCCAATCTGGTCACTGAGGTTCCTGTTCTTGAAGGTGGTCAATATTTAACCAGACAAAATGTCCCTCTACAGCTGTAGCTCTCAGGCAAAGTGCAGCTAAACATAGCCTTGTGTAATCTAAATGGATGGAGTTCAATACAGTGAACCCTGAGGTTGGAATGCAGGAAGAGAGGAGAGGAAATCCAGCCACTGGGAGTCATTATGGGAGAAACCCTGTCCAACATTAATTTACAACATCTAATTTAATAATCCTTAATTGATTTCAATTGCAAATACTCTGCTTCCTGTTTCGTGTCAATCACATTACTGATTCAACAATTACTCATTGAACACTGTGGTCCAGTAGGAAATAAAACAGACAAAATGCCCCACCTTCAGGGAGTTTCTGTTCTAGAGAGAGGAGAAAGATGAAAAGCAAAGGGAGCAAGGAAATCACATTGCATCTAAGAAGGGTTTAGTGCTCTGGGAAACAGGAGATGAGGCTGGGAGATGGAGGGTTGCAAGGATTCAGCTTGATGTGATGGCAGCCATCTTGAACATTGCAGCCATTTGAGCCTTAACCACCATCTTTTCTTTTAGGAAACCCAAACACTCATTCCAGCCTTAGGAGATAAACAGTCACCAAGAGAACCTGTCAGCTTGTCTTGCTGGGCCAGTCTCAGGAATTGAATTCCTGACTGAAGCCCATGGTAATCCATTGTCTCATGGTTGCCTCAGACCATGCCCCATCTTCATGTCTCCTTAGAAAATTATGCTCTGTGTGATCTTGGGTTTCTTCTCTTTCTTCAGTTTCACAGCATCTTCTGTCTTTGGCAGCCAGTTCTCATACATTGGCCATTTTTTGTTCACCCCAAACAAATGGTTCCAGGTCAAAAGAGAAACAGAGAGACATCCAGGAGAGGCTGACATTGAAGCAGAGACTTGCTGAGGGTACAGACATAACATATATTGTCCTTTATCTGGCTCCCTGATTCCTCTTGTTCTGGATTGTTTCTGTTTTATTTCTACCTTCTCCATCTGTAATGTTTAACCAGAGAACTTATCTGATGAAATAAGAATTCCAAAACTGTAGTCTGTATCGATTATAGTGGCCCTGCTTCCACAGAGTTTCACAAAGTTAATCCAAAACAAGAATCTATGTTTTCTAGAGATGCTGCTGACTTCCTTCCTGTGCTATTACTGATGGCAGACTTGCAACTATTGCCTTATCAGCCTTGGAGATTGGTAATCGTGACTGTTACTATGGGAGGCAGAGGAAAGGGAGGACTCCTAACTCCTACTGCTTACTTCCCTGGAGTCCTGAACTTGAAAAGAAAAAGACCTGACCTCCTGTTACACACACAGCAATCCTACAGGATGCATTATCCACACTGGCTTTTGGTATTTTTAAAAGATTTTATTCATATAAATAGATCCAATTTCATGTATCTCATAGGCACAATTCTAAGAGGATAACCATGTTTACCTTCTTCCTTCTCTCCACATTGGATCATATGCTCTCCTTGGTGTTTTTCAGTAACCTGTTTGGGTGTTCTCCTTGCATTTACTATATTGTCTCATTATTGTCTGTTCATGGAATTATATCTATAACTTCCTCCACTATCCTCTAGGATTAAAAACAGTACCTTTCTTGAAATGTTCCCTAAGTACAACACATGTATTGCTTTTAGTACTAAACGACTCTTTGATGAATGAATGAACAAATGCAATTACTATAATAGGTGAATTGGAACAAACAGGTTCACAGACTTGTGAAACTTTTTTATTTATGATTGACTGGAGCTTTTTTGAGGCAAGTAATTGATAGAGAAAATTTTTATTTTCTCTTCCATCTTCTTAATTCACCCTACATGCCCTCCTACTACTGTCTTTTAAAGATTTACTTATTTAGGGGCTGGCGCTGCAGTGCCCCAGGTTAAAGCCCTGGCCTGAAGTGCCGGCAACCCATATGGGTGCCAGTTCTAGTCTCGGCTGCTCCTCTTTTGTTCCAGCTCTCTGCTATGGCCTGCGATAATAGTGGAAGATGGCCCAAGTCCTTCAGCCCCTGCAGCCACATGGGAGACCTGGAAGAAGCTCCTGGCTCCTGGCTCCAGACTTCGGATCAGTGCAGCTCTGGCTATTGCAGCCATCTTGGGAATGAACCAGTGGATGGAAGACCTCTCTCTCTGTATCTACCTCTCTCTGTAACGCTGCCTTTCAAATAAATAAACTAAATCTTTTTTTTTTTGAAGGCAGAGTTACAGAGAGAGGTAGAGAGAGTGAGAGAGGTCTACCAACTACTGGTTCACTCCCTAAATGGCTGCTATGGCCAGAGCTGAGCAATCCAAAGCCAGGAGCCTGGAGCTTCTTCCATGTCTCCCTTGTGGGTGCAGGGGCCCAACGACTTGGGCATCTTCTGCTGCTTTCCCAGGTGTATTATCAAGGAGCTGAATTGGAAGTGGAGCAGCCAGGACATGAATCCTTGTCCATGTGGGATGCTGGTACCATGGGCAGCAGTTTTGCCCGCTATGCCATAGCTCCAGCCTTCACCACTGTCTTTTTTTTTTTATACCAGCTGCCACTTAATACTTCAAGATTTCCACTGATAATAATTTATTTCCCTTCCCTGGAACATTTTCTTGGGATCTGCAAAATGGGGAGTCTACATCATCTAAAAGGAAAAGACAAATTCACTTCCCAGCTAGTACATTAATATATTACAGAAAGGACTAATGTATATCCCAAAGAGTAATACCCGAGACTTCAAAGAAATAATCTTTCTGCCAGAAATTGCTTTGGCCTGGTTGTACACTATGCATGCATCAGTTTCCAACTAAGCTGTGATGTGAGAGAGTTAGAAAATTATTATTCTAGCGATTGAGTTGCAGCATAGTGACATGGGTTAGGTAACTGTTTTCAGAGTTCCACATTCAGTCTCTCCTTTACCGTTTGTTTTAAAGAGCCATGGATGTAGCACATGAATGGCCAGAGAAGGGAGAACTAATTACCTCTTAGAAAGACTTTCTAAGTCAGTGGTCTCCTTGAAGGAAGGGGGATGATCTGGGTTGTCACAGCTGGGGGAGTGCTACTGGATTCAAATGAGTACAGGCAGAACATCTTACAATCACAGGACAGTACCTCACAATGAAAGCTTCTCAGAGCTACATGTCAACAGTTGCTGAGGGTGAGAAAGCCGGTCCAAAGACAAAGGAAGTCGGTACTGACTCTGACATGGACTTCCACCCCCACAACCCTTTACTGCCAACAGCAACTATGCTGGCACTGCTCCTGAGCCCATCAGGATTTCTCCTGGTGACCACTAAGAGCAATGACCCCTACAGGGAATGCTGGCCAAATTCTACACACTGTGTCTGCATAAAGCGACAAAATCCCAGTGCCTCAGGGCAGTTTCTGGGACCAGGCTGACTGAAAGGAGGAGGACAGCACATTCTAGAATCTCCTGCATTGTCTATGCACCATGGACAAAGGCAGACGTGCCCTGCCATGTCTTTTTCTAATTCTTCTTGCCTTCCTGTGTGCAGCTGCTTCAGTTTACAGAGTACCGTGAGTACCATGCAGGGTCCTCTTTCACACGCCCCTTCTTTGTAGGTTCAACAAACATCCCCCAAAATCTCCACTTATAATAGTCTTCCTTTTTATTTTTTGCTTTTTAAATGTCAAGTAGTTATTGCATGTTTATGGAGTACAATGAAATGTTTTAATGTGAGTCTATAATGTGGAATGGTCAATTAAAGTGAATAAACAGATCCATCACTTAACTGACTTATCATGAGACATTTCAAATTCAGTCTTGTGCAATAGGGAGCACTGGGTTACTCTTCAAGAATTAAATATGGCAAGTGAGAGTAATCTTAATTCACTATTTAATGTACTGAATAATTATCCCTTCCATTTTCTTCTCTAAAATACTAAGTTTGGGGGGATTGGCATGTTGCAACAGTGGGTTAAACTGTCTCTTCAATACTTGTATCCCGTATCAAAGTACTGCTGAGTCCCAGTTGCTCCACTTCTGATCTAGCTCTCTGATAATGTGCTTGGGAAAGTACCAGATGACTGTCCAACTACTTGAGCCCCTGCCACCCATGTTGGAGAACCAGATGGAGTTCTGGGCTCCTAGCTTCAGCCTGGACCAGCCCTGGCTGTTGCACCATTTGGGGCGTGAATAAGTTGATGGAAGATTTCTTTCTCTTCCTGTCTCTCTCTGTCTCTGTGTTTCACTCTGGCTTTCAAATAAATAAATAAATAAATCTTTCACAAAAATATTAAGTTCAGGAATTTTAGTGTTGGGGGTTGAGTGAGGTAAGCACATCTTTCATACCCCCCTCAACTGTGAGTACGGTAGCACCAACTAAGTTGAATTTTTGCCACTATCAGAAAAGAGGTTGAATCATTTCTTTGTCATGCACTCATGCTATATGCTGCTAGTCTGCCTTCTCCAGGTGTAGAGCTAAGCGTGGGATAAAGCCACAATCATGGGTATTCATCCTCTACTGCCCTGAACTTCTTCTCTTCCAGGCAGTATATGATGCTGCTCCCCTACCCACTTCACACTGAGACTCCTGAGAAATGCTGCCTCTCTCTGAGCCACCTGAATGAGACTGTGACTGTAAGTGCTTCCATAGTGTCCCATAGTGGAACAATAAGCCTGTTTGATGACCTCGTGGCTGACAAGGACTTATTCCACTGTGTTTCCTTCACGGTGAGCACTCATGACCTATCCAAGTTTTGTTTCCTTCCTTCCTTCCTTCCTTCCTTCCTTCCTTCCTTCCTTCCTTCCTTCCCTCTTTCCTTCCTTCCTTCCTCCCTTCTTTCCTTTATCCCTTCCTTCCTTTCTTCAGATTCTAATGGTCAGAGACATGGAGATTCATTTTAAGTAACAGAGAGTTAATTTAGGTTTCAAAGAGAAACCTAGAGAGAGAGTCTACCCCTACAAAAGAAAAAAAATTGTAGATTTTCCTATCCTACAATGAAGGAAAATAGCATTTATAAATATGCTAATTTTCTATTTAATTCCCCTTTTAAAAAGTCCTACTAGCCCAAGAAAGCAGGAGCTATCTTCTGGTAGTGAGTCACAAACTTTGAAATATATCAGAACTAACAGGGACCCAGTCTTTCATATATAATTGATATCCTGGGGAAATTTCCAGTTTCTTCTTCAGCCAGTACAACCTCAAGACATCATTCTTACCACTATTAGCATATTCATTTTTCCTTCATGGTTTTTGGGATTGAATCTACTTTTTGATTATATTTACTCTGCAATGTTGACTATGTTTTAATCGCTACTGTGAAAGCACATGGAAATCTAGATTTCATTTGTTACATCTCTGACTTCCTCTGCTCTACATTATGTTTAAATAATAAATACTGCACCCTGCCTCCTATTTTCTTGTGCTTCCAAAGGAGAACAGGTAAAGACTAGATACTAAGGCCTCCCACGGGAGAGATTATGGAGGTTCTCATGGCCTTTTTGCTCTTAGCTCCCAAGATCCTCATTTCATGGGGACACAGGAGAACTTTTGCTCAAGATAAGAGGACCAACACATGAGCTTCATAAGCGTTCCACAGTGTGGGTGAAGAACACAGAAAGCATCGTTTTTGTCCAGACAGACAAACCAATCTACAAGCCAAGCCAGTCAGGTAAGAAGATCCACGGTGGGAACATTGTAGAACTTAGGAGACAATCACCCTCGCCTGTCACCCAACAGGCATGATTTCTGGTCCTCATAGGAAAAAATTCTCTGTTTCAGTTGAGTTTCGAGTTGTCTCTGTGAATAAAGATTTGCGACCACTGCATGAACTGGTGAGTCTTTGACATATGTGTACAAGTGTGATCCATAAAGTTCAACAAAAATATGTATTATAAATTCAATTGTTCCACCAATTTTTAAAATATCAGTGGTTTGGGGAACTAAAGTCAGTAGAGAGCAAGGGGAAAAAGACTATCAGGGATATTTCTACTTCAACAAATCTGAAATCAATCGCAGTAAACCTAACACAAGTAGAGAACCAAGGATTGCCAGAGAGATGACACCATGGTCATTCTGTGACTGTAAGGCTATTACTGCCGTCAAGTAAGTGAATGCTTGTCCTCATATAGGACAATTTCTGGACTGCCTGAGTGAACTGCTGTAATCATGAGGCCTTCTAGGGTATTATGTTAATAACATAGTATGTGATGTTTGCATTTATATTTGCATATTAGATTGTTCAGAAGATTTATTTTAAGTGCTTAATTGTGAGCTCTGAAATTAATTTTCTTTTTTAAAATTTATCTCAAAGGCAAAGTGACAAAAAAAGAGGAAGAGAAGAGAGAGATAGAGAGAGAGAGATAGTTGGGAGCAGGGGTGAAGAGGGGGATGGGGAGAGAGGAGAGAGAGAGAGAGAGATTGATTTTCCATCCTCTGGTTCAGTCCCCAAATGGCCACAATAGCCGGGACTGGGTCAGGCCGAAGCCAGGAGCCAGAAACTCCATCTGGGTCTCCCACATGGTTGGAGGCACTCAAGTACTTAGGCCATCTTCTGCTGCCTCCCCAGGCTCAAGAGCAGGAAATTGAATTGGAAGCCAATTATCTGGAATGCAAAACAGCACTCTGAAATGGGATGCTGGCATCTCAAGGGGTAGCTCAACCACTGTGCCACAAAACCAGCCCCATATATTTTTACTTAATATCTTTTCTGCAGAAATTTTGGTGATTTATGTTTCCTGGAAAATTATTTATTTGCCTTCAAATGAAGAGTCATATTTATTTTAGATTTGTTGTATCATTTCAATTATTGTTTCTAGATTTCTGGGCTTGCCTTTTCCCATTTTTCTAAGAAAGTTGGATAATAACTTACTTTTTATTTAGATTTATTTATTTATTTGAAAGGCAGAGTTGAGAAAGAGAGAGAGAGAGGGAGAAAATGAGCTTTTCCAATCTGCTGTTTTTTTCCCCCAAATGACTGTAATCATTTCATTCTATTCCTCAAAGATAATTTAGATGGTTTTATTCTTTCCTTTTTCTCTTTCCTAATTCCTGAACTATGATTTCATCCTTATTATTCTTTTTCACCTGCTTCTTTTTGTTTTTTATAAATATGAATGTACATTTTACTGATTTCTATGTTTTTTAACTATTAATATTTAGGTCTATGTTTCATACATTAAGCACATTTGAGTGAGACCTTTCATATTATTTTCAAATTATTGATTATTTCTGTTCATATCCTCCTAGATCTAAGCACTTTACCAAAAATATTTTTTCAGTGACTTTTGTTTTTCAGTTTTGAGTGTTGGATCCAGTTAAAGGGTCAGGCATTTGGCACAACAGTGAAGACATCATATGGGATGTCTGCAGTCCCATTCCAGAGTACCTGGATTGGAGTCACAGGTCCACTCCTGATTCCAGCTTCCTGTTAATGCAAACCTTTGGGGGCAGAATGTGGTGACACAAGTACTTGGGTCTCTGCCACCCAAGTGGGAAGTCCAGATAAAGTTCTGGGTTCCTGGCTTCAGCCTGACCCAACCCTAACTATTGCAGGCATTTGTGAAGTGAACCAGTAGATGGAGGATCTCTCTCTCTCTCTCTCTTTTTCTCTCTGCATTTCAAATCAATAAAACTTTAGAACTTTAAAAAAAAAAAAAAAAGGGTAAGTACTCACCTTGGTTTCCTACAACAGCCCCTAGCTTATAATTACCTGGGAAAAACTAAAATCAGTACCCCCTCTCATGCTCCAAAAATTTCTTTGATTTGAACAACAAATTATATGACTACTTTGTCTAGGGATGGATCACACAGTATGCCGGAGAAACTTATTCATAAGGTCACCCCAAATCTCCATTCTAACATCCCTTTTTACTGTTAACATAGTTGATTCAGTCAGTTCTTGGGCTTCTACTTTTAACTTCCTTTGGTGATGTGTCTTGCCTTGCAAGTCCCTTTTTTACATTAATTTCCTTGAATTTTAGCTAAAATTCCAGTCATAATGTCCAGTTCTTTAAGTTTATTTGAGCTTGCTGTATTCATATCAGGAAGACTTCTGAACTCACCTTTCTTTTTCTTTTGCTTTATAGTTTCCATTGGTTTTCATTGAGGTAAGAAATTTGACATATTCCATATTCAGAGAGAAACCAGTGCACTAAAACTAAACTGCTGTTTGGAAGGTCATGACAATATTCCAAAGGCAATGTGCATATCTGAAATCCCCAAACATTCTAGAGAACTGAGTTGTTGTATCCCTCTTTGCCTCTACCTCTCTCTGCTTAAGGAAAAACATTAAAATTTTCCCAAATGATTCCATACAGCAGTTCATTCTTCAATGCATTACTGTCTGTAAATTCTTTATTTACTTTGATAAGTAATAGCCAGTTTCATATATTCAGGATCCCAGAATGAATCGAATTATGCAATGGCAGAATGTCAAATCAGAGAATGGTCTTAAGCAATTGTCCTTCAGCCTGTCATCAGAGCCCATTCTAGGTTCCTACAAGATAGTGATACTAACACAATCTGGAATGAGAACAGAGCACTCCTTCACCGTGGATGAATTTGGTATGGTTTGGGAAGGCTGGGGAGGGAAAGTGGAGGTCTCATAAGCTTCTCGTTGCTGGGGTGTGAATCCATGTGAATGTGTTAAAGCTCCATTGAGAGGCTGGACTTCATCTGATTCCAACCAGAAACCTCACCCATGAACACAAAAACTCATAAAAGTTTTGGGATTTTGCAAATGTTTTTCTTAGTTCCATGGAAGCCTCTATGATTTCCAAGGACTAACATGCTCTGTGACCACTCAATGTTATCAACTTCCTGGATTTTCCTTCAAAGTATAAAGTCACCATTTCAGAGCACTGGTTTATCATTTAGGGAACAACAAAAATAACTTGCCAGCCTGCCCCATTTCTCTTTACTCTTTCAACAGTGCTTCCCAAATTTGAGGTGCAAGTAAAAGTGCCAAAGGTAATCACCATACTGGAGGAAGAAGTGAATGTGTCTGTGTGTGGAATGTGAGTTCATTTTTGTATTTTGCTCTGTTTGGTAATGTCAAACACTGACAATATTTTGCATGCACCATAAAAACTTGTACAAACTCCTGAGGTAGCTCTCCTCCTTCTTCTAGAACTTCCTTTTTATGAAATCCTGTGTTTTTCTTACACTATCTTTATGAAAAATTTAATTTGCACACAACATTTGTACATAGTTGTAGAGTACAGTGTCATAACTCAATATATACACAGAAGATAAGTCGTCAAATCAGGACAATAAACATTTCTACCTCCTCTAACATTTATCACTTCTGTGTGCTAGGAAATCACTGACTCTTCTTTTCTAGTTAGTTTAAAATAAGTCATAAATTGTGTACCCTGCAGTTACTCTACTGTGCTCAGAACACAAGAACTAATTACTCATGTGTTTTGGTACCCATTATCCATCCTTTCTCTACTCCCTTCTGCATTAAACTTCTGTATTTCTAGTGATATTATTCCATCCTCTTATTCTATGTAAGAATATGTGATATATGATTTTCTTCTTTCTTTCTTCATTAAAATCACTGCTTTATACCCATGACTGCCCCAAATATCTGCTGTTTAACTTTGTGGTATGATGAAACAACTTGGGTAATTCTGATAATGGCAGAGTTTTTCCCGTGAGGGAATGAAATGTCTTAGGCAGCAAAGAGACTTCGCATCATTGGAGATACAAAGGCACAGGATAAGACCCTCTCAATAGAATGTGGAAAGAGAATCACACACCAGATGTGATGTCATTCTGAACCATCGAGGTGTAGTAGAAACAGCCTAGAACTAAGAGTTCCCAGCCCTTGCTGTAAATCTAGCACCTGTCACTAAGTATTTTGATTTTAAGCATATTACTTTCTTTTTCAGTTATTTTTTAAAAAATGAATATCTATTTGGAAGAAGAGAGAGAGAAAGCGAGAGAGGGAGAGATGGACAGACAGAGAGAAAGAGACCTTCCATCCTCTGAATCACTCCCCAAATCTCCACAACACTCAAGGGTCATAGCTGGGCAGCTGGGTCAGGCCAAAGCTAGGGACCAGAAACTCCATCTGGGTCTCCCAAGTGGGTGGCAAGGGCCCAAGTCCTTGAGTTATCTTCTGCACCCACTAGAATACATTAGCAGAGCTGGATCAGAAGCAGAGGTGCCAGGACACAAACTTCAATATGGGATGCAGGAGTCCCAAGTGGCAGCTTAACTCACTGTGCCACAATGCCCACCACCACACCACCCCAGCATATTACTTTCTTTCTTTGAACTTGCATTTAGCTATCAGAAAAATAAGAATATTGAATTAAAAAATCTGAAACTGCTATTGAAGTCTACAATCATGGAAATAAAAATTCCAAATCCTCCTATAGCAGAGGTAACTCACACATCTACCTAAGGGTCGAATACAGGAGAGCCTGCTTTCTCAGTTTTGGTATGAGATATTACAATAAACATTTTTTTAACTCGAGGGGCAGACAGATGGGTGTACAGAGAGGGAAATAAAGAGCGTATTTATCCACTTGTTCATTTCCTCTTTCCCTGAGCTGTCCAGGGCTAGGCCAGAGTCAAAGCCAGGAACCAGAAACTCAATCCAGGTCACCCATATGGGTGGCAGGGACCAAATCACTTGAGTCATCACTGCTACCTCCCAGGATCTGCATTAGCAGGAACCTGGATCAGGAACTGGAGCAGGGACTCAAATGCAGATACTCCAGCATGGGATATGGGCATCTTAAATGGTGTCTTAGCTACTAGGCCAAACATCTGTCCCTTATAATAAACATAAACTTGGTTAATCCTCCGCCTTGCAGCACCGGCATCCCATATGGGTACCGGGTTCTAGTCCCGGTTGTTTCACTTCCAGTCCAGCTCTCTGCTGTGGCCCAGGAGGGCAGTGGAGGATGGCCCAAGTGCTTGGGCCCCTGCACCCGCATGGGAGACCAGGAAGAAGCACCTGGCTCCTGCCTTCGGATCAGTGCAGCACCAGCTATAGCAGCCATTTGGGGGTGAACCAATGGAAGGAAGACTTTTCTCTCTGTCTCTCTCTCTGACTGTCTATAAATCTACCTGTCAAATACATAAATAAATAAATTTTAAAAAATAAACATTTTGAAAAGAGTAAATGGAAGAACTGGAAAAGAGAAAGGTTACGATAAACTTGGAGGTACTCAGGGTTTGTTAGGGAATATTTTTCAATCTATTGAGCCACCCTTCCAGTTACCATCAGCCATATACTGTAAAGCCTGGGAGGCGGCAGCATCGACTGGTCAGATATTAAATTGCCTGAACTCAAATCTCAACTTCCCCTCTTGCCAGCCAGATGAGTGTACCTCATCTGCCAGTACTACAAAATAGAAAAAGCAACATCATCTCTCTCATGAGGTTATTAAGAGGATGAAATTATTTAATAGAGGGAAAGCCCTTAGAAAAAAAGCTGAGTGCACAGTTAAGTATCAAGCATCAGTCCATTTGCTGTTAACACTATGGAACTATACAGTAAATGTATGATTAACTGACAATGTGAAATAGGAATGGGAAGGCAGTGAGTCTGTGCTCTGTGGAAAACCCTTTGTCTCTACATATTTTTCTTGTGACAGATATACCTATGGGAAGCCTGTCCCAGGACATGTAACAATATGTATATGCCCACACGGTTCTCATTTCCTGAACAGGGATCAAAGCACAATAAATCTTCCCTGTAAGGAAGTCAGCCAGCAGGTGAGTGAAAACTATTCAGAAGCTCTTTAACCTCCAAGAATCACTATAAAATACAAGAATCCCATTCAGAAGAACTATATCCATATAGCAAAAGATCGTAGTCCCACCACCACTACTATAGAAAGGAACATTCCATACATTACAACTGATTATCTAAATCATAGTCACAAATAAGCAGTGATAGTGGTTCTTTAAATAATAGCTAATAGTTATTAAGTTCTTACAACTTGCCAACCAACGTTTTAACATATTATATGTCTTAATTTATTTAATCATCACAACAGCTTTATGAAGTAGGTAGTATTATTATTATCATCACTCTGTTATAGAGGAGAAAGCAGAAAACAGAACATAACTGTTTCACAATCGTGGCATACAGCAGTCAGGTGCTAGGACTGAATACCATGCTCTTTCCCAATAGTCTATATTATAACCACAAGACAGTTGATTGATTTCCTCTAAAGAAGACCTCATGTATTGGTTTGGGTTGACCATCACTCTGACCTGCATTTCATTTTGTTTTCTCTCTTTGTTTTTCTTGCTTATCAGATATACAGCCAAGGCTGTCTCACACAACAAGTAAACACCAGTATGTTCCAATTAAAGGATTCCAGATATTTAATTAGGAAGCTTCAAGTGAATGCCAAGATTAAAGAGGAGGGGACAGGTTTGTGGGTTACATAAAATATGGGAGACAACACCATGAATATGGATGCCTTATTCTTCGTGAGATTACAGCAAAGAAAGTAAAGAAATAATTTGAAAGCAAGTGGCTCATCTCCATTTGTTTTTCTTTTTATCTCTTTCTCAGGACTAGAATTCACTGGAACTGGGATAATTGAAGTCACAAGAATCATAACCAAAGTCACATTTGTGAAAGTGAATAAATACTTTAGACAAGGTATTCCAGTCTTTGGACAGGTAAAGTGATTTACGATTCATGTAAGTTTCATGTAATCTAACACCCAAGTAATACAGGCCTTTCTACTCAAGATCATACCTGGTTATCATTATCAATTGCTTCATAAGACCAAAATCAGAAGACTACATATGCAAGATCTTCAGACAGATTGATGGTGCTCATGAAATCTATAAGCCCCACAGAGTTACCATGCCTCAGTCATTAAGTAACAGGGACTAAATGTTCATAAAAAATCCACACTATCTCTAACCCTCCTTTCTTGATAGATATTATCTAATATCTGTAATTACTGGCAATTCTTTTGTCAATTTTATTGAAGTATCTTAGTGTATCTGCCACTCTTAGTTCAAATGATAAATGCACTGATGATTAAGTGCTCTCAGATAGAAGCACAGATAAATATGAAGGCATCAGTAGTGTCTTTAAGGACATGAGTCTTAGTGGATGTGTGATAAATAATACTCTTATGTGACAGGAAACAAACAATAACATGTGACCATTTGATGTTATCAGTAATTAATGATTAATGAATTATCAACAGAAATGTTTTCTGGTAGGTTTTTTGTATGGTTCCCCCAAAAAAGAAAAGATATTTATGTACATTGCTCTTTGGTACTAGAATTCTATAGTTTTGATTCTGCATATGGGGTGTCTTCAAAAAGTTCACAGAAAATGTGTATTATTAAAAAAAACTATATATGGCTTTCAAAATGTTTTCATACCAAAATGAGTACATCTTTTAATTTCACTTTTAAGTACCATCAAATATGTTAAATCACTTTCAGGATAGTTAGCAAGTACTACTCTGCTTTTAATTTCAAAAAAAAAGAACACTGCAGAATTTCAATGATAAACATTTGGAAGAGGCAAAAGTCTCAAGCTGGGACAAAAAGGAGAATTAAGGTAACATGAGATTGATGTGTGGCCTTTACACAATATCAGAAAAAATTTTTCTCTTGAATTCCTGATAGGTGACATTGTCAAGTGTAATCTACAGTTCTATTCACTGTTCATTTACAGGTACGCCTAGAGGATGGAAAAGGAGTCCCTATCCCAAATGAAACCATTTTCATCCAAGCTCACAGTGCAAACTTCTTCCTTAAAGCTACCACTGATGAGCATGGCCTGGCACAGTTCTCTGTCAACACCATCCACGCTACTAGCAACATCCTCATCATCAGAGTAAGTCCGGAAGTGAGGACCTAAAAGCAAGGAGAAGCTTGGTAACAGCACTGTAATTCAATTCCCCCAGAAAAGATATTCATGTTCCAAACTGAGCTGTTTTAGGGTGAAATATGGGAATACTGGAATAATAAAAGCACTAGGATAAGGAGTACAGAAATGCTCATACCATGAAGCTATTACTTAAATATTACATTCTTCACCAGCAGTCATCCTCTTTTATTTTTATTCTGCTATATATTTCTCTATTCTATACTTTCAAAGAAAGAAAAAGTAAAAGAATATGTTTTGTTTACTCAATAGAGAATAGACAATGGGGGAATGCAGGTATTTTGTGCATGCGACAGAGGCATCCTATATCATAATGCCTGGAGTCAGTCCCTGCCTCACTTTCCTTCTTTATCTTTTAAGTGTACTTATGTATTTGAAATCAAAGTGGGTGGGGGGGCAGAGAGAGAGAGAGAGATGTCAATCTTGCATCTGCAGGTTCCCTTTTCAGATGAGCACAAGGGCCAGGGCCAAGCAAAGCCAAAGCTAGGAACCAGGAGATTCTTCTGGGTCTCCCATAAGGCTGGTAGACTCAAGCACTTGGGTCATCTTCCACTACTTTTCCCAGGCCGTTAGCAGGAAGCTGGATCAGAAGTGGAGCAGTTGGGACACTGAACCAGCACACACAATGGATGACAGTGTCATGTCCACTATGCCACAATGCTGGCCCCTTCTGCACTTTCAATCCAGCTTCCTGTTTATATGTACTGGGTTTCTCTGTCTTCCAAATACATGAAATAAATATAGGATATATTTATTCATTTTCTCAATCAACAAACGTTCCTCCCATATGTGTATGTCCTGGGCACTGTGCTAGTGCCTGATAAGAAAAATAATCATGTTTCACATTTTTATGGTGCTATATCATTTTATGAAACTCCACAAAGTACTAATATAAGAGCTGTGTATTTTATAATCAAAGTATGAATGAAGCATAATGAAAGTGGAGAGAAAAGACCAGAAAAGACCACACAATCTTTGGGGAATAGCAGTTAAAAGGAAGATGAATCCTGAAGTAGTATTTTTTTAAAAGATTTATTTATTTTTTTTATTTTTTTTTCACTTCAACACATTTAGGTGGTTTATTTTGGCTTTAATTTCATCATTTTGGAACAACACATCTGTGACTTAGGTAAAACAAGAAAATACAAGAGATCAGACTGTTTCAAAGTTAAGAACAAGGCTTTAAAAAAACAAATAAATGAACAATACACAAAAACCAAAAACTAAAAATCACATGCTGAAACCAAGTAGAACGCCAGGATATCAGCCCATCAAAAATAACTGAATTGCTCAAACCTAATTCAAATCCCGAATCTGCCATAACTTTTCTGCCTTTCACTGAATTTCTTTTTTTAAAAAGATTTTATTTTTTTGAAAGGCAGAGTTACAGAGAGGCAGAGGCAGAGACAGAGACAGAAGTCTTTCATCTGCTGGTTCACTCCCCAAATGGTCACAATAGCTAGAGCTGGGCCATCCAAAGCCAGGCCCCAGGAGCTTCTTCCAGGTCTCCCATGCAGGTGCAGGGCCCAAGGATTTGGGCCACCTAAATTCTGAAATATTAAGGAGCAAATTTCTGCATAGGTACATAGAGACAATCGCCACTAAAACATCTTCTGCAAGGTTCTAGGACATAGAGTTTGAAGAGATCTTATAAGAGTAGTCTATGATATCACAGTAGTGGTAGCATTTGCTATGAATTGCCTCCACTACTTATGTATCCAACTGTAGTACACCCTACTGGATAGAGAAATCTATTTGCTAAATCTAAGTATCACACTCTCTCCAGTGCGCTATCCTAGTGTTTCTAGCTCTGACCTGTCTAGGTAAATAATCTACACAAAAGGTACTCTTCAGTTTTCCCTATTCATTAATCTATTATCTCCCCCAAAATCTTCTGTAAATGAAGGATACTGTCACTTACTTCACTTAATAGTTCATTATTTAGAATGGAGGACATTTCTTCCATTTTTACTAAGAAGCACAAAATTTCTAATTGTTCAGTCAGATGGGAGGGCAAGCATATGCGGCCTGTGAGAGAAAGTCTTGGTAACTAGCAGACCAAAACACAATAGTTCTTTTTGTTTTCCCAGGCCTACTACAAGGAGCAGGAACCTTGTTTGCCCTTCCATTGCATGAATGAAGTACACCAAGATGCACGTCATACAGCTAAGCATGTCTTCTCCTTAAACAAGAGCTATGTCCAACTTGAGCCTGTGGCTGGTGCCCTGCCCTGTGGCCAAACACATACAGCTAAGGCACATTATATCCTGAATGCCCAGGTCCTGGGGGAGCTGAAGGAGCTCATCTTCTATTACCTGGTGAGTGCTGACTCCACGTTGAAGAATAGAAACAAGAGGTCCATGAGGCAAAAAAATTTACAAAATCCCTTGATTTCTGTACCCTGCCTCTCTTGACACTGGACTTTGTCATTGGGCTGGATATCACTGCCTTGACCTTGATCTCAACCATGAGGATATGATATGGGAGACAGGCCTCATGATAAACGTAGTGATGAATGGGAAAATCCTTTTTCTTTTAAGATCATGGCCAAGGGCAGCATCATCCGAAGTGGAACCCATGTTCTCTCTGTGGATCCAGGAGCATGTGAGTTTCCCAATCTCCCAGTACTCCTCTGACTGTACCCTGTACGTAAGTCACCAATGGATCATCCAGAGCTGAGCAAAATAGGGATGTTGCAGTTCTTTTTGTGTATCCCCATTAAGCATCTCCAATACTCAGAATGAAAGATCCTGCCACCAGTGTAGGCTGTTATGTCAATAAAATCTCAAATATCTCACACTGAACATCATCAGCACTAGTAAATAGTTATCTCTGAAGCTGTAATAAATGAAAAAATAAAATACTTGCATGGATACCTAAAATGAGTAATCTATGCAGTAATGCCAAGGCCAACACCAAAAAGGCAAAATGTGTTATTTTGGTTTCTTTTTCCAGTGAGATCTAGATGTTACTTATCTGATCCTTTAACTGCTTTAGCTATACCAATTTTTGAATAATAAAAAATGACCAAAAAGAGCAGAAATATAAAGCATAATAGATGGGACAAAGACATATGTTTCACAGAGGAATTTCAAAATGGGGAATTTAATGCAGATGAGATAGTCTCCCACTCCAACAGGCGGATCATGATCTTTCTAGTCAGTGATCTACATATCCTGTTTCTTTAGGTTTCTTTAAAGTATCCCTGAATTTCCTTTAAAGAGATGTGAACATCTTCCAAAGCCATCACACATTATTTTTACTGCCTTATCTCTCTCCAAGAATGCTTTTTCCTTAAATGTCCACATGGCTGGTTTGCTCACCTCTTTCAAGACTTGACTCAATTATCATGTTCTCTGGACAATTTAGAATTGTAATTTAGCAGTGGGCATTTGGCACAGCAGTTAAGATACAGCTTAGAACATTTGCATTCCATACTGGAGAGCCCAGGGTTCAAGTCTCAGCCCTGCTTCCAATTCCAGCTTCCTGCTAATGCACACCCTGAGAGGCAGCAGGTAATGGCTCAAGTAGTTGGGTCCCAGCCACCCACTTGAGAGAACTGGATTGAGTTCCTGGCTCCTGGTTTCAACCTGGCTCAGCCTTAAATGTTGCAGACATTTGGGGGTGTAAACTTGCAAAAAGAAGATTGTCTATCTCACTCTCTCCTTCTGCCTTTCAAATAAATTAATAATAAAAATTTTAAAACATAATCTGCTATTAAACACTGGTATTTACAATGCCCTTCTCTTCCTATCCTGCCCTAATTTTTTTCTACATAGGATTTACCAAATGAAAACATACTTCCTATCATCTAATTATACAGTCAGTTTATTTATTGCCTTTTTCTTTCCACATGTTTCTACATGAAACAGCATGTAGTCGGGGACTTTTATTGGTCTGATTTCACAGTTTCATTCCAACTGCCCAGAACAGTGAACTGATACATGGTAGGGGCTCAGCAAATGTGTTCAAATGTATACTTGCTGTTGCCCAATCTTAACATCCTGTTGGCTATTTAATGTGTCAAATAATCTCTTTTAAAAATAAATACAGATCATAGAGTTCATCATTAGGAGATCCATTTATAGCCTCAGATTGAACAGAAACACAAAAAATTTTCACTTGAGAAATGTAAATACTATGAAATTTTGTCTCATACAAGAGGCTTTAAAAAATAAATATATATGCACTTCTAACTGTTGAATGTTTCCACAAAATAATGTATAATTTTTAGTCCTATTACTGGGTTCCATCAGTGCTAGATCATCATTTTCTATTTACCTACCTTTTTTAAATTTATATTTATTCATTTGAAAGACAGAGTTACATATAGAGGAGGAAAGACAGAGGGAGAGAGAGAATCATCTATCCGCCACTTCTCTCCCCAAATTGCCACAATGGCTGGGGCTAAGCCAGGCTGAAGCTAGGAGCCAGGAGTTTCTTCCTGGTCTCGCACGTGGGTACAGGGGCCCAAGCACTTGGTCCATCTTCTGATGCTTTCCGAGGTGCATTAGCAGGGATGGATCAGAAGTGGAGCAGCCAGGACTTGAACCAGTGCCCATATTGAATACAGGCAGAGGCTTAATCTGCTGTGCCACCACAGCAGCCCCTTCCCTTTTCTTATCTGAGTTATAAATATAGTGTCATGTAGCTTCCTTTATTACTTGATAAAACAATAATTTCTATTTGATTGCATTTAAGATTGCTAAGATTTAAAAGATACAGGAAATTACTATATCATTATCCAGAAGTGATTAATAACATAGATGAATTTTTTTAAAGATTTATTTATTTATTTGAAAGTCAGAGTTACACATAAGAGAGGAGAGGCAGAGAGAGAGAGAGAGGCCTTCCATCAGCTGGTTCACTCCCAAATTGACCGCAATGGCTGGAGCTGCGCCGATCCAAAGCCAGGATGTAGAAGACGCCTCCAGGTCTCCCATGCAGCACAGGGTCCCAAGCACTTGGGCCATCCTCTGCTGCTCTCCCAGGCCACAGCAGAGAGCTGGATTGGAAGTGGAGCAGCTGGGACCTGAACCAGCACCCATATGGGATGCCAGCACTTCAGGCCAGGGTGTTAACCCACTGCGCCACAGCGCCTGCACCGACATAGATGAATTTTATCAACAGTAAAGATTCTTGATTGGGAAGGGTGTTTTGCACAGCAGTTAAGACACTGCTTGAGGCACCCCAATCACATGAGTGAGTGTTCTGGCTCTGCTCCTGATTCTAATTTCCTGAAAATGTGCATCCCGAGAAGCAGCAGGTGATGGCTCAGGTAGTTGGACCCCATGGGGAAGACTCCACCCATGGGCAAGACTTGGATTGAATTTCTGGCTTCCAGCTTTGGCCTGACCTAGCCTCAGATGTTGCAGGCATTTTGGGAGTAAACCAGGAGATGGGAGCTGCTTCTCTCTTCCTCTCTTCCTGTCTCTCTCTCGCTCTCGCTCTGTGTGTGTGTGTGTGTGTGTGTGTGTGTGTGTCTTTCAAATCAATTAATGAAGAAAGTAAGTTCTTTACAAAACAGAAAAGGGAAAATCAAAAGATTCCTGGTAGAAGATAATCTGTGCTACTGTTTTCACATCTTAAACACACCATTCACACCTACAGCATTAACTACAGAATAGATGTAAGAATGTCTCCAGTAAAGATACAATCCCCCAAATCCTGGCATGTCAGTCATTCAGGTTTTCCAGTCACCTTCCTGGCCCATAACCTTCTCTTCTCATGCTCTCTGTGCCGCAGTGAAAGGCCATTCTCTTCTGTCAGTCCCTGTGGAGACAGACTTGGCTCCCTTGGCAGAGTTGCTCATCTATGCCGTTCTTCCTGATGGGGAAGTGATTGGGGATTCTGCAAAACTGGAGATTGAACGTTGTCTTCACAACAAGGTGGGTGATTTATTTCTTAAACTTAGAAAAAGCAAGCAAAATGAAAACACCAGTCTAAGAATGACACAGATTACTTTGCAGGTGAAGACAACTGAAGCCCTGATAATGTCATAACTCACTCAAAGTCACATCATTTTAAGACAAATCAGAACTAGCATCCAGGATTCCCAACTCTTGGTTCAAGACATTTATTTTCCCCTCACATCTTATTGTTTGTGATTATGTGTGACTAGAACGCTTATAGAAGATCTAACCTCTTAAGGACTTGACACAGTACTGTTAGAGGCAGACCTCCAGAACCGATCACCAATATAATCAAACCTTTGCACTCTTTGACTAACACATCTCCATTTCCACTTCTCCACAACTCCAGACGACCGCTACTCCACTGTGCATTTCTACCAGCCCACTTTCAATCATGCCGTATTGGGCACTGAAGTGGCTTACTCACAGTACACATTTTCTATGAACTTTTAAAATATCCCTCATAGGCATGGATCCCAAACTTTTTCACCAAAACAAAACTATCTTTAAATTTCCTTTTCTGTGAA
The DNA here is from genome assembly GCF_964237555.1 of Oryctolagus cuniculus. Lineage (NCBI taxonomy): Eukaryota > Metazoa > Chordata > Mammalia > Lagomorpha > Leporidae > Oryctolagus > Oryctolagus cuniculus. The sequence continues at coordinate 100,607,223 of NC_091440.1, read as the reverse complement.
CTTGTTAAAGCATCCTTGAAAACCCAGTCCTTGCCTTTCCTTTCATTCTCCTCATTGAAATGGGAGCACAGTTAAAGACGCATAGATGGTTAGAGAGAGGATGATCTCCAACTAGAATGACTGACATTTCACCAGGAGCAATATAGTCAGATATACAATTTGTCCTTACATGTAATCAACAAGAATATCTATCATTCCAAGTGCCTAATTTTTGTTTCAGAATGTGCTGGCTCGTACGTTTACTGCTCAATGAACTTTCATGAAAAGAAACAAAGAAACTAACTGAACTCTGACAATCATAAATTAGCAGACTAATGTGTTCAACGTGAGGGACATTCAGATGGCAAAACACGTAGCCTGCTTTCCTGATGACTTCTCTTTCCTCACAGGTGGATCTGGGCTTCAGCCCAGCACAAGGTCTCCCGGCCTCACAAACCCACCTGCGAGTCGAGGCTTCTCCGCAATCCCTCTGTGCCCTCCGCGCCGTGGACAAAAGCGTGCTGCTCATGAAGCCCGAGGCCGAGCTCTCCGCATTCAAGGTGGGTTCCCATCACACTCAGGTGTCAGAAATGCCTCCCTGAGGGGCTCAGAGCAAGGAGAAACCCCTGCTCAGAAAAGGAAGTGTTGAACCGCGATAAATTGGCCTAAACCAGCCTCCACATTCGAAGGATGAATTGACCCAAAGGGGCCTTAGTTCTCCAGAACTACAATGCGCAAACCAGCCCTAACCTAATGCAGCTACTCTTGCAGCTAAGCAACTGAGCCTCAGCCAATCACGGAACAGAAAGCTCAGCCAATACAAATTATACGCAGATTAAGGCAAACCCAGACTGCCCCAATCAGGTACTCCCTTAACGTCATTAGCTCACAACGTTGCAAAGGGAACTTTCAAAAGAGCCATCTTTGGTCAGGATGGCTGCTGAGTGTTGTAATGTTTTTCTTGCCCAAGTAAACTTTGAATTGATCTCAAATTTGCTTTTTAAAAGAAGTAATACTTTAAAACACTTTGCATTTGTTTGGGGTTTACTATTCAAAGTTTTTAAACATGCTATCATATTCAATGCTAAAGATACGTCACTGTCACTGTAACATGTAAAGTTATAGTTCAGAAAAATTTAGCCATGTACTCAAACTGAAACAGAAAGTTGTACAACCACCAAGTTGCTGAACTTGTACCTAATTTCAGGTACTCTATCTATACTATAATTTATTATTCCGTTGCTATCTCACTAATGACTCAAAGCACATTTTACTTACTTTTTTCATTAAGACACTCAGTACAGAGCTTATTAGAATAATATTGATCTTTGGAAAATGAAAACCATTCTATTTATAAAAATAGAATCTTACAAATCTCAAAGAACCCTAAAATAGAATACTTACTTAAGGTATACTAAGCTGATCTTCTGTATATTAAGATAATCGAAAATGAATCTTGATGTGAATGGAAGGGGAGAGGGAGTGGGAAAGGGGAGGGTTGTGGGTGGGAGGGACGGTATGGGGGGGAAGCCATTGTAACACATGAGTCGTACTTTGGAAATTTATATTCATTAAATTAAAGATAAAAAAAAATTTTAAAAAGGATGTTCTCAAATTTATTTTCAAAATTCTCAACAGCACAATAGAAATTAACTATTTCCAATTATTTTATATAGGCCTAATGAAGATGTGAAAATTCCATTGGTTTTTATATTGTGTTAATATTATCATTTATCAAGAGTAGTTTATGATATTTCCAATTTAAAAAAAATCAAGAATTCCTATTGGTACTGGTTGCTAGTATATTTTAAAACTTAAGGTTTATACATAAATGTTTATAAAGTGTTAGGCAAGAAATCACTGTTACTGAGATTAAAGCAGGGCTTACTCAATGTTTATGAAGTGACAGGTTCTTTCATGTGTAGTAGACTTTTTGGAAAACCTATTAGTACATTTGTCACTTTTATGTTTACTTCCCCGAAGCATACTTACAATAGAAGATCTCTTGAGTAACTATTTAACCGGAGAAACAGATGTATTTTATTTAAAAATGAGAATAGTACCACAAGGGTTATCACAAAATAGAAAACAGGACCAATAATGTCTCTTGGCTCCTCATCACCCTTTCTCATTGCATTCCTCAGAAGCATGTACTTTTAATCATTTTAGCTATTTCTTCCTTTGTGTGTGGGTATGTGGAGGAGAGGACTGGGGAGGGGTTTATTTACAATGTTCATTGCAAGGAGCCAGGCAACTAATGCCCAATTCCCTGACTCTCCCAGAAATTAAACGCAGTGAATCCTACAGTTCAAAGTGACGCTGAAAAATATACGGATCAGCTCATGTGTGGGTCTCTAGTGGATCCACTCTGTGCTTTGCTGTCTTCTGGTGCATCAGTATTTCTTCTAATATTTATTTCCTTCTCCATAATTTTAACATTATCTATTAATTTCCATCATAGTAAATCAGCATGTCAATCCTTATTGTTCCTCTCCTGTTCTCTCCTCATTTTGCCAATGATCACAGTTATATGACAATTTAGGTTAAATCTTTAGTAAATTTTCCTTATTATAACCTTATAAATACTGTTCATCCTGAAACCAAGCAGTGTGTTATGACTGTATTTCTTGTTTTTATTTTTCCTAGAGTTTAATCATTGCCTTAGTTATGTATTTGCACCCACACCCCCTTCACTCATTCTCTGTCTTCACATTTCCTAATGATTCTGTTAAACACTGTCCAGCTCAATTCTGCCAGCTTTGCTTGTTTTTCCTGTTGGGGTCATGTTTAGTTCTCTAGGCCAATTGTTCAGTCTCATTCTTGAGGATCCCGTTCAGCACTCTCCTGGTTTCATCTATTGTGTCCTGAATCTTGTGACTTCCTCCTTGTTTCTTTCTTCCTTTTGTGGTGACGTCCTGAGGAAGAAGACCTGGGAAGTAAAATTGGGGGGGGGGGGACTATGAATCTCTGTATTTCCTCTAATAATTAATCAATATTTCAACTTAGGAGAGGGATTGTGGCATAGCAGTTAAGCTGCTGCCTGCAATGCTGGCATCTCATATGGGCATCAGTTCGAGTCCCAGCTCTCCACTTTCAATCCAGCTCCCTGCTAATGTGCCTTGGAAAGCAGCAGATGATGGCCCAAGCGCTTGGGACCTTGCCACCTACGTGGGTGACCCTGAAGAAACTCCTGGCTCCTGGATTCGGCCTGGCCCAGCCCCACCTTTTGCAGCCATTTGAGGAGTGCACAATGAGCAGATCTCTCTCCCTCTCTCTCTCTCTCTCTCTCTCTCTCTGTAGCTCTGACTTTCAAATAAATAAATAAATATTTTAAAAATGCTTTAAAGCAGAACCCAAGAAATGCATGCAAATAAATTTTAAAAATTGCCATTGATGGAAAGATTAAAACTAAATAAATAAATAAATTGTACTTATGTTCAAAAATACTTTGACTTAGTACAGAAATTTAGTTAGAAAATAATTATCAGTGGAAGTTTTGAAGGCATTTACTTTATTACTCTTGAGTGTCCATTTTGTCCCAGGAACTAACTCTTCCCTAAGAGACGTATGACAGGCAGTTAGCATTCTGGAGCTAAGTGGGAAACTGGGCTAGCATTTCACTGGTGTACTGTTTTTCAATTTATCTCCTTGTTTTCTGCGTCCTTCCCCACTCCCTGCCTTCTAAGGGACTCTATCTTCAAATCCTGAGACTTTTTGTGGTCTTGTCTGGCAAACTTGGTTGTGCCTCATCAGTAACTTTCTTTTTAAAAAAAGATGTATTTATTTGAGAGGCACAGTGACATAGACAGAGGAGAGAGAGAGAGAGATCCATCCTCCATCCACTGGTTTGCTCTCCAAATGGCCACAATGGTCCAGGCTTGGCTAGGCAGAAGCCAGGATCCAAGAACTGCATCCCAGTCTCCCACTGGGTGGCAGGTGTGCAGGTACTTGGACCATCTTCTGCTGCCTTCCCAGGTGCATTGGCAGGGAGCTGGATCTGAAGCAGAGCAGACAGCACTGAAACTCGCACTTGGACATGGGATGCTGACCTCACAGGCAATGACTTAATCCACCATGCCACAACACCAGCCCCATCAGTATCTTGTTTAGTTGCTAAGATATGACATTCTTCCATCAGCTACATCACTTGCAGTTTCCTCTAAGTTCATGTATTATAGCTTGGATTATTAAGACGTAATAATTAAGACATAATTTTGAAGAATTTAAACATCAACTTTTATTAAAGATAGAAAAAATTAATAGTGTTGGCCGGCGCCGCGGCTCACTAGGCTAATCCTCCGCCTTGTGGCGCCGGCACACCAGGTTCTAGTCCCAGTCGGGGTGCCCGATGCTGTCCCGGTTGCCCCTCTTCCAGGCCAACTATGCTGTGGCCAGGGAGTGCAGTGGAGGATGGCCCAAGTGCTTGGGCCTTGCACCCCTTGGGAGACCAAGATAAGCACCTGGCTCCTGCCATCGGATCAGCGTGGTGCACTGGCCACAGCGTGCCAGCCGCGGCGGCCATTGGAGGGTGAACCAATGGCAAAAGGAAGACCTTTCTCTCTGTCTATCTCTCTTACTGTCCACTCTGCCTGTCAAAAAATTTAAAAAAAAATTAATAGTGTTGTCTTTCTACATTTTATTTGTTGAATATTATGATTAGTGGTACACTAAGCATGTGATTATAGTGGATTTATATTTTTGCAAAAATTTAAAAAACAAAAGGAAAAGAAGGAAGGCAGATGGAGGGAGGGAGGGAGAGTGGAATGGAGAAAATATGGTTATCTTCTTAGACTATAGCTATGAAATACAAGAAATCTGTTCTCTTTATATTAACTATTTTTTAAAAAATCAATTGTTTATATGCTGAAAATTGTGAGAATGTACTTTTATGAAAAATGAAAACCTAATGACCCAAATGTCTAATTCTATCTGAATCAGCACTACTAGGAGCTTGCGTAGAATGACCAGCCAGAGCATAAACATTGACTGTTATAGTGTCCTATCTCAGACAACTTAGGTGGCTCTCAAGTAATCAAGACAGTGCTCAGCTGGTGCCACAGCTCACTTGGCTAATCCTCCGACTGCGGGGCCGGCACCCTGGGTTCTAGTCCTGGTTGGGGACACCAGATTCTGTTCTGGTTGCTCCTCTTCCAGTCCAGCTCTCTGCTGAGGCCCAGGAAGGCAGTGGAGGATGGCCCAAGTGCTTGGGCCCTGAACCCGCATGGGAGACCAGGACCTAGCACCTGACTCCTGGCTTCAGATCAGTGCAGCGCACCAGCCGTAGTGGCCATTTGGGGGGGGGGGGTGAACCAATGGAAGGAAGACCTTTCTCCGTCTCTCTTTCTCACTATCTAACTCTGCCTGTAAAAAAAAAAAAAAAGGCAATGCTCTATAACATGACAAAAAAAATTGCAAGGACCAAAATACAAAAAAATTCTGAGCAATAATTTGGTAGAAAAAGATCGCATAATTGAGCACATATGGGACAACAGAGAATTATGGAACATCATTGGATAGTATCTTGGACTACACTGATCTGACACAGATAGATGATATGTGATTGTTTATGTAACTATTTAGAACAGGAAATTCATTTTCCATTCTACATACAAAGGTAGAAATGGGTAGATGTAAGCTTTAATAGTAGCAACATTGCTTTCTACCTACTCCAATCATAAACCTAACTAAAATTGTATGTTCCTTAAGGGTAATATCCATAAAACTAGGTTAGTCACCTTTTATGTAGTGAAATTCTATATATTAACTGTCTATATTTATATTTAATACCTTTTGTACTGTTATAATATTACTGTAAAATTATTTCCCTCCAATATAAGAATTTGAGCATTCTCTTGATGCTTTCTGATACTCTTCAGTATTTGGAACACTTTTTTTCTTGAATATGGTAAACACTTTTAGGACAAAGCACTCTTCAAAAGAAAATATCTATAAAAACTTTGTAATAGGTAGTAAACACACTGAAGAAATGATTTGCATTGGCCACATTACTTCTTTTTACTGAGCTTATCCAAGAAAGCTCAGGAAAACATTGCCACTTGTTTTCTCATATTTTATAGGTATATAATTTGGCACTTCTGAAAGCTATTGTCAGGACAAAAGATGAAGAAGAAGAAGACGAAGAAGACTGTATCAGACATGTCTCCACTGACACATTACCATACCAAATCCTAGACAAAAATGAAAAAGATCTCTACAGTCTTGTAAAGGTAAAACCCATTATGAGCCATTAGAGTTCTATAAATTATTTAGGATTAATAGAAGATCACATTGGTAAAGAATGTTTTAACATGCTCATTGCAAGTTCTCATTTTCCTGCTGAGTAAACTGAGGCCTAGTGAGGGTTAGTGTCTTACTCAGCTAACAGATAATCAGAGCACAGCCAAGGCCAGGATGAATTTTGGACTATAAATCCTTTCCTCACTCAGCATTACAATGCTCAGCTTTGTTGTGCTAAAGAACATGAGTAACAACATTTGAAGAGTCTTAAGAAAATAAAATTCCATTATTCCACTACTTGATTCAGTTTTCTGTTAACTTTTCTTATAGAAAAGTTATATAATAACTTGTATAAATTATATAACAGCATGGATTGGGTATTCCTTTTTTTTTTTTACAAAATGTGACTTTTTCAAAATGTTTAAATATTTATGTTTGATCAAGTAATCATTGTCTTTCCAGGACATGGGCTTAAAGGTATTCACTAACTTGAAGATCAAATATCCCAAATTATGTACTTTCTACTCAATGCCAGGTAAAATAACAAATCAGTTTATGTTTTAAAGTAAAGGAAATAAAGCAAATATGATAACAATTACATGGTAAGGCAGGTAGATTGTCTACATGAGGAAGACGGAGTCTGCAATTACATGGTATAAATTAATTGCCCAAAGTTATGATGACAGTAAGTAGCAGATCCAGTGGAAACAAATCTTTTGATCTATTGGACACTACATTGCCACCCAATAAGCAAAAATCAAACAAACAAAAAGACAAAAAGATAAAACATAAATAATTACTACAATAGGTGTACAAAGGATACATGAGAAGAGAACGTGGTGGGCTTTTTGCCTGGCAGTTAAGATACCTGCATTCCATGCCACAGCACCAGAGTTTTACATCCAATACTGGCCTCCGACTTCAGATTCCTCTTAATGTGGGCCCTAGGAGGCAGCAATGGTGGCTCAAGTGATTGGATCCCTGCCACCTACATGGGAGACCTTCATTGAGTTCCCTGCTCCCAGCCTCATCCTTGCCCAGCTCCAACATGGCAGGCACTTGGGGACTGGACCTGCAGATGGGAACTCCCTCCCTTACCTGTCTTTCTTGTTCTCTCTCTCTCTCTCAAATTAGAAAAAAATAAAATTAAAATAAAAAATGTTGAAAAGAGAATAATCCTGAGAAGTATGAAAACATTACATAGAGGAAATAGCTCATACGGAATGACGAGAACTTTCCCATGTGCACAGAAGGTGCCAGAAGAGGAAAAGGAAACATTTCAAGCAAAGAAAAAGATATTAGAAGAAATTATATAGCTTTAAGTCAAATTATAGTGAAATTTGCAATAATCACATATAGCAATCACATATAAATGAAGTGTACTTTCTCTATCTCCTAATCCTATCCTAAATGTTTCATGTTTAGTCTTGGTTCCAGGCTCTTTACTTGCAGAGTCCAAAGCCAAGCATTTTCTCCTCCAATTCTACCCACCCTTTTCAACATGTCATCTTTCACTAAGCTATCTTTGTTGGCATAGTAAAAAATCTTTTTAAAAAATTTTGAAGACTGTGTCAGGAGCCAAAAGTCCTGATGTGCAGCACAGAGCAAATCAATTTTCTTCTTCAGGTTTAATTTCATTAACACAATGAAATAATCAAAATAATTCTTTTATAAGTTCCCTCCTTACATTAGACAATAATATTTTATAAGATATTCATTTCATATACTATATGGTGCTATTATAATCTATATGAGGGATAATGACTATTTAAAGAATTATTTCCTATAGCCTTTGATATCTAAAGTGATGTCTGTAGTCAGATACTAAAGTGCTACTAGCCTGTAAATTCAGGGCATAACCAACCCATTTTCCAAACAGCATTCCTTTGTTCCAAAATATAATTTTATAACATGCATTCGAAATAGCAGTTGGTTTTCAACATAGGTTCAAAATAATTGGATCATGAAGATAAATATATAATTTGATTTATGGATAAAGAATAAGAGAGAAGAAAATAGTAACAGGAGTCTATGTCCAGAAAACACTATATTCAATCCAGGAATCTTTCTAGGATGTTCAAGTTTACTAGAATTCCTTTGCTTTACATATTTATGCAAATATATACATATATACTAAAATATTTTATGTATGTGTGGGTATAAAGGCAATTATAATCCAGGCTGGGTTATATACATTTTTTCGTTATTGTTTGGAAAAAAATTAAAACATTTTTATAGTTCCCCAAAACCATTAGGGGGCTTAGGGACTATGGCTACCATACCTATGGGATAAATTATCAGGTTCCCATAGATGCTTAAGCTTGTGAATGGAGGAGTGAAACATCAGAAAACATTGAGGAATTAAAGTCAAACAGAAAGAGACCAAGTAAAGAAATTGCTGGCCATTCCAGAGAAGGATCTGGAGAAATGAAACTGTATAAATACAGAAATCTCTGAATGAGAAATGTATGGGGAAAGAATCATGTAAGGAATCTCCTATTGTATCTGCTCTTCACAAATTATTTCTGAAAATAAGTCAACTCAAGAAGGGAATTCTTAGATTTTTTTTATATTTTCATTTATTATTTGAAAGGTAGAGTTACAGACAGTAAGAGGGAGGGAGGGAGGGAGGGAGAGAGAGAGAGAGAGATACTCTATGTCATATATTTCTTTTGCCCTACCAAAGAAATGCACTTGATAGGAACTTGATTTTTGTCTCCATTTTGTCCAAAGTTCTACTGTCTTTTGTTTTTTCTTCTTTGTTGGTTTTACAGATTTGTTTTATTTATTTGAAAGGCAAAGTTACAGAGAAGGAGCGAAGTCTTCCTTCTGCTGGTTCACTCCTCAAATGGCTGCAACAACCAGGGCTAAGCCAGGCTAAAGCCAGGAGCCCAAAGCTTCATTCAGGTCTCCTACATGGGTGGCAGGGCCCAAGCACTTGGGTCATCCTCTGTTGCTTCCCCAGGTGCATTAGCAGGGAGCTGGATTGGAAGTTGAGCAGCTGAGCTTGAATGGATGCCCCTATTGAATGTTAGTGCTGCAGCTGATGCCTTAACCTGCTGCGCCACAGCACCAGCCCCTTTACTGTCTTTTTGGAAGCTACCCCAACTGCCCCAACCCAGAAACTATGCACCATTTTTCATTCTGGCTCCACCAACACAAGGTTCTATTTTCTCCAAGATTTTATACCTTCAAGCCACCCAGAAAATGAGTGCCTCAATATGTTTTTCCAAGTACAGTTTTCCTAAAATTTTAATTTAAGCAGGAAAACTGAATATTTGTCCACATTATTTGTTCAGATCACACTGCATGGAAATAGTCTCAAAGCAGTGTACTTTTTTCTCACATTTTGATAGTTCTAGTGGCTGATACAAAACTGAATGAGAGGATGACACCATTAACACTCCCTAAGACTGCGCGAAGCTATTTTCCTGAAACCTGGATCTGGGAATTGGTAGTGGTAAAGTGAGTAACTTCCATTTGTATGATTTGCTTTGGTGTGTGTACATAGTTTCATTATTTCAACTATTTTCCTAAATAGTTTCTGTCATTTCAAGGCAGAAGAAGGCTGATTTATAAAATTTCACTGTAAGTGTATCAACACACCAATCATAAATCTTTGTATTCCTGATACTACCAGAAATTGCTAGCTTTTTAAAGTTTAACTTAATTTTATTTTATTTTAAACATCATCACTTATATTTAAACAGAGATACGGATCATTAAAAATGTATGAACATAGAACATAAAAGGTAGTTTTGATTTAAGCCATTACATGAATGAGGGTCTTTTTAAGTTTCTTCACCAACAACCCCATTTTAACCATTGAACAAATTGTACTTAAATTAACAGTAATAAAAATGTAAAAATTCAAATTTAAACATGAAAATATATAATAACAACAAAAAAACAGCAAGTATCTTCATTACCAAACAGATTAACAAAATCACAGAGACTCAGATACTTTCTGGAGCATATTGAAACACTTATATAAACGGTTGCATTCATTTGAGAGGTACTAATACATGTTCAGTGCTGAGACTATTTTTAGCATTTGTACTTTATACAAAGAAGCATTAGACTACTATGGTTCACATTTGAGAAATACAGATTTAAGCCTCATGCTACAACTTGCCAATTTAACATTATAGCTAATGCAGTGACAATTACTCATTTTATACTACTCTAGATTATTGGGCAACGAAAGTGTCAGTGTGTCACTACCTGTATTAAAATACAAGCACACCACAACCACAACCATGGCAACTAAGTAAGTTAAGTGCTTTAACATGTCTTCCATTGCTTCCAGAGGTCCGTTCCACATCATAGGAGCTAGTTTAATAGATACCATCAGATCTCAACCTATCTCTGAAAGTTCTTTTATTAAAAATTTTGAAATTTAATCAATGGAACTTCTACATCCTCAATAAGCTATTTTTTCTAACTCTTCACTAACTAGTTCAAATTTAATATGTAATGTTTTGAATTTCTATAGACATTTTATTAAAATGATTAAAGGTGTCTAAAATACCATTAATGGGTAAAATACTAACCAAAAAAATGACACTAAGACTATTTTTGAGACTATTTTTTTCCTAACTAGAAAGCTATGGGATTCATAATGAACACAGATATAATGACACTTTAATTCTACTGTTTTACAACATCAATAATAGAAGTAAATACATGAAGCACAGAAAAGAAAAGCAGAATTTCGGGAGAAAAATCTAGTGAACACTTGAAATTTGGATGCCTCAAACACAAAAAAGTTCACAGTGCTTATAAGCGCTATCATTATTTCATCCTTTAAGTAGTTCAAATCTTTATTTCATTTCTAGTTTTATCCAGAAATAAAAACCTAATTCATTACATAATGTGTCTTATCAATTTGTCTTCAAGTATTCAAGTAACGCAAACCCAAGTTTTTTTCCTTTGTGGCAACAACACACTTATGGACTGAGCTTCAAAGACAGGGAAAAATTCATTTAAGATAACTGATATACTCTTCTGCCCAAAGACATAGGAACTAAGACTTAACACTGTAATCACACAAATGGTATGTAATAAGAGAAGGGGGTGGGGGGAGATGGTCCAATATAACCAATGCATTCTTTTTAAAAAGATTCTAAAGCAGATTTTGGCCAGATTCCCAGTAACAGAATATTCCGAAATCTAAGGAACTATACAGAAGAAAAACCAGAGTAAGTTCATTTGTTTTCCACAAAGGTTCCTATTGTTTATTTTGGAACTCCTTTGTACTTTTACTGGGAGATTTTCTGCCTTCACCTTCTTTCATACTGTTGACTGTGTTTCTGTGTAAGGCACATCCTTAAACATCTTTTGTAGGGCTGGACAAGTGGTGACAAATTCTTTCAATATCTTTTAGTTTTGGAAGGCATTTATTTCACCTTCATTCATAAATGAGAGCTTTGCAGGATACAGTATTTTGGGTTGACAGTTTTTTCTCTTAAGACTTGGAATATATCTCACTGTTCTCTCCTAGCATGTAGGGTTTCTGATGAAAAGTCAGCATGAGTCTAATTGGAGAGCCTCTGCAAGTAATCTAGCATTTCTCTCATGCACATTTTAGAATCTTTTTTTTTCACGTTTATCATTCTTTTTTTTTTTAACTTTTATTTAATGAATATAAATTTCCAAAGTACGACTTATGGATTACAATGGCTTTCCCCCATACCGTCCCTCCCACCCACAACCCTCCCCTTTCCCACTCCCTCTCCCCTTCCATTCACATCAAGATTCATTTTCGATTATCTTAATATACAGAAGATCAGCTTAGTATATGTTAAGTAAGGATTTCAACAGTTTGCTCCCACACAGAAACATAAAGTGAAAAATAATAGATGATTTTTTTTAAATGATGATGAAATCAGATCAGACCTATTGTCATGTTTAATCCCAGTGACAGTCAAGTTGGGAGTTGAGAATTTCTTTTTTTTTTTTTTACAGAAGATCAGTTTAGTATGCATTAAGTAAAGATTTAAACAGTTTGCACCCCCATAGAAACACAAAGTGAAATATATTGTTTGAGTACTCGTTATAGCATTAAGCCTCAATGTACAGCACATTAAGGACAGAGATCCTACATGAGGAGTAAGTGCACAGTGACTCCTGTTGTTGACTTTACCAATTGACACTCCTGTCTATGGCATCAGTAATCTCCCTATGCTCCAGTCATGAGTTTCCAAGGCTATGGAAGCCCTCTGAGTTCTCCAACTCTTATCTTGTTTAGACAAGGTCATAGTCAAAGTGGAGGTTCTCTCCTCCCTTCAGAGAAAGGTACCTCCTTCTTTGAAGACCTGTTCTTTCCACTGGGATCTCACTCACAGAGATCTTTTGCCAGAGTGTCTTGGCTTTCCATGCCTGAAATACTCTCATGGGCTTTTCAGCCAGATCCGAATGCCTTTAGGGCTGATTCTGAGGCCAGAGTGCTATTTAGGACATCTGCCATTCTATGAGTCTGCTGAGTATCTTACTTCCCATGTTGGATCACTCTCCCCTTTATTTATTCTATCGGTTAGTGTTAGCAGGTACTAGACTTGTTTATGTGCTTCCTTTGAGTCTTAGTCCTTTCATTATGATCAATTGTGAACTGAAATTGATCACTTGGACTAGTGAGATGGCATTGGTACATGCCACCTTGATGGGCTTGAATTGGAATCCCCTGGTATGTTTCTAACTCTACCAATTGGGGCAAGTCAGATTGAGCATGTCCCAAATTATACATGTTTTATGGTGGAGAGTTTGACTACAATGTGTCATGTCTATGAGGTGTTCTATGTGCTTCCTGTACTTTGACACCCCATTCTTTCCCCAAATTATTGAAGTTTTCTGTGATTATTTCATTAAAAAGTCCTTTTAATCCCTTCTCTCTTTCCATGTCTTCAGAAACTCCTAAGAACCATATGTTTGTTCATTTGATAATCTCCCATAAAGCTCTAACCCTGTTTCTTCTTCTATTTTTTTTTTCAGTATGACTGTTATATCTCCAGAGATTTGTTTTCTAACTCGGATATTCTTTCTTCTGCCTCACTGAGTCAGTTGTTAAGGTTTTCCACCGCATTTTTATTGGATCTGTTAAATACTTCATTTTAATATTTCATTTTGATTTTTCTTTAAAATCTCAGTTTCATGAAAAAATGTTCATTCATGTCATGTATGGATTTATTTAATTCATGGATTTGCTTCTGATTACTTCTAAGTAATCCTACAATTTTTTGAATTCCCTTTCTGGCATTTCTTCAGTCTCTTTATTTTCACATTCTAGTATTGAAGTGTTGTGTTCCTTTGGAGGCATCATGTTATCTTCCTTGTTCTTGTTTCTTGGGTTGCTGCATTTATTTTTGATATTTGTGGAAATACTTGTAGGGACTTTTTTCCCTGTCACGGCTTTTATCATTGGACTATGCCTCTGTGGATTAGTGCAGTGTCTGCTCTTTCAGTGAATACCATGAGGTGTGTGCTGGGTGTGGCCAGGGATCTCTGTTCAGTGTTCCAAGGCAAGAGGAGTGTCCAAGGTGACACACAAATTGGACATGGTAAAACTCTTCTTCTTCTTTTTTTTAATCAAAGGGGAGGATTAATCTGCTCTGTTGGCATAATCTCATTCTCATCTCCTCTCCTCCAAGGAAATCAATGCCTGGTCACTAGCCCCAGTGGGTATAATATTCATTCACACTGCCACAAGAACCACACAAAGGATTTATGTAGTCCTCAGTCTGAGCACACATTCTGCAACAATGACCCTCAGCAGGGAATCAGGGAGTTTGGAGCACGTGGAGACTCCCACAGTGACTGCCCAAAGACCCAGCCACACCCTGCACCCTCACATGCAGCCACAGTGTTTTCACAGTCACAGGCACCCAGACCCTGTCAATTCTCCCAACCAGGCTCAGGCATCTCACTCTGCTATTTGCTGGGCACATGGACATGAGTTGGTGCAGCTGTTACATGTCCAAAATGACACCCACCCTCTCTCAGCTAGTTACAAGATGCCAGTGCTGGTGGTCAGGGAGAGAGAAACATGCCCCCCTTTATTCCTTATAGGTTGGCAGGTACACTGTCCCCCACAGGGCTCCAAGCTATACTCATGCCAGGCTCTTCCAGAAGCTTTATCACAAATGGCTTGGGCTGCTGTAGTCTGGGCTCACCGCACTCTCTAAAGCTGGTACTGAGGTTCTTGGCTGCTGGGGTCCTGAGTTGTGTGTGTCCACACCCTCCACATAGGTCCACAGTGTCTCTCTAATTTGCATGAAGTTTCCTCTACCATCTTCTCACTAACCCTTCCTGAGATTGGGCTTTCTTCACCATTTTTTAAAACTATCTTCCCTAGACTAGAGCAGTAAGCTCCCTACTATTCTGCCATCTTGGTGTGTTCTCTAGCTTTCTAAATTTAATAATATTCAGGAACAGTGTGTTGAAAAATAAATTTAAGGCAACTCTTCATGGATTAAACCATTTTATAGAATTATAATCCATGGATTTCTCAGATTGCATTTTAGAAATGGAAGTACCAATGACAAGTTCAAATCCATATTCAGATTTCAAACAATAGTATAGACTTTTAGGTGATGTGGATGATGTGATCATAGTAGGGGAAACAGAACTATTTAAATGCCTTTTATTTTTCCATCATGGGCCCTTACTAAACTGTGCATTTTCTTTAATTCTTTTGAAAGGACTCAGAAGTAAGGTAATAGATCACACTCATCAATTACTGTCTCAAAAATAACTAATACTCACTTACTTTCTGTTCATCACATTGTCATCCTCCCCAGCTCATCAGGAATGGCTGAAGTAGAAGCTACAGTTCCTGATACCATCACTGAGTGGAAAGCAGAGGCCCTGTGCCTGTCCAATGACACTGGACTTGGTCTGTCTCCCATTGCTTCTCTCCGAGCCTTCAAGCCCTTCTTTGTGGAGCTCACATTACCGTACTCTGTGATCCGTGGAGAAGCCTTCACACTCACGGCCACTGTATTAAACTATCTTCCCAAATGCATACGGGTAAGGACTCCCAAATCAAGTATGGATAGAAGGGAAAAAGAAAAATTGATTTGATGTGGCTTTTATCCCTTATTTATAATACTGTGGAATTGTGTTCTAATTAAAAAAAACATTTATTTAAGGTATATGAATTTCATTCATCCCACATATACAGATTTAGGAACAGTGATTCTTCCCACCCTACCCTTCCCCCCACCCGTGCTCCCACCCTTCTTCCTCCTTCCTCCTGGGAGTCCCAAGCATGTGGAGCCTCCCACAGTGACTGCCCAAAGACCCAGCCACATCCTGCACCTTCACATGCAGCCACAATGTTTTCCCAGTTACGGGCACCCAGACCTTGTCAATTCTCCCAACCAGGCTCAGGCATCTCACTCCGCTGGTTGCTGGGCACATGGACATGAGCTGATGCAGCTGTTACATGTCCAAAATGACTATTCCCACTCTTAATTTACAAAGATCTATTTGCAGTTTATTTTATGCTCATAAGATTAACCCTACACACTACGTAAAGAATTCAACAAATACAATGAAGGGAAAAAAAATACTGTTCCTCATCAATAGAGACAAGGACTGTAAACAATGATGGAATCTCAAAATGTGAACTTCACTCCAATACATTACATTTTAGGTACTCTATTAGTTACCACAGATCAGGGAAAACATGATATTTGTCTTATTGGGACTGTCTTACTAAACTAAATATAATGATTTCCAGTTGCATACATTTTGTTGCAAAAGACAGGATTTCTTTTCTTTAACATTGGGTAGTATTCTATAGTGTATATATGCCATAATTTATTTATCCAGTCATCAGTTGTTGGAAATATGGGTTGATTCCATACCTTACTTATTTCATGAATTAAGCAGCAATGAATATGGGTGTACAGATAAATCTTTCATATGCTGATTTCATTTCCCTTGGGTAAATTTCCAGGAGTGGGATTGCTATTTTCAGCTTTCTGAGGAATCTTGTTACTATCTTCCACAATGGCTGCACCAGTTTACACTCCCACCAATAGTGGATTAGGGTACCTTTTAATAGCATCCCATTTGTCAACTTTGGCTTTGATCACCTGTGCTACTGGGGTCTTTCCCAAGATGTCTTTGCCTATACCAATCTCTTGCAGAGTTTCCCAAATGTTTTCTAGTAATTTGTTTTATTAGGTCATAGATTTAGGTCCTCGATCCATTTTGAGTAGATTTTTGTGTGAGGTTCAATCCCATTATTGGATATCCTGTCTTGCTCTAAATTTCCATGATATTTTCATTGTATCTTTTTTCTAATGTCCATCACATTTAGCCATATTTATTTATTAGTTTTAAAGATTTATTTATTTATTTATTTATTTGAAAAACAGAGTTACAGAGAGAAAAGAGAGAGAGGTCTTCCATCCTCTGGTTCTCTCCCTAAATTGCTGCACAGCTAGAGCTGAGCTGATCCAAAGCCAGGAGAAGGAACTTCTTCCAGATCTCTGACATAGGTGTAGTCGCCCAAGCACTTGGGCCATCTTCCACTGCTTTCCCAAGCCATATCAGAGACCTGAATCGGAAGTGGAGCAATCAGGACTTGAACTGGTGCCCATATGAGTTGCCAGCGGTGCAGGTGGCAGCTTTACCCTCCATGCCACAGGGCTGGACCCACATTTAGCCATATTTAACACAATTTCTTAGCATCTTATGTGTCTGCTGAGCAAAACACCTTGACAGGAGCCACTGATAGCCCCAAAGTATCTGTACACATAAAAATTGGAATGTATGTCTCTAACCAAAGAATGAATACAGGTTAAAAAAAATGAGGGAAAGAACTTCAATTAGACTAGCAACAGAGTAAACAAGGAGATTTCTCATGAGTCTGAGCCAGTGGGGAAATTTCCTCAGGATAGGCATACCTTAGTTAGCTTTCTCTACCCTTCCATTCTTGTGCCAAAATCAACATGTAAATAAATATATTTACCTATATATGTGTGTAAATACATATGTTTGTATATTATATAATATCCATACAACATTTTCATGTAAATACGTTCAGCTCATGTGTCATTTTCAACACTACACTTTGTAAAAAAAAAAAAAAACTGCTCATCTCTTTTGAACACCCAGGTTCACTTCAGGCTTCCTCACTTGCCCCATCCTGTACATAAATGTGTTGCCCTTTGGAAGTTACATCTCTTTTATCTCTCTTCCCCATGTGGGACTACAGGTGAGTGTGCAGCTGAAAGCTTCTCCTGACTTCACAGCTATCCCAGTGCAGAAAGAACAAGATTCTTACTGCCTCTGTGGAAATGAGAGGGAAACTCTGTCCTGGTTGGTAACTCCTACATCTCTAGGTGAGTGAAGGTGCTCTGAGACTCTCTGTACTCAAAGATAATGAAAGCATGAAGGCTCCTTAAATGAGGTTCTCCTGTTTGGGCCACAAAAGCAGAAGACTGGTCAATGCTGCTTCTGTCCACGTACATGTCAGATTAAATAAGGAGCAAGCCCATGGATTTCTCACAGAACTTGACACCCCCCATAGATCTTGGAGACTGAAAGAATGCCAAGTCCGTGGCACATCCAAGCTCATGTCTGCAGGCCATTTGTTTCAGGGAATGTGAATTTCTCCATGAGTGCAGAAGCAATACAGTCCCCAGACCTCTGTGGTAATGAGATGGCTACAGTTCCTGAAACTGAGAAGTCAGACACAGTTGTCAAACTCCTGTTAGTTGAGGTGGGTAAGCCCGACTTCTCCTACTGAGACCAGAAAATGGAGCAATGTTGACTGTCTATAATTTCAAGTAAAATAGAATTGTAGGAATAATACTTTAACTTTGTGTATTTCACAACATGTGACAAGTTCATGTCTTAAATTACTAATTTTGTTTTGTTTTTCTATTTGCCTTTTAGCTATTTTCTCATTAACTAAAAGCTGGATTAGATATATTCTGTATCAGTTGCTTTTCCTTATTCATTTCTGTCGCTCCCCCTCTTCGTGGAGGAACGACACAGGACCCTGCGCTGTTCTTTTGTCTGCTCGGCCCTCCCCGGGTTTGCTGCTGGTTCTTCCCGGGTTGGCTACCGACCCTTCCACCTCCGTGGAAGGGCGGTTCCCCCTAGCCACTTTCCCCACTTCTGCGGGGGAGCGGCACACCACCGGCCGGCTCTCTCGGGGGCTGCACAGGTGTTCCTTCAGATAGATGTTCCTGGTGCATGTTGTCTCTCTCCTCCTTTATAGTCCTCTTCCACCAATCCCAACTCTGCTACCCACACACCGAGTACGCTGCTCTCCTCCAATCAGGAGCAGGTCCTGCTGTTTATTGGTTGAACTGGAGGCAGCTGTGTAGAAGCTGTTTACTCCTCTCCCAGCGCCATATTGTGGGAGAGCAGATGCATAGAATAAGTCTTAATTCCAGTAACAGTCTTAGTCCGAGTTGCTCCCCACAATTTCACTTTTTTCTCTTCATTACCCTTCCTCATTCCCTTCCCTATTAACTAGGCTCCTCAACATTTCAAACATGTCAAACTTTTAGGCATTCACTGATGTAATGGAAATTAGAAATTGTCTAACTCAAACCAATCACTTTACACATAATAAAGCTATGGACATGCTCTCAAAATTCCAATTATGTTTATTTACTTGGATGCTCAGTCCATTCTGATCTCTTTTTCTTCTTTCCACCCAAGCCCGAGGGAATCAAGATGGAACATACTTTCAATTCCTTACTCTGTGTATCAGGTAAGAGTGATTCATGACAACAATATGAAGACCAGAACATTTCAAGTTACAAACTTATTTGTTTTCACATCAATGACCTAATTGGTTTTTTTTTTTTTGCAATATTCCTATGAGAAAGTCAGGACACTGTATCTCTTTCTCTTGTAAAATAAATAAAGTCACTGAGTCTTATAGGACATCAAGGTCCGTAACTATATTTATATCACAATCAATAGTAAAAGCAGGATTCAACCTGGAACATCTCAGTTCCTCATTTCTAGCTCTTTTCTCAAGTGTATAGAAATCCCTTCACCCAGCACAAATAAGGGCAGAAGTGGTCAGAATGAAAATATACCTAAACTAATGGGAAAAGTATATAGAATGTTTGGTGAAGGGACATATATTTCTAATTTTATAAAAATTATGTCTTTATAATCAAAGACATTTCACACATTAAATGCACTAAATCATGAAAATACAGTTAGCATAATATTTTCTCTCATTTTTGTGGTATTAATTGCTCTTTTACTACTGTATGCATAATCCCAAACTAACCATTTCAAAAGAAGCTTTAGGAGTTTATCATAAAAGATGAATATAAATTTAACAAAAGCTGAGATTTCTATCTACTCTTGTTCATGACTGTGTTCCCAGTATCAAGAACAGCAACTGGCACAAAGCAGTTGCTCAATACATATTTGTTGAAAGAATGGATCATTTGAATAAAAGTGTTTTATGCATGAACTAAATCTATTATAATAAGAAAGTTAACAAAGCAGAGATAAGATGAAGTAATGATTTCAACAAAGCTGATGAACCTGCATCACATTTACACGTCATACATTTGAGAAAGTTATTTTACAATTACTGAAAGTCATAAAAGGCTTTTGTGTGATAGGTAGAAAGTATGAAGGAACTGCTGGAGAATAATGTGGGGAGCAATCCGGACTAGACTAAGTTACTGGAATTAAGACTTATTCTATGCATCTGCTCTCCTACAATATGGCGCTGGGAGAGGAGAAAACAGCTTCTACCCAGCTGCCTCCAGTTCAACCAATAAACTGTAGGACTTGCTCCTGATTGGAGAGCAGCGTACTCGGCGTGTGGGCAGCCGAGTTGGGATTGGCAGAGGAGGACTATAAAGGAGGAGAGAGACGGCATGCACCAGGAACATCTATGGGGAACATCTAAGGGAACCCGTGCAGCCCCCGAGAAAGCCGGCCGGCGGTGTGCCGCTCCCCTGCGGAAGTGGGGAATGCGGCCAGGGGGAACTGCCCTTCCACGGAGGTGGAAGGGATAGTAGCCAACCCGGGAAGAACCAGCAGCAAACCCGGGGAGGGCCGAGCAGACAAAAGAACAGCGCAGGGTCCTGTGTCGTTCCCCCATGAAGACGGGGAGCGACATAATGGTGCCGTGACTCGGATAGAAAACCTAGGACGGATAGGAAACCTAGGACGGATAGCAAACTTAGGAGGGAAGAAACGGGAAGAAATGGGAAAATACCGGAGAGAGAGACTAGCAAAGAGCCTAGGTGCCGGAAGAAGCTATTGAAAGCCTAGGCATAGACTCGGATATGGACTGTGGGAAAGAAGTTAGGATTGAAAGCGAAAGTGAAAGCTTTCATAGACTCGGATGCGGACTATGGCGGGGAAGCTAGGAGACTGAAAGCGAAAGTGAAACCTGGAGGAGGCTTGGACTCGGATACGGACTGTGGGGAGAAGCCAGGAGAAATGAGAGGAATATTGTTGGAAGAAAACTTAAGGAAACATACCAGGTAGAGAAAAATGTTAGGGAGGATGAAGCCGCAAGTGCAGGCCGAGGCGGAGATATAAGCCACCTTGGAATTCAAGTCACCCCGGGGAGCAAGAGGCGAAGATCTGGAACCAGAGGCAGAGACGTGGGCCACCAGGATTCGCCAGGTTAGTCCGGGGAACTTGGACTGAATGCCGGTGGTGGCGGAAACATTCGCGGAAGCCGCCGCGTGCAGAGAGAGCACAGGGCGTGAATAGATAGGAAACGCGGGGCTGGCGCGAGGCCGTGGTGCGGGCGCGAAGTGCGTGGAGACCGCGGAGCGTGCGCGCAGAGCCGGGAACCCGCCGGCGGGGCGAGGCGCCAGGAAGCCGCGCAGAGCTGTGAAGCCGCCGCGGGGCGGGCGCCGGCGGGGCGAGGCGCCGGGAAGCCGCGCAAAGCCGTGAAGCTGCCGCGGGGCGAGGCGCCGGGAAGCTGCGCGGAGCCGTGAAGCTGCCGGCAGGGCGAGGCGCCGGGAAGCTGCAGGGATAAGAGAAACAGAAGTTTAGAAGTAAGATGAGAGAAATAGGAATGTTGGAAGATAGAAGTAAAATGGGAGAAATAGGAATGCCCGGAGATAGAGAAATAGAGAAATAGAAAGGCCTCCCTACAACATGGCAATGAGAAAGCTTGGATTCGGTCTGCCTGATTAAGTGAGGCGATGAGCACCTGGGCGGCTAGCAGCTTATGCGCCGCAGGTCACCGAAGACAGGCACGAATTAACATCAGTAAGGCTTCCCCACAATGCAACAATTAGGAGGCTTGGATTCGGTCTGCCTGATTTAAGGCGGTAAGCACCAGCAAGCAGCTCGACCAGAGTATGAGCTGCAGGTCACCGAAGATAGGCACGAACCAACACTAATAAGTCTCCCCCACAATACGACAATGAGAAGGCTTGGATTCGGTTTGCCTGATAGGTTTTGTAAGCACCTGCAGGCAGTTCTAGCAGAGTAGAGCATGCGCTGCAGGGCACCGAACACAGGCACGCATCAGCGCCTAAAAACCTCCTCACAATGGCGAAGAGAGGACCCGGATTCGGTTTTCCTGATTGATAGGACTTGTAAGAGCCTGTGGCAACTCTAGCAAGTAGAGCAGAGTGTGTGCCGCGGGACACCGAAGACAGGCGCGTATCAACGCCAAAAAATAAAAAGAAAGGGGGATCTGTGGGGAGCAATCCGGACTAGACTAAGTTACTGGAATTAAGACTTATTCTATGCATCTGCTCTCCTACAATATGGCGCTGGGAGAGGAGAAAACAGCTTCTACCCAGCTGCCTCCAGTTCAACCAATAAACTGTAGGACTTGCTCCTGATTGGAGAGCAGCGTACTCGGCGTGTGGGCAGCCAAGTTGGGATTGGCAGAGGAGGACTATAAAGGAGGAGAGAGACGGCATGCACCAGGAACATCTATGGGGAACATCTAAGGGAACCCGTGCAGCCCCCGAGAAAGCCGGCCGGCGGTGTGCCGCTCCCCTGCGGAAGTGGGGAATGCGGCCAGGGGGAACTGCCCTTCCACGGAGGTGGAAGGGATAGTAGCCAACCCGGGAAGAACCAGCAGCAAACCCGGGGAGGGCCGAGCAGACAAAAGAACAGCGCAGGGTCCTGTGTCGTTCCCCCATGAAGACGGGGAGCGACAAATAATGTTTGTCTCTGAATACACAAGAGAAGAACAAGGCATACCCTTACCATTCCTCAATTCTGATTTTCCTGATAATCATGAATACAAACTCATGTACCTATCAACCTCCTCCACTCCTAACACATACACACCCATGTCAAGAACATCCAAGAAAATGATTCCTGAGTAGTTACTAAAATCTACTGATATCACAGCCACACAGAGAAAACCCCTGAAAAATGCCAAGTACCCACCATTGATTTACTTGCTTACTTCCTCTGATGTGTTAAGTATACATTTGTACATAGCTAAAATTTGAGGCAAAGAAATACAATCTCGTATCAGTCCACATTACATTTAAGGAGACTTCAAAAAACCTAAGAAAACTTGGAGTCTTCTTTGGTGCAGTTGCCGTACTATTCAATGTAATCAGTTAATAAAAAAAGAGGCATAGGTTAGCAAACCCCTCAGTACCAAGAAATCTAAATTTGGAGTATTAAGGAGGCATGAATTCCAAGTTTAATATTCACTGCTAAAACCACTCTCCTTAGGACTTTTCAGAAATACCAACATCAAAGATAATCTTTTATGAATCTGATTTGTTTGTTTACCAAGATGCTGGGGTATCAGAAAAATTGGCCCTGAAGCTTCCACCAGGAGTAGTGAAAGAATCAGCCAGAGCCTCTGTCTCTGTTTTGGGTGAGTCATTCAGTCCCCAGAGGATTTGAGACAGCCACTGCCACCACCACTCCTATTGTATTTTTCCAAATATAATTTTTCACAGTACTTCAATTTTTCGACTTCTTGCTCATATCTCTAACTTTTCCTCACTCTACTTGGCTTCCAGTATACCTGACCTTCCTCTCAAATTCTAGTTCCTTCAAATCTGCTGACTTTTAGAAATGACTCTAAATATTGATTCATGATTCTGTTCATTTATGATTGTTTTGACTTCTCCTCTTTCGCTCTCAGGTGACATTTTAGGCTCTCCTATAAAAAACACACACAGTCTCCTCCAGATGCCCTATGGCTGTGGTGAACAGAACATTGCCCTTTTTGCTCCTAATATCTATGTACTGAAATATCTGAATGAAACCCACCAACTGACTCCAGAGCTCAAGTCCAAGGCCATAAACTTTCTCAATGCTGGTGAGTAAGGAGCAGACACTTCACTTTCTGATTGTAAATATTCCTTCCACAAGTAGGCTTCACATTCAATGGGTTCTTGGAGGGCCCTGCATTGAAGAGAGGCCAGGGCACATGGGTGGCTTTTCTGGCATTAGTCTAAACATAGGAGGATCCCATCTTTCTCTGATATGTCACTGATATTTCATGAACCATCTGAAACTTTCCATCTCAGGTTATCAGAAACAGCTGAACTACAAACACAAAGATGGCTCCTACAGCGCCTTTGGAGACAAAAATGGCAATGATGAAGGCAACACTTGGTAATGAAAGGGTACTATCGGCCAGACCTGTACAACTCTTGCTCCTCATGGCAACTCTATGAATTAGACAGTATGGGCCTCTTTTTACAGAGGTAGAAAATTGTGCCTAGTGCCATCTCTAGGTTGCATGAATAAGTGGCAGAGCTGAGACTTATCTCAGGGTTTATCTGCTTTAATTTCAAAATATATTTTTCACTGAATACAGTAAGCTATTCTTTGTTATATATCTCTAATACTCATTACAAGTTTTTTTTTTAAATGGCCACACATAAGGTATTTTTACACATCCAGAAATGCTAGAAACTGAGACTAGAAAAGCCTTTCTTCCTAGTACCTCCTTGCATTAAATAATACTATTCTTCTGAGGTAAAATACATAGGCAAGTAAGAGACAACACATGTAAAGGAGGCTGGTAGAAGGGACAGGAAGGAAGGCAGGGGAAAGGGCTTATATTTAGTTTTTAGTTAGTGTTTCCTGGCCAAAAAAAAAAAAATATTTCCACAAGGTTAGCCTATATAGCAGGAACTTTAGAATAGAAGGGTTTTCTCATCTACATAGAAAATCAATGGAAGGGATAAAACCTAACATGAGTGTGTAAGTCAACCAAATGAACAAGTAAGGCCAAGTCTAAGCACCTAAAACAAACTGGAAGTAAATCAGGAAGCACTTGAAACAAGTTGGCAATGGATTATTGGCAGGCAGAGCCCAGAGAAAGAGAATAGTGTCTTGGGGTAGCAAACAGATACTGCCCAGCCCCACACATTCAGATCATCTCATACTGACTCACGAGTCTTGTGGGGTGCCCTGCGATGAAGCTTGGGCATGTGAAGGTGCTGCATGACAACAAATAACTCCAACAATCACTTTTCTCTCTCCACCAGGCTCACAGCCTTTGTGCTCAAGAGTTTTGCCCAAGCACAACCCTTTGCCTTCATTGACAAAGCACACATTACCCAAGCCCTCACTTGGCTTTCTCAGAAGCAAAAGGACGATGGCTGTTTCAGGAGTTCTGGGAATCTCTTCAACAATGCCATGAAGGTGATTGCTCTGTTTTTTAAAAGATTTATTTATTTTTTTAAAAGGCAGAGTTGCAGAGAGTGTGGTGGTGGGGAAAGACAGAGGGAGAAAGAGAGATCTTCCATTCTCTGGTTTACTCCCCAAATGGCTACAATGTCCAAGGCTGAACCAGGCCAAAGCTAGCAGCCTGGAACTCCATTTGAGTCTCCCACATGGATGGCAGGGGCCCAAGCACGTGGACCATTTACTGCTGCTTCCCCAGACACACTAGCAGGGAGGTGGATCAGAAGTAGAGCAGCTACAGTAGAAACGCTGCTCATATAGAATGCCAACATCACAGGTGGCAGCTTAACCTGCTGCACCACAAAACCAGCCCCCAAGCAGGTGATTTATTTTCTGAACTAGTCATAAACCTGCTGAATCCCTAACCCATGGCAATTTCTTGAAGGATGAAAGCATCTAAGGAGAAGTGGCAAGGGAATTCTTAAAGGAAAGGACTGGAAAGTATAGGAGAGCAATAGGGTAGGGAGATAAACCTGCATACCACTGAGGAGAAAGAAATGGGACCTAGGTGGGAAGTGTGCTTTGTACAGTGAATATATGGATGAGAATAAATTCCAAAGACTCATAGAAGATTGGCCATCAGAAGAGAAGAAACTTTTGAAGGGTTTCTGAAAGTGGAATTTATCTCCCTTTCCCTCTCTTACATTTACAGGGTGGAGTAGATGATGAAGTGACCCTCTCTGCCTATATCACCATTGCCCTTCTGGAAATTCCTCTCCCAGTCACTGTGGGTATCACATATTTCTCCAGTTTTCCAACTGCTATGGAATCTACTGAATTAGGGTTATAATACCACTCCTCTCCAAGCCAAGTGACAACTTTTCCCTTTGCATGTCATTATGCATCTGCCTAATTCCACCAAAAAGAAACTACTTGTTCAATAAAATCCAGGATCAAGTGCCAAAACTAATCAGAAACACATGGCCCCTGGTCGCACAATTATCAGTTTCATTTAATGGGATCCTAATGGGGGGGGGGGTGATTTCTAAAAAGATGGCTGGTGAATGGATGGAGGAAGAGAGAGAGAGAAAGTAGTTTTCAAACGCATTGTTACCTCCTATCCTAGAGTCTTTAACATAGCTGAAGGTACCCTGTTCTCCCTTCACAGGACCCTGTGGTTCGCAATGCCCTGTTTTGCCTAGAGTCAGCCTGGAACACAGCACAGGAAAAGACCAATGGCAGCCACGTCTACACCAAGGCACTGTTGGCCTATGCTTTTGCCCTGGCAGGTAACCAGGGCCGAAGGAATGAAGTACTCAAGTCACTTGATGAGGAAGCTATAAAGGAAGGTGAGAGCATATTTTAATATTTTTTGCCCCACCTACTTCCACTCAAGGGAAAAGGGGAAGATTTTTGAATTCCTGAAAAGAATCTTCTTTTGGCCTATACCCCTATGAAATGCTGAGATTCACATGCAGAATCACCCATTGGGAGATTAACACTCCCTAAATCCCCATGCCTTCTCTGGAATATTTTGTTATATAGAGAACAATATCAATAAAAATAATAATATAGGAGACTTCAGGGCTATCAATCTCTCCTTACAAAGACAAGTGTAGTTCATATTTATACTTTTTTATGATATATGAATACAAGTCAGGGTCGTTTGAGATACTAAGGGCTGTAGCAGATAAGTGGTCATCTATAATAGTAGTTTTCATGTTTTACAAGTTCTATTACGACTCCCTAAAATAAATTGGTAGGTTTTATATTTAACTTCAAATAAAAATATTGACCTAATAAATTTAGGGTGTAGGTGAGGGAGTCAAAGAGGGAATCATATCAGCTATTTTTTCCTTATTAATCCTACAAAAATAATATTTGAGAATAGTTTGCTTCATGTCTTATAAATCTCTGTCCTCAATGTTTTGATCAACCACACTTGATCTTATCAAGTTTGCAATTTATTCTGGATTAATTTCTGGATTAATAAATTTAGAGATATTTTGATTGATGTAAAAAAAAACCCCTTACTTCAGCTTTTGTTATTTCTTTCTAAATAAAAGCATAGGCTTTTAGAGTCATGCATGAAATATTAATGATTTTCATTCTTGCGTTATTCTTATCATTAAGATGATTCAATTCACTGGGAGCGACCTCAGAAACCCAAGTCGTCAGAGGGCCATTTCTTCCACCCCCGGGCTCCCTCTGCTGAGGTGGAGATGACGTCCTATGTGCTCCTTGCTCACCTCACTGCCTGGCCTGCCCCAGCCTCAGAGGACCTGACTACTGCAAAGCTCATTGTGAAGTGGATCACAAAGCAGCAGAACGCCCACGGCGGCTTCTCCTCCACCCAGGTCTGTGGTTCCACAACATTCTTGTCCTGTAGAGTCAGGGTGCAGTTGGGAGGAATGAACAAAATAAATGAGTAATAGTAAGAGAAAGGGTAAGAAAGAAAAGGACATGAAAGGCTATTGATGAGTATTTTGAGTCTGTCAGAAACAAGGAAAAGAACCTAAAACACTTCAGTAACTCACCCCAATCCCTATTCTAGCCCACTGGAGTACTCTTATACCTTACTTATTGAAGCAGGGTTGTCCCCTCAGACCTTTTTATGTGGTAACCAAACCTTGGATTGTGAACAATGGCAAAAAATCAAAAAAGTCTGGAATGCCTATAATACTACAAGTGATCCCTTAAACTGAACCAGAGGGATGAGTTGTCTAAGAAATGATGTATGAACATTTACTGCTTTATGTTCCCGGTGCTCCAGTCTGCACCTTCTTTCCCTCCTCTGCTAAAAGTTTCTCCTTATTTATTCATAGGTCCCTTTTAAGTTTTCTCCAAATAATAGAAACTCATGCTTCCGCTCTTCACCTCCCACCATCAGGGGTCAATCAGGATTATTAACCATTGACTGTATCATCCAGCCACATGTAACCTTAGAAAATATTACTTCTAAAACTCTAACGGAATACCTATAAATTCTACTGCAAGTATTCTGAGCATCCATGGCAGAACTTACCTTCAGAGATGCTTGGTGAAATGGAGCCCACTCCATGTGCTTGTTTTTCCTTTTGCCAGTCCTACTATCTGAAGGACAGCACTGTGCCATTTTAATGAAAAACAAGAAGGTATCTAAAAAGAAAGATATTCTGGGGTGTAAAGTACATGCTCACAGAATGTTACTAATGAAGAGAGTGAGAAACCATTGAGAAAACTAGAATTATAAAGCTCTTCTTCATGTTATTATTTAAGAATTACTTATTTTTTTAAATTTTGAATTTTTCTTTTTTTAATTTTTTATTTAGTAAATATAAATTTTCAAAGTACAGTGAATGGATTGCAATGGCTTCCCCCCCACCATAATTTCCCTCCCACTCACACCCCTCCCATCTCCCGCTCCCTCTCCCATTCCATTCACATCAAGATTCATTTTCAATTATCTTTATATACAGAAGATCATTTCAGTTTCTGTGTGGGAGCAAACTGTTGAAATCTTTACTTAATGAATGCTAAACTGATCTTCTGTATATAAAGAGAATCGAAAATGAATCTTGATATGAATGGAAGGGGAGAGGGAGTGGATAAGGGGAGGGTTGCGGGTTGGAGGGACGTTATGGGGGGAAGCCATTGTAATCAATATTCTGTACTTTGGAAATTTATATTCATTAAATAAAAGTTAAAAAAAGAAGATCAATTCAGTATACATTAAGTAAAGATTTCATCAGTTTGCACCCACACAGAAACACAAAGTGTAAGATACTGTTTCAGTATTAGTTATAGCATTACTTCATATTGGACAGCACACTAAAGACAGATCCCACATGAGAAGTAAGTACACAGTGACTCATGTTGTTGACTTAACAATTTGACACTCTTGTTTATGACATCAGTAATCTCCCTAGGCTCTAGTCATGAGTTGCAAAGGCTATGGAAGCCTTTTGAGTTCGCCGACTTCGATCTTATTCCGACAGGGTCATAGTCAAAGTAGAAGTTCTCTCCTCCCTTCAGAGAAAGGTACCTCTTTCTTTGATGGCCCCATTCTTTCCACTGGGATCTCACTCACAGAGATCTTCCATTTAGGTCTTCCTTTTTTTTTTTTTTTCCAGGGTGTCTTGGCGTTCCATGCCTAAAATATTCTCATGGGCTCTTCAGCCAGATCCGAATGCCTTAAGGGCAGATTCTGAGGCCAGAGTGCTATTTAGGACACCTGCCATTCTATGAGTTTACTGTGTATCCTGCTTCCCATGATGGATTGTTCTCTCCCTTTTTGATTCTATCAGCTAGTGTTAGACACTAGACTTGTTTGTGTGATCCCTTTGACTCTTAGACCTATCAGTGTGATCAATTGTGAACAGAAATTGATCACTTGGACTAGTGAGATGGCACTGGTACATGCCACTTTCATGGGATCGTATTGGGATCCCCTGGAATGATTCTAACTCCACCATTTAGGGCAAGTCCGATTGAGCATGTCCCAAATTGTACATCTCCTCCCTCTCTTATTCCCACTCTTATATTTAACAGGGATCACTTTTCAGTTAAAATTTAAACAGCTAAGAATAATTGAGTGTTAATCATAGAGTTTAACCAATAGTACTAGAACAAAACAAAGAGAAAATACTAAAGTGGATAAAGTATTACATTGTACATCAACAGTCAGGACAAGAGCTGATCAAGTCACTGTTTCTCATAGTGTCCATTTCATTTCAAAAGGTTTCCCCTTTGCTGCTCAGTTAGTTGACGCCGATCAGGGAGAACATATGATATTTGTCCCTTTGGGACTGGCTTAATTCACTCAGCATAATGTTTTCCAGATTCCTCCATCTTGTTGCAAATGACTGGATTTCATTGTTTCTTACTGTGGTATAGTATTGTATAGAGTACATGTCCCATAATTTCTTTATCCAGTCTACTGTTGATGGGCATTTATGTGGATTCCAGGTCTTAGCTATTGTGAATTGAGCTGCAATAAACATTAAGGTGCAGACCGCTTTTTTGTTTGCCAATTTAAATTCCTTTGGGTAAGTTACAAGGAGTGAGATGGCTGGGTTGAATGGTAGGGTTATATTCAGGTTTCTGAGGAATCTCCAGACTGACTTCCATAGTGGTTTAACCAGTTTGCATTCCCACCAACAGTGGGTTAGTGTCCCTTTTTCCCCACATCCTCTCCAGCTTCTGTTGTTGGTAGATTTCTGAATGTGAGCCATTCTAACTGGGGTGAGGTGAAACCTCATTGTGGTTTTGATTTGCATTTCCCTGATTGCTAGTGATCTTCAACATTTTTTCATGTGTCTGTTGGCCATTAGGATTTCCTCTTTTGAAAAATGTCTATTGAGGTCCTTGGCCCATCTCTTAAGTGGGTTGTTTGGTTTGATGTTGTGGAGCTTCTTAATTTCTTTGTAGATTCTGGGTATCAACCCTTTATCTGTTGCATAGTTTGCGAACATTTTTCCCCATTCTGTTGGTTGCCTCTTCACTCTCCTGACTGTTTCTTTTGAAGTACAGAAACTTCTCAATTTGATGCAATCCCAAATGTTAATTTTGGCTTTGACTGCTTGTGCTTCTGGGGTATTTTCCAACAAGTCTTTGCCAGTACCTATATCTTGGAGAGTTTCTCCAATGCTCTCTAATAATTTCATTGTGCTGGGTCGTAGATTTAAGTCTGTAATCCATGTTAAGTGAATTTTTGTGTAAGGTGAAAGGTAGGGGTCTTGCTTCATCCTTCTGCACGTGGAAATCCAATTTTCCCAGCACCATTTATTGAATAGACTGTCCTTACTCCAGGGATTGGTTTTGGATCCTTGATCAAATATAAGTTGGCTGTAGATGTTTGGATTGATTTCTGGTGTTTCTGTTCTGTTCCATTGGTCTATCCATCTGTTTCTGTACCAGTACCATGCTGTTTTGATTACAACTGCCCTGTAGTATGTCCGGAAATCTGGTATTGTGATGCCTCCAGCTCTGTTTTTGTTGTACAAGATTGCTTTAGCTATTCGAGGTCTCCTGTGCCTCCATATGAATTTCAGCATCATTTTTTCTAGATCTGAGAAGAATGTCTTTGGTATCTTGATTGGGATTGCATTGAATCTATAAATTGCTTTTGGGAGAATGGACATTTTGATGATGTTGATTCTTCCAATCCATGAGCATGGAAGATTTTTCCATTTTTTGGTATCCTCTTCTATTTCTTTCTTTAAGATTTTGTAATTCTCATCGTAGAGATCTTTAACGTCCTTGGTTAAGTTTCTTCCAAGGTATTTGATTGTTTTTGTAGTTATTGTGAATGGGATTGATCTTAGAAGTTCTTCCTCAGCCATGGCATTGTCTGTGTATACAAGGGCTGTTGATTTTTGTGCATTGATTTATATCCTGCTACTTTGCCAAACTCTTCTATGAGTTCCAATAGTCTCTTAGTAGAGTTCTTTGGATCCCCTAAATAAAGAATCATATCATATGCAAAGAGGGATAGTTTGACTTCTTCCTTCCCAATTTGTATCCCTTTAATTTCTTTTTCTTGTCTGATGGCTCTGGCTAAAACTTCCAGAACTATATTGAATAGCAGTGGTGAGAGTGGGCATCCATGTCTGGTACCAGATCTCAGTGGAAATGCTTCCAACTTTTCCCCATTCAATAGGATGCTGGCCATGGGTTTTTCATAAATTGCTTTGATTGTATTGAGGAATGTTCCTTCCATACCCAGTTTACTTAGAGTTTTCATCATGAAAGGGTGTTGTATTTTATCAAATGCTTTCTCAGCATCTATTGAGACAATCATATGGTTTTTCTTCTGCAGTCTGTTAATGTGGTGTATCACGTTGATTGTTTTGCGCAGATTGAACCATCCCTGCATACCAGGGATAAATCCCACTTGGTCTGGGTGGATGATCTTTCTGATGAGTTGTTGCATTCTATTGGCCAGAATTTTAGTGAGGATTTTTGCATCTATGTTTATCAGGGATGTTGGTCTGTAAATCTCTTTCAATGCTGCATCTTTTTCCGGCTTAGGAATTACGGTGATGCTGGCTTCATGGAAAGAATTTGGGAGGATTCCCTCTTTTTTGATTCTTCTGAATAGTTTGAGAAGAATTGGAGTTAGTTCTTCTTTAGATGTCTGGTAGAATTCAGCAGTCAATCCATCTGGTCCTGGGCTTTTCTTTGTTGGGAGGGCCTTTATTACTGTTTCAATTTCTGTCTCAGTTATGGGTCTGTTTAGGTTTTCTATGTCTTCCTTGTTCAATTTAGGTAGGTTGCATGTGTCCAGGAATCTATCCATTTCTGATAGGTTTCCCTGTTTGCTGGCATACAAGTCCTTGTAATAATTTCTGATGATTCTTTTTATTTCTGTGGTGTCTGTTGTTACGTTTCCTTTTTCATCTCTGATTTTATTGATTGGGGTCTTTTCTCTTCTTTTTTTAGTTGGTTGGGCCAATGGGGTGTCAATTTTGTTTATTTTTTCAAGAAACCAGCTCTTTGCTTGGCTTATTTTTTGTATTTTTTTTTTTGGATTCGATCCTGTTAATTTCTTCTCTGATTTTAATTATTTCTCTTCTCCTACTAGATTTGGGTCTGGTTTGCTGTAGGTTTTCTAGATCCTTGAGGTGAATTGAAAGCTCATCTATTTGGTGCCTTTCCAATTTCTTGATGTAGGCACCTATTGATATAAACTTTCCTCTTAACACTGCTTTTGCTGCGTCCCATAAGTTTTGGTATGTTGTGCTGTTATCCTCATTTACTTCCAGAAAATTTTTGATTTCTGTTTTAATTTCTTCTATGACCCATTTTTCATTTTGGAGCATGTTGTTCAAGCTCTATGTGTTTGCCTATGCTCTAGGGATTCCTGAGTTGCTAATTTCCAACTTCATTCCTTTATGGTCTGAGAAGCTGCATGGTATGATTATAATTCTTTTGAACTTGCTGAGACTTGCTTTATGGCCTAGTATGTGGTCAATCCTAGAGAAGGTTCCATGTACTGCTGAGAAGAATGTAAATGCATTCTGTGTAGGATGAAAAGTTCTGTAGATATCTGTTAGATCCATTTGGGCTATAGTGTCATTTAAATCTACTGTCTCCTTGTTGATCTTCTGTCATGTTGATCTATTTCTGAGAGTGGAGTATTGAAGTCCCCCAGTACTATTGTACTGGGGTCTAAGTCTCCCTTTCAGTCCCTTAAGAAATCCTTTAAATAAACCGGTGCCCTGTAATTAGGTGCATATACATTGATAATTGTTATATATTCCTGTTGAATTGAACCCTTAATCATTATATAGTGCCCCTCTTGGTCTCTTGTAACAGTTTTTGTGGTAAAGTTTATGTTGTCCGATATTAAGATGGCTACGCCCGCTCTTTTTCCATTAATGTTGGCATGGTATATGTTTTCCCAGCCTTTCACTTTCAGTCTGTATGCATCTTTATTGGAAAGATGTGTTTCTTGTAAGCAGCAAATAGATGGGTTTTGTTCCTTAAGCCAGTCTTTTAACTGGACAGTTCAGGCCATTAACGTTCAATGTGACTATTGACAAGTGGTAACTTTGCCCTTGCCATTTGCCAAAGATATTTTCTAATATATGCTTTGAATTCCCTGTGATCTTTTGCTGTGAGGTTTCCTTCCTTTACCTTCTTTCATATTGATGACCGTGTTTCTGTGTTTCTGTGTGCAACACATCTTTAAGCATCTTTTGCAGGGCTGGACGAGTGGCAACAAATTCTTTCAATTTTTGTTTGCTATGGAAGGTCTTTATTTCACCTTCGTTCACAAATGAGAGCTTTGCAGGATATAATATTCTGGGCTGGCAGTTGTTCTCTCTTAGTACCTGTGCTATGTCTCGCCATTCCCTCCTAGCTTGTAGGGTTTCTGATAGAAGTCTGCTGTGAGTCTAACTGGAGATCCTCTGAAAGTAATCTGATGTTTCTCTCTTGCACATTTTAGGGTCTTTTCTTTCTGTTTCACTGTGGTGAGTTTAATTACAATGTGTCATGGTGAGGATCTCTTTTGGTCATGTTTACTAGGGGTTCCATGAGCTTCCTGTACTAGGATGTCTCTGTCCTTCTCCAAACCCGGGAAATTTTCTGCTATTATCTCACTAAAAAGGCCTTCTACTCCTTTCTCCCTCTCCATGCTTTCAGGAACTCCTAGAACCCGAATGTTGGTTTTTTTAATAGTTTCCTGTAGATTCCCCACAATATTTTTTAGATTTCTAATTTCCTCTTCTTTTCTTTGGCTTGACTATATCCTTTCCTGTGGTCTGTCTTCTAAGTCCAATATTCTCTCTTCTGCTTCACCCATTCAGTTTTTAAGACTCTCTAATGTGTTTGTCATTTGATCTATTGAATTCTTCATTTCATTATGATTTCTCA
This sequence comes from Oryctolagus cuniculus, assembly GCF_964237555.1. NCBI lineage: Eukaryota > Metazoa > Chordata > Mammalia > Lagomorpha > Leporidae > Oryctolagus > Oryctolagus cuniculus. The sequence goes on along the minus strand of NC_091440.1, from coordinate 100,573,059 downwards.
CCACTATCACAGTTTCATGTTCTACTAGTTGTTTCATTTCATTTTGATTCCTCCTTAATATTTCATTTTCGAGAGAAAGATTTTCTATCTTGTCCATTAAGGATTTCTGTAGTTCAAGAATTTGTTTTTGAGAACTTCTTAATGTTCTTATCAATTTTTTGAGATCCACTTTTTGCATTTCTTCTATCTCATCATCTTTATAATCTTGAATTGGGGTGTCTTTTTCATTTGGGGGCATCATAGTGTCTTCCTTGTTCTTATTACCTCTGTTTTTGTGTTTGTTTGGCATATTGGAGATATTCTTTGGTTTCTTCACTGTGGTGTTTTTTCTTGTTATACTATGACTCTAGATTAAGTGGACTGTCTGTTTTTGATGGAGCCTTAGAGGCTTGAGATGAGTGTGGCCTGAGAGCTCTGTTTGGTTCCTCAAGGTTAAGGGTGTGCCAAAGGTGACCCTCCCAGGTTAGGCATGGTAAATCTCTCTTTCTTTCTTTCTTTCTTTTTTTTTTTTGATTCAAAAGGGAAGTAATTCCGCACAGCTGAACAGAATTGGAGGTAGTTAGCAGGCAAATGATCTATCCACAGGAGCCAGAGATTGGAAGCTCTTTTCCAAGGACCACACGGGGAATCTGTTCTGCCCTCAGTGTGGGCTCCAATTCTCCTCCTGCAGTCTCCCACTGGGTTGCCAAGGTTACCGAATTGTAGTGTCTCTGGAGACTACTCACGTGAATTCCGTGAGTTCTCTCCCCCACCATCTGTTTTTTTCACAGTCTCAGTTCAGTTGCACCACACATTCACTGTGTCCTAATCTCCTGTTAATTCACCACCACCACCACCACCACCCCCCCCGCAGAGTCAGGATTTTCTGCTGGGCTCAGGGCCAGTGCAGACCTGAGGTCACCCTGCTTATTACATATGTCCAAGATGGTGCCTGCTCTTTGTCTTGCTCACCTTTGAGAGGTGAGTGGAGAGAAACTCGTGTGCGTATTGGTCACTTTTTTTTCTCTCTCTCTCTCTTCTAGTAGCCTAGTGAACTTTTCCCCACTGGGTCATTCCCTCTAGTCTCCTCTTTCTGCTTGCCTGCCGGTGTCTCAGGCTATTGAGTTTCGGCTCACCTCGCGTTCCAGTGCTGGTGTGTGGAGTCTGCCACTGGCGTCCCAAACTGTGGGCTTCCATGCTCTCCACGCAGGTCCACCAAAGTCTTAACTCCAGAGATTGATGTTTGCTCAAGTTTTACTGAGGCAGTTTGAGCTTCTTCAATTTTCCTCCTCCCCTTCCAGTGCTGGTGCACAGACTCTGCGGCTCCCGCGGCTTCGGCCGCTCCGGCTGCTCCACATTTATAATTGTAAAAATGGACTCTGGAAGGTTCATGCCCCTAAAAGATGACATTATCTTGGATTTTTACACTAATTTCTTTCAGGACACGGTGGTGGCTCTCCATGCTTTGTCCAGATATGGAGCAGCTACTTTTGCTAGAACCGAGACAGTGAAAGTGGCCATCCAGTCTTTGGGAACATTTTCGACAAACTTCCAAGTAGAAAACAGTAATCGCCTGTTATTACAGCAGGTCTCATTGCCAGACCTTCCTGGAGAGTATGACATAACAGTGTCAGGAGAAGGATGTGTGTATATTCAGGTAAGACTCGGGAGAAATTGAAAATATTCAACTGTAACCCTCTCCTGGAAATGGAATCTCAATTTATTATGACCCTCACAAAGAAAGAGCAAGTCAAGAGAAATGAAATGGTGTCAGTTTAAGGGATGCCGTGGACTGGAGATAATTACTTTGTATCTATCAATCCAACAGACAGCTCTGAAATACAATGTTTTCTTGGAGAAGAAAGAATCTGCATTCGATCTCCAAGTACAGACTACACCCCCCACCTGTGATGGACCCAAAGCCCACACAAGCTTCCAGATATCAATAAATGTCAGGTAAGAATATCTGTCTCTATTATGTAGCTGTGAGACTATCAGCTACCAAGAACTCCTCAAGTATACTTAAATTAACTCATAAAGTTTTTGCCTTATTCATTAAAATTGCTTCCCCACTGTGTACAGTGAAGAATTAGTAGGTTTATAAACCCTAATTAATCTGCCTCCAAGGCTCTTAGTACCCACTTTCATTGTTGAAAAACAAATAATTCTTTTCAATAACTCTAAAACATGGCTCATCCTTCTTTATCTCTAGTGCAAAGTCTTCCTGTTCTATTAAAATTCTGTAAGATTTAATAACATTCTTCATAGCTCTACTGGGAATAGAACAAGAGTACAACATCTGATGCATCTTAGAATGAAAAGAGAAAATAATGTTCACAATTTGATCAACCATCAACAGACAAATAAGTTCAATATATTTCATAAAAGCAAAACCTATTAAGATAAATTATATTCAAGAAGCTACCTAGAATATGAACAGAGATATGGTCTCTTACCTAAAGGAATATGATAGGTTAGTTATGAAGATAATTTTCACATGAAGAAAAAGATCATGATTAATATTAATAATGTAAGTTGCAAAGAAATGGCATACACTAGAGATTCCAAACTCTGGTTAGCATACTCTGTACAATTTGTTTAAAAATGCAGACTCTCTCAGAGGTTCAATTAATTATTTCGAGATCTGTGCTTGGGCATCTATTTTTGTTTTTGGCTCTTTTCTTTTGTTTTGCTTTTTACGTTTTAATGAAATCCTGTAGGTGTGTTTGGAATGCTTTGAGAATCACTCATATTGGCAGTAAAGGCTACCTATTTCCAGGGATGGAAGGTCCTAAGGATTATTAGAAAACTTATGATAAAATTTAGACAAGGTCATAGTCAAAGTGGAGGTTCTCTCCTCCCTTCAGAGAAAGGCACCTCCCTCTTTGAAGACCTGTTCTTTCCACTGGGATCTCACTCACAGAGATCTTTTTGCCAGAGTGTCTTGGCTTTCCATGCCTGAAATACTCTCATGGGCTTTTCAGCCAGATCCGAGTGCCTTTAGGGCTGATTCTGAGGCCAGAGTGCTATTTAGGACATCCGCCATTCTATGAGTCTGCTGAGTATCTCACTTCCCATGTTGGATCACTCTCCCCTTTATTTATTCTATCGGTTGGTGTTAGCAGATACTAGACTTGTTTATGTGCTCCCTTTGACTCTTAGTCCTTTCATTATGATCAATTGTGAACTGAAATTGATCACTTGGAATAGTGAGATGGCATTGGCACATGCCACCTTGATGGGATTGAATTGGAATCCCCTAGTATGTTTCCAACTCTACCAATTGGGGCAAGATAAGAGTCGGAGAACTCAAGGGGCTTCCATAGCCTTGGAAACTCATGACTGGTGCATACGGAGATTACTGATGCCATAAACAGGAGTGTCAATTTGTAAAGTCAACAACAGGAGTCACTGTGCACTTACTCCTCATGTAGGATCTCTGTCCTTAATGTGCTGTACACTGAGGCTTAATGCTATAACGAGTACTCAAACAGTATATTTCACTTTGTGTTTCTATGGGGGTGCAAACTGTTGAAATCTTTACTTAATGTACACTAAACTGATCTTCTGTTAAAAAAAAAAAAAAAAAAAAAAGAAACTATCAATTCCCAACTTGACTCTCACTGGGATTAAACATGACAATAGGTCTGATCTGATTTCATCATCATTAAAAAAAAAATCATCTATTATTTTTCACTTTATGTTTCTGTGTGGGAACAAACTGTTGAAATCCTTACTTAAGGTATACTAAGCTGATCTTCTGTATACTAAGATAATCGAAAATGAATCTTGATGTGAATGGAAGGGGAGAGGGAGTGGGAAAGGGGAGGGTGGTGGGTGGGAGGGACGGTATGGGGGGGAAAGCCATTGTAACCCATGAGACGTACTTTGGAAATTTATATTCATTAAATAAAAGATAAAAAAAAAAAAAAAAAAAAAAAAAAAAAAAAAAAAAAAGAAAACTTATGATAAAATTTTACAACTCATTCTGGAACTTAAAAGAAGATAGGATTCAAAATAGAGTGAAATGTATCTCTTTCCTTTTTGTATCTATAGTTACATAGGAAGCCGTCAAGTCTCCAACATGGTGATTGTTGATATAAAAATGATATCTGGTTTCATCCCATTGAAACCAACAGTGAAAATGGTAAGTAGACACTACATACATACTGGGCTTCCCATGTCCCCAGTTTAAGACCATAGCCATAGCATTCTTGTTAGGAAAACAGGCACAGAATAGAGAGGAGGCAGTGTGTGAATTTACAGCCAGGCCAAATTTACTCAGAGAAAATAAATTTGCAGAGGTGGGTGACCAACTGCCAGTGTGCACAGGTTGGAACATGTGGCAGAAGGCCCTGACCCCCAGGGGCTGGCCGGGCCTTTTTATATTTTAGAAGGGCTAAGAATGGGGGTGGCAGTAGGAGGCAGCAGGCAAAGGTAGATTCCTGCAATGGGGTAGGGCCTTGGGAACCTGGAAAAGAATGCTGGGCAGGGTATGAAGGCAATAGGGTATGAGACCCAATTGAAACTCAAGGGGAAGGAATTAATTCCAATGTTTGTGGATCTTTTGGGCAGTGAGCAAGACCAGCTGAGGCTTACTGTCTTTGTTCCATCAATTTTATTGATGTCAACCTGTATCAAAGGAACACTGGTCCTAATCTAAGAACATTGAACTTACACGATACCAAGTATACATTTAACATTGTGCTAGGTGTCAATACAAAGAAATATAACAATCGTGTGTAAATCAATTAATCCTGTATTCTACTTAAGGATAGAGCAAATGGAAATTTGAAACTGTTAAATAACATCTCAAGGTTAGATAGCATCAAATATCAAAATTGCTGTTATAGTCTTTATTCTGTGAAAATTTAGAGAAAACTGAAATCAATGTCAGTTAGAGTAAAGAAATATATCATCATATCTAATCTCAGAGGAGTAACTATCCAACTTGAGGATACTTCTCTTTTATCTTCAAGCAAAAGTCAAAAATATCTATGACTTAGTCAAACTTTTGTATCTAATGTAGTGTTAGTAACAATTTTCTTTACTATATTTTCATTTTACCAGACAAACTCTTTTAGGGAAGTTTAATCTTGGATTCATTTTTCTATTGAATTCAGTCTGATAGGACATTCGTCTCTTTAAACCTCAGAGGCTTCATTTATCAGTAACATTGGTGATTTCTCTACTTTTCCTCAGCTTACAAGATCTAACCATGTGAGCAGGGCAGAAGTGAGCAACAACAATGTCTTGATTTATTTGGAACAGGTGAGAGCCCCACCGACTCCCTAAAAACACTCAGGTTACTGATCTTTCTAGGTGAGAGGCATATGGCATGTGAAGATCAGTCATAAGAATGACTGTGAGAAAGTGCATACATCCCCTCTGTTCTCACTAGATGATATTTTCAATTCTCTCTCCTCAGTGCATGCTTCCCTGAGAATGAAGGGAAGCTAGTGGGTATGCACTGTTTATAATAAAATGAGAATATGAGTATTTCTGCTTACACCCTTTTCAACAAGCCTGATCATCTAGAAGCCACATCGAGAGGTGATGATTAAGGACAGAAAGCATTCCCAGGGTTGGTTGGTGATTATATCAACAGACCTAAACATATATGTGTGTGAAAAATTAGAAGATAGATTATCTATAGACAATATACATGGATATGGCAAGTATGCTATCACTCTCTATATATTAATCAAAGTTTTATTATAATATAATGCATTGAATTCATGAGCAAAACAAGAACCCCACCCCAAGGAATGTCTGCTTCCTGAATAATTTGTACATATTAATATGTTTAGAGTCAATCTGACATTAAAAATAATTGATCTCTTATTATGGACTGAGTCATTCTTTGGACATTATGGGGGTATATGGATTACTTTAATTATTTAAGAGACATAAATTTCTCAACTGCTCTTGGACCCTCTGCTCTAGTTGCTCAGTTTTATACTCTTGACTCCTGGTCTCCAACCACATGTGTGAACAGTTAGAGGCACAGTGAGGTTGAAAGTGAACATCATCTGCCAACTTAGAATTATTTCTCAGAGGATGAAACAGAGTCATGTAAAAGGAAAAAAATGAGGTCTCCCAGGTTCTAGAGTGTTACTCTTTCCTTTCTCAGGTTACCAATCAGATGTTGAACTTTTCTTTTACTGTTCTGCAAGACATCCCTGTAAGAAACCTGAAACCTGCACTTGTGACAGTCTATGATTACTATGAGACAGGTGAGTAAGATAGTACAAAGAATCCTAAATAAAGTACCAATTCTTAATTAAGGAATTAGAATGTGGTAAATATTTTTAAGTTGTTTTTGCAGTTTATTCTGTCACCTAGACAATTTTCTTGCCTTCTTGGCCTATAAAACTACTCTAAAAATGATCTATAAGACTATCAATGATGCAAAATATTCCAAGAGTTTTACAAACAAGTGCTACAAAAGGATACATAAATCTCTTTTAAAAGTTGCTGGCACCGCGGCACTTGCGGCGCCGGCACACCAGGTTCTAGTCCCAGTCGGGGCGCCGGATTCTGTCCCGGTTGCCCCTCTTCCAGGCCAGCTCTCTGCTGTGGCCAGGGAGTGCAGTGGAGGATGGCCAAAGTACTTGGGTCCCTGCACCCCATGGGAGACCAGGATAAGTACCTGGCTCCTGCCTTCGGATCAGCGCGGTGTGCCGGCTGCAGCGGCCATTGGAGGGTGAACCAACGGCAAAGGAAGACCTTTCTCTCTGTCTCTCTCTCTCACTGTCCACTCTGCCTGTAAAAAAAAAGATAATATAGCAATGAAAGTCAATAAAGAAGAGTAATAGCATACAAGTAATTATAAAAGGAGATTTGATATGGAGTGAATCAAAACCCAAGTGATCACACTAAGACCAAAGAAAGTAACTTTTGAGTTGAAGACTAAAATATGGCTATTATTATGATTGGTGGAGAGGAACAGGCCACGTGTTTCAGACTAGGAGAAAAATATAAGATGTTTTATGGGGGCAGGCATTTAACCAGGTGATTAAGATGCCTGTGTCCCACTTTGGAGTGCCTGGTTTTCATTCCCAGTTACAGCTCCTAACTTCAGCTTCCTGCTAATGTGGATCCTGGGTCATGGCCCAAGTGATTGAGCTCCTGCCACCCACATGAAGAGAGATGGATTGAATTCCTGGCTCATTCAAGACTTTGGCCTCAGCAATTACCATGGAAAATTTCTCTCTTGTGCTCTCTTTCTCTCTCTCTCTCTTTCTCTCTCTCTCTCTCTCAATAAATAAATTTCAAATCCTTTTTAAAGAAGAAAGAATAAAATAACCAAATATGGAAGGATAACTGAAAGTGTACATACCCACAGTGATTCTCTCCTAGGAGTATATCAAAGATATCAAAAGTAGAAATTTCCTATTTCCCTAGAAAGCTGACATTTCTGCAGTTGTGTAGTTTGTGACTCAGGACAGTTTGCAGTCCTAATGTGTCAAAGCCTCTCACAAAACTCTGTCCCTCTGCAGCTCCTATTTTCAAGCTGTTCTGTTGTTTCTTTCAGATGAAGCAGCTTTTGCTGAATACAGTGCCCCCTGCAACACAGGCAAGTCATTTGCACTGAAGGTCAAAACCACTCCTCCTAAACATAAAATCATCTACATCTTTGAATTGATCTCAGATTGTTCACATTGCCTTTTAATACAGAAATGTACATCTTGGGAGTAGAGCATTAACACTCTGGAAGACTTCTCTAATTCCTATATCAGAAGAATTAATACTTATTTAAGGCTAATATCTGATGGATCCCATTCTCAACTATTGCCAGTTCAGTTTCTTTTAACAAGCCCTGATATCCTTACCCAATTATAATTATATTCCCTCCTTAAAAAGTTCTAACTCATATTGTGTGCTTTCCTCTTCTCTCCACAGACACAGAGCAATCAAATGTTTGAGACTCATTTCTCTTAACAAGGTTTTCCTGAAATCTCCAGACCAACCCTTAAAAGGATTGTCTAGTCTCTGCAGTATAGATAATGAACAAGCTTGTTAAATAAATATGCATGTCTAAGGAATCTCTACCACTGATTCTTTCTTCATTCCATGGAAATTTACCCCATGCTCACTTATGACTTGCCCTGTACCCTGTATTTACAGTGAACAAATAATGACATTCAGTAGAGGTAAGACCTCATAGGGTAAAATTGGGAGTGATTCAAAGCAGCCTCAATCCTATAGAACCTCAGAATATACAAAGTAATATAATTGTAATGCAAGAAAGCTTTATTCCCCCCCCAATTTTTTTTGATAATAGTTTATTGACAAGAAGAATGTGAAACATTTCTGAATGGAAACATGTTTTACAAAGGACCTTTAATGCCAGGTCAAATGACTAGCCTGACCAGATAGGCATTCCGTAGTTCAGAATGGTATAAGACATCTGATCAAGCAACTGGGTATAAAATAAGTTATGTTAAGGTGGGACATATAATAACACCACAGTAGTTTCACTGGCTGAGAAATTAGTTGGCCTGACTTCTAGCCTAAAATTGCCACTACCCATTTGCATGACTTTGGGTCAAACATGTACTCTCTGGCTATCACTTCCATGCATGATAGAGTCTGAAATTATTTGGGAAAATTGGTAACTACGCATGGAAGATGGTTTCTGAGGAAGTAAGAAAATGTCAATGTACAAAAAGATGTAGCAGGGTTAACTTCATTTTTTAAAAAGCCATAATGAGTAAACACTATCTACTAGGCATTGCTTTAGCAATTTTATCAGTATTGTGTAATTCTACCCTCATAATCACACTATGACACTATTATTCATCTCATTTTTCAAAAGTACAAGTAAAAGATTTTGAGAAGTTAAGAAACTTTTAGAATCCCCAGTTGATGAAGGAGGCAAGATTTGAACCTGGGCATTCTAGCTCCAAATTGCACATCCTTCTCTGCTACCCTGTGCTACTTTATGGTGGGCATGGAGAAAGTTGTCTTTTCCTTTGATATTTCAGAGGATGGGAAGAGATTGAATGCACTGAAGAGTTGTGTTCAAAGAAAAGAAATAAATGTGAAAATGGAGTGAGGGACAGAGAAGTAGGAAGGACATCTGGGAGACCTTCAGGTGAGTTTGTGACTGGGACCTGCAGGTGTCACCATGTAGCAATTGTCCCTTCCCAGGTGAAGTATGTGCAATTTGTAGACTAGGACCACTGCTGCCCAAAACTTGAAGGAAACTTTCCCAAAAGTCAGACTATGGGGGCCAGTGCCATGGTTCACTCCGCTTGTGGCGCTGGCATCCCATATGGGTGCTGGGTTCTAGTCCTGGTTGCTCTTCTTCCAGTCCAGCTCTCTGCTGTCGCCTGGGAAGACAGGGGTGGATGGTCCAAGTCCTTGGGCCCCTGCACCCGCATTGGAGACCAGGAGGAAGCACCTGGGTTCTGGCTTCAGATCCGCAGTGCCAGCTGTGCTGGCCATTTGGGGGGTGAACCAACAGAAGGAAGACCTTTCTCTCTGTCTCTCTCTCTCTCACTGTCTAACTCTATCTGTCAAATAAAAAAAGTCACGATGAAGGAGGGATCAAGATGGCTTAATAGAGAGGATCTTTATCCACCTCAGCTAGAAAAAAAGTTTCAGAAAAAGTGGAAGAACTGCATTTCCAGTACCTTGACTGAGGGAAAGCTTTAGCAAAGAAACGAGTGGAGCAGTAAATGGCATGGGAACTTCGAAAAACAGAAGAGAGAGGGAGAGAGAGAGAGCACACCACTGCTTCTGCCACTCCTACCACATCACCCCTTCCGGGGGTGCTGTCTTGCTGGGAAAAGGGTTTTATATATAAAATATTAGAACTGAGGAGACTGAAGGAATACTTCAGTGCAGAAGTGACAAGAACTGCAAATGGCATAGAGACCCCACAAAGGAGCAGAGAGAGAAATACAATGCATGCCACTACTGCTGCCCACTGTCACTACCCATAGCTCCTACCTGGCTCCCCAGCTGAGGGATGCCACCTTGCCAGCAAAAGGATTCTATATATCCAACATTAGAATTGAGGAGACTAATTGAAAAACTTCGATTAAAAAATGGCAAGATCTGCTAACACCACAGAGACTCTGAGGGCCCGTAGAAAGAGGGACATGAAGCATGCCACCCAGTGCCAACATCCACCACCCTTTCCCCAGTTGGCCTGTAAGGAGATGTCATCTTGCCAGGAAGAGGTAAGCAGAAAGTGTCACAACCCCCTATATTGCTGTAGTGAGGCAGCCTTAGCTATGAGAGTTCCGCAGACCTAATGCAGGAGCTCTGGGCACAGCCATGGCGCTATACTTGCTTGATCAAGTTCCCCCTGGGTTTCTTGGGGCTGTTCACCAACCCCCTTCTGCAGCTTTTACCACAGGCTGCCTGGAGCCCAGAACACAGGCCCCAGTGCCACCTTTGCCTGCCACGTGGGAACTAGGGGAAGTCCCCTCTGTGCCTTCAACTCTAGGACTATTGCTGTTGGTACTATAGTCTCGGGAGTAACTGGCACTCACCTGTGGGATTGAGAGGGCCTTATCTGCATTCCTTGGCTTCAGGCTGTTAACTGCCAGTCTACAATCTCCAGCATAACTCTCATTCCCCTTGTGAGAGCTGGATTGGGGACCCTACTGTTTCCTGCAACTCCAGGGCTGTGATCATTAATCTATAACCCAGGGGGAACTATATTCCTCAGAGTCACCTGAACATACTCTGTTGGGACCCAAAGAAGCATCTACCTTCATTCTATTGCTCTAGATTGATATCTGCCAGTATGCATTCATTAGAATAACCCGTATTCAACTTGTGGCACTGGAGTAAGTTCCTCTCTTTTGTGTCTTCCCAGTTCTGGTACTTGGGATCTTGGTACCATAAGCCCCAGTATTAGTCACACAAAATAGAGAATCTGAGAAAGGTCCTATCCACCTCACGCAGTCTAAGAGCCATAACTTTAGGTGCCACAAGTCCCAGCATTATTTGGGCTTACCTGAATGGACAAAGAGACAGACCATTCTGTGTATCATATGCCCAATTCTCCAGGGACTAAAGACACATAATTTTGAAAGTACACATCACCTTCAAAGTCATACTACATGCTCCACAAGCTAATGCAGACTAGACAACTGTGGCACTGGCAGACACTGCTGACACAGATTACTGCTGAAGAAGTCACTCAGAAATTACATTTCAGGGCCAGTGTTGTAGCACAGCAGGTTAACTCGCTGCATGCTATGGCAGCATCACATAAGAGTACCAGTTGGAGTACTAGCTTCTCCAGCTCCATCCCATCCTGCTCCCTGCTAATATGCCTGGGAGAGTAGCAAAGAATTGTCCAAGTGCTTGGGACCCTGCCACCTGTGTGGGAGACTCAGATGGAGTTCCAACCTCCTGGATCCTGCTTTTAGCCAGGTCCAGCCTTGGCCTTTATGGTGATTTAGGGAATGAATCACCAGATGGAGCATCTCTATCTCTTCTCTCTATCTCTCTCTCCCAGTCACCCTGCCTTTCAAATAAATAAATATTTAAATAAAAGAAAAAGAAGCTACATTTCTGGGCTCACCTCAGAACCAAGGCCAAAGCAACAACCTAAGTTTCATTCTACATTCCATCTAAACAAAAAATTAGTTTCAAATGAAACCTGCTCCATTAAAAAAAAAAGGAATGCACAAATATAAAAATTGGGGCAAAAGGAATACAAAGAAGCAGAGGAACATGACACTTTCAAAAGAACAGAATAGTTCTCCAGAAATAGATCCTGATCTGAAGGAAATATATGAAATACCTGAAGAGTCAAAATAATAATTCTAAGGAAACTCATTGAGATGCAAGAAATAAAGATAGTTTAAAGAAATGAGGAAAGCAATAGATGGTATGAATAAAAAATTCAATAAGGAGGTAGAAATCAAGTGAACATATAGGATTAAGTGTTTAGAGTGATCATATAAATAGGATCAAGTGCCTGGTAATAATAATAATAATAGAATTTAAAAGGAGAGAATGTTCTAACTGAGAAGCAGTCTACACAGTAGACTCATAGAATGATAATCACTTTAACATTCTGACATCAGAATCAGTCCTTAACGCTTCCTGGTCTGGCTGAAAAGCCCATGAGAGCATTTCAGGCATGGAAAGCCAAGACAATGTGGTAAAAAATGTTCTACATGAAGGATCTCTGTGAGTGAGAACCCAGCGGAAAGAAGTGGGCATCAAAAAAGGATTTACTTTTCTCTAAAGGGAGAAGAGAACTTCCCTTTTGCATATGGCCTTGTCCAAATACTGATGAAGTTTGTGGACTCAAAAAGCTTCCATAGCCTAGGCAGCTCATGTCAAGAGCCTGCAGTGGTCACTGACATCATACATAAAAGTATTAATTGTTAAATTAACAACATGAGTCACTGCACACTAACTCCCCATGCAGGACCTCTGTCTTCAATGAATTGCATTATGAGAGTTAACTGTAAAACTAGTTCTTAAACTGTGTGTGTGTGGGTGTGCGCAAATTGTTGAAATCTTTACTTAGTACAGAGTTGGTCATCTGTGTACAAACTTAATTGAAAATATATCTTAATGGAGAATGGGGGCCAGTGCCATGGCTCAACAGGCTAATCATCTGCCTTGTGGCACCGGCACACCGGGTTCTAGTCCCAGTCAGGGCTCTGGATTCTGTCCCGGTTACCCCTCTTCCAGGCCAATTCTCTGCTGTAGCCAGGGAAGTGCAGTGGAGGATGGCCCAAGTGCTTGGGCCCTGCACCCCATGGGAGACCAGGAGAAGCACCTGGCTCCTGCCATCGGAGCAGCACGGTGCGCGGCTTCAGTGCGTTGGCCACGGTGGCCATTGGAGGGTGAACCAACAGCAAAAGGGAGACATTTCTCTCTGTCTCTCTGTCTCTCACTGTCCACTCTGCCTGTCAAAAAAAATAAAAATAAAAAAATTCAGAATGGGACTGGCAAGGGGAGAGGGAGGAGGAGGAGGGATGGGAGTATAGATGGGAGGGCGAGTATGGTGGGAACAATAATTATATTCCTAAAGTTGTACTTATGAAATTTGTATTCCTTAAAAATAAATTTTAAAAAAGAGACAGAAATAATTAAGAAGAACCAAACAGAAATTGTGGAACTGAAAACTTAAGTCAATGTAATAAAAAATACAATTGAGCACTTCAGCAACAAAATAAACCAAGTGGAAGAAAGAATTCTGGTCTGGAGTAAAAGTATTTTTTTAAGAATCTGGTCAGACAAAAACAAAGAGAAAATAATTTAAAATAAAGAAGAAAGCCCACATGACACAAAAGATATCACTAAGTTAACAAATATTTGTATTATAGAGATAGTTGATGTAAAAAGGCATTGAGCTTGCCTTAAGGGCTGATTCTGAGGCCAGAGTGCTGAGGTACCTTTCTCTGAAGGGAGGAGAGAACTTCCACATTGACTACGACCTTGTCTACACATGATCAGAGTTGGTGAACTCAAAAGGCTTCCATAGCCTTGGCGACTCAAGACAACAAACAAAAAACAACAAACACAAAAATCGAGGGAACAAGATCAACGATGACATTATGACACCTCCAAATAAACAAAACACCCCAAGCCAAGATTATGAAGATGATGAGATAGAAGAAATGCAAGATATGGATTTCAAAAAAATTATCATAAGAACATTTAGAAGTTTTCAAAAGCAAATCCTTGGACTACAGAAATTCTTATTGGACAGGATTGAAAATCTCTCTCGTGAAAATGAAATTTTAAGGAAGAATCAAAATGAAATGCAGAAACTAGTAGAACAGGAAAGTGTGAGAGTGAAGAGAAATCAAAATGAAATGAAGAGCTCAATAGATCAAATGACAAATACATTAGAAAGTCTAAAAAACTGAATGGGTGAAGCAGAAGAGAGAATACTGGACTTAGAAGACAGAGCACAGGAAAGGGTACAGTCAAGCCAAAGAAAAGAAGAGGAAATTAGAAATCTATAAAATATTGTGGGGAATCTACAGGATACTATTAAAAAAAAAAAAAACAACAACATTCGAGTTCTAGGAGTTCCTGAAGGCATGGAGAGAGAGAAAGGATTAGAAGGCCTTTTTAGTGAGATACTAGCAGAGAACTTTCTGGGTTTGGAGAAGGATAGAGACATCCTAGTACAGGAAGCTCATAGAACCCCTAGTAAACATGACCAAAAGAGATCCTCACCACAACACGGTGTAATTAAACTCACCAAAGTGAAACATAAAGAAAAGATCCTAAAATGTGCAAGAGAGAAACGTCAGATTACTCTCAGAGGAACTCCAATTAGACTCACAGCAGACTTCTCATCAGAAACCCTACAAGCTAGGAGGGAATGGCGAGACATAGCACAGGTACTAAGAGAGGAAAAACTGCCACCTCAGAATATTATATCATGCTAAGTTCTCATTTGTGAATGAAGGTGAAATAAAGACCTTTCATAGCACACAGAAATTGAAAGACTTTGCCGCCACTCGTCCAGCCCTGCAAAAGATACTTAAAGATGTGTTGCACACAGAAACACAGAAACACGGTCATCAATATGAAAGAAGGTAAAGGAAGAAAACCTACCAGTAAAAGAGCATAGGAAGCTCAAAGCATATACTAGAAAATATCTCTGGGAAAATGGCAGGGCAAAGTCACTATGTATCGATAGTCACATTAAACGTTAATGGACTTAACTCTTCAGTTAAGACACTGATTGGCTGATTGGCTTAAGAAACAAAACCCAACTATTTGCTTCCTACAAGAAACACATCTCTCTAACAAAGATGCATACAGACTGAAAGTGAAAGGTTGGAAAAAGATATTCCATGCCAACAGAAACCAAAAAAAAAAGCAGGTGTAGCCATATTAATATCAGACAAAATAAACTTTAATACAAAAACTGTTAAGAGAGACAAAGAGGGGCGCTATATAATGATTAAGGGTTCAATTCAACAGGAAGATGTAACTATTATAAATGTATATGCACCTAATTACAGGGCACCGGTCTATTTAAAAGATATGTTAAGGGACTTAAAGGGAGATTTAGATTCCAATACAATAGTACTGGGGGACTTCAATACTCCACTCTCAGAAATAGACAGATCATCCGGACAGAAGATCAACAAGGAAACAGCAGATTTAATCGACACTATTGCCCAAATGGATCTAACAGATATCTACAGAACTTTCAACCCTACATATAAAGAATTTACATTCTTCTCAGCAGTGCATGGAACCTTCTCTAGGATTGATCACATACGAGGCCATAAAGCAAGTCTCAGCAAATTTAAAAGAATTAGAATCATACCATGCAGCTTCTCAGACCACAGTGGAATGAAGCTGGAAATTAGCAACTCAGGAAACCCTAGAAAGTATGCAAATACATGGAGATTGAACAATATGTTCCTGAATGAACAATGGGTCATAGAAGAAATTAAAAGAGAAATCAAAAACTTTCTGAAGTAAATGAGGATAACAACACAACATATCAAATCTTATGGGATGTGTTTCTATGGGGGTGCAAACGATTGAAATCTTTACTTAATGTACACTAAACTGATCTTCTGTAAAAAAAAAAAAAAAGAAATTATCAATTCCCAACTTGACTCTCACTGGGATTAAACATGACAATAGGTCTGATCTGATTTCATCATCATTTAAAAAAAATCATCTATTATTTTTCACTTTATGTTTCTGTGTGGGAGCAAACTGTTGAAATCCTTACTTAAGGTATACTAAGCTGATCTTCTGTATATTAAGATAATCGAAAATGAATCTTGATGTGAATGGAAGGGGAGAGGGAGTGGGAAAGGGGAGGGTTGTGGGTGGGAGGGACGGTATGGGGGGGGAAGCCATTGTAACCCATGAGTCGTACTTTGGAAATTTATATTCATTAAATAAAAGATAAAAAAAAAAGAAAAAAAATCTTATGGGATAC
Source organism: Oryctolagus cuniculus (assembly GCF_964237555.1). NCBI lineage: Eukaryota > Metazoa > Chordata > Mammalia > Lagomorpha > Leporidae > Oryctolagus > Oryctolagus cuniculus. The sequence continues at coordinate 100,557,164 of NC_091440.1, read as the reverse complement.
AGCAAAAGCAGTGTTAAGAGGAAAGTTTATATCAATAGGTGCCTACATCAAGAAACTGGAAATGTACCAAATAAACGAGCTTTCAGCGCATCTCAAGGACCTAGAAAAACTAGAGCAAACCAGACCCAAATCTAGTAGGAGAAGAGAAATAATGAAAATCAGAGAAGAAATTGACAGGATTGAATCCAAAAAAATTACAAAAAAATCAGCCAAGCAAGAAGCTGCTTTTTTGAAAAAATAAACAAAATTGACACCCCATTGGCCCAACTAACTAAAAAAAAGAAGAGAGAAGACTCCAATCTATAGAATCAGAGATTAAAAATGGAAACGTAACAACAGACACCACAGAAATAATACCAAGGTGGTCAAGGTACTACTCATCCATGCTCTGCCAACCCCAGCCCTGATCCCCCCTCCCCCCTCCCCGTCTCTGGCAGAGCACCATTCTGCCCTCCCTCTGGCTTCTTTTTCAAGAGCCCAGTCTCAGCTGTTCCTGCCATGTCCACCCTCTCAGCCTCAATCTCTGGGCTGGCTCTGAGCACTTTGACCTTCTGCCAACCCCTTCGACCTGGAGAGTCATAGGGAGGAGGTTTGGGGATTCCCTTCTGGCCATTCCATAGGCCTGCAGGGGGCCCAGGCTGAGTGGACTAGTGTGATGAGCTGGTCACCTCTCACACAGATGTCCTGGCACACTTCCCCCAGCAGTCACATTCAGGCGCTGGAAGAGGCTGCAAGTTCCCTGCAGGTGAGTCTCTGAGGAAGTGAGGTTGCAGCACTTATGCTGGGACCCAGAAATAGGCTCTGTGGGTCAAGTGGGGGTGTGGGGTCTGGAGGAAGATGTCGTCCTTCAGGTACTGCATCTTCACTCTTTATCCTCAGCCAACACTGAGCAACCACACTTGGGAGGGAGGTCCCTGAATCCCCATGCTGGATCCTCCCAGCACTGCAACCTTGGCCTCAGCCTTGGGAGATCATGCCTGGTTCCCAGAAGATGATACAACAAAGGTCTTCTGGGTAGAGTGATGGGAAGAGGTGTGGGCTGGACTGGTCAGGACTGTAGGCCATGTAAGGGGCTGTGGCTCCTGTGAAATCCAGAACAAGGCAGAGATCAGGATTCTTGCTGAAGAGGGAACAGTGAAGGGCAAGGCAAGCAGGAGGAAGTAGCTAATTATAGGCCTCTGGGTGGGAGTGAGGGGATGGCAGAGTGACATGACCCAGGTTACAGTCTGGTGCTAAGTGCCTCGGTTCTCTAAATACCTGGTGCCACTCTTGAGGTCCAAGGTCCTGTTGCCTTCTCCAGTAGATTGCACATTCCACTATTGCTACTGATATCCACCCCTGCCAAACGCCCTTCATGCTGCTTTGAGCTTCGTATTTCCAAGACACTGCTTTCCCAATTCACTCCTTCATTCACAAACCTTTCAGGGACAAGCAAGTTGCTTACCTGAGGCCTACATTTATTAGTTTGCTGTTTAAAACATTCTTCTAAAAATAGATCCAGGCTATCCTTCATGACCCTCACTATCTATTCTTCCTCCAACGGTGCTTTTTTTTTTTTTTTTTTTTTTTTTACATTCATTCACTTATTTGAAAGTCAGAGTTACAAAGAGAGGCGGGGGGGGGGGTGTCTTCCATCTGCTGGTTCACTCCCCATATGGCTGGAGCTGTGCCGATCAGAAGCCATTAGCTTCCTCTGGTCTACCATGCAGATGCACGGGCCCAAGGACTTGGGCCATCTTCCATTGCTTTCCTAGGCCAATAGCAGAGAGCAGGATCTGAAGTGGAGCAGCCAGGATTTGAACCATTTGGGATGACAGCACCCCAGACAAGCTTTTACACGCTATGCCACAGCACTGGATCATTGGTGCTTCTTAAACCTGGGAATCCTACCCCAGGAGTGTGTGGAGAAGGGAGAGGGAAGGAGCTTGAAGCAATAGGGTCAAACCTAGTTTATCCTCTGGCGGTGTCAACTTACCTGACCACAGCCACTTCAAGCCATTAGTGTGATGCTAAAACAGACTCAGATGTCCAGGCTGGAACACACCAGTCACTCGAACTGTCAAGGTAAAACTGACTGTATAGGCCCCTTCAGGATTTCGGTGCACCACAGCCCAAGACCATGGAGAGTTGGGGGAGTCTTCAAAAAGTTCACAGAAAAGGTGTACCATGAACAAACATGTCTGCACCAAAACGAACATCTTTCATTTCCTTTTCCCTGAACTTTTTCGAGTGACTTCGAGTCTGTCCCTTGCCCCTCACCACCCCACCCGGTGGCAGTTGAAAGCGGACACCTAACACTGACCCGAGTCACCTTCTGTAATCTCCGCTGCCAGCTGTCTCAGGGCTGGGGAACCGGCTCTTCTCCGCGAAGTCTCCTCGGGGCCCCACGGCTCTCCCAGAGTCCCAGCCCTGGCAGGGCAGCCACGCTGGCCGCTCAGGCCGCTCCGCGGCCGGCGCACGAACCGCTCTCCGCCGGCGCTTCCTGAAGCAGGCGCTCGGAAAGGCTGAGGGCGGCCGAGCTCGCGCCCCGCGGGACTCGGGAGAACCCGCGCCCGCCGGGGTGCAGGTGCTGGGTGGCGCTCTCGGGTCTGCGGGCGTGCTCGTCCCGGGGCAGGGCTGCAGCTCCGCGGGTCCGGACGCCGCCGCAGACCCGGCCCCTCGGCAGCGCCTCCCCTCGCGACTGGGGGCTCCCGCACCACCCGGCCGCGGCCGCGGCGAGCAGCGCGGGCCCGAGCGCCTCACGCACCGCCGCTCTAGAGGCCGGGGGCCCAACTCAGGGTCCCCGAGGCTCGGCCTCCGCGCTGGGCGCTCCGGGGCGGATCCAGTGAGGGGACTGTCGTGCTCAGGGGCGGACGGTCGGTTGCACATCTGTGCCCTGGCCGGAGGGGTGAAGGACGGCGCCAGGCCCAGGGGTCCAGTCACTGAGCAGCCCACAGCCTCCGACCGTCAGACCTGGGGATTCCGGGCTTCACCAGCTCCACAGAGCCGGGTCCCCGGCGCGCCGGAACCCGCGTCCCTGAAAATCCCGGCGCGCACACGCGCCGCAGCGAAAACGTGGTCAGTCGCGCGCTCCGCGTTGGCGGCTGCTCGCGGCCTGGCGGTTGGAAGCGGTGCTGCCTTGAAGAGGCTGAGCGCGGAGCTGCATGAGGACGGGGGAGAAACAGGTGAGAACGGACGGTCTCCGGCGGGAGCGCTCGTGATGACTGAGCGCTGCGGCTCCTTGTGTGTGAAGGACTGGGCGCGCCATCGGCGGGAAGCGGTTTCGTTGTGATGGACAGGTGAGGACTCCACGCGAGGGGCGGGGCAGCCGCGAGTCCCATGGGGCGGGGTCCTCCGGTTCTGTAGCTCGTGTTCCGGCGCGAGGGAAGAGTGTGGACCATGTCCGGTGTTTAGCGCTGTGGAGACGCGCGGCCATAGAAAAGTAAAGGAAGGCAGTCGGGGTGGGGCTGCAGGGAGAGGCTGGCCAGCGCACGCCGGGCGGCCGGCACTGCAGGTGGCGCGGGGGCCAGACCGGCCTGGGAGGTGAGCCGAGTCCCGGGGGCTGAGGCGTGCGTGGGATCGGCAGGGGCCGTGCAGGTGTGCGCGCTCACCGGGTTCCAGTCGGGAGTGCAGCGGCTGGCCACTCGCTGTCTTGGTATTCCCAGCTAAGAGAATACTTGGGACAGGAGCTGGAGCGGGAAGGCGGGGGAGGACAGGGAAGCAGGCGCTGGGCGGGACGCGGCGCGGGAGTCCGAGGTGCTCCGCTTGCTGGCGACATTCCTGAAGCTGTCTGCACAGCTCTGGGCTGCAGAAGGGGCCGCCTGCCAGGGGCGCCTATGGGGCTTCCCCAGGTGGTCTGTGGTCTTCACCTCTCTGGAGGTGTCCTTTCAGGAAGCCTCCCCACATGAACCAGGGGTTTGAATGCCCTGGAGCAGTTGATTACTTTGCATAATCGAGTACCCGCCCACCAGCCATTCCTCCACCTCTGGTCATTGGGAGTCCCCTAAGGATGCCTGGAAAGCAGTGTGGCAGTGACCTCTCCTCATAACCAGACTGCCTGATGCCCCATTCGTCTTTGAGGCAGGGGTAGTAAGGATGGGTTTTGGGTTTATTACTATTAATAAATTGGTTTATATTTGTTGGTTTGTGCGCCTAGAAGAGAAGGACCTGCCAGACAGCTAGAAGTGACTTCTAAAGAAAGTGATCTTAGGGCGGGAAGGAGGGCCCGCAAGCTGTCTGAGGCGCCTGAAATCCTGTGGCCTGGTGCTGCCCAGGCAGCCGCAGCTGGGGCTCAGAATTCCAATAAGTTGACAACCTGTGTGGCTGCGGAGGATGCTATAATGTCCAGATGGCCCTTGGCAGAAAGGGGGCTCCCCGGCCCTGGGAGGGGGAGCAGGTGTGTTCTAGGGCGCGGTGATAAAGCCCAGTATGGAGACCTTGACCCGGCTGAGAGGCAGGAGGCCCGAGGACTGGTGTAGGTTCCGGGACCTGGTGCAGGTGTGTGTGTCTTCTCCACGGACGGCTTCAGAGCAGCGAGGAGCTGGCTCCTCTGGCTCAGAGTCCCCGAAGCCTCCAGGCTGGGACGTCCATTCTTCCACTTTAGGAAAGGGTCGGCTGTCTCGCAGGGCCTGGAGAAACACAGATTGCTGGACTCAGGTCAGCACAACAGGTGGGGGCCAAGAAGAGGAAATCTAGCAAGTTCCTAAGTGATGTCTCTGCTGCTGCTGCTAGGGCTGGGCTAAAAATAAGAGAACTAGCCTTCCCCTTTGGGGGAGGAGACAGAAGCGAAGAGGAGGGCCAGGACTTTATGCTCAGGGTTTTCCTTTGAGCAGAGTTGTAGAGAGGAAAACATATCAGGTTTCACTTGTGACTCTCAGTATTTAGAGAATTATTTGATTTTAATTTGGTGTTTTGGTTAATAGTTTTAATTCTATGTCAATATGGAAGGTGTTGGAAGAATTAATCTTTTAAAGTATCAGAAATATTTTAGACATAGTATGTTTCATGTATATATGATTTTTGTATGTTTCAAGTTAATATTAAATGGAGAGACATTTCTAGAATTGTTTAAGTTTAGTTAAGGCCAAAGCTACTGCTACTGTATTATTTAATATTTTATATGACTTTGGGGCTATCTGATATAAGATGTTTTATAAATTATATAAAAACACATTTCAATAATGATTTGAAAGATACAGTAAATAACTTAACAAGGACTTTGGTGGCTGACATTAGGAACACATGAAATCATAATATTTTGCAGAAGCCAGATCTGTCATGTTCTGTAAACATCAGACATAGAAAAAGTAACCCAAAAAGGAAGATAGTGTCAGTAAAACATAGACTGGTAGAATCAGTGCCTTTTTAACTGCAGGAAGAAAGGCATTTTTATGAATGAGAGAATTTATCTTTGAGAATCATGCACGTTTTTCCACATATAAATTCATTATAATGAAGGATTATACTAATAAGAATATTTATAGGATTGCTAAGAAAAAGATTGCATGGATTTCCAAAATCCTTTACGCCAATACACTTGCCTTTTCATGCCACTTTCCACATGCTTCCAGAGTCCCCTCCTGCATGTTGGGGTGCTGGCCCCACACTGAGCTGGACCCCTACCCCCACTCTGGGTCTCCTGTCATCCTGCAGAGGCTTCTGCTGTGGATGAGTTGAGGAATGAGTGAAGGAACGCAATATCTGCCTTCCCTCTAGCTCTCTGGAGAAGCCCGTGGACTCTCCCAGGATAGTGAAGGTGCAGCCGTGGTGCTCTCTCATTGAGCTGAGTTGTTTCTCATGCACAGAGGATGGGTCGCAGATACAGAGCAATGGGTGCTCTCAGATCCTACTCGGTTGGAGGTCCTGCCGCCCTTTAAACCTGTACTGTGGCTCCTTCCCTAGCAGCCCACTAAGTGTTGTTTACAATGAGCAGTGACCCCTGCTTAATTAACTGGGACAGCTCAATTCCTTCCTTGACCGCTGGCAACACTGGAAAGTGCTGGACAGCTGTTTCTTTTTTGTTTAATTTAAAAATTCTAATCAAAGTTAAATGTGTATCAATTCAAAAGATAGATTGCTCAAACTTTGTTCCTGGGCACTTCTAGGTCTTTCCACTGATTCTACAGACACAGTTATAGTTGTACAGCATATTTTACAGTTAGAAACTGATGCTGTTGTTTTTCTATTGACTGATTGATCTTAGTCGCTGGTGTCCTCCTGTTGAGATAGACAAGGTAGCAGCTGTCTAGCCAGGCAGCTGTCCATGGGCTCTGAAATGATAATGGGGAAGTGTTCTCAGCCCCTTCCCACCCCCACTGTGTTCAGTGACAGCTAAAGGCCACGTCTTCCCACTGCACAGCAACACATAATGGCTGCCCCTTGCTCTGCTGGAGAGTGCAGTCTGGCACTCTTTACCATTTAATATCCATCAAAAGCTGGGAGACATGAGATAGGCAGGACTTTTCTAACGATGTGTGGTCCAGAGCCAGCACTGTAGCACAGCAGGTTAAGCTTCTACCTGTGACACTGGCATCCAATATGGGTACCAGTTTGAGTCCTGACTTCCCCACTTCCAATCCAGCCCCCTGCTCATGTGCCTGGGAAGGCAGCAGAAGATGGCTCAAGTACTTGGGCCCCTGCTTCCCACCATGGGAGAGCCAGATATAATTCCAGGCTCCTGTCTTCTGCCTGGCCCAGCCATAGCCATTGAGGCCATTTGGGGAGTGAACAGATCAGAGTGGGGCTGCAGCCTTAGCTCTGGCTAATCCTGGGAGGGGCAGGGAGATCTTGAGATTTGAAGACCAGGCTAGCTGGGTTCTTATGAAGTTCCCTGTTGTTCTACTTTGCTTCTGCTCTTCTCTTGGTGTCTGTGTCTGGAGTATCTATTTCTACCTCTCTGCCTTCATCTCTGTTGGACTCTGTGTGTATGTGTGTGTGCTTCTCACTTTCTGCCTCTCCATCTGTCTGTCTCACCCTATTTTAACCTATTTTTTAAAGACTTATTTATTTATTTGAAAGGCAGAGTTACAGAGGGGCAAAGGCGGAGCGAGAGAGAGACAGAGGTTTTCCATCCGCTGCTTCACTCCCCAGGTGGCTGCAATGGCCGGAGCTGTGCCAATCCGAAGCCAGTAGCAGGGAGCTTCCTTTGGGTCTCCCACACAGGTACAGGGGCTCCAGGACTTAGACGATCTGCTGCTTCTCCTGGGCCACAGCAGAGAGCTGGATCAGAAGAGGAGCAGCCAGGACTCGAACCGGTGCCCATATGGGATGCCGGCATTACAGGCGGCAGCTTTGCCTGGTAATCCATAGGGCCATCACTTCTTTTAACCTATTTGTGAGGCCTCTTTCTTTAACAAGGCAGCTGGGAGATGGACTCTGGGCCTGTCATTCATGTTGCAAATACCCATTCTTTGTCGTCAGCCTTGCAGCTTTGTTCAGGAGGCCCAGGCCAAGCTGCAGCTCAAGGTCCTGTTTCGATCTCTCTGTGTTCTCCTTGACTCTTTCTGCCTTTCCTGTCATGCTTAGGTTTCTCCATCCTCTCAAGTTCAACAAATATCCTTTTTATGTGAAAAGATTTCACATGTAATACATATCCCTTTATATTATGTGATTTTATGATTTCCATTGAAGTCTATATTTGATCCAAAATTTATTTTGATTAATGCTGTTTCTACTTCTTTTTTTAATTTGAATGGCAGAGAGACAGGGTGAGACAGCCCCCACCTACAGGTTCACTCCCCAGATCCCCACAGTGGCCTTCGCAGGGCCAGGTCAAAGCTGTGAGCCAAGAAATCAATCCAGGTCTTGCACGTGGGTGGCAAGAACCCAACTACCTGAGCCATCCCCTGCTGCCTCCCAGGGTCTGCATCAGCAGGAAGCTGAAGTGGGATTGGGCATCTTTACCGCTAAGCCAAATGTACCCCTGTGTTCACTTTGTACATGAAGGATAGGGATTGATTTTCATTTTAGATTTTTTAAAAGATTTCTTTATTCAAAAGTCAGAGTTATCCAGAGAGAGCAGGAGAGGCTGAAAGAGGTCTTTCATTCACTGATTCAATACCCAGTTGGTTGCAATGGCCAGAGCTGTGCCAATCTGAAGCCAGGAGCCAGGAGCATTTTCTGGGTCTCCCACGTGGCTGCAGGGGCCCAAGAACTTGGAGCATCTTCTACTGCTTTCCCAGGCCATAGAAGAGACCTGAATCGGAAGTAGAGCAGCCAGGACTCAAACTGGTGCCCATATGGCACTGAAGGCAATGGCTTTACCTGCTACACCACAGCACTGGCCCTGATTGCTTTTATTAAAAACAAAACAAAACAAAAACAAATAAACAAAGCTCTTAAGTCTACTTTTGCCCAGAGGAACAGAAGGCACTTCTGAATAAAACAGTCAAATCCACTTAGAAACCCAGATCTTGAGTCAAATGGCCTCTACTGAGCACTGGGAAGCACCAGGCTGTGACTTGCTGGATTCTGGGCCGGCAGCTGCGAGAGTGCTTCCTTGTTGGGCAGGCAGGTGGACAGGGCAGTGGGTGGATACCCTTCCCACTCAGCCCTGATTCTGGCCATTATTTGTTTACATTTAATTTTTTATTACTTTTTTTCCTTTTTTTTTTAATAGCTTTTATTTAGGGGCCGGAGCTGTGGCACAGCAGGTTAAAGCCATGGCCTGAAGCACTGGCATCCCATTTGGCCACCGGTTCTAGTTCTGGCTTCTCTACTTCCAATTCAGCTCTCTGCTATGGCCTGGGAAAGCAGTAGAAGGTGGCCCAAGTCCTTGGGCCCCTGAACCCATGTGGGAGACCCGAAGGAGGCTCCTGGCTCCTGGCTTTGGATCAGCATAGCTCCGACCATTGTGGCCATGTGGGGAGTGAACCAGTGGATGGAAGACCTCTATCTCTGTCTCTATCTCTGTAACTCTGTCTTTCAAATAAATAAAATAAATTTTTTTTTGACAACCAGAGTGGACAGTGAGAGAGAGAGAGACAGAGAGAAGGTCTTCCTTTTGCCGATGGTTCACCCTCCAATGGCCGCTGCGGCCAGCGCACTGCGGCCGGTGCACCACGCTGATCCGATGGCAGGAGCCAGGTGCTTCTCCTGGTCTCCCATGGGGTACAGGGCCCAAGCACTTGGGCCATCCTCCACTGCTCTCCTGGGCCACAGCAGAGAGCTGGCCTGGAAGAAGGGCAACCGGGACAGAATCCAGAGCCCCGACCAGGACTAGAACCTGGTGTGCTGGCGCCACAGAAGATGGCTCAAGTACTTGGGCCCCTGCTTCCCACCATGGGAGAGCCAGATGGAATTCCAGGCTCCTGTCTTCTGCCTGGCCCAGCCATAGCCATTGAGGCCATTTGGGGAGTGAACAGATCAGAGTGGGGCTGTAGCCTTAGCTCTGGCTAATCCTGGGAGGGGCAGGGAGATCTTGAGATTTGAAGACCAGGCTAGCTGGGTTCTTATGAAGTTCCCTGTTGTTCTGCTTTGCTTCTGCTCTTCTCTTGGTGTCTGTGTCTGGAGTATCTATTTCTACCTCTCTGCCTCCATCTCTGTTGGACTCTGTGTGTATGTGTGTGTGCTTCTCACTTTCTGCCTCTCCATCTGTCTGTCTCACCCTATTTTAACATATTTTTTAATGATTTATTTATTTATTTGAAAGGCAGAGTTACAGAGAGGCAAAGGCAGAGAGTGAGAGAGACGGAGGTTTTCCATCCGCTGCTTCACTCCCCAAGTGGCTGCAATGGCCAGAGCTGTGCAGATCCGAAGCCAGTAGCAGAGAGCTTCCTTTGGATTGTTGGTGCCCCAGGACTTGGGCCATCTTCTGCTGCTGCCACACCACAGCAGAGAGCTGGATCAGAAGAGGAGCAGCCAGGACTCGAACCGGTGCCCATATGGGATGCCGGCATTACAGGCGGCAGCTTTGCCTGGTAATCCATAGGGCCATCACTTCTTTTAACCTATTTGTGAGGCCTCTTTCTTTAACAAGGCAGCTGGGAGATGGACTCTGGGCCTGTCATTCATGTTGCAAATACCCATTCTTTGTCGTCAGCCTTGCAGCTTTGTTCAGGAGGCCCAGGCCAAGCTGCAGCTCAAGGTCCTGTTTCGATCTCTCTGTGTTCTCCTTGACTCTTTCTGCCTTTCCTGTCATGCTTAGGTTTCTCCATCCTCTCAAGTTCAACAAATATCCTTTTTATGTGAAAAGATTTCACATGTAATACATATCCCTTTATATTATGTGATTTTATGATTTCCATTGAAGTCTATATTTGATCCAAAATTTATTTTGATTAATGCTGTTTCTACTTCTTTTTTTAATTTGAATGGCAGAGAGACAGGGTGAGACAGCCCCCACCTACAGGTTCACTCCCCAGATCCCCACAGTGGCCTTCGCAGGGCCAGGTCAAAGCTGTGAGCCAAGAAATCAATCCAGGTCTTGCACGTGGGTGGCAAGAACCCAACTACCTGAGCCATCCCCTGCTGCCTCCCAGGGTCTGCATCAGCAGGAAGCTGAAGTGGGATTGGGCATCTTTACCGCTAAGCCAAATGTACCCCTGTGTTCACTTTGTACATGAAGGATAGGGATTGATTTTCATTTTAGATTTTCTAAAACATTTATTTATATATTTATTAGAAAGTCAGAGTTATCCAGAGAGAACAGGAGAGGCAGAGAGAGGTCTTCCATTCACTAGTTCACTACCCAGTTGGTTGCAATGGCCAGAGCTGTGCCAATCTGAAGCCAGGAGCCAGGAGCATTTTCTGGGTCTCCCACGTGGCTGCAGGGGCCCAAGAACTTGGAGCATCTTCTACTGCTTTCCCAGGCCATAGAAGAGACCTGGATCCAAAGTGGAGCAGTCGGGACTCAAACTGACGCCCATATGGCACTGAATTCAGGTGGTGGCTTTACCTGCTATACCACAGCACTGGCATCAATTGCTTTTATTAAAAAAATAATAAAAATTAAAAAATAAACAAAGCTCTTAAGTCTACTTTTGCCCAGAGGAACAGAAGGCACTTCTGAATAAAACAGTCAAATCCACAGAGAAACCCAGATCTCGGGTCAAACAGCCTCTGCTGAACACTGGGAAGCACTGCGCTCTGACATACTGGATTCTGGGCCGGCAGCTGTGAGAGTGCCTCCTTGTTGGGCAGGCAAGTGGACAGGGCAGCGGGTGGATCCCCTTCCTACTCAGCCCTGATTCTGGCCATTATTTTTTACATTTAATTAATTAATTAATTAATTTTTAACAGAAAACTTTTATTTAGGGGCCTGCCTGCGCTTAGGTACAGCAGGTTAAAGCCATGGCCTGAAGCACCGGTATTCCATTTGGCCACGGGTTCTAGTTCTGGCTGCTCTACTTCCAATTCAGCTCTCTGCTATGTCCTGGGAAAACAGTAGAAGATGGCCCAAGTCCTTGGGACCCTGCGCCCACATGGGAGACCCGAAGGAGGCTCCTGGCTCCTGGCTCCTGGCTTTGGATCAGCGTAGCCCTGACTGTTGTGGTCATCTGGGGAGTGAACCAGAGGATGGAAGACCTCTCTCTCTCTCTCTATCTCTCTCTGTAACTGTCTTTCAAATAAACAAAATAAATCTTTTTTAAAAAAAAACAAAACTTTTATTTAATAAATATAAATTTTGATAGTACAACTATTGGATTATAGCAGTTCTTCCCCCCATAACCACCTTCCCACCCGCAAACCATCCCATCTCCTACTCCCTATCCCATCCCAATCTTCACCAAGATTCATTTTTAATTATCTTCATATATAGAAGATCAACTCTATACTAAGTAAAGATTTCAACAGTTTGCACCCACACAGACACATAAAGTATAATGTACTATATAAAGACCACTTTTGCTGTTAATTCTCAAAGCCCAACACATTAAGGACAGAGGTCCTACATGGGGAGTAAGTGCACAGTGATTCCTGTTGTTGATTTAACAATTGACACTCTTATTTATGATGTCAGTAATCACCTGAGGCTATGGATAGCCAAGGCCATGGAAGCCTCTTGTGTTCACAAATTCCAACCTTATTTAGACAAGGCCATAATCAAAGTGAAGTTCTTTCCTCCCTTCAGAGAAAAGTACCTCCCTCTTTGATGGCCCCTTCTTTCTACTGGGATCTCACTCACAGAGATCTTTCATTTAGATCATTTTTTGGCCATGATGTCTTGGCATTCCATGTCTGGCCATCATTTAAGGCAGAAGGGAGCCTCCTCCCCCCAGTGCCTTTGTCAGCTCTTCCAGCCCAGGGCAGGTCTTCGCTCCTTTAGTATTTGGGTGGTGGGGGTGCCCAGCACCTGCTGCACCTGGAACCCTGGCCCAGCTCATCCTGTTCCCAGGGGCCCTGACTCCACAAGACAGCTGTGTCCTACAGGCAGGCTGGGTGAGCCCCTCTCTCTGGAATTCTGGGACAGAGCTGGGCCACAACAGGGACACAAGGGACAGTGATGTCTTGGCTTCCACAACAGCCACAATGTCTAGGCTCCCTTACTATGGGCAGGGCACAGGTTCTGTGGCTGTGCCAGGGCAGAATGCCCCTGGGGGGTAGGGGACAGAGTCGTCTAGCCTACCCTACTGTTCTCTGCCTCGGGGCTAGAGAGGGAACTGGGTACCCCCTTCGTGCCTGTTTCAGAGAGAAGAAATGTCAGAGGAGGGAGGGGGTTCAGGCCTGTGTCATCCAGTACAGAGGCTGCCAGCTCGCAGGGACAGTGCCCTGAGGAGGCAGGGGAATGGCAAGGAGCAAGGGGCCTGCTCCCCTGCACCCAATCCTGGGCGTACTCTTTATCTGGGCTAGGCTCTGGGGTGGCTGCTATGCTCCCCTGGCCGGTAGGAGGACATGGAACTTGGGGGAGAAGAACTGGGCCGTTGGGGTCGTCAGCTCCTCTCCCTGACGAGGCTGCCTCTCCCCATGCTGGGTCCAGGCAGCAAGAGTAGAAAGGGCCTGGCCTGCCCTGCTCTTCCCACCCATCCCCCCAGGGACTGCTTTGTAGAGCATGAGCATCCATGGTAACTCAAGGGCCAGTGGGGGCCTGCTGCCCCAGGGTGCTTGACATCCACACCCACCCCTCTCAGAGCCCAACCTGGCAGTGCCCTGCACCCCAAGAGCAGACTCTAGCTCAGTGGGCCACAGAGTGGCTGGGTGGGGAGGGCCATGTCCCTGGAGGGAAAAGTCTGGTTCTGTGAAATCCTCCACACCCTGCTCCAAAACACATAGCAGAAGCCTGTAAATTGCTCCAAAATGTGAAGTCTATAAACACGCCCCATCCCACAGCCTTGGCCACAGAGAAGTGGAAGTGGAGACTACAGACCCCACCCTGTGTCTGGCTCTGGAGAGTGTCCTCAGGCTTGGATTGGAGTCCCTGCAGCTCCAGGCTTCAACTCCACTGAGATCACCCAGAAGGGATCCGCAGATCCGGAGCAGTTACCTCCAAGGGGATCCTCTTCCTGGGGCCCAAGCCACTGCCTGCCAGGGACCTGGCCCTGTCCGGTGCCCATCCAGTCTGCATCAGCTGCTCTCTGTACTCGTGCTGCCAGTATGCGGGGCTCAGTAACCCAGGAAGCCACGTGGAGCCACAGCTCCTTTGCATGCCTGGTGTGGAGCCTGTGTCTTGGAGTAAATGGTAGAGATCTGTTCTCCATTTGGGGTAGGTGGAGGCAGGCAGGGCAGTAGCCCCAGAAAGCCTGGGACTATCATGAGGAGTTCTATTTCTGCAGACCAGTGCTCTGGCCTGGTTCCTTCTTCACAGTCAATCTCCAGGCATAACTCCAGCTCTGCCTCCTTACCTGGGCACGGGGTGCAGAAGCTATTGTGTAAAAGTCACATTTCCTTTGTGTGCTGTGGTGCCCTGTTCTTTAGAAATCTCTGGTCTTTGGGGAGGGTACCCTCGAGGGTCCACCATTGGTCAAGTCCCAGGAGGGGCACCTGGAGGCATGGCCTTTAGGGCCCCAGGATGCCTCAGGGCAAATAATTAATAAGTGATATGGACCAGTTTGCGATGGGCTAGCGGTTTTTTGACACCAGTGTTTCACTGGGTGTTGTGAAAGTGTTGGTGATGTAAGATCCCAGCCTCAGGCATCCCCACCCCCAAAACATAGACATTCACAGTGATATTTAGTCATGTGGGGATGATCGCTCAGCCTGCACTGTCTCATTTCAGCCCATTACCATGCCAGCACTGTGGGATTCCTTGGCTTCCATAAATTGCATTAGTTGTCTGTGGAATTTCTCAGTTTTCATTGCATCCTGAACTCAGTCTGTTCCATACATTTACCAAGCAATTTATCTGTTACTTTAACACAGCCCCTTGTCAGATGCCTATGTTTGAGGACCTCATGTGTCTAGGGTCAGCTGTGTGACTGGACATCTCACAGTTTGCTACTGTGCTCCAGTGTCCCAGAGTGGAATGGGAATGAAAGAAAAGCAAGGCTGTGGGAGTAGATTGAGCAAGACCCAGCCTAGCTCCTTCTCTCCAAGTGGACGCATTGTTTCTTTTTTTTTTTTTTTTTTTTTTCCTTTTTTAAAGATTTTATTTATTTTTTTTTTTATTTTATTTTTTTTTATCTTTTATTTAATGAATATAAATTTCCAAAGTACGTCTCATGGGTTACAATGGCTTTCCCCCCCATACCGTCCCTCCCACCCACCACCCTCCCCTTTCCCACTCCCTCTCCCCTTCCATTCACATCAAGATTCATTTTCGATTATCTTAGTATACAGAAGATCAGCTTAGTATACCTTAAGTAAGGATTTCAACAGTTTGTTCCCACACAGAAACATAAAGTGAAAAATAATAGATGATTTTTTTTTAAATGATGATGAAATCAGATCAGACCTATTGTCATGTTTAATCCCAGTGAGAGTCAAGTTGGGAATTGATAGTTTCTTTTCTTTTTTTTTTTTTTTTTTAACAGGAGATCAGTTTAGTGTACATTAAGTAAAGATTTCAACAGTTTGCACCCCCATAGAAACACAAAGTGAAATATACTGTTTGAGTACTCGTTATAGCATTAAGCCTCAGTGTACAGCACATTAAGGACAGAGATCCTACATGAGGAGTAAGTGCACAGTGACTCCTGTTGTTGACTTTACAAATTGACACTCCTGTTTATGGCATCAGTAATCTCCCTATGCACCAGTCATGAGTTTCCAAGGCTATGGAAGCCCCTTGAGTTCTCCGACTCTTATCTTGTTTAGACAAGGTCATAGTCAAAGTGGAGGTTCTCTCCTCCCTTCAGAGAAAGGCACCTCCCTCTTTGAAGACCTGTTCTTTCCACTGGGATCTCACTCACAGAGATCTTTTTGCCAGAGTGTCTTGGCTTTCCATGCCTGAAATACTCTCATGGGCTTTTCAGCCAGATCCGAGTGCCTTTAGGGCTGATTCTGAGGCCAGAGTGCTATTTAGGACATCTGCCATTCTATGAGTCTGCTGAGTATCTCACTTCCCATGTTGGATCACTCTCCCCTTTATTTATTCTATCGGTTAGTGTTAGCAGATACTAGACTTGTTTATGTGCTCCCTTTGACTCTTAGTCCTTTCATTATGATCAATTGTGAACTGAAATTGATCACTTGGACTAGTGAGATGGCATTGGCACATGCCACCTTGATGGGATTGAATTGGAATCCCCTAGTATGTTTCCAACTCTACCAATTGGGGCAAGTCAGCCCGAGCATGCCCCAAATTATACATCTCTTCCCTCTCTTATTCCCACTTTTATGTTTAACAGGGATCACATTTCAGTTAATTTTCAACACTTAAGAATAACTGTGTGATAATTACAGAATTAAACCAGTCATATTAAGTAGAACAGACAAAAAAAAAAATACTATGAGGGATAATGTATTAAGTTGTCCATTAGCAGTCAGGGCTATGCTGATCAAGTCACCATTTCTCATAGTGTCCATTTCACTTCAACAGGTTTCCTTTTTGGTGTTCAGTCAGTTGTCACCGATCAGGGAGAACATATGGTATTTGTCCCTTTGGGACTGGCTTACTTCACTCAGCATGATGTGTTCCAGATTCCTCCATTTTGTTGCAAATGACTGGATTTCGTTGTTTCTTACTGCGGTATAGTATTCTAAAGAATACATATCCCATAATTTCTTTATCCAGTCTACCATTGATGGGCATTTAGGTTGGTTCCAGGTCTTGGCTATTGTGAATTGTGCTGCAATAAACATTAGGGTGCAGACCGCTTTTTTCTTTATCAATTTAAACTCCTTTGGGTAAATTCCAAGGAGTGGGATGGCTGGGTCGAACGGTAGGGTTATATTCAGGTTTCTGAGGAATCTCCAGACTGATTTCCATAGTGGCTTCACCAGTTTGCATTCCCACCAACAGTGGGTTAGTGTCCCTTTTTCCCCACATCCTCGCCAGCATCTGTTGTTGGTAGATTTCTGTATGTGAGCCATTCTAACCGGGGTGAGGTGAAACCTCATTGTGCTTTTGATTTGCATTTCCCTGATTGCTAGTGACCTTGAACATTTTTTCATGTGCCTGTTGGCCATTTGGATTTCCTCTTTTGAAAAATGTCTATTGAAGTCCTTGGCGCATCTCTTAAGTGGGTTGTTGGTTTTGTTTTTGTGGAGTTTCTTGATCTCTTTGTAGATTCTGGTTATTAACCCTTTATCTGTTGCATAGTTTGCAAATATTTTTTCCCATTCTGTCGGTTGTCTCTTCACTCTCCTGACTGTTTCTTTTGCAGTAAAGAAACTTCTCAATTTGATGCAATCCCAATAGTTGATTTTGGCTTTGACTGTCTGTGCCTCCCGGGTTTTTCCAGAAATTCTTTGCCTGTGCCAATATCTTGAAGGGTTTCTCCAATGTTCTCTAATAACTTAATGGTGTCAGGACGTAGATTTAGGTCTTTAATCCACGTTGAGTGGATTTTTGTGTAAGGTGTAAGGTAGGGGTCTTGCTTCATGATTCTGCACGTGGAAATCCAGTTTTCCCAGCACCATTTATTGAATAGACTGTCCTTGCTCCAGGAATTAGTTTTAGATCCTTGATCAAATATAACTTGGCTGTAGATGTTTGGGTTGATTTCTGGTGTTTCAATTCTGTTCCATTGGTCTATCCATCTGTTTCTGTACCAGTACCATGCTGTTTTGATTACAACTGCCCTGTAGTATGTCCTGAAGTCTGGTATTGTGATGCCTCCGGCTTTGTTTTTGTTGTACAAGATTGCTTTAGCTATTCGAGGTCTCTTGTGCCTCCATATGAATTTCAGCATCATTTTTTCTAGATCTGCGAAGAATGTCTTTGGTATCTTGATTGGGATTGCATTGAATCTATAAATTGCTTTTGGGAGAATGGACATTTTGATGATGTTGATTCTTCCAATCCATGAGCATGGAAGATTTTTCCATTTTTTGGTATCCTCTTCTATTTCTTTCTTTAAGGTTTTGTAGTTTTCATCGTAGAGATCTTTAACGTCCTTGGTTAAGTTTATTCCAAGGTATCTGATTGTTTTTGTAGCTATTGTGAATGGGATTGATCTTAGCAGCTCTTTCTCAGTCATGGCATTGCTTGTGTATACAAAGGCTGTTGATTTTTGTGCATTGATTTTATATCCTGCCACTTTGCCAAACTGCTCTATGAGTTCCAATAGTCTCTTAGTAGAGTTCTTTGGATCCTCTAAGTACAGAATCATATCGTCTGCAAAGAGGGATAGTTTGACTTCTTCCTTCTTGATTTGTATTCCTTTGATTTCTTTTTCTTGTCTGATGGCTCTGGCTAAAACTTCCAGAACTATGTTAAATAGCAGTGGTGAGAGTGGGCATCCCTGCCTGGTGCCAGATTTCAGTGGAAATGCTTCCAAATTTTCCCCATTCAATAGGATGCTGGCTGTGGGTTTTTTATAAATTGCTTTGATTATATTGAGGAATGTTCCTTCTATACCCAATTTGCTTAGAGTTTTCATCATGAAAGGGTGTTGAATTTTATCAAATGCTTTCTCTGCATCAATTGAGATAATCATATGGTTTTTCTTCTGCAGTCTGTTAATGTGGTGAATCACATTGATTGATTTGCGAATGTTGAACCATCCCTGCATACCAGGGATAAATCCCACTTGGTCTGGGTGGATGATTTTCCTGATGTGTTGTTGTATTCTATTGGCCAGAATTTTATTGAGGATTTTTGCGTCTATGTTCATCAGGGATATTGGTCTGTAATTTTCTTTCAGTGCTGCATCTTTCTCTGGCTTAGGGATTAAGGTGATGCTGGCTTCATAGAAAGAATTTGGGAGGATTCCCTCTTCTTCAATTGTTCTGAATAGTTTGAGAAGAAATGGGATTAGTTCTTCTTTAAATGTCTGGTAGAATTCAGCAGTGAATCCATCTGGTCCTGGGCTTTTCTTTGTCGGGAGGGCCTTTATTACTGTTTCAATTTCTGTTTCAGTTATGGGTCTATTTAGGTTTTCGATGTCTTCATGGTTCAATTTTGGTAGATTGCATGTGTCCAGGAATCTATCCATTTCTGATAGGTTTTCCTGTTTGCTGGCATACAGGTCCTTGTAGTAATTTCTGATGATTCTTTTTATTTCTGTGGTGTCTGTTGTTACGTTTCCTTTTTCATCTCTGATTTTATTGATTTGGGTCTTTTCTCTTCTTTTTTTAGTTAGTTGGGCCAATGGGGTGTCAATTTTGTTTATTTTTTCAAAAAACCAGCTTCTCGCTTGGCTGATTTTTTGTAATGTTTTTTTGGATTCAATCCTGTTAATTTCTTCTCTGGTTTTAATTATTTCTCTTCTCCTACTAGATTTGGGTTTGGTTTGCTGCAGTTTTTCTAGGTCCTTGAGGTGCGCTGAAAGCTCATTTATTTGGTACCTTTCCAATTTCTTGATATAGGCACCTATTGCTATAAATTTGCCTCTCAATACTGCTTTTGCTGTATCCCATAAGTTTTGATATGTTGTGTTGTTGTCTTCATTTACTTCCAGAAAGTTTTTGATTTCTCTTTTGATTTCTTGAATGACCCAGTGTTCATTCAGGAGCATGTTGTTCAGTCTCCATGTGTTTGCATACTTTCTGGGGTTTCCTGAGTTGCTAATTTCCAGCTTCATCCCGCTGTGGTCTGAGAAGCTGCATGGTATGATTCTAATTCTTTTAAATTTGCTGAGACTTGCTTTATGTCCTAGTATGTGATCAATCCTAGAGAAGGTTCCATGCGCTGCTGAGAAGAATGTGAAGTCTGTAGATGTAGGGTTGAAAGTTCTGTAGATATCTGTTAGATCCATTTGGGCAATAGTGTCAATTAAATCTGCTGTTTCCTTGTTGATCTTCTGTCCGGATGATCTGTCTATTTCTGAGAGTGGAGTATTGAAGTCCCCCAGTACTATTGTATTGGAATCTAAATCTCCCTTTAAGTCCCTTAACATATCTTTTAAATAGACCGGTGCCCTGTAATTAGGTGCATATACATTTATAATAGTTACATCTTCCTGTTGAATTGAACCCTTAATCATTATATAGTGTCCCTCTTTGTCTCTCTTAACAGTTTTTGTATTAAAGTTTATTTTGTCTGATATTAATATGGCTACACCTGCTTTTTTTTGGTTTCTGTTGGCATGGAATATCTTTTTCCAACCTTTCACTTTCAGTCTGCATGCCTCTTTGTTAGAGAGATGTGTTTCTTGTAGGCAACAAATAGTTGGGTTGTGTTCTGTGAGCCAGTCAGCTAAACGGTGTCTTTTAACTGAAGAATTCAGACCATTAATGTTCAATGTGACAATTGATACGTAGTGACTTTGCCCTGCCATTTTCCCGGAAATATTTTCTAGTATATGCTTTGAGCTTCCCATGCTCTTTTACTGGTAGGTGTTCTTCCTTTCCCTTCTTTCATATTGATGGCCGTGTTTCTGTGTTTCTGAGTGTAGCACATCTTTAAGTATCTTTTGCAGGGCCGGACGAGTGGCCACAAAGTCTTTCAATTTCTGTTTGCTATGAAAGGTCTTTATTTCACCTTCATTCACAAATGAGAGCTTGGCAGGATATAATATTCTGGGCTGGCAATTTTTCTCTCTTAGCACCTGTGCTATGTCTCGCCATTCCCTCCTAGCTTGTAGGGTTTCTGATGAGAAGTCAGCTGTGAGTCTGATTGGAGATCCTCTGAGAGTAATCTGACGTTTCTCTCTTGCACATTTTAGGATCTTTTCTTTATGTTTCACTGTGGTAAGTTTAATTACCACGTGTCGTGGTGAGGATCTCTTTTGGTCATGTTTATTGGGGGTTCTATGAGCTTCCTGTAGTAGGATATCTCTGTCCTTCTCCAAACCTGGAAAGTTCTCTGCTAGTATCTCACTAAAAAGGCCTTCCAATCCTTTCTCTCTCTCCATGCCTTCAGGAACTCCTAGAACTCGAATGTTGGTTTTTTTAATAGTATCCTGTAGATTCCCAACAATATTTTTCAGGTTTCTAATTTCCTCTTCTTTTCTTTGGTTTGACTGTATGTTTTCCTGTGCTCTATCTTCTAAGTCCGATATTCTCTCTTCTGCTTCACCCATTCTGTTTTTAAGGCTTTCTAATGTGTTTGTCATTTGATCTATTGAGCTCTTCATTTCATTTTGATTTCTCTTGACTATTACACTTTCCTGTTCTACTAGTTTCTGAGTTTCATTTTGACTCTTCCTTAAAATTTCATTTTCACGAGAAAGATTTTCAATCTTGTCCATTAAGGATTTCTGTAGTTCAAGGATTTGCTTTTGAAAACTTCTAAATGTTCTTATCATAAATTTTTTGAAATCCGTATCTTGCATTTCTTCTATCTCATCATCTTCATACTCTTGGCTTGGGGTGTTTTGCTTATTTGGAGGCATCATAGTGTCATCGTTGATCTTGCTCCCTCTATTTCTGTGTTTGTTACTCGGCATAGTTAATTCTTCTTGCGTCACTGTGCGCTTTTTTTTTTCTTTTTTTTTTTTTTTATACTGTGTCCGTGTTAAGTGGACTGCCTGCTTTTGGAGGAGCCTTGGAGGCTTGAGATGGGTGGGGCCTGAGAGCTCTGCCTGGTTCTTCCAGGTTAAGGGTGTGCAAAGGTGACACCCTCAGGTTATGCGTGGTAAATCTCTCTCTTTTTATTTATTTATTTATTTTATTTATTCAGGGGGTAAGTAACACTGCAGGGCAGGGCTGTGCAGAATTGATGGTATTTAGCTTCCAGTCTTTGGCTCCTCTGGACTCCCACTGGGTTGCCTAGGCTACTGAATTGTAGTGACTCAGTTCCTTAACTCTCCCCCACTGATATGTAAATCCAAAGAGGAGGCCTGCTCTTTGTCTCTTGGGAATTCTTCAAGTCTTGCAGGCTTGTAACCTTTGCAAGGTTAGGGGGAAGAGAAACCCCGAAGCTTTTTTTTTTCCTTCTTTCCGGTAGTGAGTTTGCTGCACTTTCCGGCCCCCCTCTAGATTCTGACCCCCGTTTCCCCACCAATGTCTCGGGTTATTGAGCTCACCTCCCCTTCCAGCGCCGATGTGTGGACTCGGAGCCCTGAGCGTCTCAAGTCTCCCCGCTGTTTTCTGTGTGGTGTGCACTCTCCTTGGAGCACTGTCGCGCAGTGGACGCATTGTTTCTTTTTCCTTTCTATTCTGCAGTGAAGCCTTCAGAGCTTTTAGTTTTTGTTGTATTTTCCAGTTGTAAAGTTTCCATTTGGTTTTTCCTTGTATCTTCTTTTTATTTGCTGTGAGTTTCTGTTTGTTTGTTGAGCTACACATTGTATTTGTTTCAAGTGTGTTTGCACGTGCTCATTCAAGCATTTTTATCACAGGTACTTTAAAATTTTGTCCAAAGGTAACAGTATCCCTGTCATCTCATTTTTAATGTCTGTTGATTCTCTTTTTTTTTTTTCACTCCCTTTGATATATTCCTGGTTCTTGGCACAACGAATTATTTTCTATTAAAATCTATACATGTTGGGGGCGGAGCCAAGATGGCGGAATAGTGAGGGCACGCACCTATAGTCCGGGAAAATTTAGTTTAATAAAAGGGGAGTTACGGTAGCCTCAGAAAAAAGAACCAGGAAAATATTGCAGAGGAAACTCTTCTGGATCCAGTGGCCGTGAATCGGAGGACCTACTGGGAGAACAAGGTCGCCCACCGCGCAGAAGACGAGCCGCGGGACTGAGCCACGGGACCGAGCTGCGGAAGCCAAGCCGTGGGACCGAGCTGTGCAAGCTGCAGGGTCTGCGCGCCAGTGCTCGAAGGGGAGTGTGTGCCACACAGACAACAGCGGGGAGACTTGGGACGTCCAGGGCTCCGAGTCCACACATCGGCGCTGGAAGGGGAGCGGACCTGTGTGGAGAGCGTGGGAGCCCACAGTTCGGGACACCAGCGGCAGACTCAACACACCAGCGCTGTAACGCGAGGTGAGCCGAACCTCAATAGCCCGAGACACCGGCAGGCAAGCGGAGAGAGGAGACTAGAGGGAACGACCCCCGGGTCGGGGGGACTTCACCAGGCTAACTGGAAGAGAGAGAGAGGGAAAAAAAAAGGTGACTGGTACGGACACGGGTTTCTCTCTCTCCGCTCACCTCTCAAGGGCGAGCAAGGCAAAGAGCAGGCGCCATCTTGGACATACGTCATAAGCAGAGCGACCTCAGGTCTGCACCAGCCCTGAGCCTAGCAGAAAAACCTGACTCTGGGCGGGGCGAATTAACAGGAGATTAGGACCTAGTAAATTTGTGGTGCTACTGAACGGAGACTGTGAAAAAAGAGACGGTGGGGGAGAGAACTCACGGAATTCACATGAGCACTCTCCAGAGACGCTACAATTCCGTAACTTTGGCAACCCAGTGGGAGACTGAAGGAGAATTTGAGCCCACTCTAAGGGCCGAACAGATTCCCTGTGTGGTCCTTGGGAAAGAGCTTCCGATCTCTGGCTCCTGCGGGTATATCATTTGCCTGCTAACTACCTCCAACTTCGTTCAGCTGTGCAGAATAACTTCCCTTTTGAATCAAAAAAAAAAAAAGAGAGAGAGAGAGAGAGAGAGGTTTACCACGCCTAACCTGGGAGTGTCACCTTTGGCACACCAAACAGAGCTCTCAGGCCACACCCATCTCAAGCCCTAAGGCTCCATCAAAAACAGATAGTCCACTTAATCTAGAGTCATAGTATAACAAGAAAAAGCATCACAGTGAAGAAACCAAATATCTCCAATATGCCAAATAACAAACGCAAAAACCAAGGTAATAAAAACAAGGAAGTCACCATGAAGCCCTCAAATGAAAAAGACACCCCAATTCAAGATTATGAGGATGATGACATAGAAGAAATGCAAGAAGCAGATCTCAAAAAATTGATAAGAACATTAAGAAGTTCTCAAAAACAAATTCTTGAACTACAGAAGTCCTTAATGGACAAGATAGATAATCTCTCTTGTGAAAATGAAATATTAAGGAGGAATCAAAATGAAACGAAACAACTAGTACAACAGGAAACTGGGATAGTGACTGAAGTGAAGAATTCAATAGATCAAATGAAAAACACAATAGAGAGCCTTACAAACAGAATGGGTGAAGCAGAAGAGAGAATATCGGACTTAGAAGACAGAGAACAGGAAAGGATACAGTCAAACCAAAGAAAAGAAGAGGAAATTAGAAATCTAAAACATATTGTCGGGAATCTTCAGGATACTATTAAAAAACCCAACATTCGGGTTCTAGGAGTTCCTGAAGGCATGGAGAGGGAGAAAGGATTAGAAGGCCTTTTTAGTGAGATATTAGCAGAAAATTTCCCAGGTTTGGAGAAGGACAGAGACATCCTAGTACAGGAAGCTCACAGAACCCCTAATAAACACGACCAAAAGAGATCCTCACCACGACACGTTGTAATTAAACTCTCCACAGTGAAACATAAAGAAAAGATCCTAAAATGTGCAAGAGAGAAACGTCAGATTACTCTCAGAGGATCTCCAATCAGACTCACAGCTGACTTCTCATCAGAAACTCTACAAGCTAGGAGGGAATGGCGAGATATAGCCCAAGTACTAAGAGAGAACAACTGCCAGCCCAGAATATTATATCCTGCAAAGCTATCATTTGTGAATGAAGGTGAAATAAAGACTTTTCATAGCAAACAGAAATTGAAAGAATATGTTGCTACTCGTCCAGCCCTGCAAAAGATGCTTAAAGATGTGTTACACACAGAAACAAAGAAACACGGTCATCAATATGAAAGAAGGTAAAGGAAGGAAAGCTCACAGCAAAAGATCACAGGGAATTCAAAGCATATATTAGAACTTATCTTGGGCAAATGGCAGGGCAAAGTTACCACTTATCATTAGTCACATTGAACGTGAATGGCCTGAACTGTCCAGTTAAAAGACACCGATTGGCTGATTGGGTTACGGAGAAAAACCCATCTATTTGCTGCTTACAAGAAACACATCTTTCCAACAAAGATCCATACAGACTGAAAGTGAAAGGCTGGAAAAAGATATACCATGCCAACAGAAATGAAAAAAGAGCGGGCGTAGCCATCTTAATATCAGACATCATAAACTTTACCACAAAAACCATTAAGAGAGACAAAGAGGAACACTACATAATGATTAAGGGATCAATTCAACAGGAAGATATAACAATTATCAATGTATATGCCCCTAAGTACAGGGCACCGGTTTATCTAAAAGATTTGTTAACAGACTTAAAGGGAGACTTAGACCCCAATACAATAGTACTGGGGGACTTCAATACTCCACTCTCAGAAATAGACAGATCAATAGGACAGAAGATCAACAAGGATACAGTAGATTTAAACGACACTATAGCCCAAATGGATCTAACAGATATCTACAGAACTTTCAATCCTACAGCTAAAAATTTTACATTCTTCTCAGCAGTACATGGAACCTTCTCTAGGATTGACCACATACTAGGCCATAAAGCAAGTCTCAGCAAATTCAAAAGAATTAGAATCATACCATGCAGCTTCTCAGACCATAAAGGAATGAAGTTGGAAATTAGCAACTCAGGAATCCCTAGAGCATACGCAAACACATGGAGATTGAACAACATGCTCCTGAATGAACAATGGGTCATAGAAGAAATCAAAAGAGAAATCAAAAACTTTCTGGAAGTAAATGAGGATAACAGCACAACATACCAAAACTTATGGGATGGAGCAAAAGCAGTGTTAAGAGGGAAGTTTATATCAATAGGTGCCTACATCAAGAAATTGGAAAGGCACCAAATAGATGAGCTTTCAAATCACCTCAAGGACCTAGAAAACCTACAGCAAACCAGACCCAAATCTAGTAGGAGAAGAGAAATAATTAAAATCAGAGAAGAAATCAACAGGATTGAATCAAGAAAAACATTACAAAAAATCAGCCAAACGAGGAGCTGGTTTTTTGAAAAAATAAACAAAATTGACACCCCATTGGCCCAACCAACTAAAAAAAGAAGAGAAAAGACCCCAATCAATAAAATCAGAGATGAAAAAGGAAACATAACAACAGACACCACAGAAATAAAAAGAATCATCAGAAATTACTACAAGGACTTGTATGCCAGCAAACAGGGAAACCTATCAGAAATGGATACATTCCTGGACACATGCAACATACCTAAATTGAACAAGGAAGACATAGAAAACCTAAACAGACCCATAACTGAGACAGAAATTGAAACAGTAATAAAGGCCCTCCCGACAAAGAAAAGCCCAGGACCAGATGGATTCACTGCTGAATTCTACCAGACATTTAAAGAAGAACTAACTCCAATTCTTCTCAAACTATTCAGAACAATTGAAGAAGAGGGAATCCTCCCAAATTCTTTCTATGAAGCCAGCATCACCTTAATTCCTAAGCCGGAAAAAGATGCAGCACTGAAAGAGAATTACAGACCAATATCCCTGATGAACATAGATGCAAAAATACTCAATAAAATTCTCGCCAATAGAATGCAACAACACATCAGAAAGATCATCCACCCAGACCAAGTGGGATTTATCCCTGGTATGCAGGGAAGGTTCAATCTGCGCAAAACAATCAATGTGATACACCACATTAACAGACTGCAGAAGAAAAACCATATGATTATCTCAATAGATGCTGAGAAAGCATTTGATAAAATACAACACCCTTTCATGATGAAAACTCTAAGCAAACTGGGTATGGAAGGAACATTCCTCAATACAATCAAAGCAATTTATGAAAAACCCATGGCCAACATCCTATTGAATGGGGAAAAGTTGGAAGCATTTCCACTGAGATCTGGGACCAGACAGGGATGTCCACTCTCACCACTGCTATTCAATATAGTTCTGGAGGTTCTAGCCAGAGCTATTAGGCAAGAAAAAGAAATTAAAGGGATACAAATTGGGAAGGAAGAACTCAAACTATCCCTCTTTGCAGATGATATGATTCTTTACTTAGGGGACCCAAAGAACTCTACTGAGACTATTGAAACTCATAGAAGATTTTGGCAAAGTAGCAGGATATAAATCAATGCACAAAAATCAACAGCCCTTGTATACACAGACAATGCCATGGCTGAGGAAGAACTTCTAAGATCAATCCCATTCACAATAACTACAAAAACAATCAAATACCTTGGAAGAAACTTAACCAAGGACGTTAAAGATCTCTACGATGAAAATTACAAAACCTTAAAGAAAGAAATAGAAGAGGATACCAAGAAATGGAAAAATCTTCCATGCTCATGGATTGGAAGAATCAATATCATCAAAATGTCCATTCTCCCAAAAGCAATTTATACATTCAATGCAATACCAATCAAGATACCGAAGACCTTCTTCTCAGATCTGGAAAAATTGGTGCTGAAATTTATATGGAGGCACAAGAGACCTCGAATAGCTAAAGCAATCTTGTACAACAAAAACAAAGCCGGAGGCATCACAATACCAGATTTCCGGACATACTACAGGGCAGTTGTAATCAAAACAGCATGGTACTGGTACAGAAACAGATGGATAGACCAATGGAACAGAATTGAAACACCAGAAATCAACCCAAACATCTACAGCCAACTTATATTTGATCAAGGATCTAAAACTAATTCCTGGAGCAAGGACAGTCTATTCAATGAATGGTGCTGGGAAAATTGGATTTCCACGTGCAGAATCATGAAGCAAGACCCCTACCTTACACCTTACACAAAAATCCACTCAACATGGATTAAAGACCTAAATCTACGACCTGACACCATCAAGTTACTAGAGAACATTGGAGAAACCCTTCAAGATATTGGCACAGGCAAAGAGTTTCTGGAAAAGACCCGGGAGGCACAGGCAGTCAAAGCCAAAATTAACTATTGGGATTGCATCAAATTGAGAAGTTTCTGTACTGCAAAAGAAACAGTCAGGAGAGTGAAGAGACAACCGACAGAATGGGAAAAAATATTTGCAAACTATGCAACAGATAAAGGGTTAATAACCAGAATCTACAAAGAGATCAAGAAACTCCACAAAAACAAAACCAACAACCCACTTAAGAGATGCGCCAAGGACTTCAATAGACATTTTTCAAAAGAGGAAATCCAAATGGCCAACAGGCACATGAAAAAATGTTCAAGGTCACTAGCAATCAGGGAAATGCAAATCAAAAGCACAATGAGGTTTCACCTTAACCCGGTTAGAATGGCTCACATACAGAAATCTACCAACAACAGATGCTGGCGAGGATGTGGGGAAAAAGGGACACTAACCCACTGTTGGTGGGAATGCAAACTGGTGAAGCCACTATGGAAATCAGTCTGGAGATTCCTCAGAAACCTGAAGATAACCCTACCATTCGACCCAGCCATCCCACTCCTTGGAATTTACCCAAAGGAGTTTAAATTGATAAACAAAAAAGCGGTCTGCACCCTAATGTTTATTGCAGCACAATTAACAATAGCCAAGACCTGGAACCAACCTAAATGCCCATCAATGGTAGACTGGATAAAGAAATTATGGGATATGTATTCTTTAGAATACTATACCGCAGTAAGAAACAACGAAATCCAGTCATTTGCAACAAAATGGAGGAATCTGGAACACATCATGCTGAGTGAAGTAAGCCAGTCCCAAAGGGACAAATACCATATGTTCTCCCTGATCGGTGACAACTGACTGAACACCAAAAAGGAAACCTCCTGAAGTGAAATGGACACTATGGGAAACGGTGACTTGATCAGCATAGCTCTGACTGCTAATGGACAACTTAATACATTATCCCTCTTAGTAGTTTTTTTGTCTGTTCTACTTAATATGACTGGTTTAATTCTGTAATTATCACACAGTTATTCTTAAGTGTTGAAAGTTAACTGAAATGTGATCCCTGTTAAACATAAGAGTGGGAATAAGAGAGGGAAGAGATGTATAATTTGGGGCATGCTCGGGCTGACTTGCCCCAATTGGTAGAGTTGGAAACATACCAGGGGATTCCAATTCAATCCCATCAAGGTGGCATGTGCCAATGCCATCTCACTATTCCAAGTGATCAATTTCAGTTCACAATTGATCATAATGAAAGGACTAAGAGTCAAAGGGATCACATAAACAAGTCTAGTATCTGCTAACACTAACCGATAGAATAAATAAAAGGGAGAGTGATCCAACATGGGAAGTGAGATACTCAGCAGACTCATAGAATGGCGGATGTCCTAAATAGCACTCTGGCCTCAGAATCAGCCCTAAAGGCATTCGGATCTGGCTGAAAAGCCCATGAGAGTATTTCAGGCATGGAAAGCCAAGACACTCTGGCAAAAAGATCTCTGTGAGTGAGACCCCAGTGGAAAGAACAGGTCTTCAAAGAGGGAGGTGCCTTTCTCTGAAGGGAGGAGAGAACCTCCACTTTGACTATGACCTTGTCTAAACAAGATAAGAGTCGGAGAACTCAAGGGGCTTCCATAGCCTTGGAAACTCATGACTGGTGCATAGGGAGATTACTGATGCCATAAACAGGAGTGTCAATTTGTAAAGTCAACAACAGGAGTCACTGTGCACTTACTCCTCATGTAGGATCTCTGTCCTTAATGTGCTGTACACTGAGGCTTAATGCTATAACGAGTACTCAAACAGTATATTTCACTTTGTGTTTCTATGGGGGTGCAAACTGTTGAAATCCTTACTTAATGCATACTAAACTGATCCTCTGTAAAAAAAAAAAAAAAAAAAAAAAAAAAGAAATTCTCAACTCCCAACTTGACTCTCACTGGGATTAAACATGACAATAGGTCTGATC
Organism: Oryctolagus cuniculus; assembly: GCF_964237555.1. Lineage (NCBI taxonomy): Eukaryota > Metazoa > Chordata > Mammalia > Lagomorpha > Leporidae > Oryctolagus > Oryctolagus cuniculus. The sequence goes on along the minus strand of NC_091440.1, from coordinate 100,528,007 downwards.
TGATTTCATCATCATTTAAAAAAAATCATCTATTATTTTTCACTTTATGTTTCTGTGTGGGAACAAACTGTTGAAATCCTTACTTAAGGTATACTAAGCTGATCTTCTGTATATTAAGATAATCGAAAATGAATCTTGATGTGAATGGAAGGGGAGAGGGAGTGGGAAAGGGGAGGGTTGTGGGCGGGAGGGACGGTATGGGGGCGGGAAGCCATTGTAACCCATGAGTCGTACTTTGGAAATTTATATTCATTAAATAAAAGATAAAAAAAAAAGAATCTACAAAGAGATCAAGAAACTCCACAAAAACAAAACCAACAACCCAATTAAGAGATGGGCCAAGGACCTCAATAGACATTTTTCAAGAGAGGAAATCCAAATGGCCAACAGGCACATGAAAAAATGTTGAAGATCACTAGCAATCAGGGAAATGCAAATCAAAACCACAATGAGGTTTCACCTTAACCCGGTTAGAATGGCTCACATTCAGAAATCTACCAACAACAGATGCTGGCGAGGATGTGGGGAAAAAGGGACACTAACCCACTGTTGGTGGGAATGCAAACTCGTCAAGCCACTATGGAAGTCTGTCTGGAGATCCCTCAGAAACCTGAAGATAACCCTACCGTTCGACCCAGCCATCCCACTCCTTGGAATTTACCCAAAGGAATTTAAATCGGCAAACAAAAAAGCAGTCTGCAGCCCGATGTTTGTTGCAGCTCAATTCACAATAGCTAAGACCTGGAACCAACCTAAATGCCCATCAACGGTGGACTGGATAAGGAAATTATGGGATATGTACTCTTTAGAATACTATACCGCAGTAAGAAACAATGAAGTCCAGTCATTTGCAACAAAATGGAGGAATCTGGAACACATCATGCTGAGTGAAGTAGGCCAGTCCCAAAGGGACAGGTACCATATGTTCTCCCTGATCGGTGACAACTGACTGAACACCAAAAAGGAAACCTCCTGAAGTGAATTGGACACTATGGGAAACGGTGACTTGATCAGCATAGCGCTGACTGTTAATGAACAACTTAATACATTATCCCTCTTAGTAGTTTTTTTGTCTGTTCTACTTAATATGACTGGTTTAATTCTGTAATTAATACACAGTTATTCTTGGGTGTTGAAAATTAACTGAAATGTGATCCCTGTTAAACGTAAGAGTGGGAATAAGAGAGGGAAGAGATGTATAATTTGGGACATGCTCAATCTGACTTGCCCCAAATGGTAGAGTTACAAACATACCAGGGGATTCCAATTCAATCCCATCAAGGTGGCATGTACCAATGCCATCTCACTAGTCCAAGTGATCAATTTCAGTTCACAACTGATCATAATGAAAGGACTAAGAGTCAAAGGGAGCACATAAACAAGTCTAGTACCTGCTAACACTAACCGATGGAATAAATAAAGGGGAGAGTGATCCAACATGGGAAGTGTGGCCGGCGCCGCGGCTCACTAGGCTAATCCTCCGCCTAGCGGCGCCGGCACACCGGGTTCTAGTCCCGGTTGGGGCGCCGGATTCTGTCCCGGTTGCCCCTCTTCCAGGCCAGCCCTCTGCTGTGGCCAGGGAGTGCAGTGGAGGATGGCCCAGGTGCTTGGGCCCTGCACCCCATGGGAGACCAGGAAAAGCACCTGGCTCCTGGCTCCTGCCATTGGATCAGCACGGTGCGCCGGTCGCAGCGCGCCGGCCGCGGCGGCCATTGGAGGGTGAACCAACGGCAAAGGAAGACCTTTCTCTCTCTCTCTCTCTCTCTCACTATCCACTCTGCCTGTCAAAAAAAAAAAAAAAAAAAAAAAAAACCATGGGAAGTGAGATACTCAGCAGACTCATAGAATGGCAGATGTCCTAAATAGCACTCTGGCCTCAGAATCAGCCCTAAAGGCACTCGGATCTGGCTGAAAAGCCCATGAGAGTATTTCAGGCATGGAAAGCCAAGACACTCTGGCAAAAATCTCTGCGAGTGAGATCCCAGTGGAAAGAACAGGTCATCAAAGAGGGAGGTACCTTTCTCTGAAGGGAGGAGAGAACCTCCACTTTGACTATGACCTTGTCTAAACAAGATAAGGGTTGGAGAACTCAGAGGGCTTCCATAGCCTTGGAAACTCATGACTGGAGCATAGGGAGACTACTGATGCCATAGACAGGAGTGTCAATTTGTAAAGTCAACAACAGGAGTCACTGTGCACTTACTCCTCATGTAGGATCTCTGTCCTTAATGTGCTGTGTATTGAGATTTAATGCTATAACGAGTACTCAAACAATATATTTCACTTTGTGTTTCTATGGGGGTGCAAACTGTTGAAATCTTTATTTAATGCATACTAAACTGATCCTCTGTAAAAAAAAAAAAAAAGAAAGAAAGAAAGAAAGAAAGAAAGAAAGAAAGAAAGAAAGAAAGAAAGAAAGAAAGAAAGAAACTATCAACTCCCAACTTGACTCTCACTGGGATTAAACATGACAATAGGTCTGATCTGATTTCATCATCATTTAAAAAAAATCATCTATTATTTTTCACTTTATGTTTCTGTGTGGGAACAAACTGTTGAAATCCTTACTTAATGTATACTAAGCTGATCTTCTGTATATTAAGATAATCGAAAATGAATCTTGATGTGAATGGAAGGGGAGAGGGAGTGGGAAAGGGGAGGGTTGTGGGTGGGAGGGACCGTATGTGGGGGAAGCCATTGTAATCCATAAATCGTACTTTGGAAATTTATATTCATTAAATAAAAGTTAAAAAAAAGATATTTCTTTTCATTTTATTTGAAAGAGAGCTAGCCTCCATCCAGTGCCCCACTCCCCAAATGCCTACAACAGGCAATGCTCAGCTATGCCAAAACCAGGAGACTAGAACTCAATCTGGGTATTCCAAGGAAGTAGCAGGAACCCAAGTAGTTGCACTATCATCTGCTGTCTTCTAGGGTGCCTTAGCCAGAAGCTGGGTCAGAAGCCAAATAGTTCAGACTCAACCCAGGCACCTTCATATGGAATGTGGGTCTCCCGTGCAGCAGTTTAATAACTGTGTGAACATCCAACCCTCTGGGAGTCTTTTGAAGGCTCTCCATGGGCTCAAGAAATCTGTACACAAGAAAATATGCAGAGCTATGGCTGTTCTGTGGATCAGCTGAGTAGTAAAGTCAGTGAAAATCAACTCTCATTGCAACCTGGGCTTGCTACAGAACTTTCCTTTGCTCTGATCCTTACTCAGAACTGTCATCCCATAGGTGACTTAAGTTGAAGTCGGGACACTAGTTTTTTCCAAAATACAAAGAAGACCACCAAGCACTGCACCTGTTTGTTGCAGTAAGTAGTGCAAGGTGCAGCAACTTAACCTTCATCTTGGAGGAGACATCTCAACATGCTCCAGAGCACTAGATTACCAGAAACTTCTCTTAGCTGGTGGGTTCCCAATTCTTGTATTTATCTTCCACTTTCTGAGGTCTTCTACATCTTACTAATACCCTTAAATTGTTCTTTCCTGCCTACTGTTGACATTGAACCAGCATAAGGTTATAAACATATAGGCCAGTGTGATGTTTTGACATCATTGATGTGATTGGGTTTCTTGGGTTGTAATTTGTCAGAAAGCTAAACAGTTGATATAGATGAAACTGTGGAAGTACTTTTGGTCCTGTCAGATAAAAGTAGTCTACTTCTAGAAAGCTTTTGCAGATTGGTGTGGAGGGGAAAAAAGCACAAGCTAGTTATATAACTGTATACTAAGTGGAAGAGGTTATGATTTGCTCTGAGAAAGATCACATCTGGGACAGCAGCTACACCCAAAGTCACCACCCATCCTGTAAAAAAGGCTAGTTGTGGTAGTAGTGGCAAAACATACCCACTGTGTGGGATGCTGAATGACTTAGACTTTTGGGATTCTCAACTTTGAATTTCAGATTTTCCAATTCTCTGTTTCAGGATCTTGCTTTTTTTCTATCAGTGCCCCAACATTCCCATGGAAAACTTGTAAAGCCTGTGAATTCAATTGCTATTGTAGCCAATACTTACATAGTTAAATTTTGTGTTTGAATTTCAGCAGTAGTGGTCCTATTGTTCTGAGAAATGAAATCTTATTAGGATTGTCACTATATGTTAGAAAACACTTCTATTCTCAGACTGTGACCTTGAGCTTTTGTGTCTTTTCCATTCTGTAAGTGCTCAGTATACTCAGGAAAACTGAGTCTACTGCGCAATCCTTATTGTCATCATGGCTGCCTAGATGATCATGTTCAGCTGCCATTTGTGCACTTCATCGCTTTCAATGGCAAGTTGTAATCTGGTGGAATAGGTCCCATGGAATACCCCCCTGACTTGTCCTTGGAACTGTGACAAGCAGCAAGGTCAGAAGAGGTTGATCCTCTGCTGTTCTCTCTAGCCCTTGAACTTTTCTTCTCATACAACTCTAGACTCCAGATTTCAGGTTCTGGGGGTACGAAGTTCTCATGAAGAAACAGCGAGGCGGGTTCATGTCCTATCATTCTCAGACTCGATCATCAATGGGATAGAGGGAGAGAGTTTCTGTTCTTAGGACTATATTCAAACAACACACATGTGTTTCTAAGAAAGACATTTTTCCAATTTCTAAAAATGTAGTAAAATACATAAAACATAAAACTGATCATCATAACCATTTTAGGTATACAGTTCAGTGGTATTAACTGCATTCATAATGTGCAATAATCTACCATCTTCTCCAGAACTCTTTTCAGTCTGTAAGCTCTGCACCCATTAAACAGTATTTCTACTTTCCCCGCCACCTTCAGCCCATGACAACCACCATCGTATTTTCTGACTCTATCATTTTTGACTACATGGAGTACCTCTTGTATGTGAAATCATACATTTGCCTTTTTGAGATTAGTTAATTTCACTTAGCATACTGTCCTATTGTAGCATATTAAAGAATTTCCTTCCTTTTCAAGTCTGAATATGTGTATTTTGCTTATCTTTTTATCAATCAGTGGACACTTAGATAATTTCCAGTTTTGCTATTATGAAGGATGGTGGTACTAACATAGGTGTACAAATATCTCATCAAGACCCCACTCTCAATTATTTTGTGTATATACCTGAGAGTAGAATTGGTGGGCCATATAGTAACTCTGTTTTTGAGGATTTATTTTTTGAAAGGCAGTGTGACAGAGGGAGAGATAGATATAGATAGGTAGATCTTCCATCTACTGGTTCATTCCCCAGATGATTGCAACAGCCAGTTTTGGGTCAGCCTGAAGCAGAATCCAGGAGCTCCATCCTGATCTGCCACATGAGTGGCTGGGGCCCACATGCTTACAACATGTTCCACTGCCTTCCCTGACACTTTAAAGTCCAAAAAGTTGGATTGGGACAACACCAGCTGGAACTCAAAACAGCACTCTAATATGGGATGCCAGTGTTGCAAGCAACAGTTTAACCTGCTGTATCACAATGCTTGCTCTAGCTGCACTATTTAAATGCCTACTAACAGTGCACAAGGGGTCCATTTTCTCTACACCCTCACCAATGCCTACTCTGTTTTTTTGGTTTTTTTTGTTTTTTTTTTTATTTTTTTTTTATTTTTTTATTTTTTTTGACAGGCAGAGTGGACAGTGAGAGAGAGAGACAGAGAGAAAGGTCTTCCTTTGCTGTTGGTTCACCCTCCAATGGCCGCCGCGGCCAGCGCACCGCGCTGATCCGATGGCAGGAGCCAGGAGCCAGGTGCTTTTCCTGGTCTCCCATGGGGTGCAGGGCCCAAGCACCTGGGCCATCCTCCACTGCACTCCCTGGCCACAGCAGAGGGCTGGCCTGGAAGAGGGGCAACCGGGACAGAATCCGGCGCCCCGACCGGGACTAGAACCCGGTGTGCCGGCGCCGCTAGGCGGAGGATTAGCCTAGTGAGCCGCGGCGCCGGCCTGTTTTTTTGTTTTTTAACAGTAGCCAGGAGGTGGTATCTCACTGAAATTTTTTGCATTTCCCTAAGGGTTGGTGATTTTGAGCATCTTTTCCTGTACTCACTGGTCATGTGGGTGTCTTCTTTGGAGAAACATGTATTCAAGTCCTTTAGCCATTTTTTTTTTAAATTTTGGTTGTTACTGAGTTTTAGGTCTTTATAAATTCTGGATGTTTATTCTTTATCAGGTATATAATTTACAAATATTTTCTCCCATTCTGTTAATTGTCTTCTTATTCTGTAGTTAGTGTCATTTGACATAGGAAATATTTTAATTTTCATAAAGTCTATGTAGCCTATTTTTTTTCTTTTCTTGCCTGTGCTTTTGGTGTCACATCCAGGAAATTGTTGCTAACTCCAGTGTTGTGAAGTTTTGCCATACATTTTCTTCTAAGTGTTTCATTATTTCAGGTCTTGCATTTAGGCCTATATTTCATCAACTTTGAGTTGATTTTTGTATAAGGCCTTTGGTTAGCATCCAACTTCATTGTTTTGCATGTGGTTGTCCAGTTTGTACAGAACCATTTGTTCAAGAGGCCAGTTTTTTTCCCATTATATAGTGTTGGTATCTTTGTCAAAAATCAATTAATCTTACTTGTAAGTGTTAATCTCAGGCTCTTTATTCTGCTCCTTTGATCTAGATTTCTATCTTAGTTGTTATCATACTGGTTGGATTGTTGTGGCTTTGTAGAAAGTTTTGAAATTAGGAAGTGTGAATCCTTAAGCTTTGTGTTTTTTCAGGATTGTTTTAGCTATGGGGGATCTATTGAAATTCCACACAAAATTTAGGATGAGTTTTTCTGTTCCAGCAGAATGTGTCATGTGATTGTGATAGGGACTGCATTGCATCTTCAGGTTGCTTTGGGAAATATTGACATCTTAATAATAGGAAGCCTTCTAATCCATGAACATGGGATATGTTACCATTTATTTATGTCTTTTTTTCCTTTTCAGCGATGCTTTAGGGTTGTCACCTCCTTGATTGAGTTACTTCCTAAGTATTTTCTTCTTTTTGATGCTTTTGTAAATGGAATTAATAACTTCCTTTTCAGATTGTTCTTAATATATAGAAACACATTTGTGCTGGGTCTTAGTTCACCCAAACGAGGATGGACTGGGTCCGAAGAAAGGTAAGTGTGCCACTTGCCCGTTCCCGATCCCGGAGACAGTCAGACACAGCTGGGAGACAAGTCAAGCAAGCAAGAACTCCATTTATTGGCACATGGCAAAGCCTTTTAAAGCACAAGACCACATGATTACTGGGGCAGGGCTTAAGGACCAACCAATTACTTAAAAGGTCATTTTACAGGGTGACTTTTTACAGGACCAGCCATATGTCTGTACACTCTTCATCAGTTGTCGTCACCTCCCTTGATGCTGCGCGGCCAATGAGCTTTGGTGGTAAATGACTTTGGGTACTGCCCACCTTACTTCCTTTGGGTGCCATCTTTGAATTGCCATGTGTGCCTAATTTCCCTTCAGCCACCATCTTTGAATTGCCTCCTGTGCCTAATTTCCCCACACATTTGTTTTTGTAAACTTTGTATCCTACTACTTTGCTGAATTCATTTATCAGTTCTAACATGTGTGTTTGTGTGGTTGTATGTGTGTGTGATCCTCAGGGTTTTCTACATAGAAGATGACAGAGTAATTTTATTTTCTACTTTCCAATGTGGGTACCTGCATTTCTTTTCTTCTTACTTCATTTCTCTGGCTAGAAATTCCACAACTTTGCTGAGCAGAAGTGGAAAAAGGCAATCGCTGCCTTTTTCCTGATCTTAGAGGAGAAGCTTTTAGTCTTTCACTGCTATATGGTGTTCCTCCTGGGCTTTCTGTGTATGTCTTTTACCATAGTAGGCAGTTTTCTTCTGTTTCTACTACATCAAGTGTCTTTCTCATGATGGAGTGTTGAATTTTGTCAAATACTTTTTCTACATTAATTAAAATAATCACATTTCCCTCCTTCATTCTGTTAATGTGATGTATTACATTGATGAGTTTTTGTATTGACCCATCATTAAATTCTAGGAGTAAATCATACTTAGTTATGGTATATAGTTCTTTTAATATCCTGCTGAACTCACTTCTATAGTATTTTTTCAGGATTTTTACATCAGTGTTCATAAAGGGTATTGGCACATAGTTTTACTGTAGTGTCTGATTAGATAACAGAGTAATACAGGCCTCATAGAGTTCAGAAGTTTTTTCTCCTGATCAGTGTTTTTAAAAAGTTCGAGAAAGACTGATGATAGTTCTTTAAATATCTCATAGAATTCACCAGTGATGCCATCAGGTCCAAGCTTTCAAAATTTTATTTAGTTAATCTATTTTTATTTGGAGGAGGGAGGGGGTGCCATTCATTGGTTCACCCCCCAAGCCCCAAATGCCCACAACTGCTGAGGCTGGGCCAAAGCTGAAGCTCAGAACTGGGAACTCAGTCTCCCATAAGGGTGGTAGGAATCCAGTCACTTGAACCATCACCTGCCTCCCAGTGCCTGCCTTGGCAAGAAACTAGAATCAGGAGCTGGAGCCAGGATTCAAACCCAGACCTCCTACCTGGCAGTTCTCTCAAGAATTTTTTTATCAGGAGATTTTTGATGACTAATTCAATCTCCTTACTGGCTATAGGTCATTTCAGATTTTCCATTTCTTCATCATTTAGTCTTGGTAGCTTTTGTTTCTAAGAATGTGTTCATTTCATGCAGATTAGCCAATTTGTTGTTTTAAAATTCTTCCTAGTACATTCTTTTTTTTTTAAGTTTTTTTTTATTATTTGGAAGTTACAGAGACACAAAGGCAGAAAGAGAGAGAGATGGAGAGATGGGGGCGGGGAGAGAGAGAGAGAGGTCTTTATCCACTAATTCACTCCCCAGATGGCTGCAGCAGGCAGAGCTGTGCCGATCCAAAGCCAGGAGCCAAGAGCTTCCTCCAGGTTTCCCATGTGGATTCAGGGGCCCAAGAACTTGGGCCATCTTCTACTGCTTTCCCAGGCCATAGCAGAGAGCTGGATTGGAAGAGGAGCAGCCGGGACTAGAACCAGTGCCCATATGGGATGATGGCCCTGCAGGCAGCAGATTTACCTGCTACACCGGCCTCTCTAGTACACTCTTATATTTCTTTTTATTTCTGTAGAATTGGTACTAAAGTTCTCACTTTAATTACTCATTTTAGTAATTTGGAAGGCTTTCATTTTTATTATTCCATCTAGATAAAGGTTTATTTAATTTTGCTGATATTCTCAAAGAGGCAATTTTTGGTGTCAATGATTTTCTCTATTGATTTTCTACCCCCTATTTTATTTATGACTGTACTAAACTTTATTATTTCTTCCCTTGTTAGTTTGTTCTTTGTTTTCTAATTCCTTAACTGGTAAAGTTAGGTTGTTGATTTGTAATAGTTTATAGCTATGCATTTCCTCCTTAGAACTGCTCTCACTGTGTTCCATAAGTTTGAGAATGTTGTGCTTTTATTTTCATTTGTCTCCAAATATTTTCTAATTTCCCTTGTGATTTTTTTTATCCACTGGCTGTTTAGTAGTATTGTGTTATTTGATTTCTATAATTTGTGAATTTTCTAACTTTCTGTTATTTATTTCCAATTTTATCCTTTTGTGGTTGAAGAAAACATTTTGTATGATATGGATCTTGTAAAACCTATTGAGAGACAAGCTTTTGGCACAGCAGTTAAATGCATGTCTCTTAGGGTACCCACTTCCCATATTGGTTGTTCCTGTGTTTGATTCCTGGCTCTACTTCCAATACCACCTTCCTGCCGCTGTGAATCCTGGGAGGCAGCAGGTGATATATCAAGCATTCTAATCTCTGCAACCCACTTAAGAGACCTGAACTGAATTCCTGACTCCTGTCTTTGGCCTAACCCACCCTTGGCTATTGTGGCCTTTGGTAATTGAAGAAATACATTGGAGTTCCCTCTTTGTCCACATTGGTCTCTCTACCTTTTAAATAAATATAAATAAATACAATTTTAAATTTATTGATACTTAATGTATACACTAACATGTGATGCAGTCTATCCATGAAAGTGTTCCATATGTACTTTGAAGAACATGTATGCTGTTATTAATGGGTGGAATGGTCTATGTCTTGTGCTAGGTAAAGCTAGTTTATTATGTTAAGTCTTCTCTTTCCTTATTTATCTTCTTTCCAGTTGTCCTTTCCATTATTGAGAATGTGTTGTTGAAGTACCCAACTATTATTATAGAACTATGTCTCCTATGATTTCTAACAGTGTTTGCTTTTTATATTTTGATAGTTATTAGGTGTGTAACTGTTTATAACTTTATCTTCTTGCTGAATTGAAATTTTTCTTAACATATAATATCTTTGTCTCTTGTAACTTTTTGCCATGTAAGTCTATTTTTGTGGGTATTAATATAACCACTCCTGCTCTCTTATGGTTATTAATTTCATAAATTTCATAAATATCTTTTCTTGTCCCTCATTTTCAGTCTGTTTGTACCTTGGATCTTAAGTGAAGTTTTCATAGATATAACATCATTAGCTCATGCTGTTTAATCCATCCTACCAATTTAACCCTTGATTGAAGAGTTTAACCCATTTAATGTGATTATAATGATAAGGAAAGATTTAATTCCATCATTTGGCTATTTTTATATATCAAAATTTTTTAATCCTTCATTTCTTGCATTACTGTATTCCTTTATGTACAATTGAATTTTGTAGTGAAACATTGAAATTCTTTTCTCATTCCTTTTTGTGTATATATTGTAGCTCTTTTCATTGTGTTTACCATGAAGATTACATTTAACATCCTAGTTATAGCACTCTAAATTCAATTTGAACACAGATTTAACTTCAATGACATAGAAAAATTCTGTTCCTTTATAACTCTATATCCAACCCTTTTTGGTTGTTGATGTCACAAAATTAACAACCTTATACAATGTGTGCCCCAAAGCCTAAACTAATGATTATTTTAAATGACTTAGTTTCAAAAAAATTTTTTTTTATTTGACAGAGTTATAGACAGTGAGAGAGAGAGAGACGGAGAGAAAGGTCTAGCCGATCCAAAGCCAGGAGCCAAGTGCTTCCTCCTGGTCTCCGACGCGGGTGCAGGGGCCCAAGCACTTGGGCCATCCTCCACTGTCCTCCTGGGCCACAGCAGAGAGCTGGACTGGAAGAGGAGTAACTGAGACTAGAACACAGTGCCCATATGGGATGCCAGCACCACAGGCAAAGGATTAACCAAGTGAGCCATGGCGCCAGCCACAGTTTAAAATTTTGTAGAAAACAAAATATAGAGTTAGAAACCAAAGTTACAGCAATACTACCTTTAAAATTAAAATATTTTTTAAAAGTTTTAGTCTCTTAAAGTATGTAGAAAATAAAAATATGGGGCTGGCGCTATGGCACAGGGGGTTAAAGCCCTGGCCTGTAGCGCCAGCATCCCATATGGGCACCGGTTCAGTCCCAGCTTCTCCACTTCCAATCCAGCTCTCTGCTATGGCCTGGGAAAACAGTAGAAGACGGCACAGGTCTTTGGGCCCCTGCACCATGTGGAAGACCTGGAAGAAGCTCCTGGCTCCTGGCTTCAGATTAGTGCAGCTCTGGCCATTGCGGTCAATTGGGGAGTGCACCAGTGAATGGGAGACCTCTCTTTCTCTCTGGCTCTACCTCTTTTTGTAACTCTGTCTTTCAAATAAATAAAATAAAATTTAAAAAAAGAAAAGAAAACTATGAACCATTGTTACAATAAGCTAAAATTACTCATGTATTTACCTTTAGAGGTATCTTTATTTCTTCACACAGCTTTCAGTTACTGTTTGGTCTTCTTTTATTTTACCTTACCCAACATGAGCATTTCTTGCAAGGAAGGTCTAATAGTAATAAGCTCCATAGGCTTTTGTTTAATCTGGAAAGGTCTTAATTCCTCCCTCACTTTGAGAGACCGTGTTTCTGGATATAGGGTTCTTGGTGGACAGGTTTTCTTGTTCTATTTAGCATTTGGATTTTATTAGCCCACTGCTTCTGGCCTTCAAAGTTTCTAGTAAGAAACCTGCTGCTAACCTTACTGAAGATTTCTTCTGGGTAATGAGTCATATTTCTCTTGCTTGAAGATTCTGTCTGGGTCTTTGCCTTTCAAAAGTCTGATTCTCATGTGTTTTGATGCAGAAATTTTGTGTTCAGCTTTTTTGGAGTTTGTTGTGATTTGGGGATGTTTATGTTCATGTCTTTAACCAAATTTGAGATGTTTTCACCCATTGTTTCTTCAAATATTCTCCCTGCTTCCTTCTCCCTTTCTTCTGCTTTTTGGATTCCCATATATGTATGTTATTGTGCTTGTCAATGTCCTCTTGGATTATGTTTACCTTTTGTCAATATTTTTTTCTTTATGTTCCTCAGATTTGATCATTTTTATTATCCTTTCTTCAAATCCACTGACTTCTATCTACTCAATTCTGCCTTTGGATCTTTCTAGTGAATTATTCAATTATTGAACTTTTCAGCTCCAGAATTTTTTTGTTTATTTAGGTATTAACTCCCATCATTGATATTTCCATTTTGTTCATATATCACTTTCTTGACTTTATCCATGTCTTCCTTTGTTTTTGTTTTTAGCATCTTTAAAAGAGCTGTTTTAAAGTCTGTTTAACAGTGCTGTGGTATAGTGGGTAAATCTGCCACCTGCAGTGCCAGCATCCCAAATGGGTGCCAATTCAAGTCCCAGAAGCTCCACTTTTAATCCAGCTCTCTGCTATGGCCTGGGAAAGCAATAGAAGATGGCCCAAGGTCTTGGGCACCTGCACCCAATGTGGGAGACCTGGAAGAAGCTCCTGGCTCCTGGCTTTGGATTGGCAGAGCTCCAGCTATTGTGGATATCTGGGGAGTGAACCAGCAGATGGAAGACCTTCCTGTCTCTCTCTCTCTTTCTCTCTCTCTTTCTCTCTCTGCCTCTGCCTCTGCCTCTCTCTAACCCTGCCTTTCAAATGAATAAATAAATATTTTTAAAAAAAAAAGTCTGTTTAGTAGATCTGCCATCAAGTGTTTTTGAGGGACAGTTTCTGTATTTCTTTTCTTTGAATGGAACACACTTTTCTAATGTGCCTTAATATGTGTTTCTTAATATACCTTGAGATTTTTTTTGCTGAAAAGTATACATTTGAATTTAAAAATGTGGTAACTCTGGGAATTAGATTTCCCCCCTCTGTAGGACTTGCTTTTTGTTTTTTAAATTATTGTAGGTGGGGCCAGCGCTGTGGCACAGTGGGTTAATGCCCTGTCCTGAAATGCCAGCATCCCATATGGGTGCCAGTTCTAGTCCCAGCTGCTCCACTTCTGATCCAGCTCTCTGCTATGGCCTGGGATAGCAGTAGAAGATGGCTCAAATCCTTGAGCCCCTGCACCTGCGTGGGAGACCCAGAAGAAGCTCCTGGCTTCGGATCGGCGCAGTTCCGGTCATTGTGGCCAGTTGGGGAGTGAACCAGAGGATGGAAGACCTCTCTCTCTCTCTCTCTCTCTCTCTCTCTCTGCCTCTCCTCTCTATGTGTAACTCTGATTCTCAAGTAAAAAATAAACAAATCTTTTTAAAAAATTATTGTAGGCTGCCTATGTGCCAAGGATCTGCATGTGTTTTAAACCTAAATTCTCTTCAGGTCTTCTTCAGAAAAGATTGCATCTTTACATGGATGTGTGAAATTACTTAAATTTCCCCCATATATACATTTAATTTTGAATGACTTAGTCTATAATATCTGCCTCCCAAACATGAAAAAAGAAAACTGAAGGGGGAAGTGTGTGAATCGTTTAAATTCTCTGTAAATTATTGTAGCTGGTGGGGGAGGGGTTTACAAAAATGGAGATGATGCAGTAACTAGGGCTTCCCACCTCTGTTTTCTCACCTGTGTTCTAGGCACAGATCCCTGAAATTTGGGGGACAGGCTACTATTTGTCCAATTTGGTCCCTTACAAACTGTATGTAAACTACTCCTGGAACAAATGTTCAGCTGCCTGCCTTGGTGCTGAGGTGTGGAGTTGCTACTGTGATAAGAGTTGAGATGAGCCAAAATTCACCTGGATTTATAGTCCAAGCCTTCCCCTAGAAGTGGCATGTCTTCAATAGATTCCAGAGTACCAGAACTGTTAACCTAAAACAGATGCTGCTCATGCAGTTATTGTCTAGGTGGGGAGACAGACTTCTGGTGCCGCTTACTCAGCTTTCTTTTCTGAATTTTCTGGCAAAAATTATTTTTACCTAGGAAATTATTCTGGAAGTTTTGTCTAAGTGAATTTAAGTTATAGTGGCAAGGGAAAAATTCCCCTTTTCACTTCCAGTAATCCTCAAGGCATTTTACATGGTATTTTCTCTCTTCTCTCTTACATTCCCACCCTCCTTCCTTCTTCCCTTCATTCAAAACCAGTTTAGTATTTTCCCAGTTATTTGGTGGATAGCTGTTCCATTTTGTTGGATGTCCATTTAATTCCTAACATCCCATTCCCTTAACTACTTTTGGCCATTTTTCTATTGACCCTTTAATTGGAAGAAAGAAGTTGGTAAAAAGATTAATTGCTAAATGAAGGTAGGTGTTAGCATCGGGCTCAGATTCCTCATTTTCTCTCCAGACTTCTCATGTGGAGGATCTGAGACAACTGAAATAATTGGGTGTAGTTTTATGACCTCTGGGAAACAAAGAATATGGAAGAGGGAAGATACAATTAAACCAGTGTAGACATTGTTAAGAAATTTATTTGCAATTCTTGTTTTTGTGATTTTTGTTTGTTTTTTAAATAACATCATTCCTTAGATAAAAATGCAATCTTACAGGAATATACAATAGTGTCTCACACAGAGATGACCCTGAAGCTCTCCTTGAAAGATTGCCCCTTCTAGATTCCCTGGCCTTTCTCAAGGGTGAGAAGGCGCAGCAGGCAAAGCCTTTGACAATGGGGTTATTTGACGGTTACAAACTGTACAACAATATTTACAACAATCAGACTGTGAAGTCGTGGAGCCTGGAGGAGTGTGCAGATGCATGGGGGATGAAGACAGTGGAGGCACTCTCCATCTTTCCATACCTTTCTGCAAAAAGATGTGATACACATTGAGCTGGGGCATGAAGGTGGCCTGAACAAGAGGACAACAGGAGAAGGCTGCAGGGATGTCCTTTGGAGCCTTTTACATGGAGGGCAGTTTTCATTCTAGCCCTGGTGTTTAAAATAAACAGCAGAGTCATAGACATTCCAGTGCTTCACCACCTGGGGATCTGTCACTATTAATGAACTTTTGGGTTTTTCCACATTTCTGTCATCACAGAGGCATCCAAACCTACTTATGTCTTTGTTACCCATGGCTTATTTCAGCACAGGACCTTGTGCCCATGAGGTTCTGGAAACAACCTATGTGATGGGAAGGCATGGTGCAGCTACAGAGTGGCCATGGAATTCAGGCTTGAGGAATGGGATGCAGCTGATGCATGGATGGCATGGTGTGGAAGCAGAAGGGCACAACCTTTGGTCCACTGGACCTGCCTTCTGCAGCATCCCCTGGCACAGGACTGCTTGTGAATAAATCATCTGCCCTCTAAGGTACCCCCTCCCATTTTAGCGTGGGTGTAGTTTCTCCACGTTGAGAGGTCATAAAGTGAGGAGCTTTGTATAGGACCCAGTGACCCATCCATTCTCTTTTGCTCTTCTTGTGACTACAGAAAGGAGCTTTCTCTTCTCTCTTCTCCTGACTAAAGACTCGAGAGAGACTTCATCAAGGAGGTCTAAAACTTGTCCCATCAGGTTCCCATGGGAAGCAAGCCCTGTTTACCCCAGTGCCTGCTCACTCCCTTCTTCCTTATCTACCTGCTCCTGAACTTGAGGGCTAAGAGACCAGAAAAGGAACTCTTCAGGCTCGACACTGAATAAGAATCACTCTGTCCGTTTCCACATTTCTCATATAAATGACCCTTTTGGAATACCTACAACCTCTTCCACCCAGAACTTTCACTGCTAAGGACCTTAGTAGGTGGTAACTGAGTGATTTTTACACAGGAGATTTTCAGTAAACAGCAGATTCACACCAGGTTCAGTGCCAAAGTTCTGAAAGCTGGGATGCATGAGATATGTCAGCAAGGAGAGGGGTGCTCCTGGAAACAGCCACCACCTGCTCTGCAAGGAAAGAATATGGCTCTAACAATGGAACATTTCCAACCTTTTCCATTTTCTAGTCTTTTTTTTTTTGTCTTCCTTATTGTTAGTAGAGGTTTAAGAGGGTCTTCACAGTAAAGCTTGACTCTGGTTTGACTCAGGGTAGAATGGACTTGCTGTGGCTCATATATGCAGCCACAAGCTCAAATTCCCTTTCAGACCCTTGAGTAAAAGGCATTTCTGATATCCCAGAAGGACAAGTGTCTTACCCCTTCATGTGATGCGGATCATGAGGAAGAAGGAGTGGTGGTTTTAGGGATAGTGTTTTTTTTTCCCCCTAATGTTGCTAAATTTAAATTTATTTCCTAATCACAACAATAGCTCAGATGGCACTATTCCCACCAAAGGATGTGGGTCTGCTCTCCCTGTATCTCTTTACACAGGACTCACCTGTATGGAAGAAGCCATATAGGTAGAGCTCAGACCCAGCACTTGGGGCCTGTGTGTGTGTGTGTGGTGGGCAATGAGGAAATCTGCTAGAAATCCATTTGTCTATTCTATTGGTATCTGACTCCTAAAGCAATACCCCGTTGCTTTGAAATATAAATAAACAAAGTGAAAACTTAAAGTGGCTTGACAAAGATACTGTAAGAGTCTACACATTGGAACTTTTTGTCCCTGTCATCAGTCAGGGGGAGGAGGGACAGCTCAGGGCTGGAAGGAGGCAGGAAGAGACCAAACTCTTAGGGAGGAGACAAATCCCCCCCTACACACACACCCAAGCATACAATGCTTCTTCCCTTATAAGATGGGTCTTCTAATTCTTATTCTTCTATTCATGGAAAATCTGTATTATGAAAAGAAACTATGCATAGATTTCAAAATTTTTTACACCAAAACAAACTCTGCTTATATTTTCATTTTCCACAAATGTTTTTGAAATACTCCCTCTCTCTTCAAAATGCAGCTGTGGAAAGCCAGGACTTTGGGGACTGAGAGCTGCACCATGAGCCAGACTGGAGGTTCCCTGCTGCTTCTGACAGGAACCTGGTTCAAGCTGCTTGCTGGGTAACCTGAGGGGGTGCATGCGGCATGCACAGCAGACACCTGCCAGGCCAGGGTGGAGGGAGATTTCATTGTTGTCATTGTCCAAAGTAAATCCATGAGGCACTAGCCTCTACCACACTGCTCACTATGGGCCGCTGAAGTGGACATTGCTCTCCATAAAATGGAAACAGGCCCACAGGGAGTCAAAATATTCCCCGTTTGTCCTCCAGGCCTCTCAGTTGTCACTAGAGCCAGGTCTGCTTTTAAAATTGCAGTCAGGGGTGGGCTAGTGGTAAGATGCTGCATCTTACATCACAGTACCTGGGTTTGATTCCCAGCTGGGGATGCTGACTCAGCCATGATGAGCACCTGCCATGTAGGAGACCTGGATTGAGTTTCCAGCTCCCAGCTTTTGCCTGGCCCAGTCCTGGCCCTTGTGGGAACTAGTAGATGGGAGCTCTCTCTTTTTCTATCCATTGACTCTCAACTCTCTCAAACAAACACATAAAAAAGAAACAACAATCAGAATCAGTCTAGACTCAATATCAGCATGTCTTTTACTTCCCAAGGGCTTAAAGAGTTCTTCCAGTCTCTTTGATAAACTAACTCCTAGACAACCTATTTCAATTATTCTAGGCCTCTAGGGGTAGAGATGCCACTATCCTTTTAGCCACGTGTATGATTATGGTTTGATGAGGCTAAAAGGACTAAACACCAGAGCTCTGCCCTACAGCCAACCTTGTTTCACTTCTCTGCCTTCAGGAGGAATGGGTGTACCCTTTCCTCCTCTGTGAAACAGCCGTCACCCTGGTGATGACTTCCAAACATGTCATCTCCATCTTGTTCATCGGAGTGACACTAACTTTGGCACTGAAACATATGAAAGCTCTTCCAGAAGTTCTCAGATTTTAACAGAATTTAAACAATAAATTTATTTTTGGTTCAAAGAAAACCCCATGCATAGTTTTTTCATAATATGCAGTTTCTGCATACTTGTTGAAGATCCCTCATACACTTGCATTTCAAAATTTTTTACACAAAATAAACTTTTCTTTTAATACATTTTTTACGAACTTTTGGAAGTGCCTTCATATACTTCTGTGTTTGCCCTGCCATCAGCAGCCAGATGGGCAGGAATGTTCTGGGTAGAGAATGACCATGAGGAAATGGCAGGCAGCTTCACTCTCAACCAGCACCTGGCATTTGGACCCATAGAAACATGGGAGGTCAAAAGAGTTGGCCTTGCTCCTTTGCTTTTGGTTCTCCCAGTCAGACAGAAGCCTATCATGCTAAGAAGATGGAAGGGAAAATACCCAATAGTTTCTGAATCCAGGCAGGAACAAACTTATGAATCAAACCAAAACCTACAGAGAAAGCTCTTTGTGCCCCAACAAAAAAAGAAGCTTTCAAGAACAGGTGGAAAAGAGACAGTGGAAAATCTTTCTGCTTAACATGGCCAGGCACACGAATAACTATGGAAAGACTGAGGTGTGAAAATAAAAGATGCATGGCTGTTGAGAGGACAAATAAAAACTAAGTTTTTCAAACTGCACTTCTTCAAGACTCATGGTCCTCAGCCACAGACTGCTTCTCTCCCACCACTCAGGGGTGGTCGGGAAGGCCTATTGAAGAGGCGATGACTGTGTTAACAAGGTCCTGGAGAGAATCCCATCTCAGGGTTAAGGAAACATCACTCAGTACATGGTGGATATGGTTTGCTGATTCCACTACTGCTAGTACCACTGTCATCATGGCCCGCATCACCATGGGGTCAGCCCAGGAAAGCCCCAGTGCTCTAGAAAGGGAACTTCTGTCTGCACTCCCCTACCTCTCCAGCAGTAGAGGGCAAGTGTGCCCTCGTCCCTGCTCATGCCAATCATGCGCAGTGCAGGGATGAGGGCTGCTCTGATCTTCTTGCCAGTGGTGACCATCAAGGAGAAGGAAGGCAGTGGGTGTGAGTGCTGCAGGGAATCCTGCTGGGCAGGTCCCTAGGAGGAGCTGGCACAAGCACAGCCTGTAGTCTATGCTACGGAGCCTTGTGGATGCAGATGAAAAGTTCTAAAGAAAGAGAAGGCAGCATGAAAAGGTTGAGTGAACGTGTATGTGTGTTGGGTCAATCAAAATTCCACATTCCAAGGTAGGAGCCAAATGCACAGCAGGAACCAGATGTCCCAGGAGAGCCTCCTCTCCAATGTCATTAAAGTCTTCACAGCACAGTGGTAGAAGTTTCAGGAAATTGGGCCAAGGACGACAGCTAACCTTAACTTCTGGAAGGCCTTAACGGCACTGAGAAGGAATCATGAAAGTGTGGGTGGACTGGGCATGGAGAACCACGAGGAAACTGTTTCTAGAACTTATGTCAACTTGGGATTATCTGTGCTTTACCATGAATCAGTCTATGGCAATGCAGCTCATCTTTACTGAGGAACAGACTGTCCACTATTTTAATTTCTAGCTTGCTTGTAGATGTGCCAAGAAGTGTTACCAGAACACTGGCAATGGAAGAGATTCAGTGGGTAATTTCTTGGTGAATCATTGAGGCCTATGTCCCGCAAATCTGTTACATTTCAACCAGCATGGTTGAAATATATCTGAAGGACATAGCAACAATCGGATGATGTCCTCAGTCTATGTAAATGGGCATAAGACATAGCCCCACTAAATCTGTTTCCACTGTGAGCTCCTGATGCCTCCTCCCCCTGTCCAGGTCCCCTCCACAGCTGCCACGTAAGTTAGGGTGGGCCTGGAGACAGTCCTGCTGCATGAGGAGGAAGCAATGAGAAGTGAGCACATCGCGGTGACTTCTGGTGAACCAAGGTTTCACCCAGGTGACTTTCTCTAGGCCCTGCTGTGTGTGAGAAGAGCAGTGGTCAAAAAGCAAAGGAGCCGCTCCCGGCCATCCAGCCTGGCTTTGATTTCATGCTCTCAGTCAGTGGGCACTGTATAAAGGAAACCAACTCTTCTGTAGGGGTGCAGACACCAGCCCAGGGACAAAGAAGCCAATCAGAATGCCACTGTGTAGCACACGGGGACGGGCTGCTCTGGGAGTTGCAAATCCAAGAAGCAGAGCAGTGGACAGAGTGAAGAGTGGAATCAGCCATGCCCTGGTCTCTCTAAGTGAGATGTGTTCTGAACCTACTTATCTTGTGATTCAGGAAGAACTGAGGGAAATGGAGGCAAACACAAGATATGCAAAGCAGTGATGGCCAGACCTGTTGGTGCAGAGCAGAATGAAGACTTACATCGGCAATACCTTTGCTCATGGCACAAATGAAGAGTTCCCTTCCCCCAGCCAAATATAGAAAAGCACTTCTGAGTTCAAAGGTAAAGCTTGTCACACTCCAAATACAAAATTATTTACTTTACATGCAGCAAAACATACAAGAAGTGAATTCAAAAACAAACTTAATTCAATTCATTATATTCGCTTGGCACAATTGCAATTCAGTTTTAAAAAAATATGTGAAAAATACTGAAACTGACCTGAATTCAAGTATAACAGTTTCTTCAACAGAAACATTATCAATGCAATAAAACGTTACACGGAATATATTGAAGCAAAATGCCTTCTTTTTTTCCCTTAAATTTGTTTTGTTTAAATACAGTTAATGCCAACACAACTCACAATTGTATTTTTAAAATGAATATTATTGCATTGTTTTTGCATATCTTGTGGGACAGAAGATGCAGAGTTACTGATTCCCGTTTCAGAAGTAGAGACAGTGGTTTGTTCTTGCTTTCAAATGGCCCCACATTCTGACCTCCTCGCAGTTAAACCAGAAGGAAGCGCGTGGTCACCTGTGTGTCCGGGCACGCTGTGTGGGTGCACATCCACACGCACACAACCCACGCACGCATACACGCAGACACCCCTAGACATGCTGCCGCTCTTCTGCACCCACCAAACACCCAGCATAAAACAGAACCCAACTCAATCACCCATATGTGCAAGACCGTATCAAGTGCATTGCCAATTACCTTTAAATTATAAATCGCAACCAAACCAGGAAAAAAGAAAAAAGAAAAAAACCGTTACTACCCCAGGAAACGGTAACAAATTTGGGGGCATACACAATGGCTGGTAAAACTCCCACAGCGGCTTCTATGGAACCCTCTCTCCATGGGAAAAGGAACCCACAGCCTTTAAATAATACAATAAAACCAAGCCAGATTTACATATGCAAAAGTGAAAGCAGGAAGATGGGTAGCCGCAAAATTTATAAACGCTCTTCTTTCTCCCCTCATCCTGGGAAAACAATGATAACGATTAAAAAAAAAAAAAACTGAAAACCGCAACATGCTGTCAAAAACATGGCAAATCACCAAACAAAACAGCGCTCGACGGAAGCGCAGCACCACCTGGTCAGGCTGCGCGCTGGCGGCCCGGACCCCGCGACCGCGGCTGCCGCGCAGCACAGCGACGCGCCTCCCCTCACGAGCAGCTGCGGGTGCGGAGCGCGACGCGGTGGGCGTGGGCCGGGCAGCGCCCCCGATAACCCCGGGCGCGGCGCGGAGCTTCGAGGCTGCCCCGCTCTCCGCTCCCGCTCCGCAGCCTCCTGCGCGTCTTTGCCCCTCTTGGGCGCGCTGGGGTCCTCGCCGCGAGTCCTGCCCTGCGCCCTTCTCCCAGTCCACAGGGCCCGGCTCTATGGAGACAGTGAGGCTCATACAGAATATGTGCAAATGATTTTTTTTTTTTTTACAAGCAAAGTTGAAAGACACCCGTTTGGTTCAGGGTCCTTTTGGCGAGCGAGGGCCACCGCAGAAAGCTGAGGTTCTCTTTCCCGCCCGGGGCGCGCCTGGAGCAGAGCTCGAGGGCGGGTCTCTCCCCTTCCCGCGGCCGCCGCCCCCTCCTCGCCTCTGCGGACACAGAGGGCTCCACACCTCCCAGCCTGCGTCTCGTCCCAACAGAAATGAATGAAGACGCTGTTCCGGTTAACTCCAGGTCACGAGAACAGTGAGGCACTTCTGAAACGAACCCATTAGGAACATTGAGACAAATAAAAAACCCGCACCCCCGGCCCTGGCGCCTACAGGCTGCTGACGCCGGCCCTGCGGTCCGCGAGGGCCTCCTCGCTCTGCCCGCACCCTGGGGCGCATGCGCCGCTCGCGTCCTGCTCGTTCTGCCCCGCTCTGTCCCGGCCCGGGTCCCTGCGGTTCACAAATGGTAACAGGGTGCCATTGGGGCTCTGCCGGGCGCCCCCGCTGAGAATGTCGTCGGCCGCGTTCTCCATCTCCTCTATGGTCAGATCGCAGGCGTCAGCCAGCTCCTGGGTCGTGACCTCGATGAACTTGGGATCTTGAGCAAACTGCCCCAGTCCTTCGGAAATCAAGACCTGAGGAACCGTGGGGGAGAACCACAGGGGAGCGTCGTTAGAGCTGCTCGGGTGGGCGGATTCAGGTAGCGGGGGGGTGGGGGGGTGCGCGCGCGCCTGTGGACACTGTGCACATGCATGTGTGTGAGTGTCCATGCGTCTAGGCAGGCATGTGTGTATACCGTGTGGCTGCGTGTATTTGGGGGAGGGGCGGCGCTCTCAGGAAAGAGGTAGAGATGGAGCATCGGACAGAGCAGCGAAGTTGTGGGGTGTCTGCAGCCGCCAGCAAAGACGTGACACTGGGCTCACATAGGAGCCACAGGGCCCTGCTCTGCTGTTTCAGAGGCAGACTGCAGCCTGGCCTCTTCGCTTCCCTCTGGCCCCAACATGTGCCTTCCTATTATTCTTTGCAAGAAACGTTCACTCCCTCTTTGGGAAACTGTTAACCTGTGCCACCCACCCCTTGTCAGCTGGCTGCCTTCCTGGGCAGGAGGATCCGGGCGTATGACAAGTGCAAAACACCATGGCTGCACCTGGCCCTGCTTTGCCCAGAAGGGGCCCTTGGTGACCCCCAAAGCTCCTCCAGCCTGGGAGAATCAGCTCCTAAGCCAAGGCGTGGGAGAAAGTGAGTGGGTCTTGCTCCCTTCCCCGTCTTCATCACCTAACCTTCCTCCGGAGCACGGCTCCTTCCTGCATGCCTGTTTTAGTGCCTGCTTCTCCTCACCACAGTGAGAGCTCAGGAAGGCAGCAGCCCTGTATCAGCACTGTATACCAGCACCCGGGCGGCACAAGGCGGGTGCCCAGCAGAAATTTGTGAAATGAGTCAAGGGCCACAAGGCCAGCAGCAGAATCAGAATGGACATTCGAAGTCACCTGGTTCAACTCCCAACCTCCTGCAGGCAGCGTGGTGGCCTGGCGGGCCCTGTCTGCTTACCTAGGTCCTGTGGTGGGAGGTTTCCTACTTTTTAGGAAAGACCCCTCCTTCTGGCAGAGCTCATTGGAAAGGAGCTGAAATCAGCCTGCCTGTCAGTCTAAGCCAGCTGCCCCGTCCTCCTGCCCAGGGCTGTAACCCTTTCTGGCCGAGTGCCCGTGATGGGTGTGAGATGAGAACTGCAGC
Source organism: Oryctolagus cuniculus (assembly GCF_964237555.1). NCBI lineage: Eukaryota > Metazoa > Chordata > Mammalia > Lagomorpha > Leporidae > Oryctolagus > Oryctolagus cuniculus. The sequence continues at coordinate 100,504,480 of NC_091440.1, read as the reverse complement.
TTCGTAAGCCACTCCTTCTCGGAGTCACCCTCCTCTGGGTTTGCACCAGCTTGTGAAAGGCCCCCTAAAATGTGGCACCAGGACTGCATGAGATGCCCTGGACTGGGCAGCCAGAAGCACTCGTGTTCTCAACTGATGGCGCTCCAACCTGGCTGTGCATCCAAGCTTTAAAATTCTCAGTTTAATTTGCCACAGTCTTCCAGAGCTCCCTGGCCACCGTGTGTGTGTGTGTGTGTGTGTGTGTGCAGCCCAGGTTTGTGTGTGGGTTCTGAGCGGTCCCTGAACATTGAGGCCCGTTTCTCGGGGTTCACTGGCTGTGTTACCCAGTGCTTTCTTCCTCAACAGAAGCCATGAGAGCCCATCACTTTCCGTGTGTCCCCGAAAGTGGCGGTCAGGGAGATGACATTCAGTCTATGGGGACGGAAGCGTCTCCCCCCTCCTCAGTTCTCCAGTCCACATGCCCTTCCCCTGCCTCTGCCCCGCAGCCCACACTCACATACCGCTTCCACCAGGCTGCTGGCGCTGCCGTGGAACTGTCTCCCCTGGGCCCCAGCCTGGCTGGGCACAGTGAGGGAGACGGGCCGGGCTCTCCGGGCGGCGCTGCTGTCCCCTCTGCAGGGGCTGTTCTCCCCAGACCATGAGCCGCAGTGGATGGACGGGAAGCTGCTGTTGAGTTTCTCACTGGAGTCGGCCCCCTCCAGCCGCAGGGTGGGGATGGGCTGTGGGGGCCAGCCTCGGCTGCCCGGTGTGGCAGGGGGCGTGGCACAGGGCCTGGGGAGCGAGGTGGGGGAATGGCTTCTCTGCAGGAGGGGACTCAGGCCCGCCACTGCCAATGCCTGTGGACACACAAGAAGCACGAGTTACTAGGAGCGATGGGGCCCAAGGGACGCAGGCCTCTAGTCTTGCAGTTACTTCTGCCCACCTGGAACACACACCCCATCTGTCTGACCCCCTCTGAGCCCTAGCTCATCGAGACCTGGCCCAGGTTTCCATAATCTCAAAATACATCTCTGCACAACTCAGTCTGCCTGAAGTGATCTCTTCCTTCTGTGAGTTCAGAAAGCTGCAATTGAGTGGAATCAGGATCATCTGCTGTACTTGTGAATCCTCTTGTTCTTGGTAGACTGTGAGCGATGACCCTACACTGTATGTTAAATGCAGGACACGCATGCCCTGTCAGTCAGCCGTGCGGGTTGGGGTGAGGATCAAGGTCTGTGAAGAAGTTCGATGTCCATCACAAGGAGCTAGATCAAGCCAGTACTCGTTATTCTGACTTTTATAAAAAAGAAAAAAAGGAAAAAAAAGAAAAGAAAAGCAAGGACGAGGAATAGAACCCTGCCAACCCCTAGCTCGGGTTGTCTTTGAGCCATGGCAGAAGCCTTACACTGCGCTGCTAGGAAGCCATGTACGCGTCTGCGTCCCGTGTCCCTGGCTGCTGCTGGGCAGCCCGAGGGCCGTGGCCTGCATCACCGCTGGGTCAGGACTCGGCCCCACAGCGTCTGCTGCTCTGCTGTGGTGTGTGGTGGGAGGGGGCGACACTGGGTGGCTGGAGGGGCCAGATACAGGTAAGGAAGGATGCCTTGCCCACCAGCGTGATAAGAACAGATGGGTGGAACCAGCTGCTAAAACCGCCTTCCAAAATAGCAAGCATGATGTCCCCACTTCCTGCCATTCCCCCTGTCCCGGCCCCAGCTCCCGATGGGGTTCCTGGCTGCCTGGGAACCTAAAGGAAGAACAAGGCTATGTGTGGTGTTGTGGACAGCCCAGTAGAAATCATTCACACATGGGCAGCGCTCCACAGGCTAAGCAAAATGGTGGATTTCTTTGAGCTGAAGTGATATCAACTTGGCCACACCAAGCTGGCTGTCTTAGGGTGATTATAAGCTTTGATTGCCAGTTGAATGCCTTTAAGTACGGCCTAGACTGTTGGGTGGTGGCTTAGTGCAGTATCATGGGCTACCTGGTGGTGGACCAGATGCAGGGGCAGGACTGTCTTCTGAGAGATGTCTCCCCCTTGATTCTTCTGCCGCTTCAGACACTCCAGGTGGAAGGAAGCCCTTCGACCTACAAAGCCAGCCAAAGAAGGGGCTCAGGGCAGGAAGAGAGGACAGGGCTGTGACAGCTCCGAACCCGGTGGGAGCAGGGTCTGGGGCTCAGACACCCTTCCTGTTTGCCTCTTGCTTTGTCTCTGAGGCGTTGCGGAGCACGTGTGTCCAGCTCCCACCCCAGCACACCCTGTCTTTGCAATCATTCTTCTCACTTTGGAAGTCTGCCCAGCCCACTGCCTGGATGTTGTTTGACCCCGGGCCATCCCGGAGTCCCTGACCAGGCATCTCAGGGTGACCACCAGCGCCCTCTGCAGAGCCAGGGGTGTGCTCACCCAGTGATGCGGAGCGCAGGAAACCCTTCTTTGGAGACAGCCTGATGTCCCGCTTCTCCTCCTCCGGGGGCGCCAGTTGTCGGTTTTCGTCATCCTGGTAGGAGAGCCTGGAACACAGAATTCTCGGGGCTCACTCCTGGAGCTCAGAGCTTTCGTCCCCAGAAACCATTTTGCCTTTTCCCTTGCTGAGGGGAACGCCCACCCTTCCCCACCCGGGGGTGCTTATGGACAGGTTTGGGGAGGGGGGGCCGACATCACAGATGTTGGCCCAAGGGGCTGTCCATCCACTGCCCAAGTGGTAAGCCCTGCATTTCTGACTTCAGGCAGTAGGAGGCACTCTTGGGACAAAGGTAGTGAGAAAGTTGGAGAAAATTCCAGGCCCCTGTGCCTCTTTCAGAGTGGCCTAGGTTCCTGTGTGCACAAAGGCCAACGCTCTTTACCAAGGCTGTTCTCGGCCTCAGCCCCAGCGCCGCCCCCGCTCCCAGATCCCCCTGCATGTGCATTTCAGCAGCTGCTCGCGACAAAGATGCAGCCAGTCAGCAGCGAGGTGGAGAGGGGCCTTAGGGGTGTCTGGTGGGTGGCCGCCAACCCTTCCAAGGGTGAACCCAGCAAGAAATACCTCGGGCACCCTGCCCGACAGACCCAATGGAAGGAAACGCACCCGACGGCACTCCCTGCACTCTGCACGTTGCTAGTCTACATTCGTCTGCTTGGTTTTATTAAAAGGCTTGGGCTGCAACACACTCCATGGACTTCACAGCCCCTCGTGCATTGGCCTGCATGGCTTGCATCCACCCCTTCATGCCACAGGTGAGGCCCTGGACGCTGTCCCCAGTGCTCCCCTACATGGTGGACAGGGGTGTGCTGGCTTCACCACCGAGCACACCCCTGCTCCATGCATTGATGTGTAGATGTTCATTGAATCTACAATCATCTGTATGCATTGCTCCTTTCTTCTCAACCATGCAAGCCCTCCCTATTGTATTTCCTTCTTATCCAAACCACCACTGCTCTTGTAGACCCAGCTTCTGTCTGAGCTTGGATCATAACCATCACAGTCACCCTGCCCCGCCCCTTCTCAGAATGCCTGTGCAGCTCAGTGTGTACCCCACTCTGTGGGCAGTTAGTTAGACAGTTGCCAACCATCTTTCTTGTCTGAGATCCTCTCGGCTTCCAAACCAGTTTGTAAAACAGCCTTGAGTGTGGACTGTAGTTAGTTAACTCAGCAGAACTCCCGGATACCAAGCACGCAGCCTGCGCTTTTCCTGATTTCTAGGATATGTAACCATGCAGTAATTTGCATTATCTAAATATTAATTTAGGGGCTGGTGCTGTGGCGCAGCAGGTTAACTCCCTGGCCTAAAGCACCCGCATCCCATATGGATACCAATTCGAGACCCAGCTGCTCCACTTCCTGTCCAGCTCTCTGCTGTGGCCTGGGAAAGCAGTAGAAGATGGCCCAAGTCCTTGGGCCCCTGCACCCATGTGGCAGACCCAGAAGAAGCTCCTGGCTCCTGGCTTTGAGTTGGCACAGCTCCGACTGTTGCGGCCAATTGGGGAGTGAACCAGGGGATGGAAAACCTCTCTCTCTCTCTCTCTCTCTCTCTCTCTCTCTTTCTGCCTCTCCTCTCTCTGTAACTCTGACCTTCAAGTAAAATAAATCTTTAAAAAATTAATTTAGAGGTGGGCATTTGGTGCAGGGATTAAAATGCCACTTGGGACACCTGTACTCCAAGTAAGAATGCCTGGTTTTGAGTCCTGTCCCTTCTGAGTCCAGTGTCTCGCTGATGTGCACCCTGATGGCTCAGATAGTTAGATCCCTGCCACCCATGTGGGAGACCCAGATTGAGTTCTAGGCTCCTGACTTCAGACTGGCCCATTCCTGGCTGTCACAGGCATTTGGGGAGTGAACTAGTGGGTGGGGGATCTCTTTGCCTATCTGTCCCTGTCTTTCAAATAAAATGAAAATATATTCACAATTCCAATTAGGAGAGTATTATCTGTTAAGGACCCTCAGAGGACCTCAGGCTTCCTATGCACCGTGTTTCACTGAGTCAGAAAGCAGGTGTTTCGCCCCCTCACCCCTCTGCTGATTGGACATGAAGGCACAGGGGTTAACTGATTTGTCACGAGTCGTGGTCCTGCTGCTCTTTCCACAGTTTCCCTCACTTGCTGGATTCTTATAACATCAGGGGACAAGGAGGTGGCTCTGCTACTCTTCAACCTCTCCCGCCACTCCCTGGGGGCCTGTGTCCTTGTCCTACTCCTGCCTCTGCAGCCACACACATCCATCCTCCACCTTCCCTAAAAAAAAAAAAAAAAAAAAAAAAAAAAAAAAAAAAAACCTAAAAGGCACAAAGTGCTCTCCAGAAAGCATCCCAAACAGTGCATCTTAGGCTGTTCCGAATGCCACCCATAGCCATCAGTGCATCTTATAAGGAGGCACGGTAGACAGGCATCCGTGTTGGCAATTCAGCCACGGCAGACACTGATATTTTCTGTGCTCTGCTGGGCAACAGACTGCCACAACCTCAGGTGCATCCAGATCTGCGGACCAGAGCTCGCCTCCAGCAATCCAACAAGAATCCAGACCTCAGTTCCAGATTGCCAGCAGTGCCCTCTTCTGGGCAGCTTTTCTGTTTAAAAAAGTTGTTGCTATTATTTGAAACAGAAAGAGAGAGCACGTGCTGATTCGTTCCCCAAATGCTTGCAACACCTGGGGGTGGGCCAGCGCAGAGCTGGGAGCCAGAACTCAATCTGGATCTCCCACAGGGCAGCCGGGCCCCAAGTGCTGAGCCGTCACCTGCTGTGTCCCACAGTGCGCCCTAGCAGGGCTCCCTAGGCATTCCCCTGTGGGATGCAGGCATCCCAGGCAGCATCTTAACCACTGTATCTCAAATGCCCCCACTGGGCAGCCTTATTATTAGAACAGTAGCTCCACGAAACACTTAACTGTAGATGTACGTATGTATGTGCTGTGGCTGCTGCTTGCAGCCAAAGAGGAAAGACGGTCAGCCGTTTTCCCAGGAGCGAATCATAGCGAGGAAGGACCCAGCTAAAGGGGATTGTGTGTGTGTTGGGGGTGGCCTCTCCCTCCCCTAAAGTGATTGCAGGTGCAGAGTGGGCAGGACTGCTCTCTGATCTCTGCTTCCCTATAGCTGGGGCCCGCCTGGGCCAGGAGGCAGCAGGGCTCACATCTCTGTGGAGAGCAGGCTGGGCTCACTGCAGCACTCTGCATCTTCACCGATCCTCACGTCGTAGTTGTCGTCCTGGGATGCGCCCTCCTGACACGCCATGGCTATCTGGCTCTCCTGGGAGTGGCATCTAAAACATCCAAGGCGGAGGAAAGCTTAGGGACCGTCAGCTCTCCTTCCTTTCTCCCAGCCAAGAAGGGGCCACACAGGCATGCACACGCGTGCACACACACACACACACACACAGTGGCTGTGGCCTCTTCCCCCAGCAGCTGCCGATGAAGCCGGGGAGCCATGGAAGCATCAAGATTGAGGCTGAGGCTCTTGGTGGGAGAGGGACCCACTCAGCCTCTGGCCCAAGTCACTCAGCCTACCCCGTGCCTCAGTTTCCCCTCCTGTAAAGTTGGAATGACCTGTGCTGCTGCTCGCAGGATGGCTGGGCCCCTGGGCTGTCCTCTCCAGGACAGAGTGGCACAGAGAGGGCTCTCCCCACCCCGTGCTGCAGACGGCTGAGCCTTCAGACGTTTGGCCAGCTGAGAAGTCCCCGGCATCGTGGTCTGCCAGATTTGGTTCTGACGCTGGCTCCCTGGAGTGAAGGCCCAGAGAGGACACCTCATGCGGAGGGCTGTGTCCTACTGAGCAGAGGGGGTGGGCCTCAGTCCCTGCCGAGCCCAGCGGGGGCTTGCACTGTGACGCGCTCTCTCTGGAACAGCGTCTTCCTCGCTCCAGGCTCAGGGCTCTGCCCATCTCATCTGGGCTTGGCTGTCTTCCTCCCTACTCTGTGTGCCGGAGCCCACTCTGCTCTCAGGCCCCCTGAGGCATCTGGGAAAGAGCCCAGTGTACCCCTCCCCCTCGCACTTTGGCCATGGGCTCACAGAGCACCTGGGCAGACTGGGCAGAGCTCTCCAGGGCGGACGTGGACCGTCCCCCGCCACGGTCAGAGGGAAGATGAGATGTCAGGGGCTCCAGATGGAGTGGGAGGAAAGGCGCGTGGAGTGGGCGTGGCGAGGAGCACACGGGATGGCAGCAGGCAGGCAGCACCACTTCTTGGGACCACTGTCTGTTTTCAGCAACAGTGAAGCTGCCGCCAGAGCCCCCACCGTCTGCCTCGAGCTCTGGCGGGAGGGACAAGGCCCAGGACTCCAGAGTGCTGGCTGCATTCTCCTCTTAGCACCCTGAAGGTTGTTTTTTACCAAAAGTGGTGAGGGGAGAGAGCACTGGGGTTTAGTGAGCACTTAGGATGTGCTCAGTGCTCTGCATGTGTTATGTTTCATGGACAGGTGTCTCCGTGGGGGAGGAAAACCTCTGCTCCTCCCCCCGCTAGCTCCTCTCTGGCAGTCGCTCTCGCCTGAGGAACAGGAAGCATCCTGCACAGGAGGTCATTTCATCTACACGGACACGCTAACACGGACTTAAGGAGCCTTCCTGAAGAAGAGGTGAGTGGGGGAGAATGTGGGGCCAGGAATGAAGCCTTGAAGGTTCTGGAAGAGGGAGGGAGGCCACCAGGACAGGCAAGGATCAGCCACTTGCACGTCCCTTGCAAAGCCAGCTTTTCCGTGCCCTGTGCACACCTCTGTCCCAGGTGTTCAGTGAGTACTTCCTGTATGCTAGGCATTGTCAGGGGCCGGGCCAACTCGTCCTGAGCCCATTCAACCAAGGGCAGGACTTGGGAGGCACCCTAGCACCTACCTCTCTCGCAGGGGGTCCAGGGCTACAGCCTCTATTGAAACTTGCGGGGTGGGAGGCCAGCCTGGGACTAAGTGCTCCTCCTCCACCTGGCCCCTGGCAGCAGCCCTGGGTGCCCCACCCCCCTGCTTACCTCTTGGAGCTGAGCTTCCATGCTGCCTCCTGTGCCCGGACGGCAGGAGACAAGGGGGACCCGTGGCCCTCCACGGTGCTGACTGTGCTGGGGTAGCCGGCGGGGCGGGGGAGGCGGCCCAGGGCAGTGTTGTTGGCATTGTTGATGTTGGCGTTGGAGCCGGTGGACGAGTAGCTGCTGGGGGTGAAAGTGGAGTCCACCAGCTTCTCGTGGGAGGGTGACTCGGTGTCGCCTTGGTTGTTGCCAGCCTTGCTGATGTGCAGTGGGCGCTGCGTAGTGAAGGTCTGGGGAAAGGCGCTCCGGCTGTCACTTTGGTAGTAGCTGACATGGTTGCCAAACAGGCCACCGGCCCTCTGTAGACAAGATGGGGGGGGCGGGGGGAGAAGCCCCTCAGCTACCCCTACCTCCAAGGCAGATGGAGAGGAAGGGAGCAGACACAGCATCCTGGCTGCCCATCCCAGGAACCAGTCACACAGGGCAGCTGTTGAGGGTGACAGCCATCCTGGGAGTTCCCAGCGGAGCCCCTGAAGACCGGGCTGTGTCCTGGGGACAGTGTGGGGTGGCTGTCCTCCACAGCACGGTGCACGGTAGGCGCTGAGGGCCGGAGACTGTACCTCTCACTTTCCACAGGAAAAGCCCACTAGCTCCCAGAGGGAGAAGCTAGGAAACGAGGGAGCAGAAGCTACCTCCTGCGCCAATGCCACCATGGCTTCCTTTCCCTAGGGGATTCTGGGACACTGAAAATTAGGAAGCAGTGTTCTCTTTCCGGCCCTGTGCACTCCTTCCTTGTTTGTGTTTGTCCTGGGTGAGTGGGCGGGCGGCCCTGACCTGAGAATGTCTCTGGGCTCTGGCGGAGCAGTCAGCAGTCGTGGTTTCTGGGGTCTTGTCGGGGCACTGGTAATGTGATACCAGGTCCCTGAGACTACCTGGTGAGGGACAGCTCATGGAAGTGAGGATGAGCATGAGCCATGGGCAGCATGGGCTGATCCACAGCCGGGGGCTGGCCTGGGGGGCTGCAGAGACAGGCGTGGGCAGGGCCCCCCTACAATTACGGTGAGCAGATTCTCCCTTGCTATAGAAGGACTTGAAGCCAAACGCCTTCAGGGTGAGGCAGGGGTGCTGAGGAGGACAGAGAGCCAGACGCTGGGGTTCTGGCATTCCCACAGAGCCCTCGTGACTGCACCTGTCAGGTGGCCTCCATCTCCAGCGATGGAGAAGGAGGGCTGGGGGGGGGGGTGCTTCTTCACCTGGAGTATACACGCTCTGTCTCACAGGGCAGTGCCACTTCGTTCCAGCCTCTGCTGCCACGTGGGAACGCAGCCCAAAATCTTTTGATTGTTTTTTTTTTGCCCAAGAGAAGCCAAAAGTCTGGATTTTTGCTTGAATTTGCCAGATTTTCGAATAATGGCCAAGAAAATGGGTCTGCAGATTAAAGGTGGCCCAGAAGCTATCACTTTGCAACTTCTTATGTGGAAGAAGTTCACCTTGGAAATGTGTCCTTAGGAAAACAGCTCTCTCCCCCTTCCCCAAGAGCCAGTGACACCCAGGACCAGCTACCATGTCCCTGGAGCCCTGGCTGGAGATGGAGCCAGGCTCAGCCAAGGGGCAGGGCTGAGCCAGGCCAGGTGGGAGGAGTCTGCCACTGGGCTGAGGGCCTTGCAAAATGAAGGGGCGCGCCTGTGGCGGCCACCTACCCTGAAGATGTCATCTTCAGAGGCAGCAGACACAGCCTCCTTCATGGCCTTGTCCAGCTCTTCCTCAGCTGTCAGGTCTCCGGAGATGGCCCGTCGGATCTCAGGCCCGATGTCGTGCAGAGTGCGCAGGCCAGCCTGGAACGCAGAGGGTTCCGTGAGGACCTCAAACCCTTTCCACAGGCTTCCCAGCCAGCCACTACCACCCAGCACCAGGACCTGCCGCTGCTGGCCCCAGCCACCCACACCACCGCTTCTCCATGGGGCAGGTGCACCTCCAGAGTGTGTGTCTGTGTGTGCAAACCAGAGGATGGCTCCCTGAACCCCCTCCCTGCACTAGGGAATGGGTCCATGCAGAGTCCATTCACCTGTCCAGAAGGGATCAGTGCTGTACTCCTGAGAGCAGGCAGGACTGTTCAGGGCAGTGTGTGCGTGAAGGGACTACAGGAGGGAAGGGGTTACACCACCCCCCCCCCCATCTACCTGAGAGGCCTGGAGCTCTCAGGAAGTTTTCTTCGGAAGGGGCAGGGCCCCCGGCATCCTGGGAAAACCCTGGGACTCTGTCAGAGGTCAGGACTTTCCTTGGGGTGTAGACCCCTCCCTCGAGCCCCCAGCCCCTCACCTGCAGGGAAAGGGCGTTCCTCTGGGAGGGCTTGCCCACAAGCCCTTGCTCTTTGCGCTTCTTGAATTTCCGGAAGTACTCTTGGATCAGGAAGGTAGCGTAGAACTTGCCGACTGTGACCTCATCATCTGGGACAGAGGAGAGGAAGGGCTGTCAGAGGCAGACAGGGGGCATCCACGTGTTCTTTGACTTTTTCACAGTGATTTTTGGGGGAGGCAGTACATGCCCACGGCCCACAGACAGAAACAGAAAGGGTTCTCCCACCAAAGCCCTCTGCTTAGCTACCACCTCCAGCAGATAGCTTAGCAGATAATTAGCTTCTTGAGCATTTTCCCAGAAATTCCTCCTGTAAACAACTGATGCAAATAGTAAATGTATGCTTTCTCTCTCTCTCTCTCTCTCTCTCTCTCTCACCTGCCATTGCTAGCTCTCATTTGATTCCACAGCTTCAAGTGCCAGTCACTGGCTGGCCAGTGCCCTGACTGCAAGCAAGGTTATGCTTCCAGATCGGAGGGAGAGAGCTTGGTGCAAGGGAGGCTTTCCTCCTCTTGGAGTTTGTGTTTTTGTTTCAAATCAGATGCATGGGTTTTGTGCCACCCAAGACTCCATGTGACAGAGTCAGTGTCTGTCTTGGGAGTGAGCTAGAGCATGAGGAAGCTGTATGGGGACCACATCTGGCCAAGAGCAGCTGTGTCGCAGCTTCCAGTGAAGGCGACAGCTGGCTGGGTGAGATCTGGGGGCTCGCCTGGCTCTCCTGCACCCCACCATCCCTCAAGACCAGCCAAGTCCACAGCAGGAAAGGGCCTCCCATCTCACAAGCCCCTCACTTCCGTGTGGGAGAGAAAGCCCTGGAGGTCCCTGTCCAGGGTAGCCGGGGGGGGGGGGGGGGGGGCAGGGGAAGGACCTGCATAGTGGGGCAAGTGGAGTTCCAGGCTCTCTGAGACCTGGATTTGACTCCTGAATCTGCTCTGTCCTCACCATATCACCTTGAGCCAGCTACTCAGCTTCTTCTAAGAAATCATGCCCCTTGAAAAAATGCCATAGAAATGTTACAAGAATGAAATAAAATCATGGGTGCGAAGCATCAAGTGACTCTTGCCTCTGTGTGAGCTTCAGCCCCTTCCTGCGTTCCCTTGGGAAGCGGCTCTCAGCAGGGTGAATCACCTCTTCAGGAGAGCTTCGGAAGAGGACGGGATGCTTTCTGGTGGCCCCAGTGACCTGGGGGTCTCCTGGCATTCAGTGGCTCCAGATGTACTCCTAAGCACATCACAGCTCTGTCCTCTAATGGCACCTACGCGTTGTACCAGATGCCTGTCTGGGAAAGCAACGTGTTCATAATGATCTGAGCTAAGCATCTACTTATGAGCCTGGAGCATTTCCTGCATGGTTTTCGTACACCTGGAGGTTTGCAGGAAGGCAACTGCTGCGTGAATTGGTGGAAGACTGTACTCTGCTGTCTGAACTTGACCAAGAGGGGTTCACATTTTGGAAAAAACTGTTTCCCTGATGGCAGTGTTCTTTTGGTACCTGAACCTCCTCCACTATTGTCACAGTCATGGTCACTCTGCATCCGCGCCTGTGTGCATGCGTGCACACTCATCTACATCCCGTATGTACATTTGTTTAGCCCTTCCTGGCAGATGAAGAATGTAAAGTGCTGACAATACTCAGCTTTGTGTTACTTCCTTTAAACACGAACTGGTTCATGACAAATAGGTGCATGGGAGCAGCTTATCAGTTAGTTACAACTTCTGACATTTCAGCCGTGCCTGAACATTTATATACGAGGGGTACTTCAAAACATCTGTGGAAAAATGAAAGCACAGGGGCTGGCACTGTGGCTTAGCAGGTAAAGCCACCACCTGCAGTGCCAGCATCCATACAGGCACTGGTTCAAGTCTCAGCTGCTCTACTTCTGATCCAGCTCTCTGCGATGGCCTGGGAAAGCAATAAAAGATGGCCAATGTCCTTGGGCCCCTGCACCCATGTGGGAAGACCCGGAAGAAGCTCCTGGCCGCTGGCTTCGGATCAGCCCAGCTCCGGCCATTGTAGCCATCTGGGGAGTGAACCAGCAGGTGGAAGACCCATGTCTGTCTGTCTCTCTCTCTCTCTCTCTCTCTCTTTGCCTCTCTGTAATTCTGCCTTTCACATAAATAAATCTTTAAAAAAAAAATGAAAGCATGAGATACAAGCCAATTTTGAAATTCACACCAAGTATTTCCATCACATGTGTTTTTTAATCAACTTTTTTATGTCCCCTCACACAGTTTTCAAAATTGGTTTGCACCAAAGTAAACTTACCTTTTAGTTCCATATCCCACAAATATTTTGAAATACAGCTTGCACTGAAAATATTTCCTTATAGAATGCTTTACATTAGACTTAAGGCATTACAGTAGTATTTTGGAAATTCTATGTGTATGAATATTATGCTATCTTTGATTTTCATTTGGCGTTCTTGTAGGTAACAATACAAGGGGTCTTCAACAAATTTGTGGAAAATATGTAAAATGTAGGCAAAGGTTTTTTATTTTTTATTTTTTGCACAAAGATAAACCTTTCTCTTTATCCCATTTTCCCATTCTGGAGTATCTTCATAAAAAGAATTTGCCACGAAAAAGTGCTTCAAACTTGATGAGGCTGAGAAACACTGCTCTAGGAAGAATAAAAAAAATTTCAAACAAGAGGGGCAGGATCTCAGAGGATTCTTCTTCCAGGCCCCCAGAGCGGTCAGCCTGGTGGCTTTTGGGGAAGCCTATACTTTGTGGATTTCCTGGGAATTTCTGCCAGACTTGCACACATGTGCCTGTCCATGGCCTGCAGGCCTGCAGCAGATTCCCCATGTGACAGTGGGGCTCTGAGCTGGCGTAGGATGCTGTATCCCTGTCCCTTCTAACCAGCTGGGCCTTTGAGCCCCACAGGAAGGGTCTGGAGAAAGCAGAGCTCTTGCAAGCCTAGTGGACTCTCGGGGCCTATGTCCACATTTCTAATGATGCTACAGCCCACGGAGAGGAAGGCAGAGAAAGAATGTGGGTGGCTGAGCGCTCCAGGGCACACAGCCAGGAAGCACTTACCGCCTGCAGGGGGCACCACTTGGTCCAGCAGCTTCATGCTGGTCCGCTTCCAGATCTTCTTGATGATGGCCCGCAGCTCCTCATTGGCTTGTTCCAGGTTTCCTGAGGAAGGGAAGGTGCAAAGAGGAAGGGTCATCAGCCCATGGAGGGCCCTGGATGGGATGGATCCCTCTGCACAAAGCAGGGGGCCACTGATGGCGGCAGTGGCCCCTCCAGAAGCCCAATTTCTGTGTCTCTTCTTTCCTCACTGCTTGCTCCGCAACACCCTACCCCAGGCTGCCTGTGGCCCCCTCCCTCCTCTTGCCCTTCGTCTCTTTCTCTCTCTCTCTCAATTTTCCTTCCACCTTCCTTGCCTCCTGTGTCCTGTGCAACAGCACTGCTTTTCCCTTCCTCCCTGCCTATTGCTGAGGCCAGCCCCTGGGGTCCCACACATCTCATGCTGCTTCTCTTGTGGGTGGCCCTGGGTCTGAGCCGCTGCCCCAGCAGTGCCTGGCCAGACATCTCTCATCAGCCCCAATGGCCAGCACCAGGAGAGCAGAGAGGGTGGCTCCCCGGAGCGGCACGTCTCCTGGGCCTCCCTGGGATGCACAGGAATCCTGTGTGATCACAAGGAAAGACAGTCTCCCCCACACGTGAACGCACCTCTGTGTCAGTGAAGACTGCCCTCCCAGTCTCCCATAGGGAGGAGGTGGCCAAACCTCACAGCAAAAGCAGAAATCCGAAGACACTGGGTCCTGGGGCTGTGCATTTTCTCTGAGTCTACTTCCTCTTCTGGACAGACAGGCTCCATTGGTGCCTGTCCCATGTGGCCTCTGGGATATTGGGAGTTATGGCTGGGGAGAGGAATGCTCAGAACCTGCAGCTACAAAAGAGCGTGGAAGAGGTGGGACTCTAAGGTGCTCCCCACCCCCAGTCTCCACAGGGCACCTAATCCCTGCAGCTGGGAGTAGCACAGACTTCACTGCCATGATGGGGTTATGTTCCATGGCGCCTAGGATCTTACGACAGGCAGATGATCTAGGTGGTCTGACCAAATCACATGGGCCCATTAAAAGCGGGGAGTCCTCTCCAGTCTGGGGCGGAGGGACAGTGGGAGAGTTCGGCTTTGGCTGGCTGGGACGGAAACCTAAACCAAGACCCACTGTGTCAGCAGAAGACAGACAGGCAGTTTCTATGAGCCAGCAGCCAGCAGGGAAGGGGGACGCTGGTTCTGCAACAGCGAGAAATGAATTTCACCCTCAGCCTGAATGAGCCGGGGGGCAGACACTGCCCGAGAGCCTCCAGAAGGAAACGCGGCCTCATCCACAGCCTGATTTTGGTCTTGTGTGATCCTGAGCAGACAGCCCGGCCACGCCATGGCTGCACTCATGGACCAGAGAGCCACTCAGGGAAAAGCAGTGTGGTGCTTCGTTGGTGGCCACAGGACACTAGAGGCAGTGGTTGCTGCAGTTAAAGAGGACAGGCAGTGCAGAACAAGACTGCCTGAGGTCAAACCTGCCTCTGTGCCTGGAAGGCAGCAGAGAGGGGGTGATGGGCTCCCGGACTCCTCATCTGAGCACCTCATACAAACAGTCTCTGGAAGAATGCTCCTTGGCATTCCAGTTAGAGAGGCATTCAGTTCCCTTTGGGGTTAAGGTACTTAGTGATTTATGACACATGCAACCAGAGAGCTGCATAAATAATGCAGAAATATTATGGTTGCATAATATTCCCTCCCCTCCAAATTCATGTCTACCTGGACCTCAGCATGTGGCCCCAGTAGGAAATGGGGTCTTCCCACGTTAGTTACGATGAGGTCACGCTGGCCTAGGGTGGCCCCCTGTAAGAAGATGCACAGACACAAGGGCAAGGGGGCCCTGTGGTGGTGGAAGCACAGGCTGGAGTGGTGCTGCCATGCGCCCAGGAACACCAAGCACGGCTGGTAACTATCAGATACCAGGAGGGAAGCAAGGATAGATTCTCTCTCAAGAACCAACCCCACCAACACCTAAATGTTGGAATTCTGGTCTCCTGAATGGTCAAAGAATAACCTTTTCTTAGTTTTAAGCTCCCCTGGTTGGGATTGCCTGTGATGGTAGACCTAGGAAACTGATGTATCGGAGCTAGTGCTATGGCATAGTGGGTAAAGCCACCACCTGCAATGTCAGCATCCCAGATGGGCGCTGGTTCGAGTCCTGACTGCTCTACTTCTGATCCAGCTCTTTTCTATAGCCTGGGAAAGCAGTGGAAGATGGCCCAAGTCCTTGGGCCCCTGCACCCATGCGGGAGACCAAGAGGAAGCTCCTGGCTCCTGGCTTTGAATCAGTGCAGCTCTGGCCATTGTGGCCCATTGGTGAGTGAACCAGTGAATGGAAGACCACCCCCCCCCCCAAATTCTCCTTCTCTCTCTGTGTAGCTCGGACTTTCAAATAAATAAATAAATAAATCTTTTTTAAAAAAAAAGAAACTGATTTATCCTCCCAAAGGGTCTTTCATATCATTTCAGGCCTCAGGATCTGCGTGACTGTGCAACGTCACCGACATGTAGGTCATGCTTCTACTCCACACACTTTGCTTCCGTGCCGCAAGACAAAGGCCTCTCTGCCTTGCTGCCGGACTTCGACAACGGCTCCAGGTCCCTGCAGAAGGCTCAGCTCTCTCCAGTCCCTAAAGCTCTCTAAAGCCTCAGGGCTGAGGGCTGAGGGCAGATATTTGCTCAGAGTTCTTCCTGGCCACTTCCAAGAGTGTGCCTTTCCCTCCCGGCCTAGGGTTCTAACAGGTTTCGGAGGCCTTGTTTCTGGTAAGGGCTCACTCTTGGTAGACATTCTGAGACATCTTTGTGTGGACAAGACTTTCTTTAGCTCACAATTCAGCTGTAGTTTGCATGCGGCTAACTTGGCCCCTGGTCTTGGGAATTCGCACCTCAAGCTTAGCCATCTGTGTTTGACCCCCTTTGGGTAGTTCCTTCGCATTGTCCCAGCTGGCGCTGTCCAGGTGCCATGAAGTTTGTTCTGTTGGTGCAGCGCCAGCATTGCTGAATCTTGACTTGTGCATAGCAGTGTTTCATGCTCCGCCATGGAGCAAAAACTTGCCTCAGGAAGTGACATCAAGCCTTAAGTCTCAACGGCATATTCCTTCCAGAAGTCATTATTCCTTCTTCCCTTAGAAAGGGAAACCGTTTCCATAGAACATAAGTGCAATAATATTCATAGCAGAAAACTTGGTAAGGAAGAAGGCACAAGCCACCACTCAGGAATAATCAGTATTAATATACTGAAGAACTTCCTTCTGATTCTCCTATGTTATGTTTGTTATGTTATGTTATGTTATGATTCTCCTATGTTAATACACCATGTGTGTATTAAATGTATATTTAGTTGTTTTTAAAGTACATCTATTTATACTCATTTCAGAGTGAATTATTGCATTGGCTACTGCTATTGTATTGGCATTTTAGCCTCTGCTTCCTTTGTAGTTTAGGAGTAGCAGTTGACCTATTTCCTATTTTTTTTTTTTTTTTGAAGATTAGCTCAGGGACCAGCGCTGTGGCTTAGCCGATAAAGCCCCCACCTGCAGTGCCGACATCCCTTGTGGTCACTGGTTCGAATCCTGATTGATCCATCTCTCTGCTATGGCCTGGGAAAGCAGTAGAAGATGCCCTGAGTCCTTGAGCCCCTGCAATCATGTGGGAGACCCGGGAGAAGCTCCTGACTCCTGGCTTCAGATCGGCGCAGCTCTGGCCATTGTAGCCATTTAGGGAGTGAACCTCTGGATGGAAGACCTCTCTCTCTTGGCCTTTGCCTTTTTGTAACTCTGCCTTTCCAATAAATAAATCCTTAAAAAAAAGAAAGATTAGCTCATCATTCTACCACGTTTCTTGCTGGGTTGGTTCTCTTTTCTCTTAGTTTCTGATGTTTCTGTTGCTTCTTGGAAGAATTTTACTGGGAGGAGGCACCTCTCAGGCTACTTGCTGAACTAAATTCCCGCAGGTCCTCACTTTTCTTTGCTTTACAAATGAAGAAATGCAAGAAGTGTCAGAGAAAATGACTAACAGGCCTGCGATTAGGGACAGAGCTGGGATACATTCCATCTCCACTGAAGGTGGCGCTGACTGGCAGCCGAGATTCTGAAGTTGAAATGAAAGAAGGCCAAGGACAACGCATTCTGCCTCATCTGTGTTTTCTGTAATCGCTGTGCCCATGGGCTTCAAACCTCAGCTACAAGTGGATGACCCCTGCTGCTGGGTCAGAGAAGGCCCCGCAATGGACGCCGGGGCGGGGGCCGGTGGCCCACACGCTGCAGTGGGTGACAAGCTCTTGGAGAGAAATGGCAGCACAGGTGCCTGTCACACAGCTTTTCCCACCCAGTGGCTCAGAAACAGCCACTAAGGGCAGCAGACTCCCTGCCGCAGCCATGGCGGCTATGAACCCATGGGACGCCTTGGCGCACAGTAGCAGGGACCCCTCCATGGGATGATCAGGGGATCAGTCTGAAAGGGGGCGCCCAGGTGGCATCTCCACCCTCACCTTTAGCTGCACAAAGCAGGCCACGCCCTCCAGCACAGCCACCACTTGCCATGATGTCCCCTTCCCAATACAGGTCTTTTCCATTTCAAAAGGGAGTTGAGCTCTTGAGAGACCCATGCACTGCTGGTGGTGAGGCTGGGCCCCTCCAGGTTTTGGAACTAGATAGACCGGCTTCAAGGCATCGCCCAGAATAACAGCTTGGGTCCGAGGGAAAGCCAGGGCTCCAAATATGGAAGCAGGAGGCAGTGAGGCTGCTCAAGAGGCAAAGGGAGCATGAGCGGTCCCAGTCCCTGTGCACTTGGAGCACACACGCCCTGTCTCCCTGCACCAACGCTGCATGGGACAGGAAGGGCCCAGCAGCACCCAGCGCCTGCTGAGCTCCTCGTTGGCCTGTTGGGTCTTCCAAGCAGGTCTCCTGGTGGCCCAAAGGTGACCCTTACCTTCTGTTTTGATCCTCAGAGCTGTCCTGACCAGGGCAAACAGGGTGGCGTTGAACATGACCGTCCCGTCACTGTTCAGAGGCATGTTCATGGAGACCAGGCGCTGGAGGGGAAGAGGAGGCAGAGCTGGCGACCACAGCAGGCAGGTGGTTCTCAAAGGGCCTATAGAACCGTGAGGGCTGGGGAATGCTGGGAGGGTATGAGTGTGGGTCAAACTGAAATGTATTCAAAGTCTTTTCTGGGGAGCATCTTGGCTCAGGCAGGGATGGAATGCACCCCCGTTAGACGCTCTCTCCCTCGGAACAACGTTAAGCCTCCCCTGCCCTGCCTAGCTGTCTGCTCTGACAGACAGCGTGCTCTCCGCTGCGACAAAAGACAGCTGCACACCAGGCTTTCGCAGGGTGCCCGCCTGCCAGGCAGCATTCATCCAAAGCCCAGAGAAGACAAACGGAAACAGGAGGCTCCTCGGAGGAGATGCACTGCTTCCTCTTTCTGACTACTGACAAGCATACCTCCACATCCAGCTGGACCAGGATCATCTCCCCAACTTCCCTCCTTTCACCCCAAAATGCGCTACTGTTGCAAGGTGTCACAGCACACACAGGGGTCAGGAGGGTTGCATGAAGCTCATTACAGCATCTGTGCAAAGGGAGTGGTCAAAGACACTATTTGTCAGCTCCCATGGTGGCCTCCTGTTAATCTTAGCACTGGAGGGGTTATAATTTTCCTCAGTGACTGGACCCTGTGACCCTCACAGAACTGTATAGCGGGTTAACTGGGAAGCTTTGAGCCCAGCACAGCCTGCCCAGACTCACTGGGAGGTCAGCAGGGCTGGGCTTCAGCCTTGGCCACAGGGCACTCTTCTCTACTCTTATTTTCCATCATGTTTTAGCTTTAGCTCACATTTAATTTTGATTTGGGGAAACGTACAATCTTTTCGAGTGAACCTTCCACAAGTGGATTATCTACAGAGTTGAATCTTTCTGCCGTCTGTGTTTCTTCCTCTCTACAGCTCTCTGACTCTACCCCCTCTTCTTTGGTGCTTGGTTTCTGACCCAGCACGGGGTGTTAGAATGGTGACAATGGGAGTGACATGGCAGCTGGAATTACAGGGGAGAGTATGGGGGTGACTCTCTCCTGCTGTTGGGCCGCATGGTGTGCCTGGGTGCACACATGTAGGGGGTCTCACGCTCAGGACAAGTGATGTGTCTAAAAATGAGGATGTTTGTCTTAACCTTTTTTTGGTCTTGGATTCATTCAGGAATCTGATAAAAGTGATAGAGCCCCTGCCTGGTAAGGATGTTGAGTGTTTTACTGCTTTTGCATACATTTTAGGGCTTCACAAATGTCTGAAGCCAATGCATGGCTCTCAGATGGCAAACAAAACAAAACAAACAAAAAACCTCCCAACCTGTGCACTGCGGACTAGGAAGTTTCTGGTACTATGGTTTGGATTTCCCCCAAAGGCTTATGTCAATGGCACTAAGAGGGTGGGAATTTGATCCAGTCAAAGGTTTAGAGGTGGCATCTGGGGAGGTGATTGGATTGGATGAGGCCATGATTGAGTGATGATGGCCCTATAAGGAGAGACATAGAAGACACCTCTGTGCTCCTTATTGCCATGTGGTGCTCTGCACCGCCTTGGGCCTCTGTCAGCGAAAACTCCTCCAGATTTCAAACCAGCTGGGCCGCTTGGTCTAGGACTGTGAGCCTTCAAAAGCATGAGCCAAAATAAACCTCTTTCCTTCATAAGGAAATCCACCCAAGATGCCCAGGTGACCCAGCCTGCTGAGCTGACCAAGTCTTTTATTCAGGACGGGGTGCAGAGTCCACTCAGACTTAGGGCATTCACTCAGTTGTGCCTCAACAGAGTCTAGAAGGACCCGTAAAATCTAACCTGCCCCAGACTTACTTTTTTTAGGTCCCAAAAATATTATCTTTATTCACTCAAAGGGTTACAAGACAAACAGCATCTTGCCCCTCCTATTTTCTCATTTGCCAATGAACTCAGGTCGTCTCTTACTTTGCAAGCCACACGGTGAGGGCACAGCTTCCCAAAACCCAGTGGGGGCTGAATCCGCCGGAGGAGGGTCACCACATCCAGGTGTTTGATACGACCCCTAGAAGAAGAAGAAGAGAGGAAGAGCCATCAGAGGGCCCCAGAATCTGCCAGCACCCCAGGAATCACAGGTCCCTGAGAGTTAGGGGCCCATGTATGGGAAGAACTCTCCATGGTGGAGCCCTACTGGCCATGCACAACTGAAAGGTAAAACTCCCAAACCAATACAAAGGTGTTTAGATTTTAATGAACAATTTTGTGTCAGTGCTATGTTCAAGGTGGAAGGGATTTTAGCACTGCAATTAAATTCTCAATATGTGCTTGCTGCTTCAATCACCTGACAATATGACCAAAAGGTATTTAGTGAGTGTGAAGCAAAGGTGACTGACTAATGAGAGTGTTCTTAGACCTGAAGCAAGAATAGAACAGAGCTCTACTTGACTTATGAAGCTGTGATGTCCTAATAAACTGATCACTAGTAGAAAATACTGTAAATCAACAATGCACTTAACATACCTAATCTACCAAATGTCGCTTAGCAAATTCGTGACATGGTACATTGTGGAGAACTCTACCACCAGGTAGAGATTGTGTCACTGCTGGAAGCTGCACTGTCTGCTGCTGCCTAGCACTGATAAAAGGGATCCTACTGACTACTGCTGGCCCAGGAAAAGAGCAAAATTCAAACTTTGAAGTATGGTTTGTACCCAATGTGCATCACTTTTGCACCACTGTAAACTTGAAAGATCATTAAGCCAAGCCATGGTAAGCTAGGGACCATCGGTCCTTGGTATTCATTCCTGACACTAGGATCCCCTATCCATCCACTCAACTGCAGGTGATGGTTGTGTTTCAGACTCAAAGGTACTTGGCCTCCTCTTCTCTTGATGGCCCTTGGCCCTCCCCTCTGAGGTCTGGTGCAGTTCAGCGTTTCCAGTGCATGCACCTGGTGTTGACCTGTGTTGAACCCTTCTGCAGATCTGGTCCCTCACTCCACTCTCTCAGTGTGAGACATCAGGCTTTCCTATGGACACTCACTTGGCTTCAGGGTCATACTCTGCCCAGATTCTTTTAAATTCATCCAGATGGTGGGGACCAAGGATTGACCAGTCCCTTGTCAGGTAGTCAAAGTTGTCCATGATGACAGCTACAAAGAGATTGATGATCTGCAGAGAACAAGGAGTAAAATGAGGCACTTGAAGAGGACTTTCCTACACCCTTGCCTCTTGAATCTACCTTGCCAGCTAGTGCCCTTGCTCAGCAGAAGCCAAAATCTCTAAATCCCAGCATCATGTCGCCATTTAAACAGCAGCTCCTAGATCCTATATCTCTTGGACATAAACTTGACCTGGCTCCCCTGAGAGTTGTATGTAATGAGCCCACATGTAGGCTGGACATCTTCCCTTACACCACGTTGCTGGGACAGGCTATCTTCTTTTCCTCACTCCTCAGCAAGGTTCCAAAAGAGTGTAAGCTCCCTCTAGGCCTCCATACATCACTTCTGTCCTCTGGGACAACCCCACCAGGACAAGAGCCAAGAATGGACAGAAAGATGCTGGCTGAACTTGCTCTTGCTCTGGCCCAGGGCTTCCTGCCTGTATCTTTGTGTGGCTGGGCATTCCTAAGAAGTCAGCTTCTCTGATGGGGTTACCCTGATCATGAGCTGCAGAGACCAAGGTGCTGGGCTGCCCCGTCACTGTTGAGTCCCTCCTTGGCTTACCAGGAAGGCACAAAGCATGTAGAAGCTGATGAAGTAGAAGACGGCGAAGCTGCTGCCGCAGGGGGTCTCCCCTTCTGTGCTGTTGTGGGGCTCAGACTCTGGGGCACACTTCTTGCCTGGCATGCAGGCCAGCATGATATCCTGCCAAGCCTCCCCCGTGGCACACCTGAGGGAGAGGTGAGAGAACCCAAGATCCCTAAAGCCAACCTCACTCACAGATGCAGCTGGAGCCCCCCTGCCCCCTCCCCATGGGGAATTATTGAATGAGTGTGAATGCTCTGATGCAGTCATAAAAGATGAAAATATATAGCATAATTCTGAGTGTTCTGAAGTTTTAAACAGCGACACATTATACCTTTTCTATAAACTCATCCTTTTTGCTATCAGTGTTAAATTTTTGAGGTTTAGCCATCTGGGTATATTTTAGCTCTAGTGCCTTCATATTAGCTGCTATATAGGAGTACAGTCTATAAACACAGCATTAAGAAAATCCAGAAGTGGGTATTTGGCTTAGTGATTAATTAAGGTATCTGCTTCCCACAGCAGAGTACCCAGGTTTGGTAGCCAACTCCAGCTCCTGATTCCAGCTCCCTGCCAATGCAGACCCTGGGAGGCAGTGGTGAGGGCTCAAGTGATTGGGTTCCTGCCACCCATGAGAGACCTGAATTCAGTTCCTGGCTCCTAGCTTTGGCCTTGGCCCAGTCTTAGCTGACTGTGGGTATCTGGGGAATGAACCAGCACATGGGAGCTCCTGCCCTATCTGTCTCTGCCTCTCAAATTAATTTTTAAAAAATCTACCTTCCTGTTAAGGGATGTTTAGAATTTTGTTTTTAGTTTTATTTATTTATTTGAAAGACAGAATGATAGAGAAGGAAAGACAGACAGACCTTCCACCTGCTGATTTACTACCCAAATGCCCACAACAGCATGGGCTGGGCCAGGTCAAAGTCAGGAGCCAGGAACTCCACCCAGGTCTTCCACATGGGTGGCAGGAACCTAAGTACAAAGTCCATCATCTGAGACCTCCCAGGCTCATTAGTAGGAAGCTAGATTAAAAGTGGAGGTTGAGGCTGGCACAGCGGCTCACTAGGCTAATCCTCCACCTTGCGGCGCCGGCACACTGGGTTCTAGTCCCGGTCGGGGCGCCAGATTCTATCCTGGTTGCCCCTCTTCCAGGCCAGCTCTCTGCTGTGGCCAGGGAGTGCAGTGAAGGATGGCCCAAGTGCTTGGGCCCTGCACCCCATGGGAGACCAGGATAAGTACCTGGCTCCTGCCATCGGATCAGCGCAGCACGCCGGCCGCGGCGGCCATTGGAGGGTGAACCAACGGCAAAGGAAGACCTTTCTCTCTGTCTCTCTCTCTCTCTCTGTCCACTCTGCCTGTCAAAAAAAAAAAAAAAAAAAAGTGGAGGTTGAACTTGATCCCAGGCACTTCAATATGGAATTGCAAGCATCTCAAGTGGTGGCTTAACCCACTGTGCTACAACGTGCCCCCGCCCCCTTTTCTATTACAAACAACACTGAAATAAACGTGCACACTTTAGGTATCTGTTTAGAAGTGGAACTGCTAGTTGAAAGTACATGTGTCTTCACCAGTACCAGGCATTTCTTACTCTCCAAGTGTTTTTCCAGTTTCGACTCCCATCATCAGTGTGGAGATGTGTTATTAGAGATGCATCAACTTGTGGTATTAGTAGTGAATTCTAAAAAAATGTCATCCATACAGTAAGTGGCAATGATATTTAATGGCTGTTTTAAAATGAATCGAGAATTTTATCTTCAGTTAAACTGCATGTTCATATTTTGGGTTGTTGGACTCTGGGTTATTTTGGTTGTTCAATTTGTAGGATCTTTTATATTTTCTTCATATATTCATCCTTTGGTAATTATATGCATTACAAGTATCCTCCTCCAGTCTGTGGCTTGCCTCTTGCTCTATTTGTAGCATACTTTGGTGAATCTAAGTCTTAAATTTCAATGTAGCCAAATTCCTTCTTCTTTATTCCTTTTTTTCACCTACATTTTATGCTTTTTGCATCTTGCTTAAAAACCCCATTTGGTGGGGGGCAGCATTGTAGCATAGCAGGTAAAGCCATTGCCTATGATGCCAGCATCCTGTATGGGTACCAGTTTGAGTCCAGGTTGACCCACTTCCAATCCATTTCCCTGCTAATTCATCTGGGAAAGGAGAGGAGGATGGCCCAAGTGCTTGGGCCCATGTACCCATGTGAGAGACCCAGAAGAAGTTCCTGGCTCCTGGCTTCAGTCTTGTCTAGCCCTGGCCATTGCAGCCCTTTGGGAAGTGAACCAGTAGATGGAAAAAATCTCTCTCTGTCTCTCCCTTTCTATAATTGTGCCTTTCAAATAAATAATAAATCTTTTAAAAAAATCCTTCCCTATTCTAGGTCACAAAGGTATTTTCCTCTACATTTTTCAAAAGGTTCTAAAGTCTTATTTTTCACACTAACTCATAAACCTGAATTATATTTTTGTGTTCAACATTAGGTATGCATATGCTTTTATCTTTCTGAATAATTAATTTTCCGAATACTATTTACTGAATGGCACACCTTTACTTACTGATTTGAGATATCTCTTCTTATATAAATTGTATTTCTACAGATGCCTGGGTCTTGTGGCAGCCTCTGTTGCAATGCATGGGCTTCCTTGACTGTTCCTTTTTTTTTTTTTTTAAGATTTATTTATTTTTTGAGAGGTCAAGTTACAGACAGACAGAGGGAGAGACAGATAGGTCTTCCAACTGCTGGATCACTTCCCAAATGGCCACAATGGCCAGAGCTGGGCCAATCCAAAGCCAGGAGCCAGGAGTTTCTTCCAGGTCTCCCACTTGGGTGCAGGAGCTCAAGCACCTGGGCCACCTTCCACTGCTTTCCTAGGCCATAAACAGAGAGCTGGATGGGAAGAGGAGCAGCTGGGATACAAACCAATGTACATATGGATGCTAGCATCCATAACCTACTATGCCACAGTGCCAGCCCCTCCTCATCTGTCTTAACACCAGGATTCTACACTGCTGTGGGGAGCAACTCGGACTAGACTAAGTTACTGGAATTAAGACATTCTATGCATCTGCTCTCCCACAATATGGCGCTGGGAGAGGAGTAAACAACTTCTACACAGCTGCCTCTCGCCAATTTGATTGAGCTGCAGGAGCTGATCCTGCTCCTGATTGGAGGAGAGCGGCGTGCTCGGCATGTGGGTAGCAGAGTTGGGATTGGCGGAAGAGGACTATAAAGGAGGAGAGAGACAACATGCACCAGGAACATCCGGATAACATCTGAGCAGCCCCCGAGAGAGCCGGCTGGTGGTGTGCCGCTCCCCCGCGGAAGTGGGGAAAGTGGCAGGGGGAACCGCCCCTCCACGGAGGTGGAGGGGTCGGCAGCCAACCCGGGAAGGACCAGCAGCAAACCCGGGAAGGGCCGAGCAGACAAAAGAACAATGCAGGGTTTAGTGTCGTTCCTCCACGAAGAGGGGGAGCGACACACTGCCCCCACTTGCTGCCCTGGGAGAGCTCCAGCTTGCTCTTCCAAGTTTGTCCTAATGTTAATTTTTCTTTTCAATGCCACAGACACATTAGCAATGGAGCGTCAATTTCTATGAATGAAACTGTTGATAATCGTAATAGAATTTCATTAAAACATAGATTAACTTGGGGAATCCTGACATCTTTGTGCTATTAAATCCACTGTGGTATACCTCTCCATGTAGTTTGACTTCATCGGTTTTTAAAGTTTTTACAAAATTTATTTACAAACTTTTTACAAAATTTGTTAAGTTATTTTTAGGTATCTGTTGCACACTGTAAATGGTCTAGTTTAAGAGTTGTATCAGTTTGTTGTTGATGGAAAGAAAACAGAATCGATGTCTTATACACAGGCTAAATAAACTCTACTCCTAGTTTTAAGTTTTCTGTAGTTTCCGTATTTTCTGCAGTTGTATATTCTACCATGGCAATCAGGTTTTGCCATTTAATTTTGTTTTTTCCTCTCCAATTCTTATCATTTGGTTTAGTTTTTCTCATAGTATGGGGTAAGACTTGCAGTACCATGTTGTCTTTATTCTATTAGTATCCTATTAATTGTGTTAAAGTGTTTTCAGTTGATTTGCATGAATTTTCTACTTGCATTATCCAACAAACAGCAGTTACGCCTCTACGTTTTCGTATGTACAACCTGCGTTTTTTTCTCATTTTTTGTCGGCATCAGTGTGTGCTGATGAGCAGGGAGGTGTCCCCGTCTCTCTTTCCTGGAGAGCTCAGGTGACACAGGGATGGCCTCGTGCTCGACAGTCTGGTAGGCTCCACACAGGAAAATATTGGCTCTTGGGTCTTTTTGGAGGCTGAGACTTTATCTTTTCAATTTAAATTTATTCTAAGGATTTTTGTGATTCCTATTTTCCTATACAAAAGTATCCACTTCATTTAGATTTCTTAATGTATTGACATAAATTTGTTCATAATACTCTCTATCTCTCTTCTGTTTTTTCTTAAATTTTTATTTATCTTTTTGAGAGAGAGAGAGAAAGAGAGAGAGAAACAGAGAGAGAGAGAGTATCCTATCTGCTGGTTCACTCCCCCAAACGCCTACAGTGACCATAGCTGGGCCAGGCTGAAACCAATAGCTAGGAACTGAATCTGGGTGTCTCATGTGGGTAACAAGAACCCAAGTCCTTGCACCAACACTGCTGCCTTCCAGGGTCTGCATTAGTGGGAAAATAGAGACAGGATCTGGAGCCAAAAATTGAACATAGCTACTGGTTATGATGTCATAACCAGCAGGTTAAAAAGTCTGCCACAGGATGGTTAATAGTAGTAGTAGTAGTAGTAGTAGTTTGTTTTTGAGGGTTGATCTTATTTATTTGTTATTCCTAGGAAACCTTATTTTTGACAGGACTCATACTCAGAGACCAAGGTTCTCAGAGAAGACAGCCTCCATCTCTTGACAATTTTCCCATGGCATTTTTCTTCGGTTTCCATTCTCTGGGCCAAAAGTTTAACACATCCTTTGGGCTCTTCCTTCTGTCATGGTGTGCACTTTTTCTTGGTGCATGCCCCTGTGTCTCTGCTGCGGGACATGTACAGTAACAAGACATGAGACTTACGTGCATTTTTCCTAGGCTTTTTCCAGTCTTTGTTTAGCGGCCTCTGCACAACAGCTTGGAACCATTTCTAGAGAGACCGAGGAGTTTGCAGATTGTTCTCTGGGTCCCAGCTGATGAGGCACCATGGCGTCACTACTGAGTCCAGAATATCCCTCTCCTTTCTATTTGTACAACAAAACTGAGAAAGCTAGGATTCATAATCCACCCGTTCTTTCTTCAGTTCTCCTTGGTTTCTAACAGGAATGTCCCTTATCCGTAGCAGGTGCACACAGTCACACGACACAGGGAAGCTTCATTTGTCAGCTCTTTCACGACATCCATTCTTTGCCCAAGGTGTCTGCAGCCAACTTTGGTGGCCACGTCCTTCTCCCACAAGCACAGGCAGGAGATCCCCAGTTTCATCTTGAGGCAACTGATCATCTCCAGGTTGCCACAAAAAAAAAGTGTAAAATTCTCTTGTCTACATTCTAACTACATTGATTTTTGCACTCCTGTTCTTGTGTCTTTTTTCCAATTGGATTTGATGAAAGTTTTCTTATATATCTTTCCCAGAAAATTAGCTTTAGAGTTTATTGATGAAATCTATTTTTTGCTCTATATGTGGTTAATTTATGTTGTTTTGTTTTTAGTTTTAAAGCTTTAAAAGAAATGTATATGTTTATAACTTGGGGTTATATTTTGATTCCTTTTTGCATTTATTGGTTTCTTTACTATAAAATTTTTTATGGAATAGATGAATTTTGGGCTCTGTTTTCTTTGGTGTTGATTGATGTGTCTCATATGCCTAAGACACAGTACTATTACTCTAAATAGTAATATTTAGAGTAATATTTCTAAATAGTTTACAGTTTCAGCTTTGATACACTTAGAATAAGAAGTATTTTAAGGGGATGATTTGGAGGGGCTATTGTTTTATGGTTAATTTCCGATTTACTTATATTGAAGTCAGAATTGTTAGAATTTATCAAATTCTTCTCATGACCTAAATTTGGTCTAATTTTTATGAATATTTCTGGGTGCTCAAAAGGTATGTGGATTTTTTTTGCCATTTGATCTGGTTTTTTAAAGACTTATTTATTTATTTGAAAGGTAGAGTTATATGGTGGGGGGCAGAGGGAGGGAGAGAGAGAGAAAGCAAGCTTCTATTCACTGGTTCACTCCCGCAATGGCCAGGGCTGAGGCAGGTCAAAGCCAAGAGCCTGGAACTCCATCCAAGTCTCAAAGGTAGGTGGCAAAGGCCAAAGTACTTGGGCTATCTTCTGCTGCTTTCCCAGGCACATTTTACAGGGAGCAGGACAGGAAGCAGAGCACCCAGGATTCGAACTGGCACTCATATGTGATGCTAGCATCGCAGGTGGTGGCTTAACCCACTGTGCCACAATGCCAGCCCCATGATCTGTTATTTTTTATGAAGTATATTAAATCTTCCACTGTGTGCTTATGCACATGTGTGTATTTTTTCCTTATGGTTCTATCAAAGTCTGATTCATTTCCAAATTACATAGTTGGGCTCAGTCAGTTTTATGACAATTCTAAATTCTCGTTTTTCTTATACCTCTTCATCTTGTTTGATGTGTTTTGCTTGGAGTTCTCTTTATTCTGATACTGCTACTACTACATCTATAGTGTAAGCACCATCTGGTATTCCTTCCCCATCCTTTTATTTTCATTCCCTTTAGGGCATCTTAAATTACTGTATCTATTATAATAAATAGGCTAGGGTTACATTTCTTAAATCCAACATAGACTATGTTTTAACAGAGAAATTTGTCATTTTTTTTTTAGTGACTGTGACTATCTTTGCTCCTATTGCTGCCATCTTACCACACTGTTCTAAATTCCACATTCTATTTCCTTCCTTTGATGAATTGCCCAAGTTTTTTTTGTCCACTCCCCAACCCCCCACCAGTGGTTTGGAATATATATATTGCATTCCCTGTTTTCTAGTGGTTGATATTTAAATATACTTAAATGTTTTTAAATGTAGCTTTTCATTGCGTTTAAAGGGCAAAGTGAGAGACAGAGACCTCAGAGAGCTCCCATTCAATGATCCACTCCCCAGATTCCCATAATAACCAGGGTCAGGCCCGATGGAAGCCAGAGGCTGGGAACTCAACCCAGATCTCCCACACAGTGGCGGGGACCCAAGCACTTGATCCATTGCTGCTGCCTCCCACGGTGCACAAGAGCCAAAGCTGGAATGGAAAGCAGAGCCAGGCCTGGATCCCAGGCCTTCTCATATGTGAGGCAGGCCTTCCAAGTGCATCTTAACCTCAGTGACAAACACATGGCCTGAATTTCAAGTATTTAACATATATATTTATACACACTTTTTTTTTTTTTTTTTTTTTTTTTTTTGACAGGCAGAGTGGACAGTGAGAGAGAGAGACAGAGAGAGAAAGGTCTTCCTTTGCCGTTGGTTCACCCTCCAATGGCCGCCGCTACAGCCGGCGCACCGCGCTGATCCTGGCAGGAGCCAGGTGCTTTTCCTGGTCTCCCATGGGGTGCAGGGCCCAAGCACTTGGGCCATCCTCCACTGCACTCCCTGGCCATAGCAGAGAGCTGGCCTGGAAGAGGGGCAACCGGGACAGAATCCGGCGCCCCAACCGGGACTAGAACCCGGTGTGCCGGCGCCGCAAGGTGGAGGATTAGCCTATTGAGCCACGGCGCCGGCTCTATTTATACACACTTTGGATGGAGCTCCCAGTTCCTGGCCTTGGGACCATCTGTGGAGTGAAGCAGCAGATCAAAGATATCTTCCTCTGGAGAACCCCCTCTCTCTATCACTCTTTCAAATTAATGAAACAAAAATCTGTTTTAAAGAGTTACATATAGAATTATAGTATCAATTTCTTCTCCCCAAAGAAGAGAAGAATCTTATTACAGTTTCATGCTTCTCATTCATCTACCTTCTCACTCCCTATTTGCCGGCATAATAGGGGATTATGCTGCCAAATTGTGACTGAAGTTGTGGATATTTTCTCTGAACAATTATTTACACTTCATACAACTCATAACCATAAACTTTATCATATCTTTACCTGTGCTATTAATCTTCATACTCTATTTCTTAGACTCACTTTTCATTTCATGGAAGAGTACTGTTGTGTAACTGCTTAGGGAAGGGTTTTATGAGGGAATAACTTTCTTGGTTCTTATGTTTCTGAATGCTGATTAGATTCTATGTAGGAGTCTAGGTTCAAAAATACATTTTCCTCATAATTTTGAAGTCTGAGGTTAATTGATTCTTTTGAGAGAATTTTTTTTCTTTTTTGGCAGCACCATTATAGAAGAGACTGTCTTCTCTCCATTGCATATTCTTCTTTTTTTAAAAAAAATATTTATTTATTTATTTGAAAGTCAGAGTTACACAGAGAGAGAAGGAGAGGCAGAGAGAGAGAGAGAGGTCTTCCATCTGCTGGTTCATTTCCCAGTTGGCAGCAACAGCTGAAGCTGCACCAATCCGAAGCCAGGAGCTTCTTCCAGGTCTCCCATGCGAGTGCAGGGGCCCAAGGACTTGGGCCATCTTCTACTGCTATTCCAGGCCATAGGAGAGAGCTGGATTGGAAGTGGAGCAGCTGAGGCTCGAATCGGCGCCCATATGGGATGCTGGCTCTGCAGGCAATGGTTTTACCGGCTACTCCACAGCACCAGCCCACCCGCCTGTCTGCCCGCCTGCCTGCTGCCTCCCTTCCACTCTCTTTCCCTCCCTCCCTCATTTTCTCTCTATTTTTTTTAAACAGAAACTATATTTAATTTTATTAATTGGGGTGGCTCCCATCTGCTGATTCACTCCCAAAATGCCTGTGGTAGCCAGGGCTGGGACAGGCTGAAGCGAGAAGCCAGGAAGTCAAACCAGGTCTCCCACAGGGTGGCAGGGACACAAACACTTGGGTCCTCACTTGCTGCTTCCCAGGATGTATGTTAACGGGAGGCTGGAATGAGAACTCAGTCTGGACACTGTGATGTGGGCTGCTGTACATCCCAACGGTGTTTCAACCACTGTGCCAAACTCCTGCTCCCATGTGTGTTCTTTGTTCCTTCGTTGAACCTCAGTGGATGAAATGCATGGGTTTGTTTCTGGAATCTAATATGTTACGTCAGTTGTGTCTGTTTTTATGTAGTGACCATGCCATTTTGGTTACTAATTTTGAGGGTAGCATCATACTTCCAATTTTCTTTTCTTTCTCATGATTGTTTTAACTATTTGGGGGTCTTATGTGGTTCCATATGAATTTTAGTATTCCCTTTCTATTTCAGTGAAAGATGCCACTGGAATTTTGATAGGAATTCCACCAAATCTGCAGAAAACTTTGGGTAGTATGGACACTTTAACAATATTAACTCTTCAATCCATAAACATGGCATACTTCTCTATTTCTTTGTGTTGTCAACATTTCTTTCATTAATGTTTTATAGTTTTCTGTATATGGATATTTCACCTTCTTGGCTAAGCTTACTTCTAAGTATTTTTATGTTACTGTGAATGATATTAATTTTAATTTCTTTTCCAGATTGTTCCTTGTTAGTGTAAATAAATGTTACTATTTTTTGTGTTGATTTTGTATCCTATAACTTTACTGAATTCATGTGTCAGTTCTACCTATGTCTTAATGGAGTCTTAAAGTTTTCTACATATAAAACCATAGAACTGCAGAGGTAATTTCTCTTCCTCCTTCCCTGTTTGGAGGCCTTTTATTTCTTTTACTTGTCTAATTGCTCTGACTAGAACTTCCAGTCCTGTGTTGCATAGAAACAGTAAGTGAGAATGGGGGCTGGCATTGTGATGTACCTGGTAAAGCTGCCACCTGCAGCGCCAACATCCCATATGGGTGCCAGTTGGAGTCTCTACCGCTCTGCTTCCAACCCAGCTCCCTGCTAATGCACCCAAGTGCTTGGGCCCCTGCATCCATGTGAGAGATCTGGAAGAAGCTTCTGGCTTTGGACTGGCCCAGCTCAGGACGTTGAAGCTATTTGGGGAGTGAACTAGCAGATGGAAGATCTCTCTCACTCTCACTCTCGCTCTCTCTCTAACTCTTTCAAATAAATAAACAAATCTTAAAAAAGAAAAAACAGTGAGAATGGCCATGCTTATACAGCTCCTGATCTTCTAAGAAAACCTTTGAACTCTCCGCTGGGTCTGCTGTCTGCTCTGGGTTGGCCACGGGTGGCTTTTATTGTGCTGAAGAGCATTCCTCCTCTGCCTCAGTTGCCAAGGGCTTTTATCATGAAAAGATGCTGAATTTCATCAAATGCTTTTCTGCGCCTATGAGATGCTCACATGGCTTCTGCCCTTCAGTCTTACTGTGCTGCCATCACCTTTACTGATCTGTGTGTGTGGAACCATCCTTGCACCCCAAGTTCAGACGCTGCTTGTCTGTGATAAACGAGCCTTCTAAGGTGATGGCATTCTGCTGAGGATTTCTGCATCTGGGTTCCTCGGGGACAGACCTGGGGTGGACGGCACAACCTGAGGCTGGCTCACGTGGAGATAAAACTCAGCGCACAGCAACCGGCAGGCACTGGCCAATGGCTCTACCTCCGTGTTTATCTAGCAAGGAAACTGAGACCAGAGATTCCGTATCTTGCTGAAGGTCAGAAAGCCAGTGTGTGGCAGGCCTGGCCTTGAGCCCATACAGATTCCCAGCCAGTGTGTTTTTAGGGTTTGACTTTTTGGTCTCCAAAGGGGTTTCAGTGGTGGCCAGCAGGTATGTCACAGAGGGAAAGTCACGTCGAATAACAGAGGGGAGGCTTGCAAACGGGGAGACGGCGCCCTGCTTCTCCGCCCAGGCTGCATCATGCAAGTGTGAGTGTGTGCATGTGTCCTGGAGACCCACCTGAAGAGGAGCAGCACAGCTTGGGGGAAGGTCTGGAAGTTGTTGTTCCGGTTGATCTCCGTGGTGTCGTTCAGGGCGATTTTCCCAAACACCTGATGGGGGGAAGGAAGAGGTACTGGGTGACCTGCGGCCAGACGGAGGGTCCTAACATCCAACTGTGGGTCCGGTCAGTGGTTTCTTTGGGGGATACAGGTGTCTCTGGGACTGGCTGACATACAAGGCAAACGATCTCACGCTGCAACCTGGTAGGCATCTGCTGCCCACCCAGACTCTGATCCCAATTCCTTCCCCTGCACAAGGGAAAGAGGAGCAGTGTCTTTGACCCTCAGGAAAGGTCCCTGCACCCCAAGGTGAGCTGGGGCTGCTTAGAAGGGGACCCTCCTTCTGGGCAGCTCCTGGGGTTCACTGCCTTCTGCCCTCTGCTGTGTCAGCTCGGTATGTCCATGTACTCTTCCAGCTTGAGCTCTTGGCTTTGGGGTGATACAGAATGTGTGATCCAGGGCTTAGGCAACCTCATTTCATTTCTGAAA
This sequence comes from Oryctolagus cuniculus, assembly GCF_964237555.1. Taxonomy (NCBI): domain Eukaryota; kingdom Metazoa; phylum Chordata; class Mammalia; order Lagomorpha; family Leporidae; genus Oryctolagus; species Oryctolagus cuniculus. The sequence goes on along the minus strand of NC_091440.1, from coordinate 100,471,489 downwards.
CCCAAGGTCTCCTCTCTCCCTGATCTTTTTGTGAAAGCGACACTCACCTTAGAAACAGCCACTCTTTGTCAGGTATCAGGGTGATCTCAAAAGGCGTTGGCCCATGAGCCCTTGGGTCCTTCTGCACTGAGCACGCAGAAGGAGCTATGGAGGGAAAGCTCAAAGCTGTGGGGGTGGGCAGAGGGAGGTCCTCCTGTGTCTGACCTTGGGGACCCAGCCAGAGACCTGGAGAGAGGCTGGGAGCTCTGGGTGTGGGGCAGGAGAAGGTGCAAGGGGAGTCTGCGAGGGAAGAAGGGAAGACCCCCAAAAAACTGCAACACATTTGGTGGGACAGGCCTGCCTTCTGGCCCTCCCAGTCGCCGGCCTGCACTGAGCAGCACTGGTAGGCAGTCACCCTCAGGGCCACCAGACCTGGCCAGAGTAGGGCATCTGGTCAGGCACACCCTTCCCGCTGTTTCTTGAGAAAAGGCTGGGTCTAATTCAGGAGTAATTTCCTGTACCAAGGGCAGAACCCAGGCCTGGGGCCATGGGAAGGAAGCTCTCTGCACATAGCCCATAACTGACCAGCCACCCCTCTACCTAGAGGAGACCCATCTTGGGGAACTCAGCCAGCAAGAGTGAGGGGCAGAGGAGGAAGGGCAGGGAGGTGGTGCCGGAAACTGGAAGACAAGGAGGCGGCCCTGGGGCCAGCAGCGGGTGGCCCTGCCTACCTGCATCCCGATCACAGCATAGATGAAGAACAGCATTACGATCAGAAGAGCCACATAGGGCAGGGCCTGGAAGGAAGCAGACGTGACCGTGGTGAGGCGGCACGGGAGGCCGGCCGGGTCCCTGCTCAGCAGCACCGCGCCCATCTCTGCAGCCAGCAGCCGCTGCCTGCGGCCAGCATGGCACCCACGTACGGGCACTGGGAGGAGGCCTTGGGAATGGGCACTGACTTCTCACTTCAGCTCAGATTTAACCCGCTGAGCAGCAGTGTGGTGGGCCAGGAAAAGGAGGCGCAGAGTGACAGATACGGCGTGATCCCACCATAGTAAACCAACGGAGATGAGCAAGGCTGCCTCCGACCCGATGGACGTACAGCAAGGAGAAAGCGGTGGGGGCTGAACACTGCTCACGGTGGGGACACAGGGAGTGGCTTACTGTTGCTCCACCAGTTGTGGTGAACAGGTATTACTATTGTAGTAAGAACACGGAATAACGAATAAGTGTGAAGGAAGATCTTGACGCCAACTTTTTCTGCCACTCTGTAGCTTGTGCCTGTTGCTTAACCTCTCTCAGCCTCAGTTTCCTCATCTGAAGAATGGGAATAGCAATAATTACCTCTCAGGAGTTGTGTGGTGTGTAATTTTTCCTCCATATGCTTTAAAGCATATGAAGGGGCCGGTGCTGTGGCGCTGTGGGTTAAAGTGCCAGCCTGCAGCACCGGCATCCCATATGGACGCAGGTTCGTGTCCCGGCAGCTCCACTTCCTATCCAGCTCTCTGTTATGGCCTGGGAAAGCAGTAGAAGATGGCCCAGGTCCTTTGGCTCATGCACCCATGTAGGAGACCCAGAAGAAGCTCCTGGCTCCTGGCTTCGGATCAGCTCAGCCCTGGCTATTGAAGTCATTTGGGGAGTGAACCAGGAGAATGGAAGACCTCTCTCTCTGGCTCTACCTCTCTCTATAACTCTTTCAAATAAATAAAATAAATCTTTAAAAAAATAAAGCATATGAAGCGTGTGGTGCAATGTCTTGCACAGAGTGGGGGTTCCACACATTTCTTCAACTCAACATATGATCTGCCCAGTAGCTCAGACGATTTCGTCTCCCCGCCACTTCTGGAGAGAGGTGTAGGGCGCCTCAGTACCCTTTATGTGTGAGCATCCAACTCAAGCCCCTTGCTTAGCCAGCTGCCCAGGACCACTAGGTGGCACTGTGAGCCCACACGATGCTTTCTTGTCTCATTGACATTCCTACTCCACATTCTAGTCGCTTCCTTTTGGCCACCCCCTATCTACTGCCTCTTCCCAGCCCAGGGAAATACTGGGGGTGGGGAGATGCTGTTTAGCCACTCACAGCTGTCAGCCTCTAGAGGCACTGGGCTGGGGAGCTACTGGCTGATTATCTTGGAGGGTCTGACAGCACGCCTGGAGGGGGTCTGGCTGTAAGGGGTGTGGCCTGGCTGAGGGCTTTGACTGCTGGTGCCTAGAGGGCTCTGGGGAGGGCCTCCAAAGCAGGCAGGCACCTGGTGGCAGAGCACCTGCCCCCTGGCTGCATCCACCGCACCAGCACCACCCCCAGGCCTGCCTGCCAGAGCAGAGGACACTGCTGGTCAGTCCGCCACTGCTTGGAAAGCCTGAGCGGCATGTCCCTGGATGGAGAGAAACCCTCCTGTGGCACCAAGCCAGGGAGGCAAGGAGCCAGATTTAGAGGTTTGTACACTCATCTTCCAGGAATTCAAGTGACCTAACAGCTTTGCTTCTCTTTAACTTCAGACTTACATAACTCTCCTTCGAGCTGGCCAGGAGCGATCATTATTCTGTTTTTACAGATGGAAAATGAGGACTGAGCAAAGGGAATGAACCATGCAGTTAGGCAATCCTGTGCCCATACGCAGGGACCACTCTCCCCAAGTTGGGTGACAACAGGATGGTGAGAACCTGGGTAGTCAGAGACGCAGGAGCAGGCAGCAGAAATGCCCATTGGGAGGAAGGTGACGGCCAGATTGGAAAAATGCCAGAGTTGGAGGGGACCAGGGAGCTTAGCAGATGATATGGGCCTCTGTTCTTCAAATTTGTTTCATGCCACAAACCCCTTTGTCCAGAAAATAACTACAAAGAAAGACACTGACTCTGGGTTAGGTGGGGGTGGATCTGAGGGCTCCAGGAGCCTGCTTTTGAAAATCCCAGAGCTACTCTGGGCCCCTTACTGCAGAAAGCAAGGTGTTGCCATGTGGCTATGAGTGGCGCCGTGAGGATGGTCCAGGGCCTGCAGCTCTCTGCTCCCGGGGCCGTTGCTGAGAGCGGGCCCCCGGCAGGCAGGCCGGGCGTGGGCAGGCGGCACAGCTACCTGGAAGGACTTGATGAAGGTCCACAGCAGCGTCCGGATGCCCTCCCCGCGGCTCAGCAGCTTGACCAGGCGCATGACCCGGAACAGGCGGAAGAAGGTGATGGAGATGCGGGAGTTCTCCTCTGCGTTCTGGAATCCATCGGCAACAGGTGCAGTTAACACAGCGAGGGGGCGGGGCAGGAGGGGGTGGGCCCACTCCGAGACACGGCCCTTGGGTGGGGCAGGCAGGGCAGGGAGGGCTCAGCTGCACGAGACTCCTTGGCTCCTGTCTGCAGCCTCGGAGGCCCAGACAACCACCTTGGCCGGGTGGACAGCCCAGCACAGCACGGTCTCTGCAGAGCCAGGCTGTGCCCACGCCCCCATGCTCACAGCCCTGGCTTTCCCGTCACCCTCTTCCCTTTAATACCTGGTTCTGGGCTCCCTGAAGGGGCCCAGGAAATTCCATCAGGAACTTCCAGATGCTTTAGAATCTCTGAGGCCCAGAGTCTGCGTGGTGCCAAGGAGCACCCCAGCCTGGCCCATCTAGTTCTGCTGAGGGTCCTGCACTTGAGGAGGACTGGGCTCTGCCAGGAGGCAGGCAGTGGGGATGACTACTTTTGGGGGGCCTGATATGCTACCGGCTGAAGTGTCCTCACTTCCCAGCTGCTTGGAGCTTCAGCCTTCTCTGGGTCCCCTGCCTCCAGTGGCTCCGGGGTCAGGAGGGGCGGGGAGTGGCTTGGAGCTGGGCAGAGGCCTGGTCTCTGGCCCTTGCCTTTCTCCGGGACTCCTGCCCTTCTATCCACCTGCAGGCTGCACAGGATCCTTCAGGGTTGGGGCAGAGGGCAGGGGAGGAAGGGAGGCAGTCCCTCGTCAAGGGCGCAGGGGTGTGGCTCAGAGCTCCACTCCTCAGTGGAGTCCTGAAGGCACTAAAGCCGAGGCAAGAGGAAGTGGGACTGTAAGGTGCAGGCTGTCCTGGGTCTGCTGGCCAAAACCCACCCTCAGCGGCTGGACCTGAAGGAGCCCGGGGGCTTGGGCACTAGCTTGATCAGGACTCTGGGGCAGGACTGGCCACACTGTCAAACTCTGCCTCCAGACCTGAGCACACCATGGATCAACCCCCACCCCCACCCCTGTCCACACCGGCCGGCCAGGCAGAAACCCGTGATGGAGCCACTGGTCCTTTCCCTGGAGCTAGTGCAGCTCACCCAGCCCTGCTGGCACCCACCGGGAGAGAATGGATCCTTGGAGGTGCCCCTGCCTGTTCCCACCCTGTGCTTCCCACATTATTGGAAGCACTCTGGCCCTCTTGCGTCTCACTTCCCTTTTCCTCTTGCTTTAGTTTTCATTATTTTTAGGTCCACCCTTCCTTCCCTGACAATAGCCCCACCTTGGCTACACCCCTGAAAACCCCACTAAGCACTAAAACACTGGAGGCCGGATCCCATGGGCCTTTGCACCCTGTCCTGGCCACCTGTTGTCACTGTCACTGACATACCTGCACAGCCTCTGAGACCATTCCTCTCTCTCCTGTTCAGGGCAGGGACCCACGAAGGAGGCCAGAAAATTCAGAGGCAGCTCTCCTAGGTCGGCAGGGCTGGAGGCCACCAGGGAAGCCAGGCCAGGGCCCTTGCCTGGTGTTCCAAGAGAGGAGTCAAACCCTTTGCTATATGGGGAGCTTTGAAACGTCCACAGAAATGTGAGACTGAAAGCTCATTTTGGTGCAATTTTGAAATTGATGCCCATTTTTTTCATAATGCACGCTTCCCATGAGCTTAGGTAAAGACCCTCATATTTCAAAACCTGAGCGGGCTCCCGTCCCCTGCAAGACAGGGCCAGAGAGAGCTGCAGGTGTTTGGGGACAGCCAGCTGGTCTGCCACAGGGACTACAGAGGGAGCAGGCAACGGCCCTTGCTCTGTCCCGGGGCCCGAGCCTGCCTGTGTATTTTGAGGTCTCCGAACAAAGCGCCTTCTCTCCGTATTTCTATCACCTGTGGCAGGTGATTTCTGCACGCAATTCTGTCTTCTCCCCTTAAAAGGAGCCTGTGTCCCCCGACAAGAGCATATGGAGAAGGCTCAGGCTGTTGGAACGCAGGTGTCAGTTCCACCAGGGTCAGGAAAGGATCTGACGGAAAAGAACAGGCTTCAGCGGGCAACTTCAGCCATGGGAGTCGCAAGTTTGAGTCCAGGGCGCCGCTGAGACCGTTGGATCTGCTGAGTTAGAAGTCACCATGGACAAAAGCCTGGCTTGCAGTGAGAGCGCCACTCTGTAACTCCAAGCTCCCCAGCGGCTGCAGCTCCTGACACTGCCCCAGAAGGAGCGCGGCCAGCTCGCCATTTGATGGACAAGCGGGTCCCCAGGGCAGCCCCTGTGCGCTGGGTTCAGAAGCCAGGGGGCAGCTTTCCCTGCAGCCTTTTGGCCTGCCTAGGAAGGGCTGCACTGGGGCATACCACACACTCACCGAATCTCACCTCTCGACCTTTGGGGCTTAGGGAAGCGACCCCCTGGACCTTCTAAAGGCCTGATGAGAAATGTGTGATGGTAGCTGCTTTGGAGGAGGCTGCTCCAAGGAGACTTGAAGGTCACCTGAGTGGCACCTCTGTCACTGGAGCCAGAGTGCATTCTAGGCTCCGACATCAGGAGTGGTCCCATCAACTGAGTGTGTTTCTGTGCTTCCTGCCTGCTGCACAACACTGGGCACAGCCTAATTGGTATGAACTTGGAATTTAGAAAAATGCAAGCAGTAATGTGGCTGGGGTGACTGAAACTTTCCTGGTGGCCGTCACCACAGGGCACCTGGGAGGCTGCTGGTCTCAGATGCTGATTAAGCTATCATCTGTCCATCTCCTGGCTAGGTGATCTCTTTTCCCTCCCCTTCCCTACCAAGGCTCTCCCGGGTGCCCTCTGCAAATCTCCCACATCAGATAAAGGCTGGAGGCAGATTCTTTGGGATGTTTAACAGGAAATGGCCCCCAGGTCCATTCTCTCCCAGTGGTTCATTAGCTAGTCACAGAGACACCGCCCCAAGGGAGCTTGGGAGGGTTCAAAGACAACCAAGACACGAACAGCATTTTCACAGCTCACACGAGACAGGCAGGCAAGGCACACGACAGCCACGGTGGCTACATGCATGGGGAGCCAGGCTGGGCTCCAAGAGTCTCTGAGGCTGGGGTGGGTAAGAGTGGGGGTGTTCGGGGGCCACGGAAGCTGGGAGCATGGTCTGGAGGGTCAGTCTTACCATAGAGGGAGAGCATTGGGTATGTTCAGCTGGCTTTAAAGAAAGGCAGACAGAGATAAGCTGTAATGAGTCCCGATGAAGACGCCCAGCACTCTAGGTCTCGCTAACACAGGAGTAACACAGTGGCAGGAGAGGGCCAGAGGAGCAAGTGACAGGACACAGAAGCATGGGCCTGGCAGGGACGTCACCACGGCTGGGGCTCTGTGTCACCAGGCCTCACAGCCAGCTTTCTCCTACCTGTGGGCATCTCTGGAGATGAATTAAATCACTCGCCCCTGTTACAGACGAGCTTCCAAGGTCTTCCAGAGTTTGTGGTTGGAAGTGTTGCTCCCTAGTTAGCCACAGGTTCTACGATGACCTTGGAGGGTTTATGCTCCCTGCACTTGACCTTACCCCAAGCATTGCCAGCTGAAAGATGAAGACCCTGCTGATGCTGAGGACCACCTCTGTGCACACACAGCCACACAAAGGAACTCAAGGGTGGCGACCCTCAGGTTCAGGGGCAGACTGAAGCCTCCTGGTCACAGAGAACCCAAAGAAGTGGCTTCCAATGTCCTCCTTAGCAGGGTCTGGATCTTAAAGCTTAGGCTTAGAGAGGAGATGGTCTCACTTGGCTCCTAGTTGACAGGTACACACACTCTTGGCTACTGGCATGAAATAGTGAATGTGTGATGACTTTTTTTAAAAACCTGGGCGCCCTGCACACAGTTTGGGGTATGGTTATCAACACTCCAAGAGGCTGTTGTCATGGGTCTGAGTGCTGACCTCACTTGGGGGCAGGAGCTAAGGGCACGGGCCTCAGGAGGGTAAACTCTCAGCCAGTCCCTTGAGCCTGTATCTGGAAGATGCCCTAATTGTTGGGGGCCCAGCACATGGAGCACAGCCCCTGACTCATCTTGACCCTCTGAGCTGTTAGGAGCTTGCTTGCATCCTCTACCTCCAAACAGCTGCTCTTGTTTCTCTAGGTCACAACCAAGGGAACTGCGTGATGGATTTCGGAAGGAAGAAAATGTGCATAACTAGACTTGTGCTTGCAGCCTGAATGCTTCTTTGGCCACAGACTTCTCAGCAAACTTTTTGTTTCCCAAAGCTGTTTGGGGCCCTATTTTGGAAATGGCGGATCACAGCGTGAGGTGGGGGACAGAAGAAAAGGGACACTCCTCTTGTCATGTACAGAATACCCGCTAGACCAGCTGCACAGGCCTGGAGGGCGGCGGCCGCTCGCATCTGGCTCGGGGCTGAGGCTGAACACAGGAACAGACACACGTGGACACACATGCACACACGCACACGGGAAGCGTCTTGTCAAAGCACTGAACCCCCTTTTCTGCGGTTGGGTGACAGTCGCCCTGCGGTCTCCTCTGGCTCCTTCCTGTCCCTCTGGCTGATGTCAGTGGCTAAGCAGCTCTGTCACTCAAGCTTCAGGTGGCGGCCGAGGCGGGGTTGTCGGTACTACACACAGTGCCAGGGTATTAGGCACAGATCCACCCTGAAAACCATCACAGCCACCCCTGATTTCTAAGACTCCTGGGCACGTGCCATCCTGAATCAGACAGACTGCGGCCAATCAGAGCACCCACTCGGCTCACCCGGCCCAACTGAAAACGGGAACACTTTCACTTTACTTCTGCAGTACGCTGCATTTGGGATTTTTAACAAGTTCTCTTCACTTTTCCCTTGTTGCTTTTTAATATCTCGTGGCTCCCATTTAAGATTTCATCTATTTAAATCATTTATTATGTGAATATTTAGTTTTCAGTCTGTTCTAATCCTCTTGGTTGCATTTTATTATTCCAGTAATAGGTATTTACTTAATGATTCTTTGGTAAGTCCCTGTAACAGGAGACAAGAGGCCAGGAGGGCAGTGGAGAGGAGGGAGGAGGGCTCTCTGGGATCCCTAGTGGGTTCCCAGCCCAGGCATCAACCACTCCTCGAGGAGCCTCGCTTGGGGGGAACCCAGAGATGCCCAGATGAACTTGCCCTTGGGCCTTAAGCCATGCTGTTTAAGACACACTTTCCATTTTCTAGTGGGATATGTTTACAAGACTATGGTCTTGAAAATAAAAAACATTCATAGCCAAACCAGAGAGCATTCACTGAGGGATTTCTAGCTGGGGACAACAGAGAGAAACCCAAGACACAGCCCTTGCCCTGTGAGAACCCCGGCTCTGCTGATGCCCTGCAGACCTGGGGGACCTCTACTGGGTGACGCGGCTGCAGGTGTGGACTGCCCTGGGAGGACCCATGGTGCCTCAAGCTGAGCAATCAGCCAGGGACTGTGTTTGTGTGCCACTCTCCATGAATGCCGAGTACAGGGCCTTGGGAGGCCACGCAGCAGCTGTTCTGCGTTTGGACTGAAATTCAGAATTAGTAGCCTGGAGTGCTTGTGCCACCAAGCTCAGACTCTTTCTTAGAGTTGCTCCTAGGGGCCTTGAGTTGATAGTTTCTTCCTCCCTGGACTTTGCAGGGATAGGAGGAGTGGTAAGAGTCCCTGAAGACTAAAGCCCCATGAACCTGGGGGTCTTCCCTGTATGAGAGACCCCCACCTCTAAGGGCGGCAACAGAGCTGCTTGCCCAATTGGAACATTCTGGATGCTCTACAAATGCTCTTCCCCCTGATGCTAGCATGGAGTAAAGTTCTGAGCAGTCAATTCTTTCAGAGAAAACTGGGAACAAGTCAGAGAACTCGCTTGGCTGTGTGCCCTAAGGGGCTGGCAGTTTTTGAGGATGTCATGCTATTGAGGCAATTAATTTGTTCGTGCAATTGGCATACACTGAAATAAAGCTCCTGTTCCATGTGCGAGGCGGGGGTCAGGCGTGGTCAGAGTCCTGGCTATGGTTCTAGACAACAGGCACAGGGCAAATAGAAAAGGCAAAACCAGCCACCTCACTTCAACGTATCTATGCAGACTTCCTTGGATTGGTGTAACTGGCGCTGGCGACAGGGAAAGTACTAGGCAGCCAACAAGAGATCATCTCTGGAAAACGGTCTTTCTGAATGAAGTTCAGGGTCAGAGCCATGGCTCCTGGCGTGCACTCACTGTGACTTTTCACCGAGGTCCTAACTCTAGAGCACCCGCAGGTGCTGAGGGATGAACTCAGGGAGTTCCAGAGGCTGGCAGGGGTGGGGTGGTTTTCCCAAGAGGATGGCTTCAGAATCCCTGGCATGTGTTTCCCAGCTGTGAGATTACACTGTTGCCCTGGAGAACCAAAATGTCGCTGAGAGATGGCTCTTGACCATACACAAACGTCCTGTTCAAAAATGATTCTTTTTACCCAGTATGCCTAGGAGGTAAGGGTGACTAGGAATTCAGGGCCTGGGTGCGAGATGGCTGGCTGGCATACCCAGCTGAGTTGTCTTCCAGGTGATTCTCTGGGGATGAGGAGCCAGAGCGTGTTCTGAAGGGACCACAGGCCATGATGGCACTCCCCTTGCCCTGTTGACCTTGGAAGGAAGGTGACCTTACTGCAAGGAAGGGCTACTCCCAGCGCTCCAGAGGACGGCTGTCCAGACCCAATGGCTGCCACTGCGATTCCATGGGCCCCTGAAGTCGGGATCAAAGCAGTGTCACAGGAGCAGGTAGGGCTCCAACTGGCTGCCCTGCTACGGAGCCCTTGTTTTTTTGTCCAGAACTTGAGGCGCTGTGTCTGATACAGAGTACCTTCCGAACTCCCGGGAGGTTCAGCCCAGCCAGCTCCCCTTGCATCCCAACCAAGATGCACTCCTCTGCCTTCACTGCCTCCTCTCTCATCCCAGTTTCCTCTGCGAGACAGAGCACCCAGTTCTGTCGGGAGAGTGTCATGTGGGGGGACGAGGGTGGGGATGGGGAAGACTGAGGGGCTGTGCCCTGCTGGTGAGACCCAGAGTTCCTCTAGGTTGGGAGGACAGTCATCAGGCTGGTAGCTGGAGAGAACTGGGTGTGACACTGCCTCCCCCCAGGGGCCATCAGGGTAGGTTAAGTGTATGTGTGTGTGTGTGTGTGTGTACACATGCTGGGCGAGTGCAGAAACTCCAGTGTGGCCACGTCTTTGTGGAGGAGTTGGGAGACACTGGGTCTTAGAGACAGCGGCAGGAAAAGGAATCTCAGGACAGCCAAAGGCAAACAGGTTTCCAACAATAAGCCTCGGAAGGTTGAACAAGGAGCCCACTTGCCAAGAGAGAAGCACTGCGAGCAAGCGCACGTCACCTGGGATACGCAGAGCCTGGGGTGCAATGGCCTTCAGGTGGGAGGGCTGATGGGGGCAGCCTGAGCGGTGAGGAGCCAGCTGGAAGTGGAATTGGCAGTGCAGTGCTGGTGTGGAGACGGAGCTGGGTGGGTGCAGGGGCGAGCTCCGCAGAGGGAGGCCGGATGAAAGCCAGGATGGGGCAGGATGGCGAACAGGAGGGTGAGGCAGACAGCCGGGAGGTGAGCAGCTGCCCCTCACTGGCCCTCGTCATGTTTCTCAGTAAAATTCCGGCTGGGAGGGGACACCCCCTTGTGTCTCTAGGGCCAGGCCCATTCTGGTGTTGCCCCTTCAGAACTCCCCTGGAGGGGGTCTTTGGCTTCAAGGTGACTCAGAGGGAGGCACAGGTCATGGGAGTTGCTGGCTCCTGGCTCTCCCTTGCTCCTTCTGTCTTTTGTGCAGAACAATGCAAGGCTGACCACTGTGACCGGCTTGTATCAGGAGCAGCACAGCCGCCAGCTCATGTGGCTGGAAGCGGCTTAAGCCCCAGGAGTCATTGTGTTATTCACCTGCAACCTGATGGCTCCCAGGTGCTATCACCTGCCAGAAGTGCACTAAACAGGGCCGACTACAAAACTGCCAGGATGTTTCTATCTGTCCCTGGGAAGGACAACCGCGAGCCGGTCATTCAGACACACAAAAGAACAACAACAAAAGCCCCACAAAGAATGAGCGTGTGAGATCAGCTTGTTGGCAGTGCTAGCAATATCAAAGAATTCCAAACTGAGAGAGAGAGAGAGATCAGAAGGATAGATAAGACGACAAATAGAACAAGTGCAGGCAGGCACAGAGACCCAAAATGGAAAGAAACAGCTAATGAACAGACACAGGTGAGTCTTAGGGCAGGAGCACTACACGGGACAGGGAAAGGAAGGCGACAGAAGCCGCCCTACTTTGGCAGGCACCTGGGCCTTCCTGAACCTGTCCACGGCACAGCCCTCCTGCTCACTCCCAGCTCACGGAGTCTGCTAGGTCCCTTAGTGGTCTGGAAACCACCAGCAGCAGCCTGCTGAGCTGTAAAGACTGAGTGACAGACACCAGCCTGGCACAAGCAAGCCACACTGCCTTGAGGACAACCCCTGGGGCGTGTCATGATGAGTCCTTTTCAGTCACTTTTATAGGAAAGGAGGGAGTTGGATGGGAGTCTCAAAGATGAGCCTAAGGGAAGACAACGGAGTAAACACAGGTGGAGCGGTGCTGGTCAGCAGGCAGAGGGCAGGGGAGCCTGGGCTCGCCATAGCCATGTCAGGACACTCGGGCCATCTACTACAACGGAACTAAGAACCAGAATACAAGATGGCGAGGAAGAAGAGCTCCCGTGGACCTTTGGGGTCAAGCCTGCAGCTCACGGCTCAAGGCAATGACTTTGGGGAAACTGTCCTAGGCCACTGTATCAGGCCTGGCTCTCTTCCCTCCACCCTAGCTGGCCTCGGCTCCCTGGGGAAGCCTAGTTCTGGAGACCCCTCCCGATGATCAGATGTGAGTCTGCCTTCTGGGAATGAATGTTCTTTTGCTTTATTTCTAAACAGAACAGAAAACTGCCCTTGCAGAATGATGGGAAGGCTGCAGAGTGGGAAGACACCAAAACAAAAACTCCTTCCCCACGCAGGTGTCCCACGGCTGACATCTGACCCGAGACCCTGAATGTGTTACCTTTAGAGTACGCACTGCCTTCTCTTCTTTAAAGGTAAAGTTATTTCTTGGAGGGGTAGCTCAGTGTGAACTGGTGTGTTGGAATCTCTTCCTTTTGAAATCAAACCCCTTGGTGGCATCTGCTGTCTTGGAGGGGTTAAGGATGGTGCTCAAATTGGGAAGCAGCTGGAATGGGGTTCTGAGGGCGACAGAGGAGGGTTCTAGTAATCAAAAAGGGAAGTGAGGGGAGAGGTCAAGGGTGAACTCCACCCACCCATCTGCCCTGAGACCAGCAACCTTGACCCCATCTATCTACCCTGGAACTATCTCAGGCCACGCCCACCACTGCCATCCACGCAGTGTCGGGCAATAGCACACATAGCAGCCCCTAACTACACACACGGGCGTGGGAGTCCGGGGCCCAGTTCTGGGCCGGCCCTGCCATGGAAAAGCTGGAGAAACCAGCAAGCCACTTCCTGCCCCCGGCCCTCTGTGCCTCAGCTGTAAGCAGATCCTGAGGCTCTGGCACAAAGTAGGCGATCAACACACATTTCAGGGACGGATGCTCTGCAATTGTGTCCACCTCGCATTCTGGGACAGATCTACTCTCTGACCGCATTTTCCCAGCTTCCTCCCTCAGCACATCTCAAGTCCCTTCTCTGCTGGGGCAGGGGCAGGGGCAGGGGCAGGGGCAGGGGCAGGGAGGGGCGGATGGAGCCATGGGAGCAGACGGAGAGGGCGCCAGGCCTGCTGCCCCGTGTGAGGGGTGTGGCTTGAGGATAGGAGCCGGGTGAGGGCGCTGACTCAGCCCCGAGGGGTGGCCGTGTAGCAAGCAGCTCTCTCTGACTCAGGGCCTGGATGCCAGGGCAGGAGCCAGACTTGCTTCATCATTTCCATGGGTAGCCAGGGAGGGACACTCACTGGGAGTGGTGCCTGTCGGTGGAAGGCTCCAGGCCTGAAGGGGAAGGCAGATTCGTGCTCAGCCCCTGGATATGTCTGTCCTTGGCATGCAACTGACCCCAGGCCACCGTGCCTTATTCCTCTCTCCTATGCTTCCCTCCCACTCCTTGCTGCCCCTCTGTCAAGCTGCAGATGTCCGCTGGGCAAGGGGAGTGCATGCTGCCTGGTGCTTCCTTTGCTGCTCTCTGCCCGGGCATTCCAAGGGCACTGTGGCCTCCCTTGCTCCACCCCAGTAGCTCCAACAGGCATCGAGAAGCTCAGCTAAGCAGCTCTGGCCCAGGTCACTTGCTGGGAGGGCACTGGATGAGGACCTGTGAGCACCGAGGGCCTCCGGTCCCCACCCCTTGGCAATGCCATACGGAGCCTAGATTGGCCCAGCGGTCGGCAAGGGGCAATTCTCCCACACACGTGGATTTGAGCCCCAGGTTTGCCAGAGCTTCCATCTCCTCATAAGGAGAGTAAGCCCTAGCAGAGTTCAGCAAGCTCATCCTGGTACCATGTCCTTGGCACGGTGCCTGATACACACTCTAATCAGACAGCAGTTGTCTCTCTCTTTCACTATGAGAGAGAAAGAGAAAGAGAGAGAGAGAGAGAGGAGAGAGAGACTCTCACTCCTACAATGACTGGGGCTGGGCTGGACCAGAAACCCAACTACTTGGGCCATCAGGTGCTACCCCAGGGAATGCACTGGTAGAGCCTGAACCAGGACTCACACCCAGGCACTCAGGAGTGGCACACTGGGCCACTCGGCATTAGAATGCCTTCCTGTTTCTCCTCTCCTCGTTTTCTTTTTCCTCCTCCTCTCTGCCCCTCCTTGCTCCTAATCAATAAGGTCACGGTCAGTGCCACCATTACTTAGCTTTATTTTCCTGCTCTAGTCACTGTGGTGGACCAGACACTTTACGCCTAAGGAAATCCCTCAGTTTTCCTCCTCTGGGCCTGGCCTCCACATGATCTATGTGCCCGCGCTTCTTCCCCAAGGTCTCTCTCCTGCGCCTCCCCTTGGGAGCATCCCCATGTGAGCCGTACGGAAACCACGTGAGCTGATGCCCACAGGCCCTGGGAGCTTTCTGAGGGGAAGCCAGCAAGGCAATGAGGGGACGATGAAGCACCTGTCTCCAGCCATCTGAAAACACCCAGCTTAGGATCCTGTAGTGCCATCTCCACCCCGCCCCCCAACCCTCATGTTTGTCCAAAGAGCTGGAGGCCCACAGCATGGGCTTAACTGTCCCCTGTCACCTGTGCTTCTAGGTGAGCCACAGGCATAAGCAAAGCTTCTCAATCCTCAGCGTGAGCCCCTCTCCAGGTCTACCAATGCAAGGACCAGGCCTCTGAGCACCTTCTTTTTCTAAAATACTTCAAACTCCAGAATGAGAGAGAAGAGTGTTGGGCCAAGCTCCGGGCCCAAGCACCCACATGGATTTGGACTTGGGATGACACTAGGAGGCAGTTTGGATGCCACAGTGACTTTCAGATACAACCCTGGTCCTCTTTCTGGAACGGAGGATTTTAGACCCAAGGCCGGAAGCTCCTCTGAGCCACATGAGCTGCACTCTGACCTCGAAGGGCACACAGAGCGGGGCAATCCCGGTTTGGAACAAGGCAGCTTAGAGGGGAGGAGGAGGGTGGTTCTGGGTCCTGGCCACTGAGACGGAATTCAGACTAACTCAGACAAGGTGGGGCTGCAGGGGGCCCTCCTGTGACGCTGGGCAGCTCTTCAGAGGCATCTGCCAGAGACAGCAGCAGCTTCCACACGTGGTGGCTCTGGGTACCACAGGGCGTCCCCTCTTCATGCTGAGGCCCCTGCCTGCGACCTCTTGGCTCCTTTCTCCCTTGGCACTCCCCTCTGGCATCACCGCTCTGAATGCCACCACGTGTGGGTGAAGCTGCACCCGCACCACAGATCTGTGTGTCCAGGTGTCTGCCTCGTGTCTCCACTCTGGAGCTGAATGGACATGGCCAGGCCAAGCTCCAGACATGCATTGCTCCTACCAAGTCCATCCTGCCACTGCTCAGCCCGGGGGCCTCTCCTCCCACACCCACTGGGAGGGCAGGAGGCTCAGACCCTCCAAGGGTGGGTGGAGCAATGACTTCTTACTTAGGAGATGAAATTTTAAGAAAGCCAACCCCAAGCCCTACAGCTATTTGAAATATAACTTACAGGAAGCAAAGCTTGAATAATCCCTGGTAGATGGGACTAGGCCAGAAAGGGACCTGTGGGGTTCATACCCTTATCAAAGACCAGGAATTACAGAGACAGAGGTTCCTCTGGCCCAGGGCAAGGTGAGCTGGCCACCCCGGGGATGACTGGACCCAGCTCTGGGCAGGAGGGGGTAACACTCTATCACCAGTCCTAACATCCACAAATGGCAAATGAGATTTCTTGCCTGCCAGGCTCACAGTTAATAGTTAAGTGAATCAAGTGGAAAAGTGAATTTCAAGTAGAAAACCATGATGCCAGGGTGGGCGTTTGGCACACAGTTGAAGACGGCTCTTTGGACACCAACAGCCCACGCTGAAGTGCCTGAGTTTGAATCTCGGCTCTGCTGTCCATTGCAACCTCCTGCTAATGCACGCTCCAGGAAGCTGCAGGTGATGCTCCCAGTGCTTGGGTCTCCCCACTCCACTCATGTGGGAGACCTAGCCCAAGTTCTGGGTTCCTGGCTTTGGCCTGCCCCAACCACGGCTCTTGCCAGCCTTTGAGGAGTGAACCAGTGGATAAGAGAGAGCTCTCTGTCTATATATCTCTCTGTCTCCATCTCTGTGCTTTACAAATAAAAAATGTTAAAAATATATAGATACATAAGGATCTGCTTGACAATTTGTCTTCCTTCTTGTCCTATACCCACTCCACCCCTCTCTCCTCTAGCTACTTTTTCTGTAAAACCTTCTATATTCTAGGAATTTTTTGTTCTTTCTAATTTTGCTATTAAACATGCAAATCCTTTGAGAGGAAATCACAGGTGGACAGCTATAGGCCATGCCAACAGTGAGAAGGACCTGCCAGGAGCCCCTGGGGTTGAGATGGGTTCTCTGCCACCTGGAGTGCTGGCTGCTGTCCCCTTCCTGTAGCTTCCTGCTGTGGTGCTGAGTCCTTCTGCACAGGGGTTCACATGGATCTGCACTACTTTCTGCCAAAAAGAGACCCTCTGGGGCTGGCGCTGTGGTGTGGTAAGTTTAAGCTTCTGCCTGCCTTGCCGCATCCATATGGGTACCAACTGGTGTCACAGACGCTCCTCTTCCGATCCAGCTGTCTGCTGGATCTGCCTGGGAAAGCAGCAGAAGATGGCCCAAGTCCTTGGGCCCCTGCACCCACGTGGGAGACCCGGAAGAAACTCCTGGCTCCTGGCTTCAGATGGGCCCAGCTTTGGGCAGGTGGCCATTTGGGGAGTGAACCAGCAGAGGGAAGACCTCTCTGTCTCTCCCTCTCTATGTCTATAACTCTGCCCCTCAAATAAATAAATATTTTTAAAAATAATATTAGTAAAAGGAGATTCTCTGAGAGCAGAGCCCAACTGTTATTTCTTCCCTGTTTTTGTCCACCCCAGAACCCCCTATGCAGATCACTGCCTGGCACCAGCTCTGAGCACAGCAACTCTGGCCTTTAAACTCCCAGGCTTGGATAGCAGCTGGGACACCACATCACAGGCTTGTCCAGCCTGCAAAACCGGGAGTCCCCTAAGCAGGGGCAGGGGTCTAGGTCGAGCGAGACTCAGAACATCAGCAAGAAGACTGACTTTGTTTAATGATTTGAGGACTTACCAGAAGAAGTCAAGGGAGAGGGTACACATGTACACACACACACACACACACACAACTAAGACAATGTTCAGAGACAGGGGGCAGTGGAGCTGGAGCTGCAAGGTGAGCAGGGAGGGGATGTATGGAAAGTGTGTCCACCTCCTCCCAAGGCACACCTGCTGTGAGGGGAGCACGCAGGACTTCTAGGCTGATAACAGGTCAGTTCAACTAACTGGGAGCATCAGAGAGACACTGGGGGGACGTGGGGGTGGTCACTGGGACACTTTCCAACAACTTAAGTCAAAACTCTCAAGTATCTTCTCTGAGCTGTTACTCAATGGTTCAGTGCATCAAACGTTTATGCAAACATTACCAAGTTTCTCTTCATTAAGGAAAAAATCATGACAAACAAATTAAACAACACATGGTTAAGACTAACCGCAGGAGGGCTTGCCTATAGATAGAGAAGATTTAAACATGCCAGGTAACAAAAAGACATGTGCAGGAACTGCTAGGAACTGTATCGGAGGACGCAACTCTCGGAAGGAGGAGGTGGCCAGAGGCCTGGGGCACAGGGCTGTCAGGCCAGGGAGTCAGGAGGGGGGCTGTGAGCAGTCAGGGAGTGGGAGTCAGTGCAGAGGGACCAGGCAGGTGCAAGGGAGCCCACTTCCACAGCCCCTGGGAGACAAGGCCCACCTATAGACCCCCAACCTCGGCTCTTTTGCCATTCCAGAGAGGAGGGGCACAAGCAAGGGAATGAGCACAGTGGCCCTGCCATCCTCTCCCAAAGGAGCCTGGAGGGGCCAGGCCGCCTGCACGGGCTGCTGATGCCAAGCTGAAACACAGCCTGCTCAAGGTGAGGATAATGGAGTCGTCTTTGGGCGAGGGAGGCCTAAGGCTGACAATACAGGCAAAGCCCTAGCCTTAATTCAGGTGTTCTGTTTGCGGGAGAGCCTTTTCAGGATGTGGGGGGGATGAGAAGGCGGTGGGGGGCGGGGGTGGCAGTGGTCCTGAGGGGCAGGCAGGGGCTGGCAGAGGTCTGAGTCCCTGCCCCAGCAGCTGCCTAGGCATGATAAACACCCCAGGATTTTCTCACTCCGTGGCTCACACAGCTGCATCCTCCCATACAGTGTGACTCATGCCAGGCCGATTGAGGGGGAGAGAAAAAGATGCAGCAATCAAAACGCAAAAGGAAACAGGAAGCCCTGACGCGTTCCAAAAGTTTAAAAAAAAAAAAAAGTCAAAATAAAGCAACGAGAAAAAAATCCTCTGAACCAATTTAAACAAAATTTTTTTAAAAAGAAAAATAATGGGGTGGGGAGGAGAAAATATAATATGAAGGGGAAAAAATAAAGCGGGGAGAGACAAATGAGTGTTAGAGCGAGCACGGCCAGTTAGGTGCACGCCGTGTACTTACGTGTACCTCGGTGATCGCTATATCAACAATGCTACCCACAACAATCAAGGCGTCAAATGTATTCCATGCATCACAGAAATAGTGCTGCATGGGGCAGAGAAGCCGAGGAGAGAGAGAGGAGAGAGAGAGAGAGAGGAGAGGGGGAAAAAAAAAACCAACAACAAAGGAGAAAAACAAAACAAAAGGGGAGAGGGGAAAATGAAAAAAAGAAAGCATGAAAAAAGGGAGAGAAGAGAAAAAAATGAGAAAAGAAAGAGGTTACGTGGGCATATTAAATCATCTCTTACCACTGTACAGTTCTGGCGGCTCAAACCTGGGTAACCTGCTTTTCGCGGAGTGGAGAGGGCTGACAAAAGCTGGGTTAGTTCAGACGTGACGCGGGCCTGTGGCCGCCGGGGCAGGGAGCCGGGCGGCGCCTCCCTGGGCACAGCTCCGCGCTAGGCCAGGCCAGGCCGGGCAGAGCTGGGACCGGTGGGAAAAAGGAGGAGCGGCTCCCACTTTTCCCCCACAGCACGACGGCAGGCTCAGTAAAAAGCATGACTGGAGGCGGGTCAGAGCAAGAAATTAAAAAAAAATAAATCATAGCACGAGGGAGGAGAGTGAGAGCCAGAGAGAGACAGAGGCAGAGGAGGAGGAGGAGGAGGAGGGAGGGGGAGGTTTCCTGGGGAGGGCAGAGTAATACTCACATTAGTCTCACTGAGAATGACGTCAATTATGCTGCCAATTACGATGAGGAAGTCAAAAACATTCCAGGGATCACTAAAGTAACCCTACATAAGGGAGGGGCAGGCAGGATGGGGATTAAAAAGGAATATTAGACAGACAAGAACAGAGCAACATCACCATCAGAATCACTGTCCAGGCACCTCAGCGCGGCTGCTCCAGGTCTGAGCGTCCTCCCTGTGGCCCAGGGCCCAGCGGGCGCGCAGGTGGCATCCGGCCCGGCCCGGCCCTCCTGTCCTGTGCTGCCTTGCTCACAGACCCAGCCCGCCTCACGGCTCCTGCACAGAGGCCCTCTCCTCTTCCCAGCCCGGGCAGGGCGAGGCTCTCCTCGCAGCCCACGCTCAGCATCTCCTGTGCCCCCTGTTCTCTTCCACCAGAAGGCCTGTCTGCAGGGAGGGGACACGGGAATGGGACCCCTTAGAATGGTACCGGCTGTGGGCCTATGAGCGACGCTGGGACCAGAATCTCAGCACGGAGGCCAGGAGGATGGCCAGGTCATCTGGGCACACAGGCACTCACGGAGAGCTTGGAAATATCAAACGGTCCAGGTCACGGAGCCACTGCCTCCCACGAGCCAGCCAGGGCACCCCTCCTCTTGCCCTGGACACGCCCAGTGTCTCAGGGGACACTGCTGCCCGGCAAAGGCTTTGTTTGCTGAGAGCAGACGGGGTCGAGGTCAGTCTCACGGTCTGGCAATGACTTAGATGGCTCCAGACAGAGCCAGGGGGCGTCTCCCTGCATCATCACACTGATGTCGGTCACACTGGGATATAAACACCACCCACAGGAAGACACGTTCCCAAGCCTTTCCTGAAGACAGGCTTGACAGGGGTGGGCTGGGGACCGGGCTTGGGGACCCTGGCTTCTTAGAAAGGTGACACAGCCACGGTGCTGGCAAGGGGTGGGTGGGAGCATCCTGACCTAGAAGGGCACGTGTCCTATCTCTACCCCTTTATCCTACAGACATGGATTTTGTTTTACACTGTATTTGGATAAGGCAGGAGACAAATGTTCAATGAAAGACTTTGTTGAGGTAGCTGGACAACAGGACAACCAATGACAAGGCTGTCCCAGGCGCCATGGAGTTCTGCGTGGGCAGACTCCTCACCAAGAGCAGGTGGATTTTGTGGGCCTGGACCTTTCGCCTCCCTGGGAGCTGTGGGGCCTGGGGAGCAATGTTGTGAGACCCAGCGGGGCAGGCAACACAGTGCAGGAAAGCCCAGGGCCAGGACTGATTCCCCGATGAGGGGGGTGCTGTCCTCTTCAAGAAAGGACATTTGCTCCTTTAGCTTTTTCCAGGAATGTCCTGCAAAGGGGACCAGGCAGAGCTGTCCACAGTGGTGGAGCAGACCAGCCTTTTCCTGTCCTCTGAGGCTGAAGGGTGCTCTGAGAAGTTCCCAGATCTTGCCCCGGCGCTCTGGAAGGCTGCCAATGCTCCCTGTCCAGATTGCTAGTCACAGGAGCCAAGCCTCTCTGTTCCTCCCTTCCTCCTGCCTCTCGCCAGCACCCTGAACTTCCCACTTCCCAGCCATGCCCTCTTTCCAGCCCTGGGGCTGGTATGCTTAGGGTGGGAGGTCAGGTCCCAGGGAAAGGGGCCTCTCTGTTCCCAGGCATTTCTGCCAAAAGAAAACAAACGGCAGCACAGAGACCCTGGTTGGCCAGGGCGTGGGTTAGGTGAGGGTCAGCCTTAATCCTGGCTTTCTTGTTGGCTTCCCAGAGTATTTTCTGAATAACCCAGAGCCAGGGAGAGGAAGAGGGAGAGGGAGAAGGAAAGGGAGAAGGAGAGGGAGAAGGAGAGGGAGAAGAAGAGGGGGGATTCCCCTCTGCCTCTGTCCAATTGGAATCACACACATTCCGGGCAGCACAAACCATCCCCTCCCAGACAGCACTCCCAGGGCCAAAGGAGAACCCTGACTCTGGGGGAGAAAAGACCCCCAGACGAGCTAGACACATAGGTGTGCGTCAGAAAATCCAATTTTGGAAGGCACAGGGGGCTATCTCTAGACAAGAATACCTTTTTGGAGGGTACAGCCATTCCAGGAAGGGGGGCAGGGGAAAGAGGTCAGGGAAGAGAAGGGACAGACACAGGAACAGGAACGAGAGCAGGTTCCGGAAGGCCCAGCATCCACCTAGAAAACGTGGTGATGGAACATTACTCGGGGGTGAGGGCAGGACAGGCACGGGAAGGTGGGAGTCCCAGTGCTCAAGAAAGGCGGGTGAGTTGGGGTCTTTTCATCCACCAGAGACCTGAAACAAAAGCAGTGAGTTGGCCTTGGGCTGCAACACCTCTGAGAGAGGAGAAAGGGCAGGAAGAAAGGCGGAGGGCAGAGCAAAGCTCCGTGTTGAAAACCAGATGGACACACACAGGTTAGCCCACCCCAGCGCAGGGAAAAGGTGCGACACGGAGGGGAGCCTGCCAGCCTCCTGGTCCTGCATCCCCGGCTGCCCTTTCTCTGGGACGTCTTGTGCCTGAACAGGCGGTCAGTGCCTCCTCAACCGCGAGCCTGCGTGGGATTGGCCGGACTCTGTGGGGATAAACGCTTCAGGCATCACCAGCTGTGCTGCTGGAGACTCTGGGTTGATGTCTCTGTTCTGTGCCAAGCAGCGGTTCTCTACCAGCTGCAGAAAACAGAGCCGCTCCCCTGTTGCCAAGGGGCTCCCTGTGAAGCCACTCTGAGTGAAACTCAGGCACAGCTGACCCTCAGGGGGGAGGGAGCAGGTGTAGGAGAGCGGGCAGGGTCCCCTCAGGAGGCGCCATCCACCCGCCCTCCCACCCCTCCGTCCCACTGAGCCCACCAGTCTTCCAAGCCGGACCACGAAGACAGCATCAGCTGCAGCTTTCTGGTCCATTCCCTTCAACCCACTCCCCTCCCCTTTTTCAACAGTGCCTTCCTGCCTCCTGTTCCACACCTCTGCCCAGAGTGACAGCTTGCCCAAGGGAGACACCAGGCTGAATCCCTGAGTGGCTGGGGCCTGGGAGGGGTATGCCCCCTCTACACTCTCTGGAGTGACAGGCCTTGGTGTCTGTCTTTCTCACACCCCTATCTGTTTTATCCACCCCTTGATTTGTGGGAACCAATGGAAATTGGGGCCTGCGGGTGTCATAGGGAAGGGAGGGAGGGAAGAAGTCATAGACTCTTATCCTTATGGCCTCACTGTGACCGGGAGCCGGGTTATCCTTGTCGTTCTGTCTTCCCCTGGTGACTGGGTCCCAGATGGCTGGGAAGCCAGGGCTGGGGAAAGAGTTTGCCTGGCTCTCCTTTACATGGCAAACCACACCTCTTGACGTCCGCCTGCTCACAGCCCGGAGGCGGCCTTGCAGAGGGATGGTGTCTGCATGGCTGGAAGCCTCTCCTTGTCCTCCCCAAGCCCCACGGAGGTCTCCTGAGCATCCGGGGCCACGTGCTGCTCTGCAGGTGCTGACGCCCTTGGCCAGGGTCCCTTCTGGTGCTGCTCCCACGGCCATGGGCTGGGCAAACACTGCAGAGGAGGCACCAAGACAAACTCAGGAAGGAACCCTGGCTGCAAAAGCACCTTCGGAGGCCTCACACATGGGATTTTGGATTGTCTTCTCTTTGGGATCACCTGTGCCCTGACTCAGCTGCATCATCAGAGACAGAGGTGAAAGGTGGCACAGCGGCTAAGGGCCTGGTCTCGGAGGCAGACACAGTTCAGATCCCACCTCTGGATGAACTTGAGCAAATGATATGGTCTCTCCGTGCCCTGATTTCTTCACTTGGAAAAAAAGGGTAAGTCAAAGGGGTAAGGCGAGTATTAAATGAGATTCTACATGCAAAGCACCTAGCACTGCGCTGGTGTGAAGTACACTCTGCATAACATTAACCACAGTTGTTCTGAACCCGAGTCCATCTGCCCGCTTCGTGATCAAGTCAGATTCACAGGCTGAGTTTTGGGTGTGGGACTGAGCACAGGGTAAAGTCAAGTCTAGGTGTGTGGAAGGTTCTAGAAACTTGAGCTCTCCTTTGTCTCTAAGGCCTTGTCTGCCCTCCCTCCGGGTGATGAACATTGAGACTCCCTGGAATGAAGTCTGCTGGCACTACCCGAGGTTGGCGACACGGGCAGGTTTACATGGTGAACTCTTGTTACACCTGCTGAGTTTCTGAACAGCCCTGTCCCCACCAGGGAAGACACAGCCACAGGCTATGGAAGAAGAGGCTGGGCTGCCGGAGCGCTCGTTTCCTGTCTCTCATGTCCAAGAGCAGGGCACGCCTAAGCCCTGGGATTCTAGAGCCATTGGCTCCTTCTCTTTCTGCAGCAACACGAGACAAGGCACACATTTCTCATCTGCACCCTTGGTGGCACCATTTCTTCTTAGAGAAGTTGAGGGGGAAAAATGGTGTTTTTCTGCCATTACCTGCTCTTTCTGTTCCCGGTTCCATCTTGCTTACTCTCATCATCTGCCTCATATGGCCCTGCCAAAGCAAAGGCACACAGAAGAGGAAACCAGGTCATGTGGCCTGGCCCCTGCTGGGGAAGCTGCCTACTGGGGGCACCTGCCCAGGACTCCTCCCTCCTGGGGCCACAGGGAGCCCTGAGTGTGCTAAGGCAGCCCTAGGGGAGAGCTGAGAGTAGACAGAGAGGGAAAGGATGGAGGAGAGAGAGGAGGGAAGGCTGGGTACACAAAAGGAGGCAGAACCCAAGCACCTGGCGACGGAGCTGTGGGCAGGGAATGGGGGCAGAGGAAGTAGCCAAGGCCCCCTGGTGGGGGGAGTCTAAGATGGGAGGGGCAGGGTAAAGATGGCTTCACTCAAGGGCGGGAGAGAGGCCGTGCCCAGTTCCGGAAAACACTGATCTTTCCTGGGTCCCAGGGAGAGCAACTGGGTCTGACAGCAGTGGCACGAGGCTGGCGTGTGTCAGTGACGGGTTGATCCCTGCAGTATGGTGGGACGCAAATGGAAAGCGACAGCAAGCAGAGGTAACGTGAACTGTGTGACACAGGACGTCAGTTAACATCACGGCAGTCAGGGAGTTGAGTGCCTCTAACAGAGAAAGCAGCGCCCAGCTGGGTGCTCCCCTGTCAGGGCCCAGCCTGTCCTGTGCTGGGGTCATGCAGAAGCGCCTGCAGACACACAGGGCGCAGGCAGCTTAGCCCCCACCGGGGGAGGCATGCTCCTGGACGCCACCTGCTCTGGTTTTACTTTGGAACTGAGCACTTTCCTCTCCAGGCAAGTTGCAAAGGCCTTCGTGCACGTGCTCACTCCCTCGTTTCCTTATCAACTCATCCTGAGCACACAGACATGCTCGGAACAAGCCGGACCTCCCGAGAGAGCAGCAAGTTCTGTGCTAAGCTCTTCTTGGGGCCATTGGGAACTTCGGGGTAGTTTCCCGCCTGCCCGTGCTGTACAAACGAGCAAGTTCTCCAAGAGCCTCTTCCAGGGCAGGGGTGTTGGACGGCTGCATCCCAGCAGCTGGATGAGGTAGGAAGACACAGTGCCAGATGCAGGCAGCTTGCAGGTCAGGGGCACATCACCACGGGCTCTTTGGAGGACGGACAGGAGGCATTTCTGGGAGTGAGGCGACAAGCAGCAGTCCCATGCCTTTGCTGTAATAAGCTTGGACCCGTGGCAGCCTGCCCTGAATCATTTCATAGTTCAACTCAGCTGAACTAGGCCTTGGTTAGAGCATTCCAGACCCACACCAGCCAGGTCCCTTCCTGCCTAATGCCTTCACAGCTCCCACGGTGCAGCTGATTGTCCAGGACTCACTGCTTGGCAAAGGGGTGGGTCTGGTCCTGCTGAAAGGAATGAGCCCACCCTTTGCCTTCACTCGCAGAGATGAGCCGCGAGTTGTGTGTGCAGGGGACCTAACCTCTCCACATCTCAGCTTTCTGACCTGCAAAATGGGAGTGGTTCTACCCCGTGCCCTCCAGGGCTTTATCAGGAGCTTGTGAATTCCCACGGGGCCTGGTGCAGAGAGAGTGCACCTGCGCAGAGGGCTGTCAGAGCTGATGCTGTTGGCTCTCTGAGAAGCTTGGTTCTTTCAGCCTTGCTGGTGGCACTGCCTGCTGCCTCTCACATCATGGAAAGCCCTTCCTGCCCTCGAAACAGGTGGAGCTCATGCGGTAGCCCCTGGGCAAGCCGGAATCCCTCTTCCCTGTGTTCCTACGGCCTTCCCGGGGGCAGGGATGGAGCTGGGCACCGCAGGGCACTCTCCCACTGGGCTTTTCTAGACGGTATGAATGGTTTTCCATATTAAACAATTACATGTAATAGCTAACACTGCCCTTCCGGCATGAAGGCTTTGTGGAAGTCCTGTAATTATTTTTTAGCATTCACAGTAACCTGACAGTGCTCAAACCCAGGCAGGAAAGCAAGTTGTCACAATGTTGCTAGGAATATGCAAATTCCAGTCCGAGCTGCTCCCCACCAGCCCAAGTGTGCCTGCCTGTTCTCAGTAGCCTGTGGGCACTCCACAAATAAACAATAATCAGGGTAACGCCAACTTGCAAGGCAGGCAGCCAGAAGCAGGCACATGGCCTACACCTCACACGGCCTAAGGCTCTTCATCCTGTACTGCTCTCAGAGGCTGGGGTGTAGAAGGAGGTGCCACAATCCACCCCCAGCTGTCTGCCTCCCTTTCCCTTCTCTATGCCTTAAAATTAACAAAAGAAATTATTTATTTGAGAGACAGTGAGGCAAGTATGAGGGAGGGAGGGAGAAAGGGAGAGAAAGAGAGAACCCAAATGTCTGCAATAGCCAGGGCTGGGCTAGGAAGGGAAGAACTCAACCCAGGTCTCCCACAGGGTTCCAGGAACTCAGCTACTTGAGCGATCCAACACCTGTTGCCTCCCAGGGTCTGCGTGATCAGGGTGCTGGACTTGGGGCAGAGCTGGGACTGGAACCCATGCACGTGGATATGGGATGCAGGCATCCCAGCCAGTGGCTTAACTGTTAGGCCAAATGCCTACCCTACTGTGCTTTTTAATGTTACTCTTGTGGTGCATTTCTGGGCCTATGGATTCCATTGATGGCAGGAGGTGTGGTAGATAAGAAAATTTCAACTATAACCTCCAAAGGAGTTGAATGAAGTCCCTCTTCAGCTGGAGGCAGGGTTCCTAATGGGGACAGTTAGGAGACTGGAGGTCATCACAGGGGATCCAGGAGGCAATGCTGGCCTTCATATTGGGTGGGGGCGGGGGCGTGCATGTTCAATGTCCTGCAATGTGTGGGGCAGCTCTGCCCAAGGAGGAAGTATGGCAGATGTTCCGGGGGTGGTGCTAATTGCAAGCAAGGCCCCACAGGTGTGACCAGGTCTTATTCTCAGGTCTCAGGTCTTCTCTCATTATCCTCTACTTTGTTGTGTGTGGAATGTTCTTGCTTCTACTAAGCACAATCTTTCCTCATTGCATTGTAGGAAAGGAATTATATTTTTGGCATTGTATGCATACATGTGAATTGTATCAGTTTCCCATGGATTTATTTAAGGACAATTAAGGAGGTCTTCCTAAGTATTTATCACATAAAGGGTCTGGGGTTTAGAAGGGACCGAGTACCACTGGCCTTAAAGAATACCTCTAAGTTTCCACACGATTTCTAAAAGAAAATATGCTTGATTGGTGTTAAGGTTTTCTAAGTGGAAAATTCCAGATCAGTGAGGAAATACTGAGTCCCACAAGGCAAACTGTGTTGTCCGGTGGTCTTGTCTGTGCTAAACCTTGGCAGTTGGCCAGCCCTGGAGGAGGACCCTGGAATTGGCTTCCACTGCATATGACCCATCACAGGCCCCCCTGTGACCAACACCTCCCAGACGCTTTGCCAGGACACACAGGATAATCCTTCCCCGGGCAGGACACAACACAGCCCCTCCCCCTAAAAAACTGGATGGCAGTTTTGCCTCCTGGGATCACAGGGATGCCTCTGCAGACTTCTAAAACTGTTTCCTGTGGGCTGTTAACCGGCTTATGGCAAAGCAGTTATATAAACCCAAAGATGAGGGTTCCCTCCTCCAGGAAGCCTGTAAGCACTGACTTCCAGAGCTGACGGGGCAATCCCGGAGAGCACTCCACACCACCGGTGCTGAGTCTGCACACGAAACCCACCTCCTCCCACTCGACCCAGGGTTTCCCCAGCAGAGAGGACCCTGCTCTAGCTCCTGCTGGGCACCACCCCAGAGGGTGGCCATGTGGGCATAGGGGCCGCTGTCTCTGCTTCCCTCCCCGGCGGCCAGCAGGGGTCACCACTGAGACTGGGAAGAGAACTGAAGGGATCTCCTCCTGGGATGCTGGTGCTGGGGCCCCCTCCATGGCAGCCAGGCACACTGTGCAGGCGAACTTTGGTTCTGTCTTGTGGAGGTGACATGCACAGGACACCTAACAAGTGCAAGGTGCTCCTGTGTGCTAGCATTTGGAAGGATGGAAGGATGCACCAGAGACCATCCCGTCCTGCTGGAAGGAAAAGGGCCAGGATAGAGTGACTCTTCCCGGCTGATTAGCCCTGAGCAGCTCCCGATGCAAGTCCTGGGTGTGCCCCGGTCCTGCTTTCCAACCCTCATCCCCTCCTCGGGGCTCCCATGCCCCGGGCTGCATTCAGATGGAGCCCTCGCTCTTGACCATTTCCCCGTGGTAAGTCATAAAAACCTGTGCCTCCTCCCAGGCCCAGCTGCCATGTGAGATCATCCAAGAGTGGCCTCCCAGACTGTCCCAGCCTGGCGTGGTCTCCACTGTTCTTCAGTCACCACGATAAGACTTCTGTGAAACCTCCTCACAGAGCAGAGCTGGATGCAGCGGGGAGTAGCAGGGCCCCGCACTCCCAGAGAAGCTTTCAAGGCACTTCCCAGTACCTTGAATGCCTACCTCATGGTGAAAATGCCTTCCTCAAAAGGGATTACAGGAGCTGTGCATTTGGGGGCCTACTTGTGGCACAGCGGGTTAAGCTGCCACTTGGAATTCTGGCATCTATATCAGAGCACTGGGTCTCATACTGACTGCTTTGCTTCTGATCCAGCTCCCTGCTAATGCACCTGAGACAGCAGCAGATAATGACCCAAGTGCTTGGGGCCCTGCCACCCACGTGGGAGACTCCAATGGAGTTCTGGGCTCCTGGCTTGGGCCTGCCCCTGCCCCTGCCCCAGCCATTGTGGTCATTTGGGGAATAAAGCAATGGATAGGAGTGCTCTCTCTCTCTCTCTCTCTCTCTCTCTCTCTCCCTTTCAAATAAATAAGTAAATGAGAGAGAGAGAGAGAGAGAGAGAGAGAGAGAGAGAGAGAGAGATCTATGCATTTCTTGCTGGTGGCCAGGGTTATCCCCCCGGGCTGAGATCAATTGTTGAGCCTACCCCTGGCTAAAGCACCAGCCTGGGCAAGGGTATTACTCTCCCTTTACCTAGTATATTTGCACCAAAGACACTCTTAGCAAAAGGGAGGCGCAGTACAGAAGGTCTGTCTTGAGAACCCCACGTAGGGAACCATGAGGCCCTCAATTCCATCCTGCACAGCTGGAAAGGGAGAGGACCCTGGTGGCCTTGCACATGCCCAGCAAGCCCTGAGGAGCCCCTGCCTTGGCTCCCTCCTGGGCAAGGATTTCTTTTCCAAGAAAGTACAAAGAAGTACTGGTGAGTGGAAGCCACCAAGAGGAACACTTCGATGCAGTGTGAGCCAGTAGAGAGCTGCCTCTAGAGACGGGGAGTCTCTGGGACACGGGGCAGGAGGGTGAAGAGATTTCTGCACCAATGCAACATCAATGATCCTAATGTTTTCTGACACTCACATTTTGACGCCCTTTCCTTTTTCTTGTTCTCCAGTTCTAGAATGTTCATACATGCAAGCATTTAGCTTTCACTGAAGGTTTCTCATGGGACACAAAAATGAGTAGGAGAGTTTGTCTTTAAGGGACTCAGCAATTTGGTTTTTGAATCCACAACTTGCAAATTTTTCTACTGCAAATGGATGTGTGTGGTATGTGTGTGTATATATACACATGAATATAAGTGTGGCATATGTGTGTGTGCATGGATTGATGCAAATATGTGCGTGTGTGTGCATATATGTGGAGACATGAAAATGGGTGTGCGCCCACACATGGATACATGTGAATATGAGTGTGTATCAAGCTGTGGCTTCTTGGCCCTGAACTCACCTATATGGTGACTTCCCCCTCTCCTAAAGCAGCTGTCAATTGAGATTTGGAAAGAAATCCAGAAAGTCAGTGCCAATCCAAGGAAACATAGAGGCCAAAGACAGAAGGGCCGTATGAGAGGTAAGGGGAGAGCAGGGGCCTCAGAGGAGGAAGGGCCTAGGAACAAGGGATGCAGTCAGCTCCATAGAGCTGTTACTTAGGAATAGCTTGCTTTCATTTTTTCCTCCGATTATAGGCAAGAAACTCACATTGGTTGAGGACCCACCAAAGGCACAGCAACAACCAGCCTGCTCACAAGTCTTCTTTTAGTGGGGTGTAGGGGAGAGCTTGGCTTAAAATCTCAGGATTTTTATGATGGTTTAACTGAACTCACATTTGTTCAGGTGCTTAGAGCAGTGTGGGGTAGATAATAAACAGGACAGTAAGTGTTTATTACAGACAACAAAACAGAAAAACCAGCTCTGCAATCTTGGACATGTCACTAATCTTAGTCTTTCTCTGACCTCTACCTGTCTTAAGCATTGAATGAGATAAGGAATAAAACATAGAGCCCAGTGTCTGGTTCTTCATAGGCACTTAATGTGTCATTCCCTTCCCTGTGTTGCTTACTCTAAGTGTAGGAATTGATATAAGATTGGTCAAGGTATTTGTTGATGGCTTTGCTTTACATTGGAAAATGAATATCAGGCTGAACAGAAAGTTTTCAGTGATAAATAAGATAGTGAGCTGGAGGGTCAACAAGAACCAAGAATGGGAAGAAGCATTTGGCATAATGGTGAAGAAGAGGCTTGAGATGCCCACATGCCACATCTGAGGACCAGGTTTGAGTCCTCTCTGGATATCAGCTTCCTGTTAATGTGCCCTGGAAGGCAGCAGATTGCGGCATAAGTACCTAGGGTCCCTGCAATCCATATAGCAGACCTTGACCCAGCCACAGCTGTTGTGGTCATGTGGGGGAGTAAACCAGTGGATGGAAGTCGTGTTTGACTATTTCTGTCTGTCTGTCTCTGCCTTTCAAATAAATAAGAATAATAAATTTTAGACCATTCAAATTTTTAAAAAAGACCCAAGAATAGGTCAAAATCAGGGACACTTATTCTTTAGGTGAGTCCCTAAAGCAGCAGCCCTTGCTTCTCCACCCTCCATGAGCCATGAAGGAGCCCCCAGGGGCGAGGGCAGCTGGAACCTTCCGTTTGGGGTGAACCCCTATCTTCCCAGGCAGATGAGGAGAAGCTGTAGCCTCGCCTCCATCTCATCGCCTCCTCTAGCTCTTCTTCCCTGGTCATCCCTATGGAGGCACAGTCAACAGCAAACCCCAGGCAACAAAAGACACCCTCATTCTTGCTGGTCCCCAAATCTGCAGCTGACAGTGGCTTGTCTATGACTAGCCTGGCTTCCTGTACCAGGTTCCTGCACTCTCTCACTCCACAGTGATACCTGAGTTGCCCGAATGGGCCGATGCCTCAGGAGCACCCAGCTCATCCTCCTTGGCCTAGAAGGTTTGCTGGGTGGCTCCCTCATCTCACCTCAGATAAGGTTTGATTTGGAGTTTGGATTGGGATCGTATTGACTCCAAGGATCAGTTGGAGGAGAAATGAGACTCTTACTGAGTCTCCCAATTCATCAATATATTTCTTATTAGTTATGAGTTTTTCCAAAATTCCTCTCTATAAAACTTTATAATCTTCTCTGTAGAGATCTTAGTTACTTTCTGCTAGACTTATTCTTAGGCAATAGATAATTTTTTCAAAAAGTTATTTATGTTATTTGAAAGTCAGAGTTAAAAAGAGAGAGAGAGAGAGAGAGAGAGAATATTTTGCACCCAACTACTCCAAATAGCTGCCACAGTCAGGGCTAGGCCAAGTTGAAGCCAGGAGCCTGGAACTCCATCTGGGTCTCCCACATAGGTGTCAGGGAGCTAGGAACATGGACCATTTTCCACTACTTTCCCAGGCACATTAGCAGGGAGCTGGATAGGATGTAGAGCAAAAGGGACTTGAACTGGTGCTTATATGGGATGCTGGCATGGCAGATGATGGCTTAACCTGCTGCACCACAGTGCCAGCCCCAGTAGATGATTTTTATTACTTAGAAAGGATATCTCAAATAATTTTTTTTCCTGTATTGGCTGATGAGTTTCAGCTTGTGACAGGAGGACAAGCCAGCTGTTTTGTTATCCATAGAGCAAAACTTTCTCAGACTGACTCATGTGGGACCCAGGGATCGTCCAGTTGCTTACAGGTAGCTATCTCCCACTTCCAAGGAAGGTACTTCTTTTGCATTGCCATCAGGTATTCGAATCAGCACTACCGTTGTCTACCCCACTCTCTTCATGCTGTCTCCACAGATTATAGAAGTTTTGTTGCAGACTGAAGCTTTCTACATTGATTTATATTCACCTGTGTTTGTCTGTGTGTGAACAGGATGAATTCAAGGAATTGGGCATTTGGATTTAGGAGTGAATCCACTTTCCATGGAGTTATGGGAGAATGGATAGAAATGAAGAGATCGGGAACATCAACCACCATGAAAGCAGTGAAAAAAGGAAGCAAGAGAACAAACTGGCCAACTGATGGATCAAGCAACCAACCAAGCACGAGACTAAAATTAGGATACAGAAGAAAACCTGAGCAGTGACAACTTGGATAACTTCTCCCTGACTACAGTTTTGTCAGCCTCCTCCATCCTTGCTGCCTAATCATGCTTTCACAGCTAATGCTTCCAAGTATGAACTCACTGCTCTGGTGTACCAACAACCATGCCAGTGATGTAAACATGCAGAACTGGAGCCTGGTGACGGGTGAGCTAGGACAGCTGCAGTTCACCTCGTTCAGGTCACTGGTAAGGGCCCACTCATTCTGGGGACAGATCCAGTGAGAGATTTCCACCAGTGCTCAATGGTTTCTGGTTTGGCTTTCTGCCTGTTTGGGGCTGTTCTTTCTTAAGGGAAGACATAGCTTAATGAAGATTCAGGAGACCTGGCTCCCCTCGGGGCTCTTCCCAACTCCCAGCCTTTTCTGGCCAACCAGAGACAATGGCCTTTACCATCTATTGCCAGAAGTCCCTTTGGAAGAATTAACAGGAAGATTGAGCCAGTTTATTCTCTGCTTATGGCATAGATTGACCCTGGCATGTGGGAAATGCAAATGGTCCCAGGAGGCTCTCTACCATCTTTAGAAAGTCTTTCTTATTTTGCTTCCTCTTCTTCTTATTACAGAAAACTAGAGACTGAGGCCACCAGGGGACACTTAGAGTTGAGGCCACCCCAACTGGCTACTTCCTAGGAAACTAGTTTGTTCCTTGATTTGCAGGACGTAGGTAGAAAGTGTTTCAGGCTGTGGTTCCTGCAGGGTCAATTTCATGTGCTTCCTGGGGCAGGGTGCCCCACCCACCTCCTGTGCTCCTGAGACCTGATTCAGAAAGCCATTGCTAGCCTCTGTAGGCTGCCTTGGGCACCCAACAGCAGAAACACAGCTGAGTCAACTGTGGGGTGACTCAAGGCTTTGAAATATTTAAACCATATGTCCCATGACAGTAGATGAAATGATGCCAGTTTCCTACTGAGACGCTGGCATCTGAGACTAAAGCTCAACTTGGCAGTGATTCTGCATTCCTAGCCTCACTGGGTCATGCTGCTGTGGGTGGTGAACCTTCCAGTATTCCTGGAGTCTGGGACGTGGAATCTGGACATGTGTCAAAAGAGAGAGAGACTACAGGCCTTATAGAAGGCACTTCAATGGTCCTTCCTAGGTTGGGACCCTAAGACAGAATAGTCTTGAAGGGAAAGTGAAAAAGAACTATTTTCTTCTCTGGAGGAGGTAGGACAGTACCAGTGTCATCACCCAGTGATGTCCATTCGGAGTCTTCTTCTCTGAAAATTAGCCAACGCTCCTAGGCGTTCTTTGAGTGAGGAAGAGACAGCATTGTAAGAACACCATCTCATTTGTCTTCTAAGTCGCTCAAAGGTTATTTCCTTTCTTTCTGAGACATCCCCAGGAGAGCACTTGACATTGAAAAGCGCTTGCTAACAGCTTGGTGTGGTGGAAAATATATATCCACTGTAAAGTCAGAGGGACTAGGCTCCAGCCTCAGTTCTTCCACTTCATAATAGTGATGTAATTAATGTCAGACACTTAATTGCTGCAGCCTCACCTTCCTCCTCCCTGCAGTGGGGATGAGGGTTACATGCAGTGATGTGTGTGCAGGACAGGGCACACCGTCAAAATGCTAGCTGCATATTCACAGAAGGCTATGGACATCTTGTTACTGAACATGGATCCAGCAGCCCAAGAGGACCCTCCACCTCCTGTCAATTCTGGGATGTAAAACTTTAAACAGAAAATAGATATATAGCCACAAACTCTTCTTTTTTGCCTCCCGTTGATCTGTGTTGTGGCTGGGAGAAGCAGCAAGGGATGCAAAGAGAAGGCTCAGAAAGCTCAAGTCAGTAAGTGCACAAGTCTCGCGGAAACAAGCCTTCCTCTCCACTGCTCCAGAGGGTGCTGCGGTGGCTGGGAGGCACTGAGCTGCTGCGGGCGCCTCCCTCTGAAACCCAGGCCGGTGCTGCCATGACTGATCTGTCTACAGAGGACAAAGGGGAAAGGCACCGCTCACAGCAGTCTGTTTCCCCTAGACCCAGGGACAGTGAGAGTGAGGCAGGCTAGGAAGGGCACAGATAATCCAAAGAGACAGAGAATCCAGTCTTCCCTACTTGACCTCTTCCAGCCCATGGTTCTAATCTTCTCTCCCCTGCATGCAGCAAAGAAGAGAAAACTTACAGTACCTATTCTTCCTGTGTTGGAAGGTAGGTATAAGGGATGGTGAGGCAGGGAACTGCTAGAGCCTGGAGGCTGCATCCCTAAGCCCTGAGCAAAGGCAGGCCTGGCTGAGGTTTTCCGTGAGGTGGATCTGCACAGCCAATAAAAAGGGAGGAAGGCAGGACAGAGACTGTGTGGAGGGGAGGCCTGCAGAGGTTTGGTTTGCCATTCTGTGGGCACTACATTTTCTATCTTATCTCCTGGGGCTTGGGGCCAGGCACAGGATGGGAAATGGAAGGAAAAGGGCCATCGCCTGTCTCTCTAAGAAAAAGCTCAGCTCAGGCAGGAATCTGCTTCCTGTGACACCAGTCATGGCCAAGACCTCGAGTGAGATTCTGTTTCAAAAAGTTGGCCTGGCCCAACTCTTGGCAGGTGTAGGCGTTGGAGCCTGTACTGTGGGAGAAGGGATGTCGTCACTGATGACGGCCCCTCCCTCACTCTGCTTTTCTCAATGTCTGCACTCCATAGCTCCTTCCTGTCCATTCCTCCAACACCTGTGAACCGGACACTTTCTCAGAGGCCTACCTTGGGTTTGAAGGCAATGAGCTTCAGGATCATTTCCACGGTGAAGAGGCCGGTGAAGAGCATGTTGAGGATGTTCATGGCGATTTTGAACAGGCAGCTCTGGCCGTAGTGCTGAGTGGAAGGGAGGAGAGGAACCATGAAGGTGAGGCCTGGGTAGCCCTACTCCTCACAATGTGCTGTCCAGTCTCTGTGGAGGCCCTCATCTCAACTGAGACCTTCTTTGGACAGAACCCCCCCCCCCCGAAGGCCACGCAGCTGCCTGTCGGTAGCCAGGTGGCAGGAGCCTAGGGAAGGAAGAATCCCCTCCTTTTGTACTGGGAACAGCCTGGTAGAGTTCTGTGCTCCTTCTCTGGTTGGTTATGACGACTTTGTGGAGACTTCTGACACTCCAGAGGGCTCAGGCACAAGCTGAGGCGCCTGAATGCAGGTGGCACTAGGGTGACCCTCCTCGCCCCCTGCCTTACTGACAACAGTGAGCACATGCGCTCAAGGCCTCTGTCCTCCACCTCCACCACTTCACCAACGCAGGGGCTTATGGATGCTTTCACAAGGTCTCAGAAAGGAGCTCACCCTCGAGAAGGGACCTGGGCCTTTCGTAGGGGAAGAGGCAAGCTCTGCTCTTTCTGCCTCTCTTTGCTATCGGGGAAGTGACAAACTGAGATGGTCATGCAGCTCTGTCACACTGTACAGCCTCCCATGGCATTCTCCCATTGCAGGCCCCGTGGGAGCAGACTCCCCCTGGACTGACCTGCATGGCCAAGCAGATGGTGTTGAGCAGGATGAGGACGAACATCAGGTACTCAAAGTAGGTGGAGTTGACCACGTACCACACTTTGTACTGGTGCTGGTTCTTGGGGATGTACCTCCGCAGGGGCCGGGCCTTGAGGGCGTATTCCACGCACTGCCGCTGGGAGGGAGGCCGCGGAGGGGTGGGGTGGCAATGGGAGAGAATGGGGTTAGTCACCTGCATGATGTGTGGGGGGTGGCACAGAAGGGCGCGATGTGAACGAGTTCTTGCACCTCTGGAAGTCAGAGAAGGAATCTAGCTGGGAAATGTTCTGGTTTTTTCCATCACTCCCTTAATCAAGACAGAGTCCTTGCCGGTCAAATCTCCTTATCTATATCACAGGTAAGGAGCACACATCTCCTTGTTTCAACCTGGTAATGTCTGCAGGGAGTCAGCATGTGGTAAATACTTACTCACTACCTACATGTTCCCATGAACTATGTCACAGATTTTCCTGGGGGAACCTCTTGCCTTGATTTTTCTTTTCCATCCTGAATCAACCCTTCTCATTGGCCAGTGTCCACGAGGTCAGACGACAAAGTTCACTGATGGGGAGGAGCCCTGGGGTTAATGAGGTTCCTGGGATGCCAGCAACGGCCTAGTCTATTTCTCTGCACTATGCCTAGATCCCCAAATCAGGCAGCAGGGAGTCACCTCAGCCTCACCCTCACCCTCCACATCCAGCCCCCAAGCCTTCCCGATTTCACCTCCCTGCAGCTTCTCATCTGTGCTGTCGCTCACCTGAGCTGGACCAGGGTCTAACCATCTCTTATCTACACTCTCTAATTGGCCTCTCTCTTTTTCTTATCTTCCTTCCAGTCCAAAGTCCACCTAGAAGTCTAAAGGATGAGTCTCAAGCTGAGATGTGGAGGCCAAAACCCACGAGGGGTTCTTTGGGCTTCATTAGGGTGGAGCCGGGCTCAGTGTACTGCACTCCCTCCTCCCTTCTGTGTAGTCCTCAGTCCCAGACAGGGTTCTATTCCCGCCACCAACAGAGTGGGCCTCCGAGTGGGACTCTCGCTGGGGCGCTAACCCCAGTGACTGCACTTGCATCCCACCTGCAGAGCCCTGTTGTTCGCCAATGGAGCGGCCAGCCCCTTGCAAAGGCTAATAAGGGAGCCCGCCACGGTGCCTGGCAGCACAGCTCCTCCCACTTAAGCCTCCTTGCTGTCCCCTTCTTGCACTGGTCTTTATGATTGACTTGAGTAACCATTTGAGAGTGGTTTCCCAGAGCAGTTTTCTGCTTCACACACCAACAACTCTCAGGACTCTCTCGTCCTCATTTCCTCCCTCTTCATCTAACCACCTGGGTGCTTTCTAGCTCGTCCATGTCTAGACAGGGTATAAGGACCCCCCCGCCCCCACAGAGCCCATCTGACAGTCTCCTTAAGTAAAAACTTAATGAAAATGTGTTGTGGAATACATTCACTGTGTCTGAGATTTGTGGGACCCGCAGCCCTGTTCTGGTTGAGAAGAGAACAGGTGACCTTGGCATCCACATGGATCTCTGCCTTGACCGTGGCCCCTTTCTCAGTAGGAGCTCAGCTGTGCCCATGGCTTTCGTGGGCCCTGCTTTCCCTGCGCCTTCCTCCTCCCCTCCTTGCTGGGGAGCTACCTGGTTCTTGTCCAGCTCACAGTTCTTGTACTCCTGCTCCCCCTGCTCCTGGAAGGTGACAATGACGAAACCCACGAAGATGTTCATCATGAAGAAGGCGATGATGATGATGTAGATGATGAAGAAGATGGAGATCTCCACTCGGTAGTTGTAGATAGGGCCCTTGTCTTCCGTGTGGGAGTCGATGGAGCGGTACAGCAGCCTGGAGGAGGAGACAGGCCCCACAGAGGGACGTGGAAACGCAGTGTTACCTCTGTAGGAGGATAGCACTGCTGCCCCCAGGGTCCCTGGGATGGGGGTACCAGCAACAGCTCAAGGCTGGGGAGCCAGGTCTGGGCTCCGGTCCCAGCCCTGTCACTTTCTGGCCGTGTGACCCTGCGAGCATCAGTTAGCCTCGTTGAGCCTCAGATCCTTCATCTTTAAAATAGAGACAATAATCCCTGGCGTTCCTGCCTCGTGAGTTAGTGACAGAATGCATATGAAACCGGAAAGAACTGCACCATGAGCCATGGACATCAATTTCAAATGTGGAAAAACTGGTAAATATTGAGACAGCTTTGCAAACTGGCACAGACTCAGAGGATGTCAGGGAGAACGTGAAATAAATCTAGCTGAGAGCAAATACCCATGGAGATAAAATTACTCACATTTCCCACAAGCTTCAGATCATGAACACGGGCTCGGTTTCATCCTTAGGCAGTCCCACTCATCAGGGCCTGGGCTGTGTGCCCAGTTACGCTGGCTATTCTGCACGGCCAGGGATCATCTCCTTGCCTTCCTTTGTGCCTGGCACAGTACTTGGTTATTCTCTAGGTATCACCTACAGTGACTCACATATAAGATCCATGTGCTGTCACTGACTCAGAATACTGAGATTTTTCTGACACTTTGATTGTAACTTCCCTGGAATACCTACTGGGGAAAAGCAGGTGCCTATACAAAGATATATGGAGCTCCTGATGGAAAAGCTGCCTGATGGAGGTGACACAGTATAAAAGACCAACAGGCTGGCCCAGGTGAGAAGGCGCAGCCTCTGCAGGGGGATGGGACCCAGGCTTTTATATCAGTTTTCACTTCCTACTGTGAATACAGACAAGGCCTCCTCTAGGGGGACCGGGGTAGAGTCTAATGAAACAGAGACATCTCTGTTATCTCTGCCATCTTGAGTGCACTTTGGGATCAAATGTGATGGCAATCAAGGGGCCCAAAAACTGGAGAAATTCTTCCCAGTCCTCATTCCCAGATGCTGTAGGGCAATGACAGAGACCCCTGATAAAGTGATCCAAGAACAAAGCTCATTTTTGGCTGGAGTTTCATAAATGTGGACATCTTATCAAGAAAGAACCCAAAGGAGTATTTCTAGAAGTTTTTGGATAGGTGGAAGTAAAAGGCAAGTGTACCGGGTGTAAAAAGTTTTAAAATCCATGCATACGTTTTCCATAGTATGCATTTCCACGAACTTTTTGAAGACCGCTTATGTTCATGGATTTCAAAATGTTTTAGACCAAAACAAACTTATCTTGTAATTCTATTTTCCATGAACTTTCTGACGTCCCCTCATAAATATCAGCAGTCAGTATGGTTCACAGGTTGCTCTAGAAGCACACGCTCATGGCCTGGGGAGGCCACCAGTAAGTATGACCTCTGCAAGGGTGGGAGCGCAGCGTGGGGAGTGGCGCAAGGCCCTCTCCTGCCAGGCAGCTGGGCCTCGATGTGTAGACTCACTCTGGCCAGCCCTCGAAGGTGGAGACAGTGAAGAGGGCCATCATGGCTGCCAGGACGTTGTCAAAGTCAAACTTGCTGTTCTCCCAGCTGCGCGGCTGGATGATGGGATGGTCAACCTCTCCATCTTTGTAGGTGATGTAGTTACCCCTGAGAGAGGAGGAGAAAGAGTCACTTCTGGGGCCTCTCATCTCCCTTTGCAGCTAACCCACCAATGACTCCTGGCTTGCTGGATGGGATGGGACAGGATGGGCTTCAACCTCACACTTCCAGCCACTGGAGAGAACTTCAGTGGGCAGAACCTTCCAGAATAGTTAGCACATACTGCACATGGGCAGAAGTCCTGCTGCTGCTCTGTATGAGGGAGAAAGACCGTCCCTCTTCCCAGGCCAAGTCCCTGGCTCCCCAGAGCTCACCAGCGTGGTGCTGTTGGCCCTGTAGGCTGTACTCACTTGCATTCAGCCTCAGTCTGTTTGGAACTGTCTGAACAGGTGTACAGCTTCCCCTGGAAGTCAGAAGAAGAACAAAGTGACTAGAGATGGTAATTAATCAATGAAGCAATCACAAAAATGATCAGTGGCCATCACTCAGCCCAGCGCTGAGCTTGGGATTGCAGAATTAAAAAGCACAAGAAGAGCAGAACCCAGATGTGGAAAACATGACTTACATAAGCAAGCAGACAGAGTAGAGACGCGCAGTGCTACCAGTACCACTGGGACTCCGCAAAGGGGAGTCCAACCCCTGAGAGCCGACCTTCAGAAAGGTCTTGTGAGGAAGGAGGGAGTGGAGTTGGGCTTGGAGGCATGAATTAGGTGGGAGGGAATCCATGGAGGGCCAGGGAGGGCAGGTCGAGATGCGTTAGGTGAGAGAATGGCAGGACTGAATGGCTGAAGGCAGAAGTGAGCAGAAGCCAAGGAAGACCCCGGGGAGGGCTCAGCCAGGGAGCTATCTGGACAGACACAGGGCTCCGAGAGCTACAAGGGAAGGTGAATGTGCCACTGTAGAGAGGAAGTGTTGGCTGCAGGTGTTAAGCAAGTGGTTGGCACGTGGTTCTAGAACAGGAAAGTCCTCGCCTTCTTGCTAGAAGGAAGGGCAGGGATGTGAGGGCAGGAAAGCTGGGAGGG
The DNA here is from genome assembly GCF_964237555.1 of Oryctolagus cuniculus. Classification (NCBI taxonomy): domain Eukaryota; kingdom Metazoa; phylum Chordata; class Mammalia; order Lagomorpha; family Leporidae; genus Oryctolagus; species Oryctolagus cuniculus. The sequence goes on along the minus strand of NC_091440.1, from coordinate 100,431,841 downwards.
TGACGGGCCTTTGGCCTGGCAGGGCAGTGCCTCCTTCTGGCTTTCTCCTCCTCCTCTCCTTTGGGAGGCTCGAGGCGGGCTGTGGCTGGACACTGCATTCACTCCAAATACGACTTGGGCCACGTCCACTTTCTGTTGTGTCTCCCGGGTCCCTTTCCTGGGAATACTGATGGAAAGGGCAGGCAGCAGAGCCAAGACTTTACCTTGAAGAGCTGGACTCCGATGCAGGCGAACATGAACTGCAGCAGCGTGGTGACAATCACGATGTTCCCAATGGTCCGGATGGCCACGAACACACACTGAACCACGTGCTGTGGTGGGAACAGGGGGCCAGGGCAAGGGGGTGTGGTTTCAGAAGACACCTGCAGCCTGAGCTTCCTTCAGCTGTGCCATGGGCCTCTCTGGGGAGGTAGTACAAGCAGCCCCTCTGCCTCAAGGTGGAGAAGTCAGTTCAATGAGGCAAAGCAACCCTCCTACAGTAGTGAGTGAGCAATGGAACCCGGTGGAACAAAGTCCCCTGTGAGATTCCAGGTGACTACAGGGACAGAAGCTCTACTACTAACTTGATGGTGGTAGGAATATAAGGGGACTCCTCATTGAGGGGACACTAGGTTTGTGTGGAGGTCTCCCCTTTGCAGCTTCACTTAGGAACTCAGGTTTGGAGTGGCTGAGTTCATTTGCTCATCACGGGACCAGGCCTTGAACCGGGACTAAGTCCAGTCCCCCACCCAGCAGACACCTGGCCTGCCCATTATCTCCTCCATCGGGCTCAGCTTCCACCGAGGCCTGCCCACCTCACCTTTAGCCCCTTGGCCCTGTTGATGGCCCGCAGTGGCCTGAGCACTCGCAGCACTCGCAAGATCTTCACGACATTGATCGCGCTGGACCTGGGAGAGAGAAACATGGTAGCGTGCTAAGCTCCTCTTGTTTCTGGGGGAGCAGGAAACAACGTGTGGAGGAGGTATGCTGACAGGCCGATCCCAGGCACACCTGTGTCTCGGGACTTTCCCATCATGGGCCAATTCTTGACTTTCTACTCCGGCCACAGAATGGGACAGTCGCCCTCAGAACCCTGAGCTTGCCTGTGACAGGGCCATTCCTGCTGGTGAGTAAGCCACCTGGGAAGCAGTTCACCGTGCATCACCAGCAACACGGTGCGCTCCCTGTTGGAAGGGGGCATCCCTGTGTCAAAGAAAGAGGACTTAGAGCAAGGCAAACCTTAGCTCACACCCAGACTGCCATCTGCCAGCTGAGTCACCGAGGACACACTGCCTAACCCTCCCAAACCTCGGTTCCCTCATCTGTACAATGGAGCATAATCAACTCTTAAGGTTGTTGCAAGAATTTCATGGGAATTTTATGTGAATCATTTGCAGTGGGCTTGGCACTTTTGAAGGCACTTCGAAAAGTTTTTTTTGGTACAAAAATATTTTGAAATTCATGTATAGTTCTTTTTGTAAAAAGACATATTTATTTATTTGAAGGGCACAGTTACAGAAAGAGAGAGAGAGGTATCTTCCATCCACTGGCTCACTCCCTAAATGGCTGCAATGGCCAGGGCTGCGCCAGGCCCAAACCAGGAGCCTGAAGCTTCCAGGTCTCCCACATGGATGGCAGGGCCTAAGCACTTGGGCCACCTTCTGCTGCTTTCCCAGGTGCATTAGCAGGGAACTAGATCAGAAGCGAAAGCCAGGGCCAGCGCCGCCTTGCAGCGCCGGCACACCAGGTTCTAGTCCAGGTCGGGGCGCCGGATTCTGTCCCAGTTGCCCCTCTTCCAGGCCAGCTCTCTGCTGTGGCCAGGGAGTGCAGTGGAGGATGGCCCAAGTGCTTGGGCCCTGCACCCCATGGGAGACCAGGATAAGCACCTGGCTCCTGCCATCGGATCAGCGCAGTGCACCGGCTGCAGTGCGCCGGCCGCGGCAGCCATTGGAGGGTGAACCAACGGCAAAGGAAGACCTTTCTCTCTGTCTCTCTCTCACTGTCCACTCTGCCTGTCAAAAAAAAAAAAAAAAAAAAAGAAGAAGAAGTGAAAGCCATAACAAGAACCGGTACCCATATGGGATGCTGGGGTTGTAGGCAGAGGTTTAACCAGCTACGTCACAATTCCGGCCCCCCCATAGTTTTTTTTTTTTCTTTTTTTTATAATGCACATTTTCCATTTATTTTTTGAAAGATTCCTTGTAAGCATGGATTTAAAAAATTCAGAAAATAAACTTATCTTTGAATTCCATTTTCCATGAGCCATTTGAGGTGCCCTTTTCTTTCCTTTTATTTTTTTTAAAGATTTTTTTTATTTACTTGAGAGGCAGAGAAAGAGAGAGAGAGAGAGAACTCTTCTATCCACTGGTTCACTCCCCAAATGACTGCAACAGCCAGAGCTGGGTTGATAGAAAGCCAGGAGCCAGGAGCTTCTTCCAGGTCTCCCATGGAGGCTCAGTGGCCCAAGGACTTGAGCCATCTTCCACTGCTTTCCCAGGTCATAGCAGAGAGCTGGATCAGAAGTGGAGCAGCCGGGACTGGAACCAGCACCCGTATGGGATGCAGGTGCAGCAAGTGGTGGCTTTACCCGATAAGCCACAGTGCTGAGGTGCCCTTTTCTTAAGAACTGAACAGACAGCGGCTTTTATTTCTGTGCCTGTTGAGACCTGGTACTGTATGGCAAGGGTGGCCCCTCTGGCCTCGTGGCTGGAGTGGCAGGTGTGGGGAGGCTGTTTTCCAGTGTTCCTCTCCAACACATGTCCCTGGGGGGGTGCCCGTCACACTTCCATGTGACACACTGCTTTACAGCACTTTGGGGACTCCAATGGTCTCCACACAGCAGGTCCCAAGCAGTGGGGAGGCCAAGGCCAAGACAGAGATTCTGGGAGCCGCAGGCTCCTGTTCTTCAGGAGAGGCAAGACCCCCAGGCTCCCTGGCAATGTGTCTGGATGGTTTCCAGAGTGCCAGGTCCTACCCGGGGGGGGGGGGGGGGGGGGGGAGCTTATTAACCACAGTAGCTCTGGGAGGCACTGGGAGGCGCTCAGTTTGCAATGAATCACATGGAAGGGACTTCAAGCCAAGTGTGGGAAACAGGTGAAAGAGGAGGAGCCTTGGTTCAAGGTATCTACCCCTGAAGTTTCTAGGCAGAAGATTTAGGACAAGGTAACTGATGATCACAGAAAAGGGTCTCACCTTCCACGGCCCCAGCCTCCACCCTATCTCCACCGGCCATGCAAACATCTTGGGGAGGAAGACCCAAGCCTTGCAGAACTTAAGCCTTTCTCTGCCTTTGGTATGACCTTGAGTAAATCTCGTAAGGTCCTGAACTTCACTTTTCTCATCTACAAAACAATGATAACATTACCTGCCCTGCCTACCTCACAGGATTCTTGCTTTGTTTTTTTCCCCTTCTAAGAACATGCATGTGTAAGTGCAGGATTAACACAATCAGCTCTTAGAAACAGGCAGGAATTAGTCGTGAGATCGGAGAAAGGTTTGCAACCTCGGCTGTGCAGGGGAATCACCTGGAAAGCTTATAAAACCCCCTCCAGCCCAGACTGTACCCCAGTGCAATTAAATAAAAGACTGGCCCTGGAATCCGGGCAGATATTTGTTTTGTAAAGCTAGCCAAGTGACACTACTGGGCAGCCAAGACGAGAATCAGCAGTTTCTCTCTGTCTGTCTGTCTGTCTGTCTCTCTCTCTCTATCTCACTCACACCATCTCCCCCGTCCCCCACAGGTACTTTGGAGAACAAGGTGAAAGAGAGAGGGGGTGGGCCAGAGGGTCAGGGAAGGCCAAGGCAATGGCAGGCCCTTGGCAGCTAAAGGGAAGCCTAGGGATTGGGCACACGGCTGAGAAGGCAAGAAGAGAATGAAGACCACAGTTTCTTTGTAACTGGGCCCAGCCCTGGCAAAATCCAGGTATTTCAACCTATTCTGCTGCATCAACACACCCCCAAATGCCATACCATTGAGGACATGGGGACAAGAAATCAAAGCCACCATGTTGTAGCGCTTCAAAGGCCCTGCCCCGGTGACATCACAGTCATCCTGTACTGCCCTGCAGGAAGGTCCTTGGAGTTGGGCTATCCTCTTTCACAGCCCCTCCTAGCCGCACGCCCCCATCTTGGGCTGAGCGAGCCCTACTCACTGGATGCCGAAGGAGATGAGGGACACGCTGACCACCAGCAGGTCCAGGATGTTGAAGTAGTTCCTGCAGAAAGAGCCCTTGTGCAGGAAGGCCCCATACGCAGTCATCTGCAGGGGGACAGGAAAACACCAGTGAGGGTGACTTGGCCCATGCTCCAGAGACCCCCCACCCTACCTTCCTCCCACAGCAGCATCCAGGAGGGACCCAGGCACTGCCTCTGGGGACTAGGAAGGACTAAAGAAGGAGACACGATGCCAAGACGGGCTCTGCACCATCACACGGTCAGCAAGGAATGGCCCCAGCCCCAGAGGTAAAGGTGGCCTCTGCACCCAGCACACCATGCTGGGTTCTTCAGTCCTGGAGTCAAAGCCCTCTCAAACGGCCCCCACCAGCCTCTCTAGTTCTCTGCTGCTTTCTCCGTCACAAGTCCACGGCTCCAACCCTCAGTAGTCCCTTGCTGATGCTCCCCAGGCTGGTGTCCCTTGTATGCACATGTCTCAACCTCCTTTCCAAATGCTGTTGTCCTCAGGGCCAGCTGAGAATACTGAGGTGGGGGAGTGCCCAGGAGGCTGAGCAACTGCTCTGATTTGCCCAGGACTTAACTGGTTCTATCAGTGGCAGCCCCGTGTCCCAAGAAACCCCCAGTCTTTGGGAATCTGAGACCACTGGGCACTCTAGTGCCCAGTGAGAAGCTGGACCAACGACTCCGGTTATTAGCACCCTCCACCTCCTGGCCTCCAGCAAGTGGTGCTGGTGAGCTCTGCCAAACAGTCTAGACTTCTAGGTTGCCTGTTTTCTAGAGGCAGAAGCAGTGTGTTCAGGGGGTGATGTGGTTCGGTTTTGGTTCAGAGCACGACCACTGGCTTTGAACCCCACCCTGTGTGTTTTATTGGGCAGTAAGAGACTTCAGTGTGCCTGACAATATCTACCCGAAAGGGTTGCAAGCATCATCTACTGGGTCATTGCATGCAACACACGTGGGGTTCTGCCCTGCAGGCAATTCTCCCCCCTGCAGCTGCGGTTTGAATTCTGGATTCTTCCCGAATGAGGCAAGTTGAGCTCCCTTTATTGCCTTGTTTCTGTGAGGCTCATGCAGGAAACAACGTGGAACCCCTCTAAAAACTCTGAAAAGGAGGCCACATAGGTGACGATGAGCATCCGAGGACTAGACCATGGCTGCCTCCTGCAGAGCTGCTTTCCCCCTTGGCTGCCTGGAATTGCGGGGGGGGGGGGGGAGGCGTCCAGGAGAAGGGCTGTCAAAGGCCACAGGGAGGACGTGTCAGCCAGAGGGGAAAATCTGAAGCTGAGGACGGGTGGGAAGCTGAGAGCCGCTCCCGGTCACCTGGGGTGCAGCTTATCTCTCTGGAATCAGAGCATGCCCGTGCAGGGTGCCTGCAGAGCAATTCTAAAGCAAACACGGAGGGGAGAGGGACAGAAATAGTCCTCACAACCTAATTCTTTCCACTTATCTTTTACAGCAGGGGTCACAGGGGACTTGGGCACCTGTGTTCTGCAACAATGTTTAGAAGTAGGTGTATTACATAAAAGGGCTCGCGTCGCGTGGCACGACTCAGTGGGCTGGGACCCCAGAGACGGCATGCAGGAGGCTCCTGTGAAGACCCGCCCCTGAGCTTGCACAAGGCTGAGTGCTTTCCCTAGCACCTCGTTTCCATCTTACAGGAGGTGTGGCTCTAAGCTCTCCTGACTCTTAGCCTGGACCCTCCGAGCAACTGCTGGGGTCCAACAGAGCCCTGTGCATTCAGCAAACAGTGTTCAGCACGGAGGTGGACACATGGGGCTCACGGGGGCCAACTGCTGTCCTTCGGCTTGGGTCTCTGTTGGGTAAAGGGACCCTTGAATGAGACAGCAGTTCAGGAAGCACATGGACGTGTATGGGGGCAGGGTGGAGGACACACCCAGGAAGAGTGGCCATGGGAGAAAGAACAAGTGGATGCTGGGAAAACAGAATTTATTGAAAATCATCAGTGGCATGCAGGACAAAGAAGCCACGTTAGGGGCCCGCGCAGAGCCTCCTTCCTTGCCTTTTTTCTGACTGCCACCTACCTATTCCTGGTTTCTGAAAGGTTAAGTCATTACCCAGGGAAGGTCCATTACTGGGGTGTTTCCAGTTGGGAGAGGGAAAGGGAATGGGACACAGGCTTATGATGTCTTCGAGTGGGAAGGGCAGGGAGCCACAGGGCCCTGTCCTGCCGGGGGCTAGTGCCTCCTCTAAGGGCAGCTCTTCTGGTATTAGAGGCGTCTTGTCTTTTGCATTTGCATTTCTATGCATTCGTCTCTTTCTGCCTTCCCCTTCTCTACTTGACAGTCCTCGCAACACGCAGGCCAATGATGCGATCTTACAAGCCTCCGAGTGTCAAGGCCAAGCGTTCCCAGGTGGACAGCAATTGCCGTCCATGCTGCGGCACGAGGCTGGGCCTCCAGACCAGGCAGAGGGCACAGGAGGAAGGAGGTGCAGGAAGAGGCCTGGGGACCGGGTTTGTGCTCAGAAGCACGCTGGGCAAGAAAGAGACCAGAAGAGCGAGGGGGAGAAGGGGAGGGAAGGCTTTGCCATGGAAGACTCTCACTTCCACTTGCAGGGCGGTCTTGCAGGAGAAACAGCACCTCTGAAGCCCACAAGAGCACTGAGAAGTGGGCCTAGGCTTTGCTTGTCCTGGGAAAGAACTTGGCCTCTCTGAGTCTGAAGCCCAGGAAGAAAAGCAGCGCAGCCTAGACAAGGGGTTCCCATCGCTGCACCTCAGCACAGGCAGGAAAGCAGCTCAGGCCCCCTCCCCCACCTCCGGGAACCGGGGCCCGGTCAGATCTACTCTGCCTGAGCTGGAAAGAAAATTCCATGCCGTGCTCCTGGTTTGCTGCAACCAGGGACAGAAGCCGGGTGGAAGCCCCATGAACACCGCCCACTCAGTCTGCACCTGCCCCTGACAGAAGTCACTTCCATGAAGGGGCTGGGCGGGGCTTGGGAGCCTCCCCAGGAGAGAAAGTGGTCCCAGCCGGGTGTGGACATCGGCTCACACCTGCCACCGGGATGGGGAGTCTGTGCTCTGTGGGCTGGGCGGTCCCAGGCAAGCCTCCTTTAGTTGAGTCAGACCCTTGCTCTGGGAGAGGCACACGTGACCCAAGGTCTCACACTCACAACCTGAATCTCAGATGAACGCGCTTGGCCATGCGTTGCTTTAGAGGCTCAGAAGTGTGCTAGGAAAACCCAGAAATAATCCTCCATCCAGGGCTGCTCGGACGGGGCTCTGCCCGCTTGCAGGATACCTGCGGGGTAGTGGCTCCACAGGCAGGGGTGAGCTGGGTCAGCCGCCGGCAGGGCAGGGACCTGGCTGCCCAAGATCCTATGGGCACCTGGTTCTCATCTCGCTTAGCTCCCAATACATTTTTCCCTCGGTTGTGCTTAGGCAAAGGCCATTGTAACCAGGACTCTCAGCAGGTGCCTGAGGAGTCAGGAGCAGTCTGTTGTCACCTGCTGACAGCCCTCAGTGGGGATTCTGGCTCCAAATCTTGCCCAATCCTAGCTTAGCTCTGAGGTCTGCCCCATGCCCTGAGGAAGGTATGGATGGCCATCCAAAGTGAGCAGTAAAGTGAGTTCTTGGTGGCCCAGAGCGGTCCACTTTCTGAGGTTGTGTGGCATTCTTGGGGAGAGGAGGCCAGGAGGCTTCTGAGCAGGGCTCTGTCATCAGGAGCCAGCGACGGCGTGTGCTCCTGTGTGTAGGGGCGCGGCTGAGGGCCGCAGGGCCAACCAGTGACGTGGCAGCTTCAAGGGCAACATTGGCAGCTGCTTGCCTCTTCCAGACAAGAGCTGCTTGAGGGCAGCCAGAAAGGAGGGGCTCAGGGACACACGTGTCCGGCTTGCGAGCCTGGGCCCAGAGCACAACCCAAAGCGAGGGACAATAACTTTTGCAATTGCAGGCTTGAGAGAGAACAAAGAGAGTGAGAGAGACAGAAGAGAGAAAGGAGACAGCCATACAGGTACACAAAGAGAGAGGCGGACAGCATGTGTCGCTCAGGTTGCTTTACCTTAAGGATAATTTCTAATGTAAAGATACTAGTGAAGACATAGTCTGCATTGCCTAGGATCTGAAAAATAAGCATAATCGGATTAGTGGCTCTGAGAGTGAACCCAACACCAGCAGGAGCGTGTGTGTTAGCCAGACAGACAGCAGCAGAAAGGCCAGGAAGAGAGGGGGAGGGGGGATGGAGCTTTACCTTGAGAGCAATTTCAATGGTGAAAATGGTAGTAAAAACAATGTCAAAATAAAACAGAATCTGCAAAACAAAAAGAAACAAGATGGGGCAGGGGTGGGAGAAAGCAGAATGAGAGGGGAGGTCAGTGGGTGTTCACCAGCAAAGGAACCCCGCTTTCAAACAAGGCGCCCTTCCTGTGCATGGGGTCCCAGGCAGCTCAGGGGTGCTGTGTCGAGCCCCCAGATATGTGAGTTTCCAGTGCAGGCCTCAGCTGGTAACGGGTCTGAGCGCATCTGGCTGGATGCATTTTTATTAATGCAATTAACCAAGATACTCAAATCAGAACACTGGGACACATCAAGAGGGCAGGGGGTGGACTTGTTTTTGTTTCTGTTTTGCAGGGAGCTTCCAAATGCTCGGCTCCTAAGCTGGTGAGACTGAGCCAGCCGGTGTCCTGTGTTGGTTGCAATCTGTGCCACCACATCCTCTGGGGAAGGAGCACCCTCCAGGTGAAGCACATCCGGGCTGAGGATGGTCCACGCTTTATTATATCTCAGGTCAGAGCAAGGACCAACACCTCTAACCTTGGGCAGAGAGCCTTGGCCCCAGCCAGCTTCAGGACTGCTGAGTGGGTCGGCATGGGGATGGCTCTAGATCAGCGGGCCACTCTCTTCTAGCCCACCAGGCTGGGATCGATCAGATGAAGCCCTGAGGCTCTGACTCCAGCCTTTACCATTGCCCACTAGTGCCCTGGGTGGGCCTCCAGATACAGTTCTGCTCTACAGAAGACCACCAGGCTCTCCTTCCTCTTGGCTGGGCCTTGCCACCAGCACCTGTTTGCCAATGGCCCCTTCTGGTCAGAACATTCCAGGAAGAACAGGGCAGGCAGCCAGGGGCCGCACTGTGCCAAGTTTATAGGGAACGAGAGCTTCCTGGGGAACATCCACAGAGCAATGGCCGCCCTGAACTTTGTCACTTCCCAAACCAGCTCATGCCCACGATTGCACTTGCTGGTGGCCCCAGGGTGGGTTTCCAGCAAAGCTCTAATCCCTTAGAGAGATGTTTATGGGATTTGCACCTGGACTCCCGACAGGACAATGACGCCGGCAACAAGCAGCACTGGGTGTGGTGACACTCCGAGAAGGAAGGGGCGCAGAGGACAAAAGGGGGGTGCGTACGTGATTCCTGAAGGAGGTGTGCTGCACAGGGTCCTCGGCAGCCAGGGAAATGCTGCTGAGCAGAATGAAGAAGAGGATCAGGTTGGTGAAGATCGTGTCGTTGACGATACGGTGACACTGGAGGCGGAACCTGCCCAGGGAGGAGAGGAGGAGAGGGCTGTCAGAAGAGACAGGGGAAGCAGCTCCTGGGGTCTCAGGAGCACCGCCCCTCCGTTCTTTGTCTCGGTTTGCAAAACGTGCTTGTGGTTTGGGGGTAGCCCCCCAGCTAAAATCTCACCACCGCTGGTAATGAGAACCCAGCCCCATCCCCGTGATGCGCATCGCCATGGTACCGGGGTGGTTCGTGGGCCCTTTCATGGCGGCAAGCTACCATTGACCTTTCAGAGGGTTCTGAGACTCCTGGGAATCCGACTTTTCACATGCTGCTCTGACATTATCAACTGACTTTTGTTTGGAGTTTTCTTTTTCCTATCATTGAAGAAACATCCGTTTAGGAGATCTATTTGTTCTTTTCTGTGCACAGGAAACAACAGCACTAACTGGAGATGCATAAGCCGAGAGCCAGAGAAGTCCACTTTCTGGCTAGATGGGTTGCCCCTAGGTTACAGCTTTCAAGTTCACACCTTCAGTTCAAGGTCACACCTTAGCACAGGTGCCAAGAACTACCAGTCTGGGCTTCTGCATGCTCATCGATAGCACCAACAGTGCTTGGTACTTGCATGCCATGGGTGGCTTGGGTACGTCCTACCCCTGATGACAGTGCAGGATGGGAGGTAGGCAGGTTATTCTCATTGTCACAGAGAAAGACACTGACATGTGGGAGGCAGGGGCTGCCCAGAGAGATAGCCTGCAGTGTGGAGCACTCAGGGCTTGAGCCCAGGCCTTCAGACTTGTGCTCCTGGCATTACAGTTGCCTAAACGGTCTGAGAAGCTGCAGAGCCTGGAAAGGACAAAACCTTGGAGGCACTTCTGGCTTTGTGAGAGTGAGGAGACAGCTGCAGGGATCTTCTCTTTCAAACCAACCTATCTACCTATCTATCTACCTACCTACCTACTTACCTATCTACCTATCTACCTACCTACCTACCTATCTACCTACCTACCTACCTACCTACCTACATATCTACCTACCTACCTACCTACCTACCTACATATCTACCTACCTACCTACCTATCTACCTACCTATCAACCTACCTAACCCCCTACCTACATATCTACCTACCTACCTACCTACCCACCTACCTACCCACTCACCCATTCACTCACTGAGCTAAGGTCTGAGTTTGGGCAGCTGGGAAGAACAGGGCTGCCTGAGGATAGATGCTAACAACAGCAGTGCAGTCGAGAAAGTAAGCAGGTCTGGGAAGCCTGGGACTTGGGTTGAGCCAGCTTCCCCAACGGGCATGGAGAAGAAAGATTCCCCAGTCCCGATTTCAGTCCTCAGGACTGAAGTCACTGAGGTCACAACCAAAGATCACCACACACAGAACAGGCTAAGCCACTAAGATAGGAAACCAGAAGAAACGACTGGCTGGCACTGCGGCACAGTGGCTCAAGCCACCACCTGTGATACCAGCTTCTCATATGAGCGCAGATTTGAGTATCAGTTGCTCCACTTCCAATCCAGCTCCCTGCCAATGTGCCTGGGAAAGCAGCCAAGGATGGCCCAAGTGGTTGGGTCCTTGTCTCCCTTGTAGGAGGCCAGAAGGAGTTCCTAGGTCCTGGCGTTGGCCTGGCCCAGTGCTGTCATGACCATCAGGGGAGTGGACCAGTGAATGGAAGATTCTCTCTCTCATTCTCTCTCCCTCTTTCTCCTTCTCTTTCTGTAACTCTGCCTCTCAAATAAATAAAATAAATCTTTTTTTTTAAGGAAACAAGTAAGTGATTAAGATTCTCCTCCCTGACACTACAACTATTGGATACTATGGATATTTGAAATTTTTAATGACATAAAGGACTTACATGAAAAAAATACAATGGATTGTCAATAGAAAAAAAAAACTGATTTAAACAGTAGTACAGATAAAGTTAAAAAAATTAAGAACTTGGATGGCGTATCTGAGGAAATCACCCAGAATAATGAAACAGAGATACAGAAGTAAATATACATTAAGAGATAGGGAGGACAAGGTCTAACACTGGACCAACAGCTGGACAGACTAGAGAATTCAGGAGAGGCAGTATTTAAAGATCAGGGCTGAAAATTTTCTAGAACTTAAGAGAAATATAAATACATGGACCTAGGAGCTATAACATATGCTAAGCCAGATAAGTAGAAAGAAACCCATGCCAGGAGACATAGTAGTAAATCTGCAGCAGATCAAGGCCAACAATAGAGCAAAGGCAGCTACAAATGAAGACAGGTTACTTACGGAGGGGTGACTGTTGTAATTACAGCGAACTTACAGTGAAATAACACCTGTAATGTGCTGAGGGACAAACCTATCAATCTAAAATTCTATACACAACAGAGAGAGCAATTATAAAGAGAGGCCAAGTAGATTTTCCATAAAGGAATTAATGGAATTTCCAAAGAATGTACTTTAGGAAGAAAGAAAATGCTTACAGAAGGATGGGCTGGGATGTATCCTCTCCGCCCCCCCCCAAAAATGGTAGGGGGCTACTGTTGTGGTGCACTGCAATACTTGCATCCTATATGAGTGGTGGTTTGAATTCTGGATATCCATTTCTAAACCAGTTCCCAGCTAATGCACCTGGGAGAGCAGTGGAAGAAGGCCTAAGTATTTAGGGTCCTGCCACTCATGCGGGAGACCTGGATGGAGTTTCAGGTTCTTGGCTTTAGCCTGGCCCAGTCTGGGCCATTGTGACCATTTGGAGAGTGAGCCAGTGAATGGAAGATTTTTTTCTCTTTTTCTTTCTCTCTCTCTCTCTCTCTCTCTCTCTCTCTCTCTCTCTTTCTCTCTCCCTGTGTTGTGTGTGTGTGCACCACTCTGTCTTTCAAATAAATAAGTCTTTATTTTTTTAAATGGTAAACAAATAAAAAGGTAAGTTACATGTAAATCCAAACACACACTGTCTGAATAATAATAATAATAATAATAATGTGACATCTATCTTGGGTGAAAAATAAAGGCTGGGACTAAGATGCTAATCAACAGTAACAGAAGTCAGGAGAAAAGTGAGTTAAAACAGCCTGACGTCCTTCTCTTACACAGCAGGAGGTTTAAGGTGCTGTCTAACTTTATGGATGCTAATTATCCTAATATGATCATTAAAAATGTATGCATGTATCAAAATATTACACTGTACCCCAGAAATATGTACAATTATTGTTGGTCAATAAATAAAAAAAGACTGGTAAACTAAGAAGGATAATCAGCAAAGAAAAGAAGCTGAGTTTACGCATTTCTAACAGTGGAGAGGAGAATGAACACAGATTGTCTGATTCAGAATTCAGGGCTGTTTTCCCTGAACCAACGTCTGTTTACTCCAGGAGTGGGGAGCTGGGAGGAGCCCACGTTCCACCTAGAGATTCAGGGGAGACACAGGCATCTGCTTGGCTTGTACCACGAACAGAGCAGAGTCCCGCCTTCCCTCGCCATCCTCGCGTACCTGTTGTTGGGGCTGAAGATGAAAAACGCACTGGCTTCTGGCATAGGCACGGCCTTCTCCTTAAGGTGCAGCTCGGAGAGTGGCCGAGGGCGGGGGCCGACAGGCATCTCAGGCTCCTCCTCATCCTCTTCTCCTGCAGGAAAAGCAGCAGCTCTTGAAGTGACTCCGCCGCACCACTTATTTTTATCCCTGTGCCATCTACTTCCAGAGGCAGGATGAAGACATCGTTTGTATCCCTGAAAATGTAGAGGTCCAGCCAAGACAGACACCCTGCTGTCTGTTGCGTGGGTATTGCTGGAGCTCATCTCTGCTAGAGAGAAGCTTTCCTGGCAGTACACAGTAAAATGGATATAAGTAGGATGCCCAACTCGCCATGGTTCAGCCAGGACTATCCAGCTTCCATACTGAAATCCCACATCACAAAGAACCCCTCAGACCCAGGAAACTGGGCTGGTCAGACATCCTGGCTAGAAGACCCAAGAGAGGGTGACCAGGGAAGACCAGGATATTGTCAGGTGGTATTCCTCCAACCTGGCTCCAAGTGGAAAGATCAGAAACAAACAAAAACAAACAAACTCACTTATGCAGGGATAACAGGACATAAACCCTGCCCTCAACAGGCCCTCTGTTCAGAAGTTTACGCACTGTCACCAGTTAAAAAGCTCCTTTGTCCTCCAGATCAGTGAGCGCATTTCATTTGGGCCACTGACTCCTTCCCTTGCAAGCATATTGCCCAGGGGAGGATGCACCAGCCAGCCCACTGGTCGAACATCAGCAGAGATGTCTGCGAGTGGGTCAGTGACGGCATGGGACTTAAGAGCAGTAGTTCTCCAGCCAGAAACCTGGATCCTAATCGTGGCTCTTTCCTTTCTGGCTATGGGCATTTTATTGAGTCTCTCCATGCCTCAGTTTATCCATCAAGGAAGGAATCATAATAGCAGCACAAGCTTCCTTTAGAACCGAGCCTGACACAGAACAGCTGCTATGTAAGTGATAGCTGCTTGTATAACTATCTGTACCCAGCGAGAGACTGAGCCTATAAATCAGCACTTGGCATTTTTCTCAGCCTGATCCTTACCTGTGAGTATTCCCTAACAGTCTCCTCACAGCCAACTACTCCCTAAATGCTCGCTGCAGTGGGTTGAATAGTGTCCCCTCAAAATGCATGTCCACCCAGGACCTCTGAACATGACATCCGTGGGGCACAGAGTCCTTGCAGATGCAATTAGCTATGCTGGTGTCATGCTGGGCCCTAAGTCTGTTGATGGTTGTCCTCATAAGGAGAGACATGAAGATAACGGCTCATGCAGGGAAGGGGGGGCCCTGTGGAGACAGAGGCAGAGACTGGAGGGATGCACCCACAAGCCGAGCACTGCCAGCCAGCACAGAAGGCAGCACGAGGCAAATATAGATTCTTCTCTAGAGCCTCGCGGGAGCGCTGTTCCGACACCCTGATTTTGAAATTCCAGGCTTCAGAGCAGTGAGAGAATAAATTTTTTGTTCTAAGTTGTCCAATGGGTGGTAAAGTAAGAACTTTAATTTGGGGTGTGGGATAGGGGCAGAGAGAGAGAGGGAGAGAGGGAAGGAGAGAGAGAGAGAGAGAGAGAGAGAGAGAGAGAGAGAGAGAATGCTTCCATCAACTGATTCACCCCTCAAATGCCTGCAACAGCCAGGACTGGCTGAGTAAGAAATGAGGAGGCTTTGAAACTCAAGCCAGGTCTCCCACGTGGGTGGCAGGAACCCAAAGACTCGAGATATCACCACTAACTGTCAGGGTCTCCACTGGCAGGAAGCTGGCTGGAGTCAGGAGAAAAGCCAGGAATCAAATCAAAGCAATCTGACATAGGAGGTGGGGGTCCGGGCTAATGTGTTACCTGCGAGGCTGAATGCCCAGTGAGTGCTAACGGGTTCTGGCAGCCCCAGGGAACAAGCGCAGTCACTATGGGCTCTCATCTTCCCACCTGCTCTCTCCCGGACTGAACTTCTCTCCACCTTTGTCTGCAGCAGAGCTTACAAGAACCCCTTCTCCAGAGAGCATCCCTTACCCAGCTCTCCTGAGCACCTGTGCTCCAGAGAGTGACCTTCCTGTGAACCCCAGCAACACTCTGCACCCCCACACTCACTGGGCAATTAACACACAAAGCCTCAGACAGACACCTCATTTCCAGGGTACCTGACCCATCTACGTGCTGGAGACCTGGGAGTGAGAGGCCATGCCCGGCGCACAGGAACCATTATCTCTTGCTGATGATGGGGCCACCACACCCTTCATAAGGAGGGAGGCTTTGCCAAAGGAGAATCCAGTGGAGAGCAATCTGGCTGGAAGAAGGCAGTTTTGGGGAGCTCATCTGCAGAGCCAGCCACGCCTTTGTGTGCTCCCTCTTCTTCAGGTTAAAACAAAGCCAGGTGGTTGTTCTTTGTTAAGCGCAAAGCATTTAGGGCATCAAGGCTGTCTGGGAGGCCCAGGGGAATACAGGTGTGACTCAGACCCTCTCCCTCGGGCACTTGGAGCTGACCAGCAAGGCAACTGACACTCCCAGCAGAAGAGAGGTGCAAGCCGGAAATCTGCATACAGGCCAAGAGTATCGATTTTTGACATCCCAACCTTGGTATGGAAGAGACAAGTCTACTTGATGCAGAATAAGTAAAACCAGAGTTGGCCTACCTCACAATATTTGTGAGTGAAATTTAATCGAGAAAAACTTTAAATTCCTGCCTAGGTGTTTGTATTTTTAGTTTTGCTCTAAATGATCCAAGACAATTTATTTATGACAATTTAGTCACAGGTAATTTTATACTTATTTTAATTGCTCATGTTTCTAGAAAGCCATATTTCCTAGTGCTATGTTTCTCTGAGTTCTTAGCAAGGAAGCTTGTGTGCTGTTGCAGCTGCACTGGCCAACCGCACTACTGGGCAGTTCTGCAGAGGCAGGCATGTGGGTTACGCCATCAGATACACGTCAGTTGCAACTCAAGCCAAATGCTTAAGAGGAAACTCTTGGGGCCGGTGCTGTGGTGCAGTGGGTTAACGCCCTGGCCTGAAGTACCAGCAACCCATATGAGCGCCGGTTCGAGACCTGGCTGCTCCACTTCCTGTCCAGCTCTCTGCTATGGCCTGGGAGAGCAGTAGAAGATGGCCCAAGTGCTTGGGCCCCTGCACCCACGTGGGAGACCTGGAAGAAGTTCCTGGCTCCTGGCTCCTGGCTTCATATCAGCACAGCTCCAGCCGTTGCGGCCATCTGGGGAGTGAACCATCAGATGGAAGACCTCTCTCTCTGCCTCTGCCTCTCCTCTCTCTGTGTAACTCTGACTTTCAAATAAATAATAAATAAATAAATCTTTAAATATATATATGAGGAAACTCTTTCTGAAGGGCAAACTCAAACTTGTCAAGGGGCAGAAATGTGACAGCATGCCATGCCATTCCTAGTGTTTACTATGGGTAAGGAGGAAGGTGGACAGATCAGAAAAGGCCTGGTACAGCTCATTTTGGGGTTAGCAAGCGAACCACTAGACTTCTGCTCCCGAATGCCAGAGAAATCCCTTTGGGATTTTTTTTTTTTTTTTTTTGACAGGCAGAGTGGACAGTGAGAGAGAGAGAGAGAGAGAGAGGTCTTCCTTTACCGTTGATTCACCCTCCAATGGCTGCCACGGCCGGCGCGCTGCGGCCAGCGCACTGTGCTGATCCGATGGCAGGAGCCAGGTGCTTTTCCTGGTCTCCCATGGGGTGCAGGGCCCAAGCCCTTGGGCCATAATCCACTGCACTCCCTGGCCACAGCAGAGAGCTGGCCTGGAAGAGGGGCAACCGGGACAGAATCCGGCGCCCTGACCGGGACTAGAACCCGGTGTGCTGGCGCTACAAGGCGGAGGATTAGCCTAGTGAGCCGCGGCGCCGGCCCCTTTGGGATTTTTTTCATTTCTGTTCTCCAGGATGGGGGGAAGGGAAGGTGTTGGAAAAAGTGATAAGGGGGAAGCTGCTGCTTTAGACAACAACAGGGCTAGAATCTGCGCAAGCAAAACCTCTGCCCAGCTCAACCTCCCAACTGTGGTCCTCGTCTTCGGTGAACTCGCCCCTCCCCTCTGGGTAGTCGTCTTCCCCTCTGTGACTGTGCTCATAGCCAACGAGAATAAAAGCATCAGTGGCAAACATCTCATGACTGTTACAAAGCACTGACCCGCACAGACACAGCAGTGGCTCTGGTCCTTCAGGAACTTCGGGCATTTAACGAGGCACGGGGTTCACTGGCAGAGACAGGGTGACGTGTGGTGGGAAAGGGATAACACACTGACAGTGCAGTGGGAGGGCAGGGAGCGAAGCGGAGGAAGCAGCTTCTGCACAAGGTCTCTTCTCTTTAGTGGCTGGGAAAATCCCAGAGTCACCCTCATTCCACTTTCTCCAGCATCCAAGCCATTAACAAACCCAGTCGGCCCGACCTGCAAAGTGTGCCCCAAATCCAATCACTCCCTGAGCTGTCACCCAGCCGTGTTGCTGCCTCGCCTGGACCACTGCACACTCTCCTCCCTGCCCCCAGTGCTGCTGCTCACCATCAGCTGTCCTTTCTTCCGTGAGACCTTGAATGGGAAAGTCCTCCTCTGCCCGGCGACTTGGGCGGCTCTTGCTCAGGTCACCCCCTTACCCACTCTGCTCCTGCCTGACCTCCCAGTCTCACCATCTGGCGCTCTGCCTTTGTCCTTTCGCTGCCAGGGGCACTTTCCCTCTTTGGAGCACTCCACAACCACGGCTTCCACCTAAGGTTCCACACCTGCTGGTCCCCTACCTGGACAGCTCTTCCCTCTGATTTCCTGGAATCATTTGGGTTTCAGCCCAAAAGTCATGTCTGCAGAGAAGTCTTCCTCAATCACACAAAGCAGCCTGCCCCTCCCAGACACCCAAACACAGCCCTGGATTTTATCATCTTCACAACACCTGATGCTACCTCTTTGGCTGCTTTGCTTTCTTATCTCTTATCTCTCTCCCCACTGACCCATCTCTGTCTGGCCCACAGCTGTATCCCTGGGGCTTGGCACCCCACCTGGCCTGCAGTAGATGCTTTGTAAGCAGTTATTAAGTGAATGAACATTGCCAAGGTTTCTTCCACCTCTTCATGTCAATGACCACAGTTTGGTCCTGAAGCCGAGGGCAGGACAGCCTCAATTATCTATGGACCGGAGGTCTCAAAGGCACGGAGACATGTGGGATGAACAGAAGTGAAAGCAAGGTGTGCAGTAGGGTAGAGAAGGGATTCTGAAATAGCTTAAGAATCCTGAGGCATTAGCAGAGTGTGGGAATCGCTTTCTGTTCAAAAGCACAGGCATTCCAAGACTCCACGAAGCCTGCTGGGTCATCAGAGAGATGCTTCTGTGATGGCCACCATGGTGACAATACTGTCATCATCCATCTTTCTGTGTCCCTGACATTCTTCTCTTTGATTTCATTAAAGCCACAAAGAGGAGAAAAGCCAGGAGGATGTTTAGAATAATAGAATTTGAGATTATTGTCATAGATGCAAGATGTTGGTCTGCCCCACAGCCACGTGGGAGGGACAGGCTGAGGCCTGACTGCAGCAGGGTGGGGGCTGTGGGGAGACCTTCAGATCCAGATGTCCCCTCTGCTGTGTGCCAGGAAGCTGCGTGCTGGAGAGAGCGGGGCCAACCTGGGATTCATGTCACCACTGTCCATCTCCTTAAACTTCAAAAAGATGCTTGAGTTCAGACTCCTATAGGAAACCTCCACAAACCCTGCCTTAACAATCACTGACATTGTGCTGATCTTGTTTCATTTATCTTCTTCGCTTCCCCTATTTTGCTGTTGGAACATTCAAAAAGTAACTTCTCAACATTTTAGACAGCTTGGCATTTTCAAAACAGAGCTAGAATAATAGTATGTCAACAAGATTAACAAAAACCATCTCCAGTCATTTATTTCCCAGTCCATATTCAATTTAGCCCAATTATTTACAGAATGGCACTTTGGTTCATTTGTTGATTCAGGGCCGAGACGAGGTCCTCCCCGTGTGTCTACCAAGTCTGCAAGATTGGCCCCCTCAGCCTGCCCTGCAAAGGATTTTAGGACTTCAAAGGGTCCCAACGTGGAAGCAGCCCTCCTGCTCTTCTCTCTGTCCAAGCCCCAGGGCACCCAACCTGTGCCCTTGTGGGAGTGGAAACGGGTGAGGGTGGAAGCCCACAGGAGGAGCCTACTTCCCAAGGACAACAGAAGAGGCCTGCTGGTGTCCCTGCACGTAAGCAGAGAACAGGTACAGCGAGAAGGCTTTCTGCCACCTAACTGGCTTTCCCTCCAGACACAGCCTGGTCCACACAGAGAAGGAAATGCCTTGACCCCGAGCTGTTGACTTCAAGCTTGAAGCCGATGATAGTATCTGCAATTCTAGGTAAGAGGAGGGCAAGTCTGGGGTTTGGACAGGATGTGAGGCTGCAGGAAGCAAAGCTAGTAAAGCCTGGGGGAGGACCTCTGACCTCTGACATTAACACCCCCTGAAAGGGGACTCCCTGCCCAGTCACGTATCATGAGAAGATGGGGTCAGTAAGAGCTCTCTGGACAAGAAGAGACCTGAAAGAACTTTACAAATCAGCAGGGGGGACGCCGGTGGTGGCAGCCATCCCTGCACCCAGCTGAGTAAGAGCAAGGGCAGACGTGAGATTTGCCACAATTACAAAGAGAGCAGAACACAGCAAAAGGTGCTATACTAACACATCAGGCAAGGAAACGATGATTTGACCAACATAGAATATAAGGAAACCTTGCAGGTATATAGAAGCCAGCTTCCAAAGAGCACAAAAGCCTTGCTCAACTGTAATCTTATCTAACCTAGTGTTGGTACTATGTGGAAACCATAAACCAAGTTTTCCCTCAGATAATCATGGCAATACATAAGTATAGAGACAGGAGACATTTAACAGTGCCACATGCTGGCAAGGAGAACCTGGAGCCACTGGCCCCAAACTCATGGCTGTCCGCACATGGCTTTAGAATTTGCATATCTACCCTCAACCTCCCATCTCAAGGTCAGGCAGTGGGACCGGTACCTGTGGTTTCCGGGTTGGGGTAGGGACTCTTATCCTCACTCTCATTGGGCTGGAGGTCATCCATGTTGATCTAGGCAGCCAAGGAGGGGAAGAAGAAGAAGTTAGATAAGTTCCACAGTTTTAGAGGCTCAGAGTAGCCTTGAAATTGCACAACAATCAGTGGCTGAGCTCAAAAACCCGCCTTTGTCACCTGAGACATCCTCTTCAGACACCAGCAGAGGCCTGGAGTCAGCCAAGTGCATCGGCTCTATTCCCACCGAGTGGCCTCCCTCTGTCTTCTTAGGAAGACCGTGGCCCCCATTCCCTCAGCAGTGGCCACAGCTCCTGGAAGGAGATGGCGACTCACCTTGGTGGTAGGCGGGGACTCTCCATCAGCTGTAATGGATTTCAGCTCAATTTTCTCCTCCTTGGCCTCCTCCAGGGCCGGCTTCCCTACCACCTCTTGTTTCTTCTCCGGGCTGGCAGTCCTGGCCGGTCAGCAGGAGGAAAAGAGAAATGGATGTTTACTGGGGTGGCAAGGAGCTGTTCTGGGGTCTACTGGGCTAGCGGGAGCACAGTCCTTGCATGGACATCCAGGGCACATTGCGTGTGCAACTTAATCACAAGTGCCACTGAGCTGGGCTGCACCTGGCTCTGCCTGGCACTCAATGGGCCCCTTCCAGCCGCTGCTCCAGTTCATTCATCCAAGAATGATTCTGGCTCTCATTTAGGATTGGTTCCTGGAGGAACACTACTCGGTGCCAGGTGGATGCGTGGCCTATGACTGTCCCACCTAGACACTGACGGGACACTCAATGCAGGGCCCACTCCTGCTTTCTTATCACTGGAAATGAAGTAGAAAACACCGAGGAGGCAGCGCTCTGAAAGCTGTGATTCTGTTTCCCCTCCGAGGGGGCTGCCTTCCTCCTTCCCCACCCTACATTCCCACCACCTCTGATGGCTTCTCTGGTGGGGGAAATGCAACACCTTGGTGGGGACTGCAATCCACAACGGTCCTTCTTTAGAGCACCACCCAGGAATTGGAGAGAGGCCCAAGTTACTGCAGGAAGCCTCAGGCCCAGGGCCCTCCTAGGAGTGAAGGGATCGGGGGCCAGCACCAAGCCTCCCTGACCCTCCAGTGGGAACGTATTCCAGAACTGGGATTCTGGGGCCTTGGCCTGGGTGAGTGTAGAGGGTTACCTGGCCAGCTTCTTTCTCTCCTTCTCTTCTTCCTCTTCCTTTTGGGCAGAAGTAAGGCTCTCAGCATCAGCCAGGTTGTCCACAGCAATGGCCAAGAACACATTCAGTAGGATATCTGTTTGTGTCCATTCTTAAAGAAAATGATGCTTGGCCTTGGGGGTATTTGGTGGGCATAGGGGACAAGGAAGAAGCAGGAGACACAGGGGTAGAGTTCCCCAGCAAAGACAGCCTGACACTGACCCACTTTGACAAAGCCCAACAGTGACCCTCTCCCTTTCCTTCTCCATAACCCTATTAGCCACCTGGAGTATCCTACAAGGTTGAGACCAGGCAAGCTTGCAGGTTGGAGCGGGGTGGGAGTGAGGTAGCAAGCCCTGCCTTGCTCTTTAATTGCGGGGTTTTATTGTTGGGTGTCCCCCGAGAGAACTGCTGTGATTGATACTGTCAACAGTATTGTCTCTAATAGAAGACAGAATGCTCTTAAAAGTGGTTATTATAACTGGCACTGAGTAGGTAGCCTGGCATCTCTACCAAGCCTCTATGTGAACCCACACATACAAAGACCCTTGGAGGGTCTGCCTGGAGCTGGCCAGAGCTTGGGAATTCCAAATCAAAGCAGTTATTTGCCCACTTCTTCCCACCCTGCCTCCCTCCCTCACCCCCAACAATAGAAACACAGGTTCAGAGAAAGTACAGCTGGACAGGGTCTTCAAGTTCATGTTGTTGACCTCTACCCCCAGGTGCCAGCCATCCCCATCATTTCTCGTATAGGGAAACTGAAACCCAAGCAGGTAACAGGCTCGTCCCAGGAAGTGCAGACCCCAGGGGCCTTGTCTGCATCATCCCACAACAACTCAGAATGATCTCCTAAGTAGCAGTCAGTTATTGTTACTCTACTACAGGCTGAGGTCCCCTTAGCCAAAATGGTTGGGAGGACCATAAGTGTTTCCGATTCCTGTCCCCCAGCCCACTTTTTTTGTTTGCATGTTGGAATATTTGCATAGATCTAAGGAGCTATCTTGGGGATGGGGCCTAAGTCGAAACACAAAATTCATTTATGTTTCATAATGTATCTTATACAAGAGTACTTTGAGAAAGTTTGTGGAGAAGCAGCACTGAAAGATGTTTATTTTGGTGCCAAAAAATGGAAATCCTTACATAGCTGTTCACAATATGCATTTTCCATGACCTTTTGAAAGATCTCTCTTAGGCATGGCTCTCAACGTGTTTTGCATCAAAACAGACATCTTTTCAGTTTCCCATGAACCTTTTGAAGTACCCTCAGATACATAGCCAGAAGAAAACTTTATATCAGGTTTTTAATAATTTGTGCATGAAACAAAGTTTCACGGTGTGGAATTTTCCACTTGTGGCATCAGGTCAGAGCTCTAGAAGTTCCCAATTTTCCAGCACTTCAGATTTCAGATTCTTGGATCAGGGATGCTCATCCCAGACCACAATTCAGTTACTCAGGTAGAGCCTGTGGTTTGCCGAGGCCGCCCAGCTGGCCAGTGGGAAGCCTTGTCTGTAGGCCTCACTGTCTACGTGTGCTTTACCTGGAACTGCTGTCTAACTCCTGAGTCTCTGGCCAGCGCTCTTCTACTTTCCCTCCCCGCCTCTGGACATAGTGCTCCCGTGGCCCAGCTCAGGGAGTGTCTGCAGAGTCTGCCTGCGGAAGCCTGGGCTGCTCTGCCTGTGACTAAACGTCCTGGGGAGCAGCTTCAGAGGGAGGGACACTGAGGGTAAAGCAGGGAGGAGAGATGAAGGTCATTTCAAGGACAAAGGCTTGGTCATCCCTCACTGAGCAGGTGCAACAGCCCCCCATGGAAGCGGAGTGCCCAACTCCACAGAGGCCTCTGGGTGAGTAGCTGCCCACACCACAACACCAGGGGGCGGTGTTCACCTAGATTAACACCAGAACCCGCCTGTGGAGTCGAGCAATGATGCAGCCTGAACCGGCTCAGGAACAGAAATGTGCATCCTCACACCAAAGCTGAGGTTTCCACCCACGCCCACCTCCACCGCCAAAGCAGCCCTAGTCTGGGACACGTTTCTTCCCCAGAACAGCCTCCCCCAGCTCGCCGGGACACCCAGTGCTCTGTGTCCCGTGCTAGGCCCAGCAGGCACACCAGTTTGGCATTGTGCCACAGGCTGAGGGGCGCGGGCAGAGGGGTTGGGGTCAGCAGCAAAGGATACAATTTCCACAGATGAAGAGGATGATGAAGTAAATACAGACTAACATCCCTGGAAAAGAGGGGCCGCCATAAGCCATGATCCCATCATACATCACCGAATTCCAGTCCTCCCCGGTCAGGATCTGAATGACACATTCCCACCAATAAGGGACACAGCGTTAGACCAACAGCAAACCCCAAAACGCCCCTGCCCTGCCCTGCCCCTCTATGTTAATAAAAATGTCCAAAGTCTCTTTTCATCTGCTCTCCCTCCTCCTGGCCCCCAGGTCTCCACCCCAGGGGCTCTGAGCTATTAACCTGGGTGAGTTTGATGCTATCCTCAGGCAAAGTGTGTGGCTATAGGCATCGTTATTTGATCAAAACCCCTCCTACTGTCCACACACAGTGCATGAGCTGACCCCGGGAGCCACACCTCGGGCTGGGCTTTGGGCCCCTTTACTGTTTTGAATGCATTTGTTTAGATCGTATTAAACTGCACCAGCCAGTTTTTCCCAAACACCAGTCATGGGGGTACTACCTTTAAGGTTTTTGGTACCGCCTACATTATTTTTCATTTTACTCTATAAACCAAATCAGTTTCAAGTTTAGTAAGTGCCATGAAAGTTTTTCCCTAAGTCGAGATCACTACAAAATCACAAGTTTGAAGGACTAGTTATATTTGCTTCCCTGGGGCAAGTGTGTGAGTAGCCAAGTCAGAGCTCCTCCAGCCTCCCCTCCCCCAACAAGAGCAGCCAGGGCTTCACGCAGAATTTATCTGACCCAAGGGTTCCATGGCGTAGAGTGAAGTTTTAAGCTACTCCCTTAGATTTCTCCCGTAACAGTTCACCACCAACACCCCCGCCCCCTGGGGGGGGGTCTCCATGGGGCTGGCAGGAGGGGACACTACACAGGGGACCCAGGGCCCGTCAGGGATGACTGCCCAGGCTGGCTCTGCTTGCCCGGCAGCAGGCCAGGCTTCCTGCTACCTTGTCAAGGCCCCTCCCACCACCCTCCCCACCTCCTTAGCACTCTGCCACCCTCCCGGAAGAAACTGTACCTGAAACACGGTGAGCAGGGACTGCGGGAAATTGTCGAACGTGCTCCTCCGGGTCTGCATCTCATCGAAGTTGAACTTGCCTCCAAACAGCTGCATCCCCAGCAGGGAGAAGATGATGATGAAGAGGAAGAGGAGCAGGAGCAGGGAGGCGATGGAGCGCACCGAGTTCAGCAGGGAGGCCACCAGGTTGCTCAAGGAGTTCCAGTACCTGGAGCCCAACACGGGGAGGGAGGTCAGCTGCCTTTCCCTTCAGGCTCCCGCCTGCCCATCCTTCCTCATAACTCCCTGCCTGTCCGCTGCTACAGGTCCCAAGAAGGTTCCCACTCCCTGCTCTTCCCTTTCCCCGGGTGGGGACAGGATGGGGAGGGGGGGTGTGGGTGAGTGTGGAGCTTGTCGGTTCCCATCTCGGGACCAGTGATGTGTAACTTGGAGGAGAAGGGACTCAGGGCTCCAAGCCTGCTGACTGCATCACCCTTGGACAAGTCCCTTAGCTCCCCCACTTCCTTCTGCCTCCCTGTCTGAGAAATGGAGATGCCACTGGGCTACTGGGAAGATTACATGATGTAACCCTCAGCTGCCCAGGAAAAGCCCCAGCACATAGTGGCTGAGGGTTAGTAACTCCGCCGCTGGGCTTCAAGCAGAAACAAAGCACTTTCTTCCCAAGAGTGCCAGTCTGAACTGAGCCTGGGCAACAGTTGTCCAGCAGGGACCCGAGTCAGGTCACTCATGTTTGAGCAAAGTTTCCCACGTTTACTGTCTTAAGTATGGGTTGGGTAAAAGCTAGTCTTCTGGAAATTCTGATTCAGTAGCTAGAGTTTGGGCCCCAAAAATCTGGATTTTCAATGAGGATCCCACAGGACTCTGAGAAGGAAGTCTCAGATTGTAACAAACCCGTCACAGCCTCGGGGGACAGGTCAACATACATGTCCTCCGTGAGTGGCCCAGGCAGCTCTGCCACAAGCAGAGAGCGGCTTCAGGTGGAATCCTTGGAGCAGGACCAGCAATCCTTCCTCTGCTAATACAGAGGCGCTCACCATAGCTTAGGGAAATCCCTTTCTCAGGGAAAAGTGAGTGAGGGGAACCTACTAACAGCTACTGACAGTGGCTTGGGCACCTGTGCAAGGGTCAGTTCAGGACCAGGAAATGCACTGTAGCAAAAGGGATACAGTCCCTGCTGGGAGCAAGTACAAAAACCAGAAAAATCGCATTTCCCTATGGCTCCTGGGCTGGCCTTCCAAGCCACTGACTTTTGACTTCCCCCATTAGAGATCCCAGCTCATCACTAGCTTAAGTGGATGATGTGTGAACCACCCCATGGCAGAGCCCACAGCTGTGCCCTTAGTCCAGTCACTTCTCCAGAGAATACCCCCAAGTTAAGTGCAGGAGCAGATGGGCCAATGGTTTATTGGGGGGAAGGGAAAAAGAAAGAGAGAGAACACGCTCCCATCCACTGGCCCACTCCCCAAATCCCCAAATGCCCACAATGACTGGGGCTGAGCTGAGACTGAAGCTTAGAGCCAGGAACTCCATCCACGTCTCCCATATGGGTAGCAAAGACCTAACTATTTGAGCTATCACTGCTGTGTCCTGGGGTCTGCATTGGCAGGAGCCAGGGCCAGGCAACAAATCCAGGCACTCCAGTGTTGGAGGCAGCCATCTTACCACCAGGCTCAAAGCCTACCCCAGAAGCTGCAGCCTTGCCCACTCTTTCTCCTTCACAAATTCATTTCCTCTCCCTTTTACCTGCCAGCCACAACTCCTCCTCTGCAGGAGAATGTTAATCTACATTTATTTGTATGTGTTCTAGGCATACTCTGCAATGTTACTTACTTGTGACAGTCTTGTTTAATCCAAATAGGCTCTGAGCCCAGAGGCTTCTCCTCTGTCTTCCCCATCTTTGGCCCCAAATCAATTTTGCATAACCCAGTATGTGTGATGGGCTGTGTGGGGTCCTAATGGGTTAGAGGGCAAAGTGTTCTGCTTGAAGAAGGAAGGAAGAAAAACTCTCTGGGGTACAATGCCCTCTGCTCCTAAGCTCAAAGCAGCCTTCCCCAACCTGCCTGGAAATCAAAACCAGCTGGGGAGCTTCTTCATCTTCTAAACCCCAGTCCCACTCTGGAACCGTGACATCACGACCATGGAGCTGGGGCTTGGCGGAGCCCCATGCAGCCAGCCCAGCCCTCACTGGTGCCTCATGAGCATTAAAGCTCCAACTGTAGCAGTTATTTATTTAAGGAACCAGTAATTTTAGAGCATGTTTATAACAAAAATTTCCAAATAAACCACATGGGAAGGCTTCTGCATGTGGACTAAGGTCACAGAGCCCTGTGGAGAGCCACAGTATCATGTTCAATTGTCATGGAATATTCTGGAAAAGTCTTAATGGCTGTGGGAGGGTAGAGCCTTAATTTTCATGAGGTACATGGACAGGAGGGAAATAACTCAACCCAGGCTCATTTCTCTGTCCTATCTCTCAAGGTAGCGAGACAGGAAGCACCTGAATCCACAGAGGAAGTCTTCATAAATGGGGAAGAAGTTTGGCAGTGTGGACCAGTGTAGGAGGCAGAGAGGGGAGGGGAGGTGGGAGGGGCATCTCCTGAGGGAGGAGCCTCTCAGAGAGCCTGGGCTTCTAGGGAAGAGGCGGCTGTGGTGGAGAAACAAACTGAGCCATCCACTAGCGGAGAACTCTATTCTGAAATGGTTGGCATGAGCAGTGGCAAGTAGTGACACTCTACAGGGGCCAGCAGAGAAACCAGCGTAAGAGCAGGGATGGCCAAGGGAGGCTGAAAATGGCCAAGGATTCTATTAAAAGTGAGAACTGGAACAGGTGTTCAGCTTAGTGGTGAAGGTGCCGGTATCCCACATTGGAGTGTCTGGGTTTGATTCCCAGCTCTGGCTCCTGACTCCAGCTTCCTGCTAATGCAGACTCTGGGAGGCAGCAGTGCTGGCTCAAGCAGCTGGGCCTTCATTTATCGCTGATAGAAAGGAGTTTTGTAGGTGCCCAGGCGGCAGCCTGACGGGTGGGTGGAGTGACACGGAATACCACATGGGGGAACTGGCTGGTAGCCCTACAGATCTTCACACTCTGAGCTCGTTCGCATCCTTTGGATTCCATGGCAGCGCCATTATGGCCTGAGATGAGACAATGGCCTCTCACGTACCAGAACCTCCCTCCTGTTTAGGAAGACTGGCTGGTAGCAAGGTAGAGTGGTCAATGGCACGTTAACCACGACTTACTGAAGCTTTGATCCTAAAGGGTCCAAGATATGAAATCACACACCCACATGCCAACAGTGAGCCACTTCAAGTACACGGTGTCTTGGTCATGGCACACTGAGGACTGAGAAGACCTGAGCCAAGAGCACTATCACCACTTCAGAACAGGCTCAGGGCACCCACAGAGATCTATACTCAGCGTTCGGGTTCACAGGGCCCAAAGTGCAGGCCAGCTGCAGAGGCGCCCCTCCCCTCCTCACATGCTCCACCCACCCCACCCTCCGCCTTGGTGTCAACTTTTCTTTCCCATCCTCTGGCCACTCTGAATCATTCTCTTCAAAGCACAGGCGTTTGTCTACCCAAACCACACCCATCTATTTATGTTTGAGGGCTTCTAATCACATCCCCTTCTTTGTTAGGAAACATCTCCCCATGCCCAACAGCCTTCCTGTAGGTTCTGTCGCTTGCTCACCACCCATTCACTTTTGCTACCATTCTCCTCTGCCTCTCTGGGTTTAAGTTACCATCATCTGTTCACGTATACTTTTATCCTCATTTGTTTTTCCTCCTCTAAGTCTATCTCTGAGCTTGAGGCTCTATGGATTGCTACCTCCTTTTCTGCAATATAAAGAGATCCTTGCCTTCCTTGAATTGGAGCTTTCATCTCATGAGTCTTTTGCTTCAAAGAGCTCAGAGTGTGGTCCTTTCTCTTTATTCTAGGTATAGAACAGAGCCTTGAACTTTCTATAAATAAAATATCTTCAAAAACCAGCACCAACCACTTTGGGGTACTTTGCAAATGCTTCACTGTCCTTCCTCTCCATTGCAGAGAGGGTCATAACTAAATTTATACCTGACCCAGTCATTCCTTTCCTGAAAGGTAAAGACAAAATCCTCTTAGTCTCACTGGCAAGTGATCTATTGGAAGAATATTTATAAAGTAAATTTCACGGGATGAGTCTGTGAGATGTGGACTTCATGGGAGGGGATGAAGCCAGGAGGAATGGGAGTTAGGTGAAATGACCTGGGAAGCAGGTAGAGGGAAGCCCTGGTCCTTTAAGACTCAATAAGGCCTGGAGGGATTCGTTTAACAGGAGGCTGAACTAAGCATATTCTGGGCCAGAAGAAAACACAGAGAATTCTAGACTGTCTAGGTGAGTGTCTGGAACAGCCTGGGGGTGACAGCCTCATCCACTGGCTGAGTTCCTGTTGGTCTCTGCCTCTGCTCCCTCAACTTCACTCTTAGTCACACCTGGCTTGGCTAACAAGTTCACAGGTTTTGTCTAACCTGTTTGCATCTGATGCCTTGGTCACATAGAGCCTGCACCTGGCCAAATAGCAAGGCAGCCTGGCCTTGACCTTGGGGTGGCTGTAGGAGGGTGCCCCTTAGAACTGCTGGACCAGGAGCTCCTCAGGGTCACTTAGCTGTGCCCTACAGCCATGAAAGTGTCAGGAATGGGGAGGGAGCACATTCAAGTCCTCTCCCGAGCATCTTCCTGGTCCCCAGGAGGTGATACACTCAGCCCCCATCACAGAGAATAACCGCCCTCTAGGCCCGTGCCCAGCATGCAGCTCTTGTGTTTGAGCTGCCTTCTCCATAGATTCTTGGCCAAAAACTGGGCAAACACAAAACACTGACCTTCTTGTCCATACTTTCCCCATCTGCACATTCAACTAGATGTGAAATGAAAATATTTAGGGGGAAAACTTGTGTCTCTTTAGACCTTATCTTGTCATTACCAGGGGTGATGAGGCCTGTGAAATCATTTGGTCCGGCTTTGTCACAGCGATCACAGGTGGGACTCAAAAATTCTATGGCAGGCTAATTTTTAAGGTGATAAAGTTGTATGGCCTATGGATCATTATTGCTATCAATAACCAAATGGCCCTTGGCAGATAAAGGTTCCCCACGCCTGCAGGCCTAAGCAATGCATACAGCAACTGTTTATATAGCAGTTGCACTGTAGTAGGTACAAGTAGTCTAGAGGAGGTTGGAAGTGTTTAGGAAATTGTGTGCAGGTGATTTGCAAATGCTATACCATTTTATACAAGGGACATGAGCATCTGTGGAGCTTGGTATCTGTGTGCACCCCCTCAGGATACTGGGGGCCGACTGTATACCTCCTTCCCACTGGCCCTCATTGAGCTCACAGGCCCCATGGGTCCATTGGAAGAGTGGAGGCTAGAGGGTGGTGGGAGAGGGGGAGTGGGGCCGAGGCCCACAGCCAGACTCTGGCAGAGAATCAGAGGCATTCACAGCCTGGAAGAGTTGCAGAAGGCTCTCACCTTGGGGCTCTGTGGAGCTCCACGGTGGTCATGATTTCTGAGTGACTCCTTATTGAGTCAGTCCCAGCTCCCATTGCAGGGCCTGGGAAGGGGAAGAGCTGGAAAAATGAGGGGCTGTCACAGGTCCCAGAGGGGGGAGAATAGCAAGTGCAGGGGGGATCCTTGGCGCTCCAAGCTGACTGTATGAATAATGGGATGTGATTAGGAACCTGGAGGCACATCCAGACTTAACCTACCTGAGGCCCCTCTTCTTCCTTACAGAGTGATGGATCAGACAGGACTGACACAGAGACCGACTGGCTGTTGAGTCTTAGCAACATTTAGGGACCCTGAAACCTCACAGCAGGAGAAAGCACCCCACCCATCATGTAGCTGGAAGGCCTGCTGCTCTGGGCAATTTACCCAAAGAGAACAAAGACTTAGGGCACGTGCAGGCCCCTCTGTTCTTCCAGGAGTAGGGCTTTTGTCTTCCTTATTCTCCCCTATCCCACTGATAGCACTGTGCCCCTCAGCAGTATGCACAAGGCAGCTCTGCACTTGCAGTCTAGTGCAGGGCTTCTGGGATTTAGTTTTCATGAGCCACATGGGATGGAAGATATTCACACACACACACACACACACACAGAGTATGCTCTGCAAGGTGCTTTCAGACTGTGACAACACACACAGTGTAAGCACACGGAAAATTCAGCTTATCAACGATCCTGCCAAGACCTCTGGTCTCACCAGGCAGTATGGATGGGTCAGAAGTCCATGCCAGCCACATCCACTCATAAAAGCAGCTGAGAATGTCATGGACTAAGAGTGATGATGTCACAAAGACAACACGCTATTTTACTTTATTTCTAAATGTGTTTTATACACATGATGGACTATTATTCAGCCATAAAAAGTAAAATCCTGACATTTGCAACAAAATGGATGGAACAGGAGGTCATTATGCTAAGTGAAATAAGTCAGACCCAGAAAGATAAATTCACAGGCTTTCTCTTATTTTTGGAAATTAATATATTAGAATACAAAAATTGTGTGGATGTCATGTCATTTGGTATTTAGTCATAAACAGTGCCTCAATGAATCATACCATGTACATGATAACATAACCCTTCCATCTGCCGTGCTTGGATCCTGTCATGAACCCTTCACTTTGTGATGTTAATAGCCCTGTTTTCAATAAAAATAGTATACATATATGCATGCATATAGGGTCTACATATAATGTGAATATGACAAAAATTTAAAAATTCCTGAATTTGAAAACTAAAAAAAACTTTAAACATTTTTAAAAAGAGAAATGAAAACTATTTTTTAAGCTTGCAGTAATTACAAATGATTTATTACACACACTGCTCAACTGTTGGGAACATACTGACTGTGGTGACATCATGGCTGAGGGCCACTGTTGACATTGGTGTTCCCAACTCTTGGGCCTCTGGCAAAGGCATGGGCGGGGGGAGGGCAGGTTGAAATTAATACATTTCAAATGCTGAATTCATAGCAGTTCACCATTACAAAGGGCTATTTTTTAAGATAAGAAAATGGACAAAGGACAACAGCAGGAAATAGGGCAGTGGTTCTCAAAGTGAGGTCCTGAGGACACCAGCATGGAACTCTCTAGGGGTCACTGGCCTGCCTCTGTAGGGGAGGTTCTACATTGTGATTATCCTTAATGAGTTCAACTCAGCTTAAGAATCACATTCATGGGTTCAGACCACATTGTAAAAAAAAAAAAAAATGCTTCTAAAGCATAGGGACTATAGTAAGACGCTACAACATGTTTCTGGGGGATTTTAAAAAGAAGAGGGAGAAATATATGTGTCTGATGTCAGGACCACACACAGGTGACCCATCTCAAGGCTCAGCTTAAGGGACCACAATGTCCACACGCAGCCCATATTTTAGGCACTTTCGTGGTCACTGGATTGCACTGAGCTCATGCCTGTGGCTGGGGACGAGGTCCAGAGGACACATGCGATTTCCCAGCTCAGTCGGCCTTTTTGTTGTTTTCCAAAGTCCCAAGAAGGTTTGGAGACTTGAAAATAGGAAGATAATAGCCTTTGTCAAAGCAACTTCCAATTAGATAATAACATTATTCTGTGTATAAACCCCATAGAGATCTGAAAGTACTATTAATCCTTCTTATGGAAGAACTCCAAGGAGCTCTCTAACAAAGATAATTGTTGAGGGGTAGTGTTTGGTGCAGCAGTATAAATGGCCAGAGTACCTGGTTCAAGTCCGGACTACTCCACTTCTGATCCAACTTCCTGCTAACACATATTCTGGGAAGTAGCAGATGACAGCTCAAGTACTTGGGCCCCTGCCACCCATGTGGGAGATCCAGATGGAGTTCCAGGCTCTTGACTTTGGCCTGGCCCAGCTCTGGCTGTTGTACACACTTGGGGAGTGAATCAGTGATGAAGTATCTCTGCCTGTCTGTCATTTCTTTCTTACTGTCTCTCTGCCTTTCAAATAAAATTTAAATAAATAAATAAAAATTTTCAAAAGAATCAGCTTTTGAAAAATGGTTTTTTGGCAATACTTTCATATTAGAAATAGACAAATTAGTGATTAAAAATAGAATGAGTGCTAAATCTCTTCAAGATAGTATAACAATATCTAACAGCAAAGCTTCTTTTTTTATAGAAATCTAAAAAAAAAAAAAAAAAACAAACCACAAAACCCCAATGCATAGACTTTTGAGCATTAAGAGGCACTGAAAACTCCAAGTTAAAAATAGCTTGTGGGCCGGCACCACAGCTCACTAGGCTAATCCTCCGCCTTGTGGCGCCAGCACACCGGGTTCTAGTCCTGGTCAGGGCGCTGGATTCTGTCCCGGTTGCCCTCTCCAGGCCAGCTATCTGCTGTGGCCAGAGAGTGCAGTGGAGGATGGCCCAAGTGCTTGGGCCCTGCACCCCATGGGAGACCAGGAGAAGCACCTGGCTCCTGCCATCGGATCAGCGCAGTGTGCTGGCCGCAGCGCGCCGGCCGCTGCAGCCACTGGAGGGTGAACCAACGGCAAAGGAAGACCTTTCTCTCTGTCTCTCTCTCTCACTGTCCACTCTGCCTGTCAAAAAAAAAAAAAAAAAAAAAAAAAGCTTGTACCAGACCTCAGGGGGAGCAAGTAAAATCACCATCTATCTATCCATAAGATTCCATATGTGACATTCTTGAAGTCTCGTCTCACGGGCACTACAAGACAGTGTGACCTGTTGGCCCCATGTTTCAAGGAGTGGCTGGGAACACAGTAACTGAAAACTGGTGCACCTGCCTTTAAAACATTACTTATTATTTATCTGAGAGAGAGATTGAGAGGTAAAGAATGAGCACTCCATCCTCTGGTTCATTCATCAAATGCTTGCAATACTCAGAATGACGTTTGGCCAAAGCCAGGAGTCAGAACCAAGAGCCAGGAACTCAACACAGGTCTACCACTTGGATGCAGGAACTCAGCTACTTGAACTGCCAATTGTTGCCTCCCAGGGCACACATTAGGAAGAAGCTAGTGTCAGGAGCTAGAGCTAGGGATCAAATCCAGGTACTCGGATATGGGACATAGTTTGTTCATTGTTAGGCTGCAAAATAGGAAGAATAATAATGGTAGTAACCTATCCTCTCCCTCACCCCCTTACAGGAAACTGTGAAGGTTAATGGAGCTAACAAATGTAAGCTTTTGGGTCATGCTATCTGACACAGAGCAAGCACTGACATATGTTAATGATGAGTGTCAGTAGTGTTTCTAATACTTTCACTACAAACCAAGGATTTTCCTGAAATGCCAACATTTTCAGGACTTTTAGGAAGAGCTCTTTTTTGGGAGGAGATGGGGAAGGAGGCTGTTGTTCAGAAGTGCTAAACATATGGATGTAAATTCCGTGTACATGAGGCAGGCTTTTGGCTTAGCAGTTAAGATACTGGCTAAGATGCCCATGTCTGGTATCAGTGTCTGGGTTTGAGTCCTGGTTCTGTTCCAGATTCCAACTTCTGGCTAATGCACACACTGAGAGGCAACAGGTAATAGCTCAAGTAGTCTGTTCCTGCCACCCACCTGGGAGACCTGAATGGAGTTCCCAGCTCCTGCCTTCAGCCTGGCCCAGCAGGGACCCAACTACTTGAGCCATCATCTGCTATCTCCCAGGGTGTGTATTAGTATGAAGCTGGCAGAAGTTGAGCCAGTACCCAAACCCAGACACCCTGATATGGGATGTGGGCATTACAAACAGCTTCTTAACTACAGCACCAAATGGCCACCACTGAACTCAACACTTTTAAATTCCTTGTCTCACTGGATCATCTGTAACAGCAGTGTGTGTGCTGGGTGGTTGCTGAGAATAGTGTGAAGAGAACAGAAATACCATGGGATGCTTTGCAGGGCCAGCTGACTCACTCGGCCAAGTTCTGAAGGACACTGGGCTAGGTGTGCCAACCTTCGTTAGTGTGATGACCACCAAAGACTCCCCACAGCACAGATTTGTTGGGTCCCTAATCAGAGATCTTATTTTGTTTTAGTTTATTGGAGGAGGAAGAGGAAAGAAGGAGGAGGAAAGCCCAGATGCTGGTTCACTCCCCAAATGCCCACAATGGAAAGGGCTGAGCCAGGGTTGGGCCTGATGCCAGGCACCACAAACTCAATCCAGGTTTCTCAAGTGGTTGGAAGGGACCCAATCACTTGAGCCATCACCACTGCCTCCCAGCATCAGCATTAGCAGGAAGCTGGAGTCAGGAGCCAGAGCCAAGAATGGAACCCAGACACTGATACAGGGATACAGGATGTGGGCATCTTAAGTATTAGGCTAAATGTCTGCCCCCAGAGTAGAGATTCTTAAGAAGAGGGGGCTGCTACCTCAGAAAACAGGCCCCCTTCCATGTGTTTGCGATTTTTTCTTCTCTGTTTGACTGCCATCCACAGGAAGAAACAGATATTACACCGCACATCAGATTCAGATCTCAGTGCTATGTACACATGAGCCCCTCCAATGTTCTTCTATTCGATATCATTCCTTTGTTGCAAACAATGGGTGCAAGAAGGTGCAGAAATTAGAACCCTTGTATGTTTTTGGTGGGCATGTAAAATAGTCCAGTCTATTTAGAAAACAATTTCTCAACGTCTTAAACACAAAGTTACCACATGACCTAGACGTAGCACTCCTTGGTATATATCCAAGAGAAAAGAAAACATACAGGTATACAAAAACATGGATCTAAATGTTCATAACAACATCATTCATAGTAATCAAAAGTTAGCATGAAACCAAATGTTCATCACTCAGGAATGCAGACATAACATGTAACTCAGCCATGCAGTAGAGGACTGAGGTACTGCTACCTACTGCAGCACAGAAGGACCTTGAAACAACACAGAACACCACATGTCTGCACTGACACAGACTGTCCACTGCACACAAATCAAGAGGCAGAGTAAAGCAGTGGTCGCCGAGAGCTGGCACAGGAGGGCTTTCTCTTTTGGGTGATGAAAATGTCCCACAGCTAGAGTGTGGTGATGGCTGCAAAGCAGTGTGTGTGTGTGTGTGTGTGTGTGTGTGTGTGTGAAACACTGACTAGTATACGTTAAGGGGTGAATGTATAGTATATGCATTATATCTCAATAAAGCTGTAAAAATGATGGCTGTGATCCAATAAATTGATTTCACCGCCTCAAACAGATCACAACCCAGTTGAAAACTGTCCCAGAGCACACTGCCCCCTCCCCATGCCTCCACCCCCATCCTCATCATGAAAATCTCGGCCCGCCCTGGACAGTGAGGGAGTCTGCAGTCTTTGGGTGGGCAGATGGACAGACAGATGGAGAGGGGGTGGACGTGTGAAGGAGGGATGAAAGCCATTTGTAGCACCATGTCCCTCAGGCTCCTTCCACAGCTAATGGATCTTGACTGCATTTGCAGTAGCAAAAGCCCAGCCAAAAGCCTCACTTCGCAGTCTTCCTAACAGCTAGGGCAGCCAATGAGAACAGCCGCCCTTGGTGAGATTTCTGGGAGACATTGTTCCTCCCACTGACACAGCACAAAAATCACCATCATCACCATTTCTAGGCATATAATTCAGTGATGCTAAAGACACTCACAGTGCTATGAAAGCACCACTTCCACCCCTCTCAAAAACTCTTTCACTGAAATCTAACCATTAAATAGTAACTCCTCCTCGTGCCCGTCCACCATTCTACTGTCTACTGTGATTTGTAGTTTATTTTTATTTTACTGGTTTGAAAGCAGAGAGACATAGATAGAGAGACACACAGAGAATTCCACCCACTGGTTCACTCTGCGTGAGGCCAGAGCTAGGAGCCAGGAACTCCATCTGGGTGGTGGGGACCCAAGTACTTGAGCCATCTCCATTGCGTCCCAGGGTGCCCATTTACAGGACTGGAATGGGAAGCGGAGACAGGTCATGAACTCTGGTACATCAATATGGCTGTGGGTGTCCTCAGTAGCATCTAAACCACTGAATCAAACACCTGCCCTTGCTTCTGCGGCCTGGGCTATTCCAAGTACCTCATATACATGGAATCCTACAGTACTTGTCTCAGTACTTGTCTTTTTGTGAGTGGCTTCTTTCACTCAGTCCTCAAGAGTCACCCCTGTAGTAGCACACTGTAGAACTCCCTTCCTTTAAAAGCACAATGATATTCCATTGTATGGCTATATTTCATCTTGCTTATACCACATTTTGTTATCCACTAACCATAAGGTACTATGGTTGTTTCCAGGTTTTCCCACAGTAAAAAATGCTGCTGTGAACACAGGGGTACAAATATCTGTCCTACACCATGGTTCACACTCTTGTGACTACATACCCAGAGGTGGAATTGATGGATAATATGGTAATTCCATTTGTTATTTTTCTGAGGGACAGCCACACTGTTTTCCACAGTTGCATGGTGGTTGTGGGGAGCAAACCGGACTAGACTGAGTTGCTGGAATTAGGACTTATTCTATGCATCTGCTCTCCCACAATATGGCGCTGGGAGAGAAGTAAACAGCTTCCGCACAGCTGCCTCCAGTTCAACTAATAAACTGTAGGACTTGCTCCTGATTGGAGAGCAGCGTACTCGGCGTGTGGGCAGCCGAGTTGGGATTGGCAGAGGAGGACTATAAAGGAGGAGAGAGACGGCATTCACCAGGAACATCTATGGGGAACATCTAAGGGAACCCGTGCAGCCCCCGAGAGAGCCGGCCGGCGGTGTGCCGCTCCCCTGCGGAAGTGGGGAAAGTGGCAGGGGGAACCGCCCTTCCACGGAGGTGGAAGGGATAGTAGCCAACCCGGGAAGAACCAGCAGCAAACCTGGGGAGGGCCGAGCAGACGAAAGAACAGCGCAGGGTCCTGTGTCGTTCCTCCACGAAGAGGGGGAGCGACAGTGGTTGCATTACATTTTGCATTCTCACTAGCAATGTGCAAAGGCTACAATCTCTCCATGCCCTCACCAACACATATTACTTTTTGTATTTTGTTCTGAGTGTAGGCTAGTGGGTGTGTCTGGGGTAAGAGAGGCTAACTCAGCTGGGAGGGCGCCCCCATCAGCCCCTTTTCTTCTTCTTTTTGCTTTGAATTAGAGCTGTTTTGTGACCTTTGGGGTAGAATCAACACCAAGGCTAGTGAGGGACAGAAAGAGACTGAGTCCCTGACACCTTCTTTGAAGACATTTTGGCTGCCTGTCTCTGGACTTCCTTCATACAATAGAATAAACCTACTTTGTTTACGCCACTGAGTAGAACCTCTGATATTAGCAGCCAGTGAAATTCCGAATTATTAACGACCCTCTGTTGCATATGAGCTGAGGGCAGAACCTTCTAGAAACTATAGCCACTCTCCCACCTAGGCCTTTCCTCCTCTCTTCCCTTCCCAAAGAACTTCTCCCCAGTCCCATCTCCAAACATCAACAGGGAGCCAAATACCTTGTAATTTTGAATATTCTCAGGAGCCGCACGCATCTCAGCACAGAGATGCCCAGGGGGGACATGACCTTGGTCTCCACCAGGATGGTCTCCAGGATGCCCCCGCACACAATGAAGCAGTCGAAGCGGTTGAAGAGGGACACGAAATAGGCCTGCAGGCCCAGGCTGTACATCTTCAGCAGCATCTCGGCAGTGAACAGGGCCAGTAGAGCCTTATTGGCCGTGTCTTGTCGGGGGAGGATATTTTCCCGAGAGCAGCAGGATCCAAGCAGGGATGGGGAGGGGGAAGACAGAAAGGGTTGTTAGCAACACCACCACCAGTGGAAGAACACTCCCATCTCCAGGGATACCCAGGCTGCCCACTCCTGCAGGAGCCCAGCTTGTGGGAAAGGGACCCTGGGAAGTGCAGTGTCTGCGAGCAGCTGCCGGCCCAGAAGGCTTTGCGGGCACTTCCTTTGTCCACACAGAGCGAGATGAGGGCCAGAGAGGGTGGTGATCTGCCCAGTCCAACCTGCCTGAGCCGGACCTCTTCACCGAGCTGCCTCCCAGAATTCTGGAGTGCAATCCCCAGGCTGCAGGGATGCCGAGGGCTGAGTGGTCAGTGGGACCCTCTTCTGCTGGGAGTATGACACTCCCGACCGTCCCCTCCCCTGGCCTCCTGAGGACAGCTCCCGAGGCGTGGACCTCTGCTTTGCACTTCCTGCCCGTTTGCACATTTCATCTTTGCACGTCTGCATAAGGCCTGGGGCACTGAAAATCCGTTCTGAGAAGTTGGCAGCCAAGGGTCTGAGCTAGCTAAACAAGCGGCAGCTCATGTCCTTATCACCACCTGGACCCAATGGCGACCGTGGGGGCAGGCAGATGGCGTGGGCCCAGTCGGGTGAGCCGCGTCTGTTCCTACTGTGGTTGGGCATTTTCCTGTGAGCCACCAGGCCCTCAGAGACTCCAGCCTGACACCTGCCAAGAGCCACAGCCACAGGTTGCTTTTCTGTCTCCCGGGGGACTCAGTCCTGAGGGGACTGAGCCGGGGCTGGGGCTCACCTTGGACCTCCGTGAGCCAGTGGGGCTGGTTGTAGTGCTCAGAGGCAATGGTGAGCGTGTTCAGGAAGACCAGGAAGATCACCAGCCAGTAGAAGACGTTCGACTTGACCGCTGCGCGGCACTTTCTCCTGCAGAACCTATTCCACCGGCGCCAGTAGCGGCTGCGCAAGGGGAGGCAGAGAAAGGTGGGGTTGGCTAGGAAATGGGATTTTCCCCGCCTGGGCTGCTTTCCACCCTTAGCCCACCTGGCCTTGCCAGAGCAAAGTGGCCAGGGGGCACGCTTTCCTGCAAGAGAGTGGGGCTGCCCCACTGACTCATTAGTGCTGCAGGGGCCCAGGGGGGTGGGTGTGTCTGAACTTCTCCAGGCCTCAGTCCTGTCATCTGTGAAATGGGACTGGGGCCAATCTCACAGGGTTGTGGTGGGAATCGATAAAACGCCACCTAGCATATCTGCCTAGAGCTGAAGGTGCTCGTAACTGGAAATGCCTTCTACTAATGGCATTGTTGGCAGTGGGACTGCAAGTATTAAGAGCATTGTTAGTAACTGCGGCGTTGTTAACGATAGGATCAGCAGCAGCTAAGGCGCCTGAAACATGCCCAGCCTATCCGGTCCTGCTCAGGACGTCTCACTGGTTCCTTAAATGACTCTGCAAGGCAGGTGTCACCCTGACTGCAGTGGAGAAAATGAACGACCACGGCGGGTGGGGATTCCTGGGCTAATACCACGGAGCGAGGGCCAGGCCTGGTCTTCTCCCCAGCCGATCTCCTGCACCTCACCCTACACCGCCTCCAAAGTAAAGGACAAGCAGGAGCAGAGGTGCTTTGCTTTTATGGGTTATAGAATCCTTGGAGGAACTGAAAGTGTGTATCCTTTATTTGGGAAAACAAGAGACCCTCCCCACCAACACACACACACACGCCTTTTCAGACGTCTTCAGCTCATCCACGGTCCCTAAAGTGCTCCCACATCTCTCAGGGCCTTTGTCAGTGATTCTGAAACCTGGTTATGCACAGATTTCCCAAGAAAACTATAGCCATTTCCTCCAAAAAGAAACCTTACCTGTACCCAGGCCCCAACATCAAATAAATTTCTGTGGGTTGGGTACTCTCAAAGTCTCCAGAGTGTTCTAATGTGTAATTATGGTTGTGAACCATGAAGCTCATCGGTCCCATTTTGTCATTCTATGATAAAAGGGCTTATAACTCATCCTAAGTTCCATGCTCTTGATAGAGAGAGAGAACTTAGCTGGTTTGGTAACTGGGCAGATGACACGTTTCATCAGCGCCTTGTACTGTGCAAAGCAGAGAAGCAGAGAGAGGTGCAGGAGGAAGGCAGCACAAGGCTGTGCCTAGGGCTGTGGCAGCAGAGGGGACACAGTCGGGTTTGATTTTCGGAAACTGAAACACCCAACAAAAACAGCCCCCTATCAGCTTCTGGGTCAGGGGCAACACGAAAAAGACTCTTCTGGTTTTGCAGGTTAGAGACAATAACGGCAGCCGCTTTAGTAACGGCAAAGCAATTTCGGAGGCAGGATCTGTAGGCTATTGAGCTGACCAGATACCCAGGGTGAGGTGGGAAAGTATGGAAGGAGCTGCCAGAAGTTCTAGCCCCGGTGATCTGCAAGGGTGACACCCTGAGCCAGGAGAGGGCTGAGTGACACAGGAAGGGCCCCAGACAGGGAGGCCGCCATGAGCAGGGGCATGCTCGGCTCTGGATGGGGACTGGGGGTGCTTGCAGGGCACACAGAGAGACCCACTTGCTGGAGCAGTAAAGAAGCAAAGCAGAATCTGTGACTATAGTTTTCCATAAAATGAGTCCCAATCTACAAATTCCCCCAGTCAAGGAGACATCCTCTAAGCATGCAGATTTTTAGACTTCATACTGCAGCTCACAAGTGGGTTGTGAAATCTACCCAGGAGGTCATTTCTGGCACTGAAAAATGACTAGGACAGAAACTATCACAGCACAGATCATATCATAAGGATGCTGTTTTTTTTTTTTGTTTTTAATTAGTAAGGAAACTCTTTTCTAAAATAACGGTTTCAGGTGTGTGCATGTTTGTGTGTGGAGTACAGGATCAGTATGTGAACGCTGGCCTTCAACTGTAGGGCAGTGAAACTGAATCAGGCCTTATATTCTAGATCTGTGTCTCTGGCCTTCTGGCCAGAGATGACCATGAACCCCTGCAGAGGCCCTTCCTCCACGGACGGGTTCAGGTGGAACAGCAGACTCTGTGAGTGAAGTGAGACTTCTGCCACTCGTGTGTTTGTTTCCAGGCCCCTGGGCCAGGCAGCACCACATGCGAGTGTGTCCAAAGCAGGCATAAGACCGGTCATGGGGGTCAAGCCTTACTCTTCTACTTCCAGAACGGGCGTCCCTCCAACTAGCCCACACTCCGGGATGCCAGGGAAGTGGATCCCTGCACCCACCTGCCAAGTTGCCTTTGGGGACAGTTTGGTCCCATCTGCATGTCTGCCTGGTCTGTAGAACATCCTGGTACCAAACCTTGGCTAAGCTTGCAGAGCGGGGCGGGAAGGGAAGGGAAGGCAAGGAGCCACCTGGGAGATGTTCTGATCCGACCCGTGGGTCGCGGGCTGCTTGAATGCCATTGACAGTGGGCGCCAGGCCTTCTCAGGGACACTCAAAAATTCCCTCCCCAGAGAAGAAACACCAAGTGGTCAGAAAACTGCAGCTTCCAAACGCACTTGGGATGCTTGTCATCTCTGGTCATCGCACCCCCGATCTGAGCAGTGCGTGTGTGGAGAGGGACAAAGGCGTGGGACAGGGAGCTGTAGGTGCTCCACAGCGAGAAGCGACTCCACGGCCGCCAGTTCCTGAGGCTGAGCACCTTCCCTGGGCAGAGCACTGCCCTGCTTCTTATGTTGTACAGAAACTTGGTAGGGTATTTTTTTTTTCTCCTGAAAAATGAATTTTCAGGACAAACTCATCTCTGATCTTAAATAGCCTACATTGTGGTTGCAAAGACTCTATTTTAAATACACAGTCTCACTATAGAAATCACTGATAATTGCTTGGTGTCTCAAGCAATCACAGTTGCTTTCTTTTATAGTGTGTAGGCACCCACCCTAGAGTCAGCTGAACACCAACGACCTGAAGCACCACTTCCCCCAAGTTCAGGGCAGCCGATGTGGAGTGCTGCAAGGGCTGGCCACTCTGTCACATGGCTCTGGACCTGCTCTGCAGGGGCTCCCAGAGGAGCGGGCCCAGCCAGGCCCGCCACCCTCCCCCACACCCCAGTGACAGGGGGCTGCTCCGGCACAGGGCCCTTCAGGGAGTCACGTGGGTTTTGGGCTGGGGTGGGGGTGGGGGTAATTACTATCCAGAGAAAGTATTTAAAGATAATTACACACCTCCCACTCTTCAAAATATAGCTTTGCTTGACAACTGGTTTCCTGGCAACACTTCCTACTGTATAATAAATGTAATGGTTTTATTGGAATGTGTAAATTTATTTGTGTTTACGTATTCACGGAAGATCCAGAAATTAAGTGGTAAAATAGGGAGGAGAAACTTGCCTTCCAGTCACGTTCCCTTCACACCGATTGGAAGCCATTTGCTCTACTAACGGAACCATCCCCGTGCAGACAGAGAAGGATGGAGGCGAATGGGTCTACTGGGCTTCTCTGAGCTCCTGCACCACTGCAGCCCTGCCTCTGCCCCCTTCGCCCAGCTCTGGGCCTGGCTTTTGACTTTCTGCTGTATAGACGGTCCCTCAAGTATCAGGGCCTCCACCTTCTGCCTCCTACACTCGCCCACCCTGTAAAGCTCAGCTTGGGCCTCAACATCTCCATGATAAACTTTCTAGTCTCCCCAGCATGTGGCACTCCCAGAGCATTTACTGTCTGCATCACTAATTTTCGTGACCTGTGCACGAAATCTTCACTAAACACCTACCATGGGCTAGAGAGTCCACAGTTCATGCAACAGGCGCAGTCCCTGTCTGCATGAAACCTGCAGAGAGTGCCAAGCAAGCTGTCACAATAGAAGGTGTCTGAGCACGTGGAGAAGCTAGGAGAGGTTTCCCATTTCCTTGGGTTGTCAGTTAGCTT
This sequence comes from Oryctolagus cuniculus, assembly GCF_964237555.1. NCBI lineage: Eukaryota > Metazoa > Chordata > Mammalia > Lagomorpha > Leporidae > Oryctolagus > Oryctolagus cuniculus. Next base: position 100,388,778 of record NC_091440.1, on the reverse strand, counting down.
TCACTGTCATGGTTCTTGTTTCTCCAGCGAGATCTGTGCCACTGACCCCTGGTGCTTGCACAGTCCCATCTTATACACCAGAACTCAGGGCTGACAGGTTGGCTCAGCAGTGGAGACAACAGAGATTTATGAGGCTCCAGAGACTCAGGGCTGAGGGTGGAGATGAGGAGGCCAGAGCTCCTACAGTAGTCTGCCTGGCCCATCACTGCTTGTGGGCATCTCGGACAGCGGACCACATCAAATCGGTGGGCACTGCAGGCTCTCTCTGGAGGCTAGAGGAAGTTTCTGTTTTCTACTGATTGAGACCAAGAACAAGTAACACAGAAAATCATGAGATTTAATTCTTTCATAAAAATGGGCTGTTGGAGACTGGGACAAATGTGAATTGGGCCTTGCTGATAGAAAATACTAGGAAATACTCCATTATTGCCTTAATATAATAAGTCCATTAATCTACTAATTTTGTCCAAAAGTTCCATTCTAATATTTCTCTTAAATAAGCCACAATGTACCACTCAGTTTTACAGGTGGAATAGGCCCGTTTGACACTCAACGTTGATTACAGGGGTACTTCACAAAGTTTGTGGAAAATGGAATTAAATGATAAGTTTATGTGGGTGCAAAGGTTTTTGAAATTCACCTGTATTTTTGTCACAGCACACATTTCCCAGGAACTTTTTGAAGACCCCTCATATTTCTCTTTGTTAAACAGTTTCATTCAACAGAGAAAATAATTAAGAGTGTGCTGATAATTTTGTTGGTATTTTCAACCTGCTGCCAGCCTTAGATGTCAACTAGAATCCACAGAATCTGAATCAGACGACTGCCTGGAACTTCTAGAATCACACTGTCTGATACAGTATCCCCAAGCAACATGCGGCTGTGTGCACTGACATGGGGCCAGTCCACACTAAGATGTGCAGTCAGCGTAAAATACACACTGGATCCCAAAGACTTAGTTTAAAATAAGGATGTCAAAGGGCTTACTAAGTTTTTCCCATTAATTACAAGTTGAAATAATAATGTTTTAGATATATGAACTATCAAATCCTTTAAAATTTTGAACAGTTATTAGAAACATCATATATACATATATGAGTGTATATGTGTACATATATGTGTGTATATATAATATATATTGTGTATACATATAATATATATATATATATGTATATAGTGAGAGAGCAAGCAAGCTGCCATCCACTGCTTTATTACCCAAATGACCCCCACACCTGAGTCTGGGCCAGTATCAAAACTAGGAACTAGGGGCTCACTCAATCCAGATTTCCCATGTGGGTGGCAGGGACCCAACTATTTGAGTCATCACTGCTGCCTCCCGGGTGTGCATCAGCAGGAAATTGGGATTGGAAGCCCAATGTTGAACCCAAGCACTCTATTACAGGACCTGGCTGTCCTGAGCAGCATCTTAATTGCTATGCCAAACACTTGCTCCTAGAAAACTTTCACAAGAAATTCTATTTCTATTCAGAGGCACTGCTCTAGTGCTAGTGACTGTACCCAAGATACAACAGCTGTGCAGGAACAGGGCTTAGTTTTGCCGGACAGAGCCTCACCACCAGCTGTCATGGTGAACAGCAGCAGGCCTCTTGTGTGTGAGTTCTGACATGGATGTACATGAAACATGTGACTCTGGACTTCTCTGATCCTCAGTCTCTTCATCTGAAAATGGGCTTCATGGCAGCAACTAGGAAAAGCCTTTTGGGAATACAGCATCTGCTCTCCGTATTTCTGCTATATCATGATTGGGGGCTCTAGAAGAAGGAACTCTCCCCAGAGTGAGAGGTCAGGGCCAACGGCTGCTCTATAGCAGGCTCAGCAGGGTCTCAAAGCCAAGCAGAGACCTCAGGAGAGGTGCCACTGCTCTTCCCTTCCATCTCAAAAATGCAGGTTATACCACATATCCCTGGATAACCCTGAGCGTTCTGGGCAATTGGCAGCTTGAGAGATTCTTTACAAAAATGTAATTCCCTCTTCCATCCTCCAGATCATGATAGCTCGCTCCTTCCTTCCTCCTCCCTCCCTCCCTCCCTCCTTCCTGCCTCCTTCCTTCCCTCCTTCCTTCACGATTTACTCATTTGCACATAATAAAAGTAATATTTTGGAAATAATTTCAAATGTATTTATTCTCATTAGGGTGGAGACTCTGGAATTGTTTGAAGCACAACAGGCTTTCTCAGCTTTGGCTGTCAAATTAGACATTTCGTCTGAATCTGTGTCAAGTTTGTTATCTCCCTGGGGAAAGACCATTGATTCACTCACTCAGCAGATATTTAGGAAGCCCCTGCTGTGTCCTCACCAGGCCCTGCTTCCTGGGATTCAAAGTCCCTCACCCTCACGCATCCAGATCCATCCCACAGGGGAGCTGGGGAAGGGGAAAGATGAGAGATCACACATTAACCCTACCCACCTAGACTAGAACGTAGCGGCACTTACGTTCCCACTACATCCCGGGTGAGCCAAGGAAGCAAGGTTAGATCCATCGTGGAAAATAAACAGCCAATATCTTTAGGCAGGTCTAAGATTCCTGGGAGTAAATTTGCATCCCCACGCCACGTGTTTGTCATTCATCCACTCAACATGCATGTATGCACAGCCCACATAGGATAGGCACTGGGCTAGGCTGCTTGGAAGTAATGTCTCTGAGACATGCAGACAAAGCCTATCGGGGGAACAGGCCCAGGAGCTGGTATTTCAGGGTATCACGGGGGGGGGGGGGGGGGCTGTGCTAGAGATAGCAGCAAAGCACTGTGGGAATCAGGCAGGGGCGAGTAAACTCCCCCTGGGGAGTGTGCAGAAGGTGTCACAGATGCAGGCACAGCTGGGACTGGTGGTGCAAGTCTGAGTGCTCTGGGTGAAGACATCGGGGGAGGGGCAAGGCTCCACGTGTAAGAGGACAGGGAACTCGTGGGCGAGTGCAAGGAGGCATGTAGTCAAGAAGGAGGGGACCTGCAGGGATGCACAGGGGCTGAGGCTGAGAGGCAGGCAGGGGCTGAAGACCCCAGCGCGTCTGGAAGCTGCTGAGGTAGTCAGAGAGCAGCAACATGCAGCCCAGTCTCTGTCCTCATGGCTCATGTCTCACCGCGCCCCAGCCCCACGAAGCAGGTGCACCTTATCTTCACTGGACTTCAGCCCTTGGGTCGTAACCACCAAGGGACAGAGCTATCAAATGACTTCCAGTCTAAGACAATAATTCCACACACCTCAATATTACTGTCCCGATTTGATTCCCAGACTTTTCTTGCTAACAAAAAGAAAGCAATTACTCCTGTGGAAGACCAACCCTTCTGCTGCCTCTGAACGGGCAGATTTTACCTTGGGCCACCCAAACAGTGGCTGAGGATGGCGCTGATGGTGAGAAGGAAGGAAGAGTGATGCGCACACTCACCTGAATTTCGACTTGGAGATCCGGTGGCTGAAAGAGAAAATGGACACGTTATCAGAGGACAGACACAGCATTTCCTCTGTTAAAAACCACCCCAGCTAAGTCTGATGTTCCCCCAGGTGACTACACACGGACACTGGAAGGCTGCGCAATGGGAATTCAAACCACTCCAGAGAGAAAGAAGACCAATGTAGAGACTGGGCCAGCTGAGCATCCAAATTTGCCACCTTCTGGGTACAGAAAGCTCTCTCACTACATCCCCCGGTGGCCAAGGCCTCTCCATGAGGTCAGGCTGGGAAGAGCTGCAGCTGGGGCACAGCCAGAGAGGCAGGGAAGGCCTCTATGAAGACAAAGGATCCGCCAGGGGGACAGTCGCAGGCACGGGCACAGCAGGGTGGGCGTGGCCCTCCCTGCTGCCTGCCAGGAGCCTGCTCTAAGGGTATCTGGGGATGGCAGAACCTTCAGGGAGGCCCTGAGCAAGAGCACTGGAGTCCAGAATGCGAAGGCACGTGTCGGCTCGGCTTTGGTGCTCACTGTGGACACGGCCGGTGCAGCGAGCACGCCCAGCAGACAGAGGCTGCAGGTCAGACAGGAAGGGATGGCGACGACAGCCACAGACAAGGAGCGACCCGGGCAGAAAAGAGGACAGGGCAGTTTGTCCCAACCTGGCAGAGAGCGAGCTGTGTCACGTAGCCAGAAAACAGCAACCCCTCTGGTTATTTTTTATTAAAAGAAATTAAAGCAGAAGATGTGACAGGTGGCAAAGCCATCGTGCATGAGATAATTATATCTCTGGGGCACAGAGAATCAGAGCCAAACGCCTTTACTGTTCAGAACCCTTAGCTAACAACCTTTTCCCTCCCCCAAAGACGGCCTGCTAGGCCTGAAGGTCTTAATCACAAGTTAACAAAGCGCGTGGGAGGAGTCCTGGGAGCCCAGGGCAGCATTTTTATTTAGAGCCACAGCCCTAGGGGGACTCAAACGTCTCCCTGCTGCTAATTGGGTTGCTGGGGGACCGGGTTCTCCCCTCTTTGCAGGGCCCCTGAGGAGCTGGGGCCCTCAGCCTCCCTGGTCCAGGCTTGCCTTTTGGCAGATTGCTCCCCTCGGTGTCCCACATAAGCCAGAGTGACAGCCTTGTCACTCTGTCTCCCCAGCCCTGCCTGGCCCCGGGGCCCTGTCTCCGTGTTCCTCTGAGGAGTGCCCTTCCCTGCAGAGCTCACTCTCGCTTCAGCCAAGTGGCTCACAAGCCAAAGTGGGCTCCTGAAACCTCCTAGTGTGGAACCTTAGTTGTGGGTGTTGTATCCCCAAGGAAGCAACTTGGACACGGGCCCAGGGCAGGATCAGGGCCAGGGGAGGCTGAAATGCCATCCTAAATGCCATGCTAGTTCAAGCTCGCTCAGGAAGCACAAGACCTTGCTTGGCATTCTGCACATGTGGAGTGGGGGGAGACCGGGCATGACCTTCTTATCCACTCAGTTATAGGTCCATGAGGTCAAGGCTGAACAGCACACAGGAAGACCGATTTTCCTGCTGTCCTTGTTGCTGTCCTCAAGAGACTGGGAACATAACTCACTGGGTCTGAAACATTCTTTGCTTTTTATGACTGGCATGTTTGGGGTGGGCATTGTGGTGCTGTGGCTAAGCTGCCACTTGGGATGCCAACATTTCATGTCAGAGTGCCTGGGTTCAAGTCTCACCTCCAATTCTGCTCCAGCTTCCTGCTAATGCACACCCTGGGAGGCAGCAGGTGGGAGTTCAAATACTTGGGTCTGGGCTGCTCCGGTGGGAGACCTGTATTGAAGCTCTTGGCCTCAACCTGGTCCAGCTTCAGCTGTTATGGGCATTTGGGTAGTGAACCAATGGATGGAACATTCTCTCTCTCTTTCTCTCTCTCTTTCTCTCTCTCCCTCCCTCCCTTTCAAATATAAAGAAATAAGTAAACAAACACATTAACAGTGACTGGCACATTTTATCAATGATCAGTGGAGGTGCCGAGCACCATATTGCTTAGACAGCTCTCCTTAGGCAAGGGGAGGTATTGCTTAAGTAGCAGCTGCCCAGAGATGAAGGCAAACTCCAGGCCTTTGGAGAGATGAGGTTAGAACTCAGTCAAGTATGAACGCCTTGCTTCTCACATCCTCCCCTTGTACAGGGGTACAGGGGCAGATGACTGTAGGTTCTGGCTTCATGGAAATAGAGGGACTCTGGTTTCTTGGCAGCCCTTCGCTTCCTGGTGGGAGGTTTGGAAAGTTGCTCCTGCAGTGTGAGGAGGGGAGCCCAGGAGCCTGGGGAATCCTGGGGATGGCTGCGCCCCTCCTCATGCCAGGCTGGGGAACCAGTGGCACATGCTTCCTCTCACCGACTTCTAGAGTCTCTACAAGAGCTGCAGAGGTCTCTAGCTTCTCCCAGGCCCAGTGGGGCACATAGAACTTGCTCCAAAGAGTTCTGGGGCATCACTCATCCTAGTGAGCCATCATTCCTATCTCATGTTTAAGAGGATTCTTGAAGAGCAAGGAAAAAAGTTAATAATTAACACATGAGACCATCAGGACAGCCCTACTCAGTTGGAACCAAAGTTCATTCCACCCAAGATACTTTCTCTGTCCAGGCTTCCAAAACAAAGCTTCTGGAAGGTCATCATATGCTTCTCTGATATTGAGATTCAAAATTACAGATCAACTCACAACTTTTTTTGGCTTAGTTACTCAGTTTGCATTTGTCATTGTTTGACAAATACTTGAACTTCTTGGTAGCTATTTATGTTTTCAGGCTTCCCTCTCAGAGTAATGAGCACCATATGATTACTACCTGCTGTGTGAAATAGTATTTCTGTGAATTGTCCCGAATTGCCTTTACCATAATCGGATGGCACTGCAGTCGTCATCCACGTCGGCAGCCATCTGACTCAGCCCCTGCACCCCACAACTCCATCACCACCATGGCTGTGATAGCTGGGAAGGGCACATCCTAGACCTTGTCTCCACACGGCTCTGCTGCAACCACCAGGTGGGTCCCTGCCAGGGTCTGCTTTCCTGTTGGCCCTGCTGCTCTTTCACTCTCAATCTCTCATTTTCAATCTCCACCGTCCTCAGGTCCTCTGGTCACACCCTTCCAAGACACCAGCACTAGCATCAGACCCGACTTCTAAGGTTCAGCATGGGCCCAAGGGCATGGCAAGGTTGCCCCTTACTACCATACAGACCCCATATCACCTGGACCCTCTGCTGTGCCTGTGTGGCTAACCTCTGACTCTGGCTCACCCCACTGTCTGTTTTGAGTGCTCCTAGGCCACTGAACTCCTCCGTGAGGTTACGCCACATTCGCGATGTCAGTTGCCACTGCAGCCTCCACGCTGAGCAGTGAGCGTCTAGTGACCTCAGTGTGACTCGCTGCACTGCCCGTCATGCTCCTGCGACACCTGACCTTCCCTTTCTGGGATGAGATGATTGAGATCCCTCAGTCTGAATTCCACCAACAGCCCTCTGTTTTGAATTCCGTATTCTCTACAGAACCATAGATGGTGAGAGCCGGATGGGACCCTAGGTACCTCCTGGACCCCTGGTATGCAGTTTCTCAGGTGGCCAAATGCTGATGAAATCTTACATGGAAGCCCAACGAGTCAAAGAGATGAATGTGGCTGCCTGGTGCAGTAGCTGTTGCAGGCAGCTTCGGGGCCCCCAGCCTCTGCTGAGAGCACCTGGAAAGCAAAGGTCAATCCAGCCCCATGGCTGCTCAGAGAAAGGGGCTGTCTACACTGTGCCTCTCTACACTGCCTGCTCTCATTTCCCCTTCCGTGAGCCCGCACGGAGTGACTGCCCCATGCTGGCCCATTTCCACCCCTCTCTTTCCTAAACTGACCAAGCCGCACCTCAGTGCACCTTCAGAGTCTGTCAAGATGGCTCCAGAACCCCCAAGCCAGCCACTTCTTAGCACCTCTGCACAAAGACAACCCGACGTCCTGCACAGGGGTAACTGCTGCTGCCCCTGCTCTCCTGTGTCTTGCACCCACCCATGCTGTTTCTAACCTTACAGCAATCCTCCAAGGATGCACACCAACCTCCCCAACCAGTTCCCTGCTCCTGGAACGTTTCAATGACACCTCATACTCTTAGGACAAAGACTATGATTGTTAAGGGGTCTACAGCCCCTGTCTGTCTCCTGCTTTGTCCCCCGCTCTCTCCTCTCCCTGGCCAGATCTACGGGCCTGGAGGCAGCTGCTTCCCTCTCACTGGAACATTCTTTCTCACTGTCCCTCCTTCAGCTCTTCAAAGAAGCTCTTCCTATCCTAACAGGTCCCTCTGCTTTTAACACTCCAGTACCTTTACTTTTCCTTCTTAACCCTAATTCCAATCCAGATCCCCTCTTTATTTGTTGAGTGTCACCTCCTGCTCGGCTGTAAGCTCCAAAGGCATCATGGCCATGTTCTCTAAGGCCACGCACCCCCATTGCCTAGCACCCCGCTGAGCACTGTGGGTGAACAGACAAATACAAAGACACTTCAGAAGGGTGATGGAAAATGGAATTAAAAGATAAATTCATGGCCGGCGCCGCGGCTCACTAGGCTAATCCTCCGCCTTGCGGCGCCGGCATACCAGGTTCTAGTCCTGGTCGGGGCGCCGGATTCTGTCCCGGTTGCCCCTCTTCCAGGCCAGCTCTCTGCTGTGGCCAGGGAGTGCAGTGGAGGATGGCCCAGGTGCTTGGGCCCTGCACCCCATGGGAGACCAGGATAAGTACCTGGCTCCTGCCATTGGATCAGCATGGTGCGCCGGCCGCAGCGCGCTGGCCGTGGCGGCCATTGGAGGGTGAACCAACGGCAAAGGAAGACCTTTCTGTCTCTCTCTCTCACTGTCCACTCTGCCTGTCAAAAAAAAAAAATGATAAATTCATGCTTGTGTTCCAGATTTTTGAAATCCATGGATATGAGGAATCTTCAAGAAGTTCACAGAAAACTCATATCATGAAAAAAAAGTACATGAATTTGAAAAAAAATTGCACTAAAATACTTACACATTCATTCCATTTTCCACAGCTTAAATTACTCTCATAAATACCCCTGTCCTAAAACTCTTCCTCCCCTGGCTTCCAGGCCAATGCTGCTGTCCTCCTAACATGTTTTTATCTATATCCTCTTGGTCTTACTCTTCTGTGTGTCAGGTTGAGCCCTTGGTCTGCTTCCTACTGTTCTGTCATCCAATCATGCCACATCATCTCACTGGTAGTATTCATGCTGAGCACATCATATTTTTGCCTCTATCTGTGTTCAGAGATCTGGATCTCCACATCCCACAGACCCTATGCTACCTACAGATCCCTCAAGTTGGGCACCTGCTTCAAATTCTATTGCAGTCTCATTATCATTTTCTCTTTTAAACATTGCAGGCTCATTCCTCTTCATCGCCTCCCTTGCCCACTTGCTGCCTTCCCAGCAAAATATCATTTTTTTTTTTTTTTTGACAGGCAGAGTGGACAGTGAGAGAGAGAGAGACAGAGAGAAAGGTCTTCCTTTTGCCATTGGTTCACCCTCCAATGGCCGCCGCGGCCGGCGCGCTGCGGCCGGCGCACCGCGCTGATCCGATGGCAGGAGCCAGGAGCCAGGTGCTTTTCCTGGTCTCCCATGGGGTGCAGGGCCCAAGCACCTGGGCCATCCTCCACTGCACTCCCGGGCCACAGCAGAGAGCTGGCCTGGAAGAGGGGCAACCGGGACAGAATCCGGCGCCCTGACCGGGACTAGAACCCGGTGTGCCGGCGCCGCTAGGCGGAGGATTAGCCTAGTGAGCCGCGGCGCCGGCCAACAAAATATCATTTCACAGTTCTTTTCCCTCTGATCCCTGAGCCCCACAGGAACTATCACCTCCTAGGCCTTCCCAGTGCCTGCAAGTCCTTACCCTGACCTTATCACACAAGACTGTGAGCTTGTATGAGCTTCTTGTGCTGTCTCTCTCATAAGGAATGTTGGCAGTCCCATCCCATCATGGTTTGGAGTGGGGTGGGAAGGTTAGGGAGATGAGGAAAGGCCATGGCTTATGAAGAGCATATTATAATTCTGGCGCTGTGCTGGGTATTTTGTATGCACAGAATAGGTGTGGAACGCATAGAGGTAACAGGCAGAGTTTCTACAGTACTCTGAAGCTTGTGGGGTACACGCTCCAAGGAAGTGATGGATAGACTAGAAACTGCCAGCTTCCCTCTGCAGGGGACAATCATGTTGTCTTTCCAACAAAGCCTCACACTCCCAAGTGACTTCCTGGTGCCAGCTCCCTGGCGCCTCCTGGTGTGGGACTTCGTGCCCCAAAGTGAGTCACAGGGTCCTTGGCCGTCTTCTCTACAATCCTACTCTCAGTGTCAAGACAACAGAAAGGCCTAGAACTTATGGACTTTGAAGACTTCCTAATGCCTTTCCATAGTGTTGCTGTCTGGGGCCCACTTCCAGAAACTCCAGTGTTTGTTGTATATAATTCCAAAAGAAGAGGAGAGGGAAGAGCTTTGGACTGCTGCTTAAAAATGTAATTAGCATCGTATTTTAACAACATTTTGACAATAATCGCTTCCCAACAATGCTGAGAATCTGCAGTGCAGACTCCCTGGTGCCACTGTCAGAGTGAGTGATGCTGAGGCTCCCTGTGCCCTGGAAACAGGCGGCAAGAGCTGGTCCGCCTCAGTCCTCTTCCTCCAGTGGCTCAACGGCCATTCCCAGGGCCGGCACTGCTATGGTCAGATCGACCAACAGCTCACCCTTCAAAAGGCTGGGGTTGGCCCAGGCTACTGAGCCACTTGCAGGGGCTGAGCCAAGATGTGGTTCCCTTGCAGGGGCGACTGAAAAACTCATCTTACTGGGACTCTTTCTAGTCAGGGCCTTCTGCTGGCTGTTCCTCACTGTTACCAGGGTGAATTTACCACCTTGTACCTCAGGGCAACAAGAAAAGCAATTGTCACTCTGCCAAGCGGACCCTGAATGGTAGGAGGCTTCGTACTCTAGGTCAGTGCGGCCACCTGACAGCAAACAAATGCAATCTCCAGCGTCTGTTTTGGAAACATTGATAGCTAAGCAGCATTTCACTGATTTTGGGCAGTTAAGCCCTCTCCCCTTCATTTGGGGTGAGGAGGTATTTCACGGACATGATTGGTTTTAATGGTTGCGTCTGTGAGAATTCACATGGGAACTGCTCCCATTGCCTCTGCCCTGTGCCTTCACCCGCCCACCTCTAGTCCAGAGCGAGCTCACAGAAGTCGCGGGTCTGGATTCGACAAGGAAAGGGTAGATAGAAACACCTAAGTGTGGGCTTTGGTTATAGGAGGGACTGGTCTCATTCTAGGCTAAGCACAGGTGAATTTTCCATTAATTCGAAAGGACATTTTAGGCACTTCTGTGTCCCTTCTTTAGGAGGATAACTAAACATTTTACATAAGGACCAAAATGCTTTCATCTCTCAGGGTATTTTCTTACCTGTTTGCTTTATTTCTAGGTCATCGATCATAGTAGGAGTGACCAAGGTCATCTCTTGTGAAAGGGGGAGAGAGGGACTGGACAGAAACAGACCTTAGAGACCCTCCTGATGCTTTGTAAGACTCTGATCTGATGAAAAGGAGCTCAAAATCCAAGAGCCAGACCTGCCCAACAAGTGCTGAATGGAAGGCTAACATCATTCTAAGACTCACAGCATACTCAACCCCAGAGCCATCCTCGATGCCTGGGCTCTCTTCTCCCCACACCACTCAACCACCTGAGCTTTGCTTCCTGTGGTTAGATCTAACTCTATTCTTCCAAGGAATGAGCCAACCCATTCAGCCTGCACAAGCATGCGTCCCAGCCCACCCCCAGAGAATGCCCCAGCCCTGGGCTCGCCGTGCCTACTCACGCCAGCCTGGCCCCGCAGTTTTCTCCTTCGATGTCACCTCCAGCCACGTTTTCAGTGTTGACAGATTCGGTCTCACTTGTGGGCATGCTCACTGCAAGAGTCAAAGGGATGCAGAGCAAGATGTGGAGGGTGAGGAGAAAAACGGGATAGGAGAGCATTAGTCTGCAACACACGCAATCCTGAGCCGGACTACAGGTTGGGAGGAAGGCGCCTGAACAATCTATGGGGGCTGAGCCCTGGGTTTCCTTGACTGTCATACCTGCTGCTTGTCTGGGGGAAAGATTGCTTTTCAAGGACACTGTAAACTGGCGGGACTATGGGAAGACATCTGGTAACCAGTTTACTCTGCAGGGCATATCTAGGAAAAAACTGACCATTCAATGCTTTCACTCCCCTTAACTCAACTGCATAAAAAAGGCTGTGGAAGCATTTCCATTTGCATCTACCATTCTCCATAGAAAGAGGGGCTTTCACAAAAAGGTTTTGTCTTCATTGGTTCTTTTGACACACCAATTCCAAGGGGTTCCATCACCAAGATTAGGGTCTGGCTTGTATGTAGAAGGGACAGGTGGATTTGGAGAAGACCCCTTTTCCTGTAGTGCACATTGGGTCCTGAGTCAATCACATCTAAGACTGTTTCTCAAATAGAGAGCTTGACATGAATGGCCATCACTAGAATCCCATTATAAGATTCCAACCAGCACTGCAGACATTAGAAATTCAAGAATATAAGTGTGGAATGCATAAAATTAAATTAAATTTGAATGTGGCCTGAAGACAGCCTACCAGGGGTACAATCATCCCTTTCAGAAACCCTGACATTCCCATCTCAACAGATTGACTTGAGCTATAAACCATCTAATGTCAGAGCCAACCTGGCTAGTCAATCTCCAGCCTCTTCCCCAGGCCACTGTAGGCTGGATTTCCAGGTTAGCAGGAATTTTCTAGTTTAGAATCCAGTTTGATGACTCGAAAGCAACTGTTTCTCTTATTATAATGATTTTTCTTCTAAATAAACGTTTAACCTAAAGAATTCTTCACTTTCTGTCACCCTTTCAACATGACACAAGTTCCTTGATTTTGCCAGCTCTTCTTCTTTAGAGTGGATATGACATCATTGGCCTTAGTTCAGCTCTACTTCCAGAACAGAACTCTTCATCTGGCTGAGGAAATCACCAAAGAATCTGCAACTGGTGAGGGTGTGGCTTTAGGCCACGAGTCCCCATGGAGCTGCCACAGCCCAGGAAAAGACTGAATGTATGCATAACGTAGATGGATGTGGATTTTCTGGTTTTCTTTTGGATGAAGATAAACCAGGTGGGTGAGAAGAGACTTGTATCAAGAACATAGAGCATACAAACACAAAGTTCATGACTCGCCATCTGTTTGACTGTCACACAAGAGACCTCTCCAACCTAGGACTCCCTTACAGTGGAGGGATCTGAGCATCATCACATAGAAGCTGAGAGCTGGATAGACATTAGAAATTACCCAGCTCTAACCTGTCCCCCTCACTTCGCAAAAGAGGAGAGTGAGGCCTTAAGACGGGATGTGACAGCCAAAGTCACACAATGTGCTGGGGTAGGACTGAGACCAGGGGACAAGTATCTGTCCCCTCTACTATTCTTATGTTGATTGTCCCAGTGTTGACCAACTCCTCACAGTACACCCTAGGACAGGACAAGGAACTTAAAACCAAAGCAGTTTCTGGAAACATCATTGTAGGGTAGTGAATTGTTTAGCAGTGGTGCTGGTAAACAATTTGCAGTATTTACATTAACTTTGTATCCCAAGGTTTGAGGGAGCTGGTGAGACACAGGGGTGGGTTTAGCACTGGGATCTGGAAGATAGACCTTCAGAGCTCGCCAGGACCCTCATTCAATCCAAACTAAGGAAGAAGTCACAAAATTGAAGAGTCTCAGTCTTTCAATACATCTATCTCCAGCCACCTCTGACCTAAGGTTTTGTTAACTCCCCAGGCATTATGGTTTAAAGAGCTGAGCCATGGATAGGAAGCCATCTGGCTTTGTAACGCTTCATTCCTAGAGAGCCCCTTACATTGCAATGGAGAGTTGGGATGGCAGTGGTGCTAGGTTTAGAAAGACAAACAAATAGGGGTGGGAAGGCCTGGGCATCAGGAATAACCACAAGGCACTGCTTGTACTGGTACCAAGTTGCATTAACAGTGACCTTGATCTTGGACTGCACTACCCAAGGAAGGGCTGCATCGAGAAAAGTTGCTGCCGAGTATCACACCTGCTGATTCCATGCATATGAAGAGGCTCTGAGAGGGACTTGTTACCATCCCCTCACAAAGACTCACAAAAACACAACCACCACATCACAAGCCATCAAGAAAAATGCCCTCCCCTCCAGTCTGGTAGGTACCCACACACACTCACACACACAGAGCACAGGGGAGCATTACCATGGGTCTCTGTGGAGTGACTAAACCAAGCAAACTTCCCTTTCTTCTGGGCATGCAAGCCCGCTGGAGTGCCTCCTTTCACAGACAAGATGGTCATTGTCAAGCACCAGGAACAAGACATCAATAGAGAACATGCAGTCAGCCACGGGTAAAAGAAAGAAACAAGGAACTCAGCTTTCACATAGAACATTCATTTTCATCTCCGAAAATAAACCAAACAAAAATTTAAAAAGCAATAAACCAAAACATGTAAGAAAACATAAGAAAATAGAACCAAAACCCCAAATCACACAAATTAACAACACAGAACAAATGATGGATTCTGTGGAGGAGGAGTTACTCCAGTAGAGGCTTTTGGTATCTAATTAGTGACTGAGCAGGATTCCTAGGGGGTGGTTGCCACATGTCCCAGCCACCTCCTTAGGGAGGTACCCCATTTACAGACTCACCAGAGGTAACACGAAAATCATAGCATTAGTGTCCCCTCCATCCCTTCCGAGTGGCCAAGGGCCATATTGAAAACCTTCCATGTGTAGTAAATTCAGGGGCTCCCTCACCACTTACAACTGGATGACCTCCCTTGCAGGTGGAAAAACAGCTCACTGATCCACTTGCCCCTTTGTCCAGCTCAATCATCTGGTTTGGTGCAATAAAGGCCCATCCCAAGCATCAGATTCAAAACCTGCATGTATCTGCTTCTGAGCAGTTTAAATGAGCAAAGCAGATGCTAACTTGCCTGGTGTTTTCAGGAGGTCTGTAAATAAGAGAGAACTGGGTCTGGGCTGTGGTAGAAGAGGAGGGTGCTAAGGGAGGCAGTGAAGACCCTAACTTCTGCACGGGGTGAGGAGGGGCTCTGTATTCTGCAGTGGACTTGGAGCTCTGGTGCTAGCTGATTTCTCAGAAAGAGTTTTCCCACTTCCTTGGGTAGGATGAGCATTAACTAGCACGAACTCTGAGACTACCATGGACGGCACTGAGAATGAGTGATGGACATAGAGTAATCACAGCTTATTAATGGGGAGCAGCAACCAATGGGGGTGGGTAGTCAGCACCCACTTACCAAAGCAAGTGCATGCCCTGATGAGGAATGGGTGGGTGGCCCTATCAGTTTCAAGAAAGGGTGAGAAGGCCAACCCCCATTTTAGCTGTTTCTTAATTTCATCCTCTGCTCAGATTATGTTCAAAGACTTCCTTGAAAGTTGCTTGTTAGAATTCTAAAGACTGGTTTGTGAAAGAAAAGTCAGCAGTATAGAGAACAGCTTTGAAATACTTTGTGGAAAATGAAGATAAGTTTATTTGGGCTCAATAGTATTTGAAATCCATGCATATTAGGGACTTTCAAAAAGTTCATGAAAAATGTTTATTAAAAAAAACTATACATGGATTGCAAAATGTCTTTGTACCCAAATATATTTATCTTTTAAGTGCTCTTTTTTCAAGAATTTTTTGAAATAACCTTGTGTTTTTAATCTGTGTAAAGGGTCATGTCTCAAACACATTGATCTTTAAAATCCAAAGTGTGGATTAAACAGCAACTTCACAATCAGGAGCACAGTTTTAAGCATTTTTTTTTTTTTTTGACAGGCAGAGTGGACAGTGAGAGAGACAGACAGAGAGAAAGGTCTTCCTTTGCCGTTGGTTCACCCTCCAATGGCCGCCAAGGCCGGCGCACCGCGCTGATCCGATGGCAGGAGCCAGGAGCCAGGTGCTTTTTCCTGGTCTCCCATGGGGTGCAGGGCCCAAGCACCTGGGCCATCCTCCACTGCACTCCTGGGCCACAGCAGAGAGCTGGCCTGGAAGAGGGGCAACTGGGACAGAATCCGGCGCCCCGACCGGGACTAGAACCCAGTGTGCCGGCGCCGCTAGGCGGAGGATTAGCCTAGTGAGCCGCGGCGCCGGCTAGTTTTAAGCATCTTAAGAATCCTGTATGAGAAAACACTGAGAGTTAGGAATGACTTGGTTCAAGTTTTTCTCCTAGAGAAAGGTGTGTCTTAATTTAGAATGCCAACAATTACTGAAGTGAGCATCTCACGCTGAGTGGTGTTTTATTTCAAGGTGCAAAAGGGTAAATATAAGACTACCAGTCACTGAGTTTTCTGTCTGCTTATGTGGTTGTGTGAGGGGAAAGGAGCCCTGGTCAGTGAGAGGGACCTGAGGACATTCAGACTCTATAAAGAAATACTGTACAGCTTCTGGCTTCGACACAAACAATGTCTCATCTTGTTCAACTTTAGAAATAACCGCACAATAACTTTAAAAACAAAAGGAGGTTGATAAATACATGGTCAGCTAATGTGTAATGGAAGTGGTCCAGGGCTGGATTTTCATGTGTGCAAAGTTGACAGCCATTAATGTGGAAAGTGTCTAAATCACCCCCATCGATGGCCTGCATTGGTATCCACAGAGCTGCTCTTCTGGGTCAGGACATACATCTAGAGACTCCTTGCTGAAAATGAAAGTAATTCACCTGCAAGGAGCAGTGCATGAACAGACCAGTGCCTATTCATTTGTGAGAGTTCATCCCATAGCACTGAAGAAATAAAATGGATGAAGACAAGGTTCACGCATCTTTTACAAAGATATTAGACAGTAGTGTGGGAGCTGATTTTTAAAGGAAAACTAGGACATGCAATACCCAAACTGCTCAAAGCCTAGAATCATGAATGTTGGATATTTATTCCACAGATGGGATATATAGAAAGAAAGCCTCTCCTCTCTTTTGGTCATTCAAATGATGTGTTGGAAACTAAGGCAGAAAAATAGTCAAGAACCCAGATGCCTGAGGGCACCTTTTGTCTAAAGGCAACTTGCTCCAATGCCCTTGGCAGTGCCCATCCGCAGACAAGGACATAATGGCCTAGCCTCTGTAGCATACACTGTGATTTATTATTGAATGAAGTTGGGAAGGAGAATGCCAGGGAAGAAAGTTAAAGGGGGAGCTTGTTTTCCTTCCCACTTCCTAACTTCACTACTTCCAGCTACCAGATGAGGGTCCCTGGGCTGGCCTGTCTCAGCTTCTGGTGAGAATATCCCAGATAAAGATGATATTTTCTTTTAAAAAGTAACTAACAGTGGCCATTGCAGGTGATGGGCAGTGCCCTTGCATTTTCGGTAATGTCCTCAATGATTATAATGAGTACATAGACTCTGTCTTGCCACAACTGACAACATCCTTGAATCACTTCTTCAGCCCCTACCGAATATCTACTCTTAGCAGCCACTCTTGCTTGGATGGTCCTTAGTTAGACTATTTCTGTGTCTCCGTGGAGATACACTGTTGTTGTCTTACAGCTACTGATGTATCCCCGGATTTGCTTGGAGAACAGTTCTACAGATTGTGGGGAGATTACAGGAAGTGACCTTCTCCATGGGATCACCTGAAAGCTGGAAATGAAGCTGGGGAGGGGCCCTTGGCCTGAGCCATGATGATGCCTGGTATTCCATGGTACATCTGGGTTTGGCAATCCTCTGAGAATTCACTCACTGAAACTTGGGAGTTGGACATGAAGCACCGGGTGGTGCTTTGCAAGTCTGGCTGCATAGATCAGCTGGCCAGGCTTTCTGTAGCTGAGGTCAACAGCAAAGACTAAGCTCATGGCACATCCTCCTCATTTTCCCCTACAGGAAGTGAACTCTCTATAAAATGAACAAGTGTCTCTGGACAATTCCATACATTGCTTCCAACAAGTCTCCAAGTGGTGAAAATGTTCCACGCTGGGCCAGTCTGTTCACACTTATGTCCTCCTTAAAAAGAGAGTAGATCTCGTTTAGTCACCACCATGCACGCATGCTGTGATATGCACATCCAAAGATGGCCAAAGCCATCCCCATGACTAAAAATAAAGCCAGGGAGGGTTTTGGCAAAAGG
This sequence comes from Oryctolagus cuniculus, assembly GCF_964237555.1. Taxonomy (NCBI): domain Eukaryota; kingdom Metazoa; phylum Chordata; class Mammalia; order Lagomorpha; family Leporidae; genus Oryctolagus; species Oryctolagus cuniculus. The sequence continues at coordinate 100,371,223 of NC_091440.1, read as the reverse complement.
TTGAGGGCCAGAGCATCTGTACTAGGGCAACTTAGTAATAAATCCAGGAAGGACAGAGTAAAACACTCTTTGGTATTCCTTCCTTTACTCTTTCCTCCTCCCTTCCCTGTATCCCGTCTCCCCTCCTTCCAATCCCGGAAGGCCATGCACATACAAGCTTTCTGGCCCTGCTCTTCCTCAGATCTTTTTATGCATCAGGACTGATTGATCCATCAGAGCAAAGCTGCATGTGTGAGAGTGAATTTGGAGAAGAGATGAAGCTATCTGCCCAGTTCTGAAACCTTCAGTCACCTCTTACAAAGGTGTTAGTTGTGTGATGTCCTGATGTGCCTGGTGGTGGCAATGGCTGGCCTCTCAGGAGCTTTCCTAAAGGAAATGCCCAGTCTTTATTCAGAATATAGCTGGGAGCCCATTTTCCAAGGTCACAGAACTCATCAATTGTTGTCAATCTTTTACTTCCTCCCATTGGTAGAGGCTTGAACGTTGGGGCTGGACATCTCAGGCAGTAGCTGGGGTTCAGAAGCTGAATGTACTGAAGGCATTTCTCACCCAACCTGAACTTCTCCAATGTGGTGGGATGCCATTCAGAGCCAAAGGGCTGCATCCTGGGTTAGCCAGCCTGCTGGGATCTAATTGCCCAGGCTGCATTGCACTACAGGATGGAACTGAATAATTTACTTGACTGGATGCCCATTTTTATTATATTTCCTTGCATAGGAGTAATATAATTAATATTTATTTTCTCTAAGTACTAATCAGAGTTATGGCTAACAAGCAAGAAGATTCTTAATTCCCTAGCTCACTGACTAATCTAGAATCCAAAACTCCCTGCCATCCTATCTGTTAGGGGTTGAATTAGGTCTTAGTGGAAACGTATCTGCTGAGGTCCAACCTCCTACTCTCACCCCATATCTCAGAGTGTAGCAATATTTGGAGATAGGGTCTTTAAAAGTGATTAAATTAAAATGAAATAATGAGAGTGGGCTCTAATCCCACTTGACTGTTGTTCCTATTGAGAAGAAGAAATGTGGACACAAAGATATAAAGAGGGAAGATCAAGTGAAGACATAAGCAGAAGATGGGCACCTACAACCAAGGAGAGAGACCTGGAACTCATCCCTCCCTCATGGCCCTCATAAAGAACCACCTGGCTTCTAGCCTCTAGAGGTGTGGAAATCAATTTACATCAGTTCAGTCACTTGGTCTGTAGCAATTCCCACTGACTACAACATTTTGTCTTCTCTGATTTTCCAGTGCTTTCTGCATAAACTCTCCAACCAAGTCAGGTGGCCCCCTGCGTGTGTCATATTTGAATCTCTGGGGTTTAGTATACATGGCATCATGGATCATGCCCTCTCTGTGGACTGCTTGTCCACTTGCAGGGTTAGCAAATATGGTCAAACTCTGAGATAAGTAGGCAGAGGAGGAAGTTGAGACTCCAGTACATGAATTTCATGGGGAATATAATTCAACCCACAATGCATAGCAGAGAACCAAATAGAGCCAGCTATCTGTTTTGTGAATAAAGTTTTATTGGAACACAACCATGCCCATTTGGTTAAGCAGCATCTATGGCCACTTTGCTAAAATAGCAGCAAAGACAAAGAGTTGCTGGAGAGACTCAGTGTTGTCTGCAGAGCCTAAAATATGTACGGGCCTAAAGAGCCTGCTGACCTGGATCTGTTCAAATTTCACCCATTCCTGGAGGCCCAGTTCTAGTCTGTGGTGGTTCCCAGGACCACCCAAGCCTCCTGTGAGTACCTAGAACCTTCGGGTGTGTGGGGATTCTAATTAAAATTATTGGGATTCAGGTTTCAGTTCCACCTTTCCTAACTGTGTCATTCTGAGTAAGTAATTCAACTTTTCTGAGCTCAGCACTCTGCATCTGTAACAAGGACACATTATTATTTATTTCAAGAGCTCCTGGTGAGGATTAAGTGAAATAACACTGCAAAATAACTCTGCAAAATGGTAAATGCCATAAATATTTGTGTCTATTACGAACTAATTTTGATGTTTTTCTGCTAGTTTGTTGTTATTTCACAAGTGTTAGGTTTGTCTCCGACTAAATAGAGCTTTCTCAAAGGCCAGAGACTCCATCTTGGAATTCTCTGGACTCCGCTTTTGATCCTAGTGGTACTGGATACAGAACTATGGTAAGCACACTTCCTATCTTCTAACGTGGTCTGAAGGTACCTCCGTGCTGGACTTTGTCCTGCTCCATTCTTCTCATTGTGCTCTGTTACAGGGGCTGCCTCCGTAAGCTCTATCAGTGTATTCTCCTTTCCTGGGGTGGGCCAGTGGGAGGCACTGGTGGTTCTGAGAAGGGTGAGGATGGGAATATGCTCCAGGCTCTGCTTGCAGTGTCAGGCTACACTGGCTGTGGAAGGCCACAGGTCTGGCCACATGACCCTATCTGCATAGCTACTCTCTCTGACTCTGCTACCTGCTCCCTCACTTTGTCCCTTCGCCATCCTTGCTGGCTTCCTTAAACCCTGCCTGTAACTTTTAGTAAACTCTCTGTAAATCATCTGGTTTAAGAGAACCCTGTTTTCTGTGGGGACCCTGACTGATACACCTCTATTGTGGGGATAAGGTAGATACTGTTTTCCTTACTGACAGGTGAAAGGGTTGACCTCCAAAGTTGAAGTTAGTTCCCAAAGAAAAAGCTGGTAAATGGCACAGAATGACTGGTCTTGAGCCCGGCCACGGTCAGGTGACCTCTGGAATAACTGTGCTCATGCCTGTATCTGCATGTTGAATTACTGTTAAGAACTGTGATGCAGGTTTGATGTTAGGATTGCTTTAGCCCTATGGAGAACGGAACAGAACATTCCAGTCATGGAGACTGCCCCAAGAGGCTCTTTTGGGAGGAACAAGGGTGCATTCCATCTGACTTAATTACCTCTTGCAGAAAAAAAAAGTGACGTGGACAGTTATTTCTTCTATAGTTTGATAGATAAGCACCTGATCACATACAGCCTTTAATGGGGGAAGGAGTTCTTCATAGCTCTGTGTCTAACCGAGTCTGAGGCATCCCCTCAGTACTGTGAGTACACAAAACACCAAAGACAGCCCTTGCTCGGCCCTGAAACCAAGTAGCTTTGAGAGTCCACGTGGTAATGCTGGGTCTCACTTTCTCCATCTTGTGCATGGGTAAACGGAACTACATGAGCAGCTGCAGGTCTCTTCTAAGGGAAAGAAAGTGAGGGGTGGGATAAGAGAAAAGCAGATTGTAGGGGGAAGGGAAAGAGGCAGCAGGAGAGAAAGGAGAGAACGCAAGGTAGTCTGCAGGCACTGCAGCCCGCCTGAGCTGAGAGGGGCCGCCAGCTTCCAGAACCTTCTCAGCAACTTCCTGCCAGCCCAGCCCAGCTTGGCTTCCTCCACATGAGCAATTAAACTCTGGTTGATTTCAAGCCATCAGAAAATAAATATGAAACAGGATTAAATATTAAGAAGCCATACAAAGTGGCCTTATTAAAAAAACACAATATAAGCATGATGTGGCACCCTAATAATTATTATTATAGCAATAAACTAGGAGGAAGCAGAAATACCTGTCCTTGATCTGCAGCCATAACCCAGAGAAGAAAACCAGGGTCGTTGCCATCTCAGCAGGCCATAAACATCCAGCGCTCCCAAGCAGAAAATTTCTCTCCATTATGACGGTGGAGTCAGGCCACCTAGGTTACTCCCGGGAGAGTGAGAGTCCCAGCAGGGGCAGGAGGAGGCAGGAGAGGGAGCTCCGCTGAGGCAGAGTCTGAACTTTGGCCTTTCCTGCTCACCCCTCCATGAGGGCTGACAGGGCAGCGTGGAGCTCTCTTGGGCCCTTGGTGGCTTTGGGATAAAACACAGGAAGGGTGGGACGCCCCAGAGGGAAGACCCAGATCCCCTGTAGCCTTTAGGGAAGGGATGGAGATCTTCTAGACATGGAAGACAGTAGCCTCGCTGTAAAGCTCCTTTGGAAAAGCCATCCTTTTAAGTAAAAATTCGCTTAGGTTTTCCTGGTTCCTAGATGGTCACCCATGTGCTATGCTATGAGATGGAGATTTGTTCCACTCATCTGTCTCCACTCCAGACCAGTGCCATCTCATGGTCGTTCCCACATTGCAAGGCATTGTCCTCTCACAGGGCATAACAGCAAAGTGAGTCATTTCTATCTTAACATCATGGGGCCAGCGTTGTGGCATAGTAGGTTAAGTATCTGCATGCGGAACTGACATCCCATATGGACACTGGTTCAAATCCCAGCTGTTCCACTTATGATCCAACTTCCTGCTGATGACCTGGGAAAGCAGTAGAAGATGGCTCAAGTACTTTGGCCCCTGCACCCAGGTGAGAGACCTGGAAAAAGCTCCTGGCTCCTGGCTTTGGATTGGCTCAGCAATGGCCATTGAGGCCATTTGGGGAGTGAACCCTCATATGGAAGACCTCTCTCTGTATCTCCCTTTTTCTATCTGTAACTATGTCTCTCAAGTAAATAAATAAATCTTAAAAAAAAAAAAAGAAGCATCTTTTTTTACCACTTAGTCTATGTGAGCTACTCTTTCATGCACTTTACATACAGAAACTGATTGAACTTTATGAGGGAGGTATTGCATGTTCCCATTTTACAGAAAATTAAGTCATTTATTCAAAGCAAGCAGTTATGATCCAGGATTTGCACTCACACAGATCTGACGCTGAATCCGTGCTCTTAGCTGCCATATGTGAGGGATAATTCTCCAACACCCTAAGCAGACAGGCAGCCAGTCCTGGGGATGAGCTGGGTCACTAAGAGGAGCAGCAGGGCTTGAAGTACAGGTGGAGGTGCTGGCAGAGGCTGCCTGCTGTATATCCCAGCCCAGAAGGCGAAGGCAGTAAGCAGAACAGTGTATTGCGGCCCATGGTCTCTGGAGCACATGGGAGCTGGGTGCCCTGGGGCACGTTACTTGTTCCTCTGGGAATGGAGATCTCTGTGGGACCTGCACTGTACAGTCAGAAGGGGTATTCACAGTGAGACAGCCTTTCCTTTACAGCTAGCACTGCCAAAGTCCAGAGAGGGCCAGTGACTTGCTGGGGTCACACAGTGAGGGGAGAGGTAGTGTTCTGCACCTCCCTCCACCTCTCTCACCTGCCTGGACAGAAAGGCACCCAGCTGAACACAGGCCCCGGATCCCTCTCCTGTCCAGTATTCACGTGCTCCTCTGTGGACAAGCTGTGAACTCTGCACCCTGTTCTTTGCTGTTCACAACAGCTAGAGAGAACTCATGGCCCTCATTTTCTCTCTTCCTCTTCCTGGCTTTCCGCTGCATGAGACAATCTCGACCCAGGGCAGACTCCCTGCAAGGAGGCTGCACAGGGCACCAGCACTACCTTGAAGGACCACGGCGGGGGGGCTGGCTTGAGCAAGCAGCAATACTTCTTCAGAAGGGTCTCAGGCTTGTCGCCCCTTCCTGCAGGCAAGGAAGCCGCTGCCTTACATCTTGAAGCTGCCTCTGTTAACACTGCTTATGCGAGTGAGTCATTGTAGCTACAACCCCATGGTGCCGCTTCTGCTCTAGGATCTCACCAGGGAGTTCACGGGCAGCTGCCCGAGTGCGAATCCACTGCCCCCTTCTGCAGGGGCCCTCACTCCCATTCAACCACCTGCCCCCCTCTGCCTGCCCACTGCTTGCCATTGTTCTTTTGCTCCCCTTTGGCCCTGTGTGCCGAGTCCTTGCTGTGAATAAATGACAACGTCCCCTGAGAGGCCACTCAGCAGGACGGTGTCATGCATCTCCAGGGCCACCGCTAAGTGCCAAGAGCCAGGAAGGTACAGCTGCCCTCTCCCCCGAGGCAGGCCCCACGGGGTGAGAGGCTCAGTGGCCAGCACCAGGTTTGGGGGGGGGGGGCATGCATGCTCCGTGGCTCACAGAGAACAGTTGAAGGAACCAGAAGGGCTCCACTTATAACAATCAGGTTAGGCAACTTCAGCCCCGACTCATGTATCTGAAGCCTTGTCTTGCAGGAGGAAGACACTGCTTGCCCAGAGTAGCTCCACAAGGACTATGCACCAAAGGACGAGAACTGGAGAGAGACAGAAATGCTTCCCAAGCAGCCTGAGCACCTTCGCAGACCGGGAGGTGCTCGTCAGCTGGCGTTTCCAAGCAAGGCTCGCGAGGAATTTGCTGGCAGCTTTGCGAGATGGCTACGACCTTCACTGCCTTTGAACAAGTAAGTTGAGCTTCACAGGAGAGGGCTGCTGTGAGGTGACGGCACGCCAAGTTGCTGATGCTGGCGAGGGGCCCCCGGAGGGGACTCTAGACAAGCAGAGAAGGGGTGGGTGGAGCTGGGGGGCCCACACCTCATTCTCCCATGGGCTGGAGGAGTCTTGCTCAGCTTCATGTTACCCATCAGCCCACGCCTGTCCCTTACCACACACAGTCCTGGCCTGTAACTTCCGCTAAGGCCCTCGGGAACATGGGCTCACTCTGGCGAGCAAACTCCAGGCGAGTTTCTGCTCAGCCTTCATCCTCCAGGGCAGGGGCACGCCTGACTCTGTGGCTCTAGAACACGCCCTCCACAGGCCAGCTTGGACAGCATCTGGACGAGGGCCTGATGCACGCAGGAAGCCAGCAGGGGATGGTGGGTCTTGCCCTGCTGCCTCCTTCTTGCACTCCCCAGGCTCGGCCACACATGTGGGCCTATCTTACCCCCCAGCCATCCCTCCCTCATGAAGACCTATGCAGGGTCCCAGAATGCCTTTTGCACCAAGTGGTCAGCATTGAACTCTGTAACGCAGGACTCACTTACAAGGCTACTTCAAAAAGTTTGTGGGAAAACGGAATCAAAGACAAGGTTATTTAGGTGCAAAAGAAAAAGCTTTTGAAAGCCATGCATGGTTTTTGTCATAATATGCAGTTTCCAGGAACTTTTTGAAGATCCGCTCTAACACATTCTTTTTCTGCACATTAGAACAGCGTGCAGCCGCGTGTGCTGTGAAAGCAGGTGCCTGCTCACAACAGCCAGAGCAGACAGGAAGGGACGGCGTCTTCTCCACAGCTGCAGATGAGGAAAGTGAGGTTTTGGAGGAATGGAGCTGGGAGCAAGGAGGGGGTGCCGGGCCTCTCTGCCCTCAGCCCCCTGCTGTTTCCCCAGCCACCCACGCCCTACACAGCTGCTGATGAAGGGCACAGAGGACTTAAGGCCTCCCTAGCCCCATCTCTCTGCTGGCTTCAGTGCTACTGCCCTGCTCTCTCGGGCACCTGTGGTCACACCAAGCTGATCTGCCTGGGAAGCTGGAGGGCGACGGGCTCCCAGCTGGGAGCCTGATCTCTAACTTCCGCTGCAGTCCCCAGAGGCACTCCGTACACAGTGGCTGGTCCTGCAGCTCACATCTAATTCTGCTTTCTTTCATTTTTCCTCCTCCTCTGTTGCAGAAGGGGAGCTAGGAAGGAGGGCCACCAGGACAGGGGCCAGAGAAACCACTGTTTCATTCATTCCGTTTCTTTGCAGCCGGGTCTAGAACACACACACTGGGCCACCCACCACGAGCTCTGTCCTCCCTCTGATGCTATTTTGGGAAATGGCCATGTTACGGCCACTGGTGGGCAGCGGGTACTCCCACCCCCACAGCAGCTGGGGTGACTCCAAGCCGAGCAGGGAGAAAGAGAACCCAGCGCCACGCCAGCTCTGTTTTCGCGTGGGCAGTGTCACTTTCCTTATTGTGCTGATCAGCCCAGAGCCTTCCTCCCCACACCGAATCTGAATCAAAGGATCCTTCAGCCTCCGTGCCTCTGTCTCCGTGCTGGTCTCAGAGCTCCTTGAGGATTTCTCGGGAGAGCTGGGCTTGCTGGAGAGGCTGACTTTCTTCCTTTAGAAGCAAAAGGTGGTTTTTGAAACCTAGAGAACCGGAGCCGCTGTCTTCAACAGCAAAAGACCTGGGGCCTGGCAGGAGGGAGGAATGCTAATGATCCTGAAGCCTGCTTTCAGTGGGAGCCCGCTGACCTTGGGCTCCCAGGGGCCCCGCTGCCTGGGGCACACCGCTACCTCCCTGTCACCTCCCTCCATCTCAGCCTCCCATTCTATGAGGATCCACACCACAGGTTCAGTGGCCTGGGAAACGGAGAGGGAAGAACAGGAAAACAGAGGTTCCGGTGCTTGGACAGAGTCTTGGCTGTGGTGGTTGGGCTACAGAAAGGCCCTTCCTGTAGGTGTGGGTTGTGTTCACTGTGTGATGTGCAGGTATTGGCAGGACAACGGCTGGGGCGAGGGGGCCTTGGGCAGGGTCAAGTCACTCTATTGCTTTGCAGGAGTCTTGACTATCTGGGCAGTCAGCTGAACAGGTTTGAAGATGGAATCTGTCTGTCTTGGGGAAAGTGGAAAGGAGACAGTGGCCAAGTCTGGATCCTAACATTACGGTGGGGGTGCAATGGGAGTGACCTAGCATGGGTATCAGCCCTGGGGAGAGGGGAGGCGGGCTGCATTCATGCAGGGTTCAAAGCAGGCAGAGAGGTCTCCTAGCAACTGTATGTGGCAGAGGCAGGAGTCCAAAGTTCTAGTCTCCTCCTTAACATGGGCCCATTGACTGGTAAGGGAAATTGTCTGACTGGCTTAGTGCTTCCTGCCTAAGGTCACAGGTAGGAACAAGAGACAAGAGGTGGGGCACAACCTACAAAGCATGTCCCATAGTGGAAACATAAGGCAGGAGGGAGGGCAAAGACAGAAAAGCGATTAGCATAATTAACCATGTAAGGATAATTAACAGCACCCTTGGGAGGACGGGGTTGCACCCATGACACCTCAGACCAGGGTGTGGACCTTAAACAGCTGCAGGTGTCAACTCAAAAGAAGGGAGGATTTTTCCAACAATTAGAGTTGCGCAAAAATGGAAGGGGTTTCTTGTGACCTGGTAAGCGTTACCTCCATGCATTTGAGAAAGGAGTGGGTGAGACTCCATACTAGAGACATTGCAGAGGAGATTTGAGCATGGATGGGCATGTGGAGGGGGAAGAGAGAGTCTTCTGCACCCCCTCCCACCCCCACCAGCACTGAGATTTCAAGGCAAAGACAAAGTTGTCAGGATACTGGCTCTAGATGGATCATGGAGAAAGAGGTTGCTGCCGGATGTCCGAAGTTCTTAGGTAGCCAGCACTTCCTCTTTAGGGACACCTACTGCCTGGTGATATAGGGAGAACGGCTACGTGCAGAGTGAAAGCATCCTCCTCTTCCTGGGCCAGCCCCTGGCAGTGCTGGAACACCGGACTCCAAAAGAAAGGGACCAAGGGAGTGTCAAGGGGACTGGAATAGTCAAGGACTTCTAGACAACTGGAGGTTTTTTGGCTATTACTGCTACACAGGAAATGGAGGCCCAGAGTGGGAAAGGCTATGTCAGGCCAAAGAACTGGTTAGTACCAGAGCCAGTACAGCAACCAGGTCTCCTGACTTCCTTTCTACCACTTCTTTCCTCTCCGTTCCTTCTTCCTATCAGCAGGCTTGTTATCGTGGGGGTCTACCGGGATACCTTTGGGTGGGTGCTGGAGTCAGACAGGGGGTGCCTGGGTGTGAGCCTACACAAGCTTCCCATTGGCCACCTGGCCTTGGGTAAATGAACTGAACTTCATCTTTCTTGTCTGCAAATGGTAATGCTGAGGATTAAAGATAGTACAGGTGAGCAGAGGGGCTGAGTAAATGGTAGCTCTGGTTCAGGATATTCAATAACAATTCTCTGTGTGTGTGTGAAGCGCTCTTGTGTATATTCCTTGGGGAATGTATAAGCCAAGTGCAGATCAGGGAGAAGACGACTCAGGGAGGATCACTTACTTTGCATCTCAAAGGTCATTTGGAGACTGAACACTAATTGGTGATGACGCGCGTGTTTGCAGGGCCAGTGCCCACGGATGGCTGCAGTGAACCATGCTCCCCCGGGGCCCATCAGCCTCCCAGATGGGTTCATCACTGTTGTCATTCTTATTATGGAATATTCATGAAGTTCCTACTGTGTGCCAACAGCAGCTCACCTACCACATGGCCCCTGCCCTGGAAATGCGAACGGCTTGTGAGAAAGCAGTTCATCAGATTCTCCCATGATGACGAATCAGGAAAAAATGTTTAAGCACAACCTGCAAGACAGTTGTCTTCACCTCCCTTTTGAACCTCTTGAATTAAATGAAACCACGGCCCTGCCAGAGACGGTGTTCTGTCCTTTTGACTGGCTTTCTGCCACATCATAGAAGGCTGCTTGTGACAACAATTTGGGCACCCCAGTGGCCCAGCTGGCCTCCCTCAGGCTTCTCCGTAGAGCCCAGATGAAGTCTTCAGGGTGATCAGTGCTGCGGAGTTCAGCGGGTTAGCTGGGAAGTGTTTTGCTTCTACGAGCCAGTGACACCAGTAAGAGAGCAATGTGGGGCCTCAGCTCCAGTTTGGTTTTAAATAGATTTTGGTCTAAACGTATTTTTTTTAATATGCAACAATTGGGTTAGTCTAATGACAAATGCCATCCTCTACCATGGCCAGAGCAACATGCCATTTCCATTAGGAGTAATGTTTCCTGGCCAGATTAAAGCATGGAAAATAATTTTTGGTCATCAACAATTCCCTTCAGTTTCACTGATCTGATTATACTTAGCAACGGAAAGAAGAATTTACAAATTAGATGCTGTTCTCTATTTATTACCAAAATGGTTGCTTTCCACTACATCCAGGAGATACAGTTGAGATCTTATTAAGTCTCAGCTTGTGATAACATTGACTCCATAAATCTCCAGCACAGCCAGTGAATGAAGCAAGCGTTGCGCTGAAGGCCACATAGTGAAGAAAATCAAGTCTCTGCCCTCTTTGCAGGGGACTGACCTTTCCAAGCCTCAAACACAGCCCACTTTCTGGTCCTCAAGAAACAACCTGGAACATATTGCTGGCTGTCTTGTAACCACTTCCTGTTACTCTCAGCTGGTTAGCTGGCCTTCTTCAGATAGAATAAAAGAAGGATTATTTCCAACACCTCTTATTTAAAGAAGAAATGGGAAAAGAGGTGCATACATAAAGAAAATCATCATGGAATAGTCCTGTCTTCCTTGAAATTAAAATGTTAATAAACAAGAAATGGCAGATGAAAAATTAATGTGTGTGTCTAGCTCATTATATACACTCTGTTGGACCAGATCTAGCCCAGTCTGGTTTTAAATATGACATAGTGACAAAGAAGGCACAAGTCATCTGTCCCCAGAAGCAGAACCCTAAGACTTTCCAAGTCAAGTCTGTACTACTTTTGCCCAATTTCTCACCCCTTAGGCAACTAACATTCATTGACTGCCTCTGCACCAGGCTCAGTTGGTGTTGGGAAAATAAAGTTCCCCACCCTTAAGAAAGTAAAACTCAGCAGCTAGTCTGAGAGAGATCAACCTGTAGACACAGTTGATGGCTTACAGTAAGCATGATTATGCAGGTATGGAATGGGGATTTGGGGAGCACAAAAGAGGGAGACTCTTCCAGGGAAGAGGGGGTGGGGAAGGCAGGCAAGGCAGAGAGGGAGGAGATGGCTGAGCTCATTTTGAAGTACATACAGTAGATGGTGGGGCACGACTTTCTATACAGAAAGAGCAGGGTGTACACAAGCGTGCAATGGATCTTTGGAGTCAAGACTTGGCTTTCAGGGTACAGGCGATCTTGTAGGAGACCCAGCGCAATTCCAGGGGTCTAGGGACTGCAGCATTCAAGAATCAACTAAATTCCTCTAGGGTCTGATGGACTGGAACATTCCAGGTTTGGCTTATACTCCTAGGGCTAAAACTCATGCATGTCAACTCAGGACTACAGAAACAGCTGTCTGATCTGACCCCCTGATCTCACAGACAAGGCAGCTGGGAAAGGCAAATCGCCAATTGGTTATTGAAGTCAGGTTGTCTGTAGGCTCCTGAAGTTCCACTACAACACTCATGCATCTTGTAAGGAGAGAAAGATGAGAGCCATTTATCTCGTAGTGCTGTACTCTCAACTCATCTCATCAAGGGGTATGACTTAATGGATTAATATAATTAATTAAGGGATTGTGGAGATTATAATTAATGGAAATGATTTTCGAGAAGAACCTCTGCAGTTTTGACAGAGGCTTAGTTCCTTCTTGCTGACAACCTGGGCATTCTGCCTGATCGTGAGGGACAGACCGCCATAACCTCCTACTCAATGTAGCAGGGCTGAGTGATCTGTGTGCCAAGGCGCTTGGGGGCCCCTCTCATACTGGGCACCTCTCATGGCAGCCCAGTGCTCTCCCCTCAGGGACAGTAGAGATCTTTTCTTCAGCCTCTGAGATATCACGCCCAAGCCTCAGCTCACTGCTGGACACAGCTGATCTTAGCAAATATTAATAAGCACAGTGAGATCATAATTGTGATATCTCCTGACTACAAAGGGTCCTCCGTTTCTTCTGGCCCCCATGTCGGGTCTGTGTGAGCCTGTGTCAGTACGTGTGTGGGTACACTTGCATTTTGTTATTTCCAGGGAATTCTGTTAACATAACTGGCCTGACATTGGATACCATCATTATATCCCATGAGTCACTGAGATGAGCGATAATGGTTGGGCAGGCTGATTTGAGCTTGGAATAGAGGAGGTAAACAAAGGCTTTTTCCTTTAAAGTCAGCCTGTCAAGCATATAATTGAGGCTTTTCACCTCTTCAGGCAGTCACTGAGAACAGATTTATTCTATCATTTCCAGGCAAGACGCACCGTGCAGTTGTAGTAATTCTTTCACACCTCTGGCCTATGGTTTTGTCTTCTCTTGATCTCTAATCTTGGGATGCTGTGTCCCTGTGAACCAGGCACTCACTCAAGTCCCCAGAATAAAGCACAGGGTATGTCAGTTAAAACCAATCTTAGGCCAGGCAAGCAATTTTTAAAATCTGATTTAGGGAGCAGCAAAGGTGCCTCTGTCTAGACAATAAAAAAATGTTAATATCCTTCCTTATTTGTAAAACAAAACAAAACACTGAATAATCTTATCAAAATTTAACTAACTATATTTGTGGAAAGGATAAACCTTTAAACTTCTCTCTCTTTTTTTTTTTTTTTTTTTTTTTTGACAGGCAGAGTGGACAGTGAGAGAGAGAGACAGAGAGAAAGGTCTTCCTTTGCCATTGGTTCACCCTCCAATGGCCGCCACGGCCGGCGTGCTGCGGCCGGCGCACCACGCTGATCCGATTGCAGGAGCCAGGTACTTCTCCTGGTCTCCCATGGGGTGCAGGGCCCAAGTACTTGGGCCATCCTCCACTGCACTCCCTGGCCACAGCAGAGAGCTGGCCTGGAAGAGGGGCAACCGGGACAGAATCCGTCGCCCCGACCGGGACTAGAACCCGGTGTGCTGGCGCAGCAAGGCGGAGGATTAGCCTAGTGAGCCAGGGCGCTGGCCTAAACTTCTCTTATCCAATTCATCTACCTACTGGGTCACGCCAGCAGATCATTGCTGGGGTTATATGAACTAAGTCCAAGTTGCAATGACTGTATATGTTTATGACAGAACGAACAGCTAAATCCATCTTTTCTTTCATTTCTTACCTCTTAGGCTATCTGAAAACAGAACAGTAAGTGGAAGAGGACATCTGGTCTACCTTGGTGCTCTCAGCAGAGACTACTCATCTGCCAGCTATATAACTAAAGACTCAGGAACTTCCCTGTCAACATATCTTTTTTTCTCATTCTTTCTTTTGAGGAGGGATGGATGGTTCTGTTGCTGCAGGTGTGAGTCCTGGTGGTGGATCCACATGAGGAGCAGGAGGAGTAAAGCGTATGGCCTTCTTGAGAAAGTCCAACTTCAGGTTCAAAGTCAGATGTTTGGAAACGAAAAAAAATTGCCTGCTTTGTTCCAGGAGGGGCTTGCACAGGTCCCATTATGCAACCTTTGAGCATGTGATTTGGAGAAAGTGTTGACACCTGTCTATTTCTAAGAGAGACTGAATTTAAAAGCACCAATCCGATCAGTTGGGAACAAAAAGCCCAGATAATTGTCTTGCTAAATCCCAAGATTAGAGACCAACAGCACTGCCCATCGGTAAAGCACAGCTGGAAGATGTGTGGCTCAGAGAGATAAGGAGATAGGTAGGTGGGTGGATGGATGCATAGATAGATAGATAGATAGATAGATAGATAGATAGATAGATAGATATCCCATCCCTGGTTCAATCCTCCGGTGCCTGCATAAGATGACAGCCAGAATCTAAATTGAGGTCTCCCATGTAGGTGGCAGGAAACCAATTACATGGACCATCACCACTGTTTCCCAGGGTCTGCATTGGTAGGAAGCTGGAATCAGGAGCTGGAAATGGGAGTGGAATACAGGCATTTTGATATGACATGTAGGTGTCCTGACATCTTAACCACTAGGCCAAACACCCACCCCTGCCTCCTGTTCTAAAGAACTTCTTTTATCCCCTCATATCACCCCCTTTATTAAGCAAATTCTGTTGTTTCTGATCAGGCCTCATTCGTATCTCATCAAGTGGCTGCCATACAAAGTGATCACAGTGATTAATGGTCCAGTACCTATAGCAGGCATTACAGTTGTTTAAGAGAACAGAATCTTGCATATGATAGAAGGGCATGACTCTCCTTGGGAACGTGAGCTGCGGGCCTGTGTTTTCCTTCCATGCAAGGCTCCTGAAGGTTGGCATCATCCAAGCCCCATGTTCAGTGTTGCTGTTCACCTTTTTTTCCCCACCAGTCACATGATCATCAGGGCGGGGATTAAATGAGATGGCATTGCTTGGAATTCTAACATATGCACCTTGTAGGGACAGGGGCTGGCTTGTTGGATGTTTATTGTCATGAATAGAAAAGGGGCCTCTGAACAGCGAAGGGCCAAGGGCCATGACAGTGCTTCCACTGTTGAGTGGACAAAACAACTCGTGGGAGGAAGCCCTCAAGGTCATGCCATTGCTGTAACCCCTCCACCAACCTAGCACTGGAAAAGCACAGCTCCTTATACTGGAGACTCCAGGGCAGTGTTCAGAGGCCTGCCAGCCTTGGGACTCTCCTGCTGGGTGTGGGCCTCTTTCCACCACTTTCAGGCCTTCCAGGCCTTTTCTTTGGGTCTCCCCACCTCCAGCCTCTCTCTCCTTCCAACCCATCATTCCCAACCAGTCACACAGTGAACCTTCCAGAGTGAACTTGCCGTTCCTCTGCCTAAATCCCTTCCAAGCCTCCTCTTTATCTGCAGGATAAAGTGTAACTCCGGGGCCCTTATTGGGCCAGGTCTCAGTCTTCCATGCTGGCCTGATCTTTGGCTTCTCCCCTCTGCACCCTGAAGTCACAACAAAACATGCACACTTCCGTTTTGTTTCCTTATGTGTTTTTACAATCTGTTTGTATTTATTTGAAAGAGAGAGACAGTTCTTCCTTTCACTGGTTCACTCCGCCAAATACAAGAAGTAGCTGCAGACGGGCTGGCTGAAGCTAGGATCACAGAACTCAATCCTGCCACTTGAGTGGCAGGAACACAGCTACTTGAGCTACTACCAGCTGCCCCTTCCCCAGGGTGTACATTATCAGGAAACTGGAATCAGAAGTAGAACTGGAATTGAAACCCAGACACTGATGTGACAGGGGGCATCCCAAGCAGTATCTTAATGACTGCCCCACATGCCTGCCCCTCTTGCCTTCTTTTAAAAATTATTTTAGCTGCATTACTTTGCTCATGTAGTCTCCTGAGTTCAGAATGTCCTTTCTCAACCTTTTGTCCATATGACCTGGGACCAATCTGTGGTAGAGACACTGCTAGGGGTCCACTCAGCCCCAATCCTTTTGTCTCGCTGGGCACTTAGCTACATGCCATTTGCCAGGCACCCTGGGAGGTAGGCAAAACTGGTACCTATGTTCTGGCCAATAGAGCGTGGCAGCAAGTAATACCTGCACTCCTGGACCTGGCTGTTAAGACCTCCAGCATCTTGTTCATCCCCGCTTCAGTTGGCTGGATGCAGAGGACCAGGGCCATGTCACGTGAGGGAAGTGCCCTGAACCTGAAGACAGTGTGCAGTCCAACTCCCCACCCCACATTTCCACTGTTCAAGTGACTGAGATTGGATCTAGGGGGCGCTTGTTTCAACAAGGAGCCTATGCTGACTGCTAGGCCTCTTCAAGCACCACTCTCTGGGGAGACGTCCCCCACCCACCTTCCTCCAAACGCTCTCCTCTCTGTTTCACTACAGTATCTTGTTTCACCTTCAAGTCAGGGCAGAGACTGGGTTTTATCCTCCTAGAATTCTGAGTGTGCAGTGGGCACTTAAACATGAATGCACCAATGTCTGCCAAACCCATAGGAGGTGTGAATGTGGCCTGGCAGTGTGTGCCTCCAGGAGGTCCCCCAAACACTCAGTGTCTACTCCTCTGAGGTCCATGACTCCAGCTTCTGCATTCTTTCCTCTGACTCCAGATTCCGTGGACCACAAGTCAGCCTCCCACGCCACACAGTCCAATGATGGAAAAACAGTGCGAGCCTAATCTCCCTCCATTACCAATGACATTTTCCACATCAGCAAGTGACCTTCTGACAGATGATACATGTTGGTGTAGTGTGCTTTTCACCTCCTTGTGCAGAAGGGAGGGTGGCTGAGCACTAATGATTGGAGGGAGGAGATCAGAGAGAAATTTAGGAAGATTCATCTCCCGCAATCCCTCTGCTGAGCTACGTTCTGCTCCCATCTGCGTCAATGTTTAAAAAGCACCAGACTTAGGGCCACAGTTGTGGCGTAGCAAGTAAAGGCACCGCCTGCAGTGTTGGCATCCCATATAGGCACCAGTTCAAGATCTGGCTGCTCCACTTCTGATCCAGCGCCCTATTAATGCACCTGGAAAACGGAAGATGGTCCAAGTGCTTGGGCCCCTGCACTCATGTGGGAGATCCAGAAAAAGCTCCTAACTCCTGGCTTTGGCCTAGCCTGACCATTGTGGTCATTTGGGGAGTGAACCAGCAATGGAAGATCCTCTCTCTCTCTCTCTCTCTCTCTCTCTCTCTCGATCTCCCTCTGTGTGTGTGTGTGTGTGTGTATGTGTATGTGCATTTTTCTCTCTCTGTGTAACTCTGACTTTCAAATAAATATTTAAAAAAATTTTTTGTTCTACTTAATACTATTGATTGAACTCTGTAATTAACACACAATTATTCTTAGGTGTTTAAATTTAACTGAAAAGTGATCCCTGTTAAATATAAGAGTGGGAATAAGAGACAGAAGAGATGTACAATTTGGGACATGCTCAAGCTGACTGGCCCCAAATGGTAGAGTTAGAAACGTGCCAGGAGGCCAGCGCCATGGCTCACTAGGCTAATCCTCCGCCTTGCGGCGCCAGCACACCGGGTTCTAGTCCTGGTCGAGGCGACGGATTCTGTCCCGGTTGCCCCTCTTCCAGTCCAGCTCTCTGCTGTGGCCAGGGAGTGCAGTGGAGGATGGCCCAAGTACTTGGGCCCTGCACCCCATGGGAGACCAGGATAAGTACCTGGCTCCTGCCATTGGATCAGCGCGGTGCACCGGCCGCAGCGCGCCGGCCTTGGCGGCCATTGGAGGGTGAACCAACGGCAAAGGAAGACCTTTCTCTCTGTCTCTCTCTCTCTCACTGTCCACTCTGCCTGTCAAAAAAATAAAAAAAAAAAAACAGTATTTTACACTTTATGTTTTTGTGTGGGTGCAAACTGTTGAAATCTTTACTTAATATATACTAAATTGATCTTCTGTATATAAAGATAATTGAAAATGAATCTTGATGTGAATGGAATAGGAAAAGGAGCAGGATATGGGAGGGTTGCGGGTGGGAGGGAAGTTACGGAGGGGAAAAGCCATTGTAATCCATAAGCTGTACTTTGGAAATTTATATTTACTAAATAAAAGTTTAAAAAGAAAAACAGACCCAAATCAAATCACTAAGTGAGCACAGGCAGATCCTTCTGCCAAAAGGCCCCGTGGCTTTGAGGGAGGAGACAAGACTTGTCCAAAGACATCATATATTAGCCTCTTTCTGAGGCTGCCCCTTGTCAAAAGACCCCCTCCTCCTAGGTCCCCCACAGTGTTGAGGCTCCCAGGATGATCAGAGACTCCAAAGTGAAGACTCCATGGCAATGCAGGATCCTGCATCAAGAGACATGCTCTACCACATTCCTTGACTGTACTTGCCAAGGCAGGGATCCCATTCCCGAGCACTCAGGTTGGCCAATGACCTCCTCTAATTGAGTCCAAAGGAGACAGCCAGGCCTTATAACTGGTATGACACCTTCTGAGGCCTACCCAACTGTACGACACAGACCAGTGAACTTTCCCGAGTCTCAGCTTTCCCCTCTACAAAATGGGCTAGTTGTCCCGTAGGAGATGATCTGTGCCTTGCCTACCTTCTGTGAAAGGAGAGGGTATGTCCCCTCTCACGCCTCTGCCCTCTCACCCTGAAGGGCCCACTGGAGGCTGATGGGTGCCCACTACCCAACCTCGGAATCCAAAACCTGGCTCCACATGAGCTACATAACAAGGACTCTACTTCAAAAAGAGAAGGCAGGAGTGAGGAAGGCTGTCCCTCGCTCCACAGACTTCCCAGCTGCCTCTGCTAGTGGCCTCACCATTCTACTTCCTTCCAACCCTTCCTTCTAGGCCCACTTTCTCAACACTGTAGTCCTTTCTGCCCACATCGTCAAGCACAACACCTTCTCGAGGGCCTACCCAAAGTGTGCCTAAGACGAGACAAAGATGAATTCACCAACTAGGTAAGCGTGTAGGGCTGGCTATAAGACAGAAATTCTCTGCACGCTCTGTACTGCATTTGCCAAGCAGTGCTCTCCATGCTGGGCTGCAAGGCTGGGTGGGAGTCCATGGGGGGCGTATCCTGGCAGGGAGGGGAGACATGCATCGGGGTTCAGAGGCAGGGAAGCTGCAGGGGTGCTGGGAAAAGAAGCAGCTGTCTGATTTGCTGCAGGGAAGCAGGGAGGAAGAAGGTCTAAGCCATTTGGCTGGGGTCACAGCAGAGATACCTGGACCCCCATGACTCTACATGGCAGCCATGGAGGGACTTTGGAGCTTTCAAACAAGGGAATGGCATGGTCATCTCTGGAAATACTAATCTGGCTGCCTGTGGTTTGCATGGGAGGCAAGGCAGTGAGGTAGCTCCTAGTCCAGGCCCCTAGTCAGGTATAGAAAATGGGAAGACAACACGGCAGGGCAACTGATCAGAACGCAGGATCTGCTCACAATGTGGGGGTCACAGATGAAAAGGGAGAGAAGTAAGGAGGAAGAAGAGGGCTTGGCAGCCTGGCTCAGTGAGAAGATGGTGAAGCTGCCGGAGAGAGCAGTGGGCTGGGAATGCCTGGCTTCGGGCTGAAACCTGGCTGGGGGACAGAGCAAGCCCCGCTCCTGGACTGGAGAAGAGGGCCTTCCAAACCCTCCCTGCCGAGAACTCACAGCCACGCTCAGATGTTCAAGGGTGAACAGCCTGCCTGCCCTACCCCCACCCTGCTGGGAGTGGTGAGGGTGGCTGGCTAGAAAGCCCAGGAATGTAACTCCCACCCACCAGCTTCAAACCTCAGGAGAGGCCCTCGTGGCTCCCTGCTAAGTTCTGGCCCTCAGAAACCATTGTCTGCATGGCACTGGCCCGGCCCCTGCCACACCATGGGCCCTCGACACTGCTGCACATGAACCACAGACCTTAGACCAAGGTCAAGGCAGGCAACTGAAAAGGGTTAAGAGTCCCTCCCCTGGCACCTTTCCAGCTGGTGCTGACCCTCTTCTCCATCACAAATAGAACCATTTGCGCTCTGGAGTTTGCCAGGCTCGTTATTAGGGTTCGGTTTGGGGCATTCCCCTAAAGTCACAGCCCTGTGAGTGCTAGTGTCTGCACTGAGCATGGCAGTTTCTGCTCCCTGCATCCTCCCCACGTGGTCCTGAGCTCCACAGGGATGCAGAGCTTCTTTCTGTCTTGAGTGTGAGCTGTGAACTGGGGGCATCACTCATGTGCCTCCCGAGGGGACAGGTGAACTGACCACTGGGCAGATCTGCTGATCTCATGCCAGCCACAGGCAAGCCACAGAAGGCTCTCGTTCAAACGCTATGTGTTTCCCACCTCGCAACCTTCCAGAAGCACACAACCATCATTCCATGAGAAGACTGGCATGTGGGTTTTGCTTTTGGAAATGCTTGACAGCTCATTGAGACTGGATGGCATGAGTACTGCTCACTGCACACTCACCATGGAGTAGAGGCGGCTCTTCGGCTCCCTGGAGTCAGACAGGACAGTGGTCAAGGCGGATGCACCACCTCTGAAAATGCCCCATCTAGATCACTGACCACCCAAGGAGGGACTGTGCACAACACCAAGTGCTTGGGAACCTACCACTGGGAATCATTACTACCAGAACCACAAGACTCCGTTCAATGGTCTCACCGCAGAGCCCCAGGGTAGAGAAACCCCCACTAACCACCACTGCCTTCAAGGTACAGCATGATCTCCTTTCTTAGGAACTCTGGACACTTCCCACAGCATTTCAACGTTTCTGCCTTGGCCACCAGCCCTCCATGCCTAGTCATTTGTTTTCCAGTGCCACTTCCAAGAATGGAGAGTGACTTAAAGCGACTGAGATGCAAATGTGTTCGCTAAAGGAAATGACTTTGAAAGGAAGTTCATTAACAAACACTGTGAACAGAAGGATGAGCTTACTCAAATCTGGGATAGTCTGAGCATACCTATTCTACCAGCTCAGCGCCAGGTGAAGGACACCTTGCCAGAACTCCATCACAGCTCGCACACACACTTGGGCACACTTGGCTTTTATGTGTTAGAACATTCCCTAGCCCTGGGCTATGGCAAGTACAGTGAGTTTTAGGTAGCCCCGCCAAGGCCCCTCAGAGTAACCTGGCAGACAGGATGCTATGAGCAGTTATAATTCCATAAGACAGGTACAGAATGTGCCCCAGGAATCCTGGGAACATGGAAAGAGAGAGAGTTAGGGAATGCGTTAGCCAGGGATGTGCATGGTGTGGTGGGCAGAGTCCTGTTTGGGACAATTGGAAGACCTGAGTTTCAGTGCTGGCTTCTCTAGCAATTAGTCTAGGTAGTTATTTTCCAACTCGGGCTCCAGTTGGCTCACCTGACCTCAAATGTAACTTCCCAGCACTCAAGTGTGAGGGCTCTGATTAGGACCAGCTGAGACTTCATTGGAGGCAAAGGAGGAATTTCTGGGTTGTATATGAAGGCATCCACCCTCTCTGAGCGGCACAGGGTCAGGGCAGCCCTCCAAAGCATGATGATTTAAGAATGCAAAGGAAGAACCAAGGGAAACAAAAAAGGTAATGTGTTATCTCAAGTAGACTGAGCCAGGTACTTCATGGGATTCAGCTGTAATCACCTAGACATGTGTCAGCCTGGCCATGAGGTAGGCCCAGGATAAATACTGATTGCATGGATTAGCATGCAATAAAAAAAAGATTAAATAACCAAGCATGTGTTCTTGACACATATATAATATAGAGAAGTGAAATTCACTTTACTGCTTGCAAGCCACATGGGGCCCTTTCGTGAGCAACCTGCAGCTCTCACAAGTCCTCAAATTTCTGTATTTTAGTAATGAATTATCCTCGGCTCTGCAGGGTTTTTCAGCAGCCATGTGGCTCTGTTGGTTAATGATGATTGCAAAAGTGGCTCTTGTGAGACATACCAAATACCACTGGTGTAAATATTTAATTCTGCCTATTGAGGTGGAAATGCTGTGTTTTGGTTCCATCGTCTTTCTGTCTCTTATATGTGCAGCCACATAAGTGTCTGTCTTAAACTGCAAGCTTTAGATGGTTAGGACTATATTTAAATTGCCTTAATGACATGAGAGAGATTTCCAAATGAACAGACATGTCATACATGTGTTCTTTCATCCTGAGGAGGAAAAAGAAAGAAGAAATTCCCACTCTGCCCCCTTCCTTATGACTTCTCCCTCTAATGTCTGGCCTTCGAACAGATGCAACATTGGAGCTGGAAAATGGACCTGATCCCTTGAAGCAGTGCGTGGTCGTTGCGCAGCAGTGATAGTCTTACAAACGGCACTTTCAAGGAGGACGCTATTGAGCTTGGAGGAGAAGCAGCAGTCATGAGAGTGATGAGACCTCAAATTACCCCAGATTTTACCCCAAGAGAAGAGAGGCATGGAAGCCAAGATCCATGAGGCTGTAGCACTTTGGAAGCTGCACACAGGGCGATGGTGCCTGCGCATGCCCCTTTCTCTTCTGCCTTTTTGGCTCCGAGATGGCTCTTGAGTATCATGTCTTCCTTTGCCAATTGCAGAGGCAAGGCCAAGTACTGACATGCCTGTAGGTGGGGACATAATGAAGGGCTGGGCTCTAGACAGTGTCCTCCTTAAGGTCACGGGTGCCCTGGATTGATAGGAGTCTCCTCTTCTCCCCTTCTGGTCTAGTCATGGCTAAATTCCTCCGATAGCTGGTGCTTAGACCACACTACCAGAACAGAAGGTCCGCAGAGAAACACTCAGTGCCATTGTAGGAAGAATATAGACTCAAGAGACTCACAAAGTCAGACTCTGATTTGCCATCAAGCTTTTGCCCCCCATCATTCCACCAAACAGCCCTTGTCAAAGTTCCAGTGACCCCCATGCCACTAAGTCTACTGGCTTCACCATACCTAACCACTGGCAGCACTGACACCCATTCCTCTGCTTTTCCTCCAAGCTCTCTGGAAATTTTCTAGATCTCTCTGGAGGCTTGTCCCTCATCACCCCAATCCCCAAACATCAGTAGGGCCCCTGGCTCAGTTCTTGGAACTCATCTCATTTCTGTCTACACTCATTTCCTAGTGATTTCACCCAGACAATTGGGTTTAAATATCTTCACTATGTTGTTGACTCCCCAAATTTTAATTCAGTCGCAGATCTCTTCCATTGCCTACTCAGAATCTCAACTTGGGTATCCAATAAGCATTTCAAACTTAAATGTCTGTAATGACTTCCCTGATATTCTTTTTAAAATGTAAATTTATTCATTTTATTTATTTGAAAGCCAGAGCAACAGAAAGTACGAGACAGAGATCTTCCGTTTCTGGTTCACTCCTCAAATGCCTGACACAGCTGGGGCTGGGCAAGGCTGAAGTAAGGAGACAGGAGCTCCATGTGGGTCTCCCAAGTGGGTCAGGAGACAGGAACTCTATCTCAGTCTCCCATGTGGGTGGCATGAACTCAAGTACTTGAGTCATCATCCGTTACCTTACTCCCCAGGAATATTTGCAGAAGGAGTTCGGAAGCAGAGGTGGGACTTGATTCCAGGTACTCTGTTATGGCCCATGGGCCTTCCTGGTGGTGGTTTAACTGGCTGTACCACAACACCCACCCCAACTTTCCTGATACTCTTCTCACAGTCCTCTTTGTACCATTAAAGGGCAATCCCACTGCTACCATTTTTCAGGACAATCGCCCTTGAGTTCCCTTCACTTCTCTGTCCCCCTCTCACATCCCATATCTGATATGTCAGTAAATGACGTCATTCTGAAGTTTTGCCATCACCTCCACAAGATACTATCATCTCCTGAGGCAGTAGCTCCCTAACTAGATCCCTGCTACGCCATTCCACTCCATTCATGGCAGCCAGGATCCTACTAAATGCATGTCAGATCATGTTCCTTCTCTGCATAAAACCCCCAAAGGCTACTTTATTCACTCCCAGCCAAGTTCTCAGAGCAAGTTACATGATTATATTCCAGTTCCCTTGGACTTCTACCACTCCCCACCATGTTCCCCACCATACAGCTGCATTAGTTTCCTCTCTGTTCCTTGGACACATCTGCCATGCTCCCACCTTGAGGCGCTTGTGTTGGCCTCCCTTCTGCTCGCATTGCTCCTTTTCTAAATATCTCTATGGTTCCTCTCCTTATCGTCTTCAAGTTTTCATTCAATTGCCACCTCCCCAGCGGGCTCTTCCCTGGGGGCTACCAGATCTAAAATTACAACCTCTCAACACTTCTGTGCCCCTAGCACTCTTTCACCTTTCTCCAGGGTACTTATCACTCTTCAACACATTATTTAAATATATTTTCTGTCTCCCCCCAGAATAGAAATTCCACAGGGGCAAGGATCTCTGACTACAATTTTTTTGTGGCTATATCACTGGTGTCTAGAACTGTGCCTGGCAGGAACAGCCTTCTATTTGTGAATGAATAGAGGGAGAGACGGGGGTGGGGGGGGCAGGATGGATAGATGGATGGACTGGAATATATGGTTGTTCATAATTTGATGGCCATTTTATGTACTGTATTTAAGGAAATGCCTCCCAATCATGTGCTTTGGTTGGCTATCTTCCCAAGTCCTGTCTCTTCTACTTCCACAGTGGCTCTTGTAGCTTTTCCTAGGAAAGTTGAATAATTGGGCTCCCATTAGCTGTGCTCAGCCACCATGTAAGACGTGACACTGAGTCTTGCCTGCACAGCAGCCACCTCTGTCTGGTGAGTGCCATACACCAGGGGCACCGGGTGTGTGAGGAGAGGGAGGACACTCCAGGTAAAAGCAGAGTCACCAGAACCACAGGCGGAATGATTATGCTTTTTTTCCTTCTTAAAATACTAGCTAGTTTTTGAGCTGACAAGAATTGGAAAATATATCATCCCATTACTTAGAAATACACCACCATTCAAAGATTTCAAAGACCAGACTCCTATACCACTGGAAACACTCATCTCCCCATAGCAGCACTCCCCCCTGATTTGTGTCAAAGGGCCAACTATGAAGTTCTAAAGATAAGTTGCCAAGCCACAGACTTGACTTTTCTACAAGTCTATCAGGGCACAACTCCTTAGTTACTAAGTCACATCAACTCTACTTTTAGTGGGATGTACGTGAAAGACAACCCTTTCAACTCTTTTCCTGGCTCCACCCCTAGGATTCCCACATTCTGTTTCATTGCATGTATCTATCTGACTCTCTACCCTCTGATTTTTTTAGATGGTCAACCCATTTCCCCATGTCCCTGCAACTGTTCAACCAGCATTTCCACTAATGAAGGAACCAGGTTCCCATTCCAGGCCTCTTAGGACAAGGCTGGCCAAGGACAAAAATGGATCCACAAGGCTCCTCCAGCCATGAGGAAGCCACACAAGCAGGGAGGAGCAGAAGACTCCAGAGTCACATTTTGTCCCTAACTGGACTTATGACAGTCTTGGCAGAAACTGACTTTTGATTGTGGTAGGCAGTTCACTATACTCTTCTCAAAGCTTGGCCAGAAATCTGGGTAGAGGAGCCCTGTCAGTGTGATGGCCCCAGCAGCCAAGATGGTGCACCATGCTGGAAAGTCTCCTTGGAATTTACTCAGCGCATGGCAAGATGGAGAAACAGCACACTTCCCCCTTGGAAGCTCTTACTGTAGGCAGAGAGTAGAATAATGATGTGTCTCCCCGGATCGTGACTGGCTGCTAAGCAAGTGGTGGGTAGCACACATTTGAAATAGCACATGCAGAAAAAATGCTCATTGCCATTAATCACGAGCCAGAGGCCCCATTTTGACTTAAGCTAGAGCAAGGAGCTGAGATACCGATCCCTACGTTGTAGAGATAAGCTTCTGTGCAGCTCACAGGCCAATTTATCTATTTACTATACCACTCAGTGCCACCAACTAATCAACTGATCTGCAGTTCCATCCACAGCACAATAGAAGCTGTCAGGCATTTTCCCAGAAAGACCCTCAATGGCATCATTTCTCATTGTTCTAATCCATCAAAGGCCCCATTTTCCAACTTGCAAAACTACTTAGCAAAGCATGAAGGCCTCCTTGGGTTATTAAATTATGTTGTTACCAGTCCTTTGCCATTCGTGTGCTTTAATTCTGTATTTGTACCTTGAGCATAGTTATCAGAAAGGGAGTAACTGATAGATTTATTAAATCAATCACTGAAATGAGGGAGCAGAGATTCTGCATGCTGTTAGCATCTTTGGTTGTCTTCCCATCTTCCTCCAGCTACCCCTTCTTCTAGTGTGTACCTTAGCCCCCCCTCCCCCCCCAGGAAAGGCTTCTGGCTTCCTATCTTTACTTGCATGCCTACATATAGTGCACATCCTAATCAGCCCTTTAACCTGTTTGGTGCCTTGACTTTTCTGGATGCTCAGTGTTCAAGAACCTGTTCCTAAACTAGGCTGGACAGAAATGCTCCCATCCAAATATTAAAATGAATGGGAAGGTATTGCATATAGAAGACAGAGCAAAGGGTATGATTAAAGTCACAGAAATCAAGTCCAAATGATACAAAGTATAATCAGAGCTGGCCCAGTGGTTCTCAAATTAGCCACACATCAGAGTCACTTGGAGGAATTATTAAAACAGACTCCTGGGGTATGCACTGTGGTACAACAGGTTAGGCTACTGCTTGGTACACCTGTGTCCCATATTGGGGTGTGTGATTGGAGTCCCATGTATTCCATACTTCTGATGCAGCTTTCTGTTAATGTGCCTGGAAGGTGGTATTTTATGGCCCAAGTACTTGGGTTCTCCATGTGGGAGACCCTGATGGAGATCCTGGCTCTTGACTTTGGCCTGGCCCAGACCTGGCTGCTGTGGGCATTTGGAGAGTGATTCGGCATACAGAAAATCTATTTCTCCCTTTCTCTCTCTTTTCTTCTCTAACTCTGCCTTTAAAATAGATAAATAAATCTTAACATACACACACATGCACGCGTGCACACACACACACATTCACATTGCTGGGCCTCGTTCCAGAGATCTGGAGTGAGGGGGCCTGCGGGGGGCCCCAGGTGATGCTGATATTGCTGGTCCAGGGACCAGTTTGAAAATCACTGGGCTAATCTGATACGAGCCTCAATTTCCATGATTCAACATGATTAATACGCTGGTGAGTCAATAGCATCTGTCCCTCTCCTGTCTATTCCAGCAATAGTCTATCCAGCCACCAGCCTAATAAAACATCAGAAGAAGAGGTTAGGCTCCTTCTCTGTCACCTTGATTATACTCTGCCAAACTCCTCTGGGCCTCCCATCCTCCCATTTTGTGTCTCCCCAGACCCTTACGTCTAACCTCCCAGAGAGAAACTTTCCACTCTCTTTCCTGTGAGAAACCTCAACACTGCCTAACAGCGTGCTGCTAAGGGTGCTGGCGATTCTGCACAGGTATAAAGTTGTCCACATAGCTGCCTGATAAGAATGTCTCCTTTCCAACAAACCTGGAACCTGGAGGAAGAGGAGGATGTCTGATTCAAAAAAAAAAAAAAAAAAAAGAATTCACTTCACAATCTCAAGTGTCTTTTAAGGTCAAAGATTCTAAAAGGAGTGACAATAGCAATTATTTCCCATCTGTGACTAATTCCCATGAGTAGCGAATGATTGCAACGAGACAACTGTTACTCCAGGAAGAGAAACCACAGGCTGCAAAGAAAGGTGGTGGTAAGAGTTTCCTGCTGTCTCTTGTCTTTTCCAAAACCCGGCCCAAGGACACAGGATGGGTGCTCACTGTTTCGGGGTTTCTCCTCATCCATGCCTTCATCCTCATTCTCAGGGTCGATGTCTTCTGCCTGAGTGATCCAGTCCAGGTAGCCTTTGAGGTCCTCTTCCAGCTGCTGCTTCTCCCGCAACTTCTGGAAATCTCCCCGAGCTTTGGCCTTCTCCCTCTCTTTGGAAAACTCTCTGGTGAGAGGAGCAGGCAAGGCGGGGGAGCAGAGAAGGGGTCGGGCATAGGAGGAGAGGTGGAGATAAGATGAAAGAAGAGTATTAATTGCTTTGCAGGGAGAAAGGTGCCACACGCCCTGACTTTCCACAGACAGCTTTCTCTGGCCAGCCCAGGTTTTGTTTCTATTCTCAAATAGATGGAGGAGTCACTGAGGGGGACATGGTTGACAAAGGCATGAGGTCCAAGGGCATGACTGAAGACTATTTCCCTTTTTTCTAGGTCATAATTATAGGCTTTGCCTTCTAATAAAAAATGTCCCCCCAAAGACTTCGAAAATTTTTTTTTCCAAACAGTAACTAAAAAACCCACAACAGTTATGGACAAGCGGTGTGCCAAAGTCCGCTCCCTCACACAGGGTCCACAGAGCTAGGGTGCGTGTCACTTGCCGCCTCTGGCCTCAGTGATGTCCTGTTGGCAGCTTGAGATCGGCCATGGTGGGAACGCTTACAGCAGGGAAATGGGCAAATGCTACAAACTGGAGCTTGCTTCCTCTCAGAGACTGGTAACTATTTTGCAGGACCTCACTGATGCAGGAACCAGGAAAGCTCTCACAACCAGAGCGACTCAAGCTCAACCTGCCCTCTTTGCATGCCTGGAGGGATCTCTGAACTAGAGGAGGCTCTTTACCACATGCAGATGAATGAGGATTCCCAGCACAAGAAAATGTCCTGGAGCTGCCCTTTTGGTTAAAAAAAAACCCAATAAGAATCTGAAAATACATAAAATTAAGATGACATCAAAGTTAAATGATGCATTCAGCTTAAAGTAGTAATGCATAGAAATTGGATCTGGTTTCAGATTTGCTAGAAGAGCCCACTGAATGATTTCTAAGAGAATAGTGATTTCTTTTCCATTTTTTATGACTCTCATTTTCTCTCTGATTTCCAACTGCACTTTCTGAGCAAGAAGAGGGCTGGCAGCAAAAGTCAACAACCAACAAGGCTTGTTCTCGATCCAAAGCAAGGCTTTGCCTTTTCTTCTAAAGTAGGTGTATAGCAGTGCTTTTGTCTTTGGAATGGGGTGTGTGTGTGTGTGTGTGTGTGTGTACATGCACTGGGCATCCAGGTTTATTCCTGGAGCCATGACTCCACCTTCTCTCACCAGTAAAGGCCTGGAGCAGCACAAGAGGCTGAACCCACCTTGAAGGAATTTCTTGCAGAAGCCAAACATCCAACAAACAGGGAGACAGAAGGCTAAGTCTGCCACCACGCAGCATGTCCCATCAGCACCTAACTGTCTAGTGTTCACATCCGCTTGTGCCACTTGGGAGAGCACAGTTTTCATGGTGAAATGGGGTTGGGGCTGGGGAGGGGTCTGGGGAACTCCGTAATTGGGGGAACATGGGGCTCTCAAGCTAATGAGTTCTCGTCAACTGCTGCCTTAATGATGCTCTGGTTTGGATTGAATTTTCTTCTTAAATTTGATTGAATCCAATTCTAATTGGATTGAACTTGCTATTTCTTGGGCTTCCTGCCAACTGACGGGTACCTTCATTTCCTTCCCAGGGAGCTTCATGCCAGGGCGGAGTCTGGATTGACAGCTCACAATGAAGATGGGAGCCTTGCCCTGTTTTGTTCCCTTCCTGCTGGGAAGATGCCAGCTCCCCTCCCCCCAAACCTTTATGCCCTGTTACTCCAAGCCTCCCAGGGGCTTGGTCATGCATTCTGAGGACAGCCAACTTCATAGAGCATTGCTCATCCTGTATGAGCCAACTCCAAAATTCATGTTTCAAGGCCCCTCTCCAGACTCTTTCTGCCTACACTCATTGGCAGTCTGGGTCCCTCACCTCTGGAGTGCGTCTGCGGCTTAAGTGGTGAATGGCTGAGGGCTCACCTGGACTTTTTGGGTGATTTCGCAGAGGGCTCAAATTCTGGTTACAAAACTACTGAGGCCGGCGCCGCGGCTCAACAGGCTAATCCTCCGCCTAGCGGCACCGGCGTGTACACCGGGTTCTAGTCCCGGTCGGGGCACCGGAGTCTGTCCCGGTTGCCCCTCTTCCAGGCCAGCTCTCCGCTGTGGCCAGGGAGTGCAGTGGAGGATGGCCCAGGTGCTTGGGCCCTGAACCCGCATGGGAGACCAGGAGAAGCACCTGGCTCCTGGCTTCGGATCAGCACAGTGCACTGGCAGCGGCGGCCATTGGAGGGTGAACCAACGGCAAAAAGGAAGACCTTTCTCTCTCTCTCTCACTGTCCACTCTGCCTGTCAAAAAAAAAAAACCTTCTACTCACTCTTCTTTTGTAGTTGGGGGGATAACTGGGATCCAGCTGGAGTCGAGATGTTGGGCCCAGTCTTGTTTTGCAGCACCTGCCCCATGGAATGAAAGCTGCCATCTATGAGGAACCAACGGAAACATCCATGGGGAGAAAAGGAAAATGAGGGTGCTGATGACTCGGACTGACCTTCAGATGTTTCTGTCATAGCAGCAGGATGTGTCTGGGGGAAGAATTAGGGGCACCGCCAGATTGGCACTGGCTCCCATGGAGGGTGGGCTGTAGGCGGGCTTGGGGCTGGAGGCAAAGGGAGCCAAGGTTCCCCTCCCCAGACTCCACGCGGTAAAGGATGTGCTGGGCAGCAATGTCTGGCTCTCTTTGTCTCCTTGCCTGGATGCCAGCCATGTGCAGCTCTAGGGACCAGGCCAATGAAGACATAAAGCCCCAGCCTGATG
Organism: Oryctolagus cuniculus; assembly: GCF_964237555.1. Classification (NCBI taxonomy): domain Eukaryota; kingdom Metazoa; phylum Chordata; class Mammalia; order Lagomorpha; family Leporidae; genus Oryctolagus; species Oryctolagus cuniculus. The sequence goes on along the minus strand of NC_091440.1, from coordinate 100,340,926 downwards.
GGCTGTGCTGGGCCCAGGGACCAAAGCGGGCAAGACAATCAGTCACAGCTGTGGGATTTGTCAAAAGGCAGAAGTGCATCTCCCATCAACAGGGAAAAATGAGGGATAGAGTGGAGGGCTGGGAGTTGGTGCACAGTAACACAAAGCACACCAAGGGAGAGGCTGCAGAAAATCCAATCCATATAGACCACACAGGTAACCAATTTGGCTGATAGCCATTATCTGTAGCTTCCATGCTTATGAATTTATCTGCCTGCTGAAATTTATTTGGAAGCCCAGAATCAATCCTCATGACACTTTCACAGTCATTTGTGTATGTGCATGGAGTGGCCATAGAGTCCCCTGCTCCCAGCTGAGCTCACACAAGGCTACACTCTACCTTTCTCGGTGTGACTATAAACTCTCTCATGATATAAACAGGGGTGCTTTCTACAGTCTATTTAGTGCCTTGCATTTCTGCACATTTTGTGCTTTGTTTGTGGGTGATTCCCCTGTTAAAAGTGGCCATCACACATGATGTTGAAGTGCCGTCTGGTGTTCCTAAGGAACAGAGGGTTGTGAAGGCCAAGACGTGCTCACAGGGAGAACACGTGTGCTAGATAAGCTTTCTCAGGCCCTAGGTGTGCCCATCGCCCAGTAAGAAAAGGATGGGTCAAGTCCCCATGGAATAGATCCTCCTGGCCTTTTGCCAGTGGAAGCCACATAAATGTAGCCCTCTAAAAACCAAAACGAACCAGAGTCCAGAGGCTTCAACATCATTACAGCTTCAAGTATACTTGCAAGAATTTCATTGTCACTGTTGTCATTTTAATTTGTTAAAGGCTGGAGATTGAAGTTTCTGGAGGGGAAATTAATTATAGTCTGATCGTTATCTCTATTAATACCAGTCCTGTAACTTGCACAGGGTGGATGTGAGTCCCGATAGACAAGGAATGTGGAAGCATTTTTGTAAAATTCCAAGAGATATACACTTTTAACACTAATTGCATCTGGCCTTATCAGAAAGGAGGTGTTCTGAATACATGAGGGCTCCAGGTTAAGGACACCTAGCCCTCTGGTGGCCAAACCCTCTTAACTTCTACTCTTGAACAGACGCTTTAAAGAGCGTCATCTTCTTTACCTTCATGCACACGCAAGGCAAAATTAATCATTTCCCAAGTGACTGGAGACATGATTTATGAGGATGTGCTGGGCTGTAAAATAATATTAACTCATGATGTCAAGTGTCACACTCCTCCCCTAGTCCCAGAATTCTCCCAAGGCTGCAGAGCCATTGACTCGGTGGCTGTGCTCTCTTCCAAGGGCCACTGCGATCTGCAGGCTGCCTCCCCACCCACCCACCCAAGGCCATGCTAGGTGGTGCCTTTGCAGCTTCCTCCTGGGCCTCTTCCGGGTTTCACTCACTGCGTCCAGTGGTCTGTCTATGTGTCGCTTCTGCTGCCTGTCTGCCCCTTACCCTTCCTACCACAGCTCCTGCTCCCCGTTCCCCACATAATGAAGAACATGGGATTGCATGGTCAATGAGTCTAGGAAGGGTATACCATGCAGGGTAGGAAGACAGGCTGTGGATTCACGCTGCTCCAGTGGAACTCCACCGTTCACCTGCTAGCACCTTCTAACCCTCACTTTTCTTCCCTGGGGGATGGAGCGCTGACTAGCACCTCCCTCAGAATTATCCTGAGCAGTGCATGAGTCAATCTCCCAGAAAGTATCGCCGAGCCTGGTGCAGGATGGTAGTGATGGACAAGGCTGTCATGGCAACAATGAAGTTCATGGGTCTCCAAGCCTTTTTTGAATGCTTCTGTTAGGTTGCCTTAATCAGAAGTATGACTCATGGGTAAACAGATGTTTACCTCATTCTTATGGTGCCCATGATGGCAGATGGCCTTACCTGTGGGAGCCAGGTTCCAAGACCCCCAGTGGATGCCTGAAACTGTGGACAGCACCAGACTCTACATACACTAAGTGTTTTCCTATACATTCACATCTATGCCGAAGTGTAATTTATAAATTAGGCACAGTAGGATATTAACAACAATGATCAATAGTGTAGTAAAAGTTGTGTGTGCGTGGTCTCTCTTTTGGCTGCAGTGGGGTGGGGGGGCAAGGATTTGCTGAACAGACGTATGATTCATGTCCCTGGCAGGACTCAGTGAGACAGTGTGATATTTCATCATGGTATTCAGAAGGGCAGTTTAAAACTTATGAATTGTTTATTTCTGGAATTTTCCATCAATATTTTTGGACCATGGTTGACCAGTGAAACTACAGGAAGTGAAACCATGGATGGGCGGGCTGCTATACATTGTCCTGGCTGACTTGACACTGTTACCACTACGTGGTTGGCCAAGTCTGCGTCCAGCTTTTGTCCCATTTACAGCAGCAGCCCTCAGCAAAGGAGGAGAGAGGCCTCTTCACCAGGAAGGGGAGCTGCTTGCCCACAGATGTCTCTTGCTTGGCAGAAGCCCTGGAAACCTTGGCAGATGTTCCATCAGCGATCCTGGAACTGCAGGATACAGCCTGCAGCTTCTGGATGGGTCAGGGAGCAGGTGCTGGGAAGGTCTCCAGGAAAGGCCAATGTCTCGACTGAAAGACCCATGGGTTCTGAGGTCAAACAGCCTTCACGCTCCTCTAATGAGTCAACTAAGGTTTCTGAGTATTGATATGTGCCAGGTTTAGGGCAAAGGGTTCTTAGATACCCTACCTCATTTGAACTTAGTCAGGCTAAGACACGGCTTTCAAAATGCCTTTTTCTCTAACACTTGGCAGCCACAGTCACTGCCTTCTTGGCTTTAGCCAGGAAGATAACTTCTCTGGCTGTGAGGAGAAACTCTGCTTCAGGAAGCCCTCCGGGGCCAGTCCTCATTCTCCACTTCTGATTCTGGGGAAAGAGGACGTTACTTGACCAGATTTGCTTCCTAAATTCTATGGCAGGAAAGTGCAATGCCAGGTTTTTTAACGTCTCAAATGCTGGCTTGTGTTACATGGACACTCATTCACTGTACAGCTAAGGGGTGCTGACGGAAGATGAGAGCCAGGCTGGACCACAGCTCCGGTCCTGCTGTGCTATTTACTAACATAGTGATGGTGCACATGCCACCAAACATCTCCAGGCTTATGTTCTTCTTTAAAAGGAAGGCCACAGCAGCTCTGATATCTGATGATTCTAGTCAATAATCCCTGTTGTGAAAGGCATCCAATGGAGAGGAATCATGGCAGTGGCAGCATCACTATTAAGCACTTACTACATACCTACCAGTCACTGTGCTGGACAATTAACATAAGTGACTTCATTGTTTCCTTACAACCACTCAAGAACTGATATTATTATCTTCATTTTTTCAGATGAGGAAACTAAAGTTTAAGAGGGGGAAGGGGCCCAGCATAAGCACCCAGCAAACGCAGAGCTGGGATAAACAAACTCCTGTTTCCAGTGGGGGCGATGAGGTTGACTTTTTTCCAAACCTGTCTTGCAGGTTTATATAGAAATGCAGGGCATTTTCTTGTGTTGGGACACAAAAATGAAACTCCCTCTACCCTCCAGGCAGTGATCAGGAGCTGATGTAGTCCTGTTTATTGCTTCTTATCCCTGGTGGAAGGTTCTAGGCTCTGGGGGGCTCACCTTGGCAAAAGAAGTGACATCCTCAAGGTCTCTACAGACTACTCACTGTGGGAGGGGGTGAGGAAGGAGCAGTTTCTTCTCCCACCTCCCTGCCCCCATTCCCAAGAGTGGACCCAACACCCTGCAAGATGTTAGGCCACTGTAGGAGGCAGGAGTCAACCTTCCCAGTTTATGCATTGAGTGAAAATGAAGAGAAATCTTTCTCCTTATGCCCAAACTGCTCCCAGCACAGACGTCCCTAGATACCCAGGAACGACTACTCACAGTAGCTGACCTGTCTCAAGCAGAGCAGAAATCGTTGACCACCCCTCCCCCGCCCCCAGCATAGCAAAGGCAGCAGAGGGTCACCTGTGAGCAGGTCGCCAGGAGCATTTAAGTGTCAGGCCTTGGCGTGGCTGGTATGGCCTTGTGAGAAATACGGGCACTACCCATGAGTCTCCACAGTGAAAAGGTGGCTGTCCTCTGGGCAGCTCAATGCTGCAACCGGAAGCTACTTCTACTACTCCTAGTGTCATAGGAGCAAGGTCTGGCATTAGACACATTTTACACTTGCAGCCAACTAGAGAAATTAAAGGGGAGTGTATTCTATCTCCTCTACTCTCAGGATTTAAACAGGAAAGTCCCCTTTCTGTTGAGAAAAGGAAACACCTGAGATGGATCGTTCAGCCTGGGAATTAAACTGAAGAGAATCAGATTTTCCTGTCTGTATCTGCTTATTTATCTTTTTAAACTAAACTCTTCTTACTCTGGTCTATTCACCTCTGAATAAAAGTGATCTGAAATCTTTGCTATGAGCCTGCCACACACTGTTACTGGTTCAAGAGCTCAGGCAAGTGTTTAACTGCAAGGGTGCTCTATGGAAAGCACACAGTCTGTGGATATTACCGGAAACTCCTGCTGCCAAACCCTCCCCACTCAAGGGCCTCCCCACAGGACTCCTGGGGCCGTGGTCACTACAGTACAAGAGAAGCAGCTTGCCTACTTGAACAGCCACTTGGGGCTAGGAGTGGGTGGCAAGCATCAGCAGGAGGCAGGTGGGACAAGGCAGCTCTCGCCAAAGCTCCTCTCCATTGTCAGCCCCAACTATTCTTGTATATTTGACCCTTTACGCAGCCAGGCCAAGGACATTCACTTCAAGGCTCCCCAGGTGACCCCTTATCCCAGGTTCATCATCCCAGAAAAACAGAATAGAGCCAGGAATAGCAGAAAGAATAAATAAAAATAAATGGAAAAATCGAGACCTTTTTCCTTGGTCCTGCTTACCCGCTAAGAACACCGAGAACCAAGTTAAGTACAAAAAATGACCCTATGATGATTAGTGTAACAAAATAGATCCAGGGCCAGTCCCTTCCTACGGCATCATTGACCTGGAAGAATGGAATGATAGTTAGTGAGGCACACACAGCAACCGAGCACGGCCAAGCGCCAGCCCCTGGCTCCCCAGACGCTGACCCGAGCAGCGCCGGGACCCGCGGATCCTCTAGGTGCAAATCAGAGGCCAAATAGCCTGCCCAGTCAATGGGTCAGAACTCGTGCTTGCATGGAGACTTTTTGTCCTGGTTTTCCTGGGCCTGTTAGGGTCCCATCCCTGAGGATCCTGGCCATGGACACGGTGGAACCTGGGACCTTGCTCGGCTGCATTGTAAGGGGGACATAGAAATGGTCAGCTTACCCGCTCAACACACCGAGAACCAGATTTAGAACGAAAAAGGATCCAAAGATGACCAGACTGACAAAATACACCCAGGGTAGCTCATAGCCCATAGCGTCCTGCATCTGGAAAGGTAAAGGAAAGGCAGGAAAGAGAGAGAGCAGAGTTGAGTTACAGCAAAGAGCAGGCAGAGCGGGGTTGAACGCATCTGGAGCAGACAAATGGGGCCAAACTCGACTTCTGTTCTCGCGGATCCGATCCACCGTGACTCTTATCATCATCTACAAACTACTCCTGCGTGACCCTGGCCTGAACTGCAGAGTGCCTTTGGAAGCTCTGCCTCCCGAGGACTCGCGTCTGGTTCTCTATTGGTTCATTTCCTGGAAAAGCAAATGTCTCCACCGTTTTCTACTCAGTTGTCTAAGAAGGTGGGTCACCTCAAAAATAATTTCTTTCAGCTTGGGATGGTTTTAACTCTGCTGCGCCCTGAGGCACGCTGACCTTGATGTCTACAGCGTGTCAGTTCTTGCAGACTGAGCGGGAAATTGGAAGCCTTAGAGGATTTGGGGAGAAGAAAGGTATCTTCCTAAAGGTCCTGCTGCCCGGACACTGGCTGGGCCCAGAATGTAGAGGTTCAACCTCAGGGTTTCAAGGTGCTGCAGGTGACAGAATAGGAAAAGCAGTCCTGTTGGTTTATGTCCTCAGAGAAGAGGCCCTGCACTTGGACCCGCAGCCTAGGTGACGACGATGGGGACCTGCAACTAACAAGGGTGGAGACGCTCGAGGCAGTGGTGCCTCTACAGCTGTGGGGAGCTCGCTGCACACTGCTCTTCCCGACTCCACATTCACTTAGTCATGGTAGCTTGACACTGGCCAACGCTGGTGAGGGAAGCATCCACACCATACAAGTGTTCAAGCAATACACTCAGGGGCTCCCCACCCCTCCCCCACCCCTCAAGCCCTTGTCCCTAGGAAGCAGCTGTAGACATTTACCAGACCAACACTGCCTAGCGCGTGGCCATGAAGAAAAGTCATAGAGCAAGCAAGTACTGTTTTTTTTTTTTTTTTAGGCCTAGCTCCCTAAAAATGAACCCCAACATTGTCCCTGTGAAATTAGATTATGGAAATCCAAATCCCTAAGAGGCAGGAGTTCCCTGAATGATTTGTGTCATTGGTTCTCCAAGTGTGATCCCATGGGCCAATAGCAGTGGAATCCCTCGGGAGAAGGATTAGCAAGACAGACAGCTGCGCTCTGTCCCCAAGATCTCACCGTGGCTCACAAAGCTGCCTATCAGTCATCCCACAGCTCGACAGGGGCTGAAATGTGATAGCCACCGCCATGAATTCTGCCTCTTGAGTCTCAGGTGAATACGATTTGCTGGGATAATAATGCCCTCAGCCTCCATTCATCTTAGGCTCGTATGCCTGAGTGGGATGGACACATCTCATGTTCTTTGTGTGCTGTGCATAAAAATGCCTGAGAAGTGCTGACAGCCTACCTAGTCTGAAGCATCATATCCCCTCGTCCTTGGCAAACCCACTAATACTTAGCAGGTATTACCATACTTTGACTAGAGAAACCCACCCAACATAGTGCAAATACTGTGCCGAAACTGGACTGAACGAAGTTAGTAGGGAAGAGTTCCTAACAGAGGAGGGGACTTCAAAACGTGCATGAAAGAAGGGAATTGAAAGATGGGTTTATTTTAGGGCAAATTCATTTGAAATCCAGGGCACCTTTTTTTTTTTGAATATGAATTTTCTACAGATGTTTTCTAGTGTCCTCTCTTGTATGTTCACTGTAACAACGTCACAACTAAGTTCAGGTTAGTGTGAGCTCATCAAACATTTCCATTCCAAACACACCCTGCTCTGTTTCTTCTCTGGGACTTGTCACTTTGCATAGTTCACTTATTTATTGTATTTATTACTTCTTGTCTGTCTTCTGTGTTGGAATGTAGCTCCAAGAGGATAAGCAGTTTGGGTCTCTTTTGTTTCCTGGTGAATCCCATGTGCCAAGAAGAGTACCTTGCATGCGAGTGGTACTCAGTACATGTTTGTTGAGTGAATGAATGGGCTTAAGTGTGTGGGGCAATAGGCACCCCTTGCTGGTAGGGGATACAGGTGCATAGAAGGCAACTACACAACAGGGTGGTAAATGCAACTGCAGGAGTAAGTATTCACAGTTACAGAAGCCCAAAGAAAGGCCAGTGCTATGGCATAGCAGGTAAAGCTGCCGCCTGCAGTGCCGCCATCCTATATGGGCACCGGTTCGAGACCCAGCTGCTCCACTTCCTATGCAGCTCTCTGCTATGGCCTGGGAAAGCAGTAGAAGATGGCCCAAGTCCTTGGGCCCCTGCACCCACGTGGGAGACCTGGAAGAAGCTCCTGGCCTCTGGCTTTGGCCTGGCCCAGCTCAGGCTGTTGCAGTAAACTGGGTAGTGAACCAGTGGATGGAAGACCTCTCTCTCTCTCTGCCACTCCTTCTCTGTGTAACTCTGACTTTCATATAAATAAATAAATCTTTTAAAAAAAGCCCAAAGGAAATAGGGACTGTGTGAGGTGGAAATCAACAAGGGCCAGACCTGGAAGGACGGGGGAGTCACAGAAGGCAGAAGGAGTGAAGGCACAAGCAGGAAGCCGAGTCCACGTGATCCTGAGATGGGAACAGGGGTTTCCTGGGAAACTGGCAATTGTTAAAAATAGAGCCTACAGCTGTAAAGTCTTCCTGGTTACGGGGCGGAGGATTTTCCCAGTGGCTGAGCTACTAAAATATCCAGCCAAACAGCAGCTGTCAGGAGAAGGGCAGAAGGTCTTTGTCAGACTCTGTCCTCATTCAGGGAGCGGGGAACCTTCCTTTAGTCAGACCAGCAGAGGGCAGTTCCTTAGAAGGCTTCATCCCCAGGAGAAGACAAACAAAACTTACAATACAAGGTGTGGAAGGAATGACGACAGGAGACCAGAGGGAGCCATGATGAGTCTGAGGCCAGAGGCCACAATGGCCGTGCAACAGCAGGGAATGTGTATCTCACAGTGCTCTGACAACTGGGAGATGAGCCTTCGGTTCTATGTGACAGCAGGGATATCACAGTCCGCATATGTCCAGTCAGCGTGTCCTGAGTGCCGACCACGTGGGAGGTGTGTGTTCTGTGTTGGACTCTATGCTACAGCACAAGCAACAGGACCACAAGCAGCCCTGAACCCTGAGTGCCAGGCATCTGCCTGGGCAGAGCTGCTATGGAACCCAAGGCCATGCGAAGCTTCTGAGTCTTCCTGTAGCTTTTCCTCTCTTGGGTTAAATCCTGACTGTAACAGTCAGAAACAATCCCCTCCATTTCCTCCCAACTGGGGCTTCCTTATCTTTGGGTGACAAGAGGGAGGTCTGGAGAGGCTGAAGAGAACTATGATCTCTCACTAGAAAAAATGCATATAATTGAGCATTCTGCACACAATTTCACAAGATAACAACTCCCGAATCCAAAGTCCAGGCCTCGTGTTCCTGACCTGCTCTCATGACCACCATGCTTGTTCTGTGCTTTCTCCATGTGTGTGGGTGGGGGACCCATGGTGGAAAGCAGACTCCTCTTGCTTGTCCCTGGACTGCAGACCCACCTTCCACAGGACAGGTGGGAGGAGCCAGTGTGCTCCCGGAGCTGCCTCTGGAGCCTGGGCAGATGGTGAGTGGGAGGGGGTGGCTGGTGCACAGCCAACCTCCCTGAAATGAAATCTCCCTCACAGGTTCCTCACATGCCCTAAATTTCAGGAACACTGCCATTCTCAAACAACACCCCCACCCCAGGCCACAACGGTGCACCAATGAATCTTGGAAATTCTCTGAGGCCTTTGGGCCTCACACATCATTAGGGATCTCAAACAGATGTGTTACAGTCCTCAAGATCATCCTCCATAGATAGCCAGGGCCATGTTGGGGGAGTGCACAGCCTGTTTCTCCACACTGTCCTGTGTTTTCGCTTGGGCCTCCTCTTTCACTATGGGTTTGTTCTCTTCAAGTTTCTAGGAGGGGAATGGGAGGCCAGCATGCAGTGCAGTGGGTTAAGCCACCACTTGAGATGCTGGCATCCCATACTGGTGTGCTGGTTTGAGACCCAGCTGCTTTGTTCCTGATTCAGCTTCTTGCTAAAGAGTCTTCCTGCTAATGGCAGTGGAAGATGGCCCAAGTACTTGGGATCCTGCCCTCTATGTGCGAGACCCAGATCAAGTTCCTGGCTTCTGTCTTTGGCCTGGCCCAGACTTGGCTGTTGTGGACATTTGTGGACTGAACCAGTGGATGGATGACCTACCTACCTCTCTCTGTTTCTCTCCTTCTCTTTCACTATGCCTTTCAAATAAGTAAATCTTTGAAAAGAGGGAGGGGATGATAGGTGGGGAGAGGGAGGCAGAAGGACAGATGACAGATTAGAGCTCTCAGAGGTCCTAAGAACTTCATTAACTCCCTGGTGATCCATTATGGAAGCTTCCAGATGGTGATTCTCTGGTCTGCCTGGCTCTGTTTTGAAAAGAAAGGCCCCCTTTGCTTTCTCTATTGCTTCCTCCTCATTCTGGGCCACCTACTTTTGGGGGCAGACTGGGTAGGGAACATGCAATGCTGGGTGACTCTGAAGTAGGGCAATGCCTGGAGTGATGAGATTGATGTCTCAAATCATCTGGAATGGAGCTATTATGAAGGGAAAGGATAAATAAAGGCATATTTTTAAAAAGTGACCCAGATTGCTGACACCTCTATTTGGGGATGAAAAGGCGATAGATCTCAAACCATTAAACCAGACATTTCTTAGGTCTATAACAAAGAAAGCTTCGTGACTACTTTGGTTTGAATATGATTTGTCTCCCAAAGTCACACAGGACTTCAAACCCCAGATCATAATTTAATGGTGGTAAGAGGGTAAAAACTGACTCTAATTATGGTCTTTAGGAGGTGAGACCTAACAGAAGTTCTTAGGTCATAGGTTATGCCCTCAGAAAGCAGTTCTTGTGTGAGGGTTGTTATAAACCCTGACTCAGGGCCAAATCTCTCTCCTCACTGGCTCGCCACGTGATTCTCCCTCTGCATGTGCTCTGCCACTGACATCCAGCACTCTCATCAGAGGCCAAACCAGCGGGCCCAACCAGTCCTGGACTTGAAACCCCAAAATTGTGAGCTAAATAAAACTTGTCTCCTTATAAGTTAGCTGTCTCTGTCACTTCATAGTGGTAATGAGAATGCTGATCACTACGGTGACTTTCCTAAGAAAGGCACATAGAGAAGTGCTTTGATGTCCACTGTCTTCAGCCACAGGGCCTCTGAAGAGCTAACAGGATGAGCCCTTTGCTGAAGCACACAGCCTTCCTGTCCCCAGATGCTACAGACAGGGCTCCAGTAACACTGGCTGAAAAATACCAAAGGCCCCTCTGAAGCCAGGATTAAGCTTCTTAAGGGAACCCCAGTCTTGAAACTTCAGGTTCTCCATTTTTTTCCCAAAAGAAAAACAGAAGGAATAACAGTCCTTGTCCCTATCCCCTCAAGGTCACTCTGGATCCTGGCTGATTTCTGTGAGTTCTAAGTTGTATATACTTTTTCCCACAAGATTCTTGATAAAAAGACTAAACAGCTTTATTGACAGGAGACAAACCATTAGCCATCAAAAGCAGGATGTGTAAACCGATAAAAGTGACAGTGCCTTACAGGGAAAATCATTAAATGACAGGCTTTGCTTATGCCCTGAGTGCCAGTCAGCCCAGGGCAATGGCTTGATACACCTTTGTCACTTTGCTTGCTAGGACACAAGTGCCTATCTGATGGGTCACTGAGCTTCAGAGTGACAACAGATTTCACCTGACTCCTTTCCACCTAGCACCTGCTTATCATATGGTGAAAATCCATGCATGTCTCAGAGAAATAGGAAGACCCTGGCTTATGTGGAGGAAGAGAACATTAGGCTCCTAACGCTATGGCAAGCCTACACAACCAACTCCTCCATGTATTAAAAAAAAATCCCTGAAATCAGATGACATCACATAGTGACACCATGTGGGAGGTTAGGAGCTGTAGACAGGGTAGTCCCCAGTGTGTGTAGGGGACAGCTCACAGCCAGAGGGGCTGCCAACAGGGTGTGGGGTTGCATACAATGCCTGTGACTTACTTGGGGACCTTTCAGATACCAAGGGTAATTTGGAATGGTCGAGCAATTTCTTGGGTCTATTGAGAGAACATGATCTCTGGACTATGCAGTATCCTGCACAGTGACAGAGCTTGCTCACTAGGTATAGGAACCTTCTTTCCTGCTCATCATCTAGCCTCAAAGCTGGCCAAATCCCACGGCCTCCAGAGAGTTCTGTGCCTCTGCCCAGCCACCTCCAGTCTCACGGAGCACGCTGCCATGTCGTGCTCAGCCCCACTCAGTCCTGGAAACCCGGTCATACTCACGCTTTCAAAATTGAATTACTGAATAATAAGGACTCCTCTAATCCCAATGAAATGAGTAAAATAAAACCCAACAACTAAACACATAATGGCTTTGAGAGCTGCTAGTGCCCTTCACTGAAGTGTTTATAAAGCACCCGTTTATTGTGGACAAAGCAGAGTCTCCGTTTTAAGCAGTATGTGCACTAGGTAGGGTAATATACTGAGGCAGACTGGAAGTTAAGAACTGCCTGGTCCCCCATGTGACCTGACCTTGTGTCTGCTCTGGGACCTGGTGAAGAGCGAGGCTGCTGTTTCTGAGCCATGTGAGGCCTGTTCTCTCCACTCCTTACTTTGCCTACAAGGGCTTCAGAAGAATACAGCACCACCACTTCTGCTTTTCTGTGTCTTCAGAGACTCATTTTCTATATTATGTAGTGAAAAGAGGTGGAATTTTGAAGACAAGATGGAGTGGTGAAAAAATAGGGTAAAACATCCAAATTCAACCTTCTTGGATAAAAAAGATGTTCGTTCTAAATCAGAAATATACCAGCAGCACCAAGACCAGAGTTTAGGGGCTGGCACTGTGGCGTAGTGGGTAAAGCCATCCCCTTCAGTGCCAGCATTGCATATGGGCACAGGTTCAAGTCCTGGCTGCTCCACTTCCAGTAGAGCTCTCTGCTATGGCCTGGGAAATCAGTAGAAGATGACCCAAGACCTTGGGCCCCTACACCTGTGTGGGAAACCTGGAATAAGCTCCTGGCTCCTGGCTTCGGATTGGCACAGCTCTGGCCATTGCAGCCATCTGGAGAGTGAACCAGCAGGTGGAAGACCTCTCTCTCTCTGCCTCTGTGCCTTTCAAATAAATAAATAAATCTTTAAAAAAAGACCAGAGTTTAGTAGCTGTCCTGTGTATGTGAATGTCTTTAGTGGGAATACCTTCACTAAGAACTAACTTGTTCCCAACGTCTCCTGTTTGTTGGCCAAAATTATACCCAGACACAAAGGAAGACATGATTTTTGATTCTAAAGAAATTCTTCCCATTACGTGATTTCTCATTAAGAATTCTTTCTAGCCTTTTTTAAGTTCAATTTTTGATTTTAAAAAAAAATCAGTAAAAGAAGTGATGGTGGAGAAACCCATTAGGGAGGCAATGGGTGGGGTCAGGAAGAGCATGGCTCTGATGGGGTAGTAGGGCTAGAATCCAGGAAAACAGACGAGAAGTGCCCTACTGCATGTACAGTGTGCAACATGCCCAGGGACCCTAATCAGAAGGGCACTGGGTGAGCAGACAGCAACAGAATTCTCTCTTAATGAAGAGTTATTCAGGCATCTAGATTCCCCAAAGAGCTATTAACCTGTGTTTCAGCATGACGCCTACTCTGCGCCACAGCTACTTCCCTGTGCCACAATCCTCACATGCCAGCTGCTCTGGTGTTCCAAGCCCCAGGTCAGTAGCCATGGAGTTATGCCTCCCATGACCAAAGGCTTTTTCCAGTGATGGGCACACAGTCAGCACTGAACAGATATTTACTTGACTGAAGTTTATGCTACTTAACTGTGATCTGGATGCTAAGTAGAAGGGAGAATGCTCAGATTTTCAAAGTGACCCTAGTCCTCAGGTCTTGCAGAAAAACTTGATTCAGTAGCTTTGTATGTCATTAAGAAGGCACATTAAAATATATGGGACAAACAGTATTGAATTGTGTGCAGAAGGCTAGTGATGTTTGGTTAAAAAAAAAAAAAAACACCTAGGGGCCTACATTGTGGCACAGTGGATTAAGCCACCATCGAGACACCAGCATCCTATGTTGGAGTCCTGGCTCAAGTCCTGGCTACTCTGCTTCAGATCCAACTTCCTGCCAATGCACCCTAGAAGGCAGCAGAAGATGGCCCAAGTACTTAGGCCTCTGGCACCTGTATTGGAGAATGGAGTTTCTGACTCCTGGCTTCAGCTTTGCCCAGTCCTGGCTGTTGTGGCCATCTGGGGAAAGAACCAGTGAATGGAAGCCCGCCGCCACCCCACCCCCCACCCCCCACCTCCCTCTGTCTTTCCTCCTCTCCTTGTCACTCTGCTTTTCAAATAAAAAAGCTTTTTTTAAAGCCCATCTGAAAGAGGAAATGGAAACAACTGAAATTGTTACACAAAATTGGATTCATCCTTTCTGGAGCTTCACTACCCCTAAGGGCCAGTGCTCTTTATCTAATCACATTTTCCCTACTATACTTTTAGAGACTTGGAAATCTAGAGTAAATGCAGAGGCTTTGACTTAACAAGTCATTTCCAAAGAAAATCCCTCCTAAATTTGAATTTTGGTTTAGTTTCCAAATCACGGGAATCACCAGTCCTTTCCTTGTCATTTGCAAACTCCAGGAACAAGACAAGAAGTGTTCTAAGCAAACTGTTCAGTTTACTGGGGTCTCCAGCCAATGCATGGCCCATGGCTTTCATAGCTAGGGCAAGGTTCAAGCACTACTTGACTAAGTTTAATTTTATTTTTAGCCTACTAAGTCTCCCAAATCCTAACAATGAAATGCAGTGATAGATGTCACAGAGAAAGAGAAATGGACTTAATATCATGACAGTAGAAGGCAGGTGCCCACCATTTGCTACAGTGACTTCCTTGGTCCTTCCTATTCCAGCCATGCTCAGTGATGGAATCAAATTCTTCTTGAATGGTTCGATGACCCATTCTCTCCTCAGAAACTTCTACCCATCTGTATGGAGGTTTAGCATGAACCCAGCTATTTGTTACTATACTTGAAAATCATGGTTGCTCTTTCCCAAGTCTTCTAGATTTGCCCTCTGGGCTCAAAGGGAAATGCGCATTTCCCCAGTCTCTGTGGGAACTAGATAGGTTCAAATCCAGTGGCATGACAGCAGCACCATGCAAATTCAATATGTTGCATTTCTAGGGGTTTCAAACTTCAGCCTGAATCTGAGAATCACTGCGAGAGCTTTTTCAAAATGCAGATCCTGGGCCCTAACTTAGGAACTTCTAATTCAATGGCCTGGAGAGAGATCTGGGTATTTTTCTATTTAGAAAGCTCCACAGTTGATGCAAAAATACATTGAGATGTGAGAGTATAGGTTAGAGATACAGGCCTTTAAGCAAGGAGGATGAATGCTGAAAGGAAAGGAAGGATGAGAGAGAGGGAAGAAAGGGCCAGGAGAAGGCCAAACAATTAGACAAACAGTCTGAAAGCAGGCGCATTGGGCTGGGATTTCTACCATGAATAACCAAAGAGGGGGCTCTGTTTCAGTTTTAGGAATGTGTAAGTGTGCATGTTCACACACACACACACACACACACACACACATGTACTGTGACATTCTGGAAAGGTGCTGGGAAAATCAGAGAGAGAGACATGACCCCCAAGCCTCTCCTGTTCCTTCACCTCTGACCCTTTTCCCATGTGCAGTCTGAGCTCTATCACACACACACCCCAGGGGAGAAAGCACAACACAGCTGCGGAAAATTGGTAGTTGCTGTAGTGTGCTTCCTCCCATTCCCCACTCTGGCTGTCATTATGACAGTGTTTCTTTGGGTCACATCTGGCTGGTGGGGTATCAACAACTTGTGGTGGGGGGAAAGGGAGGGAGCTATAAAGGAGGATCACAAAAATACATCAGGGCCATCAGCAAAGTAAATTATACCTATTCCCCCAACCCAACACCCATCCACCCAGTGCTACCCTGCCCACAATCTGATGCTGTGGAAGTGCAGTCCCATACAATCACACATTCTCTGGCCCATCAGCACACAATGCCCATCTGCAGAAGGATGGCTCTGTCCTTGGCTGGCCACTTATCCTAGGCAGAAAGACCGGCTAGGGCCACGTGGGAATCTGATCTGCTTTGCTAAATAAAATAAATGTGCTCAAGTATAATGAGTTCAACTCCTTCTCTATGTCTTGCAGATTATTCAAAATCAAGTCCTGATGGAGCATACATCTGAGAAATGTTCTCCAATATTTCATTTTAGTTTGAGGCACAGCTGAATTGACCTTTGTTTCCTGAAAGCATCACAATGCATTGACATTGCCATGGGATAGCCTCCAGTCGCACCATGATTATTCAGTTTAGAATTTCATTGCCTCCCTAGACTGAGCTTTGTAGGCTAAATTAGATCTTATTTACAACTGGCTCCTAAGTGCCCAGTGGCACCTCTGGCATGCAAGGACACTCAACCTATGTTTGTTGAGTTCAAGTCGTCATTGACAGAGAGAAACAAATTTCATAGCAGTACCGGGTTTTGGCATGCCAACCCTTAGGTAAAAACTGGAAAGACAGGTTTTTGAATCAATAGGACATGGTGCTTATAGAAAATGTAGAAAATATCATAGTATGCATCACATCTTCTACACTGTTACAAAACTCTTCCTTCCGACTCAGGAAGAAGTCAACACCTCTCTTGGCATTGTCTCCCATCTCTCTGGCAGCTCTGCTCCATGGGAAAGCATTCCCTTCCCTCTCACTCTTCCCTGCTTTCATCTGTAGACACTACTCCCTAAGCAAGCTCTTGGATTGTTTGTATGATGGCCAAATAAATTTGACTATTTGCAAAACTCTGGGAGAGATGGTATTTTCAAGATTGGCAACAAGCTTCATTCACCCAAATTCTGGAGAGCAACACTGGGTTCTGGCAAGTCATTTCTCATGCTGAAGTAGGAGATACTACAAAGAATATATTTTCTGGAGGTTTTACAGATAATGGACTTGCCTCTGCCAGACTGGAGACAGTTCAAATATGAAGTGTGTATTTGCCTATGGGATAGACTGTATACAGATCTGGCACTTCAGTGGCTCAAAGGCTGGCAAAGTAGTTCTGGCTGATGTATAATAAAAAGGCATCTTTAAAGTAAAAGGAGATAGACTATTGGCTGGTTGGCATGCAGGAAGTGGTATTTCTAAACACGCATCACATAACCAGCAGAGTGTTTTGTCAACAGTAAAGATGATGACAATACAGTTGTCTGATGGACCATTCAAATTAAGGGAAGATTAATATGAGAAATAAAAATATAGCAGCATGCCATAATGTTACACAATTCAATAAGATGGCTTCTTTTTAGATGACCAGGCCTGGTTTCCCCTTTTATCCCTAAGGATTCATAATTCTGCCCTCTGGCTCTCTTGTGGGGAAGGAGGCATAATGGGAAGAAGAGTTGCACAGAACCTTGTGCCAGGTTTGGCCAACTCATTCACTGAGCACTAACCACATGCCAGTGTTTCACACTATGGTTGGCCCAAATGAAAGATGACATTTCTCTAAGGACTGGTGGTCAGGGATAGAGGACACATTAGGGTGAAAGTGTCATGCTTTGTTTCTTGGGCAAAACCTGGAAGAAATGAAAGACACTCATCAACCATTGCATCATGATGTGTAAGTGACCCCAATGTCACGGGGAGAGGGGAAAGGGAGGTGTCAGGGGAAGGCCTGCAGCCTGTGCACTCCTTGCCCTCTGCTGGCCATCTCAAGCTACATACCCAGTACAGCACGTCGGTCCAGCCCTCCATGGTGATACACTGGAACACCGTCAACATGGCGAAAGCAAAATTGTCAAAGTTGGTGATGCCGTGCTTGGGTCCATCCCACCCAGGCTTGCACACGGTGCCGTTCTGGCACTGCCGCCCGTGGCCCGTCTCCAGAGCACAAGGGGAAGGATCATCTTCTGCTGGGACATCTCCAATGGCCAGGGGTAAAGAGGAGGAGGAAGCAGAAGGGATGGGGAGATGGGCAGAGAAAGAAGAAAAGGAGTTAGAGAGAAACGTGATAGGAGAAGGTGGATGAGATGGGTAAGGTGGCCCCAGCAACCATAATGCAGAACAAGTTTTAATTAGTTCTTCCATTTAGGAATTAAAAGCACAAGGAACTAGGTATTCAGTTTAGGCTGCAACAGATTTTGAAGGGCAGCATTTTCAACAAATTGTTGTAAAACTGTATTTTGACTTCAGTCATTGATTTCAAAGATAGTAAGACTAATGCCCATTTATTATAACATGTCAGCATCTTGGTCAAATGGCCATTCGAAAAATAATAATGATGCAACCATTTCAAATGAAAACTGTCCTGGAAAATGATGAGAAGTCCACAGCTTCTTTTCTTTCTGGAGGGGAAGTATCCATAGATACATAGATACTCCAGGGCGAGGGCTGGACTTGTACTGACTTGGAGACTCCTTCACACGGTAAGTCCACTGGTGCCATCCAATAATGCTTCTGACTCCATATGAGTCTGGTTCCATCACAGGCCATAGGAAGCAGTACCACAAGTCACTTCATAGTAGAGCCTTTCACAGATGAAGGATTAAAACATGAACTTCAACTGTAGGGGAGAAACCTCAGCCACAGCAGTCTTTATTACAATCTATGCATGCACATACTCCTGGCTGTATTTCACGTGCGTCATGCAGAGCCGTGCAGTGCTGCCCTTTGCTTTCCAGTGTTAATGCCTTTCAGGAAAAGAAAAAGATAATCCTTCCCTGACCTCTGATTAAGTCAGAGTGGCAGCAGAGGAAAGGGAAATGATTACCAAGATACGGACAAGGCTCTTTCAGAAAACAGCAGAACATCTTGTCTGCAGCTAAAGACAGTGCCTGGGCTGATTCCACCTGTGCAGAATGGCGACGAGCAAACTGGCAAGCCGAGGTGTGGCTTTTAATTGTGCTGTGGAGATGGCTGGAAAATGTAGATGACTTAACTGCTCTAAGAACTTTCATCATGGTAAAATACTGAGACAATCTTGGCTCCAGCTGTAGCAGGCATGGAGTTCACAGCAGTTTGTGAAATTAAGGACATTGTCCTGTACTTGTAGAAAGTGATGCCAATGGCAACCAGAAGAGACCTCAGTTCTGACAAACAGGGACAGATTTGCTTGTCGGTCTTCATTTAGAGACAGCAGCTCTCCAGGATCTTTCCTTGCTTCAGATGTAACAGAACAATCACAAGTAAGTACATTTGCCTGTTGGACACAGGCTCTGTCCTGGAGACTACTGGCCAGTTGGCTATTCCTCAGACTGTGGCTTAAATTTGAGACTGCTCACTGTCAAGAGGAGGACAGGAAGAGAAATATTAATCCTTCATTGAGATAATTCTAGAAGAACAGAGTGAATTCTGTGGCTGAAAGAATATGTGGCAGTGGTGGTGGCTTCTTCTTCCTCCTCTTCTTCCCCCTCCTCTCTCTGTCAGTTTTATTGAAATATGATTTGCATGCCTTAGACTTCATCAATGTGAATGTACACTTAGTCATTTATTATCATTATTATTAATTATTGTTCATCAATCACCATAATCCATTTAAAAACACTTCCATCGTCCTCTAAAACCCGGAGTACCTGTTTGCAGTCAGTTCTTGCTCCTTTCCCCAGCTCCTAGCAACCTGATCTGCATTCTCTAGCCATAGCTTTGCCTTTTCTAGACATGTCACACAAATGGGATCACATACTACATGACTTTTTGGGTCCACCTTCTTTCACGTCACATAATGTTATTGAGGTCGTCAGTGTTGCTGCATCTATCAGCGGATTCTGCTCCTTGCATTGTCCAGCAGTGTAGGCACAGCACGTGTATCCATTTGCTGGTGGACAGGAGTTGGGATTGTTTCCAGGACTGAGCTATTATGAATGATGCTGCTTCCTGGTGCTTGGCCTGCCATGTAATCTTGTGTGTGAGTCTTTTGCTGGATGAGCAAGATGAAAGTCCTGCATTACTGGTCCCTAATGTGCTTGAGAGAATGACAGCGTCCACACCATTTTTTTATTCCAAGGTCTGGTTCCCAATAGGGCTCCATTACTATAGCTGCATTAAGCAGCCTTCTATTCACAATTTTTTTAATGACTTTGTGAAATCTTTAGACATTTGGAAGTTATGATATAAAAAGAGATGAAAAGTGAATGAATCTCAAATGTAAATAATACATTAAAAAGTGGACAATAAGTACATTAAGAAAATGAGAATTGAGACACTGTAAAACCAAGAACTAGATAGATCAGAAATTCTGTTGGGTTCTCACTCGTTCTGGAAATAGCTTTCCAGAGTGGTGTCTCCAGTTAATGTGATGAAAGTGCTGGAGTGACATGAGAAAGGCCAAAAAGAGGGTGAAAATAACCAATAACGTGCATTTCTTTTTCTCACATTTTGTGCTTGAGTGGAATAAAGGTGCTGCTCCCCCTCACTGTGACTACTGATCTGACTGCATCCCCTCCAACAGCAGAACCAAGGAGAAGGGGAAGGCTGCCAGGCAGAGGGCAAGTATTCTCACAGAAGGAAAACGTATCTGTGGATTTCACAAATATCGCTTACAGAGAAAGTGGCACTAGAGGGACGTGATCTGATTAATAAATGAGAAAGGACTGCGATTCAGAAAGATTATCTACAGGCTCAAGTGTGGCTCTGCTATTTTAAATCTGTCTTGAACAACAATAAAAAAGATTGGAGAACAATTAAGAAGCAGTGATGAGCCAGTAAAAATAGGTATCTATAAAAAGCACTAATGGAACACTGGGAAAATGTGCACACACACTAACCAGCAGGTCCCAGCAACATGTACTCCAGGGTGAGGGGAAATTAGCTTCAAGACACAAATGTGCTGGCGTTCTTTTGCAGAGTCACGAAGTGCCGGGGAGGAAGGTGGGAATGTGAGGTGGGAGAAGGAAGCAAAACAACGTTGGCTCTACATTTTGAAGCAGAAATGAAGAGGGCATCATTGTGGAAAATGCAACTAAAGTTTTCAGTGAAATAACAAAAGTAAACACTAGAAGAGATTTTCGAAATGCAATTAATACCAACAAGAGCATGAAATCCCAGGGGAGCTCCAGTTAGGGGTTCCAAGGAGAAATCACCAAAGACAAAATCATTTACTTTTTTAAGTTCCAACTTTAAGGAGGATGATTTCATTTCCAGGTTTTGCCAACCAATTCTTTGTCCAACTCATGGGTGATAACTGTGCTTGGGAGAGCTGTTCAGAGTGACCGGGCTCAGAGCACCATCAGACAGATGGGACAAGCAGAAACAAAAGTACCGGCAGATGGTGATGTATTTGTTGAGGAACCAAGTATGTGCCTCACAGATGCCCCAAGGACTAGAGAAAAGTCGCCTCTTCTGAGGCCACCTTCCCTGGGGACTGCCCACTGGAAGGACAGCCTGCAGAACAATGGTGCCTCTGGCTGGCTCCACAGCTCTGCACATGGACTGTACAGGCAACATGGCTTTAAATCCACTGTATTCTGAAATCTATGGTGCATGGCATTCCCAGTCTGTGAAATAATACCCAAGTGTATAAAGGAGAATTTGATGTAAATTCCATTAGAAGATTATATAACAAGGACCCACAGAGTTCTTTCCTATGATCTAAATTTTTTGAAAATATGTTCACTCAATCCAAAGCAGGAAATCTAACAAGCTAACCAAACACCACCCACCCAGTGCAAAGGTTACACAAAGCTCTCCAAGATACATGGGATTAGTTTCCAACACTGCAGGGTTTTGGTCTTCTACTCCATGGCTCACTGAATATGCCCAGAGCCATTGTGTGTTTTTCCTTGCTCATCAGGGCTGTCAGTGCGTGAGTGGATGAGGCCCTGATGTGAACAATGGCGTGCTCCGCTGGGAGTAACGGACTGCGTCTCCAGGTCACCTTCAGATGGCAGGTCCAAAGACGAGGAGGTGAGTGAGCTTCTCATTGCACAGTATCGGGCAGCACACTCCGCAGCTAAGAGTCCTAGGTCCCTTTCCCAGCAGGAAGCCTGGCTCCATGCACAACAGTGAAGTCACCTTTCTGGTGGAACCTGGCATGACTCCTCTCTTGGGAACATTTCTCTTGCTGTCCTCTGACACCCTGGCTCTCCTGGCTGATGGTAATTCCATGATAGGAGCCTGTTTATCTCCTGAACTTGCAGGGTGAAGACAAAGCGACAACTTCGATTGGTGAGGCCAAGCCTGGTCTTTATCCTAAGAGTAGAGGAGGCCAGGAATGGTTTTGGTGCTTGGGGAGGCGTGTCCACCAGACCCACTCATTGAAGACAGGAGCTTCCCATTCTGGTTTCTTGGTGTTTAAGGCCACTGAGACCCTAATAACAAAGTCCAGTGACTTCCAACCAATATTCAAGGTTTCTTGTTCACATAGGCTCCTAGAGAATTCGGCACCAGTAGAAGATGTATGAAGTATTCGAAAGGTTCATGGAAATGTATTCAAAAGGTTTATGGGGGGGGGGGGGGAGTATGTATTCAAAAGGTTCATGGAAATGGAATTAAATGATAAGTTCATTTTCTGGATAAATATCAATGTACAAAAAGGGTTTTCAAAAAGCTCATGGAAAATGTGTATTATGAAAAAAATTGTATGGATTCAAAATCTTTTCTGTATCAAAAAGCTTATATTTTAATTCTATTTTTCCACAAACTTTTTGAGGCGCCCTCATACTTTCACTGTTTCCTAAGAGAAAGGGAGAAATCAGCTGAGTTTCAGGAGCAGCTGCCTTTGGCTTCACGGTGCACACATGCCGGGCTGCATGGCGGGGGTGTCACGCTCGGCTCCACGGCAGAATGCCGCCACTGCGCCAGCTCCTATTGTCTTGCTGAGAGTCACCCCCGCCCCCTCCCCTCCACCTGCCCCGTCATCAGGCCTTGGTGCACTGAAGGGGAATCCGCATCTCTGGTACATTTGGGTCCAAACTGCATACACATCAGACATACTACACTCAGTTCATAAGGAGGTCTTGGAATGAGCTCTCACAAATCTACGCAGTTAATACAAGTGCATTCATTCCCAGCCAGCTGGATTGCATCAAATGAAAGGAAGGATTTGAAGTGAAGAAGAAATATGATTCATTATATAGTTTGGTGTTCTTTCAAGCAAGGTTGAACAATCTCAATATTTCAGCTCAAGGCAAAAGCTGCTTTTTTCCAATTTTAAAGGGATACTATTTTTGAAAACAGGATGGTAGATTTTATGCAAGTATGACCCAAGTCATTTGGATCTTCTCCCTAGAGTGCAAAAGTAGTTTCTTCTTAGATTTTCCCTCAAAACAATAAACATGAACGTGTGACTCAGGGACCATAGTTTACAGGTTTGGTTTGTTTTTTCAGACTGTGGGCATGAGACAATGACCCAGACAGCCGGCAGGTGCCGAGTGCATCCACCAAGTCAAGCAGGACTACACATGCCAGGTATTTTGGTTTCTGATTATGAACAATCCACTCCACTCCTTGCTGAATAGATGCTCATGCTCCTTATTCCCCAAAGTATGAGGTGGCAACTTCAGTTTAATGCCTGGCTGAAGGGGAAGAGAAGTAGTACAGAAGAACCCTCAATGCCCCAGGCAGATGCCCCTCCGCCATGATGCCGCACACACTAAGCCGGCAGAGCCTGTTGTTGAAAAAACCATCATATATACCTTGACCACTGCTAACCCCTGTGAGCCAAGGGATCTTTTCCAACAAGTTCTTTGTGCTACACTGCTTTATATGTCTCTTTAAAAGCCTTGTCAATTTCTGTTTAAATGTTTTTTAAAGGTCAAGCTGAGAAGTTAGTAACTTAAGACAGCAGTTTGTAGCATATCCCACGAGCCCACCGTCCAGTGCTACTCAGGGATGCGCTTAATGAGCCTGCATTGCCTGTGAAATATATTGATTTATGGGAGGAACATGAAGAGGGAAGTCTCAAACAGGAACGGAATGAGCAGTCAAGAGGCTGGGCTAACCCTTGGCCTTGAGAAAAAGAAGTTCGGTTGCTGGTCAGGGGACAACTCCAC
The DNA here is from genome assembly GCF_964237555.1 of Oryctolagus cuniculus. Lineage (NCBI taxonomy): Eukaryota > Metazoa > Chordata > Mammalia > Lagomorpha > Leporidae > Oryctolagus > Oryctolagus cuniculus. Next base: position 100,317,498 of record NC_091440.1, on the reverse strand, counting down.
CCCTCCCCTCTTCCCCAACCCTGGGATGGGGGTCTGGGGGCTTCTGCCTGCAAACAGAGAAGGGGAAACATTAACTGCAGAGGACCCAGAATCCACAGGCAGAAGGGAAAGGCCTCAGGGTCTTGATGAAAGGACACTGGCCGAGGGCAGCACTGCCTCCTGAAGGGGCTTTGACAGCGAGCCACTTCCAAGTGCGGGCGGAGAGCACACAGTCACCAGTCAGTTCTGATCCGTAAGGTATCCAAGATATCCAAGGCTTGGCTTACAAAGTGAGAGACTGATAAAAGATAGGCTCCTAATTCTTTAAATGTTTCTCCTATTATGGAGCTCATTTCAATAGTGTTTAATGGTTCTGGACTAGGTTGGCATTTGGCTGTTTCAACAGAGACTTTCAGGAAACATTGGAATCAACAGAGAAAGGTACTTATGTTTTCTTCCCATTTAACCACGGTAGGGAAACAAGGGCTTTTGAAGGAGGGCCCTTGTTGGACATGGCTGGCAGTGTGAAGGCAGCTCATGGGCTGCAGGAGAGCAGCCATGAGAACACCATGACCCCTGAGCACCTGCCACCCCAGCCCAGAGCCCTCTTCTTACCTGCTACACCCTCCTGGTTGTAGCATGTCTTGTGCATCTTCCCCATGAAGAGCTCCAGGCCGATGATGGCATAGATGATGATGACAAACAGCACTAGCAGGGCAATGTGCAGCAGAGGGACCATGGCCTTGATGATGGAGTTCAGGACCACCTGGAGACCTGCAGTGTGAGCATCATAAACAGAAACAACAGCGAGAATATCAGCTTACACACACTGCGCCCTGGGTTAGTGTAGAGACCCTAGGGCCAAATGGACATGACCTCTTTCACACATCCTCCTGAGGGGCTCAGCACAGCCGTGGTTTTGAGATGGAGAAACTGAGGCTCCATGTCACACAGCCAGTGAGTGACAGAGTGGGGCTCTGAATCCAGGTTGTCCTCATTCCAAATCAGTCTTGGAGACACATCCAAACAAAAGGACGGGCAGAGGCTGTACTTCCAAAGGAAGAACATGTTGTTTTCAGCTATAACCATCAACTCTCTACTCTCCCATCTTAGAGACAACTGAACATCTTTCTCCAACAGCAGTATCTCCACAGAGTCAGAACTCACGTTGACAGATAGCCATGCAGGGATGCTGTGGTTTGGTTGTTAGATGTCCCCCAAAGGCCCATGTGTTAAAGGCTTGGCCCCCAAAGTCTTATGTACTAAGAAGGTGGGAATTTAATCCAATGATGGTGTCTGGAGGTGGAGCCTTCAGGAAGTGATTGAATTGTATTAGGTTGTTAGCGTGAGCCCTGTGAGCCAATCCTGGTGGCTTCACAGGCAGAGACATAGACACTATCTCTTGCCACATGGTGCTCTATGGCACTTGGGGACTTGGCCAGCAAGAATGCAGTCACCAAATGCCCAACTGATGGGGCCACCAATCTTGGACTGTAAACCTCCAAAACCATGAACCAAAATAACCCATTTCTCTTTACAAAGTTAGTTTTCTCAGGTACTTTGTTGTAGTAATGTAAAGCTGACCAATTCAAGGGACTTGTTCATTACTCAAGGTGGGATTACCAGAGCTTATGGCAGACCTGGCTGACCCACCTGCTAGGAAACATCATCAGCCTGGCTGTTCGGCACTGTGAGGCAGGGCACTCCGTGTGTCGAGAGTGACCCACGGGCCAGGACACGCGGGTGGGGAGAGCTCCATGACACAGCTGAGGACCAGATCTGGAGCGTGTGACTGGACCACCCTTCCTATAGATTTCTCCCCGGTCACGCTGTCTCACGGCCCATGCTGGAAGGACACAATAGCCCCAGAGAAAGGGACTTACTGCTCAGTAGGTAGAGAGTTTCAGTTTGGGAAGATGAAAAAAAGTTCTGGAAATCAATGGGAGATAGTTAAGCAACAATATGAATATGAGGGGACCTCATTAAATTTGTGGAAAAATGAATCAGATGTTTATTATGGTGCAAATTTTTTTTGAAATTTACTCATTCGAGGGGTCTTCAAATAGTTTGTGGAAACACCCAATATAAAAAACTGTACATAGATTTAAAAGTTTTTTGTCCCAATATAAATTTATCTTTTAATTTCCTTGTCTACAACTTTTTGATGTACATCTGCATATGTAGTTCTACTGAATTATATGCTTGAAGACAGTTAAAATGGTATGCTTTGTTGTGTACATATTACTGCATTTTACAAAAGTTTAGGTCCTTCCAGGGAGACAAAAGGAATGACTGAGAAGCCCAGGGAGCCACAGGGGTCTTGGTGAGCTCCAGCACCCATGTAGCTGGACAGCAGTCTAGTGGGGAAAAGGAGTTCCTGATTTGTAAGCTCAACCATATCATAAATAATGCACCAAGAGTGTGACTCATTGAAAGGGGAAGCTGCGGATCTTCATTGGCAAATGGCAGGGAGGTTGTTACCAGGAAGACACCCCCAGATTCTACCCAGCCCCAAGAAGCACTTGTGAGCTTCCTGCCCACAGCAAGTACACCAAGTAGCCACAGCCTAAGAGGAGTGGAGAAGGTATCCTTGCCTTGCCACTATGCTGGCTGTGTGGAAAATTATCCCATGAGTCACACTGGACACACATGTACCCTGGAACCACATCTCCTGAGTCACTGCTGTTGTCTTCACAGGACTTAGCCACTTCTCAGGGCTCCCTCATCCCAGCCACACCATTCTTCCACCTCCTCAGCTGAGGGATTTTTGCCTGGGCATTCTGTGCAGCCTCCTCACTGGGCAGACAAAGGCTGGGTTCCCTGTCCCTGATCCCAGGGCAGTCACTGGGGCTCTGTGTTCTGGAGGATGGTTTTCACAAGCTCATTAGGAGAATTCCCCCCGGCTATTAAGCCAAGCTGGGGAGAGAAAAAAAATAAGAGAAAAGTTGGAATAATTTTACCTGTGAATTAACGAGAGTGCTTTGCAGCTTCCCATTAGAACAAGATGTTTTCGGATCCAAATGATTCCATTAATTAGTGAGGTGTACACACATTAGTGTTAAAGTATGCGAAGCCACGGAGAAAACAGAACTGCAAAGTGACTTCCAGAGGTGTCTGCTGGGGGGAGGAGGGTCCTAAGCACTACTCATGGAAGAGGGAGGGAAATCTCGAAGCCCAGCTACCCAGGCCAGCAGGGAGCTTCTTTTTAGGGCCCCCAAAAGGCAAGAAAGTGGTGGGTGGGGCAGGTAAAGTAGGATCCAGCAAAAGAGCTCTCCTTGCCTCCAAGCCTGCCAAAAACCATCAATGACTCCCTGCTCTTGGGGTAGAACTGCAAATCCCTGGTGCCCCTACAAAATCTGTCCTGTCGGGTCCCACCCCTTCCCAGCCTATTCACAGCCCCTCTCTCTGGCCTCCAGTCAAACAGCTTTCCTGTTAGAGACCCAAACATGCCACACAGTTCCATGCTGGAGGACAGCTGGGTTAACGGCAGCCACATGCATTATGGTGGCCCCATAAGATTATAATGGAGCTGAAAAAAAATTCCTCTTGCCTAGTGACTTTACAGCCCTGGTAATGGAGGCACTGCTCCCATGGGCGTGGTGATGCAGCCAAAAACTCAGCCTTAAAAGCACTGACAAGTAGGTACAGGACATAATTCCTGATCGTGGTGACAAATGACTGTGCTTCTGGTTTATGCATTGAATATAATATATTTTGAAAGTTTTTAACTGGCATACAAAAATCATGCATATATCTGCAGTACCATGGGATGCTTCAATACATGTATGCATTGTGCAATTACCAAATCAAGATAAACATATCTATCTCCTCAAACATGTATTACTTTGCTATATTTTTTATTGTTCTTTTAGAACATACTCCTACCTATACAAGAAAAAGTTCATTGCAAAACAATATATTGTGTTAACCGACCGCAGCCTCGTACATCTTGTGTTTCTCCATCTCCTGATTGCACCAAGAAGGCACCTCGGGTGACTGACCCACACCATCTTGGTCTGCCCAAGTGCACACTGTGACATTAGCACAGCACCGCCACCGCCTAACGATACAGGTCTCAGTACCCGCCCGCCTCTGGAGGACTTGTGACTGATTTCCTCTCTGCACATGGCTGTCACAGCTGCATCCCTTCTGCCTGGAAGTTCTCTTTCTAACTCCCTCCAGCTTGCCCTTTAGCTCTCACCCCAGAAGCCCCTTCCCAAACTTCCAGCCCACAGAAATGACCTGGGTGCCATTTCCTTTCCTTTGGAGCACTCATTTCCATTTGAAATGCTTGTGAATTAGCGTGATTCTAAAACTCTGCATCAGGCTGAGACTTGTGAAGATGGGGACTGTGTATACTCCTCTCACCCTCTTCTCCCCGCAGCCTGGCTTGGGGCAGAGTACCCAGCAGGTATTCAGGGAAGCAGTGACAGCACTCATCATCTAAATAAATGCCCTTGCTCCCCTGGGGTGCTGTGGGCTTTGCTGCCAATGGGGTCTGCTTTCAGGGAGGTATATTAATGACAGGTGAGCTTCAGGGCTTGTGGGGTAGGACAGAGGCTGCTAAACAGGCTGTGAAGAGGCCAAATGGGAGTCAAAACAGCCAGTGGACTTCATTTCAACAGCCAAGGGTGCCACTGAGTTCCCAAGTAATACTCCGTTCCTCGTGTTCCCGCCTCCCAGAACATGGATTTCCTCGACTCCTCCCTCCAATCAGCTACCAAATCCTGCTGATTTGATTTTGAAGTATCTTTAGACATGAAAAAATGATTTTTGCTACATAAATAATACATGTTAATTATAGAGAAAATAGAAGTACTAATTACACAGAAATTAGCAAACACAGGGAAAGAAAAGCAATTACTCATCCTACTCACTTGAGACAACCGCTGTTAGCCTTTTTGTATACATTTTGGACATTTTGGTCCATGACTCATTTTCCTCCTCCATCCCTTTGGCGTTTACCCTTGGGCTAACTGGTCTCCCTCAGGCTGTTGTTCAATGCTGTCACTAAAGTACATACAGGAATGTGTCACTTCTGAAAGTCCTCTGATGACTCCCCAAGCAGGTAAAGCTGTCTCCTTCCTCAATTTGCTTTCATACAATTCCCAAGTGACACCTGCACCTGCGCAGCACACCCAGCCAGCAGCACACCCAGCCACCCGACAGTGGGCCTCCTGCACTCATATCTCAGCGCATGCTGTTCTCCCTGCTTTCAATGCCACTCCCTGCCTAACTGGGAGCTCCTTGAGTGCCATGTCTTCTCATTGGCTCTCAGGCACATAGCAGGAGCTCAGTGAACAAGCACCTAAGTCCCATTTGTAAACACGGAGCGCTTTCAGAATTGGAAGCCGCATAATTCCATGAGCAGCACAGCAAACTGAAGACACTTTGTCAGGAAAAGACAAGATTTGTGAGGATGGGAGAAAGATACCAGTGAGGAGTGCAAAGTCTATTGTCACTGATTTAAGTCACTGATTTAAGCTGCTATTTGGAAGAAGAGGGGTTAGATGATTTCTGCATGACTACAGGACTGCAGCTAGAACCACCCAGGAAGTATCTGAAAGTATTTGGAAAAGACAGGCTCAACACAATTGGAAGCCGCCCAAAAAGCACACCAACCTGAAGGTGGAGTGCAGAGTTTTAAGAGGGAGTGGGTTCCCCATCTTCAGGGATATTCAGCATTGACTGAAAAAGCTCCTGAGAGAAAAGTGCCCCGGTGGGGACTCAGCCAGTGCGTGAAGGATTGCTCGTGAATACCAAAGCCCCAGCAACCTCGTGAACACCTTCTCAAGACCTATCATGGGCCAGCTGCAGCTCTTAATACTTTACTCAGATTGGTCCATTTGTTTCTTGCCACAACTCAATAAAGCAGGTCTTATTACTGACCATAGTTTAAAGATGGGGAAGTGAGTCCAGAGAGGTGAAATGACTATCCCATAGTCACACGAAGTGAGTGGAGCATGGGGCTCAGGACAAAGTGGTCTGGCTCCAGGGCCTTCGAGTTTCACTGTTGTACTAAATGCCCTACCCCACCCCCACGCTAGACCTCTTGGTCTGGCTCTCAGGCCCCAAGATCTGTATCCATAAAGCACTAACACAGGCTTATAGCATCTGCCAGGAAGGTGGGAGAGCTTCCAGGTGAGCACACGTTTCCAAGCCCTGTCTAGGAAAGGCTCCTAGGTTCTGCCTGCTTTCCTCCCTGCCCACACAGGGTGGCAGAAGCCAACCTGGCATCTGAAGGCACAGGGCTGGCACTGCTTCTGTTCAGTCCACCATACAGAGTCTGGCTCTCAAGGCTTGTGTGTTAAATAGCTTCTCCTTGGGACTGGCTCACAGCTATCCCAGAAAGAGTTCCTCCAGCCCATGCCTAATTTGGAAAACGTTCGGTGACATTTCTTCACCCAAATGTCCTCCTCAGATAGGTCACGTTTAGGGCAGGTAAGCAACAGTGGGGCCCTTCTTCAGGGCTGGCTGCAAAAAGCCCTGTGAATACAAGACCATTATCAGCTGGTACACATGATGAGTCCTTGTTCCTAGCCCTACATCAGGACGGGGAATTCACATGTGTACTCAGGAGGAAAACAGGATATAGAACTATACTGGAAAATTTGGACCACACAGTTCCACACAGGGATCAGACAACATATAATCCAGAAATCCAGTCTCTGCCAATTTGTAGCTTGTGTCCAGTGACCCTCCCTTGCTGGGTGGTGGGTCTCAGGAAGCGCCCCAGGGAGACGGGCTTGGGGACGTGGCATCATCACACACTGGTATGAGGAGAAGGGCGATGGTGGAGTTTTGCTGGCATTTGTGGCTTTTCCTTGTCTCCCTCTTACATTGCTGGAAGGCCCCAGACAGAAACCTGCACTCTCTCTGAGGTCCAACTTGAACATTCCAGGCTGAAAGGACCTATACATATAAATCATCCCATTTATCCTTAAGGGAAAAGAAACCTTCAGTTACAGGAAGCAGCACCTGGCACCTTTCCCTTAGGTTGTGCTGAGATGTTTGTGGGGTTGCCCAGGCTAGCTGAAGTCAGTGCTTGCACAACCTGTTACAGACAGGCCACTGTGACAGACTCAGGCAGGGGACAGATCACACACTCTTTATAAAGGGGCATGTCACTAAGCCCTGTGTTGGTAACCAACTGCTCTGCTCTGGGAAGAGTTTGACCCTGACTATACGAGCAAGAGCCTGAGAAAGAGAAGGAAAACTCACTGGGGCTGACAGGTGGTGTGGACAATGGCACTGGATCCAGAGTGCAGCTCAAGGGCTGGGCTTTTCTCTGCTGAACTCTACCCCACTCTTCCCTCTTTCAAATCCAGGTTTTACTTCTGGCATAAAGTGGGAGGAGGAAAGGAAGAAATTCTTGAAGTCTCCAAAATTGGAGCTCTTTGCTACCATTAGTTTGACCTCAGAATTCAGATTCCACATAGAACATTTCCTGTTCCCAACTATCAGACTCGATGGTTCCAGACCAGTCCTGGGAAGCAACAGAAATGGGCCAAGGGGCTTGGAGACAGAACTCAGAAGGAAAACACACTGGGAGTGACTGCAGCAGGAAAAGAGAAATTCAGGGTGACAGCGATGGAGGGTATACATTTCTCACAGATCGGAGAGTATGTACAGAGCTGTGTTCCAGGGGTCACTCACTGTGCTAGGGATGAGGACACAGTGACAAACAAGAGACTCCCAGGCCCTGCCCTCCGAGGGCCCTCCTTTGACAGGGAAAGTGGACGGAGGGCTTTCAGGAAGGGACACTCGACCCAAAGGCCAAAGGACGGAAATGACCGGGTCAGGTGAGTGCAGGAGCTAGAAGCCTGGGGCTCCGGATGACGGGGAGGCTGCCTTGGGGACTGGCAGGACATCCACCTTGGTTAGCCCCAGGTTTTCCTCCTGACTTTGCCACTTAAAAGAAACTACCGGAAGGAGGCCTGGGAAACCAGCTCGTGGCTTCAGTTTGAACCTCAGAGGGAGCAGAAACCACTTGCACTTCCAGGGAGACCATTCAGGAAGCACCTGAGAAAGGCTCTCCCACAACTGCCTCAGTTGCCAAACGGCGGAGATGGTGCCTGTCCCACACCACAGAGGAAGTGGGGAAGGAAGAGTATTAGACCAAGAATCCTCTGCTTTTCGGCTGGCTTTTTGGGGTCTCCCTTAATTACAATATCTTGGCAGACTCAACCCAACTGTGGAGAACGTGGCTCCATGTGCAAAGCAGCTGGTATGGAATCCTGATGGGAAGAAATTTCCAGTCGGCTGCAACTCAGAGTCAACTCTTATAAATGTGATAACCACACCCCGGGTGCAGCCAGGGTTCTCCCAGGCCTCACAGCTGTCATTCAGAAGACATATTCTGGGGCTGGCACTGTGGCGCAGCAGGTGAGGCTGCCACTGGCAGTGCCAATTTCCCATATGGGTGTCAGCTCGAGTCCCAGCTGCTCCACCTCCAATCCAGCTCTCTGCTATGGCAGTAGAAGATGGCCCAAGTCCTTGGGCCCCTGCACCCACATAGGAGACCCGGTTGAAGCTCCTGGCTTTGGATCAGCCCAGCTCCAGCCATTGCGGCCACTTGGGGAGTGAACCAATGGAGGGAAGATCTTTCTTTCTATAACTCTGCCTTTCAACGAAATAAACAAATTCTTAACAAAATAAGAAGCCATATGCTGGGCAGACACCTCTCTCAGAGGTTAAGACACCACCTGGGACACCTGCATCCCACATCAGAGTGCCTGGTTTAGAGCCCTGGCTCCACTTCTGAATTCAGCTTCCTGCTAATGAAAACCCTGGGAGGCAGCAGGGGATGATGGTTCAAGTACTGGGTCTTTGCCATCCACCTGGCTCCCACCTGGACTGAGTTCCTGGCTCTTGCATTTGGCCTGCCCAACCCCAGCTGTTGTGGGCATTTGGAAAGTGAACCAATGGATGGGGAATTTCTCTCTCTCTCTCTCTCTCTCTCTCTCTCCCTCCCTCCCTCCCTCCCCCCCCCTCAAATAAAATAAATACAGATAATTATTTTTAAAAAAGACATATTCCTACATCTGAGACTGGAGTTAGGAATCAAGACCCACCCTCCTCTAAGGTCACCCCCTCAGAGTTTTAGAAAACAATTTCTTGCTTTAAACTGGCAGAAGCAGAGAAAGCAGCTACAGATGATTCACTGAGAGGCTGGTCCCACCAAAGCGAGTTATGCCTCCTGTATTTTCCAACAATGCAAACAAAATGATAGAGTCACTCGATGGTGGGCAAATTCTAAGCTTCCTCATGGGCCCTTGGCCTCAGAACCGGAGGCCACGTGGAAGGAATGGACTTATCCTTGAAACAGTGAAGAGCCGTGTCCCTACTGTGCCCGCCAAAGCCCTACTGCCCCATGGGCCTTGGACTTGGGAGAGACTTTGTCAGGTGCAGATAAAACATCGACCGACCTCTCCCAGGAGGGGATCTAGAACATGGCATTTCTTCTTCAGTCGCAGCCTCTAAGGAAATACTTTTGGAGGGCTTCTCCCTCATCTAACAGAGAGAACCAGGTACATCTTCCCTAAGGGTCAAGGTTGCCCTCCCGGGGCACCACGGACAGCTCTGCCATTCTTCATCGGTGGACCTCCAGAGCACCTAGGATGCACCCTGCCAGTCACTGTGGGAGGCAGGAGAGAAAGGGCAGTGCAGTGCTTGAGACATAGGACCCCTGGGACACATGAACCCTGACTCATCACATCTCTGCCACACAGCGCTGCACAAGCTTTGGACCACATCATAAAGGGGGATGATAATAGTGTCTGCCTCAGAAAGTCGCTGTGAAAATTAAACAAATGAGTTCATGTGAAGTATTCCAAACAATGCCTGGGCTACAGCAAATGCTGTATAAGTGACAGCCATCATTACTGTAAGGACAGTCAGGTTCTAGTGGAACTCTTAAGGTGATGTACACCGGGGTCACCTGGGGTATTGTTAAAAGGCAGATTCTGGGGCCAGCATTCTGGCACAGTGGGTTAAGCTGCTACCTGTGACTTTAGCATCCCATTTTAGCACCGGTTCAAGTCCCAGCTACACCACTTCCAATCCAGCTCCCTGCTAATGTGCCTGGGAAGGCAAAAGAAGATGACCCAAGTATTTGGGCCCCTGCCATACATGTGAGAAATCCAGATAGAGTTCCAGACTACTGGCTTTGGCCTGGCCCAGTCCTAGCTGTTGTGGGCATTTGGGGAATGAACCAGTGGATGGAAGATCTCTCTATATTTCCCCCCTACCCTCCCTATAACTCTGCCTTTCAAACAAATAAATAAATCTTTAAAAAGGCAGAGTCTGATTTGGTCCATCTACAGTAAGGTCTGGGCTTGTATTTATTTTTTTAAATCACTTATTTATGTTTAGGTGAAAAGCAGAGAGAGAAGAGGCAGCATCAGAGAGACAAAGATCTTCCATCTGCTGATCTCCAAATGTCTACAATAGCCAGGGCTGGGCCAGACTGAAGCCAGGAGGCAGGAACTCAATCTGAGTCTCCCAAGTGGGTGGCAGAGATGCATTTAATCATCATCTGCTGCCTCCCAGTATGTAGCAGAATACGGAGTCAGGAGCAGAGCCGAGTCTGGAACCCAAGCATTGCCGTATGGACCACAGACAACTTAACCACTGCACCCAACACTCACCCCTCGGTCTTGCATTTCTAACCACGTCCTGCTGATACCAATGTTGCCGCTCCATGACTATGTCTTGAGAAGCCAGGCCCTGGTCCTCGTGGGAGGCAGAAGCTGCCCTGTCCAGCATGGCTGAGGTTCTGAGCTGCTCTCGAGCAGACACTAGGTTTTCACAGGGGTGGTCCTGGGCCTGTCACTGTCTCGGGCAATTGGCATAATCGGTAAAGCACGTGAAGCCTGTGCTGGCTTTAGAACATGCTTTACACTGATGGGTGCGAGGGTGCTACAGGGTTGTTTACCACATTTTATTATTAGGATATCTGATAAACACACGATTGCTGCAGAGGGGGAGCCAGGGAGACGTTCGCCTACACCGCACCACCAGGGAGTGTAAGTGATACATGCTGGCATCTCTCTTTTATGGCAGCAGCAATAAAAGCTACTCAACGGAGTTATGGAGGAAGCTCTGATGACTGCAATCCAGGGCTGTCACTTGAGGACGAACGGCGCCACATGCATCTTCCCTCTGCCATTACCACTCCTAGCAAGCGTGCATGCTCGAGATCACTTACAGACTCTGACAGGTCCGTCCATGCCTTTCTCTGGCCACCATTTCCCTTGATCTACTTGATACTGTTTACTCCTCTCCTTCCTTTTCTAAACTCGCTGCTCTCCTTGACTACATGACAGTGTACAATTGTAGTTCTCTTCCAACTCTATAATTAATTCCTCACCTCCTTTACTCCTCCCCTCCCTTCTGACTCCCTTTGCATCTGGGGAATCCTACAAAGATAAAAGCGATGCAATCCTGCCCTTGAGGAGATGTGGGCTGGACGGGAAGACAGGCAGGAAAGCAGCCAATTGCAAAAGCAGGAGACAATATTCCTAAGAATTATGCCCAAACATGGAGACAGAGACAGAGACAGAGAGAGAGAGAGAGAATGAATGAATGAATTCTGGGAAATCAAGAAAATATCTCCCAGATAAACGGACATGTGAAGTGACTCCCCAGGCAAAGCTTCTTTTGGTCCTTTGATTCAGTTTATCTTCTACCATTCATGCAACTCTCACTCAAATTCATTCAGTTCACTCCCTCACCCCACTTTTATTTTCTTTTTAAAAGATTTATTTATGCACTCGAAAGAGCAACAGAGAGGGAGGGATCTTCCATTCACGGGTTCATTCCCCAAATGGCCACAACAGCCAGATCTGGGCCAGCCCAAAGCCAAGAGCCAGGAACTCAATTCAGATCTCCCATGAGGGTGGCAGGGGCCCAAGCACTTGTACTATCTTCCACTGCCTTCCCAGATCCATTAGTAGGAAGCTGGGCTAGAAGCAGAGAATCCAGGATTTGGACCAGCACTCCAATTTGGGATACCAGTGTCACAAGTGCCCACTTAACGTGCTGTGCCACAACATTGGCCCCTGCACTTAAATTGCACCCCCCTCCTCTGAGTTCAAGTCATGTTCTCCATAAGCATACTAGATATTTCTACCAGGTTGTTCCACTATTTCATGATACTCAAATCTAAACCTCAACTCATATCTTTCTCCTTAAAACTGGTCCCCACAATGCTAAAATCCTTGCAGTCACCCTTGCTTGCTTCTTTGTCAACATTCTCCATCCACAGCATCCATCATATCTGCTCTCTCTTCTGTAGACACTGCTGTCCTTACTGCTCTTGCCTGGATTGGTAGGCTGTGCTTCCTGTCTAATTCCCTTGCAATCCAACCACTCTGCACCATGACCCCATAGCTCCTCCTTAAATGTTGCTTTCATCACAACCATGTCCCGCTGAGAAACTGCCAGGAATTCTCCATCCTAGAGGGTGACTCCACTTCCTCTTCTAAATGATCTCCAAGTAGTAAGTACCCAGAATGCATTTGCAGGAAGCATGACAACAGATTTCAAATATTCAAACAGTAGGTTCCCAAAAGAAACAAGTGGCATGCTCAGATTAATACAATGTGAGGTGCTTGATGTGTTCTGTGGAGGCACAGGGCAGAAGTAATAAGAGCCACAAGGGAGAACAGGGAGAATGTGGTAGCCTGGAGGTGGCCACAGCAGTGATCTATGACCAGCCCTAGGCCTGAAGAAGTGACTGCAGGACATGGCTGCAGTGAGCAGGAAGGAGTGCATTCTATGGCAAGGACCATCTGGAGTGGCTGAGACAATGCCAGTCCAAAACGACCTGCAGGGAAGGGCCTGGGGACAGAAGAACCTGACCTCCCCAACTCCCTCCTGCTGAGGTCCTGCTTGCTCTCCATTGACTGAACCCATCTCAACACTGGGGGGCAAGGAAGCCTTGCATGGAGTCCATGTGGTCAGCCCCTCGGGCCAGAAAGCAGAGTGGAGGAGGATGGGAGTGGATGTGATGGGGCAGACGGAAGGTGTCTGCAGCTAGGACATTGGGCTGCAGCAGCTGGCAAGGGACTTTCAGCTTTCCATGTCCACCATCACCCACCCATTAAGCCAGAAGGAGTCACGCTACTTGGAGGCTTCTAAACTCAACCGGTCTACTCTAGGAGGGGGCGGGGGTCACACAGACATTCTCTGACTCTAGCTCCCTCACTAATGCTGGATCCTCCTCACCCAAAGTCACACCTGAGTCTGAAAACAAACACTTCTGTCTATATTTATGGCTGTGCTAGTGCTAACTGCATCAACATCATCATCATCACCAGGCTGTGACTACTGGCCCACACTTTAGAAAAAATTATTGACTTGCTTCTGTGAAAGGTAGAACAATGGAGAGAGAGAGAGAGAGAGAGAGAGAGAGAGAGAGAGAGAGAGAGAATGAATCTTCCAACTGCTGATTCACTCCCAAAAAGTTGTAACAGCCAGGGCTCAGTCAGGCTGAAGCCAGGAGCTTGGAGCATAATTTCTCCATGTTTCTGGTGGCAAATGAAATACTCACTAAGAAGTTATCAGGTTGGATGTGTTCCTAAGATAGTCCTGATTATATGAGGGGACTTAAAAAAAAGGTCATAGAAAATGTCATTAAAATATAAGCTTACTTTGGTACAAAAAATCTTGAAAATCCATGCATTTAAGAGGTCATCAAAAAGTTCATGGAATGCACATGATGAAAAAACTATGTTTGAAGTTACAATTTTTGTACCAAAATAAGCTTATCTATTAATTTCACTTTCCATGAACTCTGTGAAGTCCCTGCATATCTACTGTTCCAATAAAATACTATTAAGTCCAGGCAACTCCCAGTTTTGTCTCACTTGGCTGCTCTTGAGGAGGTGTGCAACCAAGAACCATCCTTGTCCATTGTGTCAGCCAATGGTGACTCTACACCAACACTAAGTTTTCTAGGCAACTCAAATATGCCCTTAGCAGACCAGCCTTACTTATTTATTCATTCTGGTCCAATCACGACTGTATCAACAGAGACTCTGGCACTGATCATATTTTCTACGGAGGGAAAAAAATCTTTACACATCATGTTCAGCTTTAAAAATAATATATTTGGAATTTAGTGGGGGAAAACATGCCCAGCTATTTCCTCTTCTTCTGCTTATAGCTGTGTGACCTTGACAAACCATGTATCCTTTTTGGTCTAGGATTCAATATCTTTCAAATGAAAATATTGGATGAGAAAATCCACCCTGGCTCTAAGATTTGCTGAGTTAGTTCCCCATTTTTTTTTTAAAGATCTAGTACCTCTCCTTCCTCCAACTATTACTGTGTCTTATATACAGTAAGTACTTGATAAAGGTGTGATGAATTAATTAATATATGACAAAACTATACCACTTCATTATATTATATGCCATATGATGTAGGATATAGTAAATATACAATGTACAGGGAACAGTTTACATTTGCTAACACATTAAACATTTATTTTGAGATTTAAAAATCAAGTACACTTCCCTTAACTCCCATTTTCGAGTAACTGGCACCATACTAGCCTTTTCATCATAAACATTTTAAAACCTGGATGAAATTATGGGGGAAACTGTTTTCATAAAGTGGACATAAACCAGCACAGGAGGATAATCTCTAAGAGAAATGAACTCATAGGGTGAACAATTTCCTGACTGTCGCACAAAGGGATACAATCCAAGCAGGCCACTGTAGTCCCGTTGATCTGAAAACGAAGAAATCTGATCAGAATGTCGGCAGCTGACGTGGCACAGTGGGGCATGCGAAGGAGACAGCTAAGGCAGCGAGGCAGACAAGAGGCCCCTGAAGTCTGTGTGGGCTTAGGGTCAGGTTGGACGTGTGCGCAGTGAAACCACTGAGGCATATCAGATAGAAGCTGCTATGGGGTTGACAGCAGACAAGAGAAAGCACAGGTTAATCAATGCTGGGGAAAGGGCAGAGTCAGGAGGCTGGAGTTCTGCCCCTGCCCATGGACAGATCTAGTTAATGTCTCACAACAGCCTGGGTAACTGACTGAGTCACCGGAAAGGGCACAACTTGGGAATAAGGGGCTCGACCTAGAGCAAGACCTGACAAATTCTAAAACCAAGGCAGGGTTGGATCTGAAGGGAAATAGCAATTGGAGATTGATGGCTTTGGGCTTTTGATATGTCAGCCCTCAAGCATAAAACCAAGCCAGCCAAAGTTCATGGTGATCACCCAGTCATTGGACTGCCTGCTGAAGAGGCCACTCTTAGGAAGATGAAAGAACTCGGTCTCTACAACATATTATCCATGATCCCACTAGTCCTCAAAAAATTACCTGGATTTATGAAGAAATAGGAAAATGTGATACAGAAAAGAAGCAGGCAACCGACAACAGCAGATGAGATTGTTCAGATGTCACACTTAGCAGAGAAGCATTTTAAAACAGCTGAGTTAGTTCCCCAATTTTTAATAAAAATATTATTATACAATTATAATATGCTAGTAATAATGTTTATTAGTATTATATACATATATATACATAAATTAAGAGAAAACATAATCAATGAAACAAGTCAGTCTATGGTATTAAAGAGGGAGCAGATAGACAGGAGTCCCAGAAAGACAAGTATGAAATTGGAGCAGAAAAAAAGTATTTAAAGAAATCACAGCCCTAAACTCCCCAAACTCTATGGTTGGATCTGAGAAGTTCCATCAACTCCCAGTAGGAAAAATATAAGAACAAGGACTGGTGTTGCAGCACAGCAGTTAAGCCACCACCTGAGATACCTGCATCCAATGTGAGCAGCAGTTCGAGTCCCAGCTGCTCCACTTTAGATCCAGCTCCCTGCTAATATGCCTAGGAGAGCAGCAGAGGATGGCCCAGCCCTTTGGGCCCCAGACAACTATGCAGGAGACCTAGCAGGATTTCCAAGTTTCTGGTTGCAGTCTGGCCTGGTGATGGCCATTGCGGCCATCTGGGGAATGAACCAGCAGATGGAAGATATTCCTCTGTGTGTGTGTGTATGTGTGTGTGTGTGTCTTCCTCTCTCTGTGATTCTTTTAAATACACACACACATACTCACAATGAAAACCACAATGAGGCACAGCATATCCAACTGCTAAAAGCCACAGAGAAAAAGAAAATCTTAAAAACATTCAGTGAAAAAAGAAATATTATGAACAAGGGAACTGTGACAGGAATATAAATGACTGCTCATCAGAAACAATGGAGGCCAGAAGAAAATGGAACAAAATCTTTAAAGCTCTGAAAGAGAAGAAAAGAAAAAAACTACCTGTCAACTAAGAACCCCATAGCCAGCAAAAACTTTCAAGAAGAGGATGGGACAAAGGCATTTTCAGATAAAAGAAAGCTGAAATACTTCATCAGTATTGGGCCTAAATTATACTATGCTATGGGATATGCCACAGGGTAAGGGAGGGAAGGTGGATATACAGAAAACAGGCACCAGAAATGGTAAATAAGTAGGCAGACACAGAAGACTATGTTGTATTTGTTCTGATAGTTTACTTATAAGACAACTGGTTGTTTAAAGCCAAGTGATAATAATGTAGGGTGAGCTTTATATAGCTTACATAAGTAAAAAATGTGTCATAAATAGAGGGTTGGATAAATGGAACTATACGATTTGAACATGTAAGGTTATTATGTTTGTGACTGGATTTAAAATGTGTGGATTTGGGGGCCAATGTTGTGGCATAGCAGAATAAGCCCCAACCTGCGACACCTGCATCTCATATGGGCATTGGTTTGAGTCCTGCCTGCTCCACTTCTGATCCAGCTCCCTGCTGATGCACCTGGAAAAGTAGCAGAAGATGGCCCATGTGCTTGGGCTCTTGTCACCCATGTGAGAGACCCGGAAGAAGCTTGTGGCTCCCGGCTTCATCCTGGTCCAGAGTTGGCCATTGCACTGGGGAATGTACAAGCAGATGAAGGACAACCTTCTCTCTAACTCCAGCTTTCAGATAAAGTTTCTTAAAAGTATGCATTTTGCTAATATTTGTTGAGAACTTCTGCATCTATGCAAGGATACTGGGTTTTAGGGGTTATTATTGTGTCTTTTTTGGCTTTTGGTATTAGAGTATGGCTGGTCTTGTAAAAAAGAGCTAAGCAGAGTCACCCTCTTTATAATGTCATTGAATATCAATTATACTTCAATAGTTACTTTGTAAATCCAGCATGGAGGCCCCCATGTTACAGATGTGGAAAGCGAGGCACCAGACTAACAAGTGGCCGCTCTGGGAATCTGAACCTGGGTGTGGGTCTCCAGCGCCTGTGTCCTCCAGCACCAACTGCCATGAATCAAGCTGGGAGAACAAACAAGAATGACAGTTCACGGAGCTCTGCTCTGCGTATCGATCACTTTACGGGACACTGACGCCCATGTATCTTCATTTCATTCTCTCCTCATTTTTCTTCCCGGTGTTAGGAAAACCTGGGTCACTTAGAAGTCTAAGTAGTCTTTATTGTTACCATTATTTTTAATTAGGTTATAGTCTCCTTGTTCTTGGTTCTTATTTCTCATTCAGGTATCTGCAGAGAAGGGCCAGAGAATCAGCCATGGAGCATCCTGACTTCCCAAGCCTGGTCTATCTTCTGCGATTGTTTATTCCACCTCCCATGGTCCTGGGCCCATGGCCATGCTAACAAGTAGTTGTTGATTGATTATATGACCACCGTCCCGCCACTGGGCTGCAAGATTGCCACCATACTGGGAGTAGAGAGAGAGGGACTTGTCCTGCCCGTGACCACCTCAGGTCTAGAATTAGTGACTCAAAAGGAAACCCCCAGGTCACTGCTCTCCGATGATAATGCTTGGAAGGATTTTAGAGCAAGCACATCTTAATCCTCTCATTTCAGAGATGGAGAAACTGAGAACCAGAGGTTACGTGACTCAGGTCCCCAGCCTCCTCACCTGCAGGCCCACGTGCCTCCCACTTCATCCCAAGATTCCAGGCAGCAATAGCGCCGCTTCTCAGCTTCTGCAGCCCCCTGGGGGTTGACAAGCCATTTGAACATACACAAAACACACCACACTATGAGCTATCTTTGGTCTCTAATGCCAGTCAGGACACCCTACAGCAGAGGAGCAAGGACATTCCACTGTGCTAGGGACAACTGGGCTCTGCTCATACCCAAGAGACCTGTGACCACAGGACACAGGGACCATCGCCACCCATCAATTGCGAGAGGCACTTGGGTCTGTCCTTGCCCATTGCTGAATTAGGGATAATGTCCCCCTCTTCCCAGACCACTGGGCCAATTCATCAGCTCATTAAGCTCTCACAGAGTCTGATGCTGAATAATGCTTCCCAGTGCTGGCAAACTCCCCATTTATCACCACCTACATTTTGTTCTCAAATCAAAATGGGACATTTTCATCATTGGGGAAATGCCTGGGCACTTTAGTAAATAGGAAACTTCACAGGGTGATTGGATGCATCCTCTGTCATGATTATTCTATGCCCCACTGTAGCTAGAACACCAAATAATACAGATTTCTCCAATTTCATCCCAGGCCATTATCAATACTCAGGAACCTCTCTGTAAAACTGTACAACAGCAGAGATGGGCACTTTTGAAATACGCTCACTGTGTGACTTAACTGATGGCGCCACACTTGGTCATCCTTCGTTCCTTCCTGCCTGACGCTGGGCTCTTTACAAGGTAGGTTTCAAAGAAGTTGTGTTGCTAGAAACTCTGGGGCTTTCCCAGCAAAACCACAGCCTTCTCCATGTATATCCATCATCCATCTCACTTTGTCGATGGAGAAAGAGGCAAAGTGGGGAGCAGGAAGACTGAAGCTGGCAGCACAGCCTGCACTGTAACTGTATCCCCAGGCTCCTGCTCCAGGCAGTCTTCAAAGAACAGGAACAGGAGTTGCCTGATCAGAAGAGACAGGGGGCACAGGGCTATGTGCCTGCAGTGGAAGGCTGTGTGGGGAAGGGTGAGCATCTATTCTCGGCTGCCATGAACATGGAAGGCATGGGGGACCAGAGCAGGGTGTATGGGGTGCTCTTCTGTGGTTCTATTTCTCACAGGAAAGAAGGCAAGTGTGCATCAGGGGGCTGACTTCAGACTCCTCACAGCAAAGCAGGCCAGCCTGACATACACCATGGACAAGGATTTTTCCTCTGGAAACCAACCTGCTCAGAATGTTAAGAGGCCATGCTGCCTGTAGCTTCCTCCAGAGGGCTCTATTCACCGTCAGAGCACCAGCTCAGGGCTGTTGCCAGAGCAGAGACATTCCTTTGTGCTGCCTTCCCTCCTGCAGGGTCTGTGCACTCACAAAGCTAGAGGATCCACACACAGAGAGTCCTGTCATCTGTGCCAGGTGATTCTGAGGCCATTGAACTTGTTGGGCTGCAGTGCTATCTGTAGGATGGACACTTGGCTGGTTTAGGCATTTAAGGTCTTTTCCCATCCAGACATTCTGATTCAGGAGGACTGGCAGAGGCGATGTGGGGACAAGATCTGCTTCCTTCCCATTCCAATGAAAGACGTGGTTGAGAAGGGACCTAGAACATGCTGAAGAAAGATTTGGGGGTAGGGTGACCAGTAGAGGGAGGTGCCTGAGAAGTGGAGTATGGGATGGACTAATGGGTGTCCCCTACACACACTCTTGTCCTTGGAAGTCATCTTCTAAGTGTCCCTTTGCCTTGGATTTAGGTTCTATGTAGGATCCATTTAGCACAAAAGATTAAGAAGAACAGAAAATAAGAGAATGAGACCAAGTCCAGGGAGATGGAAAGGGGAAAAGAGGTGAGGGCAAATAGCAGGAAGGCCTGAAAAGGGGCACTGTGGTGGGCGGGGGCTGAGGGCGAATGTGGGAGAGGAGCAGGGAGGACCAGTGGGCAATCCAGGTACAGACAATGGACATGGATCCAGAGGGAGAACAGGGGCCAAGGCCATGAGCCAGGCACGGAGAGGTCAGGGCTGGGGCAGGGATGGGGAGGGGAGTCTTCCGCCCCTGTCATGCTGGGCCCCGAGCAGCCACCTGCATCCCGCTGACACTTCAGAGGCTTATATCACATTGACCAAGGTGAAAGGGAAGTCCAGAGGAAGATGGCACAGCCAGTGGAGACAGCCAGGGATGGGAGTGAGGCAGTATGGACTTGAGCCTCCACTCTGGGGAGATCTTCAACACCCAGTTTCCTCCAGGTCCTTAAATACAACAGAGGATGGCACTTGGGTTGAAATACAATGAATACAGTGTTTTTCAGGACCATGGCCAGCGCAGAGCCCTCCTCCTCCCTCCCTTGGTGTGGAGAAGTTTCCGGGCCAGGAAGTGCTGGCCTGGGAGCTGTGCTGGGGTGCTCAGATAGAAAGAACATAGGATGGCCAGACTGCTTCTGAACAACCGACACGTGAAAACACTCCAGGAAGTGGTTTCTAGTAGGTCCGCCATGCCTGCAGTGGGTCTGGTTCACTGGTACTGCATGCTAAGCAGCATGGCCAGTTTCACAGCTGATCATCCTGGAAGAAAACTGCATGCAGCGGGATGGGTGTGGGTCCCCTGAGCTCCTGGGCACTGCAGGAATTTCTAAGTCAAGGATATATTCTGTCAATCATAGTCAAAAAGTTAGTGTTGAGATCGTCTGTTGGAGTAGTCTAGAGAGAGCAGGAAGCTCCAGATATGGCCTCTGGAGTGGAGATTGTGTGGGAGAGACAACAGTGTTCTGCTTTGGTCTGCCTTTCCCCGAGCACTGCCACCAGCCAGCTGGGTCCAGGGAGGGTTAATGAACTTCCCTGGAAATCAGGATCCATCCTCAGGGCTGACATTCTATAGTAGAGCTCCAGGACACTTGGCTGCCTCTCCATGGCGCAGCCTTCTGAACATTACTAACAGGCCACTGGCTTGGCATCCAGCACCCACTGAGGGCTGCTCCCTGCGGTCTCTGCTCACCTTGCTCTCTCTACCTGCTTCTCCATCAGCAGATTGTTCCAGGCACAGTCCTAGATGCTGACTGGTGCACTGGTGACCCAAACAAATGAAGTTTTCACCCCTAAATGTCTTTCCTTTTCCATCCTGTTTCTTCTACATAAGCCTCCCAGACTTCCTTCATTAAAGTTGTTCAGACTGACACAATCCATGGGAAACTCTCCCTTGGAAGCCACATTACACAAGTCAAATCACCACATACACACCTCTCTGGTATTTTCTGTCCAGACTAATAGGTAACTCAATAGTCTTTATCTTTTTAAGTGTATCTAATTTCTCATTAGCAATGTTGCCACCTATTTCTCATTTACATTCTATTATACACAAGTATGATAGGCTATAGTATCCACCATTTACCTGAGCACCTATTATAGACAAGGTGCTATTTAAGTGTGCTGCATGCATTAACTCATTTAGTGTTCTGAACAATACACATAATAGCTTCTCTTATTCTTCCCATTCCATAGAAGAAACTAAGGTACAAGAGGTAGCATCTCCAAGATTACAAAGTGAGTAAGCAGGAGAAACCAGACAATTTGAGTCAAGAACTCTTGTTGAAAACCACTGTGTCTTGGGTCTTTCTGTAAGGTATCCATTCAAGAGATATTTGCCAATGGACTAGTGCTGGTTTCTCTTTAGGACACAGCTCGAATCTGAGCCAGGAAAAATAGTAAGAGTATGACCCCTCTGAACACATTGGACCTCAACGCTCCTTCTTATCTTTGTTTAATAACAAATCACTTTCCTACTCTATGTATTTCCAGAAATAACAGTTTTAGCTGAGGAAAGAGATATCCTCACAATGCTGAGCTTATCGCAATTCACACACTAGGAAAAATATATCTCATTAGATGTCTTTAAAGCATTCGAATAGCTCAACAAATGGGGAGTGCATCCCATTCCTTCTGGGTCCCAGTGCCTTGCCTGGTGCTTGGCTTGTGGAGCGTGTGCAGCGATGCTGACAGTGAAGGGAGGATGTTTCTAAGACTGGTGCTGGTCTTGCACCGAGGTGATTGTTCCACAGCCTTCACCTTCAGAGCAAGGCTGCGCTGCTCTGGGTTTTTGTCAAAGCCCTCGCAAACCTAAAAGACACAGTTTCACCTCCATCTGTCTGCTCCCTTTGTTACAGCCTCTCTTGAAAGTTCTCCTGAAGGACATATGGGATGATATGGGAAAGAGGAAATGACCCCTCGCTATTGCTCCGCAAACAAATGCACTCCCTGCATATACATTGCAAATATTTAACCACAACTCTCCATATTTATTGTTCATGTTCATTGTGCAATGTTTATTGTTCCATATGGCTTATCCTCTGTGCAATGTGTGTGTTCACAGCACTTCTGCTGTGGCACAGGAGATGCTTCAAAGCATCAAATGTGAACCGATTTCCTTTCCTGTGGAAGAGTCCCTATGAGGCAACCTGACCGAATCTTTGAATTACATGGAATTTTGGTGAAAGAGTTGGTCTGATTCTTAGTCCAGTGTAACCAACCCTAAACCTTGCAGCCTGACTGCGTGTGTCTCCAGGGCCACAATCATTCTCTTTCCCTTTCATAATTTTGTTGAATGCCTCTCCTCACTTATCCTTCAATATCCCAAATGCTACCACCTCCTAGAAGCCTCTCCTGATTCTGTCCCTAATCCCAAAAGCATACCATCTCCAAAGCATTCTTGTTGTACAGCTCAGTACATCATTACCTACACTTGTAGGGAGAGTATTTCCAATGTTTATTCTATGCCACTGTTTTTAGGAACATTTTTTTCTTCAATTACACTTCAAGCACTCTGAGAACACACTTAGTATCTGACTCACTTCTGGTTAGCAAACGCTTACATAAAGGAGATACTCAGTAGATTCTGTTGAATAAATGCATAAATGACTTCATGGACTTGTACTCTCACAAGCATTTCTCTCCCTCGATAATCTTTGACTGTAAGATTTCAATGGCATTGAAAATGGCTATACATGGTTATAAAATAACAGCAACCTTTTGGGCCTTTAACACTGCAGGTTCAGAGTTTCAGGTGTTGAAAACCACCAGTCAATGATCTGTAACAAGAAACAGCACCTGGCATTTCTACACATGCCACTTCTGTTTATGCCCACATGGCACACAGATGTTAGGAAGATCAAATCAGGAAGAAGACCCAGACCTAGTTGTTGTGGCCCTCTCTCCCTCTCCCTCATTTCTCTCTCTCTCTCTCTCCCACACACATACACACATTCTGCCTTTGAAATAAATAAATACTTTTAAAAAGTAAAAAGAGGGCTGGTGTTGTGGCATAGTAAGTTAAGCCTTTGCCTGTAGCACCAGCATCCCATATGGGTGCTGGTTCAAGTTCCGGCTGCTCCTCTTCTGATCTAGCTCTCTGTTTATGGCCTGGGAAAGCAGTGGAAGATGGCCCAAGTGCTTGGGCCCCTGCACCCACGTGGGAGACCTGGAAGATGCTCCTGGATCCTGGCTTCAGAGCGGCTGAGCTCCAGCTGTTGAGGCCATTTGGGGAGTGAGTCAGCGGACAGAAGATCTTTCTGTCTCTCCTTCTCTCTGTCTGTAACTCTGCCTCGCAATAAAATAAATAAATAAATAATTTTAAAATATACTCTTCTTAAAAAAAAAGCAAAGACCCTTTGGAAAGACTAAATAAAAGAGGCACACATATATGGAGGGAAGGCCTTTTTGCATTATGCCATTTGAGTACAACTGCTAGTTCTTACTAACTGCCAAGGGTAGCTCTGTCACCCAGCGATGGGGTCTGTATGAGTCAGCCTACTGTCACACCACTGAAATACCTGAGGCAGCCTCAGAGTATGAAGAAAACCAGTAAGTGTATTTTGGCTCATGGTTCTGGAGATTCAAGTGCAAATCAGGTGGTCCCACTGACTCAGCCACAGGAATGGCTCTCAAGTCCCGAGGTGGCAACACAGGGGTCACCCCACAGAGATAGGGAGGGTGTTTGCCTCTGTCTGTGTGGCCTCCTAAATAGCCACGAGGATTTCATCATGGGGCTGCAGCCCAACAGCCTAATCCAATCCAATCACCTCCCAAAGGCTCCACATCCAAACACCCTCACTGGATCGATGTCCCACCCTCCTAGTTTCATGAACATAAGACCTTGGAGACCGGGCCTTTAACACAATGGACCTGTGGAGGACAGTCAACATCCACACCACAGCAGGGTCTGAGCAACCGCGTCTGTTAATATTTATCTACCATTGTTGCAGATGCTGCGGACACAGCGGAGAGCAAAGCTAACACAAACTACTGCCCTCACGGAGGTCGTGTTTTCACGAGGCACAGGTAATAAAGAAACGAGTAAATACACAGTGTGATGGATGGTGACACGTGATATGCACAAGTGAAGCAAGGAAGGGTTTAGGGAATGTGAGGATGGCAGCAGAGGGCAGGGATGTGAGAGCTCAGCAGAGACTGAGGGAGGTGGGCATAAAGGGCAGGCAGCAGGTATGGCGCTTGTAAAGGCCCAGTGAACTTGGCATGGTAGAGGAATAAGCAGGGAGGGCACTGGGGCTGGTGAGGAGGGAGGGGGGTAAAAGTGGAAGGAAGCAAAAGGTCAGATAGGAGAGAAGGGTGAAATCTTAGGGCCTGTGCACTTTAGTTCTCAATCTCAGCCAAGGAAACCCTGAGGGGTTCTGAGCAGGGCAACAACATGATCTGGTTTAGATTTTAAGAGGATCATTTTGGCTGCTGTGTTAAGCCTGGGCTGTGACAAAGGGCAATGGTAAAAGCACAGAATCCTGTTAGCAGAGAATCCTGGGATAATCCAGGTAAGAGATGATGGTGGCTGGCACTGGAGTGAGTGAGGAAGTGGTAACAAAACCTGAATATATTTTGGAGGTATGGAAGATAGGATTTCCTAGTAGACTGGAAATCAACTGAAGATTTTTGGCCTGTGAAGCTGAAAGAGTGTGCTGACATTTACTGAGATGGGGAAGATTTGGAGAAGTGGTGCGTTCTGTTATGGGTATGCTTGTTTCAAGACACTTCTTAGACTCCTTCAAGGAATGGAGTAGGCAGTTAAGGACACAGGTCTGGAGTTCAAGGCAGCAGTCTGTGCTGGTGACACATAGTTGGATGTTAATAGAAGATGGACAGGTGATCTTTAATGCCATCAGACTGAACATGGTCGCTAGGAGAAGAGAGCACATAGAGAAGAGGTCCAATATCCCTGGGTTCTCCAAAGTTTTGAGGGTAAGAAGATGAGAGAGAAACCAGTAAAGGATCCCAAGAAGGAAATTAAGTGAAGTTAGGGCAGCGCTAAGAAAGAGCAGTGTCCCAGAAGCCAGGGACAATGGTGATTCAAAGGATGACCGGCTCCCACTGCAACCAGATCATGTAAAGTGGCAGGGGAGAACCGGCTATTGGTTCAGCAAGGTGGAGATTATTGGCGGTCTTGACAAGAGATATTTGGTGTAATAGTGGGAGAGAAGGCCTGATTGGAGTGGATTCAAGAGAGAATGGGAGAGGCTGGCGCCGCGGCTCACTAGGCTAATACTCCGCCTTGCAGCGCCGGCACACCGGGTTCTAGTCCTGGTCAGGGCGCCGGATTCTGTCCCGGTTGCCCCTCTTCCAGTCCAGCTCTCTGCTGTGGCCAGGGAAGTGCAGTGGAGGATGGCCCAAGTCCTTGGGCCCTGCACCCCATGGGAGACCAGGATAAGTACCTGGCTCCTGCCTTCGGGTCCGCGTGGTGCGCTGGCCGCAGCGCGCCGGCCGCGGCGCCATTGGAGGGTGAACCAACGGCAAAGGAAGACCTTTCTCTCTGTCTCTCTCTCTCACTGTCCACTCTGCCTGTCAAAAAAAAAAAAAAAAAAAAGAGAGAGAATGGGAGAACAAGAATTGGAGACATAGGAACTGGAGATGTTTTGCTGAAATACAAAAGGTGACAACCTAAAGTCATAAGAAATAGAAGAGCTATTCCTTTAGCTGTAGGAAATATTGACATTTTTTATTGATGATTCCAACCAAACTGGAGTGCACTTATTCACCTTGACCTTCTACAGACTTCATTATTTCAAAAAGCTGCCCAGACACTACCCCAGTGAGAAAGGATGAATGGTTGGATAAGCCCTTTCTTTAAGATCCAAGGAGAACCATTCTCATTTTATTCATGACCCACAATATACAAGACACGTTCATTGGTCTTGTATGGAAATGTGGAGTTATCGGTAGGCTGTCCACAACTGCAAAATCATCTCAGTGTCATCATCTTTAATGACAACATAACTGCCTAATCCACAAGGCAGGGGGCATGGGGGTCTTGGATTCGAGGTGCTCTATCCCATCTTCATTTTCTTGATTACATAATTCCAAGGAACATTACCTCTTCCTGATATCACAATACAAGGATATTTCAAAAAGTTCAAGGCAAATGGAATTAAAAGATTATTTTGGTTCAAAAAGATCTGAAACCCATGCATTCAAAAATTTATGAAATGCAGATTATGGAAAAACTTTAGAAAGCATTTGCATCAAAACTAACTTGAATTTTAATCTCATTTTTTTCATTAACTCTTCAAAGTACCCTTTTAATTCCATCATTATTTAATGCAGATGGAGGCAAAGTACCTGCCTCAGAAAGTTTCTCTGGTGGAACCCTTGATACTATATCCAGTTGAATTCCCCTTTTAGTGTCCTGAAGCACGAGTGACTCAACCATATGTATCTTTAATTAAGAATCGCTGGATTAGAGGATTTACTGTAACTGTTTCTCTTGATAACAGTATTTCAGGATCTTTGCAGCAGATTGCATTATTTATCCATAATTATTTGACAATGTTTTTCTGTGGGTACTTGCAGACTCGTCCCTTAGCATCCATGAGGGATTGGCTCCTGGATCTCCCAGAGATACCCAAATTGTCAGATGCTCAAATTTCTAATGGAAATTGGCACAGTATTCTCATATAACTGGTGCAATTCTCCTGTAGGCTGGAATCATTCTTGGATCCCTCATGACACCTTGTACAATGTAAATGCCTATTATGCTGTATTGGTTAGGGAATAATGGTAAGAAAATATCTGTAAAAGTACAGATGCATTTTCCCCAAAATTTTGATCCATGGTTGGTTGAATCTATAGATGCAGAATCTGTAGATGTGGGGAGCCAATCACACTTCTTTATTATTTTATCTCCAAGGTCAGACATATGAATGGTTTAAGCTGTTAGAATATGAGCAATTACATTGCAAGTTGTATTTAGGCATAAACTTTACATTGCTGGTGTGAGCTAGTTCTGTGCCTGCGTTGTGAGTATCTGTCATCTGCCAGGAGCATGATACAGCCTGCAAGGAGCTGCTGAGTCCACCTGAGCTCTGAAATTGCAAGACACATAGAACTCGGTCAAGGCCAGACCCAAGCTGACTCTATTAGAGCTGGAGCTGACCAACACCCTCATGTACTGCAAGCCAGGTAAAAACGTTTGGCTTCAAGGCAGGAAGAGTTTGAGATTGTCTGTTCCTGCAGCAAAAGCTGACTGACAGACTTCTTCATTAGACTGTCAGATTCCTCAAGTGAGAGAGCCATGTTCACTGCTTACGATATGTCCTAAAACTCAACACAATGCTGTGAAGTTGTGAGCCTGGATTTAACATAAAGGGGTAGGAGTCATTATTTCCATTGTAGTACTGAAGTCTGGGATTAATTCATAGTTCCTATCATTGACATATGGGCTATACTATCGGAGGCTTCTTAAGGTCATGTCTAACACCACTCTCACTTTCCCTTCTCTCACACGGATTTTGTTCTATTTAGTTATGACTGATTAATCAAGAAAACCCAATAATCATAGGCATCATAAAAGGGGAATCTGGTCTTGGGTATCAAATATACCATTGCATTTCTAAGTACCCCCGAATGATTAAGGCAAGATAGAGCAAGTCTGCTTTAATTGCACTTGTGTGGCTTAGCTCTATGCTCGTTTTTCACTTGAGATAAGCCATAGGCTTTGCTCAGGGAGTTCCACTGCAAAGAAAAATGCTTAACTCTGGCTTTCATTTGTTCAGTAAATTCTCCTCCCTTGTTTAGAGACTAACCTACGTATTGTGCAGGTATCAGAGACAATTTAAGGTACAAGTCTGGGCTTCAAGAGGCTTATATTATAATCAAAGAGGCATAAGGATATATGTGTAAAAATCCATGACAATCAAGAGTTTCATACCACTTTACTCTTTAAACGAGGTAGTGTTGTCTTGCGGGAGACAGCACTGGTGTAGAAGTTTAAGAGGCCTGGTTCCAGACTCAGCTGTGCTGCTAGCTACTGAAAGTCATGGGAAGTTCTTTCTTGCTAACCCATGCATGTATAAAAAGGAATGAACAGATTGACATAAGGCCCATGACACTGCTATCACTTCATGAATCAAAGAGATATCACCAAGCAGCATAAACATAATCATGCCCTCAATGCATGGTACGGATTGTAAAGCCTATGTAGCCGAGAACTCTCTGCTTTCCTGTCCCTACCCCATCTCCAAGCTAGCCTAGTTCCTGTGCAGTTTTCAGTCTCCTATCTTGAGCCATGAGTCAGCCCAGAAACACGGCTGAATCTACCGGAGGGTACAAAATCTCAGGAAGCGAGTCCAGAATGATTCTCCGACAGCCCTAGTTGAACAAGGAAGAGGAGGAGGAGCTCACCAAAAGCTCGCTAGCAACTTGGGCTGGGGTCTGCTGGGTAGGTGCAGGGTGCCCAGCGCTGCAGTGCCAGTGTCGGGGCATGTCCACAGTGGACCTCGCTCCTGGAGGGGCGACACAATGCCGGCAGTCTCTGTGGCTGATCCTGATAGGCTCTTCAAAGCCCTTCACTCTGAGAGCCGAACACTCTTCACTCCTCAGGAAAAGCCAGCTCTCACCATGGCAGGTGGCACATCCCCAGATAGGGCTCCCGAGGCCAGAGGTGAAGGGAGGAAAGGGCCGGCACCTTCAGAACATCCACTGATGCCTCCCTCATAGTCCCTGGCAAGATACAGACCGTGGAGGTCACCCCATTGGCTGCAACGCCCTGCGACCCACGGGGCCTCGCTGGCTGTGCTCACCTGGCGCCTCTGCAGCAAGTCTTTCAGTTCCCAGCCAGGGCCTCTTGGGGATGGCTCAGACAGCCATGGGGTCATTAGACTGTCATGAGCTGGCTGGGTGATCCTTTTGAACTTTTCCTAGGTGAGTGCAAGAGCTGAGACCACTGTGTGTTTAACACACTTACATCGGAGCACCGTTCTTGAAATAAAAAAAAAACTCGTGTTTTTAAAAACCTTCCTTTTATATAATAGGAGTGTCTTCTACAAAGGACTCTGCCGTTCCCGAAGGAAAGCAGAAGGCGGTGGGTGACAAGACAGCCCTGCAGAGGGCAATCAGCTTTACTTACTCGGGACTCCAGACACCAGCCGCAGGGGGCGCAGCACGCGGAAAGCCCTCAGCGCCTTCACGTCAAATCCAGCCCCTTTCCCTCCTAGGGCATTGGCCCCGTCTGCTTTGGTTGCTTGTTCTAAAATTGCACTAAAAAGCCTAGAAGAGAAGAAAGAGAGAAGGAGCTGTCAGGACAGTGCTTTGTTGCCCAGCTGGGCTCCCAGTGTCTGAGCACGACCTGGAATATAGGAGCAGGCCCCACAAGTCTGTGTTCACGGCACTCCGTGATTGGCCGCAGGCTACCTGCCGTTCATCCACGGCACGGTGCCAGGCGAGAAGGCACATCTGGCTTTGTCGGACCTGGGCAGGTCCTGACCCAAGGGCAAAACAGGTGAGCGTCCTCTGAGCCTCTCCACACTATCCTAGGTCCTACTCACGTGGGTGCCAGGATCCACACACTCTCTCTGCTCACTTCTTTCTTTCTTTCTTTCTTTCTTTCTTTCTTTCTTTCTTTCTTTCTTTCTTTCTTTCTTTTTATTTTTTAAATATTTTATTTGAGAGGTAGAGTCACAGACAGTGAGAGGGAGAGTCAGAGAGAAATGTCTTCCTTCCATTGGTTCACTCCCCAAATGGCTGCAACAGCCGGAGCTGTGCCGATCCAAAGCCAAGGAGCCAGGCGCTTCTTCCCTGACTCCTGCATGGGTGCAGAAGCCCAAGGACTTGGGCAATCTTCTACCGCTTTCCCAGGCAATAGCAGAGAGCTGGATTGGAAGCGGAGCAGCTGGGACTAGAACCGGCGCCCATATGGGATGCCAGCACCGCAGGCGGAGGAGACAGAGACAGAGAACTAGCTTAAGACAGAGCTGGTGAGCTTGCTTGTGGGGCTAGAGCTGAGGTGAGAGAGTAAGCGAAATCAAGCAGGATTCCAAAAGCCCAGGCTTGAGTGACTGGGAGGGAAAGTTCTGGAACAGAAAGCAAGAGTCTGCTGTGGGCTCTTGGATGCTGGAGTCGGCGAATGGATCTCGGAATGGGCACCTGGAGGTGACCCCATTGTGTCTGGAGGTCACGGGGAAGGTCCAGGCTGGAGACAAAAATGTGGTAGCTGTACAGATTGTGCTTAAGTTCAGATCACAGGAAGCCGCCTAGGAGGTGAGAGAGAAGGTGAGGATACAGAAGGAATGAGCACTGCAAAGCTGAGGGGACATGGAGAGAAGAAAGCAGCTGGAGAGACTGACACAGCATGGCTCGTGGGGCAGGAGGAGAGGCAGGGAGAACAGTGTCCATGCGAAGGAGGTTGGTGAGAAGACAACGGCCAATGTGCCAAATGCTGCCGGTACCCTGACGGGAAAGTGACCAGTGGTTTGGCAACATGAAGACCAGCAAGGGTCCTTGAAAGCATCTGCTCTTGTGACATGATGAGGACAAAAGCTTAACCGATATCAGCACACGACAGAACAGGAGAAGCTGGAGACACTGAGGCGAGCTGGCTGGACCCACAGATGTGTGCCACCAACGTCGTTTACCTGTTACAGCAGACACATTTAAAAGGGTGCCACTCATTGTAAGAGCATATTTTATTTGGCTCAACATAATCGAAGCATTGTCATTTCAACATGTATTAAATATAAAAATTATTGAGAAAGTTTGGCATTGTTTGTTTTTGTACTAACTATACACTTGTGGGATATCTCAATATATTTTAGCTACAAGTGCCAGATGGCCACATGTGGCAAGTGGCTATTACATGGAGAATTTTCCCAAGAGATTTGCTGTAAAAGCAAGCAGAGAGGTGGGTACTGTGGGATAAGCTGCAAGTAAGCATCCCATATCAGAGTGCCAATTCAAGTCCTGGCTCTCCGCTGCTGATCCAGCTGCCCGGGAAAACAACAGAAGGTAGCCCAAGTACTTGGGACCCTGCTACTCAAAAGGGAAACTTGAATGGAGTTCCTGGCTTTGTCCTGGGCCAGTGTCGGCCATTGCAGCTATTTGGGGAGTAAATCAGCAGATGGAAGATCTCTTTGTCTATGTCTCTGTCTCTCCATCTCTCTCACTCTGCCCCTAAAATAAATAAAATCTTTTTGAAAAGTGAGTGTGGGTATAGATCAAGACAGTATTTTTTTGTTTTTAAATGGGAGATATTACAGCATTTAAAAAATTTACTCATTTTCCAGATCCCAGGAGAAGAAGGTATCAAGGAACCAGGAAGTTGCTGGCAGCACAGCGGCAGAGATACCGAGTGCAGGAGAGCTGGAGCGAGCTGGGAGCTAATATCCCCAGGGCATGAGGAGGGGGGACCCACAGGTCTGCAGAGTGGAAGGTATGATGACACAAATATCAAAACTGGGGGATTTCAGGGAGGGCATGGCCTGCAAGCAGAACCAAGGAGGAAGCGAGGCAGCCTTCATCCCTAACCCCAGGCCTAGTGAAGTGAGGCATCTGGGAGAGAAAGTGGCTCCCTCCCAAGGCGGCCTGGGAAGCAAGGCCCTCAGTGGGGAGCCAGAACAGGAAGATTCGGAATGGCCAGAAGCTGAGGATTTAGAGCATGAATTTTGTAAATAAATAAAGTTTTATTGAGATTCACTTCCACCTGCTCTTTCGCATGTTGCTATTTTCCTACTATGGCCAGACCTGGGTACCTCACATTTTGCTTAACAGCAGGGGTCACCTCCTGAGAAGTGCCTCCGTAGGCGATTCTGTTGTGCGAACATCACCCAGTGTGTTTATGCAAACCAGGATACCTGCAGTTTTAAGGGACGTGATCTGATGGGACCACCGATGGGTCTGGGCCCCACTGCTGACCCAAACGCTCATTATGCAGTGGGTGACTACTGCTGGCACAGATATTACTGGGCTCACAAAGCTAGCATCTGGCCCTCTGCTGGCTCCTGAATGTGTGATGGCTTGTGGGGGACAGGATCAAGAAGGAAGCCCCAGTAGCAGAACGGGGGCCCCTTAGCAGACAGGAACTGTGGGCCAAGATGTCTCATGATGGGCTTGAGCTCCTCAAGTGATGGGCTTGAGCTCCCGGAATGACCTGCCTCGGGGCACTGGGGCCAGGTGCAGCGGAGGCCGGAGGCCGAGGGGTTCAGTCACAGGATGGTCACACTGTGCTCTTTGGAAGTTGTGGACTTCTCGGGCAGTGAGGCCAGAGCTGAGTGGCTGGGGCTCAGTCTCTTCTCCCTCAGAGACGGCAGAGCAGTGTCTGACTGTGACTTTGAACAATGGGTTCTGCCTGCCCCAGCCAGACACATCCCAAGTCACTGTCAGCTGTATGGCTCCTTCTCCCAGCCTGGCACGGTGAGGGTCTCCCGCATTGGTCGGCAAGGCCTGGAAGCCCAGGCAGAAGTTGCCAGGATGGGGGCAGTGGGCCCTGCCATGCCATGAAGGCCAGATCCTTGAAACACGTGGAAACACAGGGAGGCTGGCTCGCACGTTTGTCCAACAGCACAGCAAATCCAGACCAGACTTTGTTCCCGGCACTTCCCGGGAGCAATCAACATTGAGTATCAGGGCGAGAGATGTCCACAGAATGCTCTTCAGAGAAGGGAGCAGAGACGAGACGGCATCCTCCTCTTTAACCCCGACCCCAGTTTGAGACTTTTTGTGAAGCGTCTGCTGTAATCCTGAAGGGGTAGAAACTCAGACGTGGGGACAGGTGGCATCGGCTTAGCCTGCAGTGGCTGCCACACTTCTCCTCGAGCCAGCACTGACGAGGCCACACTCTGCTTCGTGCTCACTGGTACCTGGGGTTGGCTTCTGAGGCACACTTGGTGGGGTGCCATCTCCAGGAAGCAGGTGCGTGGCAGCCCCGGAGCCAGGCAGTAGAGCCATTCAGAGGACAGTGGGGTTCTGGAGAGCCTGGGTCCTCGGAAAGGCTCCACTCTGGGAGGGAGACAGGGATCGAGGCAAGGGCTCTGCACTGAACGTGGAGCTGATCAAGGACTTCTCCGCTCTCGAGCTGGGGTGGGGAGAGGCCATCCCATTGGCCTCCAGCAGCCCCTCCACATTCGTCAAGCAGTTTGCTTCCACTTTGGAAGGAAATGCCTCCTGCCATCTGCTGCTCTCGGCCTGGCACTCAGCGCCAGGGGGGTAAGCCCTCTTTGTCCCAGGCCACTCAGACAGGACCTGAAGAAAGCTAGAAAGCACCTTCCCCCAGGAAACAAGAGAGGAGGGGCCGAGGAGAGCAGATGTGTCCCACGGGACTCAGTGAGGCAAGGGGGCACCCATTTCATATCACATGAGCTGCGGTTCAGACCGACGGACCAAGGGGGAGCCCCAGCACCACTACCCCTGGAGAAGAGAAATGAGGTGATCAATCTGGCCAAGTGTGAGATCAGTGAAGAATAAAACCCAAAAGGTCATGGTCAGCCACAGCTAAGCCAGGAGCTGGCTGGCATCCTAACGGCTTGGGCTTAGAACGCTGCACAGGGGTGTCTTTCAGAGTGCCCGATCTAGATGTCTCCGCCCCTTCCTCGGTCTCATGGCCCAGACCCCAGGAAGATGTGACAGGCATAGGGGCTGACCCTACAAAGAGCCTGCCCCTATGGTGGTGGGGAGCAGCTGCAGTGACAGGGACGCAGCCAGATCCAAACGAGCTGCAGATGGGACAGGCGTGGGCCAGCAAGACGCGGCCTCCCTGTGCCACTGAGCAGGAAAGTACCTGGCCCTCGCTCTCAGGGCAACTGTTTGATGCCTGCCCTGACTTTCTGGTCTCCATCCCCCACATTTTAGTTAAGGCCAGGAATGGGGTACAGTACAGTTAACTCCAACCCACCCCAAAAACAGAAGAAATGGCAGGTTCTTGGCCTGAAGAAAATTGTTTCAATGCATGTGTGGCAGGGACCTAGGAGACTGAGACCTCGAGAAAGAGGCTCCATTAAAAAAGGATGTAGGGGTGTTGGGAACAGCCCACCTAAAAGACCCTTGCTGCAGTCTACTGAGTTAATTCCAGGCATTTGTTCAGCCACTCTTTGCTTATTCTGACTTGAACCTCTCCTCACCCCCAGGCCTTAGTGCCAGGCATGTCATCCAAATGCCCATGATATTCAGGTGGCCAGAGTGTGTCACTGCTTAGCCAAGTGAAGTAAGACAGCACAGAAAAGAACCCCAGCGCAGCTGCAGAGAACTGTCATGAGCCACCCAGACGGCCGGAGCCAAGGAAATCGCCGGGAAATCATCTCGATGCGGCCAGCGTTACTTCCTACAGAAAAGGCCGGGCGCACCCATGGGATCAGCATCAGGCGCCGAGGGCTCCATGGGGCTAGCACAGGAAGACCGGCTCCTCCTGGAATCACAGCCTCCTGACAACCTGGTCTTCACACTGAACCCTCGAGAGCCTGGGAACACAGGGGGTGCTGCTGCCTGAGCACCCACCATGCCCCGAGTCCCAAGGGCTGGGCTCCAAGGAGCCAGCTTCTTCTGGAAAGCCCCCCCCCCCCCTTACAAGCAGATGAGCTGCTGGAGTTTAGCAGCTGCATTTCAGTGAACCGTGTCCCACGCTGCACGCACAGGCCTGTTAGGTACAAAGGCTTCATGGAGAATCAGTTTGAAGCTCCTAGCTTCCTGGGAAGGAAAGTCTCACTTCTAAATTGTACTGAAGATCCCTTTTGCTGTTTGTTAAAAGCCTCTTACTCAAGTGGGGCAGGATGTCAGGGGGAAGGTATGTTTGGCTCAAGTTGGCTGCCACTGCCTTGGCCTTCCATGGTTCCTTGTTCTCTTCTCATCCACATGTCCTGAGCAGCCTGGTTTCCGGGGGTCCCAGAACAAGGCCCACCATAGGGGTGATAGAGGGGACGGGGAATCATGCATGAGTATCCTGTGGACCACAGGCACAGCCTGGCAGCTCGGTGAGGGCCCCCACCTTAGAGGCAAGAACTGAACCTCTCAATGTCACAGCAGGGAAACTGGGCAGAGGGGCTGTCGGCCCAGATGTGGCCGGAAATGGAACAAAGTCCTTAAGCAGGGGCCCAGGATTCCATTAAGAGCAATTAGATGCAGCTGAGTGCACATGCTCACTCCCCCCCCCCCACTCCTGCCACCTCCATGCACAGGGGAGCAGGAGGCAAGGGGCCTCTTAGGTAATCTCTCTCTCCCTTTGGAGAAAGTCTGAATTCAAAGTGATTTTTAACTGATCCTTTCATCTTGCCTGAAGGCCAGTAGAACAGTTATGACCAAATCAAAAAGAGCTATAAATACAGAAGGAAAAAGATGATGGAAAACAGAAAGACAGTTATACTCACCCTACAACCACAATTATAAAGTCTAGTAAATTCCAGCCATTGCGGAGGTAAGCGTTGGGGTGAAACAGAAGTCCATAGGCTATTACTTTTAAAAATGCTTCCACAGTAAAAATTATGAGAAAGAGATATTCCACTCGTTCCTAGGAAACAAAAAGAGAAAAGGAAATCATTAGGCTGGGGATTTGGAAAGTTCTGGTTGAACAGATCTCACAAATGCAGCCACACGTTGCATAACAAAATTTCAGTCGAGGACGGACAACATATACATTGATGGGCCCGCAAGACCAGCTTGCTTACTGATGTCATGGCCATCTTAGCTTGTGTATGTGCACCCTGTGACAGTTGAACAATGACAAAATCACCTGAGATGCATTTCTCAACACATAACAGCATGTGGCTATAAGTGGAAGAGGTCGTACCTAGGCGGACTCTGGGTGAGACCCCCAAGACACATTTAAACTCCACAACCTGTTCTGCCAGGAGGGCTCCAATCTACTGGGAATGAAAGGTTATTTTTGCATTCAAAGATTACCTGTTAAGATGTAAATATTAGGGTGGTGGGGAAATCGAACATTTTTTCCAAAATATCTTATTTGATCAGTGAGCACCTCACTGCACCTTGTCAGAGGGAACGGTCACACTGTCTTGCTTTAAAGGGAAGTAGTATATGAATGACAGGGACGTGGAGAAGGCGTGAAGCGGAACCTCAGGCCACTGCGCTGCAATTCTGCATCAACAGCGGCTGAAGGTAAGAGCCTTGGTGCTCGGGAAGGCACTGGCCGAGCCCTCCGAAACGGCAGAGCAAGAAATTGAGATGTTGATTTCTCTACAGCAGCCCAAACAGAGCTAACCTGCTCACAGACACCAGAAATTGGCAGCCCCTATCTTTGGGAGAATAAAACTCTTTGTTCAAAGCCAGAGACTAGGTCCACAGAGAAAATCAGCATTTGGAGAATGGAGGCCGGCTCTGGGTTGGGGTAGGGATGGAAAAGGCTCTGTCTTTTCTAAAGGGGTGGGAGGCAGTCTCTTCCCTTCCTGCTGCCTTGAAGAAGCGCTTTGTATTAAGGATGCGGCTCCCGTCCCTGGGAGACAGCAGTCAACAGGACAAACTCGCTGGCTCAATTAGAGCGAGCCCATTCTGGGCACAGACTCACGCGCTTCCCTCGCCACTAATTGCTTTCTTGCACACACACCCCCCACCCAGCACAGAGCCTAATGGCCCCACCAGACAGAGGCTGCCTGGATGCCTTCATGCTCCACTGCTCATCTCAGCAGGAGCCTCAGCCTGGCTCTCCCTAGGGAGCCACAAAACACTTGTAGCATTGTGTCCCAGGCCTCCCAAAGCCTGGCAGGCCCATCCCCAGCCCTCGGCTCAGAACCCCAAACCTTTATCCCCTCCTCTGCCCAGGCAGAAGGAGCTCCCTGAAGACTTCCTGGTCCACCACATTCTGGAAAAGGAGCACTGCGGGGCGTTGGGGGCCTGCTGGGCAGCTCTGCGGGGAGAGCTCAGCCAGCCAGGGGCCGCCCTTCACTCTTCTCCAATCCCTGGACATTCGGCAACTGCTGGCCTCATGGTGCCCAGTTTAGGGTGAGCAGTTTGATGATGCAAAGTCAAAAACTGCAGAATGATGGCGCTTACCAAGATCTACTGAAGTAGAGCTCCCAGCTACGGTGCCCGGAAATGTGCATTACAGGCAATTTCTGAGAAAAACCTGAAGTTAAAGAACCTCTGGCCCGGGAGCTGATGAAGGCGCAGATCAGGTTGCACCAATGAGAAGGGGGTGGTGGGGCCAGATGCAATTGGGGTCTCAGAAGCAGAATTGTCACCACCCATCCTAGTACCATAAAGTGGGGCTAGGGACACTAGCTGCTTTGAGGTCATGACCCAAGGACAAATCACAGTGTGTGGGAGCCTATGATCTTTTAAAATCAAGTGGCATTGGGTGAGAAGGTACATCAGGATACTGTTGAAAGGGAAAATATGTTACAAAAGGGAACAAGGCAAGCTGAGGACGTTTGTGGATGGTAGGAGGAGGGAAGGGGCCAGACTGGAAAAGCTGCTCAGCCTCAGTCTCCTCACCACCCCCGCGCCCCCACCTCGATGGCTCACAGCTTTCTCATTTAGCACCAGACGACAGGGGCACTCCCTTTGCTACCCCCAGAAACACTGTGGAGGACACTTGTCAAGTTGGAGTTGGGATGAGAAGGGAAGAAAAGGAAAATGAAACGAACACAAGTTGGGCACTGACCAGGCGTCAGGTGCTTTCACGTATTCATGTATGTGCTGATGGCTCTCACACTTCCTTCACTCACCCACCTGCTCACACAAGTATCCATCCACTTCCCACCCATCCATCCATCCTCCATTCATCCATCCATCCATTCTTCTGTCCATCCATCCACCCACCCACTCATTCATTCATGAGGCTATGGTACAACCAGCCAAATCATCAGCAAGTCACCCAGGAGCCCTGTCTGAGTTGTCTAGACAATGAGCCCTCTGGAAGGGGCAGCATCCAAGCACAGAATCCCTCCTCTCTCTAGCAGGAAGAACAGCAATATTCCAAAGGCTCAAAGGGTCTTGTGTCCTGGGAAGCTGGCATTCTCAGACATCTCCTTCAAACAGCTGGCACTCCCAGTCCAGGCGGTCTGTTTATTCCCTCATTGACAAGGCTGCTTTTCCTTTCTTACTTGGCTGTTGAGAGTGCCACAGAGGAGGGGGCCTTGCACTCACATCTTTGATGAGACAGGAGGATGGGGGATCTGCGGCTTCTCTTGTTGACTTCTGGCCTTTGTGAGTTCTCCCAATAAAGACTATTCCTTAACCCTATCATGTAACATTTGTCCCACACCATGGAAAGTAACACATAGCTGACCAGAAGCACCATCCTTACAAATCATTCACTCCGACATTCACAGACAAGTCATAAACACATTTATGTTATGGGCTGGGTACTGGAGATTTGAGAGAAGTGGCTCAGAAACTGACTTCAAGGATCTCCTGATATGAAAGGGGGCAAAGGGACAGCTGATTCCAGCATAGCAGGTGTATGGCGTTCTGGAGGCAAACACAGTTGGCTATAGATGGGCTTCCCCCAGTAAGGATCTCTGCGTTAAATCTTGAGGGGCTAGGGTTGTGCAGGTGAAGAAGGTAAGGGGATGGACCCCATTTGCCCACAAAGATATATCTAGGTTCAGTCTCAGTCTCCTTATGCTAAGTTATTTAAGGACCTGACATGAAGCTGAAAGGCTCCAGGAGCCAGGAAAAAGGGCCCAGACCAGAATCTCGGAGGGGGGTAGCTGCTTTTCATTGACAACCCACCGTACAGCACAGGCGTGTGCTGACCAAGTGCTGCAAATAGCAGTGTAGTTCACTCTGACATTAAGGCGTGCAGGCCCTTGCAGAATTACCTAGAAAACGTAAACAAATGAAATGACTTGCTCAGTCCCTTCAAAAGGTTTATCTTGTTGCCATGGAAACGTCTAAGGGTGAGTCAGAAAGGAGCAGGGAGGGAAAAAGT
This sequence comes from Oryctolagus cuniculus, assembly GCF_964237555.1. NCBI lineage: Eukaryota > Metazoa > Chordata > Mammalia > Lagomorpha > Leporidae > Oryctolagus > Oryctolagus cuniculus. Next base: position 100,278,447 of record NC_091440.1, on the reverse strand, counting down.
TTGAAAACGAGGCCGGCGCCGCGGCTCACTAGGCTAATCCTCCGCCTAGCGGCGCCGGCACACCGGGTTCTAGTCCCGGTCGGGGCGCCGGATTCTGTCCCGGTTGCCCCTCTTCCAGGCCAGCCCTCTGCTGTGGCCAGGGAGTGCAGTGGAGGATGGCCCAGGTGCTTGGGCCCTGCACCCCATGGGAAACCAGGAAAAGCACCTGGCTCCTGGCTCCTGCCATCGGATCAGCGCGGTGCGCTGGCTGCAGCGCGCCGGCCGCGGTGGCCATTGGAGGGTGAACCAACGGCAAAAGGAAGACCTTTCTCTCTGTCTCTCTCTCTCACTGTCCACTCTGCCTGTCAAAAAAAAAAAAAAAAAAAAAAAAAAAGAAAACGATATGCTCATCCATGCCCCAGGGGCCTCGGGTCCACCTCGCACCTGAGCCCTGAGTGCAGAGACCCATGTGCTCTCCTCTCCTGGCTCCTGGGTGGCTACATGCACCAAATACTCAGATGTCAATCAGCCTTTCTGTGATCCTGGGAACTGGGAAACTTTGAAGCCAGCCTGGGATGGACAGATTCTCATGCCTACTAGTCTAGATTAAGGTTGCAAAGGACAGAGGAGGTTGAAAAGCTGCAAGACACAGGAGAAAGCACAGAACCATAGCTTGGAAACTGCCAAGCTAGCAAAGCTGCAAATGGGCTGGGAGGAACACGCCAGGGCTCCCAGAGAACCCTGATCCTCCAGTAGGGGTAGAGGATCCGACCTGCCTGCCTCAGGGCAGCTGAGACAACTGTGCCTCCCCATGGCACCTCTCCTTCCTCCCCATCGCTTTCTCTTCTGACCTACTATGATTTTTCCCCTTACTGCTGCCTTTCCGTTTCCATTTTCTTCTTCCTTCCTTTCCTCTTTTCCTGCTCATTTCTTTAGGCCTACTGCTGGCAATGGGGGCCCCGGTCACACTTCTGTCTGAAATATTGAGAAGAGTTCAGTGGAGAGAGCCCTGCTTCCAGGAGTCATGATGCCTTCTGAGCACTCAAGCAGCTGGGCACTAAACAGCCCAGGCTACCTGACTGTCTACTTATCACCTCTCCTACTTTTCCACTCTATTATAAGCTCCTAGAGGACAGAGAATCAATAATCCCTTGATGGTAGTAATCTTGATTCTGGTACCAGCTGGCTGTGTGTCCTCATCTGTAAACAGACTTAGGGGAGCGGGGTGCTGCAGAGAGTCCCAGGCTTCCACACACTGCGGGTAGCAGGTGAATGAAGCAGGAGGCTGCCTCCGTGGGGCTCTAATCCAACAGTGCCATTTTAAGCCACAGGCCGGTTGTCCAAGGGTTCTAAGACAGGAAATGCAGTCCAGGAGTCCATATGATGGGGGTGTGGACAGAGAATACACAAGAAAAGAAGTAGAAGGGTACTTTAGTAAGTTCATGGAAAATGGAATTAAAAGATAAGTTTATTTTTGGTGCAAAAATTATTTTAAATCCATGCCTACAAGGGGGTCTTCATGGAAACTACCTAGTTTGAAAAACATTATATAAGGACATCAAAAAATTTTTGCACCAAAATCAATGTCTTTTGTTTCCATTTTCCCGTGAACTGTTTGAAGTTCTCTCATAGCCACCTCCTACTGACCAGTCTAGAAGACTGCTACCCACTTTATACACTGGGTGCTACATAAGACTTTATTTGAAACAAGGGATCATGGCTTTGTATGTGCTCCTTGTAACTCTGAACATCATTTCTAAAAGTCTTGGTGCTTTCTTGTGTCCCTGCAAAACTGTCTGGAAGGTGAGGATGCTGATTCCTGGTCTGTAGGTGGCTCCACCTAAGGCACAGCTGGATTCCAGGACCCGGAATGCAGCAGAGTTCCTCTCCTTCACATGTACTGTTTTGAGGGCCACAGTCAACAGAAGATTTTATAAAAGAATTTGTCCTTCGCTAATAAGAGTATTAAGCATTGAGGGAAACACACACCCATTGTGAGCAGAAACCATGCCAACATAGATCTCTTAGGATCAGGTCCGTCAAGACAGACAAACCTGTGAATTCACAAATGCACATGTGTGCAGCACACACACATACATGGTAGAATGTGAGATGCCCAATATTCTGTTTGGAACATGGTAAGGCCTCGATCAGATATGAAACAGACCCAGGATAGGAGAATCCATAACATGAGAGCTCGTGTGCACCTGTGTACCCACTTAAATTTATGTGTACTTATCAAAACTGCCAAGAATTCCACACCAAAGAGAATTGATGAGCAATTCAGTTATACTATTTCATCCCAGTACAAGGCACAAAGACAATACAATAGCAACACTTCAGGTAGTATGCGGTACTCCAGATTGTTTCATAACTTAAGTACCATTCAATCGGACCTCCAAATATAGCCTCCTGCCTATGCTTGAGCCAAGAGACAAAGAAGCTGTAACCCCTGAGCTCCTCACTCTTCAATCTTCCTCCTAGGTAATCATTCAATATATTACAAACATTTCCTGAGGGGCTACTCCGCCCCATGCCACTTGCCACAGTGCCTTTCCGGATACTGCTGGGCCTGTAGGGTACGACAAGCTGGAAGAGTAACTAGGACACTTCATGGTACAGAAGCGAGAGCCTGCTTCTCTGTGCTGCCCTGCTGTTAAACTTCAGTGACTCCCAGACCACCTGCCTGCGTTCATGGCTTCTCCCCTAGAGGCCAGCCTCACGTCAGGGCCCCAGCACAGCAGCACAGGCACTCACACCACAGTTCCAAGGACGGCCACAGGTGCCTGTCCTTCACTGCCCGCTGCCCTGGCCCAGACACATGACCAGTGCTGACCTCTCACAGGTAATTCCTGCCCCACACAGTGTTTCTGAGCACCCCCATGACCTTCTAGTCTGTGAGCCTCTAACTATAATCTCCCATAGCACAGGAGCATCCCCTTTGAATTCTCTACTTGGTGTCTTGCATGTGAAGGAGACAGAAGGAACTATCAACATGTGCCACACTGCTGCCTGCATCACGTCTTGGCACGGCAGGGAAGCACAAAGGTCACGTGAGTCAGTCTCCTACGCAGGGCAGCAGCCCCTTCTCCACTCACCTCCACCCCAGGGCTGCCATTTCCCACAAGCTATCTGTCCTGGCACTGGACAGCACTGGCTGTTGGAGCCTGGCACAGCCCCTTCCTCTCCAAGGAGCTCACTGTGGCTCATGCATCTTACTTTTCCTTTAGAGGTAATAGAGTGGGGAGAGGGTGACAGATATGACCAGTCAGAGCTGAATGACTCCTGGGGACAATGGGGCATTTGCTTAGTGACCCGTGAGCTAGTCTGTAATTTCCCATGTGGGGGAAGGTGTGGCAGTAGCCTGAAATATCTACTAACTGCGCACTTTGGAGACGATAGCTCAACAGCTGGTCCAGGGGAGCAGGACCCCATCCTTCTGCCTCCTCTGGCGACCTGTTCCCAGTCGGCTGCCGTCACCACTTGTTTGGATACTGAAGCAGCTTCCTAATGGATTTATTGACATTGGGTGATTTTGCTGCCTCCAGTGGAACCCCTCTGGCCTTAAAATAGAACCTGGCCTCGGTAGCATGGTTCCAAGTCCTATCACAGATGACTCCTAGCCGACCCCCTGGCTGCCTCTTGAGCTCTGGCCATGCCTAAGGTTCACCACACTCAAACCAGACAATGCATCTCATGCCCTTCCCATGCATGTCATGGTTCCACCTGGAAGACTCCTTCTCCCCCTCCATGAGAGCTGCCATCACCTTGTCTGGACTTCTCAATCCCTACCTGTCTCCCCTTTCAGGAGACATGAAAGGGTGGAATTAGTTCCACCTGCAGTACCCTTTCTTTGTGTGACCCACACGGCACATATCATCTGTGTGTGCGTTCTATACTGTTCCCTTCCAGGAACAGTACGTGCCCTTGTCTGCATTGGTTAAGAGATATCTGTAAGTGAATGGCAAAGTGAGAGAAGAAAAGGGTTCTGGAGTCACATACACACACCTAGCACCCAGCTTTGTACCCATGACAAAGGCTATACAATCCTTCCAAATCCTGGCTTCTCCAGGTACAAAGCAGGACTACTTATTCCTAACCAGGGATACTTTTGACTAGCAGGAATCACACAGAGGGGTCAGTCCAGTGGCAGCTGCCGTCCTTGCTACAGCCTCACACCTGCACACACAGAAACTGGTGCTCAAGGCACCTCGTGGAGTAGACACATCCTCTCCCACCCAGGGATCCCAGCTCCACCTCCTCTCCCTCATAGCCACATCATCTGTCTTGGCTCTGGGTGGTGGCACAAGTCACTGTCCTCTTTTAATCTCCTCCCTTTAACAAAACCAGAGACGCGGGACCCTACAGCTGCTTTCCATTACCCAAGCCACTTACAAACAAAACAAAACCATAACCTTCTCTCTATGTGTTTGCTGGTTTCCATGTGTTCCAGGCATCCTTGCCCTGCCTCCCTCCTTGGCCCTAGATCTATGAGAATAGGTCCGTTACAGCCTCAGAAGTTCCCGTGTCTCTGGGAACTGGCCAGTCCTTTGCTTCTCATGGCGACCGATGCCAGCTATGGGGTGTGAGGAAGGAGGCGGCTGGTCAGGGTTCCTCAGGAGCAGAGGCATCTGTGGCTACAGGAGATCTGCCAACCTGTGTTACCACCACAGTGATAACTCACCGGATAGTATTTTATGTTCACAAGGTACTTTCTCAGCCACTTAAAAAGTTTTTCTTAAATTTATTTATTTGTCAGCAGAGAGACAGAGAGAAAACAGATAAAAATGAGAACCCGAATTTGCTGGTTCATTCCCAAATGCCTGCAATGGCTGGAAGTCAGGAATGCAACTCAGGTATCCCATGTCGGTGGCAGGAACACAGTTATTTGAGCTTTGCTGCTACCTCCCAGAGACTGCATTAGCAAGAAGCTACAGTCAGGAGCCAGAGCCAAGAACTGAACCAGGTACTCCGATTTGGGCCATGGGTATCTTAACCAGCAGCTTAAATGATGACACATGCCTGTCCCCTTAACCATTTTTCTTTTTGAGTCTCATAATGGCCCTATGAGTTAGGCAAAATTGGTACTTTTCTCCTTCTTTAATTCTTCTTCCTTACAACTCTTCCTCTTCCTCACAATTCCCATCCCAATCCCATCCCAATCACTACCACCATGACTATCACCGTATCATCACCATCACTACTACCATCACCACCACTACTAAAATCACCACCATCAACACCATCACCACCACGATAATCATCACTGCCACCACCAGTACCATCACTACCACCATCACCACCACCATTATCATTAACAAGTCTAAGCCTGCGTGTTTTAGTTCTTATCTAATAGTAACTTTGCATGATGGTTACTAAGTGTCATCTCCTACATAAACATAAACAAACTAACCAAAGTACTCAGGTAACCTTCCACTAAGTCATGCAGCTCATGAGTGATGGAGCTAGCACTCAAAGTTAAATGCTTTCCCATTTTTGTGGAAATAGAGAAAGCTGGATTCCATCAGTTTCCTTCTCATCACCTCTGTCAGAAAAGAAGAGGCATGGGAGCCTTGCTGGGGCTACACCGAATGCCTGAATCCTGTGCGGAGTCCAGTGATGTCAAGCATTCATTTGACACTCGGTGTCTGGGGCTCAGGGCACTGTGTGTTCCCGTGGATTGCATCTGGAGCTGGAGCTGCAGGGAACCATGTGCTGGCTACCACGTGGGCTCCTGTGGTCTCTGCCCACTGCTGGCCATACTTTACAGGCACTGGCGAGAAGCACTGCCGGCTCTACTCATCCACCTTTCTGAAGTCATGCCCTTCCTCTCCACCGTGCGGAAGAGGCTTGGTCCCAACCCTGCCCATGTGCCTTGAAAGGAATTTTCTCGCTGGCTAAAAAAGAGAGAGAGGCACACAGGCAGGAAAGAACCACAATCACCCATTTCTGTCTTGTTTGAAGTCTGAAGCTGTGGCAATCACAATGGGACAAGGACTACTGGCTGAGGTCAAGAGCAATGAGCTGAGGGTGGCAAAGAGCAAAGGGTGAAAGAATTAGAGCTTAGGCAAAGTCCTTGGACCAATGAGTTAATCGACTTTGTGTTACTTAATTTGGGGCTTCCTCCATGTATGGTAAAATTTCCTTTCTGAGGGGCTGAGTTTCCTAGCACCTGCTTCCGAAAGCTCAGTTATGGATGTGTTCTGTTTGCTGTCTACTCATCACCACTTCTTCTGCCTCTTTATACCATGCTGCTCGCTGCTTCCGCCCTGTATCAGCCATTTGGGCTCATTAAAACTAAGCTCAGTCTTGCTCAGCCAGAAAAGGCAAGAGCTCGTAAACACTGGAAGACAAATGCTCTGCCTCTGGTTAGCTTGCAGCCTGCGTGTGAGGTGCTTATTTCAGATTATGTTCTCAGACTAGAGCTACAGAGATCAGCCTAAATCCCCATCAGAGGGTACCCCATGTAATTCTGAGCTTAGTTCCTGTTATAGCACAGGACTGTGGGGCCAAAGAAGCCAGGCAGGGAGGCAAGGAAGGAGCCCCGTCAACATTCCAGCATCAGAAGCTTACAGACAGAGATGGGGATGCAGACCTGGTAGTTCCCTCCATGGTGTAGGTTTTTCTTATCTTCAAAGTCTAAAGGCAAAGCAGGCATTTGGCCTAGCAGTTAAGACATCAGTCATGACACCTGCATCCCACTGCTGTCTCCTGACTCCAGCTTCCCGCTAATGCCGACGCTGGCAGCAGTGATGGCTCAAGTAATTGGAGCCCTACCACCCACATGGAAGATCTAGATGAGTTCCTAGCTCTTGGCTTCAGCCCAGCCCAATCCAAGCCTTCGTAGGCCTTTGAGGAGTAAACCAGCAGGTGAGAGGGCTTTCTCTCTCACTTCCTCTCTTTGTTTCTCTTTCAATTGATTATAATTTTTAAAAATATGACATTCTGAGCAAGGAACTGTCTGGAAGCTCATTTTGACCACAATGCTTCCCTGCTCATACATACATGCATTCCCTATTCCTGGCTTTTTGGGCCCCAACTCCTCTGCTTGCATCATTATCTCCCCACATATGCACCTTGTCTCCTCTCAACACACATCACTTCTGCTAAGATGCTAGCTTCCATCTCCCTACTTCCATTCCGGCCTCATCTAGAATGTTCTTCCTTCCTTCAAGGATACCTAGATTCCTCCTCCTATTGGAGGATGGCTTTGACTTCCCCAGGCCTTCTAGTCTCCTTTTGCTGTGGCCTGTGGCCTTACAACCAGTCTGTCTGGTCATTTGGGACATTGATAGATGGCACATTACAGGTCATGGATACACAACTGCTTGTCTGGTGAGTTCTCTAAGAGCAGGAAGTATACTCCACCTCTCTCTTGCCTTCAGGATGTGAGTGCTAAGGTGAGAGCTACACCATGATTTTCCTCTACTCCCCAAGTGCCTACACAGCGCCAGGGACTGAGGAAGCACAGATGTGGGAAGGGTTGGGGGAATGCCGGGAGCCATGAGGCTGCTTTCTTGGCCCCGCTCCATGGGTCTTCATGGTTTACAACATGCTTGCATGTCTCAGGCTATCCTTTGCCCAGTCCTCGCTGTGCCAGTGGATGGTGGCCCTGGTCCTTGGCAACCCTTTCCCTGACCCCACTGTGTGAATTGAAACAAGAAGCATCTACCAGGACATGGAGGCACTGCCGATGTGGCGAGTGGAGGGGATATCTGTGTTACTAAAGTCAAGGACTATGATTACAGATGGCATGAGACACTGCCTCTGCACTCCAGGGGTTCAAAGTCCAAGCAAAGTGCAGGATATGCATCATGGAAAGAACTACAACAGAGTCACACGTGCTCCTTGCCAAATGAGTAGCACAGATGCCTTGCCAGGGACTAGTGGTCAGGTGCGGTATGAGCTGGGTGAGCTGACAGATATGGAGAGAGGGAGGAGACTGCTGGCTGAGCCTTGGTAAGGGGAAGGGGCCTCCATGTGGGAAATGCAAGTTACCTAGAAGCAAGGGGAAGACCATTTTTGCCAGAAGGTTTGCACTATGGTTTAAATTAAGGCAGGTCCCAAGTACAGGAAGAGCTTGTGTTTCACACTGAGGATGTTCACCTGGGATTCAAAGGCCATCATGACTTGGACTGATGATGGCTTCTGACCCAAGAGTGACACATCCCAAACTATGTTATAGGAAAATAGATATAAAAAGCTACCTTCAAATGGGCTAGACTGAAATGGGGTAGAGTGGCGCAGGAATGAGAGAGTCCAGGAGTGATGCAATGAGGGTTCAGGAACGACACAACGAGAGGGAAAGAGCAGAGGGAGAGAACAGATGAGGACAGATTCGGAGAACATGAGGGCTCACGGAGGGCCAGAGGAGACTATCAAACAGGACAGCGAGACTTTGCTCAGGGCAGATGGAAGAGTGGAAGGATTGCACACATTAACAGATTGCACATAGCAACAGCAGGGCTGGCCAGTGGGCAGGAGGTGGCTCGGCCGTGTCATGTAAGCCTGCTACGCTGCAGTTTCTTTGTCTGTCAAATGCAGTCTTTGGCTAGACAACCTCTGCTCCCCTATCTGCCCCCAGGTCAAAGGTGACTTGGTGTGGTGGGAATGCTATGGATGGCGTGGAAGGAGATGATCCTGAGTTTAATTGCTAGACCTCCCACACCACTGCACCTTGGACAATGTGCTAAGGGGTTAGCTTGCATATGCCTCCATTTCTTTAGTTATAAAATGGAGGTAAGAGCTTCCTATAGAAATTCCTTCAGGGGGCCAGTGCTGTGGCATGGTGAGTAAAGCTGCCGCCCACAGTGCTGACATCCCATATGGGTGCTGGTTCAAGCCCTGGCTGCTCCACTTCTGATCCAGCTCTCTGCTATAGCCAAGGGAAGCAGTAGAAGATGGCCGAAGTGCTTGGGACCCTGTACCTGCATGGCAAACCTGGAAGAAGCTCCTGGTTCCTGGCTTCAGATCAGTCCAGCTCTGGCCATCGTGGCCACTTGGTGAGTGAACCACCAGATGGAGGACTTCTCTCTCTCTCTCTCTCTCTCTCTCTCTCTCTGAATTTGCCTCTGCCTCTCCGTAACTCTGCCTTTCAAATAAATAAATAAATCTTTAAAAAAAGAAGTTCCTTCAGGACTAAGGGGAAACATCTCCTAAGTGTTTCCTGAGGAAATGTCTCCCTTCCCTACTCCTAGCAGTTGTAGAGGTCCAGGGTATCTGGGAGGGCTACATGATAGACACGTGATATGAGGAAGAGAAGCTGCAATATTGAAGTGGAAATGTATACAGGTGACAGAAGATGGTGGGTGGATCACATCAAAGCTGTGGGTTCGAGAAGCAATGGAGAGAGGAAACAGGTCCACGAGGGGACGCTGGTGAGGGACGGCGCAATGCAGCATTTCTCAAAGCCATTACAATTTCCATCAGATCCATGCATCTGCAGCATTGTTTACTTAATATATTTTTCTTAACACTTTTTCTTCAAATCAACTCACTTTCCTTAAACATTTAAAAAGAAAACTGTATATGAGAAGCTCTACTATTACTGCTTGCCACAGTAAAAGGTAACTGTGAAAATGCCTACTACAAGTGTTTGTCTATTTCCCAAAGCTGTCTAACACACCATCAGAGGTACCTATCCCACACTTGGGGAAGCATTGGGCTTGAGGATTGTCCCTTGAAGGGATCAGACTTAATCCACGTGGCTCCAGAAGGCAGGAAGAAGGAAGCAGGACAATGGGTGGTAATTAGAGGAGGCTGATTTTGTCTGGACAGAAGAACCCTGTAGGGCTGCAGCTCTCCAACAAAGAAGTGGCTGCCTCCTGAGGCTATGCAGTACGGCTATGTGGAGACCAGGGAGTCAACTAACCATGACTTCAGGAACTCAAGCTGAAGGTAGAGAACTAGACCATGTTTCTTCCAAGCACACGTGACCACAGCTCTTCGTGCCATGGGGTATCTTCATATTCACGAGTGACAGGGAGGCAAAATGAATGACTGAATGAATTAATGAATGAGTTAATGAACAGGTGAGTGGGTGGATGGATAGATGGATGGATGTGTGAATGTGTGAGTTAGCAGGTGGATGGGGGGATTAATGGGTGGGCAGGTTGTAAATGGGTAGATGTATGGATAGATGGTGGGTAGGTGGATGGATGGGTGGATGGATGGATGGGTGGGTGGATGGGTGAGTGGATGGATGATTGGATAAATGCATGGGTGAATGGGTGGAGGGATGGATGGATAGATGATTATGGATGGATGGATGGATGGTAGATGGGTGGATGGATAGATGGATGGATGGCAAGATGAATGGGTAGATGGGTGGAGGAGGACTTGAACCAGAGTAAGGCTACTTGTCAAGGCAGAATGGATCAGGGAATCCCAGAGCTTCTCTGACATCTTTCCCAACTCTCTCACCTTCCTAGACACCTGGCTACAACAGGACTAAGACTACTCCAGGTTTTATGGCCCCTCAAGGAGGGGTTGACTTGTGCAGGATCAACCTGAGCCCTGTGCACCACTGGGCCCACCAGGCTGGATGTCTGTTTGGGCTTTGAATATTCTGACAAGTAGCACCATCAGCTCAGGAAATGCCCACGAGCAGCAGCTGGACACACTTCCCACACAGCACTGCAACTTGAACATGCACACTAAACACCACAAAACAAGAGGCTTAATCAGGCAGCCAGGCGCCTATGGTGCAGGTGGCTGGGATGGGAACTTATCCTGCCTCAGTGGCCCCAGGCTATGTCTCTAAAGGTACACTTTCCCTCCTCCAGTACTGGGTCTGCTTACTTTGCCCTCTTGATGTTCTAGCTCCTTACCCAGAAGGCTGCAGATACCAACAGGCTCTGTGCTTCATGGACATGGGCACCTGTCAGGACTGACAGATACCTGGGGGCTCATCTAGCCCAATGCCTCAATTTTCAGGATGAGGACAATAAGGTACAGAGAGGGGGAGGCACTTGCCCAAAGATACAGAGCTGCCTAAAATAGATGATGGGGTAACAATGGTGGTTCACATACTCCCTGTTTTCAGAAACAGAATCTTGCATCTCCGTCTTTCCCTCGCCTTTCAGAACATGCACTGGCTCTAATGTTGGAACTTCCACAACACTTCTGTTCTTGATAGGACTGGGGTTGGGAGGACCCTTTTTACAGCAATATTCCGCTTTAGCTACAGTTCACCGTGAGCAAAGCCCACTTCCCCCGTTACACCAGGCCCTTCCAGAGGCCAGCATCTGGGTTTTGCCTGTGTGTCAGCCCAGCCAAAACCACAGGACGCAGAGTCAGGTGCTGGTCTGCTGTCACCACGCTTCCTGGGCACATCCCTTTAGCTTTCTGAGCATCAGTCTTCTCCCCGGTAAAACGGGGATGGTGAGACCTACCTGAGGGATATGCTGAATTTTAAAGAAGAAACTTAAATAATCTTTATTAATATATTTAATAACTGTCAAAGTGCTATGCAAATATGAATTATCATTGCTATAAAAATCAACAAAAAAGGAAAACAATCTAAAACACAGGAAACAAGAAGCAAGAAGTCCTGATTTCTTAGCCAAGACTGAAACACGCAGAAACAGAGATCTCCCTAAGGTCAAGCAAGATCGTGGGGACATGAAGAGTGGGACCCATGTCCTCATGCTAAGGCCTCACTTTCACTATTTGTTCCCAGCATCAAGAACTTAACAGCATGGGTGGGGAGGAAAGAGCATACTTCTTTAGGCAGGAGAGGCTGGACCTCAGGACCTTTGAGCCACTTCCTGAGCCAGGTGGAAGCATTCAAGGTCCACCTGGCACTGGGGTAAGCACAGGGCACCAGCGATATGAAGACACAGCCCCTGCTCTGAAGGAGCCCTCCAGTACTTCCTACCCTGGTAAATCAGCGTGGTTCACTCCCAACCACAGCCCTGCCTCTCCACCCAGCAGGATAACCATGCAGCAGTCCCAGGAAGGTGAGTATGAGTTGTTTCCCAAATGAAGATGAACTTGGCGATCGCCTCTCAAAAGGGCTCAACCTTGCTACAGACCAGGTCCTGAGCTCAGTGCTTCACACAGATAACCATGCAGCAGTCCCAGGAAGGTGAGTATGAGCCTTATGCTCATTTTACAGGACCAAGGCCAAGGTCTGCCTGGCCCCAAGCTGGTGTCCAAGCTTGTATTTGCAACTTCTCAGCACAGAGCAACACGGCTGTGGATCACTGGCTTCCACATTGTCTCTTGTTGACTTTTTCTCCCTCTGGAAACACAGCAAGGGAGATGAGCAAGCTGTGGCAGGAAAAGGATCATCCTGGAAGCCAGTACTCTTGGTTGCTAATTTTAGTCTCATCCTTATCAAGCTGGGTGACCTTGGGTAGGGTACATAGCCTATATGAGCCTGATTTTTCCCATGCACTAAAGGAGGAGGTTGGATTCTAATGGTTGACACCAAACTTATGTTCTCTGACAACTCCCTAAAAGTGTTGGGGATCCTTTACAATATAGCCTCCATGGTGCCTGAATCTGCAGAATCTGAATCTTCTAGGGAGGACCTGGGAATCTGGATTCCTAGCAAGCTCCCAAGCTTCTGGAGAGCACTATGGGAGCATTCCAGTTGGGAGAAGCAAATTCAAAGCAATGGTTTCCAGCACAGAATCTCAGGGCTTGTTAAAAGAATCTACTGGGGGGCCAGCACCACGGCTCACTTGGTTGATCCTCAGCCCGCGGCGCTGGCATCCCATATGGGCACCAGGTTCTACTCCCAGTTGCTCCTCTTCCAATCCAGCTCTCTGCTGTGGCCGGGGAGGGCAGTGGAGGATGGCCCAGGTGCTTGGGCCCCTGCATGGAGACCAGGAAGAAGCACCTGGCTCCTGGCTTTGGATCGGCGCAGTGTCAGCCATAGCAGCCATTTGGGGAATAAACCAACAGAAGGAAGACCTTTCTCTCTGTCTCTCTCTCTCATTGTCTATAACTCTACCTGTCAAATAAAAAAAAATTTTAGGGCCAGCGCCACGGCTCACTAGGCTAATCCTCCGCCTTGTGGCGCCGGCACACCGGGTTCTAGTCCCGGTCGGGGTGCCGGATTCTGTCCTGGTTGCCCCTCTTCCAGGCCAGCCCTCTGCTGTGGCCAGGGAGTGCAGTGGAGGATGGCCCAAGTACTTGGGCCCTGCACCCCATGGGAGACCAGGAGAAGTACCTGGCTCCTGCCATCGGATCAGCGCGGTGTGCCGGCCACAGCGCACTGGCTGCAGCGGCCATTGGAGGGTGAACCAACGGCAAAGGAAGACCTTTCTCTCTGTCTCTCTCTCTCACTGTCCACTCTACCTGTCAAAAAAAAATTTAAAAACAAAAATGAAAAGATAAATAAAAAAAGAAAAAAAAAGACTATTGGACCTTGAGTCCAGGTATCTGGATCGGTTTACCCTTAACTAATTGCAGATTCTCAGGTAAGACATTTAGTGACTCTGGATTCCAGTTATAAATAAGAACACCTGAGGCCAGCATTGTGGCACAATGGTGAGTTTCAGTGCTGGCTGCTCCACTTCTGATCCACCTTCCTGTTAATGTGCCCGGGAAGGCAGTGGAACATGGCCCAAGTACTCAGGATCCTGCCACCCATGTGGGAGACTCAGATGGAGTTCCTGGCTCCTGGTTTCAGCCCGATTCAGCCCTGACTGTTGTGGCCATTTGGGAAATGAACCAATGGATGGAAGTTATCTTTCTCTATTAAGTCTCTCTCTCCCATTTTTTTCTCTCTCTCTTTCACTCTGCCTTTCAAATAAATAAAACAAATCTTAAGAAAGAAGACCACATGCCTGCTAACTCAGGGGATGAGGTATAATCCAGCAGATCCATTAAACAACAGGATCACTGCCTGTGATGGGCCCAAGATGATGGTATGAGGAGGTAGGGTTTTTGGAAGTTGCTTAGGTCATAGGACAGAGCCTTCATGATAGAATTGGTTTCCTTATGATAGAGACCCCAGAGAGGTAGCTCAGTCCTTCTGTCTGTCATGTTAGGTTATAGCAAAAAGACAACCATCTTTGAAGCAGGTCGTTCTTTGGTACCGAATGTGCCAACAACTTGATCTTGGATTTCCCAGCTTCTAGAACCATAAAAAATAAACTTATGCTGTTGATAAGCCGCCTAGTTTATGGTATTTTGTTGTAGCAGCCCCAATGGACTGAGACAACACCTGGAGCTGAAAAAAATGCCACAGAACAGTGCAGCAGCAAATGTCTCTGGTGTTAGTGAAATGTGCAGCCACTCGGCAGACTTCCCCTCAGGCTGTGAGTCTGAGGGGAGCACAGTCTCAGAGCACAGAGAAGTGGGCAGCATGACAAACACGACTGGCACCACAAAAGGCCCCTTGATTCTACCCCCTGGTCCCAGTAACCTTCACACCCCATGCTCAGCTCACCAGCTAACTGTGTCACTTAGACACAATGGGGTGAATTCAAGGTGCCACACATTGTGGTGCACACAAAGAGTAGGGAGACAAGTCCCCAGGAAGGTGGCAGTGCAGGTGGGTAGGATTAACGACCCTCCGAAGTAGAACTACACATGGAGGGACACAGACATTAATGCCATGGCTTACCACAGCAGGCAGAGGAAGGCTTTTAGCAGACAGCTGGGGAGTGGTAGAATAGAACACCAAGGGGCACAGGCTGGCCCAGCGTCAGAGGGAGATAGCCTGTTCAAGCACAAAAAGCTTTAGACATGGCTGGGGTGGGGGCTAGAAGGGAGGCATGATCCAGAGGCTGGGAACGCAGTGGAGACCCAGTCAGGGCAGGCTTCACCTGTCCATGAAACGAATTCGGGCTGCACTCTGTAGGCAGGCAGTGTTGAACCAAGAATAAGTCAGTCTTATGAAAGTACTCTCTAAAAAAAATAACACTGGTTTTCTATTTGCAAGCAGTACAAGACAGCTTTTCCTTTGGAAGGGTTTCTTGGCTTGAAAGCTCTGAAGTGATGGGGCTGAGGGTCTGCTCTGATCAAGAGAAGCTGATATGGCATAGCTTTTTAGCCTTCCTCGATTGTGCAGGTCAGAAGTGAGCTAGCTCTGCTTTCTGGGAATAATTATCTTTCCAGTGATTCCCAGGTCCTCATGAAGACTTCACTCATCAGTAAAATACCAAAGGAAAGTTAAGGATGGACAGAGGGTCACCAACTTTTATTCTGCCAAGTAGAAATAGTAAAAACAATGAAGATTGATTTTCCTTTTAGTTTCTTAAAAAGAAGAAATAGTTGCAGAACAAAAAGCAGTCGGCAACCCCGGATGCCCTCCTGGTCACCAGCACTCACATGCATCCTTCTTGTTTCTCTCACCCAGCTGCAGGTTGGCCAACCTCCCCTTGCAGACTGGTGTGGCTCAGCAGAATGGCATGTGGGAAACACAGCCCCTCCCATCTCTGGCTTGTGCATACTTTCTGTGTCCTTCCAACTAGATTGTTCTTTGGTCTGTCACCCAAGCCAACCAATCCATCTATGGAGAATGGCAAAAGTGGCCATGGCAGTTTGCAACTGTCCCCCTCAGGATGGTCTATTTCCTCACCTCTTGAACCCGAGTTGACTTTGTCATTTGCTTTGATCAACAGAACTCTGCAGAATGCTTTGATCTACAGAATTCTGCAGAAGGGAGACTGCAACATCTAAACCTGGGCCTCTGGACGTCCTGTCACACTGGGAACTCTCCCACCACACGAACACACCCAAGACAGCATACTCAGAATGAGAACACACGAAGGCAGAACCCAGTCACAGCTGCCACCCCAGCCAAGGCCATCAGTTTGACTGCAGACGCCTGTACAACCCAACCAAGATGAGCCGAAAACTGCTAGGTCTGGAAGAACCACCCATATGAGTCCAATCCAAGCAACCAACCTGCAGAAATGTGACCTAAATAAACAGTTGCTGTGTAAAACCACTAAGAATGGGGTAGTCATGCAGCACAAGCTAACCATACATTCCCTCTCCAATCCCAATCTTCATGGGCTTTCTACACCCTCCCACTGTCTTTCAGGAATACTAGGGCTTTCCTATCTCTAAGAATTTACCTAAATTATAGGTTCTCTGCTCCTGCCTGACTTATCTGCTTACCTTCTCCATAGATTTCACTCATTCTAAAAGACTCAGCTCTCAACCTCTATGCTAACCCATTAATCACACACTGATCACCTTGTGGCATTTCTTGCCTACTGCTGTAAACCATTCCTAATGACATTAACCTGACATGGTTTATTCCATCTTGCTTTCCCCATTAGATTGCCAGTCCTTCTTGGGCAAAGACTGGTCTTATATTCAGACCCCACAGCTTTTAACCCACTATTTTGTACAAGTTGGCCTAGTTATTGCTCATTGGTTGATGGGTCTTAGACACTCAAGAGATATCTGAAAATAACATGATAGGTCAGTTCTCACTGATATATTTTCTGCCCAGCTCTGAGGACTATCCTGGCTGTGTATCCATAAGGATAAGCTCATTCCTCAGTCCCATCATCAATGCATTTAAGGTCATGCGGATGGGTTACCTGTTCCCTTGCACAAAGACCATGGAAAAATCAAAGAGGCCCACCAAAACCAGGCAGACAGTTACACTTGCCAAATTATGACTTGACTTCCCAAGTCTCCTGAGGCTTTCTAGAACTTTCCCTTCTCATTCCTGTAACTTATCCTTTCTCCTGGTCACTGGCATTGATAATCCAGGCTTCCTGTGCCTTTCAGCCTTCACTAGGTCTTTCAGGGAAGTACAAAGCTTTGAGGGGGAAAACAGATAAAAAGCTTAGCATTGCAAATGAGGAACACATTAAACCCTGGTGGAAAGGAGGGTAGTACATTTTAAAGCAAGAGCTCTAAGGACTGAAGTGCAGAAGGTAAAGGCCAAGGTTCCTTGCTCCCATGCTCTCCTCAAATGGCCAGTAAGGAGTCATTGACACGCATTTTGCTGTCCCTGCTCTCTCCCTGAAGATCCTGCCTGAGGTCACAGCTCTGAGCCCCCTTAAGGTTCCCTCAATTGGGCCCATTTTTTCCTTATAATCTTGGCCATCTTATTTCTAATAGCAAAGGTAACAAATTTCATATTAGAAATGTAAGAAAGTGCTGAAACCACACACACACACAAACACACACACACACAGTAAATAAGGGTAATCCTGCACACACCTATTGAGAATAACGGTTAAGTGCAAGAAAGTGAAATATTGCTCATTTTTGTCCCCATGTGTGTGTGCATGTGTGCTTTTCCAAAATTGTGATAATATCAAAATATTATTTAATTAATTTCTTTCCTTACTTATGTTGGTTTGAAAGGCACAGAGACAGACAGAAAAGGATCTTTCACTGGCAGATTCACTTCCCCAATGCCTGTAACAGCTGGGACTGGGCCAAGAATTCAAACCAGATTTCCCACATGAATGGCAGGGATTCAAGTACTTGAGTCATCATCTGCCACCTCATAGAGTGTGCATTAGCAGGAAGCTAGATCAGAAGTGGAGTCCAGACTGGAACTCGGGCACCCTGATATAGGATGCAGGCAACAAGTGGCATCTTAGCTGCTGCACTGAATGCTGCCCCCCCAAGTGATTTTAGGACCTCCTTTACTTTTGTCTAACAACAGCCTTTAAACATCTTATGCGTTGTCCGCTTTGTAGCTACAGGATCACTTTCAATAACCTTACATTGTTTGGTAGCAGGATAGGTGAATTTTCAGTTACTTAACCAACTGTTTGCTTTTGGTGCTTGGGGGTCCTACTCTACTTGGCAGTGGTCACAGATCTGTCCCTCTCAGGGGAGGTTCAGGGCCAGCAGCTGCTTCAGCTCCAGGTTGCTGTGTATACACTGTTCTACCTTTGCTGGCCTCTCCTTCTCTCCTGCAGAGCAGACTGGGGCCCAACTGAACCCAGCAGCCGCGCATCCTCCTGCGGAATGAAGAGGAGCTGCTGGCAGCCCACGGAAGGCCACAGTCCTGTGGCAGTGTTGAAACACCTGGCCTTTCCTTGGTGTGAGGACTGCCTCCTTCTTGACCCCTACCAACCTCTACACCTGCTTGGTCTCCTGGGAGATGGGCTTCCCTCAACTTCTCCTCCCATTGCTCAGCAGGGCACACTGAGCCCTGACAATGCAACCAGGAAATAGAGGCAGCAGAAGGGTCCTGGTTCGGGGACCCCTTGGGGAAATGGGTTTCTGTGCTAGACACGCTCTGGGGTTCCACTCCTAGCACAACCTGAGAACTCACTCCCACCCTGGCTCTCCATCGCCCTGCCCCTGAGACCATTCACCCATTCCAGTTGATCTATTTTGCCAGGACATAAAACATCCAAGGAAGAAGAAATCTTTCTCATATTGGGTACAGACAGCTCAGTCCTTGGCCATTCTCTCCTAGACTCTCCTTTGGTTTCGTCTTTTTTTTCCTTTTCTCACCTATTCCTTCCTTCCATTGCCCTCTGGGGCCACCTTAGATCTTCTTTTCCCACCTGAGACACAGGTGGGCAGTTGTGAGCCTTGAGCATTCACTGAATCACCTTGAAGTTCAGCTAATTGAGGAAATTCTTGCAAATGGCTTAAAATCGGTGGGGACCATTGAAACTAGAGCAACACAGCACCATGGGCATCAGTTTGTGGTATGGTGCTGCCACTAATGAAACACCAGACCTTGCTGTGAAGGACTGAAGGAAATCTCTGACCAGTATAGAACCACATAATGAGTATGTGTTACCAAGGACACTGATATCAGGCAACCGGCCCGAGAGAAGGGGAGAGGCAGAGCACCCGGCATGAGTGCCCAAGTAGAACCGTGACCTGAATGACCAGCTACTCTGCCTCTGAAGTCACCTCAGACATGCAAGGTGGAGAAGGGAGGAGTTTCAGCTGCCAGCTACAGTTCTCTCTGTGCAAGATGGGTAAAATACCACCATAATCAGGGTCCTTGTGTTTCTCATTATTAGGCCTACTGCTTTGGACTTGTGGCTCTAAATCCTAAAGTAGACAGGGTGCAGTGAACTGTGGGATCACATCTGGACCCTGGTGACACAGTCTCAGAAGAGTCCTAATGACGCCATTGATTCACTGGCTATGGCAGCTACTACACTACCAACACTACTTCTACCTCTACCACTTGTAGCACCTCACACCATTACATGCATCCCATCTCCCAATCACTGTTCCAGGCTCCCTACAGGGATTATTTCCTTTAGCCCCCACACCACCACTATGGTGTAACTCTGTTATCCCTAACCTATAGATAAAGGCATTGGGACATTGAAAGATGAAGTTAACTGTCCAAACCATACAGGTTCTAAGTGCTATGGCAAGTGTCTGAACTCAGGCAGGCTGAGCCCAAACTCTGGTCACCTGACCTTTCCTAGCTTTAAATTATTCATCTATAAAATCTAGATCATGAAAAGAAAGCCTGAGTCATGTGGCTGGGATTACATACACGAAAGCACTCTGTAAAGTGCACGATGGAAATACTAGTTACCAGCTGTCCCACGGTGTAGATCCAAGCCGGAGAAGAGAGAACTTTCCATAAAATTTTAGTAGGCTCACATGATGTTAGCGATGGCAGGGAGCTCACACGGCATCCATCACAAGTTCCCACTCAAGACAAGTCTAGACTAGAATCATGAAACTGAAGGAGACCTGACACATAACCTGCTCCTACGTCAGACCAGGGAAATGAGGAAAGCAGCAGCAGAGCTGGGCCTGACGTCTAGATCTTCTGACCTTCAACAACCACACCAAGAAGCGCTGCTTCCTGCCTTACTTGGCCCCCTGCAGATGCTGCTAAGCTGCTGCTACAGCTTGACTTGCTGAACCACACCATGACTCCAGAATCCTTCTCAGCACCGCACTCTGGGCGGCTACTGTCAATCCACAAGAACTGACATATGAATTACCACTCTACCTCTCCCTGCACTATGCACAAGCTGACTGTATCATTTATCATTTGAACACAGCACTTTTGAAAGAGAGCACTAGTAATAATTACATGGCTCACAGGTGGAGACTGGACTGGAAAACACATCAGTGAGTCTCCCAGGGCATCCAGGCCAGCTAAGTCTTTGTGGGTAGAACTGCCATGAGCCTGGAAGGACAGTTTGTCAGGCTCATCTTCCTACAGGATTGGGGCAGAGAAGGGCGGGGTGGGGGAAGAAAGGCAATAGAAAGGATTTGCTTCCAGTATGAAAAGACCAAGGCTCTCCTTTGGTCCACAGACTTGTCTGCAGAAGGGACGTCACTGCCACTGGGTTATTTTCCACTCTCCCATTATTTTCTCTCTGTTCCACTGGCCCATAACAGCCCAAAGAAACACATGTGTGCTAACACTCCCACTCCTTCCTCCTCTTCTCTTTGTCCTCCTCATATTGAAGAACAGTTTCTTTGGTAGTTTAATTGGCCAATTACAAATGTGTTAAAGAATATTGTGGAAGAAGAATTTGTTTACTCATTGATAACTAAACGGGCTGCATTTGATTCCTGGTTTAGAAGATTTATAGGGGCCGGCGCCATGGCTCAATAGGCTAATCCTCCGCCTTGCGGCGCCGACACACCAAGTTCTAGTCCCAGTCGGGGCACCGGATTCTGTCCCGGTTGCCCCTCTTCCAGGCCAGCTCTCTGCTATGGCCCGGGAGGGCAGTGGAGGATGGCCCAAGTTCTTGGGCCTTGCACCCGCATGGGAGACCAGGAGAAGCACCTGGCTCCTGGCTTCAGATCAGCGCCACGCGCCAGCCGCAGCACACTGGCCGTGGCGGCCACTGGAGGGTGAAAAGGAAGACCTTTCTCTCTGTCTCTCTCTCTCTCACTATCCACTCTGCCTGTCAAAAAATAAAAAATAAATAAAAAAAGAAGATTTATAGGCATTTTCCATTTCTAGATAGCAACACTGAAACATTAAAGTCCAATTGTTGATGGATTTCCCCAAGTAGAAGAATGGAGGAAGGCATCTCTTTCACTTCCAGGCTCATCACATCTTAGGACAGCATAACAAGGGGCAGGGAATGGCAGTATATTAGAGACCAGTTAGGAGACAAAAAGTGAAGTCACAAGGCTTACTGGCCAGAAAACATCCTGCAACAAGATGGAATCAAATGTTGGACCCCTCTAGTTAGGCTATGGTGAGTTCTTCCCACATCTTGAAAGTTCCTCTCAGATAATTCTGTCTCCCACAGTGAAACCCATTTGTCCCTCAAAAAGGAATTGAGACAGATGTAATTAACAATTGAAACTTCAGCTATGAAAAGTTCCACAGGGCATTGCCTTTAATTTGCTTTATGATATTGATCATGACATTTTTGTTCTTTGACCTTATGCTTTCTCTGCAATGAAACAAAGTTTTCAAAAGTTGTCTAATTGTTAGGTTAATTGGGCAAATTGTCTCATAAAAACTGTGGCAAAGCCAGTTGACACTGGGAATGCTGATTATAATATTTTTCATAAATATTAATGTTTCCTATAATGTTTTATACAAAGTTTTACATTTTTTGACACTTTGGGTTGGGAGTATAAGAATTTTATTTAACAGCAAATGTAGTTGTCTTCTGATTGTCTTTAACTCTGTTAGTTTGTAAGTTTGCCATCTCAGCTGTTATGACCATTTTTAATTTAACTCACAGGATTTGATGGAAAGACAAGTGCATTTCATGTAATCATGAGAGAGGCAGGACTGTCTCTTCCTCTTTCTCTCTCTCTCTCTATAACTCTGACTTTCAAAAAATACAATAAATCTTTTTAAAAAGAGAAACAGAGAGAGACAGACCGTGGGCTAGTGAGGGATCACTTGGCTCTCCGTGGAGAGGATGCACCTGAAGGGACTTGGTTAATGTGGAGGCCCATGGTAGCACTCTCCTCCTACCTGGGACCAGTGTGCACCTGCTTCAGGACAAAGACAACCAGTTATGGCCTGAGAGGGGAGAAGGCAACCAGCTGGAGGCCACAGCATAGCCACCAGTGGCTTCTCCTTTATCAGGACCCAGCTTTAACAAAGGTGGCCCCAACCAGTCCTACGTGGCTGCCCACCACCTCAGTCGTTACAGCGGGGCACAAGATAGCAGCGTCTCCCTGATGCAGTGTCTCTCAGGAAAGAACCCTGGCAGGAGGAGGAAAGCACTTTCCCAGGACGGAGGGCAGCGAAGCAGCAGGCAAGGAAAGGAAGAAGGTGTGGTTGCTGGGAGCGGCTCCACACCCCGCCCTGCTCTGGAGCTCTTTATTCCTTGGTACTCCCTTCCCAAGCAAATGCTCCCTCACCTCAACTGACACACACACACACATTCACGCTCACATTCTCACACATATCAACACTCACACACACACACTCATGCTCACGTTCTCACACACATCAACACACACACACACACACACTCTCATGCTCACATTCTCACACACATCAACACTCACACACATACACATTCATGCTCACATTCTCACACACATCAACACTCACACACACACATTCATGCTCACATTCTCACACACACACACTCATGCTCACATTCTCACACACACTCATGCTCATGTTCTCACACACATCAACA
This sequence comes from Oryctolagus cuniculus, assembly GCF_964237555.1. NCBI lineage: Eukaryota > Metazoa > Chordata > Mammalia > Lagomorpha > Leporidae > Oryctolagus > Oryctolagus cuniculus. Next base: position 100,255,957 of record NC_091440.1, on the reverse strand, counting down.
CTCACACACACACACTCATGCTCACATTCTCACACAAACACACTCATGCTCACATTCTCACACACATCAACACTCACACACACATTCATACTCACATTCTCACACACACACTCATGCTCACATTCTCACACACACATTCATGCTCACATTCTCACACACATCAACACTCACACACACACTCATGCTCACATTCTCACACACATCAACACACACACACTCATGCTCACGTTCTCACACACATATCAACACTCACACACACATTCATGCTCACATTCTCACACACATCAACACTCACACACACACTCATGCTCACGTTCTCACACACATCAACACTCACACTCATTCTCATGTTCTCACACACATCAACACTCACACACACACTCATGCTCACGTTCTCACACACAATAACACACACACTCATGCTCATGTTCTCACACACATCAACACTCACACACACTCATGCTCACGTTCTCACACACAATAACACACACACACTCATGCTCATGTTCTCACACACATCAACACTCACACACACTCATGCTCACGTTCTCACACACATCAACACTCACACACACACTCATGCTCACATTCTCACACACATCAACACTCACACACACTCATACTCACATTCTCACACACATCAACACACACATTCATGCTCACATTCTCACACACATTAACACTCACACACACTCATGCTCACATTCTCACACTTGGTATTCTCACACATGCATATTCACACTCATGCTCACACATGCTCATGTTCTCACACACATCAACACTCACACACACACACTCATGCTCATATTCTCACACACATCAACACTCAACACACACATGATCATACTCATGCTCACATTCTCACACTTGGCATTCTCACACGTGCATATTCACACTCATGCTCACACATGCTCACATTCTCACACACATACACACATACATTCATGCTCACATTCTCACACATAAACACATATATGCTTACATTCTCATACATGCTTACATTCTCACACATGCATTCACACACATACATTCATGCTCACATTCTCATAGGCATTCACACACACATTCACATTCATGCTCACACATGCTCACATTCTCACACACACATACATACACACACATGCACTCATGCTCACACATGTGCACATTTGCACATATGCATTTACACTTACACATATACCCACACTCACACTCACGCTTGCTCACATTCACACACATACACTCCTACTCATGCTCACACATGGTCACAGGCTCTCGCACATTCACACTCACATGCACACTCATATTCACACATGCTCACATTCTCACACTCACAATCTCACATATGCATTCACACTGATCCACATACATACCCACATGCTCACACACACATTCTCTCTCACACACACACCATTCTGCCTGACTGTGGATGTGTGCCCAGCTGGGCTACGGCCGGCATGCCAAGGGGCAGGGTCGTAGCCAAAGTGGCCTCATTTGGAGAAACACTGGTAGTGTCCAGAGCAAGACTGAGTTAAGTTCAGCGGGGGGTGAACTGTAGGATGTGGGGGATAACAGGGCAGTGGGGAAGTGGCCCTTGCACAGCGGGCTCTAGGCCCTGGCCCCACCACAACACATCTGAGATATCCAGTCCCAGCCTTAGTCAGGACACCCCCTCTGCTGTGGCTGAACCTGGGTCTTGGGGTCAGGAGCTCTTATGAGAAGGCGGTGCCATGCCCAGGAGGCCCAGCATCAGTGTTAAAAACGCTGTTGAGAGCTGCAGGTGGATCCACTGTGGGAATCTGAAGCCACACCTTGGAAGCAGCTGAACACCGTACAGGGACCGCAAGGCGGGCCCGCCTCCTGGCAGTTTCTGCAGGGGAGCAACAGCTGGGACTCGAAGCACAGCACTGGTGTGAGAAGACTCCTTGGCAGCAGAAGTCCCGTTTCCAGGAAAGCCATTCACATCGAAACAGCATGAGCTGGATCTGATGTCCCCCCTGGACCAGCGCTGCCAACACCCTCTCCAGAAGCCTGATGCTCCACACTTAATAGAAGAGAGCACAGGGTCAGGCTTGCTCAACTACAAACATGTTCGGGTGATGTGTGGAACAGGAGTTTCCACAGCAGAGGGGAGCATCGCTGCCTTCAAAGGGAGTGTCTCAGATGGGAGGCAAGCAGCATGAAGACTCAGGTTTGAACCCAGTCTATTTCTTCCTGGCTGTGTGAGCCCTGGCCAGTCTCCCAGCCAATCTGAGACTTGGCCATCATATGTAAAAGACTATGGTGGTGATGCCTTTCCCGGGGGTTAGGACAAATACGAAATGTAGGTGACCATGACTCTCACCAGAGGCGGAGTAAAGATGAACTCGCCTCCTGGGGCTCCTCCTGGAGATGGTCCCAGTTCAGTGGACAGAGTCCTGCCGGACAGCAGCAGCTCTCGGCCTGCACTTGTTCGTCCAGGCTCTGAGCTCACCTGATTCTGCAGCCAGGTACCACTTACTAGCTTGTCCTGGGCCAAGTTATTTCAATACCATGCCTCAGTTTCCCTATCTGTAAAATGGAGACAGTAGTAGCTACCCCATGGATCTGTTACACAAGGATCCCCTGGATAAAAATTACAAATAATACAACTATCCTCCAGTTCCTTCTTCCCTCCCCATCCCTCTCTTTCCCTCCTTCCTTCCCTTCTTCCTCTCCAATGGAGACTGCCTCACTTCCTGGCCCTTCCCAGGCCCCAGGCATACAGTAGAGCAGAAAGAACAGAAAAGAACAGAAAGGAAAAGTTCACAGAGTGCAAAGACCCCTGCTCTCACGGGGCTTACAGTCCAGTGAGAAGAAAAGGTTAAATGAATGAGCAAACAAAAGATCTAAAAAAATAGTGATGGCTGTTTTAGGGAAATAAAGAAACTGAAGGCCAACGTCTCTGCAGATGAGGCTCAGATCCGAAGGTCACAGCAGGATAGGCCCTCCACCTACAGGGGTGTCCTGCTTCCCCAAACCCTGTGCCTCCCTAGACCCTGGCCCAAGAAAGCTTGAACCTGGGCTCCTCTGAGGGGCCAGAAAGGGAAGGCAGAGAGAACAGGGCCAGAAGCAGAAGCGAAGCCAGCAGGACCGAGAGCAGTAAGAATTACAAAGTGTGCCAGAGGAGAGTGGCAGGTGAAGGGCAGGGAATGGGGACAGACGAAGACACAGCCAGCAAAGAGGCAGCTGTCCCCCACTGGGATGAGGGGAATGGTGGGGTAGCACGGGCTAAAGGAAGAAGCAGGAAGGGTGGAGTCATTACTTACATATGTTGTGCTCCCATGATTGCCAACACAGTGGTTCTTGACTATGCAAAGAGCGAGGGGACCCTGGGCGCTGGGATATGCCCTGGCCACTAACAGCCACCATCTGTGATGCCAGTGCCCCTTGATCAAATTAGAGGTGAGCTGGCAGCCTCAGGCTCGTGGCACCAATGATGCTCATATTCCAATCTGTCACTGGTTTTTATTTCTTCATGCCATGATTTTGTTGTCAGTCCTGCTGCTGTTGCTAGCTTGTATTTTCATTTTCAATGGGCTTGGAGAACATACTGTGAAGTCTTTCCACATGGAAGGAAAGACTGAACATTTCACTGTAGGGATCAGAATTCAGGACAGCAGCTCACCTTGAAGAGGCTGCGCAGGGGCACTGTGTGGCTACCAGCAGCGGCTTAGAAAGGAAATCAGGGGTGTTGGATGGATTCAGAAACTTGGGCAAAGAAGACTGGACACGGAGGAAGAAATAGATGACAGGTCAAAAGATAAATAAAGATTGCTAGAGAAGAAAATTGAAAAACAGAGAGGGAGATAGAGAGGCAAATAGCCAGGAAGGGGAAAATGTATAAAAGCAAGAAAGAAAAGTGCAACACCTGTCTGGGCCAGCTAATGACACCAAGGGACACTCAGGGTCAAGGTCCTTGTGTTCACAATGCCCTGGAGTAAGAACCCAATGGTGGGGGCAGTGCACCTGTGAAGCATGAGCCCACAGCACACACACAGGTAAGATGTCAAGTGTATCCTGGCTCCCACTGTGACTTGCAGGAGAGAGCCTGGGACACAGAACCCTGCTGGGCATGAAGTCAAAACACCTCTGCTACCCACCTGACTCCAGGATCTGGACAGGTAACCAGAGGTGAGGAGCACTGCTTTGATTTACCAGGGGAAAGCACTGGCCCTTTGTCTGTTTCCTTTGCAGAAAAAAAAAAAAAAAACTGGTGACCTCAGTGCCTCTGCCCACCTGAGGCCAAGGTCACCCATAGACCAAGGACACCCTCGGGCTAGAACCATACCTGTGGCTCAGTGCCACCCATGTCCAGCAAGAAGTTGAATAAACTTGGGAAACACCAGGAGAAGCAAAGGTAAAAGGGTTTCTTTGTTGCAGGGCTTCTCAGAACCTTTCAGAATGGAACATGTTGACACTCAGACCACAGAACTCTTTTTCGTTTCTGTTATCTCAAGGCTGCTGTTGACCTCTCCAAGGACACTGGTAGGTGGGAACCTGACCTATGCAAAAGGACCCCAGCTTAACTTGGTTTCCACTTGGCCGCACAAGGCCCTACCTTCCCTTCAGTCATCTCTGAGCACAATCAAGAGGCCCTCATCCACAGGTGCCCTTCCCATGGCTTCTACATGAGGCAACCCTTTGATCTTCTCAGTAGAATTCCCATTTCCAGTTCTGAAGCAGAAGCAGCTCAGAGGCCGTGCTGCATTGGTACTAGTCCTTTCAAGAGAAATATTGAGCATAGTAGGTGCATTGAGGGGAGAATAAAAAGACAGAGGCAACCATATGTTGGGTGACAGGACAAGTGCAGACACAGTAAATGAAGCAGCTCTCCAGGCATGGGTGATGAGTGTTATTCCCATCCCACCCGCGGGGAAACCAACCGAGGCTAAGCAATTTATTCAAGACCCCCAGGGGAGCAAATGATGGAGTCAGGATGAGCACTTGGCCAGACTCTCTGGGAATCCCATTCTGTCTGCACTACAGCATCTTGGACCTCCTTCATGCGAGCACTGCTTTGGGCGTGGGGACACGTGGAGGGTGACTTAAACATTCATTGAGAGTCATAGCTTTTAAGGGGATATGATTCAGCAGGGGGAGGAAGATCATGTATATTCAAATAAGGACAGAACAAGGAAGTGCCTAGAAAGAAGAGAGGGCGCTTGTGTCTAGTGCAGAGCAGAGGAGGGCTGCACAGAGGGCTGGCATTTGAGCTGGGTCCTAAAGGACCGCAGGGTTCCAATGGCTTCAGTGACAATGGACAGCCTTTTAAGGGGAAAAGCACCTTGAGCAGACACAGATGTGGGAGAAGACAAGGAAGCTCCGGGGCCCACATGGCCCATGTGAAGTTAGTGACGGGGCAGTGGGACTTGCTGAGGTGGTAGGAGGAGGGATCCAGCCAAAGTAGCCTTGAGACCTCCAGTGCACCCATTCTGCAGTGCAGCAGTCCCGTAAGTAGCTTCAGGACAGTGGGCTATGGAAGGTTGTGTGGGTGCTTTTCATCAGGGCTGTGCCGACACATGTCTGGCCCAATAAATTAACATTTCCATCTCAGGCAACTTCATTTGGCAGGAGCAATAAATTCACATGGCTACTCAAACAGCAGAGAGGAAGGCACAGGCAGGGGGACACAGGGGTGGGAATGGAGTGGGAGATATTCCCATGGGTCAGACTGCTTTCATTCATTGATTCACCCATTCATTCATTCATTCATCAAGAAAGCAATGGATGAGCCCAAAAGCTAAGTGGCTTCATGAATATATCTTTCAATCTTTTATCTTTTAAATCTTATTCTACCTACATCTTCAGTTGTTAGATTTGGGTAGAATTACATGTTCTCAAAGTCTTTTCTCAGTGATGCTACATCTTATTTTGTCCAGAACATTGTCTCCTAGTATTGGCATGTTGGTTCTCAACAAGTAATTGAGACCAGTATGCAAGTGCTTTTTCCCTACAACATAATCCCTTCATTCTGATTTCGATTGTTTAAAAATGCACTAAGTACATTTTATAGGCATCTGTTAAATATGCGTTTATTGACATATTCATCAAGACATATTTACAAAGGGACTTCAAAATTTCACAGAAAAACAGAATTAAAACATTTTAAGGAGTGAGCGTTTGGCCCCACTGTGCAGTATCTGGGTTCAAGTCACAGCTCTGACTCCTGACTCCAGATTGCTGCTAGTATAGACCCTGAAAGGCAGCAGTAGTGGTTCAAGTAATTAGGTTCCTGCAACCCCCAGGGGAGACCCATATTGTGTTTGTGGCTCCTGGCTCTGGCCTTGGCCCTGGCTCAGCCTTTGCTGTTGTAGACATTTAGGAAGTGAACCAGCAGATAGGGATTTTCTCTCTCTTTCTGCTTGTTTCTTTCTATCTATTTCTCTCTCTCTGAAGTTTTAAAAAAAAAAAACTCTGTCTTGGTGCAAAAATTTTTTGAAATCCATGCATATTTTTCATAATATATATTTTTATGAACTTCCTGAAGACTCCACATATGCATGAATTTCAAAATTTAGTAATAAAGAAAACTTAGGTTTTAATTTCATTGTCCATGAACTTTTTGAAGTCCCCTTATATTTATTCCCTGGTCCCCCAAAAACAAACAAATAAAGTGAGATGATTTGTTGAGCACCTACCACTGGAGATGGCTGAGTTAACCTGAACTAAAGGCAGACCTAGGACCAGAAACCAGGTTTCCTTAGGTGCAGCTGAGTGCTCTTTCAAGCCCTGAAGCAAATGCAGTCAGCTTCGCAGCCTCCCTGCTTCTCTGTGGCCACAGGGGCTGAGGCTGTGCAGGAGGGGAAGGCTGGGGACACTGCGGGACCTGGGCCACAAGGACAAGAAGATGGCTCTGGACCCCAGAAAGTCTTTCCCTGGCTCCAGATGAAAGCTCTGGGGCAGATGTGGCAGGGAAAGTTGTCTGAAACCAGATGTCTCCACCTTTCCTGAGGCCATGTCTCACCATGAGGAAGGAAAGAGACACCTGGGGTTCCCTGGGGGCCCAGATTTGGAAGGAAGGAGAAGCTTTCTAAGGTCTGCTCACAGAGGATGGATTTCGGGGCACAGTGGAAGGGGTCACAGGATGTAGCCGCAGGGCAAACAGGGCACTTGCATGGCTAATCCACACACATGTGCACATGCACACACACATTCATGTGCACACACACAGGTGTGCACACTCCACACTCAGGGGCTCTGCCATCTTTTGCGCATTGGAATTCATCTCAGTACGCTCAGGGGACCTCTGAGGTTCTTGGTTTGAAAGGCAAAAGGCATGGCTGGTTTCTGAAATAGCTTCAAGGCCCCAGCCAGGGGCTCTCGGCTGCCACTGGTGGCTGTAGCAGGGCCAGAGGCTTAGGGCTCGGAAGACCAGTGGAATCACCATCCCAGCTCTGACCCCCGGTGCTCTCAAGGTCTCTGAACACAAAGGTAACTGAGCCATCTGTGCCCACAGGCTTCTGTAGTAATTACCTGCCAGTCTCATCCAGTGGGAAACAGAATGCAATGTGCTAGTGCGCCCCCAACCCCAGACCCCATTCTCCAGGCCTTCCAAGAGTCCTGTCCCCTAAAGGTCCCATTGCCATGAACCAGCTGAGTTCTTCTTGTGACAACCCAGAGAAAGATCTATTTCCATTCTCATCTTGCTCTTTCTTCCTGCCTTCCTCCCCAGGGGTGGATGCACCCAACAGACCACAAGGCTTCAGAGGCTGGGAAGAGGTGTCAGTAACACCCAACACACATGCACACCTGGGGAGGACTGAGGAGCATCAAAATTAGGGGATTTTTCCCAAACCAAAAGGGCACACTGGGCCCCTCTGAAAAAGTAACAGAACAGGACATCATCTGGAAGGGGCTGGGCCTCTTGTTCTGCAAAGTGGTACAGGGATAGGAAAATGGGAAAAGTCCACGTGACAGAAGGAGGTGGCAAGGACAAAGGAAGGATGGGGCACCACCCTCTCTCCTGGGAAACAGACACCACACCCACACACACACGCACACACATATGCACACACATACACACATGCACACACACACAATCCCCCACAGGGTCCACGTGCTTTTAAGCCAGACTTTTTTTTTTTTTCTGTTATCCACTTTAAACATCTGAGTTTGGTTTCCTTTGCACAATGTGATTCATGGAAAGCGTGGTCCTTTGAAAATAAGAATTGTCACACAGCAAGTTCTCTGCAAGGATGCAGTTCTTGAAAAGCTCCTACAGCAAGGGAGACAAAGGCTGGGACAGGAGGGCCGTTCACGCTGTGGGTGAGGGGAAGCTTGTCTGCAGCAAAGGGAAGTGGGGCTGCTGCAACAGTGCCCTGCCGTGACTTAGGTGATGCTGACTCTGCAGTCCCCACGGGCGTTACGCCTGGCCAAGCCGCGCTGCTCTGGAGAGTGGCCCTGCCCCTCCGGCAGATTTTAATAGGAGCAGGATGCATAATCCCTCTATCCAAGGCTGCCAGCTGGCTGAGGCCTGGTGGCTGACAGGTGAGGATGATTCATCCGTACCCTGATAGAAAATGCTCCTGTTTGCACTCCCGTCTCCTGGAGCCATCCTGCTCATCCATGTCTCCACTCTATTAGTTCTGCCTCATGCTCTTCCATCCTCTCCCACCTCATCTTCTTTGCAGCCTTACTTCTTTCTCTCCCCTGATCCCCAGGGACCCTGAGCATCACACCCGCACTGCTTCCGTCTCCTGTGATGGACAGCAGGTCCTGACTTGGCTTCTTTCTTTCCCAAGAGCAGGGCAGGGGAAACTGTGCATGGAGGGAGCATGGGAGACTTACTGAGGTGAGCACTTCAGATTCAGGAAGGAAGGGGACCCTGTGGGGAGACCGGCAGGAAGAGGTGAAAGACAGACAGTAGACCTGAGGGGCGGGTGTTGTGGTCCAGTGGCTTGAGCCTCCACTTGGGAAGCCCCATCCCATGTCAGAATGCCAGGTGTCAGTCCCAGCTACTCTCTGCACCTGAACCAGATTCCTGGAGCCAGCGGATAACAGCCCAAGTACTTGGGTTCCTGCCACCAACATGGGAGATCTGGATGGAGTTCTTGGTTCCTGGCTTTGGCCTGGCCCAAACCTAGCGGTTGTGGGCATCTGGGAAGTGAACAAGTAGATGGAAGCTATCTATCTCTCTCTGTCTCTCTTTCTCAGTCTGACTTTCAAATAAATAAATAAATCTTAAAAATGAAGATCTCTTCCAGTCCAGCTCTCTGCTGTGGCCCGGGAGGGCTTGGGCCCTGCACCCACATGGGAGACCAGGAGGAAGCACCTGGCTTCTGGCTTCAGATCAGCACAGCACGCCAGCCGTAGCGGCCATTTTTGGGGGTGAACCAACGGAAGGAAGACCTTTCTCTCTTATCTCTCTCTCTAACTGACTCTGCCTGTCCAAAAAAAAAAAAAAAAAAAAAAAAAAGGAGAAGAAGAAGAAGACCTGTGACTAAGTAACTAATTTTGAGAGAAAAAAATCATTAATAATTTGGGTATTACTTCACACACAATCATCAATAAGAGTTAAAAATTGTGGCAAGAAACCAAAAATGGGAGCCTTGATGGAAATTCTACACAGACTGTCACTGCAGGTTCCCATCCATCACAGGCAATCATCCAAGAGATCAGACCACGGGGACTCCTTGTTTTCCATCCTCTGGTCTGATTCTGTCTTTGACTTTATGGGTGTGGAGTGGCTTGAGCTTAACAATGGTTCAGGCAGGACAGTCCCCAGGGGTGACCTCATTCCACTCCCCCGACCGTCACGATGAGGAACCTGAGGCTCACCTGTCAGACACGACGGAACGACCAGCTGGTGGGTGATAAAGCAAGGACTAGAACACAGACGCCCTCCTTCAAAGCTCCTCGCCCTTACTGCCACACAGGTGCGTTCTCCCCAAGGAGTGCTTTTAACATCAGTAGCTATTTTGAGAAAAAAAGGATGCTCCAACATAAGCATCTATAATCATGTATGCTAATAAAAGGGTAAAAGATATGGGAGTTGAAGAAACTAACAGGACAAGAAGAGAGAGAACCATCAATACAAGCACAGTAAACTCGTTTTGTGATTGTGAATGGACACTAGGCAGATACACCTGGGGCCCGCAGGAGGAGATGCTGAGGAAGGAAATGATCTGGCAGATGACAGACAACTTGCTCCTTGTTTGACATCTTAGATGTTGCCCTAGAAATGTTTAGAAATAGTAACAGAAGGCTACAGAAGTAGGAGCCCTTGCCTGTGAAGAATGAAGATTTTTTTCAGTTATAGGCTTTAGCTACCCAGTTGGAATGGGTGAGACTTCACTAGCAACACAAAATGAAACATGGGCAGTGTATTCTTTGCATAAAATGAAGCAGCTTGGGACTGTCATTGTGGTTTATCTGGCAAAGCAACCACCTGTGACACCAGCATCCCATAAGGGTGTGTCCTGGGCCCTCCATTCCCAATCCAGCTACCTCCCTGCTAATGTACTTGGGGAAGCAGCAGAGGATGGCCCAAGTGTTTGGGCCCCTGCATCCATGTGGAAAACCCAGATGAGGCTCCTGGCTCCTGGGTTTGGCCTCGAGCAGCCCTGGCCACTGGTGTCACCTGGGAAGTCAACCAGTAGATGGAATTTCTCTCTTCCTCCCTCCCCGCCCCCCATAACTCTGAATTTAAAATAAACAAATGATTTTTTTAAAAAAATTGCACTGGCATTGTGGTGTAGTAGGTTCAACCTCTGCCTGCAACACCAGCATCCCATATGGGTGCTAGTTACAGTCCCAGCTGCTCTCTTCTGATCCAGCTGCCTGCTAATGGCCTAGGAAAAGCAGCAGAAGATGGCCCAGATGCTTGGGCCCCTCCACCCATGCAGGAGACCCAGAAGAAGCTCCAGGCTCCTTCCAGTGTGGCCCAGCTCCAGCCACTGCAGCCATTTAGCAGGTGGAAGATCTCTCTTTCTCTCTGTCTCTCCTCGTCTCTCAGTAATTCTGCCTTTCAAATAAATGTTTAAAAAAATAAAGCAGCTTGGAAATTTCTGCTTCTGGAATTAAGGAGGAGACATATTTCCCCTTACTCTCCCCACTATGCTCAAGCAAAACCCCTGGGTGTTATATATAAAATACACAAAAGGACTCTGGAAGATGCAGAGAAGGGCAACTGTCTGCGACACTCAGGGCCCGAGGAATGATGCTGACAAAACCCACAGCATAAGAGACCCATAAGCTCCTGTGGTTCTGGGCAACCATGAAACACCAATTGGGACAGAAAAATAAAAAAAGAAAGATCCACTAAAATCTTCTCTGTTTAGCCAGGAAGAGGAAGCCAAAGCGAGACCCTCTTTAAAAAAATGTGGTACAACATACATAGCAAGAAATTTATCATTTGAGCCATTTTTACGTGCATACTTATCCTACATCAGGTCCATTCCTATTGGTGTGGAACCATCATCCCTAGACCTCTCCCAAGGCTTTCATCATCCCAAATGGGAATTCTTTGCCCATCAACTCCTCATTACCCATCCCTCCCACCATGCCTCTCATAGCCACTACTCTACTCTCTGTCTCTGAGTTTTACTGTTTTAGGTATCTTATATACAATCTCCTTTTGTTTCTGGCTTATCTCACTTAGTGATTAAAAGAAAAAGAAATGTGTTCAAGATTTAGCTATGTTGTAGAACACATCAAAACTTCTTGTCTTTTTTAGAACTGAACAATATTCCACTGTCAGTGGACACTGCATTTTGCTTACCGATTCATCCATTCCCTTGATGGCCACTTGGGTTTCCTCCTTTGTGGATATTGCTAATAATGTCACTGTGCACCTGGGTATGCAAATACCTGTCTGTGCTTTCAGTTCTGAGAATATACTTAGAAGCAGAATTGCTGGATTACATGCCAATGCTAGGCTTACTTTTTTGAAGAACTGCCATACTATTTTCCATAGTGGCTGCCCTCTTTTACATTCCCACCAACAATGCACAAGGGTTCCAATATATGTACATCCTGTCCAGCACATACTATGTTCTGTCTGTCTGATAATAGCTATCCTAATGGATCTGAAATGTTATCTCATTGTGGTTTGTATTTGCATTTAGCTAATGACTAGTGACGCTGAGCATTTTTTTCATGTACTTATTAGCCATTTAAGTATTTTCTTTGGAGAAATATTTATTCAAGCCTTGTGCTTATTTTTAAATTAAGCAGAAAACTAGAAAATAACCATTCCACTCAAGCCAAACGCCACAGGAAAAATGGTGGTTGCATCCCTAGCTCCGCCAGCAGAGGCCAAGAGGGGAGTATAGTTTCCCTCCTCAGGTTGGTAAGAAGGCACCCAAACCTCCCGGTAGGGTGCTGTCAGGATATTCTTCCCCACGAGTGGAACCCGACCTCCCAGCACCTGCACCCTGTCAGTGGAGACCACGTGAGCAAACCGAACTCCCACCCCTAATGGAGAGATAGGACTTTCACCAATGCCAAGTGGTAATGAGTTCCCTCCCCGCTGCGGTGTCCTTGAGGCTGCATTGAGACTCCCCGCTTCCTCCCAGTCACAGTGGCATCAGCAGAGGCCTAACAGGGAGCCTGGACTAGCACCAGAGTCATGAGGAGGCCTCGGAGTGCTGAGCATCCGTGGAGGCTGAGTGGGAAGCCGGGACCCCCACCCTTACCCTCTGCCTCCCTGCTGAGTCGGTATCAAAGGGAAACCAGCTGGAACACAAAATTTTACATAAATGCCCAGAGTCTCGTGCAACCTAATACTCAGAATATCCAGGTTTTAACTGTAAATCATCCATCTTCCCAAGATCCAGGAAACTGTCAACTTGGGAAAAAACAATCAACAGGCATCAGAAGCTAGAAAGCTCTGACAAGGATTCTGAAGCAGCTACCACAGAAAGTGTTTCAACAGGCAATTAGAAGAACACTTCAAATAATAAAGTAACAAGAACCGTAAGTCAGGAAAGGACCAGAAAGTCTTAGCGAAGACACAGAAGACATAAGGAAGACTAAATGGAAATTGGAGAACTCGCAAATCAACAGATGAAATTTAAAAAACTCAATGGATGGGCTCAATAGCAAGATGGAGACAACACAGGAAGGAGTCAGTAAGCTGGAAGGCAGAATAATGGAGGACAGAGATCACCAGTGTAAACAGCAGAGAGCAAACAGTCTTCAGAAAATGAGCAGCGTCTGAGGGGCCTGTGGGATTATAAGAAAACATCCGACATTTGGTGACTCCAAAGGAGAGGGGAGAGAGGGTGGGGGCTGTAGGAATACTCAATGGCTAACAAGTTCCCAAACTTTGGAAAGACACATACCTACAGATTTAAGAAGCTGAGTGAGCTCCCAAATAAGATAAGCTCAAATAAATCCACACAAGGATGGATCATACTCAAATTCCTGAGTGCTAAAGTCAAAGAAAAAAATCTTGAAAGCAGTACAAGAGAAATGAAGAGGGGGAGAACAATCTGAATGATACTGGATTTTTCTTCAAAAACCTTGGATGTCAGAAAGCTATAGCATAGGCCGGCGCCGCGGCTCACTAGGCTAATCCTCCGCCTGCGGCACTGGCACCCCGGGTTCTAGTTCTGGTTGGGCACCGGATTCTGTCCCGGTTGCTCCTCTTCCAGTCCAGCTCTCTGCTGTGGCCCGGGAAGGCAGTGGAGGATGGCCCAAGTGTTTGGGTCCCTGCACCCGCATGGGAGACCGGGAGGAAGCACCCAGCTCCTAGCTTCAGATTGGCGCACAGCGCCAGCTGTGGTGGCCATTAAGGGAGTAAACCAACAGAAGGAAGACCTTTCTCTGTCTCTCTCTCACACTGTCTAATTCTGCCTGTCAAAAAAAAGAAAAAAGAAAGAAAGAAAGAAAGCTATAGCATAGTATTTTTCAAGTGACAAACAGAAAGAACTGTTAACCCAAATTCTATATACAGTGGAAATATTCTTCATGAATGAAGGGGAAATGCAGATATTTTCCTAGGTGAAGGGACGCTAAGAGAATTTGTCACTAGCACACCTGCCCTAAAAGGGTGGCAAAGGAAGTTCTCTAAAAGGAAAGGAAGTGATTAAAAGAAAAAGAAATCTTGGATCACTGGGAAGAAAGAAAACATATAGATCTAAAATATGGGTAATCATAAAAGTCTGTCCATCTCCTTTTGAGTTTTCTAAATTATATCTGACAGTTGAAAGCAAAAGTCGTAACTCTGACACGTCATGTATGGGACGGAAATATCTAAGGCAACTATATTATAAATGAGTGAGAGTAAAGGAAGAAAAAGGATCTGTGTCTCATTTGAACTGAGAACATGAAATACCAGGAGCCTGATACATTATGTGTACATCACGCAATACTTAGAGCAACCAAGAGAAAAGAATTATAAAAAGATACACTCAAAAACACTAGAGAGAAATAAAAAACATTCAAGTAATCCACAAAAAGGGGAAAAAATTCATTTCTACATATAACATTCTTGAGACAACAAAAGGGACAGAGATGGAGAACAAAATAGTGTTTGCAAGGTGGGTAGCCGATGTGACTACGAGGGTAACACAAGGAAACCCTCGGAAGTGGTCTAACAGCTCTGGGGCTTGATTGCTGTGGTGGACACGTGACTCTACACACCACACATATACCCATGTCAGCTGCCTGGTTCTGACATTGCACCATAGTTACATAAGATCTGTCCATGGGAGGGGGGCGGGGGGTCAGCAGGTACTCTGTACTGTCTTTGAAGCTTCTTATGGATCTATAACTATTAAAAAACAAAAATTCCAAAAAATAAAATGTTAAGGTCAGCAGAATGTATCAGTACCTCTCTCTAATTTTTCCAGATTTTCCACAGGAAGTAGCTTAGTTTTCCTTCTAGGAATCCACAACAGCAAGCTCAGGTTGTCAGGCAGAGGAAATAGAGGCACGGAGTTCTCTCTCTGCAGTTTAGCAGTGTGTTTACGGGTCATCTACTACATCCTGAAACCAGGGAAACTAGGCCCATGCATGCCTGGCACCCACCTTCTCTTCTGTTGCCTGTTCATGCTTGGCTCTTCCAAAGAAAAGCCACACACACAAAACCAGCTACCGATGGTCCCCTGTCCCTGGGAATCTCAACTGCTCCATGCCTTCCCATGTTAGCAAGCAGCCTCCCAGAAGACGACAAGATACATCAGTTTTCTCTGTGCGTACTTGGCCACTGAATCTTCTGGAAGCCAGAGCATGTCATTCAACAGGCTGGGGAGCCCAGTTCTTCCTTTGCAGGCCCCTGAGAAGCACCCACACCAGAAGAGGCACAGCCAGCAAGCTGGACATCAGGAGTGAGACAGCTCACCTTCCCACTAACCCTGTGATTGTTCAGGTTTGTACGTGGTTGGGTGTCACCGATTTGACTTTGCCTGGAAAATACAGGTTATAGATACACAGAGCAAGCTCCCCACCTGTGAAAAGCGCCTGCTGAGTGGACCACTAACCACCATCTACCAGGGTGGGGGTGCTTGCGAGAAGAGGACAACCTTCACCCTAAGAAAAAGAGCACGTGGGAGGGAAAGCCTCCCAGAAAGAGGCTTGGGCAGATCCTCCTGAACATTCCCAGAAAATACGAGGAAGGGGTAACACCGGCACATTCTGTTTCTTGATTTACTTGATGGGCAGAGAGACAGAGAGGAAGCATGTTCCCATCTGCTGGCTCATTCCCCAAATGCCACAACAGCTGGGGCTGGGCCAGGCCAAAGCCGGAAGCTGGGAATTCAATGCAGGGCCCCCGTTACTTGGGCCATCACTGCTGCCTTCTAGTGTCTGGGCTGGCGGGAGGCTGGAGACAGGCGCTGAAGCCAGGAAGCACCCAGGCCTTCTGGTGTGTGCATCTGAACTGCCAGCCTCAATGCGGGCTTCACCAGCACATTCTCAAGGAGGCCGCAACCCCGACAGACATGCACTTTCTGGGGGCAGTTTAGAAACTATCAATATTATCCTTGCCAGAGCTGGATCGAGCCCACAGGTGTGCCCTGGGACACGAGCAAGGAACTTTGCCTTGTGAACATCTCAAGAGCTTCCAGGATGGGATCCGTGCATCACCCCCAACTGCAAATAGCTCAGGGAAAGCTGCCGAGGCACCGGGGCAGAGCTGTGGTCTGAGGGCCAACAGCAGCTCCCACAGAGCATTGCCCTCAGCTCCTGTGCCAGGGAACACCGAGCTCCATGGAGCCCATGAGGGATGTGCACACAGCTACCTGGGACTCACTTTGGGGCTGGCAGAGGGTGGACTGCAGAGATGGGGGAGGGCCCTCAGGTTGGGAGAGTCACCTTCTTGTCTGTTGTTTACTGCACTTGTCTAATCATATAGTATCAATGCATCTATAAATTATCTTGTCTCTCCACAGCTGCCAGGAATGATGAAAGCTGTCACTTAATCAAAAGAGTTTAAATTAATTAAAAAGGGGGGAGGGAGAGCAGCCTTGTTGTGTTGGCCCAGGGACTCACAGGGGCTCCGGGAGGCAAGGTGGGCACAGGAGTCGTACCACCCCATCACCAAGCTCTTCAAAATTCACCTCCTCAGCCCACCTCCAACCCCATCACTCGGCAGTTGCCCTCTCATCTGATAGAAGGGAAGCTACTCGCTCAGGCACACACACACAGCCGTGCGGCCAGGACCAGGTTAGTGATGAGTGCAAGAGTCTGGCTTGGAGTTGTACCTGCTTTAACTTAATGAGGGTTTTGCAGTGGGTGGTCAGAAAGGCATTAATAGTATTAGAAGGGGCTGGCACTGTGGCATAGCAGATAAAGCCGCTGCCTGCAATGCTAGCATCCCATATGGGCACCAATTCAAGTCCAGGCTGCTCTACTTCCTTTCTTGCTCTCTGCCATGGTCTCAGAAAGCAGAAGATGGCCCAAGTCTTTGGACCCCTGCACCCACGTGGGAGACCCAGGGGAAGCTCCTGGCTCCTGGCTTCGGATCAGCACAGCTCCAGCCGTTGCAGCCATCCGGGGAGTGACCCAGCGGATGGAAGACCTCTCTCTCTGCCTCTGTCTCTGTAACTCTACCTTTCAAATAGATAAATAAATCTTAAAAAAAGAGTATTAGAAGCAGGGTGACCTCGGGAATTTGGGGAGACTGTGACTTGTCCCTTATCACCCTGGTTCTATATCTTCCTCCATACCCAAGTCTCTCTCCCCTTCCCCTATAAGGTTGTTCTAATTTCCCTACCACCAGTGACCGTGTGATGGGATGGTCCTTTCAACTCCAACCCCTATGAAAACTCAAAACCCAAACAACAGAAACACTTGCTCCTAGGAGAGTCAAATGGATTGGGAAGAACTGAAGGAACCTATTACACATAAGGTATTATAAGTGATTACAGTGCAAATCATCATTGAGAGTAAAAGCCCTCCGAAGGCATGCTGTTCTGGAATGTGTGTGGAGGTGGGAGGGACTGGGCAGTGCAGCGGAACTTCCCTGCTCTGGACCTGAACACGGAGCTCCCTGACCCCGGGGGCCCCCAGGCTGCTTCTGAGCATGGGAGCTGAAGGCGCCTTGCTAATGGTGATGCAAAGCTATGCCACACTCCACTGCCTATCTTCAGATCACTACATCAGTGTGACCTCTAAGACTGATAAACGATTCCACAGAGCCAGTGTTCAAATTCCCCTTTCGAGCGGGAGATGGGAGGGATGTGAGTGGGAGGGAAATTATGGGGGGTGGGAAGCCATTGTAATCCATTAACTGTACTTTGAAAATTTATATATACTAAATAAAAAATAAATTAAAAAATATTTTAAAAAATTCCCCTTTCACAGCACCACTGAGGCTCAGAGAGGTAAGCCCCTTACTTGAGGCCACACAGCAGTAAATGGCATGAGAAGGCCTGGGATAGCACATGTATGCTGCCTGCAGTGCTACCTTGATCTTTCCCTTTCAGCTGCTTGGCTCTGTCATCCAGAGAAATACCCACTCCCAGCCCAAGCTTCTGGAAACACATGGAGGTGCCCCTTTGAACTGGCCACAGTGAACACAGCCTCGTCACTCTCACTTCCTTATCCTTAAAACTCCAGCAACAAGAGGAGAAGCTTTGCAAGAAAGGCCTGGTGTGCGGCCAGCCAATAAGATAAACAGTCAGAAAGGCCAGGGGCTGCCTGGGTAATTATCCCACTTCACTAGAGTTACAGAACCAGGCTGGACATCGAGGTTTCTCAGGCAGGATGTTCCAGCATTTGAAGTTAGCACTCATCTTATTCCCGAGACACTGCAATGAAGCTTGTGTTCAACGAGAGGCCCGGACATGCAATGTCCACGTAAGAAGTTAATCCAGGATGTGCTAGACTAGGGTTTTAAATAGTAGGTCCCCAACCCACCTTCCCCAGGCTCACTCCATACCTGGAGCCTTCTTTATAAAACAGAAGGATTGTGGCATTCTCTTCCCTTCCTGCTTACTGTGGAGAGGCTTGGAGGTACACAAGAGAGGGCATCGTACGAAAAACTCCTTGTGCCTTTTCAGGTGTGTGTTTTTACTTTACAAACATCCAGGTGCATGGTGGGTGCATGTTTGCTTTGCAGATATCAACTCTTGCACTCCTCATAACGATCCTCTTATGAAACAAGCACGATACCCATTTTAAAGACGGGGAGATGGAGGCTTAGAAAGGTTAAGTTCCTTGCCAAGGAATCAAAACTGAAAAAGTGGGCAGACTGAGCTTCACACCCAGGCATCTAGCTCCCAAACTGTTCTGTATCACCATGAACAGTGCAGCCAGCAGGGACCTAAAGCTGCTCTCATGACTGCCAGCTCTAGAACCTTATACTCTGCCTCAGTTTCCCCATCTGCCCACAGGGGAGACCTGTCCTACCTATTGACGTCATAGGTCAGTTTGGCCATGGACACGAAAATGTGTCCTTTATCGCAAGTGTGCGACACGAATGTGTCTGGTGCTCATCTGGGAAGGTACAGTGTAAGTCCTCATTGGTGAGTCGGGTTTTCGATCTGAAAATTATGAAGCTGGAAAACAGGTCTGTCAACCTCTTCTGATTCAGTGCTTATCATAGGACCATGTGCATAAAATACCAAGTGAATGGATTGTGGTGATGATGGTGGAGCAAGAAAAATAAAAAGGCAACCTTTCCCCTTTCTTCAAATCACAATTGAACCTCTTCTATTCCCATTCTTCCAATCTCGACCATGAGGCTTCTACTAAGCGGCAGAAAAAGTTATTCTGGGGACTGAGCCAGCAGGTGGGAGCTCTGTCTATCTTTGAGTATCTCTCTTGCTGTCTTTCAAATAAATTAAAATCTTTTAAAATGCATGCAGTAGTACACGCATGATTATGCCTTGCACCAAACACTGCGGTGGCTCTAGGGGCAGCCCAGTTCCCCTGAGAGGTCATAAGAAGTGACTGGGAGAGGCTTAGGGAAGGACTTGTGTCTGAGCGATTTTTTCCAGAGAAGCATAGGGTGGAGAATGAGGGGGCCATGAGGGCAGTGGGCAGGCAGGATGCTGGGGAGGCTGGGGCAGGTGTGGTCTGGGAGCAGAAGTAAACAGGACCTGTGGTTGCAGCTGCCAGGTCTCCAGCAAGCACCAAGGTGGGGCTAGGGACTCAGCGGGGCCCTGGGGGAGGCAGGGGAAGCAGAGCGAAGAGTGCTTGAAGTGCGAGCAGAGCACCGCCAGGAGCATAAGGAGGACCCCTGGGCTGTGTGAGTTGCTCAGAGAAAGCACTGCACTAAGCTCTTGATTCAATACTCACACCGTCCCTATTGGGTTATCACGTTATAGAGAGGAAACCCACGGAGGCTCAGTGAGGCCGAGTTCATACACACAGTGCGTGGATGTGGAGTAGGCCCTAAGGCCCAGGTCCTTATGACCCTAAGGATACCCTGGGCGGAAGACAGGCCTCCTGCAGTGGCTGGGAGCACTTCCTTAAGATTGAGTGCCTCCCTCTGGGCTGGCCTCAGGGATGGGAGAGAGGCAGGAGCTGCAGAAGAAAGACTGACTTCTGGAGCTAAAAGGCTAGGTTTGCATCCCAGGCTACCGGTCCTCCTGCATGGGCAGAGCCTCTGCTCTCTCCTCTGTAAAATGGGGTTGGTGAGACCCTGCACAATGGTGAGCACTTAACCCTGGCTTCCTAAGTTCGTTTCAGGAGCCCTCCACCTTTGCTTTTGTCTCTCAGAAGTGAGATTTTTAAAAGGGGGCTGAGAGGGGCCAGCACTGTGGCGCAGTAGGTTAAAGCCCTGGCCTGAAGCGCCGGCATCCCATATGGGTGCCAGTTCTAGTCCCGGCTGCTCCTCTTCTGATCCAGCTCTCTGCTATGGCCTGGGAGAGCAGTAGAAGATGGCCCAAGTCCTTGGGCCTCTGCACCCACGTGGGAGAACCAGAAGAAGCTCCTGGCTCCTGGCTTTGGATCAGCAAAGCTCCAGCTACTGTGGCCATCTGGGGAGTGAACCATCCGATGGAAGACCTCTCTCTTTGTCTCTACCTTTCTCTGTAACTCTGTCTTTTAAATAAATAAAATACATCTTCTAAAAATAAAAGGGGGCTCAGGTGGCTGCAGGACTCATTGTCTTTTGTGGAGGGAAATAAGCTTAAAGGCACACACTCTGGCGTTAGCATCTCCAAAATGCCGACAGACTTAGGAAAGTCAGGATCCAGATTCTGAACACTGGGTTGATTCTGGGTTGTTTTAATATCTGAAGACTCAATGAGCAGCTTTTTACTAACAACCGTGCTGGCGAATTGGGATGGGGGGGTCAAGCCACTCACAAAGCTCAATTTTCTGGGCTCTGTGGCATTGATTGTGGCTGGGCACAGACGCCGCATCTCAGAATCCATTTGAGAGCCTCAGGTATCATGCGATTCCCCTGAGCCCAATCTGCCCACTCGATCTCTCTGAATGGGAACTCTGGAGTAAAATGCCCAACCAACTGTGGATTCTGGAGGCCCCACAGCTTCAGGGAAACTCTGTCTCTCCAGAGATACCCTTGCCCCTGAGCCACTGGCTCATCACAGACTGCCCACAGGGCTCCAAGGAAGGCTCTGGAACACCCAGTGCTATTAAGAAGGAATGAGTCGCCAAGCCATGAAGATTTTTCTCTTGATTCTGGCCTAGGGCTAGAAAAGAACCCTTAAGGGGTAGGGGTCCCCAGGTCTCCTTTAGAGCCCCTTCTTCCTTCCATACCCAAAAGCCTGGGCAAGTATCCTCAAGCCCCTCCAACCTCCCATTCCCTCCTCAACAAGCAAGAACCATTCAGGTCAACAAGGTCAAGTCACTTGTTCAAGGTCAAATAGCCGGTGCCCCATTTGATTCATAAAGCCACCTGGAGCTCCAGGTTGGGGGCTGCCTGCTTCCCCACAGCAGCCTCTGAGCCATAGGGTAAGGCCCGGCCCTTGCTGGAAACGCTGTGGAGCACCTGCCTTCAGGGTGAGCATGCCTCCCTGGGCACTGGCATTGCTCACCCGACGTGGGGCAGCCCCTCTGCCCACTAGCCTGCTCCAGGCCTATCTGTCAGGGCCGTTGCCAACTGCATGATTAATGCCCAATCTAGTCAGCTTCAGTACTGACATAGCTCGCCACCCTCTGGGTGCTGGAATAACATATTCAGGATCACTCACAGCAATCCCGCTTAGGTGACAAAGTTGGCTGAACACCCTGGGCTCTCCCGTTTCCCAAGACGTTGTCACTGGAGCAGCCTGTCCTTTGCATTTCCCTTATGTTCATGTTCTGTTCTTTGACAGATCCCGGAGCCAAATCACTCTTCTCTTTGGCTCCCTGCAAAACAAAACACAGCCTTCCCTCTGCTAGCCCTGCCTGCTCAGATGCTCTGGACAAGTCTTCCTGCTTTACCAGCCCAGCCCTAATCCTTTAAGCTTTGCTCTTTGTGCAAAACTGTGGTGAGGCATTAAATAGCCTGGTCCTCGTGCCACTGCAAGGTTCTCCTGGGTGATTTGCTAGGGCCACCTCGGGTCGACCTGGGGAGCTCATTCCAGCCGGCTACCTTCACCCTCTTCCAGAGGAGATCAGCAGAAGCAAACGGGAGAGCGAATCGGCCACTGGGAACTGATGCCAGTTACCTGTTAATCAGCACAGAACCAGCAATAGCGATGGGCGGGACAGGAAGCAGGGATGAGGAAAAGCTATGTCTCAGTGTGGGCTGGAGGCCTCTTCTTACCCACAGTCTTGAACATCTGGCTCAAGACGGAGGAGCCTAAGGCTTCCCCCAGCTCCGTGGTGCCTCCCCTTACTGCACGTCTCTACCTTGCACATGCTGCCGGCTCCACCCCCACAAGCCAGGCCAGTAAGTGTAGTGTCAAAGCGGGCGGGCTGTGGCTCCTGCTCTACCCACCCACTTAGACAGAAGGCTCCTAGGAGGTCACTGAAGAAATGGCCATTTGGCCTCAGAAGGGCAGAGGTTTGGGAACAGAGCGAGCCCTGGAAGCCAGCCCAGGCATAATCTCATGGGGGAGGCGACAGTATGTACTAAACCAGAGTCGGCTGGCCTCTCACGTGTCCTGTGAACCAGGCACTGTGCTCGTGAATGAATTCAGGGGAATTCACCACCGTGGGAGCCAGGACTCAGGGGAGAGCTTGGATCTGCAAGGCCACGAGGGGGAGGGAGGAAGCACCAAGAGGTCACTTTCGAGTGGCTCCTTCAAGAACGAGGGGAGGAAGAGAGCTCTGGGCAGACAAACAGGATAGGCACAAAGCTTACGGGGCAGTTTGGGGAATGGCAGAGATTTTGAATGACTGCAAGGTGGCTGATGATGGCGAGCAGCCCAGGGAGGCAGGGCCAGCACTCTGGGGGTGTTCAGTAGCACACTCAGGCGCATGGACTCAACCTGTTGGTTATGGGGTGTTAAAGGATCCATTCACATCCATGTCTTCAGAACCCCAAGTGCTGGGCAGAGAATGGCCAGAGGGAGCCAAACGCGTGGCTACACAGTCCCTGAATCACAGGTGGCCGGAGCCAGCCAGCCCCTCCACACGTCTCTTCCTCCACCTGCCCTCACAACGGCTCTTCTGGCTTTTCCAGCAACAGAGTTCTATGAATTCTTTAGTCTCCAGGTAAGAACATGATCTGCCTCCTTGCTCTTCTTCTATTTCCAAACCTGCTGAGCCCCCTTCAGCATGTAGGGCACAAGACCTGTGTGGTACAGCTCTAGACACGACACCTGCTCCTCTTCGGACCCCACACACTTCTACTTCTTCCCGCAAGACTGAGCAGCATGGGCAGCCTCCCTCCAGACCTGGCATTCCAGACAGCACCGCTGTGGAAGGTGGGGACGATCAGGCACCCAGGACCCACCCTGTCCACCTCGCACCTGAGGACACCTGGTTCGCGGCATGCTCTTAGCACAGTTCTCTGCCTCACTGAGTGCCTCCTTGCCTCCCCTTCTCCCCCTACACACACAGGCCAGGACTGTTTAGAAGACAACAGTGCCAGACAAGTAGCCACAGCACCTGGGAGCATCTGGGGGTCTGTGGAGCCTGGCACAAGTGCAGATGTCACTTCTGCAGACAGTGGCAGAACAGCTGAGGTCTGTTTCTGCTCGGCTGAGACTTCAGAGGACACAGGGATAGGGCATGTGCTGTCCCTGTGTAAACACAAGCAGGTCCCACACTCACAGCCCTGGGCCCCCGCTCTGGCCCCTTCCCTGGTTCCACTTCACAGTCAGAGCATCTCAGGGTGTTCCAGGGACACAGTTGCAAAGGGCTCAAACGCAGGAGGATGTCGTTTGGAAGGGCTCATTCAGTGACACAAATTCACAAAGTAAAGACCAATACAATTTTCTTGGCCATGGGCCTCAAGAAGGGGTCAGGGATTCAGCTGGGGAGGCAGAGGGAAGTGGAACAGGTGCTCAGAGCTCTAAGTAGGTTTGACTACTGGGCTTTGGACAAGGCCAGAGGAACTCAGAAGATGCTAAGAATGACTTCAGAAGTGTGCATATTAACGTCTAGTGCACAGAAGTGAGAAGCCTTCCCTTGACCTTTGGAAGAGGCCACACACAGCAGCTTCCCTCCTGATGGCCTCTCCAGCCAGGCATGAGCTTATCCCAGCCCTGGGCTTGCTCTGGATCTGATGGTGCAGATTTGGGAAGGGCAGGAGTTCTTCTACCTCAGCCCTTTGGGGTTCAGATTCCCTTCAGCCCACCCAGCTCACTTCAGGCAGAAAGCACACTGCGTGCCATGGGCAGCTGCCCAACCACCTAACTGCTTTCCCTGCACCGTCCCACTTCCCCCATCATAAGGCTTATGACTTGAGAAGCCAGCAGGGAGCCCCCCGCGGGTGCTCTAACCCTGCTGCCATGCCATGGAGTGTGCTTCCACCCTCACGGGGTTCAGGAACCCCGCTCTCTCTACCATCAGCTCCCACTTTGTGCTGGACATTCGGCCCCCCTTAATTCCCCTGCAACCACACACTTTGCTGCCTTGGAAAGAGCCATGGCCTCTGGACTTCCCTAGGACCACATGGCCCATCCACAGCAGTGACCATCTGGATGCAGGCGTGCTGCCTCTAAAGCTTGTGTGGTTCTTCCATGCCTGGCTGCCACCGCTAGAAACAGCCGAAAACCACAGCCCCAGCCCCTGCTGTGACTCACCTGAGTTGCTCCTGGGGTCTCTGCACAATTGTGAAGCTACTCTGTCTGGGATGAACCTGCCACTCATGCCTGTGGACTTTAATGATCTAGCCTTCAAACTATGACTCGAGAACTCCTGAAATTTTCCAAAGGGGATGAAGGAAAACTGAGAGAACACAAACTCTGTTTACCCTTTTTAGTGAGCTAACACTCCCCAAGCCCCATGCCCAAGCCAGAAAGCAATGTTCCTTAGCACTGGGATCTCATCTGAGACCCACTGATGCTTCTTGGAGTGTAGCTCATGAATGCCTTGCAAGTCCAGGCAAAATACTGCATATGTGTGCATGGGTCTATTCTCTCAGGGAGAGTGTCCAGAGCTCCCACCAGATATGAAAAGATGCTAGAGAAACCCAAATGTTGAGAACTGTGACCAGGCTGGACAGCCTGAAAGAGACAGATCTGTGGCCCAAAAGCATCTGGACAAGAAAAGAGCTGAGACAATGCAGTAGCTTTCCCAGGGCCTCCAGCCTGGGTTTCCAACTGACCAGCTTCCTGGGTTTGGGATCCTTCAACAGTTTGGGTTTATTAAGTGTTCACGTACTTCCGAACGCAGTGACTCAGCCAAGCTTGGACCCATGCCTTTGGAAAACCACTAATGAAACATTAAATAGTGGAGAGGCCTAGCTTCATGCCAGAGCTCTGGGCCAGGAGGAGGCCACAGGCGGGGGGCTGCTGGGTCCCCAGAAAATTTAATAGGTGGTGACAGGGCTAGTCCTGGTAACAACAACTCACCCTGTTCACAGTGGCCCTACGACTCAGGACCTCAGCTGGTGACTTGGAGGACCACAAAGCCTGGGCAGCAGGCCACTGCTCAGCTTAATCAAAGTTCAGCACATTCCCCACACCACAGACCCCATTAAGCCTGCCCCAGCTTCTTGTTCAGCAGGCTTACTTTTCTACCCCCCACTCACAGAGAGAAAACACTGCCTGCTTTGCTCAGGCAACCTCTGCATTGGCAGACTAAGAAAGGGAATGGGACGGCTTTGCTAGTCATGTACGCAGGAACAATCAAGCTGCAAGAATTTCCACATCTCCCAGCATGACTCCTCTCTTCACCTCTCCTGTTCCCCATTTCAGAAGGCTTAGAGAACAGATGCATGTCATTGAGATACACACAGCATGGCACAGGCAGACCCCAGCAAATAACCCAGAGCCCTAAAAAGCACCCTGCTTCCTAGAAGTTCTGTTTATTCAAGCAGGTGTTGGACACCATGGCCAAGACTGTACCAAAGATACCACTCACATGCACTTCCTGTGTCGGCTGAATGCCTCTACTGGCCAGGGCCATGCACTTCTGAAGTTCAGTGTCAGGAGAACAGACCACAGCAATGAGCGCCCAGTCTCTGGCCAGCCAGAGCAGTAGGCACTATGTGAGCCTGACAGTTTTCTCTCTGAAAACGGAGGGCCCTTATACCAGCTTCTAGCTTGAAAGGATTCATTCAGGTGATGTGTGACAGTGCCTAGAGTCTTGAAAGAAGGCGGGTGTTAACGGCGGCCCAGACCTGTGCTAATATAAATGCAAAAGACAGAACCAGAAATCAGCTCCCTGCTCACTTCCTAACTTCTCAAATCACAGGGATCGGTGATGTACACACACATCCCTCTGCATAAGGCATATATGGTAAACTCAGGAAAAAGGAAAGAAACTGCTCCAGCTGGGAAATCTGCTTTTTGCTGGGCAATTGAGCAGCCTTTGCTTTTCCAGGAAAACTCCTTTTCCCTGTAACTACAGCCTATGGCCACTAGAGGCGCACTGATTCCCCTGACTTTCTTGGGAGTCATGAAAAAAGCCTTTCCCTTTATTCAGCTCAATGAGGCTAGGAATTTTCATATGGAAATCTCACTGAGAAACTAAAAACAGCTCTATCAAATGACCTGGCTGTCTCACCTCTGTGAATATATTCAAAGGAAGTGAAATCGGCATATGAAAATGATACCTGTACCCTCATATATAGTGCATTGGTATTTACAATAGTTAAGACACAGAATCAACCTAGGAGTCCATCAGTGGATGAATGGAAAAAGAAAAAAATGTGATAATGGGATGTTATTCTGCCAAAAAGTGAATAATATCCTGACATATGGAACAAAATGGATGGAACTGGAGCTTATTATGTAAAGTAAGCTAGACACAGAAAGGCAAATACTACGTGTTCTCTCTCATGTGTGGAGGTTAAAAGGTGTGTGTGTGTGTGTGTGTGTGTGTGGTCCATATGAAGCTACAATACCAATTACCAGAGTCTGGGAAGGGTGAGGGATAGGGGGATTGGCTGATGGGCCCCAGAATACAGGGTGAAGGGGGTGGGTTGTGATGCTTCACAGAACAGAAGGGTAACTAGAATCTGCAGTAAAGGAAACGCCTGCCAAGGCCGGATTACAGTGCTTCTATCTTTTGAAATGTTGCACTATAGTCCTTAGGTATTTCGTGTTAATCTTAAATTTTAAAAAGTTAAAAAAACACAAAAATTTTTAAAAATCACTGGGGATGGCCGGCGCCGCAGTTTAATAAGCTAATCCTCCGCCTGCGGTGCCGGCACACCAGGTTCTAGTCCCGGTCGGGGCGCCGGATTCTGTCCCGGTTGCCCCTCTTCCAGTCCAGCTCTCTGCTGTGGCCCGGGAATGCAGTGGAGGATGGCCCAAGTGCTTGGGCCCTGCACCCGCACGGGAGACCAGGAGAAGCACCTGGCTCCTGGCTTCGCATCAGCGCAGTGCACTGGCCGCAGCAGCCATTAGAGGGTGAACCAACAGTAAAGGAAGACCTTTCTCTCTGTCTCTCTCTCTCTCACTGTCCACTCTGCCTGTAAAAAAAAAAAAATCACTGGGAAGTTAAGAAAAAGGAAAACAAATTCAAGTTATAGGGGTTGGCACCATGGCATACCAGGAAAACTGCTGCCTGCAGTGCTGGCATCCAAAATGGGTGACAGTTTGAGTCCCAGCTGCTCCACCTCCAATCCAGCTCTCTTATGGCCCTGGGAAAGCAGTAGAAGACGGCCCAAGGCCTTGGGTCCCTGCCCCCATGTAGGAGACCCAGAGGAAGCTCCTGGCTCCTGGCTTCAGATCAGCCCAGCTCCAGCCGTTGCAGCCATCTGGGGAGTGAACCAACAGATAGAAGACCTCTCTCTCGCTCTCTCGCTCTCTCTCTCTCTGCCTCTACCTCTCTGTAACTATGCCTTTCAAATAAATAAATCTTAAAAAAATTTAAGTTATAAACATGGAAATTAGTCCACTGAAAGCATAGAATTTAGATCCAAACCAAACCACAATCTAAAGGTGTAGCTCATGGTACAGGCCTTGTTGCAGATGGGAAAATAAACCACTGAAACTTCTAACCTGACACAGATGGGCTGGTGCTTCTAGTTCTAGCTCCTGATCCTGTTGGCCCTGGGTAAGAAAGGCCTTTCCTGTAGGGGCCCCCTCTCCCCATCCCTCCACTCCTGCAGCCACTCCCTCAAGGCATCTATGCAGACTTCCTTGTGTGAACCCAGGAAACAGGCTTCAGGCACAAGCACCCAGGGTTCAAGCATGTTGGAAAGACTTCACACTTACACAGACAGGAAGTGGACACGATCCTCTCCACCAAGGAGAGAAGATGGCCATTCTCTCCAGGCAACAGGCCCTTCTAGAATTCTGTAGCTCAGTAAAATGTTTAACATTTAAAGGTATCCTCGGATCTCTTCCACCTCTTCCTTTGACACTCAAACATCAAGGAATGGAGACATCCTATTAGTCACATTTACTGTTTCAAGCCCTTCCTTCTAAAGGTGGTGTTTATCATGGCTGTGTCCAGGCTTATCTTAGGAGACAGGGAGCAGCCACTGTGCTCACACTGGGAAGAAGCCACATCAGGAGCAGTAAGAGGCTCGGCCTCCATGCTGGTCTGCGACTGGCACTGGCACTGGGACTTTGGAAAATTGTGTTACTTCCTTTCCAGTCTCCCTTTTCAGTCTAATTCAGAGACACGGATCCTACCCTGCAAGGATGTTGGGGACAGAATTGTAAATCCTGGAACCTTTCGGGTATGAAGACCAAGACCAGCAAAGTTTAAACCTGGGAGAATGAGGGATCTAAAACTAACAGAGTGTCTGTTTTAGGCATTTGATATACACAATCAAACCTCCACTACAACACTGCAAAGTATGTAAAAGGGTACCATACAAAGTTCATGGGAAAATGTCATTAAAAGATAAGTTTATTTTGGTGCAAAAATTTTAAAAATCCATGCATAATTTTTCATAATATGTATTTTAAGAACATATTAAAGATCTCCTAGCATGAATTTCAAAAACTTTTTGCACGAAAATGAACTTACCTTTTAATTTCATTTTCCATAAACTTTTGAAAGGACCACAAACACTTGGCTCTCTGAATTCACGAGTTCCACACTGACAGATTCAGTCAACATGGATTGGAAATATTTTTAAAAATTGCACCTCTAGTGAACAGGTACAGAATATTTTTCTTGTCATTATTCCCTAAGTGATACAGTGTGACAGCTATGTACATAGCAGTTATAATGTATTGGTAGTAATATTAGCTAGGGGTGATTTGGACTATAAGGGAGCCTGTGCATAGATTGTACCATCTATGTCAGGGACTGAAGCATCCACAGCTTTGGGTACCCGTGATGTCCTGGAACCAAGTCCCTCACTGATACTAAGGGATGACTGTCTTCTTATCCTCTTTCAAAGCCTAGAAACAGTTTCTAGACTTTTCTCTAGACTTATTCTAAACTTGTTTCTAGACAAGTTCAGCAGTTTGCTAACAAGAGGTGGAGGTGTTCCGGTTGCCAGGCTCCAAAGCTCTTCCCACTCCTCCCTTACCCAAGGTCACACAGCAGTTGATGGCAGATCCAGAAGATGAAAAGAATTCGCTGTCAGAACCCATATTCTAGCCCCACTACTGATGGCATGGCCCTTCCTGCAGGAGGAGATGTTGGAAGGTCCTGTCTAGAGCCAGGAATCACTCACACACTGTTCAACTAGTAGTTTTTTACAGAGGGCGCTTCAGCCCCAGGTGCATTTTCTGTTCAGACTGTCAGCTTCTACTGTGAGACAATGGTCTGGAGCCCTGCTGCTCCTGGGAGCCTCAAGGGTTCCTGGAAGATGAAGCTGGAGCCTTAGCCTCAGGCTAGCAGGGAAAGCAGTGCACTTCCATGGGCTGCTGAGTCGGAGGCAGGGCTGAGGGGGGAAGTGTGCTGCAGTGCTCTGCTCTACCAGAGTGAACACTGGTCTCCCCACAGCACAGCGTTCTTGCAGATGAAGGATCGTGCTAGGAATGTAAGCAAACCAGCAAGGCCAAATGGATGTGCCACATTCTGCTGAAGGGGTCCACAAACACATCCAGAGGGGTGGGACCAAGCCCCCCCCCCCCCATCATCCAGCCCCCTGCAGAGACCACCATCGGGATAATCCTGTGCCTCCCACCTGGGCATCAGTTCAAATCCTACTGTGCTGAGAACAATACAAAGACCATCATGAACAGAAGCCTTTTGGAGACAAAAAAAAATCACGCAAAGACAAATTCCCTGGGAAGAATGAGGGGGAAGAGCAGCTTAGGGAAAAAGGAAAACTCTGTTCCGGGCCCAGGGCCCAAATGTGGGTTCTCCGAAATCCACGACCACCGATGGATACATCCAAGGAGCTGGCAAATCAGATGCTTTTTCTTCGTGCCAGCTGATACGGATTGTATGTGGTGCCCAGACAGGTGGAAAGCTAGCAGGGCCCCTGTGGCTTCCTGGAAGAAAGAGGCTATGCTGCCAAATTTTCCTAATGAGCACATAACTTTAAAAAAAAGAAAAAATTAAGTTCCTGTGGGTGCACAAAGGTTACTTATTAGAAACAGTCATGACGGTAGCTATGAAAAGACTGAATATAGATGGTTCATCAGAAAGAATCCACAAATTTACGTTTTTCTCTTCTTTACTGTCTCTCTAGTTTAACATCATGGAGCAATGTATTATAGATCAATGTCTGGGGGAAAATGTTGATTTTAAAATTATAATAATTCTACAGTTTATCTGATAAAAACATCATCTGACATTTTTAACCTTAGAATTGGGTTTTGAAACTAGGTATCATTGATACCATATTAAATTCTAAAACCCAGGCAGAGAGGGTGATGGAAAATGAAGTCTAGAGCAAGAAAACCCAGTAGCACTTGCTATGACGACAGACAGGCTGCCTTTCTGTGCTATCCAATATGGCAGCCAAAAGCCGGATGGCTATGGAGCACTTGATCTGTGCCCAGTGCAACTGAGGAACTGAATTTTAAATTTTATTTTATTGGAATTTAAACAGCCACACTTGGCTTTTGGCTAATGTAGCAGATAGCACAGGCCCAGAGGACAAAGCGGTTTTTTTGTTTGTTTGTTTGTTTGTTTGTTTTTGATAGGCGGAGTGGACAGTGAGAGAGAGAGACAGAGAGAAAGGTATTCCTTTGCCGTTGGTTCACCCTCCAATGGCCTCCGCGGCCGGTGTACTGCGGCCAGCGCACTGCGTTGATCCAATGGCAGGAGCCAGGTGCTTATCCTGGTCTCCCATGGGGTTCAGGGCCCAAGTACTCGGGCCATCCTCCACTGCACTCCCTGGCCACAGCAGAGAACTGGCCTGGAAGAGGGGCAACCGGGACAGAATCTGGCACCCCAACCGGGACTAGAACCTGGTGTGCCAGCGCCGCAAGGCGGAGGATTAGCCTACTGAGCCACAGCGCCGGCCTGACAAAGTATTTTTTTAAGACTTATTTATTCGAAAGGCAGAGTTAGAGGAGATGAAGAGAGAAAGAAAGAGATCCTCCATCTACTGGTTTACTACCAAAATGACCACAATGGCCAGGGCTGGATCAGGCTGAAGCCAGGACTCTGGAACTCATCCCCGTCTTCCACATGGGAGGCAGGGGCCTGAGAACTTGGATCATCTTCTGCTGTTATTCCAGGCACATTATCATGGAGCTGGATTGAAAGTAGAGTTGCTGGGACTCAAACCAGTGGCCCATGGGATGCCAGCAATGCAGGTGGCTACTTAACCTGATGTACCACAACATTGGGCCCAAGTTAAGTCTAATTATCCTGACACTCAAGAGTGGGTACTTTTTAAGGCTTCACTGTAAAAGATGGAAAGCTCTATTAAGCAGAAAAGAAATACTTTTCGTTAAATTCAAGCTCATCCACAATTTTCAAACTTTCTCCTTTGCCTTAACCTCATATATTTGAAAGAAGTAGCTTATACTCCTCTGTGTCCCCGCCCCGGTCATGGATCCTGCCCAGTCACTTTACTAACACTGCTCTTGTAAAGATCCCCCAAAGACCACCTCATTCTGAGATCCAGTGGCCTCTTCTCAGTTACTCTGGTCACACTGGGCATTGTCTCCTTGAACTCTTCTCTCCTGGATTCCCCAGCAGGTTTCTGCCTGGATCTCTCCCACCTACTGATCATTCCTTCTAAAACAGCTCTCCATGCTTCCCCCTTCTCTGGGGTTGGATGTTTTCCAAAGATCATCCCTTGGTCCCCAAATCCACTCCACATCCATTCCCTGAGTGAGCTCATCTGCAACTGTGTCTGCAATCGATCTGCTGAGGGATCAGTATTTCTGACATTTCAGGTCCTCTGAACCTCAGACCCGTAGGTATCACTCTTCATGGAACACCTCCCTGGGAATGTTCCATAGCACTGAAACATATGCCACAGACTGTCTGAGTAACACCAGACTTAAGATTTACTCTCATTATTTTTTTCTTTACTTCAGGTCAGAGAAGAGTATGCATGAGAGAGAGTTTCTATCCACTGGTTCCCCAAATGTTCAATACAGTGGGTCTTGGCCAGGGTCAGAGCCAGGAACCAGAATCACAATCCAGGTCTCCCACATGGGTGGAAAGACACAATTACTTGAGCCATCACTACTGCTTCTCAGGGTCTGCACTGGAGTTGGAGTCAAATCAAGCCAGGCACTCCAGTGTAGGACTATATGCATCTTAACTGCTAGGCCCTATGCCCAAAATTTAGCGCCTTTATTACTTCCAGTTTAATGAATGGAAGCCCCATCTTCTTGGTCCTCCAAAGTAGACATGTTAAATTTTGGCATCTTTGTGTTCCTTACCTTTCACATTGGCCAGCAAGTCCTACAGCCAAAATCTCTTAGAGCTGTTTCCTCCGCTTTGTTCTTTCTGACCCTGCCTTGGTTCAGGGCCACCACATCCCCACTACTATAAGGAGCATCTCTGATTTCCAGCTCCCCCTCATTTCCAGCTGTTTCCTGCTCCGACCTTCTCTATACCCTCACCTTGCCATAGCCCTGCGTGAGACCTTACAACCATGCAAAGAGAGACCACAAATGCAGAGATTAACATGCCCCACAAAGGTTAAGACCCCACCACAGGGCTCTATCCCACTTCCCAGCTTGTCTTCCTGCCTCTCCCTTCCACTGCTTTCTTCATGGGACCTGCCCCTCCCTGCAACCCTGCTCCTAGAGGAATCCTGGTAGTTCTTCAAGGCTTAGCTCTTGTGTTACCTCCTCTGATTCTTGACCCTCTCCCAACCTTGTTCCCAAAACATTTTGTTCATAAAACTACCACCTTCAAATGTGAAGTCAAAACTTATCACGCTGAATGAAGATGAATTTTATTTGTGTCTTCATTCCCCAGTGCATTTTTAAGGCAAAGATTAAAACCTGTCCTTTTTTGGTTCCAATATCTACAACAATGACTATGCATAGTAAATGCTCAGGGCAATACCCTGAAGTTAAACACTAGCCAAAAATGATTCTCTCATGGTCCTTATATCCTTCACACTCATCCTGTTAAGGGTGAGTGTATGTCTTAGCTAGTCCAGTACAGTCCCAACTGACATCATTTCATTCTTTTTTTTTTTAAGATTTATTTGAAAGTCAGAGTAACTCAGAATGTCTCTTCTAGGAACAAGGATCTAAGATTCCATGATTTCTAGAGGTATTATTGAAAGAAGCTATAATAAAAATGCAACCACTTTAATTTCCTTAGCCTGGGAATAGGAGGCACAGTTTTCAGGAAACTGATAAATGAGAAATCCGAGAGGAAGGAATTACACAAATCTATTCTAACCAGCTGGAGCTTGCCCAGAAAGGATGAGGGGAGGGGTGGAGTGAGTCAGTACCAGAGGGGCTAAGGAGAATGGGAACGGGTGGGCTGGAGCAGAGCAGGAGCAAGAACAGAGCACAAACACATGGAATTAATGATGCCTCTGAAAGGCTGGTGACAGCAGGCTTATTTAAACAATCTGTCAAAGAGAAGAGAAACGAGCACCCAAAGTATGGACAATTAGGAGGCAATGGCGAATGCGCAGAGCAGTTATCAATGAAACGAAGCTAAGCAGGGAAACATCTCTGACAGTTCCCAACGTCTATCAGGTTAGACACGGGGCTGCCAAGTGACACATGGCATCGATTGCACTCCAAGGTCACTCTCTTTCATTCACAGAGGACAGGATAACAATCTTCCTCTTGGCTGGTGCTGCAGCTCAATAGGCTAATCCTCCGCCTGCAGCGCCGGCACACCAGGTTCTAGTCCCAGTCGGGGCGCCGGATTCTGTCCTGGTTGCTCCTCTTCCAGGCCAGCTCTCTGCTGTGGCCCGGGAATGCAGTGGAGGATGGCCCAAGTTCTTAGGCCCTGTACCCGCACGGGAGACCAGGAGAAGCACCTGGCTCCTGGCTTCAGATTGGCGCAGCATGCTGGCTGTGGTGGCCATTTGCGGGGTGAACCAACGGAAGGAAGACCTTTCTCTCTGTCTCTCTCTCGCTCACTGTCTAACTCTGCCTGTCAAAAAATAAAAAATAAATTAATTAAAAAAAAAAAATCTTCCTCTGACTCCAAATTCAGCCAGCTTGCCTCTCCTGCTTAAAAACAAACAAAGGACAAAAACAGAAACACCTCCCTTGATCTACACACTGCCCCGTCTGCCTCCTCCCCTTTCCAGGCCAGAGTCCTGATGGAATGTAGACACTTGTCTCTCTGATCTTGCCTCTTGCCTCCTCATTCCACTGGCCCCTAGGCAAGCTCCCCAGGGACCCACATGTCTCTGGGCCCAATGCCACACCTCACTCCTTATCTTCCTCGACTTTTCCTGCGCACGAATACAGGACACTCTTCACCACTCACTCCTCCCAACACGGTACCCTTTGCTTCTGTGTCTCCACACTCTCCTGGTTTTCAGTCCACCTCTCTGGCCAACCTGTCTCATCTCTGTCACCATTCTTCCTACTCTGGACATTGATTAAATGGAATGTCTGGTGGCGTAACAGATAAAGCCACTGCTTGGGACACTGGCATCCCAATATGGGTGCCAGTTCATGTCCCAGCTGCTCCACTTCTGATCCAGCTCTCTGCTAATGGCCTGGGAAAAGCAGCTGATGACCCAAGTTTTTGGAGACCCAGAGAAAGCTGCTGTCTCCTGGCTCCAGCCTGGCCCAGTCCAGGCTGTTGGACCCATCTGGGGAGTGAACCAGCAGATGAAAGATTTCTCTCCTGGTCTATCCCTCTTTTTCAGTAATTCTGCCTTTCAAAATAAATAAATTTACCTTTTAAAAAAATGATACGTCATAAGATGTCCCAGGCTCTTATTACTCTAGCCATTCTTCCTAGACAACGAATGGATTTGCTCTTACAGTTTCAGTGACTATCTTTAGCTGGCTCCTCGTCTTCTGATAAACCCTCAATCTCTATTTCTCTGCCACACTTCTCCTCTGAGTCCAGATTCAAAAATCTGTCTTCTAGACAACTACACTTGCATACTCTTATGTAGACACCTCCAACTGCACAAGCTTAAAGAGAAACCAAGAATCGGGTCAACTGCACTTAGATATGCCCTGGACATTGCCAGCTCCATGAATGCAAAGAGAATCGTGAAGGGCTCCCCGCTCCCTCTCTATCCTAGGTTCTTCGTATTCCCTCACCATCGCTGCCAAGCCCAGTCATCCACAATTCTCCACATATCTCCCCCCTCCCAGCTCTGTAACTGACAACTAAGTCGTGTAGAACTGAAGCATTGATGTTTTCACATTCGTATGCATTGTGATTATCATAATCAAGCTAATTAACATATGTATCACCTCATATAGTTATGTGTGTATAAGTGGGGAAAACATTTAAGATCTCCTCTTAGAGCAAATTTCAGGTATACAACTCATTAATCATACTACACTGTACGTTCACTCTCTAGAATATATCCATCTGATAACCCTTTGACCCAAACCCTCCCCACCTCCCATTGCCTGGCAGCTACCTCCTTGCTCTCTGTTTCTATGAGCTGAACTTCTTTAGATCGCACATACAAGTAGGACATGAGCCCGCTTCTTAAATCCATTCCCTTCTATCCATTCCAACAGCCTCTTTCCCACCAAAGGTGCAATCTCTTTTCCTCCTGTTTTCTACTCCTAGACTACTGCTCTGCCTGCATTCTCTTAACACAGATGCCATGATGTGGTGAGAAATGGGGGTTGGGGGAGTGGTTCTCTTGCTTGATGCCTCGGGGGTACCCTCTTGCTTCTAGGATAGAATCCAGACTCCTGAAAATGGTTTGCAAGAATGCCCCTGTCCTAGCCCCTGATTTTCTAGCCTAGCTGTCACTACTCACCCATGCTATGTGCCACCTTCTTTCAGTTCTTGCAATCAGCTGGCAGCTCTCACACAGGCTCTTCCAGGTGCACAGAACACCTTCCCATCCTCCTCTGTGTCAGATTTCACTGAATCTGAGGAGCCCAGAGACCAAGGGGTAGCCCTGGAGCCAGCTGTCTTTCCTTCTATTGCACTTACTGTACTTCAAGGCCATGGCTTTCTAATCATCTGAATTTCCCATTAACTTGAAGTCCCCTCACTTGCCTGTGTACCGTTGCATCCCTACCCTAGGATAATGTTGGCATTTTCAAATAACTAATGACTGGAGAGAATTCTAAACCTGGAGAAACTAAATGTAAGTCAACAAACAAGGTTTATTCTTGAAAGAACCATGAGAGGCATGTTCATACTGAGTGGAATGGCGGTAAGCACAGAACATGACCCAGATACATCTATAGGAACAGTCACCTCTTCAGGAACGCGGACAGGCTGAATCCGGTGGTACGGTGAGGCAGACAGCCAGGAGACCTGGGATCATCCATCCATCCATCCACCCACTAATCATACACTGAGCATCTACCATGCTGGCGTTATGCTCAGGGCTAGAAAGCAGAGAAGCGGAACATGGCCCCTGCCCTTGGGTGCTCACTGTCTGATGGCAGGGAGGTAGACAAGTGCCACAAAGTTCTAAAGGCACCACAGTGAGAAGGTGTACAGATCAGGAAGGCAAAGTAGTGAGCCTGTGGGTGGTAGGAGAGGAGGAGGCGACTCTAGGAAGAGCCTCACAGAGGACAAGACATCAAACTATCTCCAAAAATCAACGGGTGCTTGTCAGGGAGCCAGAGAAGCAGTGGGCATCCAGAGGAGTCAGCGAGTCAAGTAGTGAAAACACAGAACAAGGAGGAACATGACACAGTCGGGCACGACAGGCAGTGCTGTGTGGCTGCACTGAAGGAAGCTGGTGGGTTTCCATAGATGAGCAGAGACAAGCAGAGAGAAGGCAGATCCTGCCTGGTGCTCATCAACTCAGGCTGTTCATGAGAATTAAGTCAGGGGTCTTTTAAACAATGATGGAAATCCCTGAGCCCCACTCAGCGATGTAAAGGTCAAAACAACTGTG
Organism: Oryctolagus cuniculus; assembly: GCF_964237555.1. Lineage (NCBI taxonomy): Eukaryota > Metazoa > Chordata > Mammalia > Lagomorpha > Leporidae > Oryctolagus > Oryctolagus cuniculus. The sequence continues at coordinate 100,218,687 of NC_091440.1, read as the reverse complement.
TGTACATAGGGACACGCACGTGCACTGCTTTGTACCGGCATTTGTCAATTTTCCTGGCGTGAACACTCCCACGGCCAACTTCCAGCCCTCAAAAGGAATCACTGAATGCAGAGTTGGGGAGACAGGGACATGAGTGACACAGCATTAGGTAATATTTCCACACAACAGATATAGTCGGTGAGAATGACCTGGAGAGCACTGTTCACAATAAAATGCAGTGAAAGAATTGGGAACGGAGGACATTTAAGTATTACCTTTTGTTTTTAATATGACTTATTTAATGGTAAGTTTCTATCATTTCATTTTTAATAAAGGCCATGTTTAACAACCCATTTGCCAGGTTCCTGAAAATTGAATGATTGGCTCTCCTCACCAGTGGTCGCACCCCAGACTGGTCATCCAGAATCCCTGGGCATTAGACACAGGCAGTAGCAGTTCTGAAAAGATCCCCACACGATGGCAGTGTGCATCCAGGGGCAAGAAGTGCAGCTCTGCAAGCCACTGTAAGGAACTGATAGTTATCCTAGGGGCAAGGTGGGCCACTGGAGGACTTTAAGACTTTACAAGGAAAGTGATTTTATCAGGTTTGTAGTTTAGACAGGGAACTAGCTGCAGAGTGATGGGCTAGATCAGGGCTGGAGGAAGGCAGTAATCTCCCATGCAGTTTAACGAAGAACAGTTAGTTCTTAGCTCGCGAAGGCAACAGAGGGAGGGTACAAAGGAGTGCAGGGTGAAGACAGTGGGAGAGATGATAGCAGGTCCTCGGGCCTTTGGGTGCAGAGGCACTGCACAGACAAGACAAGGGTGAGGCAAGGAACTGATGCAATTACTGGTGGGGACAGAGAAAGTTGAAGGAGTTATTTTCTGACTGCCTCATTTGCTCAATCACTTGTGAAATAGGTGAAGAGGTTTGTTTGCTGCAGGGGGTGGGAGGGGTACAGGGCAGGAGCCTCAGGAGAGTGGGCCTGCATCTCTGGTGCACCCCTACAAGCCAGAACAGGCCCCCAGAGCCTTTTCCAGGTTGGAGACTACGATTCCGTCACACTGGCATCTGCTCATGTTTTCACTTTCTTAACTCCCTTTATGACTCAGATTACAACCTGTTACGGGCTCAAAGACTCCTTGGCCCTGGAAATCCAGACTGCATCTTTGCACGTCTCCAGCCGAGGGATGGAAGTGATTTCCAGGCTGGAGCAAGAGCACTGGCGTGTTTCTTTTCTCCACTTGTTCCTGGCCGGCTGGCTCCCCGTCCCCGAAGCAGACCCCTCCAGCTCCTTTCCAGACCCCGTCACACAGGCTCCAGGAAAGCCGAGTGGGGCTCACCCACATCTTTTGGATACCGACGCTTGCAGGAAATGCTACGGGACCAAAAACCACGGAGTGGGCTTTGTTCCAGTGGCCGAGGAAAGCCTCTGAAAGGCGTCCATGGAGCTGATCTGTCCCTGCAATGCCCTTCATGGGCACTGGACAAGGCCAGAGCAAACACTGTGCCTGCAACAGGCTGCAGACTCAGGCTTCAGGCGGCCCACGCTGCCTATTCCGCCTCAGCTGCCCTTGCCTTTCACTCTTGCTGCTCCGAGAAGGAGGAGGTCAGGACTGTGGAGCGCAGAAAGAAAAGCAGAGCAGGCACACAAAAGAGGGAAGGGAGACTGGAGCTGAGATGGAGCCGGGCACTGGAGGAATACTCACCCTGCTTTTGAGAGAAGGAAAGGAGGGAACAGCGGGGTGCTAGGGGGCCTCCTCTCACTGCACCCACTCTCGTTAAAGCTGTTCATGGATTCTATGCCCGGTTCTGGGACCCACACTCAGGGTAGGGCAAGGAGAATGCATCCTTGCATGGAAAGGATGGAAGATGTGCACTTGTGCAATCTGGAGAAAAGATAGTAAGGAAATTGAAGAGAGGCTGATGCTGTGGCACAGCAGGTTAAGCTGCCACCTGTGATGCCAGCATCCTAAACTGGAGCACCAGCTCAAGTCCCAGCTACTCTGTTTCTGATCCAGGTCTCCGCTAATGCGCCTGAGAAGGCAGCAAACCAAGGTGCAAGTGCTTGGGTCCCTGTCAGCTGCATGGAAGACCCACATGGAGTTCTAGGCTCCTGGCTTTGGCCTGGCCCAGCCCTGGGCATTACAGCCATTTGTGGAAGGAACCAACAGATGGAAGATCTCCCTCTCTCCTCAGCTCTGTCACTGTGATTTTGCAGTAAATAAATAAATTTAAAAAAACAGAAATACACTTAACAAGTAAGACTATCTTCGAGAACACAAAAGACTCTTACAGAAAGACAATGACTGGGGGTCAGCATTGTGGTGTAGTGGATTAAGCATCTACTTGTGGTGCAGACATCCCATATGGGCACAGCTCAAGTCCTGGCTGCTCCACTTCCTATCCATCTCCCTGCTAATGTGCTTGGGAAGGCAGTGGAGGATGGCCTAGGTACTTGGGCCCCTATACCCATGTGGGAGATCCGGATGAAACTCTTGGCTCCTAGTTTCAACCTGGCTGAGTTCTGGCTGTTACAGCCATTTGGGGAGTGAAGCAATAGATGGATCATGTCTGTTTCTCTCTCTCTCTCTCTCTCTCTCTGTGTGTGTGTGTGTGTGTGTGCCTGCCTCTCTGTAACTCTGCCTTTCAAATAAATAAATGAATCTTTGAAAAAGAAAAGTGACCAGCGATTGCCATCAAGGAAGCAGCCGTGAACTTGGGTGGGGTGGAAGGAGAAGTTCCTGGTGCTGCTGACTTCTGTGGGGTGTGATCAATAAGTAGCTTGTCTGGAGGGCTTCAAACACCAGAGACTCAGAGAGGTCCTGCAGGCAGGGGTGGCAACTGCCACCTCCTGGCCTCTTCAGGACCTTGGACTAGAAAGATCTGTGATTTCCCTGCTCACCAGCACCCCTGGCAGAAAGGGAAGCCAGGGGCTGAAATGCTAATCAATTAAGAGTCTCTGCTGCTTAATAGCTCTTCTGAAGTGATCAAAGGAGGCAGGTAAAACCAGAAGATAATTCAGGCCCCAGCTCCTGCCTCGGAAGCCCCCTTTGGCCTGGGTCCTTTGCAGGTTCCTCTGTGAAGGCTACTGGGGCAAAGGGCACTATGCTGTATTTTTGGCTCCCTCTGTTTTGACGTGGTTTGAGCGTTTAACTCTCCCGGGGAAGGCATGGGAAAAGGGCTCTCTGCTCTCTACCCTGGCTCCGACTGCTATTAACATTATCATTACAGATGAGGCCGTAAAAATTCCCAACTTATTCTGCCGTCTCATTTCCCCCCTCCCCTCTGTCTGGGAATTCAGGCCGTCTATTTATAACTGCACGGGTTTACGGGCTTATTCTAGAGTCACAGCCAGCCCCTCACTCAACCAGACACTGGGACAGGGACACCACTACAGAGAAACCCAGAACAGTGCCCTGCTGCTCTCTTATCACCCAGGTGATGACGATGATGATGACAAGGAAATCCCCAACCCCTGGATGAAGTGTGGCCGCCAGACTCCCCTCCCGACTTCAGTCCCCAGAACTCCTCCTTCACCCTTGTACCCCCACCCCCACCTTTCTTTTCCTGGGGTTCCCAAATGCTGCTAGGAGCAGCTTGCATGTAGCGACAGCAACTGCTACCCTGGTTCAGTGCTTCTGATCAGCCAGGCACGACTAGAGGCACAACACACCCCCTCTTATAGATGAGAAAATGGAGGGAACAGCTTGCCTTGCTCATACAGTTAGTCAGCGACAGTGCTGGGACTTGAACCCAGGATTCAAGCTCATTTTAGCTGATTCCGTCCCTCTCACCTGCTAGCGGCCTTGCTGGAGCCCTGCTTAGCCCAGAGCTAAGCAGCTTCTTAGCCCTGATCCTGGGGATTAATATCACAGCTCTGGGGATATGATGAGCAGCTGAAAGGGGACTGAACAAATAAATGGATTTGAGGGTTTTGATGAGCTCTATTTGAAGTCAGTCACCTCCATATTGATGTGAGCTCCTTTTAAATACTCTTGGGTTATTTTCTTATTTAATGAGGAGGTGGGAGAGTACCCAGGGCAGAACACATTCTGGGACGAGTTCGGAACCTGTCCTCGTAGGGTATTTGATTGCTTTCAGTTCTTGGCACAAACAAGGTTGGTGCCTTCATCTCCTGGAGTTCTGTCTCCCCCCTCTCTGTCTCAGAGTCTCACAGAAGTACAGAGCTGCACCCTGAATATGACTCAGACAGAGCAGCACAGGATGAAAGGGGTCACTGGCCTGGTGCAGGGGTCCACCAGCTTGTCTGTGCTCTGGGGATGCCTGTGGATCCCTTCACAGAATGTTTGAAATGGAAATAAGGGATGGCAAATAGAACCAATTATATTGAAATCTAGTTATTAACATGTCTAAGTGACACATTTGCAATATAAAAGTGTGCGTGCTTCTCCTCCATTAAGGCATTAAATAACAAAATCTAGTGGACTAAAAAAAAAATCTAACTTCCAGAATTTCAAAATAGTGATGAGGGAAATCCACACTGCTGAGATACCAGCAACCTCCTAAGGTACTATAAAGACATCTGTTATCTCTAACTGTGGACAAAGTCACAGAGTTGCTCCCGCTGCTGTGGCCTGCTGCCTGTCTTCACGGAGGAACAACATGGCCAACTCCGGGTGGAAGTCTGAGAAAACAGAGATCCAATTATTTCCCATCCAAGTTCTGGGACCTCCTGGAGACCCCGTGAACTCCAGGTAAAGAGCTCAAAATTAGTGCAAGGGAGGATGTGGGGGAGATAAAGGAAATGGGGTGGGGGGAGGGGACGTGGGTGTACCTATGAGTGCAATGGCATGCATAGGAGGAGAGGGCTTCCCCTTCTCAGGTGATCCCCGGGCATGAATCTTCGAGAATCTTCCCAAAGGCCCCAGTGCCCAAACAGAGCTGCTTCTGCTTCCTCCCAGGATACCTCCAAGTGCTCTGCAAGACTTTCTTAAGCACTGCTGACCGTCAGACTCATTAGTACCAAGGTATCGGCGAAATTCCAAGTGAGAAATGCAGGCGACTGCCTGGCAAATTGTTCTATGCAAGTGAAGGCTGGAGATGGTTGTCCTGCAGGCCCCAACCCCTGGGAATCCCTTTTCCTGCCACACACTTTGGAAGCCCTCCCCACCGCACATACTGTAGGGTGAAAGCACACAGATCTGGCTTGGAAGGAGACCTCACCCTCTCTAGGTTATCCACGTCTCAGAACCCATCCATCTCACCTTCGGTAATGAGGAAGCTGCCCGCTCCCCATCACACATGGCTCCCAAAAGGGCCGTGCCTTCTGTTTAAGGCTTAATCTCTACACACATCATAAATGCAGAGAGCATGGACAGGGGGAAGCTAATTGGTATGATTCTGCCTTTAATTTGAACGTGGCTGTCTGGCAGAGTGCCAGTTTTCAGCCCAGAACAAACCTCTGTGGCACCCTTGTTCAAAGCTCTCTGCAGCACAGGCTTTTCCTGGGCAGAAAAGGGACCCAAGCGTCTGACAGGAGAGGATGATGCTGGGTAAGCAAGCTCCTGAGTGTGGAGGGCCCCTTGGCACTCGGTTCAGAGCTCAAAGGATCAGGGCACTACACACACAGGTGGCTCCCGGTGCCCTCAAGGGCTTGTGTGTTGGAAGCCGTAATTATGTTGCAAGACCATGGTCCCTGTGTTGCAGTTCTGTTACCCAGACTGCAAGCACTGTGCCTGCAAAGAAATAGGCTGCTTCCTGTGTTAAGTTTTGCAAACCACATGCAGAAAATGACACAGAAGTGACCATCTCTGCTTTGTTCAAGGGAGGCTGAGGCCACGCAGAACCTGCACAAAGTCATGTTCACAAAAACAGCATCTGTCATTGAGAGTACACACTCTGGCACCAGTAACTCCAACACAAAAAAAATGTGCAAGGGATACATATTTGCACATGTATTTGACTTGACCACCAGTGGGGTGGGAACAGAAGTGTGGGAACCAATGTCCCAGGCCCATATCCTGGAGTGGTGGAGGGCTCTATGTGACAGACGAGAGACAGGAGCTCCGTGTCACTCCCAGATGACTCTGCCCCAGATGCACCAGGAGACCTGAGGCAAGTCCTTTCCCTCTCAGGCCCTGCTTTTTCACCAGGACAATGGGAGGTGAACTGGCCCATCTCTGAGCCCTGACAACCTCACACCCCTGGGAGGTAGGCTACTTCTAGGGGTGTCAAGACCCTTCCCCTTCCTTTACACTTTTAACAACTCATCTTCCTCCTTGCCCCTAGCCCTGAGTGAGTAAAATTCTCAAGGTTAAAAGCTTTTTCCACTTATGCTAAATGTGGAAAAGAAAACCAATCAAAGGATACGGAACAGTTCCTCAGGATTTCTGGAAAAGGCTGAAGGAGCTAAATAAAGGGTTCTTGATGATTAGCCCAGCAAAGCTATCATCATTGTTACGTGGACAAATTGTATTGCATGTCAGAGCTCATGGGAGATGCACAATAATTTATCAGTCAGGACCCAGAAAATTGTACAGTACGAGTGCCTCTGCAGCTCCATGTCCCTGCCGTGCTGTCCCTCCCCCGGTTCTGTTAAAGGGACACTGCCAAGAGAGGCCCCCAGTTTAGGCCTGAGTTAAAAAAAGCACTTGACTTACACCCAAAATGAATAGAACTATCTCTGTGACGTTGATACGTAAACAACAAGAAGAGGAAAACAGTATTTTTCTCCCTTGTTCTCCTTCCCTTCTGTGGTTTCTTTCCATTCTCCAGGGAGTTTCCCAAATACAACCTCAATAAAGGAAACTCAGTGTGTAGTAACCCTGGAATTGACCACAAAGACAAATGCAACTGACGTGGTGAGAGGCTGGCATTGTGACACAGCAGGTTAAGACACTGCCTGCAACACCAGCATCCCATATAGCAGTGACTGTTCAAGTCCTAGCTGCTCTACTTCTGATCCAGCTCCCTAATAATGTGTCCTGGGAAAAAACAGAAGATGGCCTAGGTGCTTGTGTCCCTGCCAGCCGTGTGGGAGACTGGGATGGACCTCTTGGCTTCAGCCTGGACTAGCCCCAGCCATTGTAGCCATCAGAGGGAGTGATCCCGTGGATGGAAGATCTCTCTCCATGTGTCTCTCCCTCTCTCTCTGTCGCTCTGCCTTTCAAATGAAATAAATACATTTTTAAATATTAAAAAAAAAAAGAAACTTGAAGAACCTTAAAAAATCAAACCAAGATGGAGTGACCTAAGCCAATACCATTAAAAACAAGAAGTTACCTTTGCCCAAAATAAAATTAAAGTTTAAAAATTATAGCCCTAAACTTTTTCCCCCAAAGCTAAAATTAGGTGCAGCTATAAAAATAAGGGACCCTATGCTTAGCTAGCTGCGACACTTGTGCCTGGTTATGCTAAGACCTAACCCAGTTTGTATGCCTCCTAATACTCAGATAACGGTGTGGGAAGCAGGACGCAGCTCTCCCACCAGGGGAACAAAGGGAGCGAGACGTCATCCCCCTCAGGGTGAACAAGATGGCGCTGGCAGGGAAAGGAACTACTAAAGAAGTAAACAACAAAATGGCGACAAGGTGCATGCCTCCCATGTGATCCCAAAGCTGACTGGATAGAAGACGCATGCCCTTCACATGATCAGCTCACGGATTGGACTACTGTGTGCATGGCCTTCCATGTGATCCCGTAGCTGATTGGACAGAAGACACATGCCCTTCACATGATCAACTCACGGATTGGACTGCTGTGTGCATGGCCTCCCATGTGATCCCGTAGCTGATTGGACAGAAGACGCACGCCCTTCACATGATCAGCTCACGGATTGGACTGCTGGACGCTATAGTGCTTTTGATTGGTCGCTGCAGGTATATAAACCATGTGGCTTTGTGCTGGGGGCGCTCTCTGGACTCCCGAGTTCAGGAGGCCCGTCTGCACAGACACCAAATAAATCCTCTTGCTTTTGCATCAGCTGGTCTGGACTCTGAGTCTTTGGGGTGTGCCTCTCAACGTGTTAGCATCCTCATTCCGAGAGTCTAACAACTGACATGATGAACCAAACATACAAAAACCAAGAAAATCCAAGCCAACAACTGATCCAAGAAACACAGATTTAGTAGTATGCACAGTGGTGGTCATAGGGGCCAGGAGTGATCTGCCCCAGCAGGGGGCGTACTTTATCACGGACATTACGTAGGATGGAGGGGGCACGACAACAGTGAGAAGCAGAGGAGCTTTCTGCCAGTTTTATTATTGTTGCTAATTCTCTGTAGGGTATGCTCTCCCCTCATGCCTACTCAGGGCAGATGACTTCCACGGGCCTTGGCACGCCCGCCCCACATGTGCCACTTGTCCTGAGCTCAGGTTTGGGGATTGGAGGTGTCATCGGCAAGGGCAGGAGGTGGTTTCATGGGAGGCGCAGACCAGCCCTGGAACATTCTGATGGAAAAATGGTTTTAAAAACTCTAGGTTGCAGAGGTCAGAGGAGGCTGCTGAATCTGTCCAGCCAAACCAGGGTGTTCAGATGGAACCACAGAGAGGGGTTTGTGCATCCCTTGGCACACTCAGAACCTTCTTGGAAGCAGTTTCTGTTTTTCTGACTTGTGCTTCTAAGGCTTGTTCTACCTCTGGATACCATCCACTCATAAGAATTAGCACTACACTCATTCCCAAGTGGTTTTTAGCGCAGTTGTGATTATTAACTGTATTCTTTCTCACTGGTGTCATCATTTGACAGGAAGAAACCAAGTCCAAAGAAGGGCATGCAGTCTCACTCTGCTCTTCTGCTCCCGGCAGAAGAGAAGTCACAACCCAGGCCCGCTGAGGACCACCTCTTCACCCCACCCTTACCCTTCTCTGGGCTCCAGAATCTGGACCACCAGGCTCGAGCCCACTGACTCTGGATGACTCAATCCCTTCACCAGCCCACTATCCTCAGCTCTGGAGCTCAAGAAATCATTGGGAGGCTCAGGACCACCTCTCCTCACCCAACTCTCCCACACAGGAGACATGGTGGAGAAATGAGAAGAGTGCTGGCACTCCGACACACTTGCTTTTGTATCCTTTCTCCTCCTTACTACCTGTGTGAGCCTGGGCCAGCCACAAAATGCTTGTGAAGCTTCCTTTATGCAGCTTTAACATAGGCATAATATGCCTTACCTTTTCAGTGTGCAAGATGATTGCATGGAGTAAGGAACGGAGCATGTGCTCCATGTACAGTATCTGTCGCTGTCGAGTGTTTTTTCCGTCTTTCCTAGTTGTCTCTTCACAATCAAAGTGGAAGTTTCAACAGCACCAACAGTCTATGAAACAATTGGAATCCCTCTGCATTAGGGACCTAAAGCTCACAGACACACCAGTGATCTGCAGACCACATGCATGGCGCACACTGCAAACCACGTTGGATAAGACAGTAAGTTCCTCAAGCACTGGGAGCAGATGGCACCCCCGGCCTTGCTGGTGGTTCAGGGTTCACTGGTGTTCTGTTGCTGTTTGTCCTCACACTGCATAGAAGACCCGCGCCTGGCTCCCTGAGCCTGGGCATGATATCACATCTCAGCCTTTCTGCTGAGGCTCTTCCCAGTTTGCCAGAATCAATCCTACTCACAACAGGAGGGGGCCAGGGAGGGGGAGGCCACTGAGCCCTCCCTGAAGCCCTGCTTCTTGGGTGAAACCCACAACTAATGCTGCAGTTTAAATGCTAACTGTGGGTTCCCAGGACAGCCCCTTTAATTTCTCCTTTTGTTGGCTGGATCCCAGTTCTCCTTTCTCCTACAGGCCCCTCCTCAAATATCACACCAGCTGGGGAGCTGCCCCACCCCTAATTATTACCCCAGGGCTGCCAAGATGCAGGCTCCAGTGCAGGGGAGGATGGCAGTGGAGTACAGAACGTGACAACAGCAGCAGCAGCAGGTGGGCAGGCAGAAAAGGCCAGAAGATGGCCTCTGTGATTACTGTCATCCTCTCCAGCCAGGCAGACAGGGGGCGGAGCATGCCCTGGGCTGGCTCTGGGAGGGCCCCCACCTCCCACGGCCTCTGTTAAAGCAGGTGGAGGCTGGGGATTTCTGTACAGAAAGGTGTGCCTGGGACAAATGCTTCTGGGTGTAGGGTCGTTTGACCCAGAGAAGTAGAGTCCAGGGTGCCCTTGCCTTGGTCTACCTTCCACACTCCTCCCCAAGCAAGAGGGTTCCTGTGGACTGACTGACACAGCACAGCACAGTAAGGCATAGTGCCCTGGCCTGTTACAAAAAGGCAGGACAACCCGTTGGCAGCAAGTGAAGTTTATCTTCAGCAGCACCCAGAGCACTCCTTGTACATTTCTCTGTATATCTATGCCACTTCCCCTAGCTATTCATCCAGCCAACCACCCTCTCATTTTTTGTTGAGAACCTCCTAAGTGCCAGCTCTGTATCACATGCTGGAGACACAAAAGCAGGTAAGACTTCACCCTGACTCTGTTTCCCCATCCTCCCCCACAGCAGGTGCCCACATGGGTATCATGTACTCACATTGCTGAGAAGGAAGGGTGGCTGTCCCTACAGATGCAGGCTCAGAGTCCAAGGCCTTGCCCCGAGTCACACAGTAGGTCTCCACCCTGCATTCTGACCCAGTGCACTCTGCTCTCCGTGGCAGTGTGCTTTCTAAGGGCAGAAGGACACCATGCCCCAAGTAGTGGTGGGCATTGGAGGGGCCACTCTGGCCTTTAGCTCAGCTGTTACTCCTACCCAAGCAACTGTGGCAAGTCAAGAAACATTCATGCAACACCTGCTGGGCCAGGCCCTGTGCTCAGTGCTGGCGATGGTGAAGCGTACCACACAAGCCCTGCTCAGTCCACTTTTGCCCCCTTTCCCTCTTGTTCTTCTCTGACAGTTTTCTAGGTTGCTTGGATCTTCTTCCACCCTTGCCTGTAAGGTCCTCACTGGATTCATCCCTGGAGAAGAAGACAGCTCTCTATCCAGTGGCCTCAGCCAATGTCCAGCATTCGGCAATGCAATAGGCCTGGGCAGGAGTGGGGTAGAAGTAAAGACTTTTTGTTGATGATAGCATTACTGTTAGAAAGACTACCAAAGGGCCAACATTGACATTGTGGTATAGTAGGTTAAGCCACCACCTACAATGCCAGAATCCCATATAGGCACAAGTTCAAGTCCTAGCATTCTGATCCAGCTCCTTGCTAATGTGCCTGAGAGCACAGTGGAAGATGGTCCAAGTGCTTGGGCCTCTGCACCCACATGGATGACCCCAATGAAGCTCCAAGCTTCTGGTTTCAGCCCCATCCATTGTTGCCATTTGGGGAGTGAACTAGAAGATGGAAGATCTCTCTATCTCTCCTACTCTCTCTGCCACTCTGCCTCTCAAATAAATTAATAAAAATAAATCATTAAAAAAGAGATAAAAATTATCCTTAGGTTGATATATTAAAAATATCCCTGGGGCTGGCGCTGTGGTTTACCCAGTAGCTTTACGCTACTGTCTGCAGTGCCAGCATCCCATATGGGTGCCAGTTCAAGTCCCAGCTGCTCCATTTCTGATGCAGCTCTCTGCTATGGTCTGGGAAAGCAGTAGAAGATGGCCCAAGTCCTTGGGCTCCTGCATCCATGTGGAAGACCTGGAAGAAGCTCCTGGCTCCTTGTTTTGGATCTGCACAGTTCTGCCTGTTGCAGCCAACTGGGGAGTGAACCAGTGGATGGAAGACCTCTCTCTGTCTGTCTGTCTGTCTCTCTCTCTCTATCTGCCTCTGCTTCTCTCTGTGTGTAACTGACTTTCAAAAAAATCCCTACTAAGACACGGATTCAGTTCAATGACAACAACAACAATGGTAAAAAAGCATCTGTAGGGGCCACGGAATCCACAGGTGACTATAACTGGGAAGTTGACCTCAGAAAGGAAACATGTGTCCATCTGGGAACATCCGGTGGGACAACTGCCCAGCACAAGGTGCCCTTGATGACCTCTCATCAGGCTCCTCCGCTTTGGAGTAAGAAAGCTAAAGGTTCATCTGTACTGGGACCCAGGCCAGACATAGAACGCACTTCTTCTACCACCCAAGTCAGGCTCATTCCACTGAGCCACAGCCCCGTGCTTCATTTGCCAAGCCCTGCCTTTGCCCAGCATAGGTATAGCCCAGCCCCACTGTGGCAGCCCAGCCAGACAGCATACAAGGAGTGAGCCCAGGACAGGTGCTTGGTTTCCAGCTGACTTTTCCCAGCCCACAGATGAATCATTTATCCTGGTCTCTCTGTCTGAAAATTAGGCTGATACTCTCATCCCCAAGAGTATTTGTAAGGGTTAAGGCACTGTTCATAAATGGAAACACTATCTTATATCAGGGCTGATCCGAGATAACACTGGCAAACGCAGGCTTCCTGCCACTGGTCCCACCGTGCACGTGCAGTGCCAGCTTCTAATGGATGCACAACTTTGAGACTGAGGAAATGTGTCTCAGCTTGTTGTTTGCTTTTTCAGTCATGCCTTTGGATGGGCAAGGTTCACATTGATGGGAGATGGTTTTTTAGTCACCTAATGCTAATGTGTCACTCTTGAAGCTTATCTCTAAGATAAGATTCTTTGACTGCTAAATGGATGGCACAGGGGCCCTGCTCTGCAGTGGACAGAGAGGGAAGGGCAAATCATGAAGGTAGGACCCTACCTGTGGGTGTCAGCTGTGGGGGCAGGGGGGGCACCCTGACCATTCTGTCAAGACCAAGGAGTAGGAAAGCCATCCTTGCTGAATGCCCACCCATGACTGGGCACCACAATAGAAGGGCAACATACTATAGGCAGTGCAGGCTTTGTGCAGGCGGAGGGTACGTGACCTTGAAGGCCATGTTCTGGCTGCCCCCGCCCCGACACATCAGCCCGGTGCACACAGTTGTCAATGAACAAACATCAACACCCAATTCCCAATCATGAGAAAATAAGCAGGGTTTAGGAAGGCATGGGGAATTTAGGAGGGCCCCAGTGGGAGCCACAAGTAACACAGAAGCAGACGGCAGGAAAAATAACAACTGCTACCACAATAAAAACCTCAGCAGAACCAAAAATGATGGCTAAATTTCCCAAATATCATAATCAACATTCTAAGACTAGAAAATTCTAGCATCCTAGGGAAGAATGGTAGGGCCCAGAGGAAGGCAGAGAAGAATAATTAGAAAAGGGAGAGAACATAAAGCTGAGTTCTGGTAAGTCCAAGTGCACATGGGAAGACCACTACTCAGGGGCATGGGGTAGGGAGTGGGGCAGGTGCTGGGTTCCAGTACCAGAGGCCCAGCCCCTGATGAGCTGTGTGAGCCCAGGCACATCACCATTTTGGCAACCCAGTACCCCCATCTATCAAATAAGGGCTGTATCTGGTGACATCCGAGGTGCTGCCCACTCTAGAAGGCTATGACAAAGGAACCTGGAATACTCCCTGAAGGTTGGCCTCATGAAGTTCACCACGCACAAGAGAAGGAACATGGGACTGAGTTTACTGGGCATGAGAGAAAGGAGGTGGTGTGGCTTGTAACCTGTCTTCAAGGACACAAGGACTGGAAAATAGCTTTTCTTACTCTCCACTGCCCTGTCTTGAATGTCTTCTGCAAAACTCAAGCTGAAGCTCAATCCCTCATTTCATACATTGACAGTGCTTGGAGGTCACTGGGATTGGACAGGGCTGTCAGGATGGAGTGCCCTCAACAGGACTGGTGGCTTTCAAAGAGGCAGAGACACACACTTGCTCTGTCACCACGTGGCGCCACCTCCTTGTTTTGAAGCAGCAAGAAGCCAAAACTAGATGCCAGCACCATGCTCTTGGACCTTCTGGCCACTGGAACCATGACCTGCATAAACCTCTACTCTTTATAAACTACCCCAGGCTCTGGTGTTCAGGTACACACACAACAGAAAATGGACCAAGACAGCCACCAATGGAAAGGCACAAGGAACATGAGATTCAATAATGTTAACAGGCAGATGGATGGATTTTAAAAACACAAATCTGATTCTGCCGCTTCCCTTCTGCAATACTTTCAGCAGTTCCCACATCCATCATTCAAAGTCTGGTCCCTCCTCATAGCCCACAAGCCCTACAGATACGGACTGGATCGACCCCAGCTTCCTCCCCGGCATCCCTTCCCGGAGCGGCGTGTGCAACCCTGGCCTTCCCTTTCTGCCTGGGCAGGCTCCCCTGCAACTTCCACAACTCCCCCACAGGCCTTGGCAGACCATGCCGTGTGCAGCCCCCCCTGGAACCCTGCAGCAGGTCACTCTATCAGACGTCCAGTACCTGGTCGTCTGTTTCCCCCACCAGGAGGTGGGGGCCAGGAGAGAAGAACCCCTCTCTGTGCTCTTCAGTGTGCAGTGTGGCGAGCAGAGCTGGGCACATGGAGCAGCTTGGTGAACGCTGGCTGAATGAATGAATGGTGTTCTGTCGGTAGTGTAAACAGAAACACGGACCCATGTTTTCCACAGGTGCACACAAGGACGGTGTGTGAGGAGCAGTGAGAGCCTTGCCTGTTAGGAGTGATCAGGTCAGAGTGGCTCCTGTGCAGTGAGTCCAGATGATGAAAACACCTAGAGCTGCAGGCCAGCTGCCCCCGACACACAGATGGCCAGCACCTTCTCTCTTTGGATGAGGACTCCAGGAGTGTCTTCACACTGGACTTGTGTCCTCTCCTGGGGCTGCCCCCACGTCCATTTGTGCCCGCTGCTAACGAGCCTCTGCAATGAAGCTAGATGCAGAAAACAAATGCCCCTGGTCCCGCTCAGAGACTTGCCATCAGGGGTGTGACCCTGGCTTTGCAGCTGCCAGTTCCTCCCTCAAGCAGCTAACCAGGCTTGTTGGGTAGGCCTAGAGGGGCAGGCAGCATGCCAAGGGGTGGACTGGCTTTGGGAAGGGGGAGATATGATCAGCATCCTCGAAATGACATCCTCATCTGATGAGGACACTAAACTAATCCTCTGGTTTATTTTTGTAAGTTTCCAAAGAAAGGGAGTGTGAATTTATTATTATTATTCCTATGATGATTTTGGCAATGTGGGGGAGTGAAGGGCAGGTGGGAAGGACTGGGAGGGTTGTGGGAAAACGGAACAGTTCTGCTCATGCCCAGCCCTCCTGGATTAACCAGAAATCACATTAGCCTGGCTCAAGATCTGCCTGTGCTGTAAGGTGCACCAAGTCAACCTGATGTTGCCATGGCAACCAGATTTCTCCCCAGCACCATAGCAACAGACTCCAAAGTGTGTTAAGCACATGACACAGTCGGCTCACACTCCGCATCTTCCTAAGCTGGGAAGAGAGCAGCAGGAGGTGGAACACAGATATTTCCTAAACCAATTAGTTGAAAACTCATATAAATGAGGCTCACTTCGAATGGAGAAAACCACAGAGGCTGGGCATCTTCATTAGAACTGCCCACAGACATTGGGGATACCATCAAATTTATGGGGCCCACATGCAGTTTCCTACATCATAAACAATCTGATGTTATCATAACAACATGCTTCACAAAGGAAGGTCTCTTTTTAGGGCCATGTCAAAAATAACCAACTAACCAACAAAACAAAAGCTTCCTCCTTGCCCTTCTAACTTCCCCAACGTCCAAGAGAGTTAAAAGAGAAGAAAACCTAGCACATGCTCCCCACAGCTACTTTTAATGATCAGTGCCACTTTGCTTGGCCTGGTGATAGAGCTGTCCTATCATCAGGGAAGAAACACGGGTCTGGAAAGAATGGACCTCCAAATAGCTTGTCATTTAATTCCACGCATTTCAACACTATGGCCCAAGAGTCTGAGGTAAGAGAGACAGTTGCCCCATAGCATGTGCACCCCACTCCCCACACCATTTATTGCTGCTGGGCTTTCTATATCATTATGCTACAAGCTTAAGTCTATTTGTTTCATTGACCTAAGGCAGAGGTTCTCAAAGTGTGACTGCTGAAGCAACAGGAGCCAGGGCATTACCTGGCAGTGTGCTGGAAACGCAAATTCTTGACCATCCTCCCCATTCCTGCTGACTCAGAAACTCGGGGGGTGGGTCCAATCCCTGCTTTAACAAGTCATCAGATTGAGTTTGTTGCAAAGTAAAGGTTGAAAATCACTGGCCTAAGGAATCTATTCAATTTTCAGTGTTTGTTTTCTGCCCAACTTGGCCTCCACTCAGTCGCTGATGGAATTACAGACTCTTGCTACAGGGATCTTTGAATGCCTACTTTTTAAAAAGTTCATTTTTATTTTTAATGGACACGGGAACTATATATATTTATATGGTACAATGTGACATTCCAATACATGTATACAATGTGTAATGACCAGGTCAGGATAACTGGTCTCTCTAGCATCTCAGATACATATCACTTCATTGAATTGAGAATATCCAAAATCCTCTGTACTAGCTACTTATATTCAATTAACTGCTGCAGCCAGAGTTATCCTATTGTACTGTACAACGTTAAAAGCTATTCTCCTAACCGTGTGCACCCCTGCTCCCATGACTCACCCTCTCTCCATCTACTCCCCTCCTCCCTGTCTCTGGTAACCACTGTTCTACTCCCTCTCCTGTAAAATCAATTTTTTTAGCTTCCCTATATAGTGAGAACGTGCAGTATTTGTCTCCATGCTTGACTTATTTTATTTAACATGCTGTACTCCTGTTCCAGACATTTTGCTGCAAATGCTAGAATGTGATGCCTTTCAGTCCAATTTCTGCCCAATGAAGCCTCGCAGTGTCACTCTTTAAGGAGATTCTTTGTCCCCGTGAGCTCACTATGTTGCAAGATGAACACCTAGCCACACCTTACATAGCTCTAAAAATCTCCTCAGCCTTTAACTCCTCCCCAGGAACCAGTTCCGTTTGCTAAAGTCACTCAGAATTCATCTCATGTCTCTTCTTTGGGATAGTATTTGAAATCAGCTCTTACATTGCCACCCAAATGTTCTCTCCAGGTTAGACATCCCTAGATCCCCCTACAGTTCCACATAGAACAGTTAGAACAGTTCCCTTGCGCTCCCTGCTGCATGTGGCCAGCTGTAGCTGAGGAAGCTCTTGAGATGCTGGAAACGTGCAGGCTTAGGCCTTTGGTGCTCTACACCTGCAGAGAAAGCCGCGGACTGCCCCCTCCTCCTCCACTGGACACTATAAACACAAACACTGACAAGGCAACCTTACAATGCTTTGGTTACAGCCATATCACTCAAATAACCCTTGTATTGTAAATGCAATAGTTGTTAGTCCTGTTTATTCTGGGGCCCAGAGCACATACCTTTCCATTTCTAATAATAAATTTATCTCATTAGCTTTGGCCTGGAATTTTTATTCACATAATATTCAATTTATTTTGATATTGCATAGAAAATCTGATATTAGGCATGTTCATTTTCCTTTAAAAATCTATTATATTGCTGTCCATATATTTTATATCCTACTATTACTGTAAAATGAGAATTTAGACTTGTTACATTCAGAAACATTTTTTATTAGCTCATCACATGAATTATAGGGTGATCAACTTAAACATTCCCTTTTGACACTGGATTTTTCCCCAATTTTTTGCTGTTATGCACATTGTTATAATGAATATCATTGTATATAAATATAAATCTTTGTAAATTGCTGATAAAAGCGTAAGAATATTTCAAAAACCTTGATATATATTACTAAATCATTTCCAATTTTTTTCCTACATATATCATGATATATGAGAGCCCATTTCACCATACTTTTTGCTAATGTATTACTATTTTTTAAATCTCTGTCAATTTAATAAGTGGAAAATGGCATCTTCTTTTAATTTACACTTCTCTCTTATTAGCAAGGCTGGTTTTAAAAATGCATGTACTGGGCCGGCACTGTGGTGGTAGGTTAAGGCACTGGTATTCCATATGGACATTGGTTTAAGTCCTGGCTGCTCCACTCCTGATCTAGCTCCCTGCTATTATACCTGGGAAAGCAGTGGAAGATGGCCCAAGTCCTTGGACTCCTGCACCTGTGTGGGAGACCCGGAAGAAGCTCCTGGCTCCTGGCTTCGGATTGGCCCATCTCCCGCCATTGTGACCATTTGGGGAGTGAACCAGCAGATGGAAGACCTTTCTTTCTGTCTCTCCCTCTCTCTGATTGTAACTCTACCTCTCAAATAAATAAATGAATAAATTTTTTAAAAAAGATGCATTTACTGACCAACAGGTAGTCTACATTTTGCAAGAAGTCTATTCAAGTCATTTGTGTTTCTCTGGTTGATTTCCAGGATCTTTTTATGTAACAGCAATATTGACCCTGTCCCTAGACATTTTAAAAATAAACATTTTCCCAGTTTTGCACTCTAGAATTTTCTGAAATTTTCCTGTGTGTAAAAGTTTTACATTTTTATTTGTTGAATCTGCTTATATTTCCTTTTATGCTTTCTTCCATTAATTTTATTTTCAAAAAATTTCTCCTGGGGGCTGGTGCTGTGGTGCAACAGGGTAAAGTCCCAGCCTGCATCCAGCATTCTATACGTGCACCGTTTCGAGTCCTGGCTGCTCCACTTCCAATCCAGCTCCCTGCCAATGCGCCTGGGAAATCAGTGGAAGATGGCCCAAGTGCTTTGGCCCCTGCACCAATGTGGGAGACCCCAGAAGAACCCCCTGGCTCCTGGCTTCAGATCAGCTCAGCTCTGGCCATTGTGGCAACCTGGGGAACAAACCAGCGGATAGAAGACCTCTCTTTTCTCTCTCTGTTTCTACCTCTCTCTGTAACTCTGTCAAATAAATAAAAATAAATCTTTAAAAGAAAAAGTTCTCCTGGGGCCGGTGCTGTGGCATAGTGGGTAAGGCCACCACCTTCGGTGCCGGCATCCCATGTGAGCATCAGTTCAAGTCCCGGCTGCTCCACTTTTGATCCAGCTCTCTGCTATGGCCTGGGAAAGCAATAGAAGATGGCCCAAGTCCTTGGGCCCCTGCACTCACATGGGAGACCAAGAAAAAGCTTCTGGCTCCTGGCTTCAGATTGGCACAGTTCTGGCCATTGTGGCCATCTGGGAGTGAACCAGTGGATAGAAGATCTCTCTCTCTCTCTCTCTCTCTCTCTCTCTCTCTCTCTCCCTCTCTCGCTCCCTCCCTCCCTGTAACTCTGCTTTTCAAATTAAAAAATAAATGTCTAAAAAAAAGTTCTACTTCTGAGAGCAAATATTCATGTTCCCCCACTTCTTCTAGCCTATTATTTGACATTTAACTGTTTGATACATCTGTAATTAATTTGGCTACATGTAGCCAAAATGGTAGGTGGGTGAAATTATTTCTTTTCAAATAATACTTAACAATTAGGTGTTCCCACCTTGTCCACCTTCCATCGGGCCCTAGTGTTTCCTTTGAGTAGGTTCTCATAACTATAAATGCAGTTAGACAAGACACATCCGAAATTCATTTTTTGAGAGACATTTTAAAGTTCGTTTCACCATCCATGAATCAGAGGTAATGTTAAACAGATTTTCTGAGGGGAAAACAGATTTTGTTTTCTAGTACACAAGGTATGCTCCCATAGAGCATGCACAGGATAAAGTAAATTTTCTTCTGCCTTTCCACTGATGCATGATTGTGTGGCTCTAGCCTTCCACTTTGAAAATGCTGTTACTGTACACAAGTTTTTTTAGACACATTTCTGTCCAAAAATGTTATCCCGTACATCAGCTACCTTTGTTCCAGAGTGTGTTTCCTGCTTGTGTGGATTCCTTCACCTGCACCCATCTGCTCAACCAGGGAGAAGCATGCCCGCAGGAGGAGAGGACTCGCCTCACGATGCCTCTGCATGCCTTCCTTGGTGAACTCTGCCTGTGTTTGTCCAGAGCAACTCAGGGTGGTTTTTGCCAGGTATCCTCTTCCTTTCCACTCTCATCAAAACAAACAAACAAAACCATACCCTGGGCTGTTGATTGGGATTTCTTAATAAATTATGAATAAAGCTGGAAAGAGCTAATATCTTCCTGATATTCAATCATTCCTAAAAAATACATTTCCACTTAATTAAAATAATCTTCGATGTCTTTCAGTTAAACAATTTTTCCATGCAGTCACATGTATTTAAGAGTATTTCCACTAAGAACATTTTAAGTTTTGGAATTATTATAAATAGGAATTACTCCCCAGTCTATTTCTAAATGGTCATTTTTGATACACAAAAAGCTATTTGCTTTGAAGACACCAGTATTTATGTCCTATCCAGCTACCTTTCTATCAATCCTAGCTATTTTTAATTAATTTCTGGGACTGTAATCATATTATTTGCAAATACTGACAATTTTACATGTTTCCTTCCACTTCCTGCTTCGTGGTATCCTCCAGACCTTTCACAATGCCAGGTAGCAGTAATCCCAGTACACATTCCTTCCTTGTTCTTGTTTTTAGAGGGAATGTCTCCAGGGTTGCAGTCCTAAACATCTGCTGTTGGCTTGAGATGGACAGAGTGGATTGTACTGCACGCTGCATTTTTTCAGTTGGCTTATTAAGTGTTTATGATAATAATTTTCCCAATATCAAATAGTCATTTAATTTACTGTATATATCCTACCTCATGTGTAGCCATTAAATTCCATTTTTTATTTGTTTTTGTTTTTTCACTTTTGTACAAAGGTAAGATCGTTCTAAAACATTGTTATTGTTGCTATTTTTGGTGACATCTTTCTCAGAATAATGTTAGTTTTACTAAAGAGATTCTTAATTTTAATTTGTTTTCTGTGTTCTGGGACAAATTTTCTGAAATTTATATTTTTCCAGACTGTTGTAACTAGAATTTTCAAATTTCTTAGCATACAACTATGAATAGCATTCATTCACTTAATCTGAAAATCTCCCATGTTTATGTCATCATATTTCTTTTATTAACCTTTCTTTTCTTTTTTTTATTCTAAACTTTTCAGAGGTCACCTAATTTATTTTGTAGCACTACACCTTTAATATATTTATCAAATCTAGTCTTATATTGTCCCTAAATAATTACTGTATTTTATTTTTAGACTTTCTGCATCATTTTGTTTTTAGTGTTTCTCTTGTAGAGAATATAGATGGATTTCATTTTTTAACCTGAATCTCTGAGTCTTAGGCTTTCAATAATCAGAGCAGTTAGCCCACTTACATATATTATCATAGTTAATCTATTTGAGCTTACTTTTGGCATTTTTATGCTTGCGGACATTTCTCTGTGTGTTTGTCTTCTTTGCTTCATTTGGGAGTATTTTATTTTGATCTTTTCATACAAGTAATTTTTTTTTCAAAGATGTGCTTATTTATTTGAAAGAATTTCACAGAGAGAGACAGACAGAGAGAGAGAGATCTTCTATCCACTGGTTCACTCCCCAGATGGCCGCAACAGCTGGGGCTGGACCAGGCCAAAGCCAGGAGCCAGGAGCTTCTTCCAGGTCTCCCATGTGAGTGGCAGTGGGCCAGGCACTTGGGCCGTCTTCTGCCGCTTTCCCCAGGTCATTAGCAGGGAGCTGTATCGGAAGTGGAGCAGCTGGGATTTGAACAGGTGCCCATAAGGGATGGCAGTATCCTGGGCAGCAGCTTTCCACTATCCCATAATGTCATTAGTAATTTAATCTTATGTTACATATGCAACTTCTCATTCTGTTAGTTCTCAAAAAAGAATGTTAAGTTCCAATTTCTCTCTTAACCAGAGTAAACAGTTCTCATGACTAACATCTGTAAGTTTGGTAAGAGCTATAATTCATTGAGTACTTTATCTATATTTTCTATGTAATCTTCGTAGAAATCACACCATTTCACTGTGGTTCAGAAAGATTAAATAACTCTTGCATGGTCCCATGAATAGTGAGTGGCAAAATTATTATTCTTTTGCAGGTCTCTCTGATCCCAGACCTTTCATTTTAAATTATTAATCCCTAGCTCTATTTAATTGGTTCCAAGTTCACCGTTGGTCTACTTTATGCTGTCTTAGAGTCCTTGATTTTGATTCATATCAGTCACCGAGAGCATTAAGGATTAATTAATTCATTGTCTCAGGAGGAAGACATGAGTGCTTTATTTTCTGCGATGCTGCATGTCTTCCTACGTCTTCATGGTATTTTTCTGACTCATGTCTTATCTAACAATCCAGTTCTTCGGGACTGTCCGTGGGTAGGCATGTGGCGTGCATGTCGGGAATGTGCCTCTCAAGTCACCCATTCCCATGTGTGCTCCGAACTGTTCCTTAATTTACAAAGGGACTGCCAATTTCAAAGTTTTTGGAAGTTGTATGCCGCATTTTTGAAAGTTCCTAGGGGGTTGGTGTTGTGGTACAGTAGAATAAGCCTCCGTGTATAGCACCAGCATCTCAAAGGGCGCCAGTTCAAGTAACAGCTACTCTACTTCTGATCCAGCTCCCTGCTAATGCACCTGGGAAAGCAGTGGAAGATGGCTCAAGTATTTGGGCCCTGCACCTGTGTGAGGAGATCTGGAAGCAGCTCCTGGCTCTTGGCTTTGGATGGGCCCAGCTCCAGCCATTGCAGCCATTTGGGGAGTAAATCAGCAGATGGAAGACCTTTCTCTGTCTCTCCTCTTTGTCTGTAATTCTGCTTCCCAAATACATAAAATAAACAAACAAATCTTTGAAGAAAAAAAAAGTTCCTAGGAAGCCTATCAAGCATGTTTGGTTCCTTGTCCAGTAAGAAGCCAGTGTGGATTTCATAACTGCTTTTTACTATTTCTGGCATTAGCCATCTCTCCCAAGTTTGTATCTTTGACATAGTCGGTAAGTGTGTTTGCAGTTCCAGGAAAGTTCATGTTGACTAGGCCCTGAGATCCACAACACTGAACTGGAGGCCTCTTTCCAGACTGACATCAAACTGCTATCCCACATTCTTTGAGCAGTATTGGCCAATCAATTACAAGCCCATTTCGCTATATTTTTACAGAGAAATCATGATAGATGCTCCTAAATTCCTTACTGAAACCAACAGACTTTAGTATTTTTTAATCTGAGCCTAGCAACCCTACAACAAAAGAAAACTCAGTTAATTTGGCATGTTTCCAACACTGCTGATTTCTTTCTAAGGCACACACAAGTCATCTTTTAAGAAACATATCTTAAGAGTCTGCCAGGAATTAATGTCAGGCTTGTTCTTTTAGGGCCTCTGAGCTATAGGAAAATCCATCATCCGCTGTCTCTGTCCCATAATCTCACTTAGGTCACTACCAGAAGGGTTCAGCAAGCATAAGGGAGGTTCTTCCGCTTGTTCGGATAACACTGGTCAGGACAGACTGGAATCCTTTCATACATTTATTCAATTCCTTTGTGAGGATGTGTTGCACTGCCTCCAGTGTGTAGACCACTCTTGGGAAGATGGGGCTGCGCCTCCCTTAGTCTCAGAAGGCCACATTGTGTCCTCAGCCTTCTCTACAAACCTGGGCTTACTCTACTCTCGTTTTCAGAGATTTTCATGGACTCAACCCCCACGTCCACCCCACCGCCATGCTCTGCACCTGCTGAAATCCCCTTTGCTGGTGTCTATGTTGTCTTATGTGCCACAGCTCCCACTTCCGGGAGGAGGAACCCTCGTGTGGCTGGCCCCCTTCCTCTAGGGTTGCCTCCTCCCCCCCCCCCAAAAAAAAAACCCTTCCTCTTGGCCCAGAATGAGTGCCGCCTGCTTCTCCCCTTGCTCTCTGAGAGCCGGGGCTCTCGGTCATCCACAGCAAGAGGACAGTCAGAGGCTCTGCTTCCAGCTGAACAAGGCTTCCAGCAGAAGACAGCGCTATTTGATAAGCTGATTTCAGAAATCATTACCCGTATCTGTTCACCCAGGCAGTCTGTGGTACATGTCTACCTGGTACCCAAAATTTCTCTCTGTTTCATCCTGATGAAGTCCCTCCACTTGGCCACCACATTCATTGGGTAGACCTCACTCACAGATGGTCTCACTCCCAACCCCTGCTACCAGTGCAGCACCTTTCAAACAAGGTGCACACCCTCACTGCCACCCCTCAGTCTCTTTCCCACCCTCAGAGCTACCTGCCCATTTTCCCTTTTGCATTAACACTTCAAACATATTTCCTTATCCCATGCATTCACCTACAGCATTTCAGAATAACATCAATTATGGAAGGAAAACAGTTCAAAGTGATGGCCTTCATATTGCTCACATCTCCCAATTGGGTCTGAGGACTCACACAGGAAGGAGGGGACCCTGGAGCCAGTGCTGACTTCCAAGGTCAGGTTGTTCCTGGAAGGGGCTGACCCTGAACTCAAAGTTCTGGGTCCTGGTCATGGCTCTGGCCTTGTGGCTTCCAGGCACTCTGGCAAGTTTGGAAGCACACCTGCAGCTTTGCTCAAGTGGGCCTGACTGCTCTTTAAACAGCCTCAACCTTCTCCTTACAAACTGGGATTCCCTGTTTTGTTTGTAGAAGATGTACAGACCAGCACTTCCAGCCCCCAGAAGCATAGAACACACAGCCATTCACACCAAGACATTTGAAGGAAGCCCACTTCCGAAGGAGAAAAGAGGCGAGGGCTTCCAAGTCATCTTACTCAACTCTCATATGTATGTTATATCTGCTTTTTAAAAAAGATTTATTTGAAAGAAAGCATTAGAGAGAGAGATAGAGGGAGAGACAGAGAGAGAGAGACAGAGACAGAGAGAGAGTTCGAGAGAGTTCTTCCAACCACTAGTTCAGTCCCCGAATGGCCAGGAGCTAGGAGCTTCATCCAGGTCTCCCACATGGGTGACAAGGACAAGGTCCCAAGCATTTGAGCCATCTTCAGCTGCTTTCCCAGGCACACTAGCAGGGCACCGGATTGGAAGTGGAGCAGCTGGGACTTGAACCAGCATCCATATAGGATTCCAGTGCTCTACTAAGCTCCAGCGCTGGCTCTGTGTTGTATCTGTTTTTACCCAGACATCACCTCCAGAGGGAAGAAAGAAAAGTATTCTGGGAACAGAAAGGAGGTGAGTGCAGGGAGAGGTTGCCAAGGTTGGGCACAGAGGAAGGACTCTTCCACTGAGAGTCCGAGCAGCCTGGGGCACACTCCCTTCAAGGGTAGAGAAGACTGTTTGCCAAGGCAGGCAGGTCATCCCTGAGGCCTCACACAGCTAACATGGGCTCTGTCCAGACAGGTGTGTAAGGGACTTGGAATGGACAGTGGTATTGTGCCAGGTCAAAATGATGTGGAATTAATAAAAATAGGAATAGGATGGCCCAGTGCTTGGGCCCTGCACCCGCATGGGAGACCAGGAGGAAGCACCTGGCTCCTGGCTTCAGATCAGCGCAGCACGCCAGCCGTAGTGGCCATTTGGGGGGTGAACCAACAGAAGGAAGACCTTTATCTCTGTCTCTCTCTCTCTCACTGTCTAACTCTGCTTGTCAAAAAAAAAAAAAAAATAGGAATAGAGAAGTCAGAGGGGAAAGCAATGATCACTCTAGTGATTTCTGCAGTCATCTCTAGTAGGCACCAGAGCAGACAAGGTGGGTTTCCGGGGAGAACCTGGTGGGCTATCAGGGAGCCTTGGAAGGTGGTCAGTCTCCTAGATTCCCACAGGCACCCTGGGGACAGACCAGGTATAGGTCAGTCAAGGGTATGACAGGACCAAGGCAGGAGAGGATCCCAGACAGTTTCTGTGGTGAGGGCGCTGGTCCCTCCTGAGAGCTGGGACATGAATTCTAAGTAGGATTTCAAGGGTTGCCCCTGAGACAGCTCATCCCTGCTGCCCGATATCACTTCGCCCTGGCCGTCAGTGCACGTGACTACCAGCTGTCACAGCTGCTGGGAGAACCTACAGGAGGAACCACTTTCATGCCAGTGTTTCCTTAGGGTGAGAACCAGCTCTTATCATCTGCTTCACACTTGGGGAGGAGGAAGGCGTTACACGTGCCTGCCCAGCAAAATGCTATCACTGCCACTGGGCCCCGAGTCTAGGCCAAGGCCGGGTGCCCCACATCCTTGCCCTGTTCTCTCCTTCCTCCACGAGGGCCAGAGGAGGACTGATCTGGGTGCACACAGAAGCACAATTCTCAACCTGTGGAATGCTACTTTCTCAATAACAGTATGGAATACCCACAACACATGCTGCTCGACTACCAGTGCGGTCCCACCCCAATAAACACTTCATGAGCTGAAAATATCGTAAGGTGAAAATGCATGTAACCCCCTTAACCTCCCGAGCATCACAGCTTTGCCACTGGACTACTGGGAGCTGTGCTCACGTTTCCTGTCCAGCCTCCTCAGAGAGGATAGGACTGCACAGAGCAGCCCGGGAAGGGGCACACACCCAAACGTGAAGTAAGGCACCCAGAGAAATGCGTTTTGCTTTTATGTCATTGTACTGGACAGGGCAGGGCAGTCAAGAAATCCTAAGCTGATGGGGCTGGCATTGTGGTATAGCAGGTCAAGCCACTGCCTGAGATGCCAGCATCCCCCGTGGGCCCGGCTCATGTCCTAGCTGCTCTGCTTCCAATCCAGCTCCCTGCTAAGGGCCTAGGAGAAGTAGTGTTTGGGACCCTGCACCCACTCACTCACTTGGGAGATCTGGATGAAGCTCCTCGTTCTGGCTCCTGGCTTCAGCCTGGAGCAGCTCTGGCCATTGCAGCCATTTGGGGAGTGAATCAATGGATGGAAGATTCCATCTCTCTGTCTCTCTGCATTTCTCTCTCTCTCCCCCACCCCTCTCTCTCCCTCTCTGCAACTGATTTTCAAATAAATAAATAGATCTTAAAAAAAGAAAAGAAATCCTAAATTGAACCATTGTATGCTGGGGACTGCAGGACTTCAACAAAAGGTTCATAGCAAATGGAACTAAAAGACAAGTTAATTTTGTTATAAACATTTTTTGAAATCATGCATAGTTTTTTGACAATCTGCATTTTCCCTAAACTTTCTGAAGACCCCTCAGATAGTCGAGATTAAAAGAATAATAAAACCCAGTCTCTGATTTCAAGATTTGAGTGCAGCTGGAAAGACACAGGCTCATGCACACGCATGCACACACAAATGAGGAAACAGGTGCCAGAGGATAACTTGATCAAAGTCATGGTCAAACAGAGGCAGAGCTGACTCCAAAGTCTGTGTACTTCCTAGTAAAAGTGTGTTGCTCTGAACACTTCCACTGTGGTATCTACCTGCATAGGCTGCTGTTGGCTTTTGGTCTTGGTTTGCACCATCTAAGCTGCTCACCTGGAACCTAAACATATCTATTAAGATTTGGTTCCACTGCATAAAGGAAACAAGAAAATAATGTTAACTTTGGTTTTCTCTCCAGTAAATGCTATTTGAAGGGAGACAACCGTAGCGTGAGGTAGCAGCTCCAAGGTCATCAAGTCTCAGGCTCCCCTTTCTGCTTTGCCATCCTTCTTTTCAGCTTCCATCTTCTGGTCAAACTTGCCGCTAGGACTCCAGCCACTACAACTGCACTTCCAAAAGCGGGAAAGAGAAATGAATGGATGGAGGGAGGGGAGGAGGGAGGAAGCCTGCCTCATCCTTTCCCTCTTAAGGAGTCTGCCATAAATGACAGCATACAGTATGTTAGCTTATATCTCTCCTTGGACAGAGCTCGCTGGCCTTGAAGGAGATGAGGAAACCTAGTCTCTTCATTTAGGTGGTAATGTCCCCCAAAGTGGGGTGAGGTCACTAAAGTAGAAGGCCAGGGTAGTCAGAGAGTCAGTTTACCAATACTAAAATTTCATTTTCCTCAAGTACCAAGGTATGGCTGGTTTGCAACAGCTCAGAAGCAAAGTTGGTAATTCCCACTGAAACAAATAAGGTCACAAAGTCATTATCGCAGCCCTCGCCCACTCCCATTACCCCCATGAGCAGTTCTCTTCCATTACAGACTCCTCATTTAAAAGGTACAAGCAGGGGGTGCTGGCATTGTGGCACAGAAGGTTCAGCTGCCACTTGTGATGCCAGTATTCCACACAGAAGCACTGGTTCAAGTCCTGGTCATTCTGATTTCCATCCAGCTCCTTTCAAATGTAACTGGGAAGCATCTGATAATGGCCCAAGTTCTTGGGCCCCTGCCATCACGTGGGAAAGCAGGGTAGAGTCCCCGGCTGCTGAGTTTGGCCTGGCCCAGCCATGGGTATTATGTGGCCATTTGAGGAGTGAACCAGAGGATGGAAGAAATCTCTCTCTCTCTCTCTCTCTGTCACTTTGCCTTTCAAATAAATAAATAAACATACAAGTAACTATTCTCGGGCAAAATAACAGAAGCTCCAGTCTGGGATGCTGCCACTTAAGTGACAGCAGGTGTAGGGTTATACGTGGTAAACAGCAGCCCCCGTACCTGGGCTAAGTGGACTGGGGAGAAGGTTATTAGCATAGTCTTCCTCATGCATCCCAACCTCTCCAGGACAAGGCATGAAAAAAAAAAAAAAAAACAGGAAAGAATCCACCAGGTTAACATATCTTGCTTTGACATAGATGGCATCTAAGACTTAACACTCTGTCAGATCCCTTTAGACAGTGAAATCTTCCCACAGCCAGCAGACAGAAAGAACTGAGGGAATTTGGAGATTATTTAGTACAGCTTCCTCCTTTTCCACGACAGAAGCTGTGAGCAGAAGAGGCTGGAAACCAAAGTTACAGCCACCTCTGGAGCACCAGGCTCCGTCCATTCCATTTGCACCCCTCAGACCAGCAATGGATTCTGAGGGGCTCCTTGGCACTGGGACACCTGTGGAACAGCAGCCTAAGCCTTCAGTTGCTTCCCTGTGAGGCTGAGAACAAACACAAGGAATGGGCATTTTTGCCTAGCCCCTTTGCACTGTATCACTTGGGTCCATTCCAGTGAGGAGCCACGAGGTAGACGCGGCCCGGGCTCTGGAAGAGATCCTGGGTGGTGGAAGCACCTGCTGGAGGTTTAACTGGGACATGAAGAGGAATCTGGAGCAGGTGATTTATCCTCCTTCATATCACCAGTTCCCTAGTTCTCTGTGAGCCAGGCCTGAGGTTCCCCTAGGGGAATTTATTGGAAACACACACACACACACACACACACACATGACACTGGATTTCTCTCTCAGAAATTCTAAACCAGGAGGCCTGGGCAGGGCCCAGGATATTGTGTTTTTAACACATGCCCCAAGGGACACTGATGTGTCTGTCTGGGCACACCTGAGGCCACGTGACTGGGAACCCCTGTGCCGACGGCTCTCAGCCAAACTCCATCACCGTCCTGTGCATCTGGTCCGGACGACCCCGTGAGCTGTCCTCCTCTGCGTTATTGAACACACTCTGTGATAATGAGTTCCTCCTGCAGCTTCAGGCTTCCCTACCCCCCACTTTCAGAATCTTTCCTTTCCCGTGGTTAAGGGAAGGCAGCCAGCTAATCGGCAGCCTCCACATCCTAAACCCTCACCAGGCTGCAGCTCTTACTAGGTCACCTGCAGCCTTCTCTTCTCCCAGTTAAATAGTACCCCCCCCCTTTCTCCTCCCTCATCCAGGGCTATGCTTTCCAACCCATCAATCATTTCCATACTCTCCAAGTCTCTTCCAGGCCTCCTGAGTTGTCTTTGTTCCCAATTCTTCCCTTGAACAGTTTGTGTCTTGTGAGATAAAATAAAAAAAAAAAAAATCCTGCTCCATAAAGGATTCGAAGGCTATTTTGACAGGATTAAATTAAGAAACCTCCCCGTAGCATCGCAGCAATCCGGGAAAGAGGGCAGGTTGCATAAGAAAGTCTAGGGAAGGTACTACACTAAATACGCCATCATCTCTGGAAGTTTTCTGCATGCTTGTTATGCAGCAAGGTGAATGTGCGAGCTGAAGATCCACCTGTGGCCCAGGGGCCAGCAAGGACTGCTTCCCTTTCAGGTGTTTCAAGAGGCAGGGCTCAGCGCAGGCTGAGACCACCCAACCGCACTCGCCAAGAAAGTGGTAGAAAACAGGATGGGACGTGGGTGGAGGAGAGCGCAGGTCATCGCGAGCCCTGGTGACTACGGCAGCAGCTCATCGTAAGCAGAAATCCGCTTTGGAAAAGATTTTCAAGGGATGCAAAAAACCTTCTCAAGGGTATGATACGAAAAAATCAGCCAGGCAGAGATGAAGGAGAAAGAAAGGGAACGAGACAGAACAGAATACAGAGAGAGAGAGAGAGAGAGAGAGAGAGAGAGAGAGAGTGTTCAGTGTTTGCTATCGACCTATTTTCTCTGCAGAGCAGGAAGAAAGGGAGAAGACAGCAGAGGGAAGAGAGGGCAGGGGAAAGGGCAGGGAAATTGAGGAAGAATTTGCCTTGGCAGCCTCCAGGGACCTGGGAGAACAGCTCTTGCACTGCCCAGAGGGGTACCATGAGAGTAAGCTTTGCTGGGAAGTTAGGAAAGTGGACATCAGAATCTAAATACTTCCTGAGAGGGGAACTCAAGAAATGGCTGTGCGGGTGAGAGCCCTGGTGTCCCACTCACAAGCTGCCCGCCGTGTTGTGCTTAACCTGGATTGTGTGGCTTCCAAAAAGCCAAAAGCACCCAGTGGCTCATCAATGAGCACTTCTCCGTTTTCAAATCCCTCTGCATGTGTTATTTTTGTCTGCCCAACAAGACTGGCAGTTATTCATTATAAATTCCTAAGACTCCAGGCATTGAGTTTGGAGACCACAGTCAACTCCTAGCACCACCTATAAGGTGTATTCCTGAGGAAGTCTGCAAACCTTAGCTCCTATCTCTTTGTTCCAATAATAGGAAGAGTCATAAGGAGATTTAAAAGAAATGGTGCAATTATATGTTCAAAAATGTTAGCTGATATGAATGCATCCATCTCTTTTAAATACATATATATATTGAGAGAGACAGAGAGAGAAAGGGTACCATTCTCCTGGGCCAGTCCAGCAGCAGACAAGGTAGGAAGAAGTGCAGCCCGTCTGCAGGAGGGCACCTCACTCTGCTGTCCTACCATGGAGTCAGGCATATTCTTTGGAAAACCTCTTTGGGGCCCCCAATCCTGATGAGACAGGGAATCACCTGTGGTCACTGCTCAACTGGAGTGAATATGCTAGGTATGGACGTGTCAGTGTTTGGTTGCCATTCCTCTTTCCAAGGAAAAACGAAAACAAAACCCTAAGCCAACTAAGATTTTTCTGCTCCCTTTGGTTCAATCCCAAACCCTGGCCCCAAAGCTTCTTCTGCTTATCAGTCCCTTTGTTCACTAATTAGTCACTGAGAGCAGCTGGAGAGGGGATTAGTCACCTTGTGCAGAGGGAGCTGTGTGCTCAAGAAAGATGTCACTTAGGGAAAAAAGAGGAGCCTCTCCAGAAAGAAGATGAACCAAACAAATCACGCCCCGTATTAGACTCAACTTGAAGAGGGCCAGGATAAGGAAGCAGGCTTGCCTTGCCTGCCTGTGGCCAACACACAGCCCTGGTTTCAAGGCACCTCTGCTCTCCAGCCTCTCCTCTCATCAGGAGACAGGGACACCAGCAACTTTGGTGCAAGGCAATTCTCCTGAGTTTTGGATCTGCTAGAAACCAGGGAGTATGGCTGGGGAATGGTAGGCTATTCTGGATGGAACAGAAAATCAGTCCTGAGATGAAGGAAAGCCCTAATTCTAACCTTGCCCATTTTGGCTCTTTGTCAGTGAACGATAACACAAATCACTGCGTTCTTTGCACAGAGAGCTTAATAACACCCCACCAGGTGGTTTCAGGATCCCATGAAGAGGACTGCAAGATGCTGCATTTGAGAAGTGGAGGAAAGAAGGAAGCTGTGTTCCAGAATGGGCAGGACATTGGCTGTGAGTTCAGACCCAGTCTTCAGTTGCACACCAGCTGTGTGACCGAGGGCAAGGAACATGAACTGTCTGTGTCTTCTGTGGAACGGGAATGCAGATGGAGGGAGAGATAAAACCACATCTCTAGAACACTCCTTCTACGAGGATGTATCAAAAAGTTCATGAAGGACAGCCACTTAGGATGCCTGCATCCCATAGCAGAGTGCCTGGGTTTGTGTCCCCACTCTGCTTCCAATGCAAGCTTCTTGTTAATTCACAACCTGGGAGGCAGCAGGTGATGGCTCAAGTATTTGGATCCCTCCACCCACATGAGAGACATGGATTGAGTTATGGGCTCCTGGCTTCAGCCTGGCCCAGACCTGGCTGTTACTGGTACTGGGGAGTAATCAACCAGATGGAGAATCTCTCTGTCCCTGTTTCTCTCTGTGTGTGTCTCTGTTTCTCTCTCTCTCTCTCTCTCTCTCTCTCTCTCTCTCTCTCTCCCTGCATTTCAAATAAATGAAAATTGTTTTAAAAATAAGTTCATGGAGAATGGAATGCATTCATTCATTGCTGGTGTGAGGAGGTCATGCTCCCGCCAGCCCCAGGGCAGCAGGGCAGGGCCCAGGGCAACAAAGGCACCAAGGTGGGTTGCTGCTTCCCTCTTGCCTGCCTACAGAGACGATGGGAACATTCCCTCCGTGGGATCCAACGTGAGAATGTGTACTTTTCCAACCCCTTTCCAAAGAGAGTCTAGCAGGGACAGTTCTTATTCCCTTCGTTCTTATAGGTGGTAAGAAGTTCAGAGTCTGAGGGCTTGAGCTACACCAGTACCCCTCCTGAGTGCCAAGCAAGAAAAGATTGAGCGACCACCCAGGGTAATTGGTGTATTTGCCTAATGATCTACCCGGCAGCTTAGGTTCAATTCAAATTGATTCAATTTGACTAAATGAATTCAATTCAGCCCTATTTATTGAGTGTCCAACTAAGTGCAACATCTGCCCTGGTTCCTGGGGGGTCGGGGCGGGGAGGAGTGGGGAGGGCAAGACACAAGTAGCAGGTCCTGCCCTCCAGTAGCTCAGGAGAAGGGGTTCAGTGAGGACGGAGGTCTCTCTAGTCCCAGGTCTCTCACCTCAGCACTGTTGACACGTGGGCCAGGTCAGTTCCTGTTGTCGGAGGCTGCCCTGTGCGTCACAGGAAGTTCCGCAGCATCCCAGGCTCAGCCCACTGGACGCCAGCAGCACCCCCACACACCGTGGCAACCACAACCGTCTCCACATATTGCCAAATGTCCCCTGTGGGCAAAATTACCCCCTGTGGAAGCCACTGCTGTAACAGGAGGTGACAGATCGTCGGCTCCACCAAAGCAGTATACACCGAATGCCCTGGACTTCGGGAACCAGGTGCCATTGGGGCTGGGCTTAAGAAAGTGAATGGGATTTTTGAAAATACCATTTCTATGTTAACAAGGCAAAAAGAAAGCAGTAGGAAACCTAAGACCCCCAAATCTAGGAACTTGGCATAACCTGCAGGCTACTGAGAGCATCTCAAAATATCTGACGGCCAATGTGGCACCCAGCCATCAGAACGGGGCCTGGGCACAGCGTGGGAGCAGAGTCACACCAGCACAGCATTAACCATGCTTTGTCAAAATGTGGGATGGGGAGAGGGTCCCAGGAGGGGCACGGAGCACCTGAGACCTCAAGGCAGCTGAGTTTTTCAATAGTTTACCCACTGACAAAGGCACCACTGGTACATGCCAGCTGGATGCGTTTGCCCTTCCCCCAGCGGAGGAGGGCAAGTTCCAACACTTAACCCACTTCAGCAGAGATTTGAAACAGCACTCATGGCCATCTCAAAGCACATGTGCTAGAAGGTAAATATGACCAACACAGCACAGGAGCAAGGCTAGTCCTGCTGCTAGCTGTAGCTTTCATGTCTCACTGACTCAGCTCTGCACCCAAGCCCCAGCTCTCCCGGGGGTTGGCTGCATTTCTTTCCGTTTCCTCAGCCTGCCCAAGTCACCAAAACAGTGTGAAGTGGGGAAAGCCAGCAGCCCTAGATGGAGTGTTTGCTCTGAGCTGGAGAGGTAGCAAGAAACCCAGGGACACGAGGCTGGAACCAGACGCCAAGGCCAGCTTGCTGTGTGTGTAGAAAGCAGCGCAGGTGTCAGACACAGCCGACACACAGCAGTCTCTTGCCGAGCTCAGAAAAAGCAAACTCTAATTCACCCTGTGGACAGGGAGGCCTCAGCTCTCCCTGCTGTGCAGGAGTAAAGAACGGACCTTGTTTCTGGTCTCTTCTGTGAAACAACAGGGAACCAGCCGGTGGCCTGGAAAGGAACTCTCACTTTTTTTGTTGTTGTTGTTGACAGGCAGAGTGGACAGTGAGAGAGAGAGAGAGACAGAGAAAGGTCTTCCTTTGCCGTTGGTTCACCCTCCAATGGCCGCCGCGGCCAGGGCACCATGCTGATCCGATGGCAGGAGCCAGGTACTTATCCTGGTCTCCCATGGGGTGCAGGGCCCAAGTACTTGGGCCATCCTCCACTGCACTCTCTGGCCACAGCAGAGAGCTGGCCTGGAAGAGGGGCAACGGGGACAGAATCCAGCGCCCTGACCGGGACTAGAACCCGGTGTGCCGGCGCCGCAAGGCGTAGGATTAGCCTAGTGAGCTACGGCGCCGGCCAGGAACTCTCACTTCTCACAGCCACAGACAGGAAGGCCCACGTTCAGGAAAGCATTGGCTCGCCCTGTGCCTTGGTCCTCACTAGATGCTCGGAGCCTGTTTACAACAAGCTCCCACTGCCACGAGCCTTTCTGCCACGGTCAGGACTGTGTGGGCAGCGGCCCCCAGCCAGTTGGCTTGCTGTCCTTCTGAAGAAAAATTTGGATGTCACCAACCCACTCAGGTGGCTGGAGGCTGCTCTGGAGGCATGGGAGGGAGCGCGCAGCCCCTGTGCTTGGCTTTGTGTGCTGCACTTGCTGCTTCTCATTGGCTTTTGGAATGGGCTTAGGTACAGAGAGCAGTGACTTAAGGGGGCTGCCATCCCCAGGAGGACGCCAGAAGATTGAGGGGCTCTGGCAGGTTAACAGCGAGAAGCCGACCTGGAGGTGGGCTTCCACTGCTCCGGGGGGTTGTGGAGAACAGAGTCCATCCGGTCCTTCCCAGCAGCCCGGCGACTCCATGTGCATTTTGAAGTGGCCTCCCCCTTGCATTACCTCCCCCTGACCCCTGGACCATGGCAGTGATGGCCCAGGTTCTCTGTGTTGCAGCCTCTGTGAACACAGTGGCCAGATGAATCCCAGCAAGCCCTGGCACCTTCCCCGCCTCTCACAAAGGCATCCCCTGCTTCTTTGCACACAGCTCTGCTTCAGCCAGGTGCATCTAATCATAATCCCCAGCACAGGCTGTGTCCACCGCCAGCCCTAAGCTGGAGCTCCACCTCCCACCCTGAATGTCCTCCCCTTCAAATCCTGTCTCTGGCTGCGGCACGGTTCACATTCCACTTCCTCCAGGAAGCCCTCCAAGTCAGAGTACTCTCCCTGGACCCCAACATCACTGGGGCCACTTGGTTAATCTAAAGGTAGAGGCTCCTGACCCAACACCTCCTGGGAACCCTTTAGGCTTTTAAAAAATGTTTACATATTTATTTATTTTTATTTATTTGAAGGCAGAGGTGGAGTGGCGGGGAGGGGAAAGAGAGATCTCCCATCCACTAATTCACTCCCCGAATGCCCACAACAGCTGTGGCTAGGCCAAGGCCAGAAATTCAGTCTAGGCTCCAACATGGGTGGCAAGGGCTCAGCTTTTAGCCATTACCATTGCTTCCCAGGGCCTGTATTACAGGAAACTGGAATTGAGAGTGGAGTTGGGACTTCAACCCAGGCAGTTCACTACAGGCATCCAAGTGGCATCTTAACTACTTGGCCAAGTGCCCGCCCCACTGATTTTTGGGCCCAGGCTTGATTCAAGCAGACCATCAAGGTCTCCTCCTCCTCCACCTCCTGCCTCAGGAAGCTCCAGGGCTCCCAAGAGTCAGACACAGTGCTCTTCTTCCCAGCTGCACCCAACTCCTGTGCTGAGCAGGCAGGACCACGTGCCAAGAGTCATCAAAGACAGCAGTGTGGAAGTGCTACTGGCCGGGAACAGGCAGGGAACACAGAGGCAAAGCCAAGGAGCCACAGGGCCCCACCCTGCCACAAGGCATCCACTGCCCAGCCCTTAATCAGGCCACAGGAGACTTGTGGGACAGGCAAGTGCCTCTGCACAGTCCACCTGCACCCACTTTCCAGGACTCAGCTTGGTGCCACCTTTGCTGAGACAACAGCCCTGAGCACTTCAGCCAAACAGACAACACCCCTCCAGCACCCAGCACACGGGGAACCACTCAATCCTCCCTTTCTTCTGCAATAACAACCTTTCAATACCTTTTGTGATGCTTTATGAGTTGAAAATGCATTTGTCTTGCAAAGTCCTAATTGACCCTCCTAACTGCTGCAAGAAACTAAGTGTGCACATCATTATCCAATTTGCAAAGAGACTTAAATAGCTAATTGCCTTCTCAAAGCCTGCATCACAACCAAGAGGCGGGTGAGGGGTAGTACTGAACCAGGTCTCTTTCCCAGACATTCCACTGTCCACAGAGTCTGTTTCCTGCAACAAATATCCCGGTGCTTCCTCAGTGGTCCTCAGAGGGAATCAGCATGTCCCCCTGGGGAGGAAGTGGAGATGGGGACTGGCATGTAACAGCCGTGAGCGGGTTCGTCGGCGCCTGCTGCTGAGGTCGTCAAACCCCACCACCTGCCAACTACTCTTCCTGCAACCTGCACACATCAGAGGGAGGCAGCTTGTTTTGTGTGATTGATGAAGACTCTCTTTTTTTAACATAAGAATTTAATTACAGGGTAACCACATTGCCAGAGGAGCTGTCAATTGAAGTCTCACTATATAAACCTTCTGACAACCTTACGCAGCCTAGGAGACCTCATTACCTGTGCAGAAGACGGGGAGAAAATGACAGAGCCACGTGGGGTGACTTTTCCCAGCAGAGGCTTCTTGTTGAAGGCCCACAGTGTAGGTTCAGGGACATTAGGCGCAGATGTAATTGACCAATGCCCCACACCGTCTACCTTCTCACCAAGCTACTGATGCAGAGTAATCTAGAAGCACAGAAAGGGAGTTTTGTGACCCTGGGGACATGGGTGATTGCGTTGTCGTTGGGGTAGAAGGCAAACATTTCCACCAACACATTTCTGAGCCAGGCCACAGAGAACATGACAGGTGACTTGAGCCATCTGCACCAGGCAGAAAGGCGGCCTGGATTCCGTCCCCAAGCCTTTGCAGAGCCTGGGGGTGCCTCTCCCTTGCTCCAAGCTCCCTGAGGGCTAATTTCCAGCTCTAGGGTGTGTGAGGAAGAGGCAGTGGGGTGTGTTTGGGGGTAGCGTGGAAAAGGCATAGCCCAGTGGAACACAGAAGTGCAGACTCTTCCTGGCAGGAAACCTGTTCTCTGGACACCAAGCTCCAGCAGAACTGCCCATGCTGCTCTCTGTGTTGCAGCACCATCGACACCAAACCAAACGAGATCACGGCAGATAGGGGCTCAAGAAAGGATAGCTGGGGGAGGAGGCGTCAGACATAACCAGCCCCTCGCCGCCCTCCACACCCACACACCTCCAGTTTCTGGTGGGGAGACCAAGGACACCAGGCTGGGCCCGGGGTCAGGAAATGGTTGCGAGGACTCCTAGCTTGTTTTGCTGGGCCACTGCAGCAGAGTCAAAGTGAAGAGAGGCAGTTTTTCTGTAGTCGATGAGGCTGGGGTAGGGCCACCCTCTGAGCAGAGTCCAAGGCAGATTTTGAGCAGTGACTCAACGGGGTGGATGGAGGGGGACATCTGGCAGTCGCTGCAGACACTTCTGGTTGTTACACTGGGGAGAGGGGACAACTGCTGGCATCTGCTGGGTAGAGACCTGGGATGCTGCTAAACATCCTACAATGCACAGAACAGCCCTCTGACAACAGACATATCCATCCTCAAATGCCAACAGGGCCCAAGGGTGAGAGTCCTGGCACTGGGATATCCAAAGCAGTTCATTCAGCCCTGAGAATGACCCTGAGGGAAGAGACCAGAGGTCCTGGCTGGGCTAGTGGCTAGAGTCCCAGGTAGCCTTCAGTTTCCCAAGAGCTCCCCAACAGCTGGATGCCCATGCAAAGGAGCTGTCATCACCCCTGGTGATTCAACAGATCCTGCCAAAGACACGCCAAAGGTACTCCTGAGCTGGGCAGCAGAGCGAGCTTGCTGACCTCCATGGTCCTTCCCAACTCAGAAGACTCTGGTGTCCTGTGGCTATGGGGCTGGCAGAGGAACGATGGGTAGGGTGTGCCCGCTGAAGGGAGTAGAACTCAACAATTGTTCAGTGGAGAAGGGGCTGAAAAAAGGGAGACTTGGCAATTTAGGCCAATAACAGGCAAGTTTGCTGGGAGCAGCATCTTTATGGTGGTCTGCCATTCAACATCTGGGCATCCAGGCCATTCTGCTCACTGAAATAACCAGCCACCCAGCCCATAGATTGCTCTTCTACTTGCTATCACAGTGGGAATTCTCCCACCCTCCTCTCCCCTACCCCAATCGCCCTCTTTCTAGTACTAAAGGCAGTGTTCACAGTGACCAAGGGCACAGACTACAGCCAGACTGCCTGGTGCAAGTCTCAGTGTTGCCCTATTTGTGTGAGTCTGAGTAGGCTTAGTTACCTCAACTTCCTCATCTGTGAAATGGAGTCATGGCGGGAGATGTCTGGTGCAGCAGCTAAGAAGTTGCTTAGGATGCCTGCCTCTCAAATCAAGTACCTGAGTTTGAGTTCTGGCTCCGCTTCAGAGCCAAGCTTCCTGTAAATTCACACCTTGGTAGGCAACAGATGATGACTTAAGTACTTGAGTTCCTACCACTCACCTGGGAGCCCCAAACTGAGCTCCAGGCTCCCAACTTTGGCCTAACCAAGCCCTGCCACAGATATTGGGGCATTTGGGTAGTAAACTAGTCCTGGCTGCTCCTCTTCCAATCTAGCTCTCTGAGTATGGTCCCAGAAAGCAGTAGAAGATGGTCCACGTGCTTGGGTTCCTGCACCCAAGTGGGAGACCTGGAAGAAGCTCCTCGCTCCTGTTTTTGGACTGGATCAGCACCGGCCATTGTGGCCATTTGGGGAGTGAACCAGCTGATGGAAGACCTCTCTCTGTCTCTCTGTCTCTCTGTCTTTCTCTAACTCTACCTCTCTAACAAACAAACAAAAATCTTGCAAAAAAAAAAAAGATGTTGCCCATGGAATTAGTACCGGAGAATCTGCCTGACAGTCCACTGACATTTCACATACCAGAGTGTCTGAAAAATGTTAGTGGAAAACAGAATTAAAAGTATGTTTATTTTTGTGTAAAAAATATTTTGAGATCCATGCACAGCTGTTTGCATCACTTGCCGTTTCCGTGAACTTTTTGAAGATACTATGTATGGTTCAAACCCAGCCCAATTGCTTCCAGAGCCCAGGTGCTAAAGGTCACTTCCTAAGCCAAGCATCAGCTCCCACAGGACTACAGAGCTCCACGGGGGTCCCAGCCCAAGCCTCCCAGCGTTTTTGCCTTCTCTCCGGTGACGTGTTCCCACAGTACAACCCACAGCCTGAGTTCTTGTGCCGAGTGGCAATGTGACCTTGAGGAGGTCACTGTCCTCTATGTGGGCCTCAGCCTCCCTGTCTGCTAGATGAGGGGACGGCATCAAAGAGCACAGTCTTTTCTGGGGCCACCATCCTTCAGTTCAGTGTGGGACAGAGGAGAGCCATTTCTGTGGCTGTTCGGAGCTAACTGAATCCAAACATAAAGTCCTAGCGCTGCCTCTAAGGAATTCCATCATCACGGCATTTCAGGATCCAGCAGACTTCAGAAGAGGCCCGTGCTGCTGGAATTCCAGCCTGATATGGAATTTCCACCCAGGGCTGGAAACCACTGGCAAGCCCCCCACACACTGATCCCACCAGCAGGACTTAGGACCCCTGCCCAGCCGGAGAAGGAAGCTGGGGTCTGAGACTTACATAGCTACTGATGAGCAGAGAGCCCATGGTGGCAACAGGGGACAGGGCAGCAGCTGGGCTGTCCAGGGCCCTGGCAGCCAGCCCAGCCCCTCTCCCACTGTTAGGACAGGTGAGCAGGGGCTTGTCCACTGTTGGGGGGATGCCTGCTATAGTCACCTCGCTGCACTCTCTAGGACACTCACAGCCCCGGAGGGAACAGCCTCTGGGTGTTG
Organism: Oryctolagus cuniculus; assembly: GCF_964237555.1. Classification (NCBI taxonomy): domain Eukaryota; kingdom Metazoa; phylum Chordata; class Mammalia; order Lagomorpha; family Leporidae; genus Oryctolagus; species Oryctolagus cuniculus. Next base: position 100,178,816 of record NC_091440.1, on the reverse strand, counting down.
CAGCCCCTGCCCTGGAATCTGGTGGAAGTTTGAAACAGCATCCTGCCCAATTCCCATGAGCACAGCTCTCTGGAGCATGTGGGAGGGAGAGAGGCTGGGGTCTGGATCTGAGACCTGCTCCCAACGCGGGAACCTGGCCTCTGCAGAGGCTGACCAGGGCCATCACTGGGACAGCCTGGCCTGGTGGCCAAAGCTCAGGCACAAATCAGGCAAAGAGGAAGTGGGGCCTGGCCGTGTGGATGGGGCTCAAGGGATGGGATCCCAGAGGTCGGCGCTCCCAGGAATTCCACAGGCATGAGTTGTGCACTGACCCGTCTAGAGTCCTGGGCTGCTGCCCTCTGAGACTCTGATCCCAGAAGAAGCCCAGCTGCTGCCTGGGTCAGAGGAAACCCAGGAGACCGCCATGTTCACATTGGGCCTGGAGCTGGCTGCATTCTGTGATTCCAAGCTGGCCACATGCAAGACCTCTCAGCAAAAATGTGGAGCTTGACTTCCTCCCGTCCATCCGCCTCCAGCGAGACGGGCTTGCACAGCCAAATGATGGCTCTGGTGGTTGGCTTCAGGATGAAATGAAACAACGAACTCTGTGCACACACCAAGCACGTGAGATTCAGGAGTTGCCCAAAGTACACGTGACAAGGAAATGAAGTACAAATGACAAGGTGGGCAACCATGGGTGCGCTCAGTCCAGTCCTCGCTGATACATGCAGAGAGAGTGCTGAGTGTGTAGCTAGGGAGCCAGGGCTTATCACAGGGTGGGAGACAGGCTAAAACAGGGGCTCAGTCCCATGCAAGGAGGGGCGCTCACTCACTGGAAAGACACCAGATGACTTCTGCATCCTATAGGGTCGTTACCAATACAGCCGGCCAGCCTGCTGGGCAAAGGAGTGTCAGAGGCAACTCCCAGGGCTTCACCTAGCAGGTAGTTCCTGGGGGCTGGGGTGGGTTTCTGTTACCCTCCCTCCAGGTCCTGGACCTTGGAATTTGGCTCTGGGAAGAATGGAGAATTCCATGAAGGTTCAAACATGTAACCATGGCACCCTACTGCTCTTTGGGACCTTCTAGATACGTGATCTTCAGGCACAACAGGACCCACCTCCGGGTCACTCCTGGAACGATTTCTAATGGTCATCCCAGACCCAGCCTTAGGCAACAGTAGCAGGCCATTTGTGGTTCAGACCAAAGTCTCCTAGTCGTTAGGAGCACACTCTTCATGATCCAGCAGATGGTTCCCACCCAGCATTGCCACTTCCCAGCTGGGATTTCAGAGAATTTGCTTACCCACTCTATGCTTCAGTTGCAACATCTGTGAAATGGAGAGACTAAGAGACTCCCCTAGGGGTATTTGTCAAGGTTTCTTAGTTAATATATGTAAGAAAGTATTTAGTATTTAACTACGTGCTTAGAAACTATGAAAACATATCAAAACCGATTAGTGAATATCCACTGACCTATGAACCCTCCCAAAATAAAATTTCCCATGCCTTGGGCCCTCTTTTCTGGGCCCCAGGACCTCCCCATGATCCAGCAATTAAGGAGTTAATGCCTGGTTGGCAGATGGAGGACACCTGTACCTGCAGTGATACCTTCCCCTAGCACTGCCCCACATCTGAATGTCACCTGGCCCTATGGACTCTTTTTTTTTTTAAGATTTTTATTTATTTATTTATTTGAGAGGTAGAGTTGCAGAGAGTGAGAGTGAGAGACAGAGAGAAAGGTCTTCCATCTGCAGGTTCACTCCCCAAATGGCAGCAACAGCCAGAGCTGAGCTGATCCTAAGCCAGGAGCCAGGAGTTTCTTCCGGGTCTCCCAGGGGCCCAAGGACTTGGGCCATCTTCTACTGCTTTCCCAGCCATAGCAGAGAGCTGGATCGGAAGTGGAGCAGCCAGGACTTGAACCAGCACCCATATGGGATGCTGGCATTGCAGGCAGCAGCTTTACCTGTTATGCCACAGCACCGGCCCCTCTATGAACTCTTGTAATCCCTTCTTTACAGCTAAGTGCCCCAAAGCAATTGCCACACCCCCTCAGCCCCTCACAGCAGACTGAGTCTACAGCACACTTCAGAGGTCCCCACAGCCCCCCGATGAAAAGGGCCCCACATCTTAGCTTTCTCCTGCTTCCGACTGAACACGCAATTCCTCTCCAGATTAGTCAGAGACACGAGGCTCATGGCCAGAGAACTTGACCTGGCATGATTCTCAGCTTCATTTCTAACCCAAAAATATTTGGGAAAAGCTGCAAACAATGTCCACACTTCTGTGAAGCTAGGAAAACCCCAAGGCTGGTCTCTAGGGGCCACAGCACAATCTCATATTTCTTAAAGAAACATGAGTTAAGTCCATCTAATTCCACAACTACCATATACCACTTATCCTCCTTGGGTTTGTAATCACCATTGATTTAGTAACCAACCATGCAGGCTGAAAGTACAATGATGTTTGGAGCTGGCGTTGTGGTGCAGTGGGTTAAGCTGTTACCTGTGATGCCAGCATCACACAGCATCCCATATCAGAGCTCTGGTTCGAGTCCCAACTACTCTACTTCTGATCCAGCTCCAGGCTTACGTGCCCAAGAAAGCAGCAGAAGATGGCCCAAGTGCTTGGACCCCTGCCATCCATGTGGGAGACCCGGCTGGGATGAAATTCCTGTCTCCTGGATTTGGCTTGGCCAACTGTTGCCTGTTGAAGCCATTTGGGGAATGAATCAGCAAATAGAAGATTTTCTCTCTCTGTCTCTCTGTCTCTGTCTCTGTCTCTCTCTCTGTAACTCTGCACTTCAAATAAATAAAATAAATCTTAAACAAAAAAGAAAGTATGATGTTAAAGCCAACAGAAGCTTTGGTCTCAACCCTGCTGCTGCCAGCGGGGGGCATCAAGCAGTGTGTGGAACCCCTGCCTGCCCGTCCTCGGTGGGAGTGGCCATGGGGTCTGGACATGCCAGACTTGAGGCAGGAGACTTCAGACCATGCCTCTTCAAACACACCTGTTGTGTGAGGAGCACTCAAGAAAATTAGGTGGATATCCATCTTTGAAATGTATTTACTTATTTTGAAAGGCATACAAAGACCTTCCATCTACTGATTCTCTTCCAAAGCCCACAGCAGCTGGAACCAAGCAAGGCTGAAGCCCCAAGCTGGGACTGAAATGTGAGTATATCTGAAAAATAATTTATTTTTAGATGAGCTAACCCTTGCCTGGCTGGTACATACAAGGGTGTTTCAACAAGTTCTTAGAAAATATAATTCAAAGATCTGTTTATTTGTGCATAAAAACTTTCGAAATTCATGCATACAAGAAGTCTTTTAAAAGTATGAAAATGTATTGTTATGGAAAAAAACTATGCATGGAGTTCAAGATTTTCTGCACCAAAATAAACTTGCCTTTCAATTCCATTTTCCAGAAACTTTCTGAAGTGCCAACATGTGCCTCCAAGTATAAGTCTTTTCCAGGTTGCTTTTCTGTTTTTGTTTGTTTTAACATGAATAGCTCTTCCTCCCACTGGCTGCCTCTATGAGGACTACGGATAAAATGTAGGGCACAAGTTAGCAATGAGCTTCATATAGACCACAATAATTTTTATAAGTGTGCCACACATATCATATTATTTAGCTAAAATTCACGTTTAACTGGATTGCTTTGTGCTGGGTTTGGTTGTTTCTTTTTCTTTTTCTTTTTTTTTTTTTTTTGCTAAATCTGGCAATCCGGCTGTTATCCATCTTCTTTGCTTACCCATTAGAAAGAAAAGAAAAAAAAAACCTATGACCAGTAAATAAATAGAGGTCACTACACCACCTGTGCTCCGTGTCAAACACCCTCGCCAGAGGAGAGACTCTGAAACCTTACCAGTCATTTTATACCCAGCTGCCACAGTCTCTGACAGCTTCCCAGTACCAAGCTAGGAAACGGTACAGGCTCTCAGGGGAAGAAAGATGCTGGCACAGAACGAGCTCCGGACTCAGACAAGAAAATCCTGCCCGGAGACCCAGCGTCCCCCTCTGACCATGTGGTCACCAACACACTGCCTGGCCCTTGAAATTTCCAGTTTGTTTTTGTTGCCTCTTTTAACCAACAAATCAGAGGTGACCCCATCTATCTTACAGAGTTGATAAAAGGATTAAGTAATATAATGCACATGAAAAATGTTAAATATTTGTGAAGTGCTTGTTACTACAAAAGGACACACTGCCAGGATAAGAAGAACACAGGGACTGGCACAGTGGGGTAAGCCTCTGTCTGTGACACCAGCATCCCACACTGGAGTGTCCGTTCAAGTCCCAGCTACTCCACTTCTGATCTAGCTTCCACTTAATGCACCTGTGAAGGCAGCAGATGTCCCAAGTTCTAGGCCCCTGCCAATCATGTGAGGGACCTGGATGGAGTTCCTGGCTCCTGGCTTGGCCTGATCCAGACCTGGCTATTGTGGTCATTTGGGGAGTGAACTAGTAGATGAAAGATCTGTCCCTTGCTCTCGCTCTGCCTTTCAAATAAGTAAATCTTAACAAAAAAAATTTTAAAAAGTAAATCTTAGGGACCCAGCGCTGTGGCTCAGTGGGTTAACACCCTGGCCTGAAGCACCGGCATCACATAAGGGTGCCGGTTCGAGACCCGACTGCTCCACTTCCGATCCAGCTCTCTGCTATGGCCTGGGAAAGCAGTAGGAGATGCCCCAAGTCCTTGGGCCCCTGCGCCCACATGGGAGACCCAGAAGAAGCTCCTGGCTCCTGACTTCGGATCAGCGCAACTCCAGCCATTGCGGCCAATTGGGGAGTGAACCAACAGATGGAAGGACTCTCTCTCTCTCTCTCTCTCACACACACACACACACACACAGAGAGAGAGAGAAACTCTGACTTTCAAATAAATAAATAAATAAATCTTTTTGTAAAAAAGTAAATCTTAAAAAAATCTTTTAAATATTCCTCAGTCTAATAGGAAAGAGGCAAACCTTAAAAATGAAATACGCACCCTTATGAAGACAGCGCTCTGGACATTTTGAGGGAAAAGGACAGGACCCTGTACACCCTGACAGCACAGAGCAGTCACATCTTCCCACGACCACATTGATGCTCAACAACACAGCTTTGAGCACTCGAGACCACATAACACTCACTGTGTTCTGCTCCAAGAGGTAGGGCAGTGGTTCACCTCGGGGCTCTGCTGCTGACACAGGCCAGTCAGGAACCCTGAGAGCGGTGATCCAAGGTGCGGTGAGCACCTGTGATGTGCCTGGCACTGGGCAAGGTGTAATCACATTCACGGGCTTACAAAGAAACTCTGCTCAAAGCAGCTGGCAATTATCCCACTAATAAATATTTGTTGATTGAATCAGAAGTGGATGGATGAGTCCCCACGGTGAATTTACAAAGCCTTGGAAACACAAAAGGGATTCAGGATACCCTTGTGACCGAATTCACTCCCTTTATGTTAAAGTGACAGCACAGGGCTGGGAAAAGAGAAGGCACCAGCAGGAGCAAGAAGGGGAAACTTTTAGAGAACTGCGCTCCATCACTGAGGGGCACACGTGGCACGGGCCACAGGGTGGGTGATACAGTAGGAGTCGTAACTCAGCAATGCCATCCACACCTTATCACATGCTTGATGGAACAAAGAGAACATTCCTGAAGATAATTGTAAGTGGTTAATATTTAATATCATCCTGCATCTCTAGTCTTTGGAAATAATCTGTTTGGGTTTTTTTCCCCTGACAAATGGCAGGGCACCTTCACTCTCGTTGTTTTCCAGGGGTGGGGAATGTTTTTTTCTGCCAAGAGCCATCTAGAAATTTATAACATCATTCACAGGCCATACAAAAGGATCAATTTAAAAATTAGCCTGCTAAAGAATTACTGAATTTCGAGTCCCACCTCGGCAGGCTCAGACCAGATGACTTGGCGGGCCTCACACAGCCCACAGGCCGGATATTCCTCACCCCTGTGCCCATCAGGGCAGGTAGAAACCTCCTGGAGCAGCACGGGATTCACACCCCATCCTCAAGGATGTCCATGAGGGTTAAATGCAGTGAACAGCTGAGTGGGGACACTAGAATTGTGCAGGTGAATTAAAACAAACCAACGTCAAACTTTGGCAGAGAAGGTGTCATGGTCAGGATCTGAAAGGCCAACCCTTTGAGATAAAGTCCCTGCCAATCAAACTGCACACTTGGGAATTAGTTACCCCTCCATGGGGGTCCATCACCAAGCACCTAAAGGTTCAAACCTGAGTCGACGCCAGAGGAATATCAAAGATGTCAGATGCAGTCTTGTCCTCAGGAAATTCGTTTTCTAACCTAGAGGACAAAGCCCACAAAGGCAAGAAGACAACTAATAACATCTGCTATAGAGACATGCGGATGATATCACAGGAAGGGATGGCGGGGCAGCCGACGTCTCCACGGGAGTGCTGAGGTCGCTGCTACCTTGCAAAACACTAAAGTCAGCAGCATCATTCCCTCCGTAAACCAGGATTCTCCAGCTGCTCTGAAATGTGTGCATAAAAAGACAGGACTTGTGCTGACTTGGAATCCTAAGAAAATGAGGTCTAAAGGGGTTTTCAAAGCTCAGATCATTGAGTCTCTCATTTGAGCAGAGGAGACAGGGAAAGGGAAAAAGGAAACACGATTGTCAGGTGCCAAGCTCTTAACAAGCTACCTGACCTCCACTAAGACTCCCAGAGGTTGAAGGTGGAATCGTCCCCAAAACTGTATTTTATTCACCATCCAGAGCAGGCTGGGAAGCCAAGATGCCAATGCATGGGCCTGATCTTTCTTCAAGGACTCCCAGATACGGACCCCAGCAATCCCATCACCACATTCGCAGGAATCCTCCAGATTCCACTGATACATCCCAATTCTGTTTGTCTTAACTACAGGTGGAATAAGGATGCTCCTGGATCGGGTCTGGCCCTAATTTTCTGAGGTTTTACAGGTGGTTCTAGGGTTGTGTTTCAAAAGAATGAGGGTGAGTGTAGAACATTTACTAAAGCTACAGTCTGTTTGCAGTTTTGTTTTGTTTTTCTCTCTTTCAGAATAGTAAAGAAGGACCAAGAGCTTTTCAACTCCGATTTGGGAATCCAAATTTGGACAGGATTTCTTAGGTGCCTTTTAGCAAAATACAGCAAAAAAGCACACAGTTTCACCTATGAATCCCACTATCAGAATTCACCATCACACAACTACAAAAAAAAGAGGTACATATAAAATAAATTATCTACCACTTATATTTTAAAGGTGTATCTAGAATAGGATTATTCCTCACCATGCTGCAAATAACACAAGTAGTGAAAACAGTCTCAATAGGGAAGCCATGAAACACACCAGGTCCCTGTTAAATCCATTGTGCAGGAAGACAAGTGGTTTGGATGAGGCTCCTGCACTGAGCCTGATAAACCAAACAAGACCGGAGTCACTCCACCACAGCTCCAAGTCCCCAGACTGAAACTAAGTCGTGCACCTCACCTGAGAAATCAGAAGAGAAGGCAGCAGAGCCAAATCCCCCAACAACCCAGGGTTAGCAGGCATGGGACGGGAATTCCTTCTACTTCACAAGGAAAGTAACTTTTTGGAACAATCACTCTGCTTTTTTGTTTTTGCTTTCTGCTTTCCTCAGCTCTTTCCTGGCTATAAAACCAACATCCTCTGCTCAGCTCACTGGAACACTCAAATTTTGTTTTATAAAACAAGGTGTTGGGAACAGCACTGTGGCACAGCAGGTAAATCCCACTGCCTGCAGTGCCAGCATCCCATATGGATGTTGGTTTAAGTCCCAACTGCTCCACTTCTGATCTAGCTCTCTGCAATGGCCTGGGAGAGCAGTAGAAGATGGCCCAAGTCTTTGGTCCTTTGCACCCATGTGGGAGACCTGCAAGAAGCTTCTGGCTCCTGGCTTTGGATCGGCCCAGCTCTGGCGTTGCAGCCATTTGGGAAGGAAACCAGTGGATAGAAGACTGACTCTCTCTCTCTCTCTCTGCCTTTCAAATAAATAAATAACTTTAGGGCCGGCGCCACGGCTCACTAGGCTAATCCTCCGCCTTGCAGCGCCGGCACACCAGGTTCTAGTCCCGGTCGGGGCACTGGATTCTGTCCCGGTTGCCCCTCTTCCAGGCCAGCTCTCTGCTGTGGCCAGGGAGTGCAGTGGAGGATGGCCCAAGTGCTTGGGCCCTGCACACCATGGGAGACCAGGAGAAGTACCTGGCTCCTGCCATCGGATCAGCGCGGTGCGCCGGCCGCAGTGTGCCAGCCGCGGTGGCCATTGGAGGGTGAACAAATGGCAGAGGAAGACCTTTCTCTCTGTCTCTCTCTCTCACTGTCCACTCTGCCTGTCAAAAAAAAAAAAAAAAAAAAAACTTTAAAAAAAAAGAAACAAAAACAAGGTGTTACCCAATTCTAGAATTGCAAAAAAAAAAAAAAGTCAATTTAGATCTTAATTAAATTTGTTGTAATTTTAGCTTTCAATAGCGCCTTCACAGAATTCAATATTGGGCAAATATTAAAATGATACAGAGTATAAAAATGTGTATTGAGCTACATTGACATCTTGTGATTTGATTGCTATCCATACCCTTGTCTATACCCCTTTTACTTGTAGAGCTCTTTGTTTATGAGCATTGAGCCTGGGATTATAAAGTAAATGGAAAGTATGTTATCATAAAAAATTAAAAGAAAAAGGGAAAAGAAGGAGAGGGAGGAAGGAAGTATCATTGAATTCTTGGAATTGTATCTATGAAATCCATGAAATCCATTCTGTATATATTAATAAATAAAAAGTAATAAATGACACAATAGCTTCATATTTAGTGCCACAGTAAGATATACTTGTGTGTAATTTGATTTGAAAAACTAGGCTATATAGTGTATGCATAGTATCAAGATTCTTTTTTAAAAAGTATGCAGTTCTGTGTTTGCGGTTAAATTAGGCCAGAAGGATATACACATAGAGAAGGGTAGGGCCCCTGACGCCTGTCATTTTGCATGAATTTTTGAGGGCCTTCTTAAAATATGTTCTTTAATGTTTCTATAATGGTTATATATTATTAGTGTAACTACAATTTTTACATTATTCTCTAAATTAAAACCGAAGCTATTACTGCTGTGGAGGGAAACTAAAATTATTTTCTCCATCAAACGGTTTGTCACAGCAAGATGATCAGGTTTTGGGGGTGTCTTGGGGGAGGGGTGGGTAAGGAGGGAAAGGTGATAAGGAGGGGAGACACCATCATTTCCTTGGGTCTAGGACAAATGCATGGCAGGGTTACCCCACTCTCAGGTACACCCCACCAAGACTGCTGATATTCTCATGCCCCTGATCCATGGATGCACGGGTGTATCGAATCCTACCCCTGAGGCCTCTCCCAACCTCCGGAGAGCAACAGAAGAGGAGGCTCTGTGGTCACGGTGGTCTGATCGGCGGAACGGAGACCATATTCCCATTGTACCAACTTCCATGGAGTCGGGGTGGGAGCATTTCTGATATGCAGGCCTCCCTGAGCTCCAGCACATCCTGAGCAACACAGCCAGGACCTGCTGGTGGCATCTGGTCACTATCTGAGGGAGCACCTTGCCTACAAGGCACCCACCTGGGGCCTCCTCTTGCTCTTGGCTCCACAGGGATGCTGTTATGCCCATACTGATGCCCATTTTATTCTTCTACAGATTATCTGAACTATTAAGTCAGAAGAGGTTTGCTGCTAATGAACTAGCTCCTCACTAGACATCAAAAAGGCTACAATAGGGGAAAAAAAAAAAAAAAAACCCAGAAACGAAGCACCCCTCTGGCCTTGTGGAGAGGTGAGTTGACCATCGCCTGCTCCCACCAGGTTTAGCCTAGCTGTGTGCTACTCAGTTTCTCTGGGGAGCCCATTTTTCAGGGGTGAAGTGCACACGACAACCCTGCCTTCCGATCTCAAAGCACTGCTGCAAAGAGCTGGGAGACTGGGTGCGTTCCAAATGCTTTGCTAAACTGGAGAGTGTTATACAAATGTTAGCTATTATTATTAAATGGCTGAGACAGTATTTTGTTAGCAGCTTAGTTGTGCTCGGCTGAACATGGCGCTCCAAACATCTCACCAAATACCAAACAGGACTTTGTTATTTAGGGAAGAGATTCAGGAGCTTTCATGGAACATTGGAAAATCTAAACAGCTGCAGAAAACACAACCCTCCCAGCTTCTACGATAAGCATCTTCATCCCGGTAGGCTGGGGACAGCGGACAGGGGACAGGATGGGGGTTGCAGCTTAGGATATCTGGGATCTGGGATCCTCAGCTCCATAGCCAGAGAGGGTCTGGAGGGGCTTAGCTTCCAAAGGGGTCTAGAGCTGGGAGGAAATGCAAAGGGGGATTGAACACAGTGATCCTGGCTTTGTCCACGTGGGTTTACTCATTTACCTCTGCTACAGCAGAGCCTTGCAGAGATTGTTGGAAAAACAGAAGTACCTGACGACTTAGAATCATAAACCCCTGGCCTTGGGAGGGATCCTGTACCACAACTGCCTCTCCACCTGTCTATCTTCCTCACACAGACTGTAGGCTTTACAGAGTGGGTATTGTTCCCCTAGCACCTAGCAAAGGGTACATAGTTCTCTTTGGATGGAAGGATGGACAGATGGAAAAAGGATGGATGAACAGGTAAATGGATACATGCATGATGGATGGGTGGTGAATGGACAAATGAATTCTATACCACTTCTGATCCAATGCCTGGCCATGAAAATACCAACCTGTTGCTTCCACTTTTTCTTCTTCCTTAATAGTAAAATCTGCCCCATGTTCTCCATCTGCACTCCATTCACCTCGTTCACCCACCCTTCCTGCCCAAAAGGGGGCTGTTTTGTTTATTCTAGAGACTGATGTGACCCAGGAACCTCCTCCCAGATGCCACAGAGGGCTCTCACAGGACAGGGAATGGCTAATGAGTTGGCCCCAATCCCCTGCCAGCAGCAGCAGCTCTTCCGTGAGGATGGGATGAGAATGATAGGAAACAAGGGGAAAGAACCCCCCACCCCCGCCCCAGAAGGGCAATAGCTTTCTGCAGAAACACTTGTTTTCATTTACATTCTTCACTAGGCACAAAAGCTCCCCCTTCAAACCCAGACTATTCCTGCCCATCTGAGTCACCTATCTCCAGGCAGCCAGACCTTCTGACTCACCAGTGGTTGAAATCTCCGATTCATAACACCACAAAGCTGCTAAAAATGGGAAGCCTGTACCTGGACCCCAAAATAGGACAAGACAAACATGGCCCTTTAACAACTACTGCCCTATCTGTAAAGTAAAAGGGACTCCAGCAGGGGCTGTAATTGTCTTCTTCCAGGCTATCCTACACTCATCAATAAGGCTGGTCCTCACCCCTGGGGAATTAGCAAGGGTGACAGACAGATACAATAGACAGAACGACACAGTCAGGATAATTATGTCTGGCTGTTTTTATTAGAAAATTCTATATCCTTACATTGGTACAGGGGTATTTTCACAGCAGTGGGCAGGAAAATGAACCTTCTCCATCTATGCTCGGGTGCTGGGTTCTCCCTTGAGAATCAACATGGCTTAAAATAGTTTGGGAATTTGTCACTGAGAGACAAAGAAGATGCTTAGTTATTCTGGAGGGGGCAGGGTCAGGGGTAAGAGTGGTTTTATATTTCCTTTCAAGGCTTTTGAGTTCTTCCTATGTTAAAATTTTATAGCTTTTTCCACTACTTACAAAGTGTGTGTTAGTACTTGAACAACTTGGGATCAGCCTTGATTTTTTTTTCAGCTTTACTTTTTTGGTGAAAAATATCTACACCACTGGCAAGTATTCTTTTGGGCCAAAGTTATGACAACTTAATCATGCTGAATCTCTTCTCGGAATGGACCATGGGTTTTTACTTAGCTACACCTTATCTGACCCCACAACAATCTGCAATGGGGTCAGGCCGATGCCAGCATTGATCTTCGAATGCATTTCTGATGATCAAAGAGTAAATGCTCACAGGGAGGGGATGACAGGCGGGCTCTCACCCAGGATTTCTGACTCACCTGCCATGTACTTGGAATGGCCCAGAGTAGACACAATTGCAGGAATAGAACAGACATGCTTTCCTGGGGTGGGAGGGAGCCAGTGTATAGACCTCCTACTCTGTCTGATAGGCTGCTCCTCATGGAGCAAGGCCTTCTGTCTTCTACCCTTGTCTACCTTTCCAGATTTCAAGCAGCTTTTTGGCTAACACGCCTAACACAGAGTAGATGACCTAAAGAAAAGCAACTCTGGAGACTGTCTGCAAGAAGAAGGAAATGGCTCGACATAGGAAATTGCTACTGTTTTTGCTGTTGTTTTAAATTCTCAATGATTTCCAGCAGAAGGAGGCTGCTAGCCTTGGGCACAGACCACTGGGTTATGGGGCATAAATCACTGGGGTCACTTGCAGAACCCAGCCTGAAACTAAGGGAAGCTGCTGAATGACTACGATGACAGGTAGCCACAGTCGCTCTATGACCAGTGGGGAAAAGGACAATATGGCTGAAACACTTGAACTATCAACCTCCAGGACATCTTCAAGATAAGGCTGGGACTCAGGAGTGGCCGCCACTAGCTTGGAAGCATGTGCAAAAGTCCCTGAATTAGAAGCTTTCTGGCATCCACTCTTGGGAGCAGAGCTGGGAGTTGAACCCAAGTACTTCAATATGGGTTACAGGCTTCTTAACTGCTGCCTTGACCGCTATTCCATTCCCAGAGGCCACCCCTAGAATGAGTTCTTTGACTCAACCCATGTCCAAATCCTTCCCTTGGTTTTAGCTCACTTCAATCCCAGTGGTATTACTGGCTGCTAACAAACACCTCTGAGATACAGTAATGCTGAGGGACCTTCATTTTAGAGTGGCTTCCTCTGGCACGGGACAAACAGAGTGGCTCCCATCCACTCTGCCTCATGTGAGCCTTTTCCCCTAGTTGGTAGTAACCTGAAGGAGAAAGGTGCATAACCATGGAGAGCCCTCTTAAATGAGACAAATTCACCTTCTGATGCAGGAAGCAGTGAAAGCAGTGACCTAGCTCCTCGGCCTGCCCTAGCATGAGACAAGGTGCAGTCGTGGCTGCGCCGGCATGACCGCCTGTGGAAGGAATTCAGAAGAGTGCCCAGAGCCAAGTAGCTGAATTTCTCTTGCTGTGGTTTGCTCTCGCAAGAGTACTAATTTCTATCTTATCCTTGGCACACTGCAAGGTGCCACACGCGCCAGGCTCTGAGCATCCCAAAGAGCAACACATCTTCTCAAGGACCTCCGAGAGGAAGTGAATGGTGTCTTTGTGTGAATTATTACTGTGTCATGGTCACTTGGTCAGGAAGGCTCTGGGTGCCACACGACATCTCTCCCACAGGTCGCCTTCTGGGGCGATGGAGGACGAGCAGTCAGCCCACCCAGCAGATGCAGGCTGTGTCGCTGCTCGAAGGCTTTGTGCCACACCTTTGGAGGAAGACCCGATTACAGGCTGATGCTCCCTACACTTGAGCAAATGTTTTACCTCTCTTAGGCCACGGTGAGATGAGAATTCCAGGAGAGAAACAAGAAAGAGAAGGCTGCTCGATATTTCACACTAAAGCTTCAAGAAATCAAGGCAAAGAGGAAGAAGCAAAAACAAGCTGATGAATGTCAGGAGAAGGCCTCAAGTCCATTCCCAGAGGCCAAGCAGGGTTGGGACTGAAAGCACAGGTTTTGGAGTCTTGACTTCACTCTGAATTCCAGCCTCACCTCTTAGTACCTGTTGGCCTAGGGTAGATCATTTAATCTCTCCTGATATCCAGTATTCCTTATTTATTGCAGGATGCTATGAGATTTCTGTAGTACCTCCCACCACGACCTGTCAGAGGGACACACACCACACTCCCTCCTCAGCCCCAACAAAACCGTGATCCCTTTCTCAAGAACCAGGGCCTGAAAGAGGCCCAGGAAGGCTTCCTTGTGGCTGCTGAGAGCAAGTACCATCCACACACTTTCCTCACGTGCCTATGACTACGAGAAGACTAAAAATGCCATTGCTACTCCATTTATTGTGGTTGTCTTCTGACTCGGGAATATATTTGCTCATGATAAAAATTTTGATAGTGCCGAAAAGTGCTAAAAGTCAGGATAAATGCCACAAAGGGCACACTCTTAACATTTTGACTTGTTTTCACTCAGATTTTTAATGCATGTTTTCAATGTCACTGAGATTTGACTGCATGTGCGTTTTTTCTGATATTTCTCAGGATAGCATCAGATAAGCATCTCGTCGTGCTGTCACAAAGACATCATTAACAAGCACAACATATTCCATTGTGGGGCCAGGCCAGCCCCCACTGCTAAATATTCAGGTTGCCTCCATGCAGGGTTTCTGAAAGGAACACTGCAAGTAGATATCTGCGAGGACATTTCTGCATCTCGGAATATTTTCTTTGTGTAGGCATGGGGCTGAAAGTTATGAATATGCTGAAGGTTCTCACTACAGGTGGCTGGGGTGCATTCCAGAAACATCTGGTCAGGTCCTCCCTGCCCACAGGGCTCAGGAGCTTCTGCTCCATGCTCACATTCTGCTCCTCTCATTGCTTATCCTTGTTAATTCGAGAGGCAAAATAGGCACTTGGCTTATTTTTAGCTTTTTATTTTGAAATAATTTCAAATGCAAAAAAAATTGTATGAATAGTGAAAGGCAAACCCATATACCCTTCACCTGGACTGCCAAGTTGTTAACATGTTGCCATATATGCTGTGTCATCCTTCAGAAAAACACATATTTAACATAACACCCACATATGTCAACACAGGAACATTTTCTCTTTATCATCTGAGACTAAATTATAAACATGGTACTATAATACCCATATTTCTAAGAACAGAGACATTCTCACATAGAATGATCAGCAAAACCAGAAACCAGCATTGACACAGTATTGTCTCTATTCTGCAGCTCTGAAATTTCACCCTGTGTCCTTTATCGCTAAAAATAAAATTAAAAAACCTAGTCCAGGATCCAGTCCAAGCCTACACATTACATTTCGTTGTCATGTCTCTGTAATATGGAACAGTTCCCTCAGTCCTTGTGTTCCATGACCATGGCATTTTTGAAAAGGACAAGCCAGGATATTTGTAGCATGTCCCTCACTTTGGGTTTGTCTGGTATTTCCTCCTGATTAGATTAAGGTCAGGCATTCAGGGCAGGAACATCACAGGAGTGGCCTTTGGTCCGTCCCAGGGCATCGCATCAGGAGGTGTCCCATGAGCAGGGAGGTTAACTTTGATCACTTAGTTAAAGGGGTATCTAGGCTTTTCCACTGGAAGATGACTATCTAATGAATAAGTCATTTATGCAAATATCCTGCTCCTCATTAGAGGTGCACCTGCTAGTTTGAGCAGGCATTGATGATTCTTTTGAAGCAACAGGATGGTGGCTGAGTGGTGACTCTCTGACTACCTTTCTGCTTCCACATTTATCAGCAGGCATCGTGTCCAAAGAAAAGTTTTCCTCACTCCCCCTGTTTATTTATTCATTAACTAACTAATATCAGAATACACTAAACTGTGGGTTCCTATGTAACCTGTTAACATCAACATTTACTTGGATGCTCTCATTATTCCATATTTAGCCAGTGGGACTCCTCAGGAACTGGCTCCTATGTGCTTTGACATGTCCCTGTCCTCCCATGAATACTACATCCTCACACTAGATGTTACACCGAGTTCTGCTGTGCTAACTTTGCCTTTGACTCTTCTAGTGGAGACTGATACTTAGAAACCGAGATCTGGATGCTCGGTTCACTTATTGCTACAGTGGTTTCCTCACTTCTACATCGTCTCAGCAGCAATGCAGCCAGGAAATGTATGTATGCATGTATGTTACAGAAGGACACCTGTATATAATCATACACACATATACCCATAATATGCATGCACAAATGTGATCATATTAGTATAGCATTCCTTCATAAATTAGAATTTTTACAATTAGTACTTGTCGCTCCCCCTCTTCGTGGAGGAACGACACTAGACCCTGCCTAGGTTTCCTATCCGAGTCACGGCACCATTATGTCGCTCCCCGTCTTCGTGGAGGAACGACACAGGACCCTGCGCTGTTCTTTTGTCTGCTCGGCCCTCCCCGGGTTTGCTGCTTGTTCTTCCCGGGTTGGCTACCGTCCCTTCCACCTCCGTGGAAGGGCGGTTCCCCCTGCCACTTTCCCCACTTCCGTGGGGGAGCGGCACACCGCCGGCCGGCTCTCTCGGGGGCTGCACAGGTGTTCCTTCAGATAGATGTTCCTGGTGCATGTTGTCTCTCTCCTCCTTTATAGTCCTCTTCCACCAATCCCAACTCTGCTACCCACACGCCGAGTACGCTGCTCTCCTCCAGTCAGGAGCAGGTCCTGCTGTTTATTGGTTGAACTGGAGGCAGCTGTGTAGAAGCTGTTTCCTCCTCTCCCAGCGCCATATTGTGGGAGAGCAGATGCATAGAATAAGTCTTAATTCGAGTAACAGTCTAGTCTGAGTTGCTCCCCACAGTACTGAGGTTGAATTTTGTTTCCCAAGTGTCTCTTAAGATATTTTATGGAGGGGCCAGCGCCTTGGCACACTAGGTTAATCCTCCACCTGCAGCACCAGCATCCCATATGGGTGCTTCTAGTCCCAGTTGCTCCCCTTCCACTCCAGCTCTCTGCTGTGGCCTAGGAAAGCAGTGGAAGATGGCCCAATTGCTTGGGCCCCTGCACCTGCATGGGAGACCAGGAAGAAGCACTTGGCTCCTGGCTTCAGATCAGCATAGCTCCAGCCATTGTGGCCATCTAGGGAGTGAACCAACGGAAGGAAGACCTTTCTCTCT
The DNA here is from genome assembly GCF_964237555.1 of Oryctolagus cuniculus. NCBI lineage: Eukaryota > Metazoa > Chordata > Mammalia > Lagomorpha > Leporidae > Oryctolagus > Oryctolagus cuniculus. The sequence continues at coordinate 100,162,004 of NC_091440.1, read as the reverse complement.
GTCTCTCCCTCTCACTGTCTGTAACTCTACCTGTCAAGTAAATAAATAAAATCTTTTTTAAAAAAAGATATTATATGGATCCTTTGCTTGTTTATATATCAAGGTCTTCATATTGCTTATTGCCTTATACTTATTTTAATATAGATATTAAGAAAAATGCTACATTTGTGGTACTTTTCCAAATTTATTGCTTGCTTTTTTATTTCTGATGTAAAGATTTCTAATTTTTTGAAGTTGGAACTATCATCAACTTTTGAAATTCCTTCTATTGTTTTGATCTGTTAACATTCTCCCCAGCCAGAAATTCGATATTCACTTTTATTTTTTTTTCTTCTTTTCCCATTAATCTATTTAATCAACTTGGACTATATTGTGGCAAACCATGTGAGATGAGAACCTAAATGGCTTTGATATTTTTTCCAAGTAGCTAACCAATTGTCCTAGCACCCTTTATTATATAATCCTTCCCTTCATCACTGATTTATCATTGTTGTTTTTAGAAATTGCTTTTTGTAGCTCCATCTGGCCAAGTGGTTTTTATAAAGGTTGCAGGGTAAAACTGTTTTTCTCTCCTAATCTCACACAATTTAGAACCTTGGGAAAAAACAGCACACTGGCTAAGCATTTTGCCCCTGGACTGAAGCCAGGCTGCTTGGATTCAAACCCAGGTCCACAGCCTTCCTACCCTTAAAACAGGAATAATAATTGTACCTGTTTCAGAGGTCATGATGAGGAGTAAAGGAGCCAAAACCCTTAAGGTATTGAGAACAATACTCAGGACATGAAAGAAGTCCATAGATGCTGGTCAGCGTTATTTTGGGAATTTTCTTAGGTTAGCCCCTACTTTTCTCATATGGGAAACTGAGGCTCAGAAATATGACTTTCCAAGGCTCACACATCCCAGCCATCCCACACCAGCACATCTCCCACAAATGGGAGGAGGTGTGGGGGGGTCCTTTCCAGTATCTCCTGCTCTGGTCAAGTTCTATCTCGTGTGCTCTTGATGTATGTAAATTCTTCTGTAGGAGAGGGCGAGGGAGAAGGGGGACTACGGAGAGAGGGCAGGAGGATGCAATTCAAGCACAGCAGATGGTGCGTGTGCACCCCGTGTAAGTGGGGAGACACAAACCAGCGGCTCACCTGGCTTTTCTTAGCTCCTGCAAGTCTTTCTCACCACGGAGGGAGAGACAGCTTCTCACACTGGTAGGCTTCCATTTGTTACGGACACAAAACTTCCAAACAATGTGGCCTCTAACCACAAACCAACTCATGCTGCCACCGGGGATCGAGTGCCCCAGCAACAGACTGCTCAGCCCTGTGGAGCAGAATCAGCTGCTGTGGCCCTCCCGGGAGGCAGAAGATCCTTCTATAGCCTAAGACTTTCCATAGGGGCTTTATCCACAGAAACGACCATGGTCCTAATGTTGTACCAACCTAACTGGTATTTTTTTTCCCTTATGCCTTCCCCTTTCCCAATTCTGCTCTCCTCCGATGTAAACTTCATTGACTGCATATGGGACTATAGCTTTCCCAGGCTTAAAACTTCATCACCTGGGGTAAGACTTGAACCTAAACTGAAGAGTCAGGATGAATTCTGTGGCACGTGCAGAACAGGACGGGCTTGTGTGGTTGCGTGTCTTGATGAGGGCAGGCATCGCAGACTCACCACCCTGGTGGCAGGTGCACTGCCCTGCGGGTCTGCTCATCCTGCCAGTGCAGGGAGCCCCTCCTCATGAGCAAGTTTCCACACTTGGCCTTGAGAATGGCACGCCGCTATTATGATACCAAAGCAAAGCACCCAATTCTGGGTCATGTACTTTAGAATCGCATGCAGTTAAAAAAAAAAAAACATAAAAATTAAATAGTAGAGAGTATTGATGCTGTTATTCAGCTTATCAAACATGCCAAAATTATTCAGGAGAAAAAGATGTGATTCTGATAGAAAAGGTAGAGGCTAGGGCCGGAGCCATGGCTCACTTGGCTAATCTTCCGCCTGCGGCGCCGGCATCCCATATGGGCTCCAGGTTCTATTCCCAGCTGCTCCTCTTCCAGTCCAGCTCTCTGCTGTGGCCCGGGAAGGCAGTGGAGGTTGGCCCGAGTGCTTGAGCCCCTGCACCCACATGGGAGACCAGAAGGAAACACCAGGCTCCTGGCTTCAGATCAGCACAGCGCCGGCTGTAGCGGCCATTTAGGGGGTGAACCAATGGAAGGAAGACCTTTCTGTCTCTCACTCTCACTGTTTAACTCTATCTGTCAAATAAATTAAAAGAAAGAAAGAAAGGAAGAAAAGGTAGAGGCTGATGCAGTCACCAAACAGCATCTCTCAGGGACCACAAGAGGCAGCTGCAGGGACGACGCAGCCCTCGTGTGCGGATGCTGCTGTTCAAGCTCTCGGTCACAGAAGTGGGAGGCACTCACAGCAAACTGTGAGTTCCCATGCTGCTGTTTCTCCTGAACAAATCAATCAGAGAGGTGACAGGGCGACAACAGGTAGGACTTCATTTCACCTGCCTCCGACGCAGACAGATTCTACTTGGTCCCAGATGCGCCTCTGCACTACTCTTTAGTCATTCTGTGGAGGCTGCACTGAGTGGTCCTGTCTACCCACACTGTCAAAGTATATGCTGCAGATGATCAATGGCACAATAAAGAAGATACCTTAACCATAACTAAAAATGACTTTCTAATTGGAGCTGACATAATAAAAGCCCCCGTCTAGCCGTCATCATCTAATTGCACCAAGATGGCAAGTAAAGGGCCCAAGAAGAGAATTAGCAGAGGGGACTGAATGAACAAGGGCACACACCTGACCGCCCGGGATGGCTCTGGAACTTGGAGTTCTACCTTCAGCTCATTTTACTACCCATTCTGGGGTCAGAACTGAATGACAATTTGGGGGCCAATTAAATAAAAGCAGGAACAAAAATGTTAAACCATAGTGACTTCACTCCTTTGATCACAAGCTGTGGACTTGTGTTTAAATGCAGGCAAAAGCTCTATCAGGCAGAGACTGCCCCTGCTACAGCAGGTGAGTTTCCCCAGGCAGGTTCTGTTGCCCAAGTACCAAGAAGAGAAGACTGAGAGATCCAGGCAGAAGGATCGTTTTCAGGAGCAAGGGCTACTCCAGCCAGGGCTCGCCCCACTCTCAACACACAGAGAGAAAGATGGCAAGCCGCCTTGCCTTTGGCAGATCTAACACGAGCTGTCAGTCTTTGGCTGAAGTTCTATCAAAGTTTCCCTTTGCAAAGAACTGACCCCCCTATCTGGGGCATCGGGAGATGTGCTCTCCTGCAGAGAAACTGCACGATTTCATCTTTGGAACTGGAGAGTCTGGGTGGCAGCCAGAGGAAGCAGAGATGAGAGGAGCCACCTCCAGGTTTTCCATCAGGGGGCTGGTTTTCAGGTGTAACCTTGCCTCCTACATCCAGTCACGTGGACTTCTTGCTTTGAGTCCATCTTCCTTTGTGAATATTCAAATTGAGGCAACTGACCTTTCATCTTGCTTTTGACAAGGAACACTTCCAAGTTCACCAGCTTCTCCTAGTGAAACTGTTGCATCATTTGCCAACTCCATCCACTTCCTAGCCACGCCTCATCCAGCAGCGTCACAAGATGAGCGTAATCAGTCAATCAGGTTCACACGTTCTGAACTCCTGCTCATTCCACGCAAACACCTCTCCCCACCACGGCCAGCCTCACAGGATGTTAAAGAAAGATGGGGTGTGGAAAGTCAGAAACCGCCTTTTTCCAATGACCACAGTGAACTGCAAGGAGCCAGGGCTAGCTATCGACAGAATCAGAAGGAGGCCCTAGAACTCCTGACGAATAATCCCATCTTCTTTGAGTAGAAAATAGGAGGCAACATGGGCAGCTTGTCAATCAATTGCTCAATCAACCAAGCACTTGCTGGTTACTGGCATATGCCTAGCAGTGTGCTTCAGTTGGTAATATGCTTGAAGGAAGTATAAGCAGAGTTACTTCTGCAAAGAATTTAAAAAGCTACTGAAAAAGCAAGAGGAACAGGCATCTGACGCCCAGAGCCTAACTCTCAAGGGGTAAACCCAGGCTTCCTTTTTTAGTAAACCAAACAAAAGGGAGTTTATTTCTTTTCCCTTAAGTACAACAGCCCACTCAACCCAGCTTCTAGAGATAGAATAGATGCTTCCATCTTACAGTTGATTGTCTCCTACTCATAGTCTGGGATGGTAGCTAGAGCTCCAGCCATCACATCCACACTCCTAGTAGAAGGCATGAGTGAATGTGAGAGGGCAAGTATTCCAGCTGCCACAGCACTATAGAGAGAGAGTTTATAGAGTCATGAGCCTCTTGGCGCTTGGTCCTGCAGATTTTCTGAGAGCTTCCTGAGGAGTCACTGATGCCCATCTGGTTAAGGATCGTCAGACTAGACTGCCTCTTAGGTGGCTTCCCATCTCGGCCACGCTGAGTAACAAGAAATGAGGAGCGGACCATGAGGAGTCACACTGAGCTTTGTTCCAGGCAGTAAACCAATGGGCTCATCAATGCCTTGAGAAATGCGTGAAACCCAGGCGGGCCCTCCAGGCCAGGAACAGCGCTGACAGCTGCAGGAGAGCCAGCCTGGGGAGGTGGGGCTCACGCCTGATGGCAGGAAGACAGCTCCTGCAGTGTGAGGGTCACGGGGCAGCCCCTCGAATGAGCCGGGCACCCAGGCACTCTGCAAAGGGGTGAGGAAGCCGCTTTCTCCAGCGTCTCAGGGGCCCGGATGAAGCTTTTGTGCTTCCCGGAATGTGGTTGCAGAACAGCCACCTCAACATTGCTGGCAGAGCTTGTCGCAGTGCCCAACCCTAGGCCCCAGCTCAGACTGCTTTAAGCAGAGTTCTAGAATTCACATTTGATTTTATAGTTTACAGTTCAACAGGACTCCTGGGTGATATTTAACAAGCACAGTGTCCGTGTGTTTCCCTGAAGCAAGGGCAGCTCCCACACTGCATTGTTTCTACCCTAACTCTCCCCAAGCCCCACTTCCAGTCACCCTTTCTCCTCTCTCTTCACCCTGCCTTCTCTCTCCCCCTATGAGGTGCTGAGGCCCCTTCCCCGTCCCCAGGGTCTCTGCAGGCCAGCATGCGCCCTCTCCCTGGGCATTCCCACAGCACTCAGAGGCTGTGGGCAGGTGCAGTGTCTGCCAGGTGGCCTCCGGAGAACCCACTCGCACACCCTGAGGAGGTCAGCGGTGAGGTCAGGATGAGGTCCAACTTCAGTCCCTTTCTTCCTCTCAAGAAAGCTGCCTGTCACCCACACGGTCAGTGCCCCGGGTGCCCGCGAGAGGAAGAGACAGGCATCCACACAGCCAGGACGCTCGGACACGTAAGCGGAGTGGGCAGCTGTCACCCTCACCTAATACAAAGCAAGCTTCCCCCTCAAAGGGGGGAAAGCAACAGGCACTTACTGAGGATCCCTCTGCACGCCGGGCTCTGTGCTAGTGCTGGGTGTGCACAGCTGTGTCCAGTCCCTGCGTGACAAACGGTACAGTGCGGGGCTACAATTTTGTGTCCTTTTGCAAGTTCACACAGCTAGTAAGTGAGGGTCAGTATCAGATCCCTGCCTGACTTCAGTGAATGCATTCCTTCCAACAGACCACATATCACACATCCAAAAAGAAAAATGTTCAACCAATAGACAGTTACTTCTCAGGGCTGTCCCAGTAGCTCTCTGCTAAAACACATGTTGCTCACCGAGGTGCCCCAGGAGTGAGCTGAGCCAGGACTTCAGAAGCCTGTCATCTCACTGTATCTGGGCATTCCCCGGGTCATCTTCCAGGGTGAGTGGCTTGGAGAAAACACATCTTGAGAGCGGAAGAGCAGACAGCACTGGTGACGTGGCAGAGGCTGCTTGGGATGGGTCTGCAGGGGAGATGAGTGGGTGCCTCTGGACAGCAGGGGCCACAGAGAGGAGGGGAGATGGGAGCGAGGACAGGAGCAGGGCAGGCACTCAGATGCTTCAAAGAATGCCAAAGGCTAGGGAAAGAGAGTTCCTGCCTATGCACATCTCCGGAACCTAAGCTGGGTTTAAATCTGAGTAATTTCACCCTTTGGGCTAGGCCTTGAACTTCTCTGAGCTCCAGTCTTCTCATTTGTTAAATGGAGATGATTCCCTCCTCACAGGGTTGTGCAATGATTAAATGATGAATGTAAAAGTCCCCTGCACAATGCCCAGCGCGTAGTAGGTACTCACTTTCCTGACTGGGCTCATCAGATGGAGAGCAGGACCACCAGAGAGACAGACCCAGCAGAGACCTCATGTGGTGCCCAGGCCCTGCTTAGCCATCTCCACAGCAAGCACCCTTCCGCGCGGGCCGCCAAGGAGCTGATTTATGGAGGTCTGTTTATTTCCTTTTCATATTTTTAATGACCTTTGGAATCTAACAGCATGTCTGTCCTATTTCCTACTTCAGAGAGAATTGCAGAGCGGAAAAGAGGCTGAAAGCGTCAGGGGCCTGGCAGCACTCCCTCGCCAACAGGTGCAGGCTGAAGGGGACACATCCGCCTTCGGGAGGCAGGGCCTGAGCAGCACTGAGTGTCAGGATGGGGGCGGGGCTTCTGGGGGCAAAGTGTGGCCAGCCAGAGTGTCCAGGGCTCCCTCAGATGCCACCAGGCGGAGCGTCTGGAAAGGAAGGGTGTGGCTGGTCCCTTCTTGGCCCCAGGGAACTGAGGGCATAGCGAGTCCAGAAATGTTCCCAAAGCAGAAGGAGCAGAGCACTGAAGGCTGGCCGGGCCCTCTGAGCGCCTGTCTTCCCAACAAGGCGGTGCCAGCCCCCTCTCCCGCTCCCCCAAGATACAGGGAGGCTAGAGTGAGTCACTCCTAAGCATCAGAGTGGGGCTTGACTCACATTTTCGTACTTGAAGGGAAGGACTGACAAGTCTCTGGACATCGCGGTTATATTTAGAAGCAACTGGCATGTTCTCAAGTGAAATATCCCCACTGCCTACGTAACCGCACCCTCTCGCTCCACAGGAGGCGCTGCTGTGCTGGGCGCGGGGAGGCCGCTCTCAGCTTCCATCTGCTCTGGGTCCTTCCCTCCCACACCACCCAGGCTCTGCAGGGAACTCGGAAGGGTGGGGAGGGGTCGGGGACCCAGCGGAGGTCCTGAGCCCTGATAGAGATGGTCTGAAGGGTGCTTCTGACACCTGTTGTAAACACTCCCTGCACTGGCTTCCAAAGGCCCCCCTTGACCTCTGTTAGAGCCACTCTTGAGTTAATGCGTTGTGTCCCCAAACCTCTGTTCAAACACTCAGCTCCATCGTAGCACAAGAAGCAGACGACCCTTCAGAAAGGGACTCACCAAGTGAGCCACCTGATCATTCGGCAGAGCACAGAGAAAGCGCCAAGTCTGCTCCCTTGGGGGTTGCTGGGGACAGGTGCAGGGCAGCAGGCTCAGCATGCGGGAGCTGTCCAGGGAAGGTAAGCATGGGAGAGTACAGCCGGGTGGCAGAGGCCAGGCTCCTCTGTTGTGAGTTCAACGAAGTCCCGTTCTGGAAGGCTACTCTCCATCCTCACCCATGGTGCCCACTCAGGTCCCCAGATTCTGAAATCGCTTTACTATTCGAGAAGAGAACTCCAGCAACTTCTCCCTATGGTCCCCGGCAAGACGGAGCAGAGTCTGGTAAGCATGAATGCGTGGCCCCTGCGCCAGAGTGCCACGCTGGGAGAACAGAGCCCAACAACTCCACTACCGATTAAGGCTGCTTGTGTATTTTTGGTTTTGTGTTTTAATTTTCTGGATTATGAACTCACAAGAAGTTCTTCTCAACTTCAAGTTTACTTAGAAAAGTGATTTATCAGGGCCAGTGCCGTGGCACAGCAGATTAAAGCCCTGGCCTGAAATGCCGGCATCCCATATGGGCACCAGTTCTAGTCCTGGCTGCTCCTCTTCCACTCCAGCTCTCTGCTATAGCCTGGGAAAGCAGTGGAAGATGGCCCAAGTCCTTGGGCCCCTCCACTCACGTGGGAGACCTGGAGGAAGCTCCTGGCTCCTGGCTTCAGATCAGCACAGCTCCGGCCATGGTGGCCATCTAGGGAGTGAACCAGTGGATGGAGGACCTCTCTCTCTGTCTCTACCTCTCTCTGTAACTCTGTCTTTCAAATAAATAAAATAAATCTTTAAAAAAAGTGATTTATCAGACTAGATAAAGGGAGCAAGGTCTGCTGAGAAACAGCCACATTTGGGAAGGTTTGAGTGTCATGTCTGTGTGTGTGTGTGTGTGCATGCGTGCGTGCATGCATGCGCGTGCGCCCAAACACACACATTCAGGACAGAAAGATGGCAAGGAGGTTAGAGGAAGATGCAGAACAGCAAAGAATTGAGGATAGTAGCAAAGAACAGGCAGATACAGGGAGAGAATAAAAAAGGAAGGACCCAAGAGTTGGCCCAATCTCAGGGAGTGCAGAGCACAGTGTAACAGAAGGGGTGGCCAGGCACATGACAACAGAGGCAGCTCACTTTTGCTGAGTCTTGGCTGCAGACCAAGCACTGCCCTAGGCACTCGACCTGTATTGACTTACTTCATCACCATGTTAACTTCAAGAGATGCCCGCACAACTAGCTAAGTGGCAGAGCTGAGATTCAAGTCCAGGCCATCTGAATGGCGGCCCATCAGGCAATATTGCAAAGTGAGAAGCTGATTGGTTATGGATTTGGAGCGAGCAGTCGGCAGGAAGGGAGAGAGGGAGGCAGGCAGGCAGGAAGTCCTGAACATGGAGCCCACCTCTACCCTGGACAGTTGGCCAGAGTTCCTGAGCCTTCCTTTTCACATCTGTAGAAGGGAGATGATACGTCTGCTGCCTTCTCACAGGGAGCCGCTGCGTGTGGAAGTGGTCTGTGGTCGCAGAGCTCCACGCCCATCAGGGGCCACTGGGGAAACCTCTGGTGGTGGCAGGAAGACATAACACATGATGCCTGGAGTCAACGTGCTATCCCTCCCAGCCCTCGCAGTTAGTTTCATCAAAAAGCAGACACTGCAATCTGTGGGCGGCTCCAGAACCCCGTGGCTCACCTGGGAATTTGCCTTTTGGGCAGGCGTGCCCTTCTAGGGTTCTCAAGCACTGCCCCTTGCTCATCCCTAGAGCAGGTACCACCTGCATGGCAAACAGTACACACTGATGTGCAGCAATGCCACTAACCAGAAGTACAGAGTTCATCGACTGCTTAAGAAGTCCTTAGAAATATGTTTTGGTCACTGAACAGAATCAGGAGGGTGAGCAGCTGCATCTTGTCCTGACAGATCTGGCAAACCCAGGATGCCTCCCAGGAGCCCAGCCCTTCATCTCAGGCAGAAGAGACTCTGGATGTCCCCCACCTGGGCCACCACAGGACTTCGCACAAACCCAGTGTGCACTTAGCCTGGGAGGCAGGGGCCAGTTTCTATCGCATAGCTAGACTGCCCATTTCCCACCTTGGGGCACTGGCATTGCCTTGGCACCCACTGTTGCCCTCTGCCCAAAATGTTCTCCTCCAGATCTTCCATGGCTGGGACTTGATCTTACTTCAAGGGTCAGCTCAGAGAGCTCTCATCTACCACCCCATAGGAGGGGGTCTTCAAAAAGTTTGCAAAAAATGCATATTATGAGAAAACTGCATGGATTTCAAAGTTTTTTGTGCCAAAATGAACTTTTATTTTAACTCAGTTTCCATGAGCTTTTTGAAGTCCCCTCGTTTTATATGGCTTTTTCTCTTCAACTGTCTCACCGATTTCTTGTTTACTTGTTTGTCTGTTCCTTTCTCACCCACAGGTTCACACACCACTAAAGGGAAGCCCCACCTTACAGCTCTCTCCTCGTTGCCTAAAGTAGCTCATACCTAACACACAGTGGGTGCTTAACATGTACTGAGTCACTAGAGCTAATTAAGAAGCTGATTAAGTAGTGTCAACACATGGCTCAGCAGTACTGCATTTGACCCTCCCATGAGCCCTTTGAGATAGGTGTTAAGTCCTCACCTTACAGATGAAGAACTAGCTCAGCTTAATGCAACTTATAAGTAATGGACTCTAAAGCTATATTTCCCTCATTGGGTGGACAGGAAGAACAAGCCACCCTGTCATGCCTTGGGGCCAAAGAGGAAGTGGTAAGGTAATAGTGAGGGTACTTGCTCTGCTCCCTTCCCCACCATACAGGGAAGCCAGAAAGAATGCCCTCCCCTGGAAAGGTGGGAGGATCTCAGGAGCAGGTGGGGGCAGGGGAGGGGTGCAGCAGCTGGCTTGGAGGTCCCTGAGTGCTGGCGGATATGGACGCTGGCAGCAGCCTGAACGACACCGGGACTGGCTGGAGAAAGAGCCTTGCTTCACACACCTTTAATTTTCCAAAGTACAGCAACTACAAATATGTGATCACCGGCTGCCACTCCAGCCAGCCGTAGCCCTCAGACAGCTGCTGCCACAGCGTGCCAGCGAGAGTGCATTCATAGCTCCTGAAGCCCCTTCTCTGAGTCAGGGTTGCAGAGGACCAAGCCGGTCTGGCTCTCACCCAGGACCCATTAACGGGGGGCGTGGCACGGAGGGTGCAGACGGAGCTGAGGTTTTCCAGTAAGCTTCACCCTTGTCTGCTGCTCCCACCCCTGGCTGCCTTGGCCTAAGTGTCTGAGGAGGGCTGCAAACCTCCAAGCAGCTTATTTGATACAGGCTCTTTCTGGAGGAAAACTGTGTCCTGGGTGGGTCACAGAGAAACACAGGGAAAAAAGGAAGCCTCAGAGAGAGGTGATGGCGACACAGAGAGAATACCCCGGCCCTTCCCTTCTTCCTCTGCAGGATGACCTGGCTCTGAGCTGCTTCAGCATCCATGGGCGCCCACAGGCAGGGGAACCAGGGCAGAGGGGCACAAGGGTGATAAATCACGCACTCATCTCGCTGGTTACAGCGAGTGCTGCCTAACGGTTTGTGTGTTTTTCTCAGACTGAGAGTGCGTTCTCAGCCGCCTGGCAGAGCTGCTGGCGTATTGGTTGCTGCTTTCTTTTTTCTTTTAACTGAAAAGCTCATGGAAAATGGAATTATAAATTTACTTGGGTGTAAAACAATTTTGGAATTCCACGTATAGTTCTTGCATGTTACACATTTGCTGTGAACTCTTCAAATGGCCCTCGTGGATCTAGAGAGTCCACAAATACGTGGGAAAGAAGTGTAGCCGCGGGACCACAGGCAACGCCAGCTGCCAGGAGCAAGGTCAAGGCAGGGAGTTAGGGAAGGCAGAGGCTCATTCCCACAAGACCCCAAGTGCAGCCTTTGAGGGCAGTCCCACCGCAAAAACAATTTTCTGCCCAGTTTGCAGTCTGGAGCCCAGGGGGTCAGGAACAAGGTGGCCTATCATTAGGCAGGGGACACTCAGTGTCCCTAATGCCGGGTCCATTCGAAGCAGGGATGAAGCTCTCTGAAGAGCGGAAGGGCATCTGGCAGAGTTATGCACCCATCCTGGAGCAAGACCCCAGATGGCCCTAGAGCGCATGCACTGTAGCCGTGCGGGGCGGGAGTTGGCGTGGACATCGGAATCACTCCTGGGGCTTCCTTAGCCCTGAGAAGAGATATGGAGCCCCTTGCTGACCTGCAGCAGTTCAGGTCACCAATGGAAAGGGCCGCCTGCTGCCGCCGGGGGCTGTCCACTGAGCCGGGTTATCTCAGGGTCCCTTCCCACAGCTGCCGCCCACCTGCCTCTCCACGCTTCACCCTTGGCAGCCCAGCTCCCACCCTGCGAGCCCCCTACTACAATTCGTAGACAGACCCAGCTGAGAGGAGGAGAAACTTCCTCTGAAATTAAATGTGTAAAGACGATGGCCTGTGGGAGGGGCCGATGAGTCTGGGGAAGAGAGCTGCACCCCAGCAGGGACAGGCCCTCTCTCCCTAGGCACGCACTCTCGGGCCTGCCAGCTGGGCCTGTGGAGGACCTGGCTTGGGAGCCAAGGAGCAGGACCTGCTCAGAGAGCTACGGATGTGTTCCTGCCTCCCCTCTCCCCACATCACAGGGGAACCCTGCCTGGCCAACACAGGTGACAGGGCCATGAACCCACCCTGTTCCCAGGCAAGAATCTCTGGGGGCACAGAGGATTGGTCCCCAGACAACACTGCTGTTGTCATGAAGAGCTCAGTCGTCTTTCTGAGAGAAGGACTTGGAGGAGGAGGCCATTGGCCGGCCATACTCCGAACTCACTCCCGCTCTTTTGCCCCCGGCTGTCTCCCAGGCCCAGTTCTTTTCTGGGACCCTCAGAGAAGCCTTCCTGCTGAGCCCCTGGGAGCAGAATCCCTGCACTTACAGATAGATGCAAAAGCCCAGTGCCCAGGACACAGGCCCAAACAGAGCCAGCCCTGGTGGCTGGTGGGCAGGGAGCAAGGGGGACCTCTCTACTCTGGTCTGCAATCATGAAGATAAAGACCAGCTCATTTTAGGGTCATCAGGGTCTGCCCTAGATTTTGACCTAAGAAGATAGTCCCTTGCCACCGGAAGTGATTCCACCTAAAGATCTGGTACTGGCTTGAGGCCCAACAGGGCCAGCTTATACATCGGGCGAATTTGTTGTCACCTTGGTTAAAGTCATTGTTCAGCGTCTGCAGAGTGAGATGTTACCCCTGACTTGTTGCCACCTGTCAGGTCTGTAATTACACTTCACAGTTCTAACAAAACGTCATCTCACTGTGTGGGTACCAGCTCCAGAAGGAACAAGACAGACAGGAGGGGCCTACTGCTAAGTCTTCAAACATGCATACATTTGGTTCAGGGCAGAAGGCAACTGCTGAGGACTGTACTGTACATCTCTAACCACTGGCCAGTTACTGCCTGTGGCTCCAGCCAGCAGCACCCTCCCCCCTCCCCCCAAGCACCCTGGGGCCAGTCCCAGGAGCTCTGCCCTGGTGCTGGCCACCTCTGTCTCCCCTGGCCTGTGCAGGAACACATGTTTCCCCAGGCCTTGCTCTCCTGACCTTCTCAGCAGTGATTTATTCCCTAGCAAGAGTGTAAGTCACTGTGTCATCACCTCTCCCAGGGCTGGCCTCGCCAAGATTACGAAATGAAAGGGAATCGGGTTGTCTGTTCCTGCCTTCTGGGATCTCTCCACCTAGACCAGGAGAGCCAGCAGCCTGAGAGGTAGCAGCTGTCCCCTCCCTGCCTGCCTGGCTTCCCTCCTCCCTGCCTTCCCAGACTAGCTCACCAGCAGGATCTGCCCCACTGCCCTGGGCCACAGAGCTTGCTCCTTTCAAGGCAATTCTGTGTTCAGCTGCATTCAGATGCAATAATGTTTATTTATTGGCTTTATTTTATCATAGACACACATTATGTTTCCAACTGTTTCATTTTTTAACAACTGTGGTAAAGCATGCCTGATACAAAATTGAGCATGTTGACCAGGTTTGAGTGCAGGTCCGCAGCGTTAGGACGGTGCCATTGTTGTGCAGTCATGTCCAGAATTCTCTCCCTCTTGAATAATGGAAACTCTGTCCCCATTAAACACTTATTGCCCGATCTCTCCTCTGCACAGCCTCCAGCGGCCCCCTTCACTTTCAGTCTCTGAATCTTGTTAACTGTACACATGACCCCACCATGCCTGAGAGCGAGCCTGACACTTTACCCAGGACATCCTAGGCCTTTCTTAGCAGCTAAAAAGCAAAAGTCCCTGGTCAAGACTCTCCCACCTGAGCAATGGGTCAGTACTGCCTCAGCTACACAGCAAGCAGATGCCAGATGCCCATCTCCGTATACACAGGGGCTCAGCAAAGATTTTTCTGCAATACCAACAGTAATTACTGTGCATTTCTGAATGTTTACTACATGCCCCGCATATGATACACATTGACCGATTCACTCCTCAAAACAACCCAGTGGAGCTGGCCTGGATATCCACATTTTCCAGGTAAGGAAGCGGAGGTCTCAGAGTAACACAGGCACATTCCCAAGGCCATGTGGCTAAGAGGTAGCAATGCCCAAATTTGATCCCTACCTGCTCCGCCCTGTTGCCTCCCTGGATATACTCTGTTTGGAAGGGGTAAGGGGGCATCAGTAGAAGTCAAACAGGCCCAGGGCTAGTTCTTTTGGTGGTGCCACTGGATTCCTGGGTTGGAGCCCAGAGTCCCGTCACCCCTCTGTTCACAAAGGTCTTGCCCCTGGGCCACAGCTTGAGGTTCCTGTCACCCTGAAAGGTGGTTCCCCATAGGCCAGGAGACTCCTCACACACAGAACCACAACATTCACCTTCCTGCTGTTGTCGCCCCTCTGCCTGATGACATACCCGCCCCACCCCCACCCCGGGCCCGGTGACAGTAAGAGTCTGTGGCCGAAAGCCAGGCCTAATTAGAGCACTTGTATCCCTGCTCTAGGTAAGATCAGATCTCTGTTCAGGGGAAGCAAGCAACACTGTTTTAATTGTATTTGGAAACTAATCATTCATTCACTTATTTGCTCAGTCAACTGTATCCACATAACAAATAACGCCTAGCGCTTAATCTGTGCTCAATCAACAGACTTTTCTTCCCTCTCAGGCCCCCACCCCCAGCCCTCGGAGGGAGGATGGATGATGCAAGGACACCTGCAGCTCCCAGGGCTCAGCGCTAGGCATGGGCACAAGAAAGTCCACCTGAGTTCCATTTCTTAATGAAAACTGCCTGCAGCATAAAGCAAGGGCGGGCCCACTCTTCCCCCCTCATAAATCAAGTACATGGACAGCATGGCTTCTTAATCAGCTGCAAGGGAAATACTCACAACTGGATGGCACGTCTTCCCGGGCATGCATCTGTCTAGCTGAAGGAGGCTGGTCCTACGCTGTCATAGATCCAGTCTTAAGCAAACATTCATTCCTCTCTCGTGCCCAGATTATTGGCACAAAAGGAAAGCAGACGGTCATGGGTGATCTCCATCAAGGGAGTGTCAGGGACTCAAGCTTCCCCAAATCCCCTGGATAACTAAGGACAGGCCACACCCACCGAGTGCACCTGTGTTTAAACACTAGACATTCAAAACAGGCACTCTGTGCAGAAGATGGGTCTAGGGCAGCTGCGGAGAGAAAAGGGAGATGTCTCCTTTGTCCTCACACCTATTCAAAGAGTCTTTTCAGGTAACAGAAAGGTCATTGGGTGAGGGGTCAAAGGCCTGGCTATTGACCTTGGACAAGCCACAACCTCTGTTTCCTCCATTCCTCTGTGTGTGCATGTGTATGCCTCTCAAATTAACAAAAAACAAATCATTAAAAAAATTTTAGAAAGAAAGGGCTGAACCTGCCAGACAGTGGCCTCCTGAGCTACACGCCCTGTCCCCTGGAGCCAGCCAAGTGGGAAGCTACTGCTGCTACTTTTCTGGGTTTTCCTGGCCACAGGAACCAAGACACCAGGCATGAGGGCCCCACGTGCAGTTGCTCTGACTGTGGTTACGCCCCATGCAGACCGAGAGGCGATAGAGCATCTCCAGGGAGCCTCCTTAATTGAAAAAGTGTCAATAGAGAAAAAGCATTAAGAGCTTTTTCAGCTGAACACAGTGTCCTCGCCTTGGCCCTGTCTGTCCCAGTCCTAACCAACCTGCTAATGGAGCTTCCCTGAGAAAGTGCCTGGCAGGCCCTCTCTTACTGGGCGGACCCCTTGGCTGTGCAAGGGAGGGAGCGAGCCTCTGATTCTGGCAGAAGGAAAGGCCTCTGCTTCCTATAAGCCAGGAAAACCCACTCCCCAAACCCTTGAATGGAGGCTCTAAGTGAATGAATGCAACGAAATGTCACCCAACCTGTCATTTTCTTTCTCCCCTGGTGGCATTTTTTCTTGGGGAGTCTCTAGGTCTTTCCCCCTCAGGTTGCTTCTTTCTAGAGCTTATCTCCCGCTGGTCAGTGCCCTGTCAGTGCCCTGCCAGTAAGGGCACGGACAGCCCTTACTCTAGGAGAAGTTTCAAGGAAACTGTTCTCCAGTAGACAGCAAAGGGATGTCTCTGAGGTTCGCAGAATGACCAGAACGTCCTAGACAGCTCCACGTGCCGAGGGCCATGCTGCCCTTTAGCCTGCCCTGCCTAAGTCATCAACCGTATCAATGAGCCAGCCTGTGGGTGGAGTCACTGTCAGGGCTTGGGAGCACAGTGGACAAAGACAAGCTGGATGATGGGCCGGGGACATGCAGACTCGTTTTACTCCACCTATGCAGCGGTGACTGGTGATTGATGTCCATCGTGGACAGAAAAGGCAGTCCCCTTGCTCACGGGCAACATTTCTATCCAACTGTGATGTACAGAATTATAACTCAGATGCAGACAGACACACCCAATGCTAGGAGAGGAGAGAGAATGTGGGAGTCAGGACTCAGTACTTCAACATCGAACACACTTATTCCAGCATGAGGAAGTAAAACAAAGGTCATGGTAAATGTCTGGGTTTAGGTTAAGTGAACTGATCTGCATTCAGGATTGGGCAGCTCGTGTTCAACAGTCACTCATGTAGAGATGTCAGGGGCTCATCTTTGGAAGACAGAGTTACAGGGGGCGAGGGGGTGGAGGGGATGTTCTAAAGATTTATTTATCGATCTCAGCCTATTTAAGGCAAGAGTGAGATGACAGTCGGAGCACAACATAAGGCTATATTGTTGGACATGAGGAAATCAAAACAGAGTAGGCAGTGAAACTCCTTCTGAGCAAACTGGGTCCGTGCTTAGTTCTAAGCATCTCCCCCAAAACAATAGCCCACAGCAGGTGCCCAGGATGCCAAGAGGTCTGGAAGCCACATCCCAGGGGGGACATTGAAGAGAGCAAGCAGAGGCTCTTCATGAACTGATGCAGTGTTGGAAATGATCTCTCTGTTGCTGGTGGAGCAGGAACGGGCCTCGTTTTCTAACGAAGTTGATATGACAGTCAACCGACATATTACAGTGCTGTGTTGTCATCTTTGACTTTCTTAATAAAAGGAGAAGTCAGTGAGTGACCCACACACCTGCCCCACCAGCATGCTAGAGAAGTCCCAAGTTCCTCTCCTCCTCTAGGAGCTGGGCTAAACAGAGGACTTCCAAGGTCCCTGGTACAGTGAGTGGAGAAGAGAACCACTTACAGGCAGAGAGAGGCAGATAGGGTGAGCTCCCATCTGCTGGGTCCCTAAACACTCCCCTAAACACCCCAACAGCCAGAACTGGGCTGAGGCTAAAGTCAGGATCCAGAAACTCAACCCAGCTCTCTCAAGTGGGTTGCAAAGACCCAATCACATGAGCCTCTTGCTGCCTCCCCAGGGGGGTGCATTAGCAGGAAGCTGGAATCAGGAACTGGAGCTGGGTACTTAACCTAGGTACTCCAATGTAGGGTAGGCACATCTTAAACCACTAGGCCACATGCCTGCCCCTGTTCAGCTTTTCTTAAAACTGGCTGCCCTGAGTCTCCACCCCTAAGACACTGGGGATGTAAGAGGCTGGTTGGCCCTAGAGGTATGGCTTTCTGGTATTTTCCATATGTGTCCTAAAATCCCCTGGCTCTCTGTGGAACATTTCCCCTGACCCACAACTTCATCTCCTTGTATTCAGGAGTTGCTGGGGGAGGGGGTAAGCAATATCTCACAAGTTCCCAGAGTTTACATGATCCTAAGAGCCTTCACAGTCTGAACTGTGTATTTAGTAAATAAAATACATGAGACAAAATTTACCATTTCAGCCATTAATAAGTAAACAGTTTATTAGCATTAAATACATTCACAGTGTTATGCAACCATCACCACCATCCATCTTCAGAACGATGATGCTATTTTAAAGGCCACCATAAAGTTAAAAAATTATTCTCAGGGACCAGTGTTGAGCTACTGCCTATGATGCTGGCATCTCGTATCTGGGTACCGTTTAGAGTCTGGGCTGCTCCACTTCTGATCCAGCTCCCTGTTAACTTGCCTGAGAAAGCAGAAGAAAATGTCCCAAGAGGGTGGGCCCCCACCACCTATGTGGAATACCTGGATGGAATTCTGGCTTTGGCTTGGCTCAGACCTGGCTTTTGCAGCCATTTGGGGAGTGAACCAGTAGATGAAAGATCTCTCACTGTCTCTCCCTCGTTCTCTATAACTCTGTCTTTCAAATAAATAAATATTTTCTTTAAAATTCCCAAGACCCATGGTTTCCTCTGGAGGCCCATGATGGCTGTGACCCTTCCCCTCTATGTGCATGCTCACATCCCTGATTAGCTAAGCTTCTGCTATCTCATATATCAGGTAGAGATTCATGCCTGCTGTTGGTTCCATGTGACATGAAATGCTGGGCTACATTTCCCAGGCCCTGTTAGTCTCCTGTTTGGGTAGGAAGGATGGTTAGGCAGCCTCTTCTTGGGTTGGGACTGACAATCACCACTGGGAAAATGGGTCAGCTGGGTCCAATTTCACTTCTGTCTGAAGGTCAAGGGGGACAATTAAAGGTTCCTACACATGCCAGCTGACCTGCCTTGCTTGGTGTTAATGTAAACAGTTCATTGCAGGCTTGCAGAATTCAGGGTAGTTTTAATTAACTCCAGTTCACACCTTGCAATGTTTACATTCCAAATTACCTTCAAGTCAGAAGCATGCAGCCCAGAACCACAGTTCAGGGGCAATGAAATTCCACCGGCCACTGCCAGCATCTGTAAGTCATTTACAGCCAGAGTTTGCTATGTGAGACAGTTAGATCTGCTTCAAGAGGGAGATGAGGGGACACTGGCTTTCCCCAACATTGCGGACGTAAGGAAAGGCCCAGGCTGGCTCCAGAGCAAGGAGGATGTCCTGTGGTCTCAGGAAAGCCACCAGCATGAGAGGACGCCTAGAACAAGGGCCTGCAGGAATGGCATCACACCTACCAGCAGGGTTAGAGGTCTGGAAAATGTTGCTCTGCTTAAGGCATTCTGCCCTTTTTTGTTATTATTTATTTTCATTTATTTGAAAGGCAGATATGGGGGAGGGGAGAGACAGAGAGAGAAGGAGGTCATCCATCCACTGATTCGTTCCCCAAAGGCCTGCCATAGCCAGAGCTGGCCAGGCAAAAGCCAAGAATCAGGAACTCCAACTGTGTCTCCCATGGGTAACAGAGACTCCATAACTTGAACCATCACCTGCTGCCTCCTATGGAACCCATTTGCAGGAAGTTGGATTGGAAGTAGAGCCAGGACTTGAACTAGACACTAGACACTTGGATATGGGGTGGGCTTTCAAAGCTGTCCCTTAATCAATACAACAAACACTGTCTTTTTTTTTTTTTTTTTTTTTTTTTTTTTAAGTTTCAGAGGGAGTTGGAGGGTGGGGAAAGAGAGAGAAAGGTAGCAAACCAAGTTACTCTGATGTGTTACACATGTGCCATAATTGCTACACCAAATGCCTGCCCCAAGGAGTTACTTTGTGTTGTTAGACACCAGCCCTGGGTTGTGCTATTTGGGTTGTCTTCCTTTTCTCACACCTTATCTACCAACCCCCACCAAGTGCACCTTCCAGGATTCACAGAGAACTCCATCTGCAACAGGACAGATGCTGGGTGCAACACTTGGTTCCTTTGATGTGGTGCTGCAGAATACTAACCAGCTGATTGCATGACACCTCCAGAGCATGCAGGATCCTGGATACCTCTTATGCACTGAGAACTGGATTCCACTGAATGAAAGCATCCATGTTTAGAATGCCCTTGCCAACTTCATCTAGTCTATTCCCCTGCCTTTAGGCAGAGCTGAATGTAAACCACTCCAGATTTTCGGCTCCCTACTGTATCATTTCCCTCTTCAGAGCTGAAGAAGTAGGTGTAGGGCATGAAAAATACTTTGAATTTGCTCCTTTGGAAGTCAGATTTCCCAATGAGTCAACAATGCCATAGAGTTTACAACATCTCCCTAAACAAATCAAAACTTGATGGAAATTCTAGTATTTGTCAATGTCACTCTGCCTCCCACTCATTCAAAAGCCAAGTTACATTTGTCGGCGCCACACTTCAAGAATTCGGCATTCGAACAGCCTCTGTGACTGGAGGCTGGGGATGGAATGCCACCACATCTCTCCAGCTCAGGGAATGAGGTGTGGGTGCTAGAGTCAACAGACCTGGTTTGTGGCTAAGCTAGCTTCTGAGCCTCAGGTTCCTCACATGGAAGTGGGATGAGAGCACTGCTTATTGGATGGGGGTGTTAAGGATCACATGAGCTAATCCTTTGCAGGTAGTGCCATCTGTGATAGCCAAGGAGTGAGCTGAGCAGTTCTAGGGACCATGAAACAAGGTTCAAATGTATCACTCACTCACAGATCCCCAGGACACCAGGACTCTGATTACAGATGGCACTGGATCTACCCAGACTGCTCCTGGCTGTAACCACCTAGACCTTCGAGAAACTTCAGATCTTCCTGAATCTGCCCCGCTGTCTCATGCATCCCACTGCTGGACTGCTCCATGCCTAGAGTCTAGGTCCCCAGGGGGCAGCGACTGCATCCACATGACTCACTACACGCAGCACAGTGCTTGCAACGTTACCTGCAGAGTGAGGCTTAAGTAGTTTTTACTTTTTTTATATTTTGATTTTTCCCAGTTTTATGCAGGTGTAATACAAATACAAATTGTACCTACAGGGGATAGGTCCCAAGTCCACCAGTGGTGGCTTGAAATTGTGGACAGTACCAAACCCTGTGTATACCATGTTTTTTCCTCTACATACATAACTGTGATGAAGTTTTATTTACACATCAGGCATAATAAGAGATTAACAACAACTTATTGTAGATCTTAGCAACCTCAGCTTACACTGGTTTTGAGTTTCTTTTTTCCTTATGAAGTCAAAAGTTTGCAGCTCTTCATTTAAACAAAGCACTTTATGGCTTCTCTGGCATATTCAAATTTCCAGCATCACTACTCTTGCACTTTGGGCTATTATTAAATAAAACCGGGTTGCTTAAACTGATGTGTGACACTACAACAGTCAGATAACCAAAGATAACTCTGTGACTAAGGGGCAGCCACCTAGCATGAACGTGTTGGGCAAAGAGATGGCTCCCATGCCAGGTAAGAGAATCCATCACACTATTTGGAATTGCACACAACTTAGAATTCTGCACTACCACACCTTCATAAAGATAAGTGGGGACTACTGTATTTAAGGTATACAAAGTGAGATGTAGACACTTTGAAACAGTCACCACAATCGAGCTGTTTAACACATCTGTCACCTCACTTGCTTGACTTTTTGTGTTAGTGGTGAGAACTCCTGTAATGTATTCTCTTAGAAAATTTCAAATATACAACACAGCATTATTAATTATAGTCACCATGGTGTACATCAGACCCCCCCCCGAAGTTAATCAGCTGATAACAAAGTTTACATGCTTTGACTCACATCTTCCTGATAACCACAGTTCTATCCTCTGCTTCTGTTACACAATTTAGAGTCCACACACAAGTGAGGCCATACAGCAGTTCTCTCTGTGTGTGTCTGTGTACTTCACACTGTCGCAAACGGCAGGATTCCTTCTTTTGAAAGGCTGAATATTCTGTCATGTCCATAAAAATCTGTTTTCTTTGTCCATTCATCCATTGACAGAAACAGTTGTTTCTGTGTCTTGGCTATTGTGAATAATGCTACAGTGACTATGGAAGAGCCAATTTCGCTTGGATTTTATTTCCTTTGGGTAAACACCCAGAATCGGAACTGTTGCATGGTGCTGGCGGTTCTGTGTCTGATTCGCTGAGGAACTCCCATATTGCTTTCCACAGTGGCTACCCCTGCATTCCCACAGCCCGCGGCTCCCTTGTCTCCACACTCTCATAAGCATCTGTTATCACCTGTCTTTGTCACAGCAGCCACCCTCACAGGTGAGAAGTGATAGCTCACTTTGGTTTGGGTTTCCCTAATGACTAGTGATGTTAAACATCATTAAGCCATGCACTTGCTGGGCATTCGTATGTCTTCCTTGGAAAAATATTCATTCAGGCCCTTCACCCATTTTTAAATCAAGTTATTTAGCTGAATAGCCAATGTACCTTTGAGAAAGAACAAAGTTGGAGGCATTATGTGTCCCAATTTCAAACAATATTGCAGAGTTATAGTAACCAAAACTGTGTGGCCTTGGCATAAAGACTGAGACACAGCCATGGAACACAATGAAGAACCCAGAAATAAACCCAAGCATATATGGCCGATTAATCTTTGACAAGGGTGTCAACAAGACAGTGGGGAGAAAACAGCTTCTTCCAGAGATCCACATACAATAGAATAGAACTGAATGCTATCTCACAGCACAGACGGAAATTAACCCAACATGGATGGAAGACTTAAATGTGAGACTTGAAACTGTAAAACTCCTAGAAGAAAACATACTGAAAAAGCTCTTTGACAATGGTCTTGGCAATGACTGTTTTGGATAGGACGTAAAAGCTCAAGCCACAAAAGAAAAAATAAGCAAGCATTTCCACCCCGAACTGCAAAACCCCTGCACAGCAAATATTCAACAAAATGAAAAGGCCTCTTTGGAATTGGAATCGGAGAAAGTATTTGTACAGTATATATCTGACAAAGGGTTAATACTTAAAATATATAAGGTGCCCGGATACCTCAACAGCAAGACAATATTTCTAAATGAACACTGGGGTGTAGCACTATGTTACATGTTGTCCACATGAAAACCCAAGATGTCTTAGTCCCTTCTCTAACCCACGTGGATAATTATGGACCTGAGTTTCTGGCCACGCATCCTAGAAGGCAGGTGTTTGAGTGATGCCTGCATTCTGGGCTCTTACTCTGTATGTCAGCATTTCTTCAGGGGGGTCCAAGTATGCACTGCATCAAAACCTTGTGGAAAGAACCCACACCATGTAAAAATGCAGAGTCCTGGCCTCCACCCCAAACTTCCTGAATTATAATTTCTGGGGCTACAACTAAGGATCCTCCCTCTAGATAACAGCCCCCACCACCACCACCTCCACCCCATCCCCAGCCTCTGTAGCTTCCAGTACTTCTGCTGCTTCTCCTACTTTTCAGTCTACCCCAGTGGGTGTGTGTGCTGGGAAGGTGTGGCCAGCTCCTTACATAAATGGGCTTGACCAAGAGGAGCTTGCTCCTTCTGCTCTGTAAAAGGGACCTTAGAGTTTCAAATGCACCAGAGAGCAGACAAAGCCCTTTGCTGCCTGGGCTCAGCATCACAGAAACAGTCCTCCAATCAGAGCCTCAAAAGAGGCAGCCTTATTCCCAGGCGATGATCCTGTGCTCACCTGCACAGTCCTCGTTCTTCAAGACAGTTCTGTAATGTCTAGAAGGTACCGCAGGTGGTTCTGCTACACAGTGAAATTTGAGAGTCACTTTTCAAGGCCACACATCTCCACCCCTTGCCAGAGGGACAGAGACACGCAGGGGTAGGACTACCAGCTCTGGGAAGCAGGAAGCTGCCTTCCGCAAGGAGCTGTGGGATTGTGCGTCGACCCTCATATCTGGAAGTTTTAATATGCCTCAATTATTAAATAAAGAGAATTAAATGAAATCAGCAGCTATCAGATTTTCTTCTAACAACGAAAGTATTTCTTCCAAAGAATCTTACCCAGAACCTGGGCACAGGAAAGAAATTAAAGAGGAGCGGCAAGCGCTACCAGCATCAGCCATGGAGCCACGGCTGCTGGATCCCCGAGGGCAGGAGCTCACGCATCCTAATTCCCTGGGCCCATGACCCAGGTCAGACTTGCCCCCAGAGGTAGACAGGCAGGAAGCCCACTGCACAGACCCCAGAAGAGAGGAGAAAGGCTAGCTGGCAGGAGGACGTCTCTGTTTCAGCTGCATGGCAGTGGCTCCGGGTAGGATCTGGGCAGCAGGATGGTGGTTTGGTGAGGTCCAGATTTCCTGTTGGGCCAGGGAGGCTATCTGGTTTCCCATCACTGCCTTGGGCAGTGCCAACAGCACTGGAAACATTTCCTCATTTCCATGTGTGCTGGAGGGGTGGGTTTTGGTTTCTACCTAACCCTGGATTGGTTCTCCCTCCCCCTGCATATTTGCATATCAAAGACCTTGATAAGTCCTCTGGTGAATCAGCTTGTGTAGATATTTCAAGTTAGCATGTCTCTGGCTCTTTTTAATATTATTATTGTTGTTGTTGTTATTATTATTATTATTACTACACTTTTTTACAAGTAAAATCTCTCCAGTAATTCTTGGAAAGGCAGTTTGTGATATATAGGGATGCAGTTTTGAATGTACTTCAAGAGCGTGGGTTTTGGGAGACGATTGACATTTTGAGGATTTACAGGTGGGAAGAGGCAAAGAGGAATGGCTTCTAGGGCTCTTTTCCCTTGAGTTCATATTCTACATGATGAAAGACCACCAAGGCTTAACTTTACAACTACCTAGGTGCTAGGACTCAATCTAGCCACTTGACAGGCGTCTCCAGGGTCCCTCTAGTTGGTCTGCTCTCTGGCAGTAACTCAGGCAGGGACAGAGGCCTGGAACAGGCTGTCAGCACTGTCCATCACTTTCTCCTTGAGGGGGCTTTGCGTTAGCCTTGCATGCAGACCCTGCAGAGGTTACACCTCACAGCACCCAGGCTGGAAGTGGGTTGTGTCTCTCATTCAATGCTTCCCACCTTGGAAGGAGCCTGAAAAGCACCACTCTGCACAAACCACAGCTTCTGGAAGTTTCCAAAGTCCGTTTCACATCCTAGCCACCTGTCGCAAAACAGGATGAGTGGCATAATGGGTCTCCCCATAGAGTTTAAGCACATCAGACCTAGAGCAAGACCACCTGAGCTCAAATCCTGGCTCTATCACCCACAGCCCCATAATTTCCAGTAAGTTCCTGAAACTCTTAAAGCCCAGCTTCTACTATAAAACAAGGAAGGTCAATAGAAGCATTAAATGAGCAAACAGAAGTAATTAACCAAAAATGCTGTCTGGCACATGGCAAGACCAGAAAGGTGACTGTATTATTAATGTAATATCACAAGTCTGCTCCACTAGCAACCTATTCTTTTACATATTTATTTACTTAAGAGGCAGAGAAACAGAGAGCAAGGGAGACAGAGAGAGACAGGAAGTTCCCATCTGCTGATTCACCCTTCGAATGCCTGCAACAGTCAGGACTGGGCTGCAGTTAAAGCTGGGAGCTGGGAACTCCACCCAGACCAAGCAGCACGTGAGTGGCAGGGATCCAACCAGTTGAGCCATCACCCACCACCTCCCAGGGTCTGCATTAGCAGGAAGACAGGGTCAGGAGCTAGAGTTGGTAATCTAACCCATGTACTCTGAGATGAGCCATGGGCATCTTAACCAGAGAGCTAAATGTCCACCCTGTAGCCTGCAGCCTGAGACAACCAGGCTTGGGTCATGCCTGAGCCCCCACAAATAGACACAGTTGAAAGAAAGTCAAGGCAATGGGCACAGTGCTGAAGGTAGCAAATCAACAGAAGACCAAACAAAACACTCCAGTGGAGGAAAGGCACACCAGGCTGGGAACCTGGAGACCTGGGCTCCACTTGAGCCTTCCCCAGCAATTCTGCGTTGTGTTTAGGGATCAGTCTCAACCTCTCTGAGCCTCTGCTTCCTCCCGCATAAAAAAATGGAATAAATGAAGTGGTCTCAGACTCCATCCCAGAACCTAAATTCCAGGTTCCTTAGAACAGATACAAGGCAGAGGGAGAGCCAGAAGGTGACCAAAAAGCAGACCGGGTGAAGAATGGCCCCTGCAGTGCGCGCATCTGTGTGTGGGACAGGAGATCAGGAAGATGGATGCTCAGATGCTTCCTGGCGTCCCTGCCGAGGAGCTCTGCCCAGCAGTGCTCTGAGTGGCTCAGGATGGTGCTGACGCCAAGGCAGTCATCATCCTGGAAACACACTGCTCAGCTGCCCTGAAGCTACCATGAGCAGGGAGGAACTGAATGGCATATTCAACAATAAGGATCCGTGAAAATGCAAGGCCCCCTGGGTGCAGCTGCTTCGCTAATCCAAAGGCTTGGCCCTTCCTGCCCTGGCCTCTTTTCACCCAGCAGCTCTTTTGGGTGCCCAGTCCTAGATGCTGAGTAAACCTCACCTGAACTCTGCATTTGGATGCAAAGAATGTTTTTTGCATTTAAAAGCAACCAGCTATCCTGGCAAGAACAGACCTCGGTGCAGTGCAGAGGGCTCCTAGGTTAGGAGATCTGGATGTGCCCAGGCCCTCTGGGAATTTGCTTAGCGGTCTGTAAAGCAAAGGGCATTTTGTGCCTTTACAGAGGGGAGAAGGAGGCAGGAGTCAGCCTCCCCTGGACACCGGGTCACAGGAGCTGCCCTTACCCTTCCAGCTGCACCGGGTTCATCTACCCAGGCTTAAGAGGTAGAACAGTGACAACACAGGGGGATTAAACCTGTTCCAAGAAACCTGTACAAAGGGGTCTTCCCACGGCTGGATTAGTAACCAAAAGTGGGGTTTGTTGCTGCTTGGAAAAGAGACCACCTGCTTGCTTGGGGAGGCCTGAATTGGAAGGCAAGAAAAGAGCTTCAAGCTTCAAGTCTTTGGGGGCTGGATCACTCGCCAGCCTTATTCCTGGGACCTGTGCCTCCCCAGCTCCCCCTGCACCTCCTTCCAGACACAACCCCTGACTGACGGCTCCAGGAGCCCTCCTTTCCACTTTTTACTTCCCGCTGCTGCCAGAGTTCAGGGCCCCTGACAGACACCCTTTGTCTGAACTCCGGGTGCGCTGATAGGAGAATCACTGCACACAGCCCAGCATGTGCCACCATGGCTCCCGCTTCAGAAAAGACCACTTGTCCCCAGGAGAGAAGCCGGGGCCCTCTGCAAAAAGTCCCTCCACAAGCCCTGTCCTCATCTATCCACTCAATTGATACACCGGGAGCACTACCCACATGCAGGGGGAATTTGGGTCAAAAGACAAGTAGGACCTATCTCCTCTACCCCAAAGCAGCATCACTGCCCAAAGTCACGGGGGATGCCACCTTTCAGGGCTGCCAGCAACCCACAGGGTGCCTCTGTGGGAGCTACATAAAGATACTTCTCCTAGATTGCTCTTGCCACGAGCTCACCCTCTGCTCAGCCTCATGGGGCAGCCTTCACCATGCAGACGACAGCGTGCACAGGCACTCTTAGGGGCTGAATGTGTCCCCTGCCAGCCCCAGCCCCTGGGAATGTGACCACGTTTACAGCTGGGTTCTTAAAGAGGTAACTACATTAAAAGGAGGCCATAAGGGTGGGCCATGGTCAGTGTGCTCCCAAGAAGGGGAAGTGTGGACACCGAGATGGATGCAGGAAGAAGCCAGTGAGGGAGGAAGCCTTGGCAGAAACCTCTCTGGCCTGCAGGTGGGTGAGGGGCACACTGCTGTTGCGAAGCCCTTGGTCCATGCTACGCCTTCAGAGTAGCCCGCCAGCCTGTACTGACTCGCGCACTCATTTCCCAACAGGTAGGCCACTCTCATGAGCCAACAGGATGCTGGCTCCAACGCTCAACCACGTCCCCGCCAGCGAAGGCCTGAGGCCCCCATGCCTGATGCCTGCCTCCATTGCAGGCTGCAGGAGGAGGAGGCAGAGAGGCGGATGAGCTTGGAGACTGCTCAGAAGCAGGAGCGTCAAAGCTGGCAAAGGGTCCTGAGGAGCGAGGATCCCCACACAGTGGCAGGTGGGGCAGAGCCTCCCGGACTGCACGAGCCCCCAGCCTGGCAGGCGATGGTATCCGCGGGAGCACCCCGTCTTAAAGCCACCAACAGCCAAACAGAGCTGACATGCCGGCCAGTCCCAAATTAGAAAGTGAAGGGCAGAGAAATAAAGCAGACCAAAATACCACGCTTCTCACGAGGGAGTATTTACTGAATAGTTTATATATACTGAATGAATCTTATGTAAGTGTCAACATGTTCAAAGCACTAAAAGTAGGTCTGGATACATTGCAGTGGACGAGCTATTGATGTAGTTAACCCTTGTAAAGAAAGAGCAGCTGTGCCAGAGACGGGCAGTGGTTGTACCTCACCTGCATGCCACTCCCAGCCCATGCTGGCTCACAGTGCGTCATGGCAAGGGGGAGGCCACAGACACGCAAAGGACAGCCCTGCCCAGCAAAGCAGAAGAGGCCTTGGGCTTCCAGGAGGCCAGAGTGACTCGGAGAGGAACTTCCAGGAACTGCTGACTTTGGAAGGGGAGTGACAGTATGAATGAGGCAAGAGGCTGACAATATGGCTGTTCTCCTGCCTCCCGTGGAAGGATGGCCTTGACATTGGTTTCAGGCACTTAAGCCAGCCTGGCACTCATGGAGAGCAAGGCACTGCCTTTCACTCCTGTCAGATTCTCTGCTCCTACCAAGACCCAGCCCAGGACCCCCCATCCATCCATTCTAGTGTCCCAACAGTAGGAGGGCCCCCAGCCCAGGGCCAGGGATGATGAAGGGGCTACAAATGAGCCCTCAGGGTAGGCACTCCTGAGAGACAGGGACAACCATTCTACAGCTCACAGACACTGGACAGTCATGAAAACCACGGAGCCTCAAAAGCAGCCTCTTCTTGAGAAAGAAGCACTTCATCTCATCAGTGACGCAAAGTTTACAAAATGTTCCCCGGTACAACAGTTGGATCACACTCCTTTGGCAAAATTATGGAACCAGAAACAAACGAAAAATGTCTTCAAAACAACCTCCAACCACGTGAGCAGCTCACAGGATCACAAACC
Source organism: Oryctolagus cuniculus (assembly GCF_964237555.1). Classification (NCBI taxonomy): domain Eukaryota; kingdom Metazoa; phylum Chordata; class Mammalia; order Lagomorpha; family Leporidae; genus Oryctolagus; species Oryctolagus cuniculus. Next base: position 100,133,453 of record NC_091440.1, on the reverse strand, counting down.
CCCCTAGGAATCTCGTCTCAGTCTGACTTCCAGCTGCTTCACAGCCAAGGACTTGGAACCCAGCCTGGGACCCTTGTAAGACCAGGCTGGGGACCCTGGCCTTGGTGTCCAGGGCCTACAGCCTCCTCCCTTGGAGAAGAAAGGGCAGGTGACTGCACCTCAGGCTCCTCTGGGCTCTGTCTTGCAGGGCCTCGGTCTCTGGGCAGTACAGCATTCCTGGGAGCTGTACAGGAAGAAGGATTCTAGGGTCAAGAGGGTGACACAAGCCCTTCCCAGTAGGACATCACTGAGCCCCAAAACTGCTCTTAGTGATTCTCCAGGAGGGGATGAACTACAGCAGTTCTCATGTTCACTTGACAGAGAGAATCCCACTCACCTGGGTCCCTGGAGCAAATCACAGACCAGGGATTTTCTGGGGAAAACTCTGCTCTGATCTGTGCTCACCTGTGGACCCAAAACTAAGAGCTTGCTGGACAATAGGACCTAAGACCTAAGCTCTAACCATGTCCTTCAAATGCAATTCTAGAAGGTGGGAAATATTTGAAGACCCCACAGTCAGGAAAGCAGGATATGGGGTTGGTGCTCTGAGCCAGAGATCTACTGATGTCCCCTACATGGTGGCCAGAGGAGGGAGGCCACCTGCTCTGCTGCCCCCATCCCAGCAGCCGTGGAGGAGAGCACCTTCCCTAGTCAGTGCTGCCAGGTGTGCCTACAGCTTCCAGACACAGCCCTGAGGGCCGGCTCCCAGAGGGCTGTGTGCCCACGGCCTGTGGCGGCTGTTGGAAGCCACACACCCTGAGGACCCTGATCAGAAGTGGCCATGCAGTCCCAGGATGACTGGGACCCACGCTGTCCATCCCAGGTGGGCAGGTAGGCTCCCATCTCAGCTGTCACTCCCCTCTCCCAGGCTGTTGTCCTCTCCTTGGACAGTTTTTTTTTTTTTTTTTTTTTTTTTTGGACAGGGAGAGTGGATAGTGAGAGAGAGAGAGACAGAGAGAAAGGTCTTCCTTTGCCGTTGGTTCACCCTCCAATGGCCGCTGCGGCTGGCGCGCTGCGGCCAGTGCACCACGCTGATCCAATGGCAGGAGCCAGGTGCTTTTCCTGGTCTCCCATGGGGTGCAGGGCCCAAGCACCTGGGCCATCCTCCACTGCACTCCCTGGCCACAGCAGAGAGCTGGCCTGGAAGAGGGGCAACCGGGACAGAATCAGGCACCCCAACCGGGACTAGAACCCAGTGTGCCGGCGCCGCTAGGCGGAGGATTAGCCTAGTGAGCTGCGGCGCCGGCCGCTTAGACAGTTCTTGTCTGGATTTTCTGGCAGCCTCTGGACTCAAAACCTGTCACCATCTCTCAAGGGGCTTCTCTAGCCATCTTCAGGCCTCACTGAGTTCCTGTCCTTGAATCCTTTAGCCCTGGAGAGCTCCAATGACACACTTTTGCGGTTAATTACACATCCTCTCATCTAGCTCCTGGTCATCATAGTGTGCTAACTGTGCTTCCCAAACCAGGCTGCATTGCCTTGAAGAAAGGAAAGCTGTCCTTTTCATTGATTGATTGATTATTTGAGAGGTAGAGAGACAAAGAGAGCTCCCATTCGCCAGGCCAATCCTCAAATGGTTGCAATGACCAAGACTAGGCCAAGGCCAAAGCCAGGAGATGGGAACTCAATCCAGGTCTCCCACATGAGTGGCAGAGACCCAGTTATTTGAGCCATCACTTGCTGCCCCCCCAGGATCTGCACTGGCAGCAAACAAGAGTCAGGAGCTGGAGATGGGAATGGAACCCATGCACTCTGATAGGGGTCACAGGCATCTTAACCAGCATCTTAACCGCCAGGCCAAACGCCTTCCCCTAAGCTGCCCTTTCTATGAGTGATGCCACCACACACAAAGCTGAGCAAACGGCACGCACTCAATAAACAAACTTTGATGGATTCGCTTTGGGTGACCATCAGGACCTCACTGTTTTCCCAAGAACAACTTCCGTTCTTTACAAGTAAGTCCTGAGTGAGACGCACTGGGGTCTTGCTCCAGCTCTCCCAGGGAAGTTTCCAGTTCAGAAACAAGTTCATAACCAGTTCCTTCTAGATTGGACTCAGAGTCAGAAGCACTGACTCCATGTTCTTTAAATCTTTTTTTTTTTTTTTTTTTTGACAGACAGAGTTAGTGAGAGAGAGAGACAGAGAAAGATCTTCCTTTTCCATTGGTTCACCCCCAAAGTGGCCTCTACGGCCGGTGCGCTGCGCCGATCCGAAGCCAGGAGCCAGGTGCTTCCTCCTGGTCTCCCATACGGGTGCAGGGCCCAAGTACTTGGGCCATCCTCCACTGCACTTCCGGGTCACAGCAGAGAGCTGGACTGGAAGAGGAGCAACCAGGACAGAATTCGGCGCCCCAACTGGGACTAGAACCCGGTGTGCCGGCGCCACATGCAGAGGATTAGCCTAGTGAGCCGCGGCGCCGGCCATTCTTTAAATCTTATAAATTTCTCTTGTAGCCTGTAGCTTCCATAGACGTTAAAATGATGACACTGATGGTGATGAGCACATTGCCTGTGTGTCATGCCAAGCACTTCATAGGCATTAACTCATTCAATCCTCAGGTCACGGTTATAAGTAGGCAACAACAGGGATCCCCATTTTATAAAAGATGAAACTGAGGCTTAGAGGGTGAGTCCCTTGTCTCCTTAGTGGGCCAAAGAGCCCCAAGATGACCAAAAGGGAAGCTACAAAATCTTTCCTGGGGCCCCTGGGTTAAGACGCTGCCTACAATGCCAGCATCTCATATGGGTGCTGGTTCAAGCCCTGGTGCGCTACTTCTGATCCAGCTCCTTACTAATGCTCATGAGAAAGCAGCAGAATATGTCCCAAGCACTTGAGTCCTTGCACCTACCCTGAGAGATACAGATAAAATTCCTGGTTCCTGGTTTCAGCCTGCTCCAGCCCTGGCCATTGAAGCCATTTAGGGAGTGAACCAGCAGATGGAAGATCCTCTCTCTCTCTCTCTCTGCCTCACCCTTTCTGTAATTCTGCCTTTCAAATAAACAAAATATTTTTAAGAATCTTCTTTCCCAGAAAATGAGGGCCGAGTCTTCCTTTCCCAGGGGTTTCTGAATCTGGCCGATTACCCAAATCATCTTCAGGGACGCTTTCATAACAATTAGAATAAAAGATTCCACATCCCCATCCCCAGAGATTGCTCTTCAGTGAATCCGGGGGGGGGGGGGGGGGGGGGATCTGTACCTTCTCAAAGAGCACCAGGGGACTCCAGTGGTCTTTAAGGATTGAGAAGCACCGGCCTCACGCGTGCTTCTTTGTCCACAGGCCCTGAATTAGAACAAGGCTGCACCAGAGGGGAGATCTCAAGCCAACATTTACTGAATACCTAGCAAGCCGGAAACGAGAAACAGCTGGTCAGCACACCAGCCCTCCCCGAACACACGGGAAAATAGATTTCATTGAGCCCAGTGGGCCTCAACCCTGGTGTACATTGGAATCACTCAGGGAACTTAAATTAAAAAAAGAGACAAAAAACACCTGACATGCAGGGAGTATGGGTAGAGCAAGGGAAGGGGGCCCAGGCCCCCCACATCTGTGGTTTTAGGTTTCCCTGGTGATTCTAACTTGTAGCTCATAAACTTGTCCATGTAGGATGAAAGACTCTGGCCATTCAACCTTGGCCTTTGACAACTCCTTTCTCGAATAAACAAAGCAAGTAGGGACTCTCCTTAAGGGCTCCGGCTTATTTTAAAATGAAAAACACTAAACTGTTTTAATAACCTCAGTAGCTTGGTTCAGCCCCATCGGGAAAGGGAAACCGAACGTGTGTCCCAGCACACACTCCAAGTCCCCGAGAGATAGTCACATCTGCTAAGTCAGTTTGAGCACGCTGTCCTGTCCTGCAAGAACTGATGACCAGACACAGCAGGGCCAAGGCCAAGAGGGACTTCAGAGAACCCTGGGTGGGTCAGCTGTGGTCAGAGCAGGGGAACCGACCTTCCAGGGGCCACAAGGATCTCGTGGTGACCCCAGGACCCGACCCTGGCAGGACTGTGGTCTAGCAGTAGTTAATGTGAGAGCCCTAGCATGATGCTACCTTTTGCTTTTCAAAGACAGGGGGCACAAATGAATACTGTGGGGTCACTGCAACCTCCATGTGGACTTACGACACTGGCACTGGCACTGTAAAACACCCCTGATGAGCACTTGTCCCAAGGCAGGCACCATGCTCCTTCCCAGAAGCTTCTCTTCGACTGAAGCATCCCAGCAGCCCAGTGAGCAGCAGGAAGTACTGTTCCTCTGCCTCAAATGGGTGAACAGAGGCTTTGAGGAGCTAAGTCCCCAGAACCTGAACTGAACTGTGTGGCTCTGAGGGCTTCTCCATAAACACTGTGTCACACTCTGTCCCTCAGATGTTAGACACCAGAGAACCAGGAAGAGGGGCTATGTGGGGAAGATATAAAGACCCCTAAAACAGAAAAGACAGCCTCCTTCAGTCACCTTTCTTACTTCTTGCTTTGCTTATCTGTTTATTTGTGTTTCCTATGTACATGTGTGTTTTCTTGGTGAGAACTGGAGTGCCATAACACATCTATCCAACTGTTAAAAACATACAGGTATACACATATTATATAAGAGGGTGTCATCAAAACGTTTGTGGAAAATGCATATTATGACCAAACAATATGTAGATTTCTGAAAAAAAATTCACCCAAATAAATGTATCTTTTAATTCCATTGTCTGTGAGCCTTCTGAAGTCTTCTTGTACACACATATGTGACTGGTTAGATGTATCTATCAGCAGCTACACTACACAGAGGACAGGACCCGAGATTCTCACAAAGGTACAACCTGAATGACTGCTGTTCCAATATCACTCATAAAATCCCCACGTGGCCATGAGCCTCAGCGATGGTGGGGAAGGGTCTCCTGGGCATCTCTCTCGGCTCGCCCCTCCTCTTAGGAGGCAAAGCCAGCAGCCCATTTCCTGAAACAACCCAGCAGCTCTCAGAGGAATTAAAACAACAGCAGGAGGAACAGCATTAGTGGATCAGGCCAGTATCCCTGCCACTAATGGCCACTTTCTGATTCTGCCAATGACTTCCTATTTGTCAATGCCCTCCTGGTGCAGGGACAACGCCTCTCCAAGTCCAGTCAACGCTGTGGCTGAAACAATCAGCTGTAAATGCTGCTGTCTTCAGGACGGCAGCTCCCTGCAGTGGTGATCCCCACAGGTTATGTGTGCCCAGTCCCTAGAGACGATGACAACAGGAACTCGGGCCCACAGGGAGCAGAACTCAGGAAGCTTTCTCAGGCTTCTCAGATTCTGGCACAGTCAGAACTGGCTTCTGTGGTGAGCCATCCGCTCCACTCTCCTCCCCTCCTCCCTCTTATCACGGATATTCATCTCCCACAAAGTAATGGAGGGCGTCCAAGGCATGACCCAGGCCACATGTGATCAAGAAAAGTCGGATTTCTAAGCCCTTCTCCTCCCCTCCGCTGTTCTGTGGGTTTATCTGACCTGTGATGAAGAGATTCTGATAAAGGTGCTGGCGAGTGCAGGTTTTCTCTTTGGCTGCAAGATGATGGGATAGTGGGAGCAAAGCACAGCGATGATGGTGGGATTCAGGCAGTGGGTGCCTACGAGGAAGAGATGTCCACCTCATGCAGATGGACGTTTCCTTGTGGGTGGACACACACCACCTGGGGGCTCATTATATCCATTTGTATCCTTGTAACCCTGGTTCCCTTCCCCCTTTCTTCACTCCTTGGTTCTATGGCACAGGATTTAAGCAGTTTTCAGTGTGAGAGAGCCCCTAAGGCAGGAATTACGTGGTGTTGGTGCAGGGGGGCAGGGATGTTGTGGGGGGAATATCCTAAAAGCAGAAGAGAATATTCTAAAAGCAGCTCCAAATATTCCTTTGGATTGACCATGGAAGGCAGAGAAAAGCTAGGCCTACACCCCTTTTTAAAAATATTTATTTATTTGAAAGGCAGAGTGACAGAGAATGCTGGTTCACTCTCCAAATGGCTGATAGGGTCAGGGCTGGGCCAGGCTGAAGCCAGCATCAAGGAATTCCATTCTGGGTCTCCTACAGGGGTGGCAGGGGTCCAAGCACTCAGGCCCTCTTCTGCTGCTTTCTCAGGCACATTGTCAGGGAGCGGCCAGGACTGAAACCAGTACTTGATATAGGACACCAGCAATGCAGGTGGCAGCTTAGCTCACTGCACACTTAGCTCACAATGCTGGCCTCTCTACCCCTCTTTGGGCCCCAGCAATCTTTCTCCAGCCTCCTACTTGTCCCAGAGTGGAGCTACAAATTATTTTGGACTAGCTAAGTATCCACAGGATACAAAAAAATAGAAACCGATATCAAGGTGAAGTTTTTCCTGAATAGCAAATGCCTTTGTCACCTCTGACCTGTCTTTTGGACCTGGGAAGAAGGACAAATAGAGAAGCTTCAACCCCTCTGGGCTGGCGGGGATCTAGGTTCCTTTGTCTGTAGGGTGCAGATTCCCTGACTTCCACATTTTGCAGGCAAGAGACTGAGCCTCATAACCATTAGGGCAGAGCAGTGATCACGTCCCCTCCCATTAGCATGGATAAACATTTGTGCTCACTCATCATCTGTCAACAGCTCTCTTTCCCCACTCCCTTTTCATTTTTCCATCTCTACTCCAAGGCACAGGGCACAAGTCATCCATTTTTATGACACCTGCTGAGCAACCTCATTTTTCTGACCACTCTGGCATGTGACATCCCTTCCAGTCTCTTTGCTTCTTACCAAGGCTGCTCTCACGTTAGAGAGGCAGGCAAAACCCAACCACAGGAATAAGGAGGCAACACAGGCACCAGAACAAAGCAGCAGAAAAGCATCCTGTAATAAACGATAGGAGATGCGGAGAGGACCCACGTGGAGAGCTTAGAGGTGGGCTTAAGAGAGTCAGAACACTGTCCCACTTCCAGACCTGCCACTTACTAGCATGTGACTAGGACAAGGTGTGTCACTTCTCAGTCTCATCTGCAAATGGATATAATACCAGACCATGGGGGTGGTGCCCCTAATCCAAACATAGAGTGACCACAGAGCCTAGCACCGTGCCTGATTGTGGCAATGAATAAATGGCAGATCTTATTACTACTTTTATATGCTGACCCCTTCAGCTGGGCCAGATTCATTAACATCTACACACGTCACTGAACAACTATCATCTTTAAGGAATTCTGGGAATACAGGGAGACACAAGAAAATTCCCTGCCTACCAAAAAGCAATAGGGGTACACACACATGCACACTCGCCATGTGCCAAAGCCGTGTGCAGGAAGGGCTGCTGTAGCGGGTGGCTGCAGAGGGCTTCATGAAGGAGACCTGGTTTGAATGAAACCTTGAAAGACAGAGGGGAGAGGCATTTAGATGGGGGTGATAGGTGAGAAGGGTATGATATGAACAAGAAATGACACATCAATCAGCATGGTCATTTGGGGGGATTCCTGAAAGAAAGCAGCGGGGATAGGTATGAGAAGATAGCGAAGGGCCACCTGTCAAATTAAGGAAGTTTACCATCTAGGCTTCAAGTCACTTGGGAAACTTTTTAAAAGGCATTCAAGAGCAAAGAGGGGGGCTGGCGCTGTGGCACAGCGGGTTAACGCCCTGGCCAGAAGCGCTGCCATCCCATATGGGCGCCAGTTCGAGACCCGGCTGCTCCACTTCCAATCCAGCTCTCTGCTATGGTCTGGGAAAGCAGTAGAAGATGGTCCAAGTCCTTGGGTCCCTGCACCCATGTGGGAGACCTAGAAGAAACTCCTGGCTCCTGGCTTCAGATCAGCATAGCTCCAGCCATTGCAGCGAATTGGGGAGTGAACCATCGGATGGAAGACCGACCTTTCTATCTCTACCTCTCCTCTCTCTGTGTAACTCTTTCAAATAAAATAAATAAATCTTAAAAAAAAAAAGGAAAGAAAAAAGAGGGGTTTAAGAGGAAGACGACGGCAGAAGCATGAGTGAATGACAGGCTGCTGGGGGGAGGGAGCTCTGATAGCTCAGATCCAGAGGACAGCGTCCAAAAGGGAAAATGAGGTGGGGCTCAGATGGGAGACAAATGCCAAATGAACCCCTTCCCTAGGAACGTTTGAGCCAGAACCACAAGCACAGCCATCGCTCCCTTAACCATGGAGACTACGCTGACGAGCACATGTGACACACTGACTGGCGGGTGCACACATGCACGCAGACTGCCCAGCCTTCCCCTTGCTGGGTTCCCTGCTTGGTCACTGGTGGAAGTTGTCCCCATGACTTGTCTGGGACAGCATGACCGACAATGCGTCTGCAATCCCAGCAGCTGCCAGAGGTGCCCCATAGTAGGGGGCATCCGTCATGGTAACTAGCAAAGCCACTGTCACCAGCAGCCCTTTTGGACCTCCCGGGCGTGGGAGGCACAAGTTCCACCCAGGCCGCAGGGCTTCTCCGCTTCTCAGCCCCGCTGGCCTTCCTCAAGCTCTGTGTTGGGCTTCAGTGGCGCTCATGGAGGGGATCTTTCCACTTCCACAGAGTCACTTCTGTGTCACAGTGGCTTTCTGTCTCTCTCGCCAGACCTGTGGCGAGGGCTCCCTGACCAGCCTTCCTGTCCACTCTTCCTCCTGCCCCTACTGTCGACCTTTCCACAGCTCCCCAGGGCACCCCCAACTGTCTCCCTGGGTCCCTATCAGGACGTTCAAGGACATCTCTAGTGTCATACACACCCCACTTTACTCTATGCACTTCCTTCTTATTACCGCTGTCTAAATTCTGCCATCCATCAAGACACAGCTCCAACAAGAGTCCCTGTCGAGCTCTCCCTTCCCATGTCACGCAACAAACACTCCCTCTGCCCTAACTGGTCAACAGCTGCTCTTCAATAGTATCTTCTCAACCGCTATTTGATTTTAAATTGCATGAAGACTATAGCTTCATATCAACTTGAATGTCCAACCACCAGATGGACGGTGAACACTCTTATGTCCATGGTTAATTCAAAAAGTTCATGAAAAATGGAAGTAAAAGGTAAATTTATTTTGGTATAAAAAAGAATTTTGAAATCCATGCATAATTTTTCATAATATGCATTTTCACGAATGTTTTAGAGACCCCTTTAATGCATGAATTTCAAAAATATTTTGTACCAAAATAAACTTATCTTTTAATTTCATTTTCCAGCAACTTTTGGAAGTACCTTCAGATGGCCAGGGTTATGCCTTGAATTACTTTGCATGATTAGCACCTGATGATGGCTGGTTCATACTATTAGACAGTTAGCAAACAGTTAAATTAATATATTAGTACAAAAGAGTACTCACTATTAGGGTTACTATAAGAGGTCATCATCACCTTGAGAAAAAGTGAAAAATTATATTCTAACAGAATCTAGAAGCTGCTGTAATCTATTAGCCATTCACCAAACACCCATTATTCACTACATTCAGACACTCTTCTAGGTTCTGGTAGGGATCTGAAACAATGAGGATATAACTGGTTTGAACACTAAAGTGCATATCAAAGACAGCAAAGAAGCCGAAGCAGGCAACTCTGAAGGTCAAACCCTGGAAGACTCGAGTTGTTGAAGGCACTCGTAGAATTAAGGAGTGAAAAATATTAATTATCCCAACACTAATTAGGCATCTTAGACACATGGTTCATTCCAGTACCTGCAGCTAGGACCACACTTAGGCCGTCTTATCAGAATCACTTGTATTTATAAAAGCTTAGTGGTAATAAGCCAACACCGTCTTACCTCAGTCTGGAGCGGCCGGCTCATGGTTACTTTGGCACACTCATGCTACAGTCTGAGCCCATTTCTTCCACTTTTGGTTTTCAAAAGACACTGAAGGCATCACTTAGGCAGTGCCACTCCACGGTCAGCATGCCTGGGCATGGAGGGGCAGCGAGCCAACTGGTCCACCTGACGTTCCACACAGGCACACAGGTACCCAGATGCTGCCGGCCTTCTCCCCATCCACTCCCTCCCCCTCCCCCAAGCCTGAAATGCACCGCCAAGCCCTTGATTTTATAAGAGCGAGAAACACATGCAAGTATCCGTGCCTGGGCATCTACCAGGGAAGACATAAGTAAGCTGCAGAGGGAAGTGGAATTTCCTGGGTTGCCAAAGGCTTACAAAACTAATAAGTACACCTGAAACTAAAGGAAAAGAAGCAATTATAGGAGCTCATTAGCAGTGCACCTTCACACAAGCACGCGGGCCCCCAGCAGCACTCCCTTGGGCCTGGCGCTGCAGGGCAGAGATGAAATGGAATGAGAATGGCAGGAAGAGACGCGAACACCACGTTCCCAAGTGGACCTTCACACGGTCTGCCCAATGGGCGCAGATATTTGAGAACCAAGCAATCTGCAGGCCCCTGGAAGAAGGCAGCTTTGTCTGGGTTTTCTCACTGCCTTCCCCTCCTGCCCCGCTCACCTTCCTCTGCACATCCTTTGTGCTGATGGGCCCCTCAACCCCTCCAGCCCGTTCACTTTGGCTGCTATCATACCCCAGTGCCCACACAGTAGACAGTTGGCAAGTCTTTGCTTGTTGAATACACAAGACTATGGACAGGGTCAACAACTTGGCCAAGGTCACACAGCAGTAAGTGCTGGAAGTTTCCAATATGGGCTGTCTGGTTCCCACAGCCATCTCTTGACCTCTCCGCTGGACAGGGTGACTGGGGTGATAAATGGCAGCCAATCTGACTCTTCCAGACGCTGCAGAATACCTGTAAACGTGTTCTCTTCATGACAGGTGGAATGTGCACAGAACTGAACCATCACCTTAATGAGCAGCTGCGTCCAACTAAACACATGTGTGCTTCCTTCTCTAGTCTCCCGCAAAGGAGGGCCCTGTCCTGGGGGGCCATCGTTTGCTTCACTATTGCATAGTTTAGCCAGGCGTGTCTCCTCAACTCTGTCTGAAGAACAAGCTCCTTTGCTTTATTTGGCTTCCCAAGGAGCCAGCGCAAGGCCTGGCTCTCAGAAGTGCTCACAGATGTCTGCCAATTGATCTCCCCCAGTTCCACTCCCAGTGATGCTCTCATGGGGGTCTCCCACCGAGCAGGTGTGAAGCTGGGCAGGTCATCCGACCCAGCAGAACAAGAAGGAGCCCAAATGGTCCTTTCCTGCCTTCTTGGATGGAAAACTGTTTCTAAAAGGAAATCTCAAAGTGACATGTGGCACAACTGCCTCATGGGCACCCCCCTCCTGCTGGCCCCCTGGGGATTTCTGGAAAAGACTTTCCTCTGCATGTGAGCCTCTGCTCCCTGTAGTACTCAGGGGTACGCTCTTGGCAAAGGGCCTGACTGCAGAGGGTTGCTTACATTCACCTCTCTTGCTTCTTGGGAGGGACACAGCAAGTGGCCCAGACAGGGCGCTTCCAAGCGCTGCCATTCATAAGTTGCTTCCAGCTCCGTTCTCCACTGTGGATGCTTCTGTGACAAGTTTTAATAAAACTATATTTATGCTGAACACAAGACCAAACAAAACCTCCAGACTCGCACTTCCTATTTACAAACATCTCAATCTGAAATAATCAAAACAGTTGCAAAACTACCAGTTACCTTCCTTTCCTGCTGCTCCCTGGTGGCCCACCCAACAAGGAGCCAAATCCAGAAAGAGTCTGTAGTTGCAAGAAACCACCACTAGGTGGTGCAGGCAAATTCCTCGCTGAGGCTCCAGGACAGGACTGGAGCAGGTAAGCCCAGGGCCTGTGCGCCACTCTGGTTGTTTTACTGCTGTTTCTGGATTCCCACGACCCCTCATGGAGAGACTGCTCCATTTCCAAACAACTTTTGGGAGGTTTCAAAAGAAGGGCTTTTTTATTATTTTGTCTTTTTTTTTCCTTTTTAATCAGAGTTATAGAGAGGGAGAGACAGAGAGAGATCTGCCATCCACTGGTTCAACTACCCAGATGGCCATAACAGCAGGGGCTGGGCCAGACCAAAGCCAGAAGCCAGGAGCTTCTTCCAGGTCCCCCACATGGGTAGCAGAGACCCAAGTACTTGGATCATCTTCTGCTTCTTTTCCCAGGCCAGTAGCAGGGAGCTGGATAGGAAATGGAGCAGCCAGTACACAAATCAGTAATCAGCAACCTTATGGGATGCCAGCAGTGCAGGTGGCAACTGCTATACCACATACAGCATATCAAAGTGCCTGACTTCAAGGCCCCGCTCCTTCTCCAATCCAACTTCCTGCTAATGTGGCAGCAGGTGATGGTGAAAGTAGTTGAGCCCTTGGGGCTGGCTTCGTGGTGCAATGAGTTGAACCTCATTGTGCTATACCACAACACTGGCCCCAATTATTTTGTCTTATCAAGGGTTAACAATTCCATGGCCCCTATGCACCAGACACATTGGTATGTACTTTACATACTTTTAATCCATACAACACTATTATGTGTTATGGCCTCATATTACTAAGAGACAGCAAGTCTGCAGACTACTACCCATGCCAGAAACCACCACCAGTTTTCTTGGATGGGCTGACTGGATGATTCTTGGCATTTGAAAAAGAGAAGGGAGTGACATCTTAAAGCCATCACAAAGGCGTCCCCATGTCCCAGAGATCCTGTAACCAGCACTAATGACGCCGGAAGTTCCATTCCTTTAACGCATCTCAGGCCCCATGAGAGGTCTGACCTCTCCAGAAAGGCCCGCCCACCCTCCCACCCCCACATGCCCTTGACTCTGCTCTGCTCAGCTGCCTGACACCAACTGGACCAGCCCTGGCCCCACAGGGAGGGATCCTGGGTCGGCCTTCCCTGAGCACGCTTCTGTCCTACAGATCAGGCACCAGCTCTTCGGGGCGCTCTCCAAGACAGCCCGACTAATCCTCTCCCTGCAGAATTCCTTTCCTCACTGTGGTCACCATCCAGGACTGCATGGCGGGGGCAGGACGTCCCTGACACAGATCACCTTCTTCTACCAGAGAGGGTGTTTTCTCTGCATCCAACCAGCACTTTCTCCCTCAGTCTTTTATTAATTATTATTAATTTACTTGAAAGGCAGAGACACAGAGAGACAAGCAGAGAGATGTCCCATCCACTGGTTCACTCCCCAAATGCCCATAAAGACTGAAGCTGGGCCAGGTTGAAGCCAGATGCCTGGAACTCAAATTGATATGGGTGACAGGGACTCAACTACTTTTTTTGTTTTTAAAGATTTTTTAATTTTTTTTTTTTTTTGAGAGGTAGAGTTATAGACAATGAGAGGGAGAGGCAGAGAGAAAGGTCTTCCTTCCATTGGTTCACTCCCCAGATGGCCATAATCGCCGGAGCTGTACCAATCAGAAGCCAGGAGCCAGGTGCTTCTTCCCAGTTTCCCATGTGGGTGCAGTGGCCCTTGGGCCATCTTCCACTGCTTTCCCAGGCCACAGCAGAGAGCTGGATTGGAAGAGGGGCAGCTGGGAATTGAACCGGAACCCAGTAGTATGCTGGTGCCACAGGCAGAGGTTCAACTCATTGCATCACGGAGCCAGCCCCAGGGGCTCAACTACTTTCACCATCACCTGCTGCCACATTAGCAGGAAGTTGGATTGGAGAAGGAGTGGGGCCTTGAACTCAGGCACTCTGATATGGGATGCAGTATCCTAACAGCATCTTAACTGCTGCACCAAATCTCTACTGCCTCCCTCATGCTCATGTTTATCCTCCAAGGTATCTGCTCCAAGGACTCACCTGTGGGACCACCACCCCGCAGGCCTTCTCAGAGGGAGTCTCAAAGCATGCACCTGCCCTGCTGAGCCCAGGGAGACGGAGAGGACAGTGCCCCACCATTGTCCCTTTCCTGATGCCCTTGGCTGTGCCCCACCCCCAGCCCCCCACTGCCTGGACATCTGCTGAGTGGGGCAGGTGCTGTCCAGAAGGCTCTCGTTTGATGCTGATTCTCCACCTGTCCACGCTTACCCACCTGCAGACTTCAGCTCTGCTGGGCCAATTAAAGTATTAACTCTTCAGAGTGAGGGCAGCTGGCCGTTAAGTGCATAAGAACTTTGCCTGAATTAGCTTCATTTTTCAAAAGGTGAAGTCAAAGAAATATGAGGACAATTCCAAAAGTTCATGGAAAATACAATGAAAAGGTTATTTGGGTGTAAAAATTTTCCAGATCCACGCTCGCTGTTCTTGTAGTACACATTTTTCCATGAACTTTTTGAAGACCCTCTCATACTCAGCTGGGCATCAGGAAAGCATGTTTCCCGTGCGAGCTTTCTTGCTAATTAGCTGCGTGGTTTTGGAGAAGCTTTTTAACCTCTCTGGCTTCGGTACTTCTGTGTTTAAAATAAGAGCATAGGACCAGGTGGCCCTCCAAAGACAAATCTCCAGTAAATCTTTGTGACTTGATACTCATTTCTCTCACCAGCAGACAGTAACTTGAGCTAAATGAGGGTGAACATGTACATGGCAAAACAGGAAAGCTGTTTTTCTGAAAACACAGAAAACCAGAAAGCCTGGGCTTGACCACGTAGGATGCTAAACGTCATTTCAGAGCTCCGTGTCTCCAGCGTGCTCTCAGAAGCACCCTGGCCCACTGCACCTATGGCAGCGACAGGTTTGTCACATGACATCCTGATACACTTGCATCCTCTGGCAGTACAGAAATCACAGCGGGCAGGGGCAGCGGTTGGCTCATCTAGCGCTGCAGCCCGTGAGCCTGCATCCCAGCACACTGTAGTGACTCAGGAAGCGTCTGTTCCACGGCACAGATCTGACGGACTGAGAACACCAGAGACCAGGCAGGCAGCACAGGCTTATCAGATTCCGCAGCCCCCGTCTACTCCTGCCCTGTAGATTCTTATAGGATATTGTACTTCCGGTTGTCCCAACAGTGAGCTCTATCCAACAGGGTCACCTCTGGAGGTGACTGGTTCCCCTGCCCCGGCTGTCCTTCTCTGAGCAGGCCGGCAAGCTGAGGATGACAACTGGGCACCAAACTCACAGCTATATCCTCTCGAAGACACACAACTGCCTTTTGGGCCGTGTGGCTTTCCTTCTGACTCCGTTTTCAGGCACTAAAGCCCAGACTCTCACGCCCTCCTTCTGTGCCGTCTGCACCCCGAGGTTGTGTGCGAGGAGCCCCACGTTGCTCCGGAAGCTCTTGGCTCCCGCAGCTCCGCTCACCGCCTGGGGGCTGTATTCCTCATATGGTATGTGTTTGGTGCCTAATTAAGCAAAGGCATCGGATTTCAAGGAAGGCCTAGTTCTTCCAGCACAGCCCACTTGGCACAGGGGAACCCTCCTAGCCGGGCTGGCAACCTGAGCTCGTGGCGTTTCTGAAAGCTTACGGCAGACTATGGTGGAGAACAGACTTGTCATTCAAATCTGCCTTCCTCTCCATGTGTCCCTGTTTCCCTCCTAACACACATTTTGGCTGCTAGCAGTGGCAGCTCCAGCAACGAAGGCTGCGCTGTAGGAACCCGTCAGCAGGGGCTGCCGGAGTGGCTGGGAGTGGCGTGGTGCTAAACGTGCCCGCTCTTCCTCACGACCTTACAGAGGGCTGAGTGGTCCTGGGGGAGACTAGACAGATGGGACGCACAGGCCCTCCATGGACACGGTGCAAGGACGAGTTCTCAGCCCCGCCCCCTAAGTGGATGGAAAGAGCCATCCCTGAGGACCGTGGAACACAGCTGCGGTCAGGGAACAGATGCAGTCACAGAAAAGCTGGCTCAAAAGGAATGGAAGACATCCTTGGTGGGAAGATGCGGGAAGGGCCCCTCTGGGGTGCAGTCAGCCTACTGCAGAGCGACTAACTCTGCTGGCCAGGCTGCCGGGGCCGGCTGGCTGATGGGCTTCTGAGCTGACCGAGCAGGCAGAATTTGCACCTGGGTCTCCAAACGCCAAAGTGAGGGAAATAAGACATCATGACATATTTAGCAAGAAATCACCAGACCTCGGAGGGAAGCTGGCTGGGCAGGGACTGGAGGCTTAGGGCAAATGGCATTGCCATCAGCAGTCTGTTGCACCTGCATACCAGCTCAAGGCAAAGCGTGGCGGGGAGACGAGACGCAGAGGTCACTCACTTCTCAAGAGGACGAGGGAAGGGAAAATAACTGGGCCCCCCCTGGGCAAGGGTCATCGACACCAGTCAGCCACACAAGGCACACAGGAACCAGCTTCAAACTCTGGGTTGTAGCTCCAGGACACTAGAATAAACACCTGCTAGAACTTCCATGGGGCTCCTGTGAGAAACGGAGGACATCACCTATCTCTGCATGGCAGATGTCAGCACCTAAGACTCATTCCTTTGGGACAGTGATAAAATCCCTCAGCCGCAAGCATCACTCAGTAAGAGAGGAGCACAGCCAAGGTCTTGGAGCGAGGGAGTGCCCTGACCACATTTCCCTCTCTAAGAGCCCTGACACCCAGGTGATAGCATTATTTGGTTCCTGCTTTGGTTCTCCCCCGCCAGACAACCTCCAGCCAGTAAGCCCTCCCCAGCTTCATGCCTGGCACACAATCCACAACTGAGCAACAGGAGCTGTCAATGAACTCGTGGGCCTGTTCCTCAATCACAGAGAGGGATCTGGAAGCCACGGCTACTGCAAAAGGGCTCCCTCTTGGGTCTTCTGCAGATCCTGTGTGTGGACAAAGGATGCTGCTCCTTCCTCCTAAGGTCCATTACAAAGGAATAGGGCAGAACCCCAGAAAATCATAGCTCTTGGTTCTTGCTCCCTTCTCATGCAAACAACCAAAGTCCTTTCGCAGGCCTAGGGGAGTGCTTTTGTTCCTAATTTTAAAATACATTTTCTAAAATTTATTTTCATTTTCTTTTTCATTTTCTTTGAAAGACAGAGCATAATACAGATGGAGAGGGATCTTCCATCCACTGGTTTACTCTCCAAATGCCCACAATAGCCAGCGATGGGCCAGGCCAAAGCCAGGAGCCCAGAACTCACTTTGGGTCTCAAGTGGATAGCAGGGATCCAAGTACATAACCCTAAGCCACCTCCCAGGGTGCAATAGCAGGAAATAGGCTCACAGGTATGGAAGCCAGGACTTGAATCAGGCACTCCAGTATGAGAAGCAGGCATTCCACGGGGAATCTTAACTACTGTGCCAATGCCTGTCCCCGCGATGAGCCTTGACATTAACTCTCAAGGGAAATAAAATGGGCCAGTCTAGGTTCAAAGCTTTTTGCAAAGAAAAGGACAAGCAAAACCAGAAATGTCCAGGTACAAATTAGTAGTTAGCTCTGGGTGGCTCTAGTTATTCCAGTAAGTCCAGCTGTCATCCCCAATTCACACAGGCAACAAATGGTGGCATGCAAAGACAGGCCATGGGGCCAGGTACCCTTAATTTTGGTAGAGTCCAGCCCTGGGAAACCTCTCCAGGCCTCAGCCCCTGTCCTGTAAAATGAGGGCCCATGAGTCTCTAACAGGTGATGATTTCAAATATGACAAACGCTGGGAAGATATTCAATTTGAAAAGCTCCACCCTCTGCCACCACTGAACTCCACCACCAGTGTGTTATTCCTTGGACTAGTAAATTAAACCCCTGAGCAGGGCTGCACCAGCCTCCGTCTGAATGAGCACGGTGGGAGCCGGCTGAAAAACAAGGACCAAAGGCGTGGTGAGGGCAGATCATGAGATGGGGTTGCAGGGACTGGAGGAGGGAGGGCAGGTGGAGACCAGGAACATAGACAGTGAGGCTTGGCTACACCTCTGCCTCAAGCACCCCAGCACTCATGGACCAGCCGGACCCACTCCTGGGGTGAGGAGTCAGAGAACAGAGCTCCTGAGCACCAGGGAAAGGAAGCTGGTGACTCGCCCCGCCGCCCCCACCTGCGCAAGTGTCCTAACCAGGAGTCTGTTGGTAAACGACTGAACAACCGGGGGGGGGGGGGGGGGGGGCCTAGGCAGACTCTGGCTGTAACCCCTGGGGCTTCATGGTGCCAGTGTTGCCACCATTGTCCACGCCCAGCTGTCAGGGGGGAGCCTGGACGCTGAGCTCACATGATGAGTTCCAGAAGCTCACTGGATCCAAGGAAGGGGTGATTCCTGTTAGGGACGTGAGCCGGGATGGAATGCAGAGGTGGAAAGCGAGTCTTGGAGGCCAGCTGCCGCCAGCACTTACTGGTTGTTATGCCCCTCCAGGAGAGGAAAGAGGCCAGGCACCACACAGGCTAGTCCAGGATGCTGTGGCCCTGCACACCTCAGGCCCCTCCCCAAGTGCTCCCAGCAGGGGGCAGCTGCACAAAGGACAAGGCCCTGCCCAGGCCTATTCTGTGACTACCAGGAGGAGATTTCAAAAAACTTGGGCATTTAGAGAATTCAGGCTCCCTGCCACCCCTTGGGCTTAGGGGCTGGGGGCCAAAGACCAGTCTGGTCTCATTGCCAAGCCATTAGGACAGGGAACAAAGCAAGGCCCCATAGAGCGCAGGGCCCAGAATTATGGTAAATTACAAAGGACACAATTGCTATTTGCATGAGTACGTGTCTGACAGTTGCACCACACTTTGGCAACCTGTTGGTTGTTTTTTTTTTTTCTTCACTTTGATCCTGGTTCAGTCGATTCTTCCCCTAAAAAGTTGACAACATGTACCCAGGCAGAGGGCCCCACCCTGGAGAAGAGTTCTGGGCTGTGCCCAAGGGCTCTGCCCTGCTCACCCCTGTCCCAGCCCCTCATGGGCTCTTCCTTTCAGCCCTCCTCTCATTCATTCCGTCTCGGCAGCCGCCTCTTGTGTAACTGAAACCACAAGAAACTTTGTTTGGCTTCTAATTCAGAAGAAATTCCAGTAACTCAGTTCCCGCTACTTAAAGAAAAAAAAAATCAGAGCTGTGCTCTAGAGAATTCCACTTTTCCCGCTGGCACAAATGTTCACTGCCCACAACCTCCCCACCCCACCCCCAACAAAAAAAATTGCCTTTCACTCCTACTCCCCAGCCTGCCCCTCATCCCGGGCTGAAACTCAAACATCTGAAATGCATCAGTCCCTGGGCATCCCTGGTGCTGCCGTCCCCAGCTCCTCCCACAGGCCAGGGACGAGGTGGGGGGTGGCCCACTCCTGCCCCACGGCGGCAGCCCAGCTAGTTGGGAGTGCTGGCAGATGTGCCTGGCTGGGCTCCCTCCTCGCCCTGTATCCTGCTCATTTTCCTTTTCAGCAAGCAGGAGCCCCAGGAAGCAGGTGATAAGATCTTCCAGCACTCAGCCCTCCTAACTTGGAAATAAGCATGGCCCAGGCCCTCCTGTCCTCCCACACAGGCCCAGCTCTGCCACCTCCTAACATCCATACCAACAGCTTCTGGCCTACATGAGTGTGTAACAGGCAGCTGTGGCCAAGTCACAAAGAAGGACCTTACTTTCTGTGAGCTAGGCTCTTTCTGGTCAAAGAAGAGCCCGAGGTTGGTTGACCCCTGGGTGCTTGTTCCAAATGTAGCATCCTGCATCCCCACCCCGGATGTCCTCAATCAGAAGATTCCCTGGGCAAGTCTGCAGCATAGTAAACCTTGAGAAGCACTGACTACGAGCTAGTAACAGTTCAGTTCAACAGACACTGGCTGCGCAGCTGCCTTGCGCCAGGCCCTGTGCTTGGAGCTGAGATCACGGAATTAATGCCTCTTCTGGTGAACACACAGAAGAGACTGGCACAGCAATGACACGCTGTCCCCATGGGCTGCTGTGGGCACAGTGTGAGGGCCCCATGGTCTTCCTTCATGAAGGTCAAAGATCTAACTTGTCCTAAATCAAAGCTTATGAATTCAGATACTTCCATGACCTGCATTTTCAGTAGCATTCTGCAGCTCATGTTGGCTGGCTACCCAAACTCCCTCCTATTCACTTCTCTTCTGCCCTTTCCGCTATAAAGAGTGGGCAAAGTAAGAGACTTTGTCAGCCTCTCTTGCATACTTGTAGCCTTCGTATCTCACAAAAAGTAGTTTCCAGAAGCACTAACATTCTCCAGAGTGAGGTCTACCAGATTCCAGGAAGGTCACCCACAGATTTCCCCTATTTGTGGACGGAGACTCTGGATGGGTTTTAAAATAATCCTTTGCAAACTAGGGATATCTGGCTAGGTTATTCTGAAGGAAAGGAAAGGAGCAGGCAGGCAGATTACGCATGGCCAAAAAAAAGAAAAGACGTGTAAATGGGAAGACCCAGCGATAGAAACCATACAAAATAAAAGGTGAAGGGAAAAGAATTCAGTAAAAGGAAAGAGCATCAGTGATTTGTTGGACAACTTTAAGAAGCCGAATATGTTCCCACAGGGATGGGTGTTGGGGGGGACAGAAAAAATCTGTAGGAATTATAGCCAGAAATTTACCAACTTTAACTAAAAGATACAAACCCATAGGCTCAAGACATTCAATGAATGCCAAACACTAGAAACATTAAAAAAAATTTTACATTAGAGTACATCATAATCAAATTGCTCCAAACCAGTAATAAAAAGAAAATGCCAAAAGTAGTCAGAGCATAAAGGTTCATTTACGTATTCTTGTTGGAAACCACATAAGCAAGAAGTCAGTGGAACAGCAGCTTTAAATTACCGAAAGAACAAACTGTCACCTCAGAATCCTATACTAAGTAAAATTATCTTTCAACGAGAAAGGTGAAAAATAGAGGCTCCTTTCCAGACACCAGCGGACTCACACCACAAGAAACTTTAGAGAGAGCCCTTTAAGCAGAGAGAAAACAACACGAGATGGAGATGTGGAAGGGCAAAAAGTGATGAAGAGTGCAGAAACGGTGACCAGTGGGTAAGTGCGAACATGCTTCCTTTAAAAGATAACTGACTGTGTCAACAAAACTCATAACAATGTGTTGTGAGGCTGATAACAATAGTAGCACACAGGGGGCAGGCATTTAGCTCAGGTGTTAAGACATGGATGCCCCCTTGCCATACTGAGTGCCTGGTTCAAGCCCCAGTTCAGTTCCAGATTCCAGCTCCATGCTAACCTGCATCCCGGGAGGCAGCAGTGATGGCTCAAGTACTTGGGTCCCTGACACCTAGGTGGGACACCTGGTTTGAGTTCCTAGGTCCCGGCTTCAGCCTAGCCCAGCCTCAGATATTGCAGGCTTTTGGGGAGTGAACCAGAGGATGATCTCCTCACTCTCTATTTCTGTCTCTGTCTTTTCCTCTCTGCCTTTCAAACAAATAGAAATAGATAAATAATTAAAATGTTAAGATAATACCAGAAAGGGCAGGATAGGAGATGTATAAATATATCATTGTAAAATCCCCATGCTATTTGTGAAGTGGTATAATAATAACTGAAAGTAAAAAATGATTATAATATAAGGTATACTATAAACCCTACAGCAACTGTTAAAATAATGAAACAAAACTTTAGCTAATAAGTCAACAAAAGAGATAAAGTAGAATGAAGAAACCTTCTCAGTTTTTCCAAAAGGAGGTGGAAAAAGAAGGAAAAGGAAACCTATGTTCCCTTTAGAAAAGGCTATGGGGCAAATGGGAAACAATAGCAAATGATTAACTTAAGCCAGGGCCAGCATCAGTCATCACTTTAAGTGAGCAAGAGCTGAAGATCCTCAGACTGAATCAAAGAGCAAAGCCCAACCATACGCTGCTTACAAGAAACCCACCCTAATATAAAGACACAAACAGGTTAGAAGTAATAGGATGGGGAAAGATACATCATACTAACACAAGCCAAAGGAAAACTGGAGTAGCTACGTTATTATCAGACAAAGTAAATTTAAGGGCAAAGAGTATCAGCTGGGATAAAGAAGGTCTTCCAGAGCACCTAACAATTCTAAATGTGTACGCTGTTATTCACACTTTAAAATACATAAAGCCAAGGGCCAGTCTTGTGGCATAATGAGTTAAGCTGCTGCCTGCAATGATGGCATTCCATATGGGCACTGGTTCAAATCCCAGCTGCTTCACTGCCAATCCAATTCCCTGTTAATGTACCTGGCAAAGCAGTGGAGGATGGCCAAAGTGCTTGGGCCCCTGCACCCATGTGGGAGACCCAGATGAAACTCCAGGCTCTTGGCCAGATCTTGAAAGATCTGTCTCTGTTTCTCCCCTTCTCTCTGTAACTCTGCTTTTCAAATAAAAATAAATCTTTAGAAAAATATATAAAGCCAAGGATTTTCATTGTACCAATAAACAAACATTATAAAATTCAGATGAAAATGCAAAAGATTGGGGTCGGGTGGGGGGCAACAGGCATTGTGGCATAGCAGGTAAAGTCACCACCTGTGGCACAGGTAGCCCATACAGGTGACGATTCCTGTCCTGGCTGCTCCACTTCCCATTCAGCTCCCTGCTAATGGCCTATGTAAAGCAGTAGAGGATGGCCCAAGAGACTCAGGTAAAGCTCCTGGCTCTTGGTTTCAGTCTGGCCCAGCGCTGACTACTGCAGCCAGCTGAGGAGTGACCCAGTGATGGAAGATCCCTCTCTCTTTCCCTATCTCTCTCTACACATATATCTCTATCTTTATCTTCCTCTCTGCAACTGACTTTCAAATCTTAAAAAAAAAAAAAAGAAAATGTAAACAACCTAGAATAACCAAAACAACTTTGAAAAACAACAAAGTTGAAGGGGTAATAAGCACCTGATTTCAAGACTTGTCGTAAAGCTACAGTAATAAAAAGGGTGCTATCAGTGTATAGACATCAACTGGATCAGTGGAAGAGAACAGATAGTCCAGAAATAGACCCCA
This sequence comes from Oryctolagus cuniculus, assembly GCF_964237555.1. NCBI lineage: Eukaryota > Metazoa > Chordata > Mammalia > Lagomorpha > Leporidae > Oryctolagus > Oryctolagus cuniculus. The sequence continues at coordinate 100,110,813 of NC_091440.1, read as the reverse complement.
CAATGCACAGACCATGACTTCCAACAAAGATGTGAGACAGCGAAAACAAGCACAGACTGAGATAAAATATTTGCAAATATATATCTGATCAAGAAAAACAGCTGGCCAGATGTATAAATTTCAAAATACAATAACAAGAAAATGATCCAAGTATTAAATGGAAAAAGATATGAAAAGACACATTCATCAAAGAACAGGCTAGATGTTTAGTCATTAGGGAAGTACAAATTGAAAACATAAAGAGAGGCTGGCACTGTGGTGTAGCAGTTCAAGCCACTGCCTGTGATGCTGGCATCCCATATGGACACTGGTTTGAGTCCTGGTTGCTCCTCTTCCGATCCAGATCCCTGTTAATGTGCCCAGAAGAGCAGTGGAAGATGGCCCAAATGCTTGGGTTCCTCCACCCACATGGGAGACCTGGAAGAAGCGCCTGGCTCCTGGCTGCAGCCTGGCCTAGCCCTGGCTATTGTGGCCATTTGGGAGAGTGAACCAGCGGATGAAAGATCTCTCCTTCTGTCTCCCTCCCCACCCCCCACTTTCTCACTGTAACTTTGCTTTTCAAGTAAATAAATAAACCTTAAAGATAAAGAAAACCCAATGAGATATCACTGCACACATATTACAATGACTAAGAGTCACACTGTTGACCATCCAGGTATTGTCTGGCTGACAAAGGGACAGCCACGCCCATATGTCGATGAAGGGAGTGTAATATTGTAGAACTACTTGAGAAACCAGGTTGGCAACTTATCAAAAGTTTAAACATGAGGTTCTACCATAGGACATTACTATTCCACTCCTAAGTATTCACCAGCAAAAAAAGGAACGCATATGTTCATGCAGTGACTTGACCACAAATGTTCACAACAGCTTTATCTAAATAGTCCCAAATTAGAAACAACCCAAATGTCCATCAATAGGAAAGCACATAACAAGTTGTTGTATATCCATACAGAGAAATACTACTCAGCAATAAAAAGGAATGGGATCAAAATATCCAACAACTTGAATGAACCTCAAAGTAATTCTGCTGAATGGAAAAAGTCAGTCAAAAAAGAGCACATGCTCTATGATTCCATTTATACAGAACTATAGAATACATAAACTGAACTATGTGCACAAAAAAAAAAAGAGACCAGTGGAAGAGGGTCAGGGCCCATAAGCTAGCAGGATTACAAAAGCAAAAGGAAACATTAAGGGAGGAACGGGCACTTGGCCTAGTGGTTAAGACACTGGTTAAGCCACACCTGTCCCCCAGAGCAGTGCCTGCGTATGCCTGGCTCTGCTCCTGACTCCAGTTTCCTGCTAATGCACCTTGGAAGGCAGTGATGAGGGCCCAAGTACTTGGGTTCTTGTCACCCACATAAGGATGGATTCTCTAGCTCCCAACCTCAGCCCAACCAGGTACTGCTGCAAGAAGTAGGGGAGTAAAACAGTGGATGGGAACTTTCTCTCTTTCTTTCTCTCTCCAGCCCCCATCCCTCCCCCTGCCACTTAACATAAAAATAAAACAAAAACAAAAAACCTTAGAGGGTGCAGATATGCTCTCTCTCTTGATTGTGGTGATGGTCTCACAGGTGTACACACACGTCAAAGCCTTTCAAAGCATATCCTTGAAATACGTAGTTTGGATATATTTTATTTCTCCATAAAGTTGTCTCTAAAGGATTCTTAGATCATGGACTGAAACTGGGTAAATTTTACTATATGGATAAAAATTCTATCTTGGTCAACAAAAGCATCTTTTCCAAAAAAAAAAAAAAAAAAAAAGCCAGGAGAGACATCATGATGTTTGGTAATTCCATCCCCGGTTTGTCCCTTTAGAACTCAGAATCAGGTAATCCTCTGGGTCCTGTGCCGATGATACCAGCAGCAAAGACAAGTTCCTGGGATTCACTCCCTGGCATGGGCAGGCCAGCAGGGAGGAAAGGTGGCCCTAGCCACAGCCCTTGGTGCCCCAGTCTCCAGGTAGTGATGACGCCATAGACACCTGGGTGTGATCAGATTAAAGGCAGTTTCTGCATGGAATGTATCATCTTCAGGGCCCTTGCTCCACACTCTCGATGCCAGTGTAATAGATCAAGCCACGTAATGAAGCGCTAACATGCAAGAAAGAAACATCAGAGAAAACAAACCCATTTGTGGCAGGCAGAGGGGAGGACAGGAGCTACCATGTTGATTTGTAAAGGATGTTACAGAGACAAGGTGGGGGGAGAGAGAGAGAGAGAGAGAGAGACACTCTCTTGGCTTCTTGGGACATTGCTGGTCAAGACCCAGAGAAGAAAGACTCAAGCCACACTGCACTGGGATTCTAGACAGCACTGATGCTGGGCCACCCTCCTAGAGCTGTATGAAGGCCAAGTAGGAGTGAGGACCCCACTGCTGCTGATGGAAGCCTCCTTAGATTTCTGAGCAGAGCTGGGTTTCTGAAGGTGGTTTTGTGTTAGAGAAGCAAAGGACAGGGAGCTGCTTCTGAGAAGCAAGGAGCAAGATCTCTCTCCCCCATCAGCCCTGAGAGAGGCGTGTGTGTCTGCTGTCTGCCTGATACTTACAACACCATTTGTGGGCCATACAAAATTATCAACTTTGAATTTCGCCTGCTATAGATCTGTTGAATTTTGAGTGCTGCTTGCGGTTGTCCTGGCAGGGCCAGACCAAAAGATTCTGCAGGCCTTATATGGCCTGCAGGCCTGACATGCCCCACCCTTGGTCTACCAGAGGAGAGAGAATGAACTGAACTAAATGCTTCCAGGACATTAGCTGAGGAGTGATTGTTACAGATGATGCATCCAAGCAATGGCCCATTGGGCCCCGATCCCGTACAATGGGGATGATAGTATTCACAGCAGGAGCAGTGTCTCTGGAGTGAGACAGGAACTGTGAACGTCACCTACCAATATTAGTTAAGGGCACCATCCCTGACCGCAAAGCCTAGTGCTCTAAGTTTTTTTCAATGACTCTGCAACGCTGTGAAGTGCCAGAGAGAGTCGAGGCCATGGCAGAGGTGTCAGGGCATGCATGTTCCACATAATTTCACTGAGCAGGTAAAGGTCATGCTTGAGACTGCTCTGGGCCCTCTGGGCCCTGACCACCTGATTCAGGCACCCCCTTCCTAAGGGCACCCCAGCTGAACTGCCCTCCCTTTGCTGAAAATCGTCTCCTCCTCTCTGAACTTTTCCTCATCATAACTGTCCTGGTGGGGATCTCATTCGCCTATAGTCGTGGTCTCTGCTTTCAGTTACATCCACGTCAAGGTGTAAGGGCTGTTAATGTCTTTATTCATCTGCCCTGCTAACAGAGGCCCTAAATGTTTTCTCACGGTACCTGTGGAGCTCTGCAGGCTCTGGCAAGCCCACTTGGCCTCCTTGGGGAATCAGGAAAAACTCAGCAGGTGCACCCTGGATCAACCATTCTCCCCCACACACTTGAACTCAGGTATCCCTGCCCTTGTGTGTCCTATGTAAAGTCTTTTCAGAAGACAAGGTTCTCCGGTTGTAAAGTATTTACTAATCCGTGACTTCCCCCAAAGGTAAAGGCAGGAATCTCAGAGAGAAAACGGCAGATCCCCCAGGCACAGCACATGGGCAGCTGTTTGCTCCAGTAGTGGAACCACCCTGGCCCACTTTCGGGTAGAAGGCAGCAGAGATCCAGGTTCTACCACAGACCTACTGCCAACCTGCTCTGTGTCGTGACCACATCCCTGATTGCTCCTCTGAATGATGAAGTCGGGGGCTCAATGATGTCTGAGCTCCCTTCTGGTTCTAAAACTCGTGTTTCTTGAGTGTTGGCAGCAGGTGATCCCCTCCGCCAAAGAGCCAGCTGATGAACACCCAGGGTCACTGAGCACCTCTCTGGCTGTGGCACTGGCTCTCTTTCCCCACACCATAGCTTCCATGGCAACGTGGTGGCTTCCTTCCCATCCTGGCCCGGCCATGAGAGACAGGTCCATGTAACATGGTATTACACAGACCAGCCATTTGCCCACAAAGAGAGCACCAAGATCTGACAGTGCTGTGGGCTGAGACCACGTGGGTCTGACTCTGTTCCATGGATACAGCTCCGCAAGTGGGCACAGCTGGAGGTGGCAGGTCAAGAGCAGGACCTGGGATTGTGTGGGGCTGCAAGTGGGAATGGCATGAATGCAGAGGTGCACGTGGGTTGGAAGGCACACAAGAGGGAAGTCTGGGGAGGGGGAGTGGGAGCGGGAGCTGCACTGGCGTGGGAGGGTGGGGAGAGGGCTCGGGGAAAGAGCAAAGAGCAACACAGTTCAGGTGGCAGGTTCAGCAGACATTCTACAGGGGCAGAATCTGCTGGGAGACACAGCCTGTGAGACTGGCCCCCAGTAGGGCATGGTGAGGAGTCAGGCCGACACAGCCATCCCTTTACCACGCCATCGACACGCACACGGAGCCTGATGGACACTGGGGAAGCAGAGAAAATTTCTGGCAGCTTACATGGCTGCTGATGTCTGCTAGCAGGCAGGACAACAATTGCATACCAAACGCGCCACAGCAACTAATTTTCAAGCAGATCAAAATAAATCAGAAAACAAAACCATTCTGACAGCAGAGAAATGTAGAAACGTGTTAAGAGGTAATTACAGTCTTCTCCCCCTTGTTTTACCCGCGTCTCTCCTGCCACTGGCGCAAGCGTTGAATCACAGCTGTCAGTCCTGTCAAGAGGCTCAAGCCTGCTGAAGGAATTGTGCAGGGCGTTCAGGGCCGGGAGTGCTGCCAGCACGCCTGGCTGCCTGGAGACCAACATCAAGTAATGGGAGCATTCGTCCCATCCCGAACACTTGAGACTCCGAGGGACGGAATCTCGTGGCTTCCAGGGGCCACAGTCCCAGGCATTCCTGGCACTCCTCCACCATCAGATACTCCTCAGAGAAACCCAATCACTTCTTTCTGTGGTCTGGACCCATCTCTGGCCATTTCAGGAATCTAGACTAAAACCAGGAGCTAGGAACTCCATCCAGGTCTCCCTTGTGGTATCAGGGACTCAATTACTTCAACCATCACTACTGCTCCCAGAGTATGCACTGGTAAGAAGCTGGAGTCAGGAGGTGGAGCCAGGAATTGAACCCAGGAACTCTGATACAGGAAGCAGGCATCCTAACAGGAACTTTAACTGTTAAACCAAACACCTGCCCCCAAGCAGTTGCTTTTTAAGGGCCAATATCAGTCTTATTTGCCTATACATTGATTTAGCCTTGGACTTATTTGATTCAGGTCCGGGGCCTATGAATGTGTGTTCAGCAGAACAGATCAATACAGTGCCCCACTGGTCCTACGGTGAAGTTCCTCTTCCAGGAAGAGTTGGAACTAGAAAAAGACAGACATGTCTTAGCACGGCTCTCTTCTCATTGCATGTGGAGGCCTCAGGAGTGTCTGCATTATAGCTACGGAGCAGTGAGAGAGACCTGAAACAAGCCACCTGCCTTGGAGCGCATACTCACCCACAAAGACAACTGTGCAACCCCCCAGCATGCTACTTCTAGAAAGCAGCTCCTTTCTCACGTCTTAAAACAGTGTTAAAAAAAATAGAGGCAATCCACAGGTCTGCAGTTTAATAACATCTGCTCTCTGGCTTCCTGCTCATGGTGTCATCAGCATAGACAGCCATAGACTTACTCGGAGGAGATAACTGATGGCAGGAGGCAGGGCCAGCAGGGACAGCCCTGCAGGGCAGGCAGGAAAGGGTGCAGGAGCTCAGAGGATGGGAGCACCAGGAACAAGAGGACAGACTGCAGGGCGGCCTGGAAGGTGAGCTGGAACCCGAAGGATGAATGGGCTTTGGGAGTAAAGGTGAGGAAGGAGAGGGCTGTAGGTGAGGAAAGATGAAGGCAGAAGCAAACAGCAGTCTGAGGACCAGAAGCAGATTTCCACGGTGGAGCAGAGGGTTCGCAGCAAGCAGTGGGCAAGCCGGAAGCCGGTTTGTGGAGCAGACTCAGCCCACATCCCTTAAAGGTCTGGGAGCCAGGCAATAATTTGGTGAAGGAGCTGGTAGGGGAGATTTGCTCCCCTCGGTGGTCCACCAGATACCCTATCTCTCAGAGTCCAGGAGGAGGACGCTGTGCCTGGGTGTGAGCCATGGAATAAACCAAAGCATGGCACAGGGGGCGCTCTTTCTGCACTCAACACACTGTCCACCTTTGAATCTTCCCACCAACTCCCAGCAGGAGACACTATTCTGATCCCTACCGTATGGACTGGGAAGTGCAGGACCTAAGAGGCTAAGTCACTCAGGCCCAGGACTTGAACTCAGGCAGTCCAGCTCGTAACCACTGAGCCGTACTGCCTCTGAGGAGAATCCCTCCAGGTACTTTTCCCAAGACTCAGGGCAGTCTCCAGTTTCTGTTTTGCGTCAAAAGGGAAAACATTGGCTTTCCACAGCGGCACCTTGGACTTAAATCTACAGAATTTATTTTTTTTTTTCCATTTAGGACAGCACTGGGAAAAAAGACAAGAATGGAGGAAAATCCACATTTCACCCAAATTGGCACAGGAAGCCATGAACTGGATTCCATGTCCAGCCCTGCCTGGGAATCTCCAGTGGCAACCTGCTGGTGACCTCACAGAGGCTGTGGAAGACAAAGCCCATCCCCCTCTAGGAACCCCACAGTGGAGAAAGGCTCAGTGAGCTCCCCAGGGAAGAGATGGCTACAGGGGAGAGCAGTCGCTGCTATCATCCCAAGCAAGCCCCCCACCTCGGGCCCTGGGGGAGCACGCACCAGCCCACCAGGCCTGGGTTTTGCTCTCCCTCAGCTGCACCACCACCACCATGGGGCCTCCCTGGGAGGGAAGTGGCCATGCATCCACCAGAGCATGCTCCCTGCTCAGGCAGACACAGACCTCACGCAAAGAACAACGTGGCCTGCAGCAGGCAGACACCATGGCCTCTGGGAAGAAGGGACACTCAGGGACCAGGGCCCTGTGGGGCCACAGTTATGGCCAGCCTTCAGCCAGAGGGAAGGCCAATGACTTTCCATCAATGCCACCTTGTCCCTTACTCAGGCCTCTCTTGGTTGCATGGCTGTGGTGCCTAGTGGTTAAGACGCTGGGTAAGATGCTCATGTCTCACATCAGGGTGACTGGGTTTGAGTCCTGGTTCTGCTCTGGACTCTCGCTTCCTATCCATACATACCCTGGGAGGCAGCAGGGACAGCTCAAGTAGTTGAGTCCCTGCTTGACACATGGGAGACGCAGATTGAGTTCCCAGCACCAGGCTCCAACCTTTACATGGATTTGGAAAGCAAACCAGTAGATAGCTGGCACTCTCTCCACCACTCCCCACCCCACCTCAGGTGAAAATAGATAAATATTTGCAAGTATTGTTATGTGGACTCATTGAGCTCTAGGGCTTTGTAAAGCATCCAGCACTGCACACCAGTATGTGTATAGGGGGCTGAAGTTACTACAACTGGAAAAAAAAAAAAAAGGCTCAGTCCTCATCCTCAAAAAGCTGATGTTTCAGGACAGGAGGCATATGTGGGACGTCACCAAGCTCCACTGTGGTTTGTTCAGTGTGCGTTGAAAGGCAGACTGGCTGGTCTCAGGGACAGAATAGCTGAATGAAGATAACCTCTTTACAATCTCTCCCCCGCAGGATGAGCTTCCCAGTGTGGGCCAAGCTCAGCCAGCATCACAAGCAGGTGCTCACTCCCTGCCGCCTCCCGGGCTCCTCTCTCCTCTCTTGAACGCCCTGTCGTGTGCCCTGGAAGGAGGATGCGTGCCTTCAGGATGCTTTGGCCAGTGAGCAGCACCCACAGGACAGCCACAGGGCCTGTGCGGAAAGAAGCAAAGTTTTCTTTCCACTCTCCTGGTTTTGGTGCCATGGACCTGGCAGAGGCTGTGTCCTCCGCAGATCCTTTCTCTGACAGCTTCAGCTCCCACTGGGCTCAAGCAGCACCCTTCTCTCTCCCAGTACCTTCAGGCCTGAGATGGTCACACCAACCCTGGGTGCCTCACTATCCTGTGTCAGTTTTCTTCCCCCTCTAGAAACAGGCCCTGAAAAAATCCTGCTCAGTTGAAACCTGCATGTAGAATTCTGTTTCCTACTGGAACACGGGCTGAATATTCACAGCCTGTTCTCAGAATGCAGCTGAGATTCCCTAAGAAACACAAAGCTTCCACACTTGCAGGTTGAATCCTTGCTTCCACCAACACTTGCACCCAAGCCCACCCTAAAGACGAGAGGTCTTCAAAAAGTTAACGGAAAATGTGCATTATTAAAAAAATTATGCATAGACTTTTTGTTCCAAAATAAAAATGTCTTTCTGTCCCATTTCTCCAACAACTTTTTGCTGTACTCTGGTAGACAATCACCACATTGACTGTTCAAATGCTCCATACAACAGTCCATGGGTTGCGTATGGATGCTGGGTCCAGAACCCAGCAGAAACCTCACTCGGGCATTTCACTGCCGCTCCCATCAACAGCAAGGGGGCCATGTTCAGGCCTCACTGAGGCAAACGCAGATATCACAATATGGGCAGGTTTTGCCTCGCTAACTTCTTCCAACCCGTCTATAAATCAAGCACTAATCCTGACTGCTCCCGTCGGGCCCTGGGATTAGCATTCCCTCCAGCCTCCGCGGCTGTCTTTGGCATATTGAAGTTATTTTGCTCATTGCTCAGCTTTCCCCGAGTAGAGGCGGAAGCATTTTGTAACTATCAGTGTTTTGACCAAGGCTGAGTATTTGATCACATGCCTGCTACTCTCCTACCCTGCCGGGCACAGGCCTTTCTGGTCTCTGTGGTCAGGGTGCTATAGGGCCGCCCAGGCCCTGCACAGGGGCAGGAGGCAGGCGTGGAGCCAAGGAAGCGGGACAGTCCCTCCGCCCCGCTTTTACAAGGCACTTGGCTTCTTCCAAGTCCTGAGTTTGCCTTCACTTCCCCCTCCGAAGGAAAGGGCTTCTGAACCTAGGTGAATAGCACCCATAGGAACCCAAGACCGGAAGGACCATCTTGCACTTCCCCTGCCTCTTCTGGAAAGAAATCCTCTTGGCAGATGGTGTTTCTAGCCACAGTCTCCCTGGGAAACCTCCCTCTCCCCACACCGCTGCTTAGCAACCATCCGCACTGGGGGGCCATGCTGCATTCTGCCCCAACTGCCCACGATGCTCCCCAGTGGGCTCAAGGTCCACACCCTCCACGCCCACTTACAAAAAGAGGCCTCTGGAGCAGCCCTCAAAGGGCTGTTGATATCACACGTCCAACTGCTCCCTCCATGGGAGCCACTGGACATTCTACCACTGGCCATGACCTACCACTCCCTCCAACACCAATCCCTTCCTTCCCCTGCCTGCAACCCCCAGCCCACCCGGGCACAGGCACATTTCCTTTGCAGCCACCTCAGAACTTCCCTTTCTCCCGACAACTTTCCGAAGCCCAGGGAGTTGGTTAATCCCTGAAATCCTCTGGAACAAAAGCGGCTGGCTCGGGCCCTGGATAAGTCGATCAACAAACATGTCTGAGCCCCGTGTGGTTCAAAGTGTTTTTTGTTCCAGCCACGGAGCATGGACTGACGGGTCCGCCGTGACCCTCCTCCTCTCCCAGCCCCACTCCTGCCACATCCTTGAAAGTTAAGCTGTCTTCTGAGGGACCCAACCATCATCTGGCCCCTGGTCTCTGCCTGTTTCAGAAACCACCTGATTAAACATTTTGGAGCAAGTCAAGGTTCAATGCCAAATGAAAACAAACTGGTCCCTTGCAAAAGGCACAGGCTGTTCAGTGGAATTGGAGGCCCCATATGGTTGTTATTCTGGGAGGAAATCAAAGAACCTAAAAACCTGTTTCTTAGACAACAACAACAACAGGGGAGGGAAAAAAAACACACACAAAAAGCCTGCTTTGAAATCCCCACTCTTCTCTTGATGTGTGAGCGACTCAACAGTGGCAGATGTTTGGCGAGTGCTGCAAGCCCAGAAGGACAGGCAGAGAAACAGGGCTGGCACAAGCAGCCGGACGTCAGGATTTCTCAAGAGTCACCGCAGGGGACACCCCTCCCAGATGTGCCGCATGGAAGGAATCTGGCGGCTGCTTCCTGTGGCCCTCAGAAGTCAGAGACGTCCCAGCCTCAGCGAGTGGGATCAGCGGGCGCAGACCCACAAAGGCAGAGACCCCACTCCACGGCGAGAGAGGCATGCGGGGGAAATGAGGTTTCCTTTCATATGATTCAGTTCCTTCACTTGGACTGTTCAGACTGGAGCCGAGTGGTCCTTCAGGCTCCTCTCCCAGCCTGTTTCTCATCTGTAAAAGGGGCACTAGAATACCTACTCTGTGGGCTGTTGGGGGGATATGTGCGCTGTGTCTTCATGGTAGGTGCTGTCATTTCCTCCCTGGCCTGTCCTGCCACACTCTGTTCCCTAACTTCCACAGAAGCCCTCACAAGTATCATGCAACAAGGCTGACTTCATCACTTCCAAGCTGAGCGACACAGGGCCCATCACTTAGTCTTTCTCGGCCTCACTTTGCTCTTCTTTACAATGAGGATAATAATCATATGTGTGTTGAGGGGGTAGGTGTTTGCCCTTAGATAATTAAGCTATCTGCCTGCAAGTCCTGCTCTGCTCCTGACTCCAGCTTCCTGCTAATGCACAGCCTGGGAGGCAGTGGCCATGGCTCAACCAGACACCCGCCCTGCTCTCTCCCTCCAATAGCTCAGTTATGACACCTGCCACCCTGCCTAGTGACTGAGAATAGACCCCAAGTCCCTTCCCCACTTTGTTGAGACAGTTCCTCCTGTATTCTTCCCCAACCAACCAGCCTGCATAAAGGAAGGCCATCAAGTTTGGTTTTTTGTTTTTTTTTTTTTCGGTTTTTTTTTTTTTTTTTTTTTGACAGGCAGAGTGGACAGTGAGAGAGAGAGAGAGAGAGAGAGAGAGAGAGAAAGGTCTTCCTTTTCCGTTGGTTCACCCCCCAATGGCCGCTGCCGCCGGTGTACCGTGCTGATCCAAAGCCAGGAGCCAGGTGCTTCCTCCTGGTATCCCATGCAGCTGCAAGGCCCAAGCACTTGGGCCATCCTCCACTGTCTTCCCTGGCCACAGCAGAGAGCTGGCCTGGAAGAGGGGCAACCAGGACAGAATCCAGCGCCCTGACCAGGACTAGAACCCGGGGTGCCGGCGCCACATGCGGAGGATTAGCCTATTGAGCCGCAGCGCTGGCCCGGCCACCAAGTTTGACAAACCAGCTCAGCCCCACTTAATGCCTCCCCCGCCATGACCCAGCTGCCTTCTGCTATATAAACCTAGTCTGTCGGAGAACTCTTGCTCTCTGCCACATGATCATCCTGTATGCACACTGGTAGTGGGCTCCTCTCAGGTTCATTCCCTTGAATAACCTTGTTCTGGCTGTGAGTTCCTATATCACGTCCTCTTTGTCCAGCTCTCCTTTCCCAATATTTTTTTTAAAGATGTATTTATTTATTTACTTGAAAGTTAGAGTTACACAGAGAGAGAAGGAGAGGCAGAGAGAGAGAAAGGTCTTCCATCTATTGGTTCACTCCCCAATTGGCCACAACAGCTGGAGTTGTGCCGATCCAAAGCCAGGAGACAGGAGCTTCTTCTGGGTCTCCCATGCGGGTGCAGGGGCCCAAAGACTTGGGCCATCTTCTAATGCTTTCCTATACCATAACAGAGAGCTGGTTTGGAAGTAGAGTAGCCAGGACTTGAACTGGTGCCCATATGGGATGCTGACACTGCAGGCAGCAGCTTTACCCACTATGCAACAGTGCCGGTCCTTCCTTTCTCAATATTCTGGAAGCCTGCCTTTAAACCTGATCACTCTCTGTCCAGGCAGGCTGAACATTCACTTTCTTTACCCCCAAAAGTCTTCTCTAATTAGTTACTTCCTTGCCTTCCTTCAAACTCTAAAATCCTAAAACCTAACACTGTTCACCCATGTGGGAGACCTGGACTGAGTTCCTCTCAACCGCAGCCTAGCCCAGCCTTGGCTATTACAGGTATATGGGGAGTGAATCAGTAGATAGAAACTTGCTCTCCCCCAACCCCAATCTCAATGTTTTAAAAAATGCGCAAAGGGGCTTCAAAAAGTTTGTGGAAATATGTATTATGAAAAAAATTACACATGGATTTCTAAATTTTTGAACCAAAATAAACATCTTTGAATTCTATTATGCAGAAACATTTTGAAGTCCCCTTGTATATAAAATATGCTCACTGTAGGGAGTAATGGAGAGAGGACCATTAAAGCCCTCAAGTTCCCCAAGTTTATAAAGACCTCCCGAGCACTCCATGGGCCAGGGTCTGTACCTGAGTCTGGGAACAAAATGATGGGTGACACCAACAGGCCCTGCTTTCAGGAAGCTTACTGCCTTGCCAGGGAGACCCTACATAAACTAGCAAAACTCCTTGATTCTGCCACATTCTATGGAGGTTTCAAAAAGAGAAAAATTGGGGCCTAATATTATCATTACCAGTAGCAGTCTATGTAGCTTTGCTGTCCCTTGGTTTACAGATAACAAAGAGAAGCTCAGCACAGCTAAGCACGTGTCCCTGGTGTTTCCCTTTGGGAAGTGGCAGGATGCAAGCCCTGCCTGCCCAGCTGCAGCACCTCTGGCCTGCCGTCTGTGTCCCATGGCCTCTGTGTTTGATTTAGAAACCCTCTCTCTAAGCTCTCCTAAGAGTCTCAAATGTTAGCTCATTCTGTCCTTACAGCTTTCCTGAGAAAACGGAAGGATGTTCGTATTCTCTTTCTATTGATAAAGCATGCCAGAGCCAGGTCAATTTTCACTGGAGATCATACCAGCTCCTGCATCTCTGGGAACCCAACATGCCTTCCAGCCTCCCATTAAGGGCCCATAAAGGGAGCAGGGACACAGAAACATCATGGCAGCCCTGGCAGCAGCCACCTTGTGAGCCCCACACCCCGTCTAACAGGTGTGCCCTGAGCAGGAGGGTCAATGCAGAAGGAACATGAGAGCAGGTGTCAGAGGCTGGAGCAGGCCCAAGGCCCCCCGCTCCATCCTGGATCAATATGCTCAGCTTAATGACTTCAGGACCCAGCCAGTGGCTGGTGCATCCAGCTCAGAGCTCTGTGCAGGATAACAAGGCCATATGCTCCCAATGCCAGCCCGCCCAGCACATTCTCAAACAACAAGCCCAGAGGCATTATTCTGGAGGTGGAGGAAGGGAGAGAATGAGGCAGCTTTGGAAAAAACAGGAGCTTTGGGTCAGAGTGAAAGTGCTTTTGCCTAATGACATGTGCATGGCAGTCCACACGCCTGCCTGTCCCTCTGGGCAGCCTGTGCTTTCTGAGCTCCCTGACAGCAGAAGGAGGGAATTGTGACCCTGTATCCACAAAGTCCAAGGATGAGGTGTTTATCTCATCAGATTGTTGAGATAGAGTGTGGGTGTTTCGATGTCATTACTGCACAGAGAGCAGTGTGCAGTGGAGGGGAGCAGAGATACCAAGGTAAATAACACAGGATCCTTTAACAATACACTGAGAACCTCAGAGTATCTGAGCCAGCAGGAACCCCAGAGACCGCTGGCCTACCCAGCACTCCCTGTAGGTGGGAGACTGAGGTCAGAGAGGAGAGAGAGAGGGAAGGCTGACCAAGGGAGGGAGAGGCAGAGCATAAAACCCCTGGCATCTCACGGCTGGCTTCCAGGCTCTTCCCATCACACACAGCGTTGTGCTTTGGCATCTCTGACACAGAAAGATGGTGACACAGAAAGATGGTGGCACAGAAGCCGCTGCCCAACCTCACGCTGGATTTGCAGGCAAGACTGTGCCCCTGGAGATGCTAAGGAAAGAGTTTGATTGCCTGGAAAGGAGGTGGCAGAGGTGGAGAAGGAGAAAGAGGCAGCAGACAGGAGGTCCTGATCCTTAGTAACATCCCACCTCCCTGGACCCAGAAAGGTAGAAGGGGTATCTTCCCTCCTGGCCATGGAATGAAGCACCAAGTTCTTACGGGTTTGAAGCACCCCAGGCTAGGATTTCTGCCTGAAACAAAAGAGGAACAAGTGCCCCTACACTTTGCTTCCAGGTCTGTAAAGCAGAACTGTCAGTTGTGGGGCAGAGGGTTGGGGAGTCAGATGTGCGGCAATGGACAGTCCCCTCCCAAAGCCTGGGCAGAAGGTCAGCATCACTCTACCCACTTCCCGAGGGGCCCAGGGCCACCCACCAGGCCAACAAAGATGCTGATCCTCAAACTCACTGTCCCGGAATCCCTGGTATTGTTGCTTCATTCACCAGGTCACTTGAGGGTAGGAATGACTTCAGCTCATCAGGCAGGCATCCGGGGGCTGATATTTAAGGAGAAATCCAGAGGCTTACAAAGCAGTTAGGAAATAGGAAGCCCAGACAATTGAAAGGAGAGAGGGATTTGCAGGGAGCAAACGAGAACAATGTGGGACCGGACAGGGTAGAGACAGCTCTGAGATGGGGTAGAGATGGACTCCAGCATTCAGAAAAGAACATCTTGGGACAGAGGTAACTCTGCCCCACCAAGGATGTGGGGAATTAGCAAAGCCAAAGAAAGGACCATCAGTTTCAAACAAGCTAGCTCTTGAGAAGGAGTGGCTTGCCAGGGAATGCACGTGTGATCCAATGTGTAGCTGGGTTGCCAAAAGGGCTGGGTGACCTCAGGCCTACCACTCATCCCCTAAATTCTGACCTGGCGGCAACAAGCCCATGTGGAGGAGGGTCAGGGAGAAACAGAAGGAACAATGAGCACACAGGCATCTCCAAAGAAGGATATTTGGGAAAATGCTCTGTGCCTGGCTCTACTGCAAGGCTTCATTGATTTGCCCTAGGTCATGAAACTTCTAACTTGGACAAGCTGGTCCTCTCATCTGAAGGAAGAAAGAGCTGGACAGGATGCTGGCCACAGTCCTTGTCAGCTCAGATACTCTGCAAGTCTAATCAGGGGCTCCTGATCTGCGAATCCCAGCTCCTCTGGTAACTGTGGTCATGTGAAGACAGGCACGGGAGAACAGAGCCAGAGGGCTGGCTGAGGAAAGGCAGAGCTCGGTTCCTCTTCAGGGCCACCCTGGAGCCCTTTCAGAGGCAGTCCCAGTCTTAGGAGACATGACACATGGGGTGTCTGTTCCAAGTCCAGTGGGGCTCTCACCCAATCAGGGGTCATCCTGATTTGAAGGAAGGCTTTGGGCACTGCCTTCTGCTACCCGTGCTGCAGCATCAACAGGGAGAAGGCGGTGGGGGGGGGGGGGGGGGAGTACAAACCCCTTGGCTCCTCGGTTGCTCTTTGGGTTAGGCCCACAGTTTGAGGCTGGCTCTAAGATCTCCTTTCCTTTATGTATCTGATCCCAAGTTGATCTCCAACTTAACTCCAATTCCTGAACTTCCTCCAATGTCCAATCAGCCCCTGCCTATCTCAAATAATGGTCATTCTCAAGACTGGTTGTGCAACCAAGAAATTTTGAGTTGGGGCTGACATTGTGGCTCAGGTTAAGCCATGGCCTGCAATGCTGGCATCCAGTATGGGTGCCGGTTCGAATCCCAGCTGCTTCACTTCTGATCCAACTCTCTGCTAGTGCACTTGGGAAAGCGGTGGAAGATGGCACAAGTATTTGGGCCCCTGCACCCACATGGGAGACCAGATGAAGCTCCTGGTGTGAGATGTAAGCATCTTAATCAGTGTCTTAATCCCTAGGTCAAATGCCTATTCCTAAACTTACTTTGTAATTCTATTTTTCCACAAAAATTTTGAAGTACCCTTATATATTTTATTTATTTTGTTCCTTTATTTTCTCCTTTCCTTTATTTTCTTCTGCCCATGAAAGGGTAAGCCCCTTGAGGGCAGGGGATTTTTTTTTCTGCTTTGTTCAATGACATAATTACTGATGCATCCACAACAATACCTGGCGCACAACAGGCACTCGGTAAATTTTCTGTTGAGTGAACAGTACCTTTTACCCGCAGTGGGTATTAGGGGGTCACTTGACCAGGAGGGGTAAGAAGCACTTTCAGATTTACTGTGTTTCCGATCTGCTTGTTGTCACTACTCTTTCCTGCCCTACTAACTTTCTGTACTCTGTGCCATTTGTCTCACATTTTAGACAGCCCACTTTCACCCTAGTCCTGGAAAGCATCACTCTGGCTCCCAGCCACCTCCAGCTTATTCAGCCTCTGCTGTCTACAGATGCTGGTCTGCCACGAGCACAGCCATTGGCACAGGCCAGAGTCCTGATCCCAGCTCCCTGCCCTTCATCCTCAACCTAGGGCTGCACACACCCACTGCAGATGCCAGAGACAGCCACCAGAAAGACTGTACTACTGGAATTGCAAGGCTGAGCCCTCACTCTGATTGGTCAATGGTTCCTTGGATTTCTCCCTTGGTGGGAGATGAGGGAGGAAACAGACTGGGGACTCAAAACACACCAGGTGTTGAATAGATGGCTAAGTGAAAAGTTTCCAAATTGCACGCCAACACAGCAGCTTGCTGCCGCTTTCAGCCCTCAGCTCGCATTATGATTTCTGGACTGAAACAAAGGCCAAGGGAAGTGATCGGGAGTGCCAGCTGAGTATCACAAGGCTTGCAAGTCCCCGATGAGGGACCAAGTCATGGGCACATCTCCCAGAGACTCTGAGCATCTACGGGGCTGAGTTGACAAGGTCTGTTTCCAACACCCAACCACAGCAGCTGCATCCTGACAACAGTCTGCTGTGCCCTTGGCAAGCCTCTGTCAGCCTGAAGACACTTTCTATTCTGCCTGCTCCCCCTCAAGTCCAGCTCCACTGGGAGTCAGGACACTTGGGTTCGAGCCCCAGCTCTGACCATGACTCACTGAAGAACTAGTCTGATGGCCTTCCCAGCAGAGCCGACGAGATGATGTGGGAATGAATGCTTTGCTTCCAAGGAGGGAAGGCGACCATGCAACATCTGCTTAGTGCCATTCTCACTTTAGTGCCTGGGAATACGACCCAGTGCTGCAGCCCAAAACACATCCAGGCACTTTCAGGGCTCCTGCTGGCCAGACACCATGACAAGCACTGCTCTGCAGCCACAACAGGGGCAACTGTCGGCTGAGAGGGCTGTATAGGGACCCTCTTATGGAGTCCCTATATCTCCTAGTTAATGGTGGGCTCTCTAATAATTTTTATTTTTATTTTATTTATTACTCTATACAATGTATGACAGTAAACACATCATAACTTATTAACTCATTGGTTCTCAAAGTGAGTCCTAAGGAATCCTAGGAGGGTCCCTGAAGCCATTCTGGTGAATCTTTGAGGTCAACATTATTTTCTTTTTTTTTTTTTTTATTTGACAGGTAGAGTTATAGACAGTGAGAGAGACAGAGAGAAAGGTCTTCCCTCCGTTGGTTCACCCCCCAAATGGCCACCACAGCCAGCACTGCGCCGATCCGAAGCCAGGAACCAGGTGCTTCCTCCCGGTCTCCCATGTGGGTGCAGGGGCCCAAGCACTTGGGCCATCCTCCACTGCCCTCCCGGGACACAGCAGAGAGCTGGCCTGGAAGAGGAGCAACTGGGACTAGAACCCGGTACCCATATGGGATGCCAGCGTCACAGGTAGAGGATTAACCAAGTGAGCCACAGTGCCAGCCCCAACATTATTTTCATAATAATTCTAAAATGCTATTTTCCTTTTTCACTCCCATGCTTTCACAAATATACAATGGAGTTTCACAAAGGCTACATGACAGGGGATGTTGCAACATATTAAATCATAGAACAGACATGAGAACCCAACTGTCCTCTAGTAAACCAGACATGTAAGAAATTTATAAAAATGTAAAGCAATGTTATTCTCATTACCAAATTTTATTTTTTTTAGAATACAGTTATCTCTCACAAAAACTGTGAAAATGTTCATTTCTTAATGAACTGAGTTCTAATTTCTAATACATCAAACACTGACACCTACAATGTGCATAAATAAAAATTCTTTTGGGGTCCTCAAGAGTTACTGAGAGCATAAAGGAGTCCTAAGACTACAAAGGAGCCACTGCCATACTCATTGAATTCTCAAACAATCCTGCAGAGTACATGTAATTATCCCCACTTTAAGAATGAGAATGTTGAGATTGAGGAGATCACACAGCTAACAAGTATTGGGAACGTGACTTGGGCCAGAGCCTGGGTGGACCCAATGCCATGCTCTTGACCATTGTGCTACCCTCACTCCAGGATGGCACTGACCTAACAAGCAGAAGGGGGTTTTTGCCTATTGGGATCGGGTGATCTGCACCAGTCTTTTCTTCCCCAGATGGTAGCAGTCAAGGGCCTACTTGAGGCTACAATGCCTAGCATAGCAGGGAGCTAATGACCTCCTGGAGGAGCTGTGTGTCTGCTGTCTTCAGACAGTTAGGCATTGTTGGACAGACACTCCTGGGGCAGCCACTTTCCCCTGGACACTAGGGTCCAATCTGGTGGGAGCCAGCAGAGAAAGAGGAATTCTCTGTGACCAGAGAACACCCAGGAGATCAGGGATGCACAGACAATGCTGTTACTGAGGCTTTTTCTACTGAACTGAAAAGAAATTTGATTAAAATAAAAATTGCATTAATTGGCTGATTTTTAATGGGAAAAAAAGTATAACACTTGCCTGAAATTATATAAAGAAAGCTACTCTCTTAGATCTGATAACAACGCTTAATCCAATGCTGAAAGGCAACCTCTGGGCAACAGAAATAAGCCTTCCCACCCATTTCCTCCTGTCAAGACCCTGGGAAATTTTGTGCTGCTCCTGGCTCTCCACCTCAATCCTACAGAGCAGTTTTGCTTCTTAAAAGAAGACAAACAGCTTATTTCTGGTCTTTAACCACTAACTTGTGAGGGTCTTTTGTTGTTGTATTGTTTTGTTTTAAGACAAAAGCATTGATTTTTCTCATTAACATTTAAGAAAACTTAATTTAGTTTATTTGAGAGAGAGGGAAACAGAAAGACAGAGGTCTCCTATCTGTCAGTTCACTCCCCAAATGCCCACAACAGCTGGGGCAGAGCCAGGAGCCAGGAACTCAACCCAGGTCTCCCACTTGAGTGGCAGGGATCCAACTAGTTGAGCCATTACCACTGCCTCCCCGGGTATGTGTTAGCAGGAAGCTAGAATTGGAAGCAGAGCTGAGACTTGAAACCAGGCATTCCAGTAATGGAACATGGGCATCCCAAGTGGGTCCTAACTGCTTGGCCAAACACCCACCTCTCATTAGCATTTTTAATTTACTCAAATGTGTTTCCACTACCTAGTTACTATCTGCATGAACAAGTGGCTTCCAACTGACCTCAGAGGTGGAGTGCTGGGTCCCCTGCAGGGGAGGGGTACCCCCAGTTCTGAGACATCTGCACGTCACATGGGTTCCCAGGTAATTGTGATGATGCCAGTTCAGGGCCCTATTTTGGGAATTACTACTTGACGCTAGTTTCCTGACATCTCTGTAGATCCTGTTTTTTTTCTTTTTTTTTTTTTCCTCTCTGGACAGAAAAGAAAAACAGGCAAAAGAAATATTGAGCTCTCTGACTTCCCCCACACTCAGGTAAATCATTTGCAATTATGGGAGGGCCCAACTGGTAATCACACTGAACTCATTCGTGTAATTCTATCTCCACTGCCAATTTTTAGAAATTGCAAACTGTACAAGTTAATGCATATAGAATTCATAACATTATTATTAATCCATCTCTCAAACTGATTGCTTTTTAAAGGAGATTTTCCCCTCTTTTTTGCTCTTTGGAAAACTTAAAAATCCATTTTAATGGGACAAAACTAACCAGGATTTGATGAAACAGTCAGTGACTTTAAGGAGCCTCTGTCATAATAAATATTATAGGAAACTGTCCTCTCTTAGAAGCTGAGTTCTATGAAATGGAGAGGAAGGAGATCAGGATTTTAACAGGGTGAGCATTTTGTGAAGGTTCCAGCTGGATGGCCACATCCCCAGCAGAATGCTTGGGTTCAAGCCCCAGCTCCACTCCTGACCAGCTTCCTGCTAATGCAGACCCTGGGAGGAAGCAGTGCAAGCAATTGGACCCCTGCCAACTCTGTAAGATGTCTGTAATGAGTTTCTAGCTCCCAGCTTCAGCCTGGTCCAGCTCCAACTTTTGTGGGCCTTTGGGAAGTGAGCTAACGGATGGGAGTGCACTCTGTGTCTATGCCTCTCAAATTAATTACTTAAAAAATAAAGCCATAACGGGCAGTCGGGGAAGGGCAGCATTATGCAGCAGAAGGAGCCCTAGATTGGACGTGGAGCCAAACCTAGTCCCAGCTGAGAAGCTTTATGAGCTCAAAAAACACCCTTAATTATTATAGACCTCATGTTTTTAAAAGAGCATGAATTTTTAAAATGTCATGTCTTTTTGAAAAATGTGAGGAAAAAAATGAGTTATCAAAAAGTAAAATATATTTTTAAAAAAATACAAAGGTGCCAACTAAGAGCATCATTCAATGATTCTGACTAAATCCATACGCTGCCCTAAGTTTCCTGGCAGCTACGCTGGAGATGGCACTGATTACCTAACTCTTTATTATCTCATTAATTGAGAGGCAGAAACAAATTCCTCGAAGCAATAAAATGAGAAAACGTGTGCAAAAGCTTTTGGTAAATAAGCAGAAATAATTTGTCGATATTAAGGTTCATGAAGCAGTGGGATGTGGGCTTGCTCCAAAGGTAGGAAAGGGCAGGCTCAACACACATCCGCACTCCTCCCGCTTCATCCCGCTCAAGTAGCCCCAATAAAGCGTGCTCCCGCGTGGAAAAAAAAAAAAAAAAAAAACAGCATTGAATGCAGAGAAACTGCTCACATTCTACATCTCCTTCCCTCTGCCTAGATTCCCAGAGAAATCTCTGCCTACTGCAGATGGTGGAGTGCATTACAGAAAGCAGAGTCAAGGTGCTCTTGAGAGTGGGGGCCGGCGCTGTGGCTCACTTGGTTAATCCTCCACCTGTGGCGCCCGCATCACATATGGGCGCCGGGTTCTAGTCCCGGTTGCTCCTCTTCCAGTCCAGCTATCTGCTGTGGCCCGGGAAGGCAGTGGAAAAAAAAAGTTGAGAGCGTGGTATTCACTTGTATGAAAATGCCATATTCATAGGTCAAAACCAATCCAATCCAATATTGGCAGTTTCATGGAGGTTAGCCCAACAGACAGGCCAAGTGAAGTGGAGGAAGAGGAGCTACTAGGCACAAGAAGGGAATGGATATAAAGTGTATACAACATCGGGGAGCGGTGCTGTGCAGCAGCAGGTCATGCTGCTCCCTGCGATGCTGGTATCGCATCCTGTATGGGTGCTGGTTCAAGTCCCGGCTGTTCTACTTCCGTTCCAGCTCCCTGTTGGTGTGCCTGGGAAAGCAAAGGAGGATGGCCCAAGTCCTTGGGTACCTGCACCCTCATGGGAGACCCAAAAGAAGCTCCAGGCTCCTGGCTTCAGCCTGGTCTGGCCCCAGCCATTGCAGCCACTTGGGAAGTGAACCAGCAGATGGAAGATCTTGCTCTCTCTGTCACTCCCTCTCTCTCTGTAACTCTGACTTTCAAATAAATACAATAAATCTTAAAAAACAAAGAATATACAACCTCAAGGCTACCTTTGCAGTCGAACCATTATAAAAGAAAATTACCAAGACTAGACAGTTCAGATCAGTTCTGAACCTCACTGCTTGGGAACCTGAGAAGAAATCACTAAAAATGAGAAAAGGGCTGTGGTGCAGGAAGCAAGTACATGAGCAATGAGTTAGAGATGAGACAGGTGTTCACCCTACCCAGGTCCCTTTCCTCCTGGGCTCTCCTCTTGGCCTGCATTTCCCAGCCTCCTTGCAGACTGGTGTGGCCACACACACACACCCATTTCAAGCCAATATAATATCAGAGGAAGTGACAGTCACCATGTCCAAGCTTTACCAGTAAGAGCTGCCACTCTAATCCTCTTGGGCTGATAAGCAGATGGAGGTCCACACCCAGGGAGGCCTTGGAAGCCACTGTCCAAGAGGACAGAGCCATGGTTTCTCAACAAATGGGGAGCAGAGCCACCTCCAGCCTTGTTGGATTCACATGAATAATAAACATGTTTTTTTAAGCCACTGTGCTTTTTCAGAGATCAATGTCACGTAGCTAATGTGGTAGAGGAACAGATTAAGGAACGGCAGTTCTTACACCCTCACAAGAGAGAACTGAGCTATGGAAAAGAACACTACTTACTGACTGTTTAAAGATACGGTACCAGTTCCCACCCTGGGTAACTTATCAGGACCACCCATGGCACACATTCCTACAATCCCCTCCCCATGGGGGTCTCTCAAATTTCCATAGAATATTCTTTTAAAGTTATTTAGTAGGGGTCGGTGCTGTGTGTATTAGGCTAAGCCTCCACCTGTGGTGCCGGAATCCCATATGGGCATCAGTTCAAGCCCCAGCTGCTCCTCTTCCAATCCAGCTCTCTGGTATGGCCTGGGAAAGCAGTGGAAGATGCCTTAAGTGCTTGGGCCGCTGCACACATGTGGGAGACCTGGAAAAAGCTCTTGGCTCCTGGCCTCGGAATGGCTCAACTCCGGCCGTTGCAGCCATCTAGGGAGTAAACCAGCAGGTGGAAGATCTTTCTGTCTCTCGCTCTCTTTCTCTGTAACTCTTCCTCTCAAATAAATAAGTAAAATCTTTAAAGTTATTTAGTAAACTATGACTCTGGGCATCAGTCTGGAATCAGAGGATGGCTGGAAAAGTTGTGGCCACACCCTGATCCCCATCAACATCTTCATTTCTGTATGCCTGAACACTCACTCCTCATCTGCATTGCATCTCAGCCCTTCATCTTACACCGCCTTCACACCTTTAACTGGTTAACCAGTTATGTCTTCCCCTCTCAAAAGCCCTGCATGCTCATCAGGGGTAGCAGTATAGCTTTTATATTTCTCTCCTGAGCAGCATGAAGCTAGGAAGGTAATAAAAGCTCAATCAACACTGTAATTCATTTGATTCAAGCAGTTATTTTCCATATCATCAGATTAAGGGAGAAAAGGGCTTTCTTGCAACCCAGACATAGGAGGCTAGATTCAGTGAGACCATTCCAATTCTGTGTATGCATGCATGAATGTGTGTGAGTGCATGAAACTTGTTTTTAAAACATTTTTAAAGAGGTGGGGAGGTAGCTAGTTCTCAAACTGTCATGTGCACAAGGGTAAACTAGGGAGCTTGCTTAAAATGTGGATTCCTGGGCTCAAACCCAGGTGGGATATGGGAAACTGAATGTATGACATCCCTCCTCCTACCCCAACCACAGTCCTTGGACAACTGGCATCAGACAGTGGGAGTGACTGCGCCATCATCAGTGAGGCCGGATCAGGTCTGTTTTGCTGGATGCCATATCTGCAGGGCCAGGCATCTCTTCCCCACTTGTCATTAAGCTTACTCTGTCCTGCATGAGGAGGACACTCATCTGCCTGACTTATCTTAAATCCTGCCCTTCCTTAAGAAAGGAAATGACCTTAGTGACCCCTCTGGCTCCCTGAAAGCTGCTAGCTCACTGTCACACACTCGGTCACCTGGGAAGTGGCCCCTGGCGGCCTCAAACCCATATGCTCAGAGTTCTAAGTGAGGCCAGCCTCCTAAGATTGGCATTTCCCTCTCACTCTGCCAGAGAGCATCTGGACCTCCTGACAGCTCAGACATTCATTCCTCCTTGTGGGCACAGACAGGCAAGGGCATGGACAAGCAAACTTGGATCCAGACATGCAAGCCTGGAATGACCCCAAGACCGTTAGCAAACCCTGCAAACGTTCTCAGAGCCCCCTGCCCTGGGCCATGGTGCCTCTCTAACGACTAGGTTGGTATATGCAGCTGAATTCACTCTCCTTCCATGATCTCACTGGCTCTCACAGCAACTCAGTCAAACCATTAGGAAGCAGGAGTTCTTAGCCACATTTTGCAGATGGCAAACAGACAGGAAATCTGACTTGCCCAAGGTCACACAGCAGGTCAGCAATGAGGCCAGGGAGGGCATCCAAGCTCTGAGCATCCAAAGCCACAGCCTTCAGGTAGCCAAAGTGCCTTTAGGTTCACAGGGAGTCGTGGCTGCTTGGAGTCGAGGCTGTGTTTTGGAGACAGTGTGATCTTCAGAAAAGAAACATGAAGCTAAGATTGATGTCGCCTCACTGAAAAGACCTTCGGGATGACTCACCGGCTGAGAGATCATTCCTCAAGTGCCATCCAAGGTGAAGAGAAGACAGAGGGATAATGGAAGACCTTTCCCTTGACCATGGAAGCAAACCTGTTGGTCTCAGAATCACCTAAGGAACTTTCTCAACATATGACCATACTTCAAAAAAATCATGGAAAAATGGAACTGTAAAATCAGCTTAGGGCCAGAAGTTTGACACAGTGGTGAAGACAATGCTTGGGACACCCACATTCCATATCAGAGGCCCTGGCTCTGCTGCTGATTCCAGCCTCCTGCTAATGTGCATCCCGGTAGGCAGCAGGTGAAGGCAAAAGCATTTGGGTCACTGCCACCCACATGGGAAACCTGGATTGAGTTTCCAGCTCCAGACTTTGGCCTTGCCCAGCCCTGTCATGCTCTCTTGCTCTCTCTCTCTCTCCTTTTCAAATACATGCAAACTAATACATTTTTCATGGGAAATGTCTATTATGAAAAAAACTATGTTTGAATTTCAAAATTTTAATGAAAAAAATAAACTTTTTTTTCCTGGAAGAATTCTGATACATTTGATTGATTGATTGACTGATGATTGATTTGAAAGGCAGAAAGACACAGAGGGTGAGGAGCCCAGGGCCCTGTGTCTATTTCTGCACCATGGATGGGAACAATGCTAAGGACTAAACAGCAACGGGAACATCAGACAATTCTGCATGTTAGTTCTCTCAGATCCCAAAGCTCCATTCTTGTACCAACAAGCAAGTAAAAAATACAGATTATAGCCAGAGTTCCCATCCATGCTTCAGAGAAACAGAGAGGGAACAGAAGGAATGAAGGAAGGCTAGGCAAGAATGAAATGGAAGGGCCACTTAGCTGCTCAGGGGTCAGAAACAGAAGACTCACCAATGTCAGGAGGCTCATTCTCAGGCAGAGCTCCTGGTCTTCAAGACTCCTCTGTGCTCACATCCTCATCCCCACCAGCCTGAGAGCAGTGGAGCGTGAGTGCCTATCTAGACATCCTGCAGGAGTGAGTACAGTGCTGGACACGCACTGTAACGTTCCAGAGCAGTTGATTTTGCATTGAGTTGGGCACAGAAAACTGTACATGCACACAGAACACCTCAAGCGCCTTTTGGACCTCACCCACCAGGCACAGCCAAACTCAGGAATGCCACAGTGAGGTCAGCCAACTGGCTACCTCAAGGCTCATCACTGTGCACTCAATACCACTAACAACCAAGCTCCTGATCCATTCCTCCTCTGGAGCGCTAACCTGTTCCTTCTCCCACTCAGCACACATCTCTTAGGGCTACGGTTTGAACAGGATATAGCTCCTGAACTCTTTTAGAAATTTAACCCCCAAAGTCATAGTTTAATGGTGCTAACATGATGGGAACTTAATCCAATGGTGGTGTTCAGGAGGTGGGTCTAATGGGCCATCTTTACGTCCTTGGAGGCATGCCCTGGGAAGGTAGTTCTCATAAGATGGATGGTTATAAAAGCCTGGTTCAGGCCCACCTGCTATCTCTCTCTGCTTTGTGGCTCTTTGTGTGATCCTTTCTTCATAAAGGCTTCACCATTGCCAACAAACAGCTGAACCAACAGGGCTGCCTGATCTTGGACTATGAACCTCCCAAAATGTAAGCCAAAATAAACTTCCTTTCTTCATAAATAGCTTGTCTTGGGTATGATGTTATAGTGACAAAAGCAGCCACATTCACTTCTACTGATTTTGAGGCTTTCTCTCAAACAATCTTGTATGTCAGGTGTATGAGATATGAGGTTTTCTCATCATGAATTAAGCTTGTAAACTGTTCCCAAGGAGATAAAAAGAAAGACCTTCAACTCCAATGAGAAGGATGCTCCAGACATCCAAATGAATGTTCTGACAGCAAGAGTCATTTAACTATGAAATGAGTAAAACCAAGGGACCAGAGGGGCAGGCCCTATTACTTATGGACTACCTAGTGTGTGTGACTCTGTGTGTTTCACTTAATCCTTCACAGCTGCCTGTCAAGAAGGTATCATTATTTCAGAGATGAAAAAAGTGGAAAGCTACAATTTTTTTAATAGCAGATATTCTTAAAACATAGGAGCTGTAGACTTTGGTTCCAAAGACCCTTGGGGAAGAAAAGGGTCACAGATGTAGGCTCCATCACACTCAGAGCTGCCCAGAGAGAGCCTTCAACAGGCACCAGTGAACAGCTAAGGAGTTCTGGGTCTTGGGTGGAGGCAAATAAAGAATAGTCCCTTTTGTCTCCTATAAAGCTCAGGAGCAATTAAGAAATAAGATGGAGGAAGCATACAGATCAAAATCAAACTAAGAGCTTTATTATGAGCAAACTATAAAATGGAAGAAGTGGCTTAGATGGACTCCAAGGGCTTCCTAATATTTCATCCACAATTAAACACACTCGCCCAAACAAAAGATGGGCTCTTTGTAGATTTTTCCCCACAGGGCCAGAGCCAGCAGCCACAGTCACTTGGTGAACACTTCTTTGGTATAAACTGATTCAAAAGGGAGGCCCAGAGGGCTCTGTCAAACTCTGTAATCAGATAAGGTCCCATGCTACCCCCTGCCACTGAGATCCAGGGCATAAGGAGGCAGGGACAAGTGGAAAGTGTACCCCCTCTCCCAGGCCTCCCCTCCCCCTCACTCTGCCCACATTAACACAATGAGTAGCAAGTAAGGGGCCTTCCTCTTTTTGTGGGGGCGAGGTGATCCTCCAAGTTTTGAAGCTAGCTCGAGTGTACAGGAAAGGCAGGAGTAATCTAATCCATGAACCAAGCACAGGTTCATCCTCTAAAGGATCACACAAAAGGCCTTGGAAGGATCCAAGAAGATTTGGGAAGGAAAAAAAAGAAATAAATGGGGGCAGAGTAGAAGCTTGGGAAAAAGAAAAGGGCTCTACTGGACAGGTGTGTCCTACAAAGGATACACTTGTCAATGGATAAACGCCTTGATCTGATCTGACATTTGCTCTGGGAAGAACTGAATAATCTCCTGGGACAAACCAGGCCTCCTCCTCCTCCTCCTCCTCCACCACCACCACCACCTGCAGAGACAACCCTGGAATTCAGAGAGCAGAACTGTGCTGCTTCTTGATGAACAGAAGAGGGACACGCAGGACAAACCACAAAGCACAAGAAGCCTCTGGCCTGACTTCACTGCTTCCCAAGCTCCCAGATCTCTGTTGTTTGGTTTTTCTTTTCCCCTCACACCTCCTGCTCGGCACTTTGCCCTCCAGCTTGCGTTCCCTCTCCACGCTGTCCTAGAAACCCAAAGGTTTGTGTACGATATCAGAGCTGATTATTTGAAGAAGCCCTTGCCTCCGGCCACATTGCAGAGGCCACTTGGCTTACACCTGCTTTCCTTGTCAGATGTACTAAATGCTCACATGTGGGAGCAAGCCCACAAGACCTGCCTGGCACTCATGCAAACAGCCAACTCTGGTAGGGGGAAAAACCATTATTAACGGGGATTAGAGCACTCATTTGAACAGGAGCTCAGTCACCTCGATTTAGCAGTGTAGGGGCTTCTTCTGAACTCCAGTGGATACTTCACAAATAACAATAAAAATGTTAATGGTAGGACAGACACAAAGTAGGCTATACAGCTTCACCCATGAAACAACTTCCGCCATGTTCAAGGATTCAAGCTGTTTTATGTAGCTGGCCACTTAGCTTAAGCTGGCTGCAGATGACAGAATAAATTTTCACGGTGCAGAGTTACAGTAAGAAAGCAGTTTCATTAGCCCTGTTTAACAGACGCCAAAACCCAAGGCCAGAGAAAGGAAGTGACTTAGGGTCAGTCCGCAGCGGTGCCAAGAGTCCCTTCTAAGCCCCTACCTCTCACCCCAGCCCCCTTTTGGCACTGATTCGCTGAATGTTTTCACTTCATGGAAGCTTGGAAGATTCCATTCACTGGAGAATGGCAGGGCAGCTGTTTCTGATTATTTTTCCAAGAAAGACACATAACCAAAAGGGTATTTTGGTTATAAAGCTACTTGTGTCTATGTCTATTCACTCACATGGGACCAGGCTGGACTTGGTTACATGGCACTGGCACTGCCTCGAAGGATTCTACTGACTCGGGAATGTTCCCAGTGGGGAACAACAGGGCTGCAGCTGCTGCTCCACGTGGACAAACCCCAGGGTGTCTGGCTGACCCCTTGGAGACTTTGCTAAACCAGCTCAACCCTCCTGGTTTGGAATCTTTGCCAGAAATTCCACCAGAGCTACTTCTCCCCTTATTGCATCCGCTTTTCATTATAAATGGGTAAGGGACTCAACAGAGGCCAACAGGGTCCTTTCACCTGACTACACTGGAAGCTGGACACAGCCCTGACCAGCTATTGGTGGAGCCACTGACTACCTTAAAGTCCCCAGAGACACACATTGGTAGCACCATGTTACCCAACAGCAACTTAGCCTTGTGATGACTGTACCTGTGTCCCATTGTCACACACACACACACACACACACACAGCCCTCCCCAACTGACATAACTGCCTCCCCTAAAGACACACTGAACTGACTCAGAACAAACTGCCCCACCTCCTGCCTCATGCAGGAAGTTGTTCCAAGTGCAGGACATGGGAGATGGGATAGTGTTTTTTCCACAAGGACAGAAAAGCCAGGCCTGGAATGGTTTGGAAGAAGACCCCCTCAAGGTCACAGACTAGAAAATCAAGTAATCATTCTTGGTGGATTCTCTTCGTCTACAATGAGAACAGAACAAACCCCTACAGTACAGGAATGGCCTGTATAGCCAAAAAAGAAACACTGGCCACTGATGGTCATCAGCCAATGGAACGAGTACCTGGAGGGTATGGTGTTGGCACTGCCACAGTGCTCAAGCCAGCAGGGCCTGTGGAGAGATAGGGAGAGACTGGGTTCACCTGGAGGACCAGGGTCTGCTAGTTTAGCCATCTGTGTAATACACAGCCATGGTTGGCGTCAGTCTCCAGGTACAGCTCATGGCACACCACCGCCTCACTCACCCCAAGTTTTGCCATGAAGAGCAAACATGATCACACATGTGAAGGGCCTCAGGAGACAGGACACCAACCCAGAGAGGCACCACTGCCAGCCTCACCCATGGTCCTCACTACAAGTCTGGGGGCAGAGAGGAGAACGTGGCCCTGCATGACTCCAGAGCATCCACCGTGGTGACAAGCAGCTGAGTGGGAAGTGTCTCTACAGGGGAGCTCAGTGTTGGGGCTGGCTGGGTGGGAGTAGGGGACGCTGGCTGAGCCTGAGCACCTCAGGGAGGGGGGCAGGTACAGAGATGGACAGACAGGCCCGCTGTCTTGGAGAAATCCAGAGAGAAGGTAAGGCAGAGGAAGAGGGAGGCCTGACTCCAACTTTGCAGATCCTTTGAGTCCTACAAATCCCAGATGCTTACAAAGGAATGGTTGCAACTCATGGGTGCCTGGTTCACCAGGTAGCATGAGGAGCAATGGATGCCTAGATTGTGAAGGGATGACACTTGTCCTAAGAGCAAGCACCTGCCACACGTTTACTCTGCCTGGCAAACTTAAACCTTCTCATGACCAGAAGTCAGCAAACTTCTTCTGCAAGGGCCGGATGGTAAATGTTTCCGGATCTGCTGGCCAGAGGTCTCTGTCACAGCTACTCACCTCCACTGTTGCAGCAGAAGAGCAGGCACGGGTAGGACGTAGGTGAGGAGTAGGGCTCTGTCTGACATCATGCTCTTATGAGGCAAATGGGAGGCAGGACTGGGTCAGGGTTTATCAATTCAACTTTACCCACTTTCTCTTGCTATGACCCTCTGAAGTATGCAGCACTTTATACTCACTGTACAGCTGAGAAAGATGGGGTCCCTAGATGTTAATTAACTGGTTCAAGGTCATGCAGGTGCAAGCGAAAGAGCTGGGACTCAGACAAAGGCAGTCTGCCTCCACAGCCTTTACCTCCCTGCTGATAGACTCTTCAGCACACTAGAAATGCAATGTAGCAAACACTACATAGAACAGAGGCGCCTGTGGTAATTACAGCCAACTGTACCCAGTGCCTGTTAACATGCCAGCCACTGTTCCAGATGCTTCCCATGCCAGAACCTTCACAGGAGCCCCGAGAGAGCAGGACTGGGTTGACATTCTTTCTACAGATGGAGAAACTGAGGTGGGGAGCTGAAGTCCCTTGTGAAAGGTCCTGCCAGAGTTGGTGAGCAGTGGCAGAGTCATACCTGAACCTGAGTCTGTCTGCCTCCAGGGCCAGCCTTCCCTTTATGCTAGGATGCACGAGGGCCAAGAGGCTAGGTCGGCCCCTTCTCTGCAAAGTGGAATTGGGCATTGTTCTTCTCCAGAGTTTATACTCACTGAGGCTTTGGACACAGCAGCTTCCTGCACTGCCTTGGCCTCAATCCCACCTGTTTAAGCCCTCCCGACGGCAGCTACTGCCTTCCCAGCATCATCATTGCTTGTCCTGGATGTCACTTAGCAACACACATCATCTGCCAGTTTCTATGGCACCCTGGGTTTAACATCTTACTTGGAGGCTGCTAATTAAAATATGGGAAAGGAAAATGGAGCCCAGGCATGGGGCCCTGGATCCTTCATCACGGAAAGGGCTCTTGGGTTGTTGGGCCAGCCACAGAGGAGCACAGAGGATGTCCTTGGAAGGACATCACAGACTTTTCCGGCATTCCAGCTCTGGCTCCCAGATCCATCTGTTCCTCTCCTTAGCTGCTCAGGAGTCAGGCACAGAAGAATCACCTCTCAGTGGCTGTATTTGTCCAGGGGAGTCAAGTAGCCAGGGAGTGGAGATTACGGGAATGCACAGTGCAAACAGAGCCCAGAGGAAGTGCCTCCTAATGATGTTGCAATGAACATTTGAGGTAAAGCTTCCTCAGTGACCTGGGCTGGAGGGGTGCTATTGCTTCCACACTTATGCACACATACACATAGAACTTCTGAGTTACAAAAAATTGGGGGTGGAAAAAGATACTCACATTGCAGCTCTCTTTTATTTGTTTGTTTGTTTGAAAGTCAGAGTTACAGAGAGAGAGGGAGAGACAAAGATCATCTATCCTCTGATTCATTCCTTCAAACAGCCACAATGGCCAGGGCTGGACCAAGCCAAAACCAGGAGCCTTGAACTCCATCTGGGTCACCCACATCACTGACAGGCATCCAAGAATTGAAGCCATCTACCATTGCCTTCCTAGATGCATTACCAGTATTTTGGATAGGAAGTGGAGCAGCAAGGTTCAAACTGCTTATATGGGATGCTGGCTTCAGAGGTGGTAGCTTAACCCACTGAGCCACAACACTGGCCCCAGCTCACTTCTAGAAATCACTAAATTTTTTCGAGCAAGGGACAGGAAATAAGAGTCCCTTCTGGTCTACAAAGGGCCTGGGCCCTCTACACCTTCTCTCATGTCCCCAGGAAGTTGTCTTCCTCTCCCTTGGAGAACAAAGAGAAAGAACAGCAGGTATAAGGTAAGCAGAGATGAGAGAGGATTAAGAAGAAGGGCAAAAAAGCTCGGCAAGCATCCTGATTTTTAGAAGAAAAGAGTGCGTGACTAAAGACTTAAAAAGTTTCAGCAATGATTTCCTTTTGTCTCTTTGCAAATTCTGGCCACCACAGTCCATAGGGAGCAGAACAACCAGGGAATCTGGATGCTGCTTTGGCTGCTGACCAGGAAGGTCAGGAAGCCTGGAACCCAGCCATGGGGACACAGTGCCCGCCAGGAGGATGAAGTCTGAAGTCACATTGCCATGTTGAACT
The DNA here is from genome assembly GCF_964237555.1 of Oryctolagus cuniculus. Lineage (NCBI taxonomy): Eukaryota > Metazoa > Chordata > Mammalia > Lagomorpha > Leporidae > Oryctolagus > Oryctolagus cuniculus. Next base: position 100,078,971 of record NC_091440.1, on the reverse strand, counting down.
GGGACGCGCCATCACAATACGGCACCGTTGTGCTTTCTCCCAACCCAGAAATCTGTGAACAATTTTCCTACAAAGGTTATATCTCATTTTAGCACATGCAAATTTAAGCTAATTAAAGTATACCCAGACAACGAAGTTCAAGGGCAAGAGTGCTACACTTATAGGACCCTAAGGTGTTGACAGGGCAGAGACAGAATATACGAAATCAAAGGTGACTTTATGGAAATAGGCAAAGGTGCTCCCAAAATCCAGGAAATGCTTTATCACCACTCAGAGAAAGAGAATTTATAAAATGCCACCCCCCCTTCATATGTCCTTCATATTTTTAAGACAAAATATTTGTTTCTGGGATAATAAAGGTAGAACCTGGGGTTAAAAAAAACACAGAATGGATTTAAGGAAACTAAGGTTTTGCATGAATCAAAGGACTGAAGAAAAGAAACTGGAGTTGCCCTTCTCACTTGCCAGTCTTAGCTTTTCTTAAGCTTTTAAGAATTTGAATTTTGCCTATCAGGAAGTGATTGTACCCAAATGTGTGTGTGCTTGGGGAAGATGGCCTGCCTGGCACTGGATGGGAGCCATTCAGAAGCAGAGAAGCAGCCTCTGTGCATCAAGCTGTCAATCAAGGGCTTGTCTCCTTGAAGTTACCAAACCACATTTCTTGGTTGGATCACACACTTGAGAACTTCAGTGTTCACCCCTAACCTTTTCTGCTGTGTCCTGGTCACCACCTCTCCTACCCTACCCCTTCCACCCCATCACATTTTCCAGGGGAAGAACAGAATGTTTGCTGAAGCCAATGGAACTAAATGGTTCTTCCATACCCAGGAGGCAGTGTTGTCCAGGAAAAAGCCTCACTTCTGGAACACGACAAACAGCTGAAGGCAGAGGGTAGCAGTTAAAAACACAGACAGTGAGGCAGGGAAGATACTTGTATCCCCTATCAGAGTGCCTAGGTTCACTCCTCAGCTCCAGCTCCTGATTTCAGCTTCTTGCTAATGCAGACCACAGGACGCAGTGGTGATGGCTCAAGTAATGGGCTCATGCTACCCATATGGAATACGTGGCTTGAGTTCCCAGACCCTTGGCTTCAGCCCCTAGCCATTTTGGGCATTTGGGGAGAGACCTAGTAGATGGGGGTGCTTTTTAGCTCTCTCTCTGATTCTCTGTCTTCCAATTCCTTTTTTAAAAAAGCATAGTCATGGAACAGTGGTGGCTGATTCTCATCACAGCCTCCAAATTCACCACTCCTGGGACCACCCTGTCTTGTACCTCAGTCCCCTCATCTATAAAATGTGGATAACAATAGTATCTACTTCATGGAATTGTGACTTAATAGCTAAAGCATTAAGGAGTGCACCTACTGTATAGGAAGTTCTAGGTAAACATTTGCTGATATTACTCAGTCATGTTTCAGGAAAAAAGCACAGTGCTCAGCGGGATAAAGGAAGCCTGAGATTCAGGATCTAATTTCTCCTGGGAGCCATCATTCAAGAGGCCTCAGCAAAGCCCCCTATCCAGTAGATACCTTTCCTGCTCAGAATTCCATCTTGCTGCCCTATCTACGGAACAGGGTCCCAGCCCCCTGCCAAGCAGTCAAGGCCTGCAGAATCTGTTCTTTCTGCCTGGCTCTGAGCAACCAGCCTGCTCCAGTCATCTGCGGCACTCACTGCGCAGTCCTCACTAGCACCCACAGGCTGCCCTGCATTGTTGGTACCTGCACCAAGAATCTCCTCTTGTTCTGCCTTGCTGGCCCTTCCTCTCCCATCCTAACGGTAGACACCTACTGAAGACTCACCCAGGTTGTTATGACCACCTCAGCATGGGGAGGTAACACAGAGAAGTTAAGGCACTAAGAACTCACACCAAGGAAGCCATGGCAAGTAGGTAGTGTTCGCTGGGCATTTCAGAGCTCACTATTTTTTATGTTTTAGCAAAGTAATTCATGCACTGAAAAGCTTGCAGAAAGGCGAATTTAAAGGATAAGCTTATTTTGTTGCAAAACAATTTTAAATCCATGCATAACATAAAAGGCTATGTATTTTCCATGAACTTTTTGAAGACCCTTGTAATGAGTGTAACACTACAACAGGACGAGGGGCCACACAAACATGTTTCCTGAGTGAAGCCTGTGATTATCCATTCCCCCGCAGGTTAAATCAGACCACAACTCTGCTCACGTCAGATGAGGGCTGCTTTGCCCCTGGATGAGTCTGAAATAGAGTAAGTTTTTTTTTTAAGCTTTTTATTTACTTATCTGAGAGGCAGAGTTAAAGACAGAGAGAGAGACAGCTCTTCCACTCACTGGTTCACTCCCCAAATAACCACAACAGCCAGAGCTGGGTGGATCCAAAGCCAGGAGACAGGAGCTTCTTCCAGGTCTCCCAGGTGGGCACAGGGGCCCAAGCACTTGGTTCATCTTCCACTGATTTCTCAGGCCATAGCAGAAAGCTAGATTGGAAGAAGAGCAGCCAGGATACGAACCAGTGTCCAAATGGGATGCCACCAGGCCCGGGATAGGGCGAGTTTAATGAACAACCAATAAACTTTGCTTCTCAGAGATCTCTGGATTTCATAATTATAGAGAAAGGACTTGGATCTGTACTAGATTTTCTGTGGATAGAAACTAATGTAGAGGGGCTGGCGCAGTGACGTGGCGGGTACAGCAGTCACCTGCAGTGCCAGCATCTATATGGGCGCCGGTTCAAGTCCTGGCTGCTTCACTTCTGATCCAGCTCTCTGTGGCCTGGGAAAGCAGTAGATGTCCCAAGTCCTTGGGCTCCTACACCCACTTGGGAGACCCAGAAGAAGCTCCTGGCTCCTGGCTTTGGATTAGCTCAGCTCCAGCCATTGCAGCCATTTGGGGAGTGAACCAACAGATGGAAGACTTCTCTCTGTCTCTGCATCTCTGCCTCTCAGCCTCTCTGTAACTCCACCTTTCAAATAAATAAACCTTAAAAAAAAAAAAAAAGAAAGAAAGAAACTGGCCAGCGCCACAGCTCACTAGGCTAGTCCTCCACCTGTGCACCGGCACACCGGGTTCTAGTCCCAGTTGGGGTGCCAGATTCTGTCCCGGTAGTTCCTCTTTCAGTCCAACTCTCTGCTGTGGCCCGGGAAGGCAGTGTCGGATGGCACAAGTGCGTGGGCCCTGCACCCGCCTGGGAGACCAGGAGGAAGCACCTGGCTCCTGGCTTTGGATCCACACAACGCCGGCCGTAGCTGCCATTAGAGGAGTGAACCAATGGAAGGAAGACCTTTCTCTCTGTCCCTCTCTCTCACTGTCTAACTCTGCCTGTCAAAAAAAAAAAAAAAAAAAAAAAAAAAAAAAAAAAAAACCTAATGTAGAAAGGAAATGCACATTATAACTGGGCTTTAAGAGGCCCAGTGAAAAGCAGAAGCCTGAACAAGCTGTAGAGCACCTCCTCTGAGACTCAGTTGCCTTGTCTCTTAAATGGGATGACACATACTTGACAAGGAGAGGTTTCGAGGGTACCCAAAAACTCCCGGCCAGGATTCCATACATGTTAGTTCCTCCCCCTCCTTAGCCAGTCAGTGAAGATTCAAACACTGGGGGGCTGAGCCCACATGCACTGAAGTGTCCTCTAAGGATAAGCAAGCTGAGGCTCTACCTGAGAAGCGTTGCAGAGGATTGCACTCCAGCCAATACTATTAACTGAAGACGCAAAGCCCCAGGTAGGAACACACATTCTACTTATGTCGCAAATGGTGTGGGCTTCTCCTCATGGCCATACAATCTCTGCTCTTTCTTTTTTTTTTAATTTTTATCTGTTTTCATTTTATTTGAAAGGCAAAACTACAGAGACAGAGATCTTCCATTTGCTAGTTCATTCTCCAAGTGCCCACAAGACCACGGCTGAGCCAGGCTGAAGCAAGGAACCCAGAACTAAGTCTGGGTCTCCCATGTGGGTGGTAGGAACTCACCTACTTAAGCCATGACCTGCTACCTCCCAGGGTGTGCATTAGCAGGAAACTGGATCCGAAATGGAGCCAGGAATCAAACCCAGGAACACTGAGGACATCCCATATGGCATTTTAACCACTGCCTAGTTCTTCTTGCGAGACTTTATGATGCTTTTATTTTTAAAAGACATCAAAATATACAAACTCAATTAGGCTATCATCCCAGCATTGGGACAGAGTTTACAGAGCAGGAGAGAAATCCAGTGGGAATGTCAGAGCGAGAAGACAGGATCAAGGCCTCAGGCCCGATGAGTCCGGGTTTACAGTTTACTCTGTTTGTTTTTTGTTGATAAAAGTCTTTTCTCCAATGTCCATTCTGAAGAGTTCTCTTTTGCATAAATGAATCTAAGCCCCCTGTTTATTAACATTAAACTTGACATTTATAGCCCGAGTGCTTCACCAGCATTAACCAATAATCCTCAGAGCATTCTGTGGGGAGAGTTCAATGTTAGGCTCTGAACTGCTGAACAAGAGCCCTCACACACACAAAAGCAAGCAATGATTCTGCTCTCAGGAGCAGCTTCAAAAGCCTGCTTATGGCCTTGCACATCATGAGTCCAACACACCAGAATTCCGTACAGCTCCTACACTGGGTGGGAAGTGAGTACTGCTGAAGTGACAGTGAGCCCACAATGTGGTTGACAAGAGAACCCAGAACCACTGCAGGAACCTGGGGTACAGCCAGGCCTGTGCTGGATAAGGGAAGAAGGAGGTCTGCTTTTACCAGGGGTGTCCCTTAGGAAATCCCTTCTCTGTCTAGTGAAGAAGGTACCCAGGATCAGGCTACTCAGGTTCAAGAGCAGAGCCGCAACCGAGGACACCACACCCCTAGCTGCAGGTAAATGCAGCCACGGTTTCACAAAGCACACTGGAAGGGGTGAAAGCCACCCCCTTGCATAGCTGAAACAATCTTGGAGCGAGTGCTTAACCACACTGGGGGCCTAAAGACCATGCAAGAGTCCTAGCAAAAGAGTCCTAGCAAAGAGTCCTAGCAAAAAGCAGCCAAAGCCAGATCTGCAGAGTGGGCAGAACTGTTCCTAAGAACTATCCAGAAACTACCCTCTCCCTGGCTAAAGACTTGAGCCAGTTCCTTAGTAAAGAGACACTAGAATTCACATCAAAACTCGGCTGTACATTCGTGGTTGTACACAGTTTAAGTAAATTGAGAATAGTTCTCTTTCCACTACGTGCACCCAGTCATTCTCCACTTGACTTTATTATCTTCATAAAATCTCCAGTCAAAAGGCTCCTCCAAGTACAGCTGGAAGGGACTATTTGAACTGAGTGGACTTCATCTTCCAAATGCAGGGAGGAATTCAATGCCCAGTATTGGCAAACCCAACAGACAACAGCCTTATGAGCACAACACTAATGCAGCAATTTCTGACTGGGCCTTCCACTAGAGCTCCTGCTCTTCCAAGAACTACGCCAGACACATATGAGGAAGATACAGCTGTCCCCATTTTATAGGTGAAGGAATCAAAGCTCAATAGAGTTGCTCCACAGCCAAGGATTTGTCAGATCCAGACCTGACTCTAAAACACCATTTCCACTCTGTCATTTCTTCCCTTCTTTTCTCCCACTTTGCTCTTTTCAGATGGTGACCATATTGATGGCAGCCACTGCACACGCCATCATGCACATTTGACTAATAGCTACTCCAGACGAGGGACTAAGGATTAGAGTCACTGAGCCACCAGGACCCTGAGTGTCTTTAGGCCCAGCCTAGCTTTGGTTTGAAGTCATGGCTCTCTATGAGGTGGCACCCCCATTTTCCTTACATTCAATTTATCAACAATTGCTTACCATGTGCCTCTACAGGCACCACTGCAGTACAGTTCAGCCCTGCCTCCCAGTACTCACATCAGATTGGGGACATAAGCCTGTCACAGAACAAATAATCAAATAAGACTGTGGTGTAAAACTATGTGACAAACTATGAGCATAGGTGTGGCAAATGCTGTATTAGCAAGAACGCATGTATTAACGAGCTCCTTACTCCTTTCTAAATATTGCACAGTACTTAGCGTCTTAACAAAGCAGAAGATCTCATTTCTACCCAAGAGTTTAAACAAAACAAAATGCCAAACCTCATAATGCAGCAAAGACCCAAGTGCTGAGGCCATATCTATCATTTAGAATACATACGGCATTTGGTAAGTCACCTTTCCTCTCTGGGCTTCAGCTCTTTCCTCTACAGTTAAGAATAATCCTACTCTCCAAGGGCCTAGTGCACAGGACTCTTTTCAGGATCAAACGAAACCATGAAAGCACTGTGACATTGCAAGTCAAGCTAATATAGTATTGGGCAGGTCAAATATTACTGATCTCATGTACAAATGAGGAAAGTGAGATCAGCAACAGAACTGGGAATAGAATTCAGGTGCTTGGAGTCTCTGGCCAGTGGTCTTTCCACTCCATGATGCTGCTTCACTTTCCAGGAAAGGAAGAAGTCAACAGGCACATGGTGATCTGGGAAGACTCCCGGAAGCAGAGGTCATGCATTAGAGGCTAGCAGGCCAGTGTGACCCACAGATGTGTTTTATTTGGCTGGCACAGATGGTAAAAAGTTTTTTTCTTCCACTCAACATTTAAGAAGCAGTAGGGGGAGCAGAGCATTTTGCTAGCAGTTAATGCACGCATGTCCCACATGGGAATTCCTATGTTTGATTCCCAACCCCTGCTCTTCACTACAGGTCCAATGGCTCCAGTAGCTGGGTTCCTGCCCTCATGTGAGAGACCTGGACTGAACTTGAGTTCCTGGCTCCAGCTCTTGCCCTGGCCCAGCCCTACCTATTGCAGGTATTTGGAGAGTGAACCAGGTAATGCTTCTCTCTTTCTCTCATCCTCCCCTCTCCCTGTCCCTCTCAAATAAATAAAACAATAGTAATGAAAATTCTAAAGCAGTAGGTTTCACATGAGATCCAATTGCCTGTCTTGAAAAATCAGAGGAGCTCACAGCCACAGCACTAATCTGCTGTAGCTGCCCTTTAGGGAAGTAGTGTTGTTCAGTTTGTCACAGTCCCCTCTCTCCAACATGGAAGCCAGTGTCAGTGGCCATTCATCATGACCCTTGTATATACTGTTGTCACATAGCAATGGGACCAAGTGTATTTCTATGATAAGGTGAAGACTTTCCCCCACTTACAGATGTTTCTTGTCAGGCTCCAGCAGAAATTTGAATTTGCATCCTCTGAAGGACGAAGACAGCCCTGGGGGGCAGCAAGAGCAAAGTGGGCCAGGGACCGCAGGAGGCCACCAGGGAGCAGTGTGACTGGAGGAAGGGATTTACAGATGGGGGAGGGGACGGGCAGAGAGCCCAGAAGACATCTGGACCAAGAAATGAGATGGCATTATGGAGTGAGGAGTTTGAGTGCTGATAATGACAGCGGTGGGGGTTGGGGTGGCAGGTGGTAGTACTACCTGGCAGACAGTGGGGGTGGGAAAGAGAGAAGAAATGAGAGTGCTGATGGTTAAAAATGAGTAACCTTTGCTAACTAATTATTCAACAAGATTGTATTGAGCACTCAATGTATGCTACTGGATGCCAATGTCATGTTCATTGCAAATACAGCAGGAAACAAAACAAAACAACAATGCCTGTTTTCATGGCATCTGCAGCCAAGCTGGGCGGGTCCTTCCACAAAAATTCCCACTAATGTCCAAGGACAGCTGGTTAACGCATAAGGTGTTTTTGAGCCACAAAGGCAAATGGCAAAACCCACTGTAAGTGGAGGGAGAAAGGAAGGGAAGAAGGTGGGTTTAAAAATGATCCACCTGCCACTGCTCAGTCCCTGAAAGCACAAAGCAGCTCCACACCTTACTCATTAATCTTCTGAAGACATTGGATGAACTTCAGCATTCAAGCAGATGCAGTGGGTCCTGTCATTTCTCTGACCTATTTTTCCAGGCTGTTCACATTTTGTGATTGATCACATCTACATTTCCACACGCAAGTGCTCCTCTGCTTGCCCACTGTCTGCAGTATGTCTGATGGGTGATGAACAAAGGGAGAGGCAAAATAATGACAATAATAATAATAGCATAGTAAAATGGAAAGATCTGGAACTCTTCTACATGACCTTGGTTAAATGACTTAATTCTAAGCTTCTGTCTTCTCATACTGAAAAATGGGGAGGGGTGGGCATTTGGAGCAGCAGTTAAGATGTTACTTGAGATGTCTACATCCCAAATTGGAATGCCTTGGTTCGAGTCCTGGCTCCATTCTCAGTTCCAGTTTCCTGGTGATGTGCAGCCTGGGAGGTGGCAGGTGACAGCTCCTATTGTTGGGTCCCTACCACTCACATGGGAGACCCAGACTGAGTTCCCAGCTCCCGGCGTTGGCCTGGCCCAGCCCCAGCTGTTATAGGCATCTGGAGAGAGAACAAGTAGAAAGAATATCTCTGCCTGTCTGTCTCTGTTTCTGAATCTCTGTCTTTCAAATAAATAAGTAAGGGGTAATAATACTTAGATTGGAGAAATTTTATGAGGATTAAAAGATGTAATCTGTAGGAGAGCACAAAGCCAGCCCAGCACCTGGGGCTGCGTGGGTTTGCAATGTGCTGTCCTTCCTGCCTTGCTCCCATCACATGGGAGGAGTTGGCTGCTCAAACTGCTTACAAATCAGAAAGCAGAGCCTCTCAGGGAAATGCCCCCTTCCCACTGCCATCACCTCATTTTGTCCAGAGGGACAGAGCACAGATTGGTTATGCAAACTATGCCTCTTATGGGCCTTTCAAAAGAAATACTCGAACTCCCTGCCATTTGGGTTCAAAAACTCTAAAATGCAAATGGAATCCCTGGCAGGGATCCCACAGTGGCCAAAGCTCCCACAAGAAGATGGGATGAGAGGTCTCTCACCGTGGAAATCCAGACCCTGGGGACAGACTAGGTGAGCACTGCAAGGGAACTCCAAACTTCCCGAGATCTCATGGGGGAAATGACCAGAAGAGGGGTGGACGAAGAGGGAGTGAGGAAGCCAGACACGGTCACTTCACTGTGTGCTTGGGACCGGACGTGGCTGAAGGCGGCACCCGGTTTCTAAGGTCAGCAGAGAGCAGCACCTGCTACACAGCAAGGCCAATGCCAAGTGCTTGGAGGGCAGAGAATCCAGCTCTCACACTGGCCTTCAGGGTTTCACCAAATATCTCACCTCTTCAGGAGTCAGACCAGCCAGCTTAGAGCTTGGACCTGAGAGTCCAGGCTGTACCCACTGCCCCCGAGCAGGTCCTGCCTCATATCCTCAGCCCAACTGGGCCTGTGGCTTTTGTTTGGGTCTGGCCTGCCTCTGCAAAGTTGCAGCATTTCTGCACACATCATGGACTTCACCAAAAGAGTTCTCAAATTCTTCCTTAATGTCTAAATTTCAGAATTGTCCAATACGACTTTTTATGTAAGGGAGGAAATTTCTGCACTCCTCATCCACTTTCTCTCCAATGAGAAAGGCGACAATGGAGGGGGAGCGCCCGAGTCGGTGGGGCAGGCAGCACCGTGGCATTTTCATGGTGGCTTTGGAGACTACAGGAGTCGAGAGAACGATCTTACCGAGCTGTTGGTGTTTCTTGTAATAACGCCCTAATGACTCAATTAGCATTGATTCGTCAGCACCAACAATATTTTCTCACTGATCCAGCAATTTAGCACTCACTGGTGATTGATTCAATTCCTACCAGTGGAAGAAAGCAGTTTGAAAGAAATGCAATTCTTCACAAATAACTTTTTAAAACATTTTAATATTTCCATGTTCTGTGCTTTCCCCCACCAGTGGAGGCCACAAGGACCCCTGATGTTGAGCATCCTTCTGCCACCCTGCCTGGCCCAGCCGTCACGCAGGCCAGGGCCTCCCTGCCCCTTGTCTGGGCATCTTCAGCCTTCGCCGCTCCCTGCAGATGCCTGGTGGCTGCAGCCAGAGGGACAGATGGGGCACAATTGCTGAGGCTCGGTGAATGGTACCCGGGCACACAGCCTGTGTGGAAATGGCCCAGGCGAAAGCCACTGAAGCAAGCTTTCTGAAAACCTGCCCTGGTAACATCGCTAAAATTGGAAATGAGGCAGGGTGTGCAGTGGGGCAGAGTGGGAGGCTGGTGGGAGGGAAGAGGGACAGTCAAAAACAGGGAAGGGAACCGAAACACTCTGTTGGAATAAAATCTCTTACCAGTGAGAAACTAGGCTGCTCAGGAAAGGAGATAAAACCCCACGGCTGGTGAGAGAGACTCTGGAAGCAAATGGCCTTTAGGACATCAGGGATGGAGCACAAAGGCCATCCGGTCTGGGCAGCTGACCCCTCCGCAATCTCGGCAACTCACTCTGGTGTTATTGCCAAACCCATATCCTCCAGCCATGCCCCAGCTGTGGCTTCCACCAACTGCCTTCCAGAATACAATACGTGTATAGGGGGAAAGCATGTATGGAAGGAAAGCCCTATGAGCTGGTGAGCTGGAGCCACCCCAACCCAGGTCACTTCACCCCTCAGGCCACTGGGATGAAGCTCACCCCAGCCCAACATCCCTCAGGCAACCGGCATAAGCTGGAGTCACCCCAATCTAGGCTATGACTCAGGTCACTGGGACAAGCTAGAATCATTCCAACCCAGACCACCACTCGGGCCACTAATGGCAAATGTGGATGGAACCACTTTGGGGTTGTTCTGTAGGGAACCTCCTTCCAGATGGTTCCATTGCAGTGTATAATGTCTACCACTTGATTGTCTACTTAACTCCTTTTTTTGCCCACTTACAAAAGTTCATAAAACAAAAATGGATTTAAAAGTTAAGTTTATTTTGGTGCAAAAAAAGTGAAATCTATGTAGTTTTTTCATAATACTTTCTGTAAACTTTCTGAAGACTACTCATATGTACAGTTTATAAAATTTCTTCAACCAAAATAAATTTATCTTTCAGTTCCATTCCCCACTAGCTTGTGTTTTATTCAAGAGAAAGAATGTGTGAGCGAGAGATCCTATCCATAGGTTCACTCCCCAAATGCCCACAACATCTAGGGTCAAAGTTGGGAGCCAAGAACTCAATCCAGGTCTCCCACATGAGTGGCAGGGACTCAAGTACTTCAGTCATTGGTCTGCACTGCTTGGAAGTTGGAATCAGAAGCTGGAGCCCAGGTACTCCGACATGGGATGCCGGGTGTCTGAACTGGCACCTTGACTGTGAGGTCAAATGCCCACCCTTTGCAAAAATTTAGGCACTCCAGAATCTCTCTGGATCATTAATCCTCACATTTCAGCCAAAGCCAGGGAGATTTTCTCCTAATTTCTTCTTCTGTGCTTCCTGCAAGTACAACCACCTTCTTTTGTGCTTCTCAGAGAAGACAAAAATGGTGAACACCTTTTCAAGAAGCCTGTCCTTGGTCACACGTGACCTTTCAACCAAAGGACCAAATGATCCACATTCCCTCCACTCCCAGAGAACAGCTGAGTCCTTCCTCGTGAGTCAATTCCAAAACCTGGGAACTGCATTAACTTGACCCTTTAGGACCAATCAGTTATGTATTGGTTATGATTCACAAGGCAGTCTTCCAATTTTGCTATAAAAGTCAATGTGATTTTGGTGGATTTTCTACCATAGTTCCAACACCTTTTACCCATGACCACCATGACAGTCAGATAATGGAATATGGAAATTTCTGAGTCTGCAAGCTCAGAAATCATATTTAAGGCAAAGGCGAGGAAGCACATTTCCAGTACTTTCTAAATTCAGGAAACTATCTCTGTCTGCATATGGTCCAGAGCCATTATTTCTGTGGGAAGATCATGTCAGAGTCTACTGGTTACCTAGTTACTCCCTCATGGGAAATACTTCTTTAGATACACCATGCCTACTATCTGTACTGGTTACTCTTGAAAAAATAATCCTCTTCCTGCATAATATTTTCTCAGTTTCCTGTCCATGAGCCTTGCTCCCAAACCTGATGCTGTCTGCTCTGATGAGAACTAGAACAAAGTGTATTGTTTGGGTTTTTAATAAAACTACATAAAGGAACACACAGATAGGAGAAGCATTCAAAACTGCATTTATTAATTTCAGATTTTCAATATTAAAGCCTATTACCATCACTCTTATACACTTGAAATGTTTTGGGGAAAGTATATAAGAGTAGAGATTGAGCGTGCAAAGAGAAGCAGTGTAGCTCATGAAGACAGGTTAAGATTAATGCCACAGTACCTAGTTCTTCCTTAAGACAACATCATTAAAAATGAGATTCCAGGGGAATCCTTCCCCATTGGTTGTGGCTCAAAAGAGGTCAGTTATTGATCACTGGGAGCCAAGTGCTCAGCGTCTCTTAGAGATCAACCCTCTGAAGCGCTTCCATATCTGAAAGGTGCTGGCAAGATGCATGTGCATCTTAATTCAGTGCAATTTAATTCAGTTTCCTTGTCAGCAAACAATAATCAGCATTTACATTCCACGGGGTCATTGTGGTTCCTTTATTCTCCTCCATAGGTCTCAGTGGAGAGGTACACACTGCTTCTCTGATGATGTTATCCAACTCAGAAGCCCTCTTTGATGCTAGTCATCATGGAAAAAGACAGAAAGGAAAAGAGATTGTTCCAAGTGAAAGAAATTGCTTTTTGCTTTAACGTATCCAGAAAGCCACACTTTACTGGTTCCACGCATTGGAATTATGGTTCCCCACGAGGCCACCATGTGGCTGGGTCTGGTCTGGCCTGGCCCATTCACTACTGGACTTGTCATATGCCCTACACCACCAGTAAGTAGATAAACCAAAATGCTGACCCATTAACACAGCAAGCCTCGGATGTGGTTATCCACCAAAACTCAATCCAGAGCAACAAGAGGACCCCAAGGCACTGCATAATCCCCATGGTGTTGGACGTTTAGGCTCAGAAACACCATGGAAACTAACTTCAGGGGTTCGAGGGCAGAGGAGATTTTGGGTGTCTGGAATCTTCAGAGTAAATGGAAGCTCCCTGACGCTAGGGGTGAAGACACAGCAACCCAATGAGGGCAGGACACCACCCCCTGCATTTCTCCGGAGAAAAAGTTGATTCACTTCAACCATCAGCTCTGCCCAGGTTCCTAGGCACACTCAAAAATCAGTGGTTGCCATGGTGATTCTGCTTCTGTGGTGGAAGCACCGAACTTTGTGTCTGATCCCTTGACCCTGCTGGGTGTGGTTGAGAGATCTGCATCTAATAAGTATCTCAGAAAAAAGGACTGAAAGTAGCCCAGAGTGCCAAGCTATAAACCCGAGGACAAAAGCAAGACTCTTGGCTAAGAAACAAAAAAAAAATTGGGGGATATAATCTCAACATTTTCCACAAAGGGCCCAGGAAAATCAGTTTTAAAGCTTTTAAAAATGGTTACTCTCTGCTACTTCTCCAGTAGACATCTCATTAAATTCTTCTTCATTTTTATTTTTCATTTATTTATTTAAGAAGTAGAAAGCTGCAAAGAGAGAGAGAGAGAGAAAGTGCCTATCCACTGGTTCACTTCCCCCAATTGCCCACAATGACTAGCACTGGGACTAGGCTAGGTAGCAGCTGGGAGCTGGTAACTCATTCCGGGTCTCCCACATGGGTAGCAGAGACCCAACCACCTGAGATATCACCACTGAGTCCTAGGCTCTGCATTAGCAAGAACATAGAGTTAGAATCCACAGCTGAGTGTTAGTCAGGGACTCCAATGGGAAACGCATTAATCGTAACCAGAGTCTTCACCGCGAGGCTAGATGCTCATCCCAAATTCTTCCTGGTATTATTCTGTTGCCAAAAGAGCCCTCTATTCCAATGTACTGACAGTGAAGAGAACAGACGAAATAGTCGACTAGGGCTTTGCTACTTGACACGTGGACCACCACTTACTTCATCATGTTGACAATCAGCTGGGAGCTTGTTGAAAATGGAATTCTCAGGCCACATCCCACATCTCAGAACCACATTTTACCAGAGACCCCAGTGATTCATGTGCACACAGGTTTTGAGGAGCACTATCTCAATTCCCCTCCCCTGCAAATCTGTAAATCCTTTCATTTGGAATGGAAAGGGACCTACGTTATCAATGTATTGATATTGACTTTATATAGCAAGAAAAGACTCTGAGACCAATCTGCCCAGCCAGCTCCAAAGGCAAATGCTCATTAGAAAAAGTATTAACCTTCAAAAGCTTCAGTTTTCTCACTTACATAACAGTGATAACAGCAATACCTACCTCACATGAGCCTGTGAGCCTCAAACAAGGTCACATATGTAAAGCTTTTAGAATTGTGCGAGTTATGTGGAAAACACAACGGTTGCCCTCAGCACCCTAGCAGCACCAGTTCCAAGACCCTCTACAGACCATATCCACAGGTGCCCAGACCCTCATTTATAAGAGCATCATATTTGCACAGAATTTATGCACTTCCTCCCACACATTCTGTATCATCTCTGGATTACTGATGACACCTAATACAGTGTGTGTGCTGAGTAAATAGTTGTTATACCATAGTGTTTAGGGAATAATGACAAGGAAAAAAAGCCTGTGCATGTTCAGCACAGACACAATATGTGTCCAAATATTTTAGTCCTTGGTTGGTTGAATCCAAGAATGCAAAACCAACTCTGTATACGGGAAGTAGATAGGTGATAGGATGGATGTGAACAAGAACAGAAGCCACCGCCTCCTGTGCTGGCATCCCATATGGGTATCGGTTCGAGTCCTGGCCGCTCCACTTCTGATCCAGCTCTCTGCTATGGCCTGGGAAAGCAGTAGAAGATGGCCCAAGTCCTTGGGCCCCTGCACCCATGTGGGAGACCTGGAAGAAGCTCCTGTCTCCTGGCTTTGGATTGGCGCAGCTCTGGCCATTGTAGCCATCTGGGGAGTGAATCAGCAAATGGAAGACCTCTCCCCTCCATCCCTCTCTGCCTCTTTGTTCAAATAAATAAATAAATCTTTAAAAAAAGGAAGAAGAAGAACCAAAAAACGGAACCTGGAAGTGGGCTCTGCAGCTCCTGTGTGCTAGACTGACAAGTCTCTTCGTTAGTCATTTATCCCTTTATCCCCCTTCCCCATCTCACACAGCTTTCGTTCCCAATTTCTGAGGAGCCCCATAGATAGAAGCTGAAGAGTACTACACCTCACTCTATCACAGCCCTGAGTAAACTCACCTCATGCTGAGATGATCTTGGTCTAGTGGTACTGCAGAGGGAGCACGTAAAAGAGACTGCCTCTCTGGGGAATACATGATCTCCCCATCTCCTACCAGAAAAAAAATGCTTCAAAATAAGCCAGCAATTTAAAAATATCTAACCCATGATTTTCTGGGTGAAACAATTAGCCCTGAGTCGCTCCAGCCCTTGGCATCCTCCCCCTACAATGCCGGGGTTGGAGCGGTGCCCAGCTGCTGAGCTGGGTGCGAAGGGGCTGGAGCCAGGCCGAATGGCCTTCCTGACTTGGTAGCTCCAGATGCTAGCTTGTCACTGTAGAGCAAGTGAGTTAATTAGGAATTTCTGTGGAATCAGAACTCTGAGTGGCAAAGAGAAGGTGGGGGAGAAGAAAGCAAGAATGGTTAGCTTGTACCACAAACAGTATTTCCTGTTCAGGAGCAGGCTGCAGAGATGGAGAGAATACTGGCCCTCAAAGACTCAGATATTGATAGAGCTGGAGATGGAAGAATGGATGTTTGGAAAACTAAGGGGTGTTGTTGCCATAGCCCCTGCCTTGAAGAGAGCTGCCTCGTGCAACTCCGCAGAGACTATGGGTCCATAGCAGGGTGATAGCAAGAAACCACCATCACAAGAACTTCCGCCAAGAAAGGGCGTCACAGATTCCATGGCAACTGTGCATCCAGATTTCTCCCCACAGTCTCCTGCCACTGCTATTGTTCTGCCTGAACCAGAGCTCCCAGGAGCATATTCCCCTCCCTGTCCTCCACCTCTTGCCAATCTGCACTGTTACTTTGAACTGAAATAGTTAAGCTATGTAGGTCAGCTAATTTAAAATTCTCAAGAGCAGACCACTGCATTCCAAGCAGAACGGGCCATACAAGGCTGATCTATAAGCTAGATTTCATGTAGTAAAACACACACACATACCACACACACACAGACTTATGTGAAAAGCAGCATAATGGAAATGGAGAATGGCATTAAAGATTAATGCCTATAACCTAGCTCCCAGCCATCTACTAGGGTCAAAGCTAGAGGGTCAGAGATGCCTAGGGGCACGGCTCTACACTGTGGAGCACCTGTATCTAGTTGTCTATCTCTGGAACATCTTTGGCACATCTGGAAAATGAACTCTCAGGTACTTGGATCCTGTGTTGCTTTTTAAGTCAAATGCAGGTGATCTCTTCAGCCCTCACTCTTCCGATCACAGAGTGCATAGCAATCAACTTGACCACATTTGATTGTCTCTTCCTCCCAAGAACAGCCAATAGGGCAGTCATTGTGTGCAGATTTTGCATGCAGAGAACACACATTCGTTCAGTGACACAAAAGACACGATTTAACAGATGCCACAAAGGAATGAATGGAAAACTCTGCCTTAGCATGAGTTTACGGCATTCCCATCTTTTTCAGCAGATGCGTCCAGCCAACTGACTTGTTGGAAAGGGTTGCATTGTCCATTCAGGAAAATACTCCCTACCAGAGACACCTCTTTGGGCTGTGAAAAGTGATTCTTACTCTATTTTCAAAAATCTGAAGAAAATGGCTAATAGCCAGTCAGAGGGAGAAGCACTGGCATAATGCCAGATTGTACTGAATCAGCTCGGAAGTATACGAGGTGGGAGTGAGGATAAGTCATGTCCAAGTGACCTTAACTGACTTACCCTTAGTCTCCTTCAGTCTGAACACAGACCCAACTTGATGTGTAGGTGGACTAGATTAAGCCCAAGCAACAGAATCTCTGCAAACACACTTGAGCTGAAAGGATCATTGAGGGGTCTGGGAGCAATTTGACGGGGAGAACTCCTACCCCATCCCCAGCCCCCTGGGAGACAGGGAGACTCATGATGGAGCCCAGTTCTTGCAGTCAGTTTTTCTTTTTCCTGCCAGCAGACTCCATATGTTGGACAGAGGGAGCTGTTAGGCTCCAAAGGTCTTGCCAAGTCAAAGGATGCATCTTCAGCTTCTTTGCATGAAGCCTAAAAGAGCCAACCAACTATGTGTCAGAATCAAGTCATGTGCAAAGGTTTAATGGTGCTAAGAAGTACCATGTGTGTGAGAAAACAGCCTTTTCATATTCTCACAACCTGTGAAACTGAAATCAAAATTTAACCCCCTGCCCCAGGCAGGGGCATTTTGGTGTAGCAGTTAAAGCTTCTGTCTACAACACTGGCATCCCATATGGGCCCCGGTTTGTGTCCTTACTGCTCCACTTACAATCCAGCTTCCTGCTAATGGCCTGGGAAAAGCAGCAGAGGATGGCCCAAGTGTTTGGGCCCCTGCCGCCCATGTGGGAGACCCAGAAGAAGCTGCTGGCTTTGGATCTGTGCAGCTCTGGCCATTGTGGCCATCTGGGGAGTGAACCATGGATGGAAGATACTCTCTTTCTCTCTCGCTCTCTCTCTCTTTCTCTCTCTCTCCCTCCCTCCCTCCCTCCCCCCTTCCTCCTCTTCCTCCTCCTTCTCCTTCTCCTCTCTCTCTGACTTTCAAATAAATAAATCTCTAAAAAAATCACCCAAGCTAATGTATAAGGTTTTAGAATGCTGAATAATATGAAATGAATTCTCACAATTTATTCTAGCCAAGAAGAGGAAAATGCTTCCTAGACTTCATGGAAGACATAGAACTTGACTCACAAGAGCAAAACCAACACCTATCACAAGGCCTGGTGCACCAAGTACCCAACACAGATTTGCTTAATGTGCCAATGAAAGGGTATTACTGATTCATGAATTTACTTCAATGGAATTTAAAATGCCACCAGAGGGGTCATAGGTAAATGGTGACAGATTAGACTTTAAAAATCACTGAGAGTCACAAATGGTCATTAACCCATGACAAGATAGGGAGCCCACATCAAAATGGGAAGCAACATACTGCTTCCTTCATCAGAAAAATCTGGATATAAGAAAACAGAGAACAGAGTACATACCTAGTATACAGGTCATGGGTATTACACACCACTCCCCAGTAAAAGGAACCAAGGTTCCTTGGAGAACTGGCTGATTCTAGCACCAGGGTAGGAAAAATCTGAGATGAGCCAAGAGGCCCTTGTGGTCCACAAGCAGGAGAACCCTGGAGAAAGGATGTAGATATGTCAACCCAAAAGGCGCCAGCCCAAAAGAGCTCCCAATGGCCAGAGCCAGAAGAACTTGAGCAACAAATTAACAACAAATTGCCAGTCAAGGTATCTCATTCTTTTAAAGATTTATTTATTTATTTGAAAGGCAGAGTTACAGAGAGGCAGATGCAGAGAGAGAGAGAGAGGTCCTCCATCCACTAGTTCACTCCCCAGATGGCCCCAACAGCTGGAGCTGAGCCGATCCAAAACTAGGAACCAGGAGCTTCTTCAGGGTCTCCTACATGGGTGCAGGGGCCCAAGGACTTGGGCCATCTTCTCCTGCTTTTCCAGGCCATAGCAGAGAGCTGGTTGGAAGTAGAGCAGTAAGGACTCAAACCAGTGCCCATATGGGATGCCAGTGTTGCAGGCAGCAGCTTTACCTGCTATGCCACATCGCCAGTCCCACAGTATCACATTTCGAGTAGCACTATGCTAGGCTGTTCACCACTTACCAGAAAGAAAGAAATCAAAACGGCCTATTTTGGGGGTTGGCATTGTGGAGAGTGGGCTGGGCTTCTCATATCATAGTACCTGCTTCTGGTCCAGCTTCCTGCTATTGAGACTGGGAAGTCAGCAGAAGATGGCCTGCGTGGTTGGGCCCCTGCCATCCATGGGGAGACCTGGATGGAGTTCCTGGCTTTGAACTGGCCCAACCCCACTGCCCTATTGTTCCTGCTTCACAAGTATCATTGGGCCCTGCATCCAAGTAGCCAGGAGGTGTGAGCATGGACATTGCTCACAAAGTAGGAAATCATCTCTGCTCTGATTTTGCAAACAAAACCTTATTAGTGACCTTGAGTAGCTCACTTGCCTCTTATCTCGGTTTTCTCAGTAGCATTGGATTATAACTCACAGAGCAAAATAAACAAACATGATACTGATATAAATTAATAATTGAACAAATAAACGGAGCATAAAGGACAGCTGTTCCTAACAGAAGAACCCAAATTAATAAATGTAGAAGGAAATTATTAGATAAACACCAGAGTAATAACTGTTGCAGCCAAGATCCACTGATGAGGGACTGCAATTGTGGCACAGCAGGTTATGTCACCACTTGAAACCAGCATCCCATATTGCAACACCAGTTCAAGTCCTGGCTACTCTACTTCCAATCCAGCTTTCTGCTAATGTGCCTGGGAGGGCAGCATATGACTGTCCAAGTGCTTGGGCTCCTGCATCCATGTGGGAGACTGGGATAAAGTTCTTACAAGCTCCTGGCTTCAGCCTGCTTGAGCCTGGGCTGCTACAGCTATTTGAAAAGCCAACCAGTGGATGGAAGATTGATTTCCCTGTCTGTCTGTCTGTCTGTCTCTCTCTCTCTCTCTCTCTACTAAATAAATCTTTTTTAAAAAAGTTTATTTAAAAAAATCCACTGGGCCAGCACTGTGGCTCAGTAGGCTAATCCTCTGCCTGTGGCGCCAGCACCCCAGGTTCTGGTCCCAGTCTGGGTGCTGGATTCCGTCCTGGTTGCTCCTCTTCCAGTCCAGCTCTGTGCTGTGGCCCGGGAGTGCAGTGGCGGATGGCCCAAGTCTTTGGGCCCTGCACCCCATGGGAGACCAGGGTAAGAACCTGGCTCCTGGCTTCAGATCAACGTGGTGCACCGGCCGCAGTGGCCACTGAGGGGTGAACCAACGGAAAAAGGAAGACCTTTCTCTCTGTCTCTCTCTCTCACTGTCCAATCTGCCTGTCAAAAAAAAAAAAAAAAAAAAAAGAGTCCACTGATGATGCTAAAATTATGGGGAAAAGTTTGAGAAGAAACAGGATATTTGTATTCTCTCAAGATATCTCCCCCAGGATATTTATTAGAAATGGAGACAAAACCATTTCATAGCATAGAAACTCGACAGACACTACAATCACTAAGTGGAGGCTGATGGCACCCGAAAGCAGAGTCCACATCACTTAGCTATAGACAGGCACCTATGAAGGACATATCAGTTCTTCGAAAACCAGAAGCACACATTCAGTATGCAAAAAGCACAACGCCTCAATCTAATCACAAGGAAGCAAACTCAGAGGCAACATACTGAAATTAAGGAACATTCTACAAGATAACTGCCCGTGACTCTTCAGAAGAGTCAAAGTCATAAACCACAAGGAAGCACTGAGAACTAACATAGGTTGGAGACAAGGAGCCATGGTGACGTAAAGCAACGTGGGGCCCAGGATTGAATCCTGGAGCAGAAAAAGGAAAAACTGGTAAGGTCAAGATGAAGTCTGAAGGGTAACTAAAAGCACTACAGCAGGGTGAGCATTTAGCTGGCAATTAAGATGCCTGCATCCCATGTCAGAGTGCCTGGTTCACTTCCCACTGCCATCTCCTGATTGCAGCCGCTGCCAGTTCAGAAACCTGGGCGATGGCAGTGACGGCTCAAGTGGTTGGATCTCTGACACCCACATGGGAGATCTGTACTGCTTTCTCAGCTCCTGACTAAAGCCGGGCCCAGCCCTGGCTGATCCGAGCATTTGTGGGGTAAACCAGAGAGTGGAAAATCTCCATCTCTCTCCCTCTCTCTCTGTCTTTCCGTGTGTGCGTGTGTGTGTGTGCACGTGTGTGTACGTGTGTGTGTCTTCCAAATGAAATTTTCGAAACTCCTCAGTTTTGATCATGGTTTTATGTTTATGAAAGGTGTTAACACTGCCAAGGAACAGGGTATGGAAACTCTCTAAGCTATTTTTCAGCTTTTATGTCAGAATAAAATTATTCCAAAATAATACATGCCCTTCCCCAAAAAAGGTCAGGAAAACGAAGTATGTTTATAAACATGATTGATTTAAATTCTGTCACAAGCAATTTAATCTTGCCAGGGAGTAGTAACGGGTAACCAACTGGTCTACCAGTCACGGGATCACATTGTGATCTAGACTGTCTGTAATTGACCAGAAAGAGAGGAAACAAAATGCCCTATTATTGATATCTAATACATATTATAAAGTCCTATGTTCAAACTCTGTACCCAGCAGGTGTGGGCAGTGACATTGCCCATAAACCAGGAAATCAGGAGATGAAGGTTCTGATCGTTGCTCTGACGTTAAAACCAGACCAAAATCCCACTAGTGACCTCGGGTAGCTCACTTGTCCTTGATCTCAGTTTTCTCAAAATTAAGTGGGGGAAATCACGTGCGCCCTGCCACCCTCACAGGGTGCACGCAAAGACGAAATGAGGCTAAGCTATGGAAGGGTTTGCAAATCGTAAAGGCTCCACTCAACGGTCACTGTCTCACTTCACTGACAGACATGTTCTTTTTTGTTGTTTTCAAAACTGAATGGCTCCAGTGAGAATCGGATACTAAACACATCCATTCAACTTCAGAAATTCTTTCATATTCACTGAGCCCTACTACGTTCAAGGCATTGACTTAGAGACTATGGTAATTTTAACATGCATCCCACAGGCACTCTGGCCTCAGTGACCTTCCAGCCTCAGGACGCAGGGTGGCACAAATGTCAATTAAAACACAAAACAGGAAGTGGAAATTGCCAGCTGTCCAGCAGGCATTCCACGTGGATATGGGGAAGAGAAAGGACTTCAGCCAGCTTCTTTTCCCCCTTTCTGACCACACAATTCCTTTATGGACTTGAACAAATTATTTCTAAAACCTCTTTCACAGAACTCCACACGGTGGGTAGGAAATGATTATACAGCTGATACAAGGAAAACCAATAAAGTTTCCACAGCTACAAGCGTGAGTCTGAATAATGACTTCAGCACCTCTCAGCTATGGGTCCTCCACCTTGGTTTCATGCTCTGTAAAACGGGGAAACACCACCACCTACCCTCAGGAGGGTTCTGAGGTCTAAAGGAGTTCATACAGACCAAGTACCCAGCACAGCACCTTGCACAAAATAAATACAATACTTGCACAAAATAAATACAAAACTTAGCTTGCTGCTGCTGCTACTGGTATCTTGTCTTAGGGAAATGTATGTAAATATTTTGTAATGGACAGTAGGGAAAAACGAAACCCCACACAAATCAAAACAGAAAACTCTCATTGCAAAGGTCTCTTTTCTCCGGAAAAGGAAGAGGCTCTGTCAGTGGCGCGTGGACTTGCCAGCCCCAGGGCCACTGACAACCTGCGTGGGTGTCATGTGACCTCACTCGCCATTCCCACCTGTGTCCTTCTTTGCCTTTGAGACACCTGGTTGTACCCTTGGCTTCTAAGTTCCCCAAGTCTTCTAAGGAGTGGAGATATATACACACACACACACTTCTGACTTCTCACTCATCAGGGACTGTGCAGCCAACCTCTGGCTCCACCTGCCTTTCCTGAGAACTTTATGGCTCCTTGTAACAGCCTCTTGGGAGAGCCAGGGTGAGAGGTGTCCTTCTTGTCCCCAGCATGCCCTCCAGTCTCACCCTATGCCCTGACTCTTGTCTCTGACATACAGCCCAGCCATGTGCCTTTTCTGGCCAGCCCACCACAACCCAGACATGTTACCCGGGGCAGGGGCAGGCAGTCCCTTACTTCCTGCTGCAGTGTTCCAAGCCCACAATGATGGGAAATAAACAAAGAATGGCCAAAGCCACAATGTGACCCATATTTCCCCAGCCTCTTCCGCCTCCTGCCCTGTCTATTCTCGTTTACACTTCTGGACAGAGGGAGTCACTTGCTCAGCTCACAGCAGAGCTCCTGTGATAACCAGGGAGATGCGCATGCACACACACACACACACACACACACAGAACCCCCACGGGATTCCACAGCCACCCTGTCATGGCACATGGCAGCCCAAGCCACTCCTCAGCTCAAAGTTTCCATGGCTGCCATCTCTTTCTCCACGAAAGCCAACACCCTAACCATAGCCTACAAGTGCTGCTCCACCTGGCCACCTCTACCTCCAACCTACACCCCCTCTCGCTCTGCCATTCCAGGTATGTTGTCTCCTTGCTGTTCCCCGCACACACTTGCCCCTAACCCTGATCATATGTCCTTGCAATTCCCTGTGCCTGGAATGCTTCGTTCACAAACACCTGCTCATGTGGTTCTCTCATCCCCACAGGCCTCTCTGCCTGCACCCAAGCCTACCCTTGGGAGGCCTCCCCTAGTCATTTTATGCAAAATATGAAACTCCCCCCATTTTCCTGCTCACTCTTCTCCACAGCAGTTATCATCAACAAACTGCACTGTGCTTACTTATTTGTTGCCTCTTCTTACTATAATGTAAGCTCCCTTTGGGCAAGAGTTTAGGGCTCTTTTAATTATTGCTAAATCTCTGGTACCTAGAACAGGTCATCAATATTTGATGAAGCAAGGAAGGAATTTAAAAATCTGTCAACACATATACAAATGCACAAGTGTATTTCCTACATGTACACGTGGAGCTACCACGACATCCAATGACATCCCAGGAACCAGTTGAGGTCTATGTGAAGCACCGCACTGTATGAGTGTCTGATTAAGCCTTCCAATGGGGCAGTAAGAAAAATATACGTCCACACAGTGGAGAGGTGAAAAACCTGGAGCTCAGAGTTAAGGAACTTCCCCAAGTGAGCCAGCAAGGCACAGACAATACTGATTATGCCCTTCAGAACTCCCAACTCTGTATTCCTCCATTGGTTACCCTGGTCTCTCAGAGCTCACCCCCTGGTAACTTGCCATCCTACCAGCAAACAGCCCAGAAAACTGCTGCCTTTTCTCATGGACTGGGTGCTCCTAAGGCCATGGCAGCTTCTTCTGCATCTCATCTTTCCCAGGATACCTACAGATACACACTCCGGCACACACGCATACATTATATACACACACATGCATGCACACATTCACAGGGGAGCCAGAGGACGGTTCCCAGCACATAGTCTGCCTACATCAATCATGGTTGGAAATGCTAGCTTTATATCCACCTGAGCTGACAAACCATCAAGCTTTACTCCTTGCTTTTCCCTAGCAACTGTGACATGTCTGATTTAAGACCTAAAGGAAAGAAAATCCCAATGGACAAAGTGAGGTGCGGCTGGGGCCAGATGACCACAGCCACTCCCACCCATGGGGCCTGAGGACACCACACCAGAAGTAGAAAGATGGAGGGGGCACAGCTTTTAGGGGAGAGTCTGAAAACCCACTAGGCAGGGCCCAAAGTCTGGGCATCTTGAGAATATGACTCATGAACCAGGTTCTCAGTGGACTGAACGTCAGACTCAGGTCCTAGGCTGCCTGATCATCACCACCAGCTGGGATGCAGTGGGCAGAGTGCTAAGAATCACTTAGCTCCCTCAGGCTGGGAAGGAGGCAGTGAGGCACAATGGTTCCAGTCATGCACTTTGGAATGGGACAGATCTGGGTTCAAGACCTAGGCAAGGATTCACTCCTAAGCCTTGGTTTTTTCATCTGTAAGATGAAGATATAGAAGTATGTATTTTATGAAATTATTGTATTAATTAAAAGAGTTTACATATGTCAAGTGCTTGACACAGAAAGCACTCAATAAATGTCTATAAAAAAGCCTAACCTGCTTATCATACAACAGGGAATCAATCCCTGTGTCAAGAGTCACAAAGGCAATTTGGGGCCAAACAGAAGCTAAGTTACTGAAAGTCACCTGAACTCTGACTCAGAAATGCTATCCTAACTGCCATTTCTACCCTTTCAGGTGTGTGCCAGAGGCCTGGAAACTTCTACACACAGGAACGCCGGACAGATGGCTGAAAGCAGGGACAGGGAAGACACTACCTGAGGCATCACCAGGTCAGTGCAGATGTTTGCCACGTGGGTGCAGGGAATTTGGACTCAGTTTTTAAGACAACAACTGGTTTTCCATCAACTCAAGGAATTCATGGACTATAAGATTATTTTGTGTACCAATAATAGAGAAAATAATGACAACTGAATACAACATACCATCCACTGGAAAATACATCCCAGTCTTAGAAAAAAATGTGGGGAAAATGCATGTCTTAGGATCAACAGAATTAATAAAATCCACCACAGGTTGAGTATTCCTTATCCAAAAACGCATGGGACCAGAAGTGCTTCAGATTTGTTTTTTTTTTTAATTTTTGGAATATTTGCATATGTATAATGAGATATTTCAAGGATGGGCCCCAACTCCACATATGAAATTCATTTATGCTTCAGACACACCTTATATACATAGGTTGAAGGTAATGTTGCACAATATTTCCAGTGCACTTGTGTTTTTACCATGATCAGTTGTAGAATTTTCTACTTGTGGCTTCATGTCAGCATTAAAAAAGTTTTGGATTGGGTGCATTTCAGATTTCGGAGGTTTGGGTTCCAGAGACTGGACCTGTGGGTGAAACCTGAAGCAAGCTGATAGCTGATGTGCACTGCCAGGGAGGGGCCGTCACTGAGGGCAGATGGCCTGTGGTTTCTCCTGCCCGATGCCATGTGCAAAGCTGTTTGAAGAAGTCATGTGAGTTCTCCAAGAGGGAAAGAAGAAAATGGAGTGAAAATGTAGAGACTCCCATAAGCCAAGCAGATCCAGCAGGCACTTTACACAATCTTATTTAATTCGTACAGAGAAAAATATCATCATCTTCATCCACAGATTTGGAAAGGTTAAGTAACTCGGCAAAGGTTAGTAACAGGTAGACCTGGGATTCAAACTCAGATTCCTCTGATCACAATGCCCATGACCGAATCACTCAACTACCACCGCCTGACTGAGAGATCCCCACGGCCAAACACAGTTCCCGATTCACTTGAAAAGCTTGAAATGCTAATGTTCTTGGGAAGAACTGACACTGAAGTGCAGTACCCATTCTTCCAGAGAGCAGGTCTTGGTGGAGACCTATCTTGGAGGAAGAAGGAGAGCCTGGGCTACAGTCAGGAAGGAAGGAAGGATTTCTGAGAGGCGAGTGAGAGCTAAGAGGAAGAGCCGGGGAACGGAGAATCTGCAGCCAACCCAGGGGGGCTCCTGTGCAGTAAACTCGTAGGACCTATCGCCTCCCTGCACAGGCAGGCCACGGTGTCAGCCTCAAGCACCGCAGGGTCTGCAGTGAGGCCCGGGACTGGGGTATTTGGAAGCCCAAGGTCAGTTGAGCTCCTTTTCCTGGGACAGGGATCCAGGTGCAGTGCCTCCTGCTGACTGCCCGCACGATGCAGCCATTAGGAGGGAGTTTGCTCTGAAATGGGCCACTTCTCAAGAGCCCTCCTTATGCCAATAGAGTACTAGAAGCCCGTGCTGAAGACCAACAGGGAGAGAGCTTGGGAACGAGAGGAAGATGGAGTCACGCTCTGTGGACTGCATAGCTGCTTAAGACCGAGTACAAGCAAGAACAAGTCCCTGGCTCACTGGCTTCCATGTTGAGTCTCCTTGGAGGAAACAGTGACACTACATAATTATTAATAGCAACAAGCCAGGTTTTAACCATACCGTGTGCTATAGTGACAAAAATAAGAATTCAGAAATGTGAGATATTGAAAAGAAATCCAGATATTTAAATGGGGCTTGATGTCTTTGTATGCAACATTCATCAGGGACAGGTGGCCTTTAATAAACACAGGTGGCTTCCAAAGGCTGCTGCTCCCCAGAGAGACAGGCAAGGTGTGTGAGTAAACACAGAGCTAAAGACCTGCCCCTGCCTAAGATTTACGCTGGCTCCGTGGCCTTGGCCAAGTCATTCAGCCTCTGAGTTCTACAGATATCCTCATCTGCACAATGAGGATAATTAACATTAGCTCACCTACCTTAAAAGCTAATTTTTTAAATGTCAAATGTTGTAAATTTTAAGAGAAGCACAGATAATAACTAATTAATTCATTTCCTGATAGGTCCTACTACCCCTTGTAAAGGAAACCGTGTGTGTGTGTGTGTGTGTGTGTGTGAGAGAGAGAGAGAGAGAGACAGAGAGAGAGAGAGAGAGAGATCTTTGGTGCTTTCGAAGAGAAGGGGATAATTCAGTAAATAGCATCATCAACTTTCCTTCCTCCTCCCTGCAGTGGGAAATTCACGTGGTCTTCTTCCCTTTGAGGTCACGCCATCCCAGTGTCTCACCAAGGGGCAGGCAGAGGTCAGACCTGCTGGAGGTCCTCACGATGACTCAGACAGTGCAGGGATCATGGCCTTGCTCACCAGGGCCTCCCCTGGGCCCTGCTTAGCCAGGATCTCATTTTCACAAAGGCCTGCAATTCCACAGAGGCCCACAGTGCAATGCCCACGATATTCAGAACATGACAAGCGGCTGCCTACTTGCTTAGAGCTTTTCTCTAAAGTGCACACCTTTCTCCTTGCAGGTGTCTGCCCCTGTGTCTCAAGGGGGCACAGGCAGACACAGACACCTACATACCAGCGCCCCAAGCCCAACTCTGCAGAGGATCTCCGCCCTCCCCGCATCCCAACTGGGGTTCCTTCTTACTCAGGCCTCGTGATGTCATTTACACAAAACAAAGTCCCCGCATGGATCAGTTCCAGATAGCGGAGGAGAACCGTGATCACTTCATCTATCGTCCCCATCTTGAGAGCTGATTTCTTTCAGTATCATTTCGCATTAATTATTTATGCTACTTTTATTTGTATAATACAAAAGGTAACATTTGAATTATCGCTCTCCTTAGTCGCCTGGTTTCTGCCTTTTTGAGAAGATATTAGAATAGAATCCAGCAGGCAAAGCAGAGATCTGGTCTTTATAATTCTCTGTGCAACACTACACAAGTGCTGAATAAATGCTTTTTAATGATGCCACAGCTGAAAGGGTTGCACACATTATGTTATTCATATTGAAGATATCCTGGCGAAGTGAGCAATGTCTCACAGATGGAGAAACAAAAAAGCAGAGAGGTGAAGTGACTTGCATGAGATCAGAAAGCAAATCAGAAATGGGGCCTTGACAGCCTTCATACTCTTCACTGTGGAGTGCTAATGCTTATCCATTCATTCAAAAAAGCCACAACCTTAAACATCCAAATTCTCCAGGCCTGCAAAATGTGGGTATGACAGAAAGCACTTTATAAACTGTGTTAGAAAAAAAAATAGGGGCCGGCGCTGTGGTGCAGCGGGTTAAAGGCCCGGTCTGCAGGGTTGGCATCCCATATGAGCACTGGTTCGAGTCCTGGCTGCTCCACTTCAGATCCAGCTCTGCTATGGCCTGGGAAAGCAATGGAAGATGGCCCAAGTGCTTGGGCCCTTGAACTCATGTGGGAGAACTGGAAGAGGCTCCTGGCTCCTGGCTTTGGACCAGCTCAGCTCTGGCCATTACAGTCATCTGGGGAGTGAACCATTGGATGGAATACCTCTCCCCACCCACGGCTCTACCTCTTTATGTAACTCTGTATTTCAGATAAATAAAATAAATCTTTAAAAAAAATAGCCCCAGCAGTTGGCTCAGGTATGTACGATCTCTTCCAGCTAAACATCAGGAAACTACCTTACAAGCACATCTCACATTGCCACCCCCTTGTGACAACAATGGCAAGAGCACATTTGTATTTACAGGACACCTCCCATCTTCAGACTCGACCCCAAGGTGCTTTGTAATTGAATGATCTCCAATACAGAGCTCTTTGCTTATTTGAAAGAAGCCAGGTTGCAATTTTTTCATCAAGAAATTGATGGCAAAATTACGCCACTGTCCAAGATCTCAGAGTAAGCCAACAAAAGAACTTAATCTCCAGAGTCACCTTTTAACATGAGAGTCAGATAAATCACACATTTCCCTTAATATTAAACTACAGTACAACAGGTCATTCCTTGCTGTCCCCATGAGGTGTTGAGCAGGTGGTCGGAATACGTAAGCTCACGAAGGAAGAAGAATGGAAAAGTAATGTGCTCTATTTCAGACTAAAGTCCAAGAGAATGCTGCAGAACAAGGTTTGGAGACTTAGCCAGGCAGATTAGAAGTCCAGGAGAGAGTTCTAGAACAAAGATACAGATGTGTGTGACTCATTCACACACAAGTGATAGTGAAGAAGATTGGCAATCCTATTTTCTCAAATAGGTTTCCTGTGACCAGCCATGTTTATTATAATAAAAGCTCCATTTCCAAGATCTTAGTTGGGAACTCACAGACAAGTGGAATTATAACAGACCAGGCACACAGAATCTTATCAACAGGCAGTGGGTTCAGTTCACAACCCAAAAGGCAAGGTCAGCTGGGACTAACTTCAACCATCGCCACCTGTCAAAGTCACTACCATTCACTATGACCCATGTCAAATGTTTCATTCAACTTGTTTCTTATTCTCTGATTTTTTTATTCCCTCCCTTTAAAATCTCAAAGGGTTTTGTGTGTGCACCCTTTATAGGATACATCATAACCAAAACAGTGTCATAGAGATCTATAAACTAAACCAGAAGGTATTTCTGCAAAAACCATTTACTCAACTATTATTTATGGAGTTCTTGCTTCAGACTTTAAACTCTTACAAAATAATAACATATACAGTTTTCTTAAGAGATAGAATCCCAATTTATTAGCATTCTATACCAAGCAGCACTTAGTACAGAGTAGATACTTATTAACATATATCGGATGCAACTGAATTCAAAACCAATAGGGCTGGGAAAATAATTTAGTAAGAAGCGAGATAATAGGGGAGTCAAGAACAAGAACTTTAGAATCAGAGTGATCTGGATTAAAACTCCAGGTGAGTGACTTTGCAGCTCTGTGACTCTGGGCAAATTACACAGCCTCAGTTTCCTCATCTGCAAAATGGGGACAGGAATTCTTGGATTCCAGGCTTT
Organism: Oryctolagus cuniculus; assembly: GCF_964237555.1. NCBI lineage: Eukaryota > Metazoa > Chordata > Mammalia > Lagomorpha > Leporidae > Oryctolagus > Oryctolagus cuniculus. The sequence continues at coordinate 100,049,103 of NC_091440.1, read as the reverse complement.
ATGTAAAGCTCAAATGAGACGCTGTAGGTGGAGCATGTGGCACAGACTACACGCTCTTCTAACAGTAGCACTATTGCTAGTATCCTTTTGTATACGCTGACAACCTGTGGGTTCCCGTAGTCACATACTATGGGAAGGAAGATGCATGTTCCATCAAAAGGGCCTATATTATGGACACACTGAATTAGCAGCTGTGTGGGCACTTGTTCAAGATGACACAGTCAGGGCTCTCTTCTCAGAGTCAAAAGGCCTGCTGACTACCAGGGTTCCTTGAACAATGTAGTTCCACCCGGGGGGTTATCCTTCATGGTAACTGGTGTGTGCTATATTTTCTATACCTCAGTGGAGCTGAGAGCAACCCTCCTCCCCTCCCCCCACCCCCTCAAAAAAAAAAAAAAAAAAACACCTGTGGCTGGTCAGATCTGGCTGCTTCATCTCCTTTATGATCTAGCTCTGAAAGCATTCTCCACACAGCTTCTTTCTGGAGGGGTGACTTCCCACTACAGCATCCAGAAATGGACAACTGTGCACAGTCCAGTACACTGTGAGTCTTCTAAAGCCCAGCAGGCTATCCCTGGCCTTGAACAATTCAAATCAGATGCCCAGTGAGCTGCTCATCAGCAGTTCTGCGCATGTCCATTTCAGTAGGGAAGGACCATACCATCTTAGACCCCAGGGTCTAGAAACCACTGGAAAGCAACGGTCTCCCTGAAACGGAGAAGTGGTGCGTTTCTCCTTCATCCTCACTCTGACTGCTGCCTGCCTCTGCTTTACTCCTTTGCGGGTTCATTTCCACTGGGTTTATGTAACCAAACAGCCGAGCAACGTAGCCCAGGGGCTCTGGGTGCTGCTGCCACTGCCGAGATAGCATTCATTTACAGTTTTACAGGGAACAAGAAGGCCTCTTGTTTGACAGGTGCCTGCTGCTCTGGATAACTCAATTGTACCTGAAGTCCTGATTGCCAACTTACTTCAGGTCATGGGATCAGAAATGAACTGGCCTAACACTTAGACATAGTATGCCATACTGTTGCATGAGATGCATACTCTGGGGTACTACAGTGCATCAGGAATCAGCCACCCAAAAATGCATCTGTGCCCACAGTCAAGTCTGTGGGTGAAGACTGGGGCCCTGAAACACTAGTATTTACATTGTACTTTTCCTCTTACAAAATATTTGTCATTCCTTATCATATAACTCTCACAACACCGTGAAAACACTATTGCTGTTTTTATTATTGCCATCATTTATTTCTATTTGCAAATTAAAGAAGCCAAAATTCTATGTATTATTAGAGGTTTATTATTAGAAGTATATGTGATCCTAGAGCCAGCAAACGGCAGAGATGAGACTGTAACTCAAGTTTCTGACACAAATGTAACACTTTTCTTAAGACAAACTTTGAGAAATTGTTTATTTTACTTGAAAAGCAGAGAGGAAGAGAGAAACAGAGAGAAGTCTCCCACCTATTAGTTCACAGCCCCAAATGCACACAATAGCTGGAGCTGGGCCAGGCTGAAGTCAGAGCCTTGGAACTCAATCTGGGTCTCCCATGTGGGTGGGAACCCTATGCCAGTTCACCCAGCTACTTGAGGCATCACTGCTGCCTCCCAGGGTGTGCATCAGCAGAGAGACGAAGCTGGAAGCAAGCACAGAAACTCCAGCACAGGGTGCAGGTGTCTCCAGACTCTCAGCTTCAACCTGGTCCAGCCCCGCTGTTATAGGCACTTGGGCAGTGACCCAGCAAATGAAGATATCTATCTATCTATGTATCTGTGTATCTATCTATCTCCATTTTCTCTCCTTCTCCTTCCCTCCCTCTTTTCAAAATAATTAAAAGTAAATAAATAAATAAAAACTAAAACCAAATGGCTGCCTCTCAACACAAACTTTCTGAATATAACTGATTGCCTTATATGTGGTCTCATATTGAGAAAGGCCACTAGCTCACTATTTAGTCACTATTCAGATTTACGTTCAGGTATAGCAAAACACCCATCATCAGTTTTCAAATGTAGTATTTTCTTAACTTTATATTTCAAATGTTTACTGTAGAAAATTTAGAATAATCATCAATGATCATAAAAAGAAATAAAATAACTTGTAACTCTTTTAATTGGCTTAATGTGCACCTTATTAGATTTCCCAGAGTACAGTACATCTTGACTATAAATATATGAAGTTTAAATAGAGTTTATATGTATTATAAAATTGGACTCACATTATAGATAACATTTTACATTTTTTCACATAAAATCCATTTGAACATCTTCTTATGCTATTAAATATCTTTCCAATTATCACTTGAATGGCTAAGTGGTATTCTATAATATTCATATGCATTCCAGCTAATTCAACCAACAAATGATTGAAGAAATGAGGAAATAAATTACAAGGGTACTTCCAAAAGTTTGTGGAAAACAGAATTGTAAGACAAGCTTACTTTGGTGTGAAAAATTGGAAACTTTATGCAGTTTGTTCATAATATGCATTTCTGTGAACTTTTTGAAGACCCCCTCAAACTCCAAATTTGGCTCCACTGTGAATAAGGGTAAGATTGCAACAACCATATTTGCAAGTAATTTTTTTGAGTTTCTGATTATTTTTATAGGATAAAATTCAAAAGGAATGAATTTTTTAAGGTGCCTATATATTTTGCAAAGCACTCTCCAACATGTAACTATTTGTACTGCCATCAGTTGGATGTCTCAGAACATCCAACTTCCCCAAACACTGAATCAATGTTTGTAGTGCCCATATTTATCCACCTGTACTGCCTGCCCTCCGCTGGGCCTCCTTGTCCACCTGTCCAGCTGCTCACCTGCCCTGCAAGCCCTGGCAGCTCTGCCTCCAGCATACACCATTCTCCTCAGTGGACAACTGGGTCTGTTCACCGTACCTCTGCTGCTTCTACCTGCTCCCAGCCTCCATCTCTGCTACCCAACTGGTGTTTCATCCCCTCCCAAGTCCATTTTCTAACTCACAAGCAGAAAGACCTTTTCAATAAAGAAATAAAGCATGTCAACCCCCACCACCACCACCAGTTGATCTATCTATAGATCACCATCATGATCCATCCCTTGTCAACCCCTCCGACCTCCTCGCCTGTGACCCTCTGGGTCATTTGCTGTGTGCCAGCTTTGCTCTTCTGTTTTCTGACACACAATGAGGTTATCCTAACTCACGGTCTTTGCACTCACTGTTCCCACCAGCAGAAGCTCCCTCTCACACATCCAACCACATCAGCCCCATGTACACCACAGAGGACAGAGGAAATGCTGGTACATGTTGCCTACTACTAAGCCCTTAAGGCAGTCATGCTCCACTTGGTGTATCACGTGAATTATCATATACAACCTTCACCCAAATGCAGGATCCTTGTCCCAATTCCTACAGAGAAGAAAACTGAAGTTCAGAGAGGCATGGATTACAGAGCCATATCTGACACCAACACATATCTGACTCTAAACACGAGGGCACTTTCCCAAAACATTCATAGGAAATGGAATTAAAACATAAGTTTAGGGGCCAGAGCTGTGGCGTAGCAAATAAAACCGCTGCCTGCAGTGCCTACATCCCATATGGGTGCTGGTTCGAGTCCCAGCTGCTCCACTTCCAATTCAGCTTTCTCCTATGGCCTGGGAAGGCAGTGGAAGATGGCCCAGGTCCTTGGACCCCTGCACCCACGTGGGAGACCCGGAAAAGGTTCTTGACTCCCTGTTTCAGATTGGCACAGCTCCGGCCATTCTGGCCTTCTGGGGAAAATACCAGCAGATGGACGACCTCTCTCTCTTTCTCTCTCTCTCTCTCTCTCTCTCTCAGCCTCTGTGTAACTGCCTTTCAAATAAATAAATAAATCTTTTTTTAAAAAAGTTTATTTTGGTACCCCCAAAATGTGGAATTCATGCTTATGTGAGAACTTCAAAAATTTCATTGAAATATGTTATGAAAAAAAATGCATAGGCTTTAAATTTTTGCACCAAAATAAACTTACCTCTTAAGTACAATTTTCCATGAATTTTTAAATTTTCATTTATCTTTTTATTAAATGAAAGGTATGGAGATAACCGAGCCTATATATGTCCATAACAGCCAGGGCTGGGCCAGGCCAAAGCTAGGAACACAGAACTCCATCCAGGTCTCTCACCATGGATGGCAGAGACCCAAGTACTTAAGACATCATCTGCTGCCTCCCAGGGTCATGGGGGGCAGAAAGCTGGAATTAGGAGCAGAGTCAGGGCTTGAACCCACACCCCAGGACATGGGAGGCAGACACCCCAACCACTGCACCAAGCATCTGCTCCCATTTTCCACAAACTTTCTGAAGTCCTTTCATATGTGATTTTTGCATCAGGGCCTGGGGAGCCCAGAGCGCTGCTAGTTTAAAAACAGGGGTGCCAGCTGACAGCCCCTGATTACTGCCTCCACCTCACACTGATCCTGGATGCGTGATGCCTCAACTTGTGAGAAGCAGAACCTCCTTGCTACCACAGAGAACACATTCCACCTACAATTCCCATGACAACCACTATGTCCCAAGCTCATCCAAGGTCAGAGAGTGCTCTCCGGGCAGTGCTCTCTTGCCCCTGCCCAAGGTCAGCAGGTTCCTTGTCACCAGGCCACACAGCTTCTGGAATTCCCTCACCCTCCAGGGCCTCTCTTGAGATACAGGCTCTGAAAATCCTGCCCACGTGCAGTAAAGCCTGCAGTGACTGTGGGGTGTGAGGTGGAGGGGGGGAGTTTCCAGGGTTTTGGGTGCTCCAAAAGAAAAACCTTCATGGTCACTTCAAAGGCTGGGTTTCTCTCTCTCATCTGTATCATCACCATTGGGTATGGTTGTGGGGAAGCAGGCTGGAAAAGCTGGACCCAGAGAGAGGTGTTGTGCCCAAGAGAGTGGCACAGTCCTCAAACACACTTGGTTCTGGATTTAAACAAATGAATGGACACAGAATAAAATGCTTGGCTTCTAGTTGGTCCAGTAAAATACAAATTTCCAGGACCGAGTCAGCAGCCCTACCTGCTGGACTCCTTGCTTCAGTAAGGGCCTCTGAATGGTAAGTAAAACAAAGGCAGAAGAGGGGATGAGAGTTTTTTCTGACATCGCCCCCAAAATCACAGGGAAATCAGGAAGAAAATGGGTGGGGGTATGAAGCAGGCTCATCCTCTGAGATCCTAGGTGGCCCAGCAGCCCAGAAATGCAGCGGGGCAGGCCTCCACTGATGGGAGAAGCGGCCAACAGCCCCTGCATTTATAACAATCAGAACCCCCAAATTGGCCAGCACCGCGGCTCACTAGGCTAATCCTCCACCTGTGGTACCGGCACCCCGGGGTTCTAGTCCCAGTTGGGGCTCCAGATTCTGTCCTGGTTGCTCCTCTTCCAGTCCAGCTCTCTGCTGTGGCCTGGGAAGGCAGTGGAGGATGGCCCAAGTGTTTGGGCACCCGCATGGGAGACCAGGAGGAAACACCTGGTTCCTGGCCTCGGATCAGCACAGTGTGCCAGCTGCAGCGTGCCAGCCGTAGCGGCCATTTGGGGGGTAAACCAACGGAAAAAAGGGAAGACCTCTCTCTCTCTCTCTCACTGTCTAACTCTGCCTGTCAAAAAAAAAAAAAAAAAAAAAAAGGAAAGAAAAAAAAAAGAACCCCCAAATCTGGAGGTGAGACTCTACCAGGCTGAGTTTTAAAAAGTGCAGACAGACACTATCTGCTGAATCTAACTCAGCAGGAGTTTAGACCCAGTCCTTCCCTCCCACATGTCAAGCACACAAGTGCACATCACACATCTTGAAACTGACAGCTTCCCATTCCCTTGCTGCCTGCCTTGCTTTACTCGAAAGGCATCTTGTAGACAGAACTCCGGAGACATCGTGAAATTGCAGGAAAACATCCTGGCTGCTAGGCACTGGTCAGTCAACCCACAGTCAGCAGCTGCCAGAGGACAGAAAAGCTGATTGCAGTGACCACATTTCTATGTGCAAACCTGCAGCTGAGCTGGGGCCAACCCCCACTTTCTTTTGTCTGTTGTTCTAACAAAACAGATCTTCTTAAATATATTTCACGTATTGCAGCAGTCCGGACATCAAACGTTTCCCAGAGCAAAATTAAATATAGCATTTTATTTGGAACAAGCCAGCCTAACTCGATTTTCCCTCCCAGCATTGCCACAAAGAGACCTTCCATTTGGCAGCTGAAAGATGTGCTCAGCTCCAGGCTGGACTCAGGACCTCTTTCCATGGTCCTGATAATCCAACTGCATCCCCTGCCCCATTTCAAGCCCCACAGGAGTCACAGAGGGGAATCTGACCCTTTGCCCCTGCGCACTGCTTTTAGGGAGAAAAAATATCCCTCGCCTCCCAGCAGGGCCTCTCCAAGTTCCTGCAAAACAAAGCATTTCAACATAAGAAAGTAACATCCTAAAAAAAGGGGGGAGTTGAGTTTGCCAGCAAGCAGCTTTCCCTGTATGGAGAGAGTGGGTCACATCCAGGATAGTGTTGTTAATGATTAACCTAACAAGACCACCACACCATCAGCCATGCCAGGAAGTTCAGGGTCAGCAAGCACTGACTGGACTGTGCAGAGGGCTCTGCCCCAGCTCAGGGAGTAAGAGACTGTCTGTCAAGAGCAGGTGCAGTGGGAGAACCCACAGTCTCTATAGCCCACTGTGCCCACTTCACAGATGCAGCAGCTGAGGCCCAGAAAGGACAAGGATATACTCAGGTAGGCAACACCAGGCAGCAGCCATGATGACTGCAGAAATCTCAGATTAGGGTTTTTCCCAGCTCTCCCTCCTAAAGTTAGTCCAGGGAGACTAGTAAAGAGTAACAAATACAGCAGGTAAATGTGATCCCTCCATGACACCTACTGTTTCCTGAGGGTCTGAGTAAAAACTTGACACCTAAGTCATCTTCAGTTGGCGAAGCAACCCAGAAATGAGGAAACTCGCCTGGATCACATGGAGTGTAAATGCTACAGCTGCCATTTGAACCCAGTTTATTCTGACTTCAAACTTGTCTACACCACACTGCCTATCTAGTAATACCAGAAGGTACTTCCAAAAGTTCATGGAAAATGGAATTAAAAGATAACTTTATTTTGATGCAAAAAAGTTTGAAAGTCCAGGCTGGCATTGCGGCATAGTGGGTTAAGCCACCACCTGCAACACCAGCATCCCATGTGGGCATTGGCTCAAGTCCTTTTCCTCCAATCCAGCTCCCTGCTAATGTGCCTGAGGAAATGGTAGAAGATGGCCCAAGTACCCAAACCTCTGCCATCCATGTGGGAGACCCTGGTAAGAGTTCCTGGCTCCTGGCTTCAGCCTGGCCCAGATCCAACCGTCATGACCATTTGGGAAGTGAACCAGCAGATGAAGATCTCTCTGTCTCTCCTTCTATCTCTCTGTCACTATGCCTTTCCAATAAATAAAAATAAATGCTAAAGAAGTTTGAAACTCATGCATAGTTTTTTCATAATACATAGCTGCATAATATGTTCTTCAGTACCAAAGAATTCAAACTGCATGCGTTATTTTTTCACAATATGCATTCTCCATAAACATTTTGAAGAAACTTTGTGCCACCACACTCACTATTCCCCTGATTCCCATAAAATGGAACCATCTCTGTAAGAAACAAGCACTAAACCAAAGCGAGTCCAAATGAAAACCCAGGTTACAAAGCAATATCATCCTAAACTCTGTGTGTGTTTGTGTGTGTGTGTTTAAACAATTTGAACCCAGATAAAAGAACCTGTATGCATATCAAGTGCTGATTTTTAAATTTTCTCCTTTATAAGAATCTGTCTTTCCAAAATATTAAAATAAGCATAATTCATATTCATCTGAGTTTAATTTTTTAATTGTGGTAAAATACATGAAACATGAAATTTATCATCATGACCATTTTTTTAGATTTATTTATTTATTTGAAAGGCAGAGCTACAGAGAGGCAGAGGCAGAAAGAGAGAGGTCTTCCATCCACTGGTTCACTCCCCAAGTGGCTGCAATGGCTGGAAATGAGCTGGTCTGAAGACAGGAGCCAGGAGCTTCTTCCAGGTCTCCCACAAGAGTGCTGGGGCCCAAGCACTTGGGCCATCTTCTACTGCTTTTCCAGGTCATAGCTGGATCACAAGTGGAACAGCCAGGTCTCAAACCGGCATCCATATAGAGTGCCAGCACTGCAGGCAGTGGCTTCACCTGCTACACTACAGCACTGGTCCCTGTAATCATTTTCAAGTGTACGGTTCAACAGCCTTGAAAACATTTGCATTGTTGCTAACCATCAACACCATTCATCTCCAGAACACTCTTGATCTTGCAAAACAGGAATTCTGTACCCACTGAACTCCCCATCTCTCTCTCCTCCCAGTCCCCAGGAACCACCACTCTATTTTCTGCCTCAATGGATTTGCCTCTTCCAGGTCCTCCTGTAAGTGAAATCATACAACATTTCTTTTTCCGTAACTGGCTTACTTCACTCAGCACAATGTCCTCCAGGTTCATCCACGTCACAGTCCGTGGGAGAATTTCATTCATTTCTAAGGCTGAAAAAAGTCCCATTCCATGGATACAAACCACATTTTGCTAATCCACTGAGGACCACTCGGCTTGCATCTACTTTTTTGACTATTGTGAATGATATGGATATGAACATGGGTATGTAAATATTTTAAAGCACATAACCTTTTTAAATCCTAAAGTGTATTTTCAGGATATGCCACAGGAGACCAAAGTCGGGCTACATTCCAACTGGGCCCCAGTCTGGAAAACAGAAAATTCCACACTGGAGCCCAAACATTCTGCTTCCTTGCCTTAAAGCACCTGTAAACCTGTACGTCAGAGTCACCTGGGGGTCCCAGCCCCACCCAGACCTCTGAGTCTGAACTCCTATGGGTTGAGGCAGAGGAGCTGGGTCTGTTGCCAAAGCCACCCCGATCATTCCAATGCACTGACAGGAGTAGGAGATACAGTTTCTTGTAGTTGTTTGACCAACATCATTCCCGCAGCATGACACTCCGAGGCAGCATTCCCTTCCCAGGCTACGGCTTCCATTGCTGATTGTGGAACGAGAGCCGGCTTCCTTCTCAGAAGGAATGCTGACATGAGCGAGCAGGTAGGCAAGTATTTCCAGGCCCACTCAGTCCTTCAGGTAATTACAACCCTGACCTTATAAGGCAGCAGGCACAGTGAGAGAGGCAGAAGATGTGGTCCCAGCCACCTCCAGTGCCCCCGCTGCTAAAAGGCCCTGTACCTCCTGCTACTCCACTCTGAAAGCACCCAAGTCCTGCACCACCTGCATCCCCTGAACTCCCAGCAACTTAATTTGGTGTTTCCCAGGGACATCTGGTGCAGCTTTGTCCAGTTTGCCATGTGCTAATTTCCCGGCGGTAATGAGCTCCCCTCATCTGACACTAGCCTTAGGATACATCTCCATGCTGCCTACACAATCTCTGCTTACTGAGTTTTTGACAGCAAAGGGTGCCAATGAAAGGGGAGCACTGTGACCTCAAGAGCAAGCTGAGCTCTAGGCATCTTTGTCAGAAACTCCACAACCACAAGCAGATGCAAGAGGGGCAGTGGCAGGGCCTTGCCGCTCTAGCTGGGGCTTCCCTGCCTCCCTGGAGACAGCTCTCCACACAGGGTCACAGCAGTAGCTCTGAGACCCCAGGGAATGGCCCATCTGGGACCAGAGGGTTCAGCCTTTCCTTCTGCCAGGCCCGCCCTGGAGCCTCTATCTGAGGGTCTGGGATGTGCCCAGATCCCCAGCAGGCAGGTTGACTTTGTCCCCAGGGGACTGAATGTCCTTGTGAAATGCCAGTATCATAGAGTACCAATCTATGCAGGGGACGGAGACCATGGTAGGAGCTCTGAAGAAAGAAAGCAAGCTCTGAGCTAGTAGTCAGGTGGGCCGTGGGGAGGATCAGAGTGCAGGGGGCCCTGCAGAAGGCAAGTGGCAACAGATGGGACGGAGCCCAGCATTGGAGAAAGGCAGTGCACACTGGGAACAGGACCTGCCTGAATGCAGCTGGGTCTGGATGGCCCAGCTCTCAATGCTTCCCAAGCTCTCTCAAGTAGGCTCAGCCCCCAGAGCCATTCAGACAGGGCACCCACACCATGGCTGCTGCCAAAGTTTGTTTTAATGAGCAGGCAAGCTCACGGTCAAGGGAGGGGAAGAAATAAGAAGGACAAGGAAAGGGAAAGGCAAAGGCCTGACTAATGCATGACAACCAGACCGATCTGCTTCTAGCCTGTCTCTGCACAGGGAACCCAAGGTAAGCAGCCAAGCACGGGCCTGTGTCTCTAGATCATTCATGCAGCATGCATTTGTTGAGCACCTACTGCACACCTGTCTCTGGTTTTTATGCCACCTCTCTCCTACCCCCAAGGAGCTAAGTCCAAACCCAGACAAATCCCCTCTGCTACATGAGAGGGAAGGAAGCAGGGAGAGGCAGGGATGAGACACTCCGCATTGTTTTCACCTCTCCTTCAGCACCTCCTGGAGGTGAGGCTGAGGCATTCCTGCACATTTTCTAGGGAAAGAAACACAAGGGCAGAAGGGAAGGAGTTCACGTGTTGTCCAATGTGAATTAATGATATAACTAGTACTGAAACATTATTTTACACTTTATGTTCTGTGTGGGTGCAAACTGATGAAATCTTTACTTAATATACACTAAATCGATCTTCTGTATATAAAGATAATTGAAAATGAATCTTGATGTGAATGGAATGGGAGAGGGAGATGGGAGGGGTGCGAGTGGGAGGGAAGTTATGGGGGGGAGCCATTGTAATCCATAAACTGTACTTTGGAAATTTATATTTACTAAATAAAAGTTAAAAAAAAGAAGGGAAGGAGTTCAAAAGAAGCTCACACATTAGTAAAAGACATGTGCCAGCTGGAAGTATCTGCTGGGATTAACACTGGGCCGGCAGGGGAGATGGGAGGGAGGACTACCTGGGCTCTTCACAAAGTTCACATAAAGCACACATTATGAAAACTCTGGGCATGGATTTTTTTTGAAAATTCTGTTCTGCACAAAACAGACATTTTTAATTCCATTTTCCCAAGACCTTTTGCAAGTCCCTTTTATTTATACATGCTAAATTAAAACACCAAGGCTGGGCATGTGTTGTGGCATAGTGGGTTAAGCTGCAACCCATATGAGTACTTGATAGGGGTCCAGCTGCTCCACTTCCAATCCAGCTCCCTGCTAATGCGCCTGGGGAAGCAGTAGAGGATGGCCAAAGTCCTTGGTCCCCTGCACTCATGTGGAAGACCCGGGGAAAGCTCCTGGCTTCAGCTTGGCCCAACTCTGGCCGTTGCAGCCATTTGGGGAATGAACCTGCAGATGGAAGCTGTCTGTCTGTCTCTGTAACTCTGCCTTTCAAATAAATAAATCTTTAAAAACATAAAAATAAAAGTAAGACACCATGGCAAGAGGGCTTCTGCAAAGCAGTTAAAATGTGGCTTGGGCTGCCCGCAAAAATGTGGCTTGGGCTGCCCGCATCCCTCATCAGAGCACCTGGGTAGGAGTCCCAGCCCTGTTTCCAATTTTAGCTTCCTGTTAATGTGAAGCAGGTGATGGGTCAAGTATTTGGGTCCCTTCCACTCACGCTGGAGACCCGGATGGAGTGCCTAGCTCCTGGCTTCAACCTGGCCCAGCCCTAACTCATGTGGGCATTTGAGGATTGAATCAGTGGATTGGAGAGTCCTCTCGTTCTCTCTCTCTCTCTTTCTCTCACATGCGCACACATAAACCAAATAGAAAAACAGAAAGTCATAGTCACTCCTAGATAACACCTGCAGCCCAGGCCTGTGGCTGAGAGCCATGTCCAAGTATACTTACACATGAGGAGCCTAGTGTAACCACAAATGGCACAGGAATACGGATGCAGAGAGATCTGGATTCAACCTGCAGCTCAGGTTTTGTGACACAAAAATTCAGCATTAAAATAAGAGATAAAATACAGTTTCATGGGCTAGAAAGAATCCTAGTATTTACTGTGGTGATGCTCAGTAATTCCTTATGATTGCTATTAACTTATTAGCAGTAGTTCAGCTTTCTTAAGTTTATTGCACAATGATTCATAACCTTGCCCTCATTTAGCAGGAAAAACAATGGTGTTTGAATTTCTAATGAAAATGAATGAATCATTGATTATACACTGACACAGAGCAGTTTTCCAAATACATTGCTAAGTGAAAAAGGCCATAATGCAGGAATATACAAGTGTTCATCTCAGGGTACCTAAGAAATTGACGTGTGTATTTTCACTAAGACATGGATCTTCTTCCAGACCAGGCACTGGGGGCTGGCAATAAGGGGAGAAGGCCACCTTTACACCAAATACCCTTTTGTGTATTTTTCTAATTTTGTACTATATAGATGAGTTAATGGTTAGAAAATGCATAGAGGCCGGTGCCGCGGCTCACTAGACTAATCCTCCGCCTTGCGGCACTGGCACACCAGGTTCTAGTCCCAGTTGGGGCGCCGGATTCTGTCCCGGTTGCCCCTCTTCCAGGCCAGCTCTCTGCTGTGGCCAGGGAGTGCAGTGGAGGATGGCCCAAGTGCTTGGGCCCTGCACCCCATGGGAGACCAGGATAAGTATCTGGCTCCTGCCATCGGATCAGCGCGGTGCACTGGCCACAGCGCACTGGCCGCGCCGGCCATTGGAAGGTGAACCAACGGCAAAGGAAGACCTTTCTCTCTGTCTCTCTCTCACTGTCCACTCTGCCTGTCAAAGAAAGAAAGGAAGGAAGGAAGGAAGGAAGGAAGGAAGGAAGGAAGGAAGGAAGGAAGGAAGGAAGGAAGGAAGGAAGGAAGGAAAGAAAGAAAATGCATAGAGGGGCCAGCGCTGTGGCACAGCAGATTAATCCTTCACCTGTGGTACCAGCATCCCATATGGGTGCCCGTTCTAGTCCCAGCTGCTCCTTTTCCAATCCAGTTCTCTTCTATGGCCTAGGATAGCAGTAGAAGATGGCTCAAGTACCTGGGCCCCTGCATCTGCCTGGGAGACCCGAAAGAAGCTCCTGGATCCTGGCTTCGGATCAGCCCAGCCTGTTGCGGCCATTTGGGGAATGAACCAGCAGATGGAGGACCTTTCTCTCTGTCTCTCCCTCTCACTTTCTGTAACTCTACCTCTCAAATAAATAAAAATTTTTTAAAAAAAGAAAATACAAAGAAAAAATATAATCTTTTTTTTTTCTTAAAGCAAGAGAGACAGACAGAGATCTCACACCCACTGGCTCACTCCTCCAAAAGACCATAACAGCCAGGATTGGGCCAGCCCAAAGCTAGGAAGTCAATTCAGGTCTCTTCCACGGGTGGTAGAGATCCAACCAGTTGAGCCATCACCTGCTTCCTCCAAGCACTTGCATTAGCAGGAAGCTGGAATCCCTGGCAGAGCAAGGACTTCATCTCAGGCACTCCAATATAGGATGCAGGTATCCTAAGCAATATCTTAACTGCTACACCAATGCCTTGCCCCTAAAAGAACTATGACCCTGAAAAGAACATATATGTATAGCTGGTACACATGACTGAAAATCTTGGAGAAGCTAGCCAGAGTAAATGAGTGGAAATGTCCTTCCTTAGCCTACCTGCAGGTGGTTTTGACAGGGATCCTGTGCCTAGGGCCACACAGAGGTGGCTGCACAGAGCTCTGACTCCAGTGCTCATTACAGGGCCTCAAGATGAGCCACAGCAGCTAAAAGCCACCTCTCTGGAGGTAACACTTGACAAAGACAGTCATACTCTGCATACACATAGTGCCTTTTATCCAAGGAGTGCTAAGTGCCAGGCACGCTCCTGAGCTCCCAAAGCCACCTCCCAGTAGAAGGGAGCAGCTCACTGAGGGGCGTAGAGGGCAAGCTCAGGCAGGCTCCCCGTGCCGTATGATGGCTAAGAGCACGCTTCGCTTTGCGTCCAAGGCTGTCACTTACAGTGACTGCACAGTGGCTCAAATTCTATGCCTCGGTGTCCTTGTTTGTAACTGGAAAACAATAACAATCTTTAGTTCACAAGATTCATGGGGAGATTAAATAATGACCAGACCCAATAACAACTAATGTTTATTGAGCCTCGACTATATTAATTCTACTTGAAGCACTAAACGCGTGTTTGTGGTTTAAGTCTTGCATCAACGCTCAGAGGTAGGCACTTTTATTATCCTTGGCCTATAAGGGAGGACATAGTGTCAGAGAGGTCCAGCAAGTGACCTGCAGCACAGAATTGGTGAGCAGGAGCCCAGAGCCCCTCCCCTGAATGCCTCCTTGGCAGCTGGCCTAAGGACCTTCCGGATTTTAGAATACAGCTGCTGTTCTAGACACGGAACAACCAAGGAGCAGGGAGTCTGGTGCCAGCCCACCCTGCTCTTCCCCTAGTTGACTGTGGCACCCTGGACAGGTGGAGGAAAGCCAGAGAAGAAGGGACCATGTGATGTTCAGACTCTTTGTCTGAAGGGCCAGGGGTTCAGGCCAGCATGCTCCAACGTGAGCACCCATCCCCTCCAAGACTAGCAACAAGTCCCTCTCTTTCTCTCTTGGGACCTAAGACACAGAGCCTTGCTGACCCACTGTAGAAAAGCTGCTGGGGCAACCCGCCCACATCCCAAGGAGCCCCACCATGAGAAACCCAGCTGATGGCTGCCACTTAGACACACGCAGGCAGGAACACACTGCCAGGAGAAGGGGTGGTGTGAAGTCACAGGTCCCTCTGTCACAATGCCCTGATCCACACTGCCTCCATTCCTTCCTCTTGGGGGCAGGCTCCGGGAGGCCAGTGGCAAGGAAGGGAGTCCAGCGATCTGTTTGTGATGGCCAGAAAGACGGCTGCACACAGTGTCTGTCACAGAGCACAGGGTAAAACAGGCGCACTGAGAGCTTCACTCATTAACATTGGTGTTGCCATGACAATGAGCTGTTGCCAGGTAGCAGGGAACTAGGAGAAGAGTGAGAATTAGCAAAGCCTAAAAATAAAGCTGTTATGTTTCTTCCCCCGTCTAGATGTCCATGTGTAACAGGCAACAATCTCGCCTCCTCCTCACCCCAGCCCCCACCGCTGCTCCCAGCCCTGGGCACCACCTGGGAGAGGCGACACACTGTGCAGGAGGGAGAGACGAGGAGGGAGGCACCTGGAGACAGATGCTGCCTAAAATCTGAAGGTCACCTGACGGGCACCTCCAGGAAAGGCTCAGGGAAAATCTGGG
This sequence comes from Oryctolagus cuniculus, assembly GCF_964237555.1. Lineage (NCBI taxonomy): Eukaryota > Metazoa > Chordata > Mammalia > Lagomorpha > Leporidae > Oryctolagus > Oryctolagus cuniculus. Next base: position 100,033,903 of record NC_091440.1, on the reverse strand, counting down.
AGGGACAACTTGCTGACCCTGGGCATTGACCTTGACTCCAGACTGAAGCACAGGCCCACCCCAGGCGGTCAGATAGTCACCCAAATCCGTGGCTCTTAGAGAATGGGAAATGGCAGGAGCTCTCTCCCAACAGACCCCTGCTCTCTTGGAAAATTCTTAGCCAAGCGCAGGGCCCAGGGGCACCTGGGGCAGTCAGGAGCCCATAGGGTGGCATGAGCAGCTCACAGCTTCTTGTAACATAACAGGACCACCACTAGGAGAATCACGGCAACAACAATTCCCCAAAGCAGGATGTTTTAACAACAAAAAACATTGAGCAATGCGTTAATCTCTTCAGGGGACAAGCAATGGAATTATTTTCAGGTTTGATTGTGGTATCAGAGGAGAAAATGTATGGTGTCCAAGAGTTATCTGTTTCCTTTGTCCATCTCTCACACCAGATGCCAACCTCCACAAGGCAGAAATCCAACTAACACCCTTATCACCTCAGCATGTGCTGGTATTTGAGACACAGAGAGCACAATAAATACGTGAATGGAGGAATGGAGGGAACAGAACAAGTGATCAAACATAAGAGAATTAACGTTCTAGACAAATGGTGAAGATCTTAACTCAAGGGACAGGCATCTGGGGAGGTGGTTAAACTGTCGCTAACAATGCTCACATCCCATATTGGAGTGCCTGGTTCAAGTCCCGGCTACAGTCCTGATTCAGTTCCCAGGAATGGACAGCCAGGGAGGCGGCAGGTGATGGCTCAAGTATTTGGGTCCCTGAGAAACTCGGACGGAGTTGCATGCTCATGGCTTGGGCCTGGCCCAGCCCCAGATGTTGTGGGCATTTGAGGAATCAACCAGTACATGGAAGATCTCTGTGTGTGCCTCTGTCAATCTGCCTTTTAAAATTAAAAAAAAAAAAGAAAGGAAACAAATTTTTAAGATACAAGTAGTAATAATATCTGATCTAAATAAATGTGCTTCTTTCTAAAATTCTAAGCTCTGAATTCTAAGAATTAAATCCTATTCCCTATCTAGGTCTCTAGTCTCAAAAAATGAGTTATCATGTGAATAGGTGTAAACAAATCAGATAAATTAAAATTCAGATTTTTGGTGGTAATGATTTCCTATATATAATCATAAAAAGATTTACCTAAATACAAAACCTGCCTAATTTCTCCTTTAGATAGCATGTAACAATCTGTATCTGACCATCACTCCATAACAACACATAACTTATAAAAACACATAATCCCTATTCTGTATTATCCAGTCATGAATCTAATGCCAGTTCATACCTCTGGTATTCCAATATTGTACAAATAACTTGAAAGTAATAGAAGGATGGCCAGCGCCGTGGCTCACTTGGCTAATCCTCCATCTCCGGTGGCAGAACCCCGGGTTCTAGTCCCGGTTGGGGCGCTGGGTACTAGTGCCAGTTGCTCCTCTTCCAGTCCAGCTCTCTGCTGTGGCCCAGGAAGGCAGTGGAGAATGGCCCAAGAGCTTGGGTTCCTGCACCCGCATGGGAGACTGGGAGGAAGCACCTGGTTCTTGGCTTCAGATCGGCGCAGTGTCAGCCATGACAGCCATTTGGGAGTGAACCCATGGAAGGAAGACCTTTTCTCTCTGTCTCTCTCTCACTGTCTATAACTCTGTCTCTCTCTGTCTCTCTCTCACTGTCTTACTCTGCCTGTCAGAAAAGAAAGAGAAAAGAAAAGAAGAGGGGTGCAAGCATTTAGCCTAGTGGTTAAGACACCTGCATCCCACAAAGGAAGGTGCCTGAGTCTCATACCCCGTTCTGGCTCCTGACTGTAGTTTCCTGCTCACACAGACCTGGGAGGCAGCAGTGACAACTCTAGGAATGGGTCACTCATGTGGGAAACCTGGATTGTGTTCCCAGCTCTCAGCTTCCACTCTGGCCTTTGCAAGCATTTGAAGAATGAATCAGGGGTGGGAACACTCTCTCTCCTCCTCCTCTACTAAAGTAAGACACCCAGACCTCTACTGGTGAGACCACGTGTCCACAAAACAGGGCCAGGAGCAGCCCAGACCAGTTTGATATTGTTGCTGGAATTTAATTTCTACAAGGTGAAACATCCTGCAAATGACAACATCCCACATTTTATGTGACCTTGACCTGACAGCCTTGGGAAGACTCCAAAAAAAGTGAAATCTGTCTGAGTTACTGCTCTTGCTGCTAAAACTTACCAGGTCTCACTATTGACCTTTGTGCCAACACTCACCTGACACCTGGGTTTTCCTAGGGTCTTCCCTAGACCACAGAACAAACAGAAAAGTTAACCCTGACACTGATGGAGGAATAGGGTTCATCTGAATGGCTCATGTCCCTTCCTGGGAAACACACTCCAGGAGGCAGTTCTGCCACCCTCCTGATACACAAATTCCCAACTTAACCTCATCCTCCACTCGTACTTATGTATTCTTCCTTCTCTATGGAATAAAACGCCAGTCACGAGAGAGCAGGTGACACTGCACCCAGCTTCAGTCTACCCCAGATACTGTCTCCAGCAATGTGCGGAGCACTCAGTGGGTAAGCAAGCATTACATGTTGAACACGTGAAAAAGTAGCTTAGAGTTTGTATCTCTAGGCCGGCGCCGTGGCTCAATAGGCTAATCCTCCACCTTGCGGCGCCGGCACACCGGGTTCTAGTCCTGGTCGGGGCGACGGATTCTGTCCCGGTTGCCCCTCTTCCAGGCCAGCTCTCTGCTGTGGCCAGGGAGTGCAGTGGAGGATGGCCCAAGTGCTTGGGCCCTGCACCCCATGGGAGACCAGGAGAAGCACCTGGCTCCTGCCATCGGATCAGCGCGGTGCGCCGGCTGCAGCGGCCATTGGAGGGTGAACCAACGGCAAAGGAAGACTCTGTCTCTCTCTCTCACTGTCCACTCTGCCTGTCAAAAATAAAAAAAAAAATAAAAAAAATAAAAAAAAAAAACACAAAAACAAAAAGAGTTTGTATCTCTAATACACTCTCATCAATAGGAGGTTTCCAGACTTTGAAACTTGGGCCCTGTCCTCTGTGATTCCAGTCTAAGGTTGATCATGTTTGCCTTGTTACTGACTTCCAGTTCATATGGCACAAAATGGCAACAAGCACTGAGGGAGCAGGGTTGAAAGCCCCCTCTCTATCTGAGTCACCTCCACCCCCATCAGTTTCCCAAGATTCAGAACAGGAGTTTCCCCACAGGAAAGAGAAACCAGGCAAGTTATTTGAATGCCTTCAAACAAAGATGGCCAAACCACAAGCTGTGTCATTAGCACCATCATCACATCCCACTTGACAATACACACTCCTTCACATGTCACCAGTTCAGCCTACCCCATCCTCACTCAGACTTCGATTGTCCATCATGGCCCTGGTGAAATCTCCATGACCCTAAAGGAGCTGTTGAAACACAAGCAGATTCCAAGTCTGCAGCAGCCCTAGATGTTCACCGCAAAAACGGTTGGATAGAAATAAACCACACCAAGCTGAAGATCTGACTCCCCTCCCTGCCCTTCCTTCCTTCCTGCAACAGATACAAACTTCTTTTCTTACTTTGCATCTGCCATTTTTAGAAACAGGTTGAAAGTAAAACCCAACTCTCTTGGAGAGAAGGATAAGGCAGTGTGTGTGTGTGTGTGTGTGTGTGTATCTTTCTCTCTCTCTCATCCTCATTCCCTCCATCCCTCTCTCTCTAATCTTTCTCTCCCCACCTCAGCCCCGCCACCACCACCAGCTCCTCTCTGGCACATGTCACTGAATTTATATAGCTTAACTCACTGCATCTCTGATATGAGCCACTTATATACACAACAGAACCAGACACATATTTTTAAGAGTATGCAACACTTAAAATAACTGGATTTTAAGCCTTCTGATTTTAGTTGAGAATTTGATTTGGGGACTGAATGGATCTTCGCTCTGGAGAAAATCAAGCAATTACTATTTTAAAGGAATGCATGAATAACCCACCTTTAAGGGGGCCACCTAGTGCAACACAGAAAAACAGGACTGGCGTTTTACCCCATCAGATCTCCTGGGAAAGGCCGACACTCTCCCATGGATTGTTGACAAAGATGAGTTTTCTGAGGCTCAACGCAGTTATTTTAGACTTCAGCTCCTTAAACTGAATTTCTAAAATTTAATTAGAGATTCTTGATTCTTGCCCAAACAGCTGCTAACAGGGTTCTGTGCATATAGCAGCACAAATCAGTGAACAACCAGATGAAACAGCAGCCAATCCACAGAACAGCAGGGGCACACTTCCCCTCCTCCACAAGTATACACTTGCACTGGCACAGGCACGCTTCCTTCCCTCATACACACACACACTTGCACACACATGGACATGCTTCCCCCTTCACACACACACACACACAATTGCCCACACATGGACATGCTCCCCCCATACACACACCTGCTTGCACATGAACACACTTCCACAGGCACACTTCCTCCCTCACATAGACAGGCTTGTACACACACAGGCACAATCCCCTGACACGTACACATCTGCACACCACAGGCATGCTCCCCTCTCACACACACACTTGCACACACAGGGGCGTGCTTCCCACACACACACACACACACACAGAGCTACATGCACACACACACACACACAGAATACTATCTTTTATTGAGAGCCAAGAAATTCTAGGCACCTGATAGCTCTCCCAGTGAACATCTTCTTATCACCACCATCAAACACACCACTTCCATGTCTTGCTCATGAGGATCATTGGTGTTTGTTTCACTTTGGTTTTCTTTCATGCCATATAGAGTGGACGCTTACAAAATTTTAAAGATGTTTTACGATAATTTTTCAACGAAAATAAATTCAAGTACACCACTTCCAAAACCAAGATGTCAATGCAGCATCATATGGTCTGTGGCTTCTTACAGGCAGAAGAAGCTGAGAAGTGAGAGCCAAAGCTGGGAGGACATTCAATACCTCAGGTTGCTCAGGTATCCACTCACCAGAATGGACACTGCCAGCCAGGACAACTGGTGCACGGCTCTGGAGTCGTCTGCCCTTGCCAAACCTAAGCCTGCTATCTGATGGATGCTGGAGAAGCCCAGGAGTTGTGGCAGTGGGACAGGGTGGTGGAGGTACATGGTATAGAATCTTGTGTACAGTGGTCAGATAACAGGTGTCTCCATTATATCTATAGGCAGGCACCTAGGCCCTAAGGCAGATCCTCAGATTAAGTGAGGCAGAATAACCTCAGGGTGGGGTGAAGGGAAACAGATAACCTACACCTGGGTTTATCCAGCCCTGAGTCCTAGTTGAATCTGGTGCATGGTAAGGATGTATGGTCATTAAATATTAAAGCTCTTCTGTTTTGGCTAGACAACAGCAGTTGCCCCAAGTCTTTGCAATGCCCCCCACCAATCAGGTATCCTTACTCATGCCCCCGGATGCTTCCTACAATACAGTAAGTCAAGGGTTTATGCCTGGCTACAGTCTGCATAGATCCCCTGGTTGGCCGTAGTACCAGTTGTTGCTCTAATACGTATAGCCCTCATCAATATCTTGCATTAAGACCATCTCAGCTGACATGACTACCCTAGACAAAGCCTGGGCACCCTCTTAGATTTGTAATCTCCCCTCTTCTGAACAGGGCTTTATCAAGCTGTCCCTCTCTCATAGCACATTATAACTTTTCCACCTTGAACTGTGTTAAGAGCATGTTATTAATGTTTTCCCATTTGTCTTAGACTTAAAGCAGTTCACAGCAGGCATCAGGCTATGTTTTATGTCTTGCTGATATTTTATGCTTAGTGCAGTTCCTAGTGCATTACAGATATTTAGGGAGTTGTTCATTGGAAGAAATTTGCCACCCTATCCAGGCTCTGCTATTCCTAAAGTTCCCCCAGGTCTGGTCCTCTCCATGATGCCTCTGGACTCCACCCACCCCCCATAGCAATACTTCCTTTTTTTAATTTCCACAGACTCAATGGACTGCACTGCGCAGTCAACACCTAACTGAACTGGTACCACCTTGTGTTGGCACCTTACATACGTAAAAGTTCATCTCTTGTTCTTCATTCTGTCACCTCCCTAACACTTCTTGAATTTAGAGACCCTACATAAACAGACACATGTCAATCATTCTTTCCTGTAAGTTGGGAAATGCAAACTTATTTCTCATTATTTTAAGTAGGAAAAAAACAATAACATACTGCACGTCAATAAAAAAACTATTTCCTAAATGTAACCAAAACACATTGTATTTCCTAAAATGTAGCAAAAGGCAGGGCATCCCATATGGGCACCAGTTCTAGTCCCAGCTGCTCCACTTCCAATCCAACTCCCTGCTAATGTGCCTGGGAAAACAGTGGAAGTGCACACACACAGGAGACCCAAAAGAAGCTCTAGGCTTCTGGCTTCAGATCTGCCCAGCTCCAGCCATTGCAGCCATTTGTGGAGTGAACAAGCAGATGGAAGACCTCTCTCTCTCTCTTTCTGCCTCTGCCTCTCTGTAACTCTGCCTTTCAAATAAATAAATAAATCTTTTAAAAGATGTATCAAAAGGCCATATATTGTCTATTACATAGTATCATGAAGCTCTTAAGTTGTATGTAAGATGTTCAACACAGTACTTCCTGATCTCTAAGTTTTTGGTGCAGAATTCTATCAGGAGGTTTCACCCAGACTGCAGAAGGGCCAAAATGGACAACCTCCCTCTAGGAAAGCTGGCAGCCAGAAAAGGGGAATGGAAGAGAATGCAGGAGCATTGTGGATTGGGAAAGCAGCCTGTTCTACCTCCCAACACACAGGTCTGGCCAATACTCTGCCACATGCAGCCAAGACTCCTCACTCTGGGGAAGAATGAATGTTCCTTGGACTCAGTCACACAGCCCAGGAACATCCCCACAGCACGTCCCACTGCTGACACTTAGCGGGCTTTACGCACACCTGCAAGTGGGTCTCATGGGCAGCTAACTGGATGTGAAACACAACTGCAGACCTTTCTTTAAAATGTTGTCTTGGTGCCAGCATTGTGGTGCAGTGGTTAAGCCACCACCTGAAAAAACCATATTAGAGCTTCAGTTTGAGTCCTGGATGCTCCACTTCCAATCCAGATTCCTGCTAATGTGCCTGGGAAAGCAGCAGAGATGGTTCAAGTCCTTGGGCCCCTGCAACTCATGTGGAAGTTCCTGGCTCCTGGCTCCAGCCTGGCCCAGCCCTAGCTGTTGTGGCCATTTGGGGAGTGAACCAATAGATGAAAGATCAATCTCTCTCTCCCTCTCTCTCTCTCTCTGTGTGTGTGTGTGTGTGTGCATGCACACATGCATGTGTCCCCTGTCTTTCTGCTTTTCAAATAAATAAGTTTAAAAATACAAAAATATAAAGTCTTTGATTTGAGGTCTGGGTGCTGAAAATATAAACATTTTCTATATAAACATCAACATAACCATTTTATTCAGAGCTGTGTATAAAATATGAAGCAATGCCATTCAAAATCGAGATGTATTCTCCCAGGAATGTGTTCACGTGAGAGAGTCTACAGTATAAATCTGTATTTTTTCTAAACCTTCACCACCCTTACCACAACAATGAGAGCACCACACATGCACACTGTGAAGTTATGGACTAAACAGTTAGTATATCTGATGATTCAAAGGAAAAATGAGACAAGGTCAGAGAAATTAGAAATTAGAGTAAGCTGGAGAGCTGGTCATGTTGGCTATTCCGGAGGAAGAAGGAAGAAAGAATCAACATCCCCGGGACACTCACTACGAAACAAGCTTTGTGGTAGGAAGGGAGGCACATTTATCATCTCACTGAAGATGCATGATCTCTCAAAGAGGGAAGGTATTACCAGCCCCATCTTACAAGTAAAAACACTGGTGTCAGACTGGATAAACCACTCGGCCCAGAGCCATACTTCCCATGAGTGGAGAAGCACAGACTTCACTGCAGGCTCACCTGCAAAGCCTGGGCTCTCTCCACCAGCACACACTGCCTCCTCCCAAGCGCAAGCAGGCTCCACTCACGCTCCCTCAGTTTCCCTGTTGCCAGAGTCTCATGCTCTTTTTTAACATACTGTCCTAAGCTTGCAGAAACACACATCTACATTTTATAAGCTGTCACTCGACTGCTTCCCTCGGGGTCTCTTTCAAGGCTGGACTGTACATATCAGAATGCTCCTGTGAAGGGCTGGGTCCCATGGATGCTACCAGGCATCTACAGACGGAGTAGTCCCCGGTGTGTCCAATTCACCTGCCTACCTCTCTAACACCCTCCAAAATCAAGGCTAATTCCAATGCAGTCCAGGTACAATGATATAGACTGAACATTTGTGCAGCTACAAATCCATCTGTTGTTGAAAACCTAAGCTCCAAGCAGATGGGAGGAGGAGGCAGGGCTTCCAGTGGATGACTGGGTCACAAGAGAAAAGTCCTCATGAATGGCATCAGAACCCTCATGAAAGGTGTTCCTAAATATTTGTGCAGGCTTTCACTAGGGGAGAACACAACAAGATGACTATCCATGAACCAGGAAGCCAGCCCTGCCCAGGTGCCTTGAGCTCAGATTTCCCAGGATCCAGAAAACAGAGACATAAATTTCTCCTGATCATAAGCCACGCTGTCTACAGTGCTCTGTTACAGGACCAGGGACAGACCAAGACAACATCAAATACTCTGCCTACTCCTCCTGCAGCCCAGGAGACTCAGTTATTGCATTTGCTCATTCCACAGAGATGCTTACAGCCAGTACCAGCTCAGTGTTGGGGAAACCACATGGACAGTAGCCAAGAATCCCATTGGCTAGGAGTGACAGCAATCACACAGCTCAACACAGAGGTCCAAACTGTCTTAAGTGCTAACTGGGACAAGAGCACAATAGGACAAAATAAAAGCTAAAACATGGAAAGGTTGGGGCCAGCACTGTGGCGCAGCAGGTAAAGCCACTACCAGCAGTGCCAGCATCCCATATGGGCACGGGTTCGAGTCCCGGCTGCTCCACTTCTGATCCAGCTCTCTGCTGTGGCCTGAGAAAGCAGTAGAAGATGGTCCAAGTCCTTGGGCCCCTGCCCCAAGATGGGAGACCTAGAAGAAGCTCCTGGCTCCTGGCTTCAGATCAGTGCAGCTCCAGCCACTGTGGCCAATTGGGGAGTGAACCAGGGGATGGAAGACTTCTCTCTCTCTGCCTCTCCTTCTCTCTGTGCGTAACTCTGATTTTCAAATAAATGAATAAATCTTTAAAAAAAAAAAAAAAAACCTGGAAAGGTGATTTAGAATAGGAGTCAGGGAAGACTTTTCAAAAGAAGTGATGTTTAATGGGATCTGAAGACCAAGCCAAGAGTGAGTGCTCCGCCCCCCATGGCTACCTGATACCTCATGCAGCCTTCTCTCCTAGCTGCCTGCCACCTCCCAAAGCTCCACCCCTTGGCTACTGAAGGCTTCCTGCAGCCTCAGCCCCAACCAGCCAGCTCCCAGGTTGGAAATGTGAGAACCTGGGCTCTCAGGTCCACAGGAAGAAACTTTCCCAGTTTGATATGCAGAATCCTGTTGCCCAATTTCACCCAGCCTTTTAAGTAGGTACACATGGACAGCTTCCTTCTAGGAAAGTTGAAGCCACCAAAAGGGAAGGAAAGGGATGCCGGGAAAGCTGATTTAACAACCTCCCCAACTCCTGCAGCCAAGACCCCTTTGCCCTGGGAAAAGATGAACATTCTCTGGGGCAGAGAGTGAGTACATGTGAATATGTGCATGCATGTGTAAGAAGTTTTAAATATGCATTCGGAGAGAAATGTAATTTGTCTGTTTCTAATCCATTCATCACTCATCAAATTATTGTTTTGCAAGCTCTGTTTGATGTCCCAGCAATTTCCCAGCCTCCATAACCCTGCTTCTCTTTGAAGTGGTGACTATGCACACGTCACTCACTCATGGCCTGTGTGTTGAAGGACAAAGCCTGGGATTCTGGCCCTGCGATTTGGCAAGATGTAGATCCTTTAGGTCACAACACTGCATTCCATCCCTGTGGGCTCTGTTTAACAAGCTCTCTGATGCAAAAATGTACCAAGAATGCAGGGGTGATGCCACCAGGAGCTGAAGGCAGGAGCAAAGGAGGGGAAGGCTCCTCAGCATTCATTTCATGGATGGGCTGGGTGAAGCCAGGATGTGCTGATGGCCAGGAACACACCAAGGAACAATGAACCTAGTGTCCCCTCCACTCAGGAGTGGTCCTGAAACAGTGGACCAGAGGAAGCCAAAGGGGGGCCCTAGACATATGATGAAGTCAAGCCCCACAATTCGGACTCTTAATTAGTGCTGTCTTCAGAGGTTCTCAACCTGGAGCCAGTTATCCCCTAGCAGGTAGCAAGAAGTCACTGGAGCCACTTTTACTTGTCACAATACCTGGGATAGGGAATTAGGTAGAGGAGAAAGCCAAGGACTCTGAACACTCTAATGGGTGGGACAGGCAAGACACCAAACAGCATCCAACCTGATAGACACTGGCAGAAGCAGCCACATATCCGTAACTGCTGCTAATGGTTGCACTGGGGAGCATGGCACCATCTTCTTGGTAGCAGCCAGTAGCTTCCATGACCTAAAGGTCAGAATGGTCTGCAAGTGGCCACCTTGTATGAAAGACTACACTAGCTTCACTTCAAACAAGATGCATGCAGCTACAACCCTCAGTGCACAATCCAAGTCCCTTTCTAAATCCCACAGGGGACATGACTACAATGCCCATGATGGCTCAGCATGCAAAAGAAAATCACAGAAAACTTTTGGAGAATAAGTTGCCACTTCCCAGGTGCCTGTCATCAAGCACACAGATTGCCAGCAGCAAAGCCTCTGCCCACGGAGAACAGCGCTCTGACTTGACTGGGGGTGTGGAGTCCTTGGCTAGGCACATGCCTTTATCTGTGGGCACAGAGCATTCTCAGGGCCCAGAGCCCTTTATCCTTGAGCCTCAACTCACCTCTGCTCTTGGGACAGAAGACCACAGAGCCCATAATTTACTCACAGAACATTTTTAGTTCAAACAAGGAAGCAGGCATTTGGCCTGGGCTAGAATCCGGGATCTAGCTCCTGCCATCAGCTTCCAGTTTACGCAGACCCTGGGAGGCAGCAGGTTATGGCTCAAGTAATTAGGTCCCTGCCATCTACATGGGAAACCTGGATTGGGTTTTTGGCTCCTGGTTTTGGCTCAGACTTGCCCCTGACCTAACCAATGCAGGCATTTAGGGAGTGAACCAGCTGATAAGAACACTCTTTCTCTCTCCCTCTCTCTCTCTTTCATTGTCCTTCCCTCGCCCATCTTTTCTCTGCCTCGCAAATAGATTTTTTTGAATGACTTACAAATGACCTTTATGTTATCACACTATAGAGGTCAGAATACTTTTGTGTGTGTTTTTTTTTTTCAAAGATTTATTTTATTTATTTGAAAGGCAGAGTTACAGAGAGACAGAGACAGAGAGAGAGAGTGGTCCTCAATCCACTGATTTACTCCCCAGATGGCCACAATGACCAGAGCTGCACTGATCCAAAGGCAGAAGCCAGGAATTTCCTCTTGGTCTCCCACTCAGGTGCAGAAGTCCAAGGACCCGGGTCATCCTCCACTGCCTTCCCAGGCCATAGCATAGCGCTGGATCAGAAGTGGAACAGCTGGGACCTGAACCAGTGCCCATATGGGATATTGGCACTGCAGGTGGCGGCCCTACCTGCTATGCCACAGCACTGGCCCTTCTCAAATAGATTTTTAAAAATTAATTAAATTGAGAGCCCCAGGGTAGTGTTAAGCAGAACACTTCTCCCCATGTGAAGTAAGGCCCCTTCCTCTCCTCTGCTGTGGCTGCTGAGTTAGTTGTGGCGGAGACCGCCATAGACGAGGAAAATGACAAAGACAGTACAGGGAACCAAAGATCCCCTGACCCCCAAAATAATCTCCACACCTACTAACACGTGCTACAGGTCTTTAGAGGATTCAAGTGAGAACTGAAAACCATAAAATAGCTAATATTCATGATGAGCTGTAAGTGACTGCTACTTAGTTCTTTAGCTCTTGTGCAGGTTTTAACTCAGATAAAAACTTAGAAGCGCACAATAGCACTGATTACCTGGAGGGAACAGGGATTGAGCATCAGGAAAGTAGAAAAAAGAAGACACAAAAGGAGGACCTTGAGCCCCAAAGACATGCACAACTCAGCTAAATGAGCTGTGAGACACTGGGCAGACCACCTGGCTGCTTGAGCCTCTGGGTCCCCATTATAAAAGGAGAAAATGTCCTCCCAGGCCTTGTAACTCTGAACTCCTGTCCCCCAACTTATCAACGGCAGCTTTTGTGCACGCAAAGACACAGCTCAGGCAAGGGCAAACAGGCCAGAGACCATCATCATCATCACTTCTCTGATCTTTATAACCTGAAAGGAAATTGATGGCAGGCACTGAGCCCAGCGGTCGAGATCCCTGCATCCCACATCAGAGTGCCTGGGTCCAATTCCTGGTACTGGCTAGTTTCCTGCTAACATGGAATCTGGGAAGCAGCGGTGATGGTTCAAGCAGTTGTGCTCCTTCAGCCCAGATGGGAGTCCTGAATTAAGTTCCTGCCTCCTAACTTCAACCATGGCCATTGTGGGCATTTGGGAAGTGGTTAAACCAATGGATAGGAGCTGTGTGTGTGTGTGTGTGTGTGTGTGTGTATCTCCCTCTCAAATACATAAACTTCTTTCTTTAATAAAAGGAAAAACATCATTTTCACATGATAAAAGGCTAGAAAAATGCAATGATCAGAATCCTCTGGCCCCTGGTGAAAGACAAGGGATAAAACTGGAATCATCACCTGCACAGACACAATCCCATCTTCTCCCTTGCTGATGGGCTAGATTTTGTGGGGGCAGCCAACCCTCTCTTTGGGATGGAGTCAAGATACTCCCATTCTCCTCCCTGGAGAGACATCTGCCCAAACCTTGGCCAATGAAGCATGCTGGAAGCTCCCTGGAATGTTTGTTCTCCCTTCAGAGATACTCACATGGCCTCCCACCACTGCAGCCCCTGCCTGTGATACCTACAAGTGATTGCAGAGGTAGCTCCCTGAGATGCTACACGAACCAGGGCAGAGCACAGAGGAAGACAGCTCTGGGATCTTGCTCATGTGGCAGAGCTGCTGACTTCTGCAGCCTTGAGGTCCCCTCCCCAATACTTCTGGATGCCTGGGTCGTCTCTGTGGTCAGAGTTGTTAGGACACTGGCAGCCAACAGAAGCCTAGATGACATACCAACGGCAAACAATGCTATATTTATATCAAGGATAAACACATTCTAGTAGCATAAAATGAATACCTAATTCCTTTGGCATTTCCAAGATTGGCAGCTAAGACAATTTACAGACTTGTCCTGGAGAACATGGAGAGGCAGAGTTCCTGGGACTTAAGACTCTGAACAGCAAGGTATTCCTAAGAGGGGCGGCAAGACTGGTCATCCAAGAATAGCTACCAGTGCACCTGCTGCACAATGGTAGTGAATTATGCTTCACTGTAGCCACCATAGAACTCAACAGGTAAGAACACCAAACTATTATTAGGGAAACAATAATGAAGTCTATGGCTCAGTTATTGAAAATCCCAAAGCAGCAATGTGTTCTGGGAAAAGTCTCTTATGTTCTCTGTGACCTGACTTATTACTGTAATATACTATCCTGCAACTCTATGTGCAGGAGTGAAGAAAGGAAGCTGTAAAACTCCTGATATTGGAAAAAGAAAAGAGATAAACCACCACTCGTCATGAAGTCTAAAGTTAAAAAACTACTCATGTTGGAAAAAAAAAAAAAAAACACTTTTTTTCTTTCAAGAAGCTCAGCTCTTCCCAAGGAATGCAATATGGCAAAAACCATCATCACCATCACCATCATCTTCACCATCATCACCGTCATCATCATCACCATTGTCATCACCATCACCATCCCCATCATCACCATCATCACCATCATCATCATCATCTCAATCTGTTTTTCCAGCAGATTTCTAGGCTACCTGTACTGGAGGAAAGCACCATTTAAGCCAGATAATGACGGGTTCTCTTTCAAGCAATCCGAACCTCAGGGCCCGTGGGAAGCTGTGCCCTTCCCCATGAGCACATACAGCCCATCCTCCTGGGTGAGACCTGCTGGCTAGCCACAGCTGCCTAAGGCTCAACTGTGAAGTCCCATCGCAGACGTCACCTCCTCAGAAAGCCTTCCCTGATTGCTGGCTCTGAGGGACTCCCAGAGCTGCAACTATGGGGCTCCGTTTCACTTCCTCCTCAGCCCTGGTCACTGGGCGGTGTCACCTCACTGGTTCACTGTCTGTCCACTCCAGCTCTGTCCATGGAGCACGAGCTTCTTGAGTGTAGGGCTTTGCCCCTTTACCACTGTATCCGCACACTCCAATCCCACACTATCGACATCCTGTGCCCACACCTTCTTGGTGTGTTGGAGGGGGGTGCTGTGCCGTGTCTTCTTCCTTTTTACATTCTATTTATTTAAATATTTGAAAGGCAGAGTGACAGAGAGAGAGGGAAAGGCAGAAAGGAACTGAGAATGTCCATCCGCTGGTTCACACTCCAAAGGCTGGCAACAGCCAGTGTTGTGCCAGGCCACAGTCAGGAACCTAAAATTCCCACAAGGGTCTCCCACATATGTAGCAAGAATGCAAGTACTTAGGCCATCCTTCACTGCCTCCCAGCCACATTAACAGGGAGCCGGATGGGAAGCAGAAGTGGGACTGGAACCAGCGCTCATGTATAGGACGCAGGCTCCCGAAGCAGCAGCCTAACACGCTGTACCACACACTAGTCCCTGTGCTGGGCCTTCCTGATCTCCACTCATTAGATGCCAGGAGCAACCTGCTGCCTCTCATGACAACCAAAATCTAGACATGGACAGTGGAGGCCAAAATCATCAGTTGGTTGGAACCACCATTCTAGAATTGTGCCTGACACCACACATATTTGCTGAAGTATTCACCCTACAGATCCGGATGGACACCAGAAAAGCACAGAATGGAGCACTCCCAGGAAGCGCTTTACACGACACCAGCCTTCCTCCTAGATAGGCTGAGACGTGAAACTCTGCAATGTTGCCTGGATTTTAAAACAAAAAACTGGAGCCAGTGCTGTGGCCCAGTGCCTGTGGTACCAGCATCCCATATGGGCATGGGTTAGAGTCCCGGCTACTTCTATTCCGATCCAGCTCTCTGCTATGGCCTGTAAAAGCAGTAGAAGATAGTCCAAGCACTTGGGCCCCTGCACCTGTGTGGGAGACCTGGAAGAAGCTCCTGGCTCCTGGCTTCAGATCGGCACTGCTCCAGCCATTGCAGCCATTTGGGGAGTGAACCAGTAGATGAAAGACCTTTCTCTCTGTCTCTCCCTCTCTCTCAATAAATAAATAAAATCTTAAAAAAAAAAAAAAAAAGGAACCCAGGGCCTACCCATGCATCCATTTGTTCACTCTTATGATGAGTTTTAATATGCATTCACCACACGCAGGCATTGCTCTCAGTGCTAGGGATACAGCAGAGAACATCCTGGTAGGAGGCAGACCAGAGCAACAGAAATCAGTAAACAAATGAGATGATTTCAGAGAGCGATAAGCACTGGGGGGGGGGGGGGGGGGGTTTGGGGGGGTGGTAATAGAACACCAAATGGGAGTTCGGAAGATGGTGTCATATTCCACAGGTGGCCAGATTGTGGAACATTTGAGAAACCTGATAATGGAGATGGAGAGAGGTGGGTGCCATCTGTGGGAAGGGCAATCTAGGCAGAAAGAACAGCACGTGCAAAGTCCCTGGGGCCCAAACAAGCTTGGCCTTAACCTGGGACCAAAAGAAATGTAACAGAGCTGAAGTATAATTAGAGGCAAGAAGGGAACAGGGATTGGGAGAAGTCAAGCCTAAAAGTCTACCAGGACACCATGGATATGATAGAGTCAGGTACCCACTTGGAGTCACTCAGCACAGCTCAAATGGGACACACTTGCAATAAATACCAGGAGAGACGACTTTATGCAGTCAACACTTTTATAAAGGCTAAGATATTTATTTCAGGAAAAGTTTTTAAACGATTTTTGGACACTAGGCCATTAATAGACAACGAAGAGACATTTGAGCCCAGTAGAAGGGCTCTTCGCATGGAGAACTGAAGAAGTGCCAAAGAGCAGCCTGCCTCCCTGAGGTCACCGCTTGATGGCCCTGTGACAATGAATGCCAGCCACGGCAGCAGCTGGGCACCAACGCTTGGGGGAGTTTCCTCGCCCTTCTTCTGTAACTTCCTGTACCTGCTGCTGTCTGACCCCACACTCCCCACCCTGCCCCAGCACCCACCTTACCCTCAGGGAAGCTGCAAGCTACAGTGTAGTAAATGAAGACTGAATATCAACGACCTTTTCCTCCAAAGCCGGTTCGATTTCTATTTCTTAGAACCGAAGCCCTCATAAGTGGGTAAAGTGGAGAAGCTCATTACCGTTGTGCAACACTGAGATGACAACCCCACAGACGTGCAGCGCCCACGAGACACCGGGCTGTAACTAATTGTTAAACAGTGAGTCATCCTGATGCCCGAGGAACACACTTACATAGCCTCAGAGAGGACGCCTCTGGGCTCACAAGAGACCAGGAATTCTCCTGGCCGCCACCACCAGCGGCCTCCACAGCAGCCACCTCTCTAGGGAGAGGTAGAGGCGGGGACAGGGGCCAGGCAGAGAGGGGGCAGAGTAGGCAGCTCTCCAGGAGGTCAGGCAACGCTGCCTGACCCGGATATTTGCTCAGAAAGGACCAGGCACAAAGAAGAGGACCTTCCTTCCCACAGGGGTCTCTCGAGCCCACATCACCGCACTCCCAGCCTCGAATGGAGACCCCGCCATCCTCTCCAGGGCTGGCTCGTAGATTTCAAGGCCAACTCATCCCTTGGGCTGGGCAAACCACATAATGACAGAAGGTCATTTCCATACAAGGGCCTTCCAGTGGTAAAACTTCATTTAGACCGGAAATAAATTTGAATTCCATTTGCTAAATGCAGAAAATGAAAATCAGAGGCACATTCCCAGTGAGATCGCAGCTGGTTTTGGAAAGGGCTGAACCTCACGTTGCAGTTCTGGATGCAGGTTCATGAAGAGACTCGGCAGGTGCTTCTTTGCAGCAGCTCTGCTTCTACGAAAGTGCCCTCAAAACCGTGAGATTTTGAAATTAATAAAATGCATTTAGGCTTTGATGCTTTTGATTCAAACATGACTTACCCCCCACTTTCATTCTGTTCCATCAGTGACTTAAATATGGAAAAATCTTGATTATTTGAATGTTTTGAGGCAAGGGGGAGGGACAGACATGTTGACAAAACTGATGAAACAATTCCAAATTGCTGACTTTTACAGAAAAGTGGCATTGAGCAAATTACAAACTAAGATTTAACTGAGCACTAATAAGTAAAATTAAGTTAGTTACTGAAAAATTGCTATATATAATAGGCTTTCATTACATAATAATAAGTTACATTATATCGCTGAGTCTTAATTTTTTTTCAATCAAGAGGAAACACAGACTGTGTGGGACTTCCTGGGCTACCATGTGGCTTTCTGGTGCAAAGCATGCAAGACTTCACTGGGCTTTCTTAGTGGTCAGTGAGAGGCTTCGGTGGATGCAAGACATGGGGAGGTGGGAGGGAAGGTGGGGCAGGAGGCCTCCCCAAGGAGGAGCAGAGGACTGCTCAAGTGTAGAACCTCCTTTCAGCCTCCCGCCAGCCCTCCTGCCAGAGTTGCCATGAACCTGACGTCTTTCTCCCTCTTTGGTGAAAACACGCTCAGGCTCCAGAGGAGCGTTGCAGGCAGCGTCCCCGACTGCAGTTCTGTGCTGTTCATTCACAACCGCCTCGTCTTCCCGTATGATTCACACCAGTTCCACACTGTTTCCACCCTGTCGTGGGTTCAACAGCCCAGCCTGGAAAACTAAATGCCATTTACAGTTTCCCAAGTTGGAAACACCAACTTAATAATGAAAATCGGGTATCATCCACAAATGACTTTTGTGTGAAAAAATGCAAAGTCTCTTACCCAGCAGACCTCATTTAGGCTTGTCACTACTTTTTCACAGTGCATCACCAGAGTAGTAGCAAAGAATCCTGGACTCATCACTCCCCAATGAGAAGGTAACTAACTGTGG
Organism: Oryctolagus cuniculus; assembly: GCF_964237555.1. NCBI lineage: Eukaryota > Metazoa > Chordata > Mammalia > Lagomorpha > Leporidae > Oryctolagus > Oryctolagus cuniculus. The sequence continues at coordinate 100,015,760 of NC_091440.1, read as the reverse complement.
AAGCGAGCTGGGCAGTCCCCGGCACTCAGCCCAGGTAGGAGAGAGGACCTCCTTCACCCAGCAGAAGGGTGCAGGCACCTGGCATCCAAGCAGCCTGCTCCATCCATTCTAAGTGAAACAGCAAGTCCCAAGACAGTTCCCAGCCGTTGCACAAGAATCTCAAGAGCAGGAGTTATTGGAAGAGAGCTTAAAGACTCTTATAAGCCCCACATTCCTAAAGCAAGCCCTATTCACCAAGACCCACTCCCAAAGGAGGGCACACATGGTGGACACAGCGTGGGAGCAACACTGGCCCAGAGCCTCTTCTGCTGTGGCTGCCCTACGAGCTGGGACCACAGGGCCTCACAGATCTCATGCTTCTGGGCTGGGTCCTCCACTGAGACTGACATAAAATAAAGGGATGAATTAAGTGCACATTGGGGTCTCTTTCCAGATCTGACATACAAATTCTGAATTTGGGAGATTCAGTGGAAGACCCTAACCAGAGGAGACAACCCCTGTCAAGGTCAGAGATATGTAGGTAATCTTGTGTCACCCAGAAAAACCAGTTCAGAAATTATTTGCTCTTCTGTTTAGCTTGCTTGCCCGCTGTTTCCTCTCACCTTCTTCCCCATCCCCAGCTAGCCCAGAAATGGTTTCCTAAATACCACAAACCTAAGCTCATTCAGTTTGTCCAAGACCAGAAGACATTTTGGTGAAAGAATTTTTTTTCTTGTGACAACACTATTTTCCAAAGGGATCAGGAGGCGCTAGATCACCAATTTGCAGAGCTAGAAACTCTCCTATGCATGGCTAATCTGATCCCATCACCCAAAGAAACTGAGGCCCAGAGACTCAGCCAAGTGGCCACCAGAGGGGCCCTAAACCCGAGTGCTTCCTCTCCCTGCCTGTCCTTTGTGCCTGTGGGAAAACACAACTTCCTAATGAAGAACCCTGCTGCCACAGGGAAGGGCGTGGAGAGGTGCTTGGGGCTGGGGCTTGGTCCTTGCCCTTGGCCCCAAGACCTTGGACGTGAACACTTGTTACTTTCCACATGTGTGTGCAGAGCCGCGCACCCAGCCAGGCACATGGTGAGTGACGGTCACTGACCTCCAGCCATCACTACCAGCGATGTGAACACACACAGCCCTTCCTGCACTCAGAAAGGGTGTCTGGTTTCTGTAGGAGACAAAGTTCGAATGCAGTCAGAGTGACCTGAGACCTCTCCCAGACCCCACTGTGGCCAAAAAGACATCCTAGTTAGCATTTGTTTCTGCGAATCAAGTGTCCCCAGTGTCTTCAAAAGACCAGAGCTTGGGGCCGGTGCCGTGGCTCAATAGGCTAATCCTCTGCCTTGTGGCGCCAGCACACCGGGTTCTAGTCCCAGTCAGGGCACCGGATTCTGTCCCGGTTGCCCCCCTTCCAGGTCAGCTCTCTGCTGTGGCCCGGGAGTGCAGTGGAGGATGGCCCAAGTGCTTGGGCCCTTCACCTCCATGGGAGACCAGGAGAGGCACCTGGCTCCTGCCTTCGGATAGGCGCGGTGCGCCGGCTGCAGCGGCCATTGGAGGGTGAACCAACGGCAAAAGGAAGACGTTTCTCTCTGTCTCTCTCTCTCACTGTCCACTCTGCCTGTAAAAAAAAAAAAAAAAAAAAAAAAAAAAAGACCAGAGCTTGGCAAATCCCAGGAATGGGATTTTCAGACATTCCAGGAGAAGATACAAGACAAACCCTGAGAATCACAGAGCTTCTGTGAGGACGAGAAAGCCCATGTCTCCTCCCTCAGGTAAGGAAGGCAGGGCAAGACTTTGGAGACAAGTGTTGCTGCCTGCAAAAATGGGATAGAGCCAGAAGGAACAAAAATGATAGCAGGGAAAGAAACATAATCAGATATGATGCCCTCCAGGCACTAAAATACTGAGCTCATGGTGGAGAAACAAAACAAAAATGTCACAGGGCAGGAAGGGGGAGGAAGAAGACAGGCAAGGGAGCACAGAGAGGCCAGGCTGCCAGTGAAAACCACTTGGCCGAGAATTTCCAAGTGAAGGGACCGTTCAAGAGCAGACTGAGAGAACAAAGCTGTACCAGCACCACAGGTCAACAGGAGCGTACCCTGCAACTGGGGGCTGGGGAGGGGGCAGGAGGGAGCAGAGTGGGGTGGGGAGAAGAGGAGGAGGGGAGGGAGGAAGAGGAGGAGGGGAAGGGATTGTAGGAGAATGAGCAAGGCAAGGAAGAAGAGGAGGGGAGGAAGAAAAGGAGAGGGAGGAAGTAGAGGAGGGGGAGGAAGAAGAGGAGGGGGAGATAGGAAGAGGCAAGAAGGAGGGGGTTGGGGAGGAGAAGGGGAGGAAAGTGAGGGAGGAGGGAGAGCAGGAGGAACTGGAAGAGGAAAAGAAACAGAGGAGGGAGAGGGTGTAAAGAGGCAGGAGGAGGGACAAGAAAAGGAAGAGGAAGAGGGGAATGAGGAAGGGGAGGAGGAGGGCGGAAGGGGAAGAGGAGCACATAACCTTGGGCTGTGCTGATGGAAATGAGTGGTCCTAACAGGAAACCTGGCTCCTTGCTCCCCTGCTCCCTATAGTCCCACTGCAGTTGAAATTCCTGCTCAACGACAAACACTGGCGCTCAGAAGAGTGGCAGGGCTGCAGGCAGAGGCTGCAGAGGTGAGGATAGGTAACACCAGCGCTCAGAGGAGAGAGACAGGAATGCAGGAGTGAGGGCAGGTAACACCAGAGCTCAGAGGAGAGAGACAGGAATGCAGGGGTGAGGGCAGGTAACACCAGCACTCAGAGGAGAGTGACAGGGCTGCAGGGGTGAGGGCAGGTAACATCTGTGCTCAGAGGAGAGTGACAGGAATGCAGGGGTGAGGGCAGGTAACACCAGCGCTCAGAGGAGAGTGACAGGGCTGCAGGGGTGAGGGCAGGTAACACCAGCACTCAGAGGAGAGTGACAGGGCTGCAGGGTAAGGACAGGTAATGGATAGGAAGATGAGCAGAGGCACAGGAGCTCCTTCTTCCTCATCAAGAAGGAAGGAACAGCAGGTGGAATACCAAGAACGGCAGCTCCAGGAACTCCCTCCTCACAGGTAGGCATCCTCACAGGGACAGCCATGCTGAAATCACAGGGCATTGGCTGGGGGGCCCCAAACACCTGTCCAGGCTGCTTCAGGAGAAGGCCCCCCTCAGTTGGGTGAGCTGCAGAGGCTCTGTTCAGCTTCGTGGGACAGAAGTGCTTCCATCCACGTGGCCCTTGCCCAAGTGAGACCAGCCGCTCATGGCTGCCCTGAGTTCTCCAGCCCTAAGGAGAAGTCACAGTGGAGGTCTCTCAACACCAGCCTCCTGCGAAGGAGGAGGCAGCCGAGGAGGCTTCCAACGCTGTCAGCCTCTTCTCTTCAGGATCCCTCCTGCAGATCAGCTCCCCCGAGGTGACCAGCTTGCTGCAGATCTCCCAGGCCGACTGGCAAGGAGACACTGCCCGCTCCCCCTGCTGCCTGGTGTGCGACCTAACAGCAGCCGACTGCTTGCCCAAACGGACCTGCACAGGGAAACCTCCTTGGGGCCACGCCTTGGATGGAAGGGAAAACATTTCCGCAGAAGCATGTGGCGGTTTTTAAAGGTCCTCCGCCCATCCTGGCAGACTTCTGGGATGCCTCTCTCCTTACAAAGATACACAGCTGGGGGCTCTTTGGCTCCACCCACTCTCACTTCTCCCATCATGCACCTTTCACTTGAGTGGCAGGGTGGCCCTCCAATGCTGTGACTGAGACTGGGGCGGGTGGGGGGCGGTGGTTGAGGGGATGGGCGTGAGAGCTGCCTTTTGACTGTGGATCTACTGTTGACCACAGCTTACACATTATCTTCCTGCATTCCCACAACACTCTTGCAGTTCTGAAAGCAGCACACCCATTGTACAGAAGCAAAAACTGAAGTCTGATCAAAGTAAATATGAAAGGAAAAGAAGTCACTCAAAATAAAAACTGACGTCCCTGCTTCCCCCTTCCCAGACGATGACATAGCTCAAAGCATGCCCCCCGTCTTTGGGAAAGAGACAGGGTCAGACCCACAGCTGACGGGCCCTTGAATTGAAAGGGACATTCATAGCCCTGCAGAAAGGAGCTGAGCCCAGCTGACCTTGAGCTGGGACCAGAGAGAGCAGGAGTGGAGGGGGCATTGTCTAGGAGTAGCAAAGGGGAGAGGTGGAAAGGGCAACAAATACACAAAAACACTGATCCCAAAGCTGGCAAAAACCAAAATGCCTGAGGGACTTTTAAGCCCAGAAATGTCAAAATCCTCAATATTCACATTACAATGACAAGAATCTCCTCCATCTTCCCAAAATTTAAGCACAGACTGAATGAAGCAAAGCCCTATGCAGGAGCGTGGGGGGTGGGGGTGTGCAAATGAAAGAAAAAAATCAGGTTCTTGTCTGGGTTAATCCAGAGCACAGAGAAGGGCACAGCCAGAGAGAGGGTCCTGTTAAGACGGAGGCCAGCAGTGACCAGGGAAGGGCCCCGAAGCAGCATCAACATCTTAGAGAGCACTTGGGATGAAGAGCTGAGGTCAATGCTTGGGAGGCCTAAGAACCAAACCCAGGCCAGCGCCGCGGCTCACTAGGCTAATCCTCCACCTAGCGGCGCCGGCACACCGGGTTCTAGTCCCGGTCAGGGCGCCGGATTCTGTCCGGTTGCCCCTCTTCCAGGCCAGCTCTCTGCTATGGCCAGGGAGTGCAGTGGAGGATGGCCCAAGTGCTTGGGCCCTGCACCTCCATGGGAGACCAGGAGAAGCACCTGGCTCCTGCCTTCGGATCAGCGTGGTGCGCCGACCGCAGCGCACCAGCCGTGGCGGCCATTGGAGGGTGAACCAACGGCAAAAGGAAGACCTTTCTGTCTGTCTCTCTCTCTCACTGTCCACTCTGCCTGTCAAAAAATAAAAAGAAAAAAAGAAAAGAACCAAACCCAGGGTCACGTTGTTGGTGACTGCGGGCCAGCTCTTAAATCCAGCTCTGTCTGAAGACACATCCATGCTGTTTCCCCTCCTTTGCTCAAGTCGCTCTTCTCCTGGGACTGCTCTCCCCACATCCAACATGCAGCACCACGACATCACAGCTGAGAGCACCTCTCCTGATTTCCCCAAGGCTGCATCTCCTCCTCCTGGACACACAGCTGAGCCCTACTTCCTAGACTCCCTGCAGGAGACAGGCCACAGACTAAGTTCTGACCAATGGTACATGTAGGAAACAGGTGTCGCTTGTGGGCCTGGGCGCTAAAATGCAGGTGCAACCCACCATGCTTCTTTCTTGTCCTGTATGTATTGGTTGAATACATAGAGGAAGATCCAAAGGCCAAGGGTAGCAGCCTCAGGATAGGAGCCTAGGACCCTGTGTAACCCCTGTTGGCATCCTACCAATCCTCCATCCTGTCATGCCACCAAGACAAGATGGGGCTGTCTGTAGGGCAGGTCTGTTACTCCTACTAGCACGTGTGTGTTGATCCCTCTACTGTCCTTGTCTACCAGGCTGTACCTCAACATTTTTACCAAAATGCATGTTTCTCCCTTGGATTGACCTCAAGGAAATGAACGGCATTATACTCATTTCTAGGTCTTAAACACCTAGAATACAAAATTTATGTCTTCATTAAGTGGATAATGAAGAAAATAGATAAGCGAATGAAACAGCCCAGGTAAGCCCAATGCAAATGTCTTTAATACTCTACCATAATTAACTTAAAAAAAAAAAAAAAAGCAAGCATTGTGGTGTAGCAAGTAAAGCTGCTTGCAACACCAGCATCCCATATGGACACCAGTTGATTCCTGGCTGCTCCACTTTCAATCCAGCTCCCTGCTAGTGGCCTGGGAAGTCAGTATAAAATTGTTCAAGTGCCTGTGCCCCTGCACCCATGTGGGAGACCTGGAAGAAGCTCCTGGTTCCTGGCTTCAGCCTGCCACACCTTTGGCTATTGCGACCATCTGGGGAATGAACCAACGGATGGAAGATGTCTCTCTCTCTCTGTAACTCTGACTTTCAAATAAATAAATAAATCTTAAATAAATAAATAACAAAAACATACCAAAGCAAGCAAAGGCATGGGTGAAGGGAAAGGAGGGTTAGAACACAAGAGCACCCTTCCCTCTCCTGCTAGGTTCCCACTGCCCAGGCCCACCTGGAACAAAAACCTTACCTGGGAGGAAGCTGGCTGGCAGGAACCTTTCACTGTGCTCTTCCTACAGTATTTTGAAATCTTTTGTTTAAATTGATTGACAATGTTTAAACACACCATTTCATGCTGAAGTACAAAATTACTAATTGGGCAATAAGGGGAAAGTCCGTGTCAGTTCATGGTATTGCACTATGCACAGAAAAGCCCTCCCTTCTTCAAAGAAATTTTCAAGGATTTCACAGATTCTCACTTCTGGTGCAGAAAGGGGATTCGGTCCTACTCACAGAGAGACACTCCCATCATGGAGGAGCACAAGGCACAGCCTCCATGATGCTTTCTCTGGGGCTAAGAAGTGCTGGTGCCGATCTTGGCCACTTCCGCCCTCACCTTGATCAAGGGCAGCCAGCTTCAGCGATCCCACCTTCAGTGCCCTTCACCTCGGTGATCAAGGGATCTACCTTGTAGAAGTAAATCTCCTTGGACATCCTTGTGAGGTCCTTCTTCCTTCATTCAATTTGCCACTTGGGAGAGCCCTCAGTGAGCACACCCCTTGAATGGGCCCATCACAACTCCACGCTATGTTAGCTTTTTTCCACATTGGGTCCAGCACGTGGCTGAGGATACCCAAGCGCTCTCCCTTTTCCTGATCCAACACAGGCTCTCACTCCACTTGCTGAGACTTTCTCAGGTTTGCAGCTGCTACCTCAAAACAGACTTCGGCAAGCTGGACCTGGGCCCCTCATATGGGGCAGCACAGCTGGGGCCCAGCCTCAGTCCCCACACAGAAAGGCATGGTGCTCCCCCCTACAGCAGTGTCTACCTATGTCTGTGTACCAAACCCTTCTGGCATCTCTGGGTGAGCAAGGTCTCTCGGCCTGGGAAGTCTTCTCTCTTTGTATGTACAGGGCACTTAGCCACCAAGTCAGCTGCTTCTTCCTGTTCCTTGATGCTTCGTATCTGTGCGCACGCGTGCGCGCACACACACACACACACAGAGCAAGGTGTTTCTGTCCTGGCTGTATGCAGGCTTTCTTACTGGGCAGGCAGAGAAATCCTGCCTCCATATCACGCTGGAGCCACACAAAGCTGCTCGCCCCAGGCTCTAAGAGAGCCAGCCCCGCGATACACGCTTCTCCAGCCTCCACTAGTAAAAGGCTGAGCTGTTGAACACACTCCTATGTAGAATCGGGAGCCTCCCTTCTGCAAAGGACTCAAGGCAGCTGACCAGCATCATCTCTATGGGGTACTCAGCAACTCTCCTCGTTTCTCCAAGGACTTCTGGTATGTTATGGCTATAAAAACACCACCAAAAAAGAGATTCAAGGACTGGAGAACTCAGTGTAACTTAGGCCTAGAAATTGACTAGTAATTTGTTGAAATCATCTCTTTTTATTTTAATCTCTCTCTCTCTCTTTATTTTAATCTCTCTCTCTCTTTCTTTCTCTCTCTTTCCCTCTGGAGATGGGGAATAGGGGGACAAAAGAGATTTAATCCATTAGGGGAGGTAGGTTCAACTCCCATATTTATAAGCTTTTCAATATCCTGCAAAAACACTTAAAAATAAAAAAAACAAAAACAACAAAATGAGATGGGGCCCAAAACTGCAAAATCAAAATTAGTGTTTAACCCAACATTGACAAAATATAACACTGTGTTGACTATTCAAATGCAGCTCAACTCACAGAATTATCTATCCGTTTAATAGCGGTTATGTCACAATGAATAATTTATTCTTAATAAAACTCAACATTATAAAAAACACAGCCATTCTTTCCAATTTCATTAGAGCAAATGTATTCCATTTGATGTGGCCTGTGGATATATTTTAAGATTTCTGATGTGCTCAAGGCAGAGTTGCCAAACACCAGAAAGCCCTGGGCCCCATAGGTCTCCAACCACTCTGGCCAAGAGAGAGGTTATTAGTATGTGTGGCCCCTAGGGTATCACGTCCATAACGAGTTTTCTTTCTGTGTTTTGGCTTTCATGATACTGAGAGGAAAGACTCCTGCCCAGGGCCCTTCTGTTTGGTTATTTGCTTCTCTCTGACTGCTCTTTCCCAGTGGCTCAGCCAAGGGGTTCAAGGACAGACAGCTCCCAGGTGGCTGCTGATGGCTCTCTGAGGGCCACCGTCCCTCCTGGGTGCCTTCCCCAAGCTCTGTGCAGGTGGAGTGCCTCAGATCCTGTCTTGGGGTCAACAGACTGGACCCTAAAGTCAAGATAAGGTGCTAGGGACTCTGGAGCCTCCAGCCATCTGTCACAGGCCCAAGAGCTGTGGCACCAGGAGAGGTCACCAGAGCAATTCTGCTTCTGCTCCTTGGTTATTTTTCCGCAAGGAGAGGGACCAAACACTCCAAGCCAAGTCCCCGCCCATGCTGGATACTGCCACTGCTTTCTTTGGCTGCTCTCAGTTCTCTCCACAGTCCCTGCCATGCCCTGGCCTGGGGCCTCCGGTCACTCACACACACCCTACAAAAGGTGGCTCTCCTCACAGTCACCTGGAAGAGCCGTCTTTTTGCTTTTTGAGAGGGAACATTTAGCAGCTCCCCACGCCTACCCCCCAGGATGAACAAGTGAAACCACTGCTCAGACCCTCTGCTTCCAGAAGAGGTCACTGAATCCAGAGGGAAGTGTGCACATGCCCCTCGTCCCTCAATGCTGCAGTTTCTCTACTCACCGCCAGGCTGACCCCAATGCCGCGTGCCCAGTGTTTCTCAGAGAGGTCCTAACCAGGGCAAAAGCTGCCGGACTGAACTCTGACACCACCACAATTCAAAGGGTCAATGGAAAAACAGAATGAAAAGGTACAGTTATGGTGTGCGAAAATGTTGCCATGGGGGCTGGTGCTGTGGTGTAGTGGGTTAAGCCACTGTCTACAGTGCCTGCTTCCAATATGGGTGCCGGTTCAAGTCCTGGCTGCTCCACTTCTGATCCATACTCCCTGCTAATGCACCTGGGAAAGCAGCAGAGGATGACCCAAGTGCTTGGGCCCCTGTACCCATGTGGGAGACCCGGAAGAAGCTCCTGGCTCCTGGCTTCGGCCTGGCCCAGCTCCAGCCACTGTGGATATTTGAGGAGTGAACCAGCAGATGGAGGATCTCTCTCTCTCTCTCTCTAAATCTGCCTTTCAAATAAATAAATAAACTTTGGAAAAAAAAGTTGTCATGAACTTTTTAAAGACTCTACCTTGGCCAGTGCCGCAGATCACTAGGCTAATCCTCCGCCTGTGGCGCCGGCACCCCGGGTTCTAGTCCCGGTCGGGGCGCCGGATTCTGTCCCAGTTGCCCCTCTTCCAGTCCAGCTCTCTGCTATGGCCCAAGAAGGCAGTGGAGGATGGCCCAGGTGCTTGGGCCCTGCACCCCATGGGAGACCAGGAGGAAGCACCTGGCTCCTGGCTTCAGATCGGCGCAGCGTACCAGCAGTAGCAGCCATTTGAGGGGTAAATCAATGGAAGGAAGACTTTGTCTCTGTCTCTCTCTCTCTCACTAACTCTGCCTGTCAAAAAAAAAAAAAAAAAGACTCCACCTATGCATGGATTTCAACATTTTTGCACCAAAATAAACAGCTTTTCATTTCCTTTCCCATGAGCTTTCTGATGTGCCCTCGTAGAAGCTGAGCAGTGCAAGTGCAGGCAAGCCCTTGATCTCCCCAAACCACAGTTTCCTCACCTATACGGTGTAGAAAATAACACCCAGTTACAGAATGGTGGTGAGAATGAAACTTGACACTGGCACAAACCTGAGATTCATTTTCCCCAGGGGTCTGTGTGCTTGAGTCTTCTGCTAACAAGACTGGCACCAAGTGACAGAGGGATGAGCTTTGGGGTCACAGTCCCAGCTCCTCTTTTAGCTAATCATATGACCTACCCTGAGCCTTAGCCTCCTCTTTGATTTTTTTTAAGATTTATTAATTTATTTGAAAGGCAGGGTTACAGACAGAGAGAGAGAGAGAGATCTTCCATCCACTGGTTCACTCCTCAAATGGCCACAATGGCTAGAGCTGGGCCAGGCTGAAGCCAGGAGCCCAGAGCTTCTACCAGGTCTCTCACATGGATGCATGGGTCCAAGCACTTGGGTCATCTACCACTTCTTTCCCAGGCACATTAGCAGGGAGTGTGGATTGGAGGTGGAGCAGCCAGGAGACAAACTGAAGCCCATATGGGACGTCAGCGTGGCATGCGGCAGCTTTACCCACTACGTCACAGCATCAGCCCCAGCTTCCTCCTTTTAAAGTGGGGTTGATGAGAGTCCCCTCATTGGATTGTCACAAGGATTACAGTAGGAGGTCATGGTTAGGAGTGACTTAGCATACAATCCCTGGCATATAGTACTCACTCAAGAAAACACATTGTTCTTAAAACTCTACTCTGGAAATTTGTGTGAGGATGGCAGGTACACAGGATGGGAAAATGCACAGCAACATCACCACTGTACCCACTGTACCCTCTAGGTTCTCCATGTCCCCTCTCTCTGCTTACCGTTTGCCTCTCTGGCTCCCTCCCTGATATCTCTCTCTCTCTCTCCCCCTCCCTCCCTATCTCTCTCTCTCTCTCCCTCCCTCCCTCTCTCTATCCTTCTCTCCCTCCCTCCCTCCCTCCCTCTCTCTCTCTCTCCCACACACACATACACACACACACACACATTCACTGTGCCTGTGCAGGTTTCTTTTCCTCTTTCTGTCTCCATCCCAGGTTTTCTCCCAGATCCTGACCCCAGCGTTCTCTTAGTCTCCTTTTCTCCCTTCATTTATCTAAAACATGAAACTCAACCTGTACTTTCTTGGGCAGAAGGCACACTTCTGCCTGAGAGGCACGCTCACCGCAGGGGCTCTCCCCACGGCTTCTGCCACTCCAGGAGCTCACTGGCCACAAGCAGTCTTTTCCCAGGGAATAAGTCAGTTACCATCCTGCAGTTACCCAGGCCAGGGCACAGCAGGAGACGGCCTTCCCAGCCGACCTGGCAGCCAGCTGGGCACAGCCGGGAGCCCAAGAAGGGCACCAGGAAAGGGCGCGTGCTCGACCACAATGCAAGAACCCAGTTCTAACATCCCGGGCAGGTGTCCGTGCAGATGAGAGGCCCAGAGAGCAGCTCACAGACAACCACAGCCCAAGGTGGCAGTGGATGTTGCCCTGTATCTGGCTGCAGCCCAGCACAGGATGAGGACCCCGGGAGACGCATCGGAAGAAAGGAGTCCAGCTGTGGCCGGGACGCTGACCCTCCGGTCACCAGTGTCTCCCAGGCACTCAGCCCGTTAGGGCCAGGAAGAAGTCTAAGATGCTGCCAAAGTTGGAGCTGTTCTCAGGGAACCTACAGGCGTCATGGCAAGCAGAGAAGCCTGGGGGGAGGGTGAGCCTGGATTCAGGGCTGCAGACAGGGCAGGAAGGAAGAGCCTGTGTCAGTGTGCCACAGCTACCCTGGCAAAGTGACTGACGCCACAGTCATAGGCTTCCTCGCAGTTCTGGAGGCTGCAGGTCCAAGACCAAGGTGTCAGCTGGATTGGAATCTTCTGCAGCCTCTGTCCTTGGAAGCAGCCAAGGTCTCCCTCTCTGTCTGTGCCCTCATTTGCTGCTCTTCCAAGGGCACTAGTCATACTGGATTAGGGCCCACCTTTCACTCTTGATTTTCACTTAATTGTCTCTTTTTTCAAAGATTTATTTATTTATTTATTTGAAAGGGAGCATTACTGAGAGAGAGGGAGAGATCTTGCATTTGGCAGTTCACTCCCCAAGTGGCAGCAATGGCCAGGAATAGGCCAGGAGGAAGCCAGGAGACTGCAACTACATCCAGGTCTCCCACGTGGGTGCAGGGGCCCAAGCACCTGGGCCATCCTCCACTGCCCTCCAAGGCGCATTAGCAGGGAATAGATTGGAAGTGGAATAGCCAGGACTTGAACTGGCAACTATATAAGGTGCTAGCATCACAGGCAGCAGCTTAACCCACTGTGCCGCTACTCTGGTCCCCACTTAATTATCTCTTTAAAAACACTCTTTCCAAATACTTAGTCACTTTCCCAGTTAACAGGTTAGAACTTTGATATGTGAATGGGGATGTAGCAGGGATAGGGGGTGGCATAGATGACAACGCAAGCCGTAAGAGCTGACCAAGAACAGCCGGGCAGGAATGCGTTGCTATGCCAAACAAGGTCCTGAAGGCACATTCAGCACCGGGAGCCAAGAGCCGTGGTGCAGGTGCAGAACTGCCCCCTTCCCTACTGCAGATTCCTCCCTCCCTGTGTCTGTCCAACTCGCCTGCCTGCTGCCCACTAAAATAGAAAGGAATTTGGGGCCAATGGCAAACTGGGAGGGACAAAAAAACAGAACTAGAAGCCCAAGAAAGAGAGAACAACTTGGAGGGTGGCAATAGTGACATCTAAACTTTCCCACTGCTGGGCAATAGGCGTGGTGGCAGAGCTATAGCTACTTCACACTGTATATGCAGCTGACTGGGGAGAAATGGAGGGGCCCCACCTCCCCCCATACAAAAGTTGGCTCCACATCCCTTAAGATTTCAACCCCAGTCAGTAAGCAAATATCCAAGAGACAGGTAGCACTTAGTGTATTACAAGACATTTAGATGCTAGTGCTAATGAGCACAGATGCAGGTAGAGACAGCAGGAATGTGACGACATGGAAGAAGAAAGCAGGCTGCATGTAGGGTTGCCCTGGTCCCTCGTTCTTTCTGGAAGAAGTGAAGGCCTATGAATCCCGAAGTCTTCACCAATGACTGCAAACCACACAGACATAGCTCAGACTCTCAGGGAAGCAAATCTTCCACAGTGACTGGAAGCAGCTGTGTCCTTCTGTCCCTTGAGTGGTCAGCTCCAGGAGAAGTCAGAGTTCCTCCCACTGCCCATGCAACATCATAGGAGTCGTATCAGGAATAAAGGAAATAAGCAATCAATTTCAAGGCTCCCCACCACAGAGGACATGTTGAAAACCAAGTTTCTGGGCCGCTCAATGTAGACCCCACACTCTCATCCTATCTGTTTTCAGTATGCATACCCAAAAACCCTGCAAATGCCAGCCCCAGCTCTGGGAATCAGGAACTGCAAGCAGTGGGGAGTGGAATGGAGAAGGGGGAGGAGATACCTTAGTGGAAAGAGGTCATAAGGAAAAATTGCACCAGCATGCAGACCACATGGACTGCCCTGCACACTCTCCTCCCCTCTCTGCCTTTCACTCCAATGGACATAACTCACAACACATTTTACATCCATAGGACCCAGGCTGCTACCTTTTCCCATGTCAACTCTTCAAGCTGGTTAGAGCCAAGCGGAGCTGGCAAGGTGGCACTATTTCCCTCTCTGCTCACCTACCTGGCAGACAGTCCCATAACCACCACCTGCTCGTGTTTCCCTGGCAGCCTCTGGAAGTGGAGGGCACTGGTAGTGCAGAGCAGCACAGTTTCACGTCCTCTCTGCGACCCCCAGGCCCACACTCCTGCCCCCTCGCACACGGCACACAGGAGGGCCTCTTCATTTCGGGGGGGATCATAAAGCACTTTGAGACACTGATGAAGACCAGGGGCCTCTATCCAGAAACACACACACACACACACACACACACACACACACTTTTTTGTGCCTATTTTTAGCAGGTCTCCAAACCCAGCTCTGCATTGGACACACTCAGGGAACTCTTCAGAGTCCTAGGCAGTCCCTTCCCACGCTCACTAAAATAGACACTTGAGAGGAGGCACCCGAACTCGGGGGATAAGAAACTACTTCTGCTAACTATGAGACCCAGCCGGACACCAACCTATGCCCAGGAGTTTTGGAACCTCAGCTGCGGGGACTCATAGGTCCTGTGTTAACCATTGCTCTCCTCCAAGGTCAGGGAGGAAGTGAGCATTCCTTTTCCAGTGTGAGCCTATGCTAAATTGCTTCCCTCAGTTAATGTGTTTAACTTGATCTTTGTAGAAATCACACCATGGAATTCACATCATCTGCACCCAAAAGTACCCAGCAGAGGCTCAGAAAGGTTAAGGAACTTGCCCAAGGTTACCCAGTATGCCAGGGCTTGAGGACTGAAACCCAGAACAGCTGGATCCAAATCTCTCCTAATTATGACAGCACCATCAAAACCCTACCCAGGGGCCAGCGTTGTAGCACAGTGGCTTAAGCTGCTGCTCTGCCTATGACGCCTGCATCCCATATCAGAGTGCCAGTTCAAGTCCCGGCTGCTCCACTTCCCATCCAGCTCCCTGTGAATGCACCTGGGAAGGCAGAGGAAGACGGCCCAAGTGCTTGGACCCCTGCCACCCATGCAGGAGACTCAGATGAAGCTCTGAGCTCCTGGACCAGCCCCAGTCATTACAACCACTTTGGGTAGTGGATAGAAAATTTCTTTCTTTCTTTTCTGTCAATGTCTTTCCCTACCCAGGTGACTTCTGAGAAAGTGCCCCCACCCCTTGCTGCCCCAGGACCCTGTGTGCCATCACCCCAAGGTGCATCACACTGCCTCTGCCCAGCTGTCTCATCCACCCTTGGACTAAGGAGGCAGGAAGAAACTCCAGCCCCTAGCATAGTGTTGGCCCACACAGGTGCTAAACAATTACTTTCTGGATAATTATTCAAGGAAAGGAGAGAAGTGTAGGGTTAAGTTGATCACTTCTCCCTATAAGAACTTCAGGAAAGAAGCCATTTCACCCAGAGTGACTTTAGATTTTGTGACTACGATGTTTTAAGAAACCAGTGACCTTTATGTAAAGAGGCTGCGAAATCTCCTCAAATATGAGTGGATTTCAGCTTAGGGAGTGTAGGAGGGGAAACCTTTCAGTAAGGACAGAGACCTGAGAAAGGCATGAGGAGTGGGGACCAGGAGAAGCAGAAGCAAAAGAACCCATCAACACAACTTTGCAGGTGCACAGCCCCTTCCCGTCACACACGGTGCCGCACACTCAGCGCCATGGAGCTGATTCTCATGCTTTGCTCCCACCAGTCTGACCACATTCATGCACACAGTTTTGTGATGCTGGCTCTTGTTGTGGATGCCACTCGAGAAGACCACTTGGGTGCAAGGCAGTACCACCACTGACTGCCAACAGAAACTCAGGTGTCATCAGGCCAGTTTGGTCCCAGTGTCAAAATCCGTTCCCTGGTAACCCTGACCGTCACCCACCCAAGCTCTGCTAAATGTCTACAGGGATGGAGAATTCATGGCCTCCTAAGGTGTTCCACTTCTGAGCAGCTCCTGACTGAGCCCCTAACATCCACCCATTGGTCTGCATTCCACACTAGCAAGTAGTCCAGCACCAGTTCACTCCCTCTCTATATGACCCTCTTCAAGTGCCTCTTGCCTGGGCCCTCCAGCTGTTCATTACGGGCAAAGGATCCCTTGCAGCCCATTACTGGGCCTCTCCAAGCTTCAGTATTCTCATCTACAAAATGGCTCTAACAATACTATCTACCCCGTGGAGTTACTATGGGGATTAAATAATAAGCTAAAATTAAGTATCATGTGTGCAGGACTCTTGGCCTATAATATCTCCAAAATATTAACTGCTCTCACTCTGATTTTTCCTTGCCAAACACTATTCATCTAAGGATGCAGCTTGCAATTGTGCCATATTTTCAGCAGCCCTGCTCACAGCAAGAATAAAGGACAACACCTGGACTGTTTTCAGGGGAACTACCCTCAAATCTGCTCCTTCCCATCATGTGCTTGGGCAACTGAGTTTGGAAATCAAAGCTTCAGCCTCAGACGTCTTCCTGTGTGTCTCAGCTCTCCATCCCGGCGTGTCACAATCATTACTGATCTTCACCTGGTCCCAGATGAAGGCCTGGGGGCTGCCTCTTCCGATGGCTCAGTGGTCTTCTAGAGGTTCTCAAAGTAGCTCCCAGCATGAGCTCAAAGACCAGAGACTCAGTCCAAGACTAGAGACTCAGCCACTGCCTCTGTGAGATGATTTCATTTCAGTCCCAAGAGGAAGAAACTGAGATGCGGAGACACAAGCACTGCACAGCTGTCATGTGTGAGCACCTTCTTTCCATATGGCGCTTGGCCACCCGCTTCACCACGGGCTCTCCCCTAGACAGAGCTCCTCCCGGAGGGCAGGCACTCACCAGGCACACATGAGGCACTCAGGACATTCTTGTTCAGGAAACAAACACATGATCTGTTTGACATTCCCAACCAAGAGATTAAACAAGGTCTCCAGCTGGTTCTGGGAAGCACTGTGATTAGAACCCAGTCTGCCCGGCTCCAGAGCCAGCCCCCTTAACCCCTCACTTCACTGCCTCCCTATAAGCCAAAATGTTCTAGAACGCAACCCTGTGGACAGTCAGGGCGAGGCTTTTCACATCACATCTGAGAACTTATCCGCTACAGTCACATACCCTCAACTTACATCTAAAGCAGAGAAGTGGGAAAAACCCAAGACCTAAAATATCCTTGAGCAGAGAAGATCCTTTAGCCTCTCCTCCCAGAGTGACTCACGCTGGTTCCACTCTCCCACTGACTCATCCTGCCGGGACATTTGCTTCCTCTGAAAGCAGAGGGCTCCACGCCAGGCTTGCTGGTGCTTGGGCCTCACTGGGCTTCCTCACAAAAGCTGGCTCTAGGGAGGATGAAGGGCCAGGGTTTCTGAGTCCTATCACTGTCCCTTTGCCCTTGGCCTGACAGAGAGTGGGAAGACAGAAGACGTCTCTCTCTCTATGCTTAGGAGTACATGGGATTCTGGCATACAGGTGAGATTTTTACCTGTATGTTTGTTTACTCAAAGTGAAGGCTTCCTTCATTCATTCATATGCTGAACCTTAGGACAGATGCCAGTGGAGGTTACAGGGCACTGAAGACAAGCTCCCCATCCCAGCAACATGAGTAAAGACTCAAGGCAAGTCTGGCTGAGGAAGCAGCTGGGGGACCAACCTGACCCCTGAAAAGCTTATGCTGCATGGTAGAGAAAAGAGTTAGGCCTTAAAAGCCAAGCTAAGAAAGTTCTACCTTTCTTCTGGCCAACGGAGAAACCATGGAAGCTTCTTTGGGAGCACAGAAGGAACATGGTAGAAACCAACGATCAAGAGACCAGTCCAGCAGTGGTGTGGACAGTGGGTCAGAGGGTAAATAAACCAAAGTCAGGAAAGCAAGCATTCTTCCTGAGGGAAGACAAGCATCAGATGAGAGAAGAAGCATACTTCCTGCCTAACACCCGAGCATACACTGGGGGCATGGCCATGGCAGCTGGACTGCTCCTTCAGGACCTACTGATGATCCTGTTCATCCTTCTCCTTTCTAACTTCAGTCACGTCCGTTGCTTCCTCTGGATATCCTTGACTCTGAATATCTTCCAAACTGTGGGTTCACGTCTGGAGCCAATATCCTAGCAGCACTCCACTAATTACAATAATATTCTCATAACAATAGGGTCTGGGTCAACTTCCGGTAGGCAGAGCCCAGAGTTTTTGCAGTAATTATTAATCAAGCATCTGATGAGGCAATGGGTTCAATGACCTCAAACAGACCTTAAGAGTCTGTGGATCTGGGGCCAGCACTGTGGCATAGTAGGTAAAGCTGCCACCTGCATTGCCGGCATCCCATATGGGCACCAGTTCGATTCCCGGCTGCTCCACTTCCGATCCAGCTCTCTGCTATGGCCTGGGAAAGCAGTGGAAGATGGCCCAAATCCTTGGGCTCCTGCACCCACATGGGAGACCTGGAAGAAGCTCCTGACTGCTGGCTTCGGTTTAGCACAGCTCTGGCCATTGCAGCCATCTGGGGAGTGAACCAACAGATGGAAGACTTCTCGTGGCGCGCGTGCTCTTTCTCTCGCTCTCTCTCTCTCCCTCGCGCCTCCACTCTCTCTGCCTCCCTTCTCTCTCTCTGCCTCCCTTCTCTCTGTGTGTAACTCTGACTTTCAAGTAAATAAGTAAATCTTTTTAAAAAAGAGTCTGTGGATCAGCTTCCTGCTAATGTGCCTGGGAAAGCAATGGAAGATGACCCAAGTGCTTAGGTTCCTATACCCACGTAGAAGATCCAGATGAAACTCCTGGCTCCTGGCTTCGGCCTGGCCCAGCCTTGACTGTTGTGGCCATTTAGGGAGTGAACCAACGAATGGAAGATATCTCTCTCTCTCTCTCTCTCTCTCTTGCCTCTGCCTCTCTGTAACTCTTTCAAATAAAATAAATAAATAAATCCTTATATATATATATATATAAAAAAAAAAAGAATCTGTGGATCCAGGATGCTGACTCCATTGATAAGATTCTATCTTTTCCTCATGTTGGACAACTCACATAACCAAGAGCCTAGCTAAGGCCATCAGTTCACTACCCTACCATAAGTAAGCCCAAGGAACACTTCCTAAATCTTTGGCCATGCACCTTCCTCTTGCATTATTGTTGTGCTCCCAGTTCCAACAGACAGAATGCCTGTAATGGCCAAGGATGCTTGGGGATACAGGAGAACACTTGAATACAAGGCTGAGCTCCAAGCTTTCAAACATTCGTTTTAATGGCAGTTTAATCCACTAAAGAGGTACAAAGTTGTTCTAACCATAGGAAAACCCCCTTATCACTTCTGTTAGTTTTCTCTTCTCAGGGCCTGTGGGATTTGTCTGAAAGAAGTGTACACCCACAGGTGCTATTAAAAGTATGGTATATTCAAGAAACCCCAAAGGCCCCCTGGTGAGAACCACATCAGAAAGGAATTCACAGAGTATGCCCAGGGGCCGAAAAGATATTCACACTCTTTCAAGTCTCAGAAGGGGCCCAGAGTCCAGGTCCTAGCCTCCACCTCCTTGGACATAGATGTCTTGATTCTATAAGACCACTGCTTAGATTCCAACTCAGATCCTCAGGTCAATCATCTGTGAGTCCTTAGGTTGTCTGAGAACACAATCCTACAAGCAGCATCAACTCTGAGTAAGTTCATCACATGCAAAAAGCATGGTTCATGCCTCCTACAGGTATTTTTAAGAAACACCGTCAAAGCTGGCGCCACGGCTCATTAGGCTAATCCTCCGCCTTGCGGCACCGGCACACGGGGTTCTAGTCCCAGTCAGGGTGCCGGATTCTGTCCCGGTTGCCCCTCTTCCAGGCCAGCTCTCTGCTGTGGCCAGGGAGTGCAGTGGAGGATGGCCCAAGTGCTTGGGCCCTGCACCCCATGGGAGACCAGGATAAGTACCTGGCTCTTGCCATGCCATCGGATCAGCGCGGTGCGCCAGCCGCAGCATGCCAGCTGTGGCGGCCACTGGAGGGTGAACCAAAGGCAAAAGGAAGACCTTTCTCTCTGTCTCTCTCTCTCTCACTATCCACTCTGCCTGTAAAAAAGAAAGAAAGAAAGAAAGAAAGAAAGAAAGAAAGAAAGAAAGAAAGAAAGAAAGAAAGAAAGAAAGAAAGAAAGAAAGAAAGAAAGAAACACCGTCAAGAGCCTGTTTTTTCTGGTCCTTTGCAGACACCCAGAAAACTCTAGTACTCTCCCTTCCCAAAGAGTCCTGGATCCTGCAGAAACCTCTGGGAATGGGGGCTCTAGTTCCTCTCCTGCTGACCTGATGGATATTAAGCTACCAAGGACTAGCACTCTAACATTTAAGTCACAATATCCCTCCCTTGGCAAATCCACATCCCTCACTATGCCCTTCCTTTTTCTTGGCAGAGCCCACAGTTTGAAAAGAAACTTACAGTTTGAAGAGGCCTGTCCTCTTGCCACCTCCTGGCCTCTCTTGGTGTCTCATCTTTGTGCTAGGCTTGTGGGGAAGATCTCAGAGGGATACAAAGGAGCATTGGCAATAATGACCAGAAAGGACAGGAAGGGATGTTTGCAAGCTTTCTTTGAGGCAAGATCTGCTTGAACTAGATTCAGTTTAATTTTTGCTTCAATTTACAAAGTCACTGTTTAAGTTGAGGTTAAGTGGTTCCCCAGTTGTTTTTGTTGCATATACAAACTCAGAGAGGAGAAGAAGAGAAGCCAGGGGGCAGGGGGTGGGGAACAGCTACTTGACAGGGAAAGAGGCTGCTTGCATTGTACCTTCTCCTGGTTGCTAAGCACCCATAAATTCATAAGCAGCCTGTGATAGGCAGGAGTTACAGACAATAGGCAGGAGTTACAAAGATAGATGCTCATCCACACACAGGCTTCCTGGATGCCAAGAAGGCAGCTTGAATGAAAAGGTGTGTTCCAAGCTGCCTGTAAAAGTCCACATGCAAAGGAAAAGCCCCTCTTAGTTGAGCCAATCCTTGCCATGGTTAAAGTGGCCACCCTTAGAAGACGAATGGACAACCCCAAGAGAAACGCTGGAAATGTCAGACATTCCCACTGGATATCCATACGTGGTTAGCCAACACTGATTCATCAGTGACAGTGACGCTGTTCTAACAGACTTGCAACCCAGCCTAAAAAAGGGTCAGTTAGAGGCATTTCCCCATGTGTCACACACTCTACTTCTTGGGAACAATGGACACAGAGCTGTTCTGTTTGGAATCTGGGGAAAGAAGGTTTTTGCTCTTGGATTTTAAGTCATGAAGCATTCAACAGCACCCAGGAGCTATGCTAAGGAATGTTTAAGACTGCGATCAAGGGGCAAGCATTTCCTGTAATCCAGCATCCAGCCATGTGGATACACAGAGTTCCTCTACAAACAGATGAAGCACCTTCCATCCTCCTCACCAGGCAAGGCCAGCACAGAAGGAAACTTGACCAGAGCTGAAGGCTTTCTGATTTTAACTCTAAACTCCGTTCTGCCCTTACCTGATGAGTCTATTCTCCTCTCCAAGCAGCCAGAGAGATCTCTTAAAACCACAAGTCAGTGGCTGGCGCTGTGGCATAGCAGGTAAAGTGCTGCCTGCAGAGTCAGCATCCCATATGGGTGCCAGTTCAAGTCCCAGCAGTTCTATTTCCAATCCAGCCTGGGAAAGCAGTAGAAGATGGACCAAGTCCTTGGGCCCCTGCACCTGCATGGAAGACCTGGAAGAAACTCCTGGCTCCTGGCTTCAGATTGGCACAGCTCTTGCTGTTGCGGCCAATTAGGGAGTGAATCAGCATATGGAAGACCCTACTCTCTCTCTTTCTCCTTTTTTCTCTCTCTCTCTCTTTGCCTCTGCTTCTCTAGAACTCTGCCTTTCAAAGAAATAAATAAATCTTAAAATAAAACACAAGTCAAACTATGTTGTAGCTCTGCTTAAAATCTTTTCTTTTTGCTTCTTAAAATTTTAGCTACCATATATAAGGGTGAAGATGTGGTATTTGTCTTTCTTGTCTGACTTATTTCACTCAACATAAAAGTTCCAGGCCAGTACTGCGGCTCACTAGGCTAATCCTCCGCCTTGCGGTGCCGGCACACCAGGTTCTAGTCCCGGTCGGGGCGCTGGATTCTGTCCCGGTTGCCCCTTTTCCAGGCCAGCTCTCTGCTGTGGCCAGGAAGTGTAGTGGAGGATGGCCCAAGTGCTTGGGCCCTGCACCCCATGGGAGACCAGGAGAAGCACCTGGCTCCTGCCATGGGATCAGCGTGGAGCGCCGGCCTCAGCACACCGGCCACAGCGGCCATTGGAGGGTGAACCAATGGCAAAGGAAGACCTTTCTCTCTGTCTCTCTCACTGTCCACTCTGCCTGTCAAAAAAAAAAAAAAAAAAAAAAAAAAATTCCAACCATTTACTGCAACTGATAGAATTTCATTCTTTTTTATAGCTGAATAATATTCTATCTCTCACACACACACACACACACACCCCTATATACCACATTTTCTTTATCCATTCATCTGATGATGGATATCATGGCAGATTGATACCATATTTTGTCTACTATGAACAGCATTGCTATAAACATGTTAGAGTAGATATCTGACACAATGAGTTCAAGTATTTGGCTATATAGACAGCAGTGAGATTGCTGGATCACATGGCAAGTCTTTTGCTAGCTTTTTAAAGAAATCCCCATAGTTTTCCACAGGGGCTGCACTAATTTACATTCCCACCCACAGTGTATAAGAGTTTCCCTTTCCCCACATCCTCAGGGGCATTTGCTGCTCTCTGTATTTTGGATGATAGCCATCCTGACAAGGGTTAGGTGATACTTCATTGTGGTTCTGATTTGCATTTCCCTTGCATTTCCCTTAGAATCTTCCAGCAGCTGCCAGTCTCATTCAAATAGAAAAAAAAAAAAAAAAGCCCTTAAAATATTCTACAAGACACTACAGGGGGCAGATATTCAGGCTAGCAATTAAAACACCAGTTGTGATGGCCATGTCCCATATCAGAGTGCCTGGTTCAAGTCCTGGTTTTGCTCCTGATTCCAGCTTTCTGCTAATGTAGACCCTGGGAAGCAGCAGGTGACAGTACAAGTAGTTGGTCCCTGCCACCCATGTGGGAGACACATACTGAGTCCCTGGATCCCCAGCTGTGGCCCAGGCCATTGCAGGCATTTGGGGAGGAACCCATTAGACAGGAGTGTGCTTGCTCTCATATATAAAATTCTCTCTCTTCTCTTTCTCAAATAAATGAAAATAATAAAAGGCCCTACAGTATCTGCCCTCACCACCTCTCTGGCCCCATTTCTCACTAACTTTCTCTCCACTCACCTTTACCAGCTGCAGGGGGCAATGTTGGCCTCAAACCCTCCATATATACTATCACTTTCTTATGAGTCTGCTTAACCCTATTTAAAAATTGCAAGTCCAGGGGCCAGCACTGTGGCTCAGTGGGTTAACACCCTGGCCTGAAGCACCGGCAACCCATATGGGTGCTGGTTCAAGACTCGGCTACTCCACTTCCAATCCAGCTCTCTGCTATGGCCTGGGAAAGCAGTAGAAGATGGCCCAAGTCCTTTGGCCTCTGTACCCCTGTGGGAGAACCAGAAGAAGCTCCTGGCTCCTGGCTTCTGGCTTTGGATCAGTGCAACTCCTCCGGTGTGGCCATTTAGAGAGTGAACCATCGGATGGAAGACCTCTCTCTCTCTCTCTCTCTCTCTGCCTCTCCTCTCTTTCTGTGTAACTCTGACTTTCAAATAAATAAATAAATCTTTAAAAAAAATAAAAATTGCAAGTCCAAATCCTGCCACCTCCACTCCACCAGCAGTCCCTATACTCCAGTCCTGATTTATTTGTCTCCATAGCCCTTGCCCCCACCTAACTCAACATTCAAACTTACGTTTTGGTTCACCACCTGCCTTGCTCCACTAAAACATAAGTTCCAAGAAATCAAGGACTCTCCTCTGTGGTGTTCTGCACTGATCAGGATTTAGGATAATGTCCAGCATACAGTAGGAACTCAATAGATATCTGTTTAATGGATCTATTTTTTAAAAAAATCTCTCCTCCTTTGCTAGGACACCAGCTCATTACTCTGAAAACTGATAAATCATGGGAAAGCACTGTCCTGCTCTGTCAGGAAAACTGAATCGTTGATGAGGGAGTGTTTTTCTTTATAGAAGAATCCTAGCTACTAAATGCAAAACGAATGACAGAATCACAAAACAAGCATTTCACAAGCTCTAATGGAGTAAGGAATCTGAGCAAACAATCACCAAGGGATGCCCACTCTGGGAGGGGCAAGGCCCAAGGGGCACTCTCTAATGGCTGAGAGATGGGGCTGGTGGTCCGGAGCCCGTGCAGCAGCGGCAGCATCACTGCCTGTGCTTCCCGGTTCAATGCAACGGGAAGGACACAGCCCCAACCAGA
Source organism: Oryctolagus cuniculus (assembly GCF_964237555.1). NCBI lineage: Eukaryota > Metazoa > Chordata > Mammalia > Lagomorpha > Leporidae > Oryctolagus > Oryctolagus cuniculus. Next base: position 99,992,027 of record NC_091440.1, on the reverse strand, counting down.
ATCTCCTTGATGTTCCCTTCAAAACAATTGGGACCTGAGTCTGACTTCTAGGTTATAGAAAATATGGAAGATAAAGGAACAAATTAAATAACAAAATGAGGAAGTAATCAACCAGATCAAAAGTCCTTCAGCAAACAGAGGACACGCAAAATGGAAGTGGGATATTAATGATAAACAGAGATTTGCAAGACATATGAGCAAGTGAAATGTGTAGGCCTTGTTAGGTTCCTGATTCAAACCAACCATCAAAGACAATTTGTGATAATAAGGGGAATTTAAATATGAACTGATACTAGATGACATTAAAGATCTCCTGGATTTTGTTGCTGTTATCGTTATCTGGGGTGACATAGACATTTGGTTATGTTTAAAAAAAAAAGCACTTGTCAACTTGTCTGCTAGAGATGTACACTGAAGTACTTACAAGTAAAAGTATATAATCACTGGAATTTACTTTCAAATATTCCAGGGGGAAAAAAGTCTGGGGAAACAGAGAAACCCAATTGGCAAGAGTCAGTCATTATTGAAGCTGGAGCTGGGAGATGGATACTCACTGTATAAGTCCTCTTTACTTGGATTATATTTGAAATTTTCCATTATAAAAACATTTTTTAAAATATGACTTCCTGTTCTGCAAATGAACTTAATGAAGTAATAATAAAATTCAAAGTAGCTTAGAAGAGTTCTGTGTGCCCCATCAATGCTAACGGGAGGTCAGAAGCCAGCAGCAACAGAGCTCGTCATTTTATGACTGCAGATGAACCTTAGAGCTTGCCTTCCCTGGTGTAGAGAAAGCCCCCCTGGTTTTGACGCTGAGACAAAGGCCAGATACGCCAGCAACTTCAGAGCACTGTGAAGGATCAGCAGGCATTTATCAGGGTCCTGTCTACCTTTTCCATGTAAGGCCACACATCCCTCTCATCTGCTTCCTTCCCCTTGGGCAAGTCCTATCACTTCAGTGAGATGTTCCTTAACCATGTCTAAATATATTATGCAATAAATCTGTGAACTTGTGTGGAAAGTATTAAAACACCCTAGGATGTCTGGTACTGGTTCTCAGAGGGAAGGGGGGCTAACTTTTATTGAATTCCAGGCCCTTAAAAGGCAGGTAGAGTCGTCCCTGTTTCTCAGACAAGGAAACTAAAGTGAAAGAGATTGGGAAAGTCAACCAAAACCCGGAGCTGATCCTAACAACAGCCACACATGCATGGCTGCCTCTGTCGCAGGCACTGTTCTCGGGAAACTGCCTCCTCTCTATGACTATGAGGTAGCTACTACTGCTATCCCCATTTTACTGATCAGGAAACTGAGGCACAGAAAGGTTAAGTTACACACCCAGCCAGCAGCTGGAGTGGTGGTGGAGTGGGTGCCAGGGAGGAAGGGAGCCACACGGCTGGAGCAGACGGGGGTCGGGTTGGATGCACACACAGAGCACACGTGTCCTTACACCTGGTGTTGAATGGGGTGGCACCTCACCTCCTAAACCAGAAGTACAGTGACTGTCCCAGGCTCCCTGGGTCAGTGACTATGCAGGCCTGTTGTTTCCTCATAATTATTAACAATGCCCCTTTTCTTGCTCAAATGTGGCCCAAGTTCAGATGATAACTTATACGAGCATCTTGACTTTAAGATCCTTTGGGGAGGAGGAATGTAATAGCAACTGCTTAAGCGCTGTTGAATAAAAGGCAAATGAAGTGTCTTCTCATGGTGATGAACCTTCTGGAAATGGGGGTCTGACCAAGTAAAGGTCTCCTGGTTTCCTTGGTGTCTCTTGTGAATCCTGCAACTCATCCCCTCACATTTAAATAGACGCACGTTCTCCAGGCTCCCCGGGGCCACTCACAGCATTTCTTGGGTCAGTGAAGAAGTGGACCTGGGTTAGAGCCAAACACTGGACCTCCTGCATTTTTATCTGTGACTCCCAATTAAGACATCCCTGGACACCCTGTCCTCCCATCCTTCACCTGGCTCACGTCAGCCTGCTCTGCCTTGGACAGGTCCAGGCTTCTGTCCTGAATGGTCTATGCCTTTCAGAACCCACTTCTTCCTGATGAATCCATCTCACACCTCCCATCAGCCCTGCTGTCACCTGTCACTTCTAGTCCAGCAAGACCCCAACCAACACTGCCCGGTTCACTTCCTCGACTCCCTGTCCTAACCGGGATGGGCTCTACAGAGCCAGGACTGTCAGTTGGTCCCTGATGGTGTTCTGCAGGCTTGGCAATCTGCAGCAGCTAATTAACCAGTCCCTTTTGTGGGCTACATCTCCCTACAGTGACATTATGATAATCCCATTTCCCTAATCCTATCATTAAATTGCTAGGACAGATTAGCTATCTTTATGCAGTCAGAGATAAAGGGGAAGATTTGATCTTCATCTTAAGATCTGAAGCCATTTTCTCAACTTCTCTATGGGTCTCATTCCTTCCAAAGATACACTTGGTAAGATATTTGTATGTGTATCTTACTGCTTGCATTTTGAGCTCTTTCAAAGAAAACTGGATCTAAAATGGTAAGATCTTATTATCATCATTATTAATATTAATTTTTAGAGCTAAGATAATTTGGTCTTGATTCACTGCAACCATATGGTACTTATTGGACAAGCACATTATTGCTTCATTAGAGGGCTAAGTGCTCCTGGTGACGCTGCCTTTAGAGTTGACAGTACAGCAGGACAGAGCCTCTGGCTCAGACTTGCTCGAGCAGAGAGCAGCAGGGCCAGATGAGCACCCCTTTAGCTCCTGCATGGACTCCCGTTGCCGAGGTGATAATTGGCTCCACTTTCCTGCCTTGGAGTTTCCACATTTGCTCCAGGTCTTCTCACTGCTGCACACCATGATTCATACTGTACTCGTTAGCATGGCGCTAACTGCCATAACAAATAAACACCAGCATTTGGGTGCCTCAGCACAACGTGAGTTTATTTCTTGCTCATGGACAAAGCACCACCAATTCTGGCTCAGCTGTCTTCCACACGGTGCCTCAGACACGGCTCCATCCTCCCCTGGGGCACCATGGCCACCTGCATGCTGGTCTTCCCCACCCCAGGGCCAGTGCACCTGCTGCTCCCTCTGCTCACCGTGACCTTCTCCCAGGCCTGTCACGATGGGCTCTTTATCATAGGGTCAGAGCCCAAATCAAGCTCCTCAGGGAGGCCTTGCCTCCCGGCCCATCCCCCGCAGCCACAGCCCCACTTTCTCCTCATCACCACCTCTGGATCCTCCCAGCACCTGCTGGCATTTGAAAGTCTCCATGACTTGCTCATTGGCCGCGCTGCTCTCCCTTCCGCAAGACTGTCAGGCTTGTCTCTATGATTCTCCTCTGCATTTCCAGGACTTGAAACCTTATGGGCTGGCAACAAAGGTTTGTGGAAAAAAGGAAAGAAAGGACAAAGGGAGAAAGGAGGGCTCGGGAAGACAAAGGGTGAGTTTAAGCAATGTCCCTAAGGCCCCCTATCCAGGAAGAGCACACTGTGAAAGAAGCATCCTCTGTCTGCGAGCTCCCTTCTGGGGCTCATCGCCCAAACCTAGCAGGCTGTTCGTCCCTCCCCAGGCCAGGAGCAGCAGAGCCTGGCCAAGGAGACCATGCATCTGCCTTCCTCAGCAATGGTGCTGTGTGCTCTCAGCCACACCCACTCCCTCCTCCAGGCTCCTGCTTTTGAGTTGGCTGGAGTAAGAGACATGTGACAATCCCAAGGTCAAAGACTCAATTTCTATGGGGGCCAACTTGTTCAGTTGCAAGGCAAGTTCTGTTCCATCAGTCACACCTTCAACTCTGACCAAGCAGCTACACATCTCATTACCCCGACAGGTCATCGTGCCTCTGCCCTGGCCTTCTGGGAAGACATCAGTGAGTCTTCCAGGCCCGTGTCCACCTCCTCTGTTCAGGGAGCAGACCCTGGCAGGGAAAAACATTCTCAGAAATGCAGCCCAGTGCTTTCAGAGCAGGATCCATTCCTCCCAGCACAGACATCCTGCAGGCTCTTTAGTCCAAGTGCAGACCTCCCTGCCTCCAAGACGAGTTGGGCCCCTCACCCCTCTAGGAAGCTACGCCCACCAAATATTCCTCCAAAGTGCCAGGAGTCCAGAGAAGCAGCACAAGCCTCATTCTTTTCTGCTAGGCCACTCACCTGCCTCCAACTGGCCCATTTCAAGCCACCTCAACATCTGGCTCGCTATGTCCTTCACCCTGTTTCTCACTGAACTTAGGGGTGGAGGCAGGCAGGAGAAAGCAAAAGTACAGGTAGAAGACAGGAACTCGGGTCCCCCTTCCTTTCAGCACCTATACTTGGGCTCCTCCCCAGGGAGTAGGAACCAGAAGTCGGCCCCAGCTCCCTGACTCTGAAAGTGGAACATTATGTCTTTAAGGTGGTGATTCACATTGCAGTAAAACTGACTAATTATGTTGATCTTCCTGAAGTCACTTGCCTCATTAGCAGATCTTCTCCATCCTGGGCCAGGACTCAGTCCTGCAGCAAAGTTGGCTTAGTCAACCGAACACGAAGCAGCAGGTCAGTCTGGGCCCTCTCCTCTCTTTAGGTCATACTCCTCTCTCTCTAGTTCTAACATACTCTTTTCCCTCTAAACACAGGTATGTGCTCTGAATTACAGCAGGTAAACCAGAACAGAGGGCTTAGCCCCATATTGAGATGGACACCCCTTCTCTCATAGTCCTGATCATGTGGAAGTCATATTAAAAAGGAGACTGAACAAACATTCCACTATGCAAAAAGACAAAGAATCTTTTAATGACTCAGCCCTGGCCACACGGAGTCAGAGCTGAGACTCACAGATCCAACTGCCAGCCACAGCTAGGCGTGGGGCTTTCATTTGCTTTGCATCTACTACATGCCAGACCCTGGGCTAAGTGCTGGGGATAACAGACTAAAGAAATAGGCATAAACCCTGCCAGAACCCAACCAGGGAAAACTTCCAGTTTCCTCCTATCCCATGCTTCTCTGGAGCGCTCTCTGGAGCGCTCTCTCTCTCTTTCCCCCTCAATCTCTGAAACTCATCCCCACCTCCCACTTCTGCTGTCCACAGTGCCCAGATGGGACAGCATAAATAAGTTAGTGTGCTTTCTCAACTGACTTTTTCCATTGTAATGGCCCTTCATAAATAGATTTCTAGAGGTAGTGCCCAAACCTCTGTGAGCTACCTTAAATGGAAGAAATGTCAGGCACAGAGGCAAGGAAGTAAGAGACAAACTCGGAGCAGGCCTCAGAGCACCCCCAAATAATAGCAGAGGAGTCCAAGCATAGGCCTGATTCTATCAGAACCAATAAAACAGATGCTGGCAAGTGTCAAGTGTGATCTAACTTGAACGTCACATGCCACAAGCACAGTCTCCCACTTCCTGGTATTTTTGCCAAGTGCAATTCAGTGACCACAACACGATAGAAGAGGGGGAACCAGTATGGAAAGGTACACAGTGTCCACAAGTGTCGCTCCCCGTCTTCGTGGAGGAACGACACAGGACCCTGCGCTGTTCTTCTGTCTGCTCGGCCCTTCCCAGGTTTGCTGCTGGTTCTTCCCGGGTTGGCTACCGACCCTTCCACCTCCATGGAAGGGCAGTTCCCCCTGGCCACTTTCCCCACTTCCGCGGGGGAGCGGCATACCGCCGGCCGGCTCTCTCGGGGGCTGCACAGGTGTTCCTGGTGCATGCCGTCTCTCTCCTCCTTTATAGTCCTCCTCTGCCAATCCCAACTCTGCTACCCATACGCCGAGTACGCTGCTCTCCTCCAATCAGGAGCAGGTCCCACAGTTTATTGGTTGAACTGGAGGCAGCTGGGTAGAAGCTGTTTCCCTTCTCAGCGCCATATTGTGGGAAAGCAGATGCATAGAATAAGTCTTAATTCCAGTAACTTAGTCTAGTCCGAGTTGCTCCCAGTTGCTCCCCACACACAAGCTCAGCTTGCAGAGCAGAAAGCCACACAGTCAAGGAAAGGACATGAGCAGGTACTCAGACCAGGCCCCCACTGAGGACAAGGAATATACGCCTTCACACTAGGCCCCAATGCCTGGTGAACACCTGAGCCAACATACTCATACACTCCAAACTGGGAAAAGATCAGAGGAAAACATTAGAGCCATATAAGATAACAGCTTTCATCCAAGTCTAAGTAAAATGACATTCATCAAAATAAAAAGGCAGGAAATTAATTCACCACTCACCACACCAGGTCTTGCAATCCCAGGAGGAAAGCCTTGGTTCACAGTTGCACACAAGCAACAGCATGCGACAATTATGTTGCTGCCTCTCCAACTCCTGAGGCCAGAAGTTTCACAAACCGAATGCAGGATCAATTTGGCAAGGCAGTACACTCAGCCACCTAAGCACTAAAAGACCTGACCTCCTACTGAGGCAAGGCACACAGAAATGTGCCATGCTGAAGGTGAGCTGCTTGGCCCTGGACTCCCCTCCTGAGCAAGGACCGGTTGCTTTTCTTGGTGTCATCCAATCCCTGACTCATCCCTACCTGCTCTACAGGAACCCTTACAAGGAGCAGGGAGCCTCACATTACTATTGGTTCAGAAGCAGGAAAAGATAAACACGTCCAATTACATTGCCATCAGCAACTCCTGAGGTTCTCCAGGTACCTGCAATAGGATGTGTCCTACTCTTCTTTAGCCGCTAATTCACTAGATCCACACCACCAGGTTCCTATAAGCCCATACCTTCTTTCTGAGGACAGCTTTTTAAGATCACAATAAATATTCTATCGTGTTACAGGAGGTCTGAGAAATTCAAAGGCTACTAGCCACCCACGGTGCAGTTCATATGTGTTGCCCACATTACCTTAATCTATTTGTAAGCCACACAACACCACCAAGTACATTTTCTTCTAATGGCATCATTTAAAGCTTGGACTCAAATCTCTGTGTATAGTGCTCTGAAAAACAGCCTTGTGAGGCCTCCCAGCTCCAGTAAGGCCAAGCAAGGGCATTAATGGGAAGACCAGAGAATTAGAGCTGCAAGAGACTTAATGAGCAGTTGGTTCAACCTCTCAACTTACAGAGGAGAAAACTGAACTCTTTTGCCAATCAGTCTCCCAACTATCTTTCTACCCATCTGGGTCACCCTTCATATAGATGCCAAGCAGTGTTTCTGAGACACACTTCTGATCATTTCCCTATTTTGATTAAAGCTCTCCATGGCAGCATTCAGGATAAAGTCCAGATCTTTTCCCTAACATCCAGTGCTCTGGATGATTTGGTCTCTGCCTTCCTCCAAGTCGTACGTGTGTCTGTCTAGTCTCCATCCCTCTTCCTTGCCCACCTCCCCACACACATATAAACACACACTCTTCCAACCATGCTGAATGACTTGAAGTTCTTAAAATATACATTGTGGGTGTTTTGCTTCCAGTATCTGTTATTTAACTATTATTTAACAAAAAATTTAAAATAACTATTTGTATGTACCAGCAAGCAAACAAATGCAGGAGGTAACTGGAAGAGAAGATTACTGGATAGGGTTTTTAAGCTTTTTATGTGAGAGTTGCCCCAAGTACAGTAGCTGGAAACTAGATAGAAACCTGCAGAATAAAAATAAAAAGTTTGGAGCAACTGGAAAATGAGAGGAGAAATCCTGAAAGAAGTGAGTCTAAGAATGCAAGCTACAAATTTGGCTGACTCATGAGCTGTACATGCATAGGGCACATTTTGAGCAGTCCTGCTAAAATTAATAGAACTGATCAGAGATTTCAGTTTCTGCTCACCACAGAGAAGATAGAGTTTGGTGTCTGTATTCAGGTCAAACCAAATGCCTGCTAAAATTAAAAACACAACAGAATTCATATCTCTACAATTTTTCACTGGCAATTTCCAGAACATAATCCAAAATTACTAGATATATGCAAATATGACCCATACTTAAGAGAACAGGCAATCAATGGAGTTCGATCTTAAGTTGACTCAGCTGTTAGAATTGGCAGACAAAGACATGTCACAGAGCTCTGTCATCCACGGCTTTGCACATGCAGCACCCTCTACCTAAAACAGCCTTCTCCCCTCACTAAAATACTATGTGCTTGTTTTCCATCTGCCTTTCATTCCTCCTGATCACTCAGGAATATGTTGTCTGATTCTCTGGTTACTTCCTCCTTCAACTTTCTTAAAGGTAAGGAGTAGTTCATTTTTACCTGTAACATCAATGTACAGGAAAAATTTGATGGTAAATATGAGTTGAATTAATGGAAAAACAAATGAAGTAACAGTGAACAATATTAAAAAGTTTAGTATCACTGACACATGTTCACATAGGTCCTTTATCCCTTAACATGGCAAAGATGCAGAAAGTTAATACAGACATTTGCTCACAAGCGCATATTCCCACATTCAGAAGTCTACGAACTAGTCTTCCCCATGCTCCTCACTTCTCCTGAAATGGGTCTTATTCTCCTTAATATTGGCTCCAACATACCCGGTAATCAATCTTCCCCTAAGAATAGTGAACATAATTTCAGCTAACTTTCATCATGTGCCTTCTACAGTGCTAGGCAGGCATGGTGCTAAGCATTAAACACACAGCTGCCCATTTAATTCTCCTATCAACTCTACAAGGGAGGTATTACTGTTGTTGCCATTTTACCTATAACAAAACTGAGTTTTTTGATGGAGGCTATTTACAAGGTTAGCAACTGGCAAATTCCTTTGCCCACCATACTAGACAAAGAAAGAAGCTTTCAGAGAAGTCTTTTTTCCTATCATTTTTGACACTCTTTGAGTAACTTAGTGCTAATTTAAAGAATGCACTTGATTGAGGACAATGTTTCCACTCATCATGAAAATCCTAAATAAACACCAAAAGCCATATGAAGCCACATCAAAACAACTTGAGCACCTGCTGCCTGCCCCTTCCATGTAAGTTTGTCTTCCAAAGGGTCATGAGTTAGACTCCCAGACTCTCTACTAAGGGTGGAGACAGCTCTCTGCTCCCCACTGGGGCTGGTGAGGAAGAGAACAAGCAAGAGAAGACAGACAGACAGGCCTAAAGCCCATCATCTAACAGTACAGAATGTCTGCTAAGCCTAATGGGACTGGAAAACAGTTCCAGGCCTGATGGAGCACATTTCCCCAGAGATGATCAATCTCCGAGAAATCACGGGAACACTAATGGGATTAATGAGTAGAAGATACTTCTTTGAAGTTCGTCCTGTTCTGTTTTATCAAAGCTATTTCTTCAGGAGCTACGTGCCCCTCTGCACGTACGCCATTTCCATTACTTCTCTTTGCTCTCTGAGTATTTATTAAAATTTGGCTTTCTTGTTCTCCTTTATCTCCTAGCATTCATTCAGATTCTGAGAGTCAGTGTTCAAATGCAGTTCAATATAAATCAAGATAAGACATGGGAGATCTGGAAGGCCCAAGTCTAGGTCACCTACCACTCATAAAATGACACTTTGGGCGCCGGTGCTGTGTAGTGGGTAAAGCTGCCACCTGAAGCACGAGTATCCCATATTGCCATCAGTTCTAGTCCCAGCTGCTCCACATTCGATCTAGCTCTCTGCTACGGCCTGGTAAAGTAAGGGAAGATGGCCCAAGTCCTTGGGCCCCTGCACCCATGTGGGAGACCTGGAGGAGGCGCCTGGCTCCTGGCTTCAGATCAGCCCAGCTCCAACTGTTGTGGTTATCTGGGGACTGAACCAGCAGATGAAAGACACCTCTCTCTCTCTTTCTCTCTCTCTCTCTACCTCTGCCTCTCTGTAACTCTGCCTTTCAAATAAATAAATATTTTTTTTTAAATGGCATTTTGATCAGACTGACTTCTCTGTTTCTTAAAGACTGTGTGTGCTGGAAACTTTTACAGGCACTTGAGCTTCAGGCTAATACACACACACACACAGACTCTCTAGAAGTTGTTTGAAAGGTAACACTCAGTCAAGATACTTTTTTATTGCTTAAATATAAAAATACCAGCTAAAGTTACATTTAAAGCCAGGTTATGTCCATCCATTCCATTCTCTAAAGTCAGGCTGTGTACACCCTGCTATCAAGGCATTTATTCCATTGGCAAGATTAAGGTATCTAAGGTTATAGTCAGTGACCTTCCCAGCATCTCAGGGCAAGGTAGAAATTTTTTATTCAAACCCAAAGTCTTTCTTTAGCATTAATTGCTTGGATCACTGAGCCACCTCCAACTATAATACTTCAGAAGGCTTCAGTTACTTAAGCCCAGAGCTGCTGGAAAGAGAAAAGTGATTTCAACAGTAAGTCTGTTGTTTTTGGTAGTTCAAGGACAAACTGGAGAAACTCTCCTTAGTAAATCACCTCAAATTGAAGCATCTCATTAAAATAGTCTCTTATCACTGAATTGTTTCATTTTTCACAATTTAGTTGAAAAAGAAAGTTTATGTTTGGCTTGTTTACACTGGCAAAAGAAAGCAAGAGTAACTGTTTGAATCACTCACCAGAAATTTGAGACTCCAGAGAGTCAGTCCATGTTTTTGTAAGTCTCTCCCAATTCCATAAATTATGGAACTCTATTAAAATGCTATCAAATGGGGCCGGCGCTGTGGCGCAGCGGGTTAAAGCTCCAGCCTGCAGTGCCGGCATCAGATTGGCATAGCTCCAGCCATTTCGGCCATTTGGGGAGTGAACCAGCTGATAGAAGACCAATCCCCCAGCGCCCCCGCTTCTGCCTCTCTGTAACTCTGCCTTTCAAATAAATAAATAAAGCTTTTTTGAAAACAGAAACAAACTAACACAGGGAAGTAAATTCATCCCAGGTAACCAAACCAGGTCCCAGGCTTCCAAGTCTCCATTTTTCCAATGACCCTGTACTAAGTTTCATCAAACTAATCTGTCAGCATTTACTCGTAAGCAACACACCCTGGCACTCCAGGGGAAAAGAAAGAAACCAGAGCCAGTGTCTGGCCCCAAAGAACGCAGAGTCAGGATTATCACCCCTGCAACAATCGGAAAATGGCACAAGGGGATATTTAATATGGTACCAACTCAGGTGCATTCTGGGAATAAGAGATTCCCTGGAGAAAGCAGGGCCTTTGAGGCAAGTAGGATTTAGACAGACATAGAAAGGGAAGAGTGGCATTCCCGGCTCAGGGGATGAAATGTGAAGCCAAGTAGCCTGGTCAATCATGACAAAGTAACAGATACCCTGGTTTCCAATGACTTGGGCACCACCCCCCCCCCCCAAAAAAAAAGACATTACTTTTGCTACCTGTTAAGCGTGCTGACACGAACTTTCAACTTCAGCTGAGTTACAGGCCCAGGGGCTGAAAAGTCAGCCTGGGTCGCAGGTGGCTCCAGTTGTGTTTTAGCTCAGCCACAAATAGCCCTTGCTTTGTACTGGGGCCACGACCCTGACAAGCCATCATCATCACTGGAATGTCTTGGAGGCCAAGGGAAACACACAGAGCAGCCAGAGTCCTTGCAAAATCGATCCAAACTCTAGGGAGAGGGGGAGGAAGGGCCTGACTCAGCCCTGGTGAACTCACTTGCCGAACTCCTCTACACCTGGGCCAGGCCTGAAGACATTTCTGGATCCCATGTTTCTTTGAACCTTCACCACAAGCTGAGAGCCATTTCCTCATCCCCTTGGAAAACAGAAAAGTCTACACATGCTGGCTCCCATCAAGGGCTGAAAAGAAAAGCAACAAGTCTTGGGTCCAAGCTCTCCACTGCAAGGCTGAAGAAGCACCAAGGATTACAAAAAGAGCACTGGATGTGGAGCCCAGGCTTGCATCTTGCCTCGTAATTCTCTCAGCACAGGAACGTGGCACAGGGCCCGCAACATTGCAGCACCAGTGTCCTTACTGTGAGCGTGACACCGCTACTACCGTCTAGCCCACACGGCTGGTAGGAGGCTTGAATGGCAGACAAGGACGCTCATGGTTGATCTGAATGCAACACACACATTCCAGTGGCCCTCTTTTTAAACAGGGAAGGTAGAGCCACAGTTTCTCAGACACATGGGCAAGGGAGGGGCACACATCTGCTCAGTTCTTATGAAGATGCTCAGGGAGGCCCTGCTTTGTGTTGGGTCTCAAAAGAGAGATCCACAGAGGCACACGGCAGAGACACTTCACTCAGAACTCCGTGACGTCAGCATGCACACACAGCCTGGGAATGACAAAGCCGCTCCTAATCATGACGGGTCCCCCCTGGAGCCCCTCCCTGGGCCAGGTGGTGTGCTTAGGGCTGGACAAACTCTCCTTCTCAGGAAGGCAACTTCCTGCAGGCCCTTGTGTCTCCCCCTCTGCTGTGGATGAGGGCACTTCCATCTCTCTCTTCATCCTACTTTAACTCATCATTAGTTACACCCTGGGAGAGTCAATGGGCAGAGTTACTGTGCCTTAAAGATACATCCTCCCTGTTTCACATTTCTTTTCATTTTATTTGAGAGGCAGAAAGTCAGAGCAAAAGAATCCCAGGGAGATTTTCCATCTGCTGGTGAACTCTCCAAATGCCTCCAATAGCTGAGTCTGGGTCAGGCTGATGCCAGGAGCCAGGAACTCCATTTGGGTCTCCCACATGGGTGGTAGTGATACTGGGAGATAGGAAGGAACATTAGGTAAGAATAGGTGAGCTGGAAGTTTATTTTGTTTTGTTTCATAATTTCTGCCTCTAGCCCTTCATTGTAACTCCACCCCTTACCTGTCAATCCACGGAGCCTACTTTTACATGATGCACCTGTGTCTCATCCAGGACCAGGAAGGAGATGACAACATAAAGGCCACATGGAAGCTCCAAGTGGAGGTGCCATGAAACTTCCAGAAAGCCTCCTGCACCCTAAACCTTTCCCAGCCTCCATCCCATTTGTATATTCCATTAGGGCACCACTCCCTCTCCCACAAAAGGGACTGTTATACATGAGAGCAGCCCTTTTGCTTTTTGGATCCTTCTCGGGCTCCTCCCTCTTTCTCTCTCCTCATAGGCAGTTCTCTGGCCCAGCTCTCCGTGTGGGGTGGCTCACACACACATGAATGTATATTCATGCTCTCTCTTTTAAATCAGTCCTGCTCTTACTTGTGCAGCTCTGCTTTGAATTCTTATCTCTGTGGGTACAAGAACTTGGAATATAAAAATCTGGATACGTATTCCCATAACAGCAGGCACCCAAGCACTTGAGCGGGCACTTGCTGCCTCCCAGGGTACACACCAGCAGAAAGCTGGAATGGGGGCCCAACATTGTGGCATAGCAGGTAAAGCTACTGCCTGCAACAGCAGTATCTCATATGGGTGGTGGTTAGTATCCCAGCCGCTTCATTTCTGATCCGGCTCCCTGCTGATGGCCTAGGAAAGGCAGTGGAAGATGGGCTAAGTGTTTGGGTACCTGCCACCCGTGTGAGAGACTCTGAAGGAGCTCCTTGGGACTGGCTTCAGCCTAACCCAGCCCTGGCCATTGAGGTCATCTGGGGAATGAACCAAAAAATGTAAGATCTGTGTGTGTGTGTGTGTGTGTGTGTGTGTATCTGTCTCTCCCTTCTCACTGCAACTCTTTCAAATAAATAAACAAAATTATTTAAAAGAAACAAAGAAAGAAAGCTGGAATGGGAAGCTGAGCTGGGACTCCAACCCAGGCATCCAACATGGAATACAGGCATCCCAAGTGATATCTTAGGCACTGCGCCAAATTCTCGCCCTTCTTTTATATCTTTGCTTTGTGGATGACAAAAAAGATAGATACAAAAAAGAATGCATGGGCCATTTCCCTCTGTTCCTTGCTCATTTCCACAACTTTTTCTTGCACTTCTAGCCTCTCTGTGGAAAGCAAACTGGGTGGGGCTCACGTCCCCACAGTGGTAGAATCATCCAGGCTGGATCAATGAGCCGAAGGCTACTCCTCAGGCACCTGGTTTCAACTCAGTGGGAGAGAAGAGGGAGTTCTAAAATGAGGAGGGAGTGGTTATCGGGGGCTTGCCAAGCTTTATAAGAAAGCAATCATCTCTTTCCCTTGTGGCTATTGTTCTTTGGATGTAAGGTCCACTCTGAGACAGCCCAGGAAGGGAAGAAGGACAGATGGGAAAAATTAGAACCAAAACTAAACGCTGAACCTCACACACATATGGCAAACCTGCAAAATAGTCAATTTTATCTTTGTTTTACAGATGAGAAAACCGAAGCTTACTCGTAAATAAATGGATGTCAGTGACTGCACAATCTGGTTGGAAACACAAAGTTAGGGCATATCAAAACAAACAGAGAACAGTCAAGTGTCAAGGTCTATGGTGGCGGTTTAAGGGCTAGGAAGGTCAGGATATTTATTGAGAGCTTCTGCTTCCAAAACAAAACAGAACAAAACAAAATTCCCCAACGACCATGGCTGCCCTCTGAGTCACCAAAGAGGTAAATGGGCTGGCAAAGCCGTGTATACAATCTCCAGCTTGGGTAAGTGCTGGAGGCCAGGAGGCACCCTTCAACAGACCGACGTCATTCCCCCACATCTCCCCTCTGTAGCAGGATCGGAGTGGCCATGTCCCAGAAAACTACAGGTGACTTTTACAAAACAAGAAAGTAGGCCACAGTTTCCATCATTCTTCCCAACTTGAGGTGCCCACTCCCTCTAGATTCAGTCACCTCGTTGGCACATTTCTCTCTGCCTCATGAGGCTGCACAGTGGGCTGGCACTGCAGGAGGTGGACACATGGGAACCTGGTAAGCCACACTGGTACCGTGGATCAGGCCCCTGCAAAAGGATAAAGGAAGCCCCGAAGCTGACCTCTGATGCCCTCACACTGTTCTTTGGCTGCCATGTTCTGTCCTCTGCCTGGGCCCTTGCCCCTCAGCTCAGCAGCCAAGCAGAATGAGTGAGGAGCACACAGTGTCCCCACCTCTTCACTCCCAAGACCTTTTCCATGTTACACAGCAGCAGCACTGCTTGGGCAAGATTTTGTCAACCAAATAAGCGTATTGGCAATTAGCTTCTCACTCTTCCACTGCTACATTTATCAAAGAGAGAGGGCTACCAACCATAGCTTCCAGACAGCATGGAGTAACCACAGCGGTCGCACCAAGTCGACAAAAACAAAGAAATCTGACATTTCAGTGACTGTGCCCAGCCTTATCCTGAATACATGGGCCATTTCCATTAGGCATTTTGAAATTCTAAAAAGAGCTCTCTGGTCGCCACTGTGCCCTTCACGAGATACTAGGTATGGGAACTCCAGAATGGAAATTACTATGATAATGGTTCATAGTATTTTCTCTCTTAGGAGCATTTGCACTTTCCTTAAATTCCAAATACCTTTAAGGACTCAAAGCACTGAACAACGAGATTGCAGACAGCAAAAGTAGAATCTGAGGGGGTTGGGAGAAGTGACCACAGGCCCCTCCTGGTAGCCCCATTCACCCTGAGGATGCAGAAGGTGGATGGTTGGCCCACTGTGAGGACAAGGGGCAGGAGAGAGGAAATAAGCCCATATCACAGCTGCCCAGCCCATGTATCCACCAAGGGCGTAGTGTGCCAGCCACCGTGCCAAGCAACAAACTACAGACTGTGCTCTCCAGGAACTTGTAGGCTGGACATACCTTTGCTCCCTTAGAAGAAAAAGCAAAATACACCACCCTGACAAGCTCCCAAGACAGAGAAGGAAAGAAATAAATACAAGTGAGGTTTCCCCGACATGACACATAGCCACAGACCCCACAGCAAGCATCAAGAGACAAGGGCATGGGACAGGCCATCATTAGCTCCTTAGACTTGGGGTCTCCGCAGGATAGTCCAGTCCACAGGCAACAAGGGGGGAAGTAGTGAAGAAAGAAACAGAAATTGCCTCAATGACTAGCATGGAGCAGACGCTCAGCAAAAGATTTGCAGAATAAATGAAAGGACAACATGGGATTCTTACTGTGCTTATGTGAAATAGTTGCAGAGAAGAAAGCCACTTAGCAGTAGTTTTTTCCAGCATTTATTTGTATTTGTTATACGTGCACATAATTTTATTCAAAGAGTCAAATAGTTTTAAAAGGCTCATAGAAAAAAAAAATCCACAGGTGTCTTCCTGCCCCTTCTCTCCACCACACCTCCCTGCCAACAACAAACTCTTTCAACTCCTTAGCTGTCTCTTTTGGCATTTAATTCCATGTCCTTAGGTAATATGCTCCTTACGGGCTTTTCCTACTGTTTCCCCTACTACGGAAGGTAAGGACCTAGCTCTCTTTCACTGCTCCTGGGTCTTCTGCAATAGTCACATTATGATGATCTGAGATCAACGTCCTGAGTATGCATTTTCATGACCATGAAGGAGCTCCTTTCACATAATCTATCTGCCTCTCTTTCAGGTTTTCCCCTAGTTCTTAAGTTCCTTATTTTCCTTGGTTTTCTCCCTCCTGATGGAAAGATGCTCCTCCGAGCACAGGTGCATGGAGCTCTGTCTGCTTTTCTGTTACAGAAGTGCACCTGTATGGGGATGTCTTCTCTCTGTCCTCATGCCTGGGAGATAGCTGGGTTGGATGTAAAATTTCCCACTGAAAATCATTTTACTCTAGGAATTTGAGGGCATTGCCCCATTGTCTCGCAGCTTCTCATGCTGCTGCTGTGAAAGCCGGTGGATTCCTGATCTTTTGTAGCATGCTGTTTCTTTCTGGAAACTCCTAAGATGGTCCAAGCTGCCCACTTCTCTGAAATGTCGGTGATGTGCGCTAGCACAGGCCAGCTTCATCCATTTGTGTGGGCCTTTAATGAGCCCTTTCAATCTGGAAACTAACAGCCCTTCTGTTTCAGGAAATGTGCTAGAATGATCTCGCTGGTGATTCCCTCCCCTCTGTTTCTTCCGTTATCTGTTTCTGGAACTCTGAGTATTCACAGGTTGAATTTCTTGCACTGGGTGTCTAATTGTCGTAGTTTTTCCTCCTAATTTCCATCCCTGATTATTTTTTGTCCTACTTTGCTGGAGATTCTTCAATTTTGTTTTCCCACCATTCACGGTCCTCAGCTATGACAATTTTTTTTTTTTTTTTGACAGAGTGGACAGTGAGAGAGAGAGAGAGAGACAGAGAGAAAGGTCTTCCTTTTGCCGTTGGTTCACCCTCCAATGGCCGCCGCGGCCGGCGCACCGCGCTCATCCAATGGCAGGAACCAGGTACTTATCCTGGTCTCCCATGGGGTGCAGGGCCCAAGCATTTGGGCCATCCTCCACTGCACTCCTGGGCCACAGCAGAGGGCTGGCCTGGAAGAGGGGCAACCGGGACAGAATCCAGCGCCCCGACCGGGACTAGAACCCGGTGTGCTGGCGCCACAAGGCGGAGGATTAGCCTAGTGAGCCGCGGCACCAGACAAATTTAAATTCCTAAGAGTTCCTTTTTATTACCTATCAATCAGCTTCTGTTTTAGGGATATAATGTCTTATCTTTCTAAAGGCAGAAAGTAATTTTTTCAAAGCTTCTCTGTGCATGTTCTGTTTTTTTAATATTTTAAAATATTTTTAAAAGATTTTATTTATTTATTTGAGAGGCAGAGTTACAGACAGAGCGAGAGAGAGAGAAAGGTCTTCCATCCGCTGGTGCACTCCCTAAATGGCCACAACGGCCAGGGCTGAGCCGATCCAAAGCTAGGAGCCAGGAGCTTCTTCAGGGTCTCCCAAATGGGTGCAGGAGCCCAAGCACTTGGGCCATCTTCCACCACTGCTTTCCCAGGCCATAGCAGAGAGCTGGATCGGAAGAGGAGCAGCCAAGACTAGAACCAGCGCCCATATGGGATGCTAGCACTGCAGGTGGAAGGTTAACCTACTGCGCCTCCACACCAGCCTCTGCACGTTCTGTTTTAAATAAGCATCCTTGACTGGTTTGCTTCGGTTTCTGTTTTTTTGTTTTGTTTTGTTTTGTGTTTTGTTTTTGTTTTTATTTTAAAGGGCTTCACTGGATATTTAAGGATCTTCAGTCAACTGGTCATATTTAAGTGTGAAATACCAAAAACTGGACCGGACACTGTAAGTGGTAGGCAGGGCTTATCAGCAAGGCTTCGCTAGGCTGCTCCGTGAGGCAGGCCTTGGCATATCTGTACAGCTTTGCTCTTTCTACTCTGCCTAAAGGTTGTTTAAATCTTTCCCCTAGAGAGCACAGGCCCATGGGCGTGTACTGAGAATGGACAGCTCAGCCTTCCTCACCCCGAATATCCTGCTGCCCCCAGCACCCCAGTCCGAGAGCCTCTGCTTCACCTCGCTAGAGGAGACCCCTCCAGCCTTCACTACAACGGGGAAACAACAGGAGTTGGCCTTGTGCAGCAACGGGACAAGCCACTGCCTGCAGAGCTGGCATCCCATATGGGCGCTGGTTTGAATCCCAGCTGCTCCACTTCCAATCCAGCTCCCTGCTAATGCAGGAGGATGATGGTCCCTGCACTCACATGGAAGACCTGGATAGAGTTCCAGGCTCCTGACTTCCTCCTGGCCCGGTGCCAGCCATTGCAGCCATTTGGAGAGTAAACCAATGGATGAAAGATCTCTCTCTCTCTGTAACTCTGCCTTTTAAATCAATCAATCTTTAAAAGGTGACATGGCGGTGGGGGAGTTTGTTTTCTCTAGGAAAAGAGGTGATACCCTGCTTTTGAACTGCTGGTATCCATCAAGACATGGTCAGTCTCTTCTCCCAGCTTCCATTAAAATGGGTAAATAGTGTTCTTTGGCTGCTCAGAATAGGAGTAGGTATCTGGGGTCTAATTTCTTCTTTAACAAACTTTGACCCAATTCCCCAATTTTAGCACCATTTTTAGCACCACTTCCATCAAACCTGATACCACTACTTCTCAAACACTTGGGGGTTTTGAGTGGTATGTTCACCTGAGTCCTTATTTTCCCCACTGCAACTTAAGACTCGGCTGTCTCACACCTGCAAGGCCAGGCACTGTTTGTCCATCCACTTGCAGCTTTCAAACTGCTACTACTGCCTTCCCCAGTCAGTGCTACTGGGTTCCAGGGGGCCAGAAGCTCTCTGGCAGGCTCAGTTCAGTTCTGACCTTAACGCCTGCCCCCACCACCTCCATGGGCGAGGAAGACACTGCTGCTGGGGGTTAAAACAGGCATCAACCCTGCTTTGAAACAGCAGGGGCCGGCGACGTGGCTCACTAGGCTAATCCTCCACCTAGCGGCGCCGGCACACCGGGTTCTAGTCCTGGTCGGGGCGCTGGATTCTGTCCCGGTTGCCCCTCTTCCAGGCCAGCTCTCTGCTATGGCCAGGGAGTGCAGTGGAGGATGGCCCAAATGCTTGGGCCCTGCACCCCATGGGAGACCGGGAGAAGCACCTGGCTCCTGCCTTTGGATCAGCGCAGTGCGCCAGCCGCAGCGCGCCAGCCATGGCAGCCATTGGAGGGTGAACCAACGCAAAAGGAAGACTTTTCTCTGTCTCTCTCTCTCACTATCCACTCTGCCTGTCAATAAATAAATAAATAAATAAATAAAAAGAAACAGCAGGAAAGACCATGCTCATCCACAACAGCCCAGCCTGTGCAACCTGTGTGTACTTATAATCAACTGCCCAAGTCTCTAGAAAAATCAGGTAGAGGAACTGTGTGCTAAACAGCAGATCAACCTAACTGAGGCCAGCCATAACCAGAAACTAGAGAAATGGCTACTTCTCACTAAATCAGCAGGGAAGTGTAGCCCTGTGGAGCAATTAGGTGTAGCTGTACAGCTGTCGGAGAAGATTCCAACTACAAAATGAACAAATAAAAGCCTGCAGCACCGGCATCCCATATGGGCACCAGTTTGAGTCCCGGCTGCTCCACTTCTGATCCAGCTCCCTGCTAATGCTCCTGGGAAAACAGAGGAAGATGGCCCAAGGGCTTGGGCCCCTGCACCCACGTGGTAAACCTGGAAGAAGCTCCTGGTTCCTGGCTTAAGCTTGGCCCAGCCCTGTCCGTTGAGGTCATCTGGAGAGTGATCCAGCAGATAGAAGATTGATATCTCTCTCTCTGCCTCTCCTCTGTGACTCTTTCAAATACATAAATAAATCTTAAAAAAAAAAAAAAAAACAAGTCCTCAAAAAGTATGTGTGTGTGTGTGTGTGTGTGTGTGTGTTGGCCTGCTGTTGTCTTTTTCCTATTCATTTTGTCCTGTGGTTTATGCTTTACCATGATTTTGGCGCAGCTTTGGAAGAGAGCATTCAGTCTGCGTATTTGTCAACAATTCTCAGATGACTTTTTTCTCCAATTTCTTTATCACTTTATTTTACTTTTGTAAAACATAGCACACATTCAGAAAAGTGCACAAGCCATATTGTTGGAGTTAAGGAACAACAATGGAGTAAACCCTCGTGTAACTCCCATCCAGATCAAGAAACAGGACTGCCAGCTCTCAGAGCCCTTTCCCGTGTATCCCTCCCCGTCACCACCGAGGGCTTCCTCCCAGTAAGTGCAACTATCTATTGCTGCAATCATTTCCAGACTTTTCTTTCTGGTTGTAACACTTCCCGTACATGTACCTCAAATGATTGCTTAGTTTTGCCCATTTTAGCTTTATACGAATTAAATCCTACTGAACATATTCTTCTGCTTTGTTTCTTTCACTCTACCTTATGTCTGTCAGATTCACCCATGATGCTGTGCCTAAGCCACTGGTTTGTCTTTGCCCTTTAAGGGAAAACACTTCACAATATTAATAATAAAAATGAGGGGCTGGTGCTGTGGCATAGTAGGTAAAGCTGCCACCTGCAGTGCTGGCATCCCATGTGGGCACTGGTTTGAGACTCAGCTGCTCCACTTCCAATCCAGCTCTCTGCCATGGCCTGGGAAGGCAGTGGAAGATGGCCCAAGTCCTTGGGCCCCTGCAACCTTGTGGAAAGACCCAGAGGAAGCTCTTGACTCCTGGCTTTGAATCGGCGCAGCTGCAGCTGTGCGCAGCCAATTGGGGAGTGCACCAGCGGATGGAAGACCTCTCTCTCTCTCTCTGCCTCTCCTTCTCTTTCTGTGTAACCCTGACTTTCCAAATAAGTAAATAAATCTTTAAAAAAAGAAGCCTTAATAATAATAATAAGAGGAACTGGGGAACTTTGGAGGTGGCATGTAAAGGAAAAGAAGGAGAAAGTAAATTTCTTAGAGAATAAGTGAAAAATCCTTAGAGTCAAATGTGGTTCTCTCTTAGAGTCCCTGCAATGGCTTTCCAGGGATGTCTGGCTCTTCCTCCCACCTCTGGGTGGGTCTTAGAGTTTGTCTTCTCCAGGAAAAGAGGCAATGCCAGATTGTGAACCAGTGATACCTTCTAAGACATGGTCGGTTTCTTCTCCCAGCAAACTATCGAATATATTATAGTGCCTTTGCGTGAGCCATGATTAATTCCTCATGTGAAAGCAATGGACTGAGGTCAGAAACTCTTTAAACAAACAATCCGGTGATTCTTGTCACTTCTTCAAAGGCCACAGAATGGGTGGGGAAATACCAATAAAAACTCACAGAGTACAGAATTCTGAAAAAGTCCTAAAAGATCCTTTAGGGTAATCCTTTTCATCCACAGAAATGGAAGCCCAAGTGCAGTGAAATGCTTTGTGTTACATCACAGCACCTCCTAAGCCCACTGGGTTGCAGGCTGTTCACTGAGGGGAGGGCAGGTGTCCACTGAGCAATCCCACTGACATCCTAACTCCTGTTGTCTACAGGTGAATCTATCCCACACCAAGTTAATGGTGTATCTTCATGCTCCACATTCTCCATGCAAAACCGGAGTATGACTATGTGTGTGCCCATGTGTGCTTGTGTGACTGCACACACAGAGAACTACATCTGCACTAGAAGGGTCTTCCCATAATGCCCCTAAATGGAAAAAGAAATGCTTTTATCTCCTTATAGCCCAACAGACATGAAAGGCACCTCCACCCCAGGAATGCAGGATGGACCCCCCACCCCCACCCTAAGAACACAGCCACTTCATTTCTCTAACGCTTCTGGGTCCCTGTTTGTTAAGTGAGCACCAGGATGCTGGACATGGCCAAGTAGACTACATGGACTGGGGTGCTGAGCAGAAAGACGCTGGGGTTGCAGGAAGGAGTCGCCGCACATGTTAGAGGTGGTGTTCTTGTTATAACCTGGCAGATTCTGTTTTCTGATCGCCCACTCTGATTCACCAGCAGATCACCAGAGCCTCGGGACTGCCGCTCCCAGCACACCAGCCCCTGCTCACTCCCTGGCCAGACTCAGCAGCACGTGCTGGGAGTGGGCTGCAGGATTTCTTCGTTGTTTGTTTTTTAAGTGCAGCCTGTCACCGGGGAGAGATGACTAAGCCTCCTTTGTCAGGAAGAACCCAAGAGTTTTAAATGGAGAAACTCAGGGAAAAACAATCCTCTGGGAAGGCCTCAGTTGTTGAACTTCACATAGAAATCCCTCTGCTCAGAGAAGAGGCCGCGGGAGTGTCCTTGAGGAGAAGGGAGTTATTTTCTTCTTGAATTTAAAAAGAATTTTTCCCTAATATTCTGAGAGCGGGGCGGGGGTGGGGGGAGGAAGGGGAGCATGATAGGATGGATGAAAATTTTCGGAGCTTGGAGAGATCCTGTGATGATTTCTGAGAGAGTTAATATTTAATATTTCCCCAAGTACATTCCAACTCTCTTATTCATGATCTATGCCTATGCACCTCCAAATTAAGAAGCCAGACTATTTTTCTTCATCTCTCAGGACATAAAATTAAAAGATAAAATGATGGAAGATATTTATTGAGCACAGGCCTGCCGTACCCTACAATGGAGAAAAAGGGCCGCTTAGTCCAGCGTCTTCCTGGTCCCCATCGACACCATCCCAGCTCCTCCACAGTAGCAAGGGACGCATCCATTCCTTAGTCAAAAGTAGCTCCAGTCGCAAAAGGACAGACACGTGTGGTCGCACTTACATGGTATACGTGGAATAGTCAGATCCATAGAGGCAGAAAGTAGAAGGGTGGTTGTCAGAGCTAACAGGGAGGAACAAGGAGCAACTGTTTAAGGGGCACACTCTCCATTTTACAAGATAAAGTCTGGAGATGGCTGGTGGTGAGGGCTGCACAACACTATGTGTGTGCTTACTGCCAATGAACTAGACTCCAAAGTGGGCAGGAAAAAAACATATGGATATTTTACCACCATAAAAAGAGAGCCTCTACCCCAAAATGGAGAGCTCTGTGAGGATGCATCTATACGGTGAGTGTTCTCTGCTCTGAGTCTCGAGAAGGCACAGCTCCACACGGCTCTTCTAGGAACAAGAGACGCAGGTGGCACTAGAAGGGAAGAGACTGCTTTCCTGACTCACCAGACGCTAAAACTGATGACTAACGCTAGCCCTTCATTCTGCCAGTCCGTGCCACACCAGCCGCACACTGAGGCACGCCCAGGTGCCCTAAGCTGGTTTGTCCTGGAACTAACTCCTTGAGCTTTCACCTCTGATTTTAACTTACGTGTCACCACTTCCGGTGTCTAGGAGAAACCAGGCCCAGGATGACCTAAGACAAAGGTCTGTGGGACAGTGGGTACCAGCACAGTCTACCATGGGTCCTACGGAGCACACCAGGCCTACAAGTGAGATAGGTGCCAGGAAAAGCTAGAACAGTAACAACCTGGGTACTGGTGTCCCTGCCTTTTTCCTGTCACTTGAACTTGGCCATCTGATCCAACTGCTGTATTTTGTTTCATTTCCTTTTTGCTATTGTTTTTGTCTTCTAAAAATCAAAGTTCCCAGTAAGTAGTGTATCACTTAAGTTACAAATTGGGCTGCGGTGGACAGAAAGCAAAATAACAGGGGCTTGCATTATTTATTTACTCTGTCACATGAAAGTCCCCCAGCAGCCACAGCGGCCCAGGCAGCTTCTGCATTGTTGCTTCACCATCCCTAGGGCATGCTTTAGCCTGCACAGTCTAAGACTGCTCATTGCCACAGCTGCGTTCACACCAGCAGGAAGGAAGAAAGGAACAGGGGTTGGAGGTAGGACACAACTCCAAGGAGTCATGCACCCAGCTGAAAATTCTATTACTATAAAAGATGTGGAAAACAGATATTGGGTGGCAATTTCTGCCCAGGTAGAGTCTGTGCCCCGTTTCCTCTGAGCGACCCCACCATCACATGTGCACTATAACATGGCTATCTAGGGAAGCGCTCAGCTGACACTGTTCTGAGACTAAATCAGCAATGAGAGATGGAGTTCTGAATGTCTCACACCAGTCAAGGCCCTAGAAAGACAAGGGTCTAAATCTGCTGACAGTTGGTCATTCTGGTGGCTGCCACACCATGGTTGGGTTCAGACCTCTTCGGGGCACGCCATATCCCTGGAGCAGCACGGGCGCAGGAGTTACCTGGCAGGTCAAAAGCTACTGTAGTGGGGCCCTGCCTGCTGTTTGGCTCATCCACTGTGTATCAGCGTGCACTCCTGTGGGTCTACTGGTGCATGTACTGGAGACAAACGAAGGTGGCCTGCTGTCATCTCTACTTTTCTGTAGCACTCTCATCGTGATGGAGGTCAAGACAAGGTATAAATCTCCCTTTTCCGTCAATACAAAGCCATTTCTGCAAACCTGGCTCTCTGCCCGGCTTCACAACCCAGTCTATGACAAGCATTTGTTCTCTGGCTGGGACATACCCAGCCTCCTGGCCAGATCTCATGGCCTGGCTACTGAAATGGATGTAATAGGGACAGAATCCAAAGCCAGCAAGTCTTTTATGCAGAGTTGCTCCTGAAAAGGGAAATACTATTTTTGGTTCTGCTACTCCAAACCTAAGTAAATGTCTTAAGAGTGATGAACGCAACTCCAAGCCCATAAAAACGGCTATGCTCTGTGCCAAATCCCCATCGTCCACCGACCACTGCTCAGTCTGCAATAAACACAAAGAACACTGGCTGTGGCAAACAGGGCTCCAGTTTTATTTAGACCCGAACATAATTTGATGTAGCCTCAGTTTCCTTATCCTGTAAAGTCAGAGAATTAGATTTGAAGATCATCAGGTTTTCTTGTAGGTCCAATGAGCCAAAAACCTTGATTTCTTCCACATTGGGTTCAGCCATAGCCACAGGAATCTCAGGCTACTTAAAGCATCTGTTGTAAACAGACTACAAGAGTTCAGGGAAACTCACAAAACCTGTGAGTGTTACTCACATTTCTCCATAATTGTCAAGGACAAACCAACATCAAACTCAGCCAGAAGAACCAATCAACACAAAGGAAAGTATGCAGCACACAAAGATGCAGACTTCCCCAGGCCCTTTGCACCTGCCCAGGGACAATGTTTACCACTGTGTTTTACATGCCGTCTTCCCAAGAGGCAGGCCACAAGCACTGTGTCCATTATACAACACTGCACAGGTGTGAGATGGTGCTATTAGATCAAGAAAACAATGGAAAGGGAGACAGCTCCCCATATTTACTTCTCAAAGGAGGAGAGAAGCAGAAGGAAACTGAAAACAAACTTGTGGGTTAAATGTTAATTCTGTGTCACTGTCTTTAAAACAACCATGTAAGTAAGTATTCACTGCATGCCAAAGTCTGCCACCAAACACTCCTTCCATCAGAACTCACAGAGGGAATGACATAAGCCTCACCTATTTCAACGTCACCTAACTCTCTAGAGTAGAGGGCATGCAGTAATGTTTGCAAAGCTATGCTGTGGGTGGCAGCCCAGTTCAAAAATTAAGAAGGAAGAAGATCATGGCATGAACAGGGCTCTTGCTCCTCTCTCGTGGGCATTCCACGTCCTGGACATGTGAACCTCATCATGGAATGCATCAGTGCTTTGTCTGCTCTCTGCTCTGTTCCCGTTATGGTGGGCGATTGAGGGATGGAAGGGACCCTTTTTCCTCCTGAGTTCTGTTGGTTAATAAATTGAGGGACAGCTGCCTTCTACCTCTTTCTTCTATGCAGTGTTTCCTCTAGAGACCTGTCTTTTGCTGCCACTTTATTTTTATATTGTCAATCTATAAGCTCCAGTTCTTCCCCAACTGGGCCTGAGTCCAGGCTCCTCACCAACATGGAAAGATGCTGAGCTGGCAAAGAGGGTGACTGTCCCCCTTGTAGGGGCTGCTACTGTCCCTGCCCATGTTCCACAGCCTCTCACAGCTTTCTATTGCCCACTCTCTCTGCTAGACCCCTTCCTCTGTGGTGTCTGTGCTTGGACACTGCTCACCAGTTATCATAACCTGGACCCCTAGCCTTGCTTCCTGTCTACTGCTCAGGGAGCCAGTGCAGTTCCTTAAGCTCTGCCTGGCACCCAGGCTCCGAGCTGCTGTCAGCGCTGACGCTCCACTGCGGCCGACACCAAGGGCTCAGGCTACAGCCCCACCAGAAGCCTTATTTTGGGGGTCACCCCAGCCAGCAACACACACCGCCGCTGAGAGTCAGCCTTAGGTCCTTCTATCCTCCTTCAGGTCCCACTTTCTACCTCCAGCTCAGAGAACGCTTGCCCACCTTGCACTTCCAGCTCCTGTGAGACTCCAGGCCAGGCCTGATCTAAGAAACTCTGTGGTGTGGCAAACAGCTAATAAATAGTCAAATATATTGAAGGGCTGCTGAAATCCAGAAAAGACAGAGCCTGCTTGCTACCACCCTGAAAATGCCAACAGCCAGGACTCTCCTAGACTCCAGATTTCCAAACACCATCCACAGGGCTCAGTCTTGCAGGGAACATATTAAATGGTGCTTGGGCTTTTTAAGTGAGTTCAATAAAAAAGACCATGACATTTCCCATGATATTTTGCCAGGCCCCTTCTCTTTCTTTTGGCTTTGAGCCTAGAATGGATGCGTACTCAGCTGGATTCTTCATGCTGCCCTGCCATGAGTCTGAACACGGGTATTCATCTGAGCATTTCCACAGAGGACGAAGCACAAAACCCTAAGATGTGTCACAGCTGCCCTTGCTTCCTCAACTTCAGCCATCCAAATGTCCTTGCTACGTTCTCAGATCAAGCAGACTCATCAGTTTTCGACCTACCTCCATATTCACCCTAAATTCCACCTTACAAGGTTTCTTCTGCTCAGGAGACCCTCAGGACTATACCTTCCCAGATGCAAAACATTGATTTCCAAGTCTTTACAGATGACCCTGGGAAAACTCAAATCCTGTATGCAATCTCTACTGGGAAGTTCAAAAAATGAACTTTAGGGACAGGCATTTGATGCAATAGTTAAGACACAGTTTGGGACAACCACCTCCCAAATCAGAGTGCCTGGGTTCAAGTCCTGGTTCCACTCTTGAGTCTAGCTTCCTACTAATGTACAGCTTGGGATAGAAAGAGTGATGTATCAAGTCTTTGAGTCACTGCCACCCACGCAGGAGACCAGTGTTAAGTTTCTGACTCCTGGCTTGGGCCTGGCCTTGTTCTAGTTGTTGTAGGCATTTGAGGACAAAACCAGAGGATGGGCAATCTCTGTTTCTCTGCCTTTCAAATAGGTTAAACACAGTTTTAAATATATGCATAAATAAATGTTGGGACTAGTCCAGAAAGGACACAAAGAAATGCGTCTCGGGGACAACCATTAGCTTGCCCATGGGATTGCTTCTAGTACTGTGCAGGGTGAAGGAAGCATGTTTCCAAACCCTGGGGCGGGGTAGGGGGGCTTGCCTTGCTCACCACTGTGGTCTCACACACCAGAACATCCTTCCCTTCCCTCACCAGGCCCATTTTATGCTGTATCTGAAGAGCCAAGCATGCAAAAAACACTCTGTACATTGCAAAGGACAAGGGCTTGTATGATGTGACCAACACAGAATTTGGTTCAAATCCTGGCATCCCCGTTTACCGTATGTGTGACTCTGGCCTCTAAACCTGCTTCCTTGCTTTCTTGCAAATTAGAACTGAAAAAAGTTATGTGGATTCAAGAGTGCAAACGCAAAGTTCCTGGCGCATAACGCATGCTCCAGAATTAGAGCAGTAGTCGTTAATGCTGTGATTAAAAATCAAAGGCTTCTAGAGGGAAGACGGAACACAGAAGCCCTGGACTCTAATGCATTCCTGAGAATAGGGAGCCTGTCCTGACCATGGAAAGGACACACATGTGGGTGGCAGGGGCTGACATGTGCAATCTTTGAGCAGCATCTAGAAGACAAGTTTCAGGTGCCAATAGTGGGATCAATATCTCTGGGGCAGGTCTTTTCAATGCAATATTTTAATATGAAAGGCAGAGCTGAGGTTTCCAAGAACTGTCAGAGAGGAGGGAATTCAATTCACTAGAGATTTATTGGAGATTTCTGTGGTTGCGTGAATGATTGGCTTGCTGCAAAGTGATATATTTGGGCTTTCTTGCTTCTTTCTCATCTCTGAAGTCCCTTTGAAGATGTATTTATGACTTTACGATGCTAATTCCTGCAAAAAAAAAACTTTTGAAAGATTTGGTAGGTTCTATATAAAATGTATGTATGTGTGAATGTGCATGTGAACATGCAAACAATAAGAATTTTGAAAGCTCTAGACATTGCTTAAGTATATTCTTGCTCCCAGCATCCTCCTAACTATTACCAGATGTGCAGATGGCATACCACCTTCCAACAGGATTCTGCACAACTGGCAGTGGGAAGCCCAGGCTTAGGAATCAGGATCACTGGAAACCAAGTCGTAAGCAGAAAAACATTCAAAATGATGCACCTGGGAGAAAACGTGCTACATACTTAATTACCAAAAAAAAGTCCTCAGTAAGGCTTGAGATGGTAGAAAGAAGCCTTTCACTCCCTAATTCATATTTCTCCTCCTTCCAGTCTGGTCATGGTACTTTCAATCACTTCCCTTGGCATTTTATCACTGCCAACACACATGCTTCCCTCCATGTCCGTTTTTCTCTTCCTTGTGCATATAATGCTGAGCCCCATTTGATTTTTTCTCTATCCACCAGCTCACCTTTCTTCTTTATCAGTAACTGAGTTCATGGACATTATCTAATGTTCATCACAAAGAAGCCACGGGTCCTCGGTAAGTATTTAATAGCAGAAAAGGTCGGCGCCATGGCTCAACAGGCTAATCCTCCGCCTAGCGGCGCCAGCACACAGGGTTCTAGTCCCGGTCGGGGCGCCGGATTCTGTCCCGGTTGCCCCTCTTCCAGGCCAGCTCTCTGCTGTGGCCAGGGAGTGCAGTGGAGGATGGCCCAAGTGCTTGGGCCCTGCACCCCATGGGAGACCAGGAGAAGCACCTGGCTCCTGCCTTCGGATCAGCGCGGTGTGCCAGCCACAGCGCGCCGGCCGCGGCGGCCATTGGAGGGTGAACCAACGGCAAAGGAAGACCTTTCTCTCTGTCTCTCTCTCTCTCTCACTGTCCACTCTGCCAAAAAAAAAAAAAAAAAAAAAATAGCAGATAAGGCCAATACCAACACAGCTAAAAGCCTACATTGCCTAAACTTGGCATTTTACTCACCAGAGTTGACTAAGGAAGTTGTCAACAATTTTCTCATTGCATTAATGCCACCCAGTAACCAGCTTTCTGGAAGGCAGCCTGGCCTAACTACAAGAGCAGAGCTCATTTCCACCTTCAACCTCTGTACTGTGCTGGTTCAACTTTGCTACTCTCTAGTTGGCCCCACTGCTTGAAATTTTATCTCAATTGCTCAATTCCTTTGATGCTTCTGAAACACAAAACAAGAGAATCACAACATTTGAGAGGTTGTCACCCTATCTTGGAGATGCCATCCTCATCCTTGAAGTCCTGAATCTTACAGATGGGTGAGGGGTGTCAAGGAGAGAGCTGGGGTAGATATAACTTATACTGAAATCAATGTGCTTGCTAACTGGAGGGGCTGAAGAGTTCTTAGGATTTGTTCTCTCTCTCTCTCTCTCTCTCTCTCTCCTTGCCCATATCTGGACTAACTCTGGCTCTCCTTCTCCCATTCTCCTCCCCGCCTCCCTCCCTCTGTCCTCCTCCTCCAACACTCAGCCTTGCTTGGGTCATATTAACCCTTAGACATTCTCTTTGAATGAGTCAGGGACAGAAAAATCAGTCCCACTCCTACAAAACTGTCCCTGCGAAAAAGACAGAGTGTGGTGAAGAAGGCTACATGAGTCTGGGGTCATGGTGCTGTGCCCACTGGGAGGTAACAAAATACGGGATGGAGAGTAGAAACCAACCTGCTCAAGCTTGACAGGAAAACAGATCATTAAAGTCTGTCAATAAGCAGAAACATGAATACCATTCCCGGGGGCTCTGCTCTGTCTCCAAGCTGCCCTTCCCATGCCCAAAGACCTCAGACCTGGGCCACCCTGGGCTTTCCCCCAGCACCACACACTTCCCTCATCCGGCCTCCAGGGAGGAAATTCTGTACCATCCATTACCCACACACAGGTACTGTGAGTCCCCAGCCAAAATGCCTCTGTATGTCCCTTGCCGTACACTGCTACTCAATCAATATCTACTAACAATGAGAGTAAGAAGACAATCAAGTCTCATGCTGAGGATCACCCAACTCAAGCACCCCTACCCAAGTAAAGCCTCTCCTGATGGCAGCTGTAGAATTTTGGAGCAAAGAACACCCAGAGAGATTCTTGAGCTCTCTCTCTTCTCTCCACTACAAGTACATGAGCCTTAGCGGGGTTCCTGTCTTGCGACATGACCATCACTCCTCAAGGGCAAGAACCATGTTCTGGCCTTTTCTTGCATGGCTCCAACACACACACACACACACACACACACACACACTACGCCTAGCTCAGTAACATGAGAGGTGGAAAAACAGGACGACCCTCTTTGCCTTTGTCACCTCCCCTGGTGTTGAATGAGTTGGTTTACTGGAATAATGCTCCACAATGCTCAAGGAGCTTGTACAAACATAACCTCTAGAGAGATAATGTCCTAACAGCCCATGAGTTAAGTGGATCTAATTGGCTCTAAGTAGCAGATGGAAACTGAGGCTCAAAGAGGTGAACCGACTTCACAAGGGCAGAGCCAGGTCACAGACCCCAGCCTGGAATTCACCTTCACACCATAGGCCCTCTCCTAAAGCACCCCTGGCATGAATCAGATAAATACCAGGAAAATCCATGCCATCCTAAATCCCATCCTTGGCAATACCTGACATTTGCCATGATCAATCTAGCGGTCTTGCCATCCGCTTGTGAACTGCTCAGGCCAGCAGACGCAATGTCATCTATATCGACATGCCCCTTGCCCAGCGCTGGAGCATTATAGGTGCTCAATAAATGGCAGCTGATTGAGCAAATGATGCAGAAAACAAGTGAACAAGCTAACAAATGAAGAAGAGGTGTGTGGCCACTATAAATGCAACCAAGAGCAGATTTCAAATCTACAAGAATTCCCAAATTTAAGAAAAGCTGATTCCAATTTACAAAATGAGAAAAGCCCACCAGAGTAAACAAAGAGGTTTATTATTTCACTTGAAAAGGCGAAAATCGAGTATCCTACTCTGGAGGAAAGGGGGAGAAAAACATCATTCAGGTAGAAAATTCTCTTGATCCCAAAAGGATAAGCTTACCATAACCAAAATAATAATAGTGAAAATAATTTACAGAAAAAAATAAGCTTTGCTAGAAATGGCTGGCTATACAGGGAAAGGACTGAAACTGACAAGCAGCGGTAAAATCTTCCGGATATCGGGAATGACAGCAGGAAGCACTCAGGGGCTCAGCACCCGCCGACTTTCTGCAGAGCTGTCGTGGCTTCCGCGCCGCAGTCTCCCCGGCACCATGCTGCTCTGCTCTCTGCCCTCAGCACACAGAACTCAAAAACGTGCTTGGGTCCTTCTTGCTGGGGTACATTTTCCTTCCTCCCAGCACCCTCACGAGGTCCTTTTGAGAGGTGCGATCTCACTCCCAGCAGCCATAATCTATTCTCCCATGAAGATTTAAACTTCCTCTGCACTGTTCGTCCCTTTAATTCAACAAGTCTCAAGTTTTCTTACCCAGGGGCCATTTGAGCAGTATAAAAAAAGTTCCACAACCATTTACCTGGAAACATTTTTCAATCGTAATTGCAGAGCAATGCCCTGCTCATGCAACAGCCCCTGACTTTTCAGGCAATAAAGATAATAGTTTGGGTCTTGTCTTTCACTACTAAGCATAAGTAAAATGTGAAAACAAATGTGGTCACACCCACAACACAAACATAAATATTTTAGAACCCAACTGTACTTGAACAATGAATGAGAAGTATCTGATACATGCTATGTCTTACACATAGTAGGTACTCAATAAATAAATGCATGTAGACCACCCAAGAACATTCTTAAGCTAAACTTTCGAAATTCCACTTTGCTATGTCAGAATCGTACCTTCTAGAGGGAAGTATGTCTCCTCTTTCCCTTACCCATAATCCCTTCAGTCTGACCACTGGCCCAGCCAATTCCTCACATCTTTCAAGACCTCCCTCAGACCCAGCTCCCTCCAAGACACCTTTCCTGCCTCTCCAGTTCACACTACCAACTTCCTTTTTGGCCTGCTCATACTCATACTGCAGTCAGAATCCTACAGATTAGCCCTTGATTCCCCCACATGTCTCTGTTCTGCTTTCTCCATGTTTATATGGTTATTGCTCTTGTAGGCCCGCATGGGGCTAACCACAAGTGACAGAGAGGATGGACCAACTAATTACCATGGTGGGTTTTTTTTTTCAAACACTGCTAATATCAGTAACTAAAAACATATGATCAAGTGTCTTTAGGTAACCTATAAATAAACTAAAGATGCAATCAACAGCACAGATATAGACATGAGTGTCGCATCAGAGGGATGGGGTTCGGGGTGGGGCTGGGGAAGTTAGCAGAGCTCTGTGTACCTGGATGGTGCCATGACCGCTCAGAGCCAGGACACCCTATGCTAATGGGCTTTCCAACAAAGGATTTTAGAGGTTGCCTCAAACTACACAATTTGGGAGGGGAAGAATACCAACTACATTTGAAAAATCTGCTCCCTGTTTGACTAACTCCTGAGAATAGTATTTGTGCACTAATCGTGCCTGCTCTCTTCCCTTTGGAATGTGGGCTTTGGCTCTGTTGGGTTTGTGGGAGCAATCTGTGCCACATTAGCATAGAAAGGACTTTGGAGATCATCTCTCCACCCCCACCTTACAGAGCCAGAAACCGAGGCCCAGCCAGCTGAATGAAGCCACTTGCAAAGTCCTAGAGCAGGGATTCTGGTTCCCATTGGCTCAGGGTGGTCACAGCTCCGCACCACCGAGGCAAGTCACCCACTCTTCCAGCCGGTTTCCTTCTTGGTCAAAGAGATAACTGTACCATCTACCTACCATGATTACTGGGAGGATTGAGTGAACGTGAGGCACAAAGCAGCTGCACTGGAAGCACTCACAAACACTAAGGATTCCCATCCAGGTCATACAGCCAGCTGCTGGCTGACCCTGGGCCAGACCAGGGGCCTCCCAGCTCAGTGCTGTCTCCTCCACACCTGAGTCTTGTGCTAAGCCAGCAGCAGTCCCCCTGAAGGAACAATGAAGAGAACTGGTCTTTCCTCTAACATGACCCCTTGTCTGCAGTCCCAAAAACACCACCCTGCAGCCATGAATGATGGATCCTCTTGCTGGGGCTCTCTGCAGTCATCCTGCAAACCATCCACCCACCGGGACCCTTCCCAGACTGAACTGTGAGGCCTGTCTTTGTCCCAGGACTCTCTGGTTAAGGGACAGGTCCTCTGCCAAAAGGTGAGGGCAGCACAGCCACACGGGCATGAGCGAGAGTCTAGAGGGAGAGTCAGCGCTTCACAGTCGCCACCTGTGCACTGAGAGCTTCTTACTGTCCAGACTGAACCTTGGCAGAGGGAAGCCCCTGCTGGGACCCCCGCAAGCCTGGTTCTCAGCATCCTTCCTGATCAGCTGCAGGACTTAGGAACAGGAAGTGAAAGGTCAGGCTCCATTCTGGTGGGCTGGCAGGAGGTGCCCTCCTTCCCGGTCACTGGGAAGCAGGAAGCAGCCACAGCGGGTCAGCTGCAGCCTGGAGACTCACCTCTGCCCAGGGACCCCCCTGTCCTGACTCAGCATTTTCCCCTCCTTTGGGGCACATATCTGAGGCAAGGGGGCAGAGAAGCCAAGAAAGAGAGGGAGGAGTGCGTCCTGAGCTGCAGGTCTGAGCTCAAATTGGAAACCCTGGGTGGGGAAGTCACCACCCCGTCAAACAAGCTGCCGTCGCTCGGGCTGCCCTGCTGTAAAAGGCAAGTCCACCCCGACAGCAGTGAACACAGATGGACAGCGGCTAACACAGATGGACAGCAGCCCAGCCAGGACTCCACCCACTGCAAAGCACTCGCAGCCTAGCACTCAGCAGACACTTATGCAGCACCTGCTGCATGCAGGCACTGTGCTCCACACTGTGTGGGCATGAGTCCTGCTCATGAGGAACGCTCTTTGAGAGTGTGCTGTGGATTGAACTGGGTCCCCTCAAAAAGGTTGTTCAAGGCCTGGCTCCCGTATATATACATGGCCGTTCATTTGCAAACAGTCTTTGTAGATGGACTCAAGTTAAGACATGGTTACACTGGATTAGAGCTCATCCTATTGAAAGTGGATGAGCCCTAATCCAGTCACAGATGTCCTTACAGGAGGAGGGGAATCTGACACTAGGAGACCAATTCCCAGGGGAGAACGCCATGGGAAGATGGAGGTAGAGGCACGAGTGATGTGTCTGGAAGCCAAGGAGTGCTGAGCACCGCAGGCAATATAAGAAGCTAAGAGAGAGGTGGGAGCAGCATCTCCCTCGAAATGGCCATGAGGGGCCCACCCCACCGACGAGCCGATTTGGGAATTCTGGCCTCCAGGACTGTGAGACAACCATTTTCTATTGTTTAAGCTGCCAGATGGAATCCTGTTACAGCAGCACTAGGAAACTACAGCAGTGAGAGACAACTACAGGCAAGCGAGAGATGCAAAGTGGTGACCAACAGGGCTGGGCTAACACAGGGGGCAGCACACAGGTCAGAGGAAACCACTTGGACTGCTAACCCCAGCCTTGGGGAGGAGTAAGAGTGAGTCAGGGGGCTGGCATTTGGCCTAGAGATTAAGCCGCCTGCCAGGATGTCCACGTCCCACTTCAGGGTGCCCAGGTTTGCAGTCTGGCACCAGCTTATGCAAACCCTCGGAGGCAGTGTTAATGGTTCAAGTAGTTTGGAATCGGCCTCCCACATGGGAGACCTGGATTGAGTTCCTGACTCCAAGGTTCCAGCCCCAGTCCAGCCTCAGCTATTGTGGGGATTTGGGGAATGAACCAGCCAAATGGGGGCCCATGTACTTGCTCTCTGCTTGCTCACTCACTTACTTGCTCACTCTTTCCCTACCTCTCAAATAAATGTTTTTTTAAAAGTTAGCCAGAGGAGGCCAGCACTGTATCATAGTGGGTAAAGCCACTGCCTGCAGTGCGGGCATCCTATATGGGTGCCATTTCAAGACCCAGCTGCTCCACTTCTGATCCAGCTTTCTGCACCCCAGGAGAATCCTCGCGGCCCAGCACCAAGCAGCCTACCCAGTCTGATAACACTGGGTAAAAAAAAACCTTCACCTGTTTCACACCCAGGAAGCCCTTTGTCCAGGTGGGGTGAAAGAGAGGCCCCACACCCTTGAAGCCCCAGCCTGGGTACCATCGCTCAGATCCATCTAAAGAGCTGCTGTCTGCAGGGCCATGGCACAGGTTAATCCTCCACCTGTGGGGCCAGCATCCCATATGGGCGCCAGTTCTAGTCCCGGCTGCTCCTCTTCCGATCCAGCTCTCTGCTATGGCCTGGGAAAGCAGTAGAAGACGGCCCAAGTCCTTGGGCCCCGGGACCTAGGTGGGAGAACTGGAAGAAGCTCCTGGCTCCTGGCTTTGGATCGGTGCAGCTCCAGCTGTTGCAGCCAATTGGGGAGTGAACCAGTGATGGAAGACCTTTCTCTCTCAATCTCTCTCTCTCTCTCTCTCTCTGCCTCTCCTTCTCTCATTGTGTAACTCTGACTTTCAAGTAAAATAAATAAATCTTTTAAAAAAAGTAAATAGAAGTTAGCCAGAGGAGTTCACAAATACAGTCAGTCTCCAGGAGTCAGAAATGGTGACATCAAGGCTGAGATCCCCAGGACCTGTGTAGCATTTAGCCTGGCCCGGGCGGGCGCGCGCGCCGGGGGCGGGGGGTGGGGAGCAGTCTGGCAGGAAACACTAAGAACAACAGCCTCAAAGTGAAGGGAGCAATGCTCAAGTCCAGTGATTGTGGAGTGCAGGCACTGGAGGGA
Source organism: Oryctolagus cuniculus (assembly GCF_964237555.1). Classification (NCBI taxonomy): domain Eukaryota; kingdom Metazoa; phylum Chordata; class Mammalia; order Lagomorpha; family Leporidae; genus Oryctolagus; species Oryctolagus cuniculus. The sequence goes on along the minus strand of NC_091440.1, from coordinate 99,955,993 downwards.
AGTGGAAAGAGAGCGTGGATACAGGTTTCCTGCTGCTGTTTCATGAATCACCATAAACCCAGCATCTTGAGACACAGACACAGCCCTGTCTTGGCTCTCAGTCCCATGGGTTGGAAGCCCAGGCTCAGTGCAGCTGAGCGCTCTGCCCACATATCAAGGGTGAACCTGCTGGCCTGCAGGTTCTCACTGGACCATGGAGTCCTCTTTCAAGCTCTCCTAGGGGTCAGCAGAATTCAGGTCTTTGCTGGCTATTGGCCAGGGGTCTCTCTTAGCTCCTAGAGGCCACATTCACACCCCTCCTCCATGGCTCTCCTGTCTTCAAGCCAGCAACAGAGATTTTCTCACATACTGAATCCCCCTGTACTTTGATTTTTCTGTTCGTGAAACCAGGAGGAGCCAAGTCCCTTTTCAAGGGACCACCTGATTAGGTCAGACTCTTTCCCCTTCTTTTTTTTCCCCTCATCACAAGAGCAATACCTCATCATAATCAAAGGAGCCACCACACACAAGGCAGGGGACTGTGCAACAGTGTGGGTCATCGGCTATCACCTTAGAATGTGGCCTTAGCCTTAGAGTGGGCAGGCAAGGTGGGCCAGCAGCACCCTGCACACCAAGACCACCCATTTCCCTGTGCCTTCCTCCTTGTATCCATCCTCTGACCCCACTCAAAACATTCTCCCAAGACCTGCAGTGCAGGAACCTGGGGGAACCTAGCACAGACCAGGCTCCAGGTAGGGACCCAGTGCACAGTCCCTGTATTATGCTGCATGTGTGTCTAGGTATGCAAAAGCCAGTGGTTGGCAAGGGCTGAGAGGCCATACAGAGGTCTGTCCTCCATGGAGCCAACCTCGGGAACACTCCTCAGATACCACAGCCTGCTGGGGTCACTCTCACCCTCGTCAGGCCATCCCCATCAACCTGCCCCAGTGCCCCGGCTCACTCACAGTTATATTCTGCACTGTGCACAAACCCAGCCCTCAAGATCACACCTGCACCTGCCCCAGCCCCCGGCCTTCCCCCAGACAACCAGAATCTACACAAAGCACAGGCTTTTGTGCACCTTAGCCCTGCTGGGGCCTCACCTGACTGCGAGCACCACAGCACTTCTGCTCAGATCTGAAGAAGGCCCTGCACAGCCCACGGGGTCTCTTGCTGAACTTGCCACATTTTCTCTTTTCTTGACCCCTATCTCTGTTCCCAAGGCCTCAGAGGCCCCAGCAAGGGAGCCTTTCCCAGGCTGTATTTCTGACCCTGTGCCAGAGCACCCAGAAGGAGAAGACCCAGTGCTTCCAACACATTTCTGTTGCAGCCTTGAGCAAGGCCTTGCACACAGTAGGACAGCATGAAAGGAGCTACTCTACAGCTATACTCAGCTGCTCTGGAGATAAACCAGACCCAGCGAAGAAACCAGAAGTGTGCCGGACGAACTCTCCAGCCACAGCGCCCTGTGTGAGGGGCAGGGTCAGCCTCAGGCACCCACACAAAGCCAAGGGTCCAGCCGGCCTGGCTTTCCCAGGCTCCCACAGCCCAGCCGGGTCCTCAGCAGCAAGCAGGTTACGGGCCACACCGCTCACCATCCATCTTGGAAAGGTCAGGAACTAAATTTGGAACTTGGCTTTTAGCTCTTTCGCTTTTTGCATCTCTAAGTTATCTTGAGAAGAGGCTGAGCAGAAAGGTTCACAGAGGAAAGTACCAGAAAAAAAGGAGGAAATATTTCAGAGAGGGGATATATCTGTCCAGTTTTAATAGCAGCAGCAGTAACCACCATTGTGAGAATGACCCCAGTGTTTACTAGAACATTTCTGTACGGCCTCTCGGTGACCTTGCCATGACCCCAGAATGGAGGAATGGTTATCTTCAGTCTACAGCTGAGAAATCTGAAGTCCAGGGAAGTCCCAAGGCTGTGCTGCCATCATCAGTGGTGGAATTAGAACTAGAAACCAGCTCAGCGCTCTCCCCACCACATGCCCTATCATTGAGGCTAAGGCTCTGTGCTCTCATGCCTCCGACAGAGCCACGCCCACTCAGGTACTTCCATTAATGCCTCCCCCATGAAAGGGATCTGTTCATAGCGGGGGCCACATAGTGGGGTCCCCCACATCTAACGCCCCTGGCTCGGACATCAGACAAATACTGACTGAGATCTCAAGAAGACCCTAAGTTGAGATGTGGGCCCAAGTTGCTCCTGAGGCTGGGTGTTGGTGCAGAGGTTGGGACACCCACATCCCATATCGGACCACCTAGGTTCGAATTTTGGCTCCACTCCTGACTCCAGCTTCCTGTAATGTGCACCATGGGAGGCTGCAGATGACAGTCCCAGTAGTTAGGTCCCTGCTACCCACATGGGAGACCTGGATTGAATTCCCAGCTCCTGGCTCCAGCCCGGCGCAGCCCCAGATGTTGCTACCATGTGGGAAGTGAACTAACAGATAGACGATTTCTGTCTGTCTCTCTCTGCCTTTCAAATAAGTGAAAATAAATTTAAATTTTTTTAAAAGAAAAGGTTATTTTGGGAGTGAAATGTCATTCTGATTTTAAGGATCTGGGTTTTAGGACTATCTCAGGAAGTCAGGCTGGCTCTGGGCTCCCCATCCCCCTTCCAGAGTTTCTCATCTACTCAGGACAAAGCCCTGGGGCCTGCATGGTTGAGGATCTCAGCTACCAGGAAACATTGGGAAGATGGGACCTCCAAGCCAAGTCTACCTCTCAGGCCTCCTCCCACCCCCAACCCACATTTTCCAAGTGGCACAGGCTATGTGCCACTCCATTGCTATGCGCCTATCAACTTCACAGTCACAACACTCCCTACTTCAAACATGGCTCCTTGGTGAAGAGAAAACCACATATGCGGGGCCTTCAAAAGTTTGTGAGAAATGCGTATTCTGAAAAATCTATGCATGAATTTCAAAAAATTCTTTGAACCAAAATAAACTGGCCTTTTAATCCCAGGTTTCCACGAATGTTTTGGAGTCCCCTTGTAAATTTTTTTTTTCAAAATTTGTTTATTTACTTGAAAGTCAGAGCTACACAATGAGAGAAGGAGAGACAGAGAGGGAAAGAGAGAGAGAGAGGTCTTCCATCTGCTGGTTTACTCCCTAATTGGCCGCAACGGTTGGAGCTGTGCCGATCCGAAGCCACGAGCCAGAAGCTTCTTCCAGGTCTCCCATGCGGGTGCAGGGGCCCAAGGACTTGGGCCAGCTTCTACTGCTTTCCCAGGCCATAGCAGAGAGCTGGATCAGAAGTGGAGCAGCCAAGACTCGAACTGGTGCCCATACGGGATGCCGGCACTGCAAGCAGCGGCTTTACCTGCTACGCCCCAGCGCCGCCCCGCCGCCCCCCCCCCCCCCAGTAAATTACATACCCTCTAGATGAGGGCCTGATAATTCAAGCACCACAGCACTCCCTGTTGTCCCACAGGGAGGCCACACTGCTCAGCAGTTAGGAGCAAAAGAGACTTGGGAGCCCTACACCCAGGCTGGAATCCCAGCACCACCACTTCAAGCTGTGTGGCCTTGGGCAAGCTGGTTCACTTCTCTGTGCCCCTTCTTCTTCTTGAAAATGGGCTGATTACACTTCTAACGGAACTCTCCCAAGGGCTGCTGAGAAGACTCTGGCTTTAACTCACGTGCTGTTATTAGGACGGCGCCAGCAATGCGAGTACTGACATTACTCTCGCTATTATTTAGTCAGAAAGCACCAACCCTACAGAGAATCAATGAAGATGAGGCCAAAGCCAAGGTTACAAAATCCATAACTTAAAGCCAATGCACTTGATTCATAAAGGAGTCCTCGGCCATAACCAATGTACCCTTGCTGTGCATATAACTAGAGTGGGTTCAAGTAACCAATTTCCAAGCGCACAAGAGAGAGGGAAGAGCCAATTAAGAGGGTTGGCCCAGGAGCAGACACCTCAGCAGGGCAGAGCACACACAAGATGGCCCTCATGTCCTGAGGCCTTGGGGGGGGGGGGGGTTCCTCGCTCTCCCGATGGCTTCACAGTATTGCAGTGGCTCCTGCCACTGACCTTCCCAGTGATCTGCTGTCCCAGAAAAAGGAAGAAATATGCTCCAAATTTTTCTTTCAAGGATCCAGGGATTTTTATTTTATATTCTAGAGAGACGTTCTTCAAATATACTTAAATTACAAGGAGCCTGGTACATGAAAGGGGTTCCATTACATAAGAAGTGGATTTATATGGAACATGTTCCCCCTAGAATGAATAAAGACGGATAAAAATGGAGCAAGAGGTGTCACCATATTTAGACTTCAAAGAATCCTCTCCTCTCATCTCATGCACAGGCAAACGCAGGGCACACAATGCCTTCCCCTCTCTCTGAAATATTTAGTGAGTAAACACTGAGTCAAACACTTGCCCCAGGCACCCTGAAGGTTTATGAGCATTAGGTGAAGCACAAATCTGTCAGCGAGCTTGCCTTCCAATCTGAAGCAGCGTGTTCCTGATGAGGCCGGTCTCGTGGCCTTTGCTGCTCTCCCCTGCACCAGTCTTGCAATAACGTCCTGAAGTGCACCCAGCTCGGTCCTCTCTCCCAACCCCTCAGTTCCTGGGGTGACAGCTTTCCCTATCTGTGGCTTTAAACCACTGCCTCTACAGAGCAGCATTTACTCAGGTGTGTTCCAAACAACACTATTTGGCAAGACGTGATAGTAAGTGCTGAAAGGTCAAGCACCCTGCATGATCTAGGGGATCATGGGAACCTTGACAGGGAGGCAGCTGTTGCACAGTAGTTAAGAACCAGATCTTGGGGCCAGCATTGCGGCATAGTGGATAAAGCCAACACCTGTAATGCCAGCGTCCCATATGGGTGTCATGACGTTCCAGTCCTGGCTGCTCCACTTCTGATCCAATTCCCTGCTAATGGCCTGGGGAAAGCATCAGAAGATAGCCCAAGTGCTTGGGCCCCTGCGCTCATGTGGGAGATCTGGAAGAAGCTCCTGACTCTTGGCTCCTAGCTCCTGGCTTTGGCCTGGCCCAGCCCCAGCCATCTGGGGAGTGAACCAGCAGATAGAAGATCTCTCTTTCTCTCTTCTCTCTCTGTAACTCCAACTTTCGAATAAATAAATAAGTCTTAAAAAAATAAGAAGAAGAACCAAATCTGGAGACACACTGCTTATATCTACACAGGTACTCTTCGCTTCATCGCCATGTTTCATAGGGCAAATGATTTCCAAGCTCTGAACTTTGGTGCCCCCCTCTACAAGATGGGCTGATTACAGTATCCATAGCATACAGTCATTATGATGCTTAAGTACATTAATATACACAAAGCATTTAGGGCAACAGCCGCACATGGTACAAACTCATAAATAGGTATTATTGCTGCACTAAAGACCTGGAGAATCTTGGAATAATTTATTTCGGTTAAGTCAGCATTTACTAAATTTATTTTGTGACAGAACCAAATAGGTTTCCTTAAAATACCTGCTTATACTGCTACAGAGTGTTTAATCTCTGACACATTTTCACATCTGCTTCACTAGATCGTCACAACCACCCTCCACATGCCAGGGGACAGAGGAAAGAAGTCAGGCTACAGTTTCATACAGGCCTCATTGCAAATTACAGCTCACTAAGGAACTTGCATTTTCTGAGATTGTATTTCCTCATCTGAAAAAGTTAAAAAGGGATCGATCAATGCCAGGCAGGATTCACTCACCCAACAAGAATCAAGAGCCCAGCATGTGCCCATCACTACTCAAAGCCCAGAGGATACCGCAATGAACAAGGGGGATCAAGTCTCTGCCCTGGAGGACACAAATAAATAGACAGCATCACTTACTGTGATGCGGATTAGAAACAGCGACTGCCAAGCCCGAGCAACCTGTGGTCGCTCAGTAAACGCGATCGTTACAACTAAGCACTTGCCAGAAGAGAGCTAACAGGAGGCTAAGTGACTGGCCTAGGGTCACACGGTTCATGTCTCCTCCTTGGTCAGCGCCTGCAACCTGGCTCCAGCACTGGGTTGAAGGCACCCCCATATCGAGTCCCAGTAGGACCAGCTCACTGGAAGTCTCCGAGAGGAGGACCTACTCAGTAGAGCGCTTCCCCAGAGCACTGCCAAGCTCATCCTCACACCTAACAACAGCCTGCTGCCACCATCCCGCCCAAGGCACCCACCCACCCCCGACTGCATGGCAGAACAGGGTGCGTGCACACAATGCAAGAGCTAGGTGGCTTGTTGCCTGCGATTAACTGTGAGAGCATTTTATAAGCAAGTGTTTCAGCAACGTGTGCATATCTGGAATGTTAGGACGGCACATACACGATAGTAACAATAAATCCCATTTTGCTATGATCATTACTGTTGACGTACAAAAGCCCCACGAAAAGACTTTTCACTCTTAGGCAAACCTTACGATAAAAGAAGTCGCAGCTCGGGGCGGGGGTGAAGGAAACCCAAATCGGCATTTTTATCCACTTCTCCGAGCAAGCCCCCTCTCAGCACCGGTGGTCCCAATGCAGGGCCTCATGGGGCGTCTTCAGCCCAGCACTGCCTGTGAATGGGAAGCCTCAGGTTCGCAGCCTCGGGCACACCCTGCCTCCTTGAGCTGACTGGCAAGACACAAAGAACTGTGAGGTGGGGAGTGGAGCCCCGGCCACCCAGAGCTCCCCTCTGGTGCTCGCGCACACAGCCACTCACCAACCTCGCTAGATCTCAGCTGCCAGGAAGCAGAGCCTTTTGGTCTCCTCTCCCTCCTTCCCGAGGTAACAACTAGCCTGAGATGCCATCGAGCCTGACTCGCCCCCAGAGATAAGGCCATGGGGAGCGGGTCTCAGCCTCTGACTTTGACTTCCAGAGGGCAGCCCACCTGTGCCTGCATGGGGCACTGCTGCACACATCTTACATACAATGAGTCACAATCAGCTTCAGGTGCAACTCTTCAGCTTTACAGCAACAAATGGGAAAATCTGACCTCCCCACCTCCTTCTAGTCTAGCTCAAGCCTCTGAAGGCCCTCTCCTTCCTCTCATAGCCTACAAAGGAGAAAAGCTCAGCCCAAAATGATTCCTTTTCTGGTCTCTTCCTTGCGTCTCCTCTCTACTTCCACTTAAAGCCTGGCTCTTTCTCTAGAAAAGTACACAGTACTGTTCTTTGCACAAGGTTAAAGGTCAAATATACTCTCTTCCTACTTCAACTCAAGCCAAGTCCTTGTGAACATAAAGATTTGCCGAGAACTGGGAGCTTCCCGCACACGATGAGATCGCTGTCTGGCAGAAGCTGCTCAGCAGCCCCCCTGCCATCCACCTACTGTTCAATGCCTATGGCGAGAACGGGTTCACAGTGGCTCTGTTTAAATGACACCCTGTAGGGCAGGTGCATTGCCAACCACAGGACTGTGAAATGTCATGCCATGGACTAGTTAAGGTTTCATCATGCTTCACTTGCATGATGAAAAGACAACAAAGATGATGGATTTGGGTGCAAAAGTCTATGTTAGGTGGAGCATAAAACAAACAGACTTCTATTTAAACAATGAGAGAAAGATATTTTTAAAAACTCTGTCCTGGAATATTTTTCATCTCTTGGAAAGAGAAGAAAGCAACGCGTTAGAGAAACAAATAGGGATTAAATTAAGCAGGTGGGAGAAAGGAAAGGAAGACAACAAATTAGTAAGGGAAACCAAGAGCAGAAACACAGGCATGTGGGAATTCGACAGTATGAGCAAGCTTTGCTGTGTAGATTATCCTGGAACCCAACAGAGTGGGACACCTCTCTCAGTGGACACGGGTCACCTCTCTGTCTGGATTCTAGAGAGCTGCTGGGCAGCAGGACTGGCTGTGGAGAAAGAAGAAGGTGGATCCCTCCTGTGGTGATAACCATCAAGGTCACTGTTCTAAAGGGCAGTCTATGGCCACCCGGACCAGAGCCACCAGGGGAGCCTGCCACAAATGCATACTCCTGGGGTCCTGTCAGACTCTCAGAACCAGAACCTCTTGGGTAGGCCCTGGGAGTACACATGAAAGCCTCACCACTGAGGTTTGAGAAGCACTGCTGTGGGTGCACCACTATTTCTCAAAAGAGGTCTCTGAAATAGCAACTCCTTATAAAAAAAAAAAAAGTTATAAAGGACAGCATTCGGAACAGTATTTGATTCACCATTTGGAAAACTCGCATCCCATACTGGGGGTGTCTGTGATTGAGTCCCAGTTCTACTCACAATTCCAATTCCCTGCTAATGCACACCTTGCGAGGCAGCAGATGATGGCTCAAGTATTTAGGTCCCTGCCATCCACATGGGTGACCTGGATTGATTTTTTGATCCCTGGCTTTGGCTGGCCCAGCCCCAGCTCTCATTGACATTTGGGGATGAGCCAGGGATGGGAGGTCACTCCTGCCTCTGTCCCTCTGACTCTCAAACTAAAAAAAAAAAAAAAAAAAAAAAAAAAAAAAAAAAAAACCACGAAAATAAATAATTCTCTTTTAAAACTATGGAACAACTGGAGGGATTCTCAAGCTTCATTTTAGGGGTCAGCATAATGACCTGGGGAGTCGAGCTGTGGCATGACAAGGGGACTGTTTCAGCCGCTGAGCCACAGTGCACAGTGAACACTAGTTAGTTGTTCATCTACTATCTTTTTGCCTCCGGAAGGCCACATGCGTGGATCAACATCCTCTCCCACCCTGAGCCCTCAGCCCTGCTCCTGTCACAGCCAGGTGGAGCCCCTCCTCACTGGCCTCAAGTGGCTATAAATACAAGCTTTTAGACTGACAACTCATCCCTCTGTTATGCATTTAAACTGTTTCTTTCCTTTCTAAGGCTCCATTCTCTGCAATTCCTCTTCCTATCTCTCAGGCCAAACCTTCCTCCCATCTATTCTCTGCTCCGCTTTCTCCACCCGCTGCACCAAATATGCTGTCCAGGGTGTGGTCTTGGCCCCACTGCAGGTGCTCTGGTGCATCCCTGTGGCCTCCTCCCCTTCTGCTGACCCTCTTATCACTCACAAGTTTCCAACCTCAGCACCAACTGTCTCATGAGCTCCAGGCCCCTACGATCTCTCCATCTGCAAGTTCCACGGGCTCCACACTTAACAGATCCGTAAGGGTCCTCATCAGTCCCTGCCCCTCTTCACAATGCCCTTCCTCCTGCGGTTTTTCTCCTGCCACTGACCTCACCATCCTGGGAGTCGGCTCCCTCCTACATCACAACAGCCAACTGGCCACAGACACAGGCACACTTACCTCCTAAATGCACCATGTCCTCGCTGTCCTGATTGTCACTATCATCTGGGCTTTCAGAAAGCTTCCTCTTCTCCTTGGAAACAGTGAGGCCTCCACCTGAGCCATCTTCCCCAGCCTCCAAAAGCAGCAGTCTCCTGTTCCTGCAGCCTCCAGGGCCCCCTCATCGCCTGCAGTTTAGCCAACTGTTGGCCATGAAGCACCCATCACCTGGCTCTTCTCATTCACAGGAAACCACCACCCCCATCCCCTGATCATGAGGAGTGTGGCCATGAGGCCTTTGCACACACACATACCTGAACCTGAAATGACTCTACTGGTCTGAACACCTCCTCTTACTGGGAGGTAAAACTCAAATATCTCCACCTACTTGAAGCCTAACGTTACTTCCTTCCCAGTGGTGAAACGAAACAGTCCTTCCTTCCCGACATCCTGACATCTTTCACAATTTGCAAACCTTTCCCTCCAGGGTCTGCCCCTTGAATTATCCCGAACACGGTGCCTGGCTTTTGGAACACACTGCACAAGCACGAGACAGACCAGGAGAAGGAGAGACTTGAGGGAGAACATCAGAAAGGAGGCCACTGTGACAGTCTAGGCAAAGGCAGCGAGGGCCTGCGTCAGGATGACAGAAATGACGGGAACAACAACGAATCCAACGTGAATAATTTCCCACAACACTCGTCTAAAAGCTCAACATCATTTGCCAAGCTCATTTAATACTCACAGCAGCTCGATGAAGCAGACACTCTTAGTTTCCTGATTTCCATTTTGGAGATGAAGGAAATAAGGCACAGAGAGCTGAAACAAATGATTCTGAGAACGGGAAGGAAGCTAAACGTGATACACTGCCAATGAAGATCTCCATGACTGGGCCAGTGTTGTAGTACATCAAGTTAAGCTGCTGCCTGAAAGGCCAGCGTCTTACATGAGTGCTAGCTCAAGTCCCGGCTGCTCCACTTCTGATCTGGCTCCCTGCTAATGCACCTGGGAAAGCAGTGGAAGATGGCCCAAGTGTTTGCTCTCCAGCCACCCACAAGGGAGACCCTGATGGAGTTCCAGGCTCCTGGCTTTGTCCTGGCCTAGCCCTGGATGTTGCAGCATTTTGGGAGGTAAACCAGCAGATGGAAGATCTCTCTCTCTCTCTCTCTCTTTTTCTTTCTCTCTCTCTCTCTCCACCCTTCTCTGTAACTCTTTCAAATACATCCTTAAAACAAAATCTCTCTAGAACCGATGCCTGCTCAGATGGTCCAGAGATGAGAGGAATGCATCAGAGACAAAGCTGGGTGACAGCAAGGTGGCCCAGGCCATCACTGAGCAAACAAAGGCAAGGAAGAGGGGTGGCGCCCACTCAGGTTAATTCTGACTACTCTGGGGGAACAGGGTTGTATGGTGTGAGACAGAATGAGTTCTACTTGAAGTTTGTTTGAGGACCCCCAGGACATCCCAGCATGGTCTGCCTCACTCTTCCCCAAAACCCTCAGAAGCACAACACCTCCCCTTTACAGGCCAGAGCACCAAGGTGCGGAAACACTAAAGATGTGCAGGTTAAAATCCAAAGTAGCAAAGTGGCAAAGTCAAGATTTGAATTCACATCTGTCAGACTCAAATTTTGCTCCATCCAAGAAGCCCATAGTTCCCAAATCTGACGAATCTATAGCCACTCCGTGGGGAATTTTTTTAAAAATACATATTGCTAGGCCATGCCCAGAACTACTAAATCTAATGCGATCCACAGGTGTTGGAAACCGTGTGGAGTCAACCCCACATGTGGTTGTGGTGACAGGCAGCCTTGCAAGCTGCTTCCAGGCCCGTGGGCCTCACCACCGCAGGAAATATCGGCCCGAGCACCTGAAGAGAGCACAGAGCGGGAGAACGAGGTCTTAGGAACAATTTGCTTAGAAAGACACTGAAACTCGCAGATGTCACCGAGCTCACCAAGGGTAGGGCACAGATGACAACAAGCCGGTCCAGACAGACCTGGGTGGGAAAAGCCCCAGGTGAAAAGGGGCATCAACCTGCACAAGATCCTGCCAAGGAGGAAGAAGAGGGGTGGGCCCCAAGCCCATCAGCTGTCATCTCCACGGAGCACGGCAGCACCGTGCTTGATCAGCTGAGAAGACGCTGTGTTCAGTGTCCGGTTTTAGGGTTTTCTCTTTTTTATGATTTATTTTTATTTGAAAGCCAGAGTGACAAAGAAGGAGACAGAACTTCCATGCACCGGTTCACTCCCCAAATGTCCACAATGGCCAGGGTCGGGCCAGGTCGAAGCCAGAAGCCTGGAACTCAACACAGGTCTCCCATGCAGGTGGAGGGCCATCTTCCGCTGCTTTCCCAAGCGTACTGTCAGGGAGCCGGATCGAAAGTGCAGCTGCCAGGACTTGAACCAGTGCCTATATAGAATGCTGGCATTGCAGACGGAGGCTTAACCCACTGTGCCACAACAACGGCCAGTTTTAGAGACTTTCTACTGCCCCAGACTATTACCTCTTCTCATGCCACACAAGCGGTGCAGTCACTGCCCCAAGAAGATGCAACACTGTGAAACACAGAGAATGAAGAGTCAGAGCTCAGTTTTATTGAGGTGTCCTTTATGTTCCCGGAGAGCCCCCCATTGCAAGTATGCCATTCAGTGATTTTAAGGAAACTACGTGACCACCACCAGCCTCTATTTGCAGGACACCTCTTTCTCCGTAGTGTGACAGAAACAATCACCAGCCTCCAGCAGCGCTTGCGCCAGAAACTTCCACTCCAGCTCCATAGCAAGTTCAGAGGACCCGCCCGTCTCCTGTTGGGCCCTTCACCTCCTGGGAAGGGTTAACAGGTCTTGGCCAGCCCAAGACTTCTCTAGCAAACAGCACCCCAAGTGGCCCTGCTAATCCTCCTGGGGAGGGTGGGGTGAGAGGGCTGTTATGGGGCCATTTCCAGGGCCTAAGGGAAGCCAAACCTCTCTGCCCACTTTCACCACAGCCCAGGCCAGGAGTAGCCCAGAGCCCCACTGGCGCAGGAACAAGACATGGAATCTATTTGTAACCAGCTCCCTGTTTAGAAGTTGTAGATTAAGTGTTAAGCTGCAGGGGGATTTGGGGAGGCAGGCGGGCACGCGGAAAAGACATAGAACCAGTGGGAGGAGCTCCTGCATTGGGAAGACTCTTTTGCTTGTATTTACTTGACCCAGTAAAGATTTCTGGCCTGTTAAGAGACAAGGTCACACCCCGAGATGGCTGCATGGACTGCAGCTAGTGCTCTGCCCGCCAACTGCCCGTCATCACTCAGTGCTCACCGCCCAGCTCTGGAACCTTTGGAACCTGTCCCCAGCAGGTGGCCCCACACCCAGCCACAAGACACACCAGCCCTGCACACACTGCACACCTAACCGAACAGGGGTCTGCAGCAAATTGTAAAAATGGGGGAAACAGCAAGGAAGTTTAAAACACCCGTTGGATTTATTTGCCTAAAGGGTCCAAAAAAATGTCAAAGGTTACGAGACGAAGAATTCATCCACAATAGCACCAGCAGCCAGCAGTCGTGGGAAAGAGAATCCTCTGATATTCCTGCTTCCCTTGGAAACATCCTCACCCGACGGTCCGAGCTCACTAATTAAGAGGAGGGTGCTGACAACAGGGGAAAGGTGGTGGCTTTGGTGACCAAACAGACTTCATGGAAATCACATGAAAAGTAATGGTGTGTCTGCAGGGGAGGGGGAGAGAGAGACAGGATTTTCCTACGCGCCTGTGGCCCAGGCATCCCAGAGTGCCCTAGTTTTGCCAAGTGCATTCCAGAGCTCTTTTCCTCACATGCCCAGACGGAACGAAGGCCTTTGTAATGACTTCACGCTCGGCCAAAAGTAAACACACTCTCCACTTTTTCCATGGACAAATCCTAACCCCAAATTGCCAGTGCTGGCCTCGCAACAGGCCAAATGGAAAGCCGCCTTTCCCAAAAAAATAAAGCCTTTTTAACTCAATAATGCATCCTGGCTGCAAAAGCAAACTTTGCTAAACGCTTCCTAGAAGTTATTTATCACAAAGCCAGGCTGCAGATCACCTGAGCAAACTCCACCATCGGAACAAAGGCGCTGAAAACAAAAGCAACAACTGCTCCCGGAATAAAGGCTCGTTCCCGCAAACACCTGTGCTTGCAACTTGGGCAGCACAGTTTCAACACAGGATTTGATTCTGAACACATACACACACACACACACACACATACACACACATACATATGCACCCAGGGCTCACCACCACCAAACAAGAAGGTTCTTTCTGAAAACAGTCCATAACAAGACATGTGCCGGTTGGAATACACAGCACTCAGGTCTGAGCTGCGCAGTGCCTCTCATCCCTCTTCCACACTCCAGCTCACATCCATGCGATCCAAGCTCTGTTCTCCATCGAGTTAAGAGCAGACGCAGGAGGACGGTGCACTTACCAGGTTGGAATTGGTGGCATTGGAGTCATCTTCTGGAAAGGGAATATAGATTGCTAAGGCCACACAATTGGCAAAAATAGTCAGTAAAATAATTATTTCAAATGGTCTGAGGAAGGGAGTTAAGGAATGCTGCCGAAAACACAAGTGAAACAAACATGCATCTATATGTTCTTTAGAAACGAATAGAAAGTTCAGAAGAATTTTGTTTAAACAACACATTCCAAGCCCCTTGTATTCTGAAAAGAAACATATGCCTTTTTAAGTGCTTCGAGTGGGTCCCCGCCAAAATTTTTCCTAATATGTCAAAAGCAGTGGAGGCCAGTCGCGTGCCAGAGTAAACACAGAGTTCTAAAAACTTTTTTCTCCATTCTTTTATTTATTTAGATTGCATTTGCCTTCATTTTCCCTCGTGTGTATTTGGGGTGGCTTTTAAAGAGCAGCGCCTGCCCCAGGCAGGACTCCCCGGCACCCCACGCAACCCGTTCCCTCGCAGCTGATGAGCTGTCGGCAGGGAACCCAAACACTCCTGCAGTGGGAGAGCCAGACTTTAGGACAGAAAAACTTTTCAAATTCTTCATTAACATTTGAAGACTTTATTTTTAATCTCTGAAAGCAAAATTAAGATGTTTGGTCGGCGTATGTTTTCACTTTCCGGAATTCTCCCTCATTCTCTGACAGCTTCCAGAGAAACTGAAGCCCAGCCAGGGGCTGGGGACCCCCAGAGCAAGGCAGGATGCTCACGGTATGTCTAGGCAAGGGTCGGCACAGCACAGAACATGTAAAACCCCTGCCTTCCGTGGACAAGGCCTCCACAGCAGGCCCGCTTGACACTTCCACAGGCTTGTGCTGGGCTCTGGAGGGACACCCTGACCTTGACACACAGCGGCAACGCACTCTGAGGATCCCGCGTCCAGACTTCTTGACCACAATATGGGGCAGGCTGCACTTGGATAAAGATGAGCTAATGCAACATCCCTACCAACAAAGCCCACCCACACCCACAACAGAAGGCCAGGAAGGGGAAACTTCATAGGAAGCTCTACCCCATGGCCAAGGCTCCCAGCCTACTTCCTAGACAGAAAGAGGAAGAGAAGGAGGGATGAGACCAACTCAATTTTCCCAGAGAAACCCGGACTCACAGAGGTAAGGAATTCTGAAGCAGGAAGAGGCCTTAGAGACCGTCTGGTCCAAACTTCAGAGGCCGAGAGAGCCTGAGTGACCTGCTGGGACTAAAACCCAGACTTCTCGACTGCCCAACCCAGTGTTCAGTCACAAGCCATCGATGGCCATTGAGGCCGGGTCCACAGGCAACCCAAGGCCAGTGTCACCGAATTCTGGACCTGGAAAGAATCTAAGTGACTGATTCCCCCTGAGCCATGGGCACAACTTGGCACACAGGGGCCTGCCCAACCTCCCCACTTTATACACATAGAAAATAAAACAGCCTGTCCAAGATCCCAAGCTGGCAAGGAGGACAGCCAAGACCAGAGCCACTGGGAGCAGCAGCTGTATCACAGCATCCCAATGGAGCAAGCTGGTACCTCCAGCATCCATCCGGTTGCCTATCCAGGCCAACACAGAATCTGCCCAGTCCTACCTAGAACCACTTCATACCACAGTGCACAGGGACTTTGGATTCAGGAGCACATGGATTTGAAACCCAGCTCTGTCGCTTGCCAGCTGTGTGATTTAGGGCCACTTCCCTGGCTTCTCTGAGCCTCACTGCCATTCTCTCTGGTGTACCTGACCCAAAGGGCCACCAGCTCTCCTATTCCACGATCGTGCCTTGAGCAGCTGTGAAACAGCCTGATGGGGCAGGGCTGACCAAGCCAAGCCACTCACCCTGTCTCCGGGGACCAAAACCATGTCTGGCCACCCAGGACAGACTGGCCAGCTCTACAGGAGCTGCCTGTTGCAAACTGTTTAGAGTTGGGCTGGAATATTCTAACACTTCTTGGTCAACACAGACTCCTTTTGATAACCAGATCATCTTTTTTTACCTTTCAACCACCAGACAAGACCTTTAAATCTTTCTGTGGAAACCCATTAATGAAATGGAACACTCCTACCCTACCCTGGGAGACAGTCTGCCTAATGAAGTCTTATGATAGAAATGGCCAGCACTGAGCGGCAGCGTTCTAGTCCCATCTGTAACTGACCTGATGACTCAGAGTCTCCCTGTGAGGCTCCAGTCATCACTGGGGAAGGTCAGGGTGGACCTCCTTTCCAATCTCTGCAGCCCAGGACCCTGGGAGGTGAAGGGGCTTTGAATTCCACATTCAGATCTCACGCCTTCAAAGTCACTTCCTCTGGAGGACCCCCAGTACTGTTTGTATATACAAAGTGGGGCTACGGGTTTTCTTTCTTTTTTTCTCTTTCTCTTATCTTTCGCCTTCCTTTCTTCCTTCCTCCCTCCCTCTGTTCCTCTCTTCCTCCCTCCCTCCTCCCTCCCTCCCTTCCTTCCTTCCATTTACTTGAAAGACAGAGTGATAGAGATTGATCTTCCACCTGCTTGTTCACACCCCAAATGTTCACCACAGCCAGGAGAGCTAAACCAGGCCAAAGCCAGAAGCTTAGAACTCCATCCAAGTCTCCCAAGTAGGTGGCAGGGGCCCAACCACTTGAGCCATCATCCACTGTCTCCCAGGACACATTAACAGGAAGCTGAACTAGAAGTGGAGCAGCCAGGACTCAAACCAGTTACTCCACTTTGGGATGCAGGCATTCCAAGTGAGAGCTTAACCCACTGCACCACAATGCCCACCCCAGAGTCTGTTTTAAGCTCCAGACAAGTTTGGCTGGACATTATAATCACCTGGAGCATTTTTCAAGTGCATGAATAGGGACAGGTATTTAGCGTTTAAGATGCCTGCATCCCACACCGGGGGTAACTAGGTTCAATTCCAGGCTCCAGCTCCTGACTCTAGTTTCCTGCTAATGTGCACCCTGGGAAGCAGTGGTGATAGCTCAAGTGAGTTCCTGCCTCCTACATTAGGGCAACCAGACTGAGTTCCCAGCTCCTGGCTCTGGCCATGGCCCAGTCCCTACCGTTGTGGGCATTCGTGATGAAAACCAGGAAATGGGAGTTCACACGCTCTCTGTCTCTGTCTTGCCCCTCTGCCTCTCAAATAAAATATTTAAATGCTTGGGTAGAGTTCAGATGTCTGTAGTTTTTTTAAACTTTTCAAGTGATTCTAATGTGCAACCAAGACCAGGGATCCCAGGCCCTTGAGCCAAGAGCCAGAGTTGCCAACTATTACTCTCTTGCATCTCTTATGTTCCTTCACCCCAAGGAGAGGTGGTCATCAAACCACCCCAATGCCATGAGGGAAAGCAGGCTTTGACGAAGCACACAATGACCATGAACCCAGTCCTGTGAGTGGAGCCATGGAAAAGCTTGGCCATATGAGATGCTATTTCATAGCCTCATAGGTTCATTTTCTCAAATGTTGCTTATTATGTGAAAAAAAATTCCATGGGCCATTTGTTATATAAGCACATTCCTGGGCCCTGTACTGGGAGATTCTGATTCATCAAGTCTTGGGCAAGGGCCTAGAGCTCTGCATTTCAACAGTACCCCCAGGGACTCAGACACAGCAGTCTGAGAACCAGTTTATAAGCCGCTGCACTGTCAACATAGCCGCTGCCCAGTAAGCTCTGGAGGGAACGAGAGCACCCCTCCAAGCCCAGAGCACAAAGGATACTTCCACTCGACGATGCTTATGCACGCCCTCCGGATGGGGTTCTTCAGGGTGAGGCAGAGCAGGGCACGGGGCGGGCGAGTGGCAGTGGTGCTGCCCTGCTTCTTGGGCTTCCCATACTGCTGCCGCTTCCGCTGCGTGGAGCTGACGGTGGAGATAGTCGCGTTGCCAGCACTGCCCATCAGCTTGGCCTGCCGGGCCGCATCGATGGCTGCCTGCCAGGACAGGGCTGCCCCTGGGGTGGGGATGTGCTCAGGGGCGAGCCCCGCAGCTGCGTTGGCATTCATGTTGGCATGAGCTGGGCGTGGGCTCCCATAGTTGGAACCTGCAACAAGAGAGGAAAGACAACATGTTATAGGAGAGAAAAAAAGCACAAGTGACCCGTTTTGGATCCCAGACTCACCATATTTTTAAAATCTTATTTCAAGCTACTGCAGGAAGGTGAGGGATAGCAACTGGAAACACCAGGGTGAGATGCTGAGGACAGACAGCCAAGAAATCTCTTTACTATCCTACCTCTGCCGAGTTCTGGTCTCCCCCACCTCATCTTAGATGGACAAGAAACAAAATATGTGCATTAGAACATGCAGCAAGCTTGACAGCACGGTACTAGAGAGCAAAGAAGGGTGCAGAAAAAGAGAAAACACAATGCAATAACTGTACATTAAAACACATCTTTAGGGACCAGTGCCGTGGCATAGTGGGCTAAGCCTCCACCTGAAGTGCTGGCATCCCATATGGGTGCCAGTTTATGTCCCAACTGCTCCTGTTCCAATCCAGCTCTCTGCAATGGCCAGGGAAAGCAGTGCAAGATGGCCCAAGTGCTTGGGCCCCTGAACCCATGTGGGAGACCCAGAAGAAGCTCCTGGCTCCTGGCTTCAGTTTGGCTCAGCACCAGCTGTTGAGAACATTTGGAGGGTGAACCAGTGGATGGAAGACCTCTCTTTCTCTTTCTGTCTGTAACTCTACCTCTCAGATAAATAAATAAATCTTTAAAAGAAACACATCTTTATTATTATAAGAAAACACACAAATAAGAGAGCCTTCACTAAACAGAATATTATGGTTGTTTTAAGAAAACTGAGGAAGAAAAGAATAAGGCATGAGGATAAGAAGGAATAGGAATGAATGAATGTGAAAGGTCACTATATGAATCAATGATGACAAATGTCCAATGAATTGAAGGGTGTCATTCACTCTACTCTCCACACCTGAGTTCCAAAAATCTAAAAACAATAAAATAGGGGTTTAGCCTAAAGCAAGGTCCCATCTAGGTAGCTTACACCCATGTGGGCAATAAGTGTTGGTTGGGTAGGAGTGAGCAGGGAAGCTGGGATGGTTTTTGATCATGTCAGCAAACCCTCTGACATCTGAGATCCCTCTCAAAAGGAATGAAGAGCAAGGCCCCCTGCTCTTGAAATGAGGTGGGGCACTAGCAACTGTTCTGTCCAATAAAATAGAACAGAAGTGACACTGTGTGACTTCTAAAGCTAGGTCAAAGGAAAGAAATCTTACATCTACCTGACTCTCTTGGGACGGTGACTGGCAGAAGCTAGCCATCATGCATGGCAGCCTGGGTTGTCCTTAGCAGGGGTAGCTCTGCTGCTCTGGCTCAATGGCACCAAAGCCTTCAACACTGTCCCTCAGACACAACAGGTGCTCAACACATATTTCTCAGTGTGGCCAGTGCCTCACCCTAGAATCCATAAAGTTTGCAAGGTGATCAGTTCAGCCTGATCAGAACATCTGCATGACCTTGAGACTTGGTCCTGCAAGTCAGCTGGTGGTGTACAGTCAGGTCAAGAAAAGCCGCAGAGCATGAGGAACCACTGTGGGCAAAGAGCTTGGCTTCTAGATGCCAATTCAGTTGCTTGGGAGCCTGTGGCAAGCAGCCAGCCCAGCTGTATACACATCACTTCCACGCCCACCCACAATGACCTTCTCTGCTCAATATACCCAGGCTCCTTCCAGGGAAACTGCTGGTCCCAGAACAAACCAAGCTGTTGGGCTTCTTCCCCTTCCCAATCTGCAACTCCCTAATACACAGATGAACCCTTGGTGACTCCCCCAGCTGCCTCCCAATGTTTATCTTGGGCCTCCAAGATAACGCTGTTCTCGGCATGACCTGCTTTCCAGAACCTATCACTGCCACCAACACCACCCCACAGGAAAAGCACATGACAGGAAAAGAGCATTCTCGCCCAGAGACACAGTCCGTCCAGAGACAGATCTCTAATATCTCCACTGGATTCTGTACCCAGCCCTGCCTGAAATTACCCTCATGTGAGCCATGCACAAGTGAGACAGGTGTGGCTCTCAGCCTGGCCTCCACAGGGCTGGACTTAAAGGCTCAGCTTAGCCTCCCCTTCCAAACATTGTTTTCCAACCCACTAGAATGATTAAGTTCTTCAGAAACTTAGCTTAAGCGCCTTTGAATTGGGTCTCTGTCCTCAAAACAAACAAACAAACAAAAAAAAAAAAAAAGACCTGGCCTGTGCCTGCTCTGCATTTAAAGCCTGCACCTGGCTGGGCTGTCCTTTCTGCCATACTTCTAAGACTGCTGTCCCAGTCTCACTAATTTTCAACTCGTAGGCCGATGGATTGACCTGGTTGTCCAAAATGCTATACTTCAAGAAGACAGTCTATCACGGTATTGGCAATGGCCACCATGGACCCAGAGGTCAGGGGCTGGTAAATACATGGATGCCATGTTCTGCACACATCATGTCTGCTTTACTGCCAGCTGACCAACTGCCTTGTACACTGCTGTCATCTGGTCCCTGTAGAAACAGAGCCCCACCCCAACCTCCAGGGCCTGGAAAATTGCTTCTTTGCTCCCCCAGTTCAAGCTCTATTCTCAACGTGGCATGACCTCTACCTCACTGTATATTCCCATCACCCTCCTCCTTTTCCCAGTCCCAGCTGCTCTGGGCAGCTACCAAACCCCCAGTGGTACAGTGTGTTAACCAGAACAGCAGGCTCCTGGAGCAGTTGACTCTTCCTAAGATGAGAAATCTGGGCTTTTACGTAGCCTGTCACTGGCCCCCCTGCACCCACTGTGTGCATCCCAAGCATAAAACCAGGAAGACCCCATCAAGGTAGCCCAAACGAAAAAACCAGGAGGGTGGATGTGAATTAATCAAGGCACCTGAAGCACAAGCGCTGCTTTCGTAGCCAGGGAGCGCGAGGAGCCCCACTTCTCACACAAGAAAACAAAGGAGTGCATGACTCATTAAAGGTCACCAAGTGAGACAATGGAAGATTTCTGCAGCAAGCACAGGCCCCACAGTCAACTGCCAGACTATACTCCCGCCTCTTCACATCTCACACACACGCACATGTTCCACATGCACGCACACGTGTGTGCTCACAGGCAGGGCGATGCAGCAAGCACACACTGCCACTGGGTTTGACAGGCCTTGAGAGGGACAGGGCTGCATTTCTGACCCCAAGAACATCCTCCCTATTTACTCTGATCTTCAGGTAACGGCATCTGCCGAGCTGATGGCCCCAGTACTAACACACAAGACCCACCCTGGGGTAAAGCAAAGCAAAGAGCATCCCCGTTTCTATGTGCTGCACTGAGGTGGCCCAGTCCAAAGTGGCCCAATCTCCAGTCTTACTCAGTTCACCAGAGAAAGCAGGAGCTCTCACCCTGCTCCGTTTATCTGTGGTCTGTAATTTTTCCTTCCTAGACTCTCTGGCATTGACAGAATGTAATAGAATCTATTTTAGTTCTAGGACGAATGTCTGCCCTTGGCTCCCATACATAAATACAGCCATAGTCCCCTGCAGTCAGTCTTCCAGCCCCCAGACCCTGCTCAGGACAGGCCCTCAACCCCTCACACCTCCCCTGGGCTCCCTCTCTCACTCAAACTCTACTCTCTGTCCTCACCCCACGCACATGTCCTCAATCTCCCTCTCTCAGATCGGCCACCAATTCCAAAAACCCACATAGGGTTTCCAAAACCAACTTGGTCAGAGGGCAGCAGGGGTCCTGAGAACACACACATATTCCAGCAAGGCTGGGCAGGAGGGGTGTGTCCTGTTACCTGAAGCATAGGCAAAGGTGTCCAGAGAGCAAGATGCCATCTATCCCCACAGAGCCAAGGCGTTGCGAAAAGCAGGCCTGAGTAGGCCAACGCCTGAGTGTTGCACCCCGCCCCCACTCCACAGGAGACTTTATTTTGTTGTGAGCCTTTCCCAGAACCCAAGGACCTCTCTGGAGCACACCATCTGGAAAAAGCACATGTGGAAAGGCCCGTGGGGAACCTATGGGGACAGTCAGCCTCACCCTAGCCAGAGGACAGGAAAACAGCCTGCAACGTTTGGGTCCTGGCAGCTCTAGGTGTTGCTACATGACTGAGGGCACTGCCACAGTAAACTGGGGGCCAAGGGCAGGTGAGACAGGTGTGGTTCTTAGGCTGGCCTCCACTAGGACTGCGCTTAAGCCCAGCACAGCCTCCTGTTCTTCAAGTCATTTCCCCCCTCCCATGGTGATGTTCCCCACTCAGACCTGTGGGTCCACGAATATCTTCCTCTCACCCCCAAAAAGATGGGAAAAATCTCTAAGAATTGCAGATATGGAAAGCTGCAGCTCGGCCGGCGCCGCGACTCAATGGGCTAATCCTCCACCTTGCGGCGGCGGCACAACAGGTTTTAGTCCCGGTCGGGGCGCCAGATTCTGTCCCGGTTGCCCCTCTTCCAGGCCAGCTTTCTGCTGTGGCCCGGGAGTGCAGTGGAGGATGGTCCAAGTGCTTGGGCCCTGCACCGCATGGGAGACCAGGATAAGCAGCTGGCTCGTGGCTTTGGATCATTGGAGGGTGAACCAATGGCAAAAGGAAGACCTTTCTCTCTGTCTCTCTCTCTCACTGTCCACTCTGCCTGTCAAAAAAAAAAAAAAAAAAAAAAAGAAGAAGAAGAAGAAGAAAAGAAAAGAAAGAAAGAAAGAAAGCTGCAGCTCTGGCTCAATGGTTCAGAAGCCAGGATAATACCATGAAGGTAGGGAAGGCAGTAATGTGTCCCCAATAGCTTTGTTAGCACAAAATCACCACCCAATGCAAAGAGACCAATTTTCAAATTATAAAACTGATTCAAAGCTCTGTCTTTTGGCTGCCAGCTGAAAAAATGCCACCCATTTACGTCTGTTCTGGCTCCTGCCTTACTTGGCTATTTCCACTGATGCTCTTGTCCCTGAACGAGCCCCAGAGCAGCAGCTTAGCAGATCAGGCCACATACAGACAGGCAGGGGCCCCACAATGGCAAGCTCTTCCCTGCGCATAAGAAAATGACTCCCATTTGTCAAATGGCCCAGCTCCCCTGAAGATAGGCCCAGCCCCCTCCTCCTGCACACAGGTGCTGCTGCTCTCAAGGCCAGGACAAGCGGAAGCCCGCAGCACAGCCTGACAGCCCCATGTCATCCCACTGTGCAAAGGCCCAAGCAAGTCAGCAGATGGCACTTTATGCTTCCTTCTTGGTATCCCACACTAGGAAGGTTTAATGCTGGGGACCTGGAAGGTTTTCCTTAAGAAAACAATTGGTGTTTTTTCTTTAATCCAGCCCTATCCATGCACCTGACTCAGGGCCACGTCCCAGAAAACACTCCGCATCTATCTGCTATTATGATTAGAATGAAAATGATGCCATGAGAAAGATGATGGTGACTACAGGTAAACATCAGGAAGAAGGCTGCTGGAGTCAGGCCATCTGTGCCCCAAAAAATGGGCTCATTCTCAAGCCATCAGGCTCTTCCAGGCTGTGGCAGTGGAAAGAGACTGTGAACAGTGCTTTCCATCTCCCATGTCACGTGCCACTCCAGGCCACCATCTTTTTTTTTTTTTTTTTTTTTAGTCTGGACATGCTGCAGCAGCCCCTCCTGACATTTCTCTCCCTTCCACTCTTGCCCATCCCCAGTCTAATCTCCTCGCAGCAACCAAGTGACCTTTTAGAAATATGAATCTAAAACCAGGCTCTGCCATTCCCCTAGCTAAATCAATCCCCTCAAAATCCAAACTCTGCCATGGCCTAGGAAGCCTGCACAGGCTGAACCCACTTCTCTGAGCATATGTCTCTCCCCTCAACCTGCTCCAATGCATTCCTGACACACTGGTCTCTTTTCATGCCTACACGTGTTCAGTTCTCGTCTGCCACAGCGTCCTTGCATATACTTAGAATGTTCTGCCTGGGGAAGGTGTTGTGATGTCATGCTTGCATCCCCAATCAGAGCACTGGATCAAGTCCCTGCTCCTTGGTTTCTAATCCAGCTTCCTGCTAATGCAAGAAGGGAGGCAGCAGATGACTGCTCAAGTCCTAGAGCCCCTGCTGCCCACATGGGAGTCCCAGATGGAGTTCCTGGGTCCTGATTCCCCCTGGCCTGCCTCCGGCTCTTGTGTCCATATTGGGGGTAAATCAATAGATGGCAGAGTTCTCTCTGTGTCTCTCTGTGCTGCTCTAACTTTCAAGTACATGAAAATAATTTATTTTTTTTTAATTTTGAAAAATAACATTCTTCCCTCTGCTCTTTGTGGGATTTCCTTTTACAGTTCAGTTTAGGGCTTAAATGATTCATTCTTAAAACCCCCAATCTGAACAAGCAGAATTCAAATACCAGATGCCAGTGTGCTCCCCACCTCCCTGCCTCCATGCCACCCCAAATAAAGATGCCCAACCCCTGGCACTATAAAGGGATCCCAAGCCAGCCATGTGTGGTGGGGCCACTGACCATTTCAACAGTGTAGCCCCCTGCTGTAGCCTAGGACCTTGCACCGTGCACAGAGGCAGCTCAGGCCTCATGAATGGCCTTCACGTACAGAGATACCCGGAGTGACTTACAGAGACCAAGAAGCAGCAGTCACACCAAAAAGGAGAGAGCTGAGAATGAATTTCCTCTTCAATTCCTGACAACTTCAAGGAGATGTAGTGACAAGGGGTCTGCTTTTCCTTTAAGAGTGCAATTACTGACCTCAAACAGGAACCATCTTTTTTCTGCCCATTAATGGCCCAAAGACTGGAAAGCAGGAGGCCATGCATCTCCCCTTGTCTGTTTGCTTTACCCATGTAGCTGGAAAATGCAAACAGAGAGAAGACTGTCTCTCGGTCCTAGTAGATAAGCTGAGGCCCTGTCCATCCCCAGCCCAGTGGTGCTCAGTCAGCAGCTGGACTTCACGTGGCAGGTGTGAGACGGGTCGACTGTATGGCTCTGCCGCTCTTTCAGCCTCCCTCCACTGTGTCCTCCTGGACTGCAGGGCTGGGAGAGCTGAGAACAACTCCCAGCCTACCTCATGGCTGGAATTCCTGATGCAACTTTGGGACTGGCTGATGGAGAACTGAACTGAAACTAAGCCAGGGGAGGAGGGTGTCTAACTCATAAGTATAGAGCTGGCAAGGGCCTGCCAATCTCTTCCTGATCCCTGGATCACGGATAAGGGAGTGTGATCCTGGAGCCAGCTCTTGGCACAGTGGCTTCTAGATTCTACTACCTCCTAATTGTATGAGAGCCACAGTTCCCATGGCAGATCTGTTCTGTGGTATTTTTCTGGAAGTCATTCCTACAGACCCAACATACAACCTCTTTTCCCATCCCTTCCAATGATTTTATAAGCCCTTACTCTCCTGTAAGGGTCTTACCTCTTCAAATGGCTACAACAGCTCTTGTTATAGGTCTGGACCTTGAGAGAGTCATACCAGTCTGAAGCACTGCCACCCAACACGAAGAAAAGACATTGTCATTTAAGGCAGTCCAATTAAGTAATCAAAAAACCTAAGTGGCTGCTGAGCACTTGAAATGTAGCTGGTACAACTGTGGGAGCATATTCTAAATTTTATATAATTTAAACTCATTTATATTTAAACAGCGACACATGGCTACAGGCTGCCACATTAGACAAGACAGGTGTATGTAGAGAAGAAATCACAATGGGACAAGCATGGTAAGATATCAGCGTATCTGATCCCAATTGCGAAAAAAAATTTTAACAAGAAACCAAGAACTGATGCAAAGGGTTTGCTGATCAGGAAACAATCAAGCTATACAAAAAGACTTATTTTCAAGGAGGTGTAAGAATTCTAGGTTCCAACAAGCAACACAGAAACCAAAAGTCCTTTCTCAGGGGCTAACACTCTTAACAAATGAAACTAACCAGCCGAAGTGATGAGGAGACCGAGGATGCCCCTTGGGACACGGAAGACCTCCTACCAGAATGCTATGGAGGACAGCAGTCTTCTGAGTGTGTCCACCAGCGGGCTGAACATTTCCTCACTCTCTGCCTTCCCTTCCCTCACCTGCTACAGACACTGGTCACAAGAGATGGGGAGGCCCAGAAGAGGGCCTATGACCACAGTAATCAAACCTGCTTCAAAACAAAGACATGGGAGCCAGTGCTGTGGCGTAGTGGGTAAAGCTGCTGCCTCCAGTGCCAGCATCCCATATGGGCACTGGTTGAAGTCTCAGCTGCTCCACTTCCGATCCAGCTCTCTGCCTTGGCCTGGGAAAGCAGTTGAAGATGGCCCAAGTCCGTGGGTCCCTGCACCCACATGGGAGACCAGGGGGAGGCTCCTGGCTCCTGGCTTCAGATGGGTGCAGCTCCGCTGTTGCAGCCAGTTGGGAAGTGGAACCAGCAAATGGAAGACCTCTCTCCCTCTCCCTCTCCCTCTCCCTTTCCTTCTCCCTCTCCTTCTTCCTCTCCTTCTCTTTCTGTGTAACTCTTTCAAATAAATAAATAAAAATCTTTTAAAAAATAACAAAACAAAGACATGATGTGGGACCTAGGACATATGTGGCTATCTCCATAGATCAGTTGTTCAGGCACTGCCTGAAACAAAACTACCTCTTTTCTTTCTTTATTCTTCTTTTTACTGGTGATGCAGAGACACAGAGAGTGCTCCCATCTGCTGGTCTACTCACCAAATGCCCATAATGACCAGCACTGGGCTGGACCAAAGGTGGGAGCCAAGAACTCAATCCAGGTCTCCCAAGTGGTGGCAGGAACCCAACTATTTAAGCCATCACCACTGCAGGAGGAAGCTGGGGTCAGGAATCAGAACCAAGTATCGAACTCAGACGTATCAACATAGGACCCTGGTATCTCAATCAGTATCTTAACCACCAAGCTAAATACCCTCTTTTCTGTTCTACATCCTCCTGATGAGTTGGGAAGAGGCAGGAAGGAAGGCAGAGAACCTAGAGTACTGCAGAGGCCCAAATCAACTGAAAAAGTGGCAAAGCTACTGGCATTCACACCTTCTAACGATCCAGCAAACTAAACCTCTTCGCTTTTATTTACAGTGCAGCTACAGTTGAAAGCAGGAGAAAAGAGGGAAAGAAATCCTAGTAGGGAATCCCACTGGCAGGAAACCACCTCAGATGACCACAAGGCCAACATCACCTTGGCTAGGAAAGCTACATCATGATGCCATTTCCCCCATGGTCCTCAGGGGTTCTCCTGTTGACATCACAGAGCACAAGGAAGAAAAACAGAGAAGAAACAGCCACTACCCTCACCCGAGATAATAAACTGTGATACCCACAGCCTGCTTCTCCCACTTATTTCCACACATGGAAAGGAGTGGCCTCTCGCCCTCTTGTATCTGCACCACCTGATGACAGCAAACTTAAATTGCAGGCCTGCACTGGAGACATATTCAAGTTTAGGGCAAGTCAGTGTTTTAGCCTTTTAACTGCTGGGCCTGCGCAGGCTTTGTAGTGAAAGCATAGGGGTCCGGTCCTGGCTGAGGGCAGATACCCAGCCAGAGAAACAGGAATGCCTCCAGGCCGCCGAAGTCTGGGGAACAGGCCAGGGGTGCAGAAATCCAGGAAAGGGCACCACTGTGGCCTGACAGGACACCGACAGACTCAAAGGCTTGAGTCCTTCTCTTATCTCCCAAGAATTCACAAACTTTGTGACCTCAGAAATCCTAATACAGTGCTTGTCAGGAGGTGCTCAAAACAAACTTGCTGCGTGGAAGTTTTTTACAGAACTCTTATTTAGCCTTCAGTGGCTCTCGTGCAGGTGTTTCCACGGATGGTGCAGTTCCAGTATTTAAATTACTATGCCTACCACATGTTATGTTTGTCTCCTATTACGTGTTAAGTGAATATTTATTTCACCAGAAGGGAAGTCCCAGGAAGCAGGACTCCTGTCTATTTTACTCACCGCTCAATTCCCCACAGTCCAGAACAGCCTGGAGTGTGATATGGAGGCAATAGCAATGCACTGAATGAGCAATGACGAGTGAGTATCTCAAAATGTAACTGTCCCCAGACTCTTTCCCAGCAATATTAATTACCTAGCCCTCTGGCCCCATTTGGGGACTTGGCTGCTGTGGCCCATTTTCTGGCAGAGACATGGTGTGAGTGCACCTTTCTCAGGTAGCAGAACCAGAACCAGGGAGGCAGTGCCATCTTGCGAAACCACAGTGTTAGTATACACAGCAGCCCCAGCCTCCTTTCTTGAGGAGAGGAGAGGACAGGGGACGAGCAGGCTGCTGCAGCTGAAACTCGCCCTGCACCTGCACCGTCGCACACTGAGGCAGGCAGGCACCTTTGGGGACCAGCAGTAACTGCTCTAGCTCCAGTTCTTGCCTCTGAAAGCCCAGCCACACAGCCGCAGGGATGACTCAGGGAACGGCACTGGCTCCCAAGAGACCCAGACGCTTGGGGTGCTTCTGTTCTCTCCCATTTAGAGCACCGAGCTGCAGCTGCGACCCCTCGAGCCCCTGTGGGAATGGGAGGCTGAGCACCTGCACGCTGCCCAGTGCCTCTTCACCAGAGGGAAGTGTGAGCTGCCAGTCCCCAGTACCCATACTGAGAGGTAAGCAGCTGCAACCCATGACCACCCTTCTCGGGAGCTTAAAGGACTAGTCCCAAACTCCAGCGAGCAATGGACCTGGACACCCACCACGGCAAGAACTGCCAAGCTAGAGATAACCTAAAAGCCCATCTTGGGGGACCGGCGAGATAACTCAGTGCACAGCCATTGGACAGAACCTTAGAAAATCACAAAAATGAGATTGAGGAAAAACTTAAAGAACACAGATAAGCCACTGTCAGCATAACATGAAGCAAGAGAAACAAGGTTCGAAAAAGTATATACAGTAGGACCCCAAGTTCATAAAAGAAGTATTTTCCATAGAGGACTAGAGGGAAACGCATTAAAAGATGACCGGGGGTTATCTCCCGGTGACAAGTGATATTTATTGGCAGAGGTCTAGCACTTAGGGGTAAGGACGTGGAAACCATACAGACCGGCTCCACATGCTGGCTCAGCCAGTAGCAGCTGCGTGACTGGGACAACAAATTCTCTGAACCAGAGGCTCCTCATCTGAAAAGGGGGTCACAGTGCCCACCGTGCAGCACTGTGGTAGCGACCCAATGAGTCAGCAGATGCAAACTCTCCCAAGAGGGCCGGGCAGTGACAGACTTTGCTTTTATTAGTACATATTCCAAATTCTGCCATAATATCTAATTCTTTGATAGTCGGAAAGAAAAAGGCTGTGGTTGAGTTTCGTTGTGCCAGATTCTCACCCATCTGGAGATGGTCAAATTCTGGGAGGGGGCACACGGACCCCACCTGGCAAACCAGCTGCCCAGCCTCCTGATCCACACGCAGTGGGCTAATGCGAGCATCTGCCTGCAGCCACAGAGAAGAAAACAGTGCCGTGAACACTCAGTTTGCACCTCCGAGATGCCCTCTGCTGATCCCAGCCTCAGCTCTGGGCCAAGGGCAATTTGGAGCCCTCTGTTCCCAGCTGGGACTCTTTGTTAACACAAGGATCTAGGTTTGGGGTTGATTCGAAAATCAGCTGAGAATCACAGGCAAGATCTTTTGCTATTTGTTTCAACTTAGTGTTTTGTTTTTTGTTTTTTTGTTTTGTTTTGTTTTGACAGGCAGAGTTAGACAGTGAGAGAGAGAGACAGAGAGAAAGGTCTTCCTTTTCCATTGGTTCACCCTCCAACGGCCGCTGTGGCCGGCACACCGCGCTGATCCGAAGGCAGGAGCCAGGTGCTTCTCCTGGTATCCCATGGGGTGCAGGGCCCAAGCACTTGGGCCATCTTCAACTGCCCTCCCGGGCCATAGCAGAGAGCTAGACTGGAAGAGGAGCAACAGGGACAGAATCTGGCGCCCCGACCGAGACCAGAACCTGGGGTGCCGGCGCCACAGGCGGAGGATTAGCCTAGTGAGCCGCGGCACCAGCGCTGGCCTCAACTTAGTTTTAAAATCCACTTCTGGGGCCGGCGCTGTGGCGCAGCGGGTTAACACCCTGGCCTTAAGCGCTGGCATCCCATATGGGCACTGGTTCGAGACCCAGCTGCTCCACTTCCAAGCCAGCTCTCTGCTATAGCCTGGGAAAGCAGTGGAGGATGGCCCCAGTCCTTGGGCCCTTGCACCCACATGGGAAACCCAGGAGAAAGCTCCTAGCTCCCGGCTCCTGACTTCAGATCAGCTCAGCTCTGGCCATTGCAGCCATCTGGGGAGCAAATCAACAGATGAAAGACTTCTCTCTGCCACTGCCTCTCTGTAATCTGCCTGTCAAACAAATAAATTTAAAAAAAAAAAAAAAGCCATTCCCTTTTATAGCCACTTGCCACCAACAAGTATGAGCAGAGCCATGCACTTTCAGGGAAAGACCCCAGGACTCCAAGTCAGGCTCCAGGTCTGAGATTTGCCATCCAAAAAAGCACAAGCCCTAGAAGGACTCAGAGCAGAAGCAGACAACACAGGGGGTGAGTGGTTTTCCCCAAGTCCCACAGCTAGCCGGGTCCAGAGCGCAGGTACCTGACTCCAGCGACCAACCCTCACACCACCAGCAGTACTGCCCAGGACCAGGCGACAGGCATTTCTCTGGGCCTCAATGTACTCATGTGTAAACCAGAGCTCATGACATCCTAGCACACTCCTCGCAGGACAATCACAAAGCCTCCAGGAGAGTACATCTATGAAGTATTATTTAATATGAATCATTCCGCAGATCCCACACAAAAAGCCTCAGGGCACCAAAGAAGAATACCTCATCTCAATGAAGTGAAATAAAACATGAAAGCTGTTTCATTAAGAAAACAAACAACTTTCTCCCGGGAGCACATCATCCTGTTAAGCAACCACCTCTTAAAAACTGCTATATTCCTTACACAAACATTCAGGGGTCAGCTGATGAGGAGAAAGTCAATCTGTCTGCAGAACTCCGGAGATCCTGGAAAACAGTGCATCCTGACTTATGGAAAGGCTCGGGGAGGCTCGGCACTGCATGGACAAGGGGGTCATCCTACACAGTTGCACACCAGAAATCACACACTCACACACACTCACACAAGGCCTGCTTGTCCTACTCCTAGAGGTCTCTAATTTTCATCAAGGCAGAACAAGAGAAACAGGATGCGTTTATTCCCATGGACTCCCAGGCCACTTAATAACGATGCTTTGTATAAAATATAATGCTTCTTTCATTTAGAAAAGTCAAAGCCATTTATCTCATTAATCCCCACAAAACCTCTGCCAGACGACAGGCAGACAAGAAGGTGAAATGCAGAGAAAAACTGTGCACATCTCCCCAGAGGCAAGTCGCTCCCTGGTAAACACTGGACTTCCTATACACAAGGGGCTACACTGACTCCCACGCTGGGTGGGAAGAGAACCAGCAAAAGTCAGGGGCTTGCTCGGAATTCCAGTCCCAGCTCCATGCCCCGAGTCTCTGTGCCCTCAGGCAGGTCACCCTCCTTCTTGGCTCTCAGGGCTCTCACCTCCGGAATGAGGAGGCTCAAAAGGCACCATGCCAGGCCCCTCCAGCTCACACACTCAGGTTCCAGAACTCTTTGGTCCAGGCATATTACGAAAAAACTGTGCATGGATCTCCAACATTTTTCACACCAAAATAATACTTATCTTTTAATTTCATCTTCCACGAACCTTGGGGAAGACTCACATATATATAACTGGGTATTATTCAGCCTTAAAATTGAACAAAATTCTAAGATGCTACTGAACAGGTGAGCCTTAAAGCCATCATGCTAAGAGCAACATGCCAGTCACAAAAGGCCAAATACTGTATGATGCTACCTGGAATAGTTACACGGATAAATACAGAAAATAGAACAGAAGTTGCTGGAGCCTGGGAGAGGAGTCAATGGGGAATAACTGGATGCAGTTTCAGATTGGAGGGGTGAACTCTTCCAGCACTGGCCAGTGGTAAAGGTACTTGGAGGCCATTAATGTCCCTAAACTGTACTTTTAAAAATAGAGGCTGGCACTGTGGCACAGCAGGTAAAGCTGTCACCTGCGACACCAGCATCCCATATGGGCACCAGTTCGAGTCCTGGCTGCTCCACTTCTGATCCACCTCCCTGCTGATTTGTATGGGAATCCCTAGAAGATGTTCCAAGTGCTTGGGCTCCTACACTCACATGGGGACCCAGAGAAAGCTCCTGGCTCCTGGCTTCAGACTGCCCAGCTCTGGCTGTTGTCACCATTTGGCTCCAGACCAGTGGACAGAAGCGCCCTCACTTTCTCTGTCTCTGTCTCTGTCTCTGTCTCTCTCTTTCTTCCTCTCTCTCTTTCTCCCTCTCTCTCTCTCTCCCTTCCTCCCTCCCTCCTCCCCTCCCTCCATCTCTGTTTGTAACTCTGCCTTCCAATTAATAAGCAAATCCTTTAAAAATGGTTAAAATAGCACATTTTATATCAAATATGTTTTAAATTCATTTCATTTATTTTAAAAAGCCAACGAGGGCAGAGTGTTGGACTCTGAACATTCCAGAAGAAGGCAGACTGTGCTGATCATGAATAGGAAGAGAAGGAAGGCACCTGGAATGTAAAATACACAAGCTTCCCCTCAGGAAGGGGATGGGGAGAGGGGACGCAAAGGGAGCTGTGGGGCAGGACATGTCTCTCCCCTACACGAGTGCCCTCTGACAGCCCCCAGCACGGGACACAGGCCCAGAGAAGGATGCAAAGAATTTGGATCATAAATTGTTTTCAAATATCAAATAAATCACACATACACATACACAAACACACCTTCACAACTGAGTAAAACCAGACTCACATCCAAAGACATCTACGGTGTTCTCAAGCGCCGTTAAGTATCCAGCGTCAGACCGTGGGCCAGCCAACATGCAAACTCAGAAGTGAAGTCAAGCCCACACTTTGGCACAACTTCTGCTTTGTCAAGAGCTCCGCTCTGGGCACCTGTGAGGATCTCCAGGGCAGGCCACCACTTGTTCATCTCTGTCGCTCTGGCGCCCAGCAGGTATGAAAAAGAAGGGTTTCCCGAGGGGATGCTGATTTCCACTCAGCACCCTGACCATTTCAAATGAGGAGACAAAAGACATTATGCCCATAACCACCGATGAAAACAAGCCAGAGATCCGTCCAGGGAGGTCTAGGATGAGGCTGACCTGTCCACTCCCCAAACCCTGCACTGTCCCTGGCATCTTAAGTTCATGCTCTTTCCCTAGACCCTCTGGTGGCCAGGAAACTTCCCATTCTCTCCCTCCAGTAGGCATTTATTTTCCATCCCTCTGTGCCCCAGGCTGTTCTTGCTCTTCTTTCTGCTCACATTTCCTGGGCACTTTCTAGAACCAATGCTATCTGATCCCTCTCCTCCCACCACTCCAACACCTTTTCCCCCATGGGTGGGCTAAGGAATCGCCTGACGGGGTCACCCTTGGGTGCGGCAGAGTCACAGAGCAGTGGATGCCACTGAAGTTGAGGGTCCTGGGAAATCCAAGTCCCAGGTTGGTCAAAAGGCACCAACAGTGCTGCCTGGGCCCTTCCCCAGCCTCAGCTGCCCCAAAAGGCTGGGATAAAAGGGAGGAGGAGGAAGAGTCGGGGAAGCTCTTCTTTAACAGCAGAAGGCAATGGCCCTACCATCTCAGGATGGACCTAGGATTCACAAAGCAGAAACAAGGGCTGTAAAAATGCCGTAAGACTCTATAACCTATAACTCTGCCACCCTGTTTATATGTTCCTCTCCTCTATGTCCCCATAGTAATTAAGAGGGTTAGATTATTTAAGACAAGTTGGATATGGTTCTGGTCTATGAAAAAAGCAAAGAAAAAGGGAGAAGGTGGAGTGTGGGATCTAGAAATCCTGAGTTTTTGGGGTGGCAGAACGGCAAGGGAGCAGAGTGAGTCACGGCAGCCCCCTCCCTGGAGACCACGGGGCAGCCTAGCGACTAAAAGCACAGAGCAGCTGTCACATGAGACCCAAGTCCCTGTCCTGTAATTGCTGCTGCCAAGCCCTGGAGCTTGGGCTAATGATTTGGCAGCCCCCAGACTTAGGCAAGTCTCAGCTGTCACATTTCTACACACTTAGCACAGTGCAGTCAGATACCAAGTTCGCAGTGAGCAGCAGTCATTAGCTGGCCTCACTGCTACTTGTTAAAGGAGGCTGAGTCCCTGGGGTCTGCAGCAATGAAGGAAAGGCACAGGGAGGGGCTGAGCCCCAGGGTGGTCGCTGTGGGCACCCTACCACGGAGCCAGCCCAGAGTGTCTGCATTCACAATCACATACTTTCCACTTGGGCTCAGATGGTTCCAGCCCTGCTCTGCTGGGCTCTCCTGGTGGGCTCTCTTCTTGAGGCACTCTTTGGAGAGGGCCTAGATGCCTGGGTCTCCTCCTCCCTCCCTGATTAAGTAGCTCTCTGTGACTCTGGACAAGCTCCCCTCCCTCTCTGAGCTTCAGACACCTCTCAGTAGAATGAAGGGGGTCACCAGAGGATCTCAAAGGTCCTTTGATTCTGGAATCCACAGGTGGCAGTGGAGGAGTTGATTACGTGGAACATACTGTGAAGGAAAGAGGCTTCCCAGGTGGATGGCAGGTCCCACCCTCGCCACTCCCCACCCCTGAGTTCCTTCCTTTAATGCGGACGAGCACCCTCAGAGTTAGATGGACACTTCCCAGGGCCACTCCTGTCCCTAAACAAACACAGCTGAAGGGTCAGGGCCAGGATAGCCACGGCTCCCTGAGAGTGGGACGAGCAGTATCTCGCTGGGCTTCTGAGGAATCTGCTGATGTGTTAAGCGGCCCTTTCGGGCCCTCTCTGATGCCCTCTAGTGCATGAAGTAAGATGCCCCTGCAATCATAATCGGCGGCTCAAGAGCTTCCATAAGCACCAGGTTCCTTTGGCAGCCTTCCCGCCTTTGCTTTCCCAATCCCTGAAACAGTGCTACTACACCCAAGGAGGCAGTAAAGAGGGATAAGGGCAAACTTTTAGAGTCTTTGGGGTGACCTGGGAACACCTTCCTAAAGGTGAGAGCTGCCTGGTTTCTGCACACGTAGAGAAGGTTGCAGGGAAAGGGGGCACCTGTTTTGGCCCGCTCTGTGCACTCCGTATTCTACTGAAGAACAATGTCGTCTCTGCACAAACACAGATGGACTCAACACAGCTCTGTTGCCAAGTGGTCCCTGGCAGCCTGCAGCTGCACACACCGGTTGCCGAGTGCCATGAAAGAGGCATTTTCCTTTATAAATCTATGGTCCTAGGGTCACACTCAGCCAAATGCCTGTCCAACTTCCCAGTTGAGCCAAAGAAGTCAGGAAGCTGCCACCCACTGTCCCCACATCAGTAACGATCATACAGTTGTGTAAAGGGATCAGTAGCAGGGAGGGCAGAGCGGCTGCCACCTGCCCGCTGTAAGAGGCAAGTCCCTCACTTGGCCACACGGTCACCCTGAGTGTATGCACACTAGTGTGTGACCAGAATGGGATGCACAGGCCCAGCACAGCACCAGTTTCATCTGCCCACCAGCTCATGGCCTTGTCACTGCTTCCCTTACGCCCACACTAAGTATGGCCTCAAAAAGTTCATGGAGAATATGCATTATGAAAGAAACAACAAAGGGATTTCAAATAAAATGACTGCATCAAAATAAGCACACCTTTCATTTGCATTTTCTACTGACTTCCAGAAGGCTCCCTGCTCAAGCAGAACTCAGGGAACGGAGCCCGCTCTCATTCCACTTCACAGCCCCATGGTGCCAAGCACGGGCTAAGTGGCTAACAAATCTTGTGGCTATGGGGAGTCTGCAGATGATGGAGGCATGAGATGCACGGCTGGGGAAGACTCTCCCTGCCACAACACGCCACAGCCTCCTCAGGACAACAGGTCTCAGCCACACCTTGCCTCTACTCCTGGACATGCACACAGACACACAGCCATGCGCGTGCTCCAGTAACAGTGCTCAGCCAGGGACCTTGATCACACAAATTTGGACTTGAATCCAAAGCAACCAAGGTGAGACAGACCAAAGGGTAGCTCTAGGCAGGTTAGCTTTCTAAAGCATGTGGCTGGCCTCTCCAGACTTGGCTCAGTGCCGCAGTAACTGGGCGGCTTCTCCCTGCTCCATGGCTCGCACATTACAATCCCAAAAGCAGTGGTGTTAGGTGAAGGGAAGAACCCAAGAGATATGATGCCATGTAGTGCAAAGAAGGTATGCTTTGGGGATTGGACATCTAAGTAGACATTACATACACACCTCAGTTTGAGCCCCAACTCTCTACTTTTTTATTTTGTTTATTTATTTGAAAGACAGAAAGAGAAATATACAAAGAAAGAGTTCCCTCATCTGCTGACTCACTCTCCAAATGCCAAAATAGCCAGGGATGAGCTGAGCCAAAGCCAAGAGCTCCATCCAGGTCTCCCACCTGAGCGGCAGGGACATAACTGCCTGAGCCATCAGTGTGTGCATCAGCAGGAATCTGGAACTGAGAACTGAGCCAGGACTCAAAACCAGGCACTCTGATGTGGGGAGCAGGTGTCTCAACCAGCATCCTCTTTTTTAACTGTGTGATCTTTACCACATTAACTTAACCTTTTTGATCCTTACCTTTCTGACTAGTAAAGCAAGAACAATATAATGTAACAAGAACTAAATAGGTGCATTAACACCATACAAGCTTACTAAAGGCTAATTTTTTCAAGACTACATTCTCTCTAGAATTAGCAATAATAAACAGAGACACCAGGAGTTACACCCTCCTTCCCTAGTCACCGAAAGATGCCAGCTGTCACCTGGCAACTCCTCCCAGCCCACTCCAGAGCATGGATGAACCCCTTGTCCTAAAGAGAACAAACACACCTCGTGATGCCTTGTCCTCAGCACCACGTCCAGGCTTCCAAGTCTCTCTGCCTTCCTGGAATACAATAGCCCATACCAGTCACAGACTGGTTTGGGACTTGGGGGCCACAGTGAGACACATCTTCCATCTGGCCACCAGTTTACAAATATTTGACCTTATCAGGTTTTAACTGCAAATGAAAGATAATTGGAGTTTCATATGAAATCACTGTGCAACTCACGGATGACCTAATTAGGCTTACAGGGCGTGTAATATTTTCACTTGTTTGTTGCAAAGACATTTACGTAGGGACTGGCAGTAAAGCTCTGTGCTAATGCCCTTCATTTCTGCTGTTACTGTTCTCCTTCCAATGAACTGGTGCCCAGGAGTCACTCCCCCAAAGCCTCACGTACCTTTCCCCGTCTACTCCTTCAGAGCAGACTCAGTCTCTCCTTGAGCTGAGAGAGAGAGCAATGAGAGGAAAGCAAACAAGAACTGAGAGCAGATTGAGGAAGGAAGCACACTCGGCCATGCAGAGCTAGAGAGACCCATCTGTGCAGTGCCTCCTTTTCAGAACCCAGGACACAGGCTCAGAGGAAGCATTCTCACCTGAGGATCCACTCAGGTCAAAGCCAAACCAAACTGGAGACCAAGATTCCTGGATGCGGTTTTTATTAACCCTGAGGAAAGCCTAAGCTGGAAGGCACGGAACCAGAGCCCTCTGTCCCAAAACCACTCTGATCACAGCCCTCTGCGTGGAAAGGACCCAGTATCCTGGGCTAAATGGCAACCCCCACACCTCAAAGATGCCTCTGCCTAATCCCTGGCACCTGTGAACATATTACTTCTGTGGGAAAAAAACATTCTGCAGGGACACATTTAGCCTAGCAGTTAAGACGTCCATGTTCCGCATCTGAGTGCCCAAGTGTAATGCCTGGCTCCAACTCCTGACTCCAGCGACCTGTTAGTGCAGACTCTGGGAGGCAGCGGTGACAGCTCAAGTGATTGGGTTCCTGCCACCCAGGTGGGAGAGCCAGACTGAGCTCCCAGCTGTCAGCTTCAGCCCCCTGGCAGGGGCCATTGTGAGCAACTGGGGAATGAACCTGCACATGAGAGCTCTCTCTCCCTTTCTCTCTGTCTCTGTCCATTTGCATCTCAAATAAATAACTTTTTAAAAAGTTTAAAAAGAAACTCTGCAGATATGATGAAGGATTCTGAGTTGGGGAGGGAATTCTGGATTATCCGGGGGGCCTGATAAAACCTCCTTCTAAGAGGGAGACAAGAGAGCAGAGAGAAGATGCTGCGCTCCTGGCTTTGCACAGAGAGAGCATCCACCGGCCAAGGAATGCAGGTGGCCTCTAGAAGGATGGGAAACAGATTTCCCCACCCGCAGGCTCCAGAAGGGACACAGCCCTGCATACCTGAGGGTCTGTGTTGTTGTAAGCCACTAGGACGTGCAGTGATTGTTACAGCAGCAACAGGCAACCAATACACTCAGCATCAGCTCCGTGTGCAATCATCACAAACACAGCAGCTGGCACGGGGCAGGGTTCATGACCTCCCAAGGATGCTGGTTATTTGGGCACATTTTGGGGACTTCTCCCAGAGGAAGCCCCTGCTGCCC
This sequence comes from Oryctolagus cuniculus, assembly GCF_964237555.1. NCBI lineage: Eukaryota > Metazoa > Chordata > Mammalia > Lagomorpha > Leporidae > Oryctolagus > Oryctolagus cuniculus. Next base: position 99,917,993 of record NC_091440.1, on the reverse strand, counting down.
TCAGCATCTGCTGCAGCAGGACTGGTCTGGCTGTCTCTGTAGGAACAGGCTGATCCCAGATGTCTGAGGCTTTGGGCAGAACAGAAATACAAGCCTCTGCACGTTGATTAAAAAAGCAAAGGACTTGAGTAGACATTTCTCCAAAGATGACATATAAATGGCCAACATAACTAATAATCAGATAAACATGGAGCAAAACCACAATAAACTCTCACCCCACCCCCATTATCTAAACACAGAACACAGTGAGTGTGGACGAGGGTGTGGAGACACTGGAACCTTTGTGCCCCATTAGTAGGAACTTAGAACAGTACAGCTGCTATGAAAAACAGTATGGTATCAACTCCAAGAAATAAAACTAGACCTATTATTTAATCCAGCAAATCTCGCTTCTGGATTTCTATCCAGAAGAACTGCAAGCAAGGTCTCCAAGAACTATTTGCCCATCCATGTTCACAACAGCAGTATTCACAATAGCTAAGTGATGAAACAACCCACTGACAGGAGAATGGACACATAAAATGTGGTCTGTGCATACACAGGCATACAACACAGACTTAAAACGTACCAAAGTGGATGGCATTGTGGCACAGCAAGTTAAGCCACTGACTGCTATGCTTGCACCCCATGCTGGAGCACCAGCTCAAGTCCCAACTGCTCTGCTTCTGATCCAGCTCCCTGCAACTGTTCTTTGGAAGACAGCAGAAAATGGCCCAAATACCTGAGCCCCTGCCACCCATGTGGGAGACCCAGATGGAGTACCAGGATCCTGGCTTCTGCTTCATCTAGCACAGCTGTTGCAGCCGTTTAGAGAAGGAGATCTCTGTCTCTCTTCTCCCTGTCATTTGCCTTTCAAGCAAATAAAATAAATCTTTAGGGAAAAAATAAGTACTAAAATCCCTGTGCCTGCTACAACATAGATGAGCTCTGAGGACATGATGCTGACTGAAATAAGCCCATCACAGAAAGATCAGAACTGTATGATTCCACTTAGATGAGGAACCTAAAGTAGACAAACCGACAAAAATGGTAAGCAGAGGGGGGCAGGGAAGGGAAGGAGAGCTGTTTAATCAGCATAGAATTGCCATTTTCAAGATGTTGGAGGTCTTTTTCACAATATGAATACACTTAACACTACTGAACTGTAACACTTAAAAATGATGCAGATGGTAAATTGTATATTATAATCTTGTATCATAATAAAAAAAAAAAAGTATAAACTTTTTAAGTGTCTGCATTCACATACAAGATCACCAGAAGATCCCAGCAGGCCCGAAGGACTCTCAGTGCAGCATGGATGACAGCCCCCAGTATTGGGCCTTTGTTTCTGCACTCACGGCAGCCTGTGTTACTTCTGTGTTCATCTCTCCAAGGGAAAACATAAGCTCATAGAGGACAGGCCACAAGTCTTCCTTTTTGAAAGATTTTGTCTTATTTATCTGACAGAGTGACAGAGAGAAAGAAATCTTCCATCCACTCGTTCACTCCCCAAATGGCTACAATGGCCAGGGCTGGGATAGGTCAAAGCCAGGAGCCTGGAATCCCATCCGGGTCTCCCATGTGGGTGGCAGGGGCCCAAGCATCAAGCCATCTTCCACTGCTTTCCCAAGCACAGTAAAAGGGAGCTGGATTGGCAGTGGAACAGCCCCAGGAATGAAAACAATGTTCTGATAAGGGATGCTGGCAGTGCAGGTAGCAACTTAACCCCACAGCTCCACAGCGCCAGCCCGCGGCTGCAAATCTTAATACTCCAGTAGCTCACCCAGCACCCAGCACAGTGCTCCATACACAGGAGGTGCTCACACAGGTTGATCTTGTTCTTCCCCAGTGGTGCCCGGTCCACTACTTGCTTACCGAGGGTTAGGGGGCAAGGAAGGAGGCTAAGGGCTATGGAAGAGGCCCAGACAGTAAGTGACACACCATGGTTATTGGCTGCGTGCTCAAATAATGTCACTCCTCTATTCCAGGCCTCATTTTCCTTGTATACAACAGGTTAACTCTCTTGAGGACACAGATGCAGAGAGCAAAGCAGAATGACCAGGAACAGGTCCCAGCTTCACTTTGGTGAGACAGAGAAGTGCCAAGTCCCAGAGCGCAGGACTCCCAGGCTCAACAACGTGGGAGCGGAAGCACGGCCTCCCTTCCATGCAGCACCTTCCCAATTCCCGTGCAGAGAGTGCAAGTTGCAGGGTTTCCGTAGTAAGGAGTCCCCACGTCCCTCAGTGCTGCAGTCACATGCAATGACAACTCCACTAAATCCTACCAAGCAGAACCCCGTTTACTGCAAGCTGATGGTCATCTAGTGTCGGTGGAGCCAGCATGAGGACAGAGGAAAGGCCCTTCTCCTGGCGTCGGCAATCATAACGTCCACCCTAGGGCCCGTGAAAGATGTACAGGGAGGCCATTCCTTCAGCAAGCAGCAAAGGAAAAACCACCTGAAACAAGGCACCTTTCTGTCCTCATGATGTTATGCAAACTAATTTATTTAATCCTCTCAATATGTCCATCAGAAAGGCATTAGCACTATGCCCACATCATAGATGACAAGACTAAGGCACAGAGGGACTAACTAACTTGTGCAAAGCCACCAGTTCAAACCCAGCTGCCCACCACAGAGCACAGGCTCACAGCCCCCACGGGTAGGTCCTGCCCTAACACGGCTGGTTTTCAGCCTCCTCTACCTCCTCCCTAGCTCCTCAATTCCCCTGCAGTGGGTGTCATTTCTTTCAGCCCACATCCAGAGAGGCACACAAGTTTAAGGAAGTATTTCTAAAAAGGAGTATTTGCAAAAGGCTGCATGTCTCAAGGCAAGAATGAAAGAAACAAGATACAAAAAAATTCACCTTAGAAAAGTAGAATTGTATTTAGAATTCCCATGGAATGTTGTACTTACATAATCTAAAGCATTTTAGAGTCATGAATTACTTCTCCCCCAAACCTCCTGCAAATTTCCCCTGCCCCCATCCCACACACTAGGTCAGTAGGTGATCACCAGAAGGGGAAGTGGCCTGCTCAGGTGAGCAACCTACAGCGGGAGTGGGTGATGACACAGGTGATGGAATCCAGGCATCGTGGTTTCTGAAACCTTACAAAACAATACCCCTTCCGTTTCCGAAACCATTTGGAAATATTACCCAGAGACAAATACTTTAAGTATGAGCATCTCTCAAAAGAGGTACGAGTCAAAGCACAACATGTGGCTTCTTCGTTTCAATAATCACAGAATGAGACAAGATCTTGAGCTTGCTCACTCCTCCCCTGTGCCCTCTCCCTAACTAGGTCACTTCCCAGGCCCTGAGATGAGCTCTCCACCTCACAGCTTTTCAGGAGAGTATATTCCTTAACTCCTCTCCAAAATCCACAACCATAACCCAAAATTCTGGAATTCATAAATTCTGGAACTCAAAATTCTGGAACTTTGTCTTTTACCTAAAGATCCCATACTAAAATATGAGGTACATTCTTCTTTTGCAGAATAACAAAAGAACACCTATTCTAGCACCATTTTCCTTAAATTTTTTCAAACCATCTTCTTACATAGATATAAAGACTGGTGACTCCCCCCAGGCTTGTCCTACGCAAGATACACAGTACTGATTCTTTTGGCTTCCCAAAGTCTCTCCTTGTGAATCTTTAAGTCCTCTAACCTTCTCTAAAAGTAGAGTTTAAGTCCAAGCCCAGAACTCATAGGAAGGACTTGAAGGCATAGAGTGAAGGGAGAGGACTGAACCCTAGGACCTGGAATAGGGTGAGCTGTCACCCAAGGAGCACACCTATCAATGGCAGGCAGGTACCAAGGATCACAGGGCCCCAGCCCAGATAAATAAGCTGCAGATATTCTGCTCAGAAACTGGAGAGATGAGGAATCAAGTTCAAACAAGTCAGCAAAGGAGGAGTTAGGTACCAACAGACAAGAAGGTTTGAGAGGACAGAAAGGCAACAAGCAAAGATGAAAAATCCAGGCTGGGAGACAGAGGTCAAATGGCTTAGAGCACAGGGAAAGGCCTAGAAAAGAGGGGCTCTGGAATGCAGCCTGGGAAACCTGAGGACAGACTCTAAGAACAGGTACAAGGGCAGAGAATGGCCCCTGTTCTGGCGGCCTACACCTTCCTGCCTCCCTGGCTGCTGGATTCGGCATGTGTGTAAATCCCGGCCAACAATATGGAAGCAGAAGTGCCAGTGTGCTTTCATGTCCTGGCCTGGCCCATAACACCCTCCCACACACACTCTCCCTGCTTTCTCATCTGCAGGGCTTTCTCTTGATCTATCCAGGGCTAGGCCAGGCAGAAGCCAGGAGCTAGGAACTTAACCCAGGTCCCCCACGTGGATGGCAAGGACCCAATGACCTGACTTCACCTGCTGCCTCCTAAGGTGCACATTAGCAGGAAGCTGGGATGGGGAGTGAAGCAGGGACTCTAATCCAGGCAGTCCAGTATAGAATGTGGGTATCCTAACCAACAGCTTAACCACTAGATCAAACACCTGCCCCTGTTATTTTTGTACTAAGATTGCAACCAGTAATCCCAAGGATGCCACAGACGCAGAATACCAAGAGCACTACTTGTGCTCTTGGTCATGGAGTCCTGGGTGCACTGGCAGTGACTTTGAAGCCACCCATTTAATCCCCATGGTTAACAAATCCTGAGTCTACTGTGCTGGGGTTGTGGCCATCAGGAAAAACAGTACAGCACTGCCCTAGTGGGAGAGGCAGGCAAGCATTTACCATAAGCTACCTAGTGAGCAGGCTCAGTGTTAGGACACCTTTAAAAAAAAGTTCCGGGCCGGCGCCGTGGCTCACTAGGCTAATCCTCCGCCTTGCAGCGCCGGCACACCAGGTTCTAGTCCCGATCGGGGTGCCGGATTCTGTCCCGGTTGCCCCTCTTCCAGGCCAGCTCTCTGCTGTGGCCAGGGAGTGCAGTGGAGGATGGCCCAAGTGCTTGGGCCCTGCACCCCATGGGAGACCAGGAGAAGCACCTGGCTCCTGCCATCGGATCAGTGCGGTGCGCCAGCCGCGGCGGCCATTGGAGGGTGAACCAACGGCAAAAGGAAGACCTTTCTCTCTGTCTGTCTCTCTCTCACTGTCCACTCTGCCTATCAAAAAAAAAAAAAAGTTCCTCACTCACTCCACAGCTGCACATGGGGGCCCAAAGGAGGGCACACTTGTCTTAAGACCTGACAAAGGTAGAAATGATAGTGGGAGAGGTACTCCGGGTAAAGGGCAACACCGTGTGCAAGCCATGAATCAATGCATCATTTGGGAACCAGCAGCAGACATTACATCTCAAGGATGTGGTTATCAGAAGAGACAGGGATAGTCCAGGTTGACAAGGAAAGGCCACACTATGAGGGAACAGCCATCACTTCCAGGGGACAGGGTACCAGAAGGCTGGGAAGCCAAAAGGTGCTTACAATTGTATAGGTGAAACAGAAGCAGGTCTGAGCAATGGATTAGGAGATATTAAGGAGAAAGAACTTCCGAGGCCAACTGATGATTTAAACGTGGACTGAGCAGAGAACTTAGACATGGAGAATGGCTCCTAGGTGTCAGCTTGGCCAACTCAGCAGTGCCCTCACTGAAACGGTGATCACATAAAGATAAGCAGGTTTTAGAGGACTTTGAGTAACCCAAAACATCCTGCAGATAACCAACAGAAATTGTTAAATGTGGACTGGAGACAGGTATCTGGACTGAAAAAGTAAACTGGAAAGTCATAATCAATCATGGGCATGGCTGATATTGCCTGAAGAATAAGTGAGAGGCAGATTAAAATACCTGTGTTGGGGCCAGTGCTGTGGTACAGCGGGTTAAAGCCCTAGCTTGAAGCACCGGCATCCCATAAAGGCGCTGATTCTAGTCCCAGTTGCTCCTCTTCTGATCCATCTCTCTGCTATGGCCTGGGAAAGCAGCGGAAGATGGCCCAAGTCTTTGGGCCCCTGCACCCACATGTGAGACCCAGAGGAAGCTCCTGACTCCTGGCTTCGGATCAACGCAGCTCTGGCCACTGTGGCCATCTCGGGAGTGAACCAGCAGATGGAAGACCTCTCTCTCTGTCTCGATTTATCTCTGTAACTCTGTCTTTCAAATAAATAAATAAAAATAAATCTTAAAAAAAAATGCCTGCTGGAAAGCCAAGACACTCTGGCAAAAAAAAAAAAAAAACCTAAATGAAAGATCTCTGCAAGTGAGATCCCAGTGGAAAGAACAGGGCCATCAAAGAAGGAGGTACCTTTCTCTGAAGGGAGGAGAGAACTTCCACTTTGACTGCGACCCTGTCTGAATAAGATTGAAATCAGCGAACTCAAAAGGCTTCCATAGCCTTGGCAACTCAGGACTAGAGCCTAGGGAGATTACTGACGCCATAAACAAGAGTGTCAAATTGTTAAGTCAACAACAGGAGTCACTGTGTACTTACTTCTCATATGGGATCTCTGTCCTTAATGTGTTGTCCAATGTGAAGTAATGCTATAACTAGTACTGAAACAGTATTTTACACTTTGTGTTTCTGTGTGGGTGCAAACTGATGAAATCTTTCCTTAATATATACCAAATCGATCTTCTGTATATAAAGATAATTGAAAATGAATCTTGATGTAAATGGAATGGGAGTGGGAGTGGGAGATGGGAGGGGTGCGAATGGGAGGGAAGTTATGGGGGGGGGGGAGCCATTGTAATCCATAAACTGTACTTTGGAAATTTATATTTACTAAATAAAAGTTAAAAAAAAATGCCTGCATCTCACATTGGAGTATCTGAGTTCAATGACTGATTCTGGCTGCCAACTCCAGCTTCTCAGTGATGTGGACCCTGGAAGGCAGTGCTGATGGTTCAAGTAGTTGGATTCCTGTCATCCATGTGGAAGACCTGGATTGAGTTGTTAGCTCCTGGCCTAGGCCCAACCTAGCTCTGGCTGTTGCAGGCATATGAGGAGTGAATCAGAGGATATGAATTCTCTCTTGCATGCAGTCTCACTCTAACTCTATCTCTGTCTCTCAAACAAAAATTTAAAATGCTCTTCATTTAAAAAAATCATAAGTGGTGAGTCAAATGTAGAACTCAGGGGTGGGCATTATGGCACAACAAGTTAAGCCCCGGCTTGGGACACGTTCATCCCATAGCAGAGTTCATGGCTCACGTTGTGGCTACTCCACTACACTCCTGCAGCCGCCCAGTGTGCACCCAAGGGGCAGAAGATGATGACTGGAGTACTTGAATCCTTGCCACCCATGTGGGAGATCCAAATGGAGTTCTGGCCTGGCCCAGCCCTCGATGTTACAGGTATTTGGAGAGTGAATCAGAAGTTGGGAGATCTCTCTCCCTTTCTCTCTCTTACTTGCCTTCTCTCTCTCTCTCTCTCTGCCTTTCAAACAAATAAACACACATTACTTTAAAAAAGAAATAAAATTCATATAATCAGTGGAGGTAATAGACTTAGAAGGATTTGTGGTTTGAAAACACAAGGATACACTGGTGATTGACGCCTTCACAGATATACTGATTTTATGCACAGAGGCCTAGAACATTGATTCAGAGATGCATTTAAACTTGGAAGGTCTCTACTGATGTGACCCAGGGCTGTCTTTGGCTGTAGCTCTTCTGACACTGAATTAAAAATTGGGATGAAGACAAACTTGCCAAATGTGCTGCTGACACAGATCTGGGAGGAATAGCTAGTAAGTTGGAAGGTTGAATCAGGACTCAAATGACCTCAATATGCTGAAACCATGGTCCAAACTGACAAGATGAAATATAATAGGCATAGACTATAAAGGGACTGCACTTAGATGAAAAAAAAAAGTCACTGCCTAAACATAGGGTAGGAGGAAATCTGGCTTATCAACATTTTATACGACAAGGACCCTAGGGGTTTTAGTAGTCAGTCTGAAACTCAGTATGAGTCAACAGCATAACTTAGCTTCCAAAAAGGCAAATGCAATCTTTACTCCCTTATTCTGCACTCAAAGCCCACAATAAGGGAAGGAGTAGGCTGAGCAAAGCACAAGTCAGCCCACAGAGAAGCCCTGTGTCCCTTCCAGGCAACAGAGTGCAGGAGGAACACCAGCACCGAGAGAAGAACGTGGGTAAGGGAAGTGGGGACAAGAGCCTGGGAAATAAGCTTAGACAGACCATGGTACCCTGCTTCAAAAGCCAGGAGAGCTGGGCAGACACGGGGACCAAGGGGTTAAAAAGCCAGTTAGGATGCCTGAGGTCCAGGGCACCTGAGCATAATTCCCAGCTGTGGATTCCAATTCCAGCTTCCTGCTAATGCAGACTCGGGGAGGGGAGGCAACAGGTGATGATTCAAGTAGTGGATATGGGAGACCCAGACTGAGTTCCTGGCTCCCTGCTTTGGCCTGGCCCCCTTCCAACTATTGTGGGCATTTGGGGGATGAACCAGCAGATGGAAGTTCTCTCTCTCTCTTTCTCCCTCTCTCTCTCTCACTCTCTCTTGCTCTTTCTCTCCCTCCCTTCTCTTTTTTCTCTGCCTCTCAAATAAATAAAACATAAATCTGGAGGAAGATAAAGGCTATTTAAAACTGGAAGGCTGCTTTTTGAAGGTAGTGAGTTTCCCTGCTCTAGAACTATCCAAGTAGAAATCAGGTGGGCCCCTGTTAAGAATGCTAAGAAGGCCGGCGCCGCGGCTCAATAGGCTAATCCTCCACCTAGTGGCGCCAGCACACCGGGTTCTAGTCCCGGTTGGGGCGCCGGATTCTGTCCCGGTTGCCCCTCTTCCAGGCCAGCTCTCTGCTGTGGCCAGGGAGTGCAGTGGAGGATGGCCCAAGTGCTTGGGCCCTGCACCCCATGGGAGACCAGGAGAAACACCTGGCTCCTGCCTTCGGATCAGCGCGGTGTGCCGGCCACAGCACGCCAGCCGCAGCAGCCATTGGAGGGTGAACCAACGGAAAAAAAAAAGGAAGACCTTTCTCTCTGTCTCTCTCTCTCACTATCCACTCTGCCTGTCAAAAAAAAAAAAAGGCCGGCACCGCGGCTCACTAGGCTAATCCTCCGCCTAGCGGCGCCGGCACACCGGGTTCTAGTCCCGGTCGGGGCGCCGGATTCTGTCCCGGTTGCCCCTCTTCCAGGCCAGCTCTCTGCTGTGGCCAGGGAGTGCAGTGGAGGATGGCCCAGGTGCTTGGGCCCTGCACCCCATGGGAGACCAGGAAAAGCACCTGGCTCCTGGCTCCTGCCATCGGATCAGCGCGGTGCGCCGGCCGCAGCGCGCCAGCCACGGCGGCCATTGGAGGGTGAACCAACGGCAAAAAGGAAGACCTTTCTCTCTGTCTCTCTCTCTCACTGTCCACTCTGCCTGTCAAAAAAAAAAAAAATTTTTTTTAAAAAAAAGAAGAAGAAGAAGTCTGCATTGGGCAGAAGGTTGGGCTGACCAGTAGTTCACAGGCTTTTGGGTTTCAAGGACCAGTAACACTTTTATATAAATATAATTTTACTGTGTAAAAAAAATTTTGGAAAAATCATCTGCCATCTTCTACCACTATCACTGCACAAAACAAATAACAGGGTAGATATGCATGGAGTCTTCAAAAAGTTCATGGAAATGCATATTATGAAAAGAACTATGCATGGATTTCAAGTTTGTACCAAAATAAACTGACTTTTCTTTTTGTAAAAGATGTGTTTATTATTTATTTGAAAGGCAGAGCATTCGGAGGGGCAGGAAGACATTCCTTCGACTGGTTCACTCCCCCAAATGGCAACAATGGCCAGGTCTGGGCCAGGCTGAAGCCAAGAGCCAGGAACTCCATCCTAGTCTCTTACGTGGGTACACAGGCCCAAACACTTGGGCCATCATCTGTTGCTTTCCTGAGAGCATTAGCAGGGAGCTGGATGGGAAGCAGAGCATCTAGGACTTGAACTCAACTCTGATAATGGAATGTGGGCATCGCAAGCAATGGCTTAACCCACTGCACCGCAATGCCAACCCCAAACTTACCTTTCAATTCTCTTTTTCCATAAACCTTTTGAAGTACTCTCATACTGCCAGCATAAAGAACAATCCTTCATATCAATTAAGTTTAATCTTATGAAAAGCACACGCCTAATGTTTCTAACTTCGTGACAGCCAGAGGAAACACTCATCATGATCCACTTGTTTTACTCACGGCTGTATTCCCAGTGCCTGGCATTTAGTGGGCACTCAAGAAATATTTTCCCAGTGAATGACCAGATGAATGCATGCATTTAATTTATAAAGCACTGGCTTCCACACTGAGTCAAACAGCTTCCCCACCTCACTGTTAATCGATATTTATTGACAGCTCTCATCGTTCTGTGCACTGAAATGTGGGACAGCAAGGCCCATTAACTTCCCACAATACATCCTCCAAGCACTGAGGGTAGCGATGCCTTATACCTGTATTATGTTTTCAGGTTTACATTTCTCCCGCATCCTCTCATGCAACTCTCTACAACATGGAGACAAACAGCAACAGTTCACAGCTGGAGAAACGATGATCAAAGGCTTTGCCAAGACCACATCGTGGAGGGGGGAGAGGCACAGTCAAAACAGGGCCCAGGGCTTCCAACAGCAAGGCAGATGCTGTTTCCACCCCCTGCAGCCTCCTTTCTAAGGAAGGTACAACCGGGTCCTCTAGTACCCACCCTGGGAAAATCAAAATGCCCTACCTCAGCCTAGGAACCCCAGACACAGTCCACAGCAACACAAGCTTCCCTGCCAGTGCTGGGATCTACAGCCAAGCCCTCTGGAGAAAAGCAGAGAGACTGCAGGGGCACACAGCTTCTATCAACAGTGAGCCAAGAGCCTTTGTTTGCCTTTAAGACACCATCTGCCCATTGGGTCTGCTCACACTGGCAATTAAGTCAGCAACCCTCCTGATATGAGTTGGACCTTGGTTCTACCCACAAGCACCAAGAAAAGCCCTCAGAAGGGTGCTGACAGTGTGTGAGAAGATAGTCATAGGAACCTAAATACATTCAGAGCTCCCCTTTCAGTCTACATTCAAGCCAGGTCATGTGGGACAACCTTATTAACTGCTTTAGCCTGAAATTAACAGGCAACTCAGAAAACCAAATAGCACAGTCCATGACCAAATAAACCAAAGAGACAAAAAAGACAAACAAAACTATTTTCACAAACCAAACAAGACTATTTTCACACTTAATCTGTCAATTCAGTGTGTGTGTTTAAGTATGTGTATGTGTGTACACACCCACATATACATAAGAGAGGGCATCAAAAAGTTCATGGAAAATAGATTTAAAAGATATTACGGGGACAGGCATTTGGTGTACTGGTTAAGATGCCTACATTCCATGTTGGGTTCAAGTCACAGTTCTGCTCCCAAATCCAGTTTCCCACTAATATACACGCTGGGAGGCAGCAGTGATGACCCAGCTTGGTCCTTGTCACCTTCATGGAAGACCACAGATTGAGTTCCTGGCCCCTAAAGTCAGCTGGGCCCAACCCCAGTCAGGCATCTGAGGAGTGAATCAGTGAATAGGAGCACTCTCTCTCTCTATCCATCTGTCTCTCTTCCTCTGTCTCTCTGCCTCTCAAATAAATAAGTATTTTGTTACAAGACAATGCACACTGTCCATGAACTTTCTGAAGCCCTCTCATATATCTGGGATTTAAAATACACTTGAGCAGTTAATCTTTTTATTCAAAATATAGTAAATGAATGAAAATTCCTAGAATGTGGGACATCTCACTCTTGGCACCTCTTCTCTAGTGTGTGACTAAAACAGGGCCTGGTGCAGCTTAGCAACCCCAAGCTCTCATTTTCTTACTGATAGTTCTTCGGTTAAAGAATCTCAATCCAGATTGCAGTGAAGCAGCTCAGTGTGGCAGGGCCAAGGTGCCAGAAGCACCTGGAGCAGATGGTAAAGGCAGGTGTGCAGGGGAGGGAGGAGAGAAGGCACCCACCCTAAATGCTGTGCTCATCCCTGAATTTCCTAGCAACACCTGCTTGCGATGTAGTCTAAGCACTACGGGAACCGGAGGACAGCAAGCCCAGGCTTGCTGAAATCAAAACAAATATCAAGGAGACTCAGCTGCGCTGTGCGACACACAGAAACCACACAGCCAGGCATCAGGTCTGAAGGGGACAAGCCACACGGACCCACAAATGTGTGAGAGGGGGAAAGTGGGGCATAAATTTATAGAAGTGCAGAGCCAATGGCTGCCTATTCCAGAAAGGCCACAGACTGAAGCAGGGAGGGACAGAGCCACAGAGAGAAAAGAGCAAGATTTTGCGGTCAGACAGACCCAAGTTGGAACAACCATTTTACCACTTTTCTAACCCAAGACATGGGCGGGTTGTTTATCAGATTTCAACCTCAGCTTGGTGCTCACCCACAACCACCAAACACATTGCATCACTGGACATTATTCTGAGTGATGGGGACACAAAGGTAAAGAAGCCCCCTGTTTTCTTGCCTCTAAAAATGAGAACATTACCTTTCTCGTGTGGTTGCTTTGAGACTAAATGAAACATGTTGGCTCCCAGCAAGACCTCGATATATGCAAGTTGCTATCTCAGTGATAATGATGGCATCCAAAGGTCCATGTCTACATATTTCTCTTATTCCTTTTGAATTGGGAAATGTTTTTAAATAATAGCTCTTTATTCCTCTGAAAAATACTAAGACTTAGAACACTCGAATTCCAATCTTTGTACGCACCCCATCCCTCACTGGCCTTCCGCTTGACCATTCAATGTTTGCCACCACCTTCATTCTGAATCATCCTAAATTTCAGTCTTCCTTTTAAAAAATTAATACTTCTTCATTAAATGTGTCCCTTAGTAATTCTTTCAGCAAGGATCATTTCAGAGACAAATACTCTGTTGATGCAAAAAATGTCTTTTCATCCTAATTCTTGAATGATAATCTAGCTCTGCACTGAATTCTGGTTTGATATTCACTGAGCACTTTGAAGATGCTATTTAATTGTCTTCTGTCCTCTATTAAGGTTGATGAAGTCTGCTGTTTATAGAAAGATAATCTCCTTTTTCCCTGCTTACTTGAGATTTTCTCACTTTAAATTTTGTCTACATTGGGTGTCTAGATAGAGATGTATTTTTTCTCTTTATTAAAGATTTTATTTATTTATTTGACATGCAGAGTTACAGAGAGAGAGGGAGAGATCTTCCATCTGTTGGTTTACTCCTCAATGGCCACAAAGGCCAGCAGGGCTGGGCCAGGCAAAAACCAGGAACCTGGAACCCCATCCAGGTCTCCTACATGAGTGGCAGGGCCCAGGTAATTGAGGTATCTTCCACTGCTTTCCCAGGCACATCTTCAGAGAGCCAGGTCCAAAGTGGAGCAGCTGGGACTCCAACCAGGACCCATGTAAGATGCAGGCGTCACAGGCAGCAGCTTAACCCGCTGTACCACAACAAAGGGCCCTGGCTGAAGATGTATTTTTAATTACCTTGCTCTACACTCAGTATGCCGTTACCATGTAAAAATCAGTATCTTTCTTAAATTTCGAAATATTCTTGATATTACCTTTTAAAGTAATGTCTTTCCACCATTCAAACTGGTTCTAGAACCCTGCTTAGATATCTACTAAAGCCCTGCCTTCTATCGCCAATTCTTTCACTTTAATACATGTAGTATTTTCTATCTCTGTGCTGCCTTCTGGCAAATTTCCTCAGATCTAACTTCCAATCCACTGATTTTTACCTTCTGCATTATCTAATCTGATTTTTAACTCATTCATTGTATTATTTATTTCAAGGTGTTATTTTATTCTAGAAGTACAACTGGGCCGTTTTTCAAATCTTTTCTTTCTCATGTGGTCCTATTCTTAATGACTTTCTATTTCTTCCTTTGTTTTTAAACAAATTTATTTTATAGTCTCCTCAAATTGGTCTTGTTACTTTGGGTCTTGGCATAGCGATTCTGACTGTTGTACCTGCTAACTCCTCCTCATGGCACTTAATTATGAGATTTATATTTTTTAATTGTTGGCTCATCATCATGCAGGATTGTTTCTTCCATTAAAGTTTTAATGACCCTAATCTGTAGATATGTTCTCCACTATGAATATCAGACACATCAGATGAGAAGAATATTTCTGTGTTTTTATTGTGTCCAAAAACACAATAAAACCGTAGATTAAGCTGCCCCTATTAACACCAACATCCCATACTGGAGTGACAGTACAAGTCCCAGCTGCTCTGCTTCTGGTCAGCTTCTTGCTAATGCACCAAGGAAAGGAGCAGAAGATGTCTCCCAAGTACTTGGGCCCCTACCACTCACGTGGGAGACTAGGTGGAGTTCCTGGCTCCTGGTTTTAGCCTGGTCCAGACCTAGCTGTTGTGGCCATTTGGAGAGTGAACCAGTGCATGGAAGATCTCTCTCTTTCTCCTCTATCACTCCTCTTTGTTCATTACCCATCCCCAATTCCACTCTTCAAATAAATTAATGAAGTTTTTTTGAAAAATTGCATAACATGAAACTTACCACTGTTATGAACTATTCCCCAAATTCATAGCTGAATTGCTAACCCCATTGTGATGTATTAGTTGGCCTGGGATTCGGGAGGTGAAGAGACCATAAGGATGGATGCTGATAGATGAGATTAGTATCTCTTTAAGAAGACCTCTAAGAGGTCTTGGTATTTTTCAGAGGAATAATGAGCTACCATGTAAGATATTTTATTAACTAAAAGGAAAAAAGAGAGAAATAGGCAGACACGGACCTTTAAGTACTATCATTATCACCCTTCTACTCTGCTAGTGAAGACACAATGAACACAGCTGCCCAACCCACGGCACAAATCAGCCCATGGCAGCCCAATGTATATGGATAAACCACATTTTCCTCATTCATTCAGCCATCGACTTCCTGGATTTACATATTAATTTTTCATCCTAAGGGTCCTGTGAAGTATAAGAAGTATAACTTCGGATTCCACACCTGTGAGTGGTCCGGGACTAGAGTTTTCTTTCTCCTAATTGATACAGCAGACCCAGAACAGAGAGCAAGCAGCCCTGCTGCTGATTCCAGAGCAGCAAGAGGTCCTTCTCATTTCCTCTCTTGGACAAGAAGTCCTTTAGGTTCCGGCCATCCCATCTTCCCCAACTGTCGTAGGCCTGAGGCCATAACTCTTGCCACTCAATCTCAAACCCTCTGCCCTATACCTAAATCCAAACTTCTATGGGCCACAGTGGTCTGAGTTACTTTGTACCCATGCTCTCCTTTGGTCAATGAAAACACTCATTAACAGTATAGGACTATTACAAGAATTAAATTACACAATTCATATGAAGCTCCTCATATAAGGACTGGCATACAGTAGATCTTCCATGAAATGTGCCTATTTTTACTTCCAAATCCCAACCCAGCCCAGTCTAGTCAAAACCACTTCCTTTCCTCTTAAAAAAAAAAAAATTTAAACCTGTGATCTATAACATTATGTACCTTGAGCTACTGATACATTAAAATTTCTCCTTTCTCTTAAAAAGACAGGAGACAAAAATGTTTTAAAAAGGAGATGTCTGCAACCAATTTTCAATCTGAACCCCAATATCATTTGTATATATGAGATACCCAAATGCACAACAGTTGCCTGCAAGGTCAGTCAATGTTCAAAGTTAAACAAAATGCCCAAAACTCTCACCAATCTACCACACTCACACAGCTATTAGTTGTACCTAATAAATGGACACACACCTTAATTAAACATCTGTTCATCCCTCGCAGGAGCAACCAAGTAGACTAAGCACTGGTCTCCCTCTTTGCTCAATGGTAAGCTACAGCTATCAGTCCTAACATATTGTGATAGTTTGTCTTGCTCCAGCCAGTGCTTCTGTCCCTCTGGGGCCCAAGGCAATTTCTTAATTTCCCTCTCAGTGGAAAGTACTGTAGAGCAGAGCCCCTTGTCCTGCAAACACAGCCACTGCCAGGTGCAAAGAACAGGGGGCTTCTGGGGCCTTCTAGGCAGGACAGCCCAGTTAAGACATCCCACTATATAATGCAGGAGTTCGCTTTAACTGGGTTGCCTCAGAGAAAACAGCCAGGGTCCTGGACACAGTGTAGTTGCCTTTAGGATAACTGGGACTCAAACTTGGAAGAGAAGCCAGAGACAAGTAATTTTGGCTGTGCAAAAGATCTGGTGCCAGAGATGTGGCCTTGGGGGCCCTTCCTTACCCTTTGGAAAACTGTTACGTCTAATGAATGAAAAATATATTTTGCTTAACAAAGGAAGGAAGGAAGGGAAGAAGAGAAGGAGGCAAAGAAGGAGGGAGGAAGGCAAGGTAGAGAAGAAGAAAGGAAGGGAAGAAGGGGAGGGGAGGGAAGTCTTATTAAAAATGTGGTTTAGTCCCCAAAGCAACACGATGAACAAGCAGCCACTGCAATAGATGTGTACATACTCCTTTTTTTATTATATCCTCTTGGAATGCGTTCAAAGCAAGAACATTAAGCATGTGTAATATCCAGAAGTGAAAACAGACCCTCCTGACATCGCTCTGCGAGTTTCTGCCCTAAATTAGGCAGTGAATCAGAAGGTTACATCTGCGGGTGGGTTGGGCAGAGCAAAACCAAGCGCCTACAGCACGGGAGCGTGCTGCGGGAAGTCTGCAGCTCCAAGGCCAGCCTGAGTCTTTTCTTCAAGTCAGGAAAGGCAGATCCAGGCTAAGCTTGTTTTACTGCAGTGCAGACAGTGACAATTCCAAACTGATAAAGAAAGGCCCTAAAATAGGCCCTGTGTATCAGGCTGCCCTGTGTCCCTGGGAAAGAGCCATGTGTCAACTGGATGTCAACCCAAGCATTTTCTTACTGACCCACCTCCCTGACTTTTATCTGTGAGCATGCAGATAAACACAGATGACAGTCTCTGGAGATTATTTCTAAATATACCCACCCCTGTTTATACCAAAATGGACTCCCTGACTGTGAGTGTTCCATGGGTATAGGCAGACTCCCAAGAACAAGCCTTGGCACATCCGCTCCCAGGAGAACCTGGGACCCTGGTTCTCACTGTCCTAAATCTGTGGTTGGGACAAGGACAAGTCCATCATGCTGACCCCACTTCCATGACGACACACATTCCTCATGTGAGCCCTCTTCAGGCTGGGGAAGGTCTGCGCAGTATCCACAGGCTCGTTCTGCCAGCACATGGGCTGCTATTTAAACAATCAAGGAAAATCTCAAAAGCCCAACAACAAACTGTCCAAATCAGAAGGAGAACAATATAATCATGGCCATGGCTTTCATGCACAAAGGCTCTGAAGACAAATTCCAGCTCCACCATCTATTAGTTGTATGACCCCAGGCAAAGTACTTCAGCACTTTGAACCTTGGTTTTCTCTCCTGCAACATGGGGAGAGCACCAGCTCCCACCTCATCAACTGCAGGCAAGGGTTAAATGGAGCATGGATGTGATGCCCTTAGCATAGTGATGAGCGGGGCTTCACTCATCAGAGTGTGCAAGCTCAATAAACTGCAGCTTCTCATGCTCCAAAATGTCTCCTTGCCATGCCTTGCAATCATCAAAGTCCCTAGTTGTAGAAACAAATCCAAATGCAGGCCTGGGCTAAAGAGAGCGGGGGTGAGAAGATGTTGGCTGTCATGACTCTAAACTGTTTATAAGTGCAGGAATGCATTAAGACGCTCACACTCAGAGAGCTGATTTATGTTAAGTAAATGGCCCCACAGCCCTGGGCCGTCTCCACTTGAGCTCTCTCCACAGCCTGGCCATTTAAACGCATGCTCTGCTCTGGGTCCTCACTTGGGTGTTGGCAGCTTGAAAGGCACTCCAAAGCCAACCAGCTCTAGAAAGCCAAATATGGCCAAGCTCAGACCACTCTAGGTGGGCCACGGCAGGGAGGCCCCCCAAGGGTGCCAGAAGATGGTGAGAGGTGACTCAGACAGCACTAGCTGACAACTTGAGGGTATGAATGGCCACAAGCTATTTTCATTTCCAAACGAAATTTTCCATCTTATAAGCCCCAAAGTGCTTTATCAAGCAGTGGGGTCTCATTCATCAGCTTGTTGCTGGAAGGCCAACCTCTCAAGCAGGGAATGTACAGCTCTGTTGAGTCACTGCACCAACATACAGCCTCCTCTCCCTGGATGGAAATTTCCGCCTCCTAGAGGGGAATCCCAGAAGAGTCAGGGGAAGTTCAGGGTCCGAAGGAAGGAAACTAGGGTCCATTTTCCATCAGCTCAACTTGTCATGCAACCATTGGCGAGTCAGGGCATCTCCAAGCCTCAGTCTCCCTACCTATGCACTAAAAACAAGAAACACAGGGGTCAGAGGAGAATAAAATGAGGTAATATGTGCGAGATGTTTTTGAAAAATACTTGTAACGTACATAAAAGTCTAAAGTACTATCTAGTGATTCCTTCAGGAAAGTTATACTGGAAGTCAGGAGCATTCAGGTTTAATTCCCCTTTAAAAACACATCTAACTATGGCACAGTAAGTTTAAGCCATGGCCTGCAGCACCAGTATCCCATATGGGTGCAGGTTCGAATTCTGGCTGCTCAACTTCTGATCCAGCTCCCTGCTAATGTACCTGGGAAAGCAGTAGAAGATGGCCCAAGTCCCTGGGCCCCTGCACCCATGTGGGACATCCAGAAGTAGCTCCTGGCTCTTGCCTTTGGACCAGTGCACCTCTGGCCATCACGGTCATTTGGGGAGTGAACCAGCAGATGGAATACCTCTCTCTCTCTTTCTCTCTCTCTCTCTCTCTTCCTCTGCCTTTCTGTAACTCTGCCTTTCAAATAAATAAATAAAACTTTAAAAAATAAAATAAAATAGCAGGTATGCTGCCTTGTATTACCTCCATCCTATGTCTGTAGCAGACATCACTAATCAATCACTGGACCCTTTCCCTGAGATCAGAAAACAGCTCAGAAACCTTTTCAACACAATATTCCAGCAACCATATTTGATAAGTCCTTTGTCCAATTCAATTTGAAACCACAGCCTCAGTAAAATCATCCATAGAATGATTTTAGTCTACTAATTCTTCCTAAACTTATTTGCTGACGCCTGAAGTTCCTGGAAAGGAGACAAAAATCTTCCCTTTCACAACTACAGAAAAGGCTGAACATGCAAATACTTCAGAGAGAAGATAAAGCGACTTAAATTTATACAAAAATGTAAATAGTTGGTTCCAGCCTCCCTCTGAGCAGGGTCCAGGTGGCCAGGATCCTGCTGGAGGAGCTCTTAGCTGTTTCCTTAAAAGGATCATTTTCCCACCCTGAGCTGGCTCTTAACGAAGTCGGCCTCCAGGGAGAGCAGAGCTCATCCAAGACAGGAGGAGACTGCCAGGGTGAGCAAGAGCAGCGCAACAAGGGCCTTTGTGTGCAGACAGGTTTAGACAGAGAGCAGCAGAGGTGAAAGGGAAGACCCTGGTTCCTGAGACTGAAATGGGAGAGTCCCACAGCAACAGACAGGGCAGAGAAAGGGAAGCTGACAACCAATAGACTTGAGACACAGAGCTAGCATCTCAGTCCCACAAAAAATCATCTGTCATATTAGGTTCACCCTCCTTATCCAAAAGCTGGTGAACTGCTGGATTAGCTTTAAAAAAAAAAAAAAAAAAACACCTTGGTCCTTGATGAGAACAGGATATCAGTCTATGCACGACAGCTCCATGTAAAATTATTTATTTATTCATTTTAAAAAAATGCAACCCTTCCATGTTCTGGAGAATTGACATACTTCTCAAAAAATCTCAAAGTGTTTGTGAATAAATGGAATTAAAATATGTCTAGGGGTAGGCTGGCATTTGATCTAAAAGTTAAGCTATCCATATCTCATATACTAGGTTTGATTCCCAACTCCCATCTAATGCAGACCCTGGGAGACAGCAGTGATGGCTCAAGTAATTGGGTCTCTACCACCCACTGGGATCAAGTTCTCAGCTCCAGGCTTTGGTCTTGCCCAGCCTTGGCCATCATTGGCATTTATCCAGTGAACCAATACAGAGGAGATCAATCTCTCTCTCTCTCTCTCTCTCTCTCCCTCTGCCTCTCTATAACTCTGCCTTTCAAAAAAATTAATAAATCTTTTTTAAAAAAAGATAAGTTTATTATGGCCGGTACCATGGTGCACCAGGTAGAGCTTGTGGCTGGCATCTGATATGGGCACCAGTTTGAGTCCCAGTTGCTCCACTTCCAATCCAGCTCCCTGCTAATGCACCTGGAAAAGCAGCAGAGGATGGCCCAAGTGCTTGGGCCCCTGCACCCATATGAATGACTGAGAGAATCTTCTGGCTCCTGGCTTTAGATCAGCTCAGCTCTGGCCATTGTGGTCATTTGGGGAGTGAACCAGCGGATGGAAGATCTTCTCCCTCTCTATCTACAATTTTTCATTTCAAATAAATAATTTTTAAAAAAGATAAGTTTATTTTGGTGAAAAAATCTGAAATCCATGCATGCTTTTTTTTATAACATGCATTTTCTGGAAGATTTCTCTATGTACAAACTTTTAAATTGTTTGCACCAAAATAGTTACATATTTTAATTCCATTTTTTCCATGAACATTTTGAAATATACCCTCATATGAATGTAACAATGGACTATGTTGTCACCACTGAGATACTGGACTGCCATTTCAGCCGGTGGCCCCACTGCAAGCACAGGATGGCAGATGCCCAGCTGTTTCATTCATCAGGATATCTAGTGCTGCCTGTCTAGTATCTAGTAGACACCTAATACATGGCTGTCAAAATCAGTTATGCTTGTTTACACACTCTGCCAAGTGGCTATTACAGTACCAAACTCACTGGTTGATTGACTGATTGATTGATGATTGATAGTCTGTTCTTTGATTCCCTAAGCAAAAATAGCAGAATGAGTAATACCTAATTTTCCTAAGAGACGTCTAATGTACCAAATATATATATATGTATATTATTTCTTTGTAAGATTTATTTTATTTATTTGAAAGGCAGAGTTACAGGGAGAGAGAGAAAGAGAGACAAAGAGTTCTTCCATCCACTGGTTCATTCCCCAGATGACTGCAATGGACAGGGCTGGGCCAGGCTGAAGCCAGGAACCTGGAGCTTCTTCTGGGTTTCCCAAGTGAGCGCAGGGACCGAAGCACTTGGGCTATCTTCTGCTGCTTTCCCAGGCCATAACAGAGAGCTGCATCGGAAGCGGAGCAGCCAGGATTCAAACTCACACCCATATGGGATGCTGGTGTTGCGGGCAGCAGCTTTACCCACTCCTCCAAACATATATTTTAATGCAGAACTAATGTATACTTCTCACACAAAATGATATTATGAATGAGAAATAGTGGAGTAACATCGTGAAAGCCTGAAATACTCTGTAAATCAGTAAATTCCACTGGACAGAGTAGAAGTCACTAGGTTCCACGAACGAGAGGCAATCAGCAGGTGGACGTAAGCTCTTAAACATCACCTTTTACACTGCCTCCAAGAGTTCTTCTTACAAGCCTCGTTTTGCTAAACGTCCAATTCAAGGGAGAATTGTGTAACCAATCGGTAGAGGCATACCCACCAACACCCCTTCCTTGTAAATGGATCAATACTTTCAAAGTAGATGGACACTCTCATCCCAGTGGTCTTTACAGCATCCCATGATGGAAATAGAAGGGGGTCTATAAAACAGATGCAAATGTCCAGTCCTGGCAAGACAGCAGGCCATGCTTAGACCACCAAGGAATGGAGGGTTTATTTTCTTTACAACACATAGGAATGCTGAATACCAGGAGTTGAGCACAGAGGAAAGGGAATACCTCAGGCCACGAAAGAAAAGAAAATGTGGACCTTGAGAGAATGGCAGAGGTGATAAAGCTATGACAGTCCGGAGGATGCGTGCAGATTACAGGCCCGGGGTGGAAAGTTCTCCACGGGATGGGAGACACAGCAATGGCAGTCCACAAAACAGAAGCTGGAACTGGAATCCTGCACAAGGCCAGGAACCCAGAACAAGTGCACCTAGCAAAAGGGCTCTAAAACCTCCACCCACCTGCCCAAGGGAAAGATAGAAAAACTGAAGTATGCAGACATTGTCGGGATTTCCTTATGTGTCTTAGAATTATGGCTGAAGCTGCAGACCTAAGAACAGTCAGTGACAGGCAGCACTCAGGCAGCAGCAGCACTGGATAGATAGCTGGTGACAGGACTAGGAGGAGCCAGGATGGTCCTTTGGCCCTCCCTCCACCAGCCCATCCAGCCTACATAAGAAAAAGTCCAGAAGATTAGGAGGCCTGGAGGCCTGCAGGTGTGACTTAGAGCTTCGCCCCACTCCTCCCAGCCAAAGGAGCACCTCTTGAGATGGGGTTGCCAACAAGAAAACAGACCAGCCTCTCACCCCCTGGCCTGACACCCACTAAGTGACATTCCTATGTACCCCAGCAGAGACATACTCCCAGGAAAGCCTTAAGCCAGGTCGTCCCTAGCCAAGAAGGTGCACACACACCGAGAGACGGCACCTGAAGACTGGGCAGGAAGCTAACTAGAGCAGCTGTGCTGACGAGGCAGGGAGAAAGGGAGATGGCAGGCAGCAGCCTGCAACTCCAATTCTCAACTAAGTAGAGCAGGGCCTCTGGCTGAGTGGATGAAGTGGAGAGAGTTGGATGCAAGCCTCTGGGAAAGTGTTCCTGCTGCCACAGCAGAAAGAGCTTGTGAGAGTCTGGAAGAGGAGGAGGGAGGAGCCAAGATGGCGGAATAGTGAGGGCACGCACCGATAGTCCGGGAAAAGATAGTTTAATAAAAGTGGAGTTACGGTAGCCTCAGGAAAAGGATCAGGGAAAAATTGCAGAGGAAACTCTTCCGGATCTAGTGGCTGTGACTCGGAGGACCTACAGGGAGAGCAAGGTCGCCCACCGCGTGGAAGCCGAGCTGCAGGAGCCACCGGACCCACCGGAGCTGCAGAGTCTGCGCGCCAGCGCTGGAAGGGGAGGTGAAACAAAACCTCTTGGTAACCCGAGACATTGGCGGGAAAAGGCAGAAAGAGCCTGCAGAGAACGAGGCCTGAAACCCCATTGGGGAAAGTTCACCAGGCTGGCTGGAGGAGAGAAAAAAATCGAATAAATAAGGGGAACCAGCACGGACATTTAGCCCCTCTCTCCACCCACCTTACAAAGCAGAGCAAGACAAAGGGCAGGCGCCATTTTACGTAAGAAAAGCAGTGCTCGCCATTTTGCATATGTAAAGCGGGTGCCCCTCATTAGCCAAGCAGAAAAACCTGACTCTGGTAAGCAAACGAATACCCACAGGGGCCAGATTTCATACATCAACTACTCTCAATTCCACTCAGCTGTGTGGAATTACTTCCCAACTGAGTCAAAAGAGAGAGAGAGAGAGCAAGAGAAAGAGAACAATCAGGGTGAATCACCTTTGGCACACCCTTAACCCTGTAGAACCAGAGCTCTCTGGCCACACCCATCACAGCCTCTAAGGATCCATCAAAAGCAGACAGTCCTCTTAATCTAGAGTCACAGTATAACGAGAAAAAAACAAAGAATATCTCCAATATGCCAAAGAAACGCAAAGGCCGAGGTAACAAGAACAAGCAAGACACTATGACGCCCCCAAATGAAATAGACACCCCAATTCAAGATTATGAAGATGATGAGACAGAAGAAATGCAAGAAGCGGATCTCAAAAAATTGATAAGAACATTAAGAAGTTCTCAAAAACAAATTCTCAAACTACAGAAATCCTTATTGGACAAGATACAAAATCTCTCGTGAAAATGAAATATTAAGGAGGAATCAAAATGAAATGAAACAAGTAGTAGAAAATGAAACTGTGATAGTGACGAGAAATCATAATGAAATGAAGAATTCAATAGATAAATGACAAACACATTAGAGAGCCTTAAAAACAGAATGGGTGAAGCAGAAGAGAGAATATCAGACTTAGAAGACAGAGCACAGGAAAATATACAGTCAAACCAAAGAAAAGAAGAGGAAATTAGAAATCTAAAAAATATTGTCAGGAATCTTCAGGATACTATTAAAAACCCCAACATTCGGGTTCTAGGAGTTCCTGAAGGCATGGAGAGGGAGAAAGGATTAGAAGGCCTTTTTAGTGAGATATTAGCTGAAAATTTCCCAGGTTTGGAGAAGGACAGAGACATCCTAGTACAGGAAGCTCATAGAACCCCTAATAAACATGACCAAAAGAGATCCTCACCACGACACGTTGTAATTAAACTCACCACAGAGAGTCTGGAAGAGACCACATCACCCACACCATAAAAGACCCCCACGGGGTTGGGGGGAGGGGGTGCTGTGATGTAGTAGGTTAAACATACACTCTCAGCACCAGCATCCCATATGGGAGCCGGTTTGAGTCCCGGCTGCTCCACTTCTGATCCAGCTCCCTGCTGATGGCCTGAGAAAGCAGTAGAAGATGGCCCAAGTCCTTGGGCCCCTGCAACTGTGTGGGAGACCCAGAAGAAGCTCCTGGCTGATAGCTTTGGATCGGCCCAGCTCCAGCTGTTAACAGCCATTTGGGGAGTGAACCATCAGAAGATCTCTGTCTGTGTCCCTCCCTCTCTCTGTCTGTAACTCTGCCTCTCAAATAAATAAATAAATCTTTTTTTAAAAAAAATAGAATGAAATAAAAACAGGGGGATCATCAGTGAAACCACAGAGGTGGCTAGGAAAGAGCCACTACTGGGATAGCTACCATAGCAGCCAGCAGCACTCCCAGTCATTGTCAGGCAAAAACTGCTCCAGGGATAGATAGCAGCCCCGCTTCCTCCCAATCCCTCTCCTCTGGCCTATTTCTGGAGATCCAGAAGCAAGGGAAGGAAAGACAAGCCTAAAGAAGGGAAGCAAAATCAGGCTCCAGCTCTCTTCTCCCACACAAATGTGTAATCCATGGGTAAGGCCTAAAATGAAATAATACTTAACGTTGAAATTGGGAGGGTGGGCGTTTAGTGCAGTGGTTAAATCAACACTTAAGATGCCCACATCCCACACTAGAGTGCCTAGTTCAAGTCCGGGCTGTTCCACTTCCCATCCAGCTTCCTAATACACTGGGAGGCAGCAGCATGATGGCTTAAGTGTCACCTGCTTGGGAGAACTGACTGAGTTTCAGGCTCCTGCCTTCAGCCTGAACCAGCCCTGTTGCAGGTATCTAGGCAGTGAACCAATAGAAGATCTCTCTCCATCTCTCTCTCTCTCTCTCTCTCTCTCTCTCTTTCTCCTTTCAAATAAAGTTAAAATAATTTTTAGATAAAATTAGAGCTTCTAGCAAATTAGACTGAGCTTTTTAATATCTGTAAAATGAGTCCCAATTATTGACATGAGACTTCTCTGATAATGAATGTGAGTGGAAAGCTAAATAGGCCTGAGATTACATCAAAGAACAGGAAAGGGTGATCCAACCAAGTGAGTCTGAACACAACAGGGGGAGAAAAGCTCAAATGTTTCCTGTGTGCAGACAAAACTCAGGCCAGTCTACACCCGCATTACATTCATCTCTGACCTAGATCCTGGGTATGGAAAATGACTCTCATGACAAAACATAGGACCAGTATGCTGTGGGCACTGCATATTAAGAAGCAAATCTCAAAAACTGTTTCCAGATCAGTGAAACCACAAAGAACACCCACCAGAAACCAATGAGAAACAGCACTGTAACAACAGTTCCACAGTGCTTAGCACAGTGAAGATGAGCTCAGATGCAAAATGTGTATGCCAGAGAAGGAAATGACCCACCATCAGTGACAGCCATGGGCACAACAGACAGGATAAGTATTCCCCCAAGAGCCAAAACAGATACAACAATCTGAATTAGGCTATAAATACATGTTTTTTAAAATTAACAATCTTGGGGCCAGCCCTGTGGTGTAGCACATAAAGCTGCCACCTGCAGTGCTGGCATCCCATATGGGAGCCAGTTTGAGTCCTGGCTGTTCCACTTCTGATTCAGCGCACTACTATGCACCTGCATAGGAGACCCAGAAGAGGCTCCTGGCTCCTGGCTCCTGGCTTCGGATCTGTGCAGCTCAGGCCATTGTAGCCAATTGGGGAGTAAACCAGCGGATGGAAGACCTCTCTGTTGCTCTCTGCTTCTGCCTCTCTGTAACTCTTTCTTTCAAATAAATAAATAAATCTTTAAAAGAAGTTAACAATCTAAAATATAGAATAGAAACCATAGAGAAAAACATACTCTATGAAAAAGCCCAAGTATTTGAAAAAGAACAAAAGTTGATTTTAAAGAAATAAAAATCACCTAAATAAAAACATATTTAAAGGTTAAATAGCAGATTAGATATAAATGAAGACAAAACTAGCAAACTGGAAGACAGAATGGAAGAAATTACCCAGAATGTAGCAAAGAGAGATAATGAAATATAGAATATGAAAGAACATTTAAAAGACAGGGTAAAATGAGGAAGATCAATATAAAAGAACTTCCAAAAGTTTATGGGAAGTGTAATTAAAGGTATTTATATTGTTATAAAAAATTATGAAATCTATGACTAGTTTTTTCATATTATGCATTTTCCATGAACTTTTAAAAGACCCCCCACATTATGTATGCATTTCAAAAATTGTTGCATCAAATTAAGTTTATCTTTCAATTCCATTTTCCATAAATTTTTTAAGTATTCCAATATGCGTTTTAATCATTAAGAGTTCTAGAAGAATAAAATAGAGAGACTGGGGAAGAGGCCATATTTGAAAAGCTAATGACAAGGAATCTTTCAGATCTAGTGAACAATATGAATCCTCAGACGGAAGTATATCACCAAGTCTAAGCAAGATTTTTTTTTTAATCCGCACATAAACACAACATGGAAAAACTGATAACACTAAGGACAAAACGAATATATTTTTAAAAATCAAAATTGTAATTACTCATGTGGAAAGACAGCAGACTTTTCATCAGCAGCAACAGTGTCCATAAGATATTGCAGGAGCCTCAAACTGCTGAGGAAGGATAACTGCTAACACAGAAACCTACACCTGACTACACCATCATTCAAGAGTGAGGACCAGGGGCCTGCATTATGGTATAGCAGATTAAGCCACTGCCTGCGACCCCAGCATCCCACTTCCAATCCAGCTCCCTTCTAATGCTCCTGAAAAGCAGTGAAAGGTGGCCCTAGTGTTTGGGCCCCTGCTACCCATATAGGAGACCTGAATGGAGTTCAGGCTCCTAGCTTCAGTCAGGCCCAGCCTTGTCCATTGTAGCCATTTGCAGAATGAACCAGGGGATGGAAGATCAATCTCTGTCTCTGTCTCTGTCTCTGTCTCTCTCTCTCTCTCTCTCTCAACTCTGCCTTTCAAATAAATAAAATAAATTGAAGAAGAGAGAAAGAGAGAGGAAGAAAGAAAGAGAGACAGAGAGACAGAGACAGAGAGAGAGAGAGAGAGAGAGAGAAAGAAAGAAAGAAAGAAAGAAAGAGAGAGAGAAAGAAAGAAAGAGAGAGAGAGAGAGACAGCGGCTGAGGACAATTCAAGACAAAGAGAAAGTTTACTTTGCATAGGCCATTAAGGAATGCCAAGATGCAATCAAGCTTCTGCCCATGTGACTTCTTACTTCAGGTAAGAGAAAGGACCTCCATCTCAAGATGAGCACTCTGTGGTTCCACTACAAGGCCCTGGACACCAGGACATGCCTGGGCCTTTGAAACAAAAGCTCTTTTTCCCTGGTGCTACTTTTTAAGTTGTTGAGCAGGATTTTACACTCTTCCTATGCCACTCCCAAGACAGCCTTTCATAGTGTAAAATTGGAAATATACCTTACATCTCTCAGCCTACACGACAATTTCTTTATGTGACACAATGTTTTCTCCTCCTATACTCATGGCCCCTGACTTGTGATGCTTCAACTTACAATCTTTTGACATTATGACATTGTGAAAGCAATAGGCATTCAGTGGATGCCATACTTTGAATTTGGAATTTTGACCTTTTCCCAGGCCAGTGATACCTGGAGTAATCCTATCTAACAATGCTAGACAGTGGCAGTGAGCCACAGCTCTAGTCAGAAATGGACAGCCCTGACACCGCAGCCTGCCTATCATCCAGCAATTAACTTCAGCTCAATGCCTCCACCTTTCTTCAGGCCCAGTGTGCTTTCAACTGTGCACTTTAATGGTGAGCTCCATCCAACCATTCTGCTGCTCTCTTTCAGTGTAGGATTCAACAAATCACTTAAGACTTCCACTATTTCATTATAAAATTGGCTTCATGTTAGATAATTTTGCCCAAATGTAGGATAACACAACTGTTCTTAGCATACTTAAGGTAGGCTAAGCTAAGCTATGATGTTTGGAAGGTTAGGTGTATTAAATGCACTTTCAGCTCCCGGCATTTTCTATTTACAATGAGTTAATTGGAATATAACTCTGTTCTAAGTTGAGGAGCATTTGTATTTGAAGCAGTTCCTTTGCAATACTCATTCATTAATAGAGTTTAAAAAATGAACAGATTCTTACAAGGGGTAAGGAGGTGACAGATTCAGAACTACAGACTTGAGGAAGTTAAATGTTTCAAGCGAAATGCCAAAGCAAGAGGAAGAGGTCCACCTAAACACAGATCCCCTGTTCCCAGGTATGGCCACACATTGGGACAACATATGGTATTTTCAGGGTTTCAAGTCACACTGCTTTCCTCCTCCCTGCTTCCCTTCTATCTCTCATACATGCACTATTGCTAAATTCTCTCTTACATGTATGGATGTATAGCTACACATACATACACACACACACACATGCAGTTGCAAACCAAAGAATTCGTAATCATTAGGCCCTCAAGTGTTACAGGAACCTGTCCCTCAGAGTCTCTGGCTTAAAATTTCTCTTCATTTACTTCTTTAAGACACAAGTTAGGTAGCCTTTATTGCTACTTTAGCCTCTCCCTTTCAGACTGACCATGACCTAGGAACAAGCACTGAGGAAGTGCTAAGCTGTGCCAGTCTCCTGGGCAAGGATGCATGGCCAGATACTGTGGACATCCAGAACCCCAGAGGAGCAGGGTCCACCACTCAGGGACGCCAGCCCATTCTACTGCTCCACCCAACACAACAACATCTTGCTTTTGGTCAGTTTCTTCAGCATTTTTCTCCTTCATTTTATTAAAGGCAAGGCGAACTCTAAAGAAACACCAAGGAGCAGTTGTCTGGAGCATGACAGCAGCTGGGAGTGAGGAAACCTGTCCATCTGGACTCTGAGTTCATTCCACAACCGATACCCGCAGAGGAAAACATTCCATTCTGCCCCAAGTTTCACTGGAGTGGAAAAAAGGAAAAGTCCCAAAGCTTTCTG
Source organism: Oryctolagus cuniculus (assembly GCF_964237555.1). Classification (NCBI taxonomy): domain Eukaryota; kingdom Metazoa; phylum Chordata; class Mammalia; order Lagomorpha; family Leporidae; genus Oryctolagus; species Oryctolagus cuniculus. The sequence goes on along the minus strand of NC_091440.1, from coordinate 99,888,787 downwards.
CCGCCTAGGCCCAGCAAGAGATCACACTGGGGTCACTGCTGCCCTTGAGGTTCATCAGAATAAGGCCAAACTCTGCAAGTAGGTTTTCCAGATGAGGCCAGACAAGGTGAAATGGTGGCCACCAGGCCAGCCATGCCGACTCCCACAAGGGCTGTCAGCACACACCGTTTCTGGGCAAGGCAGACAGAGGACTGGGGCTGCTGTTCTAGCCAAGAGCAGCACAAAAAAGGCAATGGCTTGCGGTCCCTGGACTGTCTGTGCATCTCAGCGTGACAGCATAATACTCCATTCTCAACAACATGCAAATTGGCATCTATGACTTAGAAGTCAATAAGGTACCTCTCTTTGGAATAAAGCCAGTGCAAAAGAATGAAACTGGCCTTCTGTGATCCAGAGCCTGGCCAGTGCAAGGAACTTGAATGGAAATGCAGGAGCCTGGCCTTCCCAACTCAGTGACCTGGGGCAGCCACTGCCCCTCCTGCCACCCCTGGAAAGGCCTCCAGTCCACCAACACTGCCAGATCCCCACAGTCAGAGTTCCCTGCACATGTGACATGGACTAGCGCAGTGCCTCCTGGTCATTAACTCCTTCCTGCACCAAGAGTAAACTCAGAGTCACCCAGCAAAGTAGATTTCCGTGGCATTCAAAGGGTGTTCTTAGCCTTGGCGCCAGAAACTCATATCCTTTCACAAAACATTCAAGATATCATTTTTTCTTGATTACAGGGAAATTCAAATATTGCAAAGCTCCAACAGGATCCAACCTGAGATTTTCCAGTGGTTTCTAACATTTTTGTCACGGGTTAGAAGGGGAGAGAGGCTCAGAAAAAGAAACAAAAGCTCTGTTCTCAGGAATTTGATATCCTGATATAATTGTAAGGGTATAAAATCAAAAGGCTTAACACTCTATGAAGGCTAGCCAGTTCTCATAGGCTGGGAAGCTGGATCTGGTGGGGATTAGGGATGAGAGGGTGGAGGGAGACAGAGGTGAGAAGAGCATGGAGGTAAGTATGCCCCAAGGTTGGCACTTCCCATGTGAATTGCCCAGAACACTGCTCCTCTCTACTGCTGCACCATGACTAAGATTAGCAGTGCAAGTTCTTAGTCCCAGATGCCCAAGACAGTCTGTGAAAAGCCTGATGTTTGACCATCACCTCCACTCAAGTCCTCCCATCACCTGTTTCCTTCCATCTGTGTCTTTGACGTGACCTCAGGTCTCTAGGCCATGGGCTCTCTGCTTTGGTGTCAGTGCCCAGAAGACCCTCGAGAGACCAAATTACAAAGCCAGTAAAGTTTGTTTGCATATGCCTACCTTTAACACACACATACACATGCAAACACACAACACACTTCCTCTTCCACCACCCTAAGTCTCCCCAGCCACCCAGTGCCCCAGCTTGCTATCTTCTGTTCACATGCTTCTGAAAGAAAGTCTCTCTGCTCTCTGCACCTACATTCAGAGCTTCAAGGGGCCAACCAGCTATTCTGATGAATAACTCATATACATAGGGACAGTGAGAAGATTCAGATTCCAAGTCCCCTATGAAAACTATCCCGAGAAGACTCAAGTTCCTCAGCTCAGTCTCCTCATCTTTTCAGGATCCAGGACTTACCTGAGCCCCCTAACAGCCCCTCTTCGGCTTCCCTACTCCAACACCATTCTATATTTTTCTCATCTTGTGCTAACCCTGTCTGTCTCCAAAGACAGAATCCCACCTATTTGCTGGGTTGAATCTCCCTCACTCCCATCTCTGGCCTACTGCCTACTTGCCTCCTTCCAGATCTGCTTAGTCAATAGCCTTCCCCCACTACTTCACCCAACTCATAATCTGTGCTGCAGCCAAACTCCACTCCTGAAGCTGTTAAGATCCAATGCATATGCCTGTCACTACATCACTGACTATTCCATTCTTCCTATTGGGGAAGTTCACCCCTCTTCTCTATCCCACTTCTGCCCACCCTTCCAGGTTCAGCTATATCACCACCTCGTAAATAGCTCCTCCATGTTTTCCAGCTGACTTGCTATGGTTTGAACAAGATTTGAACATCAGTTCATACAGATGTTTAAACACAAACTCATATTAATGGTCAGTGGATTAATGTTAATGGTTGATGGATTGAAGGTGGAGCTTGATCCAATCACAGCATCTGAAAGGCAGGCCTAGTAGGAGGTCTTTAGGTCACTGGGAACTTGCTCTTGGAAGACAGCTTTCAAGAGAGGTTGGTCATATAAGCCATGTCTAGCCCAACTTCTCTCTCTGCTTCTAGGCTCACCATGTGATCCTCTCTCCCCAAGCACTCTGACATCCACCACCTTCATCAAACACCAGACCAATGTGGCCGCCTGATATTGGACTGTGAACTAACAAAACCATGAGGCAAAATAACCCTTCTTCCTTCCTTATAGCTTCTCTCAGGCATTTTAGTTAAGGTGATGAAAAGCTCCCACATGACTGTATCATCACCCTTCTTTTAATGTCCTTCACCTCTTCGTAACATCAAGCATATTCTGTCTTTTATCACAATTGTGATTATCTCTGTGTCTGTGAATGTGGCTATAACTCCTTAAAGAAAGGGATCATTGGGATCCTGAAGTCCCACCACTTTCAGAAATTGTGTGAGCAAATGCCTTACAGAGAGAAGATGCTCAGTAACTTTGTGTTAACGTTTAACATTCAGTTCTGGGGGCTAGAGGGAGAGGGATACTACTCAGGGTTGTTTTTATCACAACTGGCACGAGACACCTCCTTTTCAGAGGCATTTCACAGTCAATTTATCCCGGGAAAGGCTTCTTATCTCCTGGTCTTTCAGACAGCTGGGCATAGGTCAAAAATTTTTGCCTTTTAAATAATTGAAAAACAGAGGCACAAGATCCTATCCACTGCAGACCAAATATGAGGTCTGAGTCACTATGTTCCACTCAGATGTGGAGCTCGGGTCCCCAGAACATCTCAGGCAGCCAGACATGGGACAAAAGCTTCGACCTTGAGGGAGCATTGTTCAGCTCCAGCTGTGGTCACTGGCCAAGCCACAGCTGTAAGCAGGACCATGGAGGGGACGTGAAGGCAGAGCCCACGTGAGAGGAACTTTCTGAGAGATGGATTAATGTGCATTGGCTTCCTGCAACCGCCAGAAGCCTGGGCATCTCCGTCCCTGTGCCCAGGTCTCTGATGGGTGGGTTCAGCCAAGACAACAATGTGTGTGTTTATTTCTGCTTCAGATCAGCAGGCTTAGATAAAAATGCAGCCGGGAATATGACTTATAAGTAAAATGATTACCAAAAACACAACCCTCCCACAAGTGGAACAGGGCTGCCAGAGTCATTTACTGCAGTCATCAATCCATAGCAAAGGGCATGTTGCTACCTCCCCTCACTCCTCACTGCCTGCTACCGCCTTCTCTCTCCTCTTTGCCCCATTCTCGCCCCCTCACTGTTTACTGTCCTTCTCCTGCTACCTAGACTACAGCTGTGTGAGCAGCAGGTAAGAGCCAAGGGATGCTTCTTTTTCCCCAAAGGTAGTTTTAAGGCTAGACATGGAGGCCCCTACTCAATTCAGCCACCCTTGGAGCAAAGCAGGCGTTCAGAACAGCCTTCTGCCTGTTCTACGGAGGTCTGGCCCCTACCACACGTCGGGGCAGCCATCCTCTCCACAGTCCCAACGCTTCCCAGGCTGAGCATGTCTGTCCACAGGCAGCCGTGGGCCTGGACAAGACGTACAGGCCAGGGAGGCACAGAGAGAGCCAAACATCTACTTCCTGTCGAGTTACAAAGTCCAGTCAGCACAGAAAAGAAAGATGAACTGGATGGACGGGCCCGTGCTGTTCTAGGAACGTGGATATTATCAGTCACTCCTCGTCAAAAGGCAGCTGCTGGATTGTTAAACACCCCATTAGAGTCAAATTTCTGATTCAGATACTGGAAGTCAGAGGAAATACTAGACCCTCACAAGTGACACAGTGGAATTTCCTGAGACTGTCTTCTCACCTACACAGGATTCAAACTTGGGGAGCTGCACAAGCAGGCACTAACAACTGAAACGATGTCATTGAGAACAGCAATGCCACTCCTGTGCCACACCCGCAAGAACGGAAAACGGGGACTCAGTCAGCTAGTTGTGTGCCCAGTGCTCACTGCTGTGTCATTCACAAGAGCCAAAAGGTGAAAACAATACAAGTGTCTGCCAACAGAATGTGGTACAGGCTTACGACGGGACATTACTCAGCCATAAAAAGGGACAACATTCCAACACATGCTACACGGATGAATCCTGAAAGCCTTACACTAAGGAAACCAGACTCAAAGGACAGATTCGAAATACCAAGAGGAGGCGAGGTCATACAGATAGGAAGTGCCTGTTATCAGGAACTGAGGAAACAGGATTGGCGAGTTATTGCTTCATGGGTACAGAGTTTCCATTTGAGTGATTTTTTTAAAAGTTTTTGGAATAGATGGCAGTGATGGCCACACAATTCTGTGAATATACTTGAAGCCATTGAACTGGAAACTTAAAAATGGTTATAAAAGGGGATGGCACCGTGGTGTTGGAGGTTAAGCCACCACCTGTGACATCAGCATCCCACATGGGCACCACTTCATATCCTGGCTGCTCCACTTCCAATGCAGCTCCCAGCTAATGGCCTGGGAAAATTAGCAGAAGAGTCCCAAGTGTTTGGGTGCCTGCTGCTCATTTGGAAGACTCAACTGGGGCTCCTGACTTCAATCTTGGTTAGCCCTGACCATTGCAGCCATTTGGGCAGTGAACCAGCAGATGGAAGATCTCTCCCTCTGTCTCTCCCTCTCTCTCTAACTCAGGCTTTCAAATAAATAACCAAATCTTTTGAAAAAGAGTGGTTATAATAACACAATTTTTTACCACAACGAAAAATACATTAAGAATCAAAAATCTTCAACCATTAGTAGGTCTTAAAGAAGACTTAGCTTTTTTGATGTAATTTTTAAAAATCTTAAAAACACTTTCTGGCCGGCACCGCAGCTCAATAGGCTAATCCTCCGCCTGCGGTGCCGGTACCCCGGGTTCTGGTCCCGGTCAGGGCGCCAGATTCTGTCCCAGTTGCTCCTCTTCCAGTCCAGCTCTCTGCTGTGGCCTGGGAGGGCTGTGGAGGATGGCCTAAGTCCTTGGGCCCTGCACCCGCATGGGATACCAGGAGAAGCACCTGGCTCCTGGCTTCAGATCAGTGCAGTGCGCCGGCCGCAGCAGCCATTGTGGGGTGAACCAACGGAAAAGGAAGACCTTTCTCGCTGTCTCTCTCTCTCTCTCACTGTCCACTCTGCCTGTCCAAAAAAAAAAAAAAAAAAAAAAAAAAAAAAAACACTTTTCATATACTTGAAAAGAAGTACTTGATTCCCTCCAAATTACACCCAGCTCCCTAATAATGCGTACTTCTTTCTAACACGATGATTTATCATGCAGATTATGACAACATACCTAGGGCTGAAATTTATGAGATGCATTGCCAACAGTTACACTACATGGTGAAACTGTCAAATGACTATTGCTACCATAATGCACAAAAATTCATAGAAATAAAAGTAAATTCAGGGAAGACGGTGTTGTGGCATAATGGGTTAAGCCTCCACCTGCAACAGTGGCATCCCACATGGACACCAGTTCAAGACCCGGTTGCTCTCCTTCCAATCCAGCTCCCTGGTGATGCACCTGGAGATCAGCAAAGGATGGCCCAAGTCCTTGGACCAGTGCAACCAGAGGAAGTTCCAGGCTCCTGGCTTTGGATCAGCCCAGCTCCATCTGTTGTGGCCATTTGGGGAGTGAACCAGCAGATGAAGGCTCTCTCTTTCTCTCTCTTTTTCTCCTTTTCTCCTTGTAACTCTGCCTTTCAAATAAATAAATTTTTAAAAAAGAAAGAAAACAAATTCAGGGTTTCCAAGAGCTGGAGGGAGTGGAAAATAAAGAGTGACCATCAGTGAGTACAGAGTTTCTTTTTGGGGTGATGAAAACGTTTAAGAACTAAATAGTGGTGATGGATTCAAAATTCTATAAAAACCCTAAGAACCATATAATTGCTGATTCTAAAAGGATGACTATTACGTATGTGATTTATAGCTCAACAAAGCTACTTAAAAATAAATACCCGGCTGGAGCCTCGGCTCACTAGGCTAATCCTCCGCCTTGCGGCGCCGGCACATGGGTTCTAGTCCCGGTCGGGGCACAGGATTCTGTCCCGATTGCCCCTCTTCCGGGCCAGCTCTCTGCTGTGGCCCGGGAAGGCAGTGGAGGATGGCCCAAGTGCTTGGGCCCTGCACCCATGTGGGAAACCTAGAAGAAGCTCCTGGCTCCTGGCTCCTGACTTTGAATTGGCCCAGCTCTGGCCGTTACACTAGTTGGGGAGTGAAGCAGCGGATGGAAGATCTCTCTCTCTCTGTCTATAACTCTTCCTCTCAAGTAAATAAATAAATCTTTGAAAAAATTCACAATAATGCATTAAGTTCAGGGAGCTCCACTGCCAGGATGGTTTCCTGCACTGTCTGGAATTTGTTTGAGGATCTATTTTCCAGAAGGAGATAACTGAGGAGACATCCCAAGAATGGGTGGTAAAGTAAGACCACACCATGATAAGGCTTACTGGCCCAGCTGCTCCAAGAAGGTTGACAAAGGGACCTGAAGAACCCTTGAGAGCTCTGGCAGAGCCATGGGATTGAATGAATGACTACAGGACGAGACCAGGTGTAGGGGCTCTGCAGAGTAACCACATCGTAGCCATTAAGTAAGAACAAGTATTCAGATATTTATCCACTGCTCCTGTCCAGCAGTAGATGGTTCAACAAAGCGAATGTAAGCAATGTTCCAAAAGGCTAGGACAAGGTAGTCTTCCCAATATGTACAGGGAATGGGTTCTTTCTCTACTCTCACCTAACTGGAGAAATAATAGAAAGCATAAATGTTTTTTAAGTCCAAGAGATCTAAATTTAATTCTTAGTTCCAATACTGTCTGGGGGACCTTGGTCATATTATTTAAGATGTTCATTCCTTAGTTTCCCCATCTGAAAATGTCATTAATATCCACTTTGCAGGATTGGTATAAGGATGAAATTATATAAAGCACATGAAGCATCCAGAACAATAAATGGTAGAAATTTCTCCTGCCCCATTCTAAAACATAAAAGCGGATGTGATACCTCAATACAATTTCTTCTCTATAACAAACACTGAAGCATGTACGGCTCCACAGAGCACGGATTCAGAGGCAGAGAGGAAAGCAGGGTGCAAAGTGAAATACATGTTCCCCAGCACACTTCTTGATGATGATCTTCTTGCCTGGGGAAGCGAAAGGCTAGTTATGCCACATATTAAAGCCCTTCCAAGTTCTTCCTAAAATATATACTAGGTTATTGTGAACCACAGTCATCCCACCATGCTGCGGGACACCTGAACTTTTCCATTCTGTGTTCTGATAAGTGTCTAAGGAGCTGTGTGGAACTACTCCCTTTTCATCTACAAACATCCAGTACTTCCATGATTTAAAGGAGAAAAAAAGTTTATTTTCCAAAGCCAACATTTACTTCTTTGAAGCTAGGTTTTCTTTTCCATGCAGTCTGTCCTTCTGTTTTCCTGGAAACTGCATTTAGGTTTGGGGAATTCAGGCTGGAAAATGTCCACGTGGTGTCCTTCCTGCACACTCAGTGGTCCTATCTGCAGGCACTCAACCCACAAAAGGTATGCTTGAGGCTGAAGATAGTGAGCCAGGTACCGTGGCTGTGAGAGGGCAGCACTGCAGGTGGACAGCTCCAGGGCCTTGGAAACCTGCACAGACACATAACACAGACACACACACACACATACACACACACAGGTCTTGCTCCTGCTCCTCTGGCTGGAAACAGCAGTCCTGGGACCCTACTGGCGAGAGGCAGGCTGACAACCATCAAGGAAACCACTGGACTTTATGCCAACGTTTTCACTTCTTCCTTGATTGCACTGCTAGCAACCAGATCAACTTAGTATCTTGTTTCTCAAAGTTTTTCCAGCTTTATCTTTCAGAGTTGGAGTAACGTCAGCCCTCCAACAACACCTCCAGAGCTGTGTGCAGTGTTGGGAAAGTGGTGTTTTCCAGCGCTGCTTTTTCAAACTCTGCCACTCTGCTCTCTGAGGAAGGCAACCATGCTTTACAGGCATTCTCCCATTTCAAACCTCATAGTGACCCTGGGAAGTTGACAGCTAAGTATGCTTATCCCCAGTTTACAGGTGAAAAAGTGAGACTTGATTCCTTCAAAACTCCCAGAGAGCAAGTCAAAGAATGTACCCCAAATCACTTCTCTAGCTACAGCCTTATTTTTATTTAGTCACTTACTTTGTGACTTTTGCTAACTAATCTCTTTGAAAGGTTTTAATCCAACATGGACTATTTTGGAAGGAAAGAAAACAACGACATAAATGACTAAACATGGCACAATGGTTATAGAGTAAACAGAGCTTAATTGAGTAATCAAGTCAACATTTCTGCCCACAGGCAATACAGGGGAGAACATTCATTTACTGTCTAGATTTTGGCTCGATTCTCTAAAGGACGGGAGACAAGATTATTTTATTTTCCTTTCCACTAGGTTCAAGTGGGCAATGCCAAGTGTAGCCGAGTGTATTAAAAGAAACCCCTGTTGGCAAATTGGTGGCTTGAATATTTCATGAAATTATAGCAACACTGTGCTCTGAGATGGTGGCTTCCTCCAGGGAACCCAGAGGCCACATCTCTAAGCGTGTGGCTCATGGCCCATCTTAAAACTAAACCAAGTCAGCCTCAAATGCCTTCCAGTTTCTGGAAGATGACTTCGAAGAGTCTCCAACGACAACCACAGAACACGTGGGGATGGTGGCAATGATAGAGGAAGGGCCGAGGTGAACGCTTTCATGGGCCAAATCTAAACCACCAGGCCTGGGAATGTCTCCTGGGAACAGGAGACCAACCCTGACAAGGAGACTGGAAGAAGCAGCTGTCCACCCAAGGCAGGTAGAGTCCAGGGCAATGCGTCCCCTGGCCAGCTGCAACCTGAACTTCCCGGTGGCTCCTACTGAGGAGCTAATCTCTGTCCTCCTGCCCTGGCCAGCAGCAGAGCTGGCCAGTCCAGGCAGAATTCCTAACAGCCCGCCAAGGGAAGTCCTACCGCACAGCTCAGCTTCTCATCTCCACTCCACCACCCACCACCCCCACCACCCCGCCAAAGAGGGTGAAACAAGCCAAGATTGGGGCAGAAAGGAAGCGAGTAAATGAAAAAGACTCAGAGGCAGATCTGCTTACAGACAAAATAGTGATCTGAACTTCACAGGAATTTCATGAGGACACATGTGAACTTTTACTTTAAGAAATCAGTCCGAGAAATTCTTTCTAAACCTGTCCAATGGCAGACTCCCCATCCTGACTCTATTCTTAAATCTATCCTCTCAGAAATGAGTTTAAGGCAAAACAAAGGTGGAGACAAAACTGGGAAAGTAGAGACAGGTTGAGAAGCTTGTCAAACAACGTTTAACCAGAAACACTCAGCACTGCTTTCCTTAACCTGCCACAAGGAACAAGCATTTGACTCAACAGCTAAGCTGCCAAAATGCTACATCAGAGTCCCTGGTTTCATTCCTGGTTCTGGCTCTGCCTCCAGCTTCCTGCTACTGCACGGCCTGGGAGGCAGCAGCAACAGCCCTGACGACTGCACTCCCGCCCCCCATCTGCAAGACGCACAGTGCGTTCCCATCTCCCAGAACCAGCCCTGACCCAACCCGGCCGTTACAGACATTTGAGGATCACACTGGGGCTGGAAGCTTACTCCGTGTGTCTTTGCTGTCTCTCAAATAAAGAATGAAAATAAAACACACAGCAAGTGTTATCAAGAAGAGGCAGGAGAATAAACAGACTGAAGACCACATTTTCAGTCAAATCCCTGTCCGTAGACCTTTTAGGAGCCTCCATTTTCTCACATGGAAATAGTTTGTCCCTAATGTTCCTTTACCCATACAAGGTTCTGACCCTAGGAAGTAAATTTCCAGAGAGGAGGCCGGCCCTGTGGTACAGCAGGTTAAGCCATCGCCTGCAGCACCAGCATCCCATATGGGCACCAGCTTGGGTCCCAGCTGCTCCTCTTCTGATCCAGCTCCCTGCTAATGCACCTGCGAAAGCAGTGGACGATGGCTCAAGTGCTTGGGCTCCTGCATCCATGTGGGAGACTCAGACGGAGCTCTTGGCTCATGGCTTCAATCTGGCCCAGCCATTGTGGCCATTTGGGGACTAAACCAGCAAATGGGAAACATCTCTTTCTCTCTCTCTGCCTCTCCCTCTCTGTAAGTTCACCTTTCAAAGAAATAAATAAACGTTTTTAAAAATTCCCAAAGAGATATTGCATTTATCCGTTTGACAAATTCCTCTAAGAGTCCAGAACTTTCCTCTCCTCTTCTTCTCTCTCTTCTGTCTCTGCCTGCTTGTCTCTGTTCCCTGCACCACCCACCCACCCAGCACACACACACAATGCAACCCAAGATCACGTAAGTCAACATGCAATCGTAAGTACCTCTCTGTGGGGTTTGGAAGGGGAGGGTCTGAGGGGTTTGGTTTCTTCCTCACCCTCCGTTCAGGTCAGATCAACTACCCCTTTCACCTCCCGGGCCCTGTGAAGTAAGAGCCGATCTTCAACCTCTGACTCCTGAACACCAGCCCCAACTTCTCTCCTTATGTCCCTTAAATCCCTTCTTAAGCTCGGGTCAGTTCACAAGTATCACTGAGAACTCTAGTGACCTATAACCCGTTCCCCAAACTCCCCCAACAGACCCCCAGTCCTTGGGTCCTCTCCTGATCCCCCAATCTCCTGCAACCCCTGCTCCCCAGATCTGCAGCCATCGGACAACTCTGCTGCTCTGTGAGGCCGCTCCCAGCCCCCTAGCTGGGATCCCACCCACACAGTGCACACAAGCTGGGCAGGCCGAAGTGGGCCCCACATCCGGTCTTGCCATAAGCAGCTTCCAGGGGTTCCTGACTGGGAAAGCAACCATGGTCTGCTGAAACACTCCAGGCCCAGGTCTACACTGGGTCAGGAAACCCTGCTGTGGACTCAGGACTCGTTACACCTTCCCCTGGAGCCTGGGCGTTAGGCTCCCCACTGGGCTTTCTCTGCAGTGGGTCCAGTTGACCTGGACATGCTGGCTTTTGAGAGAGCCGTGGAAAACATTCCATTTTCCCAGAGGGACCTGTCACTTTCACTTGCTTTCTACGCCTCTAACCCTGAAGTACATGTAAACAGGTGTTTACTAAATTATTTTCATACCAACAGCCATGACTGCGAGTGTTGCTTCATTATCAGAATGTTTAGCACTTATGTCGCTAAATATTTAGCACCTGATACTTTGCTAAACAATTATCCGTGCCTTTTAAAAAAAATTAATCTTCTGCCCTCCTCCACAGTGTCCAACATGAATCCAGGCAACAGTGAGGAAGGAACTGAGAAACAGGCAAAATCAGTGTGATTATTTTGTTAATTAGTTTTGTTGTTCCGTCTCCAGGTTATTTTCCAAACAGTCTAGCACCTTTCACTCATCCATATTGGAAAATCAAATCCTGTCCTGAGTTTGAATGCTGCCCTCTGATCTCAGGGGCGAGGCAAGGGAAGAGTTGGAGGAAGAATTGCTGAAGACAGAAGCAAGTGCTGCCAGCCGCTCACTCACTCCCACCACGGTGGCTAGGGTTTCTCAGGCCTCAGGGAACTTGCCTCATGGCTAAGAAAACCTAGGGAAGACAGGGCAAGGAGAGAACGCCAGGGTTGGAAGACACCACTGGAAATCAGAACAAGCTCAATCACTTCTAAGCGAGGTCTCCAGAGCTTTTCTGCCGTGACCCAGCAGGAGACCCGGGCAGACTCAGCTGCAAAGGGAACCAAGCTGTTGACCTGACTTTATCCCTAATAAGGCTTGGAAGATGTCTCCTTGTCTTCGAGCTGACAAGGGTTGAACTCCGTAGGTTACTTTCCCTTGCAAATCTCCACTGGGCTGAGGAACCATCCACGGGAAAGCAGGGAGAAAATCGACAGACAGCCCTACCAGGTTCAGCTCCTCACCTAAAAGCTGCCTCGAGGCTCCAGGGGGATACTGCCCACGCTACGGATGCTGGGGGGGGAGGGGGATGCAGCGGGAGAAATCCCAAGGATAAAACGTTACCAAAGGATCTGGGCCCCTCCCTAACACCGCGAGGGCCTCTGGTATATGGGGTGGCATGGAACCACACACTGGTGTGTGCGCAGCTGTGGGCCTGGTCAAAGAGGCACAGCTCTCGCAGCAACCCGTCTCCAAAATCCCGACATCTGACCCTGGAGCCCCTTTCCTGACTCCTAAGCCCTGTAGCGCCACCTACTGGGAGAGGCAGAAGTCACATGCACTGTAGACCTTGCCAGGGTGGCACTCACTCCTTCACAGGCATTCAATCATGTAGGAACCAAGGCTTAGGGAGTGAGGATCCAAAGATCAGCAGGACCTCAGAATATGCATTCAGTCTGGTCCTCCAACAGATCCTATTCACAGAAGAAGCCACCTCAAGCAGCTTTAAGTAGAAAACTGGAGGAGTCCTAAGTCATCTAGGAACAGCTCCAGGGGGCTCATGGCTCACTTCTTTTGCAAAATACTATGCCTGGAGCCTCTACCTGTCCAGAACAGGTCTCCAATGAATACGAGGTAGCAATGTCCAAAGTCGAAGGAGACTGCACTATCAGTGCTCCTCTCTGTAAACCCCAGGCCCCTGAAGGCCCCATGCACTCTTTAAAATAGCGTTTCATATTCAACATGTGCATGTGCGTCTACGGCCAGGCCCTTAAATACTGTTAGCACGTATTTCACGGAAATAAGTAAGAACTGACTCTTTTTAATATCGCCCATCATGTCATATTACGATACATTCAAAAGTGCCTGAGGAATACTAGGAACAATGTTTTGATTCTTAACAGCCTTTTTCCCTGGTTTCCTTCACGCACTCCTCCTGAGACAGAGAAGCCAACGCCAAGCTTTCTATTACCCACAAAAGCCGAGGCACAGGCAACATTGTTCTCTGACCATTTGTAAAGAGAGTTAACCGTGATCATTATTATTATTACTTTATTATGATGATTACTATTCTGCTGCATTGCTAAGTAGTTAAAAGAAAAGCACAGTGTGTCTTCCACTCCCAGAACACATGTTTCTCCCCTCTGCCTCGTCTCCAGCAGATAAGGGACATTCTGACGTTTTATTTGGTAAATCGTTGACTATTAAGAAATTCATTTGCTAGCTGGAGCCTGCCACGGAAAATCAGCCCAGAAAAGTGGGAGGCCGGCGTGCAACTAGAGCAGAGAGAGCACCCGAGGTGAGGGGTGGCTCGAGTGTGCCACCCCGGCCTGTAACCAAGGGTCAGAAGCCAGTCCTTCCAGGCTGTTCCAACGTACTCACCTCCAGTCTCCACAGCCTGACACTCAAACCTCTGGGGGGGGGGGGGGAGCAGGAGGGGAAGGCAGCCTGATGCACTCAGTGTCTGCAAGTGAGAAGATGAGAAACACAGCCCCTCCACTGGCAACCTCCTGGGCCCTCTGCTCCTTGGTTGGTCACCGTTACTGACCTGCGGCCACCATGGGGCTCCCCGCTTCTCTGTCTCCTAAAACTCTAACCCCCAATTACGTTTCATCCCCTTTAGTTATTGAAGTCACAGCAACCCCGACATGGTAAACATGTATGCTCTTCTTGGTCCATCGTCTCCACCTCCATCATCCTCCTCCCCTCCAAAAACAAAACCTGGGCAATGCCAAGCAACCCGGGCTGAGGGAACAGACAAGGATCCCAGTGCTCTCTCACCCAGAACCGCATCTAGGAGTGGAGACAAACTTGCTCCCGTGAATTATATAACCACTGCAGCTTCCAGGCAGAGAAGCGGAATTCAGGTTGCCATAGCGTTTTGCTGCTCAAAGGTAGAGCTCCGGGCCACCCGCTGGTTCTCTCTCCCTCCATCTTTCTCCAGAACCTCTCCCGGGTGGGCACTCCTACTTTTGAGTGTCTGCTCCTTACGTGGAATGAGGGTAGTGGGGAGAGACCAAGGTGCAGAAGGAAAGAATCCAAGTAAGGGAGATGGGCTAAGGAGGGGCTTCGCCTTGTACTAAGGGGAAACCCGGTAAACTATTCCGGATGATCATCATGTGAGTGACTGTTGAACCACAGCACACTGCCGTCGGTAGTAACGGCTGGGACAGCACTACTGAGCTCTCCCCAGGGCTGTTCAGGATGGGGAGGTGGGCAGAGCGGGCAGTCTTGGAGCGCCTGGGGGGAAGTAACCCATCCTCACTCTTTAAAATGCCCCCCTTCTTTTGTGTCTCATTCCCTCCTTCCTATCCACTACTCCATCAGCTAGGAAGGGCACAAGGGAACAGGTGAGCCATGGGGGCCCGGGAGAAATCCACTGATGGAAGCTGCCCCTGTGACCCCAGGGCCCCGGCTCACCCTATTCCCCATCTCCCTTGTTGACAAGATTCTATTCCTCCAAGGGAAGCCAGAATCCCCACACTGCCACCCAAGCTGGAAAGCACAGAGACCCAGGACTGGACCCAGAATCAGTCTCATGGATGCACAGAAACCAGGCAGGCAGGCAGGATGGCCGGCAGCTCCTGACTCTCTGGGGGAATGCTCCTGTCCCCACACAGTCGAGATGGGAGCAAAATCAAGCAGGAGGGTGGACAAAAGCGACCTGGGCACGACTCCTCCCTCCAGCCTGGTCCTCAGCAGGTCCCCCTGGAAGCACCCTGGGAAGCAACAGAAAGCATTCAGGGAAGAGATGGGAGAGGCGGTGTGCAGGCAAGGAGGCTGGGGGGCCTGGGAGAGGCAAGGGAGAGGCTACACCCAAAGGGACAGAGGGAGCCTCCCCAAGAAGAAAGATGCAGCTGGAGGCTGCGAGCCACCCAGCGGGACCACGCCGTCTACAGCCCATCACAGCCTCAGTCGCTGAGCAATGTCGAAAATAATCACTTGTTAATGTGGGGGAGGGGGGAGAAAGTTTCCAGAAAGTGGGGAGTTACCTGGATGCCCTTCCCCATCACCGAGGGGGCCGGTGGCACTAGTGCCAAGGCCGGCGATGCTCAGAACGCCCTGGGCAGTGGTGTGCAGGCGCGTGAGCCGGTCCCACCCTTTCATTATTTCCTTAAAACATGGAAAAGCAAAGCCCACAACGCGTCCGAATTCCAACCGCTGCCATCCTCAGGTGCTAGCCCCAATAAGAAGGCTCGAGGCGTGGGCACACTGGGGGTCAATGGCAGTGCGGAGAGGCGGGTGGGTGTAGGTGAGCTGGGGATGAGGAGGGAAAGGGGGTCGGCAGGCGGAGGGGGAGGCGCGCGGAGCCACACATCTGCACCCCCCGCCCCCACCCGCCACCCGCCACCCGCCACCTGGAACGGCCGCCAGGGCAGGGGGCGCAGGGGAGCGAGCGGCAGCCCGGCAGCCTGGCAGCCTTGGACGCTGGGGGGCGGCGGGGGGCGCGGCGCCGGCCTGGCGTGAGGTGCGTGCGCGCGCCCCCCAGCCGCGCCCGGAACGGCCAAGGGACCCCGGGGCTCGGCAGCGCCCGCGCCCCCTCCCCCACGCGCCGCCGGCCGGGCAGCGGGGCTAGCACGACCGACGCGAGGCGGCGAGGCAGCGGCGGCCACTTGGGGAACTTTTCCCCCCTCGCCCGCAATTTCATAGGAAACACATGCTCCGGAGGCGCCGGGGCCGGGGGAGGGGCGGGGATTTTCCGCTCCGGCTCGCGCGGCTGTTCGGGCCCCGGGTCCCGCCGGGCTCCCCGCCGCCCGGCGCCCCTCGCGGCCGCAGCCCCGGGGCCATTCGGCAGCGCGCCGGGCGGGCGGGTGGAGACGGCGGCGAGAGCGGGCTGGAGCCCCGGCTGGGCGGCGGGGTCCAGCCTTACCTTGGTGGTTTTCCTCAGGAATGTACATCCTCGTATTCTCATTGACCATGGACCAAAAAATTGTGTCAAAAGGAGAAGCAGCCACAAAGGGGAAGAAAGCGGGTCTGGATTAATCCCTCCTCCGAGGTCGGCGGCTTTCGTGCAGAACGCGAGGAAGCCGTGGATCTGCAGCAGCTCTTCCTCCCTTCGGATGATTACCTGATGCCCATTATTGCATCAAACACCAAAAACTGCTCCTTTCCACTACTGCCGCCTCTAGTGAGCTTGCAATGCATCCTCGGTACATCCGGGCCCCTTCCAAGAATTGAGCACCGCACCTCTGGCGGCCACACCGTTTGAAAAAACAGAGCGAGGCGGCGCAAAGGAGGGGCGAGGGCGCGCGAGGGACCCCGGGGCGGGCGGCGCGGGGTCCGCCCGGGCCAGCAGCGGGCTCCGACGTCTCGGCCGGCTCGCGGCGAGACCCCCCCGAGGCCGCGGCTCGGCTGCCTTCTGTCAAAAAGAGCCGCCAACTCCTGAGGCGAGGAGGCAGGAGGAGCCGCCACCGCTCCGGGCCGCGCCGCGCCGCGCGCCGTTCTGGCAGGGAGCAGCTTCTGCAGAGGCAGGGAGAGGGAGACACCGGCGGCGGGCGGGCGGGCGCGAGAGAGCGAGCGAGAGCGCCGCGCTCCCTCCCTCCCGCCCAGCCCGGCCCCGCCGCCGCCGCCCGCCCCTGCCCGCGCCCGCCCGCGGGAGGCAGACGCGCTGAACGCTTCCAGATGTGGCCTCGGCGGCGGCGGCGCGCAAGCAGCCGGGCGCACGGCGCGGGGCGCACGGCGGCGGACTTGAGCCCGAAGTTGAGCACCGGCTCTGCGCCCGCGGCTGCGCCGCCGGAGAGAGCCCTCTGCGCCCACCGGACGGCGAGGGGCGCAGGTCCCCGGGAGGCGCGCCGGGAAGGCCGGGGCACGGGCACGCCCCCCTTGCGCCCCGCCGCGCCGGCCCGTGGCCCCTCGGGGCCCGCCCGGAGCCTCGGGGCCCAGGCGCGTCCCTGCGGGGCCGGCCACGCGGGGAAGGCCTCTGTGCGTGGAATTCCAAGAAGGGGGACTACAATTTGCCCGACTGCCAGAGTCTCTTTGCAGATCGGGCCACGGAACAAAACGGCAAAATGAGCCGTGATTCCGCGATTCTGTTTGATCAACTATAATCAGAGCGGTTGTAGAAGTGACAGCGGCGAGGCTGGGAAGAGAGGAGGCGGAGCCGCGCAGGCGAGGCAGCGGTGCCCAGATGGCGGAACGCACTGGCAGACCCAGGTTTGCTCATTCCTGGGAGGCGGCCGAGCACGTGTTCTGCGAGCATAGCCTTACCTACTTCCCTGAATTATTTCTGCCGCGCCGGCAGGAATCCATCAAGCACCCCTCCTCCCCAGAGAAGCAAACGCTTCCCTCCATCCATCCTTGGCTGTATCCACAGCAAGTTCCACGGCACCCCCTGCAGGCCCGGGCTCTCCAGCGGTGGGGCTTCCGGAGCCCTTTCAGATGGGCCTCTAGCCCCCCATTGGGGAAAACCTCCACCTGCCTGCCTTTACAGCCCACATCCACTCCCATTCCCTGGGTGAGCCTATCCACTCCCCGGTAAGCCAGTGCAGCATCAAGTGTGTCCAGGCCTTTCCTCTGATTTCAAGACTACAGACAACCGGACAACGCCACCGCAGTGTCCTATAGAGCAACCCAAAGTATCTAAATACTGAATTTTTAACGTTCCTTAGAAAACCTGCCCATCAAGGAGCCAGCGCTGTGGTGTAGCGGGTAAAACTGTCACCTATAGTGCCAGCATTCCATATGGGCGCCGGTTCTAGTACCGGCTGCTCCTCTTCCCATCCAGCTCTCTGCTATGGCCTGGGAAAGCAGTAGAAGTGCTTGGGCCCCTGCACCCGCGTAGGAAACTCCTGGCTCCTGGCTTTGGTACTGTCACCACCTGGGCCTGCGTTGCTGCAGTAGTTGGTCTCCCAGTCTACCCTCCCCCTCCCTACTCTCAGTACACTGGGAGCAATCCACGCAAAAGGTCAGGTCACAGCACTCCTCTGTCAGCACCCACCTGTGGCTCCTCATTCCTCTTAGAAAGAGACAAGGACCTTTCCTCAATCAGCAAGGGGTGGGGAACGTCTGGCTCACCAGCCCCAGAAAGCAGGCAAAAGCATTTGGTCCGGCCCTGCCAAGGCAACTGCAGGAAGGACTTGAGATTCAGTGTATCCACAGCAGGCGGATTTTTAAGTTGATAATTTTGTATGGCCCACGAATGATGCTGTAACTATCCAGATGGCTCATGGTGGAAGAGAGATTCCCCACCCCTGACCTCATGGCCAGGTACAGGTGCTCCAACTACACTATTCCTTGCTGGTCCCTGACACTGGGGGGAATGAGAGCCCCAAGCACACACACCCCTTGAGCCCTTTGTTCCAGTTCTCTCCAACGTCCCAAATACTCCTTCCTCAGATATCCACTTGGCAAATTCCAGGCTCCCCTTCTGAATGGGGCTCTCCCTGACTTCACCCCAGCTTAGTGCTGTGATGTGCCCATCCCCATCAACACTTTCAGGCTCCCCTTACTCTTTTTTTTAAAGATTGATTCATTTATTTAAAAGCCAGAATTAGAGAGATGGAGAGAGACAGAGAGCTTCCATCAACTGGTTCATATCCAGATGGCCGCAATGGCCGGAGCTGAGCTGGCAGAAGCCAGAAACCAGAAGCATCATTCATGTCTCCCAGGTGGGTGGCAGGGGCCCTGGCACTTGGGCAGTTTTTGGCTGCTTTTCCTAGGCCGTTAGCAGGTAGCTGGATCTAAAGAGGAACAGCTCGGACTGGAACTGGTGACTTACTCGCTATGCAACAACACACGCCCTTCCTTACTCTACTTTTTATGGTATTTAATCCTTGACTAACATACTATATAGTTTACTTACGCATTGATTATATTGCCTATTATCTGTAACCACCACTAAATTGTAAATCCCATGAGGGCAAGCACTTTGCTCACCAGTACTAGAGCAATGTCTGTCAGATGGTAAATACATGTTGAATGAATGAATAAATTAATGTCTGATGGCTTCAGGACGGCTGCAATTCATTGTATCAAAATACTTCCCTCTGTCCCCTGGTTAATACCTGAAACTTCAGCATTAACGCTTCACTCCTTTGTCTAACACAAGTGCTAGGGCAGCCACTGCTTGGAATATCAGCATCCTTTATCAACGTGCGTGGAGTCCTGGCTCTGCCCTGGTTCCCAGCTTCCTGTTAATATACACCCTGGGAGGCAACGGATGATGGATCAAGTATCTGAGTCTCTGTCATCCACCTGGGAGACCTGGATTGAGTTCCTGGCTCTCAGCTTTGGCCTGGCCCAGTCCCATCTGTTGCAAGCATTTAGGATGTGAACCAGTGGATAAGATAATGTGTGTGTGTGTGTATGTGTGTGTACATTTCAAATAAATAATTTTTAAAAAAAATAGTAAGAATAGAGCCTGGTTGTTTCACTTCCAATCCAACTTCCTGAAAGAGCAGCAGATGATAGTTCATGTACGTGGGCCCTTGCCACACAAGTGGGGAGATCCAGATGGAACTCCTGACTCCTGGCTGCAGCCTGGCCCAGGTCTGGCTGTGGTGGCCTTTTGGAGAGTGAACCAGGGGAAGATAACTGTCTCTATCTCTCTTTTTTTCCTTCCCTCCCTCCCTTTCAAAGAAAAAAAAATCTTTAAAGTAATAATAATAATAATAATGTAAGTGCTCCTGGGAGAGGTATTAAGGTTTACTGGGCATCTTCATTGTAATGTGAATATTGATTGGGGCTGACGCTGTGGCACAGCGGGTTAAAGCCCTGGCCTGAAGCGCCAGCATCCCATACGGGCGCCGGTTCTGGTCCCGGCTGCTCCTCTTCTGATCCAGTTCTCTGCTAAGGCCTGGGAAAGCAGTAGAAGATGGCCCAAGTCCTTGGGCCCCTGCACCCACATGGGAGACCAGGAGGAAGCTCCTGGCTCCTGGCTTCGGATCAGCACAGCTCCGGCTGTTGCGGCCATCTGGGGAGTGAACCAGCAGATGGAAGACCTCTCTGTTTCTTCCTCTCTCTGTGACTCTTTCAAATAAATAAAAAATAAATCTTAAAAAAAAAGTAATGTGAATAATGCTCTATATTTTGTCATTTATAAGAAAAATCTGGCCTCTTTGCCAGTCTGGTGTATTCCTACTCAAATTTCAACTAATTGGGAAGATAAGAAGTGACATCATTCCAACTATTTCCCATTTGCTTTAGGATGCATTAACAGCTGACACTGTCAAATGCTGTGTGACAGTTGTAACTATAGGTGTTGCATTGGCATTTTCTCATTTAGTCTGCATTGCAATCCTGTAAGATTATTCCCATTCTATGGATGTGGAAGCTGAGACTTTAGTTGTTTATCCTGGGTCACCCTGCTGGCAAACTGTGGAGTCTGAACTCAGCTCAAGAGTATCTGAGGGCCGGTGCCGCAGCTCACTAGGTTAATCCTCCACCTGCGGTGCCGGCACCCCATATGGGCTCCGGGTTCTAGTCCCACTTGCTCCTCTTCCAGTCCAGCTGTCTGCTGTGGCCCGAGAGGGCAGTGGAGGATGGCCCAGGTGCTTGGGTCCCCGCACCAACATGGGAGACCAGGAGGAAGCACCTGGCTCCTGGCTTCAGATCGGCGCAGCGTCAGCCATGGCGGCCATTTGGGAGTGAACCAACGAACCTTTCTCTCTGTCTCTCTCTCTCACCGTCTAACTCTGCCTGTCAAATACAAAAAAAAAAAAAAAGAGTATCTGAGATCAAACTGATGCTTGTGGCCGGCACCGCGGCTCACTAGGCTAATCCTCCGCCTTGTGGCGCCGGCACACGGGTTCTAGTCCTGGTCAGGGCGCCGGATTCTGTCCCGGTTGCCCCTCTTCCAGGCCAGCTCTCTGCTATGGCCAGGGAGGGCAGTGGAGAATGGCCCAAGTGCTTGGGCCCTGCACCCCATGGGAGACCAGGAGAAGCACCTGGCTCCTGCCTTCAGATCAGCGCAGTGCGCCAGCCGCAGCGGCCATTGGAGGGTGAACCAACGGCAAAGGAAGACCTGTCTCTCTGTCTCTCTCTCTCACTGTCCACTCTGCCTGTCAAAAAAATAAAAAAAAAATTTTTTTTTAAAAACTGATGCTTGTACTATGATCCTACTCTTAGGGCTGAGGAGAGGAACAGTTCATAATGACTGCAAAAATGTGATGCAGACAATTTGCCAAGAACCAGGAAATTGAGAACAGAGTATATGTGTGTTAGGGGGTCACATGATGGATTTATAGCCCCGCTTTGTGAAGGTAGGCACTGTATAAATCTAGCAAGTACTTATTACCTTCATGCTTCTTTAGTTTCATTTTTCACTTCTCTTTTCAGCTGTGAAATGTGTTCTTTCCAGAAAAATTCCTTAACACTTGGGCTTGCACTGCACACCCATGTCCCACCTTGCTGCTTTGGAACACAGCCCCGGAATAGCCCCTTCTGCAGTGACGAGTTCTCACAGCGACCGCAGAGACCACTCTGAATTCTGATTTGGGGATTTGGGGAGTGGTGGGAGCAGAGGGAGTCTTTCTCTTCCATTGAATGGTTTGATTGATTCCCTGGCTAAAGGCGGGTGCTGCTCTTCTCTCCCCAAATCCTTCATTTGTGCCTCGCTTGGTAAACTTGCATGTGGGTGCTTCTCTCCCCTCCCCCACGACACTATGGAGGTCTTGAGAAAGATTTGTGTTCATTCTTCTTTGTGTGTAACATAATGCTTTGGACACTTGGACACTCAATGGATATTTAGTGCAGGATTTACATGGAAAAGATTTCTTAATGTGACCACAAATATTTCTTTTGGAAGCAATTAAGAGTGCACTGAATTTGTTAATTACGGTGTATTTGTAAGAGTGGAAATAATCTAAATATTCTGACTGAGATAGGACAGAAACAGAACCCAAATCAGTGTATTATGTCATGGACTATTTATCCTTGGCTACTGAAATGCATCAGCAGTCTGCTTTGCCCTTTTTATTTAAGGATAATATTGGGCACTACATTTACTTCAAAAAGTTTGTGGGGAAAAAACTGAATGGAAAGGTAAGTATATTTTGGCATAAAAAAAAGCTTTTGAAATCCATGCATAGATTTTTCATAGTGTGTTCCTCATGAACTTTTTGAAGGCAACTCGTATGTATGTATTTCAAATTTTTTTGTACCAAAATAAACTTTTCATTGCATTTTTGTCAAACTGTTTGAAGTACCCTCGTAGTTTGCAATCAGTGTATTAGTCTTGCTCAATACCATGGCAACATTTCATAATACCATCTATGTTTCCATCATAGACCTAAGGTGTCTCTTCCCTTCCTCTCTCTCTCTCTGCCCACCTCAACAGTAACTCAGCAATAAATGCCACCATCCATCTGCAAAAATTACCTGTCCTGGGTCTCAAGTCCAAATCAGTTTTAATCAGTTAAAATGCTGGTTAAGAAATAACATCGAGGCATCTTCTCAGAACAGCCTTATGAAGGGAGTGCAAAGCTACTACAAACACTTTATAAAGGGGATGGTGCTGTGGCAGAGCCCGTAAAGCCACCGCCTGCAGTGCCAGCATCCCATGTGGGTGCCAGTTCGAGTCCTGGCTGCTCTACTTCCGATCCAGCTCTCTGCTGTGGCCTGGGAAAGCAGCAGAGGAGATGGTCCAAGTCCTTGAACCCCTGTACCTACATGGAAGACCCAGAGGAGGCTCCTGGCTCCTGGCTTCGGATCAGCTCAGCTCCGGCCTTGGCAGCCATTTGGAGAGTGAACCAGCAGATGGAAGACTTCTTTCTCTCTCTCTCCCTACCTCTGCCTCTCTGTAACTCTGCCTTTCAAATAAATAAATAAATCTTTAAAGAGGAAAAAAAAGTTTGTGAAGGGGCAGGAGTGTGGCCTCGTGGGTTAGACACCCACGTTCCACACTGGAGTGCCTGGGTTTGATACCCAACTCCTGACCCCAGTTTTCTGCTAATGCAGACCGTGGGAGGCAGCAGCGATTTGGCTCAATTAATTGTGTTCCTACCACCCATGTAGGAGACCTGGACTGAGTTCTGAGCGCCCAGGTTTAGCCTCAGGAGCCTCAGATCCAGCCCAGTCTAGCCCTAGTTGTACACGTGTGAGAACCAGCAGATTGCGCTCGCTCGCTCTCTCTCTCTCTTCCTCTTCAACTGAAAAAAAAAAAGTTCTTGGAAACTAAAATTAATAAATGAGCTTATTTTGATGTAAGAAAAATTTGAAGTATATATATATGAGGTGATCTTCCAAAACCTCATAGAAATTCATATTATGAGAAAACAACGCAAGGACTTTGCATTTTTGCATCCAAATACACTTATCTTTTAATTCCCTTTTCTATGAATTTTTGGAAGTACCCTCACCTATTACAGATAAGGAAACATTGTCCCTGTTTTCACAACCCTAAACATTGGGAAACTTGGGGTATGGACCCCCACACTCTGCCTTGACAGTCTGTTCTCTTAACCACTGCACAAATAAACCAGGGTGCATGCACAGAAGGAGACCCTACACAGAGGTGAACAACATCAAGGAAGGCTAGTAGTGACATGGGAAAAGACAATTTCCACTAAGATACAAAATGTTATATATATATATATGATATGATTCCATTTTTCTTTTAAAGACAAGTGTATGTTTGAACTAGGAAAAAGACTAAAAAGGTGTTCACCCGATAATGTTGACAACAGCTTCCTTTGGGAAGTGAACCTACAAATCAATTTTTCTTCCTCTTTTTCCCTTTGTGCCCAACGGTTCAGATAGCTAAGTTGCCAAATGGGTTTTTCCTCTAGCCAGGGATGATATTGCTAATGAATCTCTCTGGAATAACTCTTCCATCATAGACCTAAGCTGTCTCTTCCCTTCCTCTCTCTCTCTCTCTGCCCACCTCAACAGTAACTCAGCAATAAATGCCACCATCCATCTGCAAAAATTACCTGTCCTGGGTCTCCAGTCCGAATGCACTGCATCCTCCTCATTGTATTTCAAGCTGGTTAAAGTGCCAGCCACTCTGTGCTGTTGATAGAGAGCTAGGAGCACCAAGGTGATAGGTACATTTGAATAGTGACCTTCTGGGATTTCACAGGATTGCTCCTGTATAGAGAGGTGGTATTTCAAATCCCAGGTGAGAAGTGACTGGCAAACCAAGAGTAGGAAGAGAGAAGTCAGAAGGTCCAGCTTAAATATGCCTTTTAATCAGTTACTTACTCTATCTCTACACAGGACCATTCCCTCTCAGAGACCTGAGACTGGAACATCAGTGCAGTGCTTTTGCATTGGGTCAATGCAACCATGCTAGAACCATGGTTCCACTGAGCTCCCTGTGTGGTTCCAGGATAAGGTTGTCCACAACAGGTATTTGTGGAGCCATCACTTTCATGCTTTCATGGTCTATGCATGCCTACAGGGGCTGCTTCGGGTTGCACACACTGTAACCCATCTGCTGGCTTATCCTGTTGGTGACAGTTGGGCTCACAGCTCCTCCAGCTCCTGTCTGATCTCCTCCTTTAATTACTCCAAGTCCTGGGCAAAGCGTATGTCCAGCTCTGTGGTAAAGGGTCCCAGCTTCATGTGTCAGAGTCCAGGTCATTAGTGGAGAGACACAAATAAGGCTTCTGTTTGTCCTTGTGGGCTCCCCTTGGCCTTACTGTAGCCTGTATTACATCGGCTTTTCTTTCCACACGCTGGCACTGTTGATCTACAGCAACTTCAGATCCATCAAAAGATGCAGAGGCACCAGCCTTCCGGTGTTCCTCAGTAGCAAGTCTGGCCCTCCATCGAGTCCCTTATCCATGTCACTTACAGTGGTTGCACTTCCATGGTCAACTCTGACATATCAGTGTCACCTTTTTACAGGCTACTTGCTTAGATGTTTTTATTAGGAAGAAAATATAGTTGTTCTCAATGTGTATTTGTTGGGTTCATATACTGATTATCGTCATTTAATAACACTTAGGATAGTCACTGTGAACACAGCTAAGAACTGTCTATGGAGACAGACCAGGCATAGAAACAAGCTCTCCCTGTTATAAGCCATGAGAACATTATGACTAACATTACCTCCCAACCCCCAGTTTCTACAAAATGGAGCTAAAAAGATTACTTATCTACTCGGGATTGTTGTGAGAATTAAATGATATAATCCAGGTAGCATACATGGCATACACAATGTGCTCATTTAATGTGAGCTATTATCATCCTTCATCCCCACAAGAAAGATTCAGTCAGTATCACTATGCACCCTGAATTCACCATAGACCTGCCAAAGAGTCTAACTCCCATTTCACTGGTGTAAATCAGTAGCCAAGAGATTAACTTCTTGCCCAAGATGGCTGGGTCAATAAATGAGAGAACTGGATTTAAATCCATGTCCATACAAATCCAGAGCTGTGCACAACTCACTACGACACAAGACATCTGAGGTGGGGTGAGCATTTGGCACAGTAGTTAAGATACTCCTTGAGATGCCTACATCCGATATTAAACTGCTTGTTTGGGTCCCAGCTACTCCACTTCCAATATAGCTTCCTGCTAATGTGCACTCTTGGAGGTAGCATGTTGTGGGTCAAATAGCTGGGTCTGTGCTGTCTATATAGTAGACCTGGATTGAGTTCCAAGCTCCATGCTTCAGCTTGGTCCAGCCCTGGCTGTTGTGGACACTTGGGGAGTGTGTCAGTAGATGGAAGATCTCTCTCTCTCCCTCTCTCTTGCTCTCTCTCTCTCTCTCTTTCTCCCTCAGAAGGCTCTTCAGAAAGTCCCCCCAAACTCAGGACTGAGAGAGTAAACAAGGATGCAGAGTGGCCCTTTTCCTTCTTTGGAAGGACCCATCGTAACACCAGTGGCTTCAGAGACAATGCCAATATTTATGAGCCTCTTCTGGCAACATTCTACCTTACACCACATCTACATCTTGCCTCTTAGTCTATGTGTTAAGAAATCATAGGAGGGGCCAGCACTGTGGCATAGCAGATAAAGCCGCTACTGCAGTGCCAGCATCCCATATGGGTGCTGGTTCAAGTCCCAGCTGCTCCACTCCAGCTCTCTGCTATGCCCTGGGAAAGCAGTAGAAGATAGCCTAAGTCCTTGGGCCCCTGCACCCATGTGGGAAGACCTGGAGGAAGCTCCTGGCTGCTGGCTTCGGATTGGTGCAGCTTCAGCCGTTGCAGCCAACTGGGGCGTGAACCAGCAGATTCAAGACCTCTCTCTCTCTCTCTCTCTCTCTCTCTGCCTCTCCTCTCTCTGTGTAATTCTTTCAAATAAATAAATAAATATTTAAAAAAAAAGAAGAAGAAGCAGCAGTCACAAGACAGATGGGATCCTGCTAACCCACCATCTTTATCCACTGCACTTATGGAAAATTGTCCTAGTAGCTCAGCCCCAGTTTTGGTCCCAAGGGGAAGCCAGAATGTTGGGAGTGTGGGGGGAATGTAATCCTCATTCTTTAGCAGCCTAAACTGCTAAGATAACAACATTGTGGATGGCTACTATTGTGATTGTCAGCAATACTTAATCCCAAAGAGAGAATGTAGCACGATGGAGGCCAGCCTGCTCCTGGAGGCTGACTCCCTTGGTGGGAGAATCTGCGTGCCATGTGTAATTCCACGTCCAGTACTCTCTTGCTAACACACTAGCCTGTGCCCCTGTTTGGTCATTTGCAAAACGGGGACATGTTACCTCATGTCCTGTGGCTCTTGGCAAAGAGACATCAAGTGAAGAGCTAAATCATCACCATGGCAACATTCATTACTTCTGAGGAGCTGAGAACATTCATTTCACATGGGCACCTGCTGACCCCCAGAAGGAACTACTCTGTCAAGGTTCAGACCTGGACCAATCTTGTGTCCACGTCTCAAAATTTTATTATTTATTGATTTATTCTATTTTATTTGAAAGAGAGAGATGTAAACAGAAATCTTTTATCCACCAGTTCTTACCCCAAGTGCCTACAACAGCCAATGCTAAGCCAGGCCAAAGCCAGAAGCCCAGAACTCAATCTAGGTCTCCCACATGGATGGCAGGAATCCATCACCTACTGCCTCCCAGGGTACACTTTATCTGGAAGATGAAATTGGACTTGGAGCTTGGACTCGAATCCAGGCATTTGGATGTGAGGTGAGGGCATCCCAAGTGGCATCTTAACCACTGCACCAAACACCTTCCCTTTGTGTCCATTTTTTTAGTTGTTCCGAGGTCATCACAGAGCGAAAGCTATTCCCGCATGCCTTCATTCTTAGGGCTGCCTTCACAAATTACCAAGAAAGCAGCAGAAATGTATTCCCTCACAGTCCTGGGGGCTGGAAGTCCTAAACCCTGCAGGATCACACTCCCTTTAGGGGTCACAGGGAAGAATCTGTTCTTTACCTCTCCCCACTTTCGGTGGCTGATGGCAACCCTTATCTGGTGGCCACACTGCTGCAACTGCTATCTCTGGGGTCACATTGCTCCACCCCTGGCTGTCAAATCTCCTGCTCACTCTGACAAGGACCCTTGGCACTGGACTGAGGACTCACCTGCTAATTCAGAATGATGCCGTTGCCTCAAGGTCCTTAAGTTAATTACATCTACAGAGACCTTTTTTTTCCAAATAAGTCAACAATCACACATCGTGGGAATTAGCACATAGACAAGTATTCCGGGGGGCACTATTCAGCCCTCTACATTGCCCTAACTTACACTCAAATCCCTTCACCCATCTTCATTTGAATCACAAGCCCAGCACTTACCAGTTCCTAAATAGTTACCAACGACTTTATCTCTCTCTGAGGCTCCATTCCTTCATTTATAAAGTAGAAAATGTGACCATATGTTAAGATTTAAATGATCAATAAGCCCAGCGTAATTGCTGGACTGTATGAGTAGAAGGGACTCCTTTCCCTTGATGTTCAGGCTCACACACACAACTCTTCCTGGTAAATATTATCCTCAGTTTTTTAAAAAAATATTTATTTGAAAGGCAGAGTTACAGGGCCAGAGCTGTGGCATAGTGAGTGAAGCTGCCGCCTGCAGTGCCAGCATCCCATATGCGTGCCGGTTCATATGTTGGCTGCTCCTCTTCTGATCCAGCTCTCTACTATGGCCTGGGAAAGCAGTGGAGGATGGCTCAAGTCCTTGGGCCCCTGCACCCACATGGGAGACCTGGAGGAGGCTCCTGGCTCCTGGCTTCAAATTGGCCCAGCTCCAGGCACTGGGGAGTGAACCTCCACCCTTCTTTGAACACATTGTAAGTTTTCCATCATCTTCAAAACACAGGCTTGAGATCAAACACCTTTATCTGACCATCAGTTATGAACTTTCTTGTTGATACAACTCTTGATGATTTTACTTTCTTTCAGGATTTCAGCTTTCTGTCTGGCTCTTCTCCCTCTTACTCATGCATAAATAAATGATGGCAGAGTTCATATCTGTGCTCCAGATAACTTTTTCCTGAATGGTCACTTTGCATGCATCCCTCTTAGAATCCCAGGGCATTCATTTCCAGCTTGCTTCCCTGCAATGTCAGAAATTACCCCAGTGTGGAGCTCTGTAGCCTTGATCATTCTTGGTTCCTAATCTGACAGAGGTCAGGTGACCCTTTGCCTAATAAGAAATTTGGAGGGGCCGGCGCTGTGGTGTAGCAAGTAAAGCAGCTGTCCGCAGTGCTGGCATCCCATATGGGCACCGATTTGAGTCCCGGCTACTCCACTTCCTATCCAGCTCTCTGCTATGGCCCGAGATAGCAGTACACAATGGCTCAAGTCCTTGAGCCCCTGCACCCACAGGGGAGACCTGGAAGAAGCTCCTGGCTCCTGGCTTCAGATCAGCACAGCTCCGGCCATTGCGGCCAATTGGGGAGTGAACCAACGGATGGAAGACCTCTCTCTCTCTCTCGCTCTCTCTCTCTCTCTCTCTCTCTGCCTTTCCTTCTCTGTGTGTAACTCTGACTTTCAAATAAATAAATCTTAAAAAAAAAAATTGGAGCTCGGCTACCTCATTAGACAAAAAATGGATATTTGGTCCATAAGCTGTGTTTTTTGAAGATGAACCTCTGATAGTTTCCAGGTATCTTTTGTAAAGATACTGTTGGATCAGCCTGCAGCAGTCCCTATATCAAATCTAAAAGACTATAGGCTATACTGATAGCGATAATTCTAAAGATTTACAGTCTCAGAACATTAAATCCAAATGCCTTTCAATCATTAACATTTGGTACTAATTTACCCTATATTCTAGGTTGTTGGATAGGTCCTTTTCCAAGTCTCAGAGCAGGGCTTTAGGGCAGGGGCGGGGGAGTGGGGAGTGGATAAGTTATAATTAGTCATCATCACCGCCCTCACAGTGAGGTCTATGCTCCATGATAAGTATAGATAAATGTTCAGACAAAGTAAAGTCAAGGGGATGCCCACAAAAGGGATAACCTTATTAATGGTGACTATCATTAAATTGTCACGTGACTCCAACTCAGTGGCTAGGTAAAGCCTGGCAGAACCAGGAACTTAGCATAGTTTGCAGGCTACTTCCAACCACCCTTTCATATGCCCCCACAGAAGTAGAAATCCCTGTGAGAGACAGCTGAGGTGGAAATCCTACTCAAAAGGCAGGTTTTGTTCTTCCAAAGTTTACCACTTTTTGCCTTTATCCATAGTAAGTTCAAATCTTCTATCCTTTGCATGCTTATTCTTGCTATGTAATCATTTTTCAGTAAATATAAACTTATTATTATTAATCACAAGCTTTGACAATTATTCCCTCCCCTCCAAAAAACAATAGAAAAATGCTGTTTGATAAAGCACCACCCATATCAACTCTTACTACAGTTTAGATAGCAAGAACATTCTCTTTTCCTCTCTTTGGGGGCACATGTAAGAGTGTATTTCTTAACCACTCTGCATTTAGACCCAGTTATTGGACTAGTTCTGACTAATGAAATGTAAGTAGAGTGGCACATGTCACTTTCAAATTGAAGTGATGAAAGACCCATTGTAATTTTTTGGCCTCTCTCTTCTTTGCTCATAATCCAGAGTGTACACCTAGAAGATGGAGATGAGTCTGTCAGCCTGGACCCTTGAGAGTCTCAGTGAAGTAGGACCTCCCACCAACCCTTTCTGTACATAGACTATGATCAAGAAATAAACTTTAATTATACTCAGCCCCAAGAGTTTAAAAGTCATTACCAAGATATAAGGCTGACTATGCTGACAGTGGTATAAATCAGCAACTCTGTGTGTGCGACTCATGTGTAACGAGGGATTTGCCAAGTTCTGTTGAATTGAATCAACTTCCATTCCAATCAGCATAATATCTGTCAATGATATGAGTGTCTAAGAGAGCAAGTTGTAACCATGTGATCCTGTGAAGGAATAATATTGAGAGCATTTATAATTTATGTAGCACATAACCACTTTCATTTGTTCTAGATAAAACAGTAACAATATCCATTGCAACTGGTTCTAGAAATGAAATACCCAAAAACACAGTTCTCTCTTAAAACCTGCTGGAAGTGTAGTACACTTATGCCTCCATTTATACTGATCACTTATGCAAATGGTTCTTGTACGGATGTATCAAGTTCATGTCAGCAATTTCCCAAGTGGGCTGGGAAAATATCTGGAGTAGTTTAGGGCATCTTCAAAACCATGTAAGAGTAACCTTACTGGGACGTGAGTGGTTTGATAGAATCTGTTTTCAGAGCTTCAGCTTTCATATGTACTCAATCTTAACACTGGTTGGAGGACAATCTGGCACCCACCTGCCTCACAGGCATCCTTCTCCTATACTTCAGAAGATAGATATATTTGTTACCCATCCTATATCCTCCCATTGCCCCTCTCCCTGTAATGTGAATACCTCTAGGGTACCAAACAAGAATATCTGTAAAATACTATTGTCCAGAAAGCCTCTTCAATCAGATATCATATCCCTTCAAAAATCTTTTGAAAGATGTATTGCCAAAACAATTTTAATTTTA
The DNA here is from genome assembly GCF_964237555.1 of Oryctolagus cuniculus. Lineage (NCBI taxonomy): Eukaryota > Metazoa > Chordata > Mammalia > Lagomorpha > Leporidae > Oryctolagus > Oryctolagus cuniculus. Next base: position 99,857,873 of record NC_091440.1, on the reverse strand, counting down.
TATTAATGATTACTTTTTAAAGCTGATGATGTAATTAAATTGCTTTACTCAATTACACATACATATTTTTATTTTTAAAGATTTATTTGTTCATTTGAAAGGCAGAGTTACAGAAAGAGACAGAGACAGAGGGAAAAAAAAGATCTTCCATGCATTGATTGACTCATTCTCCAAATGGCTGCAAAGGCTGGGGCTGGGCCTATCCAAAGCCAGGAGCCAGGAACTCCAACAGGGTCTCCCATGTGGTGGCAGGGATCCAAATACTTGAGCCATCTTCTGCTGCCTTCCCGAGCACATCAGCAGGGAGCTGGATCAGAAGCAGAGCAGCCAGGGCTCAAACCCATGCTCTGCCCGATGTGGGATGCCAACATCATAGGCAGTAGCTTAACTTACTGCACCACATTCCTATTTTTAAGGATAATTCAATCCAAAAAAAAAAGGTGTAACACAAAGCCATATGGTCCCAGGAAATTTTTTTATATTTAAATTTCAATTTATGTACCTCCTTTTGTTGCAGAGTGGTGTAATAATCTGATCAGTGGAAGACTTTTTTTTTTCTTCAAAGATTTGTTTTGTTTATTTGAACAGCACAGTGACATAGAAAGAGACAAGGAGCCCTAAGGGCTGCAACAGTCGGAACTGAGCCAGACAGAAGCCAGGAGCCCAGAATATTCTACCTGAGTCTCCCATGTAGATGGCGGAGGGGGGGAAGTAACGGAAGACTTTAAAGCATAACAATATACTATATTAGGGTAAAATTTTAGGCGGAAATGGAACATAAATATGTTCCCAAAGAAAAAAAGAAATGATACAAAATCTTGACTGTTAACAGCAGGGCTTTTGTAGATTTTTGAAAAGATAATAGAAGGTATCAAATAGCTTTGGTGTTTATATTTCATTGGAAACTTTTTAAAGAATGATGCAACAATTTCATTTTAAACTGTCAAAATTTACAAAGCACCAGAAATTGCATCGTTTACAACCATTTAAACTTATCGTGGCAATGTGAGCATGCCAACTTGAAACCCTATGATGAAGCAGGCACCTTTTCAGACTCTCCTGGGGGGATCTGCAGGCAAAACAGCGGACAGACGGGGTTCAGCACGGGTCAAGACCTCGGCAGGCTCAGCCCTGCCTCTGAGCAGGTTGCCACTCTCCAGAAAGCAGGCTGAGTCTGGAGACCTCGGCATATAAGCAAATGTTCATGAAGTAAATGAACGTCTCAGGTTTCCTGTCCTCACTGTGTTTTCTTTTTTTTTTTTTTTTTTTTTTTTTTTTTTAAACTTTTATTTAATGAATATAAATTTCCAAAGTACAGCTTATGGATTACAATGGCTTGCCCCCCATAACGTCCCTCCCACCCGCAACCCTCCCCTTTCCCGCTCCCTTTCCCCTTCCATTCACATCAAGATTCATTTTCGATTCTCTTTATATACAGAAGATCAGTTTAGCATACATTAAGTAAAGATTTCAACAGTTTGCTCCCACACAGAAACATAAAGTGAAAAATACTATTTGAGTACTAGTTATAGCATTAAATCTCAATGTACAGCCCACTAAGGACAAAGATCCTACATGAGGAGTAAGTACACAGTGACTCCTGTTGTTGACTTAACAAATTGACACTCTTGTTTATGGCATCAGTAATCACCCTAGGCTCTTGTCATGAGTTTCCAAGGCTATGGAAGCCCCCTGAGTTCACTGACTCTGATAATATTTAGACAAGACCATGGTCAAAGTGGAAGTTCTCTCCTCCCTTCAGAGAAAGGTACCTCCTTCTTTGATGACCCGTTCTTTCCACTGGGATCTCACTCGTGGAGATCTTTCATTTTTTTTTTCCCCAGAGTGTCTTGGCTTTCCATGCCTGAAATACTCTCATGGGCTTTTCAGCTGGATCCACATGCCTTAAGGGCTGATTCTGAGGCCAGAGTGCTGTTTAGGACATCTGCCATTCTATGGGTCTGCTGTGTATCTCACTTCCCATGTTGGATCATTCTCTCCCTTTTTGATTCTATCAGCTAGTATTTGCAGACACTATTCTTGTTTATGTGATCCCTTTGGTTCTTAGTCCTATCATTATGATCAATTGTGCACAGAAATTGATCACTGGGACTAGTGAGATGGCATTGGTACATGCCACCTTGATGGGATTGAATTGGAATCCCCTGGTATGTTTCTAACTCTACCGTTTGAGGTAAGTCAGCTTGAGCATGTCCCGAATTGCACATCTCTTCTAATGAAGAACTGGATTAAGGATTCCTCTGGGTTGCCTTTAGAAATCTCTCTTTTTTTTAAATAATAGGTAACATCCAACAATTTTATGTAGTACAAGCAAGTGGTATTTATCCCACGTAAGCAAGGCTGTCAGCATTTTAAAAAATCAATAAATTGGACATACTACACAAACTGCAAAAATGTTAAATGGTTACATCAACTTTTGTAAAAGATATTTGGCATAAAAAAACTGAGCAAACAAGAAACAGAAGAGAAATTCCTCATCTAGATAAAGAATATCTACCAAAACCAACTTTAATAGTGAAATTGGACAGTTTTCCCTTAAGTTGGGGAAAGGGGGAAGTGTCTTTTTCTCACCACTACTTTTCAATATTATGGTGGAATTACTAGACAGTGCAGTAACACAAAGAAAGGATACAAAATGCATACATATTGGGAAGGAAGACATAAAACTGCTAGCAAATGTCATTATTGCATGTATAGAAAATTCAAAAGTACATCATAAGTACCCCTGGAACAATGTTAGTGTAGCAAAGTGGCGAATTACATGTACAATTTAATTGTTGTTCCATGTATGGGTAAGAGCTAGGATTTGAAATTTAAAAACAAAATTAAGCATCATTTAAAATTGCATCAGGTTAAAAAGCAAATCCCAATCAGTGTCTTTTAACTGGACAGTTCAGGCCATTAACGTTCAATGTGACTAATGAAAAGTGGTAACTTTGCCCTGCCATTTGCCAAAGATAAGTTCTAATATATGCTTTGAATTCCCTGTGATCTTTTGCTGTGAGGTTTCCTTCCTTTATCTTCTTTCATACTGATGACCGTGTTTCTGTGTTTCTGTGTGTAACACATCTTTAAGCACCTGTTGCAGGGCTGGACGAGTGGCGACAAATTCTTTCAATTTCTGTTTGTTATGAAACGTCTTTATTTCACCTTCATTCACAAATGAGAGCTTTGCAGGATATAATATTCTGGGCTGGCAGTTTTTCTCTCTTAGTACCTGGGCTATATCTCGCCATTCCCTTCTAGCTTGTAGAGTTTCTGATGAGAAGTCAGCAGTGAGTCTGATTGGCGATCCTCTGAAAGTAATCTGACGTTTCTCTCTTGCACATTTTAGGATCTTTTCTTTATGTTTCACCGTGGAGAGTTTAATTACAACGTGTCGTGGTGAGGATCTCTTTTGGTCGTGTTTATTAGGGGTTCTGTGAGCTTCCTGTACTAGGATTTCTCTGTCCTTCTCCAAACCTGGGAAATTTTCTGCTAATATCTCACTAAAAAGGCCTTCTAATCCTTTCTCCCTCTCCATGCCTTCAGGAACTCCTAGAACCCGAATGTTGGTTTTTTTAATAGTATCCTGAAGATTCCTGACAATATGTTTTAGATTTCTAATTTCCTCTTCTTTTCTTTGATCTGACTGTATCCTTTCCTGTTCTCTCTCTTCTAAGTCCGATATTCTCTCTTCTGCTTCACCCATTCTGTTTGTAAGGCTCTCTATTGTGTTTTTCATTTGATCTATTGAATTCTTCACTTCAGTCACTATCACAGTTTCCTGTTGTACTAATTGTTTCGTTTCATTTTGATTCCTCCTTAATATTTCATTTTCACGAGAGAGATTTTCTATCTTGTCCATTAAGGCTTTATGTAGTTCAAGAATTTGTTTTTGAGAACTTCTTAATGTTCTTATCAATTTTTTGAGATCTGCTTCTTGCATTTCTTCTATGTCATCATCTTCATAATCTTGAATTGGGGTGTCTTTTTCATTTGAGGGCGTCATGGTGACTTCCTTGTTTTTATTACCTCGGTTTTTGCATTTGTTATTTGGCATATTGGAGATATTTGGTTTCTTCACTGTGGTGCTTTTTCTTGTTATACTATGACTCTAGATTAAGTGGACTATCTGTTTTTGATGGAGCCTTAGGGCTTGAGATGGGTGTGGCCTGAGAGCTCTGTTTGGTGTCCCAAAGGTGACACTCCCAGGTTAGGAGTGGTAAATCTCTCTTTCTCTCTCTTTCTTTTTTTGATTCAAAAGGGAAGTAATTCCGCACAGCTGAACGAAGTTGGAGGTAGTTAGCAGGCAAATGATATACCCACAGGAGCCAGAGATCGGAAGCTCTTTCCCAAGGACCACACAGGGAATCTGTTTGGCCCTCAGAGTGGGTTCAAATTCTCCTTCAGTCTCCCACTGGGTTGCCAAAGTTACGGAATTGTAGCGTCTCTGGAGAGTACTCAGGTGAATTCCGTGAGTTCTCTCCCCCACCGTCTCTTTTTTCACAGTCTCAGTTCAGTAGCACCACAAATTTACTAGGTCCTAATCTCCTGTTAATTCGCCCCGCCCAGAGTCAGGGTTTTCTGCTAGGCTCAGGGCCAGTGCAGACCTGAGGTCGCTCTGCTTATGACGTATGTCCAAGATGGCGCCTGCTCTTTGTCTTGCTCGCCCTTGAGAGGTGAGCAGAGAGAGAGAAACCCGTGTCCGTACCAGTCACCTTTTTTTTTTTTTTCTCTCTCTCTCTCTCTTCCAGTTAGCCTGGTGAACTTTTCCCCCCCGGGGGTCGTTCCCTCTAGTCTCCTCTCTCTGCTTGCCTGCCGGTGTCTCGGGCTATTGAGGTTCGCTCACCTTGCGTTCCAGCGCTGGTGTGTTGAGTCTGCCGCTGGTGTCCCGAACTGTGGGCTCCCACGCTCTCCACACAGGTCCGCTGTGAATCACGCGTTCTGGAAGAGTTTCTTCTGCTGTTTCCTCCCCTACTCTTCCTTGAACCTGCAGTATCTCCACTTTTATTAAACTATCTCTCCCCGGACTATCAGTGTGCTCCCTTCCTATTCCGCCATCTTGCCTCCACCTCCCTCACTGTGTTTTCTATCCTTACTTACCATGATCTTGAACAATGTGCCTCCCCCTTTGGGTGTTTAACTTCCTGAGAACCCTGGGGTAGGAAATGTGGTGTCGTGCGGTCCCATCATCCTAGAGGTCAGGGCCTTACCATGGGAACACTGCTATCCAACCAGTCTTGGGCAGTCCTTTTAACCCCAGATTATTTGTACTTTGTTCAAAGGCAGAATCATCCCATTTTTAGGGATTTTTTTGATCCAGAAAGGCCAAACAGAGCAGCGTCTGGGATTTCACTGCCTATATCTACCCTTTCAATTATCTAAGATTGAATTTTTCTCAGACTCAGAAGAAATTCTTTCAGTCCTGGCCTTCAGTCAGGATTTATTGGACAGATCTGAATCTGCCGTGGTTTTATTTACAGTCTAGAAGCCAAAAGGGTTAGGTATTAGAATGAACTCTGGGTTCAAAGCTTGTGTCTATTTACTGCCTGGCTTATGGTCTTTGAAAATCAGTTCCCTCAACTATAAATTGCAGAGCTCCAAGAGAGAAGGTTCTGGGTTCCAGATGAAATATTAGTATGAAAATAATTTGTAAGGAAAGTATAGAAATAGCAGGGTATTTATTACCAAGAAGTTGGACCTTCCATCATATTTGACAATCTATTCTTGCACCAAATAATCTCTCTTTGGTCCAACCTAAATATCACCAACTACAGTTCCAACCTCTTTTTATTATTTTTTGCTTTTTTTTTCTCATTGGAAAAAGAGAACAGTTGGTCACCACCTCTTATATAAGAAGCCACTTACATAAGAGAATTTCAAGAGAGGGTATTTGAAACTGGTTGTTCAGAAGTAGAAGTCAAGTGCATCCAACATGGCCACATTGCCCAGCTTACCACATACTCCTTGATGACCAAATCCTGCCAAATTTCCCATAAAAGTCAAATTTCAGCAGTTTTACCTAAGTAACTATTTTGTGCTTGAAAATTTCCCTTAAAGGGGTGGGTGGTACAATGGGTTAGGCTGCCACCTACAATGCCAGCATCACATATGAACAGAGGTTCCAGTCCCAGCTACTCTGCTTCAGATCTAGCTCCCTGCTAATGTGTCTGGGAAAGCAGTGGAAGATTATCTGAGTGTTTGGGCCCCTGCACCCATGTGGGAGACCCAGCCTGGCCCAGCCCCAGCTGTTGAGGCAATTTGGAAAGCGAACCAGTGGTTATACCCCTCTCTCTCTCCCCCACTTTTTCTCATCTCTCCCTCTCTCTCTGTAACTCTACTTTTCAAATAAATAAATCTTTTTTTTTTTTTAATTTTCCCTTAGAACTCTGAAAGCCAATCTTTTGGAGTGGTAGGTAGATTAGTTACAGCATTTACTGTGACATCAATGCATTTAGTGAAGTTCCCATCCAGATAGATGTTCTGCGAAGGGCAGAGCCGGCTCCATTTTCTGGGACTGATCGATGTTCCGGAAGTTTGGGAAGCATGGGGCTAAAAACATTTCCCACCATACAAAGGCCTTCACTGAAGCCATCTTTGATAGTTTTTTAAATGCCCAAATCATGACTGCTAAAAACAAAAACAAACAAACAAAAAACAGATGGAGCTTGCTGTCCAACCTCAAAAATCTGCTGGTTAACGCTCTCAGTACTGAAGTCACGGGAAGGGAAGCACCCAGATGGCAAAGAATGTTGAATGAAGAGGCGGCGACTTCAAAGAAAAATCTAGTGCTGTCATACTTTCTACAGGGTCCAAGTAGATGAGTTGATCTCTGCCATCCTCCATCTCTCCTTTGCACAAATCTTGCCCCAACTCCAGAAGCACTCTCTCTACACAAATGGACATCCACCACCATGGGAATCAAAGAACTAGAGTCCCCAGCCCAGGCACAGGGATGATCACGCCCAACCCACAGAGCCCAGTGGACCCAAATCATCCTGTGTTCTTTCTCCCCACCACACACAAATTGCCAGTCCCTCCTTTGCATCTGTCTGGTAGGCTCCTACTTAACCTTTAACATTTAGCTCAAGAATCATGGATTACGGGCCAGCATTGTGGCACAACAAGTTAAGCTGCCACATACATCACATATGAGTGCCAGTTTGAGTCCCAGCTGATGCACTCCCAATCCTCCTCCCTGCTAACAAACCTGGGAAGGTAGTGGAGGATGACCCAAGCACTTGGACCCCTGCCAGCCACATGGGAGACCCAGACAGAGTTCCAGGCTCCTGGCTTTGCCTTTGCCTAGCCTGGGCCATTGAGTCCATTTGGGAAGTAAACCAGATATCTCTCTCTAATTCTCTCTCTTATGTCTCTGTCACTCTGTCGTTCAAATAAATAAAATAAGTCTTTAAAAAAAAAAAGTCATGGATTGAGTTCTACTTTCTCCATGTTCCCGCAGAGTCTCGTTACCTACATTAAAGTACCTGTTACATCTCTGTAGTTTACCTTCTGTGTCCCTACTAGACTTTGAGCATCTCGAGAGCAAGAACCATGTTCTCCTTACCTTCGAATTTCCCTTACCAAAACGCTGTTTGGCTCATGGTAAGTGCTTAATTAACACTTGGTGAACAAATGCATGATTGCTCTAGCAATCCCTGGAGGTGCTACAGTTAATCCAAAGGACTCCAGTGCTACTGCTGCATCCTCAGGAGTGTTACAGGATGATAGAGGAGGAATTTTGGGACCCCGAGACCTGCCCTACTTTTCTCAATCATTTCACAGAAGTATCCACATCAAAGGCTGCCCTTGAGCTGTTAGCTACAGTTCCTGGAGAAGCTCCCTGAAGGCTCCCCAGGGAGATGAGTGCTAAGGGACATTGCTTCACTTGTCCTCTCAGCATTGTTTGGTGAATTACTTAGCCAAACAGACTCTCTACTGGGGGCTGGCACTCTGCAGCAATGTTTTGGCTCTAATTGTACTAATAAGAGGCCCCTGTTACAGGCAAGGGGCAGGCTGCCACACAGACCATCCTTCACAGCCTCTGGCTCTTGCAATTTCCTACCTATAAAGTGTGTGTTTACTCCCATAGCATTTGCAGTCCTGGCATTTGCCAGTGTCCCATCTGTAACACCTGGATTTACACATTTCCTCTTCCCAGCATCTGTCTTTTACAAGCTCTGATGGACGCAAACGCATGTTGAGGGAATTCCCCTCTGAAAACACCTGGCCCAGGACCATCATGGAGTTTGCTGTTATGGTGGATTGGATCTCTAGAAAGTGACTTGGATGAGAGAAAAATCAGATCAAGTAATAAAAAGGAGACGTATAACCAAGTCAAATCTGTTCCTACAGACACTGGAAATAAAGCAGAACTTGAGCATGGATTAGCAGTCACTGTGTGTCAGAGCTGCCCAACAGAGCCCTCACACACTATTACATGTGGGCCGGCTACCTCCAGGAAGAGCCCTTGAATCATATCTCAACAATTCTCTTCTTTCATGTTTCTCTGGCTTATCAAAAACTCTCTTAATATCCATTGCTTATTTTGAAAACCAGACTTTGTATCTTCAGTGGCCAAGCATATCAAAATAATAAAGTGTTCAGATGCAGCACCAGGAATGATGGGGGACTTACTGAACAAGAAAGTTCTAGGGGTCACCTTTTCAGTGAGGGCCAGTCTGTTTCGTAGCTGGATTGAGTGGTCACCCACATAACATCTTAAGAGTGATTAAGAAAATTTCCCCTTATCCCTTGGATAGCTACAGTCTCCAACAAGTGTCACAGTGATTTAAATTCTGTGAATGGAAATGCACTCTTAGGTTCTGTAGTGATTCATTAGTATCCTATTTTAGACTGCAATATCCCTATGAGAAAAAAACTTTTCAAGTCTCTAAGTCACTAACAACTTCATAAGAATTACTTAACTATGTCTCATTTCTCCAGTATGGAAGGGACTGGGCCAGGTGCAGTGTACAGTCTTTGCTATGATTTTTCTGTCTGGGATCTTTTTTAGGGGGCCAATGGGAACAGAAGGGAATAGAGAAGGAAGCTTGAATGAGAAAAAAAGAATGTTAAAAAGTACAGTGTGTGGGACCGGCATTGTGGCGCAGCAGGTTAAAGCCCTGGCTTGAAGCGCCGGCATCCCATATGGGCACAGGTTCTAGTCCCGACTGCTCCTCTTCCAATCCAGCTCTCTGCTATGGCCTGGGAAAGCAGTAGAAGATGGCCCAAGGAGACCTGGAAGAAGTTTCTGGCTCCTGGCTTCGGATCAGCACAGCTCCAGCCATTGTGGCTATCTGGGGAGTGAACCAGCGGATGGAAGACCTCTGTCTCTACCTCTCTCTGTAACTCTGTTTTTCAAATAAATAAAATAAATATTTTAAAAAAAAAGTACAGTGTGTGGTCCCAAAGGAAAACCTTGCCTGCTTCACAGTTTTGCCAGGGATCAGTCCTGCAAAATCCATGCAGAAGGACTCTATTTTCCCTATTTCCCCATGAGCTAGCCAGGGGTGCCTCAAACTTTAATATGCATACAAATCACCAGGGATCTTGTTAAAATACAGATTCCAATTCAGCATGTTGTGGGTAAGGAGGACCCTGGCTGGGTTTACGCATGCTCTTGTCTCCGTGCGTGAAAAAATTCAAAGAGGAGACATAAAAGTGTACAGGAAAGCAGGATTAACTTAAAGGGACAGCACACACTCAGACATGAGTGCAGGCAATCTCTCTTCACGAGGAAAGAAGGGTAGCAGCCCCTACCAAAGTAGGGGTCATCCCTTCAGAGGATAGGGGGTGGTGTCCTCGTTGAATATCCAAGTAGAGTAAAGTTTGGGCATAGATGGAGTATCATTTGCTGCAGCCTCCGTGTGGGACTGCAGCACATTCGTGGTCATCAAGGCAACTCATGCATGATGGGAAGTGAGGCTCAGGTGAACGATGGGGAGTGGGTGTGCCAAGCTTGCAGCCATGTCAGATCAGCACGGGATGGGGTGGGGTGTGTGCTGCACAGGACTGTGGCATAAACTCTGTGTACCATGCCTCCTCACTAGCTGCTGGCCTGCCCACATCAAGTGGACGTGGGTGGGACCTGAAAACCTGCATTTCCTATTAGCTCCAAGGTGAGGTAGATGCTGCCATTCTTCAAACCTTTGAGAAGTGGTGGGCACCATAGAAAGCCCAAGTATTTTCCACACTTTGAATCATTCACCCAGAAAGCACAGTTAGAACTCTGAGCACATGGAAATCCTACTCTGATGGTACAATGATGAGAACCAGTTCTGCAGTGCACCCCACCCAATCCTCACAGAGTGGAGCACGCTGTCCCTTCCCTGGGTTGGGGGGAGGGTTGTCACATCTGGGTTGGGGCCAGCCCATCCCCTCCTTCCCCTCCAAGGCCCAAGGTCATTTTTGGTGCACCCAATGCTAATAATAAACAATTTCAAGAGTGAGTTGAGTCCTACACACTCTACCTCACAGCTAACTCTGAAACAATAGTACAAAAACTGCCGTCAGCAGACAAGCAGCCCAGTGCAGTGCTTGATGACACCAGTCCTGGAGGCAGGAGAGACTGCAATCTCACATGTACATGTGCAGCAGATTAAAATTCCTCGCATGCTTACCCAACAACGAGGTCTTTTTTCCCTCTGTCCTTTTAAAGAACTCGAGGAGGTAAAAGTATACAAGTAAATGGCAGATTAATCTGTCCCATGATGTGATCCAGTCATGGCTAAAGTTGGATTTACTCCTATGTGCAGATGAGCCCGGATGCTCAGCCAGCTTTGGCTGGTGGAACTGTGCCTGACAATCCTCCCCTAGAACGAGGTAACTAATGCTGCCTGCAGCAAGAACAGGCAAATCTCCCTCTGCCGGGCCCCTGAATCCGCCCATGCTAACCTTGTCTGCAGAATCAGCAGCCCCTCTGTGACTTGCTCCGTTTCTTCTCCTCGGGGTTGTCTACAGGTTACCTGATGACGGCTAAGATCTTACCCTGCTAGGGGCATTTGCTTTGTAAAGACAGGAGAGTGGAGGGCAGGTGAACATGTAACGCACCAGACAACTGCACCCCACCGGCTGTTCATTTCCTTGGCTCCTCAGAGTGTGAGCTTAGAGCAGTACACACAGTGTGACCATCCCTTTCCTGTTCAGTAGATGCAAGCTACGCATCCGGTGGTGATTTTTATGAACGATCCCACTTGGAGTGGTTGTGGTCCTCCCAGTGTTCACTCCTTCCTACAGCCTCATGTCACTGAATGGAGGAGGACCTCCTGCAAGAAGGCTACAGGGCATCATTCCAACTTTCAGCTCCATGAGGTTCATGCCACAAAGCGCTGGAGACCTACGTAGCTTTTCAAATGGAGAAATCGTAGCTTTCAGAGCTGTAGAGTCCTTGGAACCATCCCTAACCCAACCCCTGTTTACCAATAAAGGAAATAAACCCCAAAGAAGGGTGTTAGAATAGATGAATCCCAAGACAGCAAAATTAGAACCAGAACCCACCCTTGCCCTGAAGCAGAAGGTCCACAGCATCTACCCTCAAGAAGGAAGACTTAAATCACAGCCAAAGAGATTTAGAATCTGCATAAAGAAGAACACTCTGGTAATGATGATGATTAAATACTAGAACAGACAGCCACAGGGAATTGTGAAATCGCCCTCCCTGGAGATCTTTTAAAATAGGACAGTTAACCATCTGTCTGAGATGGCTTAAGTACAGTCCTGCCTTGGAGGTAGGAAAATAATGAGATGCCCCCTTCACCTGCCCAATCTGGGGGCTCTATCATCACACCTGGCCATGGGTGTCCAGGTTATGGGGATCCCAGATGGAGTCTGGGTTGTGGCCCCCACTGGTATTCAGGTGAGTGTAAGCTGTTGAGAGGGAAGAAGGCCCACGAGGCTCTGTTTGGATGAGGAGGGGAGGCATCTGCATGGAGGACATCTGTGCTGGGGTGCCTTGGGGGGAAGAAGGGAGTTGGAAGAAATGGAAATGTCTATTTCCCTGGGCCCCTTGTTACAGCACCCTACCCACTGCCTGCTATATGAGTCTGGTGCACTGCAGTGGATTCTGGGGAAAACCAAGGGATTCCAGGGAACACAGGGACACAGCAGTCCTGCTCTGTTCCAAACGACGCTCTAACACCCAGCGAGAGGAAAAAGCATCTCCTCATTTCTATAAGGAATCCAGACTGGCTCTGGACAACTGACAATTTCCAGCAACCATCCCTCTCTCAGGATTTGGACGGTGGGAACGGTGGGGCAGACCTTGCCTTGAGGTGACATCGGCACTCAGGATGGGTGGGAGGAGAATACATGTCCTCGGGTTCTTCAAGGTCTTCACACACCAGCTGGAGGTGCTGGCCTTGGAGTGGCTTCCCACTCCCTTCAGCTTTGATGCTGGCCATTGTTTCCCACGTCTTTCTGGCTTTTCAATGAGAGGTTTTCTGTGCCTCCACCTCTTTCTCCTCCCTTAAGTCTTCTTTCTCTTACAGTTGGATTAGGAACCCACAGTTCCCTGTACTCTGCTAATTATATGTGCAAATGGAACCAAATTATCCATTGACATGTTTCTCTATCCTTGCAACCTGTAGACTCCTTGGGGACAGGAACTCTGTGGGATTCAGCACCATGATTGCTAAGCCCGGTTCACAGTAAGATGGATGAATGGAACACTATGAGCTTTTTTTTTTTTTTAAAGATTTATTGATTTATGTGAAAGGCAGACGTAGAGAGAGAGAGAGAGAGAGAGAGAGAGAGAAAGAGAGGTCTTCCATCCACTGGTTCACTCCTCAAATGGCCACAACAGCCAGAGCTGGGCCAATCCAAAGCCGGGAGTCTGGAGCTTCTTCCAGTTCTCCTACATGGGTACAAGGGCCTAAGCACTTCTGCCATCTTCTGCTGCTTTCCCAGGAGCATTAGCAGGGAGCTGGAGCAGAAGTGGAGCAGCTGGGACTCGAACCAACATCCATATGGGATGCCAGCACTACAGGCAACAGTTTTACCTGCTACATCACAGCACCGGCCCCAAGATTATGAGCTTTAATAACAACAGCTGACACAGCCCTTGATTTATTTCAATTTTATCAGATATAGACCCAGCACATTATATTGACTTTGCTTTGATCTTGCATGTCTGGGAGGCAGAGACGTACTTGAGAATAATAGAATAAAAAGGATAATTAGGAGTCATTCATTCCTCTTCTTACATATTAAATAATCCCTGCACTGCACCTGCCACATTGAAGACTTCTGAGGGCCTGGAAGCCCAGCTCTGGCTGTGGTTGTCCTTTAGCCTCTGGACAGTGCTGCCTACGAGGAACTCTTCATTCCGTTGAGTCCCTGTTCCTTTGATGTCTTCTCTACAGTCCTAATTCAGTTCTCCAGCATCACAGAATATGTACTGTCTTTCCCATGCACAAGGGAGACATAAACAAAGTAACACTGCCTTTGGGTCTAAAAGGACTTGAACTTGAACTCTAACATTACCACTAACTACGTGTGTGAGTTTGGGCATGTCACCGGGCACCTCTGAGCTTCCAATTCATCATCAGTGTAATGAGAATAATAATAAACAATGGCATCGTTGCAAGAAGTAAAATGAGCTCCTATGTTCCAAGGTCTAGGACGCAGTAGATACTCAAAATGCAGCTGTTCTAAGTAGTAGTAAGTGTGTTAGTACAAGTGTAGCTGAACTGTTATCTCCAGCTCTCCCCACGCATCTCTTCTCTGGGCCAAAATATGAGATGCTTTAACATCCTCTGCCATCCTCATCCTCCTTTCTCTATCAGTTCAAAATGTGCTGCCTGAGTGAAGCAGTCCTCCAGGGTGGCCCGGCCGGGGCTATGCAACCATCACCACCTTCATTTTAGATGTAGGACTTCTGTTGATGGCGACTAAGGTGATGTTAAGTTTATGATGGGCATTTTAATCATCTTATACTCATCTGCTAGAGATTTGACTCGGAAGGGATTCAAAATGGGAAGGAGTTGGTTTTGTTGTTTTTCTCAATCTCCTGTTGTTTGAGCAGGAGATTGTCAGGAAACCTCTGTCCTTAAGGATATGGTATGGGCCCTATTCAAAACCCTGAAGATAATGCCCCCAGCATCACAAGGACAGTGTGAGAACCCAGGAGACATTTGATGTGAAGAATGGAAGTGAAGCTCAATTTTCCAGGAAAAAAAGGTATCGTCAGACTTCAGCATTTTGAAAACCTAAAAGTGGCCTGGATTTGGGGCAGGGGAGTCAGTGTTCTGGGTTCTAAGCCCCTCACTCAAAATCACAGGGCAGACTCACATCCCAGGGCTGGTGGTACTTGTGACCAGGCTGAAGGTGACAGAATGGGCATCTCACAAGCATCAAGACCAAGAGCCAGAGACAGGCCCCGTTGGCCCCAGAGATCGAACTCTGCACATTACTGAGATCCACCCACCCGATCCTCAGGATTCCTTTTAAAGTCAAGGAATGTGGTGCTCCTTGCCTCCTGTCTGGAGGTGGCCCAGGCCCAGCAGAACAGCCTGGGACGGGTCAGCCAGCTACCTACCACGCCAAACCAGAAGTTCCCTGTCGGACCCACAGGCTTCATCTAGCCTTGTCCCCCTCCCACCCCTATCTTCAGTTTAAAATCCTTTTTATCAGATTGGCAATTTTTCACAAAGAAGTCTCCCCCCAAAAGCAATAACTGTGGGAGAGTTGAGGGTTAATGTGGAAAAAACGCTTCTTTCCTGACTTGTATTACTGTGTCCAGCACAGGGACCCCAGCGACTATTAAATCAGAACCCGGCTCTATAGATATTTCTGAGAAGCCGCATTCACATTCTCTACTTCTAAACCCAAGCCTGAGAGGGCAACAGCATCTCTGGCATGTGGCATCGGAAGAAAATACAGCTTGGTGGTGAGTACCAGATCCTGAAGCTCGGAGCTGCCCGCCGTAATTCAGAGGACGAGATGAAAGTCACCAATAAACACCACTGAGCTGTGTCTCTTTCATGGATTCTGCATAAAAATATTGCAGTCCCATATGCCGGCGCCGCGGCTCACTAGGCTAATCCTCTGCCTAGCGGCGCCGGCACACGGGGTTCTAGTCCCGGTCGGGGCGCCGGATTCTGTCCCGGTTGCCCCTCTTCCAGGCCAGCTCTCTGCTATGGCTCGAGAGTGCAGTGGAGGATGGCCCAAGTGCTTGGGTCCTGCACCCACATGGGAGACCAGGAGAAGAACTTGGCTCCTGGCTTCGGATCAGTGCGGTGCGCCGGCCGCAGCGGCCATTGGAGGGTGAACCATCGGCAAAAGGAAGACCTTTCTCTCTGTTTCTCTCTCTCACACTATCCACTCTGCCTGTAAAATATATATATATATATATATATATATATATATATATATATATTGCAGTCCCATTGGACACCAAATAAGGGTAACTGGCTGGTTTAATTCGCATCAGAACATCCACAAACACAGTTGCCAAAGAACATTCCTGTTTTCAGCAGGTTTTACACTTTGTCAATTATTCCAAAAAATTAAAGGAAAGATGCGTTTGGTAGGTTGGTTTGTAGAGGAATTAAAAACGAGATGCAAACTCTCTTTTTGAAAACCTTCTTCAAGAGCAGCAAGGCCCATTGTCCATGAGTGCCATCCGTTGGCATCGGCAGGAGCCTCCTAGCTGGGTGTGCTACGTGCTGTAGACCAACAGGTGGCAGGTGGCAGAGGGAATGATGTTCATTGTAGGGATGTCCGTGACACTGAGGCCAATGTGAGTCATAATGATACACATACTGGTAGGCAACCTACAACTGTGAGAGTGCTCAAGCCAAGACAGACGGGTGTTTAAGGCCACAGGGGTTCCCCCAAGCAGGGCCCAGAACATGCCCTCCATCTCCGGTCACCCCGGCTCCAGGAGGCAGTGGCCCCCACTCACCCTGGTGCGAACACTCTGCAGCCCTTGCAGCATGAGGGCTCCAGTTGGTAGCTGTGGCTAAGGCACTCTTATCCTGGCCAAACACACACAGCAACACACACACACACACACACACAGAGCAACACACATGTCCCCATGATGGAGAAATAACAGACAACCTATCTATTGCATATTCCGCTAAAATTAAACACAAGCTGTCTGCTACTGCCCTCCTCTCCTGCAGAGCCCGCCACTGGTCAACAGGCCCCGAAGGCTGGGTCAGGCAGAAACCAGGAGCCAGGAGCTTCTTCCAGGTTTACCTCGTGGGTACAGGGCCTCAAGCACTTGGTCCATCCTCTGCTTTCCCAGGCCATTAGCTGGATCAGAAGAGTTGCTTTTAATGATTTTTTTAATGATTTATTTGAGATGCAGAGAGAGAGAGAGAGAGAGAAATGGCATCCATTGGTTCACTCTCCAAAATGCCTATAATAGCCCCCAGGATGGGAGAGAAGCTGGGAGCTGAGAATTCAATCCAGGCCTCCCATGTGGGTGGCAGGGGCCCCATTATTTGAGCCATCACCTGCTTCCTCCCAGAGTCTCCATTAGCAGGAAACTGGAGTCAACAGCTGATAATTGGGGGCCAGTGCTGTGGTGTAGCAGGTAAGGCCGCCACCTGCAGTGCCGGCATCCCATATGGGTACTGGTTGGAGACCCAGTTGCTCCACTTCCAATAGCTCTCTGCTGTGACCTGGGAAAGCAGTAGAAGATGGCCCAAGACCTTGGGCCCCTGCACCCGCGTGGGAGACATGGAGGAAGCTCCTGGCTCCTGGCTTCAGATTGACACAGCTCTGGCCGTTGTGGCCAACTGGAGAGTGAACCAGCGGATGGAAGACACCCCCCCTCTTTGCATGTGTGTGCGTGTGACTCTGCCTTTCAAATAAATCTTTTTTTAAAAAACGCCAGTAATTGAACCCAAGCACATCCATGTGGGATTCAGGCATCTTAACCAACGTCTTAACTGCTAGGTACAAATGCTCACCCCACATCAGGACTTCTGGATCTCCCCAGTGGTTCTATTTTGCATTCAGAACCTCTCTTCTAGGGTAAGGAAAGCAAGATAGGTGGAGAGAAAGAGACCCAAGCAGACTAATTCTACAACTCTACTTCCCTTTAAATAAGGATGGAACTAAAAAGAAACTCACGGCCGGCGCCATGGCTCAATAGGCTAATCCTCCACCTTGTGGCGCCGGCACACCAGGTTCTAGTCCCGGTCGGGGCACCAGATTCTGTCCCGGTTGCCCCTCTTGCAGGCCAGCTCTCTGCTGTGGCCAGTGAGTGCAGTGGAGGATGGCCCAAGTGCTTGGGCCCTGCACCCCATGGGAGACCAGGAGAAGCACCTGGCTCCTGCCTTCGGATCAGTGCGGTGCGCTGGCCGCAGCGCGCTGGCCGCAGCGCGCCGGCCGCAGCGGCCATTGGAGGGTGAACCAACGGCAGAAGGAAGACCTTTGTCTCTCTCTCTCTCACTGTCCACTCTGCCTGTCAAAAAAAAAATTTTTTTTAAATAAAATTAAAAAAAAGAAACTCACTCTCCAGGCCTCTTATGTTCCAACAAAAGATATAGGAAGCAGGAAGAGACAGAAAAACATGATCTCCTGGAAGGTTTAGCCTGAGAGGCTCACTCACCCCTTACTCACCATGCTGCCCACCTGTGTGCCCAGGAATCCAATCTGCTCTTCAACCACCTCAAACCTACCTGGGTACCAAAGGCCTCCCACAGGGGCCGGCGACATGGTGCAGCAGGTTAAGGCACCATCTGCAGCACTGGCATCCCATATGGGCACCTGTTTGAGTCCCAGCTACTCCTCTTCCAATCCAGCTTCCTGGTAATGGCCTGGGAAAGCAGCAGAAGATGGCTCAAGCACAACAGCCCAAGTGCTTGGGCCCTTACACCCACATGGGACACCCAGAAGAAGCTCCTGGCTTCTGACTTCTGGCTTCAGCTTGGCCCAGCCCTGGTTATTGAAGACATGTGGGGAGTGAATCAGTGGATGAAAGACCTCTGTTCCCTCTCTCTCCCTCTCTCACTGTAACTCTTTCAAATAAATAAATCTTTAAAAAAATGTTTTATAAAGGCTTCCCACAAGGGAACCCCCACAGGGCAGGAGTGTTGGTTTCCTCATACTGAGATGCTGAGATGCTGAGAAAGACAAACTCTGGGCTGGATCTTCAATGCAGTGGCGGGATCCTCCCATTCTGATGAAGAGCAGAGGGTTTGCCTTGTAGTGGAGGTCCAAGGACAGCCATGGGCAGCTCAGACTCAGGTCTCCTGCTCCCTTCCTTACACAGAACAAAGATCTCTTGTTGCAATTCCTATTGGGTAACTGCTGGGCTTGAGGGTGGTCTATTGTTAATTACCCATCAATTGCACTGGCAACTTCAGGGAGGAAACACACCTGGGGCTTCCTGCCTGACTCAAAACAAAAGGGAAGGTCAAGGAGGTCAGGACACAGCTTGCCTGCCACCTTATGGCCTCCACTCATTAGTAGTGTCCCCAGACTGCTGCTCACCCTCCAGCTGCTACCTACCTCACCTCTGGTCCCCATGTGATCCTTTCAGTCACAGCTAATTTTCCCAAGTTCAAGTTCAGAGTGCCTGGACTTATAACCTTGCCTGATCTTTTCCACCCATGGCACGTGGCCTAGAGTCTGCTGCCACCGAGTCTCTGGCTCCCAGCCTGACTCCTTCCCGGCAACTCTGCCCTGCTGTGGCCCAAGCCCATATCTGGAAAGATTAGCACAAATAGTCCGTCAGCGAGACAACCTCATATGCACCCAAGGACCCAGAATGTGGGTGCCTATGTGAGAACTAAATGCAGACCCCAGAGCACACCTGAGCACCAGCCGAGGGGCCAGAGCTGCCCAGCTCCCCTATGGAACCAAGGAGGGGAGGTGTGGCTTTCCTCACCCCAGCCCAAAGATGACCCACAAATTTGGCTCTAAAAGCAGACTTTGGCAGAATAATCTATGAAGTTTTTAGTTTATGAGAGTAAAGAAATTAAATCTATGTTGGGCAAGGTTTTGTCTTGACAATATTCCTTTAACCCATGTAAAATATGAAGAAATTGACTGTAATTGATTCCAAAGAAGTCTGCCAGAAATTCCTGTGTTAGATCCAAGCTGAAGAGAGTAACTACTGGGCCTGAGACGGTGATCTTGCTTTTTTCATCTCCTTCAGTTCAGACGTTCATCTTGACAGACAGGGAATTCACCCCATTAACAAATGGAACATCTTGGGGCCAGCGCTGTGGCGCAGCAGGTTACAGCCCTGGTCTGAAGCGCCGGCATGCCATATGGGTGCCGGTTCTAGTCCAGTGCTCCTTTTCCGATTCAGCTCTCTGCTACAGCATGGGAAACCAGTAGAAGATGGCCCAGGTCCTTGGGCCCTGAACCTGCATGGGAGACCCGGAGAAAGCTCCTGGCTTCGGATCACCACAGCTCCGGCCGTTGTGGCTATCTGGGGAGTGAACCAGTGGGTGGAAGACCTCTCTCTGTGTCTCTGCCTCTCTCTATAACTCTGTCTTTCAAATAAATAAAATAAATCTTTAAAAAAAATGGGACATCTCAGCATCGCAAAATGACACTGGGCCCTGGTGATCTGTGTGAGGATATTGCTTCCGAGATCCAGGGGGGCCCACATAGCCACACAGCTCTCCTCTCAGGCACAGGCTACTCAGGCTACAGGAGTAGCTGGGAGTGTATGAAAACAAGCTGGCACACATGCAGTGAGGAGACAGCCCCTGGAAGGGCATCCTAAAACCCAGGCATCATCCAGGGGCCAAGTGGCCCAGCCCCTGGGATCACCTCCCTCCTGATGCTGCAGCTGTCAACCCAGGCACTGATACCTGGGCACCAGAACTTGTCTCAGTGACAGGCAGGGAGGCCTAGCAAAGTGGGCCCCAAAGCATAACAGGTGGCTCACTGGGAAATGAGGAACAGCTTTGCATTAAGAAATGGAGATAAAAGGAAGAAATTAAAGAAACTTAGAGGCTGGCGCCTTGGCTCACTAGGATAATGTGGGCAGCCACAGGCAGTCGCCCCTTTTGTTTGCACTTAAACATATGAATGGAGATACAGACAATTAGGCTAAAGAGATTTCAGGAAGAGGCAGGAAGAACCTTATCCTGATACTCTTTGTAACCCCAAAAGTCTTTTGGATTTGTAAATCTTTTGTGTGCCTTCTTGTATACAACTGGTCATGTTTAAATACTACTGGATTTGTTGAATAAATGAGCCTTGATCAGGATTTGTCTTGGGTCCATTCTTTGCATCCTTGTCCCTGCATTCCCACTCTCTGTTTCAGGAAACCCGGTTCTCCTCCACCTGCGGCGCCGGCACCCCCGGTTCTAGTCCCGGTTGCTCCTCTTCCAGGCCAGCTCTCTGCTGTGGCCCGGGAAGGCAGTGGAGGATGGCCCAAGTGCTTGGGCCCTGTACCTGCATGGGAGACCAGGAGGAAGCACCTGGCTCCTGGCTTCGGATTGGCGCAATGTGCTGGCCGTAGCGGCCACTTGGGGAGTGAAACAATGGAAGTAAGACCTTTCTCTCTCTCTCTCTCTCTCTCTCTCTCTCTCTCTCTCTCTATCACTCAGCCTGTAAAAAAAGAAAGAAACTTAAAAGTTGGTTGAAATAAATGAAAATGGAAACACAACATACCAAAACCTCTGAGGCACAGCAAAAGCACTACTAAGAGAGGAGATTGTAACAATGAAAGCTGAAAAGTCAAAACGGGGCCAGCATCATAGTGCAATGGGTGAAGTCGCCACTTACATCCCCAATCAGAGCTCACGTTCAAGTCCAAGCTTCTCTGCTTCCAATGCAGCTTCCTTACAATGTACCTAGGAAGGCAGCAGAAGACGGCTCAAGTGCTTGGGCCCCTTCCATTCATGTGGGCCCCTGGATGGAGTCCTTGCCTCCTAGCTTCCACCTAGCCAAGCCCTAGCTACTGCAGCCATTTGGGAAGTGAACTAGCAGATGGAAGATCTCTCTCTGTCTCCCCCCCCCCCCACCTCCTTCCTTCTCTCTCACTCTTGCTCTGCCTTTCAAATAGGTAAATCTTAAAAAAAAAAAAAAAAAAAAGAAAGAAAGAAAGAAAAGAAAAGATAGCAGAAAGATCTCCAACAACCTACCACTGCACCTGCAAGAGAACTAGAAAAGTCATAGTGAACTAAATCCAAAATTTATTGAAGGAAGAAACAATAAGTATAAGGGCAGAAATAAGTGAATTAGGGACAAAGAAATACAAAAGACCAATGAAGCAAAGAGTTGATTCTTTAAGTAGATAAACAAAATGGACAAGCATTTATATACACCAAGAAAAAAGTGAAAGGATTCAAATAAGTAAGTTTGGAGGTGAAATGAGACAGAAATAACACCACAGAAAGATTTTTAGATTATTATGAACAATTATATGCCATCCAATTTGGAAGAAATGGACAAATTCCTGGACAAAACACCTTACCAGGATTGAAACATGAAGAAATAGAATGCCTAAGCAGACCAATGATGAGTAACATTGAGTTACTTTAACAGTAATAAAGTCTCCCATCAAAGAAAACCTCAGAATCAGATTGCATCTCTGCTGGACTCTACCAAACACTAAAGGAAGAATAAATACCAATTCCTCTTAAATTGTTCCAAAAAATAGGGGAGGAATGATTTCTTACAAATTCATTCTATGGGTCAGCATTGCCCTGATACCAAAACCAGACAAGGATACAACAGAAAAAGAAAGCTACAAGCCAATATCCTTGATGAATACAAATGCAAAAATCTTCAACAAAATATTAGCAAATGGAATCCAACAGCACATTACAAAGATTATTCCCCACGAACAAGTAGGATTCATCCTAGGGCTGCAAAGATGATTCAACATATGCAAGTCAGCAAATGTGAAACATCCCATCAACAGAAGCAGGACAAAAATAATACGACCATTTCGATACATGCACAAAAGGCATTTGATAAAACTCAGCACATCTCTTCATGACAGAAACACCAAATTAGAAGGAACATACATACCTCAACGTAACAAGGACCATATAATAAGCCAACAGCGGGCGGCGCTGTGGCGCAGAAGTTTAATCCTCCGCCTGCTGTGCCGGCATCCCATATGGGTGCCGGTTGGAGCAGGTGGCTCCACTTCCATTCCAGCTCTCTGCTATGGCCTGTGAGTGCAATGATGACCCAAGTGTTTGAGCCCCTGCACCTGCATGGGAGACCCGGAAGAAGCTCCTGGCTCCTGGCTTCGGATCGGCCAAGTTCCAGCCATTGGGACCATTTGGAGAATGAACCAGCAGATGGAAGACCTTTCTCTCTGTCTCTTCCTCTCACTGTCTGTAACTTTACCTCTCAAATAAATTTTTAAAAAAACTTTAAAAATAATAATAATAAGGCAACAGGTAACATCATCTGGAACAAGACAAGTATGCCCACTTTCATTACTTTTATTCAACATTGTACTAGAAGCCCTAACCAAAGCAATCAGTCAAAAGAAAGACATAAAGTGACTCCAAACTGAAAAAGAGAAAGTCAAGTTGCCCCTGAACTCAGATTACATGGGTTTATATATAGAAAATCCCAAAGACTGCACCAAAGAAGCTATCAGAACTCACAAACAAATTCAATAAAGTAGCTGTATACAAAGTCAACCTACAAAAATCCATAATATTGTTATACACCAATAACAAATTATCTGAAAAAGAAATCAAGGGGCCGGTGCTTTGGCTCACTTGGTTAATCTTTCACTTGCAGTGCCGGCATCCCATATGGGCGCCGGTTCTAGTCCCAGTTGCTCCTCTTCCAGTCCAGCTCTCTGCTGTGGCCCGGAAGGGTAAGGGAGGATGGCCCAAGTGCTTGGGCCCCTGCACCCACATGGGAGACCAGGAGGAAGCACCTGGCTCCTGGCTTCAGATCGGTGTGGTTCCGGCCGCAGCAGCCATTTGGGTAGTGAACCAACGGAAGGAAGACCTTTCTCTCTGTCTCTCTCTCTCAATGTCTAACTCTGCCTGTCAAAAAAAAAAAAAAAAGAAAGAAAAAAGAAAAAAGAAAAAAGAAATCAAGAAAGTAATCTCATTTCCAAAATAAATAAATACTAATAACCAAAAATTTGAAAGATCTTTATAATGAAAACTATAAAACACTGATGGAAGAAACTGAAGTAGACACAAAGAAATGGAAAGATATCCTTTGTTCAAGGATTGGAAGAATTAACCAAAAATTTGAAAGATCTTTATAATGAAAACTATAAAACACTGATGGAAGAAACTGAAGTAGACACAAAGAAATGGAAAGATATCCTTTGTTCAAGGATTGGAAGAATCAATATTGCTAAAATGTATACACTACCCAGAGTGATATATAGATTCAATGCAACCCTATCAAAATAATATTATTTTTCACAGAACCAGAAAAACTGATCAAAAAATTATTATGGCCGGCACCACGGCTCACTAGGCTAATCCTCTGCCTAGCGGCACCGGCACACCAGGTTCTAGTCCCGGTCAGGGCGCCGGATTCTGTCCCGGTTGCCCCTCTTCTAGGCCAGCCCTCTGCTGTGGCCAGGGAGTGCAGTGGAGGATGGCCCAGGTGCTTGGGCCCTGCACCCCATGGGAGACCAGGAAAAGCACCTAGCTCCTGGCTCCTGCCATCGGATCAGCGCGGTGCGCCGGCCGCAGCGCGCCGGCCGCGGCGGCCATTGGAGGGTGAACCAACGGCAAAGGAAGACCTTTCTCTCTGTCTCTCTCTCTCACTGTCCACTCTGCCTGTCAAAAAAAAAAAATTATTATAAAACAACAACAACAAACCCAGAGCAATCTTAAACAAAAAGAACAAAGCAAGAGACATTATACTTCCTGACTTCAACATATACTACAAAGCTATAGTAATTAAAACAGCACAGTGGGCCGGTGCGGCTGCTCACTTGGCTAATCCTCTGCCTGTGGTGCTGGCACCCCGGGTTCTAGACCCGGTTGGGGCGCTGGATTCTGTCCCAGTTGCTCCTCTTCCAGTCTAGCTCTCTGCTGTGACGGGGGGAAGGAAGTGGAAGATGGCCCAAGTGCTTAGGCCTTGCACCAGCATGGGAGACAAGGAGGAAGCACCTGGCTCCTGGCTTCAGATTGGCGCAATGCGCCGGCCCTAGCAGCCATCAGGGGGTGAACCAACGGAAAGAAGACCTTTCTCTCTCTCTCTCTCTCCCTCTTTCTCTTTTACTGTCTAACTCTGCCTATCAAAAAAACAAACAAACAAACAAAAAAAACAAACACACAAAAAAAAAGACCAGCATGGTGGGCCAGCACTGTAGCATAGTGGGCATAGTGGGTTAGGCCTTTGCCTGTGATACCAGCATCATATATGGATGTTGGTTCATGTCCCAGCTGCTCCACTTTTGATCCAGATCCCTACTAATATGCCTGGGAAAGCAGCAGAGGATGGCCTAAGTACATGGGCCTCTGCACCCACATGGGAGACCCAGAAGAAGCTCCTGGCTCCTGGCTTCGGATCAGCGCAGCTCCAGCCATTGCAGCCATCTGGGGAGTGAACCAGCAGATGGAAGATATCTCTCTCTCTCTCTTTCTCTCTCCCCTTTTCTCTCTGTCTACTTCTCTCTCTCTTTGTATTTCTGGCTTTCAGACAGATGAAATGAGTCTTAAAAATACAAACTGTCGCTCCCCCTCTTCGTGGAGGAACGACACAGGACCCTGCGCTGTTCTTTCGTCTGCTCGGCCCTCCCCGGGTTTGCTGCTGGTTCTTCCCGGGTTGGCTACTGTCCCTTCCACCTCCGTGGAAGGGCGGTTCCCCCTGGCCACTTTCCCCACTTCCGCAGGGGAGCGGCACACCGCCGGCCAGCTCTCTCGGGGGCTGCACAGGTGTTCCTCTTAGATGTTCCCCTTAGATGTTCCTGGTGCATGCCGTCTCTCTCCTCCTTTATAGTCCTCCTCCGCCAATCCCAACTCGGTTGCCCACACGCTGAGTACGCTGCTCTCCTCCAATCAGGAGCAAGATCAGCTCCTGCAGCTCAGTCAATCAAATTGGCAAGAGGCAGCTGCGTAGAAGTTGTTACTCCCTTCTCAGCGCCATATTGTGGGAGAGCAGATGCATAGAATAAGTCTTAACTCCAGTAACTTAGTCTAGTCCGAGTTGCTCCCCACACAAACAAACAAACAAACAAAAATAGCAAGGTATTGGCATGAAGGCTCATAGAGAGCCTGAAAGTAAAACCACACATCCACGTCCAACTTATCTTTGACAAAAGTGCTGAGAATGCATTGGAGAAAGGACAGTTCTTTCAACAAATGTGCTGGGAAAATTAAATACCCATATGCAAAAGAATGAAACTAGACCCCTATCTCTTGCCATGTACAAAAATGAACTGAAAATTGATTAAAAAGCTAAATATAAGGCACTGAAACTATGAAATTTTGATAAGAAAATAAAGGAGAAATTCCTCAGGACATTGGAATGCACAAGGATTTTTTTGTATAAGACCCCAAAAGCATAGGAAGCAAAAACAAGCATAGACAAATGGGATTTCATCAAACTAAAGAGCTTCTGCAAGCAAAGCTAACTACAGAGTGAAGAGACAACCCACAAAGTGGGAGAAAATACTCGCAAATTGTATCTGACAGAGATACAATAACTAGAATATATAAGGAATTCAAACAACTCTATAGCAAAAAAATTCAATTAAAAATGAATAACAGATCTGAATAGATGTTATCAAAGTAAAAAACACAAATGATCAATATGTATATATGAAAAAATGCTCAACATCATGAATTATCAGTGAAATGCAAATCAAAACCACAATGAGATATCACCTCATGTCTGATAGATTGGCTATTATCAAAAAGAAGATAACAAGAGCTGGCAAGGGTGCAGAGCAAAGGGAACATTTGCACACTGCTGGTGGTAATGTAAGTTAAGGGAGCCATTGTGAGGGGTCAGGAATGTAGCTTAGCGAGTGGACCCACTGCCTGCAACACTGGCATCCTTTACAGGTGTCGGTTTGAGTCCCAGCTGCTCCACTTCTGATCCAGCTACCTGCTAACAGCATAGGAAGGCAGCAGATAATGGCCCAAGGGCTTGGGCCCCTGCACCCAGGTGGGAGACCCAGACTCCTGGCTTCAGATTGGCTGTTGAGGCCATTTGGATAGAGGACTAGTGAAGGAAGATCTCTCTCTGTCTTCCCCTCCCCTGCCCCCCAACTCTGCCTTTCAAACAAATAAATAAATGTTTAAAAAAGAAAAAAAGATCATCATTGTGAGACACAGTGTGGAAGTTCCTGAAAACACTAAAAATAGAACTACTGTATGACCCAGCTATGGGTATATATCCTAGGGAAATTAAGTCACTCTGTCAAAGACACATCTGCACTCCTGTGGTTTTTGCAGTAGTATTCACAATAAACAAGAAATGGAAGCAACCCAAGTGTCCATCAACTAACAAAAGGTAAAGAAATATGCTATCCACACACAATGGAATATCATTCAACCATTAAAAAGGATGAAATGATGCCGTTTGTGACAACATGGGTGGAATTGGAGATCACTTAACAGTGAAATAAACCAGTCACAGGAAGACAAGTGCTGAAAAATCTCATTCATCCATGGACTTGAAAAAAGTTGATCTTGAAGTTGAGAGCAGAATGGTGGTTACCGGAGTAATGAGATCATCAGTGGGGAAGAGCAGGAGCAAGGGAGAGATGAAGAACGGTTGATGATCAGCGCTGAGTTATAGCTAAACACAGCAGGGTGGCTATGGCTAACAACAATGTGCTGTAGATATTTTCACAGACAAAAGTTAGAAGAGGGGCCGGTATAGTAGTATAGTGGGTAAAGCCGCCACCTGCAGTGCCAGCATCCCAAATGGGAGCCAGCTTGAATCCCGACTGCTTCCCTTCTGATCCAGCTCTCTGCTATGGCCTGGGAAAGCAGTAGAAGATGGCCCAAGTCCTTGAGCCCCTGTACCTGCGTGGCAGACCCGGAAGAAGCTCCTGGCTTCTGGCTTCAGATTGGCCCAGCTCTGGCCATTGCAGCCATTTGGGAAGTGAACCAGCAGAACCTCTTTGTAACTCTGCCTTTCAAATAAAATAAATCTTTAAAAAAATAAAAATTAAATTTAAAAAAATTAGGCAAGCATTTAATCTAGTGATTAAGTCACTGATAAGGATGCCCACATCTCATATAAGAGTGCTTGGGTGTGAGTCCTGGCTCCACTTCCAATTTCAACTTCCTCCTAATGCAGACTCTGGAAGGTAGAAGGCGCTGGTTCAGGTGTCTTGGTCCCTGGCACTCATGTGGGAGACCTGCATTGAGTTCTTGACTCTTGGCCTGGCCCCAATCCACCCTCCACTGTGTGGGCATTTAGGAGCTGAATCAGCAGATGGGATCTCTCTCTCTCTCTCTCTCTCTCTGCCTCTCAAATAAATATTTAAAAATTTTAAAATGTAAATACAACACATATGCATTGGTCTAATGAATGCAAAAGGTTCTATGACAGAATGCAGGTTCCCTGGGATTGCATTAAGTATCTCTTCTGCCCCCATTTGGAAAACCCACTAAGACTGAGCAAGTCAGGACTGGTGCTGTGGCACAGCAGGTTAATGCCCTAGTCTGAAGCGCCAGCATCCCATATGGGTGCTGTTCTAATCCTGGCTGCTCCACTTCCTATCCAGCTCTCTGCTATAGCCTGGGAAAGCAGTAGAAGATGGCCCAAGTCCTGGGGTCCCTGTACCTGTGTGGTAGACCCCGGAAGAAGCTCCTGGATTCTGGCTTAGGATCGGCACAGCTCCAGCCAATTGGGGAGTGAACCATCAGATGGAGGACCTCTCTCTCTCTCTCTCTCTCTCTCTCTGCCTCTCCTCTATCTGTGTAATTCTGACTTTCAAATAAATAAATAAATAAATACATCTTAAAAAAAAAAAAGACTGAGCAAGTCATTTCCAAGCAAGGGGCTTCAGTTCTCATGCAGCAATTTCTGACATAAGACAAGCTTCCAGTTCAAACAGTCCATGATCCCATTCCTCCTCCCTCCGCCAAAACACAGGTTTTTACAGACATGAGGGACACACTCATGAAGCTAGTCACCCTCATACTAGGTATGAAAGGTAAAAGCTGACAGGTCACGGTGTAGCTAATGGAAAATTACGGAAAGCCCACAATTCAAAAAGACTCATGATCCAAACTTTGAAATAAAATCAAATATTTATTGAGTATTTACTGCAGGCCCCCTACTGTCCTCAATGCTTCTGTATACAACATCATAGCAGCCCTTTTACAGATGACAAAGCAGAGGTTAAGGTTAAGTAACTTATGTAGGGCCACGTAACTACTAAGTTGTGGAATAGAGGTTTGAGCACAGGAGGTTCAAGTCTAGAGTTTCCATGGGCAGGATCCATTTTATTATAGGTTCAGTTTTAATTCTAAGGTTGGTCCTGATACACCCATGTTGGTTCCTGGCTAAACCAAGGAATCCAATAGCTAATGGGATAAGTAAAGAGCAGTGGACAGGTAGACAGATCAGTGTTCTGGATCCATCTTGTTCACTGGTTGCCCTGGTTTGGCTATGGCTTATCCCCCAAGGGTTCGTCTTCAGGAAGTTTGGTCTGTGTGGTAGTGTTGAGGTGAAGAACCTTAAAAATCAAACCAAGATGGAGTGACTTAAGCTAACACTATTAAAAACAAGAAGTCACCTTTGCCCCAAATAAAAAATTAAAGTTTAAAATTACAGCCCTAAACTTTTTCCCCCCAAAGCTAAAATTAGGTGCAGCTACAAAAATAAGGGACCCTATGCTTAGCTAGCTGCGACACTTGTGCCTGGCTGTGCTAAGACCTAACCCAGTTTATATGCCTCCTAATACTCAAATAACGGTGTGGGAAGCGGGACGCCGCTCTCCCACAAGGGGAACGAAGGGAGCGAGAAGTCGTCCCCCCCCCCCACACACACAGGGTGAACAAGATGGCGCTGGCAGGGAAAGGAACTACTAAAGAAGTAAACAACAAAATGGCGACGAGGTGCATGCCTCCCATGTGATCCCGTAGCTGATTGGATAGAAGACGCATGCCCTTCACATGATCAGCTCGCGGATTGGACTGCTGTGTGCATGGACTCTATAGTGCTTTTGATTGGTTGCTGTGGGTATATAAACCGTGTGGCTTGTACTGGGGGCGCTCTCCGGACTCCCGAGTTCAGGAGGCCCGTCTGCGCAGACGCCAAATAAATCCTCTTGCTTTTGCATTAGCTGGTCTGGAGTCTGAGTCTCTGGGGTGTGTCTCTCGATGTGTTAGCATCCTCACTCCGAGGGTCTAACAGAGGTACCAGAACCTCTAAGAGGTGGGTCCTGGTGGAGGGTAATTTAGTCATGGGGACTCACTCCACTCTCATGGGTGGAATGCTGTCTTATGGGAAAAGATCGGGTCTCATGGGCCTGGATTTGTTCCCTCAAGAATGGGTACTTATGAGCATGTGTGGCACCTCTATGCATGTCCAACACCATGATGCTACCTGCATGAGGCTCTTGACACCAGGCTCTTGCACGTCCGGAACTGTGAGCTAAGAAAACCTCTTTTCTTTATAAAGCGCTCAACCTCTGGTGTTTCGTTATAGTAATTCAAAAACAAGCTAAGACTAAGTTTTCTCAGATTGTAAAACTTCTCTGGCCCTCAGCATCCATTTCTATAAAATGAGAAGTTGGACTAGATCAACTGTTTTCCCTTTATTTAAGCAGAAAGAACACTTTCTTCTTACTTAGAAGCCTGATATCTAAAACAGACTCAAGTGGCACTGCTACGGCCTCAGGTGCAGGAGAAAGGACGAAGACTCTCCCTGCCTGCCCCAGGCACTTCCTGGGACCCTGTCCTGGGACCTCCAGGATCTTGTGCAGGTGTCCCAAGGTTCCTCACATTCAAATACTGCCTCTTTCAGCTTTCTTTACCACTATGGGGAACATGATATTCGGTCACTTTGCCCAAAGACATTTGTTTGGGTTGGTGGCTTTGTGTATCAGTCAAGAGGGGATCCCTCTGAGGCCATATGAGGATATCTAAGACCTAAACCATCCCCAAGGGCTCGTCTTCTTTCTAACTAACTACTGAATGTTTCCATCTCAACAAGGCTCTCCTGGGAGACAGCTGTTTGCTTCTGAATCTGTGTTTTCTCTAAAATTATGAAGCTGGATTGGTATGGGTGCTTTAAGATTTATTAAGTTATTTATTTGAAAAGCAGAGAGAAAGACAGGGAAGGAGATCTATCCACTGGTTCACTCCCCAAATGGCCACAACAGCTAGGTCTGGGCCAGGCTAAAGTCAGGAGCCAGGTCTCCCACATGTGTGGCAGCCACCCAGGGACATGGGCCATCATCGGCTGCCTTCCCAGGCACATTAGCAGGGAGCTGGAGCAGAGCAGCCAGGACTTGCAACCAGCACTTGACTCACTGTGCAACAATGACAGCCCCTTTTTGTTAGAGTTTTACATCAATCAAGGTAGTACCACTTAATTCTTCATAAAACTTCATACACTGCTATGTCCCCTAGTTCCCACCATTAAACTTGGTCAGTGAGCACTTGAACAAAAAGCAGAGAGAATATGAGTTTCTCATGCTCATTCTAGAGAGATCAGCTGACAGAGACCTCCAGAGAAGGGGACTTCCGTTTTAAATGTCCACACTCAAGCTGACCCATTCTCTCCTCTCACTCATACACGTTTTATCAACAAAAGTTTGCTGCAGTGCCTGGAGAGGTTATAGGATTGTTATGACGCAATGTTCAAGGCAGACGGCTACCCATAACTCAGAGGCCAAAATAAACAGGAGTATATTAATAGCAGCCACAACATAAAGGTAATTTATTTGCAGCATCTGAGCACTGAGCAATCAGTAGACAGACTGTTAAGCATTTAAGGCATTAAAGCAGAGGCCTCACGAGTGGGAGAAAGGCAGAAGGGATGAGACTGAAAGAAGAAAGATGGATCTCCTTTAGAAACGATGTGGCATCTGAGCCAATTAACTAGAAAACAATTACATGGTTATGGGCAGTACCAAGCACAATGCAAGAGCCGCTCTCCCAGCACCCTCGCTCGGTGTGTAATTCTAGAAGAGAGACCAGACCAGCTCAGTGTTTAATTCTAGAAGAGAGACCAGACCAGGAAAGGTTTGCCTTTTCCCCAACCCTCCTTCCGATCACGGTTTGAATTCAGTGACCGTCACAGTGCCTTCCCTTGAGGGAATGGCAACAAAGAGACAGAAAGCTGCTCTCCAGGCTCCAGTTTTCAAATCCACAAAACCAGAAGGAAACGCCTCATTTTTACAAGCTTTCTTTTCAAACACAGCACAGCACACATTTTGATTGTGTATTCTGGCAATGTCCCAAACAGTACTTAACAAGAAAACAGGCTGACCATGAACGAGGCAGCTCATCAACACTGCAAAGACTTGTTCTGGTGCAGTAAACTCTCACATGAAATCTTCATAGTCAACATTAAACAAAAAGAATGTCCATGTTGTTTCAACTGGGGTGGTAACATGAAACATCAAATGTTCACAAGGGCACATATTGCGTATACATAATGCTTAGACCACTGATACTTTTCGAATCTGAGGTGAGACATGGCCTCTGCAGGTGTCCAGTGTCTGAAGCTGCCCCGAAACCTGATCAGTACATTTAGTGTCTCTCAAATGCACTCCCATCCCTCGTGCCTATCTGCTGGCCTGCTGCTCACTCAGCTCTCGCCCTGCTTGAAGCATCCCCTGGCAGGAGTTTGTATCCAACTGGCTTGTCTGTCTTGATCCCAAAGCTCTTGCAGAGCTTCCACATGCCTCACAATCTTGCCCAGCTCACCTTCTCAGCCTTACCTCCTGCTCATCCTCGTCTTTGTATCCGGCCAACTCTCACCTCCCCAACACGGACCCTTACGCCTCCTTTGCTTGGCCAGCAAAGGTCCCCACTCTTCTCTGCCATCTTACAGGCCAATAAAAATGACAGGTCCTCCATGGAACTTTGCAACATTCTTAGGCAGTTGACTTTCTCTGCTCTTTCAAAGCATCTTCACAGACCTCCACTAGTAAGCTATTCATTTGTTCTGTTACTGCTTCTTATACCTGGCTATGTGACAGCACATCCCAGTGACACCATCTTGAGTCTCACTTCTCTCCCTCTGTTTCAGAAGG
The DNA here is from genome assembly GCF_964237555.1 of Oryctolagus cuniculus. NCBI lineage: Eukaryota > Metazoa > Chordata > Mammalia > Lagomorpha > Leporidae > Oryctolagus > Oryctolagus cuniculus. The sequence goes on along the minus strand of NC_091440.1, from coordinate 99,825,772 downwards.
ACACTGACCACCTGCATATCTGCCTGACCTGGTCATAAAGCTTAACTGCTATCACAGGTCTCTCTGATAAAGCCAGGAAGACCAGCAGGATGCCTGAGGGGCTGGCTCCCAAAGCATTCCTGAAAACAGGTTGTGAAACCAACTCCTACCCACCTCCTATCCAATTGGTACACATATAAAATCCTCTGCCACCCAGCACAGGAACATCTTGCTGTAGCTTCTGATAGACTGCCCATCTGTCCCGGTCTGGAATCCCATATGTAAGTTGTCCAAATTCCCTATTCCTAAATGGAGTTTCCCTCTTCATCCCTTGGTCTTGGGATTCCTTGTCAGTCCAGGAGGCGGTTCACCCTCCGTCACCATTCAGACATTGTTTTCCTCCTCAGTCATTCTAGGGTGGTCCTGGGCAGCACACAGAAGGCCCAAATAGACAACCATTAAATATATGCATTAAAAAAGGTCAGGAATTGGAGCAGGCATCTGGCATAGCAGTTCTAAGACTCCATTTGGAGGGCCTGCATCCCATATCAGAATGCCTGGGTTCATGCCCCGGTACCATTCCTGATCCCAGCTTCCTGCTAATGCAAACCCCAGAGGCAGCAGGCGATGGCTCAACTAGTTGTGTCCCTGTTGTCCACTTGGGAGACTTGGATTGAGTTCCCTTCCTGGCTTCAGCCTGGCCTAGTCTTGGCTATTGTGGCATTTGGGAGAGTGAATCAGCAGATGGAAGATGTCCGTCTCTGTCTTTCCACCTTTTGAATAAATAAAAATAAATTTTGAAACATTGTTATGGTATATTTATTCAAAAGGCAGGAGGAGAGAGAGAAATATCTTCCATCCACTGGTTCACATCCAAATACAACAGCCAGGGTTGGGTCAAGCCAAAGCCAGGAACCATAAACTCCAGCCAGGTCTCCCATTCTCCCATGTGTGTGGCAAGTATTCCACGTGGGTGGCAGAGACCCACACACCTGGGCCATCATCCACTGCTTTCCAGGTGCATTAACCAGAGACTGGATCTGAAGCAGAGTGGCTGAGACTTGAACCAGGCACTCTACAAAACACCCACATCACAAGTGGAGGCTTAACCTTCTGTGCCACTATGCCAGCCCAAAAATTTTCACAAACTGTGGAAGATAGACAAAATGTTAAATAACAACACAAATAAGTATTAATTCTTGACCAATAAAAGAAACATAATGGAAAATGAGTGAGTGCAAAAAAATTCAGAGGCTGGCGTTTTGCAGGCAAGTTTCTCCAACAGTGAGTATTTGAGTCTTCAGAGGCTGAAGGGACTGAATAGGAAGACAGCGCCAGAATAGCACTCCAGGAGGCTGGAGGGGGAGCGAACAAGGCCAGCGGGCAGGCTACGCTGAGCTTGGAGGCTACAAGTGGAACAGTCCTAGAGCCAATTTTGGAGGCCTGGAGTCAACTGGCCCTCAACAAGAGGTGATCACCTGCTCCTGCACACCACAGAGCGTAGTTACAGTGCGGAGAGTTTACCCCCACGTTCACTTCCAGAGACCTAACACACAGTGCCCAGCGTCACTCACCCCCTGGGTGTCAGGCTACACAGGGACACGTCTGCCTGGAATCAGTTCCTCCGATCCACACGGAACATGGAACGGTGGAACACGTCTCCATGCTGCCAGAGGTCATTTCCCTCTCTGAATCTAAGGAGGAGGTAACTCTCCCTAGCAAAGTGGGTCCCCTTCTCTTCACTACAGCCACAGATCTCCACAAAGAATGCAGAGAATTCACGTTGGCGGGACTGAGCACTACAGCATCTCAGAGAGGATGTTAGCAGGAAGCAAAGCAGAGTTCTGTAGAAGTAAGTGCTGAGAGATTACACTTCGATAAAGGCACGCAGGAAGTCTTAAGACACATTGAGACTTGAGAAGGAAGAAATCCCAGAGCAGTCCTCACCAGAACCATGGCCATGGTCAACCATCTAAGGGCTTGCACCTGCTCCTCAGAGGACTGGGGGGTTGCCACCATAATTTCCTGTGGTCTTCATAGTTCGCTGCATAGGAGTTCGTAGGCTAAAGTGCACAGAGCTCTCCTGAGAAGTCAGGCGTGCAGATGCTCTCAGTGACCCCTTTGGTTCATCTTAAGCAAGACCCAAGATAGTTACAGACCATGTGTCAAACCCTGCTGCCTGTCTGCCAATAGCCATTGTCCTCACCCCCACCCCCACCCCCAGCTACCCAGAACAAAGAAGAAGTATCCCATCTTCCAACAGACTCGCTTGGGGTAGCTGAGCTAGGAGGGAAGAGTGGGCGCAGCTTGCTCTTGGCTCCCACTGTTGCCTAGCCATGAATACGGTAGGGAGCCTTGCAGAAGAGGAAGAGGAGCAACAAGCCAGATGGGGCTTGGGTGCTGATGCTGAGAAATTCTGGGTTGCTTGAGACAGGGAGAGAGAGAGAGAGAGAGACAGACAGACAGACAGAGAGAGAGGAATACCTATTTCTATGTAATTCCCAGTTAATTTTAGGTTCTACTCCAGCAGCTGAATCTGTCCACCCCATCTAGGGACATCATATACAAATACTCAGCCCAAGTGGATCTTGCCTGACAGTCAGAGCCAGGACTCCCTGGCCCTGCGGGGCCGTCAGGAAAGCAGCTTCTTATGCAATTTTCTCCTAACAAGCCTCGAGTTTGCCTGGCAGGCTGCAGATCACTCTGACACAGTGCTCACAGTGCAACAAATGAGAAGGCACGGCCAAGTATCTCCTGATTGACTGAAAGCCTATTCGCTTTGAGCCAAGAGAAGGAGACCCAAGCTCAACATCTGTCCATTCCCAAAAAAAGAAGCTTCATGAAATTCCCGGGCTGGACACTCAGCATGGAACCTGGCCATTCCCCCATTAGACCCCTCACTTAATGTGAGAGGATGAAGACACAGGTCTTCTGCATACCTCTCTTAAACTCCCCATCCAGTGCTTGTTCTAAGAAATGAGAGGGGTCCAGTGGATGGACGTTTTCTATCTCTATGCCTTTCAAATAAATAAAAATTAAACAATTAACTAATTAATTTAAAAAGTAGGGAACAGACATTTGGTACAGCAGTTGATGGCACTTGGGATTCCTGCTTTCCAAATTCAAGTACCTGGGTGCTAGTCCTGGCTCCACTTCTGATTCTAGATCCTGCTAATGCACGCCCTGTGAAGCAGCAGATGATGGCTCAAGCACCTGGGTCTCTGCCACCCACCTGTGAGACATGGGAGACCCAGATCAAGTTTCTGAATTCTGGCTTCAACCTGGCCCAGCCCTGCATGTTGTTGACATTTGGGGAGTGACTCAGCAGATCTTTGTCTTTCTCTGTGTCTCTTTCGAATAAAACAATTTTAAAAAAGTAAACTAGACAGAAAGAAGATACAAGAGATCTTCAAATGGTTTATGAAAGATGCATAGTATGAAAAAAACTATCAAAATTTTTGCATCAACATAAATTCATCTTTTAATTTCATTTTCAATGAACTTTTTTTTTTTTTAAAAAAAGATTCATTTATTTATTTGAAAGGCAGAGTTACGGAGAAGCAGAGGCAGAGAGAGAGAGATCTTGCATCCACTGGTTCACTCCCCAGATGGCCAATAATGGCCAGAGCTGTGCCAATACAAAGCCAGGAGCCAGGAGCTTCTTCTGGGTCTCCCATGTGGGTGCAGGGGCCCAAGGACTTGGGCCATCTTCTACTGCTTTCCCAGGCCATAGCAGAGAGCTGGATTGGAAGTGGAGCAGCTAGGTCTTGAATTGGCACCCTTAAGGGATGCTGGTACTGCAGGCAGCAGCTTTACCTATTACACCACAGCACCATCCATTCCATAAACTTTTTGTTTTTTAATTGTTTATTTATTTGAAAGGCAGAGCAACAGGGCAGGGGAATCTTCCATTTGCTGGTTCACTCCCCAAATGCCCGCAACAACCAGAATGAGGTCTGGCTGAAGCCAGGGGCCCGGAACTCTATCTAGGTCTCCCATGTAAACGGCAAGGAGTCAACATGGGGTGCCTCCCAAGATGCATTAGCAGGAAGCTGGATCTGAAGTGGTGTGCCAGTACTCAAACCAGTCCCTCCAATATGGGATGTGGCTATCCCAAGTGTTAGCTTAACCTGCTGTGCATAATTTCTGCCCCCACAAACAAGTCCTCACATCCCTTACTGCCACTTTGAAGGGATCCATAGTCTACAGGAGGCCGATGACACAGGGAAACTAAGCCTGGGCACTGGTCTTAGAGGGCAGATGCTGGGAGGATGGGTATTCTTCCATGTTAAGCTTGTCCTTTGTCGTCAGCCAGGGGCTGAGCCTTCGAAAAGCGTGTTTGTGAGACTGGATGTACTAAATGGTGGAGGCAGGCCTCCCAGGGACGCTGCTGACTTCAGGATGGTCCCACTGCTGTTCCACACTGCACCTCCACCTGCTTCTGTGAAGCCTACACCCCTGGCATTCACACCAGCCTGAGCAGGTAAGGACGAGAGCCCCAGGCTTCCACATTAGCCAAGAGAAGGCGCTCATGCGGCAGGTAGAAGCTCCTCCTGGGGAAATGCTGGAGGCTCTTGGGTCCTGTCAAGGGCTTTAATGTGCCCACAGTTTCCCTTGATAGGAGACATGGTGTCAAAGGGGTGGAAAGTGACAAAACTCAAAAATGTAAGAGCATTGGTGCCAGGATGCCACCTGCACTCCATGCATGGTTAGGGGTACAAGGAGGGAGAGCACTCAGCACAGCCCACACTCACCCTGCAGCTGCCCACCAGGGCTGACCCAGGCAGGAAGGTCGGGAGCCACAGCATGGGGAGTGAGCTCCTGCGGGACTGCAGAACACTAGATCACTGTGCAGCACAAAAAGCTTGCTTTCTTTTCTTTTTGACAGTAGATCCAAAGAAAGTTAATAAATTTTGAGAAGTAGCTCAAGATAAAAATGCAGTATCTTTTACAATCAGTATTATAAAGAATTTCAGGACTGCAATAGCAGAATGTTGAATCAAACTCAAGAACTCTTCCTAGCCAGCCATGCTATAAGCTGCATGTCCTTGAGGCCAGCCCTGGGTAGGCCTCGCCTTCCATAACACTCTCCTATTAGACTGGGTAGAATGAATGCTTTGCTTGTTAGGTGCTTGCCACAGTCTGAATGTGTCCCCCAGAAATCTCAAGTTGGTAATGTAATCCCCAAAGCAGCAATATTGGGAGGTGAGGTTCCTCCCTCAAGAATACATAAGGGGCCGGTGTTATGGCGCAGCAGGTTAAACCTCCTCCCCCATTTGGAGTCCCTGCTGCTCCACTTCTGATCCAGCTGCCTGCTAATGTGCCTGGGGAAGCTGTGGACGGTGGACTGAGTCCTTGGACTCTTTCCACCCACATGGGAGACTCAGATGGTGTTTTAGGCTCCTGACTTCGGCCTGGCCCAGACCGTCGTAGCTACTTGGAGAGTGAACCAGCAAATGGAAGATCTCTGTCTCTCCCTTTCTCTCTGTAATTCAACCTTTTAAATTAAAAAAAATTATTTTAAGGAGAAAATGAATTGAAGCTGCTATGGAAAGGGTGTGTAGGAGAGGGTTTGCTTTCTCTGGCACTCTGCCTTCCAACACGTCAGGACGTGGTAAGAGGCCCACAGTGGATGATGGCACCTTGATCTTGGACTTGCCAGCCTCCAGAACTGTGGAGAATACATTTTAGTTAGTTATAAATTACCCGGTGTCAAGTACTCTGAAAGAGAAGCACAAAACAGACCAAAACCAGTTTTCTACTCCTGTATTCAAGCTGGCTGTCCCAAATCCCAGCTCCTCTGCTTGTAGCCTGGGTGGTCCTGAGAGACTTGCTTACCTCTGTGAGCCTCAACTTCCCCCGTTCCAAGACAGAAGTGGAGAAGTGACAACAATTACAAAGCTACCGGCATAAAGAGAGGGCATTCGGCTATTACCAGCTATTATGATTACCTAGCAGGAAGGCAGTTGATTAAAAAATGCACTGAATGTTAATCAGTGATTAGGGAGCATTTACGAGCTCAGTATCTAAAAAGAATTTTACTATTGGGGAAATATAGGCAATGATATTTGCATATTTACTGTGAGAACGATTCTGTGAAAGACTTGTGTATGGCCCCAAGAATTCAGTTCCTGGCCGCTGGGTAGAAGTTGCTGGTATGTAAATATGGATTCCGTATAAGGAAGAATTTTCTAATACACCGTCTGTGGAGAGGATCTAATGGGTTCTCCATGTCCAAGGGCATTCAAGGAGGCTGCACCACCACCTTGTCAAGATGTGAGCAGAGTTACGTATTAGGCAGATGGCATTCAAGCTCTCTTCCATCCCTCAGTCTGTAGATTCAGTGCAGTCTCGTGTTTCTATTCTGTTGCTGCAATGTCTAATTTTAATCCTTCCATGGCCCTCCACCAAAGCAGCCCTTCTGTCTTCTCTTCTTTCCTGCTCAACCCTTTCCTTGTAGCCAAGCGTATTTACTGACTCAGGAGTCGTTCAGGCATCCAGAGGGCTCCTTCTCCCATTCTACCATGCTCTCTGTCGCCTTAGGTGGCCTGCCTTCCCCTCTGCACAGGACCTTCCTGTCAGTCCTCTGTTCTTGCTTATCTCCACATAGACTTGCGCCAGGAAGCCTACCCTGGTCAAATGACACAGGGAGGGAGGTGCAGAGCACAGATTTGGAGACAAATGGCACTAGGCACTCATGCCATCTCTCCTACCTACGAGCTATCACCCTGGGCAACTTGTTCAATCCCCTAATTCTCATTGTGTTATCTGGGAAATCTGGGTTAGGTCAGTATCTACCTTGTAGAGTTCTCCTGAGATTGAAACTGCTTAGCATGGTATCTGGCACATGGGTTGTCCTCAGTTAGTAATTACTCCTGTTGATATCTAATAAAGGCATTGCTGATGGGATCCTGTTCCTGCCTTTCCTTCGGCTTCCAAGAGAAGTGCATGTAAGAGATGGTTTTGGAGGGGCGGGCCGGGGGGCTAAGAAATCACACACACACACAAAAGATAGAGACAAAGGAAGAGGGAGAGTTCTCTGAAAGTTCTCTGAAAGAATCGCCTGCCTTTTTATGTTTGTCCCTAACACAATTTTAAAGATTGTCCTCTGTGTTCATGCCTCAAAGCCACACAGTAAGACTTATTTAACAAATGGTTCCTCCCTATAGAAAGTTTACAAACCATACAAAACAGAAACATAAAATCACCCTACCATTGAGATCTTAAGGATACCGATAAATGGTAAATATTAAATACATATAAGTACATATCTCACATGAAATAATATTTAACATATTGTTGGCAATAAAAACTAAATCAATCTGAGCAAACCAAATGACTGCTATGGTTAACAGGATTCCCTCCCAAAAATTCCATGTTGGGGGTGGTGTGGCAGAGCAGGTTGAGCCACTGCCTGTGACCCTGGCATCCCAACCCACTTTCAACCCAGTCCCCTGCTAATGCACCTGGCAGTGGAAGATGGTCCAAGTGCTTGGGCCCCTGCACCCATGTGGGAGACCCAGATGGAGTTCCAGATTCCTGGGTTTGGCCTGGATCAACCTTGGCCATTGCCAGCATCTGGGGAGTAAACCAGCAGAAGGAGGATCACTCTCTCTCTCTCTCTCTTTCTCTATTTCTCTGAACTCTGCCTTTCAAATAAATACATCTTTTTAAAAAAGAAAAAAAGGCTTGGCTGAAACCTCTAGATTTTGAAAAAAAAAAATTCCATATTACATGACAGGCCATCTGGATCCCACTTCCTACCCTCACCCATCTCATTATCGGCTTTCCTTCCCCTTGCCTACTTATCAAGCCATCCTGCACTGCACTACTCCAGGGCACTTAAAGGAAAGCTCAGAGTTTAGGCTCCATGTAGGCAGTCACCCAGACTGGCCTCTCTACCTTTCCTGCTTCAGTGTCATGCATAGGAATCTTACCTGACAATTTTACTTCCTCATTAGACAATGTTTAAAGGAGGGCTAAAACTTTTTAAAATGAGGGGTGGGGGACTGGTGTTGTGGTATAGCAGGTAAAGTCACCTCCTGCACCAGCATCCCATATGGACGCTGGTACATGTACCAGCTGCTCTACTTCCAATCCAGCTCCCTGCTAACGGGCAGAAGATGACCTAAGTGTTTGGACCCCTGCCACTTATGTGTGAGACCTGGAAAAATCTCCTTGCTTTTCAAATAAATAAATAAATATTTTTTAAAAAGCATGAAGGATCTGGGACTCTATTATCTGGTTTCAGTCTAGTTGTAAGTTTTGGAGGAAGCTAGGTTAGGAAAGAAAAACCCAACATTATGGTAAGGGAAAAGCTTTACCTTTTGTTTTACCTTAATACTAGGGCATATAAAATTACTCATATAAAAGGAGATTAAGAGCTAGATTTTTTTGGTCCAAAATTTTTTGAAATCCATTCATACAAGAGATTTTCAAAAAGGTCATGAAAAATGCATATTATGAAAAAGCTATGGATGAATTTCAATTTTTGCATCAAAATAAATATCTTTTAATTCCATTTTCTACAAACCTCAGAATACCCCCATGTTTCTACTCACATGTAAATTTTGAGTGCTTTGTTTTTTGTTGTTGTTGTTGTTTTTAAGATTTATTTATTTATTTAAACAGCAGAGACAGAGTGGGGGAAAGACAGAGAGAAATCTACCATCCACTGTTTTGCCTTCTAAATGCCAGCAACAGCTGGGGCTGGGCCAGGACAGACTAAAGCTTGGAGCCTGGAAATCCACATGGGTCTATCATGTGGGTGGCAGGGACCCAAGTACCTGAGCCATCATCCACTGCTTTCCCAGGTATATTAGGAAGCTGGATGGGAAACACAGAATAGCAGGGACTGAAACCAAATATTCTGTATGGGATCCAGGCACCCCAATCTTTGCTTAACATGCCGCACCATACCACAGGCCCCTGGTGCTGTGTTTTTAAAATCAGATTTCCCCTATATTAAGTCAAGTTCTCTGTCCCTGCCAGGTACTGGTCAAAGTGATCTGAGTTTTCTTCCCTAATGAGTTGAGTCATGCTTATTAAGATAGAGGGCCCAAATTAGCCCTGTGACATCAGCTACTATCTTGTGCAACACCCATGCTTGGCTACATCCCAACTGATGGATCAAGTGTTTGTTCACAGCCATGAACTTCATCTTTCCTCACTCCCTTGCTTTTATCCGGGCTGCCTCTGGACATTTCAGTTTCCCTTCCCCTAGCAGTGAAGTGTTGAGGCCAACTTGAGCTTGTTTGTGAGAGAAGATGGTTACATTTTCAGAAATGTTGTGAGTCAATTGTTAAACGTGGCTAGTATGAAAACCAAATTATGCAATTAAAGAAATTATATTAGAAACAAAAGAAAGACTTACTCAAAAACTCATCACTTCCTAATTACAAGGGTACTGCAAAAAGTTCTTGGAAAATTTAAATAAAAATCAAGCTATTTTGCTGGAAAAATCTTTGAAATCCTTACATAGGTTTTTCATAAAGCATGTTTTTCATGAACCTTTGGCAGTGCCCCTCTAGTTTATTTTACCATCATCTTCGCGCTCCGAGTTATGGACATCTAGTGTATCCGAAATACTGTGCAATAGTGTGTGCACCTCTTCCTAACAGCACACTGAGTGACGTTCATGTTGGTATTTTGATATCAAGAAATAGCGAGAGTGTTTGCGCAGGGAGCTCAGCAAACGCTATCCCTCCAGGCTTGACGCATTGTTGTGTTAATTGTTTAGACAAAGGGTCTGCAAACTCTGGCCTTTGGCCTGTTTTTTCTGTGTCCCTTGAGCTAAGAACGGTTTTTACATTTCAAAGGGTTGTAAAAAATATTCAGAACCTCTCTCTGATATAGACAACAATATTGCATTGAGTCAGTGGAGAAGGCAAACAATGATTTTTTTCTAATTTGGCATGCTATGCCTTCCAGCCAGAACGGGAGCCTCCAGCTGCTCTTCTTCTCCCACCTCCTCCCTAATAATCACGAGTCTAGCATTAGGAGTCCACCGACAGCTGAACTTGATGGAGTACAAGGCAAATGGAATCCAATCATTTCACCACCGCAGTCATATTAGCCCCACAGAAACAATAACAGTGAAAATATGTTTTGATTCTTAGAAGCATTAGATAAGAAAAAAAAAAAAAGAAAAAGGATACATTTACTGAAACCATCTTCACTTTACAATGGTAAGTGGATATTTGGCAATTATCCAGATAATTGGATCGGATACAGCAGCCAGACCACCCCCTTCTCCGTAACTCCCTATGAAAAGTCTTTCTGGGAGTTTAATGATCCACATTGCCAAAATTAACTGGGTAGTTATTGTTTTTCTAAGGGTGACAACTCATCTCTCATTCATTCTTTTAACAAATGGTGCCCCTTCTTTTTAAAAATTATTTATTTGGAAGGTAGAGTGACAAGAGAGGCATAGACACAGAGAGACGGGCATTCCATCTGCTAGTTCACTCCCAAAATGCCTGCAACAGCTGGGGCTGGGCCAAGCCAAAGCCAGGAGCCTGGAACTGCATCCAGGTCTCCAACACAGGTTGCAGCACTTGCGCAGTTACCTGCTGCCTGTCAGCGTCTGCATTAGCAGGAAGCTGGGTCGAAAGCAGAGCTGGGACCTGAACCCAGGCTCCAGAACGGGATGCAGGCCTCCCAAACAGTGTCTTCAAGGCTGCTTCAAATGCTGGCCCCTGAATCGTTCTGAGTCCCATATCGTTCTGAATCCCATATCGTTCTGAATCCCGTAAATGTCTTGAAGGGGCTGTCCTCATTGACAGTCAGCCTGCTTGCTAGATATTGCCTGAATTCTTGAGACATTTACCAAGAACGCAGCCATCAAATTTTTAACATGAAAACCACCCAGAAGCAACACATTTTAGTTGCTTCTATTCCCTTCTTTTCCCCATGGGCCAGCATTTCTGCTGATACCCAGCATCAGTCTCACCAGCATGACTGATGAGGGCCGCCATCATTCCTCCTGTTAGGTTTTAGGATTTCAAGGCTCAAAGAAGGAGAGGAGGTGACTAGTCAAAGTAGAAAAGACTTTATTTGAGGGGGGACAGAACGGAGTGGGGGGCAGGAAGTGAAAGAGGGAGTAGGGGTTGAGCCTGCCCTGATAGAGTGGAGGGTTTGAAAGCAAGCTTGGATCCGTTCGAGCAGCAGGCAGAGTCCCTTCGGAAGTTGCTTGTTGGGAAGGTGCAGAGTGCCGTGTGGACCCTGATCGGGTGGGAAGATGTAAGTGAGGGTCACAGTGCGCTGTGTTAGCAGTTTGGAGTGTCCCAGCTGCGGGGCTTTCCAGAGCAATACACATTCTACTAGCCTTTATACTAACTATCTGTGCCCACGGTGGGGAGAGCGGTAAAAGGTTAGGAGGAGGGTGAGGAAGAGAGGGGAAAGGGGGGAGGGAGAAAGGGGCACCGGGCAAGTCCAGGGCCACGTTCCTGAGAAGGCTGCATCCCCGAGGGAAGAGGAAGAGGAGGAAGGGAAAGTGGAGGGTTGGAGGGGAGGCTCCAGGCCTTTCTCCTGCCTGAGGACTTGGAACGAGGAGAGGTGGCCTGGCAGGAGGACGAAGGATCGGCTGTAGGGGACCTCTGACCATTTGCCATTTCTCTGTGTTGCTATTAAGGTTGTAGAGAATTTTGAGAGGAAAAGTACCAAATTCTTGGCCATTTAGAGTCATTTTCCAATTCATATCGAGGCCAAACTTCAATGCAGAAGAAAATTAATCATTATGGCCTTATCTCCCCCATTAGGCCCAAATTGTGCAAGGTTTTAAAGAGATGAACCGAGAGGCGTAGGGTGAAATGTGAGAAATTTTGGAGCCCACGGATCTGATAGGATGGGTCCAGAGGCTGGAGAGCCACTCACTGAGGGCATCCCCCAGGAGCCTCCTGCAACCAGAGGAGTGGTTTAAGACAAGCGCCCTTGCCTAAAAATGGGACAACCCTCCCCCGTCACGGCAGATCTCCTGCCATGTAAGGTCTCCCCCTATTCCTGGGACAAAAGGGAAGGGGGAATGGGACCAAAGTCTACCTTAGACCTCCCAGAACCCCATCGCACTTTGGGGAAACAACAGCCATCCCACAGGCTGAAAATCATGTCCAGTGTTGCCTGTAGCAGAGAGGTGAACGCGTCAGGAGGTGAGAAAGTGCAAGCAGGGGGAGAGGAGATGAGTGACCAAGGCAGTTTGCCACGGAAAGGAGAAGAAAGTTTGGAGGAGGCAGGGGGTGGGGGTGGGGTGGGGGTCGCGGCTCTTACCCTGGGGATGAAGGAGCAGCTGGTTTCTGATGGACCACAGTGGGCAAGAGGCCGATATCCATACCCTTCCCCATGCGGACCACCAAATGTAAGGAAAGCGGAGCAGAACACAGGAGACGGCGTAGGAGCTCACAGCCAAAATGAATTTATTCAAGAAAAAATAAACTGGCAGAGGTGGCTGACTGCTGGCACGCACACAGACCAAACATGTGGCAGAGAGCCACAGAGAGCCAGAATTTAGTAATGGGCTAGGTTTACACAGCACAAGTCAGGTAAGGGCCACGGTGGAGGAAGCGGGTGGAGCTGGGCTTCTCAGCCTTCCTCTCTGTGGGCCAGTTAGTCGGAAAAGAATGCAGAGGGTGGGGTGGCAAATAGAGGGCACGGGACCAAGCCAGCTAGGAGTGCAGGGGCCACGTCCTGTCCTTGCTCCTTCACCTCCCAAGATCCCGTCTGCCAGAATTATGCTTCTGAAACTTGGGTGTCACTGCCTTCATTTATTTCATTTTATTTATTTGAGAGGGAGAAGGACAGGCAGAGGGAGAGGGAGAGGGAGGGGGAGAGGGAGGAGGAGGGGGGAGAAGCAGAGGCAGAGGGAGAGGGAGACAGAGACAGACAGACAAACAGACACACACACACAGAGAAGAGAGTTCCCATCTGCTGGTTCACTCTCCAAATGTCCACAATGGCCAGGGCTGTGCTGCACCAGAGACAGTGGCTGGGAACTCCATCCAGGTCTTGGGGTAAAACCAGCACTTAGTATCCTAGGTAACATCAGCTCTATAAAAGTACTTTGGTCACCCAGCTTATCTTGAGGAAGATACACTGTTCCGAAGAAAAAAATTTTCTTTTTTCTGGGGCTGGCATTGTGCCACAACAGGTTAAACTGCTGCCTACACTGTGGCGTTCAAGTCCTTGTTGCTCTACTTCCAATCCAGCTCCCTGCTAATATGCTTGGGAAAGCAGCAGAAGATGGCTCAAGTGCTTGGGCCCCTGCACCCATTGGGAGACTCAGATGAAACTCCTGGTTCCTGGCTTCAGCCAGTTGCAGATGTCTGGGGAGTGAACAAGCGGTGGAAGATCTCTCTCTCCCTCCACCCCTCTCTCTGTAATTCTCCCTTTCAAATAAACAAATAATTTAAAAAAGAAGGGAAAGAAAGTTTTTTCGCAAACCAAGTGTCATCCTGATTACAATAATTTTTAGTATTGTTTCTCCATTAAACTTTAAGCTCTTGGAAGGCAGAATCTGCGTTTATCTTTGTGGTACTGATGACATTTAGATAGTTCTCGGCACCTATATACATTCAACAAGTCAAAGAACAGGTGAATGAACAAATACATGAATGAATGATATCTAGCAGGAAACACTGAACAGGAGTGAAGTTTAAGGGGGCTTCAAAAGAAAAAATACTCTTCCTTGTTGAAGAAGCAAGGTCATTTATATAGCTTTTTTTGTAAAGAGAATCATTTAAAAAGTGATTTTCCCACTGAATTGATGATAAGCATTCATAGTGGAAAGACCATTGTCAGGAGACCTGAAGCCTAGCCTTGTGCCATCACCAAATGATAAAGTCGGTGGTTTGTATTTATCCAGTGCTTGATATATCCCATGTGCTGCACTTGTGTTTGCTTATCTAATCTGCAAAAACAGTAGGTATCACTAACAGTCTCTTTGTATAAACAAGAAAACTGAGCCTTGCATAGGACAAGTGAATTGCCCAAGTTCCCACTCTGGCTTAGCCAAATTTGACCCCAGGAAGCTTGTTGGTGGCCCAGAGGCTGCCTTGCAGGCTGCCCAGTGGGTCTCTAACCAGTCTGCACTGGGAATCACCTTGGGGAGATTTACCGGGGCCCAATCGCAGTTGGATGATCCCATGTGGGTGAGCTCTGATCTTGGGTGCCACTTGTAAGACGCCTCGCAGCAGCTCCTGCGTGGCCAGGGCTGAGAGCTTCTCCAGGCTCTTTCAGCCCTAAGCTGATGTGACCTCCCCAAAGCACCTTCTCTGGGCTTCAGTGTATTCTATACAAAGCAGTAGCTGACACCACTTCTCCTGCAGTAATCCTAGCTTGGACATCCAGCAATTCCCCTTGCTCCTCCTGCACCCCCAACCTCAGGCCCAGGTGAGGAGAGGGCTTCTGGGATTTCCACATGTGGCTGCAACCACCATTCCTCTGGACTTCTGTCTCTACACACAAGAACTGGGGCTGTGATAAGGTAAAACTGTCTGCAAAGGAAGCCAAAGCCGAGCAGCTACTTAGGAAAAACACAGGTGGCCTCCTTAGGGTGATCCTGCAGCCCTGGGGGTATCGGTCAGCTGGTTCACTATACAAGACACCGGAGACGACCCACTTGGGAAGAGAAATAGATGATTTTGGCTCATGCTCCTGGAGATTCAAGGTTGGGTGGCCCCTTGGCTCACCCCTGGGGATTGTATTCATGCTGGCGGAGTCCAGAGGTGGCTCAGAGCATTGATGGCAAAAGGTGAGAGAGCCTAGTGTCTGCCTGGGTCTCTCCCCATTCAGCCTCCAGCATTTACCCATAGACCTCACCCTCACAATCCCATGCAATCCAATAGGTTTTCAGCCTCTCAGCATGATTAATATACGGCTTTGGGGTTTATAGATATCTGCATGCATTTGGAGGCCAAATCATATTCAAACAACTGCACTGGATAGAAGGATAGGGAGCACAACAGAGTTCATGGACTGGTCATAGACCAGCCTGGGCTCTTCTGCTCTGCCTCAGTAGGACAAGGTATGAAGAAGTCAAGATTCCAGGCTGTACTCTCAGAAAGGAAACTCCACCAAGGAGAAAAAGAGAAGGTTGAGAGGAAGGTATGTAGTGGGGTAGTTGAGAAGCTGCTTGGTTCCTCTGTGCCCCATATTTCAGCGTCTAAGTTGAAATGCCAGCTCTGCTCCCAACCCCAGCTTCCTGTCAATGTGCACCCTTTGGAGGCAGCAGGTGACAGCTCAAGTAATTGGGTCCTTGCCACCCACATGGAAGACCAAGATTGAGTTCCAAGTTCCTGGCTTTAGCCTGGCCCAGCCCTGGTTGTTATAAGCATTTGGGAAGTGAAACAGTAGATGGAAGATCTTTTTCTGTGTGACTCTCTGCCTTTAAACAAAATAAAGATAAAGCTAAGGGGCTGGGACTGTGGTATAGTGGGTAAAAGCCACTGCCTGCAGCGATGGCATCCCTTTTGAGCACCAGTTCGAGTCCTGGCTGCTCCACTTCTGATCCAGCTCTCTGCTAATGCACCTGGGAAAGCAGTGGAAGATGGCTCAAGTTCTTGGACCCCTGAACTCATGTGGGAGACCCAGATGAAGCTCCTGGCTCCTGGCTTCAGCCTGGCCCAGCCTTGATAATTGTGGCCATTTGTGGAGTAAACTGGTGGATAA
This sequence comes from Oryctolagus cuniculus, assembly GCF_964237555.1. NCBI lineage: Eukaryota > Metazoa > Chordata > Mammalia > Lagomorpha > Leporidae > Oryctolagus > Oryctolagus cuniculus. The sequence continues at coordinate 99,810,133 of NC_091440.1, read as the reverse complement.
AAGATTCCTCTCTCTCTCTCTCTGCTTCTACCTCTCCTCTGTAACTCTGACTTTCAAATAAATAAATCCTTAAAAAAAGAAAAATTTTTTAAATTTATTTTTTAAAAAGATTTGTTTATTTGAAAGAGTTACAAAAAGAGAGGGAGACACACACACACACACACACACACACACAGAGAGAGAGAGATCTTTCACCTGCTGGTTCACATTTCAAATGACTGCAATGGCCAGGGCTCGACCAGGTAAAGCCAGGAGCCTGGAACTCCATCTGGGTGTCCCATGTCGGTGCAGGGGCCCAAGCACTTGGGCCATCTTCCATTCCTTTCCCAGGTACATTAGCAGGGAGCCAGATAGGAAGTGGAGCAGCTGGGACTCAAATTGGTACTCATATGGGATGTGTGGGCATTACCAACAGCGGCTTAACCAGCTGCTCTAAAAATAAAATAAAAAAAAAAGTTTAAAAAAGAGAGCAGGCTGAGCAGATAAAAACTAGTGGTGGTTCGAGTATGTCCTATTCTCATAGGTGAACACATGAGCCGAGTTCCAGTGTCCCCAGGAGGAAATGATCTAATTCTCAGGGTTCTAGGAGGGTCTTGCTTAATGCAATCTGTTCCAAGGCCAGCGAGGACCAAGGTGGCTTTAGGGTGACATCTTGGGCACCATCCAGACAAGGCTGTAAGCTCCTCTCTAAGGCCTAAAGCCCAAACCACCCAAGGAAAGTCCGACGTCCGAGAATAACCAGGACCAGCCCCTACTTCTTAGAACAAAGGCAGAGCACATACTGTTTTCGTCCTGTTGTACTTGGCACTTCATTTGAAGAAATGGAAGTGTCTCTAGTGCCTCGGCCATGCTCTCGTGGCATCCCAAATTCCTCATGTAGTACCCCCCGACTTGTGGGGTGATCTCCCCAGAGGGACTCTAGCTCCAGGTAGGCAGGGGGTGTGCCTGTCTTGTATACTGCCACATTCCCAGCTCCCAGCTTAAAACATCACCCTGGGGCGCACAAATGATTGACGTAAAGGTTAGCCGGCAGTGCAGCGATACCTGCTACCTACTTCGTGGGAAAGCGCTGAGACATGAGCTGCTGTATTTATTATAAGAGCTCTCCTGGTTTAGACTAAACACGGCTTGTTTGGGTTAAAAAAGGATGTCTGCTTTTTTGACAGTTTCTTGTTTTCTTATGAAGTCCATGTTATTCTTAATAAGAGCGAACAAAACCAAACAATGGTTTTAATGTTTGGGATTCTTAATAAACATATTAATACTAAAAGCCTTCAGAGGCGGCAACCGTGTTAGTGACATGAGCCCGGCTGGCTGGAGTCCTGTTCACTGCTCCTAGGAGTCTCCCTTCCAGCAGTGAAGGTCAAAGACCTGGCAAGGGCCGTTTATCACCAACAGGAAATGTGGAAAACACCCTGCCCTTTAATCTTCAAATTACCTCCAGGAAAACAGAAAACAAAGCCATCATCAGACATTATCCACCAGGAAAGCACAGCCTTCCTTGGATGCTCAGAGCCTGCTTTTAAAGCCTCATATTTTATGATTACATCAAAACACTTAAAGCGTTTCAAAGAGTTCTTTCAGCAAGACTCACAGTGGTCACAAAAATAAATGTCATTATCTCCTTATTACAGATAAGGAGAACTGCTCTGGTTTCTACATGATTTCTCCCACAACCTCAGAAGGAGATGAGAACTCCAAATGCTGCCTCCCAGCCCTCAATGCCAGCGCCACTGCCAGCTGCTGCACCTCCAAGACAGCGCCTTCGGGTCCTGAACCTGCCCATTCTCCTGCTGCAACTTCAGAGTGCAAAGATGAGGGATGCTACTTCAAGAAGTTCATGGAAAATGCAATTAATAGATGTTGATTTTGGAGCCGGCATTGTGGCACAGTGGGTTAAGCTGCTGCTTGTCACAACTGTTATATCTTAATGTTAGCCGTCACAAAGCACACCGGACACCAGAGTAAGGGAAAGGGTTTATTGGGGAACACCCTACAGACCGGAGTGAAGGGGCGGCGAAGGAAAAAGAGAAGGAGAATATGAGGGAAACAGAGAGGAGAGGAGCTAGCAAGGAGAGAAGATAGAGCAGAGAAGAGGAGAGAGGAGAGCAGAGCCAAGAGACCAGAGGAGGAGGCTAGAGAGAGGAACCGAGAGAGAGCAGGAGAGAAGGGCCAAGAGAGCAGGTGTTCAGGAACAGGCCCTTTTAAAACTTTGCCTGAGGGCGGGCAGGGAAGCACGAGCAGCGAATCCCATTAGGATGCGGGTGGAGCCTGGTTCAGGTAGCTGGGCCATGTGGCCACCTGGCCACAACTGCACCAGTTTCCTAACAACAACGGCATCCCATATTGGAGGCCTGGTTCAAACCCCAGCTGCTCCGCCTCTGATCCAGCTCTCTGCTAATCCACCTGTGAAGGCAGAGAAAATTCTCTCAAGTACTTGGACTCTCGCCACTCATGTGAGAGACTCAGGAGTTCCAGGTCCCTGGCATTAACTGGCCAACCCCAGCTGGGCCATTTTGCGAGTGAAACAGTGGATGAAAGATCTCTCTCTCTCTCTCTCTCTCTCTCTCTCTCTCTCTCCACCTTCCGTCATTCTACTTTTCAACTAAATAAAATAAATCTTGAAAAAAAGTTTATTTTGTTATAAAAAGTTTGAAATTCACACAAGAAATTCATACAAGAGGCCTTCTGAAATTCATGGAAAATGGATATTTGGAAAAACCTATCTGTGGATTTCAATTCTTTTTTGCATTAAACAAACTTCTCTTTTAGTTCCATTTCCCTCTCTTTTTCAAACTTTCTGTTTGCTTATTTTTATTTTATTTGAGAAGCAAACACAGAGACAGAAACAGAGACATCTTTCATTAGCTGGTTCACTCCCCCAAATGCCCAGGGCTGGGCCAGGCTGCACCCAGGAGCTAAAACTCAATCTGAGTCTCCCACATGGATGGCAGGGATCTAAGAACCCAAGCCACCATCTGCTGGCTCCCATTGTGTGCAATAGCAGGAAGCTAGTTCAGAAGTAGAGTAGCCAGGACACACACCAGGCATTCCAATACAGGTGCAGACATATCAAGCAACATTTAACTGCTGTGCCAAGCCCTGCCCCATCAATTACTGTTTTTATTGTTGTTGAAGGACTTAGAGACAGAAAGAGACAGAGAGAGAGAGAGAGAGAGAAAGAGAGGGAAAGAGAGAGAGTGTGTGTTTTTATCCTCAGCTACACTCTCCAAATGCCCTCAACAACTGGAGTTGGGCTGAGGCCAAAGCCAGGAGCTGGGAACCCCATGCAGGTGTTCCATAGAGGGTGACAGGAACCCACTTACTTGAACCATCACCCTTGGTTCCCAGGGTCTGCATTAGCAGAAAGCTTGAAATCCGGAGGCGGAGTCAAGAATCAAAACCAGGGGTTGCACTGTGATGTAGTAGGCTAAGCCTCTGCCTGCACAGCCACCATCACATATGGGCATGAGTTCATGTCCCGGCTGTTCCTCTTCCAATCCAGCTCTCTGCTAATGGCTTGGAAAGCAGCGGAAGATGGCCCAAGTGCTTGGGCCCCTGCATCCATGTGGGAGATCCAGAAGAAGCTCTTGGATCCTGATTGGCCCAGCTCTGGCCTTTGCAGCTATCTGGGAAGTAAATCAGCAGATGGAAGATCTTTGTCTCTCCCTCTCTCTGTCTATAACTCTGCCTCTCAAATAAATAAATAAATAAATCTTTTAAAAAAATCAAGACCAGACACTTAGGACATGGGCATTTAAAAAAAAAAGATTTATTTTATCTATTTGAGAGACAGAGTTACAGAGAGGTAGAGCCAGAGCAAGAGAGAGAGATCCTCCATCCACTGGTTCACTCTCCAAACGATAGCAATGGCCGGAGCTGAGCTGATCCACAGCACCAGCCCCGACATCAGCATCTTAACTGCTGGACTAAATGCCTGCCCCCCCCCATTAATATTTGAAGCGCCCTCATATTTGTGTTTTCCTACAGTGTTCCCTGTTCCAAGGGTCCCAAGGACATTACAGAAATAAGTAACTGACCTGGCAATGGCAATAATGTTAAAAACTTAAATTTAAAATGACCACCACCAATAAACTCAAATTGGGGAGCGGCAAGCCTGCCTTTTTCATGTGTACATCTTGCTACTGTGCACAAAGTGCCCTTAGCAAGAGTGAAGTACTGATGCTCGTTCTGGAAGTAAGTGTGACCCTCTTGTCCAGGATACAAATCTCACTGTTATTGGGAGCAACAGTCAATGACTAAACATTTGTGGAGGGCTGTGTTTGTACCAGACACTTGATGCTCTAAACACTTATTCCCTCTGCAACTCTAAGAGCTTGGCATTGCTATCATCTCTATTTTATAGAAGAAACTGAGGCACCTCACGTTGTGCTCCCCTCAAGGTTGACATTGCCGTGTGGTGCTGCTCCAAGGTTTAGACATGAGGGTCTTGGAGTCCAAAGCTCACACTCTTAATCATTATCTATATTGTCTCCAGACTAAAGCTGAGAAGCCAGGAACCCCGTGCAGGTTCCCCACATGAAGGAGTGACACATCCCCACATGGATGACAGGGACTCCAGTACTTGGATCATCATTGGCTGCTTTTCAGGCACATCATCAGGGAGCTAGATCGGAAGCAGAGTAGACAGGATTTGAACTGCCACTCCCAAATGGGACGAGGGCTTCCCACTGAGTCATAATGCCCACCCCCACACCTAAGTTTTGTTTTGTTTTGTTTTGTTTTGTTTTGTTTTGACAGGCGGAGTGGACAGTGAGAGAGAGAGACAGAGAGAAAGGTCTTCCTTTTGCCGTTGGTTCACCCTCCAATGGCCGCCTGCGGCCGGCGCACTGCGGCCGGCGCACCGCGCTGATCCAGTGGCAGGAGCCAGGAGCCAGGTGCTTTTCCTGGTCTCCCATGGGGTGCAGGGCCCAAGCACCTGGGCCATCCTCCACTGCACTCCCTGGCCACAGCAGAGAGCTGGCCTGGAAGAGGGGCAACCGGGACAGAATCCGGCGCCCCAACCGGGACTAGAACCCGGTGTGCCGGCGCCACAAGGCGGAGGATTAGCCTAGTGAGCCGCGGCGCCGGCCCCTAAGTTTTAAAAATAATGTAGATCAGTACATTTTTCTGTAATGGGCCAGTTATTAAATGTTTTAGGTTTTACTAGTTCAAGTCCCTGCTGTTCCACTACCCATCCAGCTCCCTGCTAATGCTCCTAGGAAAGCAACAGAGGAAGGCCCAAGTGCTTGGGCCCCTGCACCCACATGGGAGACTCTACCTGCCCAGCTCCATCCAGTAATTGCAGCCATTGGGGAGTGAATCAACAGGTGGACGATCTCTCTCTCTCTCTCTCTCTCTCTCTCTGTGTGTGTGTCCCTCTCTTTGTAATTCTGCCTTTCAAATAAACAAATACATCTTTTTATTTATTTATTTATTTTTATTTTTTATTTATTTGAAAGGCGAGGTTACAGAAAGAGACAGAGAGACAGAGAGAGAGGTCTTCTATATGCTGGTTCACTCCCCAAATGGCCACAACAGCCGGGTCTGGACCAAGCCAGAGCTAGGAGCCAGAAGCTTCTTCCAGGTCTCCCACATGGGTGCAGGAGCTCAAGCACTTGGGGCATCTTCTGTTGGTTTCCCAGGCCACTAGCAAGGAGCTGGATTGGAAGTGGAGCAGCTGGGACTCAAAGCAGTGTCCATATGGCATGTCAGTGTCATAGGCAGAGGCTGAACCCGCTACACCACCATGCTAGCCCCAGTAAATCTTTATTTAAAAATAAACATTTTTAGGCATTGCTGGTCATGTCATTTCTTTTGTAACTATTCTGCTGTCTTGTAGGGCAAAATGGCCTCGGACAATACAATGACCAGGGCTGTGTCTCAATACAACTTTATTTATAAAACAGAGGTCCAGCCTTAGCCTGTGAGCTATAATTTCTTCATCCACTGTAAACTGTTTGTGACAGGCTTGAGGGGCAGGGAAATACTCTCAATCAGCCTGTTAGTGGACAGACTGCACCTCCCGTCACCCCTTTAGTCCCCACTCCCCACCAGTAGAGTTTTCACTGCTGACCAAGCCAAGAATTTTTCCAAAGCCTTTCACCTTAAGTTTAGTTCAGCAAAAATATTTTTCAATTCAATTTCCTTTGGGGCTTCATACATCAGTTTAAAAGGAGAAAAATCAATGACAAAGTGAAAGCCGACATAGTGGTTGTAACAACAACCAGTAATTAGGAAATTCTTTAAACACATTCTACCCAGAAGCCCTGACCCTCTTTCTAGACCACTTCCCATATACTGCCATCTCAGTCTTCACAGGCGATTTGCAATATACATTCAGGTGGATTAGAAAACTACAAAGAGGGAGCAGAGCAGGCATTTGGCCTAATAGTTAAAAAGATGTCTGCGTCCCACGCTGGAGTACCTTGGGCTGCATTCCCAGTGCCAGCCACTGACTCCTGCTCCCTGCTAACGTGGACCCTGGAAGGGAAGCTGTGATGACTGAAGTGGTAGCGTTCCTCAATCCAGGGAGACCTGGATTGAGTTGCTGGCTCCTGGTTTCAGTCCTGGCCATTTGCAGGCATTTGGGGAGTAAACTAGTGCATAGGGGCATGCACACACTCTCTCTCTTTTCTCTCTCTCTCTTTCTTTCCCTCCACCCCCCCCCCACCGCACCTCCCTCCTTCTCTCCTTTCTCTCTCTCTCTCTCTCTCTCTCTCTTTTTTTTTTTTTTTTTTTGACAGGCAGAGTGGACAGTGAGAGAGAGAGACAGAGAGAAAGGTCTTCCTTTTTGCCGTTGGTTCACCCTCCAATGGCCGCCGCGGCTGGCGCGCTGCGGCCGGCACACCGCGCTGATCCGATGGCAGGAGCCAGGAGCCAGGTGCCAGGTGCTTTTCCTGGTCTCCCATGGGGTGCAGGGCCCAAGCACCTGGGCCATCCTCCACTGCACTCCCTGGCCACAGCAGAGAGCTGGCCTGGAAGAGGGGCAACCGGGACAGAATCCGGCGCCCCAACCGGGACTAGAACCCGGTGTGCCGGCACCGCTAGGCGGAGGATTAGCCTAGTGAGCTGTGGCGCCGGCCCCTCTCCTTTCTTCCTCCCCCTCTCGGTCTTTCTGCCCCTCAGAAATTATTTTAAAATCCTGGTGACAGAGCCAGTCACCTCTGGCAGGAAGCCGTGAAGTGGGCAGGGTAAACACCCCTTGCTCCCAACAGTGACTGCTTTCCTTTGAGAACAAGGAACACACAAATGGAAGAAGAAAGGCTTTTCCTCCTCTTGATCAAGGCATTGAGCTCTTGGTTTTGACATAACACTGGCAAATCCTGCTGGGCTGCCTCCCTGACCCAATTTCTCTGTAGAATGTGTCCTTAAACGGAGTGTTCAGGACTGTTCCTGGGCTTCTCTGAGTGCTCATAAGACCTGGTGGGAACAGGCGTAGTTCAGCAGAGAGCCCCAGACTCTGGACCCGGGAAGCTCCCTTCTCATTCCGCTGAGAAGGGAAGCGACTTGGCCAGAACTGTGCGATTTCTGCTCAAGTCAGATCATCCTATGACCTTGGAGCTATGGCGATGAACCGGGCAGCACACACTTAGTCAATGTGAAGGCAATCTGCTCACACCCCGCAGACTTCCTCTCTCACCCAGGACGAGACTCCTTTAGGTGAAATCAGCCACATTAAACAGCACCTCCCTCCAGCGGGGACACAGAACTGCCTGCGTTTTCAGAGGCGTGAAGGTGGCCTCCATATAACTCCCCACCTCCCTCCCATGGGGCACTAGGAGTCACACAGGGTGCTCTGTCTCCTGCAGCCTCAACTCCCCCTTTCTGTGTGTTGTCCTCCCTCTTAGTCATCAAATGACGGATCACTTTGACCAAGACTCATAGCCATTAGTTACCAAAATTAGGTCTTTGCATTTTAAACCAGTTATCTCGTCATGTGGAATTAAAGGCACTTCCTCATGTCTTAGAGCACTCTGGGTGATGGGAAGCAACTAACACGGTGTTGTTATTGTAGAAAACTCCTAGGCTCACTAAGCCTTCGCCTGACTGCTGAAAGTGAGATGGAATGAGCATATTCTCTGGTACTGGCAGAGAGAGGCAAAGAGAGATCAAAAGAGTGTCACGTCTGGTCTCTCCACTCCAAAGAGCTCGGCTCACCCCATCCCTCTGCAGGTTGGGTTAACAGAAATGCAGTGAAGGCGCTCCGGGGCCAAGCTCTGAGCCTCATCACAGGTTGTCTCCTGCCCTAGCACGGGCCTCCCCAGCAGGTCTCTTCCTTCCTCGCATCCTCCAGCTTCCACCCATCTACCCCTTCTGATTCTGCTCCATCTCCCAGATCAGCGTTTCCAATCTTAACCCCTTTGTACAAATTCATGTGGGTGGCATGGCCCAAGCACTTGGCCCATCCTCCGCTGCCTACCCAGACACATTAGCAGGGAGCTGGATTGGATGTGGAACAGCCAAGACTTGAACCTGCACCCATATGGGATGCCAGTGTCACAGCTGCAGCTTAACCTGCTGCCCCACAGCACCAGCCCTCAAATGTCTTACTTTCTCTGGCTCTCAAATTAAATAAATAATTCTTTAAAGTTAGTGGGGAAATGGAATTAAAAGTTAATTTTATGCAAAAGGTTTGAAATCCATGAAGCTTTATCATAATAATATTTTCTGTGAACTTTTAAAAAATTTATTGAGAAAGAGAGAGTCAGAGAGTGAGTTACCATCTGCTGGTTCACTCCCCAAGTGCTCACAATGGCTGGGGGCCGGGACAGCGGCTAAGACTGGGAGTCAGAAGCTCAATCCGTGTCTTCCATGTGGTTCTCCAGAACCTGACCACTTGAGATATCACTCCTGCCTCCCAGGGTGCCCAGAGTGGGAAACTAGAGTCAGAAGCCAGAGGCAAATATTAGGCCAGGCACTCTGATATAGGACATGAGTGTCTTACCTGTTAGGCCAAACACCCAGTCCTCCTTGAATTTTTGAAAACTCCTCATATCTTATAAAAATATTGGGAATGGATTGCCTTGGGAATTTACAATCTTCCTTGTATCTAATGAAGAACTTTGTTGGGGTGATTTGAGCAATGGCTTCTATCAGGAAAAAAAAAAAAACATAGTATGCTGTGAGAATTGTATCTCAACAAAGTTGTAAAGAACTAACACTGAAGATGATGATAGTGATGCTACTATCATTATTAATAATATTTTCACTGAAGGACATTTTACAGATAGTAAAGCTTTTTCAGGAACATTTTCTTCCTTGACCTCATTTGCATTGTGACATTGTAGGGCAGATACTATGATCCCCAAGATACAGGTGAGGTCGCTTGTTGAAGGCCTCACGGATAGAAAGTTAAATGGACCTCCCTTTCCAGGGTTGCCCTTTCTACTCTACTCTGCTGCTTAAAAAATAAATGAATCATGCATTGAAAGCAACTAATCACACACTGCTTCAAACTGTCTCTCCACTGGGAAGGAGTTAATTCTTGACTTCCATTGTTTTGTCCTTTGAAATTTTTAAAATTTCTAATACAAAGAACATCTCATACAGATAGCACAAGAAGAGCATCAGAGTTAAGCCATTTGGAATCCCAAACTCTTAAGGGCACCCTGGAAGCTCCTTTCTCCCCTACATTCTAACACATCTATTATAGCATAAATGCAAATCTTAAAGCTTATTCACAAAGCAAAGAAAACAGTACTAACAATGCAGATTGTGTGTTTGCACTTTGAAATTATTTTGATGCAAGGAAATGTTCTATAATTGTATATATTTAAATTTATTTATTTATTTATTTGAGAGGCAGAGAAAGAAAGAGAGATATTCCTTATTCTGGTTCACTTCCCAAATGCAACCACCAGCACTGAGCTAGGAGGAAGCTGGGAGCTGAAAACTCAATCCAGGTCTTCCACATGGGTGGGAGAAATCTATCACTTGAGTCATTACCATTGCCTCCCAGATCCTTAGCAGGAAAGTGGAATTGGGTGCCAGAGGTGGATATGGAACCCAAACACTCTGATATGGGACATGGACATCTTAACTAAAAGCCAAACACCCAGCCCTAGAGTCGATCTATATTTGTATACAAATGTTCATACCTGGTTACAAAGTCAAACGTTTTGCAGTTAAATCCCTATGAAATGCTTGCAATTTACTTCAACTGATTAGGTGGTGAATTTTATTTTACATAATCATTGCAATGGTATAAAAATCCCAGGCTCAGATATTATTTTTATCACACTACAGACTTGTTTTAAATTGCAGTATGTAACTTTATAAAGCCAATGTTAGCAACTATTGAACCTCATAATGACAATTGTAAAATAATCATGAAACTGTAAATCACCAAATTTGTTTAAGGTATCATAATGAGGATTATGGAAACACAGTGCAAATTTGGCAACATCATGGAAGCCAATAGAACTTGAAGTTACAGGAATTAAAAAAGAATTTACCTATTTGAAATGGCCTTTTATGAATATCAAGCCTACAACTTGGTATATTTGAATAAGTGGTGATGACCTGGTTTTGCAAACACAGTTTATTCAAGTAGAAAGTAGGCAGAAGTTGGCGTCATCCTGGAAGATCAAGGCTTTAGGCATTTGGAGAAAAAAGAGTAAAAGAAAAAGAATGAAGCTCTGAGAGCCAGGGATATGAATAGTATGCAATGTTGAAGTCATGGCAGTATTATTTATCTTTTTTTCTGAGTGTGATTTCTAACCTTCAGAGATTTTTTAAATGATATTTAAAGTTATAAGATGAAAAAATTTTCCATTTTTTACTTGTTCCCTTAGGCCAGGCCCAACCCTGGTTATTGTGGGGATCTGGAGAATGGACCAGCAGATGGGTACTGTGGGGTATGTGTGTGTGTGTATGTGTGTATGTGTGTCTTTAGCTCTCAGATAAATAAAATAAACGTTTAAAATTATGATACTTATTATTTCTCTTTTTGCTTATCTGTCAAGAAGCTCAAAGGTCAATTGCAGTAACTATTTTCAAACTAGAGTTTCTATAAAAACTCTCTTTAATTATGGTGACTTTTTAAAAAATCCTTTTCAGAATTCAGGGGAAAATATATGTAACATAACCAATTGGATAAATCAGCCTTATTTGATATAGTACGAGTTATGTACCACAAGAAAAAAGCAGCAGAGTGAACTGAGGATTTGTAGAAATAAAGGATAGTGTGGGAGATGAGGGGAGTAGGGCAGTTTCTGGAAAGAGGCATCTAGGCTAAGGGGAATAGAGCTGAGAATGTGTGAGATACTTGGGGGAAACCAATTCTGATACAAGAATGTAAAACCAGAAAATGTCACTCCCTCCATGAATTCTACACAGACCAAAAAAAAAAAAAAAAGATTCATATTGATTAATTGATTATGCTCTACCAATAAGCAGGATAACAATTTAAGGAGACTAAGAAGTCAAAGGAAAAACAGAATTAAAAGATAAGTTTAGGCCAGCGCCGCGGCTCACAAGGCTAATCCTCCGCCCGCGGCGCCCGCACCCTGGGTTCTAGTCCCGGTCGGGGCGCCAGATTCTGTCCTGGTTGCTCCTCTTTTAGTCCAGCTCTCTGCTGTGGCCCAGGAAGGCAGTGGAGGATGGCCCAAGTGCTTGGGCCCTGCACCCACTTGGGAGACCAGGAGGAAGCACCTGGCTCCTGGCTTCGGATCGGCTGGCTGCAACGCACCAGCTGTAGCGGCCACTTGGGGGGTGAACCAACAGAAGGAAGACCTTTCTCTCTGTCTCTCTCTCTCACTGTCTAACTCTGCCTGCCAATAAATAAATAAATAAATAAAGATAAGTTTATTTTGGGGCAAAGATATCGAACGTCACGTATAGTTTTCTCATGATATCCCTGTTGCATGAACTTTTCGGAGATAACCACGTATGTTCATCTTACTTATTTGTGAGCTCGCAGACTCAGAGAGACATATCAGTAGTTTCAGCACTGCCACAACAAGCAGCAATAAATCTTGAGGAACAAACAAATGCCTTTCAGCCAATTTGCTCTCAGTAACTGCTTTACAGTTGGGCTCCTCCAGGTCACTCTGGCTTCGGGACATTTTGGTTTTACACCTATTTAAGATATTATAAGGGTTCCCTGTATGCACTGCCTGCTCTATTGAGCACAAAGTAATTTTTTTTTCTTTAGGGGCCAGGATTTATTCTTTAAGGATGGAAGGCTGAGGAATTAAGAGGAAACATGATTTAGGATCATGGAATTTAAGGGGTAAAAGCTGGAGGGAAAGGAGGCAATGCTCTTTTTTATGTGTGAAGGAAATGCAAAGTTGAGTTGTGGGTTCATGCTTGAATAATCAGAATCAGAAGAGCTGGCCAAGTGAGAGTGTAAGACTAGTTCAACAGTTAACCACAAGTGCTCCAATGCCCAGATGACACATTAAGCGTGTTTCTAGAGTATGTGCTCAAGAGCAAAGAGAGTTCGGTGACACTGGAAATCTAAACAAGACTGAACCATCAGAGTCGTCTCATTGGCTCTATATAGCCCAGTTGCCATGATCCGCCGTTGTTCACAATCATTAACTGGTCAGAAATCAATTTAGAGAGTCACAAGCAGAATTTTTTAAAAATGTGAACTAGATACATGTACATCTGTCCATATCTGTTAGTATTACTTCACAAAACTTTAGTTTTAGTTCATATCAGATACAAATAGGTCAATGTATGTTCTGGGATAGAATGCAAAGGAGCACCAGCCCCTTTACTCATACATGATTATGGGCAATCAGACATTAGACATTTGGGAAACACAGGGTCCCTGAGTTAAACAGATCTTTCAAAGGTTTGGCTTTTCATGGTACAATAATTTTAAAATTTGTACTCATTCACTATCAATCTCATCATAAGACTTTCAGTATTGAGAAACTGTGAAGCTCTAGCAGTAGATACACATTTTCTAACTACTATTTCCCACTTGAAGTCTTTTTTTTTTTTTTTTTTTTTGACAGGCAGAGTGGACAGTGAGAGAGAGAGAGAGAGAGAGAAACAGAGAGAAAGGTCTTCCTTTTGCCGTTGGTTCACCCTCCAATGGCCGCCGCGACCGGCGCACTGCGGCCGGCACACCGCGCTGATCCGATGGCAGGAGCCAGGTACTTATCCTGGTCTCCCATGGGGTGCAGGGCCCAAGGACTTGGGCCATCCTCCACTGCACTCCCGGGCCACAGCAGAGAGCTGGCCTGGAAGAGGGGCAACCGGGACAGAATCCGGCGCCCCGACTGGACTGGAACCCGGTGTGCCGGCGCTGCAAGGCGGAGGATTAGCCTAGTGAGCCGCGGCGCCGGCCTCCCACTTGAAGTCTTAAAAATCACATTGGCAACAATAATTGTACCTGGTCTGTCTGGAAGTGACAGATGTGTTTTATTTTCCAAAAAAAATCTCTGTAAAATACACGTCTACATAACTACAGTTTGCTCATAGGTATTTCAAGCAAAGAAAATACCCTCTGAAAATAAAAATAAAAAAACACGAATTCAGCTCACAACTCAGGCAGAGTATTTTCCTGGAGACAAATAAGGCACTTAGTTATGCAGCAGGCATGCTTTCTGCATATGTACTCTCTTTATACAGAATATTAACGGGAAGTATACCTAGGGATTGAACTTTAATAAAAGTAATAGCTTTCATTGCTTTGTGTGGAACTCTCTCAAGTAGCAGAGGCTTTGTTTCTTTTCCTCTTTTTAAAAGAAAGATTTATTTATTTATTTGAAAGGCAAAGTTACAGAGAAAGAGGGAGAAAAATGGTCACAACTTCAGAGCTGAGCCAGGTGGAAGCCAGGAGCCAGGAACTCCACCCAAATCTCCCACCAGGATGCAGGGGTCCAAGCATCTAGGCCATCTTCTGCTGCTTACCCAGGTGCATTAGCAGGGAGCCAGATAGGAAGAGGAGCAGCTGGGACTGGAACCCAAGCTTCTATGTGGGCTGTCGGCTTATCTCCCAGTGCCCTGCCGCCGGCCCTACTTTCTACCTTTTTAAGCTGAAAATGCACGGCTTGGTAACTTTACCCTGATTCACGCTGAGCCACCGCTGTTTTTCTGCATCAATGGCTCAAATGTCATCACACTGCCACGAAAGTTGTTTTGAAATTACAGAGCCCCTGAAAGGGTCTCAGAATGGCCCAAGGGATTCGAGGACCCCATGTGAACTGGGTACTACCGCATTCAAAAATCCCAGTTCTCTTTCTCTTCGAAATTATTAATGCTTGCGACTTAGTATTGTAGGTTTCATCACAGAAGCGCCACAGAAAAGACAGGACAAGGTGTCGAACACATTCAAGAGGGATAATCCCACCACGGGTGCAGCCTAAAGGCTCAAGAAGGAAGCAAACCGCTCCTAGAACAAAAAACAAGATTCAGACAGAAGGCACTGGCTTGTCGTTACCATTGGCAACGATCCTCGCTGAGAGGCGCGCGGCGATCGACTTATGATGTCTGCGTGGCTCGCCCGGAGAAGACGGCGGGGGTGGGGGAAGGCAGCGGCCGGAAGGCCTCCCCGGACCGGCGGTCGCCGTGGGGTTTCCGCTGTGAGGCGGCTCGTTCGTTCTGCAATCTATTGAGAGCGGCTTCTGGGAGCCCCGTGTTGATATTGGGGCGGGAGGGAAGATGGCGGCCGTGGCGGCAGGCGGCCTGGTGGGAAAGGGGCGCGACATCAGCCTGGCGGCCCTGCAGCGCCACGACCCTTATATCAACCGCATCGTGGACGTGGCCAGCCAGGTGGCTCTGTACACCTTCGGCCATCGAGCCAACGAGTGGGTGCGTGGGGGCGCGACGGGGCTGTGCAGAGCAGGGCTGGGGTGGGAGCCTCGGAGCTGGAGCCCCGTGAGAGCGGGGCGACTCTGACGCCCTGGAAGGTGGATGGTGGTGACCTGAGGCACGAGGCCTGGGGGGTTGGGGGAAGGGAGGCTGCTCCGGACGCCACCTGGAGCTGGGGACTTAGATTTGTGAGATGCCCCAGGCCGGGGGCGAACAGCCCGGGCAGGTGCGGGATCCTGACAGCTGAAGGGAAGAAAGGACTTGGTGCCTCGAGGCTGCCAGGCGGGTGTGCTCCACAAAGGGAAGCCCAGCCTTGTTACTGTCAGCCTGGCTGGGGAGGAGCTGGGGTGGGGACGAAAGGAAGGCGGGCGTTCTGCGGGGAAGAGAACTCCGTGGGCGAAGGGGCGGGCTCCGAAGTTGTAACCTCGGGGGAAGCGCCGGGAGAAGAGCAAACGGTGGGGAATTCAAGACAAAATGGGGCTGGGACTGACGCCCTTGGGAGGATGAGTCCGCCACAGCCCACCGATAGTGGAGTCCGTTTGGGAGCCCAAGTATTTTGGTGCTCTTTTCAAAGCTTTGCCCCGGGAAATAGAAGAGGGATGAAATTTAATTTTGCTCAGAATTATGAGGGGATAGGAACGCAAGACCCTCGAGTCCTGTTGCAGAAATTGAGTGTAATTTTGTAACCCACCCACTTGAACATAAACGTAATAACCTTTTTTTTAATCTTCTAATGGTTTTGATGCCAAATAAAATGGACCTGTCCACTTGATAACCACCCAGCCATTATTTTAAAGTTACGGAACGATATAAAGAACATAGCTTGGGTGCATGGATTTCAGATGAATTTTTTATGTGCTCTCTGAGTTGGTGACAAACATCAAAATTGGAAAACATCCCTATTGGGCAAATCCATATGTTTTTAAACACCCGCGTTCAAAAGTCTACTTATCTCCAACGTGAATCCTCAGCAACCTATGGTAAAAACTCACTGAAAACCATTAACACTGAAAAAGAAGCAAAAGTGGTAGAGAAGAGTTGTGCCTCAAGTTCTTAGTTGAGGAAGTTTACTGAAAGGGGATAAAGAATTAGGTCTGCTCTCCTAATAGCCAAACCCTTGAGGAAAATGGAGTTTTTCATACTCATTTATCTGTAGTACGAAGTATACTACTTGACCGAAAGAGATTATTTCCTGCTCGTTTCCAGGAGAGTTTATCACCTGAGTCTTTAAAAAACATTGAGCTACATAGCGGACACCTTCCACGGTGATTAAAAATACATAAAAAGCCATTCTACACATGGCTATTTGTGGAAAAACACCGAAGTTATAACGTAGCTCTGTAAGATAATTCTGTAGGGGCCGTTGGGGCTGGCAGTATATCCTGTCAACTGATTGGACACTGGGAGTGGAGTCTGGAGAAGGCTGGGGAATTGTTAACAGAGGGAACAGAGCATTTCTCTTGATAATGATCGTTTCCTGTGGACTTTTGACAGTTACCTGTGTGATAGGTACCTTTGACAACAGTCAGGGAAGTGTGCTAGCTACCCATGAAGCCCTTCCACAAAAGCCTCATCAAAAGGCACAAGTGTCACACTGCATTGTTTGCAGGAGTTACGTTTTCCTGCCTCCTGGACTTGTTGCCTCCAGACAAGGCATAATTCATTCAGTAAAAGGTCATTCTTTCAAAGTACTAATCTTCAAGGCTGTGGTCTCCAGGAAAGGAGAGACCCAGTTCACTGTAGTGCGGCTGCCGGGGGCCAGCTGTCACCGCGTGCCACTTCTCAGGTCCCTGGATGGGAGCCTTTTGAATGAAAACACAATACAAATATAAAGAACATTCTTGAGAATGGAGAAGAAAGTATTGCAAGGAGGCAGGTGGGGTGTAAAGGAGGGAATTCCTACACTAACAATAAATGAATGTGACTTTAGGCGTTCAGAGGAGGAGAAATTAGGAATGAAGGGAGGACAGAGAAGGAACAGGAAGGATGGTCTCATGGCCAAGGGAGAGCTTTAGAAGTAGACCTACTCCCCTTTGCCTGTGTGTCAGCTGAAGACCAAAACTCTCCTCATTATTATCTTCCACTTCTCAGTCCTACAAAAAGTGGCCGTCAGCTGGAGTTATCTCTGCCTGGTGGTATCTCTGCCACGGCAGTGCCTTGGGGACATTCTTACATTTAAGGGTAGAGGCCAGGGAAGCTGCTGAACATCCTACGTTGCACAGGACAGAGCCGAGGTCAAAGAGTTACCTGATCCCAGACAGCAGAAATGTGGAGCCTGGGAAGCTGCCTCAGAGGGGTCTTCTGAGCTCTAGGATGCCAGAGTGACTCAGGGTTAGACATTACAGCCCATCCCATCTATGGCCATACCACCCTGAAAGCGCCTGATCTCATCTGATCTTGGAAGCTAAGCAGGGTCGGGCCTGGTTAGTACGAGGCCTGGGCAGTTGATGCTGCATCCATGACGGGGAGACAAATCAGGAAAGAGAAATTGAGACCCACTTTCTCATTATTTTAATCTAGAATAGTCGATAGAGATTGTTTTGAAACTGTCAAATACTGTTGAATCCTAGTAATTTGCAAATCAAAACAATTTTCCATTCTGTTATTTTGAATTTTGAGCTGCTCTTTTGAAAGCACTTGCATTTTGTAGTAGAGTGTGTAATATCGCATCATTAAGTTTGTACTTTTAAATTTTAAGCTAAAATATCCTAGGACTGTCAACTAAACTAAATACTTGAACATGGAAGTCCTCCATAGTTGGAATATCTGAGGAAGATCTTACAAAATCCTTAAGTCATTTGTCACATCACCAACCCTGACTTTGCTCAGAAAGAAAAGGAAAAAACCTGTTGTCCTTTATAACTGTGGAGGGACCAGAAAACCGAGTGGATTTCAGCTGGTTCAGCCATCACAGAACAGAAATTTACATTTCCAAAGCCCCTTTTATCCAGGTATCATTGATTGCTTAAAATAGGATTTTTTTTTTCATTCGAAGATCTGAGTGGTGAACACTGGTATCTCTTTTCAGTGGAGAAACTGAGACAGAATAATGAAGCAGCGATCCCAGTGTGATGGGCTACCCACTCCAGGTCCTGTGTTGTAATTAACTGAAACTGTTCCTTTCTGTGAACAAAGTCATAAGAATTACTTGTTATGAGTTAAAGAATAATTCCAAGAAAAGCTACCTTTTACATTTCTGATCTGGATTTTTCAAAACTAAAGATTTTGTTTTTTTAAGAAAAAGGAATTTCTGTTGACATCAAGGAAGGAAGGGAATAAGTCAGAAGCTGTTAGCCCTGTGCACTGATGAATATAAACACTCTTGGATCTCTGAGGTACAAACTGTCCAAAGTCAAATGCTGGAAGACAGGAAAATCTTCTGGCCTTGTAGTGAGTGATCCTGACAATGCTCATAGATCCTTCAAAGTCCACCACCTGCATCCTGGCTTCAGTTTCCTAGCAATGTAACTGAGGACATGAAGATTTTGTGAACTAGTAAGTACTTGCCAGTGTCACCAATTAAAGCTTGAGGGATGCTCACATATTCTTAGCCTGGGTAGCATTGTAGTGTGGTGGCCAGTTTCTTAAGGATTACCATGTGGTGGCTAGAGGTTATGTGGTTCTTCATGCTCAAAGTGCACCCGGAAATGGGTGTCTCAACAGATAGGAACTGACCATGTTTGTTTACAGAAAAAGACAAGTAATCTCCTGGTGTGTGTGTTTGTCTAGTGTTTTTCAAAGTGCTGTGGCAAGTGGGCCATATTTGAGAAATAAGGATACTTAATACATTGGAGTGATTTATCTAAGCTTAATCGTAAATCTAGTTTCAGGATGAACTCTTATGTTCTTACCTTAGCTAATATGTTAAAGAAAAGACTGTCTAAGTTAATTGTTATATTCTTATTTATAATTATACATTCTATAGTACTAAACATCTTGAGATAAAAAGTCTGATTGCTAAGAAATGATGTTTTTCCATAGGCATTTACTCCTAACCTCTGGTAACAGTTGATATGATTTTGGCTAAAGTGGGTTTTGTTTTCGTGGCTCCTAATACACTTCCATGGGCAAGAGTATGTTACTGGACTAAGGCAAACTGGCATGCATCTGAATCACCTGGACAGTTTAATGAAAAATGAATCACTGGCCACCATCCCCAGGACGTGGGACTCAGTAGGTTTGGGCTAGGGCCCAGGAATTTGCATTTCTTCCAGGTGAAGCTGATGCAGCTGAACTGGGGCCCGTGCTTTGAGACCTGCTGAGTTAGGGTGACCAAGAAAGTGGCTGAAGTGACCTGAGCATGTGAAAGGTCATGCTTTCTTAAAGAACATGATTTTCACCAAAGTTGCATAATTTTGAATGATTATGGTAATGAATATTATTAATAAACTTTCAGGGGATTAAGTGGAATATTGAAATTCAAGTACATAGCAAAAGTTACATTTTAAGTGCTGA
Organism: Oryctolagus cuniculus; assembly: GCF_964237555.1. Taxonomy (NCBI): domain Eukaryota; kingdom Metazoa; phylum Chordata; class Mammalia; order Lagomorpha; family Leporidae; genus Oryctolagus; species Oryctolagus cuniculus. Next base: position 99,790,906 of record NC_091440.1, on the reverse strand, counting down.
ATTGTAATTGACTAATAAAACAAATGGAAACTCACACACACACACACACACACACACTCACACACTCCTGTTTAATACGCATTGTGTTGATAAACTTTGTCATCAGGACCTGGGTTCCTGCCTTTGGAGAAATGCAAAAGACATGCCAAATGAACTAACCAAACTGTCATTTGAACTTTACCTCCGCCCACAGGTCTTCGCAGGCAGCTTTCTTGTGTAATACTTTTGTCTAACTTTATTTCAGAGGCCTTGGGTGAGAGTTTGACTCCAAGTATTCCACACTAAGGAGATGATTTATGTCAGAAAACAGTACAACACCATTCCCCCTTCTATCCAGCATTCAGAGTAGAGTAATTGACAGATGATCTGCCCTCCTGTGTGACAGGATTTCGCAAGAGCACATGAACTAAGAAAGTGAAGGATAATGAAAAGCAGGCATTGTAGAGTGTAGCTTGCTATGTACGCAAGTTGGTGGATGGAGGAAGTCTCTTCTTTCTAGTGAAATCCACAGGCACACTTGTTTTCTCCTCATTTCAGCTAGAGGAGTGTTGCTGTTTGTATTTGCTAGGGAGAGAGAGTGATGGCAGAAGAGCTGCTTCCTGCTGTTAATCAGCACAGCCACAGCTGGGGCAGACAACCTAATTTCTCCTTTCCCTAAGAACAGCGTCTCACGTTGCACATTGCAGCATCACCTGTTTGAAACTGGATGTGATTCCTATTCTACTCTGTTTATGTTCTCGCCTGTGTGAATGAAGAGAACATCCATAAGCTGTATGCTTTATTTTTATTTTTAGGAAAAGACTGATGTGGAAGGAACCTTATTTGTTTATACAAGGTAAGAGCATTTTACTGTTATAAAGAAACTGACGGTCTTTGAAATAATGTTTTAGTTCAGCTGTGTCACTCTTCAAGTGCAATTTTATTTCAGAGAAGTAAAAGAACTGAATCTTAGTTTGAAATTATCAGTTGGCAAGAGAGAATACTGAATAATGTTACTGGCTATATTCTGATGAATACTAATTTCAGAATATAATTTAAACTTCAGTGTACATAAACTTAAATCTGTGCATGAAATATCCTTTGATTAAATGCATTGTACAAAGTTCTTGAATATAATGCATTTTTTTTTTTTTACAGGCAGAGTGGACAGTGAGAGAGAGAGACAGAGAGAAAGGTCTTCCTTTTGCTGTTGGTTTACCCTCCAATGGCCATCGCGGCTGGCGCGCTGCGGCCGGCGCACCGCACTGATCCAAAGGCAAGAGCCAGGTGCTTCTCCTGGTCTCCCATGGGGTGCAGGGCCCAAGCACTTGGGCCATTCTCCACTGCACTCCTGGGCCATAGCAGAGAGCTGGCCTGGAAGAGGGGCAACCGGGACAGAATCCGGCACCCCGACCAGGAATAGAACCCGGTGTGCCGGCGCCGCTAGGCGGAGGATTAGCCTATTGAGCTGCGGTGCCGGCAAATATAATGCATTGTTAAAGAGCTAGAAATACACCATAAGGGATATTAGATCATTTAATCAGTATTTGGAAAGGAGTTTTCCTGATCATCTTTCCCTGACCCATTACTGTTTTAAAAAACATGATTCAAAATTTAAGCTTTCAGTCTTGCATAATCTAGTTTATAGTGTGTGTTTCAGAATCGATTTAATGAACTTGTGCTTTTCGTCATTTCTTTTTGCTGGCTGTTGTTAATGTTATATATACACACAGTATGTATGTTGTCTTAATGGCACATGTTTTTATTCACATGAAAAGTCATGTAAAGGGAGGCCGGCACCACGGCTCAATAGGCTAATCCTCCGCCTGCGGCACCGGTGCACCGGGTTCTAGTCCCGGTCGGGGCGCCGGATTCTGTCCTGGTTGCTCCTTTTCCAGGCCAGCTCTCTGCTGTGGCCCGGGAGGGTAAGGGAGGATGGTCCAAGTGCTTGGGCCCTGCACCCCATGGGAGACCAGGAGAAGCACCTGGTTTCTGGCTTTGGATCAGCGCGGTGCGCCGGCCGCAGTGTGCCGGCCGCGATGGCCATTGGAGGGTGAACCAACGGCAAAGGAAGATCTTTCTCTCTTTCTCTGTCTCACTGTCCACTCTGCCTGTCCAAAAAAAAAAAAAAAAAAAAAAAAAAAGTCATTTAAAGGGGCAGGTGTTGTGGCATAGAAGGTAAAAGCTGAGCATCCTTTAGGGGCGCCAGTTTGTGTCCTGATTGTTCCACTTCTGATCCAGCTCCTTGCTAATACCTTTGGGAAAGCAGCAGAGGATGGCCTGAGTGCCTGGGCCCCTGCACCCACATGGGAGATCAGGAAGAAGCTCCTGGCTCCTAGCTTTGGCTTGGCTCAGCCCTGGCCATCGCGACCTGGAGAGTGAACCAGCAGGTGGAAGATCTCTCTGTCTCTCCCTCTTTCTTTGTGACTCTGCCTTTCAAGTAAATAAATAATAAATGAATCTTTTAAAAAAAGTCATGTAAAATATCTTCGCTAAAGCCCAGTACCTTTAGTAGGAATGTGAAGATGAAAGACGAAAGTCTATTACAATCCTTTAGAGTAACCATTTTTGGGGGGAAGCAGGAAATTGTGACACAGACACATGAGTGTATTTTCTTTACACATGTATTCACACTTAAGATAAACCATAGTACAGAATAGATTATCCTAAATGCCAGTTGGCAGGTTGTAAGCAGTGAATGGGCTGCTGTGGTTGTAGAAGTTTCCACAGCATTGATGGGCCTCAGGAATAAAGTAGACCTTGCACAGAGAGGAAAGGCAGTCTCTACATGAAGAATGGCCAAAGCAGAGACCTAGAACCTAGTGCTTTGAGAGGATTGTAAGGAAAATGACCCTTTGGTAGATTATAGCGCAGGTAATGGGATTTGCTGGCTTGGAATATCAAAGTATTTTCAAATGTATTTTCTTACCAGTAGGGAGTCATAAAAGTGAGGTTTGGGAGAGTAATAGGGTTATGAGAAAATGTATGGGGAAAGTCAGTTCACTTTGTAGGATGCATTGCTTCTAGAAGAAGCGTCAGGGCATTGAGACAGTTGCTACAGCAAGAAAGATAAGAGGTGATGAGAGTTTGAGTTAGAATGAAGTTGAAATGGAAAGGGCATTGGAAGATTCTAAGTGTAGAGGGGATGATGAAATTTTTAGAAATAACACTAACACTTTGCAAAAGACTTGAGGGTATGAGAGATAGGAAGTCAAGAACCTGGTTTGGGGACAGGTCTTCAAGTTTTTGGCATAATGGTTTTGAGCAACAGTGCATTTAAATGGAAGTATCTGGCCACTCAGGATAGGGTCTGGGCTTGAGGTACTTGGAGTCATCTGGAGTAATTTCATAGTTGAAATCTTGAAAGAACAAGTGTTCCCTGGAAGAGTGTGTATAAAGAGGTAACTGAAGGCTAATGGTTGGATTTTAAGGCCAGCAAGGGTACAGAGAAGAGTCAGTCAATAAATAAATAAATAAATTGCTAGATAGATAGATAGATAAATAAATAAATAAATGAAAGTATCCAGAGAAGTACCCAGAGTCAGCTGTATGAACAGCACTAGACTGGTAAGGTTCAGGCTGTCCACACAGGGGCAGTTGTCAGTGGAGAAGGGAGGTCTTGGGATGTGAAGACAGCTGCGGGCTTGGAAGAGAGGCAGTGACTCTCAGCCAAGTAACGAGGCCAGATTATTCAGCGTCTTGGAAAAGCAGTGGGAATGCCTAAGAATCATTGTTGTATTAGCCTCTATTAAGTTCCAGAGTGTTCCAAAAGGACTAGAACATACCAAGTGAATTAATTCTGTAGAGTATGACCATTCTTGAGAACTTAGAAGTGAAAAAAGAAAACCAAATGATTGAACTCTGAGGTGTGCCAACCCCAAATTGTTCTCATTCATTGCTCACAGGAAGTACTAGTTTCTTAAGAAGTGAAACAAAAGATGTATTAAAATGTATTAATGATTAATTCTAGGGATTTTTAGTGTGATTTTTCTTATACTATGGAAGAGTAATAAATTATACAAATATTTTCTCTTTTGTACCTAACCAAATGCAGGTTTATATTTTCCAGTACTTCTTAATATATTCCAGCTCTCCAGTGGATCTGTCAATTAAACAAGACATTAAACTAGGAAAAAAAGAACATAATTTCTTAATCGCTTCCACAAATCTTAAAAAAAAAGAAGAAGGAAATTTAAAAAAACAACCAAATTCTAGTATGTTGAGGTCATTTTTCTGTAGAGGAAGACAGAAAATACAAAAAAAAAAAAAAAATCAAAAGGGAGTATTTGGTTCAGGGAGTAGAACTTCCAGTGATGGTTTTTGACTTCTCTTACAGATGTTGTTTTAGAGCAGTTGGCACATTTGTCCCCTGGGTGTGTTTTACAAACTGTGAGATGAGTCTGGTACCCATATGTACTATTAAAGAGGTGAGATCATGTTGTGATAATGACATACTTGAAGAATCAAATTCTTACTATTGTTTTAAAAACACCTAATTCCATTTTTAAAAATATGTCTTTTCTTTGTTTCCCTCCCATGTTCTCCTTTCTTAAGAGCGTTTACAGGGTCATCCACTGAGGATTTCCAAACTGGACACTTGGACTCCTGATTAGAGCTCTTCAGGAGTTCATTTTCTTTGCTCCTCTGAATTTAAGTTGCAATGATTGTCATATTATTTCTGGTGTTGATTACATCCCTACCACCACTTACCTCTTTGTAAAATAAGCTAGACAAGGATTGCTTTCCATTAATTTAAAATTGAAGGTTTTGAAAGAAAATCCTGTAAGTGGTAGTGTAACTATTTCTACTTCTTTGTCCACATTGTCAGCATCAAATGGTTTGAAGTGAAATAAAGCTAAGTTGTAAATACCTTTTCTTCCCGGTGTTCATAACATTTCTGTGGGTTGATAATGACCCTAGCACTCTAGGTTTAAGTAAATAAGTGAATTTTGTTTGCTTCAGTTTCAGTGTACAAATCTGTGGTGCTGATCTGTCACCAGAAGTGGCACAGTTGAATTACTGTGTGGCTGTCGCCCAAGGGTAGACAAAATGCACATGTGGTTTTAGAGTTTATACACTGTATAATTTGGGTTTTTCCTGTGTGCTCGAGTAGGCATCAAGGTCTATTGAAAAATAAAAGTCACAAATGCCATTTTTTTATTGAGCAAAACTTAGAGTTATTTATCCGTGAAGTCATGGATAAACTTTGTTGTTGAAGAAAATGAAATATCTGCCTTTTGCTCTATGCTATACATCTCCTCAGATTCATTGACAGAGTTGCTTAATTTCTTTTAAGAGGTTTTGAAGCTCTCAAATCTCAGACCAACACTTAACATTTTCTGTGTACAACTGTGATGTACACTCTATATTAACTACCAAGATTCTTTATAAGTATCTGTTTTAAAAAGTAGTTATCTTTTGTGCCTTAAACATATTTATAACCCAGATAGGGAAATGAGATCTGTATATAAACACAAAAATATTGTGTTAAGTAAGTACCACTCAATTTTGCCAAAAGAATGGTCATGCCGGTCATGTTGTGTTACATTTGACTCAGTACGTGATGACTGCAATAGCAAAGCCACATTGCTGTGTGTTTGTAGGCTGCTGTATAAAGCTCCTGGACATACAAGATTGAGAAATGCTCCAGATGTAGGGTGTGGGTGCACGTGCAGCCCACCGAGCACATCGGGGGTAGTGTGTGCTGCAAATCTGGTGTACTGAACGGTGTGTCTTTTGTTCCCCTCCCCCTTTGTGATTCTTAGATCTGCTTCTCCAAAGCATGGATTCACCATTATGAATAGGCTGAGCATGGAGAATAGGACAGAACCCATTACTAAAGACCTGGATTTCCAACTCCAGGACCCTTTCCTTCTCTACAGAAATGCCAGATGTAAGTCTTTCTTAATACATTGGGTGCTTTATTTCTGAACTTTGGCCGAGTACTTGAAATGTGCATGGTCTTCCTTTGCGTTTGTGTTTAATACCAGTGATTCTTGAGGCTCAGCACTTGTTAGCCTGGGAAATGGATGCCTAAATAAGTGAATAGTTCTTGGGAAAACTAGTGATCATGAATGTAATAAGCTTGGAATCCTGACTTTGCAGCTGTACCACTTTGCAGCATAAACCTGTTGTTGACTTTAAGCTTGAGCAGAGTTAGTCAACTTCATGGTCAGGAGACAGCAGAGGGACACACAGGTGGTGCCACCAAACCTAGAATTAATGATTCAGCTATTGGCACTTTTTCCTCATTTATCAGTTCTGATAAATACTGATAAAATGTTCGAGGAAGAGGCTCTATATTCTAGAAGTGCTGTTTTTTAATATACTGTAAACAAAAAAATCAAAACCCAGAGAGCTTCAGTTGTTAAGAATTTTATAACCATTTGTAATGTTGAAGTTATTGTAGGGAACTAAATGATTTTGTCAGATGTGAAGGGGCAATCACCTGTGTGATTTCTATCTCCATTTTACTCTCTTGTGTTGGACTAGTGGGCAGCTTAGAGATAGATTGATGAGGTATATCCATTTCACGGCATCTCCATACAAAAGGAAACATGACATACTATTCAGTATAAGAGTGTGTGTGTGTGTGTTTGCACGCACGTGCATGCACACATGTGTAGATGGATTTGTGCTTTGTAGAAAGCTTTCAAAAAGACCTTGCAGTTTAGAAATGTTTTCCATCCTACTCTTTGAGCTCAAGATACAAGAATAGCCCACTGTATGTTGTAATGTTAATAATTAATTAATTAATGCAAGTAATATTTGACATTTTAACGCTAGTGAATCTTTTAAAGTAATTATAGCATCATTTTAATGCATGAAATACAATTCTGTATTTACTTGTATATTTACATATAATTAAGTTGTCATGATAGGTGGTCATTCTGTTATTGAGAGAATACAGTCAAATTTTGGGGAGAGAAAAAAATTAAAACTCTTAACACTGTAACATGAATTACTAATGGTCGGTACTATGAAATGAAAACTTTTGTTCCTGTTTCTTTTCTATAAGATATATTTCTATTCTAGAAGATATATTTTATCAGTTATATCAGTTATAGCTTATAGGTTGAATTGTTTATATGCTTATATTTTCTTTTCTTTTTTGAGATTATTAGATTATATGTCAAGTTAATATATAATTCAAAACCTAAAATAGCTACACAGTAAATATGAAATAAATGAATATTATGAGTTGTAGACCGGCGCCGCGGCTCACTAGGCTAATCCTCCGCCTAGCGGCGCCAGCACACTGGGTTCTAGTCCCGGTCGGGGCGCCGGATTCTGTCCCGGTTGCCCCTCTTCCAGGCCAGCCCTCTGCTGTGGCCAGGGAGTGCAGTGGAGGATGGCCCAAGTGCTTGGGCCCTGCACCCCATGGGAGACCAGGAAAAGCACCTGGCTCCTGGCTCCTGCCATCGGATCAGCGCGGTGCGCCGGCCGCAGCGCGCTGGCCGTGGCGGCCATTGGAGGGTGAACCAACGGCAAAGGAAGACCTTTCTCTCTGTCTCTCGCTCTCACTGTCCACTCTGCCTGTCAAAAAAAAAAAAAAAAAAGAAAAAAAAAAGAAAAAAAAATGAATATTATGAGTTGTAATAATCATTTTAGATTTCTTTTATGTGTTTATTAATTTTTTAAGTTTTTAAATTTATTTATTTGACAGAGTTATAGACAGTGAGAGAGAGACAGAGAGAAAGGTCTTTCTTCCGTTGGTTCACTCCTCAGATGGCCACTACGGCCGGTGCTGCGCCGATCCGAAGCTGGGAGCCAGGTGCTTCTTCCTGGTCTCCCATGCAGGTGGACTTGGGCCATCCTCCACTGCCCTCCCGGCTCACAGCAGAGAGCTGGACTGGAAGTGGAGCAGCCAGTCTTAAACTGGTGCCCATATGGGATGCTGGCACCGCAGGTGGAGGATTAACCAAGTGAGCCACAGCACCGGCCCCTTAGATTGCTTTTAATTTGGAAAAACAACTTGGTCTAATCAATATTAATAATATTTTAATTCATTTTAAAACATTTTCATTTTAATTGATATATATTAAGTGTACATATTTATGGAGTACAGTCTAAGATTCAGTACATGAATACAATATGTTAATGATCAGATTAGGATAATTGGCATATCCATCACCTCAAACATTTACCATTTCTTTGTGTGTTGGGGACATTCAAAATTCTATTAGCTATTTTGAAATATATAGTTAATTGATGTCACCCATAATTATCCTACTGTCCTATGCTATGGAATGTTAAAAGTAACTCCTTCTGTCTAGCTGCACCCCACTATGCATTAACCATTCTCTCTCTACCCTCTCCTCCCCTACACTCTTCCCAGGCTCTGGTAACCACTGTTCTACTTTCCACTTCTATGAAATCAATTTTTTAAGCTTCCACATATGAGTGAGAACATGCAGTATTTGTCTTTCTGTGCCTTACTTCCTTCACTTAACATAATACCATCTTAGTCCCATCCATGTTGCTGCAGTTAACCAACACAGAGTTTCATTCTTCTTTTTGACTGAGTAATAATCCATTGTGTATATATACCACATTTTCTTAATCCATTCTTAGATACTACATATAATATCATAAGCTATACCAAAAATATAAATACACAAACTCTCTATAGTTACTGATTTTACAGATAAATTCCCTAGGTCTCACAGGGTTTATGTGATAGGAAATACTGTTTGAATCTAATAAACAAATATTAAACTTCATCCTGAATCTGGAATCCTGCTGTTCAGTGTGGTGTCACTAGCTATGTGTGGCTACTGGGCATGTGAAACACGGCTAGTCAGAAATGAGCTGCACAGTGAGTATAAAGTAGCACGTCAGTTTTCAGAGATGTAGTTCAAAAATGAAAGAGATGGTTAGAAAAGTCTCAATAGTTTCATATTTACTAATGTGTTGAATTGTAATATTTGGATATATTGGGTTAAATACAATCAATTATTAAAATTAATTTCACCTGCTTTATATTTTTAATTAAAAAATTAATAGATAGCTCACATTTATGGTTCATTTATTTTTCTTTTTAGCAGGACTGTTCTGTTTTTGTTTATTTTTTCATACTTAATAATCATGTTCATTTATTTTACCATATTTAATAATCACAATTTTGTGAGAGTAGACATTTTCACTACCTTTTTGCAAATGAGAAAACTGAGGCTAGGAAGGTGACTGACCTGTGTACAGACCCACAAAATATGATTTAAATTCCATTGCTTTTCACACCTTGTATTGTATGAATGCAAATTGAGGGCAACCTTTGGGAAGTATATTAAAAATGTTTCTAATGTATTTCCATTAAAAAGAAATGAAATCAGTTGAACAATGAAGAGTGGAAGGAAATGAATCATTTACTCTTCTGGTTTCATTTTGCTTTTATTTTCCTCCTCAGTATCTGATACTGATTACCTTTGCAGCCATAGTCATTTGGTTCCACTTTATTTATTGGTAAAAGCCTTATCAACCCTTGACATCAGAGGTACACAGAAAGGGTGAGTATAGGTTTTGCCAGAGGCTCAGATAACTCGGAAATTTTATATGGTAATTGCATATGGTTTCCATATTCTCAAAGTATAGAATATTAGTTCATCATGCTTTAGACGAGGGACCTCACTGTACTCGGGGCTGGGTTTTTTAAGAAGTCTTTTCCTCCAGGCTGGCGCCATGGCTTACTTGGTTAATCCTCTGCCTGTGGCACTGTCATCCCACATGGGCACCGGATTCTGTCCTGATTGCTCCTCTTCCAGTCCAGCTCTCTGCTGTGGCCCGGGAGGGCAGTGGAGGATGGCACAAGTGCTTGGGCCCTGCACCTGCATGGGAGACCAGGAGGAAGCACCTGGCTCCTGGCTTTGGATCGGTGCAGCGTGCCGGCCGTAGCAGCCATTTTGGGGGGTGAACCAACGGAAGGAAGACCTTTCTCTCTGTCTCTCTCTCTCACTGTTTATAACTCTGCCTGTCAAAAAAAAAAAAAAAAAAAAAAAAAAAAACAACAACAACAACAAAAAACTCTTTTCCTCCAAGATCTGTGCAGTCTTGGCACTTCCCTGTGGCCTATGTATGTCACAGACCATCTTTCAAGTGGCCTGATGTGGTGTTGATGCAGTTCTGTGGTACATCTTCTTACAGAGATTTTTAGATTCATTCAATGAAAAAAAAAATCAGTGCCTCTTGAGTTGAATGAATTTAGAAGAGTAAAGAGGTGAAAAATCCCAAACTCTTCATTTAATTAACCACCAAAATAGATGTTTGATAAGGAAAGTAACTTGAATTTTGATTAAACACAAAATAGATTATTTTGTTTTACAAAAGACTTTATAGTCTTTAAAGTTTTATAATGGGGTCTGACCTGTATAAACTTAAAATATAAGGCAACTCTTAGTTAGTTAATAAATGTAGTTAAACATTCATTCATTTAACAAATGTTTTCTGCCTGCTAGGCATGTTAAGCCTTTATAAGGATGATCCCATGTAGTCGTCATAGCTGCTTCTTGGAGATAGCAGTGTTGCTGTTTCATAAGTGATACTGAGGTTAAAGAGATCACATAGCACACCCTGGGCTGGGACTATTTTAACATGGAGACACTAAGCAGAAGCAGCCCAACTTCCAGCCCCAGGCTCAAGCAGTCAAAGTATTAGCGGTGAATAATGCCACAGGAACAGTTTGCCTTTTCAGAAATACTTAATCTTCTGAGTGTACATTCCAAAGTTCAAAAAGCAAGGTTTTAAAGCAAATTTTAATTAATTATTTAAAAAATATTTTTATTTCTTTTAAAAGGCAGAGGGAGAAAGACAGGGAAGTCTTCCATCTGCTGATCCATTCCCCAAATGCCAACAAGAGCTGGGACCAGGCCAGGCCAAGCCAAGGCCAGGAGCCAGGAACTCCATCTGAATCTCCTGTGTAGGCAGCAGGGACCCAAGTCCTTGGCCATCATTTCTGCTTTCCCAAGTGCATTAGCAGGGAGCTGGATTAGAAGCAGAGTAGCCAGAACTCAAAACTCGGCACTCCAATATGGGGTGCAGGCATCCCAAGCAGTGACTACCACCGCACCAGATATCCATCCTGCAAGTTTCTTTTTAAAGCTGAAAATTTAATGTCTGGCCAGTTAATTCAGTTGATTAGAGCGTGGTGCTAATATAGTTGAGAATCTTTTGTATTCCAGTTATTAAAGAGGAAATTATCAAATAAAAATGAAAGAAAAGGTGAATTTGACTGCTTCTTTTATGGTGTTTCCCTACATTAGCCATTTACTGTATTTTCCACAGCTAAGTAAGATTGTAGTATATGGAATACAGTTTAGAAGTATATTTTCCCAGCCCTGGCCCTGTGGTGTAGCCAGTAAAGCCTCCGCCTGTGGTGTCAGCATCCCATATGGATGCTCCCATATGCTTGAGTCCCAGATGCTCCACTTCTGATATAGTTCAATGTTAATATGCCTGGGAAAACAGAAGAAGATGGCCCAAATACTTGGGCCCTTGCATCCACATGGGAGACTGCGAAGAAGCTCCTAACTCCTGGCTTCAGATTGGCCCAGCCCCGGTCATTGCGGCCATTTGGGAAGTGAGCCAGAGGCTAGAAGATCTCACTCTCTCTCTCTGTAACTCTGCCTTTCAAATAAATCTTTTTTTTTTTTTAAAGGAATGTATTTTCCAAAATATATTATAATACTTAAAATTAGTAATAGACAAGAGTGATAGGTTGGTATCAGAGCAGACCAACATGCTGAATATATTTTGCTCTGGTTATAGGACTAGAGTGAAATTCATTTTAGGTGCTTGGTTTCACTGTAGACTTAAGCCTGTAATTTAGATCAAATCAGAAAAGAAAAAAATCAAGGTATTTAGGGTCAAAGACGTTTTATAAATTTTCTCCTAAGTTTTAAAGTTAACTTGCTACATTGTGTGTTTTTATATACAAAAAGAAAAAATGATTTCTTTATTGTAGGATCTGAGAAAACTGATAAATAATAATAAAAATGATAGATTGAATGAAAATGACAATTACAGATAGCCCATCTCTTCTCAATAGGCCATGTTTTAAAAGTTCCCCTGTAGAGCAGTCGGTGACCTGTTGGTTAAACATGGCAGACCAAGTATACTCCCTCTGGTTCTGTTGGAACTATTGATATGGCAGTAAAGAAACAGAAAAGACATAGACTCACGCTTCATGAAAAAGAATACACAAGAAAGAGGAAACATGCTATGAAGTTTTACTGTACACAGTGATTAACTCTGGCTCCCTACAGAAGATTGGATATTTCTGCCCTGTTGATGTCAGATTTGATCTGTGCTTTGGTTCTTCACTCCACTGACCTGCCCTGCAGGAGGATATCAAGTGTCTACCCTGTTAAAATCAGGTGTCGCTACATGAATTGTTTTGACGGGTGAAATGTGGGTGAAAGTGAAACTTGTCACTTCCAAGCAGATATTTTAAAAATTAGCTCAGGATTCACCCTGCGTCTTGTCCTTCTGACCTGATGATTAGCAGTGTTTGTGGCAGAGGCTGCTCTGTCAGCCTAGGTTCTAGGATGAAGATAACGTGGCACAGAGGTAAAAGTGACCTGGACATTAAATGTAAGAAATAGGCCTTTGTCATTGCAAGCCATTGAGATTCGCTTGGCATTTGTTTTTTTGTTTGTTTGTTTTTGTTTTTGTTTTTGTCAGGCAGAATTAGACAGTGAGAGAGAGACAGAGAGAAAGGTCTTCCTTGTGTTGGTTCACCCCCAAAAATGGCCACTACGGCCGGCACGCTGCGCTGATCCAAAGCCAGGAGCCAGGTGCTTCCTCCTGGTCTCCCATGCGGGTGCAGGGCCCAAGCACTTGTGCCATCCTCCACTGCCCTCCCGGGCCACAGCAGAGAGCTGGACTGGAAGAGGAGCAACCGGGACAGAACCGGCGCCCCAACCAGGGCTAGAACCTGGGGTGAGCTAGTGAGCTGCGGTGCTGGCCGAGATTCACTTGTCATTTGTTACTGCAGCATAACTTGGTCTATTGTGAGTGACACACAAACCATCCAGGAAAAAGGGAATCCAAACTTAGGATGGAAGTGAAGGAATTGTGACAGCAAAGGTAGAGCACTGCCCTATAATAACCCCTGAGCACCTGAAGGGGTCTGTGCAACTGGAGGGTAATCCATCTAAATTAAAGCCAAAAGATGAACTACTTCAGGAAGCTTGTCCAAGACTAAATTACCACTGACAGTCTGAATCTGCTGGGATATTTACAACTACTTTTTAATAGTGTTTGGTGGTGATATAAGGAATATTGGAAACAGAGGGAGAATCAAACAACAAAAGAAGACACTTCTTAATTCCTGGGAAAACAAAACATTGTGGGAGAAAGGAAATGCAATCATATTATACCATGTAGCTCTGCAGATGGCAATAATTACATAGTTAAATTATAAACACTAAATATGTAATAGTGTTATAATTACACAAGTATTGGAAGGATGGGGGAGTGTGCCTATGTTTGGGTGTGAGAGTATATGTAAATCATAAAAGAACTAACTCATCTGCAATAGATTCTAAAAATCAAGTACTATGTACATGATATATGAAAAAAGATTTAAATACCAGAAGAAAGGTTGGATGGAAAATAAATGAAGAACAAAAGTAACTGTCATGGATGTAATTGTGGCTGCTTTTGGAGAACAGTAATCAAGAACAGAATGACTAGAAAAGAATTCTGCTATTATTATGAATGTAATAATATTGTTTGACTTTTAAAATCATGTACATGTATTTTTATAAAAATTAGAATTAAGAATGTAATAAGATGGTGAAAAATAGTCACTCAAAAGCAATATTGTAGTTGGTTAGGTTTCTAAGTCAACTCACAAAAGGCTTTTTATAGTCCAGTGAACACCTAAGAACAGCATACTAGCATTATAATGAAATACATATAAAATAGAACCCTAACATGTGTGTCACTATTTCTGTAGGGAAATTCAAGAGTAAAGCTTGTATATTGCCTGTCTGTATTGACATCATTTGTAAAACTAGGAGTTACTATAAGGTGTTTTTGTTTATGTTTTTTTTTTTTTGTTTTTTGTTTGTTTGTTTTTTTGACAGGCAGAGTGGACAGTGAGAGAGAGAGGCAGAGAGAAAGGTCTTCCTTTGCCGTTGGTTCACCCTCCAATGGCTGCCGCGGCCGGCGCACTGTGGCCGGCGCACCGCGCTGATCCGATGGCAGGAACCAGGTGCTTCTCCTGGTCTCCCATGGGGTGCATTGCCCAAGTACTTGGACCATCCTCCATTGCACTTCCCTGGCTACAGCAGAGAGCTGGCCTGGAAGAGGGCAACCGGGACAGAATCCGGCGCCCCGACCGGGACTAGTACCCGGTGTGTCGGCGCCGCACGGCGGAGGATTAGCCTAGTGAGCCATGGCGTCGGCCTTGTTTATGTTTTGATGTATATAGTAGTAGTAAACAATCTTCAAAGCCAATTGCTAAGCCTCAATTCTGGAATGATTCTGCAACTCTCTCCTTTCCATTCACACTTGATTCCACTTCAGGCTTTTATTACCTATTTCTTGGTGTATTTCATAACTCCTCAAAACAAAGAGTTTGAACTTCTAGCACCAGCCAAAATAGAGTAAGTTCACCACAGCATATCTCTCCTGCTTGTTACAATTAAAAGTTCTAGGGGCCCACTATTATGGAGCAGTGGGCCCCTGAATAAGCCACTGATTGTGACACTGGTATCCTCCTCCCATATGAATGCTGGTTCGAGTCCCAGATACTCTGCTTCCGATATGACTCCCTGCCAATGAGCCCAGGAAAGCAGGAGAAGATGGTCCAGGTGTTTGGGCCTGTGTCACTCGTATGGGAGACTCAGATGGAGTTCTGGGCTCTTGGCTTCAGCCTGGCCCTTTGCTGTCATTTGGGGAGTAAACCAGTGGGTGGAAGAGTGTGTGTGTGTGTGTGTGTGTGTGTGTGTCACTCTGCCTTTCAGATAAGTAAATCTTTAAAAAAATTTTTTTTAAGTTCTAGACAGAATGCAAAACAACTTAGGAGGGCTTTGAAAATAACAAGCATATAACAAAGGGCAGTCAGAACTTGAAAAACTTATGTGGTTGTGAGTTTTCCTGGTTTTATTTTTTTCTTCCTTTATCTACTTGCTTTGAATCAAGAGTTGGCTGAGTCACAGAACTGGAGTCAAAACCAATAAAACCTGGGAGAAAGCCAACTTTTGAAACTGTAAGCCCCAAAATGTGAGGACTTCCAAGTTATTGGATATAACAATAGTTTGTGGTAATCTGTTCTCCTGTGGATGGAAATTTGAGTTATGAAAGTTGAGTTATTTCCAGGTTTGAGCTATGCTGAATAAAGTTGCCATGAACATTGTGTCTTTTAAATGGATACATAGTAAGTCTTAAGTTTTTGCCTAGGTGTGGAACTGGTGGGGGTCATAGTCAGGAGTTTGTTTAGCTGGAATAGGTCGTGTGCTTGTTTATGAAAGTCAGGTGCTTATTTTTAATCTCTTCAACAGTGTCTAAGAGTTCCAGTGGCAACATATCTTTGTCAACACTTGGAACTATTGGCTGTTTTAATTTTAGCTATTATGGGAATTCCAAAGGGATAATTGACGATAGTTTTAGTTAGCATTTTGCCATAACTGATTGTATTGTGCAGTCCTTCATATATCCCTCATATGCTTATTGGACATTGGATGGATATGCAAATTAAAACCAGAATGAGAGTGTCATATACTCCCTAGAATGGCTAAATTTAAAAAGACTGATATTACCCACCGCAAATTAGGATATGGAGCAACTGAAACTCATGTATTACTGCTGGGTTAGTAATACAGTACAATGACTTTGGAGAACCATTTGACAGTTTCCATAAACTTAAACATATAATTATCATATGATCCAAGTTCCACTCACAGATATTTACTATGTCCACACAAATATTTTTACACAAATGTTCAGAGTTTTTTATAATAGCAGAAACAAACAAAAAACAGGGGATAATGTAAACACCCATCAGTTACATAAGTGATCAAATAGATGTTGGTCTCCAAATAATGGAATATTACTATGCAATAAAAATAAATGAACTACTAATATATTCATTAACATGCATGAATCTCAGAATCATGCTGAGAAAAAAAGCCATCCACAAGAGAATGTATACCATATGATCCCATATATATGACGTCTAAGAACAGGCGAAATTAGTGTTTGGTGACAGAAGTCAGAAGATGATTGTCTAAGATAGGTTTACTGTGGTTCTTGACTAGAAAGCAGAGAAAAATGATTTATACCTTGTTTTGAGTGGTAGATACACAAGAGTGTATTATTCTCAAAATTCACTGATGAGGGCAGGCATTGTGGTGGAGCGGGTTAAGCCATCACTTAGGACCCTTGCATCCTATATCAGGGTGCCTGGCTTGAGTCCCTGCTACTCCACTTCTGATCCAGCTTCCTGCTTATGCACCTAAGAGGGCAGCAGATGATGACTCAAGTACTTACATTTCTGCCACCCATGTGGGAGACCTGGATAGAGTTCTAGGCTCCTGGCATTGGCTTGGCTATTGCAGACATTTGGGGAGTGAGCCAGCAGATGGAAGATCTTTCTCTCTGTCACTCTGTCTTTCAAATAAATGTAACTTTTTAAAAATTCACTGAAAAGAACAATTTAGAATATGTGTACTTTATTATATAAATTATTTCTCAATTTAAAAAGAAGATTTTAAAGAAATGAATACCTAAGTATAATTTGTTACCTTTATTTCTTTAGGAGATTTATTTATTTGAAAGTCAGAGTTAACAGAGAGATGGAGAGACAGAGAGATCTTCATTTGCTGGTTCAATCCCCAAATGGCTGCAACATCTGGGGTTGTGCCAGGCTGAAGCCAAGAGCCTGGAACTCCTTTCGATTTTTCCATGTGTGTGTGGGGACCCAAAACCTTGATGCTTCTGCTGCTGCTTTCTCAGGTGCGTTCACAAGGAGCTAGATCGGAAGTGGAGCAGCCAGGTGACCCGAACCCACACCCATGTGGGATCCTGGAATCACAGGCTGCAACTTAACCTTCTGTGCCACAAAGCTGGCCCCTACCTTTCTTTTTTAAGAAAATATTTAAGAGGCAAAGTGACAGAGAAAGAGAAAGCTGGGAACTCAGTTCAGATCTCCCTTGTGAGTAACAGGGACCCAACCTCCCAAGACATCACCTGTTATCTCCTGGGGTACTCATCAGCAGGAAACTGGGATCTAGAGTGGAGCCAGGATGATAACCCAGCTACTCCCATACGGAATGCAAGCTTCCTGAGTTGTGTCTTAACTGACATGCCAAATGCCTGTACCCACATCTCCAGTATTTTAAATCAGCACGGTACCAAAACCTTTCATGTAGCTTGACCTCAACTGGAAGTCTTAAGTAATATAAGGTGATAGAAATAGTTCAGCTTGCGTTTCCAGTTTCCAGATCAGTTAGAGATCTATGCCCTCTTTGTCTTGCTTAGGACGTCTGCTCTGTCTACAATGTCAGAGAAAACTATTTCTGCTGAGAATATGAAAATCTTTGCTACTTCATCTTGTTTCTGAGTAGAAGGAATTAACTTTCCACTTCTCTCTTAAGACTCAGGTTTTTAAAAAGTCTATTTACTAGCAGAGAGAAGGCCTAGCCCCCATTGTGCAAATCCTTTGCATAGAACAAACTGTGTAGTAAACAGTTAAGCTAGTTTTTTAAAAAGTAGAATTGTAAATATTTTCTTGATGGATGTTATAGAAATATTTATGAAATACAAACTTTAATTTCTTCCAGAACTCCAACTAAAATGTACCTGTACATATCCGTAATACATAATAGCAGTAAGAAAGTCAAATTTGCCAACAACAGTGGGTCATAATTTGGAAGCAGCGTTGCTCACTAAGAATGCCCTTTGCTAAGCGTTTTCTCTGCCATGATCCAAGCATTCATTCATGGGCTGCTGAATCTGGGCTGCGGAGAAGGCAGCAGCGTGAGGCAGAGGCCAGGTCTGAGATTCCACTTGTGTCCTGTGGTACCACGTAAGCACAGAAAATAACCAGATCTGTATAAGAGACAGCCACGATGTTGGGTGTGTCATAGTCCTTGCGCAGCGTGAGATAGCATCAGCACGCTCCTGACAGTGCTGGGAAGACGCCCTGCCCAGGTGCCCAGCTTGCCACAACTCCTCGGGTGCCCACAACTCCTCGGGTTCCCACTTCACCTCCCAAGCACGTGCGAAGCCGAGCTGCGCAGTTCACCTTTCCATGACAGGACTCTGATAAATCCGCAGGCAGGAAACTCTAATTCCAATTCTAACACACTGAGAGTTGTCGCCTCTTTTCTTAACCTTGGATTCAGCCAAGGCAACAATTACAAAAGCTATTTGAAAGGTTAAAAGTGAACCTGTAGGAGTTTATTGCTAGGAAAATAAGTCACATTATCTGCCCACAGATAATTGAGTGCTTATTCTGCCATCCTAGGCTGGGATTTGTATTGATACTTATATTGAATATTTATATTGATAGCCTGGGATTGTAGCTCTTAATCTCTTTTGGTCACAAACACCTTGGAGAATCTGATGAATTTTCTCTTCATTTTTCCCTCCCTCCCATCCTCCCTACCTCCCTTCTTTCCTCTTTCCATCTTTCTTTCCTTTGCTCCCTTCCTGAAATATTTTTTGATTGCCTACTATGTGCCAGGCATTGTCCTATGCTTTGTACTTTTCTAGACCCCAAATGCCTTTTGCATAAATGCATGCTGTTTTGCATACAACTTTAGGGATTTTGTTGAACTCCCAAAGGCCTTTAGGGTTGAGAGACATCTTCAAAGTAATTAATTATACAGCTAAAATATTTTACATTCTTCCCAGGCAGAAACTTAGTATTTGCAGAAGTAACAATATAATACCTTTCTCTTCAGGATCTGCCCAACAATAGAAGATCCTCAAAATAAACTCATTCAAATCACAAGCAATGTGGAATGGGAGATAAGGACTTTGACATTTCATCTCTGTTCAGAATAGGCTCTTGTGCAGTATGTGGGAGGAGTGCTTGGTTGCACATGGGAACCTTCAAGAATTCTTTTTAAGCCTGTGCTTCCTAATGAGAAAGAAGGCCACAGGAATTTAAAAATTATAACGTGGTCACTGTATCTTACTTTGTGTCTATAAGCCTCCCTTGCCATTCTAACTGAAAAATTGATCTTTTTAGTACTCACATTGCTTAGAGAGCTAGTGTGTTCCAATATGTGATTAAGATTACACATCTACTATGACTTGAGTGATGCAACTTACTGCTCTGACCTTAAATCTAGAATTACTTTTTTGTTCTCTCTCTGTGGTACTCCACTCATGCTGAAAGGGAGGAGTCTAAACTCTTAAAAGCGATTGTTTATCAAAAGAACTGGCATCTTATCAGTTAGGGGAGGCTCCGGAAAACCTCAAGTAAAGCAGAATTGCACTTTTGAGCTTTGTGGTATCTCTGGATTCCAGAGTTTTGTTTTTCCTTGTGTTGAGTTGTGATACCTGATAGCTTAGTGAAATATACACCACATCAGCACATAGAAAATTTGGGTAAACAGTATTTCTCTTCTGACAACCTCATTTATACAACATCTGTACTTTCATCATAAATAATCAGGAAAATTATATGCAAGGAGTCTTCAGAGAGTTTATGGAAGATGCACATGATGAACAAATGATGCATAGATTTCGAATATTTTTAGCTCCAAAGTAAACCAATATTTTAATTCTGTTTTTCTATGAACTTTTTGAAGCCCTGTCATCTAGGACATTTACATGAATCTAGTGGGAAAATATATATACATCTTTAAACTTATTTAACCTCATACTCTGGATGCTTGGAAGAGGAAGAACTCACATGTGTAGTCTAGTCCTGTATGGTGATACACTGCTATTATGTAAGAGTACATTGGAAGTGAATCCACTTTTGTTTTACTCTGAACTGTAAAGCCTCTTAAGATTCTTGGTTTTACCAAGGAAACATCAATATATCCAAATGCTATTTTGATTCATATATGGCAGCTGTGGCTTGGAGATGCACTGTATTTTATATTTTAAATTTGAGGAAACCTAATTTGGCATAGTAGAAGTTTAAATCTTGGCATAGAAAAACTGCATTTCAGTTCATTTCCTTAACTGTTTAATGAATGACATTCCTTCGATCTCCCTACCCTAACATAGTACTTTGCATATAGTAGGTGGTTATAACGGCTATATTGAGTGGCATGTTTACTCTGTTTTTAATATTACTGATTTTTAATCCAAAAAAATCACAAGAAATTAGTTTCAGATAATCAAGTTCTGGAATCAGGGTTAATTTACTTCTTAACCTAGAGAAGGAAAAATTATGATTGTTCCATGTTCTTAGGAGTTTTAGAGAAAACAATTTTGGCCAAGAACTAGCATTAGAATTATCCTGTGTACAACCTTAGAGCTCTTGTTTCATAGTAGAACCAAAACATGATTTACCTGTTTACAACATGAAGGGCTTTTGGAAAAGTGATCTCCCATATCCATATTCACAGATTAAAGTCAAAATTTTTAAAGTACAGAAACTCTGACTCACTTGTCTTCGATCAGAAAGTAGCGACAGACTCATTGACTAGACCATTGCGCTGTAAAATCATGTGTTTTATAGTTAGGCTATTCTCAGCAAAGCTATTTTTGTCATTGTTAAACATTTGATTAAATCATCTGATTCAAATATGAGGGAGTCTGTTCTTTGTTGAAACAAATTTTTGACCTGAAGAAATACTATTTTATGTTTAGCTTAACTGTATCTTTCTCACTAACTGCAGTTATACATAATAGCAGTAAGAAAGTCAAGAACTGGACTTATTTCTCTTCACTGAGAATCACTTAATAAATTTTCAGTGTGTTGCTGAAGTTGACATTTTATATAAACTTTATTATTTTTAAGATAATGTACTACTTGTGCATGTAAATTTGAAATTATTATCAGACACAATAGATTATAAGATATCAGAATATGAATATCTTCATTTTTCTTGCTAAAGTACTGTTAGTTACACCCTGCCCTGTGCTTTTCCATAATGAAGAGAGATGCATGTGGTTTTGCAGGTTTTTGGCATTCTTTGAGCTCTTAGTTGTCAGGGCCTGACAAGTAGTCAATCATGGAGGATGGCATATGGTAAAATTATAATAATAAATGTACATAAATGAATATATATAAGTGCATACACAGTGTTGGATCAATAGAAAAATATAATCTCTGGGAGCTCATATCCAGATGACAGGATCCCATCAACATTACTTAATATCCAAGAATATAAATTGTTTGAAGCAAAATAAACTCTTAGTGAAGTTAGCAGGAGACTGCAAGGGGCAACGTGAGGAGAATAATCATGCTGTGATCTGCAGTAGAAAGTGTAAGCAATTGAGAGAAGATTCTAGCATATCTGGTCCACGATGTTTAATTAAATCAGAATATTGATAATTACTGCTACTAGCAATTACAAGGGTTATTGACTGCATAAGAGCTTAGCGTCTTAGATTTCAGTCCAACCCAGCAAATACTTGTTTTGTGTCTATGCAGGTTGTTATGCTGAATGCATTAGCTAAGTCCTTGGCTCCAAAAGCTTATAGTCTAATGGAGGGAGCAGATGTGTAAATACTTAATTATTACTTATTTTTAGTACAAAGATAAAGAAAAAAAACTGGGAGCAAAGAAAAAGTTGGGACTGGTTTGTCCCTGGAAAAGTGAAAAAGATTGGATCCTCAAGGATGAGCACGAAGTCAGAGGGGGACAATGTTGTAGAGAATCTTTCTTTGATACTCATGGCCTACGAGATCTTGAGCTTGATCTCCAAGATTATGACCAAAATGAAAGTATAAATTTCAATAGCAAAAAAAACCCAGAGTGTGTTGTTCTTATTTATATTTATTATTATCTATGGATTTTTATGCTTCCTAATTTTTTTTAAAGTTTATTTACTGTGTTCTATCTCCTTCTCTAGAACAAAGGTGCTTTTCTCTGAAACAAATAAAATCAGGAAGTTAGTGTACAATGAAGAAGATTCCACCTGACCTTTGGTGAAGTGGGGATTCCCAGTTGAAGAGGACAGTGGTTGCTGTGGGGATTAGGGAGGTCTGTTGACATAGCATGCATGTGTCATGAATGAGTACTTGCTAAAGTTTAAGTCCATCTTTTACTTTGAAGCTAATGAAGTCTCATTAACAGATGGACAGTATGTGTTAATTTAATACAAATTGGTATACTGCCATAGTTAAGAGGTTTCTCTTTGCGTTAACTTTTTAAGGATCAATTCTAGAAAAATTAGGGTAGTTTTTACTGTTTAGATTTTCTACTGTTTTCCCCCAAACGTTTGTAAGTGTTAGTCACCCATCAAATAGAAACTGCTCCTCATCTACTGAGAACCTTGCAGTGTTCCCAGACCATGGGATCACTGATTTGTGAGGTGCAGTAAAACTATGTCATATGAAAAGAACCAGACCAGGGGCCAAAGATAACACTGCTATGTAGACTCTGTGGCCAGTGGCGATTTCGTTTTACAAGACGTGTCCGTGTTTGGTCAGCAAAGCTAAGGCAGTGGATTGAATGAAAGAACATGACTTTAAAAGCATTGAGAAGCACGCCAAAGGCAAGCATTTTTCGTGCAAACATTCCAAATGGGGCAAAGCACACAGTCAGCGGAGAGCTGGCCAGAAGTTGCTGCTCCCCCATCTACGGGCGCCGCACAGTAGCTGCTCCAGCATGTGCGCTGCAGAGGACTGCCCGTGCTAGCCTTTGTCCCACCTCCTCGTCCTCTCTCTTGCTTCCATCCTTCCTGCTTTCTGAGCCCCCGTGTGAAAAAAAGACTAATTGCAATCTTTTTCAGCGTGTCTAGAAATCAGTCAAATCTGTAAAGTTTTTGAAAGCTTCATGGATTTCATTTGTAAGTCTGAGGGAGGGGTCTGTTTCAGAGAAGAGAGTGAACCAGCAGAAATGAGTTCCGCTCCCCAAGTCAGCCTTGTTGAGTAGACTCCTCATTGATCAAAGCTTACGAAGCTGTGCACTCATGGGCCCCTCTTTCTAATTTGCAGGTGTTAGGTAGTCTTTCTGAGTACAGTAGCTGTGTGTACATCAATGTGGTCACCATTCCAAAAGCCTGAACTAGACAAAAAGTACAGGAAATCAAATATTACTCCTGAGTTTGGCCCCCTTACAAGTATTCACGCTAAATGTATGACTAGTCGCTCCATCCTTACGTTGAGATCGTCACTCTACTGCTGTGAGATAAACATTAGGAAAGGAATTGGTAAAATTTGGATTATCCTGAAATGCCCAGAAGAGATGTGTGTAGTTTAACACTGCCATGTTTCCCGTGGTTTTCCTAGGAAAGAGAACTTATCCACTTTCCCTGATGGATGCTAAGAAAAACACATTTCTGCCCTGCTGAGGAATTAATTACATATTTTAAAAAATAGAGCATCACCAAATCAGATATCTGGCCCATTTAAATTTTACTCATATAATTATGATTTTGATACACTTATAAACTATGGATATATGCCATCTTTTCAAATTTGCATAAATATTAGCATAGACAGATGCTTGTTAAATGGCTACAAGCTATCATTCAAGAATTAGAGTTGAAAAGTAACTGGGATAAAATACAGAACAAATGATAAATGACTTGAACAAATTGAATAGATTTATTAGAAACATAAATAAAAAATAAATTTATTAGAAACATAAGACATGATTAATCCCCCCAAAACATCCAAACTTAATTAAAGTGCTATGCTAAGAAACAATTTCAAATCAAAATTTTAATGACACCTGATACTGTCTCTAATGACCCTTTACCCACCTCTTAAAATTGACCAGCTTTCTATTTTTTCCACTGAAGAACTTAAAAAATTAGAAAAGATCATTATCGAATATAATTATCTTGCTATCTTGTCTGTGTGTACCAACAAAATTCAGATACAAAATCTAATATAAAAATTTGGATTTCTTTCATCTTTCTCACAGAATGAGAAGGAAAGTAGAAGATTGGTGTTTTGCCATATAAAAGCCATATAATCCTTGCTTGTTGCTTCAAAAATGGTTTAAATGTTTTTAAATTTATTTTTTATTTGAGAGTTGTTTTTTTTTTTTTTTCGAGAATTTCCAAACAATGACATAAATGAGGACATTGGGCTTCTAGGCAAAACTTCACAAATGTGTTGCTGAAAGTCCTGCTTACGTACAAGGAGATGAGTCCTTGGAGTGGGGGAATCACCTTCTTGGTATTTCTAGAATACTTTGAGTAAATTTCACCCTCCTCTTCCCTGTTCCTTACTCCACGGTGGGGATCTTACCTCCAGGAGAGATGTAGAAATGGTTGAGTTGAGCTTCATGCACCACAGTACCTTTACATGTACTCTCC
This sequence comes from Oryctolagus cuniculus, assembly GCF_964237555.1. Taxonomy (NCBI): domain Eukaryota; kingdom Metazoa; phylum Chordata; class Mammalia; order Lagomorpha; family Leporidae; genus Oryctolagus; species Oryctolagus cuniculus. The sequence continues at coordinate 99,766,523 of NC_091440.1, read as the reverse complement.
GTTTCAGCAGACAGGTGGCTAGGCAGCGGCTGGTATGCGGGCGTAGCTGGCTGAACAAGGGCTCGAAGCATTGTCAGTTTCCAGTTGTATACAAAACAGGGTGATTTTTAAAGCTAAACAAGTACCCTGCAGGTGATCTTTTCTCCTTGTAACTTTTTAAGACTAAGAAACTATTCCTGTAATGTCATTTCAGTGCCACAAAAGTTTACATGGCCATATGGCATTGCTGCAAATTGAGGTTTTAGTAATACTTTACGTTTTAGAATTCTAAAACCACACTTTCCTTATTGGCTCTTCTCTGCCTTGTCTTTCTCTTCCCTGCTAAGCCTGTGCAGGGATAGGCCTCTCCCCTGGTGACTCTACAGGAAAACTTGGATTGAAAGGAGAAGGTAGTGGTTCCTGTCAGCCTGTCAGCTCATCACCTCCCTACGGCATGCTGAGCTCTGGGTTTTATATATCACCACGAGCTGCTCTGATATGCCCTCTTGTGTGCAAGGGCGATAGGCTTGACCGGGGGCTGGTAGCCCCTGGGCCCAAGGGGCCGAAAACTGCAGCTGGAAGGTGCACTTTGATGGAATTCACTGCCCCTTTCCCAGCGGAATGCAGCTCAAGTTGCAAAACTATTTTAGGGAGGGAAAAAATGAGGCTCAGTTTTGCATTGTATCTTGTTGCCCCCTTTCAGGAGCCAGGACTGCTGGTAAATGTGCTTCATTCCTTGACAATTTAAACTTTTTCAAAGGGACCGTCAACTGGGATAAGAGCAGTTATTTCAAAATGGTCCCATTTTAATTCTAAAACCATGCTATCTGTGAGATAAATGGTTGGGTCCTAAAGCACTCTCCACAGTGTCTTAAATACTTGCTCAAATGCAGCCTCTCGGCCCTGCTTGGCCGTTCGAGGGCTGGAAATTGTGGGTGCTTCCTCCCTGACTGCCATGGAGTCACCTCACGGCAGCGACATGGAGAGACTGCTCTCCCATTTGTGCCAGCAATTTCCTTGTCATCCTCGCCTTAGGAGAACCTTAGGGTAAATGCCACAAATGTGTCACCTCAAAAAAATGCCACCCAAACTGTTTCTACTAACACACTCTGCTGATGAGACACCACTGGCTGGGCTCCTCCCTGCCTTGGGGCCTCCAGTTTCTTAGCTGTGCTGTGGGTTTTTTCCTCCTTGCTACCACCTTTCTCTTCTGATGCTTTTGGAAAACTCGGTCTCCAAGGAAGAAAGTTTGCACTGTAACCAAAAAAAATATTTCAAAAATAAAAAGACACCACACAAACACCGAAAAGCAGAGCAGGCTCCTGGTATTGTAGCTGAGGTTAAAGCCGCCAGCACACAGGTTCACACGGATGCAGAATTCTGAAGTGGTCCAATGTGCACGTCCTACAAGAGCATCCGTGTTAGCGTGTAGGACTCTGCTAGGGAATCGGAGCTGGAAGTGGTGGACAGCAAACAGCCTGGAATGTGAAGTCTCGAGAGACACATTTAATGGTCTTGAGATGAAAGGATTTTGTTTTGATGGAAAGGCTCTCATAGCACATCGGCTTCAGAACTCAGATGTTCCTGTTTTCTAGAAAAGCTTGTTTGTCTGCCAGGGAGGAGTGTGTGTATTTCTGTCAAAGAGCGTTGTGCGGTCCTGAGCAGGAGAAAGCTGGGGTCTGCTCTGCTGGCCCCGGTAGGTAAACGAGCTGCATGTCCCTGAGACACTGATCGTTACAGAAATAAGTTAGTGATTCAGCTTCCCAAGTTCCTCTTAAAGACCTCTGCTTAAAATAGCACTAAAGAGACATTTCTTAGACCTTTTGATATTTGAATCATTACTGACGAGAAGCAGAAATTTCAAGCCTACACATGGGTCAGGTAAGCAAGAGAAAAACGTGGTGCAGTTAGAACATTGTAGCTCTTTTCATGACAAAATAATATAACTGAATGTTTTGAAAGATTACATTTTAAAACTTTTCCATTTTAAAAGTATATTTGTTGTTTTTGTTTCCCTGTCATAATATTGCTACTACTTTCAATAAAGACTTAAAATATATGCAGGTAATGAGTTATTTACATGATTATTACCACCAGATTCTCAACTGGACAACTCCAAATATATTTTGGCACAATTTTAGCCTTTACTATAGGATGATATAGATAGACTCATACAAAGTTTACTGTCCACTTAGGTAAAGATCACTAAATCATCAATAGCAACTATGTGATACCATACTGTTTTTATCACTAAATGATTAAATCATAATTATCATATCTAATCTCTCAACAGTTGCAAATTTTCTGTTACAGACATTTTGAAGTCAGGGATTTATTATTCTATTTTTTCCTGCGCCCCATTCCAACTTATAGCTTACAAAGCCAATTTTTCAGTTAACATATTCCTGAGAAAAGAAGGGAGGGTGGTTTCTAGGCATAATTTGAGCATCAGATTTCTGAATATTTAAAAATAAAGATGGAATGTGTTCATGAAATGTGCAAATGGAGTACAGAAACAATGACGTCTTGAAGCCAGGAAGTTTAGAAATTCTGAGTTAATTTTCAATCTGTGTTCATTTGCTTGAGAGGCATTTATCAAATGCTTGTTGTGTTCAGGTGCTAAATTTTTAAGGAAAACACATTTTATTAGATGTATGCATATCTATGTGTATGTGTGTATGTGTGTATGTGTGTGTGTGCATGCACGTGTGCATGTAGATTTCTCTATGGGCTTAAAAAATTCCAATGCTTGATTTTTAAGCTTTAACTTCAATGATTGGTTTCATTTATTCAGTTTTATTGAATAAATTAATTCAATACAGAATTTATTATTTCTTTCCCCTATAGCTGGAAAAGGAGTTTTTTTTTCCATGTTGTAGTCTGGGAGATGCTCATAATTTATTGGATGTGTTTTTTGCAGTGTCCATTTATGGAATTTGGTTTTATGATAAGGAAGAATGCCAAAGAATTGCGGAGCTTATGAAGAAGTAAGTGCTGAAAGCTAAATATTTTTCAGGCCCTGGTGCTTTTGTTTGTATTCCTAAGTGTATGCAACTACACTGTAATCTTAACAGAATAGATCTCTTACAGCGGCCCTTTCACAGTGGGCAGGGAAATGTTTAACATTGCTTAAATGAAAAACTGACATTAGAAATGACTTGCTATATTTTCACTGCGTAAGATTTATCATCTCAAGTGACTCAACTCATTTTTCTCTGCCGGTGGGAAATATATACAAGTATAATATAAATTGTTCCAGATGGCAATTCTTCTTAATATTTTCCTCATTCGTAAATTAGCAGTTTTTGCTTTGAAAAGTTCTCAATATGTCAGAGCAGTCAAAAGAACATTCACAGGGGGCCAGTGCTGCGGTGCTGCGGTTAGGCTACCACTTGAAACTCCAGCATCCCATTATCTTAGCACCGGTTTGAGTCCTGGCTGCTCCGCTTCCGATCCAGCTCCCTGCTAATGCACCTGGGAAGGCAGCAGAGAATAGCCCAAGTGCTTGGGCCCCTGCCACCCACACGGGAGACCCAGTTGGAGTTCCTAGCTCCTGGCTTCAGTGAACCGTAGATGGAAGATCTCTGTGTTTGTTTCTTTCTCTCTCTCTCTCTCTCTCCCTGTTACTCTGCCTTTCAAATAGATAAACCTTTAAAAAAGAAGAACAGTTGGAGCCCTCCTAAAAGGTTACTCAGATTCTCTAAATCTTCTATTTCCTTTCTATCCTAAATGCTTTCCTTTAACTCTGCAGCCACGTGTATTGAAGCTCCAAATTGTCTCGCAGTCTCAAATACTGAGCACTTCGGATAGTCTTCATTTTCAGCCATTTTTTACATCTCCGGTGAATATCAATTTGCTCAGTAGACAGTCTCTTGCCACTCTTCTAACGTCATGTTACACCGTGATTTGTCCCATTCTGCATTTTGGGGAACTTTGAAATGAACTCTCTGGGTTTGCCACTCTTGGCTTCCCTGATTGCATTGAGAGGAGGGCCCAGGTAAGCTTGCTGTCTGCTCTGTGAGTGGCCGGTAGGCCCCAGGCCGCACACTGTGAGGCGGTGTTTCCATGCTATTTGTGGGGATGGATTAGAGCCTCAGAATGAAATGAGTTCCTGCACATGCGGTGCTCAGCCTGGGCGACACACAGGATGGCTGCTGCCTGCGTGGATGTGACCGTGCAGCTGTCTGCCTGAGAACCAATTTCCACTCTAAATCCTGGGGTGACAAAATGACTAACAAGTGACCCCAAGGAAATGAAAACTGAGCAACACCTTTTAATAAGTAAGGTTGATTCCTGAAAATGTAGCTTGTGAGAGCTAATTTTAGGTGAGTAGCTCAAGTTGCAGATGGTGATTGAGTGTATCCATGTTGGTGTTTACTATTGTAACAGCCAGTTCCTAGAACATGGGCATTATTGTAAACTGTGCAGTAGACAACAGCAGAATTTCATGTAGATTAAAAAGTACCCTGTAGCTCAGCCAAGAAGCTGTGCTAAAATGAGCTGTGTTCTGCAGCAAGTGCTTAACAGCTCCGGGCAGGAAATTGATTATTTACTAGCAATAAGCAGCTGATTTGTATGAACTCAAACCTCTTACCCAGTTAGAAGTGAATCGGTGGCCGGCGCCGCAGCTCACTAGGCTAATCCTCCGCCTTGCGGCGCCGACACACCAGGTTCTAGTCCCGGTTGGGGCGCCGGATTCTGTCCCGGTTGCCCCTCTTCCAGGCCAGCTCTCTGCTGTGGCCCAGGAGTGCAGTGGAGGATGGCCCAAGTACTTGGGCCCTGCACCCCATGGGAGACCAGGATAAGTACCTGGCTCCTGCCATCAGATCAGCGCGGTGTGCTGGCCACAGCGCACCGGCTGCGGTGGCCATTGGAGGGTGAACCAACAGCAAAGGAAGACCTTTCTCTCTGTCTCTCTCTCTCACTGTCCACTCTGCCTGTCAAAAAAAAAAAAAAAAAAAAGAGAAGTGAATGGGTAAGTTCTCAGACAATGCCCCCCCTCTGTATCTCTCTCTCCCCCCTCCCCCACCATAAACTTAAGGGCAATAATAAAAGAATCTGAGTTGAAAGTCAAAGCAACAACAGGAAAATCTATTTTCTCCACATCACTCTGCGGCACGTAAGCTTGGTCTCCCAAGAGTTCACAGAAATGTGTAGTGTGTAAAAGCTGTGCATACCTTTCAAAATTTTTTCACCAAAATGAACATCTTTGAATTCTGATTTCCACTAACTTCTTGAAGTCCCCTTAATGAGGCAGGCTAGCTTCTTATCAATCCTCCTTTCAGGGCAACCAAAGACACTCATTTTCTGAGCAGTTTTCTAAATGTCCCTCTTCTCATAATTGGAATGGAACCTTCACTGTGTTTTTAAACTACCAGAGAAGCCCAGGATCCCTGTTGCTGGAATCAACATTGCCTTGGCCCAAGGCACTCTGGAATGAGGGGAGGAGAGGCTGTGTTTGGCCCACAGTTCCCTCAGTGTTTGGGGACACCAGATCGGGTGGCCTCAATAATTAAGGATGGTGTCCTTTCAAGTGTTCTGAGAGTTGGCCAATTATCTTCATCAGAAGGTGGACCTTTGAGACTTTCAGGCCACAGTCCATCTCTTGCACACCTTACCTCTGCCTGTGCAGTGTGAAAACAGCCACAAGCAATCCGGAAACAAAGGAGCTTGGCAGCGTTAGCAGCATTCTTTGGGACACAGGCGATGAGCATGGGTGGTGGGCTCAGTGTGGCCCACAGGTAAGAGCTGCTGACCTACATGTTTCACCTATGCGATCGGTGAACCCAGGGCCCCAGCTCTCAGTTGCCTTTGAATTCTTGAGCAGCCTTATTTCTGATAGGGTTGTAACAGAATTAAAAACAATTGCAGGAGAATTGGGATGGTTTGAAAACCACTTGTGTTGAGTGGATCTTCCTTGTGTGGACTTTGCCCTCTGTTTTTCTAGCCTGACTCAGTATGAACAGTTGAAAGCCTGCCAGGGGACTGGAGCAGGAGCCTCCCCAGTTCTCCCCAGCTCAGGGGAGGGCAAGGAAGTGGATATCCTACGCATGCTCACCAAGGCCAAGGATGAGTACACGAAGGTGAGTGTTTGCCCTTCCTTGTCATCCACACTCAAATCCCAGTGAGAACACTGTCCTTCAGAAAGCCTGAGAGCTACTCACGTACAACTGTATGAGAAATAAAATGAAGACCACTTGCTTTCAAGCGATTCAAAGGGAGCCTAGGAAATCAATAGCCTTGTCATAGTGCACAGTATCCAGGACCTCAGCTCTTACTTGGCTTCTTTGAGTTCCTAACCAGTCTTACTTACACTGTGTAATTTAAAGACTGTATTTAAAATAGCAACAAAGGACTGTAGGAGCCTTTGTAATAAAACTCACAAAAAATGGGCAAAACTCATTTTTTGTATGAGGAAAACTTTTTTTTTTGAAGATTTATTTTTTATTTACCTGAAAGGCAGAGTTAGAGAGGGGGAGGGAGGGAGGGAGGGAGGGAGAGAGAGAGAGAAAGAGAGAGAGAAAGAGAGAAAGATCTTGAGAGATCTTCCATCTGCTGGTGCACTCCCCAAATGGCTGCAATGGCTGGGGCTGGGTCAGGCCAAAGCCAAGAGCCCAGAACAACTTCTGGGTCTCTTCCATGGGTACAGGGACCCAAGCACTTGGGTCATTTGCTGCTGCTTTCCCAGGCACACTAGCAGGGAGCTGGATTGGAAGTGGAGCAGCTGGGGCTTGAACTGACACCCATATAGGATGCTGTCCCCGGCAGAGGCTTAACCTTTAAATACTCATGAAAGGCATAAAAAATAGACTTGAACTATAGGAAATACATGCCCTGTTCTTGGATCAGAAGAGTCAACGTAAAGGTCCCAGTTCTCTGAAATCTGTAAGTTTAAGGTGATCCCCAAACAAATAGCACAGTCTGCTTTCTTTCTTCCCGGGGGCCAGACAAGTTGGTTCGTGCAGAGAAGGATATGAGGGAGAATAGCTGGGAAAACCCTGACAGAGAAGAGCCATACTCTGGCGGTAGAGGACGGACGGAGGTGAGGGATATGAGGGGAAGGTGAGGTAAGTGAGGGTGGGGCAGGGGAATAAGCCCCACCTGGTATTAAAAGATTGACATCTGCACAGTTAAAACAGTGTGAGACTAGCACTTGGCCTTAAGATTAAGCCGCCTTTTAGGACACCCCCATTCCACATGAGAGTCCCTGGCTTTCATTCCCAGCCCTGATTCCTGATTCCAGCTTCCTGTGCCTGGGAGGCAGACACCTGAATTGGCACCTGAATTGGTTCCTGGCTCCTGGCTTTGGCCTGGCCCAGCTCTGCTATTACAGGCACCTGGGGAGGACCCAGCAACTACAGGCTCTGTCTAGCACTTACATACACTGAGTCCCTGTCTCTCTGACTCTCAGATAAAAAATTAAAAAGAAGAAATTTTAAAAAAGAATAATCTCTTCTAAAACATAAACACACCAAATAGTATGGATTAACTGGTTGTATTGGTATTAAAAAAAAAAAAAACCTGATAGACTAGTGGGACAGATGAGCAAGTACAGAATTAGACTATACATACACACACACATATATATTTATTTTTTTGGCATTTACAATATGATAAATGTGGCAACCTCAAATCAGCTATTTGAATGGGTTTTAAATAAATGGGGCAACTGACAGCCATTTGGAAAAATACAGAATTGACTCTGTACTTCATCCTAAATACAAGATAAATTCCAAATGTGTTAGAACTTTAAATGTAAAAACAGAACCATTTAGTTACTAGAAAACTTACGTGGATTTCTTTGTAAACTAGGAGAAGGGAGATCTTTACCTATGCCTTAAAAACCCAAAAGTGACTAATTCAGCTACATAAAAATAAAAAAGTGATGATTTTGCAAGGTTTTAAAAACAAAAGTGGGCTGGCATAGTGGGTTAAGCTGCGGCGTGCAACGCCAGCATCCCATATGAGTTATGGTTTCGGTACCAGCTGCTCTGCTTCCAATCCAGCTCCCTGCTAATGTGTCTGGGAAAGCAGCAGAAGGTGACCTGAGCACGTGAGCCCTTGTTACCCACATGGGAGATCGAGATGGAGTGGCCATTTGGGGAATGAACCAGCAGATGGAAGCTCTCTTTTTCTGTCTTTCCCTCTCTCTAACTCTGCCTTTCAAATAAGTAAATACATCTTTTTGAAAGGCAGAGTTTCAGAGAGAGAGAGAAAAAAAGAGAGAAAGAGAGGTCTTCATCCACTGGTTCACTCCCCAAGTAGCTGCAACAGCTGGAACTGGGCCAATCCGAAGCCAGGAGCTTCTTCCAGATCTCCCATGCAGGTGCAGGGGCCCAAAGGCTTGGACCATCTTCTACTGCTTTCCAAGGCCATAGCAGAGAGCTGGATTGGAAATGGAGCAGCTGGGACTCAAACCAGCGCCTGTATGGAATGCTGGCATTGCAGGTGGTGACTTTACCCACTACACCACAACACCGGCCCTGTAAATACATCTTTTTTTTTTTTTTTAATTAATTTATTTATTTGAAAGTCAGAGTTACACAGAGAGAGGAGAGACTGAAAGAGGTCTTCCATCCACTGATTCACTCCCTAATTGACTGCAACAGTTAGAGCTGCCCTGATCTGAAGCTAGGTGCCAGGAACTTCTTCCGGGATTCCCACATGCATGCAGGGGCCCAAGGACTTGGGCCATCTTCTACTGCTTTCCCAGGCCATAGCAGAGAGCTGGATCAGAAGTGGAGCAGCTGGGACTAGAGCTGGCGCCCATATGGGATTGTGGCGCCCCAGGTGGCAGCTTTACCTGCTAGGCCACAGCGCCTGCCCCTGTAAATACATCTTAAAACACACACACACACACAAGCAAAGTGAAAAGATATTTAAAAAGCTGAAACATTTTATACCTGAATAACAGGAAGAATTAATTTCTCTATTTTATAAAGAGCTCCTAAAAGTTGAGAAGTGAAAGATTAACTCTCTAGAAAATTGGGTAAAAAATTCTAGAATTTGGAAACTGGCTAAAATAAATATATGTAACTGAATAAATATCATATTATGACATAATTACTTAGACTTCAAAACATATTTGAACTGAAAAATCATAGTGAAGTGTATTTTAAGAACACAAAACTACAAATTATAAATTTTATTGTTACATCATAATATTGGCATTAAAAATTTTCAGCTATCATAGATATAAATTATGTTGATGTAGTTGGAATAAAAACTTCAGTGTAAGATAAAAAATCAAATGAAAAATTAAAACTGTAGGGGCTAATGCTGTGGCATAATGGACTTAGCACCCCATAAAGACACCAGTTCATGTCCCAGCTGCTCTTCTTCCCATCCAGCTCTCTGCTATGGCTTGGGAAAGCAGTAGAAGATGGCCCAAGTGCTTGGGCCACTGTACCTGTGTAGGAGACCCAGAGGAAGCTCCTGGCTTCTAGCTTTGGATCGGCTCAGCTCTGACTGTTGCAGCCATTTGGGGAGTGAACCAGCAGATGGAAGACCTTTCTCTCTGACTCTCCCTCTCTCTGTCTATAACTCCACCTCTCAAATTAAATAAATAAAATATTTTTTAAAAAACTTAAAACTGTGTAAGATTAAGTATTAAGTGGAAACTATTTCATGTTTCATTTCTGAACTATAGAAATAAAAAGTAGAATGATTTCCCAGTTCTTCCCCTGAAAAGACTTAGAAAATAAGCAACAACCCAGTAGCAATAAGCCCCTCTATCACCCAGATTGTTATTTCTAAATAGTATTTTCTCCTGAAAGCTAGCAGGGTTCTTTAAAGGAATTTCTGATTCCAAGTCTATGATGGTAAAATTGGACTAGTAAGGTCATGTCACAAAAGACATATAGTCAGCTTGAAAGACCACTGACCAAAGCCTCAAATTCTAACATTGACAAAAACGACTACAGTGGAATGAAGCATAGAGAAAATGTGGAAACCTCAGTGTTGATGCTGATGAGAAAGGAGAGCAAGCAAACCAAAAATACAAAACAAAACCAAAAATAATTACTGGCCATCCTTTGAAGGTTGCTAAGATGCCATACTCTACCTCTAAAAATTGCTAAGGTGGGGGCTACCTCTGTGGCATAGTAGGTAAAGCCTCTGCCTGCAGTGCTAGCATCCCATATGGGCATCAGTTCAAGTCCCAGCTGCCCCTCTTCCGATCCAGCTCTGTCCTATGGTCTGGGAAAGCAGTAGAAGAGGGCCCAAGTGCTTGAGCTCCTGCGCCCACATGGGGGACCTGGAAGAAACTCCTGGCTCCTGGCTTTGGATTGACCCAGCTCCAGCCACTGTAGCCATTTGGAGAGTGAGCCAGAAGATGGAAGATTTCTCTCTGTCTCTCACTCTGCCTCTGCCTCTCTGCTTTTCAAATAAAATAAATATTTTTTAAAAATTTCTAGGGGAATGAATGAAGTGTACTTGCCCTGCATGGAGTATATATTTCAGAGGATCCTCATAGCCCTGTCAATGTGAAAAATGTCCCTACTGAAGAATTCCAACTACTAAATGTAGAGGGGACAATGGAACTTAAAACACCCTGGTAACATAATTGATTCAGGCAGTGGTCAACACTAACGTGAATGTTATGAGCAGGGTTGATGGGCACTTGAGACCACCTAAGGTCGGGCTGCCACCATCTGGAGTCCACTGGTGAGCAACATGGAAAGTTAGAAAACCAGATTTCCTGGGCTCGCAGTAGGATATACTGTGCACTGTGCAGCACCACCTTGAAATACTCTTGTGAAAGAATTGATCCTGAATCTATTAAGCTGTGAGCTCTAACTTTCTAGTTTATAGAAAGTGAGACCAGATGGAGCCAAGGGGAGGGTAGGCAGAAATGCAAATTAAATGATATCACAAGGAAGCAGAGAAATCCTGAATGCAGTGGGACCTACAGACAATTGACCAAATTGCCATATGCCCTTGCCTTGGCTGTGACTCACTTTTGATTGTTGTGAACACCCTGAGTAACAAAGAGCATCCTTTTTACTTGTCTTACATCCCTGGTCTCTTCAAAGTACTCAGCACATGGTGGATGCTACATGATGGTTGCTGACCGAATAAAGAAGGAATACAAATATGAATAAGTGAGAGTTTTATTATCTTTCCATTATAGGACCTAGACAGAGATACTTGAACCCCAGCTTCAGACAGAGCAACTATTTCTGTGTTAGTTCTTCATTTTTCAAAATTCTTCAGAAGTTCGTAAAAGGTATCCTAGTAACTTGGCAACTAGTCAAATAACTAATTGCACCTTATTAGTTGTACTGTATCAAGCTTTTTTTTTTTTTTTTTTTTGACAGAGTGGATAGTGAGAGAGACAGAGAGAAAGGTCTTCCTTTGCCGTTGGTTCACTCTCCAGTGGCCGCCGCGGCTGGCGCGCTGCAGCTGGCGCACCACACTGATCCGAAGGCAGGAGCCAGGTGCTTCTCCTGGTCTCCCATGGGGTGCAGGGCTCAAGCACTTGGGCCATCCTCCACTGCACTCCCTGACCACAGCAGAGAGCTGGCCTGGAAGAGGGGCAACCAGGACAGAATCCGGAGCACCGACTGGGACTAGAACCCGGGGTGCCGGCGCCGCTAGGTGGAGGATTAGCCTGTTGAGCCGCGGCGCCGGCCATGTATCAAGCACTCTAATGATGAATCTTCAGAAGGTGACATTCCTGGGGCTGGCACTGTTACACAGCAGGTTAAGCTGCCCTGTGACACCAGAATCCCATTTTGGCAGCTAGAGTTCAAGTCCTGATTGTTCTACTTCTGATCCAGCTCTCTGCTAATGTACCTGGGACATTGAGGCCACTTGGGGAGTGGAGTAAGCCAACAGATGGAAGCTTTCTCTTTCTGTCTCTCTCTATTGTTGCTCTATCTTTTTCTTTCTCTGTGGCTCTGCCTTTCTGTGAAATAAAATGTTTTTAAAAAGGTGACATTTCTGCCCTCTCAGAACTTCTGTCCTTTGATAACAGTGGTAAATAAATAATAAATACAGATATTACACAAAATTATTTCTCACATCCTCTCAAACACATGCACACACACACATGTAATATTGTTTATATTTTTGTGTCTTCTTTATGTGAAAATATTTCGACCTTTCTGACTGGGGAGAAACTGCCCATTTTGGGCCTAGCCAGTTCTGATGGGGAGCAAAGGGCTCAGCCATGATCATGCCTCTGATAAGCAACCTCAACAACCCAGAGCGGGCCTCCTCTGTCTGACCCATACTATATGGGTTCACATGCCCAGGGACCACCCTTCTAGCTTAGAGTGCATTCTGATTATTCAGATTAATCCCAAACCCATCACCATGCCCTGCCTTGCCTTTCCTGAGGGGTTCCTGAAACAAGATGAGCCTCAGTTTCCCCCTCGCTCCTGCTTACCACAAGACCTCAGCCTGTGGCCATGGGAGTGTGGCTGCCCCTCCATCTCTAGGACATGGGAGTAGAATCAACTTTGTTTTTCTGGGCCTCCTCCGTGGCCTCACCTGCCTGACCATTACATAAAAGAACGCAGAAACAACCGTACACGTTTTTGATTATTTCACTTAGGCCTTCACTTTATACTATCCTACACCTGGGAATAATTCCTCCCTCAAAACAAAAGTTTGCCTTTCAGAATCTACGTTTCCTTCAAGGCTGCTTTTCTTGTGGAGTTTTCCGAAACCTTTTTCAGTCAAAATAATTAGTCTTTTCACTGAACTCCCCAGTCTGTTTTAAAAATAGAGCTTATTTTATTCTTCCTCGCTTATTACCTTTAAGTCTGCCTCTCTCACTACACTATAAACTCAAAGGGGTCAAAACAAAAGTTCCATCCATCTTTACGCTGCTACAGATTTGTTGTTATTGACTTGATATGGAATGGAGTTGTTTAATTGCTGTATAGACTTACTTTTCTATAAAAATCAAATAATGTTATAAGCATAGTATCAGTTGTTCTAATCGAGAGATAAAGAATAGAAGATACTGTGCCTTTGACCATGAACAGCCAGTTGATACAGCGTAGCCTTCTGGGAGCACCCACAGGATCGCTTGCCTTCCATCTTGGTTTGCCCTTGCCTGCTGTATGAAGCCCTGGGCTCTTGAAGATTTCCGTAAAGTGATCTCAGAACAGTCTTCTAGCCCATCTTCTACAAATGTTTGAGACTCCTATCAAAATAACAGTGTTGCTTCCTGAAAGTGCCTGCATGCCTTTCTTATGTCCCCTCCCTGTCTTCCTTTGTCAAAATGTGATCAGTCTTCCAAGACTCATTTCTAAAGTCCTTTCCGTCACGTCATGTCTGCTCTCCCAAATGCAGACATGTCAGAAAATTTGGATGTCATGAATGGTTCTGAGATACAAGCAAGGGGGGACTGGGAAGAGGGTAAGAGAGAAAACAAGATTTCTCCTCAGAATCTTTGATATAGGGTAGGGAATCCCCATAATTGGAAGTGTTTAAGAAGAAACTGAATGATTACTTGCCAGGGATGTTATAAAGAAATTTCCTTTCTCTTGGTAAGTATTATACTGGAAGGTTTCTTTTTTTAATAAGTTTTTATTCTTAAAAATATTTATTTATTTGAAAGAGTTATGGAGAGAGGGGGAGACACAGTGAGAGATCTTGGATCCAACTGGTTCACTCCCCAGATGGCCACAGCAGCCAGTGCTGGGCTGGGCAGGAGCCAGGAGCTTCTTCCAGGTTTCCCACAGGGGTGGCAGGGTGCTCAAACACTTGAACCATCTTCTGCTGCATCTCCCAGGCCATTAGCAGGGAGCTGGATCAGAAGTGGAGCAGCCAAGACACAAACTGATGCCCATATGAGATGCTGGTGTTACAAGCAGTGGTTATACACGCAATACCACAATGCCAGCCCCCTTTTTAAATAATTTTTTAATATTTATTGACTTTTTGAATATAACATTAAAGGACAGGTAACAAAACTAACAAAAGATAAATGGGATTACATCAAACTAAAAAACATCTGTCACACTTGCATAGTGACAGAAAGAGAGGGAGAGAGACAGAGAGGTCTTCCATTCATCGGTTTACTCCACAAATGGCCAGGGTTGGGCTAAGCCAAAGCCAGGAGCCTGAAACACCATCCGGGTCTTCCACATAGGTGGCAGGGACCCAAGGACCTGGGCCATCGTCCGCTGCTTTCCCAGGCACAGTAGCAGGGAGCTGGATTGGAAGTAGAACAGCTGGGACTTGAACAGGTTCTGTAGTATGGGATGCCAGTGTCAGAGCAGCAGCTTAACCCTCTTGGCCACATGCCAGCCTCTAAACTGGATTTCTCAGATTGTTTCAAACTGTAGAGTACTTTTCTGTTTTGTTAAGTTGTTTATATTTTTTAACTGAAAAATAAAAATTTTATGAATTAAGGTTTATGATATTGACTTAATGCATTTATTGTAGAATGGCTAAACCAAGGTAATATATATGTATTATCTCATATGCTTGTTTTTTGTAACAAGAACACTTAAAATCTGCTTTTAGCAACTTCCAAATGCATAATAGACTGTTATTAATTGTGATCACAGAAGATCTCTTGAACCTATTCTTGCTAACTGGAATTTTATATTCCTTGACCAACAGCCCCAGGCCCACAGCCCCCAGACTCTGATAACCACTGGTCTCCCCTCTGCTTCTAGGAGTTCAACCTTTTTAGATTCCACACATAAGATAGGGCCACATGGTATCTGTCTCTCTGTGCCTGGCTCATTTCACATAATAAAACGTCTGCCAGGTTTATCCACATTGCCAAACACACCAGGATTTCCTCCTTTGTGAAGGCCTGATAGTGTTGTATTGTGTGTATATACCACATTTTCTCTCTGCTTTCATCCACTCATGGATACTTAGGTTGATTCCAAATCTTGGTTATTGAGGATAATGCTGCAGTGACCATGGGAGGGCAGATATATCCTTGACAGGCTGACTTCAGATTCTTTGGATGAATATCCTGTGGTAGAATTGCTGCATCACGTGGTAGATCTATTTTTAACTCTCTGGGGAGCCCCCATACTGTTTTCCACAGTGTCTTCTAATTTACATTCCTACCACCAGTGTGCAAGCATTCCCTTTCCTCTACATTCTCGCTGGCACCTTTTATCTTTTTTTTTTTTTTTTAAGGTTTATTTATTTATTTGAAAGGCAGAGTTAGAGAGAGATAGAGAAGTTTTCTATCCACTGGTTCACTTCCCAAATGGCCACAATGGCCAGAGCTGGTCCAATCCAAAGGTAGGAGCCAGGAGCTTCTTCCAGGTCTCCCACACAGGTCCATGGGCCCAAGCACTTGAGCCATCTCCTACTGCTTTCCCAGACCACAGCAGAGAACTGAATCAGAAGTGGAGCAGCTGGACCCAAATGGGATGCTGGCCCTGCAGGCAGTGTGGCTTTACACACTATGCCCACATGGTTTTGATTCGCATTTCCCTGATGATTAGTGATAATGAGAATTTTTCATGTACCTTTCAGCCATTTGTACATCTTCTTTTGATAAATGTCTGTTCAATTCTGTTGCCCATTTTTTAACCAGGTTGTTTTCTTACCATTGACTTTCTTATATATCTGGATATTCACCCTCTGTCAGATGTTTGGTTTGCAAATATTATTTCCCAGTCCATAGGTTGTCTCTTATGCTGTTAATTCCTCCTCTGCTGTGCAGATATTTTTAGTCTGATGTAATCCCATGTGTCTGTTGCTTTCTTGGCCAGACCAGTATCCTGGAACTCTTCCCCTGTGTTTTTCTCTGGTAGTTTTACAGTTTCTATACATGGTTTTTTATACATTTATTTATTTGAAAGGCAAATAACAGAGTGAGAAGGAAGGAAGGAGAGAAGGAGGGAGGGAGGGAGAGAGAAAGAGAGAGAGAGAGAGAGAGAGAATCTTCCATCTGCTGGTTCACTCCCCAAATGGCCACAGTAGCCAGGGCTGAGCCAGACAGAAGCCAGGAACTCCATCCTGCTCTCCCATGTGGGTGACAGGAGTACTTGTGCCTTCCCAGGCACATTAGCAGGGATCTGTATCAGAAGTAAACTGACAGGACTTGAACTGGCACTCAGATATGGGATTCCTGAATCCAAGGTGGTGACTTAGCCACTGTACCACAAGGCCCCTCTCTCTTTCCCCCAGTCTTACATTTAAGTCTCTTAAATGCTCCATGCTCCTGGCATCTTCAGACTGGCCCACTCACTGCTGTTGTGGCCATTTGAGGAGTGATCCAGCAGATGGAAGATGTCTCTGTCTGTCTGTCTCTCTCTCTCTCTCTCATTGACTTTAAAATAAATACATAATTTTTTTTGTTAAAAAGAGAAAGCAACATATTGGCCCCTATGGCTATGGGTGTGGGGAGGGTGGGAAAATCTTTCTCTTTGCTTGAACTCAGCTTCCCTGAAGAAGTCCAGGGAGTGGCAGCTCACTTCCTTTTACCAGCAGGGGGAAGTTACAGGCTTTCCATGCTCACCCTCTGCAAGTGGCTGTATCTTTTTTTTTTTTTTTTTTTTTTTTTTTTAAGATTTATTTATGTGAAAGAGTTACACAGAGAGAAAGGGAGAGGCAGAGAGGGAGATGTCTTCCATCTGCTGGTTTACTCTCCAGTAGGCCTCAACGGCCGGAGCTGTGCTGATCTGGCACCAGGAGCCTCTTCCGGGTCTCCCACGTGGGTGCAGGGGCCCAAGCACTCAGGCCATCTTCTACTGCTTTCCCAGGCCACAGCAGAGAGCTGGATCGAAAGTGGAGCAGCTGGGGCTCAAACTGGCACCCATATGGGATGCCGGCACTGCAGGCAGTGGCTTTACCCACTACACCACAGCGGTGGTTGTATCTTAAGGCTGAATTCTTGTGTTGTCTTGATCATCCACATCTTGGGGTCCATGTAACCGTACTGGTAACCACTGAAGAACTGGCAGTAATACTTGATGACTTATAATGTCATTTCACAACCTTGTTGACATTAGTGCCAAATATCTGAACAATTAACAGAATTCATGGAAGAAAATAATTAATCTTCTATATGGCTTACCTTACAGACCTCAGTGTACACAGTGGTAATAAGTCCCAGACCCCCACACCCTTGAATTAGAAGGTATGCCTCCAAGAACTGTAAAACACACAGGGAGCCTTGGGTCCCTGAGGGGCAAGATTGGGTTTGTGGCTCATTCCATGTCAGATACATGGGAAATGTTTTCTGGCCCAAGGCTTTGGCTCTACTGCTGAAACTCACAATGCTGTAGAGGAGCCGTATGCGTGTACTTACGGAAATGGAATAGATAGGTTTACTTTAG
The DNA here is from genome assembly GCF_964237555.1 of Oryctolagus cuniculus. Lineage (NCBI taxonomy): Eukaryota > Metazoa > Chordata > Mammalia > Lagomorpha > Leporidae > Oryctolagus > Oryctolagus cuniculus. The sequence goes on along the minus strand of NC_091440.1, from coordinate 99,749,271 downwards.
TGCAAAAGAATTTGAAATCCAGGCATAGACGGTGTCTTCAAGAAGTTTGTGGAAACACGTATTATGAAAACTGTGCATTGATTTCAAAAGAGTTTTAAACCAAAATATACTTTTTAAGTTCATTTTTCCATGAATTTTTGAAGTACCCTCATAGTAGAGAAGGTACCATTTTTGTCTTATTTGATAGAACAAAATAGACACCCAGCATCACTGCTGTGCTCCTTTTGTTCTGAACCCTACTGCGTTAGCAATTGCATGGTTGGTTACATTAATGTATGATAATGAGTGAGTATTTGAAATGATGAGGCTTGTCTCTTGCCTCTTTCTCTATGAAATTCTAATTTGTAGTGAGTGTCTCAGAACACTCAGATTTGAATTATTCTGTTTATGCACGAAGCCATTTATTAAATAAAGATGATGTTAGTAATTTTTAAATCAGTGGTTTCAGTCAGTTTTCCTTTCTGGTTTGTAGACCAAAAAGGTTCAGTTGCTTTGACTAAATACACTCAGCAACTCTCCAATTTTAAGTCAGCTGCCAATGGAGTAGTCCAGATATGTTATTTAAGGAATAGTTTCTTTAATTATGTTATCACTGAAAAGCATTAGAGTAAATATATTTAAACTGTTGCTTAAGAATATAAATAGCCTTTCAATTATCCACATTTCTCAGTGTCTCTAGGTCAGGCTGATGTTGGTAATATTTTAGGGCTCTGAATTGTACAGCTAAGTAAAAATCAAATTTGAATTTGATTTACACTGAAATACAGCTCTGTCAGAGACATTGAAGGGATTTTTCCCTTATGCAAGAAAGTCTTCAAAAAATAACCTTCTAACAATTAGATAAGAAGCAAGAAAGCATATTCTTTTTTACAAACTAAAGCCTTTTTTTAATACCAAAAAGTAACATGTGTGTTTTCCATTTCAGTGTAAAACCTGTCCTGAGCCGAAACAGATAACCAGTTCGTCTGCCATCCATGACAACCCCAATCTCATCAAACCAATTCCAGTGAAAGCCAGTGAAACCCAGCAGCCGTGCATCCTTCGGCCCAGCCAGGTAGTGGGCCCTTGGTGTGCAGCGGCTCCCCGGGGAACAGCTAGGGAGGACCTGGTGCTGTCAGGGCACGCTGTCAAGTCCCTCCAAGGAAGAGAGGTCTCGGATTCCCCACTCCTCCTGGGAAAGGGCTCAGATGGTTACTTCTGGTATTTACCACTTTCTGTCCCCATCCTTTGTGGATCTGAACAGACAACTAATAGCATTGTCAGAGGTGACAGGAATATTACCCTTGGGTTCCTGTTCTGGGGCCAGTGGTTTCCCAAGGTCACCAAGGGACCAGCAGCGGAGGCAGCAGAGTCGAGCATCACATGTCTGAGCACCTCCCTCGGGCCAGGCATCATGCCAGGCTCTGTGTGGCCTGAAGGTGTCCCCTGTTCTCAGAGCTCCGAGTCTAAAGGAGTGGCTTCACACTCCCCTTGGGACCTGGTGACTGGCCATTGCTTTTGCAATCTAAAATGGAAATGCAATCACAGGTCTTATACCCTGTGTGTAGTCTTCAGTATGGCACAGCTGTAACAAATCTTGATAATCTGCAGGCTCCTGTTGACTGCATTTCATCTGTGTGTGTCATGTGACCGTGGTTATTCCTATCAAAGGGTTTTTGAAGGAATCAATTTAAATCAGTTTTGAAAATGAACATGGAACCAACAGACATAAAGACTGGTTCGTGAGAGTCCGGTATTGAACTTTTTTAAAAAGAAGGCGTTTTCACTTTCTTTTAACTTTCCCTTTGTTATTGGTTTTCTATGGAAATGTTCTTTGTATTTTAATAGAGAAACCAGAATATGTTGACTTTGACAGGAAGCTCATGTTGTTCTTCATGTGACAGTGCAGAAAGCACCAAGAAGAAGGGCCTGACACAGAGTAGGAAAGGAGTAGCTTGGTAATTGGCCAGGCCAAGGTATATTGTATTTATCTGATGAATTTTTTTAAGATTTATTTATTTATTTGAGAGGCAGAGGCAGAGAGAGAGAAAGAGAGGTCTTCCATCTGCTGGTTCCTCCTCAAATGGCTAAAGCTGTTGGAATTGGGCTGAACCGAAACCAGGAGCCAGGAGCTTCCTCCAGGTCTCCCACGCAGGTGCAGGGGCCCAAGGACTTGGGCCATCCTCTACTGCTTTCCCAGGCCATAACAGGGAACTGGATTGGAAGTGGAGCAGCCAGGTCTTGAACTGGAGCCCACATGGGATGCCAGCACAGCAGGTAGCAGCTATGCCACAGTGCCAGCCCCTTGATAATGTTTTAAAAGCTACAGGTATATACTTGGAACAAACAAGTTAGAGATTCTAAGAAAAACTACCAGGAATGCTGAAACCTTCACATCCCTGTATATTCTCAGTATCTTCTTGTGGTCTGCAGGGTTAGATAAACTTTCCTTTGGAGGGGTTATTCCCCGGGTAGTGTGTCTAATTTCCTTCCACAGTGGTCCCAGCTGCAAGCCCGGGCCTCCAAGGAGCAGGTGCTGTCTGACCCATAGCATACACTAAGGTGTCAGCAGGGGCTTGGCTTGGGCTGTGGGGAAAAGGCTGTGCAGATTTTTCACTTGACGAAGGAAGCTTCAAATTTTGGTCATTCAACAAGGAAGTGTTTTGATGCTGCCCGAGCTATCCTTTATAAGTAGAGAAATCACCAGGCAGGCACACTAGGGCTCCACCCCGCCCCTCAGGAGTTTCTGTGGACCCATTTTCAGATTTCTTTATTTTTTCCAGACCTTAGACCCTGAACCCCAACACTTATCCTTGACAGCTCTGTTTGGGAAGCAGGACAGAGCCACAAGTTCAGAAGCCGTGGAGCCCCCACAGGCCCTCCAGGCCCAGCAGCAGCACGAGAAGCTCCCAGTAAGGCAAGGGGTCGTGCGCTCCCTGTCCTATGAGGAACCCAAAAGGCAGTCGCCGCCGGTGGAGAAGCAGCTCTGTCCAGCTATTCAGAAACTCATGGTCCGGGGCGCAGACCTCCACCCATGGTCAGAGCTGCCTGAGAGCCGGCCCCGTGAAGAGGGAAGCCCCCGTCCGGCCATCCCACCTGGGTCACCCTGTACCGCCAGGGCTGCTCATGCTCCACAGAGCGCTTGCAGAGCTCAGACCCTGCTGGAGAAGCTTCACAGCACGCCAGGGCCAGCGGACAAGCATGACCGTGGCACAGCAGCCCCTGCCGGGCCGGTTGCCCCCGGCTGCAGCACAGCTCTCGCCGCTGCCACCCCAGCCAAGGGCGTGGCGCAGCCGCAACTGCTATCTTTCAATGGCACCCTCCCGCCGCACACGCTAGGACCTCAGGCTCATGGGAAAGAGCGGGCCACGTTCCCTAGACAGACGGGCCCTCCCTCCAGCACCCCAGCAAGCAGTCCCCGGGTGGCAGCCCCTCCGGAGCTACTGAGGAAGCTGCAGGTGGTACCGCAGGAGCAGCAGCTGCCTGTGCCCACCCGGCCAGCCCTGGCAGCTAAGTTTCCTGCAGCAGCTCAGGGCTCTCGGACTGGGAAGCCCTTGGAGTCCTGGATCAACAAGACGACATCCGGCACAGGAAAGCAGGCTCGTTTCCTTCAGGTAACTATCGACCAAGGACCAGAAAAATAAAACAAGGGATCACTGTCATGCGGCGAAATGTATTTGTTTATTAGGCAGAAAGACAGAGCTCTCCCTCCAATGGCTCACTCCCCAAAATGCATCCGATAGCTGGGACTGGGCCAGGCCAAGGCCAGGAGCTGAATGGCAGGGACCCAAGTACTTGAGCCATCAGCTGCTGCTTCCCAGGGTGTGCGTCAGCAGGAAGCTGGAGTCAGGGGCAGGAGCCCGGACTTGAACTCAGGTACTCCCACGTGGGACACCCACATCTTAACCTCTAGGCCAACCGCTTGTCCCTGCAGTGAAATTTAGACTCCCCTCCTGTGCTGTAGGGACTGCACGTCACGCACATTTCTGTTCAGCGCAGGAGCTGAGAACCCCGTGCGTGCATCTCATTGCGTCCTTAACTTTCTGCTGGGCGGACGGTTGCTGCTCCCGCCCCCTGCCATTAGCCGTAGTTTACTTGAAGAGTTCTCACTTCATACTGTCACCGGGTGTGAGGACCAGTGTAGACATGGAAAACACTCCCACCTGTGATGGTGGAGCGTCCATGTAGTCTGCTTTGAAGTCATCCTTCGATACCAAACAACTCCCACCTTGTTTTATCAGTCCATAGTAAACGATCTTTTACTCATTGACTTAGTAAATATTTTGAGCACTTTCTGCATGTCAGGCCTTGTGCTATATAATGGTGAAGAAAAATCCCTCCCTCTCCGGAGCCTGTAATCCTGGAGATTCTTGAAGGAAACAGGAAACATATTAATGCTTAAAGGTCCAGCCTGTTTTTATTTATCCCTAGGTCATCAGTACAGAATAGTTAAGATCGGGAGAGGGATACGTGTGCCACCCACCCGCAACTCCCAGTGCCAGAGGGGAATGTTGTCCATTTCAGAAAGATCCCATTCTTCAGGGCAGGTGGCTCCGTGTGCCGGTCAGTAACTTGGAACAGTGCGCAGACCACAGCCTGGGGGCAGCACCTGCAGGTCTGGCTCAGAGCCCTGTGCATTTGCTGACCAGGCATTGGGTTTCAAAACTGGGAAGTGCGCTCTACTTGTTTTATAGGCCATGTAGCTTCTGACGGTGCCTCGAAAATCTTGCCTTTAGGGAAGTAAAGACCTTAGGCGTGCACCCTAAGTGCATGTGTATGTGAGATGTCGAGACAGAGCCTTCTCGCTATTTATCGAAAGTCCTAACTCTGAGTACCCTCATTTCAGTGGAACATTGTCCCCTTTGTAAGACTTTTTTGCTTTTTTTCCCCCCTCTCTGTGGTAATTTAGAATCAGAAAACTGGGGTTAATAGTTTGACTTAAATTTCTGCATGTATAATTCTCTTCCAGTACTCACAAATGTCAGGAGCCAAGTAAGGAAAGTGTACATTTTGTCAGCCCACACTGTGCTCTTCTTACGGCTGCCACTTCTCCCCTGGGGCAGCCACTCTCAGCACCTCTCCCTGGAGCAGCAGCGAGGGCCAAGGCACAAGCAACTCACCCGCCTGGCTCCTGTAGGCTTCCTTCTGCGCGGGGTGCCACAGGGCCTGCATCATGCTGGCCTCCGTGCCCTTCTCACAGGTTCTTTGGGGTATTAGGAGGCTGATCGATGACTTTCCTTTTTCTTCCCTGAGTTTGCACCAGTGAGCGCTGTAGGAGTCACTCAGCTGGGGATCAAAATGTCACTTGCGTAACAGAAAGTTATTGGAGAACTTGGTTTTAGGTCTGTTAGCCAAGTGAGTTAGACGCAGACAGGTGAGTCGCTGGCACTGCCGAGTAATGCCAAGCCTGTCCCCACACCTCAGCCTGGAACAGCAGAAAGAAGGGGTGAGGGCAGCAGAGGAGCAAGGGGCTTATCCCACAACCCCCGCTCCCCAAGGTAGGGCTGAGGGGCCTGCCCCTAACACGTAAGAGCCACATGCTCGGACACTGTGGGCCTTAGGCCAGCGCAGTGGCCAGCTGGCCCCGGGCAGGCCAGTGGGCCTGAGTGTACGCTGCCCAGCAGTGATGGCGAGCCTGCAGCACAAAGCACCACACACAGGCCTCGTTCCATGCACAGCGGGCACAGCAGATCACCCCGAGCTGCCTAGGGCCCCTGGGAGGAAACCCTGGAGAAGGGACCAGGAGCCCGTTACACAACAGCTGGGAACAGTGTGCACAGAACATGTCCTGCCCCTCTGTCTCCCGGTGCCTTGCGCTGCACCGAGTTGTTCCTTACCGCGCCTTCTATATGTGTGTGTGTGTGTGTGTGTGTGTGTGTGTTTGCCGTAAGCAGGTCGCCTCACCTCCGCACATCCCCGCCACGGCCGCTCCTGCTCTGCTCCTGGCCCCCACGGTGTTCGCACACTGCGCCTCTGCCCCGCCCAGGGAGAGGGACGGTGGGCTCTGGCCTCTGGGAGGCCACGGACCGCCTGCCACCTCCAGCAGCCTCCTGGTGCCCCTGCAGAGCCCGGAGCCCCTGGTGGGCTCCAGCAGCCCGCTCACCAAGCTACAGCTTCAGGAGGCCCTGCTGTACCTCATTCAGGTAAGGGCACATCCCTCCCGGGCCCCTCCACGAGCTGGGCCCTGCGGGTCGGGACTGCGAGCTGGAGACCCGGGCAGTGCTTCCCTGGGCCTCCCCGCAGCAGCTCACCCTTGCCCCACGGGCTTCCCAGCTGGGATGCAGCTGGGGCTTTGCGTGCCTCAGCTCTGCAAGAGCTTTTAGCATTGGGGGGGGGGGGTTCTGGCTACCAGTCTGTCACCTGTCAGAAGAGGAGGTGTCCCGATGGTTAAGGAGGCGCCGCGGGGGCCCCTGGGAAGCACAGCCGACAGCCGCGTCCCAGCAGACTGTTAGTAGGAAACAGGTAAGGAAGCAGGTGATGCTGTGACTGCCAAAAGCAGGCTTTGCGAATTTTGAAACCTGTTAATTAGGTAGGATGGGATGGCGCGCCTCTGTGTCAGCCACTTGTCTCTAACATAATCATAACAAAAACAGCTCCACTTATGGAGTCTCTGTGCTGGGCACTACTCGCATAACTCCTTCAACCCATTTCCCCGTGTCACAGATAAGGACACCGAGGCCACCACGGCTGGAGCTGAGCCCATCCGATCTGAAGCCAGGAGCCAGGAGCTTCTTCCTGGTCTCCCACGTGGGTGCAGGGGCCCAAGCACTCAGGCCATCTTCTACTGCTTTCCCAGGCCATAGCAGAGCTGGATCGGTAGTGGAGCAGCCAGGACTAGAACTGGTGTCCATATGGGATGCTGGCACTGCAGTCAGGATTAACCTACTGCGCCATGATACCGGCCCCACCTACTGGTTCTTAAGAAGAAGTGCCGAGGTCAGCACTGTGGTGCAGCGGGTTAATGCCCTGGCCTGAAGCGCCAGCATCCCATATGGCTGGTTCGAGACTTAGCCACTCCACTTTTGATCCAGCTCCAAGCTGTGGCTTGGAAAAGCAGTAGAAGATGGCCCAGGTTATTGGGCTCCTGCACCCGCTTGGGAGACCCGGAAGAAGCTGTGGGCTCCTGGCTTTGGATCGGCGCAGCTCCGGCCATTGCGGCCAATTGGGGAGTGAACCAGCGGATAGAAGACCTCTCTCTCTCTCTCTGCCTCTCCTCTGTGTAACTCTGACTTTCAAAGAAATCTTTAAAAAAAAAAGGCGGGGGGGGGGGCTGGCGCCAAGGCTCACTAGGTTAATCCTCTGCCTGCGGCGCTGGCATCCCATATGGGCACCCGGTTCTAGTTCCAGTTGCTCCTCTTCCAGTCTAGCTCTCTGCTGTGGCCTGGGAAGGCAGTGGAGGATGGCCCAAGTGCTTGGGCCCTGCACCCGCATAGGAGACTGGGAAGAAGCGCCTGGCTCCTGGCTTTGGATCAGCGCAGCGCCGACCATAGTGGCCATTTGGGGAGTGAACCAATGGAAGGAAGATCTTTCTGTCTGTCTCTCTCTCTCTCACTAACTCCAAATAAATAAATAAGTCTATTAAAAAAAAAAAAAGTGCTGTGTGTGTGGAGCGGGGCAGGGGGTGCTCACGATGTGCTCAATCCACAGCATCCTACAATATATTCATGTTGACATGACGATTGAGAAGTGATCACGAACTCTATTAGCAAAGTCAGGGTTTTTATTTAATTTTTAAATTTTTTAAAAGATTTATTTTATTTTGAAAGAGTTCCAGAGAGAGCTAGAGTCAGAGAGAAGTCTTGCATCCGCTGGTTCACTCCCCAAATTGCTACAATGGCTGGTGCTGAGCTAATCCAAAGCCAGGAGCAAGGGGCTTCCTCCAGGTCTCCCAAGAGGATGCAGGGGCCCTAGCAGTTGGGCCATCCTCTGCTACTTTCCCTTAGTAGGGAGCTGGATTGGAAGTGGAGCAGCCAGGACTCGAACCAGCTCCCATATGGGATGTTGGCACTACAGCACTGCGCCCCCCACATAGCCCATGAAGTCAGTTTTTAGAAGGAGCCTATTTTAGAGAGAATGGAAAGATGGGGCCTAGAAACAGCCTGTGAATGTGAAAGCACAGTGGCCATCTGATAGAAACGGGCCACAGCAAACAGCTGGGCCTTGCCAGCTCACAGGATAAAAATACTTCCACTTTTTAAAAGCTCTGTAAGTTCATGAGAATTTAGAAAGGACATATCTAAACTTTACCGTGGGCAACAAAAGAGAGAGAGAAAAAAAAAACCAACTTAGACCTGAATTTTAAAGATGCATCATTTTTTTCTGGTTCATTCCATTCCGATCATGTTGCGAGACTCTGGAGCCTAGAGCAGCCCCTGTGCGTTGCTGGTTAGGAATCCTCTTCTGCTGGTTCCACTCCCAGCATGCGTTGTGCTTCTGCCTGTGTTCTAGGCATCCGTCTCAGAGCCAGTTCCTCTGTAGTCCACGTGCAGTGTCGGTCACGTGTCATGGTGGGGGCTTTGTAGGAGGAACAGGGATGGCATGGCTGTCTTTGTTGCTGGCAGTGGTGCTAGGTCTGTGAGGGGTGCCAAGGGGGAATGTGGGGCAAGTGTGGCGAATTGCCTTAAAACATTCGAGGGGGAGGGAGAAGACTGGAATGAGAATGTAGGAGACCCGTGAGAGACTGGGGAGAGCCACGGTTCTCGCTTGCAGCTTAGTCAGGCAGAAGAGCTTCAGGGAAGAACGACCCTGGGTCGGATGAGGCAGACTGCAAGAGAAGTCCCAGTTAATGCCAGGAAGAAAGGACACACACTGTGGGCAACGTGGGTGCCTCTGAGCCCAGCTCCGCCAGCCACCGACCCAGGTGGCTTCCTCCCACTCCGCCCAGCTGCCAGGTGTCTTCATGCAGCAGACCCGGCTGTCCACAAGGAACCTGCGCCCCCGCAGGCCACAGGGCTGGGGCCCCCTCCGTGCCGTGTGTGGCAAGCACTTAGCTCACCCCCACTGGCAGGTGGAGACCCCCAGCTCTGCCTGGCCTCACCGCCAGGCCGGCTGGACACCCTCAACCTGTAGCTGAACGCTGGGTCAGCCCCAGGTCGGCGCAGGAAGCCCTTGGCGCCTGCGGGCCAATCGCATTCCCTTGGGTCTCTGATTTTGTTTTCCAGAACGACGACAACTTCTTAAATATAATCTACGAAGCCTATCTCTTCAGCATGACGCAGGCGGCCGTGAAAAAGGCCGTGTGAAGACTGCGCCCCGGGCCCTTCCGGAACGCAGCGCAGCGCGCTTCCCGTGGAGTGTTGCCCGAAGCGCCTCTGCCTTTTTTTAGACAAGTATGTGTAATAGGAAATAAATTGTTTTCTACAACCAAGTGTGTTTTTGTTTCTTAAAATCACAGCCTTCAGTACACCTGGTCCCCAGAATGGAGTGGGTAGAAGGAGCGCTTTGCCAGGACACACCGTAGATGCTGAGCTCCGACTGCTTTCTCTCAGGTGTCCTCTGAGGAGGACTGTGCTCAGCGCTCGGCTTGTGTTTGTTAATAGCCCTGATTGCTCGGAGAGCGCTTTCCTGTGGCTGAGCTCTTAGTGCCACGGTGCGTGCTGACCGCCAGGTGGCAGCCTCGCCCCACAAGTGAACCTTCAAAGACGTTCATGAGCCTATGGAAGTAATGATGGTTTTCTTCTACCGGATCAAGTAAACCTTTCATTTGTAAAAATCTCCTTGGCATGTTTTCCCCAGGCCTTTGAAAGGAAACGGTTGCTGAGGGTATTTATAGCCGGTTTCTAGATCTAGAGGAAGGTTGTTCCCGGGTTTCCAGCACCACTCCCTCCACCCCAGCTCCTGCTGTTTCTTTTGGACCCGAGCAGCAGGACCTGCCCGCCTCTGCTTGCCAGTGAGCCGGCCGCACGCGCCGCCGAGGGAGAGGCCCGGGGCCCCGAGCCTTGGCTCAGCGTCTGCCAGGAGGTAGTGGATACGCGGCCAGGCCCAGGGAGAGGGATTCCTCCAGTGCACGGCGAGGAGCTTCCTTTTGGGGGAAGCCAGAAGAGCCCTTGCCCGGCTCTTCAGGCCCCAGAGAAGGCACGTGCGGGGATTCCGCCCTGATGAGTATTAGTAACAATAGAGCTTCAGTAGACTGCTTTGTATCCTTAGGCCTGCTCTGTAGACAGGCCGTAGAGGGGGCATGGGAAGAAACCAGGTTTCCTTGCAGTTTCTGAGCCCTGGGCTTCAGATGGTTACAGAACACGGCCCCCTGCTCTCCTGCAGGAAGGCCTTTTCTTATGGGGGGGGGGGGGGAAGCACACTTCCCCTTAACCCTTGTGCATGACCTGAGGACACGGCTGTTTTGTTTCTTTGCTCTCTCCTACAGCAGCTAACCTAGGAAACTCAGGTGAAGCTCCACGAAATAGTTGGGATTAATGGTTGCACTAATGAGAATCTTCAACAAGTTCGTGGGAAATGCACATTGTGAGAAAAGGGGAAAAAAAAAAAACTATGGATTTCAAAATTTTTTGTACCAAAATAAACTTTCCTCTTAGTTCTGTTTGTTTATTTATTTATTTATTTGAAAGGCGGTTACAGAGAGGCAGAGAGAGGGAGAGAGGTCTTCCATTCACTGGCTCATTCCCCAAATGGCTGCAACGGCCAGAGCTGGGCCAATCCGGAGCCAGGAGTTTCTCCCAGATTCCCATGCAGGTACAGGGGCCCAAGCACTTGGCCATCTTCTACTGCTTTCCCAGGCCATAGCAGAGAGCTGGGTCGGAAGTGGAGCAGGTAAGTGTTGAACCAGCTCCCGTATGGGATGCTGGTACTACAGGCGGCAGCTTTACCCGCTAAGCCATAGTGCCGGCCCCTTAATTCTGTTTTTCCATGCACTTTTTGAAATCCTCTCATCTATCTCTCCTAAAAGGAGAGTGGGGGGTGAGAAGAAAGACATGACTGCATCTTCTATCCCAGAAGCAATGTTCACATCGGCAACACGTGTGCTGAAATGGAAGCAAAATCAGTGATATGCTGGACTGCTGGGTAGCCTTTAAAGAAAGTCTCTTAGGGGCGGCGTGGTGCCCCGGTGGGTTAAGCCACTGCTTGCCAGCGTTCCATCTCTGGGTGCCGACCTGCAGTCCAGGGTGGCCTGCTTCTGATCCAGGTTCCTGCTGTGGCCTGGGGCAGTACATGGGCCCAGCCCTGCCTGGCCACCGTGTAAGGATGGAAAATCTCTCCGTGTGTCTCTGTGTCTCCCCCTCTGTCTCCCCTTCTCTGTTTCTGACAGTCTGCCTATGAAATAAATAAACTTGCAAAATCTCTTTGATCGTCATTACGAGTTTAAAGTCGCTGCTGTAACCGGGGAGGGATGAATTCCACTTGTGATGCCCTGCGCAGTGGCGAGTGGCTGGTTCCATGGGCTGCTGCTTCCTGGGCTCCAGCCCTGAATAAGCACAAGAGAGAAATGGCGCCCGATGTGAAAAGGAGCTGTGGGGTCCTCACGCCACAGCCTCAAGCCCGGCCCAGCGCTTAGGGCAACGCCACAGTGCTCCGTTCTGAGAAAATAACAGATTCTCCATCCTTTAGAAGTGACAGGCCCAATTCATTTAGACCAAAGACTAAGTCACCCTTTCAAGGCGGCGGTGCTGGAGTGCTCGTGTCGTGTGTATAGCGGAGCAGACGAGAGCTGCTTCGTACAAAGAGCTCTCTCCAGAGAGCCCAAGAAATAGATCCGAAGGGCTGTCCAAGGCCCTGGATGGAAATGAGCTTTTCTTCTTCCCGCTCTTACCCCAGATTCTGAGACTGTCCCTGGTGCTACTCCCAGGTGTCCCTGGTTCCCCGGGTTGCAGTTCTAACCTAACTGGAGCCCTGGGATGCCGGCTGCTAGAGGGGGCACTGTGGCTGGCATAGAGGCAGAGCAGGTCCTCGGGACCCAAAAATGGGCCCCTGCCACCCATCGGGGGGACCTGGATGGAGTTCCTGGCTTCAGCCTGGGCCAGCCCTGGCCACTGAGGCCAATAAACCAGTAGATGGAAGATATTCCCTCTCTCTCTCTCTCTCTCCCTCCCTCCCTCCCTCCCTCTCTCCCTCTCCCCCTCCTTCCCTCTCCCTGTCACTCTGCCTTTCAAATAAATAAATACATCTTTTTAAAAAACAGAGACTGGCTGGAAAGCCCAGTCCAGAGTGGACTGTAGAGAGTGGACAGTGGCCACTGGGTCCATGCAGGAAGGGACCCGGTTGGAACCCCATGCTCCCCTACATCTCTGCAACTGAGCAGTGCAACACGAGAGGGGCAGGATGGGCTGTGGAGACCCTGTTGGGGGGGTGGGCAGGGCTGGGAGGTGGGCGGTGGTCCAGGCAAGAAAGGGTATTGACTTGGCCCAAGGCCATGGCTGAGATTTTCTTAAGGGGATGGGGGAAGGGACCGCCTTAAGAAATAATCCAGGGCAAAATCGATAAAGGCTTTGGTGACCTGCGGTTGGTAAAGAAGCGGGAAAGGGGCAGAGCTCTCCTCTGCCAGCGGCCCCACCCACAGCCTGGGATAGGAGGGAGGAGGCGGAGCAGCCCTGCTCCCAGGCCAGCCTGGACCTGGCGCCTGGGGGCCCAGGAAGCAGACAGGGTCAGTGCCCCAGGCCCAGAGACACAGCCCTGCCATCCTGGGAGCCTGTGGTCCTGCGGCGTCCCGGGCCCCTTCATGGTCTGCGGGTCTCGGCACAGTCTCTCCCGGTGGCTTCCTGGCCACCTCGAGCGGACAGAGACCATGTCTCAGCTGTGTCTCTTAGCCATGTAGATGATTTGCAGAGCCCTGGGAGCCCCTCCACCTGCTCCAGCTGCCTCCCGGGACTTGGTGTGCCTCTCCCTGCAACACAGCACAGCTGGCCGCCCCTGCACTCAGCACTGGGCACTCGGCTCAGTCAGCCTGGAGACTTGAGTTTATTTCTAAGGCTGCTGCTGCTCTGCCCAGCTGAGGGCAGCCCGCAGGCATTCCTGAAGGCAGGTGCATAGCGTGGCCGGAAGTGAACGGGGCAGGGGCTAGGCTGGACCCACAGAAGGCCCAGGTCCCCTGCTGGCTGCCGCCCCTTCCGCTTCTGTCTTCAGAGCACAGACACACCTATACAACACACCTGCACTCACGCACGCTCATACGCGTATGCACATTCACACCCAGTGCACTTACAGCTGCTCACAGAGGCACATGCCCACACGCATTCCCCACACAAACACCGTGTGAGCACGCACGTGCTCACACACGCCCACAGCACACGCATGCACACACATTTCTGCACACATGCACACTCACACATGCACACACACACACAGGCACAACATAATCACACACAGGCGGCTTCCTGGGGCCACACCGGGAGGAGGGGAGGTGAGCCACAGGAGCGTCCTGGGGTGCAGCAGCCTCCAGCACCGCCCGTGCTTTACGGCGCACGGTGGATGACTGTGAACCCAGTCTCTCCCTCCTCAACCCCGAGGACAGCGTGGGTTGGAAGTTTCAAGATTATCACCATCCAGGAGCCCACCAAGAGCTGCCGCATCAAAACGCGAGAATTCCCAGGGACGTGGGAGTGGGAGCGCTACCAGGAATGGAGACCAAGTGAGGAACAGAAGATGCTCCCGGCGCCTAGGAAACCCAGGGGGATGGGGGCTGGACACACTTGCTGTGTGTCGCGGTAGGCAGCCCGGTGTCACGCCCTCCGTAGTTCCCGGGGCCAGGCACCGATCTAGGCACCAGAGAAAGCGAACACTCCGCCCTGGGGGAGACAATGATCGGAGAAGAGTCAGAGGGATAGTGGGGTGTGTGGGATGCCAGGGCGAGAAATACCAAGGAGGACAATCCAGCAGGGATGGCAAACAGGAGGAGCCAAGCTAGGATTGCATTTGAAAATTTTACTTACTTGAGACACACAGACGCCAAGAGTTCCCATTGCTGGTTCCTGATGGCCAGGTCTGAGAGCCAAGAACTCCCAGCCAGGTCTTCCATGTGGGTGGCAGAAACCCAATGACCTGAACCATCACCCACCTGCTGCCCCTTGGGGTCTGCATTAGCAGGAGGCTGGAGTCAGGAACCCGAAAGGAGGCCGCACACCGGGAGAAGCCGAGGCTTGGATCACAGGGACAGAGGTCCTCGCCATGGGCAAGCAGGCCCAAGCAGACACGCCACTCTCAGCCCGTCTGCCCTTCCCTGAAAGCAGGACACAGCCTGGGCTCAGGGGGCAGAGACTCCGGCGGAGTCCAGTGCTAGCTGCAGTCCCCCAACACACTGCAGGGCCAGGACTTGCGCTGCTGTGATGCGAGCAGAGGGAAGGCGGCACAGGTGGCACTGCCCCCTCCTCCCCACACGCGGCTCCTTGGTGAGACCAGGTCTCCAGCACCACAGTGCCTGGGCTGCCGGGGTGGGGGTGTGGCAGTGACGAGGAAGGCCCCAATGGCCACAGGCCCCATGAGTGCTCGTCGAGTGCCGGCACCACGCTATGTCCTTGACCCTCTGCCCGTGATTCTACTGGGGAGGAATGGGAGTCAGAGGTGTGATGGGCACTGAGACCATGCTGGGAGCACACAGCCAGGCTGGCTGCGCCCTCAGCCCCTTACTGCCTGGCCCACTGGGTGGGGCGTTCACACCACTAATCTGTCATCCCGCAGACTCAGCGGCTACCCCTGGGTGCTGACCCCTCTGCATCCTTCTAATCTGATGGGGGGCTACAGGCGTCCTGATCTTTACAAAGATTTACTTATTTGAGAGGCAGAGTTACACAGAGAGGGGAAGAAAGAGAGAGAGAGGGAGAGAGAGAGAGAGAGAGAGATGGAGAGAGAAAGGTCTTCTATTCTCTGGTTCACTCCCCAAATGACCACAAAGGCCAGGGTTGGGCCAGGCCAAAGTCAGAAGCCAGAAGCTTCATCCAGGTCTCCCACGTGGGTGCAGGGGCCCAAGCACTTGGGCTATCTTCTGCTGCTTTCCCAGGCACGTCAGTAAGGAGCTGAATCGGAAGTGGAGCAGCCAGGACACCATATATGGGTTCATATGGGATGCCTGTGTCACAGGAGGCAGCTTTATCTGCTATGCCACAACACGGGCCCCATAAAATAAATCTTTAAACATAAAATAAAATGAATCACCTTGCCCAAACTGTCCAGTGAGTTCAGGCTCTCTGGTCCTGCCTCTTTTGTTAATGGGGTAGGACCTCTCTCCTGGTTTCAGTTATTTCTAGAAAAATGAGGATCAGCCTCAGATGTTTCTGGAAGCCCCTTGGAGCACTGCCAGTCTCTGTCTCCTGTTGCGTCTGTCGCTTCTAACGTGTGTGCTGGTCCACCTGCTGTGACTGCTTCCACAGGGCCCCAGGCTGGGTCCGGAGGCTGGACTGTTCCCCCGGACCATGGCAGCCCGTGGAACACGAGTTCACCAATGACGGGAGGGACTAGTCACAAAATGCGAAACTCCAATTCCGTTTCTCAGCAGGAAAACCTTGCATTGTCTGCGTATGCCCCACCACTCAGGGGAAGCCATGGACTCTCCCTGAGCTGAGCAGGAGCTGGTGGCGACCCCAGGTCAGTGCAGTTTGAAGCCGTGTTTTCCACTGGGCCCCTCCTTGGATGATGCTGGTACTGGGTGCACCGCACATACAGGCACTCAGGGGCCCTTCTGGGTCAGAGCACAAGTTCTGAGCGGGCCATCCCTTGCAGACCCTGGCCTGGCTCCCCAAGGAAACACCCCCACACTGACCGCGCCGGCACCCCTCCAGCCTGCTGTGGCCTGGGGTGGGGGTGGCGGCTCGGCTCCTGCTGCTGCTCCCTGTACACCTCGCCTGTTCCAACACCTCTCTCTCTAGCTGGCATGGGCCCTGGTTATTTTTACTGACAGGGCCAGGGTTTTGTGAACTGCATTGCCAGGCCACGGTGGAACAATTCTAAATTTAAGCGTGTGTGATTTTGCAGGCCCAGGCTGTCGTGCGGCTGTGGGACTTAGTCCCACTGCAGACTTGGCTGCCTGGCCAGGAGCCCTTCTGACACTCCTGGCGTGGACTCCCCAGTGCGAGCTGCCCGCAGCCTTCAGCCGTCCGCCTGTGCACGGCCACAGAGGTGCAAGACCAGGGAGAAGTACAGGCTATTGGGACTTTCCTAGGTTCTCCCAGGAGCCCTTTCTACTCCCTCCTGAGCAGCTGGGGAAACCAGAGACCCCGCTGCCTCCATTTTCCTTCTCGGTTTTTCTCAGTCTTCTTAAAATAAAGATCCATTTATTTAAAAGATATTTATTTGAAAGGCAGAGTTAAGGAGACAGAGAGATCTTCAGCTGCTGGTTCGCTCCCTAAATCGCCCCAACCACGAGAGCTGGGTCAGGCTGAAGCCAGGAGCCCAGAGCTTCATCCGGGTCTCCCACATGGGTGCAGGGGCCCAAACAGCTGGTCCTTCTTCCGCTGCTTTCCCAGGTGCATTAGCAGGGAGGTGGAGCAGCTGGTACTCGAAACGGTGCCCATATGGTTTGCCGGAGCCACAGGCAGCAGCTTAACCCATTGTGCTTCAGCGCCAGGGCTGGCTCAGTCTTGTCTCGCTGTGCAGTCATGGCCTCTTGGCTGACCCCCAAAGAACTGAAATGCTGCACATGGCAGCAACTGGGGACCCGAGTTTTCAGCGACAGTCACCTTCAGAGGGCAGCCGGGGAGCTCCCAAGGAGACAGGCGCTCGAAGCTCTGTCTTGGCTGTTCCAGCCCTGGGGTTTCCCTACACCCCATCCCCACCTCTGTACACGGTCCCTCTGCTCCGAGCAGCTCACGTCCCTGACTCTGCGTGTGTCCTTCCTTCCGGCAGGCCTCCCGCCTCCTCACTGCACTGTGGGTTCAGGGGAGTATGTCCCCATCCAAACTCATGTTGAGCTTGGTCCTCAGGTGGGCGGGACTGCGAGGTGGGGCCAAGTGGGAGTCGCTTGGGGCACCAGGGGGAGCACTCCTGAGTGGACGCATGCCCTCCACCAGGAGGGAGGAGGCCTCGCTCTAGAACAGGGCTTCTCCGCTGCTCTGTCTCTTCTGCACGCACCTGCTTGCCTTGCCTCCTTCCACCCCGAGCTGAAGCAGCAGGAGACCAAGCAGACGCAGGCGCCGTGCTCTGGGACTTCCCAGCCAGCAGAACTGGGAGCCGAATACATCTCTCTTCTCTATAAATCACCCCATCTCAGGTGTTCCGTGACAGCCACAGGAAAGGACGGAGACAGACCCTGGCTGCGTGGCGCCATAGGGAAGCAGGACAGGCAGAGCCTCCGCAAGGGACTGTAGCCTCCAAGGGCAGGTCCTGAGGTGGAGCATGGCCGCCATGCCCTGGGAGCAGCAAGGAGCCACTGCGAGTAGGGCAGGGAGTGGGAAGGCAGGATCAGCAGGTGCAGGAACCTGACTTCTCCTCTAAGTAAGGTGAGCAGCCACCAGGAGCTTCCGAGCAGGAGGGCAACAAGAGCTGACTCAGATTTTCAGAGTAGCCCTCGGTTGCTGTATGCAGTAGGCTGAAGCGGAACAAGGGCAGGGTGGGAGGCGGCCACCAGACCTGCCCGGCAGGAAACAGGGGGTGGGGGAGGGCTCTGCAAACCAGGCAAAGCCGATGTACCAAAGGACTTCTTGGAAAGGTGTGGTTGTAGAAGACACACAAGGGCTTAGAAATCCAGGACTCAGGAGCACTGAGCTGTTACCTCCGTTCATGTCAAGAGAAGGGAGTGGCCACCACGCCTCAAGGGGCCGCAGGGTGCAGGGGGCCGTGGCATTGGATTGAGGCACACAGCCAGCAGAGGTCAGCTCGCCCTCAGCCCTGCCTCCAGGCTTCTGCAGGACCCTCTGTGGGCTGAGGCCCATGGAAGCCAGATGGCCATGAACTTCATCTGGGTGGCCCATACAGAGCAGCCCCCAGGGGGCTTCCTTCTCACCATCCCGAGACCCCAGTTCGTGAATGCCTCTTCCTCCATTAAGGCTCAGCTCGAACAGTCCTTTCTCTGGGAAGCCACTCGGGAAAAGCAGTGCTCCCCAGGCACTGAGCTTGCTTTAGCTGAGCGACTTCCTGCACAGACTCTGCTGGCCTTCACTCCGACCCTGGGGAACACATCTCCAGGGCCTGGGGAAGAGCTGATGCCCAGAAAGTGCCCTATGGATGTGGGTGGGGGTGATTATGTTGTAAAGGGCTGCAGACGCCAACTAGATTGACCCAGAGAAAGTTGGAACACCCTTTCTCTTATCGTCCTTAGAAATAAAAGCACAGGGCTGGCGCTGTGGATCACTTGGTTAATCCTCCACCTGTGGTGCCGGCATCCCATGTGGGCGCCGGTTCTAGTCCCGGTTGCTCCCCTTCCAGTCCAGCTCTCTGTTGTGGCCCCGGGAAGGCAGTGGAGGATGGCCCAGGTGCTTGGGCCCTGCACCCGCATGGGAGACCAGGAGGAAGCACCTGGCTCCTGGCTTCAGATCAGCGCAGCGCCGGCCGTAGCGGCCATTTTGGGGGTGAACCAATGGAAGAAAGACCTTTCTCTCTGTCTCTCTCACTGTCTAACTCTGCCTGTCTAATAAAAAACAAAAATTAAATTTAAATAAATAAAAATAAATAAAAATAAAATAAAAAAAGAAAGAAAAGCACTACATCTACAAGGAAGGATGCTTCAGAAAGCTTGTAGATGATGGAATTTAACATAAGTACATTTTGTTTTTTAAAAAGATAGATACATCATTCATGATTTTTGGAAGTCTTCTCATATGCATGAATTTCAATTTTTTTTACACCAAAGTGAATGTTAATTCTCTTTTCCACAAACTTTTTTGAAGTATTCATGAGAAGTGACTGAGGCCACTGTCACAGGCGGTGAAAGAATTCACCAGCGCAGAGCGAGCAGTTAGATTTATTAAATACAGTGCACGAGAGCACAGGCAGATGAGAAAGCTAGAAACTGACTGCTGTTGCCGCATTCACTAGAATTTGAAGAGTAACAGTAATCTCTTTTTAGTTAGGGTGAGTTTTCCCATGATTTAATAAGTTTCCCTAGGCAGATGATTTGCATTTCTGAGCAGAACCCTTAGCCTAGGGACCTTCCCAGTCTGCCAAGTGCCTTGGTGGGAAAATCTTCCTCAACCCTACAAATTCAGGAATAGATGGATGAGCCCCTGAAGGTTCTGAGAGTCAAAAATCTGTCTTAAGAATTGATAGTGGGGCCGGCGCTGTGGTGTAGTGGGTTAAGCCATACAGGTACCAACCCAAGTCCCAGCAGTTCCATTTCCAATCCAGCTTCCTGCTAATGTGCCTGAGAAAGCAGCGGAGGATGGCCCAAGTGCTTGGGCCCCTGCACCCACGTGGGAGACCCAGAAGAAGCTCCTGGCTCCTGGCTTCCACCTGGCCCAGCCCCAGCCATTGGGGCCAGTTGTGGAGTGAACCAGTGGATGGTAACTCTGCCTTTCAAATAAAATAAATCTTTAACAAATGAACAAAAGAGAATTGCTTGCTCCCTTAGCCCTATGCTATACTCCCAGATTTCATTTTATTCCTGCTAAGAAGCCACTTCCCTAAAGTTATGCAGCTTGAAGGATCTCTGCTCTCCCTACTGCCTCCCCCACACCCCACCAGAGTCCCTAGTGTGTCGTAGATTGCAGTAAGAGAGGCCAAGGCCTGGAGAAACCAGGATTTCCCGGAGTCAGTGGTGCACAGGTGGGAGCTACTGAAAAGGCATTTTGCCCTGAGTGGGGAGGGTGCCCTTACAAGGTGTAGTTCCTTGGTAGGGCTTCCAGAAGCCTGTCGCCATTCTAATACACGTACACGTGCTGGGGTGGGGGTGCTGACTGTGCGGGACCCAGGCAACCACTGTGTCTGTAAAATGAACAAAACAAGCATGGCTAGGACTTCGTTTTGAGAATTTTTATTTATTTGTGAATTGATTTATTTGAAAGGGGGCAGAGAGAGAGAAAGAGCGAGAGAGCACTCCCATTTACTGGTTCACTCCCCCAGTGCCTGCAACAGCTGAGGCTAGTCCAGGGCCAAGGCCGTAAGACGGGAACTCAATCCAGGTCTCCATCCAGGTGGGAGGATTCCAATGACTTGAGCCTTCACCACCTGCCTGCTGTAGGCTGCATTAACTGGAAGCTGGCATCAGGAGCAGAGCAGGGGCTGAATCCAGGCACTCTGACATGGGATATGTTCATTTTTTTTTTTTTTTTTTTGACAGGCAGAGTGGACAGTGAGAGAGAGAGACAGAGAGAAAGGTCTTCCTTTGCCGTTGGTTCACCCTACAATGGCCGCCGCTGCCGGCGTGCTGTGGCCGGCGCACCGCGCTGATCCAATGGCAGGAGCCAGGTGCTTCTCCTGGTCTCCCATGGAGTGCAGGGCCCAAGCACTTGGGCCATCCTCCACTGCACTCCCGGGCCACAGCAGAGAGCTGGCCTGGAAGAGGGGCAGCCAGTACAGAATCCGGTGTCCCAACCGGGACTAGAACCCGGTGTGCCGATGCTGAAAGGCGGAGGATTAGCCTATTGAGCCACGGCGCCAGCCAGGATATGTTCATCTTAACTGATGTGTTTACCACTAGGCTAAATGCCTGCCCCAGATAGGACTTTCTAGAAAATTCTCACACTTAACACATTAAGAGCAGGTCAGAGGATGAAGCATGTACACTCTCTATCTCTCAAATAAAGAAAAAAAAAAGTAGATCAGAGGGGCTGGCGTTGTGGTAGAGTGCAATGCCAGCATCCCCTATGAATGTTGGTTTGAGTCCTAGCTGCTCCTCTTCCAAACCAGCTCCTTGCTAATGCACTGGGAAAGGAGCAGAATATGGCCCAAGTGCTTGGGCCCCTGCACCACGTGGGAGACCCAGAAGAAGCTCCTGGCTTCCACCTGGCCCAGCCCTGGCCGTTGCGGTTATTTGGGAATGAACCAACAGATAGAAGATCTCTCTCTCTCTCTCTCTCTCTCTCTCTCTCCCTCTCCCTCTCCCTCTCCCTCTCCCTCTGCCTTTTTCTGTGTAACCCTGCCTTTCAAATACATGTGATAAATCTTTTTCCAAAGAAAGGGTAGGTCAGAGTCCTTCATGAGCAAGGTGCTAGAACAGGGTGCAGGGGCAGAGTCTGTGGGACTGGAAGTTTGTATAATTTGGGGGTGCTTGTCTAGAAGATAAAAAACGTAAGTCAGCCATATAAAATAGCGATAGAAATGGGTATTTATTACAGAAAGCAGGGTCTTGACGAGTTATTGTCCACACATGTTAGTAGTAGCACTATTCACAGTAGCCAAAAGTCAGAAACGATCCAAATGCCCGTCCAGGGTTGAGTGGACAAGCAAAATGTGGTCTATCCATGCAATGGAAGGCTATGCAGCCCTGAAGAGGCAGGAAATTCTGAGACATGCTACAGCATGCAGGGAGCTTAAGGGCACTATGCAATGTAAGGCAAACCAGTCGCCAAAGGACGTAGGAGTCCACTTACATGGAGCACCCAGAGGGCCGAGAGAGGGGAGAAGGGGAAGTTACCGTCTAGTGGGTATGGAGTTTCAATCTGGCAAGATGAAGGGTTGCAGGAATGGATTATGGTGGTGACTATACCACGTTCACCGCGACGTTACTTAGTAACACTGACCCGCGCACTTAAAATGCGTCTTGTGTGTGTTTTGCCACAATAAAAGATGAAAAATGTAAATATTTACTTAGAATTTTAAAAAATTATTCCAAATTACAAGTTGTTTGGTTCTGCTTTACGAGGGAGTAGTTGAATGTCTTTCTCCAGTGGGCTTGATCATGAGGCGGGGAAGGCAGAGGTGAGGGCCAAACAAAGGGCTCCCGTGGGCAGATCCCAGGGGCTTCCCAGGACTCACACCTGGCAGGGTGGAGGGGTGGGGCAGAGTCTGCTGCTTTCTTGCTGTGTCCCTTGGGCTGGGGCTCAGCCGGTTGAGGGCTGGGCAGAGGGGCTGGGCAGTACCGAGCTGCTCAGGAGGGTCTGGGGATGCTCCATCACCCGCCTCCATCCAGCAGGCGGCAGAGCCGCCTTGCGTACCCCCGATTACAAATTGTCAGAAGCAAGCAAATGCCACCAAAACCACAAGACCTAGGCAAATCAATCCCATATTCTTTTTATATGCTAACTGTCCAGCTCACCTCTGTAGTGTTTTCCAGATTCGTAATCCCTGAAAGAATACACAAAGTTAATCTGAAATCCAGGCATTCATAAGAACAGTTCAAATGTATTTTAGAATTGCTGCCAAGCAGTCCTGAGCCACATATCTGTGTAGCCAGATTACTCCGATACAACAATATTGGCTTACTGATGAACGTGTGTGGGAGTTTTGTCACCAGAACACTTGCTTCTTCAACCGTTCCACTGCGTCGGTGGCGACTGCGTGTGCCATTTTGTGGGAACTACCAGATTTTGTCAAGACAGCATGTCTCTGTTACACAGCAATTTGATTCGTGGAATGCACATAACGTACGGTGCCACACATACCACGCCTGTAGTACTACTACACAAGAATGTTGATCAATTCTTCTTTGTGTAATTCCCATCAGATAAGAAAACAAGGGCCAGCACTGAGGTATAGTGGGTTAATCCACTGCTTGCAACACCATCATCTCTTTTTTTTAGTATTTATTTATTTGAAAGTCAGAGTTATACAGAGACAGAAGGAGAAGCAGAGAGAGAGGTCTTCCATCCAATGGTTCACTCCTCAGTTGGCTGCAATGGCCGGAGCTGTACGGATCTAAGGCCAGGAGCTTCTTCCAGGTCTCCCACATGGGTGCAGGGGCCCAAGGACTTGGGCCATTTTCCCCTGCTTTCCCAGGCCATAGCAGAGAACTGGATTGGAAGTGGAGTAGCTGGGACTTGAACCGGCACCCATATGGGATGCTGGCACTGCAGGCAATGGCAGTGCCATGGCACTGGTCCCACCAGCATCTCTTATGAGTGCCAATTCAAGTCCCAGCTGCTCCACTTTCTTTCCAGATCCCTGCTAATGTGTATGGGAAAGCAGCAGAAGATGGTCCAAGTGCTTGGGTCCTTGCACCCTGTGGATGACCTGGATGGAGTCCCAGGCTCCTGGCTTAGGCCTGGCCCTGCCCCAGCCATAGTAGCTATCTGTGGAGTGAATCAGGGTATGGAAGATCTGTGTGTGTGTGTGTGTGTGTGTGTGTGTGTCTGCCTGTCTCTCATTCTGTAACTCTGCTTTTCAAATGAAAATAAAATAAATCATTTTTTAAAAAAAGACAACAGCATATATTGTGTTTGTAATTGCACTCATTTAACATCCACTATTTTCCTAATTTCTGTCTTGGCCAAACTTCAATGAAAACCAAGTTCTCTGCTAATAATTATTTTTAATTTATTTATTTGAAAGTCAGAGTTACACAGAAAGAGAAGGAGGCAGAGAAAGGGGGTGGGGTCTTCCATCCACTGGTTCACTCCCCAATTGGTCGCAATGGCCAGAGCTGCACTGATCCGAAGCCATGAGCTAGGAGCTTCCTCTGGGTCTCCCATGTGCATGTGGGGGCTCAAGGACTTGGGCCATCTTCCACTGCTTTCCCAAGCCATAGCAGAGAGCTGGATCGGAAGTGGAGCAGCCAGGACTTGAACTGATGCTCATATGGGATGCCAGCGCCACAGTGGCGGCTTTACCCTCTACACCACAGTATGAGCCCCTGCTGATAATTTTAAAGGGTCCCTCAAAAAGTTCATGGAAACTGGAATTAAAAGTAAGTTTATGGCCGGTGCCGCAGCTCACTAGGCTAATCCTCCACCTAGCGGCACCGGCACACCGGGTTCTAGTCCCGGTCGGGGCGCCAGATTCTGTACCGGTTGCCCCTCTTCCAGGCCAGCAATCTGCTCTGGCCTGGGAGTGCAGTGGAGGATGGCCCAAGTGCTTGGGCCCTGCACCCCATGGGAGACCAGGAGAAGCACCTGGCTCCTGCCTTCGGATCAGCGCGCCGGCCGTGGTGGCCATTGGAGGGTGAACCAACAGCAAAGGAAGACCTTTCTCTCTGTCTCTCTCTCTCACTATCCACTCTGCCTGTCAAAAATAAATAAATAAATAAATAAATAAATAAATAAATGTAAGTTTAGGGGCGAGCGCAGTGGTGTAGCGGGTAAAGCCGCTGCCTGCAGTGCCGGCATCCCATATGGGCGCCGGTTCGAGTCCCGGCTGCTCCACTCCAATCCAGCTCTCTGCTATGGCCTGGGAAGGCAGTACCAGGTGGCTCAAGTCCTTGGGCCCCTGCACCTGCTTGGGAGGTGCGGGGGAGGCTCCTGGCTCCTGGCTTTAGATCGGTGCAGTTTCAGCTGTTACAGCCATCTGGGGAGTGAACCAGTGGATGGAAGCACTCTCTCTCTGCCTCCCTCTCTGTGTAACTCTGACTTTCAAATAAATAAATGAATAATTTTTTTAAAAAAAGTAATTTTAGAGGGAGGTGTTGGGTGTCCTGGTTAAGATGCCGCTTGGGATGCCTGTGTCTCCTACCTGAGCGCCCGGGTTTGGGAGCTGACACGACTTCTGATTCCCCGTTTCCTGCTCACGCACAGTTTGAGAAGCAAGTGATGGCTCAAGGCCTGGCCCCTTTCAGCCTGTGGAAGGCTCAGGTGGAATTCCCGACCTCCGCGTCAGCACGGCCCAGTCAAGACAGTTGCAGGCATTTGGGAAGTGAATTGGCAGATGGACAACCTCTGTCTGTCTTTCTCTCTCTTTCAATTGAATGCAAATAAATACAGTTATGATAACTAACTGTATAAAGTAAGTTTATTGAGATACACAAACTTTTGAAATCCGTGCGTGACTTTTTGTAATACACATTTTGCATGAACTTTTTGAAGATCCCTCTTTTGCATGGATTTCTTTCTCTCCTTTTTTTTTTTTTTTGCGCAAGAAATAAATTCATCTTTTAATTCCATTTCCACCCACTTTTTGAAACATCACTGTATTTGTTTCACCTTGGAAGAACTTCTGAGACTGGCTGCTAGCTCAGTGCTTTGCAAGCCTCATCTTCACTTCCCCCATCACATGCGGCCAGTGATGGACGCTGCAGGACACAGCCACAACCTGGCTCTGCCCCGGCCCTGCCCTTGGGAGTTATGATGCAAGGCATTCTGGGCATTCCCAGAGGCCTTTCCTACGCAAGGATGGCAGGAGACACCTTGTCTGCACATGGGATGGGACTTGAGTGACGAATGTATCCCACCAAGACCAAAGCAAAGATTTTCCCAAGTTAGCTGGATCCCCCAAATGTCCACAGCCACCCAGTCATCACCCCACCTGGGGCAGGCACAGAGGAGCCGGCAGGATGGAGAGGGACGGAGGTCTTGCCCACTTGGGGTTAAACTGTCTGACTTCTGTGTGTGTTACACGTGTTTGGCCACAGGAACAGGTTGCTGGGCCACTCCCGAGGAAGGAGCCTGTGGGATGAGAGGCCTCGAGCTTTGTCGGTTTCTCAGCGAACGCGAAGTCCAGGAATGGGGCCAGCACTGTGGCGCAGCAGGTTAGGCTGCTGCCGGCAACAGCGGCATCTCATGTGAGCGCCGGTTCCAGTCCCGGCTTCTGGCTTATGCCGGGTGTTGTGGCCATTTGGGGAGTGACCCAGTCTCTCTGTGACTCTGCCTTTTAAACAAATAAATAAATCTTAGGGGGGGGGGGGGAGGAAAAGTTCAAGGAAGAAGGGACTTATCAATGTATTTTGATGCAAAAAAAATCAAGTGTAATTTTTTCCATAAAGCACATCTTCCATGAACTGTTTGAGGACTGCTCACGTGTCCCTAGGCCAGGGCCAGGAGCAGGTGAGATGTAGGGGTGCTGTTGGTGCTGTTTGTGATCTGGGCATGAAGAACCATGCCTGGACATGTGAGCCAGATCCCACTCCCAGCCTCCTTGGGCCCCTGTGCCTTGGGACCCCTGCAAAGCACAGCTGACGGCGTGGCCCCCTGGATCACGCTAAGGGATGGACAGAGGATTGGTGACAGCAATCGGTCAGCCCCAGCAATGCATGAACTTGGCCATTATCTTTCTCCTTGTGAGTCCAGATGTTGCTGTGCAAGCCCAGGGCTGCCCCTGTAGAGCACAGGGGTGCTATGGCCCCTGATGGCAGGGGCTGAAACCAGGATAATCCTGCTGAGGTCACGCCCAGCCCTCCCTCCAACCCTGGCCCTGCTGTCAGGCGGGGATTAGAGGAGAGGCCAGTGGATTAAAGGGACTCATTCTGTCAATGCTTCTCCTGCTGCAGGCCCCCTGGCCGGAGAGGCAGGAAGAGCCCTCCCCCTGCCAGGCCTGGCGGGGTCGCCCAGCGATCTGGGTGTAGGGTAACAGACTGAGTGACCTCAGGGTGGGGTAGGGGGGCTCTTGCCTCTCCCCAACCTGATCCCAGCAGGAGCACCATGCCTGGACTCCCCTGGCCCCACCCAAACCTCAGCCCCCCTCACGGCGGCATCCCCTGCTGCGGGCGGCCAGGGCCCTGGGCCCTCCTGCGGGAGACAGTGATCATCTTGTGGCTGCTGCTGTCCAGCGCGTCCCTGCCCCCAACCTGGGGGCAGACCAAGATTCCTCTGGAAACGTAAGCATCAGGTGCACCCCGACCCCCAGGCCCTCCCGCTCCCTTCCCATGGGCAGACCCCAGCTCTGCCGCTCTGACCCTCTTCCCCAGGGGCTTCTGTCCTGCTGGGCAGACCTTCCTGTCCTCTGGATGCACTGCTGGTTTGGGAGTCTGCGGGCAGTAGGTCATGGGGGCAGGGCGGGGAGGTGGGGGAGGCATAGCCTCCTGATGCCTCCAGCTCAGATCCACCCAGCCGGCTACCTGCTTTATCCCACGTCAGTGTGACCTCCCCAAGGGCCAAACAGGTAACAGGTCTTTATTATTATTTTATTTTCTAAAGATTTATTTTATTTATTTGAAAGGCAGAGTTATATAGAGAGAAAGGCGGTGGGGGAGGAGAGAGAGAGTCCACTGGACCACTCCCCAAATGGCCACAATGGCCAGGGCTGAGACAGACCAAAGCCAGGAACAAGGAGCCTCATCCAGGTCTCCCACGAGGGTGCAGGGACCCAAGCTCTTGGGCCATCTTCCGCTGCTTTCCCAGGCGCATTAGCAGAGAGCTGGATTGGAAGTACAGCAGCCGGGACATGAACTGGTGCCCATACAGGATGCTGGCATTGCTGGCGGTGGCTTTACCTGCTATGCCACACTGCCAACCCTGGTCAGGCAGTTCTAAACCCAGAGCCTGGCTCCTACAAACGGGGGAGCTTTTTCAGGAACCAGGTGACATTGGACTTAGGCTTAGGACTAATGGAGGCCTTGGACTTGCCTTTCTATCTTTCTGCCTCTTTGCAGGCCTAGATTCTACACCGTACTGTTAAGAGGAGCTCCCTGGTCATGTACACTTTGGTGTGAATTTTAATCACAGTGTGACCCTTTGTCCAGGATGGGGGTGGGGGTGTAGACCTCTAATG
This sequence comes from Oryctolagus cuniculus, assembly GCF_964237555.1. Classification (NCBI taxonomy): domain Eukaryota; kingdom Metazoa; phylum Chordata; class Mammalia; order Lagomorpha; family Leporidae; genus Oryctolagus; species Oryctolagus cuniculus. The sequence goes on along the minus strand of NC_091440.1, from coordinate 99,721,905 downwards.
CCCATTAGAGAAATTTCCAACAGGTGTGGGAGCAAAGCACTGTAGACCAATGGGTGCCCCCTGCCTAGTCCATGGCGGGGTCAAGGTTCCTGAGCCCAGCCTGACAGTCAGGCTACTGTAGGGCAGCTACCAGCTACCTGCCTTACCAGACGTGGGGAGCAGGAGCAGGTGGTGCACACTTGTGTGTAGCCTTGCTGGACTGTGGCTTGCGCCATGCCCAGGGCTCTGAGCCTGGCACTGTGTCCAGCCTGTGCCATCTCTGGTCCACACTGCAGGTCACTAGAGTGAGTGATTTTGTAGCGGGGGGGACAGAGGATGAGAGGATGGACACCCCCAGTTCCCAGGACCAGCGAATGGATGTGCCAGAGTTTGAACTTAAGTCAGCCTGGCCTCGGCATTCTCCGTGACCCCCACTGGCAGCCTAGGCAGCGTGTACTGCTGAGGGGGATGCTGGGAACAGCACACAGCTTCTAACAGTAGGGAGGCAAACTCCAGGGTTGGGCGGCGGTCCAGGAGAGATGGCTGGGAGCCTCGTTGTCACAGGGAAGGACGCTGAGCAGACCCTGATGGTCTGCACACAGACCTGCCGAGCAGCCTGAGGTCCATAAACTGACCCCAGCTGGGTCATGCACCCTGTGGGCTCTGCCCCCACCCAGGCCCTTGGCCTGAGCCCTCCTCGCTTTGCCACTGTATCCTACTCACTATCCTGCTTCAAGCCCCGACCCCCACTCACTTCCTTCCCGCTCAGCCCTCGGCCTCCAGCAGGTGCCCAGGCTTCCTCGGCAACCCGCTCTGAGTGAGGTCACCAAAGGCCTGCTGCTTGCTGATCCAGTAGACATTTCTGGTCTCATCTCTCGGGACCCCATGGCTTTGGACATAGCCTCCCCACTTTGTCTGGAATCCCAATGTCTCACCTTCCATAACCCTGCATCTCCTGGTTTTCTTTGGGTACTTGGGTTCCCCAGCGTTTGTTGTCACTCATGCCACCATCTCCTTGATACCGCCCACCCTCGGAATTTCAATGCCTACCCCCGTGCTGAGCGCTGTCAGCCCCGTCTCTGCCTGTAAGACTCACACACCCGGTGCCCGTGAACATGTCTTCCCAAACATCATGAAAAGTTTTAAGTACAAGTTTGTGTCTTTCAAGAGAGAGTATGATCGGTGCCTTCTAGAATTGTGCAGTGCACAGCCTGCCCTCTGGCACTCTGCAGCCTTGCAATAGAAACTCACACTCAGCGTAGCCCAAACTATGCCCATGACCTTCCCCCCAACCCCAGTTTCCTCCCCTCGCTTTCCCCATAGTCCCAGTTTCATTCAATGCCATCAGCCTAGCAACCCAAGCTGGAGACCAGGAAGTCATTTTTGCCTGCAAGTCGCTCTGTGCAATCTACCTAGAAATCTATTCCCGATCTCTTCGGCAGGCAGGACTCAGATCCCCTCCCCCAGGGAAGCCTTCCCTCGTCACCACGAGCCTGTCTGAGCTCTGCTGGGACTCCTTCCAGCTAGCACCGGGCTGTTGGTATAGGAAGGGTCTTCCTCCAGCTGGGGGGTTTTGGGTGAGGACTGGGTGTGGCTCCCCGGTGTGGCACAGAATAGGGCCTCAGTAAATATTGAGGGAGCGACTGAAGCAATGAGCACGCAGACAAATTGCTTTTACTCCATCCAGAGAGCCTCAGACGTGGTCCTGTATCCCCAGCCCCAGGCACCTGCGCCTGCTCCAGATGGCAGGACCTTAGAGCATTGCTAGAGGGTGGGCCAGAGGCTGCCCTCAGCTGAAGCAGCTCAGAGCCTACTGCCCGCCTCGCACCTCTTGCTGCCTCTGTGGCGGCTGGGACCTGAGCAGCGGCCTCTGGGGGAAGGATTCATCAAGGAGCCACGGCAAGGCCTGGGTAGTTCCTGTCTCATCCTTGGAGTATCTGGCATGGCTTGCACTGCCTGCCGTCTCTCTGTTCTCCACCCTCCAGCCAGAGCCCTTGGGGACTTGGGGTCAGGCTTGGCTCTGGGCTCTGCAGCCCCTGCCCATGCCCCTCAGCAGGAAACCCCCGAGGTCACCATGAGCTCAGCAGGGCTCCGGATCTCCTGCCCTGGCCAGGCCCGCAGCTTTAGGGACAGCTCCTTGAGTGGCATGTGAGAGTGTGTATGTGCATGTGTGTGCACGCATGTGTGTGAGGGGTCTTCAACAAGTTCATGGAATATTATGAAGAAATGTGTCCAACTTCAGAATTTTCTGCAGTGCAATAAACTGAACTTCTTATTTCATTGTCCTGCAAACATGTGTGTGCACATGTGAATCTCTGTGTGTATTGTGTGTGTGTGTCTCTGTGATTGTGTGCATGTGAATCAGTGGGTGTGTATATGTGTAGACATTCGGTTTGCATGTGTATGTCTATGTGCATGTGGGTCTGGGCACGTGTGTTCACACGTGTGCTTTCCTCGTCCGGCAGGGTGAAGCTGTGGGCGGACACCTTCGGCAGAGACCTGTATAACACGGTGACCAAATACTCGGGCTCCCTCTTGCTGCAGAAGGTCAGTAACCACCTCCGGGAGTGCCTGTGTGGTCCCAGGCAGCCAGCCTGTGGCGTCTCCGTCTTCACAGGGACGAGGCACTCTCAGTGGCGCCGCTGTGAGGGGCCTTGGAGATCATCTAATCCAATCCCCTCATTTTCACATGGGGAAACTGGGAGAAGGCGGGCAGGGGAGGAGCAGGTCTCTCACCTGTTGGGGTGGAGCCTCAGAGCACAGGGCCCAGGGGCTGCTCAGGTGGAAGGAGCAGGTGGGTGGACTGCAGCCCCCGGGTCGAAAGCACAGCCCCCTCCTTAGTTATTGTTACAGCACGGGCAGACCTACGGCTGGCCGGTCCCCTTACCTACAGGTTTTGTAACCGCCAGGGCAGCTGCACCAGCTGCGAGCCCGGCCCCGCGGTTGCTGTGCGCTCAGGGCTTTACTCTCACCGCAGCTCCACAAGGCTGCCCATCTGGCAAACGATGCTGGTTCTCCGGATCTGACGCCTGCCTCTGACCACACTGCAGCTCCTCCCCTCCTCCCAGGCTCCGCCCTGGGAGCAGGCCTAGCTGGGGAGCCCCCAGAAGTGCTGGCTAACACCTCAGCTCCCACGCGGAGCGCACACCTGCATTGCAAAGCTCCGCCCCGTTGATTTGCACTTGAGCGCCCTCCCCAGGCCCAGAGCAGGAGGACAGAGGGGCAGTGGCGTGGCTGTTCTGGGTGGGAGTGTTCTTCTCTAGAGTCTATGCCCTCTAGAGAGTTCTCTGACGCTATGTAAATACTACAGCTTACAAATGAGCACGTGCCTGAGGTTGCAGAGCTGGGTCAATGGCGTTCGTTCGTGATACACACCCTCGGGGAGATGGCGCCAAACAGGCCCACTGAGTAAACTGGAGCCGGTTCTCCAGGCTCTCCCAGCCCACTGGCAGCTTGGCAGGCAGCCATCGGCATACCCTGAGCTGTGACTGTGTCCAGAGGGTGAGAATTGAGGTCCACGTGGATGTGTGCAGGCCTCAGAGGAGCACAAAGAACATGGGCGTGGACGCCTGGGACACCTGACCTCTGCAGGCTCCCTGCACACTGGCTGTTGACCTTCGTCAAGTTCATTGACTCCTCTGGGCCCCAGCCTACTCCCTTGTTGAGTTGTTAACCAAACATGTCCAGAGGCCCTGGGACACAGAGGGCAGTGGAGAAGAGGCAGCTGGTGTTTAGTGTGGTACTAACATTATTACCAGGGAGATTCCGCAAGGAGGTGAACGCGGGCCTTGCATCCAGTTGAGAGAACAAGGTTTCACCTGTGGGAGCGCGGTCACGGAGAGAATGGAATCAGGTGCAAACAGCCTGGTCCAAAACCATACATGGCCCCCTCCCCCACTTTGCCTGGGCAGAAATACAAGGACGTGGAGTCCAGCCTGAAGATCCAGGAGGTGGATGGCTTGGAGCTGGTGAGGAAGTTCTCGGAGGACATGGAGAACATGCTGCGGCGGAAAGTCGAGGCTGTCAAGGTGCTCCAGCCAAGCGCCCCGGCCCCGTCTCCCCTCCTGTCCCCCCTGCTCCCCAGAGGGTGAGGCCGGCCTCCCCAGTTCTTTGGTCTTGGGTGGCCCAATTCCTGGCTGGGTGGAGCAGGGACCATGAACGCCCAGCCCCACAGTGCCTACTGGCTTACCTCCACCAGGTTCCCACAGGCATGGGGAGACACTGCACATCGGGGAGGGGGACACCAGGCCTGGGGGTGTCCACTGAAAGAATCCGCTGAGTGCAAGGTGCACATGCACCTCTTCTTCCAGATGTCTGGGTGCCTTCGGAGCTCCTGGGGACCACGAAGCTTGGGTCCTTTAAGGCCAAAGGGGAAGAGAGGAAGGGGGAACAGAGGAGAGGAAGCGGGGAGCCTTGCTCTGGGCACGTACCTGGGAGTCGTGGCCGGGCTACATGGTAACGTCATGGCTGACTTTCCGAGGACCCCTTTACCCATTCTCTCTCCTGCTGTGTCCCGCCTCTCAGAGTCTGGTGGAGGCTGCCGAGGAGGCCGACCTGAGGCATGAATTCAATGCATCTCTGGTGGTGAGTCCTGCTCCTGCCGCTGGTGCCAGGAGGGTTCCATGACTGCTTCCTCGACGCCCACCGAGAACGAGATACCCAAGGGAAGCCGGCTTTCTAGGAGGAGAAAGTGCAGCTGGCCTCGTGGCTCTGGAGATTCACAGTCCAAGATCGGCAGCCCCAGTGGTCAGGCATCTGGTGTCCCGAGGCAGCAGGGCATTGCCCACGTGTCTATCTTTCCTAACAAAGTTGTCAGGATGCCCTTGTGGGGCTCAGCCCACCTGATCAGACCCCAAAGGCCTCACCCCCTCAGTGCTAATAACCCACATGGGATCTGGGGGGACACGCACACTAATATCCGAGCTGTAGCATCACAGGGGTGATGGCTGCGGTGTATAGCAGCAAAGCGCTGGGGTGAGCTGTGTTCTTGACCCTGAGAATCTCACAGATTGAATAACTCCAGCACAAGGCCTATGGAAAGTCGAGACAGGTCTTGGGGCATTATGGGATACAGACTAAAGGAGGGGAGGGGCCACAGAAACCCCTGCAGATGGAACCATATGAGGAGAGAGGTGTCTGGGTGAGGACCAGAGCAGGCACAGAGCAGGGATCTCTAGGCTGAGGGAGAAGACACAGAAATAAGAAGTGGAGGCAATAGTGGGTAGTCAGCTCCATGTGTGCGGAGGATGGTGAAGAAGAAAGTGGCCTGGGAAAGGTAGGCTGGGGGCAGATGGTGGGAGCCTTGAATGCCAGGGTAGGCAGGGGAGGAACACAGCAGGGGCAGGTGCACCTTTGCACGCTGATGCTGACAGTGGCACTAGGAACAGGGAGCTAGGGGGCCAGGGGGTGTTGCAGTGACAGTCCTGGTGGGTGTTCAGGGTGTGACCCCGGGAGTGACAGGCAGGTAACTCATACACACCCTCCAGCAGTGCACGAGAGGCAGAGAGTCACCTGCTGCTCCTCCGAGAGGCTGAGGCCCCTGGCCTGGAGCCCCCTCAGACCCCCTCTGGGTCCAGGGGCCCTGCCAGACTGGAGGAAAGGCTGGCGCTCAGGAAGCTGTCTTTATCTTTGTCTCCCTATGAGTCAGCCGCTGCCCGTCTCTGGCTCCCACTCCAGCTGCATCACGCACTGAACCCAATGGAGAAGAAATAGGACAACTTACACAAAAGGCTCATCCAATCAGCCAGCTGCTGCAGTTACCTGGCTGTGTCCTGTCCCCAAGTCACCCCAACCATTGTGGGGACCCTCCCCATGCCACTGCCATCTGGTCCCCACCCTCTGACACCACCATTTCTCTCTCTCTCTCTCTTGCTCTCGCTCTCTCTGGCTCTGTGCGCCACTGGGTCTGGCTGTCCCTGTCCACCCGCAGTTTAACTACTATAACTCAGTCCTGGTCAACGAGAGGGATGAGAAGGGCAACTACGTGGAGCTGGGGGCCGAGCTGGTGCTAGAGCCCAATGCGCACTTCAGCAACCTGAGGGTGAACACCTCGGTCAGCAGTGTGCAGCTGCCCACCAATGTGTACAACAAAGGTGGGTGCCCCGCCCGGCTGGGTGCTGGAGAGCACAGGGCGGCAATGGGGTGGGGGTAGGAGGGCTTTTCACGATGTTGCCCCCATTTCCTGGCAAGCCCCATGGGGTCATAAATGGCCTTTGCAACCTGCTTGACTGAGGATGAAGACAGAAAGGATTCTACCCAGGCCTGGGCTGCAGGGAACTCCATGTGGCTGGGTTAGAGGGTGTGAGCATGGCTGTTCAAGTGAACTGTGCAGGACATCACTGCAGGGTTACGTGTGTGTGTGTGTGTGTGTGTGTGTGTGCACGCATGAGGCTGAGCCTGTGGAGGTTTGATCACTGTTGGTGATGACTCAGTTTCCCCTATGGTTCCTTCTATAATCTCACCTTTCAGACCCGGATATTTTAAATGGAGTCTACATGTCAGAAGCCTTGAACCCTGTCTTCGTGGAGAACTTCCAGAGGGACCCTACCTTGACCTGGCAGTATTTTGGCAGCTCAACCGGATTCTTCAGGATCTATCCAGGTAGGGGCATTGGCGGCATGGAATGGACGGTGGATCCCAGCACTCCGTCCCACAGTGAGTGAGGCCAGCCTCCCAGCCAAAGGAGCCTCCAGCCCACCCTTGACCCTCCTCACCACAGCTTGCTCATAGAGAGTTCTTGAGTGGCAGATGAATGATGAAAGTGTTGAACAGCCACTGGCAGCCCACGTTAAGCCTCTGTCCTGAAAAACACCATGGGAGATGCAAGGGAAGGCAAAACAATGCTTTGTTTTCAGAAGGTTACATCGATTGGAAAAGCAAGGCGTCCTCACGGGAGATGTCGCACAGCCGTATAGGAGGTGTCACCAGCGCTGTGTGATCGGGGGCCAGCCCCCCAGTAAAGGTGGAGAGGGCAGCCATCCGCCATGGGCTTGCAGGAGCTCTGTCTCCTTTCATTTCTCATGTGGAATAGGGCGCCTCCACACTTCACACCCCACCAGCTTTGTATTTCAGCACATTGTCCAGAAAGCCTTAAAGTTGCCCCGTTTTCTGAGACAGGAATCACAAAGGCCCTGAAGGACCACTCTTTGTCCGTGGTCCTGTGGCGCACGGAGACCTCAGAGCTTGGGCTGTCCCAGTGTTTGGCATGCCCCACCTCACATTTCTCTGCCAGAAATACACAGCCAGCCTTGGGTTCCACCTCTGGTCTCTGCAGCCTGAATGAATAGGTCCATCTCTCCTCCATGCCACCTCCGGAAGGCAGCCCCTGACCCCTCACGTCCTCTACAGGGCACAAGTGCTGCAAATACAATGGATCTTCCAGAAGGGCATGCAAAATGTGCTTTATGAAAACACTCGGGCCGGCGCCGCGGCTCACTAGGCTAATCTTCCACCTTGCGGCGCTGGCACACCGGGTTCTAGTCCCGGTCGGGGCGCCGGATTCTGTCCCGGTTGCCCCTTTTCCAGGCCAGCTCTCTGCTGTGGCCAGGGAAGTGCAGTGGAGGATGGCCCAGGTGCTTGGGCCCTGCACCCCATGGGAGACCAGGATAAGTACCTGGCTCCTGCCATCGGATCAGCGTGGTGTGCCGGCCACAGCGCGCTGGCCGCGGCGGCCATTGGAGGGTGAACCAACGGCAAAGGAAGACCTTTCTCTCTGTCTCTCTCTCACACTGTCCACTCTGCCTGTCAAAAAAATAAAAAAAAAAAAAAAAAGAAAGAAAGAAAACACTCGGGGGGCTGGTGCTGCGGCATAGAGGGTAAAGCCAGCCATATGGGCGCCAGCTGGAGTTCTGGCTGTTCCACTTCCAACCCAGCTCTCTGCTATGGCCTGGGAAAGCAGCAGAAGATGGTCCAGGTCTTTGGGTCCCTGCACCTGCACGGGAGACCTGGAGAAAGCCCCTGGCTCCGGGCTTTGAATTGGCACAGTTCCAGCCGTTGCAGCCTTCTGGGGAGTGAACCAGTAGATGGAAGACCTCTCTCTCTCTCTCTCTCGCTGCCTCTCCTTCTCTCTCTGTGTAACTCTTTCAAATAAATAAATAAATCTTCAAAAATAAAACACTGCATAAATTTCAAATTTTTTGTACCAAAATAAATTTATTTTTTAAAAAAAGATTGATTTATTTGAAAGGCAGAGAGAGATCTTTCATCCACTGGCATCACAAGTGGTGTCAGCCCACTGCACCACAACACCAGCCCCTTTGCTGTAGCTCTTGATGATAATATATATTACAGTTCTTAAACAGTGTATAGTATGCATTAATAGTATAAATTACAGCTCTTATATTTTTATCCAAGCGAGCAGTCTGTCTCACCAGCTAATAAGTTAAGTGCACTTAACATTTGTTGTAAGTATTGATATACTTGAGGTACTAACATCTTATTTTTAAAATTTCTACTCATCCCAATGCTACTTGTTTGTTCTTTCTCCTTTTTATCTGTTTTTAATAAATAAATCTCTTTTTTAAAAGATTTCTTTAAAATTATTTGAGAGATAGAGTTACAGAGAGAGGTGGAGGCAGAGAAAGGTCTTTCATCTGCTGGTTCACTACCCAAGTGGCCACAGTGGCCAAAGCTGGGCTGATCTGAAACCAACAGCCAGTAACTTCTGGTTCTCCCATGCTGGTGCAGGTGCACTTGGGCCATCTTCTACTGCTTTCCCAGGCCATAGCAGAGAGCTGATCAGAAGAGGAGCAGCCGGGACACCGGTGCGCCGGTCCCCTTTTTGTCTATTTAAATGAGTAAGCTTTTACAATAAATCTCCTCTGGCCTCATGATTTCTCATTTTTATTCTATCAGTTTGAACCTTAACCCTCTATTTCTGTTCTTTCAGTACGCACTCTTGCAATCTTACCAGACATAATTAACACAACAAAAATGTTACAATTAGAATATTTTTATTCTGCTCTCATTCACAGAGGATTTTAGAACTTTGGTGCTTCCTTCCCCCATCCTGACTTCCTGTCTGTTGCCATCTCATACTTGAACTCCTCACCCTGCAATCAGGCACCACCACTGCTCTCTATACACGAGCATGGCCTGTTGTTTACTGTCTTTGTTCACCATTTACTTCATGAATCACGGGCTGCCTTTCCCAGCCCATTTTTGTTCTTCTCCATTTAAGTCTTCCGGAAGTTTCTTTACAAGGACTCTTGGTGATGAACTACTTCAGTTTGTGTTTATCTACACATGTTCCTTCTCATCCTCCCTCCTGAGTGATAGCTTTGCTGGGAATGCAATTCAAAATTAGCAGTTCCTTTCTCCACACCTTCAAACTGTTTTCCCACTGTCGCCTGGCTTCTGCTGATGTTGAGAAAATCTGTTACCACTTGAAGTGCGGTTCCTTTGTGGGTGTCTTGCTCTTTCTGGCTGCTTTCATTTGCCTTTGAAGTCCCGGAGTTTCACTACTGTGTCTACATGTGGATGTCTGCTCCGTCCTGCTGGGCTGCTCTGTCCTGCTGGGCTGCTCCGTCCTGCTGGGCTGCTCCCTGCTTCCTGGCTCTGTGTCATCATGAGTGGGATTTATCAGTTCTAGAACATTTGCCTGCATAGTCTCTTTCACTACTGCTTTTCCTTCTCATTCTCACTTTCCTCTTTCTGTGTCTCCAGTAAGATGTATATTAAACCCTTTCATTCTAGCCTCAACAGGATTCTGGATACATCTCCCAAATATGAATTTTCTCATTATCTTACCCATTTAATCAATTTTTCACCTGAAATTGTTTTTAAGATTTACTTTTATTTATTTGGAAGGCAGAGAGAGAGAGAGAGAGAGAGAGAGAGAGTCTTCCAACCGCTGATTCACAACCCAAATGGTCACAATGGATAGGGCTGGGTCAGGCAGAAGCCAGGAGCTCAGAACTCCATCCAGGTCTCCCATGTGGGTGCAGGGGCCATCTTCCGCTGCTTTCCCAGGCCATTATGGGGAGCGGGAACAGGAGTGGAGAAGCTGGGACCTGTACTATACGCGCATATGAGAAGTCTGCAAGGCCGGCACCACGGCTCAACAGGTTAATCCTCCGTCTAGCGGTGCCGCCACACCAGGTTCTAGTCCCGGTCGGGGCGCCGGATTCTGTCCCGGTTGCCCCTCTTCCAGGCCAGCTCTCTGCTGTGGCCCGGGAGTGCAGTGGAGGATGGCCCAAGTGCTTGGGCCCTGCACCCCATGGGAGACCAGGAGAAGCACCTGGCTCCTGGCTTCGGATCAGCACGGTGCGCCGGCCGCAGCGGCCATTGGCAGGTGAACCAACGGCAAAGGAAGACCTTTATCTCTGTCTGTCTGTCTGTCTGTCTCTCTCTCTCACTGTCCACTCTATCAAAAAAAAATTTTTTTAATTAAAAAAAAAAGTCTGCATCTCAGGTGGTGGCTTAACCCACTGCACCTCAGCGCCAGCCCCATCAGTTAAAAATGTGTAAGGCTGTGTCTTCGTTCCTGATTGTCCCTCATTGTACACTCTTCTTGCTTCGACGTGTTCTTCTCAGACACTCCTGTTCCGTATCCATGTCTGGCAGTTCCAACATCGGGGACTGACAGCTCTTGGTTCTGCTGCACCTCCCCCCCAGGGGCCTGCTCCTTCTGTATTGGGTAGTCTTTGCTTGTGAGGTTGTGCTGCTCTGCAATCTGCGGAACCTGCAGTCCTGTTTGAGAATCCTCAAGAGGGTTCACTTCTGATTCCACTTGGACCCACAGCTAGGACCACCAACGCCCTTGGCTAAGATTGGGAGTAAGAGCCAAAAACCTCAGACTCAGCTTCTTTTCTTCATTGCTGTTCCAAGGATCGAATTCCCCATGAGCATGGCACTATTAAGAATGTGGCTTTGGGGCCGGCGCCATGGCACAGTAGGTTAATCTTCCACCTGTGGTGCCAGCACCCCATATGGGCACCGGTTCTAGTCCTGGCTGCTCCTCTTCTGGTCCAGATCTCTGCTATGGCCTGGGAGGGTAGTAGAAGATGGCCCAAGTCCTTGGGCCCCTGCACCCACATGGGAGACTAGGAAGAAGCTCCTGGCTCCTGGCTTTGGATTGGCGCAGCTCCAGCCATTGCTGCCATTTGGGAACTGAACCAACGGAAGGAAGATCTTTCTCTCTGTCTCTCCCTCTCACTGTCTGTAACTCTACTTCTCAAGTAAAATAAATAAAATATATAAAAAAAAGAATGTGGCTCTCTTCCTGTGTGGGTCTAGATGTGACTCATGTGGCTGCAACACTGCCCAGTTCTGGTCTCGCTTCCTTCTTTCAAGGCCTTTGCTCCTGGCTGTCCTGGCCTCTACATTCACCCTTGGAACTCTGTTCTCATTTTCTTGGTTTCAAGAGAATTGTCCCTGAAAATCTGTCTTTTGGGAGACCAACAATGCCTGCAAAGGTACCCGCCACCTGCAGTCCGACTGCAATGGCCTTGGGGATTTGCTAACGATACTGCGACCATTTTTCTTTTTTTTCCTATCCCAAGCACAACTCATTAAAATTTCCCCCGTTTTCATTTCTGAAGTTTGAACCCAGTATTCCCCATTATGAGAGTCGGGGCAACCTCACTGAGCCAGTAAGACAACCAGCCTTTGTTTCCCCAGGTATAAAATGGACACCTGATGAGAATGGAGTCATTGCATTCGACTGCCGAAACCGTGGCTGGTAAGAGCCCCTGGGGACAGGTCTCTGGACCTGGCATTTCTCTTAGAGGTATTTTGCCCGGGTCTCCTCTACTCCCCTCCACCCACCCCTCATGCCATTTGGGTTAAACCTGGAGTGGGAAGAGTTGCCAGCTGCACTCCTGCCGCCCCCCCCCCCCCCAGCTTCCCCTGCTCCAGGCCTCGTCCCATTCGCCTGCATTCATTCAGCCTGCTGCTGGGGCACTGAGCTGTCTCCAGACCTACCCTCTGTCAGGCTAGCCTCTCCCACAAGGCCCCTTTTCTGGCAGATTTGTAGCAGATTCTAAGAGCAGAATCCAGATTCCCCCCACCACCACCACCACCAACCCCTGTTCCTGCTGCCAGCCCCTCAGGGATCCTAACTGGTCTAAACCAAAAAGGACGAAGGTCACCTCTAGGACTGCCCATCAGGTGGGCAGTCCCAACCACTGCCTTTGGAACTGGGTTGAGTGACAGAGTATTGACCTGAACCCTGGGTGCCCTCGGACCAGAATCCAAATATAAATAACAAGACTTTGGCTTTCCCATGCATGGCCTGTGCTTTTCTTCCCACTAAAGGTACATCCAGGCTGCTACTTCTCCCAAGGACATAGTGATCCTGGTGGACGTGAGCGGCAGCATGAAGGGGCTGAGGATGACTATTGCCAAGCACACCATCGCCACCATCTTGGACACCTTGGGAGAGAATGACTTTGTTAACATCATCGCCGTGAGTGTTCTTTCTGCTTGCGCACCGCTCCCCCATTGCTCCAGAAAAGTCTTTCCCCCACTCTGAAAGGATTCTTCCTTTGGGAGCTGGGGCTCCTGGCCCACGCCAGGTTCTGCCCAAGGATGGGCGTCAAGGGGTCCATGAGTTCCCGAGTTCTGCATGAAAGGTCAACATCTGTCTGGCTGAGCCCACATCTTTCATCCGTTTCCAAGAAGACTCAGGATCGAACAAAAATTGAGGGCCACTGGGCCAGGAAAATGTCCCCAGACCAGGGTTGAGGGAGGAGTTTTATTCATCTATGTATCTTTTTTTTTTTTTTTTTTGACAGGCAGAGTTAGACAGTGAGAGAGAGACATAGAGAAAGGTCTTCCTTCCGTTGGTTCACCCCCCAAATGGCTGCTACGGCCGGCGTGCTGCGCCAATCCAAAGCCAGGAGCCAGGTGCTTCCCCTGGTCTCCCATGCAGGTGCAGGGCCCAAGCACTTGGGCCATCCTCCACTGCACTCCCGGGCCAGAGCAGAGAGCTGGACTGGAAGAGGGGCAACCGGGACTAGAACCCGGGGTGCTGGCACCGCAGGTGGAGGATTAGCCAAGTGAGCCATGGCGCCAGCCTATTTGTTTTTCAAGATTTATTTTACTTATTTGAAAGAGAGTTACAGAGAGAGGTAGAGCCAGAGAGAGAGAGGAGAGAGAAGTTTTCCATCTGCTGGTTCACTCCCCAAGTTGCTGAGCTAATCCAAAGCTAGGAGCCAGGAGCCTCCTCTGGGTCTCCCACATGGGTGCAGGGGCCCAAGGACTTGGGCCATCCTCTGCTGCCTCCCAGGCATACCAGCAGGGAGCTGGGTAAGAAGTAGAGCAGCCGGGACTCAAACCAGCACCCATACAGGATGGCAGCACTGCAGGCTGGGGCTTTAACCCACTGTGCCACAGCACTGGCCCCTTTATGTATCTATATTTAAGATTAATTCATTTGAAAGCCAAAGTGAGAGAGAGAAAGAGGGAGAGAGAGAGACAGGGACATATCTTTCATTCCCCAAATGGCTGCAACGACCAGGGCTAATCCAGGCAGAAGCCAGGAGCCTGGAACTCCATGAGGGTCTCCCACACAGGTGTCAGGAGCCCAAGCACTTGGGCCATCTTCCACTGCTTCCCTAGGCACATTAGCAGGGAGCTGGATTGGAAGTGGAGCAGCCGGGACTTGAACCGGTGCCCATATGGGATGCCAGCATCACCAGCAGCGACTTAACCTGCTGCTCCACAGCACCAGCCCCAAGGGAGGACTTCTAGAATGGAGGCCCAGATGTTCTATGTTCCTTTTTCTCTAGTCAGAAAAAACTGCAAACAACATAGTGTACCTCAAGAGTGCATGACACGGGGACCCAGTGACCCCCTACCCCAACCGCCCCGGGGGCCTCCCTTGAACCTCCCTGCTGGACCCTCACTTTCCAAACTGCCTTTGTCTGTCCCGACCTCTCTGCTTCCTCCCCACAGTATAATGACTACGTCCACTACATCGAGCCTTGTTTTAGAGGCATCCTCGTCCAGGCAGATAGAGACAACCGAGAGGTGAGTGCTGGCTGCAGCCCTGTGCTCTCATCAGGACTGGAGGGCCCTTTTGCTCACTCCCACAGCACCTGCAGAGAGGAGAGGGCAAAGCCGGCTGGTGGTCAGCGGGGCAGACGCACACAGGAAATCGCCCTTGCAGACCTCGGCCACTAACCAGGGCAAAGAGTGAGCAAATGGAGAGTCCACACGGTCCCTTCCTCGGGGCTGGTGTCTGTGCGGGAGACCGGACTCAGTTTCCCCTTTGGCTCTGTCCCCGTGAGGAGTCTCCCCTGAAGGAGCAAGGTTCAAACCTAGTGGGAGCAAATCCTTCTGTCCACAAGAAGACCCAGAAGGCAAAGACCAGGCCACACTTCTTGAAAGGGGGATCCTGCTCCTCAGAGACCCTCCCTCTGTGGCCGGGCAGTCGGGGGCGGCTTCCTCCTGTGTCCTGGCCTGGGTGCCCAGTGCCCTGCAGCTCCTCCTATGAGAGGTTCATCCCTGGTCTCACATGGCTGTCCTCCTGCTGTGGTTGGCCTTGCCCTTGGTGGGGGTAGCTTTGCAGCAGGCCTTTCATGCTCAGTGTATCTGGGGGTTGGGGGCATCCAGAAAGCATCAACTGCAGGACCCAGCCCATGAAATCAGTTCCCTCGTGGAGGAACAGCCCTGCAGCCATGTGCCGGGCACAACTCAATCAAGACAGAGAGGAGGGGTCCCCCGGCCTCTCCCTGTCCTGAGCCCCTCTGCTCACATCCCACCCGTGACAGCATTTCAAACAGCTGGTGGACGAGCTGATGGTCAAAGGCGTGGGGGTCGTGAATCCAGCCCTGAGTGAAGCCTTCCAGATCCTGCAGCAGGTAGGTACCTGTGGCGGAGGAAGCCTGGGAGAGCCGAGGGACTGGGGGGGGAAGGGGTCGGAGGGAAGGGGAGCGGTCACACTGCCTTCCCCTGCCCCACACAGTTCCAAGAAGCCCGGCAAGGCAGCCTGTGCAACCAGGCCATCATGCTCATCACCGACGGGGCTGTGGAGGACTATGAGCCTGTGCTGGAGAAGTTCAACTGGCCCGACCGCAAGGTGGCTCCTGGGGGAGGGGCGGGGCGGGGGACAGCTGGTGGCCCTGATTTCAGTGGTCTCTCCCATCACCCTCATTCACATGAGGGGACTTGAAAGAGTTCACGGAGCATGGAACTGAACAGGTGAGTTTATTCTGGTGCAAAAAAAATTTTGAAATCCATGCTTAGTTTTTTCATAATACACATTTTCCATGAGCTTTAAAAAATATTTGTTTACAAGGCAGAGAGATGGGCCAGCGCCGTGGCTCACTTGGCTAATCCTCTGCCTGCGGCGCCGGTATCCTGGGTTCTAATCCCGGATGGGGCACCAGGTTCTAGTCCCGGTTGCTCCTCTTCTAGTCCAGCTCTCTGCTGTGGCCCGGGAAGGCAGTGGAGGATGGCCCAGGTGCTTGGGTCCCTGCACCCACATAGGAGACCAGGAGGAAGCACCTGGCTCCTGGCTTTGAATAGGCGCAGTGCGCCAGCTGTAGCGGCCATTTTAGGAGTGAACCAACAGAAGAAAGACCTTTCTCTCTGTCTCTCTCACTGTCTAACTCTGCCTGTCAAAAAAAAAAAAAAAAAAAAAAAAAAAAAAAAAAAAAAGGCAGAGAGATGGACAGATACACAAACAGGAGGGGAGACTCCCATCCATTGGTTTACTCCTCAGATGCCGCAAAGCCAGGAATGGGGCATGCGCGAGCTGGGAGATGAGCGCTCAGGCTGGGCTCCTGCTGGAGTGGCAGGGACCCGAGGACTTGGCTCACCACCCGCCTGCTGCCTCCCAGCGCGCATTAGCAGGGAGCTGGAAGCAGAAGTGGAGCCAGAACCGGGGCCTACGCACTCTGATTTGGAATGGAGGGATCCCAAGTGGGGTCTTCACTCCTGTGTCAAACACCCACTCCCCTCATATGCATGGATTTCAGTTTTTTACACCAAAATAAACTTATTTTTAATGTGGTTTTCCATGAAAATTTTGAAGTACTGTTATAGATTCAGGTACATCCTAACTGGAGGTTTCAAAGCTGTGGCAGGCCAAGGCACAGAGGACAGGTGGGAGGGGCTCAGGGAGGTCTCCAGACAGGCGCTGCAGGCGGTGAACCCGAGCCACGAACCTGCTCCGTGATCATCTGACCGACCCTGGGCGCGACACACTGCTGCCTGGGGCTCAGGTCTTCTGTGAGCAAATGGGGGTGAGGTTGGGAGCCAGAGACTGAACGGTGCTGGGCCCACATCTGGATCTCACACAAGTTCTGCTAACGTTTCCCACGGCCGGGAGCATGGCTGCTGAGCCCACATGTGTCTTGCGCGGTAGGTCCGAGTGTTCACTTACCTCATCGGGAGAGAAGTGACTTTTGCTGACCGCATGAAGTGGATCGCTTGCAATAACAAAGGTAAGCAAGGCGGCAGCGGTTAGCTGGAGGCACTGGGTTCCGCGTGTGGGGCCGGGCAGAACAGCAGTGTCCTACCTTCTCCTTTGGCAAAAGCAAACCCAAAGGTAGATTCCTCCACAAAGCCGTGAGTAAATGCCTGACCGCTCCCGCAGCGTCTCTATGTCATGGAGTCGCCAGAAATGAATCCTGGTGCTCTTCTCTCCAGCGTGTGCACGGAGAGCACTCTTTCCAAATAAGGCTTCACACAGAACCGCAAGGTACTCGTAGCACACAGTGAGGCAGGAGCGGGGCCGTCATGTTCAACGCCATCCCTTGCTTCTGTCCCACCTCCACACCCCTTGCAGCAAGCAAAGGGTCATCGTTTTTTCTAGAATAAGAGCTGTGTGCACCAGCCCTCTTGTATCCTCCGGCCAGAACCACAACCTGGGCTTTGCAGTGCCTTGTGGGCTGTTGAGGCAACAAAAATGTGCTGTCTACTGTGTACCTGGCACTGTTCCCGGGGGCTGTGGAGTCCCGAGCGATCAGGGTGAACTCAGGATCAGGCGTGCCCTTGGCGCTGGCCTGCAGGGAGACATCAGCAATGATATGACCAGAAGGGAGCTGTGACGGTGGAGAGACGCAGGGTGGTCCCTGGGCTGGGAACAATGGGAGAGGCACACCCCCGACTGGGGGTGACTGAGACAGGTGTCCCTGACAGAGGGCACAGCGTGCTCAAAGGATCCGAACAAGAGCCTTGCTGGGCGCAGGGAACTGTTCCATCCCTCCAGGGTGGGAGCGTTTTGCAGGAGGTGAAGAGTAATGAGAGCAGAGGGGTAACCACGTACCAAACCATGCTGAGCCTTTTTTTTTTTTTTTAATTTTACCTGAAAGAGTTACAGAGAGGCAGAGGCAGAGAGAGGGAAAGAGCGAGAGAGGGAGAGAGCGAGAGAGAGAAAGGTCTTCCATCCACTGGTTCACTCCCCAATTGGCTGCAACAGCTGGAGCTGGGCCGATCGAAGCCAGGAGCCTGGAGCTTCTTCCGGGTCTCCCACACGGGTGCAGGGGCCCAAGGACTTGGGCCATCTTCTACTGCTTTCGCAGGCCATAGCAGAGAGCTGGATCGGAAGTGGAGCAGCCAGGACTTGAACCGGTGCCCATACCAGCACTGCAGGTGGCGGCTTTACCTGCTACACCACAGTGCCCGGCCCCCTGCTGAGCCTTGTGAGCCAGTTATTCTTTAAACTCCATGGCTGCCATGAAGAGGCTCCAGCATGCACCCCCTACTCAGCTGAGGAAGGCAAGCTGGCCTGGGTGGGGATGAGTCAGGGTCTTGACCTGGGCCCCCGAGGACAGGCTGGAAACTGAGTAATGTGTACAAGATCTCCTGCAGAGCGACTGGGGGGCAGGACCAGGAGAGGGAGAGACACACAGAGGTCTTGCAGTTGAGGTCCTCGCTGCTCCCGTTCCAAGTCCAGGCAGCGTAGGCCTTTGTCTTCCCACCAGCACCACTGGCCTCTAGCTGTGCCCAGGATTGGGCATAACCTTGGGGACGCAGTGTTCCTACAGCCCAGGGAGGTTCACAAACGGGGCCCAGAGCCATGGGCAGCTGGGGCAGGTGCACAGACCCACAACCACCCTCGTTTCCCTCGCCAGGCTACTACACACAGATCTCCACACTGGCGGACGCCCAGGAGAACGTGATGGAGTACCTGCACGTGCTCAGCCGCCCCATGGTCATCAACCACGACCATGACATCATCTGGACAGAGGCCTACATGGACAGCAAGGTGGGACCCTGGTGGCAGCTCCAGGATCAGGGTGGGGGTGCAGCTCCAGAGTTAGCAACCTCAGGGAGTGAGGGGTAATTTCACGCCTCAGAAGAGGGGTGAAAAGCCATGCCGACAGTGAATAAATGTGTCTTGGGTGCATTTTCTCCTCCTCAGTCCACAAACAGCACCATTGCCTGTGTGCTGCCCCTGGACGTACAGACCTCTGCTCCCAGCAGACCTGCCCAGGGCCACTCCCCCTGAGCAGGGCTCCTGTACCACATTTGCTCCCCACCCCATATCCTCTTTCTTCCCTCTATCTGTTGGCTGTGGTCATGCCAAGGGAACTGGCAAAGTGACAGTTCTCAGAACTCTGGGATCTAGGGGGAGGAACACGGGCCTTGGCTAAGGATGGCCTCAGCTGGTGCAGAGGCCTGGAGCACTTGAGTGTGCGCTGGGCAAGAGGAATGGGAAGGAGGACAGGGGTGGGGAGAGGAAAATCCTTGCTTCCCTGTAGCAGTCAGAAGACCTCAGGGGAGGGGCCGCGTTATGGCTTGCCGCCTATAGTGCTGGCATCCCATGTGAGCACCAGTTCGCATCCCAGATGCTCTGCTTCTCATCCAGCTCCCTGCTGATGCCTGGGAGAGCAGCAGAAGATGGCTCAAGGGCTTGGGCCCCTGACACCCACGTGAGAGACCTGGAAGAAGCTCTTGGCTCCTAGCTTTGGCCTGGGCCAGACCTGGCCATTGCAGCCATTTGAGGAGTAACCTAGTAAATGGAAGATCTCATTTGGCCTAGTGGTTAAGACATCTGCTTCCCACGCTGGAATACTTGGATTCAATTCCCAGCTCCGACTCTTGACTCCAGCTGCCCTGTCAGTGCAGTTCTTGGGAGGCGGCAGGTGATGGCTCAAGTAGCTGGGTTCCAGTCGCCCTCATGGGAGACCTGGGTGGAATTCCCAGCTCCCAGCTCTGGCCTGGCCCAGCCTGGTTGGTGAGAGCTCTGTCTGTGTCTGTCCCTCTCACTCTGTCTCTCAAATAAGTTTTTAAAATGATTTCAGACAAGATATGCTGTGCTTTCCTTGGGAATAGCACAGACCACCTGACCTTCCAGCACCTCTGTTTCCTTCCGTGCCCACAGCTGAGACCGCAGTTTTTATTTTCCCTTCAAAAAATGACACCTGTCTCTCAGTCAGAAGCCCCCCAAACCTTACATCCCCTCCATCTTCCTCCTTGCCTCTTCTGAGTGACTTAATATCTCTGAAGTCAAGCTCACCTGTAGCTCTCCTGTATCCACTTTGGGAACCTCTGAGTTGAGGATGTGAGTCCAGGGTGCAGGACAGGTGTCCCCACCTTGCACTGGTGTCCACAGATAAGAGCATAGGACAGCCGTGTGCCGCCTTGGAACCTGCCTTGAGTTGTAAGGTGACCGTAAGGGGCAGTGGGGACGGAGAGCCCAGTGCTGTGGCCTCCGTGGAGGGGCGTGTCCAGCTTCACCAGCCCACAGTTCAGAAGGAGACTCGGAAGCCTGCATCCGGCCCCTGGGGTGTGTCTGAGCACAGAGCACGATCAGCCAACTCTGAGGCTCACATTCAGAAAACCTCACTCCAGACTCAAATAAAAACACCAAGAAGGTCAGGGAAGAGACCTGATGGTCACCAACGTGTGCCTTTTCCAGGCGCGTCTACTGGAGGCTGCAGACGCAGCAGCCTCCCTCAGTGCACCTGGAGCGAGGTCAGCCTTGGCAAGCCTGCGCGTGCACACTCGTTTTCCAGGAGCCCATCTGAATAACGTAGGGTGCGCCTGTGGAGCCCGTTGGGGCAGCTGTAGGGGCGGGCATGGTGAGATGGGGACCCAGCAGCCTCTCGGAGTCTGGACATGACTCCGGCTCTGTGCTCTGAGTGCAGAAGTCGCCTGGGTCCGCCCCAGGTGTGCTAGGGTGGCCCTGAAGCAGACCGCAGCTGCCCGCCGTAGCGCTGATGCACACACCTGTGCGTGGAGGTGGCTCTGGCAATGTCCTTCTCCTTCTCCACTGGCCTGCGCTATCCTTTGTAGCCACTTTGGTGTCAGTCAGTTTTTCACCCCTGTGACAGAGACCCTAAGGAAAGCTTCTTAGGAAGAGAAAATGTTTATTTTGGCTCGTGGTCTTGGAGCTGCTGATCAGGCAGGTCCCATTGGTTGGCTGTCAAGAGAAGCTGGAGGAGGGTGATGGTGGAGCGTGTGCAGAGGTACAGCCAGGAAGCTGGAGAGAAACCAGGTCTGACTCAGGTCTCCCAAGGACTACCTCCGGAGGGCACGCCCACAGCGACCCAAGGACCTCCCACTGGGCCCACTGCTGGGCACCTTACTCAGATCCAGCCTCCGCCCCATCAACCCATGACTTTGGATTTTAACCGCATGCGTTTGGGAGCAGTGTCCTAGTCACCTCCTAGCACTCGGGTGCACCTCAGAGGTTTCTGGCAAGGTTCTTGCTTTTTGCTCTGAATCTGTGGGCAGGCGAGGAACGGGCCTGTTCCCTGGCTGTGCTCACCTTGGCTGGCCGAGATGCGAGGGCTTGGGGAGCCTGCTCCGGAGCTGGGCTGTGGGCTCAGGGCTCTGCAAGGTGATGTCAGCCCCATGCCCCTCTCCAGTCACCCCTGGCCTGAGCTGTCCTCCGGTGGAGAAGGAACAGCAGGAATCCTTCCTGCTGGAAGGGAGGCTGAGTCGTTAACATCAGCGACTGTGGGTTCCCCAGCAGGGCAAAGCATGGCCTTCCAACCTCTGCCCGTTCCTCCCTGGCAGCTCTTCACCTCGCAGACTCAGAGCCTGATGCTCCTCACCACCGTGGCCATGCCTGTCTTCAGCAAAAAGAACGAGACGGTGAGTGGCCGCTCCCGCCGGGGGTGCAGCAGAGGTGGGGACCAGGGGACACCAATGCTCCTTGACTTGGCTGAGCACCAGAGTCACCCCTGGGAGGGTTTTGACGCGGATTCCCAGGCCCTACCCCAGCCTAGCTACATCACAATCCCATGCTCAGAGCTGGGGCTCGGGTCTGTATCGGGAGCACCACCTTGGGTGGTGGAAGAATCACCTGTCAGGTTGGCAGGCCCTAACTTGCCTGTAAAAGCTTGGGATGAGAGAGTTTCTAGAACCTTCCATCCTTCCAATGCTCAGGAAAGTGCCTAACAGGCCCGTGTGCTTCACAGTACCCTTAAGTAAAGTCCCCTGGGGTGCCAATACCCCCCCCCCTGAGCTGTGAAGAGGGATTCCTGGTTCCGAGTTTCGTCTCACTGAAATGCTACAACACGACCATCCACACCGAGTGCCAGGCTCCCGGAAGCTGTGGTCGCTCTGAGGCCTCCTCCCGAGGGTCTGGAATTTTGTTCTGGGAGCTCAGCCTAAACTCTGGCTTCAGAGGAGGGACCTTGAGCTAAGGCCTCAGCTGCCTCATCTTCCAGGCGCTGGAAAGGCCCAGAGTCCAGCCTGGCCCTGTGTCTCCCCTGATCCCCGTACTTTTCCTTCCAGAGATCCCATGGCATCCTCCTGGGCGTGGTGGGCTCCGATGTGACCCTGAGGGAGCTGATGAAGCTGGCCCCCCGCTACAAAGTAAGCCTGGAAGGAGTCCCTGAGGGCCAGTCCCAGGCTCCCCAGGAGCTGTCCCCCCTCCCCGGCCCAGGAGCTCTCCAGGAAGAGGCAGCCAGGCCCAGAGCTGGAAGTTCCCCCAAGTGGCCCCCAGAGGGGTGCAGGTGCTGAGGGTGGGAACAGTAGCTCATCTTCCAGGCGGCTCTACCTACCACCGTTAGCTCTAACTGCCCTGTAGCCTTTAGCAAGGCCTTCCCCTGCCCAGTGTCTCAGTTTCTCAGGCTGCTCCTCCCTGCCACGCGGTCCTGTTTGGAGAGTGAATAAGATTACCCATCACATCCCTAGAGGGTGTGGCAGTGACGCGCATTCTGGGCGTTGCTGGACACAGGGAGGTTTGGAGAGGATTTCAGCATCAGTAGGGAGGAGCCCGGCACTGCCCAGTGATTTTCTTCTTTGAAAATCTCACTGTGGGAGCAGCCATCTTTAACCACCCTGTCCCCACAAGCCCCTTCCCAACTCGCTACCCAACACGACCACCAAGTCTAACGCGCGTCAACCCCGGACTCCGGCAGCTGGGTGTGCATGGATACGCCTTTCTGAACACTAACAACGGCTACATCCTCTCGCATCCTGACCTCCGACCCTTGGTAGGTACAAAGCTTATTTGCTTTGGAATCCTGATGCTATGGGATTGGATTTGAGGGGAGCTCTTGAAAACAAGGAACCCTCATTGAGTTCCACTTGGAAGCCTTAGGAGTAACATGAGAAAAAAAAAAAGGTTGTAAGCCCTGGCCCCTCTAATAGTTGCTTTTTGTTACCATAACAAAACACTCGAGGTGGCTAACTTATAGAAAAAAGGTGTAGTTAGTTCAATTTTGGAAGTTAAAAGTTCAGATGCCATGGGGCAGGCTCTGGCGAGTGGTCCATAGTGGATGACAGGGCGTGCATGGGGGAAGGGTCCCCTGGCAATGCAGGAAGCAGAGAAGGTGGGTGGGGCCAAGAACCAGCTTCCAAGGGCATACCCCCAATCAGCTAAGAGTGCCTACCGGGTCCCACCTCCCAGTTGCACCACCTGGGGACCAAGCCTTTGACACCTGGGCCTCCGGGGCCCTCAACATTCAAACCACTGCAGTCCCCATTTACACACTGCTTAGACTCCGGCAGGAGTGACAAGGCCGGTAGGCGACACGCCTGCTGAGCAGCCCGAGAGCAGCCCGGAAGAGAGCAGTACTGTGGCTGCAGGGCCCTGACACCGCCTCAGCGGCCGCACTCCTCCTGTGCATCAGAACCCCAGGGGCCCATGGGAGGCTGGGAACCCCAAGATACCAGTAAGAATGGGAGGGGAGCCTAGCTTGTCTTGGGGTGTGTTCTTGAGTGGCCCATTCTCACCACCCTAGTGCCAGGGCTGTGGGTATCTTCCCAAGGATTCAGCTGAACAGCTGGCGCCTGAGAAACACAGTTGCATGATCTGAGCTGAAGGCTGTCCAGGGCCAGGGGCTCCTCCCTAAGGCTCTGGGGCCTCTCAGTGCGATGACTTGAGGCTGGGGTAGCTACAGTCCTGGAGAGAGCTTAGCTCTGCCCTTCCCGGTTCTATACTGAGTCAACAGCGGATGAGGAGGACAGACGGCAGGGCTCCCTACCAAGAACTTCCTAAGGGTGTCGTCTGCCCCAAGTGTCATTCACAGAAACCAGCCGTGTTTCAGGCCATGTGGTTCAAATGGAGACTGGAAGGGGGCTGACGGAGTGATCAAAGACACACTCAAGGGGTTCAGTGGGAAGGGATGGGGGTGCACTGGAGACCGGTCTCTCTCTTCTGTCTTCCCCATTCAGACTCTGCAGGGCAAGCGTCAGCGCCCATGACATTCACAGGCTTGGCCCGTGGGTTCTGTGAGGACAGCCCCAGCGCCACAAAATGACTTTCTAGGGAAACCGTATACACATTGGTCCTACAGCTCACCTGCTGGATGAGGGGCACTGATCAGCCCACTTGTCACTGTGGCCACCTATGCGTTCAGAGGGAGGACCCACTGTGTGCCCAACCTGACAATGCTGTGGAGAGAGCTGCAGGCAGACCTGGGTATCTAATGAGGGAAAGACGCCTGGCCCGAACGGAGGCTTTGGAGAAAAGCACTCGGCAGCCGCAACAGCGGCACGCTGGTGAAGCCCCTGTACTGTCTCTGTAAGGGAAGCGCTGCCAGGACAGCAACGTTAGTTACAGAGAATGAACGGACACTCCCAGTGAGAATTTTTTTTTAAGATTTTATTTATTTATTTGAGAGGTAGAGTTACAGACAGAGAGAGGGAGAGAATGAGAGAAAGGTCTTCCATCTGCTGATTCACTCCCACAAATGGCCACAATGGCCAGAGCTGGGCTGATCTGAAGCCAGGAGCCAGGAGCTTCTTCTGGGTCTCCCATGTGGGTGCAGTTGGACCATCTTCCACTGCTTTCCCAGGCCATAGCAGAACCATGGATTGGAAGAGGAGCAGCCAGGACATGAACCGGAGCCCATATGGGATGCTGGTGCCACAGGCAAAGGCCCAGCCTACTGTGCCCCAGCACTGGCCCTGTCAGTAAGAAATTAAAACAGGATCAACAGCCACATGCTGCACCTGAAATCTTTGTTTGTTTGCCACATATGAGTAATTGACTAAGTGGAACAGTGGTTTTACTGTGAGGAGTGAGGCTGGCCTTTCAGGTGCCACCAGGCGTGGGGAGTGGTGAGGCAATGTCGCGCCTGGTGCAGATGGCCAGACAGAGCTGTCGGATGAGCGTGGGGATCCATAAGGACAAGGGTGGGAGTGACCTTCAGGCTCAGGTTTGGAGAAGAATGGGAGGGGGCTGCAAGGGGAAATTATTCTACGGATCTCCTGGGTGGCCGGAAACCAGCAAGCAAAACACTGGCACAATCATAACCATGATGGGACTTCAACCCCTTGGGTGTCTGCAGAGGCACGCGGATTCATGCTTACCAAGCTGGTCAGCTGCCCTGCTTCCTTACTCGGCTAACCCTGGGAGGTACTGCAGGCCTGACGGGAGACAATGACACTCTCTGGGCATCCGAGAGAGGAAAAGTCAAGGCCAGAAAGTACGAATTATGCTCAGAGCACTGACGAACAGCTCCACGTCAAGTCGGAGGGAGGGCTTTAAAAAAAAAAAAAAAAAAAAAAAGGATGTATTTATTTATTTGGAAGTCGGAGTTACAGGGAGAGAGGGAGAGGAACAGATCTTCCCTCCACTGGTTCACTCCCCAAGTGGCCACAACAGCCAAGGCTGAGCCAGGCCACAGCCAGGAGTTTCTTCCGCGTCTCCCAGGTGGGTGCAGGGGCCCAAACACTTGAGCCGTCTTCCACTGCTTTCCCAGGCCGTGAGCAGGGAGCTGGATTGGAAGTGGAGCAGCAGGGACATGAACCGGTACCTAGAAAGGATGCCGGCACTGCAGGTGGCAGCTTCACTTTCTATGCCACAGTGCCGGCCCTGGGAGATTTTTATTAAGCACCTAAAAACTAACAAGACGAAATATCTTGGGGTGCATGAGAAGCCTGGCAAAATATTCAGTGCCCACACATAAGACTGTGGGGATGTAAGGTGGCAGTGTGCCATGTGACCAAGGGGATTTCCTCCCTGTGTGAGCTGCTGGTGGTGCAGCCATCCACGAAGCCCCCATAAAACCCCCATGCCACTGGCGTTTGTCCTGGGAGTGACTCCGACAAAGCGGAGCTGGTTCCAGAGTTGCTGAGGCCCCTGAAAAGTGGGGTGCTCTGGCCGGAGAGGGGAAATCCTGCCCCGGGACAGGGCCTTTACTGACCACTAGGCTGTTGTTGGGCAGAACACATGCTGTGTCACTCCTGGGGAGGAACTCCGAGCAATGGGTGGAAGCCACAGGGGGACAGATTTCAGCTGAGCACCAGGAAGCCCTTACTCACAGCTGGAGCTGTGCAAAGGTAGACAAGATGACTCAATGTCAGCCACACCTCCTCATGGAAGGGGAGACCTCTGTCGCCATGGCAGCAAGGGATGCCCTGCAGGGCGTGGACGGTGGGCCCAGAGGACCCTGGTGCTCACTGGAGGTCTTTGACTTTATGAATATACCCAAAGGCTTTATTTATAGAAGACAGGGAACTCGGACAGGGCTGTGGACTAACCTTGTGCGTTTCCTCCTAACCTGCTCCATCCAGTACAGAGAGGGCAAGAAACTGAAGCCCAAACCCAACTACAACAGCGTGGATCTCTCCGAAGTGGAGTGGGAAGACCAAGCGGAAACCGTGAGTGGGGCACAGAGGGAAAGAGAAGCTGGGTTAACTCTACGAGAGTTTATGGAAAATGAAATCAGACGATACATTTATTTTGGTTCAGAAAAAAAAATTGTGAACTCCATGCATATTGTATGATTTCATGGTGTGCGTCCGCCATGACCCTTTTGAGGGCCTCTTGTATTTCTGGCAGAAGGGCTCAGCTGTGTGGCCGCAAGCTTTGAGGTCACCATGTCCCTTAGAGCAGCTCAGCTCAGTCCTCAGCCTTTCCGAGCCCAGTCCCTACAGTGGGCAGGTCTTTGCATGGCTGTAAGACTGTATCACCAGCTGCCTGATTCCCAGGGTCACTGAGGCTGGTGAAACTGCGCCTAGAAGCTACAGAGTTTGAGGCTTAGCCATGTCCAATGAGTTTCAGTGACGTCTTAAACAGGTTTGGGCCTCAGCGTCACATCCCAGATGTGATGCACACATGTGACACTATGCCCCACGGTCCCACCCACTAGGTGAAGGCCCAGAGCTGGAAGCTAAATGGAACCCAGGATCAGGCCGCCCTTCCCGCCTGGCATCCTGCTCAGGGCAATAAGGGAGGGTCAAGGATTCTCAGGGCTCCGTGGAGCTCAATCCCACCCCGTGCACTCCTGGAACTCACAGCCTTGTCTTTCCTCTTGAAGCTGAGAACAGCCATGATCAATGGGGAAACGGGTTCTCTCACCATGGACGTGAAGGTGCCCCTGGACAACGGGGTAAGGAGCTGGGTGAGGAGCAGGATGTGGCCCCAGGAAGGCAGCAGCACGTCAGTTCGTTGTTTAGGGTGCTGATGGAGGGACTTGGGCTCAGCTGAATTAGGGGTGTAGTGCTTGTGCAGCCTAGAGGACCTTGGGGGAGATGGCTCCACCCCAGAGGAACACCTGGCCCAGGAGCGCCACTGCAGTTCATGTCCATGCCTGCTGCTTGGGAGCCTACTACGGAGCCAGTCACCTACAGCCCTTCCTTCCTCCCCATGCTGCCTGCGGCTCAGCTGTTTTGTGGTATATGATGCAAAGGGGAAAAAATGGTAGCTCATTTTGCAAATGTTAGCTGCTCTTGTAAAAGCAGGCTATGGGGAAGATGCTGAAAATATCTGTCACTCCTCTAGCGGATATTCAGGCCCTGGGTCCTCAGGTAATTGACGGCACCCTCTTAACACTATTCCTATCCACCCTCATTTAGAGAAAGAGCCCTGCATCCTCTCACGTAGAAAGTTGCAATGCAGCGACTGATTGGCATGGTCCCCTGACATCTTACCAAATGTCACCTCCTCCCTCACATCCATCCCAGTTCCTCTTCCTGCTGCCCGTCCACCTCAGCTGTTAGACCTGAGTGCTTCCATAAATGCAGGCCGCCAGGGAAGCCAGACCAGAAGCCCTGGCAAGGAAAGACTGTTCTCTGTCTCTTAGACCATGGACTGATTCTCCCTGGGACCAGTAGCTGGCTTCTGGGGCATCTGCCTGGTTTTTTGTATGCTCTGGGCTCAGATGGGCCCCCTCTAGACAGACTGGACAGTGTCCTCCGTGCCAGGCCACCAGACCCCTCCTGCTGTCGATCTCAGACAGTTGGAGGTTTCTTTCTTTCTTTTGTTTTAAAGATTTTATTTATTTGAGAGGTAGAGTTACAGACAAAGAGCAGGAGAGACAGAGAGAAAGGTCTTCCATCCGCTGGTTCACTCCCCAAATAGCCGCAATAGCCAGAGGTGGGCCGATCCGAAGCCAGGAGCCAGGAGCTTCTTCCAGGTCTTCCATGTGGGTGCAGAGGCCCAAGCACTTGGGCCATCTTCTACTGCTTTCCCAGGCCACAACAGAGAGCTGGATGGGAAGAGGAGCAGCTAGGACCAGAACCAGCACTCACATGGGATGCAAGCGCCACACTGGAAGATTAATCTACTGAGCCACAGCACTGGTCTCCTGGAATTTTCTTCCATACGCCCCACACGTCCCCTAGCCAGACTCCCACTCACACACACACAAGGAAGCTCCCACCTACTCCAGCCCTGCCCTGGGGTCTAACCACGACGGGAAAATTAGCATGCATGTGGCACACCACCGCTTACAGGCAGGTTTGCGTCAGTGTAATGCCCACCAGCGCACGCAGTGGCAGTCCTGGCTTCCACCTTTCCTCTCCGTGTCTGGTGCGCTCACACTGTGTCCTTCTCAAAGCCACCGAGACAGACTGCTGGCCAGACCCGCTAGTCTGAACCTCCAAAACCTCTGCTCACCCCTTTGCAATGCACGCAGTGCTATTAAACCATCCAGGTAGCATTTGTGTGCAAGGTAGCAAAGGCCTCCCATCATGTGAGTAAGGCAGCACTGAGGAGGAGGAGGCTCCAGCCGTGATGGGCGGTTCCCAGCATGCCATGCTCAGGTCCCGCTGCTGGTGCTTCTGATGGTGCTAACCCTCCCCAGAAGGGTGGTGGAGCACTCACTGTTCTCACCCCGGTGTACAGATGAGGAGATTCAAAAAGCCCGAAGTGCTTGCCCAAGGTTGCAAGTCTGCACCTATCTGATTCTAGACCACACTGTCCTCACCGCTGCTGCTCCAGGGGACTTCAAAAAGCTCATAGAAAAATGAAATGGGCCGGGTCCGTGGCTCACTAGGCTAATCCTCCGCCTTGCGGCGCCGGCACACCGGGTTCTAGTCCTGGTCGGGGCGCCGGATTCTGTCTGGTTGCCCCTCTTCCAGGCCAGCTCTCTGCTGTGGCCAGGGAGTGCAGTGAAGGATGGCCCAAGTGCTTGGGCCCTGCACCCCATGGGAGACCAGGATAAGTACCTGGCTCCTGCCATCGGATCAGCGCAGTGCGCCAGCCGCAGCACGCCGGCCATGGCGGCCATTGGAGGGTGAACCAACGGCAAAGGAAGACCTTTCTGTCTCTCTCTCTCACTGTCCACTCTGCCTGTCAAAAAAAGAAAAAAAAAAGAAAAACGAAATGAAAAGATAAGTTTATTTGGGTTCCAGAAGTTGAAATCCATGCAGTCTTACCCTAATATAAATTTTCCGTGAATTTTTTGAAGGCCACTTGTATGCAGGGATTTTGAAACTTTCTGCACCCAAATAAACTTACCTTTACCTTCTGTGCTCCATGAACTTTTTAAAGTCCTCTCATATAAAGCCTTTCAGTAGGATTGGCCCCAAATTCTCAACTCTGTAGCCTTAAAGATTTTCCAAGTCCTGTTAGAATAGCATTTCTATTCCCATCTTTAAACTTGTCTCCTCCTCTCCCTCAGTTCTGTCATAACTTAGCCCTCTTCCATTCTGTTTCTCTTTACGTGCACCCCTAGAAGCTCCTGAGCCTCCCTGTGAACTTGTGAACACAAGGCCACTGCGGCGGCCTCTGTCCTCACCCCAGCGTCACCGCATTCTGCCCACTGCCACCTGCTCCATCACCACATGCCTTCTCACTTCAGCGGAGTCGGCAGACGGTCCCATTGTACGACTGCCAGCCAGCCAGTCTCTCTGCTCAGTGGTGTGTGTGTCTCTCTTTGCTCAGTGGTGTGTGTCTCTCTCTGCTAAGTGATGTCTTCCTCCCTTTCTCTCTCTCCCCGTCTATTAACAGGAATCAGAGATGCACCCTGTTCCTCTCAGCCCCACCCCATCCCTGTTCCTTTTGCTTCAGCCTCACAAGATAGTCTCAGAGCTTTGATCACAGTGAGGAGAGAGTAGTTTGAGACTGACCCTCCGGAAGCTGGTAATCATAAACTCTGGGCCAAAGTGTGAGAAGCAAGGCTGCAAAGACTCCTGAAAGTGACCAAGAGCAGGCAGAGACCATCTGGGAATCCAGAGGCCTCTACTGGCTGAGGAATGTGTTGTGTGGCTTTTCTCCCAAAGAGCGCCCCCAGACTGTCTGGAACGGAACAGCTAAGATTCCAACAGAACTCGGAACAGACCTCCCTGGCACCTCCCAGTTAACTTCTGCCGTGCATGTGTGCGTGCACGTGCGCGTGTGTGTGGTTAGTGTACCTCACATTCTCTAAAACTCCTCTCTTTTTTTTTTTTTTTTTTTTTTTTTTTTTTTTTGACAGGCAGAGTGGACAGTGAGAGAGAGAGACAGAGAGAGAAAGGTCTTCCTTTTGCCGTTGGTTCACCCTCCAATGGCCGCCGCTGCAGCCGGCGCACCGCGCTGATCCTGGCAGGAGCCAGGAGCCAGGTGCTTTTCCTAGTCTCCCATGGGGTGCAGGGCCCAAGCACCTGGGCCATCCTCCACTGCACTCCCTGGCCATAGCAGAGAGCTGGCCTGGAAGAGGGGCAACCGGGACAGAATCCGGCGCCCCAACCGGGACTAGAACCCGGTGTGCCGGCGCCGCAAGGTGGAGGATTAGCCTATTGAGCCACGGCGCCGGCTTAAAACTCCTCTCTTAACCAACCAGCAGGACACAATGCACCATCATGAACTGCAGTCCGCAAGCCGCGGCTGCCTCTCCAGATTGATGCTTCCTCAACACGGCAGCTTCACCTCCGACCTACATCTCGCGCCCCCTCCCCACTCCAGTGACCACTGTTTCGTTCTGCTCCTGTCTACTCAACTTCCCCTCTCTGTCTCTTTGAATAGAAGATAGAGCGTGCAGTGTTCTTCTTTCTGTGTCCAACCTACTTCACTTAGCAAAATGTCCTTCAGTCGTGACAGAATCTCCTTTTAAAGAAAAAAAAAATCCCTTTGTGTGTTCAAAAGGACCTCAAAAAGTTCATGGAAAATATAATTAAAAGATAAGTTTATTTTGATGCAAACACTTTTTTAAACAATAAGGAGTGCACTTGCAATGCTGCTTGAGTTCTTTTTTTTTTTTAAGATTTATTTATTTACTTGAAAGTCAGAGTTACACAGAGAGAGGAGAGACAGAGAGAGAGGTCTTCCATCCACTGGTTCACTCCCCAACTGGCTGCAATGGCCGGAGCTGTGCCGATCTGAAACTAAGAGCCAGGAGCCTCCTCTAGGTCTCCCATGCAGGTGCAGGGACTTGGGCCATCTTCTACTGCTTTCCCAGGCCATAGCAGAGAGCTGGAGTGGAAGAGGAGCAATCGGAACACGAACCGGCGCCCATATGGGATGCCAGCATTGCAGGCGGTGGCTTTACCCGCTACACTACAACGCCAGCCCCATGCAAACACTTTTGAATCAGGCAGTTTTCTCATTAACTTCATGAAGACTTCATACGTGTGCACCACCACTTCTTCACTCCTGCGTCCATCAGTGGCCGCCCGCTGGTTCTCGTCTCGCTGTATGAGCAATGGTGCAGCCATCTTTTCGAGGTGGTGATGCCATTGCTGGCAGGTAAACACCAGCAAAGGGGCTGCGGTAATTCCGTTTTCAACTTCTTCAGGGCCTTCATGTGTTTTCCACAATGGATGCACCAACTGCATTCCCAGCAGCAGTGTCTGTGGGTTCTCGTTTTTCCACACCTTCGCCAACATTCACCATTTCTCGTCCTTTCACAAGACTGCCCTAACAGGGGTGAGAGGGTAGCGCGCTGTGATTTCGATTTTATTTCCCTGATGATTCACACTGCTGAGCACCTTTCCATAGACATGCTGGCCATATTTATGTCTTCTTTGGAGAAATATCTATTTAGGTCCTTTGCCCATTTTAAAAAATTTGATTATTCAGGTTTTTGCTATTAGGTTTTGTGAGTTCTTGATATAGTTTAAATGTTAAACCTTATCAAATATCACAAATATCACACATATTTTTCCCAACTTGCAGGTTTTGTTAGTCCTATTTGTTTACTTTTGCTTTTGTTGGTTGTGCTTCCCAGTGGAAATTTTTTTAAATGTTTGCTTATTTATTTATTTATTGGAAAGGCAAAGTTACATAGAAAGAAAAAGAGAGAGAGAGGTCTTCCATTCGTTAGTTCACTCCCCAAATGGCCACAATGGTCTGGGCTGGGCCAAGCCAAATCCAGGAGACTAGAACTCCATCCATATCTCCCACGTGTGGGTGCAAGGGCCCAAACACTTGGGCCATCTTCTGCTGCTTTCCCAGGCACATTAGCAGGACCTGAATTGGAAGTGGAGCAGCCAAGACTCAAACCAGTGCCATATAGGGTGCTGGCACTGCAGGCAGCGGCTTAATCTGCTGTGCCACAACACCAGCCCTGGAAAATTTTAAAAAGATTTATGTATTTTAAAGGCAGAGAGAGAGAGAGAGAGTGAGCGCTAGATCTTCCATCTGCTAGTTAACTCTGCAAATGGACCAAGCTGAAGCAAGGAGCCTGGAGTTCAAGTCAGGCCTCCCACATGGATTACAGGAGTCCAAGTACTTGGATCATCCTTCGCTGCCTTCCTGGGTGCATTAGCAGAGAGCTGGATCTGAAGCAGAGCAGCTGAGCTTCAAACAGTGCTCTGATACGGGATGTCGGCATCGCAGGCAACAGCTGAGCCCCCGCCCCACAGTGCTGGCCCCACACGGAAATTCTAAAACATGTACAGCATCAGAAATGAAAATTTCACTAGAGGGTCTTCCCAAATGACTGGAGGAAAGAAGGGACAGTGAACTGGAAAAGGAAGTGATAAAAATACACAATTTGAAGAACAGGAAAAAAAAAAGTTGAAAGTAAAAGAAGAAGCAGTCCCTGTTGACTTGGAAGAGTTAAAGCAATCAAACGTCTTTTTTTTCTTGGAGTCACAGAAAGAAAACAGAAAGAATGGAGCAGAAAAAACTTATTTGAAAAACTAATGGCAAAGCCTATCCTGAACTTGGTGAGAAAACATCAACCCGTAGATCCAAGCATCTCAGCAAACCCCAAGATGAGAAAAGGAAAAGGAAAACCACCCTTGGGCACCTCATAGTCCAGGTACTGAAAACCAGAGACAGCTTTTCTAAAGAAACTAGAGAAGAAAAGATGCATCCCACTGAGGGGAGCAACGAGAACAATGGCTCCCTTCTCATTAGAAGCAACAGTAGAACTTCCTTAAAGTGCAGAAAGGAAAAACACCTGTCAACCCAAATTTCTCTGTGTAAATATCCTTCAAAAATAATGTGAAATAAAGACATCTGCAGATAAGTGAGGACAGAGCTTTCCTCACTATCAGACCCGTGCCACAAGAAATGCTTAAGGAAATTTTTCAGGCTGAAGAAAAACCACACCAGATGGAAATTCCAATCTACTGGAAAAATTAAAGCGTACTGGAAATGTTAAATAAATGTGAAAAATGTTAAATATGGGCTAATGTTATTCCTTAATTTCTCAAAAAGACAACTGAATATTTAAAGCGAACGTTTTGACGTTGCATTGTAGGGTTCATCATCTGTGAAAGTATCCGTGCAACAACGGCACGCAGTGGGGCTGTCCTGAGGATGCAAGGTCAATGCAACATTGAGAAAACAGCCAAATCAATGTGATCTGTCTGTTAACAGAATAAAGAAGAAAAGCCATCTGGCGATCACAATAGTTGCTAAAAGAGCATTCAGTAAATCTTAGGAATGAAAGTAAACTCCATCAACATAATAAATAGCATCTATGAACGACATAAGCTTTAGGAATGAAATAGCAAATACTTCTTCCCTAACGTTGAGAATGAGATGAGGAGGTCTGTTCTCCACTTCTATTCAGCATTGCACTGTGGGACCTAGTTGGTGTGATAAGGCAAGAAAATTTAACAGAAGATGCAAAGACTAGAAAGCAAGAAGCAAACCTGCCCTCATTCTGGATAACTGGGCTGCTGAGTTAGGAAATCCCACGCATTTCCTGTGGCTCAGGTCTGATGTAAGGAAATCTCTGTCTTCTTTTATCTCCAGATGTCTTTCTTTCTTTCTTTTTTTAAATTTATTTGACAGATAGAGTTAGACAGCGCGCGCGCGCGCGAGAGAGAGAGAGAGAGAGAGAGAGGTCTTCCTTCTATTAATTCACCCCCGAAATGGCCGCTACAGCCGGAACTATGCCGATCTGAAGCCAGGAGCCAGGTGCCTCCTCCCAGTCACCCATGCGGGTGCAGGGGCCCAAGCACTTGGGCCATCCTCCACTGCCTTCCCAGGCCACAGCAGAAAGCTGGACTGGGAGAGGAGCAACCGGCGCCCATAAGGGATGCCGGCACCGCAGGCAGAGGGTTAACCAAGTAAGCCACGACACTGGCCCCTGCAGATGTTTCTTTCACTTTATTTATTTTTTATTTATTTTGACAGGCAGAGTGGACAGTGAGAGAGAGAGACAGAGAGAAAGGTCTTCCTTTTGCCGTTGGTTCACCCTCCAATGGCCGCCACAGCTGGCGCACCGCGCTGATCCAATGGCAGGAGCCAGGTACTTATCCTGGTCTCCCATGGGGTGCAGGGCCCAAGCACTTGGGCCATCCTCCACTGCACTCCCTGGCCACAGCAGAGAGCTGGCCTGGAAGAGGAGCAACCAGGACAGAATCCGGCGCCCCGACCGGGACTAGAACCTGGTGTGCCGGCGCCACAAGGCAGAGGATTAGCCTAGTGAGCTGCGGTGCCAGCCTCTTTCACATTATTTTTAAAGGATATTTACACATAGAAATTTCTGTTGACAGGTAAATTTAGTAGATCCACCTAACACCAGTCAGTATTATGAAAAAAATATCTTTATATTAACAGCAAATAATTAGAAAATGAAATTACTTTTAAATAGCAATAGCATCCAATAACATAAAATACTTGGGAATAACTAACAAAATGACCTATATACTGAAAACTATGTCACTGATAATAGAATACCAAAGAAAAAATTAAATAGGATCATATAACCATGATTACAGGTTGTGAGATCTGTATTGCTAAGATGTCCATTCTCCCCAAGTAGATCTATAGATTCACAGTCAAAATTTAAACAGAGGGCCGGCGCCGCAGCTCACTAGGCTAATCTTGCACCTGCGGCGCCGGCACCCCAGGTTCTAGTCCTGGTTGGGGCACCGGATTCCGTCCCAGTTGCTCCTCTTCCAGTCCAGCTCTCTGCTGTGGCCCAGGAAGGCAGTGGAGGATGTCCCAGGTGGTTGGGCCCTGCACCTGCATGGGAGACCAGGAGGAAGCACCTGGCTCCTGCTTTCAGATTGGTGCAGCGTGCCAGCCACAGCTGCCACTTGGGGGGGTGAACCAATGGAAAAGGAAGACCTTTCTCTCTGTCTCTCTCTCTCTCTCACTGTCTAACTCTGCCTGTCAAAAAAAAAATTTAAACAGACAAGGTGATTCTAAAATTTATATGAAAATACAAAGGACTTAGGATAACCGAAAAAGATCTTGGAATAGAACAAATAGGAAAAAGTCACACCACAAAACTTGCTATAAAGCTACAGTAACCAAGCAGGGTGGAGTTGACAAAAGAATAGACAAACAGACCAGTGGACCTGCACAGAGCATTCAGAAATAACCCACATATATTGCAAAATGATTTTCAATACCTTGGCAATTTAGTGGGAAAAGGAAGTTTTTTCAACAAAACTGGAAAACTAAATAAATGTATGAAAAAAATCGATCAATATCTCACATCACACACAAATCAACGTCTTAGATCATAGCCAATGTAAAAGCTAAAAGGCTGAAACTTTTGGGGCCAGAATTGCAGCGTAATGGGTTAAACCACCTCTTTATGATACCAGCATCCCCTGTCGGCATGACAGGTCAAGTCCCAGCTTCACAGCTTCCTTTCCAGACCCCTACAACTAATGCACCTGGGAGACAGCAGAGGATGGACCACGTGCACGGGCCCCTGTCACCCACATGGGTGATCTGGATGGAGTTCCCGGCTCCTGGCTTCTGCCTAGCCTAACCCTAGCTGTTGCAGATATCTGAGGTGTGAACCAGAAGATGGACGTGTGTGTGTGTGTGTGTGTGTGCCATTCTGCCTCTTCAAATACATAAATCTTTAAAAATAAATAAATGATAAAGTGTTTAAAAGAAAACAAAAAATCGTCTCAACTTGAGGGTGTGCAAAGATTTCTTTGATAAAAACACAAAATGCGTTAAACATAAAAATTTGATAAACTGGACTTCAAAAGTAAAAATATTCTGCTCATCAAAAGGCTTTTGAAAGAAAATGGAAAAGCAGAGGTAGACTGTATCTAAAACACATAAAGAACACCGACAAAGCGATAACAAAGCAACTCACACCCCACAGAATGGTCAAAGCACTGCAGCAGACATTTCAGGGGAAAGGCAGGAACTACTAGTCATCAAAAAATGCAAATTAAAACCACAGCGAGGCCTCCGTTGCCCTCTCTCTGCAGTGGCTACCATGTAAAAGATGAAGGATCCTGTACACCAGCCAAGAGATGGAAAACCTGGAACCCTCAAACCTTGCTAGTGCAGCTTTGCGGTGGTCAAACAACTCTGGGGAATTGTCTGGCAGCTTACTACACAATTCCATTTCTAGGTGTTTACCAAGACACAGGGAAGCTTAGTTCAGGAGAAGACTTGTTCTAGGATGTTGACGGCAGCTTCAAGCATTACAGCCCCAAACTGGAAGCAAGCCAAGTAGCCATCAGGAGGTAGCTTGTGGAGGCCAACTGTAGTTGGCCCGTTCACTGGAACCCTACTCAGCAACAGAAAGGAAAAGAATTCTTTTTAAAAAGATTATTTATTTATTTGAGAAGCAGAGCTACGGACAGAGAGAGAAGTCTGCTGGTTCACTCCCCAAATAGCCACAATGACCAGAGCTGGGATGATCCGAAGCCAGGAGCCAGGAGTTTCTTCCAGGTCTCCCAAGTGGGCGCAGGGGCCCAAGCACCTGGGCCATCTTCCACTGCTTTCCCAGGCCATCAGCAGAGAGCTGGATCGGAAGTGGAGCAGCCATATGGGATGCCGGGACTGCAGGCGGATTCCTAGCCCACCACGCCACAGCGCCGGCCCCCAGAACTCTTCATACATACAGCAGAACAGGTGGATCTTGAAAACAGTATGTTGAATAGCAACAACAACAAAAAGCCAGCCAGGAAAGGAACAGGCGGAAATAATCTATGGCGACAGAACTGAGAACAGAACTTGCCTGTGGAGGGAAGGGTGATGGTGGATTTGACGAGGCAGGCAGGGCACACAGGTGCCATGTTGACAGGGAAGGTGATTAAACACACCTATAAAAAAAATTCAGCAGGGGCCAGCGCCGTGGCGTACTAGGTTAATCCTCCACCTGCAGTGCCAGCATCCCATATGGACACTGAGTTCTAGTCCCAGTTGTCCTCTTCCTGTCCAGCTCTCTGCTGTGGCCTGGGAAGGCAGTGGAGGATGGCCCAAGTCCTTGGCCCCTGCACCCACATGGGAGACCAGGAAAAAACACCTGGCTCCTGGCTTCAGATCAGCACAGCGCTGGCTGTAGCGGCCATTTGGGGAGTGAAGCAATGGAAGGAAGACCTTTCTCTCTGTCTCTCTCTCTCTCTCTCACTGTCCATAACTCTACCTGTCGAATAAATAAAAATTCAAAAAGAAAAAAAAAAGCAATTCAGCAGCACACTGAAGATATGTGCATGTCACCTTTTCCTTCATTTAAAAAAACAAATAAGGGAGGAAAAAGACCACCTCTAGTCCTGATGTTCAAGCCAGGATGGAGCGACTACAGATCACAATAACAAATTGTGTGCTGTGTAATGAACTGGAGGATAGGAGCTGGTAGGCTACAAATGTGACAGAAAGGTGGGGAGGTGGGGATGCTGGCCACCAGATTTGAACAGCTTACCCCACAGGCAGCTGCTGAAATGTCACCCATTGCCCCTCAATTGTACAAGTGTCACACGTTCATCAGAAATTGCAAAAACCAAGGCGTGCGCCTTTGTCCTAGTAGTTGAGGTGCTGGTTAGGATGCTCACACCCCATATAGCACCTAGGGCCTGGGTCGGAGTCCCAGCTCCACCCCCAGACGCTAGCTTCCTGCTAACACACATCCTGGGAGGCAGCTGGTGATGGTCAAGTACCAGGGTTCCTGACACTCACTGGGGAGACTTGGATTGAATTCCTGCCTCCCGAAGGGCAGGGCCATTGCCGGAATTCGGGGAATGAACCAGTGGATGGGAGTTCTCCCCATCTGTCTCTTTGTGTGTGTGCGTACCTGCATTTGTCTCAAAGAAAAATAAAGCAGGAAGAATCAAGCAAGTCATTTTTTTTTTTTGTTTTTTGTTTTTGTTTTTTTTTTTTTTTGACAGGCAGAGTGGACAGTGAGAGAGAGAGACAGAGAGAAAGGTCTTCCTTTGCCGTTGGTTCACCCTCCAATGGCCACCGCGGCTGGCGCGCTGCGGCCGGCGCACCGCGCTGATCCGATGGCAGGAGCCAGGAGCCAGGTGCTTTTCCTGGTCTCCCATGGGATGCAGGGCCCAAGCACCTGGGCCATCCTCCACTGCACTCCCTGGCCACAGCAGAGGGCTGGCCTGGAAGAGGGGCAACCGGGACAGAATCCGGCGCCCTGACCGGGACTAGAACCCGGTGTGCCGGCGCCGCTAGGCGGAGGATTAGCCTAGTGAGCCGCGGCGCCGGCCTCAAGCAAGTCATTTTTAACATTTTGTAATAAATAAAAAAGAGGAAAAGTGAAAATATAAACACTTCATCCTGAAAACTAGTTAAATTAACACAAATTTGGAAATCTGGTTTACCATGCAGAGTTCAAGGTTCAGTAGTCACATGTGGCCCAGGGCTGCTGTGAATGGCAGCACAGCTGTAGACGTGGTCCTTAAACCCAGGCACCTGCCTCCAACCCACAGGTGGCTGGGCTTGGAGATGATTCTGCCCACCGAGGTCAGCACAATGCAGCAGGTCGGTGGTGGCCAGGGACACGCGGGCCGTGGGCAAGAGGAAGGTGGCTGTGGCAGGTGCTCTGTCTCCGGCTCCCCAGCACGCACCCTTTGCTCTTTCAGAAGCGAGTTCTTTTCCTGACCAATGACTACTTCTTCACAGACATCAGCGACACACCTTTCAGGTAAGGCCCATGCTTTGTTTTCAAGGGGTAGGGGAGATAACTTTGAGGCTTTGGGGGAGGACCTGCTCCCACTGGGTTGGCAGTGTGTGGTAACCGCGGAATCCCAGGTCCACATTCAGGACCCGCCTTGCCTGTGTAGCCCAGTGTGCAAGCTCTGGGTTTGAATCCCAAGGGCACCACTTACAGGAGGTGTGGCCTTAGCCAGGTGCCCTGTGCTCTCTGTGCCCTGGCCGCCTCACCTGGAAAGGAGAGAAATAATAGCAGCTCTTTCTGGGTGGGGCGAGGATTAAATGACATAATCCACTCGGAGGTTTTCAGGCACTGCCCCCTTGCAAGAGGAAGGAGTCGAATGGGAAGCCCTCTTAGGTTCCCTCCGACCACACAAATATTGACCGGAAGCACTACACAAATCGGAGAACGAAGGGTCCTCACTGCTGAATTACCTTGTTTCTAGTAAAACTCTGGTCCCAGCTCACTAGAGTACCCAGGAAATTTTTTTTTCTTTTTTCTTTTTTTTTTTTTAACAGGCAGAGTGGACAGTGAGAGAGACAGAGAGAAAGGTCTTCCTTTGCTGTTGGTTCACCCTCCAATGGCCGCCGCTGCTGGCGTGCTGTGGCCGGCGCACCGCGCTGATCCGATGGCAGGAGCCAGGAGTCAGGTGCTTTTCCTGGTCTCCCATGGGGTGCAGGGCCCAAGCACCTGGGCCATCCTCCACTGCACTCCCTGGCCACAGCAGAGGGCTGGCCTGGAAGAGGGGCAACCGGGACAGAATCCGGCGCCCCGACCAGGACTAGAACCCGGTGTGCCGGTGCCGCTAGGCGGAGGATTAGCCTAGTGAGCCGTGGCGCCGGCCTACCCAGGAAATTTGTAAAATCGCCAATTCCCTATCCAGATCGATTTAATCACAGTAGCTAGAGTGGAGCCCATCATTATATGTATATATTTTTAATATTTATTTTCTTTTTTAAAATACAGAGTTACAGAGAGAGGGGAGGGAAGAGGAGGGGAGAAGAGGGGGAGAGAGAGAGAGAGAGAGAGAATCTTCCACCTGCTGGTTCACTCCCCAAATGACCACTATGGCCAGACCAAAGCTAGGAGCATGGAACTCCATTTGGGTCTTCTGTGTGGGTGCAGGGGCCCAAGCACGGGGGCTATCCTCTGCTGCTTTTCCAGGCACATTAGCAGGAAGCTGAATTAGAAGTGGAGCAGCTGGGACTCAAACCAGTGTCCATATGCGATGCTGGCACCACAGGTGACAGCTTAACTTGCTGTGCCACAGCACTGGCCCCTCATCACTGTGTCTTTTTTTTTTTTTTTTTTTTTGACAGGCAGAGTGGACAGTGAGAGAGAGAGAGAGACAGAAAGGTCTTCCTTTGCCGTTGGTTCACACTCCAATGGCCGCCGCGGCCGGCGCGCTGTGGCCGGCGCACCACGCTGATCCGATGGCAGGAGCCAGGTGCTTCTCCTGGTCTCCCATGGGGTGCAGGGCCCAAGCACCTGGGCCATCCTCCACTGCACTCCCTGGCCACAGCAGAGGGCTGGCCTGGAAGAGGGGCAACCAGGACAGAATCCGGCGCCCCGACCGGGACTAGAACCCGGTGTGCCGGCGCCGCAAGGTGGAGGATTAGCCTAGTGAGCTGCGGCGCTGGCCATCACTGTGTCTTTTAAAGCTCCCTAGGTGGGGCCGACTCTGGTGCAGCAGCTGAGAACCCGCTTAGGGTGCCCACATCTCATATCGGAGTGCCTGGGTTTAAGCCCCAGCTCCATGTCTGACCTGAGCTTCCTGCTAATGCACACCCTGGGAGGCAGCAGGGATGGCTCAAGCACTTGGCTCCCTGCACCAGCCTAGGAGACCTGGATTGAGTTCTGGGCTCCTGGCTTTGGCCTGGTGCAGCTATGGCTGTTGTGGGCATTTGGGGAGTGAACCAGCAGATGGAAGATCTCTCTGTCTCTCTGCTTTTCAAATAAAAACCTAAAGAAAAATGAGTAAACAGACAATAATGACTCTCGGTGGTCCAGATATTGAACCTAGCTGCCCCATTGATGTCCTGGCAGCAGAGGAGGGCGTCTCCTATTTGTGGGGTGCCCCACGAGGCACAGAGACCTCTCTGCACCTCAGCAGGTCCTTGGGAGGCTTGGGACAGGCCTTGACCAAGACAGGAGCTGTAAGGGCTCTTCTGCTGTGGGCTTTCCAGGGGAGAAAGAGGCTGATGGAGGTGCAGAAGTGCTACTTGGGTTCCTGAGGGCATGGCCAGGAGGCGGGGGCAGGCCCAGGGGATGGCTGTCCACACCACGTGGCATGGGCCCGTGAAGAGCTCCCCCTGGCTGAGGCTGACTGGTGTTGGCCACTGAGCGTGCACTTTCCCTTCTCTCCCCAGCTTGGGAGTGGTGCTGTCCCGCGGCCACGGGGAGTACATCCTGGTGGGGAACACATCCGTGGAAGAAGGTGGGTCGGCGTCAGGTGCTGACAGAAGCGTGGGGGGAAATGGGTTCTCCTGGGAGGACCAAGAGACCCCTTGGTCCACCTCCACAGTCCCAGGCTCCGAGTGGCATCTGGGAGCCATGCTGCCTGGCAGGGAGGGGCCCGCACATCTGTGATGCCCACAGCACACAGCATCTGCCAGTCGGTCATCAAACCTGCAGGGCCCCAGGCCTGCCAAGCACGGGTAGTCCGATTTTGGGGGGTGTTGCTCGACCAGAGGGGGAGGGCCTGTCCAGCGAATGCATTTCTCTGTGAGAAGACTACAGAGGGGCTGAGAGAACAGAGGCCAGGAGAGCGAGGGACCAGTGTGCATGAGCTTGCTAAGGAAGCTTAAAGCGGAAATGCATTGCCTCGGCGTCCTGGAAGCGGAGTCTGGAGTCGGGTGATGGGAAGGTGATGCTCCCCACAGCCTCAGAGGGAGAGGGAGGCGGCTTCTCCTTGCTGCTTCCAACTTCAGTGGCCCAGGCCCCCCTTGTCCTGCAGCCGCTGCACTTGGGTCGCTGACTCCACCTCTGGGTGGTGGCTCTTTCCCTCCAGCGTCTCTGTCCCATTGGACCGGGGCCTACCCTAACGACCTCCTCTTAACTGGATGACCTCTGCAATGATCTTGTTTCAAGGAAGGTCACAGTCACAGGAAGCAGGGCTCAGGACTTCTCCCTGACTATGGGGAGACACAGTTCAACCCCCAACAGGGAGTGTATGGGCAGGGAGGCCGGGAGGTGTTAGTCAGCCATCCATCTCCATAATAGCAGACCTGAGAGAGAGAAGCTACCCATGAAGGAGAGAGGTTTAATTTGCCTCACATTTGGGAGACGCATAGTCCAAGGTCAGGCAGCCTCACCGATCCAGCCACCTGGTGAGGTAGAGGATGACAGGGGTGGCGCTCGTGGGGAGGAAGGGTTGTGTGACCAGGCAGGAAGTAGACAGTGTGGCTAGGTCCAAAGTGGCCTTGATACCCACTCCTCCTGCAAGAACTGCTGCTGCTGGCACGCTCTGGCCCGGGACCCAAGGACTTTCCCGTGGCTCCTGCAGGAGCTGCTATGCAATGGGCACGCTAGGATGTCCCCAGGGGTGACTGAGCTCCAGCCTGGTGATGAGTGGGGCGGCTGGAGGAGGAAGAAAGGGGGGCCTCCGGTGTCTGTCCTGAGCCTTGCAGTGGCTGGGACTTGAACATGAGCAATGGGAGGTGTGGACCAAGGCACGGTCCCAGCATGCCCATCACGGACCTGCACTGCACCCCTGCTTGGAGCCGCAGCATGAGGGAGCAGCCCAGCCCCGCCTTTCAGGGGCTCCAGGGCAGGCTGCAGGGCACACACTGCCCACCCTGGGGACGCATCATCCTGAGCCCCACCCTCCGCTTTCAGGCCTGCACGACTTGCTTCACCCGGATCTGAGCCTGGCCAGCGACTGGTAAGGCAGGCGTTGGGGCTGGCGGGGAGGAAGGCCGAGTATCTGGAGGTAACCCCGACTCTCCCGGTTCCAGGATCTACTGCGTCACCGACATCGACCCTGACCACCGGAAACTCAGCCAGCTGGAGGCCATGGTCCTCTTCCTGACGGGAAAGGACCCTGACCTGGAGTGTGAGTGCAGCCTGCCCACGCACGTGCAACCCTGGTCAGCCGAGCGTGGTCCAGGGCATCCACCTGCCTGCTACCTCTGCCCCACCCCTCGCCCAGCAGTGGGCCCCTGGGGCAAGTAGCGGACACGCTGCACCCTGAAGGCTCACCCCACAGACGAGAGTGTTTGACCTCACGGCCTCTCAAAGCCTGTGGTCTGGGAGCATTTTCCAAGCCCAGCCTCAGCCGGCCTTAAGTTCCTGCTGCACTAGTGTAACGGAGCTCACGGGACCCACGCTCAGCACGATCCTTCTTCCTCTTCTTTGCTCACTCTGTCACGTGTCACATGTCGCCCCCATGAGGAGGCTCTGCCTCCCAAGCCAGGGCACGCCTCAGTTCATCCCATTATCACTTCTGCTCCGAGCAGTCACTCCGTGCGTGCCCTGGGCTGCACACAGAAGCTGCTGCAATCCCCCAGGCAAGGCCAGCGTGGAGCTCATGCAGCTTAGAATCTGATGGAAAGACCAGCCAGTCAACAGGAAGCACACACGTGTCGATGCACGTTGCTACGAATCGCGACCAGTGTCCTGTGTGGGCCCTGCTCTAAGCACATGGTCAAGACAGTGCCCCTTAAGTAAGGAGAGCCAAGAGGCACTCCCACGGCTTAATGAGGGGACAAAGGTGTCCTGGAACTAGATACAAGACGTGCTTGCACAGCACTGGGAATGCACTATGTGTGCCCTTTAAGTTGGTTGAAGTCATACGGATTTGACCCGAATAAAAGCAAGTAAGTTAGAGAAAGAGAAGGAGGGAAAAGAAAGCGCAGACGGGGAACAGCTGCCCGGGGCTCTGAGGCCGGCAGCCCACAGTGCGGACAAGAGGCCCGGGTGTCCTGCTGACCAGGCAGCAGCGTGACGGGAGCTGAGATGGGAGAGGCAGATCCAAGTCTGATCCGACAGAGGGGTGTCAGGGTTC
This sequence comes from Oryctolagus cuniculus, assembly GCF_964237555.1. Taxonomy (NCBI): domain Eukaryota; kingdom Metazoa; phylum Chordata; class Mammalia; order Lagomorpha; family Leporidae; genus Oryctolagus; species Oryctolagus cuniculus. The sequence continues at coordinate 99,678,096 of NC_091440.1, read as the reverse complement.
AGCTCTACGCATGTCGCTCTGAAGGCTGAAAGAGAGGGAATGATTTCTTCAGGCTCTCACACACTTTTGTTTTTATTGATTGATTGATTGATTTGTTTGTGTGACACAGAGGAGAGAGCTCCCATCTGTTTGTTCACTCTTCAAATATCCCTGGCTGAAGCGCAGAGCTGGGCACCCAATCCAGATCTCCCACACAGGAGCCAGGAACCCCATATGTGAGCCGTCACCACGGCCTCCCAGGGTCTGCATTTGCGGGAAGCTGGAGTTGGGAGCCAGAGCTGGGCGTGGGACCCGAGCGCTCTGTCAGCAAAAGCACTCGGTCAAGGTCAAAGCTCACCTCGGCAGCGCGTTCACGAGGCACATCTCGACCCGGAACCTCCACGCGGTAGGTGAGCTGCATTCAACAAGGAGCGCCTGTGGTGTTGCCCGCAGGCGATGAGGAGCTGGTGCGGGAGGTGCTGCTGGACGCGGTGGTAACGGCGCCCATGGAAGCCTACTGGACGGCGCTGGCCCTCAACGGCTCTGAGTAGGTGCCAGGAGGGGGCCGGGGGTTCTGGGCGGGACACAGCGGGGCCCCACCCACCACCTGGCTGGCAGCTCAGCAGGCCACCCACATCCTCTGGCCCAAGACCAGTGAGGACACAGGGCTGGGGAAAGGAGTGACCCTCACACAGCCCCCCCCCCCCCCAGCAGAGCAAAGGCGCGACAAAGCTGCCACTGCTGCCTTCTCCCTGCTTTGAATAAACACCAAGGCGAGTCAAGTCCCTACCCAGGGTAGCCTGTTCTAAGGCCCCTTCCCTGGGCTGGGCTCCAGCCAGGACAGCCCACGAACCAAAGTGTCCTAGTGAGAGTTCGTATAGGGCGGTGCCTTCTTTCCAGCAGGTAAGGTGGCAACAGCAACACAGTGTCCCCCGCTGTTTCCCGGTCCTTTAGCTCTCCTGGTCCCTTTGCTGGCCTTGACTTGGTGCTGTCATCTAAAGATGGGCAGCATGTGACTGACTGTGTGTGTGTGTGTGCACACGAGTGCTGATGTTAGTGAGGGTAAGACTACGGAGCGCACACTTGACTTCTGAATAGGAAGATTCAACAAACCTCCCCTAGACATCCATAAGTGAGTGAATGAGTGCTATCCTACTAAGACACCAACAGGGCTTTCTAGGAGCAATCTCCTATTTAAAAAGCAAGCTGTAGAGTGCTGTGCAAGGTATGGTGTCGTTTCTGGAGGGCAAGGACAGGAGATAGTATCTGTGCATGTGCGTATCTGTGGGAGGGGGTGTCGGTGTGTGCAAGGGCACTTGGGAAAAGCTCTCCTCCGTTGTTTCCAGTGAGAAAGATGGGTAACTGTGACAGGGATGGGAGGGACACTTGTCACTCTACAACTCTTTGGGACAATTTTGAACCACGTACATGTGCGGCCTATTCAAAACTAAAAAGAAAGAAAAAAGGCGCAGTGGACCAGGCGCTTGGTGGGCATTCACCACTCTGGCTCTCACAACAGCCTACACTGTCTGTGCCGCCATCGTCCCCACCAAGGGGCAGTCCAGGTCCGGCCTGCAGATCCTCAGCCCTGCCTGTCTTGCCTGCCACGGAGAGCAGTGGTGCCAGGTTTGAAGGGAAGGGGCACAGATCTTCCCAGGTTCTGAGATTAGCCATGGATGTTTTGTAGTGTTGAGAAACAGTGAGCAGCAAACATTTCTTTTTAAAAAATTGTTTATTTATTTGAAAGTTATTTGAGTTACAGAGAAAGGAGAGACAGAGAGATCTTCCATCTGCTGGTTCACTCCCCAGGTGGCCTCAATGGCCAGGGCTGGGCCAGGCTGAAGTCATGAGCCAGGAGCTTCTTCCAGGTCTCTCACATGGGTAGTAGGGGCCCAATCACTTGGGCCATCTTCTACCGCCTTCCCAGTCCTTTAGCAGGGAGCTGGATTGGAAGTGGAACAGCTGGGAGTTGAACCAGCGCCCATATGGGATGCCAGCCTTGCAGGCAACAGCTTTACTGGCTAAGCCACCATGCATCCCACCCTCACCCAGCAAACATTTCTTAACCAGGACTGTGCATGATAAAAGATGACCTGGGGACTTTAGCTAGGGAGAAAAGTTAGAGAACCCTCTCTACCCATGCACAAAAGGCATATGAACAAATATTCATCTCTATTCATGTCTTCAAAGACCATTCCTTAACATTGACCTAAGCCTGAAAGTCAAGATTTTCTTTTTTAATTAACTCATTTATTTGAAAGGTGGAGTTACAGAGAGTGTGGGGCAGAGGTAGAGGCCGGGCTGATCCGAAGCCAGGAGCTTCCTCCAGGTGTCCCACGTGGATGTAGGGGCCCAAGCACCTGGGCCATCCACTGCTGCTTTTCCCAGGAGCATCAGCAGGGAGCCGCATCAGAAGTGGAGCAGCAGGGACTCGAGCCAGTGCCCATCTGGGATGCCAGCACTGCAGGCAGAGGCTTAACCTGCTGTGCCACAGCGCCGGCCCCGAAAGCCAAGATCTTCATGAGGCTAGAGGCTCTCCCACTAAAGACAGTGGCCAGCCAAACATGCTCACTTCCCTACTGGTATTTAACAAGACTGCAAGGCAAGAAAGCACTTTAAGGCAATGAGAATTGGAAAGAAAGAAGTAAAATTCTCTCTATTTAAAGATGATAGGGAGTGTGGGTGTTTAGGCTGCCAGTTAAGACACCTGTGCCCCACATCAGAGCACCTGGGTGCATTCCCTGCCTGACTTCAGCTTCCGGCTACTGTAGCCACTTGGAGGCAGAAATGATGGTTCAGGGGATTGGATTCCTGCCACCCATGGAGGAGACCTGGCTTGTGTTCCTAGTGCTGAAATTGGGGCTGGCCCTGTCCCAGTTGTTACAAGCATTTAAGGGTGGACAGGGAGGTGGGAGATCTCTCTTCCTCTCTGTGTGTGTTTGTCTCTGTCTCTCAAAAAATAAAAACAAAAAAAGATGATATGATTATATATGTAGAAGCTCCCAAAGAATGAATAGGAAACCCATTATAGACAATAAAGAGAATTTAGTAAAGTAACAGCTTATAGCATCAATATCAAATATTAGCAGGCCTTATCAACACAAAAACTGAATAGAAGATGTAATAAAAGAAGGAGTATTTAGAAGGGCAAGAAAAAGTTTAATATACCTGTAAGACTGAGAACATATGAAGCATGAAACTGTGAGAACTTTCCAGAAGCCTATATAAGGAAAATTATGAAACACTCCTGAGAGATGCAAAAGCAGACTTGCACACATGGAAAGATACCCAGCGTTTTCAGATAGTAGGAGTCAACATCATAAAGATGTTAATCCTCCCTAACTTATTTTCCAGATTAAATGCAATCCCAATTAAAGTGTCATCAGTACTTTCTGCACTCAGATAAAATGATTTAAAACTTGATTTGGAAGAACAAGCAAGAAAAGGCAAACCTTTCTGAACAAGAAAAGTGGTGAATGATGGCAGGATCTGCCAAGATATGAGCACCTCTTACAAAACCCCAGCAATTAATTTATGAAGTTGGCATATGAAAATGTAGGCAGACTAGGGGCATGGAATGGGGAATCCAGAAATTCATCTAGATGCATCCAAGAATTTAGTATATGACAAACGCATCTTGTCTAGTCAGTGCGTGAAAGATAGACTTTTAGTACTGGCTCGAGGGCCATATGGAGAATGATAAAATTGTGTTCTCTTCACACCATGCACCTGGATAAAGTCCAAATGACTCAGAGATTTAAATATAAGAAGTGAAACCACATGAGTACTAAAAGAAACCACAAGCCAATGGCTCTAGAATCTGGCAGTGGGAAAGCCGTCCCCAACAATGACTCAAAATTCGGAAGCAATAAAGGAATGACTGATAAACTTTAACAGCAGACAAACATGTACATGGCAAAAATAAAAGCATGAGCAGGATACAAAGAAATACAAGCTGGCAAAATGTACCTTATGAAGCATAAGAAAGGGTACCATTTCCATCACATATCCATGAAGAAGAAAGGGCTTCAGAAATTAAAATGCAAAAGGCCAAGCATTTTAGAGGAAAAGCGGTCGGGAGATTCGGGAGATGCGCACAGCTTACAGGAAAAGCACACAGAAAGTCCTCATGTAGGTGAGCATGCTTGATCCAGATCCTCATAACCGAAATGCACGGTAACACTGTATAAGATGTGCCTCCCGCCTCTCACAGTGGCCAGTGTGCCCCTGGTGCTGTTGATCCACCAGGCTGTGGGGCGTCAAGTATTCCTGTAGATTGCCAGTGGGGACAAGAAGCGTGGCACACACCACTCAGGGGGATGTGGCGATAGCACCCAATTATTCACACCTGGCCCAGCGCCACTTCTAGAAACTCATCCCAAAGATACACTAGCAAAAATAGAAAAGGACATGGGCCGGCAGGGTTAAAAAAAAAAAAAAAAAAGGCAGAGACCAACACCTGAGCTATTCATTGCAGCACTGTTTGTTACAGTGCAGTATTGAGGACAGCCTAAATGTTCCTCAGTAGGAACTTGGTAAAACAAATCACCGTAGAAATGAGAACTGTCTCTACCTAGGGCATTTCCGAAAAGTCACAGAAAAATCAAATTAAAAGATAAAGTTTAAAATGTTTATTTATTCATTTGAAAGGCAGAGGTACAGGCAGGAGATGAGGGGAGAGAGAGAGAATCTTCCATCTGCTGGTTCATTCCCCAAATGGCCACAACAGCCTGGGCTTGTCCAGACAGAAGCCAGGGGCCAGGAGCTTCTTCTGGGTCTCCCATGTGGGTATAGAGGCCCAAGCACTGGGGCCATCTTCTACTGCTTTCCCAGGCCACAGCTGAGAGCCAGGACTAGAACACCTGCTTATATGGGATGCCAGCATCCCATGTGGCAGCTGCACCCACTGCACAGCAACACCAGCCCCATACGTGTGTTTTTAATCAAAAGCGCTGTGGCTCACTAGGCTAATCCTCTGCCTGCGGCACCGGTACCCTGGGTTCTAGTTCCGGTTGGGGCGCAAGATTCTGTCCCGGTTGCTCCTCTTCCAGTCCGGCTCTCTGCTGTGGCCCAGGAAGGCAGTGGAGGATGGCCCAAGTGCTTGGGCCCTGCACCCGCATGGGAGACCAGGAGGAAGCACCTGGCTCCTGGCTTCAGATCGGCGCAGCTCACCAGCCATAGCAACCATTTGGGGGGTGAACCAACAGAAAGAAGACCTTTCTGTCTTTCTCTCTCTCAATGTCTAACTCTGTCTGTCAAAAAAGAAAAAGAAAAAGAAAAAGAAAAAGAAAAAGAAAAAGAAAAAGAAAAGAAAAGAAGGTTACCTGCAGGAAGGCTGAAGGAACAGGGCTGTGAGTCGACAGATGATCGTGCCTCAGAATGCTTTATTTTTCATAGTGACTTTGAAACCATGTACATGTTTCATACAATTTTGTGACCAGGGGCCAGCACTGTGGCATATTGGGTGAAGCCACCACCTGCAGTGCCAGCATCCCATTTGGGCACTGGTTCAAGTCCCGGCTGTTCCATTTCCAATTCAGCTCTCTGCTGTGACCTGGGAAAGCAGTAGAAGATGGCCCAAGTCCTAGGGCCCCTGCACCCTTGGGAGACATGGGGCTCCTGGCTCCTGGCTTTGGATGGGTGCAGCTCTGGCTGTTGCAGTTATCTGGGGAGTGAACCAGCGGATGGAAGATTTCTCTCTCTCTCTTTCTCTCTCTCTCTCTTTCTCTCTCTCTCTCTTTCTCCCCCTCTCTCTCCCTCTGCCTCTCTTAACTCTGTCTTTCAAATAAAATAAGTAAATCTTTTTTAAAAAGTGTGTGACCAAATTAGAATTTAAAAAGTAATCTCTAAAAAATTTGAAAGCAAATGAAACAAAGAAGCCTAGCCATGTCAAGTTCATGAAATAATCATGCAAGGAGAAAACTCTCGAGGGCTTCATAACGGTGAAATAGGTGAAGCGGTCAATCGGTAAGAACCTTAAACTCTGCTCAGCACTCACACTCCTGGGAGGAATATTGACATTGCTATTCTAGGTAGATAGAGCAAATAGTATTAAGTTTTTTTAAATATTTATTTATTTATTTGAAATACAGAGTTACACAGAAGCAGAGAGAGAGAGAGAGTCTTCCATCCACTGGTTCACTCCCCTAGTGGTTGCAACAGCCGGAGCTGTGCCAATCTAAAGCCAGGAGCCAGGAGCCTCCTCTGGGTCTCCCACGTGGGTGCAGGGCCATCTTCTACTGCTTTCGCAGGCCATAGCAGAGAGCAGGATCGGAACTGAAGCAGCCGGGACTCGAACCGGTGCCCATATGGGAAGCCGGCATTGCAGGGAGTGGCTTTACCTGCTATGCCACAGCACTGGCCCCGCAAACAGTACTAAGTTAATGTCCTTGGGAACTAAGTATTATGCTAATGTCCTTGAGAACCAAAAGAGAAAGGAGATGCAAATTTAAAAAAATATGCAGGTACCAGGGCCCCACTTGGTGGGTGTCTCGGTGAGTTTGCCACTGGGCACAGGCGGCTGTGGTGTTTAAGCCCTACAGGGTTCCAAGGCACAACCTGTAAGAGCCCCTCTCTGTAGTCCTGGAGTCCGAGCCGACGCCCGCCCGAGGCTCCAGGCCCCTGTCCTCAGTGACTTTCCATACTATGGGCCACGTGTCTCCGTGCCATTCCAGATTCTGTCCAAAGATACAGCCTGGGGCAGCGCCCAGCAAGGACAGCCCAGTGGCCTCACCCATGAGTCTGGGCAAAGGGGCTGCCTACCTTGGACAGGCCCCCAAGCCCTGGGGTCTGGCACTGTGCAAAACTAGCCACCAGCAACCAAGAACCGGGACAAAGGCGGCAGCACCTACTGTCTGTGGCCCTGTTTTGCGCTCCTGTCCAGTGTCCTTTATCACCGTCCAGTGTCCTTGCAGCCTGGGAGGAAAACCAGTCATGCTCTGGCCAGCAATGGACTCTGTTTTTCAGGTCAATGGCAAGCTGGTGAAGTCCCCCTGGACTTCTCTTGGGTGCTGAGGTCAGAGCCTGCTCCTCCCACCCTCACGTTGCCATCAGAAGGGAAAGTGTGGAACACTTTCAAACCCGTCCTGGCCGTAAGGCGTCATTCCACGGACCCCAGGACAAAATCTCCCTGCCCGAGTTCTTATTCCAGACTCTACTCCCCCAAACCCAGGGGCACACAGTGGAAGCTCGATGTGACACACAAGAGAGGCAGGGACCCCAGGGGCCACTTAATGAACAGAGCCACTTCCTGGAAGCTGGGGTGAGGGTCTGCGGCGAGCTGGGACGCTGGCCGTGGATGGGGACAGAGGGCACGTTCCTGGCACTACCTGCAAACTCAGCGGTCTTGGAAAGCATCCTCAGAGCCAGGCTGGGTGCGGCTGGGAGAGATCGCAACGCAGGGGCCACGTGGTCACAGCTCCGCTTTGTCTGTCCCACAGCGAGTCGGAGCCAGAGGTGGACATGGCCTTCCTGGGCACCAGGGCCGGCCTCCTTAGGGGCAGCTTGTTCGTGGGCTCCGAGAGAGTCTCTGACAGGTGAGTCCCTGCAGGGGCCCCGGGACTTGCATTCTTGCTCTTGGGTTTCTGTGGCACTGGGTAGACAGAGGCTGGCCAGGGAGGCCAGGAAGCTGGGGTTTACAGATGGATCTGGAGAGTAAGAAAAGTAACCCTTTCCACCCAGGTTCATATGTGTCCATCCGGGGGTGCCCCTGGCTGGGGGGGAAGGGGACATTCAGGTCTGGGAAGGCAATGACCATGACCTTGAAGTCAGGAGGGTTGACGGGATTCCCTCCTGCAGAAGGGGTGGTGGGACTGTTTTCTTCCCTGGTGCTGAGCCTCCTGTCCCAGCCCTGAGGGGAGAGGCCCTCCTGTGCCCTCTACCCAGGAGATGCCCTCTGGGCTGCGTTGGGACAAGCCCGCCCCTGTCATGTGTGGGAGATTTGTGATTCCCGTTCCGGTCAGAGAGGGTGCCAGCTGCAACCCACTGTAGCGTGCAGAGGGCTTAGGACTCCTAGCCAACAGCTCTCACCTGAGAGATATTTTGATATTTTGGGCTGCCACTGGGCAAGGGGGAAGCGAGGGAGGAAGGGTGCAGCTGACCTCTCACCAGTAGAAGCCAGGGATTCTGTTCAATACCCCGCAGTCCCGAGGGAAGCCCCTGCCACAACAGGCACGCCCCACCTAGTACTGAAAAACCCTGCCCCCCGCAGAAGCTGGCTCAGCCCCAGCCAGGGCGCCTGCAGATGGGAGCCCAGAGGAGGGTGTGGGCGCGGGGCTGGGGGAGCAGCACCACCTGCCGCTCTGCAGACCTGGAGGCTCTCGCAGTGAGGGCCGCCGTCCTGGCCTCCACCCACTTGCTGCTCCTCTCACTGCATCTCAGCATCATCTTTGAGGCCCAGAGCATCATCTTTGAGCTTCTTCCGGGACTCCGAACAATCACACTCACTAAGCAAAGCTGAAGCTTTCTAGGAAAACAGATGCCGTGGCTGTTCCCTCTCCCTCCCTCCTTCCCCTCCCCCATCTCCTCCTCCTGGGGAGAGACAGCAGCGATCTGGGACCCTGTCTCTATTCCTGATACTGCGCCCCACCCCCAGCCTCTCTAAAGGGCTTCTCAGAATGGAGGGTGGAGACCTCAACATGCTTGGGCTTCCCAAGGGAACGGGCACACACGCTGTGCACTGTGCAGTCCCCAAGGGCACCCTTCCCCCGCACATGACATGAAAGGCAGCCCAGCAACTGAATGGGCTCAAACACCCATCCCAGTCCCCTCCTGCTGGATTGTCCACCACCATCCCTCCCCTGCTAGCTGCTCCCAGGGCCACACTGTCCCCTGCAGGCTGCTGTGTGCTCTGGGACACAAGGCAGTAACAAGCGAGGTACAACTGCTCAGAAAAAAGGACACCCGGTGCCTTCTGAAACCTCAGAAGCTGTTTGGGGGAGTTTACGCCCCTCTTAGTGCAGCGATGGGGCTGACAGTTTTCTCACTCAGATGCACAATGAACCAGATGACAGGAAATTAAGATAGGGGCTGGCATCATGATGCAGTTAAATTGCTGTCTGCAGCCGGCACTGTGGCTCACTAGGCCAATCCTCCGCCCTGCGGTGCCGGCACGCCGGGTTCTAGTCCTGGTCGGGGCGCCAGTTCTGTCCCTGTTGCTCCTCTTCCAGTCCAGCTCTCTGCTGTGGCCCGGGAAGGCAGTGGAAGATGGCCCAAGTGCTTGGGTCCCTGCACCCGCATGGGAGACCAGGAGGAAGCACCTGGCTCCTGGTACAGCACCGGCCGTGGCGGCCATTTGGGGGGTGAACCAACGGAAGGAAGACCTTTCTCTCTGTCTGTCTGTCTGTCTGTCTCTCTCAATGTCTAACTCTGCCTGTCAAAAAAAAAAAAATTGCCATCTGCGACACGGGCATCCCACATGAGGACCCATTTGAGTCCCGGCTGCTCCGCTTGCAGTCCAGCTCCCTGCTAACGCACCTGGGAAAGCAGCAGAAGATGTGCTTGGACCCCTGCACCCATGGGAGACTCAGATGGAGTTTCTGGCTCCTGGCTTCAGCCTGGCCCAATCTTAGCAGTTCTGGACATTTGGAGAGTGAACCAGCAGGTGGAAGATTCTCTCTCTCTCTCTTTCTGACTCTCTATCTGTCACTATGCCTTTCAAATAAATGTTCAAATTATTTTTAAAAAGAGGGATTAGGCTACTTCCAAAAGAAACAAACTCTGCAGGCAGAGGCTGACATAAAAACAGAAAATATCCCTCCTAATACAGACCCTATACCTCTTTGAGCTGCTACTGTGCCACTAGACCCAGCATCACTTTGATTCTTGAAAAGGCAGGAAGTGCCAGGACACTGTGTGGTAGAATCCTGTTAGCAGCTAAATTCTCCATCTGTCCATCTGCACCTCTCTTGGCTCAGCCAAGACAACCTTATAGGGGACAGGGTTGAACAGGAGAAGACTTCAAAAAGCTCATTAGAAATGGAATAAAAAGCAAATTTATTTTGAAAAGAGGTTGGGGCCGGCACTGCGGCTCAATAGGCTAATCCTCCGCTTAGCGGCGCCGGCACACCAGGTTCTAGTCCCGGTCGGGGCGCCGGATTCTGTCCCGGTTGCCCCTCTTCCAGGCCAGCTCTCTGCTGTGGCCCGGGAGTGCAGTGGAGGATGGCCCAAGTACTTGGGCCCTGCACCCCATGGGAGACCAGGAGAAGCACCCGTCTCCTGCCTTCAGATCAGCGCGATGGGCCGGCTGCAGCGCGCCGGCCACGGCGGCCACTGGAGGGTGAACCAACGGCAAAGGAAGACCTTTCTCTCTGTTTCTCTCACTGTCCACTCTGCCTGTTAAAAAAAAAAAAAAAGAGGTTGGATTTATTTATTTATTTATTTGAAAGGTAGAGTTACAGAGAAAGGGAGAGAGAGAGAGAGGAAAAGAGAGGGAGAGGGAGAGATTTTCTATCTACAGTTCACTCCCCCAGATGGCTGCAACAGCCAGGGCTATGCCGGGCCACAACCAGGAGTCTGGAATTCTATCCGGGTCTCCCACTTGGGCCATCTTCTGCTGCTTTCCCAGCTGCATTAGCAGGGAGCTGGATTGGAAGTGGAGCAGCCGGGACTCAAATGGGTGCTCATATGAGATGCCAGTGTCGCACAGGCAGTGGCTTTACCCATTGTGCCACAATACCAGCCCCTGAAAAAAAATTGGATTCCATGCATATGAGGGGTCTCTGAAAAGTTCCCAGAAAATATGCATTATGAAATCACTTTGGGTTTCAAAATGTGGCACCAGAGTGAACTTTTAACCCCATCTCCATGAGCACTATGAGGCCGCCCCTTGTGTTCCCCCATTCAGAGGAGCCCCGAATCTTCCTTCTGCAGGAAGTTCCTGACGCCAGAGGACGAGGCCAGTGTGTTCACCATGGACCACTTCCCGCTGTGGTACCGCCAGGCCTCCGAGCGACCTCCCGGCAGCTTTGTCTTCAACCTGAACTGGGCACAGGGACCAGGTAACGCTCACCCCCGCACTGCGATGAGACGCCCTCTGCCTCCTCCTCCTCCTCCTCCTCCTCCTCCTCCTCCTCCTCCTCCTCCTCCTCGTCCTGAGAGAACCCAGACCCAGGCTCCCCCTGCCAGCCCTTGTGACACACATTAGGGCCAGGAGGTCACGCCTGCGAGTCTCACCACGTCCGCCTACACGCACGCCTGGGTGCCTACGCTGAACGCAGGGCCCATCACTTCACTCCCCAGCCCCCGTGGATAAAGGAGAGTCTCCCTGGACATTGAGAGAGCTGGATCTGAGCCCAGATCCCAAATATAAGATCTGGAGGTTGATGGCTAAGGTTCTTGCTCATCTGAAAGTCTTTGCCAGTTCCATGAATGGTTCAGAGGACAGGAACAGACTGGCTGGGGGCTGCGCTGTTTGTCAAGGCCACAGGGTCACCGAAGCTCTTCCCAGGCTAAACAGCAGCGCCCTTGAGCTTGCCTGGAACCAAACGCACCCAGAGCTTCCAGCCTGGGGGAAAGCAGAGCCTCCTGGCTGGAAGGGACATGGCTCTGGCGGGCAGGCAGCAGGCAGCAGCCAGGACAAGGCCTTCAGGGCTCCAGCCGATTCCTGCAAGGCCGGGACCCGGAGGATACTCAGGGCTGGCAGGCACCCAAGTCCCAGCCCCCAGCTCTGAAAAATGGTCCAAAGATGAAAAGTTAGGTGACTTTAACCAGCACCCAGAAAAATCACCAAATGACTTTACTTTACATGCAAAGAGACTGTGGCCTGAGGGACTAAGGGGTGGGTCCAGAGGCCAAGAGCAGGGAAGTGCAGCCCATCTCACACCTGGTCCCTCCACCAGGCACCGGAACTAAAGGGCGTTCCAGTCCGCACAGCACTCATTCAACCTGCACAGCCTGGTTAGGTTAGTGTGATCACTGCCCCTCGCCTCACACATGGCTCAGGGAGGTTCCGTGACTTGCCCAGGACACACAGCAAGGGAGTCACACAGCCAGGCGAGAGCCAAGGTCAGCCCTGCCCACTGGACGAAAGCTGGACACAGAGCAGAAGGGGGAGGGGAGAGGGTAATTTTTATATCCAAGGCAAGCCCATGAGGCAGGTTCTCAGAGCCAGGGGGAAGGGTCATTTCTCCCGCTGCCCACTCCTGACCCCACAGCAGAGAGAGGCAGCCTTCCTCCCTGCCCCTACCAGCCTCTGCAGCCCCTGGGAGGGGCACCCACAGGCTCCTGGCCAGGTCCTCCCTGCCTGCATTGTCACCGGGACTCTGCTTGCTGGCTTCGGGGTTGGAGGAGGAGGCTTGATGTCTCGGTGAGCGGGGACGGTGGGTGGGCAGGGAACTGAAGCTGGCGACCGAAGGGAGGCTGCCGGGGAGAGAGGCAGGCGCTCCCTTGCACGGCCTTGCTCTCCTGCTCAGCTCATGCACAAGCTGGGAGACACAAGGATGCCTGTGTTCTCCCATCCAGCCCAAAGGAGAAAAGCATCTGCATTGAGCAGGCTGAGGGGAAGGGGAGACGCAGGCTGCAGAGTCAGTGGAGGCCTCGTGGCTCCCAGGGGGCGCTGTGCCCTTGGCTGGGGCCCGCAGGCTGAGTTCTGCCTGCACAGAGCTATCTGTTGCCACCAGCAGAGGCGTGGCAGAATCTCGCCACCGCCCGGGAGGCTCAGGGCAGTTGCTCGCCCTCCCCTGCAGCTTCTTCCTGGGCTGCTGCCTGAGCCCTGCCCCTCCTGCACTCAGACCCTTGCAGGTTCCCCAAGGGCACTGGGCCAGGGAGCTGCTGTGACGCAGGCCCTCGAATTCCAGATGTCCCTGGAGACTCTGTGATTCGGGTCTCCACGCCCTCACCTGAGTGCTTGCTGGGAGCCTGTGCTGGCCGCTGCACGGATGCAGTGAGAGATCTGTCTCGGGAAGCAGGCTGCAGAGACCAGCAGTACGGCAGGCCGTCAGCCACTTAGTATCTTCTAGATGTGTCTAGAACCAAGGTGAGGAAGTGGACTTTGACTTCGTTGCGGCAGATGTCCAGAATCAAGGACATCTTGGGTATTGCGAGTTCCTAGCATCAGAGTGCAATTTTAGATTTCTGTGAGATGGTTGATGCCAGCGAGGGTAAACCAGGCAACAGAATGGACTCGAAACAGCAGAGCTGCAGCCCCGCTGCGGCGATGCCCTGGCAGCAATGCCCTCCACAAGTGATTCCCGAGGGTTGTTTGTCTCCCGTGGCACCGGCACACGACAGGCCAGCACCAAGGGAGGCTGCGTGACATCCAGGCAAGGGTGCTTCCACCAGCTGCTCCGGGGCTGGGCGGTGAGAACTACGAACTGGGGGCAGGGAGCAGCCTACCCGCCCTGGCTCCCTGGAGCTCTGGCTACCTTTCTTCCCACGGAGGTCTGGTGCTTCCAAAAGAAGGGAAAAGACGGGGACTTCTGTGCCACTCGTCCGCGGCTTCTAGCCTGACTGCGGGTGTCACCACTGACTTACTAAGGGCACCAGGGTCACCCACCACCCAGTCCTGGAACGAAGCAGGCCCCTCAGCTCCACAGCACCCTGTGGTGCAGCGCAAGTCACCTGTCCTTGGAGGGGACAGCCCCCCAGGGTCCCTGAGCTGTGCTAGCTGGAGCTCAGGTGAGGCGGCAGTGGGCAGACAGGTGTGCCGCCCTGAGACAAGGTGAAAGCCACGGGGTCATGTTGGCGCTGGCAGTGCGGTGTCGTTCAGGCGCTCGGGGCCGCGTGTCGGTCAGACGGGCAGTGCCTGATGCTAGGAAGCACCATGCAGAGACGCGCTGGCAGTGACCCCTCCTCCAGCAGCAAGGTCCCCGCACAGCCCCCCCCCACTTGTTTTAGTCCAGCCATGTCTGAAGCTGGAATCTGTGTCTTGTCGTCCATGAGGGCGCCAGGGCTCAGTCACTGCTCTGCTCCCAGGTGCTCAGAAGGTGACCTCATGATTTTTGTCTCCCCAGAAAGCCAGGGGGAGCCGCTGGCGGTGACGGCGAGCACAGCTGTGGTGGTGACAGTGGACGAGAAGACGGCCGTGGCTGCAGGTAGGACGTGCTGCCCGCTGCGGCCAGTGTACACAGATAAGGCCATGGGGGATGCAGGAGGCCCCCCGCGTGGGGCCTGCCAGGGCCACCGTCCTGCGGCTGCCCTTGACCTTCCACGTGGAGTGTGGGCATGAGGGAAAGGGGGCTCTTCTGAGCCACTTTGCTTATAAAACCTAAAAGGGCTCAACAAGTGAGTACAGTGACGGCCAGAGAGGTTGAGAGACCTGCGCAAGGTTACCCAGGACAGAGACTGCAGCCCAGACCTCCCCCCCCATCCCCCTTCTGTTGCCTCAGGCTCCAGGACCCACTCACAAGACGAGGGGCTTGTGACTCAGTCCCTAAAGTGGGCATTCCATATGTGAGCTCAGCACGCGCCAGGCACCGTGGGAACCGCCTCCCACACCCTTTCCCGTGCAGTCCTCAGGGTGCTCTACAGAAGGTGATGGGGGCTCCACCTTACAGATGAGGACAGTTATATGCCCAAAGTCCAGCTAGTGATTAACGGAGCCAGGCTGTGGCCTCAGCCCGCCCACCAGGGCCAGCGTTCTCCACGCTGGGACGCCAGCACCCCATGACGCCCACAGGTGTCCCCTGATGTGGCAGTTTCTCAGGGCCTCACACATCCTTGGTGGTCCTCCTGACCCGGGCTTCAGCATCTCTGTCCTAGCCCTAGCTCAGTTCTACAAAGTGGCGCCATCCAGTGGCCACTCCCGCAGCTGCTCAGGGCTGCTCCACCCTCCCTATCAGGCACTTGTTTTGTTAGCCTGAGGCCTGGCCAGGGCAAGGAATTCTGGGGAGAGAGGCAGGGTCCGTGTGCCCCCACCCCAGGCTGAGGTCAGGACAGAAGAGCGGAAAGAGTGGGTGGGGCTCTGTCTCCCAGCCTGAGAGGGTAAAAGGACCACCCTTTTACCAGGCTGTTCTCACGCTGCGATTAGAGGAGGAGAGAGAACAGCACCATCTAACGTTGCATTCAGTGGGAAGCAGGTGTGTCTCTGGGGGTCTGCAGGATGCAGGCTGTGGCACTGAGAAGGCATCCACCCCCTTGCTTCCCGAGGTTGGTCTCCTGAGCCTGTGCCCGCCCTGCGCCCCACGGTGTGGCCTCTCAAGGAGAAGGGAGGAGGGGTCAAGCTGCTGGCTGTGCATTCCTGTGCTCCCCAATTATTTGATAACATTTTAAACTCTGAGCAGAATTAGAACAGGAGGGGTTGCCATAGAAACCGTGTCCCAGTGCCGTGGGTTTAACTCGCTGCAGACAGTTGCTCTTACGCTCTAGGGTGCATGGATGTGACAGGAAAAGGATGAGGCGCTAGAGACCTGAGACTTCAATTTTTTTTTTTGTCTTCCTTTGTAATTTATTCTCCCTGGCTTCTGGCTCCGCCTCTCTGCTCCTGGGGTCGGCTGGGGCCTGCAGCTCAAAGAGGAGGTGACGGTCTGCTTCCCTGCAGGGAGGCTGGGGACCCAGTGTGGTGGGGGCTGCATTTGTGCGACGTTTGTGCACTGAGCAAGGGAAGAAGGGAGAAGGGCCCCCAGGGCGGCGGCTTGCGGTGTGTGACCTTGCTCCGGGTCGCGCTCCAGGTCGCGCAGCGGCACACGTGCATGGCGAGGGGTCCTGCTCACCTCCAAGGAGGCGGTTTTTCAAGGGCTTAAGCAAAACTTGCACAACTCAAACGTTCTGATGGGGATCTGTTGTCAGGGCCTTGCTGAGGATCAGGCGGAGCAGTGGGCAGTGGCCTCCCAGGCGCGGGGCCTCCAGTGCCCCCACACCACATGCTCCTGCCCACAGCCAGGCCCATAGCCCTGCCCACTGACTGGGGCAAGGGCAAGTAGTATGTGGTGTCCTTCCCTTGGAGCACGGCCTTCAGGCCATGGTGCTGGAGCCTCCTCTGGGAACACTGGGAAAACCCACGGATGCCTTCCACAGCCTTGTGCAGGGCATGAGGAGTCCCACGCTCCTCGCCACCCGTTCTGCGCGTCTGAGCTCCAGGAACGGGGCCCCTCGTGGTTCACTGCTCCTGGCCGCTCCTGGCCCACTGGGCCATTGTCTTTGCCTGAGGCGGTCACCTGCCCACAGGGAGCCATGGGGCACTAAGTCCTCTTACTCACCGCCCCCAGCCCCCTGGTCCCCCATTCCAACTCCATACCCTCTGTACCCCGTGGAGGACCCCGACTTTAAGCCGAGAGTGTGGCTGGCATGTGCCTGGTGTCAGTGTGAAAGGACGAGATGGTAAGGGGTTAAATGAGGCGAACTCATCAGCCTCTCCCGAGCTAATAAGAGCCAGCAGGGCAGGCAGAGAAGCCCCTCGAGCTGCCCTCCCCCTCCTCTGGGCAAATGAGCCCCTTCTCACCATCTGTCGCTGATGCCAGCACGGATTTGCATCAGGCAGGGCCAGATGAACCCCAGGGGTGCGGGGGCAGGGCCTGCAGTCCACCCCCTTCAGTCCACAAGCCCCTCGCTGCCCAGAGAGCACCCTGAGGCTCATGTGCTGGAGGGTGGGTGGCCTGTGAATCCCAGCTGAGCCATGCCAGCCCCAGAGCCTCCTCCCATGCAGGCCTCGGCCCCCACCCCTGCATCCCCATTGGTGCCCAAGGTGCCCTACGCAGCTCTAAGCGCCAGGGTGGTAGCCCTCAGCGCTTGACTTGGCTGCCGGGGAAGGTGAGGGGCAGGAAGCAGCTCTGCCAGCCATGCACGCCCCGTTCCCTCTCAATAAAGGCAGTAAGTACATAGGAAAATACAGTCTTTATTGGTCTTCTGAAACAACAAACCAGAAATATAATTTTGCCTTTAAAAATCTGCTGTCTCAGGCTAAAGATACCACCAATGACAGTACCCTCCCTTCCCCCATTCCCTTTAGAAAATCTCCAATCCTGGGGTCAGCTCTCAATCCAAAAGAAGGGAGACTGTGCCCCAGTTTAGGGGAGCCTGTGATCCCGATGTGCAGCCTGTGCCCCAGAGGGCCCCTGCACACCAGCTGGGGAATGACCTCAAAGGCACCCCTGCCACCACAAGGAGGCGCCCCGTTCTGCCCTGACACCCTTCACAGACCCTGCCCACCGTGTCTGCCTTGTCCTCTCCCAGTGCTACCATGACCCTCGTCAGAACCAGAAGCCAGCCTGGCGCCTCCTGGCCCCCTCTAAGCACGAGAAAGCCAGTGCCCAGCAGAGGGAAACCTGGGGACTCCCTAGGGACTCACATCAGACTCACGCGGAGGGGCTACAACTAGGAAGAGTCCCTGGAGGCAGTATCTCTGCCCCAAACAGAGCCCCGGCTCACAGGCTGGTGTGGACCCCGGTGCAGATGCAGCCCATAGTCCTGGGGAGCCGGGCTGCGCAGACAACACCCTGGCGAAAGGAAGCGCATGGTGGAAGTCTCTAGACAGAACGCGGCTGCCTGGTGCCTGCTCGGGAGTCTGTCTGGGCCACAGACAGAGAGAGTCTGTCTCTCTGCTCACCACCTGCCTCCTTCCAGGAGGGCCGTTGGTCACCTTGCACGACCCGATCCCAGCCCTGAGATCCCAGGCCAGAAGCTGCAGAAGCTGGAGGGGCTGAGGCTGCAGGCTACAGGAGTGTAATTGGGGGGTGTCCCCCAGGGCCCGGCCTGGGGAGGCACGGGGCGGGGCCGAGGAAACACCCAGTGGCTGGAGGCTGGGCCCCAGGGACTGCCGTCCACACAGCTTGCAGCTTCCAGGCCTCCCTGGAAAGCCCAAGGGAGGCGTGAGCGTGTTGCCACGGCGACCGCAGTCCCCGCAGCGCTGCTCTGGCCCGCTTTACGGTTGGCTCCTCCCCCTGCTGGCGGAGGAGACCTCGGTGAGCGCGGGAGGCTCCGCGCCTGGGGCAGAGACCCGCGGCCCCGGCCTGGGCGGCTGCGTGCTGTGGGTGTGTTTGTGTGTGCATATGTGCGAGCGCGCACCTGGGCAACTGTGCCGGCGAGGGCGAGCTGGAGGCTCCGGGAGCAGTGTGCTCTGTGGCGGACACGGTAGCGCCAGGCAACAAGTTAGAGGAGTGCAGCGTCCCGTCGCGTGTCTAAGTGCCAAGTGCGGGGCGGCCGGAGCTGGTGCATTTGTTTGTTTGCGGACCTGACCTTCCCCCGCAGGGCGCCAAGAGCAAGCCCTCTGCCTTAGGGGAGGTCAGAGAACGTGCCCCTGGCCCCACATCACGGCCCCCACTCCCTAATGGGGACCAGTCGCCCAGCTGTGAGGACCCCCGAAGGAAAGGCCACAGCGGGTGCTCGGCACGTGGAAGCTCCTGTGGGGCACGCGTGCCGTCTTCCCCCTGCCACAAGCTTAGGAACAGGCCCCGGGAACTCCAGAGAGTTGGCGGCCCAGGGAGGGGCACCAGTGGGAGCCTTCCGCGCTCGGCGGCTCCAGGCGGGCTTAAAGTTCATGGAGACCGATGCTGCGGCCAGTGCACCACGGGTGAGGAGGACGTGGGGCTGGGGAGGCGGGGCCTGCGCGTTCTTCCTGCCCTTCCTACCTGGGCCGGGTAGGGACGCCGCTCAGGCCACGGAGGAGATCTGCTTCTGATCTTCGGGCTCGCCCTCCGGGTCTCCCATCAGCGGCTGGCGCTTCTTGAGCTCGCGGTGGTACTTGGCCATGAGCGAGGCGTAGATGCAGCCGTAGGCAGCCGCCACCACCATCATGATGCACACGACGCCGCAGACGACCGCGGCGATGATCACCGTGCCGATGGCGCGCCGCACGCTCGCGGGCCGGTGCCGCTGCTTCTGAGGGCAAGCTGTGCTGGGCTCAGGCTCCGGCTCCGCCCCGGGCTTGGGCTTAGGGGGCTCCGGGCTGGCCTTGGTGCAGGGTGGCCCCGGGGCGTCCATGCCGGCGGAGCTGTTCTCGTCGTCCAGCTGCGAGCAGTAGTTGAACATCTCCATGGGGACCACGCGCATGTCTTTTCCCCTCAGCTCCTTGGGCAGCGTGCAAGAGAGCTGGTCCAGGCGCCCCCCTGCAGCCGGGGGGCAAAGGAAAGAGGGGCTGAGCAGGCATCCGGAACTGGACCCCTTCTCCCACCCTCAGCTCCTCCAAATGGAGAGCCCAGAAGTTTCTATCAGCAATGCCATCAATCCTAGAATCCAAGGCTAGGCGAGCAAAGGAAGGAGGGAAGCTGGTATTGGTGGAGCCACCCACCACAGTGGATGAGTTACAGGTCATGCCATTCAGTCCTTGCAGAAGCCATGCAAAATGGACATTGTCATTATTCCCATCTATGGAGAAGGACACAGCCAATTCAACCGACCCCCAGGGGCAGGCTGAGCCTCCTGGGGCAGCCGAGGTTGACGTGGGAGGATGCTCACAGCCATCCCTCGTGGACTACAGGGCCGCTCTCTCCCTGCCGGACTCTGCCTGCTGCCCCCTGCAGCAAGAACACAGCAGCCCAGCCCCCAGGGGTCTTCCCTCTCAAAAGCACAAAAGTCCTAAGCCAGTGCCTCCGCCAGTGCTCTCCAGGCAGGACATGCCGGCCGTCTATGAAGAATGCCTCCTCGGATAGGGGAGAAACAAGTTGGGTGCCCTTGCTCTCCTGTGTAGGAGCAATCCAGCAGCCCCTCCAAGTCCCAGCCAGAGCCTCTGAGTTCGAGGGCATCTTGGCGGGAAATCCTGGAGACACAAGAGGCTGATGGGCACACAGCAGTGGGCACACAGGCTCCCCAGGACAATGGCAAACCAGGCCTGGTCACAGACAGATAGAGCAGCAGCCTTGGGGTGGGGAGAGAGGCAGTGGCTAGGGAAAGTAGCTTGCCAAGATGTCCCCTAGGGAGCGGAGTTTGGATTTGGGCCCGTTTTCAGCCTCGGGTGAAATCCAGACCCAGGCGGGAGACACCTTCTGTAAGGCCCGGGCTCCAGCTGCTCCATCACTGTCGGCCCAGCCGCCATGGTGTCCTCATGCAGCAGACTTCAGTCTTTCCCTGGGATGCTGGTGAAAAACTTCCCAGGATTTGTTTTGAAAGGAGTTCAAGGTTGAAAGCAACTCTCCTGTTAAGAGGATCTGGAAAGAGTCGGTTCCCGTTGCCTGCCCCTTTGTGCTTGGAATTAGGGAAGGGTAGGGATGTGTGCTAAGGGCATCACACGGGCCTGGGTCTGAAGGGAACCTGGCCCCTAGCTACTGGGGCCGCTGGCTGCCTGGGTGGGCTCCGCAAGTCCCACACCTGGTGACCTTGCGCCTGGCAGAGGGCTGGGTTCTGAGACGCACCGTCTCAGAAGACCCGAGACGGAACCCTGGCTGTGTCATGCTTCTTTAACTTATCTCATGACGGTGGGTCTCAACTTTTCTTAGTGTAAAATAAGAATGTCTATCTCAACTAGCAGCCAGCCGGAAGGATCAAAATAGTGCCATACAGGGAAAGATATTTGTAAACTAGAAGCTACATAACCAGTATTAATCATTATTTCCTCGCTGATACAAAAGCAAGACATCAGCGCAGTGACTCACATGGCACTTTACAGTTTGTAAGGGCTCTTCAGCTAACTCACACATAGGAGTGGCATGGAACTCCCCGGGAGCGGCACTGGGTCCCAAAACGAAAGCAGTGAGACTTTAAAGAAAAGCGTTAGCGTTCAGAGATTTGCTATCCGTTCACTCATTGAGTAAGCACTCATTCAGCATCTGCTCAGTGCAGGGCACCAGACCATGTCTCGTCAAGTCCATCGATGTGCTGACCACTGCTAGCAATGGACACACGGATGAGTGTGCGATCGAGGGCTGACTGCCCCAGCTGCCTCTCAAGCCTCTGCCTGCGTTACTGTACTTAATCCTCACAGGGGTCCTGGCAGGCAGACACTGCTTTCCTACCCACTTTACAGAGGAGGCGCCGCAACAGAGAGACCAGTCCACTTTCTCAAGAGTGCACAGCTCACAGGCGGCACAACCCCACTTCCACCCCCGACCAGCACCTTCACCACTGGGCTCACTTCTGTGTCACCTTGTGTGTCCCGTCTGGTCATTTCCTAGCTCATCAGCAAGTTTAAGAAAGGTGAAAGGGGAAGAAAGTAAAACTAAAACCATCTGGCTTCTGACTCACAGTGCTGATAACAAAACCTGGGAGAAGAAGCTGGCACCACCGTCAAAAGGAAAACTGGGTTTCCCAGGCGGGGTTCAGCTGCGCGCCCCCTCCTGAAAGGTGGATATTTAAGAGACAGCTGTGTCGTTCAGAGGAAGGGCACTTTCCTCTCCTCCTCCAACCCGGCAAGGGATGCCCAGAGACATAGCTGGTGGGGTGTGTCTTTAAGTTCCCTCTTTAAATCTGTGCAGGTGAGAGCAAGTTACAGATCCATGTCAAAGAGAACGAGGAGGCAGCAGAGAGGTCCCAGGCAGAAAAGGGAGCAGGGAGGGAGGGAGGGGGGCACAGCAGCCAGCCCCCTGCTTCCTGGTGCAAGGCTCGTGACTCGTGCAGTGAACTTGGCAGAGAGGCAGTGTCACCCCTCTCTGTCCCCTGACCTCACCCCAGTCTCCGGGAGTGCCCTTCCCTGTCCCTCACAGCCGGCTGGGGCTGGCGCGCTCACCTCGGTAGGAGAACCACTCCATCCAGTGCTTGAACTCACGCAGGTTACAGTCGCACTCCCAGGGGTTGTCTCCCACCTGCAGCAGCTGCAGGCTCGCCAGGGGCTCAAACGTCAGCCGGTCCAGGCTCTGCAGGCGGTTAGAGCGAAGGGAGAGGGAGCGCAGAGCCGGGAGTCCATCGAAAAGGCCAGGGGGCAGCTGGGCCAGGCCGTTGATGGACAGGTCCAAGTGGCGCAGCAGTGGCACGTGCTGCAGCAGGTCCCTGTCCAGGGTCCTGATGCTGTTATTGCGCAACTGCAGCTCCGTCAGATTCGTCAGGTCCTCGAAGATGGAGCGGGGCAGCTGGTCCAGGAAGTTGTTGGACAGGTCCAGCCGCTGCAGGCTGGACAGGTTGGCGAAGGTCCAGCTTGGCAGGGTGCTCAGCTTATTGTTCAAGAGCAAGAGTGTTCGGGTGGTGGCGGGCACGTCCGGGGGCACCGTGGTGAGGCCGAGGCCGCTGCAGTCCACCTCCAGGCTGCGGCTGTCACACTTACAGGAGAAAGGGCAGGTGGGGAGGGCCTCCGCAGCGCACAGGGCGATCCAGCAGGTGATCCCTGGGCGGGGGGAGTGGAGAGAAAGCCACAAACTGAGGTTACTACCTCCTGCCTCCAGCCCCTCCCTTCCAGTTCACAGCATAACAGCTTCGAGGCTACATCTGCTTTGGCACAAGCCACAATCAGTGTGCAAACATTTACTAACCATGAAAAATGATAATTAAACCCAAAGCCACTTCTACATCCACAGACAGCACACCGTGTCAGCTGTGTAGCAGACGAAGAAATTGCTTTAGTCAAGTGTGACACATGGGTCACCCCAGCTCGCAGGGTATCCTCGGCTCAGCTCCCTGAGGGGCCTGGGTCCCCTGGACACCACAGATGTTGACACAATCAAGGGCAAGTGTCTAAGGCTATCAGGGAAACCTGTCCCATGTGAGGAGCAAGAGTGTCTCCTTCCAAAACGGCTGCACTGCGGAGGCCCTTGCTCTGCGTTCTAGACCCAACCTGGGGCTGCAGGGGGCGAGGACACACGTACGGAGAGGGGAGAGCCCCGAGGGGACCTCCTCGCCCTGTCCCCTATAGCTTCCTGAGGGCTGTCATGTTCACCACTTCCAAGACAGCACCAGAGACTTCGTGTGAGGATCGGGACTCCAGGCCCACCTAGGGTCCTGCACCAGAGCACACGGCGGACATGACAAGGACAAGATGGGCAATCGCACTGCGCTCGCCAGACCGGGGGGCCCAGGAGGAGCTCCACGTTCATTGTCATGGGGAACCGTCCATGCGCTCAGCCTCCCCGCACGATGGTCATGGCTGGGCTTCCCTTCATGGCCCTGTCTTCTTGTGCAAGGCCCCCAAGAGGCAAGCATGAGGCCCGCCTGTGCACAGGGACTGGGGAGAGTGACCCTGGGCAAACGGTCACAGCAGAGCCGCCGGCATTCCAGCCTTTCCTAGAAGCGACCTCAAAGCCCTCCCTAAGTGACCTCCCTGTGGAAGGAACCCAGGGAGCTCAACACTGGTCTGCCCACCAGGTCAGCTCCACCAGGTCCCGAGGAGAAACCATCGCTGGGGAAGTGGCAGGGAAGTGCAGACCCAGTCCACAGCCCAGGTGGCCTCAGCCACACAGGTTACGGAAGAGGCCTGAGTCCCCTAAGGATGTGGTGAGTACCTGCCACGATGCTGGAATCAGCCCGCACTGAGGCCCAGTGCTGTTAGCAGAGGGTAGGACTCTGGGCAGCGGGGCCGCCGGGTGCCACTGCCCCTCACTGAAGTGGTAGTGGACCGAAGCACCCTTCAGATAGCAGATTGCAGACCTGGTAGGTTCCAAAGCATGCGGTTGTGACTGCCCGGGCCAGCGTGGCCGATGGGGAGCCAGTGCTGTAAATGATTCTCCAGAAGGGGTCACCTGGCCCCCATTTGGAGAGACGAATGTGCTCTGTGGCCCCACGGAGTTTTAGTCACATCTACTAGAGCTTGGGGAGGAGTCGGGACGCGGCCTCACTCAGGCCTGCGTCTTTCATCATCAGGATGAACTTTCCATCAAGTTCTATTTACATCCCAAGAGGTGCCATGAAGAACACTCTATTAAATAAGTTTTTGGAATGTTAAAAACCAAGAACAAACACCTGAGGGCCTGCATGGGACAGCCCTGAGTCTCTGTCTGGTCGGCGTCTGGTCGTCTGATGTCCCACAGGGCTGGGGGACACTGTCCCCCGCCCGCCCTGCCTGGAGGATCGGTGACAGGTGAGGGACACATTGCCACGCTGACACCTGAACCTCTTTGATCTCGACAGGAAATGAGCACAGGCCCGGTGCCTCCTGGCCATCCGGGGTCACCCACTGCTACCTCCAACCCTCTCGCCAGGTCAGCTTGCTCCACACTACCCCACCCCACGCCATGTGAAAATCAACCTTCTCCAGAGGAGAAAAAAAAAAATCCAAGCCAGCTGCCTTATCTGGAAAGGATCCACCATCGGAGAAGCCACTGGCCCCTCCCAAGGGAGGGACTGGTGGCAGTAGGCGCAGACAGCATTTGGAAGAGCGCAGCTCCCTGCCTGCCCCGGCCCATGCCCTGGAAGACCAGAGACCTCCGAAAGCTCTGGAGACAAGAAACCGTAATCCTGTATTGCAAGGTGTTGACTGATTCTAGAATGAGGTTGAAAGGGAGCTGAGTGGCTTGGGGATCAGCCACTCCCACGCGGTGAATTATTCAGGGGCCTGTGTGGTGAGGCGGCCAGCTCACCGGCCGCCCGGCGCGGAGAGAAGTCAGGCAGAATAACCTCACCTCTCGTCTCATAGCCCTGGGCAAGCCAGCTGGGGTTGACCTTGTCTCTGCCTCAGAGAGCGAGCGTTCTGGGGTGTCTGTCGCCCTGACAACTGACAAGTGCTGCCTTCACGGACATGGACTCCTCCTCCTGGCACATGGAGGCCTCAGTCTGCCCATGCGCAGACGGGTCGGGCCCAGTCACTAACGCATCCCGAGAGCCCACTCGCGCCTCTGTGTGGAATTGGGAGGACGGAGGCGTAAAGACCACGAGAGAAGGTTTCAGAGGCAAGACCAGGGAGCAGGGCCTGGCCCGGGCTGGGAGGGGCAGACCTCCAGCCTCCGCACTCGTGGCTAAACACGGGTGGACACGCTCCGACAACATCGATTCCACTTAAAACCCAGGAGGCCTGGCTGGTCTCCAGCAGGACGCAGCTCTTCATGTTGCCATCCTCGAACCCAAAGCACGGGGAAGGACGAGACAGACTCACCAGTGTGGCCTCCAGCTCCTGACCTGACCTCAGACGCCCCCAGCGTTTCCTTGCTGCCATGGACGCTGTTATCAAGGACCTAACCCTGGCTGCCCAGAGCAAGGCCCTGGCATCCTGCGGAGATCTGAGACCTTGCTGCAGGCCCCCACCGCGCACCCCACCCCGCCAAGGGCGTACTCACAGGAGACTCTCCACGGCCCGCCCAGCCTGGTCTTCTGCTCGGGGCCACTGCACAGCGCCAGCATGGTGGACCCCACGGCTCGCTGGGCCCTGCAGCTCTGGGGAAAGAGAAGCCCCTCGGCGTGCACTGCCAGTCAGTCCTGGGAGAGGGAGAGAGAGGGAGAGGGAGAGGGCAAGTGGGAGGGAGCTGAGCCAGGCCCCGTTCCAGCCCAGGGGTTAGGGAGAGGGCCCGGGTGTCTCTTTACACCCTTATTCCTCTCCTGTTCCTCTCAGCTACAATTCCCTGGGCGGGGAAGACGAGGTACAAGGGAGCAGAAAGAGGCCAGGAAACCTTCCGCCTCCCTGGGGTGCTGCAGGGGCCAGGGTCAGACAGGGCTCCTCTGGCGGCTGGTGGACTGTGACCCCCGCCCCCCCCCAGTCTCTCCCTGCCACTTCGCACCGTCTCTCTGGCATGTCGATGTCTTAAATGTTTCCACAGCAATGCTGTCTCCTCCGTCTGCGATGGCCCCTCGGGTGGGGAGACTGAGGCACGTTTCTCGTGGGTAGGCAGGGTGAGGTGGCAGGTCACAGCTACACCTGCCCCCAGCCCAGGGCTGCTTACCATGGCACCGGGCAGGCAGAGGCTGGGCCCTTGGCAGCGTCTGCCTGTGGTGGGCGCACTGGAAGCCGCGGGGTGGCCTCTTGCGCCCGCCTCCGCCGGCGCCTTAGGAGTGAACTGCAGGGCTGCGTCTTCTGGCAGTCGGTCTTTGAGCCTCATCAGCTCAGGGCATCTGGGGTGACTGCGGGGCTCCGTCTTCGCCGGCAGGTCTGTGAGAAGACTGGGCTCAGGCGCCAGGCTGCGCACCTGCTCCGGCAGCAGGGCCAGGGGCCAGGGCAGGAGGGCTGGCAACAGGCTGGGGCTGGGGAGCAGGCGGCTCTGCCAGAGGGGACGAAGAGGGCGGGCTCACCCCACCCCAAGGTCTCCTACGCCTCCACAGGCCCTCCGCTGGGTCCCCACTCCCTTCCAGATGCGGCAGATGGCGTCAGAGCGGGGCCCGGCGCGTCTCCCCGCCCGCCCCTCCGCGGACAGCCCAAGGACACCCTTGCTCAGCCCAGGGCTCTGGGCTCCCGGTTGGCTGACCCTCCCAGGTCGCCCAACGCGCCCCTGGGGAAGGGCGCTGGCAGCCTCCCGGCTGCCGCCCTCCGCAGGCCTGTGCGAAGCTGCAACCTCGGGCGCGAGGGTCCTGCAGCGACTGCTGCGGTCGCCCCTCCCAATCCCCTAGCCTGCGCTCCCCCCGGGCCGCGCCGTGGCGGTGCCCCTCAGGCGGGTCGGCTCCGTCGTCAGCCGGCGCGGCGGGCTCCGGAAACTAGCGCCCTCTGCCGGCCGTCGCCTCCGCCGCGTCCCCGACCTCCGCCTGCACCGGCTCAGAAGAGGGGTGTGGGGCGCAGCCCGGTCCCTACATGGCCTTGTGCTAGGATCCCGAGCACCTGGGATGGAGAGGAGTGGCCTAGCTGCCCTCAGAGGCAGGCCCTGGCAGGCTCCCCGCTCAGGTTTGCAGGCAGTAGGGTCCTGGGTTCAAATCCCCATCCGGAGGCTCCTTTAAACAGACTGTGTAAACTGCAGGCCTAAGTGCCTTTATTTCTAGAACCTATGACTGCGGTACCTCACTGGTGGAACTTGCGCGTGAACATTTACCAAATTCAGGTGAACGCCACAGCTCCTCCCACCAGCCTCCTGAGCACACCCACCCTACCCCACCCCCCAGCCCCTGCTGCGTGGGCTCACACCCAGAGCTCACACCAGTGGGTCTCTGTGTTGGGTCTCCTTTTGCCCCTCACACTCACGCACCACCTTCCCAGACATCAGCCTCCACTCTGTGCCCTTGGAGCTTGACCTCAAACAACCTCTCAGGTCCAGCCCACAGGCATCTCCAAGACATCAGCCAGGTCAGCAGCCCTCACCTGCGTCACCTGTGAGGCTGAGAACGGATTGCAGGCCCCTTTGCCAGCTGCTCATCCACTCCTCTGCCAAGGTCACCCAGCAACGGCCTTGGGAGGACACGCACACACAGGCCTCAGGCACACACACACACACTCGGAGGGCTGTGCCATTACGCATATGCTGCCACGGCTGTACACATATGCACACACACGTGCAAGTGCAGCCGCACATGCATGCGTGCCTTTCTGACACAACCCAGCACTTAGTGGCAGTGTTCCCCGATGCCCCTAGCACACAGATGGAGAGAGACACCTGCAGTCTGGAGGGCGCCTGCGGGTAGCCCCTGACCCAGGAAGCTGCCCATGCTCAGGCTCACAGCGGGCTGGAGACCGCATCAGGCTCTGCTCCTTCCACTCCTCCTGGCTTCCTGCAGAAGCTCCCCCCACCGCCTCTAAAGCTCAGGCTCCACTTCCACCTGGGGCTCCTGCCCTCCTCCTCTCCAGCTCCCTGTCCAGAGCCACCCCCACTAATGAGCCCTGGGGACAGCCAGCTAACAGCTGTTCAGTGGAGAAGGGGACCTTGAGCTCAGGTGCTGATGCCCACATGTGACTTGGGGCATGTCACGCGCACAGAAAATGGCAGGCAAGTGCCCACGGTGCAGACCCACAGGCACTGTCTTGTGGGGGGGCAGAACACTGGTGAGGAATTGTGCGGAGCTGCCCTGTGCGCTCTGGTGGCCCACCCTGCCTCCGTCAGCCCCTGGGACTTCCCAAGAGTGGGGAGAGCAGCTTTGCCCAGCTTGGGGACGAATCACAAGTGTGTGTGTGGACCCTTGGAAAAACCCTCAGGGAGATGTGGGGCTGGAAGCTGCACTTCCTGGCCCTTAACCCTCTGCCCCACAGCGCGCTTCTACCTAAAGGGTCCCTTTCCACCCCAGAAGAGCCAAGCCTCTGCAAAAGGGGTGACCTACAGCAGCAGTGTGGGGAGCTGCTGCTGCAGCAGGTGCTGGCCAGCTGCTGGAATGCATGAGAGCCGTCTGCTGGGGACAGAGAAGAGATGGGGGGAGGGCCCTGCCAGGAAGCTCTCCTGTCTCCAAGGCCCATGGCCTTGTCAGCTTGCAATGCTGGCTGCTCCTCATCCTTACCTGGGTCTTGTCCCTGTCCAGACACAGGGACCAGAGGGAAGGGCCCCCTCCCACCCAAGGCCCCCGGACCTTCTTTCCTGGACCCTGCTGCAGACTGGAGAAGGTTAAGGAGCTAAAAGCTCCTTAGAAAAATCCAGAAACATGAGGCTTTGACTCCAGTCCTTGGCTACTCAAAGTGTAGCCCATGGACCTGCAGTGTCAGTATGGCCTAGGAGCCACTTAGAAATTCAGAATCTGTGTTTTTAACAAGAACCCCTGGTAATTTGCTTGCATGTTCAAGTTTGAGAAGTCCTAGGCTAAGCATCTCCCAGACAGGGGCAAACCCCCTGCAGGCTGCACCCGTCTGTCCCCGGGGCCATCATGGCCAAGGAACAGCACCTGCTCCAGGAAGCGTCTGTACCAGGAGAGACAGTGTCCACAGCCACAAACCTAGGGTTGTTAACTCCACTTGGCAGGTGGGGAAACTGAGGCACAGGATGTTCAGTCACTAGCCTGAGTTAGACAAATGGAAGGACAGAACTGAGCCCAAGCTGAGTTACTGACTCAGTGGCCTTTGTAAGCTTCTGGTCTGCTCCTGACCTGCTTTCCTGTGGGGGTGCCTGCCACAGGCTGGCGGGGGCGGCTGGGCACAGGGAGGGCCACGCAAGCCTTCCTTGGCGCAGCCCTCGCCTCACTGGGCACAGCCAGCTGCTCTTACCCCGCTCACCCAGGAAGAAGCAAGCCCTGTGACTGGCTGGGCTGAGTAGCAAGCCAGGTCCCCGCTCCCAGCCGCCCCCTTTCCAGCAGACACAGGCGCGGTAGTGACAGGAGCTCATGGGGGGGGGGGCGGGCGGAGGGGGCTGTCTCAAAGCTGTTCTGGGGGGGTGTGCTGGGGTGAGGGAAGCTGGGCTGGGGAGACAGTGATGAGCGGGAGGCAGCAGTGGGAGCAGTGAGAGCACGTGCCCTGCTGTGCTGAGTGGGCTGCAGCACCCCCTGGAGACTAGGGGGTGGGTGCTGCTTCCAGGGAGCTGCCGAGGTCAGCATCAGCAGAGGCGAAGCCTGCACACTCTGGCTAGAGACCCCAGCAAATGACCCCATGCCCGTCAGGCGTCCACACCTTTCCTCCCACACCTTTGTCATTATCCCTGCAAGCCAAGTGTCTGAGCCACTGAGCGCCCAGGGGCTCCCCACTCCCACTGCGCCCTGCCCTGCCGTCATCCCTTGGCCTAGGGTCCCTGACTCAGGACAAGTCCTCTGCACACCCCCAGCTTCAAAGACTCCCAGAACACAAGAGCACAGGAGGGCCTGCGCAGTTTACTCCACCTCTCTTCCATCTGCAGCTGGGCCGCGCTTCCAGCACCAGCAGTGCAGAGCCAGGACCGGGGCTGCACCTGGGCCAGCAGGAACCATGCCTTCCCTTCTCCAGAAGGGCAGCAGGGAGCCTGGACAGGAGCCAGAGCCCCTGTGGGGAGGCAGCACCTGCCACCACCTGCCTGGCCGCCCAGGCCCTTCTAGGAAACCTTCTAGCTCTCTTCCCTGCCCGTCACCCCACACCCGCACTGCCCAGGCAGCAGGGAAGGAGCTTTTATAAAAACCTCTATATTTGTACTTGGAACAGACATATACCCTCCTGGTTCATTTTAAAACACACGCCCCATTCTCACCCCCAGCTTCCTGCACCCTCATTTCCTTGTCATATATTCCCAATCCCAAACAGACTTTCTGAGAAGCATAAGAGAGAAGTCCCCTAAGTCACTCAGCACTGCCTGAGGCTGGGTTCAGGGTGGGGCCGCAGCGAGGGACAGGGAAGGCCTGGCCTGGGGACAGAAGGAGGGGCACCCAGACAGGGCACAGGTGCCTCTGCTCTAGCTCCCTCCTCCTCCATGCACCCCCACAGCCCTCCAGACACCCCAGCCACCACCCACACACCCCTCCCCTGCCACCCACTCACACCCACGCAGCCCCACGGGACCCCTCAGCTTGCGTCCTGGACCCAGGCACAGCTTCCAGGCAAACCTGGATGAAAGCAGATGGCTGACCTGAGGGGCCCCTCTTTCTCTCCCTCTCCCCCACCCCCCAGCCTGGCTTTCCTGGGCTCCCTCTTCCGGTGTGTGTGTGTGTGCCCGTGAGGGGGGAGGGGGCTGCTGTTGGGTTTTCCTCCCAGCTGGACCTCCCCTCCAGCCTGGCTCCACGTGCTTGGCTCCCTCCCCACCCCCACCTGATGCGGTTATCTAAGCTCGCAGGGTGTCAATCTGCCCAACAAGCCTTGACACCCAGGTGCCCACATCACCACCACCCCTGAAATTCTGACAGCAGGGCGGGGAGGGGGGAGGCGGGCAACAGCCGGCAGATTCCCCCTACCCCCAGACCTGCAGGGCAGTGCGGATTTGAATGGCAGACTCCGGTCAGGCTGTCCCTGTGTCCAGCGCTGTCTAAATGGGACTAGAGGTACCGAGTGCCACTGTCCTACTCCAACTCACAGTGTCCATGCTCCCAGGGTCAGGGCACCAGGTCAGCATGGCCTGGCCTCCCTCTAAGCTGAGGCACAGCCCTGGCTCGGGACCCTGACCCATTTGCAGCAAGGCCGGGGCTTTGTGCTGGGACAACCCACAAGGGTTTGTCCAAGCTTCCCTTGTCCTGTCCTCAGGTGAGCTGGAAGCAGGGGGCGCAGGCTTGGTCCACTCTCAGCCACGCCCACACCAGGGAAGCTTTACCCAAGCTGCCTGGACCTGTGGCCAGCTTGGGCACGGCTCCTCTGCACCCTTGTCCAAGGACAGCCAGCAACTGCAGTCCCACAGCCCCCGTGGTGGAGCCCACCCTGCCACCCACCCAAGCCTTCTTCTCAGCCCCATCACTAGCACCGACCCACCCCCTTCCCGAAGCGCCCGAGTTCCTCGGGGCTCCTGTGCAGAGCAGGGCATGCACATAGCACCGGCTCTTGGCCGCTTCCCCGTGCTGCAGGACCAGTTTCCATGCCACCGGGGGGCTGTCATCTGGCACCCGCATTGCCCTCCTCCCCCTCTCCCTCCCCTCTCCTGGCAGAACCCACAGCTCAGTCCCCAGCACTGTGGGGTCAGAGCCCAGTGTCTGGCATTCTCAGGACACCCGGCCCCAGCAGCTGCCCTCAGGCAGGAGGCAACAGCTGCTATGTCTTGCAGGGCAGAGACCCAGCAAAGATGGTCCCCAGTGCCCATGCCCAGCCACCCTCCATCCTTGCCCCCAGCCCTGCATCCTCCCCCACCAGCTGCTTGGCACTCACCTTGCTTCACTCTGACCCATCCAATGAGACCACCCCCCCAGGCTTCCCGAAAGAATGCAGGCACCACTGCCAGCCGAGCGCAGTGAGCAGGGCTGCCGGAGTCCCCCGTCCCCCGGAGCAGGGACCTGGAGTGCAGCACCCAGCGCGGGGAGGGGGGATGCCCCAGGCGGCTGCTGGGTCAATAACAAACTGAGAAGGAAAGCCGGAGGGACGGAGGGAGACCGAGAGGAGGTGGGGGGAAGGGGAGAGGGTGAAAAGCGCGTGTGTGCGCGAGCAGAGCCAGAGCAATGGAGTGACAGCTGGGGGTACATCTGTGATGACAGCGGCTGCCGTGTGCGCGCGCCTGCGCGCGCGTGCACACACACACACACACACACACACACACACACAAACACGGGCGCGCGCCCGAGGAGCTCCTGGCCGAGAGGGCAGTGCTCACATTTCAGTGGACAAAAGCGCCTGCAGGTGCATCGCTTCCAGCTCCAGGGAGGAGTCACGCACCTTCATTTTCCTTCCAGGCTCTGTGCAGCTCCCCGAGCCCCTGGCTGCAGCCCTTCCATCTCTGGCTCCCCTGGGGAGGGAGGGGCAGGACCCTGACCACAAAACCAGCCGGCTGACTCTTGCTCCCCCACCCCCACTCCCACCCCCACCGTGAGGCTGTGACTAGGTCTGTCTCTTCCGGATATGCCCAGGGAGAAGGAAAAAGCTGAGCTCTTCTCTCAGTCCAAGGGTGATGGCCCCAAAAGAGGCTCCCTGAGGGGTGACAGGGATGCCACTGTGCCCGACCCTCCTCAGGAACGGGGCCAGCGGGCACGTGGTCCTGCACGGGCCGCAGAGTCCCTGCTACCCCAGACCGGGAGTATTTAGGAAGCCCAGTGCCGGAGCAGACAGGCTGGGGGCCTGAGCCTGGGATGTCCGGTGAGCTCCCAGGGCCAGTTCTTGGTGCCCTGGCATGAGCCCAGCAGGAACCAGCCCCCAGCCTCCACAGCTGGCGCCATAGGCCCCTTACTTCTCTCTCTCTCTGGGTTAGGCACAGGGCTCAAGAACTCAAGGGGCCTCTGCTTACCAATCAGGACAAGGCAAGTCGGAGGAGAAACTGATATCCAAGAGATAGAAAGTGGCTGCCCAAAGGCACAGTCAGCCAGGCCCACACCAAGAAAGGAGCTGGGGTCCCAGCTGGGAGCCTCCCGCCCTAAAGGACCCTGGCTTTGCATCTCTGCAAGCCTGCCTAACCCCTCTGGGGGCCGAGGCATGTGAGCGGCACATTACGGGTCTTCTGCTTTCCTCAGGGGTCTCAAAGCCAGGACTAGGGGTGGAGGTCGAGAATCCCCGCCTTGACCCAGGACATCTCTCACAGGACACTCCTCTGCTCCACTGGGGGAGGGGCGCTGGGACTGCCCTGGTGGGAGGAGGAGGCAGCATGAATTACCTCTTGGGAACTCCCTGCCTCTCACCCTCCACCCTCCACCCCGTGCCCACATCCTGCCCTTCAGGACACATGCCTGCTTCCCTATCCTCGTGGAGGTGGGACCTCCTTGGAGCCTGGACGCCTCCCCTCCCCCATGGTGGCCTCCTGCCTCCTTCACTCAGGCAGGGGGTCAGCTCCCAGCTTGCAGCTCTCATCACCACCGCCTTTCCTCTGCGGGGAGCTGTCCGGGAGGAGGCACCCAGCCTGGCCTGCTTCTCCCCCACTGAGTCCACACGCCTGCTCATCGGCCACCTGTTAGCCCCGGGCCACACTCAGTCTCCTGCCCTGCAGAATGAGGTGGGTTGGGACCTGGTCCCCGAGCCCCTGGCGGGCCCCTCTAGCTATGCAGTCTTCACCCAGTTAAGCACAGTGTCCTCCAGGCAGAGGAGGAGGAAGGACAAAGCCAATCCAGAGTTAGGAGGGACCACCAGGGACCATGCAGGAGTCCTTTCTGTGTGCGAGACCTCATATGTGTGTGTGTGTGCGTGTGCGCAGCTGTCTGGCCGCGCCGACTTTGATGACAAAGCAGCACCGAGGTGACAGGATGAGCAGGGGAACAGCACACATCTTGAGAGGCTGCTGCCTTACTGAGGCTCTTTGTTAGGGTGTCCTTGCGGAGGGTCAGGGGCAGAAGGAGGGCCGGACGCTGAGACTTGAACTCTTCCATCACGTCACGGCAGGGCCCCTGAGGGACCAGCGCAGGGTCTGAAACAGCGACCCTCCACACACAGGCTTGGGAGCGCCTGTAACAGGAGCCGTGTCGGGCACACGGCAGGCTGGCAGGCAGCGACAGCAGGGGCCAGGCCTCTGACAGTGGCCACCCAGCCAGGCACAACAGGGCTTCTTTGGAAAGAAGGCGGGGCTGTCTCGGGGCTTAGGGTAGAAAAGCACAGTTGAGGGTGTGAGGATTTGAGATGATTTTAAGCCAAGGGGCTCGAGCTATTGGGCCGAATGCAGCTGACTCCTCACTGTAGATCGGCCATGCTGACCACTGCCTTCCCTCCTGGGGACCTAGTCCTGCGGTCAGCACTGTTCAGGAAGTCCTTCCTTGTGTCTCATTCAAATTCCCCATTTCCCGGACCCAGTGGATTGTCTCCGAGGTCTCTGAAAGACTTGGAGCGCGGTTCAGTCTCCAAGATTT
This sequence comes from Oryctolagus cuniculus, assembly GCF_964237555.1. Classification (NCBI taxonomy): domain Eukaryota; kingdom Metazoa; phylum Chordata; class Mammalia; order Lagomorpha; family Leporidae; genus Oryctolagus; species Oryctolagus cuniculus. Next base: position 99,644,208 of record NC_091440.1, on the reverse strand, counting down.
CAAGTCCAATGTTGGTAAGAGGGCAGGCTCGATAGGGGAGGGAGGAGTTGAACAAGGCTGTGGAGCTGGGAGGTGAGGCACAGTAAGATCTTATAGGATTCAGCAAGAGACTGGCTCAAGTGGAATGTATTTATGAAGTTCAGGAAATACGTTTCAAGCACCACTGTATGACAGATAATATTCCAGGACCTGGAGATTAGAATCCAATCCCGTGGCCTACTAGTAGCTCCGTTCTAGTGGGGAGAGACAGACAGTAAGTAGGCAGCCAGATGATTAAATCAAATTAAAAGCTATAGAGTGGCTGGCGCCGCAGCTCAATAGGCTAATCCTCCGCCTTACAGCACCGGCACACCGGGTTCTAGTCCTGGTCGGGGTGCTGGATTCTGTCCCGGCTGCCCCTCTTCCAGTCCAGCTCTTTGCTGTGGCCCCGGGAGGGCAGTGGAGGATGGCCCAGGTGCTTGGGCCCTGCACCTGCATAGGAGAGCAGGAGAAGCACCTGGCTCCTGGCTTCGAATCAGCATGGTGTGCCGGCCACAGCAGCCATTGGAGGGTGAACCAACAGTAAAGGAAGACTTTTCTCTCTGTCTCTCTCTCACTGTCCACTCTGCCTGTCAAAAAAAATTAAAATTAAAAAAAAAATTTTAAAAAAGCTATAGAGTGATGAGATAGAGAACAGAGAGGCCAGGCAAGGGCTTGCTGGGGGAGGAGTTTAGGCTGAACTCTGACAATGAGAAGGAAGCAAGCATGTAAAGTTCTAGAGAAAGAGCGTTCCCAGAAACGAGAACAACTGATGCAAATGGCCTGGGGTAGGGATGAGCTTCCCATGTTTGAGTGAAGTGTTTCAGGTTGAAATCAGAGGCCTCAGCGAGCTGGCTTGTTGGCTGTGTTACAGAGGAGTTTAGGTTTTGGTGTAGGGGCCACCGGCCAGCACTGGAGAGTTGAAGAAGGGTGTGTTGTGACTTGCTGTTCACAAAGATCACTGTGTGGGAGGTGGATCATGGACAGGGAAACAGGAAAATGTTCGGGGAGCCCCTGGCGTCATCCTGGGTGACAGGGATGCCGGCCCGGTCAATTGGCGAAGTTTGGAAACTGAAGTCTGCAGAACTGGGGTGGGGGAGGGGCCGTGGGTGCTACCAGGTAGCAATGGGGAAGCGTGGCGAAGACCAGCTATGGGGGAAAGGCCTGCCTTTGGTTTTGAAGACGCCAAGTCTGACACGCCTGGGGGAGACCCAGCTGGAGATGACAGGTCAGGAGGCAGCAGGAAGTTCCAATTTGGCCAAGGACACCCAGAGGCTGCCTTCAAGGAGCCGGTGATCCAGGCCAGCAGGGCCAAAACCTGCTTCCCCCATTCCTACCCAGGGAGAGTCAAAACCTGAGCTTCGTTGGAGAATCAACCGCCTGCCCTCCCAGTGCTGGAACCACGGACTGCCCTGCAGCTCAGAAACCTGATTCCAGGGACTGGACTCTGAGCCCTGGCAGTGCCAAGGCACGGTCTCCTCAGAGGAATAGCTGAGACCCCTTTGACCACAGAGGCCGAGGGTGGGGTCGTGTCCGCTTCCTTAAACCCCAAGGATTGATCACGCCTAGACAGCAGCCCAGTCCTCCCGGGACCTCTTTGCCGCTGCCTCTTTCTTCAGGTGAAAGGAATCTGTCTAAAATGAACAGCACAGCTGGTCCAGGAGGGGCCGCCTGCAGCCTCAGAGAAGTAGGAGTGAGAGGAGGGGGCGTGGCCACGTCTTTGACCCAACAAGTGGATTTTCCTGTCCCCTTCCCTCCTACCCCTTTCAGCCACCTGGACCTTGAAGCAATAAAGAAGCCCCCAAACGCCTCAGCTGCCCCGCACTGTGACTCCAAGGGTGGCCTCTCGGGCCCTTGCTGTCTGCATCTGCAAACTCAGATCAGCTCTAGAACCACAGTGCCCAACGCAGTGGGTGTCACCTCTATGTGGCCACTTAGATTGACGCTAACTGCATTTCAATAACATGTGCAAAGTCAGGTCCTCAGCCACACTGGCCACCTTGCCAGTTCTGGTAACCACATGTGGCCAGTGCTCGCTGTTTGGGACAGCACAGGTAGAGGACATCTCCATTGTCCTGTCAGTGCACAGGGGTTCCCAAAACAGGGTCCCAGGACCTGCAGCAGGAACTTCACTGGGAGCGCTTTATAAATGCAAATTCTCAGGACCCATCCACCCAAGACCTATAAATGAGGAACTCCGGGAGTGAGGGTTTATCAGCCTCCCAGGGGATTCTGGTACACGATGACATTTCTCCTGCAGGATCTCACTGGAGCTGCAACAATCCCACACTCATTCTGTCTCTAGGGCGAGTGTGAGGATACCTCAAAAGTGGAATTAATACATACATTTTTGGCGGTGTCAAAAAAATGTTGAAATCCATGTACAGGTTTTCATGACACACATTTTCCGTGAACTTCTTGAAGACCCCTGGTATGCGTGGATTTCAGCATATTCTTGCACCAACTAAATTGATCCTTCAATCCCATTTTCCACAAATTCTTTGAAGTACTCTATATAATCATGCTTCCATTCCCAGCAGTAGAAGCAAACACAGAGGCCACAGTCCCAGAAAATCCCTGTCTAGAATGCTGGCCCTTTGTTCGGCACATTTTTTTTTTCATGCCAAATTTCTCTGGGATCATTCCAGGTTCAAGGGGAGAAAATGGTCCAGTTCTGCATCTCCAGTCCATGTTAGAAGAGCCCAGTAGATACTCAGGAAGCCGGAACAATCGTGACACAAAATCTCTCCACTGGTCATGAGAATGACTTTAGAATTTCCCGTGAACAGCACAATGGTTAAGAACCCATAGCTGTTCCCCACTGTACTGAGAAGGAACCTGAAGCCCAGGGCCAGAGCTTGGCTGGCCCAGCTCCTGCAGCTCTTGACTGTCAAGACCCGAATCCAGGTCCAGAGAGCAGAGAGCTTAAGAACTTACGCCTTAGAGACAGGCAGATTTGGGTTAGAGGCCTGGTTCTGTTATTCACTAGCTGGCTGACTTGTAATGCTTACAAAACCCAAAAAGTAATGGGTGGGTGTGCACATGGTGGTGCCTGACGCCCCCTATGTGCCCAGTGCGTCTGGATATTATTATCCCAGACACTAGGAAGCTGGCCTAGTTATTTAATTTTTTTTTTTTCAGTGTAACCTGCCTTTTCTTTCTATTCTTCAGCCCCAAGTCTTCCTGGAGCTCTTTGTCCCAGATTTCTCTTAGTGCGCGAGCCCCCGCCTGGGTTCTCCAAGCCTACTTAGGAATCAGAGAGGCAGTGGCTGATCAGAAGAGCCTTTGCAGGCACGTGGCGCCCACAGCTTGCTGAAGTCTGCCTGTACCCAGGGCTATCTGAGCACGAGCTCAGCAAGGAGAGAGCCCTCCTGGGAGCGGGAAGCCCAGCCCCGAGCAGCAGCGGGCCTCACAGATGCTGCTCCCGGGGCAGCACCCTGAGTCCCAGCCTATGTTACCACTCTCATGGGCACGCCTCCTTTGTCTTTTTAAACTTACATCTTTAATAACATATTTTTTAAAGATTTATTTAATCTATTTGAAAGAGTTACAGAGAGAGGTAGAGACAGAGAGAGAGAGGGCTTCCATCCACTGGTTCACTCCCCAGATGGCTGCAACGGCCTGAGCTGCACTGATCCAAAGCCAGGAGCCAGGGGCTTCTTCCGGTTCTCCCACGTGGGTGCAGGGGCCCAAGCACTTGGGCCATCTTCTACTGCTTTCCCAGGCCATAGTAGAGAGCTGGATCAGAAGAGGAGCAACTGGGACTAGAGCTGGCATCCATATGGGATGCCGGCGCTTCGGGCCAGGGCTTTAACCTGCTGTGCCACAGCGCCAGCCCCTTTAGTAACATATATTAAAAAAAATAATAAATAAAAAAGCCTTGGAGCTGGGGTAAGCGGCAGAGGGAAGAGGAGCCCAGAGCTTCTCCCCTCAATTACCAGCTGCCTGGGGGCAGGGGCACCCAGCCAAGCCCCTTGTAGCTTTAAGTCCCTAAGAGCTGTGGGTTTAGACAACCTGAGGCTTGAAAGGGGTGAAGTCAGGAGGACAGGAACTTGGGGTGAAGATGGAGAAAAACGCCCCGGGGGTGCTCAGGACATTCAGAGGCCCAAGGCCCACAGAGGCATCCACCTGAGTACCCTCTTCCCCTAAGAGGCTCAGCGGAGGCCAGACCCAGCCCAGGGCCACTGGGAAGGAAATCTTGGTCAGCCCCCCTACCATCCCTGCAAGTCCAGTTCCTCCCCAAGGCAGGTGAATGGAGGATGCCCATAATCAGTCTCTTCATTCTGACTCTGTCTTGGCTCTCTGGGGCTGCGGGGGCGGGGCAGGCAGGCAGGGCCTTCACCGAGAGGCCAGTGGTGGGGGAATTCTCCCATTTGCTATCTTGGCTGGACACAGGCTGTTGGCGTCCAGTGCAGGGGAGTTGTTAAAGCTGTCCTCGTCCATCAGTGCCGTTGGCCGGGTCAGCTTGAACATTCCCCAGCCGGGTGATGAAAGAAAGAGAGCCTCTAGTTCTCCATGTGTGGGAAAGGGGAGCAGGACCTGCCCTGCCTTGGCCCACCTGCCTTGAGCTGGGGGATCCGAGGATGAGTCATCCTCCTTAGGGTTGGGCCTCCCCTCCCCCCCTTCCTCTCTCTCTTTTCAACTCTTTCTCTTTTTCCCTCTTCTCTCACCCCGCCTCCCCCCCACTTCCCCCTCCCTCTCTTTCCCTTTCCTCCCTCCCCTTCTTTTCCCCTTCCCACTTTCCCTCCCCCTCCTCTCCCTCCCTTCTCTTCCTCCCTCTCCTCTCCCCCCACTCCCTCCCTCTCCCTCCCTCTACCTCCCTCTCCCTCCCCCACTCCCCCCCTCTACCTTCCCTTTCTCTCCCTCCCTCTCTCTTCCCCTCTCCTACCCTTCCTCCTCCCCCTCTCCCTCCTGCTGGGGACGCCACCGCCCTGCCCTGCGGAGCCAGTCCTGTTAGACTGGCACTCTGCCATCTGACTGTGTGCTCCATCGGGTCGCCGCCCCGGGTCATCCCTCCATGGTGTCTGCCGGTGCCTACTCTCTCTAACGCGAATCTGTCCTCTCCCACTGTTTTCCCTCCCACCACCTCCTCCCCCAAAACGCACGCCGGCCCTGCCTGCGCTCTCGCTTTCCCGCAGCTGTGGGCGTCCAGATGAAGCTGGGGGGTCTCCAGCGCCGGTTCTGGGCGGCCACGCGCCAGGTAAGTGTGGCGCGGCGCGGGCTCCGGGCTGCCCCCGCTCTCCCCGACGCCAGGCCCCGCAGCCGTGCCCCCCGCCCCCGGCTCCCTGGCTCCCTTCTCTCTGGGCTTCGCAGCCCCTCTGCCCACACGGGGACACCCCGCAGCTGCCCACACGGGGACACCCAGGGACGCCCAGCAATGCCAGCGTTCACGATGCCTCTTCTCCCCTCCAGTGCGACGCCGCGGCTGGGACGTGCCCGGAGAGCTGCGCCGACAGTGTGAGCGCGCCCAACACCTCGAGGGGGCAGTGGGAAGCCGGTCCCCTCTGGCAGGGCGGGGCCCAAAGAGAGGTGAAGGGGCCGGCGGGACCCTGGCCTGACCCCTCTAGGTTTCCTCCCCAGGACCTGGACTGCTTCGTCATAGACAACAACGGGTTCATTCTGATCTCAGAGCGGGCCCCAGAGGTACGTTCCAGGAAGGCAGAGCCAAGGAGGACGGGCAGGAGGAAGCGGGCTGACCGCGGCGGGGAGGGAGCAGAGGGCCACAGGCCTGGCGGGATTCCCGGCGGGCAGCCAGCACAAGCAGAGGTTTGGCGACTCCCCAGTCACCAGGGCATGATACAGAATGCAGAGCACCCTTGGACGGTCGGAGGAAACATGAGCCCTCCACCCAGCTGCTCTGGCCTTCGCTGGACGGCGGGAAAATGTCGCTGCCACACAGAAGTGAGGGACACGCAGTAAACCCCGCTGTACCCCACCCACCACGCGGAGGAGTCTGGCAGCTGAGCATGGCGTGGTGGTGGTGGTAGTGGGGGGACTCCTGGCTTCTCCCTTCTGCCCCATCCCCGTTTCCACCACCCGCAGGGCAGCACCTGCCCTCTCTGCCCTCCCTGGCAGCATGACTCCGTGTCCGGGAAGGAAGTTGTGGTGGAGGGCATCTTTTCTCATCCCAGAGCCGCCTGGCACACCCTCCGACCCCTCCAACCTGTGCCCAGAAAGGCAGAAGAGTCACTTGCAACATAATTTCATATTTGCTGAGCCCCAATCTGGGCGCCCCAGTTAATTATTTATTATCAAGCCACAAAAGAAGCCTGTTGAATCCTGCGCCAAACCACAGTATATTCAACCTAAATTCTCCCAAGAAGTCAGCAGCTTTAGACTGGACCCTAACAGAAAGGATATGGGATTTGATTTGGGGTATATGACTGGGGCAAATGACTTCCATGGAAATAAGGGGGCTGGACTACAAGACAGCCAGGGTCACCTCCCACCTGGATTCTGCTGCCCTGGGCATTGGCAGAGTGGTGGAAGCAGAGGTTGATGGTGGCTGGGGCTATGGCCAAGGCTGTCCCAAAAGCAGTGGTCTGGTCTGCGCTGCATGGGATTTAAGGTCCCAAGAAGGGATCAGAACAGAGCAGATGGCCGACGCTGTGGCTCACTAGGCTAATCCTCCGCCTTGCGGCGCCGGCACACTGGGTTCTAGTCCCGGTCGGGGCGCCGGATTCTGTCCCGGTTGCCCCTCTTACAGGCCAGCTCTCTGCCGTGGCCCGGGAGTGCAGTGGAGGATGGCCCAAGTGCTTGGGCCCTGCACCCCATGGGAGACCAGGATAAGCACCTGGCTCCTGCCATCGGATCAGCGTGGTGCGCTGGCCGCAGCATGCTGGCAGCGGCGGCCATTGGAGGGTGAACCAACGGCAAAGGAAGACCTTTCTCTCTGTCTCTCTCTCTCTCACTGTCCACTCTGCCTGTCAAAAAAAAAAAAAAAAAGAAAGAAAGAACAGAGCAGAACTGCAGCCAGGGCCCTGGAGGAGGGGGCTCCAGCGGACCATGGGTCTCATTCCTGAGGACAATCTTAAAATCACCACTTCCCCTGTAGCCCAGGTTGGCAGCGAGAGTCAAGAGAGAGGTGACTTCCTTCATTTTCCTGGTGGGGGTGGGGGGAGACAGAGGACCCTACTGGTTTGCAGCACATCACTGCTAGCTGGTCATCGCAGTCACCCAGGCGCCTGCCTTTGATCTCCTCCCTTTGCCCCTTCGTGTCCCCTTTTAGCCATTTTGTGCTTCCCGTTTTCTCACTTGCTCTGGGAGAATGGGTGATGGCAGAATTGAAACCAGGGTGGAGTGCGGCAGGGGATCCTCTGGTGCTCTCAGTCACTCCTGCTCTGATCCCTCCGTGCCTGGTAACTGAGACCAGACCCGGTCTCCAGGGCTCCAGGGTGTTGGCTTTCAAGGGCCAGAGCCTGGGCATTTCAGAGAGAGCTCAGAAGCTTGGCCCCTGGGAGGGAAGATGGCAAGGCTCAGAGGACAGCCAAGTGCCCCTCAGCAGAGTCGGCAGTCATTTCCAAGAGACAGGTTTTGGTTGGGGGCTTTGCAAGTCAGTCAGTCTCTGGTCACCACTCCCCAGCTCTCCGTTGTAGCAAGACAGTAACCCTAGACAACACATAAATGACTGAGCATGGTATTGTTCCAGAAAGATCTTAAGACAATACCAAAATTTTAATTTCACATAATTTTCATATCATGAAATTGATGAATCGTTTGATTATTCCTGCCATTTGAAGATGGAAAAGCCACAGTCAACAGTGAGGCCGAAGTGGCCCACGGGCTAGGGTTTGCCAGTCCCTGCTCCATGAGCAGCCAGGCCAACTTCACAGGGCAAAAGTAAGGACATCTGGGTGATAGGACCCACGCCCCAGAGGCCCTTTGCATAACCTTTGGGCTATTTAGTCCTACTCAGCCTAGACCACAGGCCTTCAGAAATTGTGATATCACTGGGAACTACTGGATACCATGAGTTTGTATGGTAGCAGTCAGCTATTCAGAGGTTTATACTGTATAAAGTATTTTTTTTTTTAAGATTTATTTACTTGAAAGGCAGAATTACAGAGAGAGAGAGATCTTCCACCCACTGGTTCACTCCCTAAATGGCCTCAACAGCCAGGGCTGAGCCAAGCCAAAGCCAGGAATTCCATCTGCATCTCCTACATAGGTGCAGGGGTTCAAGCACTTGGTCTATCACCCAGTGTGCCATCCCAGGCACATTAGCAAGCAGGGAGCTGGATTGGAAGGAGAACAGCCTCATATGGGATACTTCACATCGCTGACCCCAAGTATTTGTTTCTAAGTATATAATATATATAATGGTGTATATATGTATATATATTATATAAAATGCCATATATATACATATAAATGTATATATATACTAATTATATATATATCAAATAAGTACCATTATACAGGGGTACTTGAAAAAATTCAGGGCTTCACATGATGAATTTATATGTTCAACTGCTGAGTGATTACAGACATGAACTAAAACCTAATTCTGACAGAAGAAAAAACATTCAGGGAAAATGGAGTTAAAAGGTAAGTTTATTTTGTTGCAAATCCATGCACATCATAAGCATCTTCCCTTGTACACACATGGATTTTACAATTTCTTTTGCACCAAAATATGCTTATCTTTTATTTTTTACCTAGAAACATTTTGTTTAAAGTATACAAATTTCATGAATCTCATATACATAAATTCAGGAATAATGATTCTTCCCACCCTATGCTTCCTCCTGCCCTCACTCCCACAATTCCTCCTCCTCCCTCTTCTATTCCCATTCTTTTTTTTTTTTTTTTTTTTTTGACAGGCAGAGTGGATAGTGATAGATAGACAGAGAGAAAGGTCTTCCTTTGGCCGTTGGTTCACCCTCCAATGGCCGCCACGGCTGGCGCACTGTGGCCAGTGTACCACGCTGATCCGAAGGCAGGAGCCAGGCGCTTCTCCTGGTCTCCCATGGGGTACAGGGCCCAAGCACTTGGGCCATCCTCCACTGCCTTCCCGGGCCACAGCAGAGAGCTGGCCTGGAAAAAGGGCAACCGGGAAAGAATGCAGCGCCCCGACTGGGACTAGAACCCAGTGTGCCGGCACCACAAGGTGGAGGATTGGCCTATTGAGCCGCGGCGCCGGCCCCCATTCTTATTTTTTTACAAAGATTTTCAATTAACTTTATACTCTATTTTCAATTAACTTTATATCATAAGATTAACCCTACACTAAGTAAAGAGTTAAACAAATAGTATGGGGGAAAAAAACCCTGTTCCTCAACAGTTGAGACAAGGGGTGTTTAAAATCAGCACATGTCCAAGTTTCAATTTCAGTTCTACAGATTACCCCTTAGGTACTCTATTAGTTACTACAGATCAGAGAGAACATATGGTATTTGTCTTTTTGGGACTGGCTTTTTCACCAAGTATAATGGTTTCCAGTTGAATCCATTTTGTTGCAAATGACAGGATTACTTTTTTTTTGCCATTGTGTAGAGTTCCATGGTGTACATATACCATAGTTTCTTTATCCAGTCTTCAGTTGATGGACATCTGGGTTGATTCCATATCTTAGCTATTATAAATTGAGCTACAGTAAACATGGGGGTACAGACAACTCTTTTATATGCTGATTTATTTCCTTTGGGTAAATTCCCAGGAATGGGATGGCTGGATCATACAGTAGGCCTATATTCAGATTTCTGAGGTATCTCTATACTGTCTTCCACAGTGGCTGGACCAGTTTACATTCCCACCAATAGTGGATTAGGGTATCTTTTTCCCCACATCCTCACCAGCATTTGTGGTTGATTTCTTTTTTTTAAAGATTTACTTTTTTTTTTTTTTTTTTTTTTTTTTTGGACAGGCAGAGTGGACAGTGAGAGAGAGAGAGAGAGAGAGAAAGGTCTTCCTTTGCCGTTGGTTCACCCTCCAATGGCCACTGTGGCTGGCGCGCTGCAGCCGGCGCACCGCGCTGATCCAAAGCCAGGAGCCAGGTGCTTTTCCTGGTCTCCCATGGGGTGCAGGGCCCAAGCACTTGGGCCATCCTCCACTGCACTCCCTGGCCACAGCAGAGAGCTGGCCTGGAAGAGGGGCAACCGGGACAGAATCCAGCACCCCAACCAGGACTAGAACCTGGTGTGCCAGTGCCATAAGGCGGAGGATTAGCCTATTGAGCCGCGATGTTGGCCTTACTTATTTATTTGAAAGGCAGAGTTACAGAGAGGCAGAGGCAGAGACAGAGAGAGAGGTCTTCCATCCACTGATTCACTCCCCAAATGGCCACAATGGCTGATCCAAAGCCAGGAGCCAAGAGCTTCTTCCAGGTCTCCTACACAGGGACAGGGGCCCAAGGACTTGGACCATCTTCCACTGCTTTCCTAGGCCATAGCAGAGAGCTGGATCAGAAGTGGAGCAGCCAGGACTTGAACCGGCGCCCATATGGGATGCCAGCACTGCAGGTGACAGCTTTACACACTACGCCACAGTAACAGCCCCTGTGGTTGATTTCTATATGAAATCTATTCTAAATGGGGTGAGGTAAAACCATACTGTGGTTTTGATTTGCATTTCCCTGATGGCTAGTGATCCCGATTCTTTCATGTTTTTTGAGCTTTTTATAGATTCTGGATATTAATCCCGTATCAATTGCGTGGTTTGCAAATATTTTCTCCCATTCTGTCAATTGCATCTTCCCTTTGCTGAGTATTTCTTTTGCCTTGCAGAAGTTTCTCAATCTGATGCAATCCCATGTCAATTTTGGCTTTGATTGCTTCTGTTTCTGGGATCTTTTCGAAGAAGTCTTTGCTTATGCCAATGCCTTGCAGAGTTTCCCAATGTTCTCTAATAATTTGATGGTATCTGGTTGTAGATTTAGGTATTTGATTCATTTTGAGTGGATTTTTTTATGTAAGGTATAAAGTTGGGGTCTTGCTTCATACTTCTGCATGTGGAGATCCAGTTTTCTGAGCACCATTTGGTGAAGAGACTGTCCTTGCTCCAGGGATTGATTTTGGCTCCTTTGTCAAAGATAAGTTGATTGTAGATACATGGATTGATTTCTGGAGTTTCTATTCTATTCCATTGTTTTACTCAATTGGTTTTTTTGTTTTGTTTTGTTTTGTTTTTGTTTTTCCAGTACCAGGCAATGGTGAGAGTGTGCATCCTTGTCTGGTTCCAGATCTTAGTGGCAGTGCTTCCAACTTTTCCCCATTCAATAAGATGCTGGCCATGGGTTTGTCATAAATGCCTTGATTGTGTTGAGGAATGTTCCTTCTATACCCAGTTTGCTTAAGGTTTTCCTCATGAAAGGATGTTGTATTTTATCAAATACTTTCTTTGCATCTATTGAGACAATCTTGTGGTTTTTGTTTTTCAGTTTGTTAATGTGATGTACCACATTTATTGATTTGAAAATATTGAACCATCCCTGCATACCAGTGATATATCCCACCTGGTCTGGGTGAATGATCATTCTGATGTGTTGTTGGATTTGATTGGCTAGTATTTTTTGAGGATTTTTGTTTTATTTTTATTAGGGAAATTGGTATATAGTTCTGTTTCTCTGTTGTATCTTTCTCTGACTTAGGAATTCAGGTGATGCTGGCTTCATAGAAGGAGTTTGGGAGGATTCTCTCCCTTTCAATTGTTTTGAATAGCTTGAGAAGAATTGGAGTTAGTTCTTCTTTAAATTTCTGGTGTAATTCAGCAGTGAAGCCATCCAGTCCTGGGATTCTCTTTCTTGAGAGGGTCTTTATTGTTGATTCAATCTCTTTCTTCGTTATTGGTCTGTCTATGTGTTCTGTGCCTTCATGGCTCAATTTTGGTAGGTTGTATGTGTCCAGGAATTTATCTTTTAGGTTTACTGATTTGTTGGTATACAGCACTTTGTATTAATTACTGATGATTCTTTTTATTTCTGTGGAATCTATTGTTACATTTCCTTTTTTATCTCTGATTGTATTGATTTGGGGTCTTCTCCCTCTTTTTTTTTTTTTTTTTTTTTTTTGGTTGGGCCAATGATGTATCAATTTTGTTTATGTTTTTTAAAAAAACCAGCCATTGGTTTCACTGATCTTTTGTATTTTTTTTTTTTTGACAGGCAGAGTGGACAGTGAGAGAGAGAGACAGAGAGAAAGGTCTTCCTTTTGCCGTTGGTTCACCCTCCAATGGCCGCCACGGCCGGCGCACTGCGGCCAACGCACCGCGCTGATCCAATGGCAGGAGCCAGGTGCTTATCCTGGTCTCCTCCCATGGGATGCAGGGCCCAAGTACCTGGGCCATCCTCCACTGCACTCCCTGGCCACAGCAGAAAGCTGGCCTGGAAGAGGGGCAACCGGGACAGAATCCGGCGCCCCAACCGGGACTAGAACCCTGTGTGCCAGCGCCGCAAGGCGGAGGATTAGCCTAGTGAGCCGCAGCGCCGACTTCTTTTGTATTTTTTATTTCAATTTTTTTATTTCTTCCTAATTTTAATTATTTATTTTCTCCTACTAATTTGGGTTTGTTTTGTTGTTTTCCTAGGTCCTTGAGATGCAATGATAGCTTATTTATTCGGTCCTTTCCAATTTCTTGATGTAGGCACCAACTGCTATAAACTTTCCTAGTATCTCTTAAGTTTTGATATGTTGTATTTCTGTCTTCATTCACTTCCAGAAGTATTTTGATTTATTCTATGACCCGCTGTTGATACAGGAGCATGTTTTTCAGTCTCCATCTGTTTGCATATGTTCTAGAGATTCCTGAATTGTTGATTTCCAGCTTCATCCCACTGTGATCAGAATGCACTGGTGAGAAGAATGTATATTCTGCAACTGTGGGATGAAAAGTTCTATAGATACCAATTAGTCCATTTGGTCTATAGTGTTAATTCTGTTTGAGGTTTTTTTTTTTTTTTTTTTTTTTTTTGTTTGTTTGTTTGTTTTTGTGATTTTCTGCCTGGTTGATATGTCCATTCCTAAAAGTGGAGTGTGGAAGTCCCCCATTATTACTATTGTATTAGAGTCCCTTTGGATCCATTAGCATTTCTTTTAAACAGCCATGCACCCTGTAATTGAGTGCATATACCTGTTTTATAATCATATCTTGCTATTGAATTGATCCCTTAATCATTACATAGTATATTTTATCTGATTTTAGGATGGCTACATCAGCTCCTTTTTGATTTCCATTAACATGGAATATTTTTTTCTATCCTTTCACTTTCAGTCTGTGGGTATCTTTGTTGGTGCTATGTGTTTCCTGTAGGCAACAAATAGATGGGTCTTGTTTTTTAATCCATCTATTCAGTCTGTATCTTCTAACTGGAGCACTGAGATAATTTATATTCGAGGTTACTATTGATAAGTAACAACTTGGCCCTGCAATTTTTCCATAAATGTTCCTATTGTTTATTTTGTATTTTCTTTGTACTTTTACTGGAAGATTTTCTGCTTTCGCCTTCTTTCATAGTGATGACTGTGTTTCTGTGTTTCTTTGTGTAGCATATCCTTAAGCATCTTTTGTAAGGCTGGACAAGTGGTGACAAATTCTTTCAATTTCTGTTTTATGGAAGGTCTTTATTGTACCTTCATTCATAAACAAGAGTTTTGCAGGGTACAGTAGTCTGGGTTGATAGTTCTTTTTTCTCTTAAGACTTGGACTATATCTCACCATGCTCTCCTAGCCTGTAAGGTTTCTGCTGAGAAGTTAGCCGAGAGTCTAATTGGAGATCCTCTGAAAGTCATCTGGCATTTCTCTTGTGCAAACTTTAGCATCTTCTCTTTATGCTTTACTGTGAAAAGTTTGACTACAATGTGTTATGGTAAAGATCTTTTCTCATCAAGTCTATTAGGAGTTCTGTGTGCTTCCTGTACTTTAACATCCCTTTCTTTTTCCAAATTGGGAGCATTTTCTGTAATTATTTCACTAAAAAGGCCATCTATCCCATTCTCTCTTTCCACACCTCCAGGAACTCCTAAGACCCATATGTTAGGTCATTTGATAGTATCCCATAAATCTCCAACACAGTTTTTAATTTTTCTAATATTCTTCTTCTTTTTGATCTGACTATAAAACTTCCAGAGATTTGTCTTCTAACTCAGATATTCTTTCTTCTGCCTCACTGAGTCCTGTTGTTAAGGATTTCCACCGCATCTTTTATTTGATCTATTGAATCCTTCATTTATAATATTTCATTTTGATTTCTCTTTAAATCTCAATTTCATGGAAAAATTTTTCATTCATGTTATGTATGGAGTTCTTTAATTCATAGATTTGCTTCTGATTACTTCTAAGTAATCCTATGATTAATCTTTTGATTTCCATTTCTGGCATTTCATCAATCTCTACCTCTTCACATTCTAATATTGAAGTGTTGTGTTCCTTTGAGGGTGTCATGTTGTCTTCCTTATTCTTCTTTCTTGAATTTCTGCATTTATTTTTAGGCATTTGTGGAGATAGTTGTTAATTTTTTTTCCCTCTGATGGCTTTTATCTTTGAACTACACCTCTGTGGCTTAGTGGAGTGTCTGCTCTTTCAGTGAATACACAGAGACATGCTCTGGGTGTGGCCAGGGAACTCTGTTCAGTGCTCCAGGGTGGGGGGAGTATCCAGGGTGACACCCAAGTTGGGCATGGTAGAGCTTCTCCTTTATTTTTTATTAGAGGGGAGGATTTGGTCTGCTCTGTTGGTGTAGTCACACCCTCAATGCCTCTCAAGGTCAGTGCCTGGGCACTAGCCCACAGTGGGTTCAATACTCATCCATGCTGCCACAAGAACCATACAAAGGATCAGTGTGAGCATGGATCCTGGCGCAGTGACCACCCCAGGCAATCAGGGAGCCCTGAGCATGTAGAGCTGCCCACAGCGACTGCCCAGAGACCCCACCACACCCTGCGCCCTCCCACACAGCCACAGTGTTTCAATGGTCCCGGCACACAAGGCTCCCACAGTCATGGGGCACTAAGGATCCACTCTGCCCCGCCAGTCTGTCCTGTGACAGAGAGGCAGACACCCTCCCAGTGCCAACTGCCTTTGGGTGCTCTGCCTAGGCAGTTTGAGCCCCAGAATCTGTGATGTGTTGGGAGGCTGGGGGCATCTCACAGTCCTACATGGATGCCCAGTCCCTTGTCAATGCTCCCAGCCAGAATCAGGCGCGTCTTCTCAGCTGGTTGCTGGGTGCACAGACACAAGCTGGTACAGCTGTTATGTATATCCAAAATGGTGCCTGCCCTCTCTCAGCCAGTTACAGGGTGCCATTGTTGGTATATGGGGAGAGAGAAAATGTGCCCCTTTTTTCCTCTAGGTTGGCAGGCACCCTGTTCCCTGCAGGGCTCCAGGCCAGACTCGCACCAGGCTCTCCTTGCAGCCATAGTGCCAGTGGCTTGAGCTGCTGCGGTCTGGTGTCACCTCACTCTCCAAAGCTGGCACTGAGGCTCTCAGCTGCTGGGACTCTGTGTTGCGTCCATGCTCACGCTGTGTGTCCACACCCTCCACATAGATCCACAGCATCCCTCTTCCTTCTGTGGAATTTCCACTGTAGTTTTCTCCCTAAGTCTTCCCTGAGGTTGCACTCCCTCCACTTTTTTTTTTTTTTTAACTACCTTCCCCTAACCTAGAGCATTAGGCTCCCTCCTATTCTGCCATGTTAAGCTTATTTTTTAATTCCATTTTCCCACAAACTTTTTGAGATCTCATGTGTTTTAAAATCCTATGTGATTTTATAATGTGTTTATAATCCTATGTGACTTTATAAGCTCTCCAAGTCCTTTATGAAATGCCCCAGGATATAAATGAAATAGCCCTGGAGAGGCTCCCCCAACCAGGGCATTCAGCTAACACAACTCCCTGCTCCCCACCACTCCCTGCACTGTGAGGCCCCAGAAGCAAGGCAGCCCTTCTCCCATCATCTGGGGGGACGTCATTAGTCTCATACAAGAGCCAAAAAAAAAAACTAAGCTCTGCAAGTTTTGGCTATTAACCCAAAACAGAGAAAAGTTGGACTTTGAACCCAGAATACAAGCAAAGAGGAGCCATGTTGGTGGTGGGGGTGGGTTCTAGAAAAGACATCGTGGGCAGGGAAACCAAGCTGGGAGGACCTTTGCTTTCATGGGATTTGAGCACATGTAGAGCAGGGCTGGCACCCTCCTCTGCAGAGTGGGGCAGGCTGCAAGCCCCTGTCTCCCAGGTGCATGGTCTCCTGCCCTGAAGCACCCACCAGGTCACTGTTCCTGCTCAGGACACAGTTGGTTCACTTTGCTGCACTTGGCTGAGTCCTACAGAATCAGGAGTGATGCCTCCAGAACCCTGAAAGCTAAGAACCAGGACTGCTGATTCCTGGGTCAAGCTGCAAGGACAGTGTCAAGGTTCTGGGAGTGGCAGTCCTGATGGGACTTCCCTCCCTTGGGACAGCTGTGACCCTGTGACTGAGCTGTGCTACGTTATAAAGGCTATTCCCTTGGGAGATGCCACCAGCCCAGAACTCAGCTGACTTCCAGCTGAGGCAGGAAGCAGCCCACTAGACAGCAGTGAGTGGCCAGCAGGCAGGTGGGAAGCCTGGAGCAAATGGAGTCGCTCAGCTTTCTATCCCCCTGTCCATCTGCCTATTCTTGTTTCTTTTTGAACTCATTCAATACCTGTAGCAGTTTTCCATTGCCACATAACGAAGCACCCTCAAATCAGTGTCTTAAAACCAGACACTAGCTGGCATTCCAAGGGTAAGGATTCTGGGTGTGGCTCAGCTGGGTGTTTCTGGCCCAGGGTCTCTCAGGAGGCTACAGTGAGTTAGGGACCAGGGCTGCAGGTCTCTCAAGGCTAGCGGGAAAGGTCACATTGGTTGCTGGTGGCAGAACTGGTAGACTGCAGCCATCGGCTCCCCTGTACCTGGGATACACCTGAGTGCACGTGCGCCTGAGTGACAGCTGTGAAGAGCCCGTGAGAGCAGGGACTAGATGGGACCGGAGCTCAGTGGGGAGCGGCACCTGTCACTTTTCCCACACTGTATTTACTGGAAGCTTCCCTGTGCTCAGGCAAGGGGCTTACACAAGGACAGGACCAGCAGAAGGCTGGGATCACCGTGAACGTTTCAGAAGCTGCCCCCCACACATTCCTACTCTCCTACCCAACCCTGCCCCTCCCCCAAACACACACGTGCTGTCAAGGGCCTCCTGGCCTGGCTGCTACTCTTCCCTATTCCTAGCCTTCAAAGCTCTGTTGAGATGCAGATCCCCCAGGCCCCCAGTCAGATCTGGGGATTCAGAAGCTGTGGCCTGGGGCTCGGGGCCCAGCAAGCCTTTAACAAAGCTTCCAGATGATCCAGATGCCTGACCATTTCCCGGCCAACACTGCGGCCTTGCTGCTGAGTGCTCGCAGCCTGGATGCCCCTGAGTGGGCTGCTCCCACTTTCCGGACCAGGTGACCTGCAGGGAGATTCATCCCTTCCAAGGCCCATCCCAAGGCCTGGCAAGAACGGCCTGTTGCTGCTTCAGAGGCAAGCAATCTCCCCAGACAGCCTCCCAAGCCCTTCTTCCCGACACCTGTCTGCAGCCTGCGCCTGCCCAGAAAGTGGTGGCTTCCCTCCCTTCCAGCTCAGGGCTTGTTAGAATGAAGTCACACCAGGGCAGCCCTCGAAATGGGGCCTAGCAAGAGCAGCAGACAGCCGAGGCCGTGAGAGTGACCATGGCTCTGAAGATCTCCCTAACATTCTCAGGGGATCTGGAGGTTTCAATCTTGATCATTCGCTTCTGGGCGGCACCCACCCACAGGAACTTCCAGTTGGACCTGAGAGGGGCAGCATAGCCTAGAAAACCTGAGGCTTCTGGTACCTTCTGTCAAAAGCACACCACCCTCCTCCCTCCCTGCCCCAGCCTGTGAGCCAGGGTTGGGCAAGGCCCTCAGACCCGGAGTCTCAGAGGTGCCTGCCTTGGGCCCCGCGGCCCCTCCCCTTCCCCACCTCTTTGTCCTCCCCTGCTTCATCCCAAACAGCGCTGCCTCACTGGGTGTTCCCGGAGTAACATTCCTGCGGTCAGCTGGGCCCAGGCAGGCTCTGCAGTGGCTCTCCCACGAGCACAGGGCTGGTGCAGACCCCCGCCCATCACAGGCAAGGCCGTCAGGGCAGGTAAGGGCTGGAAGGAAACAGGGGCCAGACACAGTGACCGCACACATGCTGACTGGTGTTCCCACTTTTAAAGAACAAAGTGCAGCTGTCTCGCGTTTGTTCCATTCTGGCTCAGAGCCAAGGGCAGCCTTTCTCCCTGGGGACAGGCATGTTGGCGCAGCCGCCTCACCCGAGCCCCGAGCCCTGAGCCCCGGCTCAGGCAGGAATCTCCCCAGCTTTGCCTCCTTTGAAGCCTCCAGCCCATCTGCTTCCTCTCAGGACCCCCAGATCCCAGCCTCCCCTGCGGCTAACCCAGCCCCAGGCTGCAGGCAGCCCCATGGGCCCGTGCCCATTGACGTGTTATCCCCAGAGAGAGGGGCCAAGGGGCCACGTGGCCTGACGCGGGCAGAAGGTGGGTGCCGTGGGCGTCGCTCTGACAAGACCCCGCACGCCACACCAGCACGTGGGCTGCACAGGGTCAGAAACGCCATTCGAGGCACCGACCCACTCAGAATCGTGTTCTGATGCCAGAATAGAGTGCCCAGCACAGTGGGCTTAAACAGCTTTATGGTCTGGGCTCTGAAAACGGAAGAAGGCAGTCGACGCCCCCACGGCTTCCTGAATAGGGGCGTTCCCTCCTCCTCAGATAAAACAGCCAGAGCACCTCACAGACAGGCAGGGGTAGGCGGCTTCTCTCTTACATAGGGCGCCGGAAGTCCCGCCCAGCAACTTTGCTCGCCCCTCCCCGGCTAGCCGCACCGCAAGGGCCTCTGGGAAGTGTAGTGTTTTTAGCTGAACATATTGCTACTATCCTTAAGTCACCCTACTTTAAAGGGAGGGGAGAATGGCCCGTGTGAGAGGGCCCGGTCAGCCCGCACCTGGAGTAACAGGCAGAACTGGATACCTTCTCCTTCCCCCGTGCTGGTCTGCCCCGGGGAGGTCCCGGACTCCTTGCTGCTGTCCCCTGCTCTGTCCACCGCCCTCCTCCAGGCCGGGACAGATGGAACCCCGATCCTTTACAGTGTGATCGGCAGCCCCGGTTATCAGCCGGCCCCGAGTTAGGGTAACTTCTGTCTGTCCAAACTGCCCCGAAGCTCTTGCCTGCCCTGCCGCCCCTTCCATAGGCTGTGTGCTGTACGAAAGCTGTGAGAAGGCCGGCGCCGTGGCTCAATTGGCTAATCCTCCACCTTGTGGCGCCGGCACCCCGGGTTCTAGTCCCGGTTGGTCGGGGCGCCAGATTCTGTCCCGGCTGCCCCTCTTCCAGGCCAGCTCTCTGCTGTGGCCCGGGAAGGCAGTGGAGGATGGCCCAAAAGCACCTGGCTCCCAGCTTCAGATCGGCACAGTGCGCCGGCCGCGCCGGCCATTGGAGGGTGAACCAGCGGTAAAGGAAGCCCTTTCTCTCTGTCTCTCTCTCTCACTGTCCACTCTGCCTTGTAAAAAAAAAAAAAAAAAAAAAAAGGCAGCTGTGTGAAGGACTTGGGCCATCTTCCACTGCTTTCCCAGGCACATTGGCAGGGAGGTGGGTCGGAAGCGGAGCAGCCATGACCGGAAGCCACACTCTGGTAGGGGATGCTGGTGTTGCAAGCTGTGGCTTAGCCCACTGCACTAGGATGCTGGCCCTGAGGTCACAGTTTTGCCCTACATTTTTAGTGAGCTGTATCCTGATATTTTAATTTTATGGCTATAGGGATTGTGTTTCTTATTTAATCCTAGCTTGGAAAGTGACTTCACTGCCGAGTTGGAGACTAGGTCATAGCACCATAAACCACGGGAGCAGCACTGGGGCAAGTGCCCGGGCGGTGCCATGCCCTCTCTCTGGGAAGAGCCCTTCCCTGGTCAGTGGTGCACTTCTGGGGCCCTGAGTTCCTCTGATCCTTGCTGGGATAACCTCGTTTCCTTCAGAAGGAAGGTAGACTGGCAGCTATGCGGCTTCCCCGGCGGGCCCCGGGCCTGCACACGCGCCTGGCTCGCCTGCAGCTCAGCCAGGCCCTGAGCCTCAGCTCCTGTGCCCGGGCAGTATTTCTCTTTAGTTGGCCGTTACAAGATGTGCCATTATCTTAGGCCCCTCCTGAGCATACTGTCCATGGAGGAAGTGAGAGGAGCAGGCATCCTGCATGTGCACACGGGTCCCTGGCCCCCTTCCTTTTCCCTCCCTTGTCCGCTCCTGTTCACTGGGCTTCTTCTGCTCTGGGCCATCTGCCCTCACCTCTAGCCCAGGGTGCAGCACAGCTGGTCCCTCTCCACACCCGGACCAGAAGCCAGGGAAGCTCTGGAGGAAGAGCCGCGTGTGGCATGGACTTGGCCTCCCCCTCTCTTCCCCACCCAAAGCCTGCACTGCCCTGTGCAGAGTTGAGAGACCAGGAAGAGGTGGTCCTTGTCCTCAAGCAGCTTTCCAGACACCAGGGAACAAATAAGAGCGCGGACTATGACCCCGCAGAGGGGCAGCACGGGTGTCAGGGCGCGGAGGAAGGGCCCTGACTGCGGCTGGAGAGGCCTCCCCTGCGATGCCCGGCCACGGGTAGAGCAGCTTCCTTTACGCGGCGTTGTCTGTGCCACCTGCTTGGTACACCCAACCCCCGGTCTTTGAAACAACCAGCATTCGAACGAGAATCCAACATCGCAGACTGAGCACTCCCCCCACCCCACCCCCAGCCATGTTGAGAAAAGAGCAGAACCAAGAGGCCAAGGCGAGGAGAAAGTGGGGTCCCAGCCATGGGGGGGTGGGTGTTGAGCCTGAGCACCGCACGGGTGTGGCAGGTGCTCGCCAGACACTGCCAGGATAACGCCGGGAGGGATGGGGGTACAGGAGGGAGCATCCCGTTCTGTTTGGAGGGAAGTGATGAACGCAGTCTTGGCTGCGTTGGGGAGAATGTTCCTGGCAGCAACCACCAGGGACTGGGAAGAAGGGTCAGTTAGGACGGGGGCGCCTAGGGCAGCCGTTGACTATGGCTTTGCAACAGTGAGTGGCAAATCCACAGAGCACCCAACGGTGGGGAGAAGTCAGAGATGGGCCTGGCTGGCTGCAGACAAGGGCAGAGTGTGGATGACACAGGCGACGCCCTTGAACTGTTTTGCAGAAAGGCATTTTTTATTTTTTAATTTTTTGACAGGCAGAGTTAGTGAGAGAGAGAGAGAGACAGAGAGAAAGGTCTTCCTTTTCCATTGGTTTACCCCCCAAGTGGCTGCTACAGCCGGCGTGCTGCGCTGATCCGAAGCCAGGAGCCAGGTGCTTCTCCTGGTCTCCCATGCAGGTGCAGGGCCCAAAGACCTGGGCCACCCTCCACTGCACTCCCGGGCCACAGCAGAGAGCTGACCTGGAAGAGGGGCAACCGGGACAGAATCCGGCACCCCAACCGGGACTAGAACCCGGTGTGCCGGCGCCGCAGGCGGAAGATTAGCCTAGTGAGCCGCGGCGCCGGCCGCAGAAAGGCATTTTACATCTGACCCTGCGCACACACGCAGCCCAAATGAGTTTTCACAGAAACTTCCTGCCCTCCCACCACCACCACCAAGCAGCCACACGGACTTGTTCCAAGGGACTGTGTCCCGTTTCCAAAATCAGAGCCACCCTCGATCCAACAAGGGGCCGTAGAGCTCACTGGCAGGGCAGCAGGTGGCCGGTGGCGGGGCGCGGCGAGGGAAGAGCTCCCGGGCTGGCGTGCCGGGCCTGGAAGCCGGCGTGCTCCCACTGCCTCTCTCCCCCGCAGACCGGCAGGTTCCTGGGGGAGGTGGACGGCGCCCTCCTGAGCCAGCTGCTCAGCATGGGGGTGTTCAGCCGGTAAGTAGGGCGCGCGGCAGAGGCAAGCGCTGATGCTAAATGCTCCAGACAGATCTCGGGATCCTGACCTCAAAAACTCGCAATGAAAGCCCAAAGAGCTCCAAAAGCAACCTTTCCGGAGCTAGGGACTTGACGGGGTGGGAGGGGGGGATGGGGCATCAGGTCACGTGGACGTCCCTGGGAGCGGACCCCTGCACCCCCCCAGCCTCAGCTCAGCCCCTGGAGGGAAAACCATCCAGCCAAAAGAGCAAGCCGTTCGCTCTTCCTGTCCTTCCAACCTTCCGACCGTTCAAAGTGCAGAAATGCTCAGTGCGTGCTGCCCTTGGAGCAGGCGTCCCTGCAGCCTGAGGGTCTGAGGGGCGGGGTGGGGGAGGGGGGCTGTGCTAGTGAGGCCCTCCGAGGCGGGGGCGGGGCAGGGGGATGGCCTGGGACCCCCACCCCCACTTGTCTCTGGCTTCCAGAGTCACCATGTACGACTACCAGGCCATGTGCAGACCCCAGAGTCACCACCACAGTGGGACCCAGCCCCTGGGCAGCGTGAGTGACACCCGACCTGCCTTCGGCCAGCCAGCCACGCAGTTCCCCTGCCCCTCCCCGCTTCTTCTCCTGACCCCCGGCCGTCCTTCCCGGGGAGGGGGGGGCACCGTGACTGTCTCCAATGTGGGCCTGCTGCCCTGCTGCTCACTCAGCACAGGTCCCACGTGCGAGTGGACCGCTCTTTGTCCTCTGCAGCCACTCACCGCCTTCCTGACAGCGACCAGGTGGCTGCTGCACCAGCTTTGTCTGTGAGTGGGGGCCGTGGCCGGGGAGGGAGCCGTGCAGGTGTGGCTTAGGAGGAGCTCCTGTGAGCAGGCGGCTGCCTGAGGTGCCCACAGCACCGCACTGGCCCCCAGAGCCTGGCCGCAGAGTGCGTCTAGTGCCTTCTGCCCACCTGCTCAGCCTAGAGCCCCCCACAAGGATGAGGGTGTCCTGGAGGAGAGGGGTGGGGAGGGCACAGGCCCCCAGGTCCAGTTCTGTGTCCAACAGGTTCCTGCTGGAGTGGTGCGCCTGGGGCTCCTGGCATGAGCGCGGGGCCGAGGGTGAGTTGGTGGCTGCACAGCCACGTGGGGTATCTGTCAGCTCGTTTGAAAACCTGTCATCTCGGGGGTGGCAGCGGGATAGGGAGTTGGCACCTATGGTTCTATGCTCACATCTCATCCTGCGTGGCCTCCTCTGGCCCCCTCATCTCTCTGTGTGACATCATCATCTCGGAACGCCACTGCTCCATGTGACACCACCACCACCTGTGACGCCCTGCCCTCGTGTGACACCATGCCTTTCCTGTCCATTTCCACCCTGTGCTGGCCTCTGTCCTGGGCAGCCAAAGCTGTCTTCCATCACTGTAAGTAGCATCAGCGGAGGAGGTCCTGGCTGGCCAGGGCGGGTTAGGGAAGCAAAGCAGCTGGGGCTGCACAGCGCCTGCCCTCAACTCTGCATCCCAGGAATAAACCCTGGAAGGGCCTAGTTCTCCGGATCTCATCCCATACCCGTCCAGTCCTGTAGAAAACTGCAGCCGCCTCCTTGGGTGAGGCTCAGCAAGGACAAAGGTGCTGTGGCTCAGTGACCGAGCACACCAGAGCAGCCACCAGGGCACCCCGTGGAAAGCAGAGCAGCAGCGGCTCCGACCCAGGCACCCAGCAGCAGGGCTTGGGCCTCCCCGGGTGCTTGCCTGCAAGGTCTGGGCATGACACCCCCAGCAGAGTCCCCCGCTGGCGGCAAAGCCCCCACAGGAAGCAAAGCAGCAGCCCAGGCCTGAGTCTGTCCCCAGGAGGACAGCCACCAGGAGCAGCAGCTGAGGCTGCCCGGTCCCCAGGGGCCCAGGAGCCCGCAGAGCAGAGCCAGACCCTGGCGGAAAGCTGGGACCACGTTCCCGCTCCGTGAGGGCTCTGCTGCCTGCTGCCCTGACCCGAGCTTCAAGCCTGGTCGAAGTTTTTCTAGGTCCCCTATGAAACCCTGTGTCATGTCACCTCCGTGCCTATCATTCCAGGAGAGAGTGGAGGTCTCACGGCTGGGCAGCAGGGACTAAGGGAAGGGCAGGGAGGGTGCTTGGAAGACGCCAGGCGTCCACCCTCCCTCCTGGGCCCTCTCAGGCTCATCCCAGCACGGGGGGCGCGGGTCCTCCCTGGGCGCCACCTTGCCCGGGGCTGAGCCCTGTCTGCGCCACTTCTGTCCTTGATGTGGTGGACGACAGCGCATCTGCAGACAAAGGAGGCTCAGAGACTGTGTGCCACAAGCCCAGCTCTCTCTGGCCGGCTACCGCTGCTCCACTGCTTAGGGAGAGAGGCGGGGCCTGGTCCCCGGTGGGCGGGCGAGCAGCCATGGCGCCTAGAGGCGCTACCTTCGCCTGGCACCCCTGCTGCCTCTGCTCGCCTCTCCTCTGAGGTGCTGGATAGCAAAGCTGGGAGGAGCCTTGGAGAGGGTGCACTTCCGGGCCCCGGCTCACGCTGAGGACCAGGCTCCCAAAGGCGCAAGCGGCTGCCCGAGGTCGGGAGGCGCAAGGACCCATCCCCCTGGGCGCTGCACCTGTTCTCTGTTGTCTTCCCTCACCTGCTTTCCCCCCTCCCCCGCCCCAAGAGGCCACCTGGCAGGGGACTAGGGGGCGTCCCCATGGCCTAGCGGAGAGCGAGGGACAACCTGTAAGGCGCCTCGCAGTCCTCACACCTGTGCCTGTCCACCCGCAGCCCACAAGCACAAGAAGCAGGACGTGCTGCAGCCCTGCGACACGGAGTACCCGGTGTTTGTTTACCGCGAGGCCGTCCGGGAGGCCAACGGCATCATCGAGTGTGGCACCTGCCAGAAGTACGAGCCCTTGCGCTCGCCCTGCCCGCCGGCGGCAAGGGCGTCAGGACCCACGGGAGGCGGGGCGAGGGGCGCTTCCGGGGGGAAAGGTCATTCCCCTGGTGGGGGTGGTGGGTGGTTCAGTGAGGGGGCGGGCAGCGGCGCTCCTGAGTGCACGCGCACCCCAATCCCCGCAGCCTCGGGACCCTCGGGCTGGTCCCCCTCCTATCGGGGCTGCTCACGGTGGTCGGGGCCATCGGCAGTGCTTGGACAGCCAGGCCAGTGGGGAAGAGACCCAAGGCCACTCTCCCTGGAGTTCGCGCTGTGCTGGGAAGCCGGAGAGCAGGAGGAAGCTGCGGGGTGGCTGGGGCCCTCGGAGGGGGCTGGACCTGCCTGGGCTGGGGCCCTGCTGAGCTGAGGGTCCTCCCTGCAGACCCCCGGGGGTCTGGCCCAGGCCTGGCAGGTTCTCGGGTGCCTCGCCGCTCCCCAGGGACCGCCGGAGCAGCCTGCTTCCCAGGCTCACCTCAGACGGGCGTCACACACACGCTGGTGGCCGTGTCCCTCAGTGACGCAGTTTTCTCAGGCTTGTGGTGAGGCCGAAGACAGTGGCATGGCGTGAAGCCAGGGCTTCTGCAAAGACTCGAATTTAAACACGGCTTCTGCTGCTTCCGGCCGTGCAGCCTGGGGGTGCAGGAGGCTCCTCAGGCTCTTCTAGGCTTAGTTGTCCCATCTACAGAATGGGAACAATTCGTGGTGCTGTGCAGGTTAAATGTACATGAGAGGACTTGAAAAAGCTCCCGGAAAATGCATTTAAAAGGTGAGTTTAGGGGCAGGTGTTTGGCTTCCTGATGAAGATGTTTGCGTCCCATTTCGGAGTGCTTGGGTTCCATTCCCGGCTCAGGCTCCTGACCCCAGCTTCCTGCTAATGCAGGCCGTGGGAGACAGCAGTTGTCCCTGTCAGCACGCGGGAGACCCGGATTGCATTCCTGGCTCCAGGCTCCCAGCTCTGCCATTGCAGGCATTTGAAGGCTGAACCAGAAGATGGGAGCTCTCTTTCTGTCTCTCAAATTGAAAAACAAGTTTTATTTGGGTGATTAAATTTTGAAATCCCTAAATAGCTTTTACTGACTACGCATTTTCCATGAACTTATGCACATATTGGCATGTGTGTGTGACAAATCACGGAGGCCATAGGAAACGTGCGGAAAGTGGCCGCTAACATCATCGGCTAATAACCCCAGGCTGCCGCACAAACCGTGGCCCAGGTCTTTCACCCTCCCTGTCTGGCGATTCCTGAGCTGTGTGCAGGAGCACTGTGCCACCTTGTGGCCAAACCTGGCACTGCACCTTTCCACACGACCTATCTCCACCCTGGTGGCCTGGCGCCCCTGTTTTTCTTTGTTTTTGTTTTTTAAGATTTATTTATTTATTTGAAAGTCAGAATTACACACAGAGAGAGGAGAGGCAGAGAAAGAGAGGTCTTCCATCCGATGGATCACTGTCCAATTGGCTGCAACGGCCAGAGCTGTGCTGATCCGAAACCAGGAGCCAGGAATTTCTTCCAGGTCTCCCACGTGGGTGCAGGGGCCCAAGGACTTGGGCCATCTTCTACTGCTTCCCCAGGCCATAGCAGAGAGCTGGATCGGAAGAGGAGCAGCCAGGACTAGAACCAGCGCCCATATGGGATGCCAGCATGTTAACCCACTGCACCACAGCGCCGGCCCCTGGCGTCCCTGTTTGCAGCAGCCCCTGAGCCGGCCCAGCTCGTGTCCTTGCCCCAGCCCTCAACACCAGAAGCCCCTTCCAGATGCGGAGCCACAACCCCCGTCTCTGCCGCAGGGTCTTCGTGATACAGCAGATCCCCAACAGTAACCTCCTCCTACTGGTGACAGACTCCACCTGTGACTGCAGCAGCTTCCCGCCAGTCCTGCAGGAGGCCACGGAAGTGAAATATATCCTCCGGTCCTCAGGATGAGCCGGGCAGGCAGGCTGGGGAGAGTCACCGCACCACGGGGCTCGGACGGGACACCTTTATTTGTTCTCCAGTTCCCTCCCTGACTTTTTGGTTGCCGCCCCGACCCCCACACCCTAAGCTGCTGGCAGGCGCAGGTCCTTAGGCTCTCCAAAATGGCATTCTGCTGACCTTAACCGTGAGCCTTGCACATAACGCCTCTGTCAAGTGTGACAGGATGCGCTCCCAGAAGCTCCGCCGCAGACCCGACTCCTGCCACGCCTTCCACGCAGAGGTGATGGGCTGGGGGAGGGGCGCTGTGCCGGGGGAAGGTGGGAGCCACCGCTGTCCCGGTGCACCTGAGTGGGAGGCAGGCCCCACTGTGCATTCGTGACCACTCTCCGTGACTGTCCGGTCCACCCCAGGTCCTGGCATTGAGTTCCTGTAACCCTCGTAGCTCCCTGGTGTGACAGAGGTGACAGAAGCATCTTCTGTTAAACTTTAGTCCCTGGTTCCTGATGCAGGCAACTTCTAAGCAGCCCACGTGCTCAGAGTGTCTGTGTATGCTTGTGAGATGCCGGGGGGGGGGGGGTCAGGGGGGGCAGGTCCCCAGAAAGACAGAGGCAGGATTGGAGCCTTGGGACTGTGGCCTCAGAACCTTATTTCTGGGGAAAGGAGAGGGAATGGAGATGGAGCTTATCTCAAACAGCCAATGATTCAAAAAAAAATGACAGTGCCTCGAGCTGTGCAGGTTTGCGGGATGGTGAGCGCGTGCAGGAGCTGAGAGGGTGCAGAGGGCTCGGCGGCTGCCCACCGCTTACCTCCCCGGTCTGGCTGCTCCTGAGTCCTTGATAACAAACCAGTGAGAGGCTGGCAAGTTCCCTCCGAAGCTGCGTGACCCAGTGTAACAGATGACAAAGCCAAGAGCCGGGCTGTCCGCAGTGTGTCTGCGGCTGGGACTGAGCCCCTCACCTGGTGGCGTCTGCTGCTGGCTCCAGGCAGGGTCAGGATGCAAATGAACTGAATGGAATTATGGGACACCCAGCTGGTGCCCTGTGAGCCAGCATGCTGACAGGGTGGGGGTGGGGGT
Organism: Oryctolagus cuniculus; assembly: GCF_964237555.1. Classification (NCBI taxonomy): domain Eukaryota; kingdom Metazoa; phylum Chordata; class Mammalia; order Lagomorpha; family Leporidae; genus Oryctolagus; species Oryctolagus cuniculus. Next base: position 99,616,481 of record NC_091440.1, on the reverse strand, counting down.
GGGGGATAATGCGGTCCCCACAGTCGTGGTCATAAATGGTGCAGCAAAAACACATCAAAGCACCAAGCACCATGCCGTTAAAATACCGAGGCAACCAGGATCGAAGGCTGGCTCCATGGAGAGCCACGCTTCCTCGGGCTTGGGGCCCAGGCGAAGTAAAGTAGTTTTCCCGTGGGGTCCTGCGTCCTGCTACATTTAGCTGGGCATGATCTGAGCAAGTGGAAGGAAGTCGATAGGTGGATAAAGGAGCAGGGACTGAGCACATGAGATGTAGGTGTGGCTCCCGGAGCCAGCGCGTTGTGCACAGTCCATACAGCCTCTGCCCGGCACCCCGAGGTGCTGCCTGACCCCGCAGCCACCCCAGGACAAGGGCCTCCGGAGAAGGTGAGGGCCCAGGACGCAGGCTGCACCCACAGCGTCTGCTCTTGCCCTGACGGTGGCAGGGCTTCCGTGTTCTCCCGGGGTTTCAGCCCTGTCAGTCCCCAGGACCGGCCTTCCCTGGGGCCTGGCTGTCCTGGCTGGCAGGCCTCCCTCCCAATGTGTTCCTCTCTGCTCTGGGCGCAGGAGAACGCGCAGGACTGCGGCGGCACCGCGGACACCTCGGCCTCCCTCGCCCTGCTCCTGCTGCCTCTGTGTGCCTGTTTCTGCGGGCACACAGCCCCCGTCTGACGGCTGCTCGGCGACACATCCTGAGAGGTCCCCGACCGCCGTGGGAGCCAGCCCTGCGGTGGGGCTATCGCCCAGGCCCGGGCCATCTCAGCCATGGGCTAGCCGTCCCTGCCTCTGGACACTGCTGACGGAACGAGAAATGAACACCACCCAAGTTACTTCCCAAGACCCTCCAGGGGGCCCAGCATGAGCTCCACCTGGACCAAGACAGAAGAATTCAGTTCCTCGGTCTCCACCAGTCCCGACGCAGCTTGGAAAGGGTCAGCCTCCTCGTGGACAGGGCGGCCTGTAGGGGTGCTGGCTGAGGAAGAGGAGCAGACTGAGGCCAGTGGCAGAGGGAGACTGAGGCAAGAGCCACATCCCCACCTGAGGCCGAGCGTCCTCCAAGCAAGGTCATGGTGGCGGGCACGCCGTTCCCTAGCTGTTGCTTGGAAGAGCCCTGATGCGTGCGGTGTGTGTGTGAGTAAATCATAATGAGACCATCGGCATGGCTGCCTATGCTATGTCCACAGAGAACCCTAACGTAGAGGAAGCAAAGCCTGTAGGCTGAGCTCCGCACCTGCTGCACAGGAACACGATACGCACTCAGGGCAGGTGGAGTGGTTCCTTGCGGCACCACTCTAGGGGCCCAGGGTTGGCTCCAAGCTCACCATGAGGTCCACTTGGTCCCATCGTGGTCTCTTTGATCTACAGAAGCAGCTACCTGTCTCTGGGGTGAAGTCCTTCAGGACCATCCCTGGGGCCCCCGGAGGCCGCTGTGTGGGAACTCACCCTCACACCTCCTTGGTGCCCAAGGCCCTCGGACGTCCTCCACCCCAGCCCCAGCCCCAGATCCCAAGCAGCAGCAGTCTCCCCTGTGAGAGCCGCAGTGAGCCCTGCAGAAATTCCGGGGTGTGCTCAGATCTTTAGGCTTAACGAACCTCCGAAGCGGAGGCCCAGCCCAGAGGGACCCGCCTCCCCTGCCGTCCACCTTCGCCCCCACACCAAGGCCAAGCTGCCCCGCGTTTCCCACCAGCAAACAGCCTGCCTCTGTTGCAGGCCAGCTCCTGCAGCACCTTAGGTCATACACGAGCCGATGGTAGCTCCAGGGGCACTTAGTCTTGATCCTTCCAGCTTGGCATGGATGCCCCCTGCACAGCTGCAGAGCTCGGAGCTGTGTGAAGGCAGAATAGCACTAGTAATAGCTAAAGTCTACGTGTACCAGGTTGACAGCACGTACGATGTACATACTCTGCGCAAGTAGCTGCTATGACTAGACCCGTCCTACAGCCAAGGAAACTGAAGCAGAGAGCGCAGAAAGCTGCCTCCAAATTCTAAGAGGATCATCAGCCTGAACGCGATCCATTCATGCCATGTGCCTGGAGAGGCCTGGCTTACAGTAGGCACCGCATATATGTTGACTACTGTGACTACCTGGTCCCCTGGAGGTGGGAATAACAACAAAACTCGCAGTTTGGATGCCAGGAATAACAGGCACAAATCATGGGTGTCCACTTGGCCCGAGGGGCTGGAAGGCAGCAGAGCCCACTCCCCAGCCCCCCTAGCTGATGACCTGTGACAACCAGGGCAGGATAAGGGTTTCCAAACTCCTGCTCCAGCCACTCCCTGGGGCCCCTGACTCCCAACCTGACTTTCTTTGGCCTTAGTGAGTGCTCTTGACTTCCAATGGCATTTGATCCAACTCCCAGCTCAGACACCAACTACCAGTTTCTCTCCAGAGTAATCCAGGGCTGTCTTTTGAAAGGCTTGTGGTCCCTACACAGCCAGGGGAAGCACCTGCAGACAAAATTGCACACAGCATTTTTTTAAAAGATGTATTTATTTACTTGAGAGGCAGAGTTAGAGGGAAAGAGAGAGGGGTCTTCCACCCACTGGTTCACTCCCCTTATGACCACAATGGCCAGAGCTGGGCTGATCTTCTTCCTGGTCTCCCACATGGGTACCACTTTCCCAGGTGCATTAGCAGAGAGCTGGATCAGAAATGGAGCAGCAGGGATAAGAACCGGCGCCCACAGGGATCCCAGCTTTGCAGGGTACAGCCTCCTTCCTCTGCTAATAGAGCCACTAGGGGGCAGCAGAGGGCAGCCTGGCTCACTGAAGGAGTCGTCATCTTGATTTCAGAGTGGCAGGGTGGGAGAGCAGTCACCTGGTAAACTGGGGTACAGACCTGAGACCTCGCCAGTGCTGCACACTTTCACATGACCGTGACCTAAGAATGCCGTCAGATCCTCCTTCCTCAGCACCGGCGCTCTGTTAGCTACTGAGTCCACTGCTAGTAATGCTTCTGTGTATTTTAACAGAAGTGTGCTTTCAGGTAAAATGCCTCAACCACCACTTCACAAGGCTAAGTGAAGCTTTTGGTTCAGGAGAGCAAGGGAGTGAATATATCTTAAGGTCAGGAAGGTATGGGGGCCGGGGAGCTCGAAGTGGACAGAAGGAAGATGGGGCAGGAGCTGGCACAAGCACCAGTCACCGCGGGAAGTCTGCAGCTCCAAGGTTGGATCATGTCCTACTTTACTACTGAGGCAGCGAATGACTTCTTGTCTATGTCACATTGGGATTTGATCAGCCTCCTCTTCATTTCTATGGTAGGGACAGTTAGGGCAGTGGCAACAAGAGGCTTCGTGAACATGCAGCATAAGCCCTGCTCCCGTGGTTCTCCCCAGTCCCAATCTGTGCCAGCCATCAAAGGCAGCAGCCAAGAGTGGGCCAGACCAGCCTTGTTTTCACCAAGTCAAATAAAGGCAGAGAACATATGCACCCAAGACAGGACGTGGCGGGTGGCGAGCAAACAGTTCATGCCCACTGAGGAAAACTCAACAGTGCTCTAGCAGAATATTCCAGAAAAGGATGCTGTTTCTGGGAGAACTGGAAAGCGGCACTGGCCAGGGCTCCTCTATAAAGTCGAACTTCAAACTTGGCCTGATCTACTTCCTTTGCAGTATCCACTGGATCACCTAAGGGGAAGCACAGCTTTTATCAAGACGAGGAAAACCCAAACGGGATCTGTAGGCCTGAACTGAATCAATAGCAGACTGCGATCCAGGTTATATGCCAGGATAATACATGGGAAAACCTTAAAGTTCTATCTATACTTAAGTAAGAATTCTAGGGGTCTGGCACTGTGGCATAGCGGGTAAGGCCACCACCTGTGGACGCCAGCATTCCATACGGGCACTGGTTTGAATCCCGGCTGCTCCACTTCCAATCCAGCTTCCTGCTAAAGCACCTGAGAAATCAGTGGAAGATGCCCAAGTGCTTGGTTTCCTGCCCCACTGTAGGAGACCAGGATGGAGTTCCTGGCTCCTGGTTTCCTGCAGTAGATCATACATCTGTCTCCCTGTCACTTCAGCTTTCAAAAAAATAAATCTTTTTAAAAAGTTCTATCAGAGACCAGATTAACAAACCTCATGGCCTTCAAGTCAATATTCATGAGAATCATCAGAATAAACGAATACAGGAAATTTTCCTCTTAAATTGTCTTTGTTTTCTCCAGTACAGAATGCTGTAACAGACTATGTCACACAGTTTTCTAAGCTTCAGTTTCCTTATCTATAAAAATGAGTCACAAATACCAGTGACTAGCCCACAGGGTTATTGTGAGAACAGTAGTTCATTTAACACATCCCTTGGCATAAAGCATTATTAGGCATTATTTATGTAAACTTTAATAATAAATCAGGTAGGGAGGCTGGTGTTGTGACACAGGTTAAGCAGACAACTGCAACACCAGCATCCCACATGCGCACCAGTTCAAGTCCTGGCTGCTCCACTTCTGATCCAGCTCCCCACTAATGCACCTGGGAAACCAGAAGATAGCCTAAGTACTTTGGCCCCTGCCACCCATATGGGAGACCCAGATGGAGTTCCAGGGTCCTGGCTTCAGCCTGGCCCAGTCCTAGCTGTTGTGGCCATTTGGGGACTGGCCAGCAGATGGAGGCTCTCTGTGTAACTTTCAAATAAGTAAATAAATAAAGTACTACTACTTTGAGTCAGCTCTCCTCTCCATTCTGAAGCTGGGTCAAGTGACAGTGAAAGCTTAAGAAAAGTTGGAGGCCAGCGCCGCGGCTCACTAGGCTAATCCTCCGCCTTGCGGTGCTGGCACACGGGGTTCTAGTCCCGGTCGGGGAACCGGATTCTGTCCCGGTTGCCCCTCTTCCAGGCCAGCTCTCTGCTATGGCCCGGGAGTGCAGTGGAGGATGGCCTAAGTGCTTGGGCCCTGCACCCCATGGGAGACCAGGAGAAGCACCTGGCTCCTGCCTTCGGATCAGCGCGTTGCGCCGGCCGCAGCGCACCAGCCGTGACAGCCATTGGAGGGTGAACCAATGGCAAAAAGGAAGACCTTTCTCTCTCTCTCTCACTGTCCACTCTGCCTGTCAAAAAGAAAAGTTGGAAAAAGTGAGTTGGGTGTTAAGTGCCTGATTTGTGAATTCATAGTGGGGGATTTCTGAGAATTTCTTAAACTTTAGTATTTAGGGCTTTAAGAAAGTGCCAAAGGTAATGTTAGTGGCCGGCGCTGTGGTGCAGCAGGTTAGGCTGGCTCCACATCAGAGTGCCAGTTGAAGCCCCGACTGCCCTGCCTCTCACTGGCTTCCTGCTAATGTGCCTGGGCAGGTAGTGGATGACAGTCCAAGAGCCTGGACCCTTGCCATCCACATGGGAAACCCAGACTGAGTTCCTGGCTTAGGCCTGGACCAGACCTGGCTGTTGCCAGTATTTGGTGAGTGAACCAGAAGACAGAAGACACCTCCAACCCTCCCAACCTCCACCATCCCGCCTTTCAAATAAATAACATCAACAAAAGAAAAAGCAGTTTAAAAAACACAACAGAAGCTTAGATTCCATTTGATTCTTTTTATTAGAAGAAATTGAGAATACAGCAAGTAGGGAAACCCCTTGGTGAATGGAATCATCACACAGGTGCCTTTCTGGGACCCCAGCCTTCTAAGATCCCCCCAAAATGTGCTTTGTGGCTTCAGCAATTTATAAAGGAGAAGGGTGGATATACTGAAAAAGGCCACTGTTTAATGGTGAAAGAACAAAGCTGTAGAGGTCCTAAGCAGCCTAGGGCCAAAAAAGAAAAGTAAAGCTCTGCACGGAGCAAGCAGGCCTCTGACCGCTGAGAGTAAGGCATTCAGGCGCCAACCTGGTGAGAGTTCTCAGCGGGCACTGTATGGTCAAGTGCACATTGAGGCTGTTGGGGTGAGCTTCACATTGAGACACACACACACATACACGGGCCCAGGCAGGCCCACACACAGATACACCCGAAAGAGGGAGGTTTTTACTGGGTTACATATTGGTGGTGTTAACTTCATTTTCCTTAGGGTTTGTGCTATGTTGAACCAGCTTCCTCCTGTTGTAGGGTATGGGGAGACTGGGCCCAAAGACGGCTACCTGGTGTTGTTACAGGGCTCATCCCTACATCCCAAAGTGCATGACTGAAAAACAAGTCTGGCTTTTGATATGTGCTATTGCTCCCAGGAAACCAAGTGAGCTTCCTTCCAGATGGCCACAGTCCTGTTGTACTATGTTTTCTCAAAGGGATTTAATACTGCTCTTGCCTCCCGTCAGGCATGGCACCAGTCCACACACTGAGTCTTTGGCTTGGCCCACCTAGCACCACCAAGGCAGTGACCTTATTGAGAACCAGAACACTCTCAAGTCCTTCCCAAGTTCAAGGCTGGATTCTTTGTTCCTGGATTTCAGCTTGTGCTGGAGACGGAGGGGAAAGGAGAAAAAGAACCAAGAAGTGCTGAATAAATGGGAGGTCCTTCCCATGCTCCAAAACATCCATTTGAGGATGTCAGTCCCCAGGGTCTCAATGTTTGGTTCTAATACCCACAATCCCCAGGATGCAACATAATCCCCTGAAGTTTGTGGTGACAGTAACCTAAGACAGCGCTGTTTTAGGAGTTCACTTACAAGCCAAGATCAGAGATCTTTCTCCCCTACCCCTACCCTTTGACATGTAACACTGTAGACCTGGGACAAGAGCAATCATTTTTCATTTCTAGTAACAACTCAAAAACTGAAGGATCCTCCTGGACTTCCTGGCAATACCATGCCATTCCCTTTGACACTGTGTATCACACTAGGCCTGCAGAGTGGGTTCAGTGAGTGGGGACAGTGCCATGGTGGGTACTACATCTTGCCTCACCAGAGTTCTGCTGGCTTTCTTGTGACAGGGGAGCTGAGGTGCCTGCCACCTGAGAGGCTTTATCAAAACAGCATGCCAAGGTCAAATGCTTCCTTCCTGATCCAAAGTGTGCTGCCAGCCTATGAAATGAGTGCAAGGTGACCCTCAACAAGTAAGACTCTCATTGTGGCTGGCTCTGTGCCACAAAGTATGATGCCAGGGATTAAGGTAGGGCAGTGATTTTTAATACAAACTTACGGGGAGTCCCAAAGCTCCATAACAAGGATATGGAGAACAGTCGCATCTCTCTAACCAGGTAAGAACTACCACCCACCTGAGCAGGATGCCAGGAAGTAATCACATCAGCCCTGTGCCGATGTATCCAGAGCTCCTCCACGTTTCCACCACCCACCCCTCACCAGCACTGAACGACAGCAGTGGGGAGCTCTCCTCCTCAGAAAGGTCACTATCAGCCTACGAGCCAGTCTCTCAAACGCCGCCTTAACTTGAGTGCACATGCTGCTTCCACTAAGAAAATGCACACCACCTCCCACCACCTCAGGGCTCCCACGGGCCCTCAGACTTGAGAACGGTCTCTCTGACCCACCAGCCTTTAGAAGGCACCTCATTGCACCAAGACATTGTACATTCTGGGGTTCTCACTTGATCGTCCATCCTACAGTCACTGTGCGAAATTGAAACAGTGTGTGGTACTTGCATGTTTCATTCTATACAAAAATTCTCCCTCCCTCCCCTGCCCCTATGTTTTAAACATTTATATAAATTCTTATTTAAACAGTAAGTTAGAAATCTTATTTACATTAATTTCTTTGTTTGCCCAAAAGAGCATCTAAAATCACACTCCCACCCTTAATTGGATATAAACGTTCACCTAAATTGGTTCGTATAATTGTTTTAAGGAGAGAGAAAGGGAGAAGAAAGAAACAGCAGCTAAACTGTTTCCCCATCTTCTACAAATAAATAGGACACGGATCAGAAGCCAGTTTGCCAAAGGTCTTGCAGAGCCCTCAATCAGCAGATCCCAGGAGTAAGTCAGGGTTTGAGCCATTTCTCCTCCAAACTGATGCACTCCATCCTTTGAGGTATGATTTATTTTTGTTTTTCTCTTCTCAGTCGTGTACCATGTGGAGCCCTGGGCCGTCACAAAGCCCATGATGCTGTCACAGTTTTGGGGCTCTCTGGTACTGGCATCACTAGCCAGCAGAGAAGCCTGCAGGCGTGGCAGGCCCTGTGGTTCAGGTCACGGTCACGGTCCCTGGCTACTGGTAGGTGTCACAGTGCATCCTCTTCACTGCAGCCCCCGCCGATCATGAAGCGGAACTCTTGGAGGTTTGAGACACCATGGAAGTGAACGAAAGCTCCAGCGACCACAAAGATGTGGAACAGCTGATGAGAGTGAAACTGGAGGGGGCGGGGAGGAAAGAGTAGAGAAGCCCATAAATTATTAAGTCTGCTAAGATTTTTATGATCATTTAATCCTGGTTTATACTGAGCAGAGGGCATGGAATGGATGTTACAGAGCTCAAATTCAAGATGTCCACAGATCCTGCAACATCCGTTAGGCCTATCACATTCTGCTGAGTTGAAAGCCAGCTGCCCCCAAAGAAATCAAGGTGCTGCCATTAAGCTTAGACATGAATATGTGCACACTTAACACTAGAGTATCTGGTGAACTCAAGGGTGAGACACAGACTCTTGACAAGAGACCCCCCCCCCCCCCCCCCGGAATCCTACAGGTCTTCTGACTCCTAGCAGTGGGCTATTGTTTCACTGGGGGGGGGGGGGGGGGCCACAAAACACTGGTGATCAAGGCCTTGTACTTCCTTCTCGAGTCAGAGCTGGTCTACAAGGGCGATAGTATTGATGAGTTTACCCATTCTGCTGAATGCCATTGCATATTTCCAGAAAGGTTCAATTACTCAGTACACCCAAACATCACTGCAAAAATCACACTACTCTCTTCTACAGTTTCAAATTGGAAAAGTTCACTGGTACAGCAGCATTTATCACGGGAAAGACACTGACTCATTTAGAAGTATAAACCAGAAGCAACCAAAACTCACAACCCAGAGATGTTTCCTAGGAAACCACAGGGGATTAATTCTTCCAGAAAAAGGGAAGGGAGGAAAAACCCCTCTATACCAATGTCAAAATTAAGATAAGTCAATCTCTAAAACAGAAATTAGTCAATTTGAAGTCCAAAAGATTGCTAAAGTTCAGGAGTATATTCATTTTAAAGACAGTTAAACATGACTTCAGAGAGATCACATGATCAGCTTCATTGTCAATACCAGCAACGTGCTAAGAAACAGAATCCCAAAGGTCAGATTTCACATGAAACAATAATCTGACTCTGTACTACTGAAAATGTGTCAGGCCTCCTTCAGTCACAGAATTTTCCATCTATCATTGGTCCCTTACAGGAGTATTTTCTTTCTCCCCTTCTTCCTCTTACCTTTAGCTACAAACTCTTCCTCTTCTCCCAAACAGCCATGAACACATTCAACTCTCATCACAAATCACTGAATTCTGGTAGCAAAAGGACCTTGGGAGAAACCAGATCTCTGGTCCATCACCCTCATATCATAAATGAGGAAACTGAGAAAAAGAATGGACAAATGACCTCCCATCATAGTCAACAGAAGCAGAGACTCCAATAGTAAAACTAGCCTGAGTGTGGGCTCTGTGGTGTAGCAGGTTGAGCCACGCCACTTGTAACGTCCACATCACCTATCAAGAATGCGAGGGGTAGGCCGGTGCCACGGCTCAATAGGCTAATCCTCCGCCTTGCGGCACTGGCACACCGGGTTCTAGTCCCGGTCAGAGCGCCGGATTCTGTCCCGGTTGCCCCTCTTCCAGGCCAGCTCTCTGCTATGGCCAGGGAGTGCAGTGGAGGATGGCCCAAGTGCTTGGGCCCTGCACCCCATGGGAGACCAGGAGAAGCACCGGGCTCCTGCCTTCGGATCAGCGCGTTGCGCCGGCCGCAGCGCACCAGCCGTGACAGCCATTGGAGGGTGACCCAATGGCATAAAGGAAGACCTTTCTTTCTTTCTTTCTTTCTCTCTCTCTCTCTCTCTCTCTCTCACTGTCCCTCTGTCTAAAAAATAAAATAAAATAAATAAATAAAAGAATGCGAGGGGAAGTACCAGTTACCCTATTTCTGATCTAGTTTCCTGTTAGCGCACCCTGGGAAGCAGCAGACAATGGCCCAAGAGCTTGGGTTCTGCCACCCACACTGGAGACCTATATGGAGTTCCTGGCTCCTGGTTTCAACCTGGAAGCCTCTTTGTTACAGCCACCTGGGGAGTGAACTAGCAGATGGAAGATTCTCCCTCTCTTTCTCTCTGTTTCACTCTGTCACTCCGCTATTCAAGTAGAGGAAAATAAAGAAAACATTTAAAATGACGGAATCTTTAACAGCATATTTAAAAAATTGTCTTGGGGGCCAGCACTGTGGCGTAGCAGGTAAAGCCGCTGCCTGCAGTGCTGGCATCCCATATGGGCATCAGTTCAAGTCTTGGCTGCTCCATTTCCTATCCATCCCTCTGCTATGGCCTGGGAAAGCAGTGGAAGATGGCCCAAGTCCTTGGAACCCCTGCACCCACTTGGGAAGACTCAGAGGAAGCTCCTGGCTCCTGGCTTCAGATAGGCGCTGCTCTGGCCATTGCAGCCAACTGGGGAGTGAACCAATGGATGGAAGTCCTCTCTCTCTGCCTCTCCTTCTCTCTTTGTATAACTCTGACTTTCAAATAAATAAATAAATCTTAAAAAAAACAAACAAAAAAAACACAACTGGCCGGTGCTGCGGCTCACTAGGCTAATCCCCCGCCTGCAGCACCGGCACACCAGGTTCTAGTCCTGGTTGGGGCGCCGGATTCCGTCCTGATTGCTCCTCTTCCAGGCCAGCTCTCTGCTGTGGCCGGGGAGTGCAGTGGAGGATGGCCCAAGTGCTTGCGCCCTGCACCCGCATGGAGACCAGGAGGAAGTACCTGGCTCCTGGTCTCCTGCTGGCTCCTGACTTTGGACTGGCGCAGTGCGCCGGCCGTAGCGGCCATTTTGGGGGGTGAACCAACGGAAGGAAGACCTTTCTGTCTCTCTCTAACTCTGTCCAAAAAAAAAAAAAAAAAAAAAAAACTGTCCTAGAAACAAAACAAGGAACAACACTGTGGCACAGTGAGTTAAACTGATGTTTGTGAAGCCAGCAACCCAGCTGCTCCTCTTCCAATCTAGCTCCCTACTAATAATGTGCCTGAGAAGGCAAAGGAAGATAGCCCAGTGGGCCCTGGCCATCCATGTGGGAGACCCAGGTGGAGTTCTTAGCTCCTGTGTGTTGTAGTCATTTGAGGAGAGAACCAGTAGATGGAAGATATCTATCCTATCTCTATCTCTCTTTCTCATGGTCTTTAAAAGAAATAAATGAATCTTTAAAAACAAAAAAACTGGCCTGATGCAAATTCAAACTCTGCCACTCAGAAGTCACGTGCCTTGGACAAAGTACCTATCTCCCCTGAATCCCAAGTTTCCTAGTATCTAAAATGAAAACGTGCAACATATGTACCACAGGACTGATGCAGGAAATAAGCTGATTCATGTAGAGTACTCAGCACAGTGCTGGACACCAGGTAAGTGCTCCAAGTGTTTGTTCCTACTGTCCTTATGTCCAGAGAAACATAGCTAATAAGGGACACCCAAGTCTCTTAAACCGAGCTTAAGACTTTTTCAAATAAATCATTTTCCAGTTTGCCAATAAACCACTAGCAGGTGTGAACATACACTTAATCACCTCCTACTATACTCACCCAAATGTCACATTTGCCAGGAAAGAAGCGCTCAGGGATCCGGGCAGCATACAGGGCGGCCCCTGTGATGTAGAGGCTGGCCATCAGCATTAGCCAGCCTATCTGCCCTATGGTGGCGGCCTTCAGGAATCCCTCTGAGATGACATAGTGCAGGGTAGGAATGATCCCACTCAGGCCTAGGCCCAAAAACACTCCTAAGAGCCACAAGAAAGGAATAAAGTGAGAACAGAGAAAAAAGGAAGTCAATATGACAGCACACTGCCATTAACTCTGCAAACTAGGTATTTCAAAGTAAGATGCAATATTACCTTTTGGGTTTTTGTTTTGTTTTGTTTTTGTTAATTGTTTGCTTTGGGCAGGCAGAGTGGACAGAGAGAGACAGAGAGAAAGGTCTTCCTTTTCCATTGGTTCACCCCACAATGGCCGCTGCGGCCGGCACACCGGGCTGATCCGAAGCCAGAGCCAGGTGCTTCTCCTGGTCTCCACGCGGGTGCAGGGCCCAATGACTTGGGCCATCCTCTACTGCACTCCCAGGCCACAGCAGAGAGCTGGACTGGAAGAGGGGCAACCGGGACAGAATCCGGCAACCCGACTGGGACTAGAACCTGATGTGCCGCCGCCAGAAGCAGAGGATTAGCCTAGTGAGCTGCAGCACCAGCCTACCTTATTGTTTTAAAGAAAAAAAGAGAGTTCTTCCAACTGAGAGATGGCCACACAAAAAACACAGGTATTCTAAAGATCTATTTACAAATGCAATGAGCCTTCTGCTAAGAAGCCTTCAGCAGGCTTCAGGGGTTTAGAATTAGGCTGTCAAGTACTTTGGAGAAAGAGCTCTGGGAGCTTGTTTTAACATTCCCAAATGCTGCTCCTTTATAGACACAGATAACACACAGCAATTCATATACTCTATTTTCTCTCTGAAGCAACTGATTTTCCTAAATTAAGGGAGACAGTGAATGATCAGATAACCTGGGGAGGTAGATGATACCATAAAGGTAAGAAACTTTATAAACAGTACTCTAACTGTGAGCTGTAATTGGGCCTTTAGTTTTTTTTTTTTTTTTTTTTTTTAAGATGCTTTGAACAAATGACTTGTCACCTAAGTAACAAGACCAACAGAGAAAGGAAGGCATGTGCTTCTGAAAGTTTCCAGGGCCCCAACAGCAATTAAGTACAGAAGTCTCAGAACTTCTCAGCATAGTCTGCTGCCTTTAAAAGCATCTACAGCAGGATTTTTTTAAACTGCCAGATATGACTTAGGTCCTAAGATCAACTGGGTCTAAATCAGCATTTTAAAAAATGAGTTAGAATAAAAAATATCAAACTGTGTCACAAATGAAGGGTTAAATACTATTTTGTAAAGTTTTCTTTTATATAAACACGAATTTATATATGTATACATGTTTGGGGTTACAACAGAAAATGTCACTATAAAAAAAATAAAGTTTGAAGTCCACAGATTTAAAATCACTTTGAAAACTATGACAGCCAAAGCAACACAGGAATCCTTACTTCAGCCAGTAACTGTTCCTACATTTTGACAGACAAAGCTAAGAGTGGCACCTGCAAAACAAGCTATCATTTGGGAAGCTTTCTCACTAAACATTGTTTTGGACATTACCCAGTAAGCTGCTGGTAAGCAATCTCTATGTAGGTACACAGGTATGCATACTCAAATAAGAATGAGTCCAAAACAGGGGGAAAATGGCAAAGGTGAGCTCACAGAAGACAGAAACTCAGCAGGTTCTAACAGCAATGTATTATATACTTCAGAAGAACTAGAAGAAAAGATTTTGAATGTTTTAATACAAAGAAATGATAAACATTGGCGTTGATGAAATGCTAATTACCTTGACTGGATCATTATACAATGTATAGATGTTCAGAAGAAACACACTGTACCCCAGAAATCTGTAAGATTATTTTGTGTCAATTTAAAAAAAATGTTAAAGGAAAAACCCCTACTTGCTACCTCTGTTCCTCCCTAAAGGAAATCACCATGACGCTGTTCCCCTCACTTGGTTCTTGCCCTCTGCATGATAAGCAAAGGTTGTAAGCAGTACTGCCTGTCACTAAGTCAAGGCTCAGAAAGGTGGCTCCTGCAATGCTTGTAAATAGCAGAATGGCTAGCTCTCCTCAACAAAGGTCTTCTTATGTCACATGTCAAGCAGCAGGCTAAGCAGCACAGCCATGCTAGAATACTAAAAGCCAACCCTGACTACTTGCTCACAGGAACACACAAAAAAAGAAAGAGGGCAGAGTGAGAAAACAGTAGTCATTAACATGAAGTTAATTCTACCTCTAACCTTCTAGGTAACTGCACATGACTGGATTTAATACGAAGGTTGAAAAGAAAAATATTCCTTCTAATACTTATTAGCTTGTTCATTCTTGGTAGGCACTGTGTCTGACACTGGGGACAGAAAATGAAAACACAGCCCTGGCTAACAAGGGTTCCAGTTCAGTAGGAGACAAAAATATCTTTGCTAACTCCGTACCCTACAAGGCTCATGCACTGAGGGGTCCTCTGGCTTTCACTATGATCTCCGGCTTAACAGGTATAAGTTACCCTATTAGCACTTCTTCAAAAGAGATACATGGGGGAGGGGGGCCCAGTGCTGTGGCACAGTGGGTGAAGCCACCACCTGCAGTGCCAGCATCCCTTATGGGCGCCGATTCTAGACCTGGCGGCTCACTTCCGATCCAGCTCTCTGCTATGGCCTGGCAAAGCAGGAGAAGATGGCCCAAGTCCTTGGGCCCCTGTACCCACATGGGAGACTCAAAAGAAGCTCCTGGTTCCTGGCTTTGGGTCACCGAAGCCCCGGCTGTTGCAACCATCTAGGGAGTGAACCAGCAGATGGAAGACTTCTCTCTCAGCCTCTGCCGCTCTGAAACTCTGCCTTTCAAACAAATAAGTAAATCTTTGGGGGAAAAAAAAGGGATGCATGGGGACTGATGTTGTGGTACAGCTGGCTGGGCTTCCGCCTGTGATGCTGGTATCCCATACCAGCATCAGTTCAAGTCTTGGCTGCTCTGCTCCTGATCTAACTCCCTGCGAAAGTGCCTGTGAAGGCAGCAGATAATGGCTCAAATGCTTGGATCCCTGCCACCCACGTGGGAGACCCAGATGCAGTTCTAGGTTCTTGGCTTCGGCTTGGACCAGACCCAGACACTGTGGCCATCTGGGGAGTGAACCAGCAGATGGAAGATCAATATCTGTCTGTGACTTTCTCTCTCTCCCTCTCCCTTCTTCTATCTCTGCAGCTCTTTCAAATAAATAAATCTTTTTAAAAAGATTTATTTTATTGGGGCCAGTGCTGTGGTGTAGTGGGTAAAACTGCTGCCTGCAGTGCCGGCATCCCATATGGGCGACAGTTTGTGTCCCGGCTGCCCCACTTCCAATCCAGCTCTCTGCTATGGCCTGGGAAAGCAGCAGAAGGTGGCCCAAGTCCTTGGGCTCCTGCACCCATGTGGGAAACCTAGAAGAAGCTCCTGGCTTCAGATTAGCATAGCTATACCTATCCAAAGCCAGGAGAAAGGAGCTTTTTCCAGATCTCCCCTGGGCCCAACCACTTGGACCATCTTCTGCTGCTTTCCCAGGCGCACTTAGCAAGGAGATGGATCAGAAGTGGAGCAGCTGAGACTTGAACTTGTGCCCATGTGGGATGCCAGTGTTGCAGGTGGTGGCTTTACCCCACTATGCTACAACAGTTTTTTTTTTTTTTAAACAAATTCATTGCACCTGTTTTTTTTTTCCCCCTAAGACTTATTTATTTATTTGAAAGAGTTACACAGAGAGAGAAGGAGAGGCAGAGAGAGAGGGTGATTTTCCATCCTCTGGGTTCACTCCCCAGTTGGCCACAACGGCCGAAGCTGCACAGATACGAAGCCAGGACCCAGGAGCTTCCTCTAAGTCTTTCCATGTGGGGAAGGGGCCCAAGGACTTGGGCCACCTTCTACTGCTTTCCCAGGCCATACCAAAGAGCTGGATTGGAAGCGGAGCAGCCAAGACCCAAACTGGCACTCATCTGGGATGCCGGCACTGCAGGAGGCAACTTTACCTGCTACGCCGTAACACTCACCCTGCATTGCACCTACTTTAACAGAACACAATCAGTTTGAGGCCAAGCCTTATTTACCTAATCAGATTCCATATTTAGAATTAAAAATACAGAACAAGGGAACATTGTATGTCATAGCAAGTTAAGCAACTGCCTGCAACGCTAGCATCCCATATGGGCACCAGTTCAAGTCTCGGCTGCTCCACTTCTGATCCATCTCCTTGCTAATGTGCCTGACAAAGCACAGAAGATGGCCCAAGCGCTTGGGCCCCTGGCACCAATGTGGAAGACCCAAATGAAACACCTGGCTCCTGGCTTCAGCCTGGCAAGCCCCAGCTGTGGCAACCAATCAGGGAGTGAACCAGCGGATGGAAGATCAATCTCTAACTTTGTCCTTCAGGTACATAAAATAAATCTTTAAAAAAAATACAAAACATAACAATAAAAAAATCACTACAAAAACATATTGCAACCTAAAAGAGTAGGAGAAATCATTGTTTATTTTATAAGTGACAAAGCCACAGCCTTATAAACAGTGTAGGCCAAAAACTTGAGTAAATAAAACTGCCCAAAGTACATCATCTTATCCAATCACTTTCGCCCCTCATTTCTAAATGCTTTAAGAGAGCTGATAAACACTGCTACTTCTCCTGTGCCTACTACATTAAAAGCCCCTCTACAAACGGAACTACGATCTATTCACCTTTGCATCATAAATACATAATGCAATGTTCAGAAAATAACAGGCTTTTTGTTCTGAGTAAAACCTCAACATGCTCTTACCTGCTCTTACTCCCCGATACTGTGGGGTGGCAAACATGTCCCACTGGGAGACTATAATGGCTGCAATGCCCAGCACACAGATGACAATCAAGTAGATGAAGCAAGGTTGTGGATTACAGTAGAAAGAATAATAAAGCCAAGGAACAAAACTTCCCATAATCAGAAGAGCAATGCCAGAGTAATCCAGTCTAGGATTTAAAAGGAAAATCCATTTAATATTAAAAAAATTACTGCCCATTACAAGTTCCAATTAAACCCCTGTGACATGCTGACTTTAATTTTAAAACAACAAAAAAAGTTCTTATCAGATGGCATCTGAATTCTGCCTCTAACACACACCAAAATTCGCACTTTACAGATACTTACTTAGAGAACAGCCGGGACACCCCTTCTGAGTGGCAGTAGACTGTGTGGAAGAGCCATGAAAATGAAAGGCAGAGAATGGCTCCTAAGAAAAATAACCCAAAGACCACCTTTTCTTGCAGAGGGGCCACAAAGGAGATGTTTGGGCGAAACATATAAAAGATCCCCAGGCACAGAAAGAATACACAACCTAGGAAGAGAGCACAGGAGATGGATAAAATGTCATCCTTTGGAAGAGATCATGTTTCATACTAATTCTGTTTTTCAATTCTCCAAAATACCCAAATCTAAAGTTCCCCGAGATAATTTTTCAATTAACTCTTATCCAAAATGTTAAGTTTACTTCAAACATTATATATCCAAATATACACACTTTGGCTTCATAAACGAATATATAGAATATAAGAACTTAGACATCAAGGCTGGCGCCGCGGCTCACTAGGCTAATCCTCCGCCTTGCAGCGCCGGCACACCAGGTTCTAGTCCCGGTTGCCCCTCTTCCAGGCCAGCTCTCTGCTATGGCCCGGGAGTGCAGTGGAGGAGGGCCCAAGTGCTTGGGCCCTGCACCCCATGGGAGACCAGGAGAAGCACCTGGCTCCTGTCTTCGGATCAGTGTGGTGCGCCAGCCGGAGCACACCAGCCGCGGCAGCCATTGGAGGGTGAACCAACGGCAAAGGAAGACCTTTCTCTTTCTCTCTGTCTCTCTCTCTCTCACCGTCCACTCTGCCTGTCCAAAAAAAAAAAAAAACTTAGACATCTAAGGGCAAAATCCAAAACTAAACCAGATAGTGCTGCTACTTCCTAGAAGACTGAGTCTACTTCTATCTCTCGATCTTGCATGAAATTTCATGTATAAAGTTTTGGACACATACGTTGTAGCCCAGCTGTCAAAGGTCCATTTAGCTTTGCTTCTTCAGTGAACCCTAACACCTCTAACCATGGCCAAGAAACAGAGCCTTCTTCCTTTCACCAACAACTATCAAGGAGCATTATACTGCTTCTCCAGTCCTCATCAGCTGGTCCACGAAATGACAGGTTTAAAGACAGTAAAATGCCATTCAGGCAGTTTACAACCTGGTTTTTTTTTGTTTGTTTGTTTTTTGGGACAGGCAGAGTGGACAGTGAGAGAAAGAGACAGAGAGAAAGGTCTTCTTTTGCTGTTGGTTCACCCTCCAATGGCCACTGCGGCCGGCGCGCTGCAGCCGGCGCACCGTGCTGATCCGAAGCCAGGAGCCAGGTGCTTCTCCTGGTCTCCCATGGGGTGCAGGGCCCAAGCACTTGGGCCATCCTCCACTGCACTCCCGGGCCACAGCAGAGAGCTGGCCTGGAAGAGGGGCAACCGGGACAGAATCTGGTGCCCCGACCGGGACTAGAATCCAGTGTGCTGGTGGAGGATTAGCCTACTGAGCCGCGGCACCAGCCTACAACCTGTTCTTAAACTCTTCTTGTCCAAAGTAAGATACCTTAATATTTAATGTTTTTAATGTTAGAGAAGGGTCACCTTGCAGAAGGCAGGCACAGAAATTTAGAAGTTAAACAGTTGCCAGGTGACTTTACCATTTTACTTAAAAAGTATCCTTGAATTAAAAGTCAGCAACAGCCGGCGCCGCGGCTCACTAGGCTAATCCTCCGCCTAGCGGCGCCGGCACACCGGGTTCTAGTCCCGGTCGGGGCGCCGGATTCTGTCCCGGTTGCCCCTCTTCCAGGCCAGCTCTCTGCTGTGGCCAGGGAGTGCAGTGGAGGATGGCCCAGGTGCTTGGGCCCTGCACCCCATGGGAGACCAGGAAAAGCACCTGGCTCCCGGCTCCTGCCATCGGATCAGCGCGGTGCGCCGGCCGCAGCGCGCCGGCCGCGGCGGCCATTGGAGGGTGAACCAACGGCAAAGGAAGACCTTTCTCTCTCTCTCTCTCTCTCTCTCACTGTCCACTCTGCCTGTCAAAAAATAAAAAAAAATAAAAAAAAAAAAAGTCAGCAACAGGGGCCTAGGGCTGTGGAGTAGTGGGGAAAGCTGCTACCTGAAGTGCCAACATCCCATACGGGCGCCAGTTCGGGTCCTGGCTGCTCCACTTCCAATTTAGCTCCTGCTTATGGCCTGGGAAAGCAGTGGAGGATGGCCTAAGTCCTTGGGCCTCTGCACCCACATGGGAGATCCAGAAGAAGCTGCTAGCTTTGGATCTGCGTAGCTCTGGCTGTTGCGGCCATCTGGGGAGTGAACCAGTGGATGGAAGACCTCTCTCTCTGCCCCTGCCCCTGCCACTATCCCTATCCCTACCCCAACCCCTACCTCTCTGTGACTCTGCCTTTCAAATAAGTCAGCAACAAACTTGATTTGATTCTCTATTATATTCCCACTATACTAACAGGCAGGAACTTGGAGGCATACTGGAAATTAAATGTGTATAAGAAATATAAGTCAAATGGAGTAAGACCAGAAACTATTTAGTACATTCACAAGGTTGTACAACCATCACTACTATCTAATTCCAAAGCATTTTTATCTCCCCTAAAAGAAATACTGTATCTCTTCGTCATCTCCCATTTCCTACCTCCAAGCCCTAGATACCTACTCACCAATCCACCTTGTCTCTATGGATTTTCCTATTCTGGATACTGTATATGGACTCATATCATGTGGTCTTTTGTGTGTGGTTTCTTTCTCTTAGCAAATGTTTTCAAATCTACCCACACTGCAGCATGTGTCAGTTTATCTCTTCTTATGGCCAAATAATATCCCACTGTATTTTGTTTACCATTCACCCAGCTGGTAGTTATCTGGGTTGTTTCCTCTTTAGCTGTTATGAATAATGTTGCTATAACATTCAGGTACACATTTTTGTGTAAACATGTTCTCAATTATCTTGAGTATATATATATCTAGGAGAAGAACTGTTGGTAGCTATTTTGCTTTTTGAGGAGTTGCCAAACTATTTTCCAAAGGAACTGCTCCACTTTACATTTCTACTTGCAATGCACAACTGTTTCCATTTCTCCATATCCTTTCCATTCAGTTGCTGCAGCAAGACTATTTGTTGAAACGACTATGCTTTCCTCCACTGTATTTTTTCCTGGATATACAATCACAATAGGAAAAAAAAATTACAGTTTACTTTCTAGTTCAAGTCAAATAGATGTTTAACGATGAGCATTTTTGACTTCCATTAAATAATATCTTTCCCTCAATGCTCATTAAAATAATATAGTACATTTTGTATAACAACTTTTCCTTGACCTGGTTTGAAGGCACTGAAAATCTACTAGAGAAAAATATGGTTAGTTGTAATAAAATCATAGTGCAAACTAAATAAACAGTAAACCAGTGCAAAAATTCACCACAGAAATTCAGGAAATAAAATGGTGACTCCAATGCATTTTTAAAGTTCTGTCAAATACACAAAAATAAGGGGAATAAAGTGAATCACCGATTTAATATACACTGATAATACATACCTAAGAGATGTGTCCAGATGTTGCCTGTCTCTGTGTGTATTCTGAAAATGCTCTTAAAACAGGCCCGGAAAGAAGGCATAGGAGGCCGGTGTCCATGTAAAAGAAAGTCGTTATCCTTGAGCCAGTCTGGTAGCACATCATGAGGGATTACTCGCCATCGACCTTCCCACACCTGAAGGAAGAGTATTTTCAAACATTTTTGTAGTTTTAGTTGCCAATTCGGCAACACTGTTTGAAAACAACCATCTCTTCCCACACTGTTTTTATAATGGGAAAAAATCATTTATTTTTCAGAAGATAAATATATTCAAAAGGTATAGTGTTTTGTGTACATAATTCTTTAAAAACAGACTGATAAAAAGTTATTTCTTAAATGAAGGGTTTTTCTTAGGAAAAGGAAAGAATAAACAGGCTTATAGAAGATGCCCTAAGGCCGGCGCCGCGGCTCAATAGGTTAATCCTCCGCCTGCGGTGCTGGCACACCAGGTTCTAGTCCCGGTCGGGGCGCCGGATTCTGTCCTGGTTGCCCCTCTTCCAGGCCAGCTCTCTGCTATGGCCCGGGAGTGCAGTGGAGGATGGCCCAAGTGCTTGGGCCCTGCACCCCATGGGAGACCAGGAGAAGCACCTGGCTCCTGGCTTCAGATCAGGAGGAGGAGGAGGAGGAGGAGGAGGAAGAAGAAGAAGTAGAGGAAGAGGAGGAGGAGGAGGAGGAGGAGGAGGAGGAAGAGGAGGAAGAGGAGGAGGAAGAAGAAGAAGAAGCCCTAAAAGACTGGTTTCAAGTTTTCTTTCAAACTGGCTACAGCTAAGGTAAGGGGCCCAAATCTCCACACATATTAATCTCCTTTCATCCTGGCTTCAAATTGGCTTACTTTAGGCCATTGCAGCCATTTGAGGGAGTGAACCAGCAGATCTCTGTAACTCAGCATTTCCAATAAATAAATAAATCTTAAAAAAAATACTCCTGTTAGTAGAAAAAGGAACTATAGGAAATTACAATCTTGTGCCTGTTGCTAAAACATCTTTCACTCCCTGTTTTTACTTCTTCTGGTATAACCACAGTAAATCTGATGAAGTAGAAAACAAAAAGTACAGGAGTCAGAAAATCTGGCTCTCTGATATTAACTAGCTGTATACACTTTAATTAATTACAAAGCCTCCAAACTTCAGTTTCTTCATTTAGAAAATGAAGATAATGGTAGTTCAATTACTTCATAAGGAAACAGGAGGATCAAATAAAATGACACGAAGCTCTTTACAAATGAGTACATACATCCCTAGCATCCCCACAAAGGGTGGTATGTAACCTTGATCCTCTCCACAGGCAATCATCCATGAGTTAGTTTGTTACAACTTGCTAATAGTTTGGGTGTCTCCCCAAAACCCATGAACTGGGGGGTTGGTCCACAAGTCTTATGTTAACAGTTAACAGCTAATGGATTCAGGGCAGAGCGGCGCTCCTTGTGGGTTCAGTAGGAGGTCTTTAGCTCACTGGGGTGTGCCCTCAGAAAGTACTTCTCACAAGAGGGTTGGTTATAAGGGCTGAGAAGGGCCTAGCTGTTCTCCCTGGTTCCTGGCTTACCATATAACCCTCCCCTCTCTCTGCACATATTCTGCCATCCATTGCCTTCATCAGACATCAGTCCAATGGTGCCACCCAATCTTGGACTGTGAATCTCCAAAACTGTGAGCCAAAATAAACTCTCTCTTTTGTAAGCAGCTCCTCATGGGTACTTGTTAGGTAGTAACAAAAAGCTAATACAGTGACTAAGCCACGCTGGAGAGATGGCAAAGCCCTGCCTTAACTGCCATGTAAATCCCTGAGCTCCCTTTTCTTCCTTCTCCTCACTTCATCTAGAGGGAAGGGGCTCAGGGGACTTGGGAGTCCTTCCTCAGAAAATTTGTCAATCTAATGTCTCTCAGAGAGCTCACATCACAAGGACCACATAATCCTGAACTAACTTGCTTCTGCTAGACAGAATGAGATGGAGGGAAAAATTCCAGGCATATGATCTACCTTCCAATTAATGAGGTCTCAGCAGTTCTAATCTATTACCACATTTTGTATAGCAACTCTTCCTTGGCTTGGTTTGAGAATACTGTCGGAAAATCTAGTAGAGAAAAATATGGCTTAGTTGTAAAATTGTAAAGGAAGAATCAGACTACAAATTAGCAAGGATCTCCTTCAGACAAAGACCTTCACTCCTACCCCATGGGGGGTCTAGTGACAACAAGGCTAAGCAGCGGAGACTTGCTGCCATGTGCACAAAGACTGCCACTGATCACCAGCCAGCCACTGTGCCCATTCCTTTCACTATACCACTTGTTTCCTGTTCTTTGCTCTCTTACTTCCCCAACTGTAGGTTTATCTTTTTAAAACTTTTTAGAAAAGCAAAGAGACAGGGAGCTCTCCCTCATTTATGGTTCATACCCCAAATGCCTCCAACAGTTGGGGCTGGGTCAGGCTGAAGCTAGGAGCTCAAAACCCAATTTAGATCTTTCCATTTAGCTAGCAGGGACCCACTAACTGAGCTATCATTACTACCTCCAAGGGTTTGGATTAATAGGTTAGAATCAGGACCAGAGCAGGGATTTGAACTCACCTGATATTGGATGTGGGTGGCCCAAGCAGTATCTTTTTTTTTTTTTTTTTTTAAAGATTTGTTTATTTGAAAGACATAGCAAGTGTGATTAAGTGAGATCTCCCATCTGCTGGGTCACTCCCCGAAATGGTCAAAAGGGCCAGGGCTGGGCCAGGCTGGAGCCAGGAGCTTGGAACTACATCTAGGTTTCCCATGTGGATGGCAGGAGCCCAGGTACTTGGGCCATATTCTGCTGCTTTCCGAAACACTCAGCAAGGAGCTGGATAGCAAGCAGAGCAGCTGGGACTCAAACCAGAGTTGTGATATTGGGATGCTGGCATCGCAAGCAGCAGCTTAACCCTCTGCACCACAACACCCCTGCCCCACCGTGGCAATTTCTTAATAAATGCACCCAATGTCTGTCCCCTTACTGACACTGTAAAAGGACTGATCTTCCTCTACCTCCAAAGGAAGTGAAGCCTAACAATTTAAGAAAGATGTGGCCTTCTTAACACTCTATCAAAACTCTCTCTCTTTATCTTTCAATCCAAAATTTGAGGCAAAGAGTTACTACTGTTAACTTAGCCAATCCTTACTTATTTCTAACAAGCAATAAAATAAACAATGCCAAAACATTAATCTAGATTTCTAATGTCTACTGTTAATAGTATAACCACCCCTCAGTATCTATGGGGGGCTAGTCTCAGGAATCCAGAATCTGTGCATGCTCAAGTCCCTTATATAAAATAGCACAGTATTTACAAATAATCTACTCACATTCTCCTGTATACTTTAAATACCTCTACATTACTTATAATACCTAATACAATGTAAATACTATGTAAATAGTTGTTCCACTACAGGGAATAATGTAAGAAGAACAAATGTGTATGTTCAGGGTTTTTCTGAGTACCCTCCATCAGCAGTTACTTGAATTAAATTCACAGATGTGGGTACAGAGGACCAATGGTACAATCACTTGGTACAAGTAGATATATAAAATTGTCCCTAAGATTTTATGGACTGAGAGAACAAAATACTGAAATTTCTGAACTTGGGAAAGATCATCATTATTGAGATTAACCTTAGAAAATGTTGCTAATTGGCCGGTGCCGCGGCTCACTAGGCTAATCCTCCGCCTTGCGGCACTGGCACACCGGGTTCTAGTCCCGGTCAGGGCGTCGGATTCTGTCCCAGTTGCCCTTCTTCCAGGCCAGCTCTCTGCTGTGGAGGATGGCCCAAGTGCTTGGGCCCTGCACCCCATGGGAGACCAGGAGAAGCACCTGGCTCCTGCCATCGGATCAGCGCGGTGCGCCGGCCGCAGCGCGCCAGCTGCAGCGGCCATTGGAGGGCGAACCAACGGCAAAGGAAGACCTTTGTCTCTCTCTCTCCCTGTCCACTCTGCCTGTCAAAAAATAAATAAATAAATAAAAGAAAATGTTGTTACTCTATGTTACTTCAAAAGAATTTTATTTTCTAGGAAGCAGACAAATCAATCCTCACATCTTCAAAGTCATTCAGAATGTGTACACCGCTCTGCTATGACATCAAAGTGCTACTGTGCTACCACATGCAGACAAAATAGTCAAATGCTCCCTTTTCACAAAGAATACATTGAGTTTCTATACTAATTAATTATATGTATATGTAACAGAGTGATTTTCGCTACTGTTTTAAAATGACATTCTTATGGTATAAATACTGAGCCAAAGAGCTATACTTTCCTAACTATCCTTCAATTAGTGGCATATTCAACAGATAATTCACCCATACTGTCAAATTGAAGTCACTTCATATACAGTCAGTCAAACACCAACATAAATAGCTATGTTTTTATTTACAACTTCTGGAAAACAAAGAATAGAAACACAGCTTAACCAAAGTTATGTTCATTTATAAGCTTAAGATACAGCCTAATTCAAACATCTTAGCAATGGTCTGTTGGATTTTAGACCATAAAATGAACAGGCACACAACACCCACCCACCCACCTAAATGTTTTTAACTACCCATGACACTCTTCCTAGTCTCACATGGGCCTGGCTATCCTGGTAAAATCGCAAAAAAAAAAAAAAAAAAAAAAAAAAAAAAAAAAAAAAGTTTTCTGGGGAAAGAAACAAAGATCCAACTCAGAAACTCATAGTTAGTTATTTCAGTAGTTATAAACAATTTTATGTATCTCCCCCACTCCTGTAAGAAAAAGCTTCTCCGAAAGGGAAGATACATCAGCAAGGCCACAGCACACTTCATTTTAAACTGTTTCCTTGCTTCGCACCCAAGAAATGACCCCTGTGTCACTGGACGTGGCTAGTTTTCAAGTACTGGTCAGCTGCATTGCCACAGCAAGGCGGACCCACACAGGAGAACACTGTAACAGGACACCTCGACATTCTGCTCTCACAGACAGGTTAAACACTAGGGGAAAGGGAATGCTAATGATTTTTGTGTCCCAAATATTTTTTTTTCAGTAAATCATCATTTATAGCAAGCAAATGCTCACCTTGTGTATCCTCCCATTAGCTGTTTAAATTTAAAGTTTCATTTGCTTTATTCTTTGCTCTCAGTTCACAAAGGGAGACAAAAAGTTAAGTCCACTATGGAACCCCCACTGATTTATAATCAGTAAAATTCCCTAAAGGTTCACATATTACATGTGCAACCCTGAGTGATTTCTTCACATCAAATTTGCTTTTTGAAGTACAAAATGTACCTACTATGTCCCTTTGTGCTAATCCTTCTGAAATAGTGATCACTAGAATGGACTTATCCTGCTTGTTCTTTTTTGTCATAAATTTTCAAACACTGATGAAAATTTCCAGGACTCTATGTATATCCATAAATGCTAGTCTTGATAGATATGTCTGTGTTCAATTATAATGTTCTCTTCTCATCCCCTGGTGCAATGTATAGTATTCTAATTTAATTGGCCTCAGTTATTTTTAGCACCATTATAAATGTAAACCTAAATTTAGTTTTCAGGAACTAAGACCATGTGCATAAAAAGTTCAGTTTCTGAGCAGGCCTAGCAATTGAGATGCTGGTTACTACACTCGGGTCTCATAGTGGAGTATCTGGGTTGAAGTCCCAGCTCCTCTCCTGACTCCAGCTTTCTGCTGATACAGACTCTGGGAGACAAGTTATAGCGCAAGTGGCTGGGTTGCTGCCACTAACATGGGAGATTTGAATTGAGTTAGGTCTTTGGGCAGACAGCATGGAATCACAGGACTATTTGGGATTTAGTGCCAGGCTGATAAAACTCAGCACTGAACAGATTCTAACAGTTCCTGTCCCCAGGCCAATCCTGCAGACAGAGCCTCTGAACCTGCCTCAGGGCCCGGCAGAGTTCTGTGGCCCTGGCTTAGCAGTCTTCCAGTAGCTGATAGGCACAGGACTGGGCAGTGAGCTCACTGCAGCAGCAGAGACCACAGCAGGTTGAGCTTTGGTCCTACCCCCAGGTTTCAGTGGTCTTGGTGGCCTGAGAGCTCTGGATATGATCTAGCATTATGGCATTCGTGGACTCAGAATAAGGAGTCTGAGCCTACTACAAGTTCAGGAAGAGGCTTGCAGGACTTGAAAACCCCTTTTTAGGCACTTCCCCGGTTCATTCTGAACAATACATCAACAACAGATTTAGGGCAAATTGAGTTTAAGGAGTAAAAACATACCAATAGCAGACCTGTAGCAAATCATGATTTAGGGTGCTTTCTATCTGGTGCTGAAATAGCAGAAGTGTCCATAGGCTTAGAGAAAACAGACTGCTTAGCATCACTAGAAAGATAACCACAAATGAAGCCAGATCACTGTAACTAATTATTCAAGCACAATGTTGGACACCAACATGCATCAAGAACTTTCATGGAGTAAAAAAAAAAGGGGGGGGAGCGCAAAATAAATGCCAGAAAACAACTTATCTAGAATTTGAAATTTCCAAATGATTGAATGATGATTTCAAAATAGCTACTTTGAGGAAACTCAAGAGAACACAGAAAAACAACTCAATATAGGATAGCATGAAAAGAGCAAATATTCAGATATTAGGATTTGAATCCCTCTTAAGAGAGATTTGAGAATATCACAGCAGTAGAAAGCATATTCAAAGAGATAATGACAGAAAATATCCCAAATCTAGAGAAAGATACAATTATCCAGGTATAGAAACTTCAAAGGTTGCTAGTCAAATTCAACCCCACGTCTACCCCCTGCTTGGAGTCAAGTTCTCCAAAAGAGGATTCTCAAAGCTGCAAGAGAAAAGCAGCAAATACTGCCAATTCACCTGACCACAGAATTCTCAGCAAAAACCTCACAAGCCAAGAAAAGAGTAAGATGAGACCTTCACAGCACTGCCGGGAAGAAGCTGCCAGCCAAAAACACCATGTCCAGCACAACTATCCTTCAGCTATGAGGGAGAGACAAAAACATTCCTAGACAAACGAAAGCTCAGAGAATCTATCACCACCAAACTTGTGTTACAAGACATGAAAGAGACACTAACAAGTAATAAGAAACTATCAGAAGGTAGAAAATTCACTGGTAAGGTTAACTATGCAAATTTAATTCACCTCTAAGACACAAACAGACTGAAAGTCAAAGGATGGAAGAAGATATTCCATGCAAGTGAAATCCAAAACAAATAAGGAACCGCCATATTTCTGTCAGATAGAACAGATTTTTAAACAAAAAGCAATAGAAGAGACCAGGAATGTCATTATATAATGATAAAGGGCTCAATTCAGTAAGAGGAAATAACCCTTATATATATGTATGTGCCCAACACTGGAGCATTTGGATACCTAAAGCAAATATTAAAACAGACCAAAAAGGAGAGAAAGATTCCAATACAATTAAGAGTAGGGTACTTTTAACACCCACTTTCAGGAACAGACAATACTCTATACACAAAGTCAAAAAAGAACCAGCAGAATTAAATTGCACCCTAGATCAACTGGACCTAACAAACATCTATAGAACTTTCTATCCAACAGCTACAGAATACATATTCTCAACAGCACGTGGAACATTTTCTGGGACAGATCATGATAGGTCACAGAACAAGTCTCAACAAATTTAAAATAACAGAAATCATATCAAGGATCTTTTCTGACCTCAATGTAGATAGGAACCAGTAATAAGAAAAGCTTCAGAAACCACACAAATACATGGAAATTAAACTTACTCTTGAACAATCAATAGAGGGAAAAAATTACAAATTTCTTTAAACAAATGAAAACAGAAATACAACATACCAAAACCTGTGGGATATGACAGAAGCAAGATTAAGCAGGTGGTTTACAGCAACCAAGGGAGCCATCAAAAAAAACTCACAAAGATCTCAAACAACTTAACCACTGCAGTCCATGAACTAAAAAAACAAAAAGATCAAATCCAAATTTGGAAAAAAATAATAAAACTCACAGCACAAATAAGTAACACAGATACTAAAAAACAAACAAATCAATGAAACAAACAGCTGGTTCTTTGAAAAGATAAACAGCCCAAAAAATAGCTAGCCCAAGGGGAAAAAAAATAACTCAAATTAAATAAGAGACCAAAATGGAGACATTACAACTTACACTACAGAACTACAAAAGACTGTTAGAGTACTATGAATAATTATATATCAACAAATTTGAAACTTAGAAGAAATGGACAAATTCTTAGACACATATACCTTACCAAGACTGAAACACGAAGAACAGAATATCTAAACAGACTAAAGAATAGCAAGATTGACTCAGCAACAAAAAAATGTCTTACCAGAGCCCAGGAACAGATGGCTTCACTGCTGAATTCTACCAAACATTTAAAGAATTAACATTACTCCTTCTTGAATTATTTTTTAAAAAAATAAAGAGGAGGGAATTTTTTCAAATTTATCTGAGACCAGCACTACCTTGATAACAAAAATTGAGCAAGTACACAACAACAAAAAGAAAATTACAAGCCAATACCCTTGATGAACACAGATGCAAAAATCCTCAACAAAATACTAGCAAATCAAATCCAATTGCACATTAAAAAAGATGGTTCACCATGATCAAGCAGGGTTCATCCCAGGAATGCAAGGATGACTCAACATATGGAATAAACATGACAAACCATATCAACATAATGAAGGACAAAAACCCATGACCATCTCAATAGAAGCAACAAAGGATTTTGGTAAAATTCAACATCCCTTCATGATAAAACTCAGAACAAATTAGGTCAGAATATATCTCAAGGGGGAGCCAGCATTGTGGCAAAACAGGTTAAGCTACTTCCTGCAACACTGGCATTCCCAAACAGGCGGCCTATTCCAGTCCTTGCTGCTCCACTTCTGATCCAGTCCCCTGTGAATGTGCCTAGGAAAGCAGTGAGATGGCCCAAGGCTTTAGGTCCTGCAATCATGTGGGAGATGCAGATGCAGTTCCAGGTTCCTGGCTTCAGCCTGGCCCAGCCCTCGATGTTGCAGACATCTAGGGAGTGAACCAGCAGATTCAAGAGTATGCTCAGTCTCCCTCCCTCCCTCCCTCTCTCTCTCTCTCCCTCCCTGCCTCCTTCTCTCTCTCTTTGAAATAAATAAATCTCTAAAACAAAAACTGTTAGGAGAAAACACAGGGGTAGGGGTAGCTGCTGTGGTGTAGTGGGTAAAGCCACCACCTGCAGCACCAGCATCCCATTTGGGTGTGCTTCAAAGTCCTGACTGCTCCACTTCTGACCTAGCTCCCTGATTACACACCTGGGAAAACAGTGGAAGACAGCCCAAATACTTGTGCCACGACAACCACATGGGAGACCCAGAAGAAGCTCCTGGCTTCAGATCAGCCCAGCTCAGCCCAGCTCTGGCCATTGCAGCCATTTGTGGAGTGAATCAAAGGATGGAAGATCTCTCTCTGCCTCACCCCCTGCCCGGTAACTCTGACTTTCAAACAAACAAACAAATAAACAAAACATGGGGGAAACAACTCAGGACATTGGAATGGGCAATGATTTTCTAGATCAGACTTCAAAAGCACAGTAAACAAAAGCTTTTGCACAGCAAAGAAAACAATCAACATAGTGAAGAGACAACCTACAGGATGGGAGAAAATATTTGTAACTATACACTTGACAAGGGGTTAATAATCAGAAAACATAAGGAACCTAAACAACTAAATAACAAAAACAAACACCACCAACAAATAATCCAGTAGAGCTAAATATACTTTTCTCAAAGGAAGTCACAGAACTGACCAACAGGTTCATGAAAAAATGTTCAACATTTACTTTTAAAAAAAGATTTAAGCATTTGAAAGACAGAGTTAGAGGGGCGGGGGCGGGGGGGAGGGTGTCCATCTGCTGGTTCACTCCACAAATGACAGCAATGGCCAGAGCTGGGCCAGGCCAAGGTTAGGAGCTTCATCTGGGTCTCCCACAGGGGTGGCTGGGGCCTAAGAACTTGGGCTTTCAGTGCTTTCTCAGGCACATTAGCAGGGAGCTGAATGGGAGGTTCAGCAGCTAGGATTTGAACCAGAGCCCATATGGGATGCCAGCAGCCCAGGCGGCAGCTTTATCTGCTACGCCACAACAACAGCCCCTCAAGATTACTTATAATCAGAGAAATGGAAATGAAAATTAAGGTACCACCTTAATCCAGTAAGATTGGCAATTATCAAAAAGACAAAAGGGGCTGGCAGGGGCCAGCACTATGGCACAGTAGGTAAAAGCCACTGCCTGCAGTGCTGGCATCCCATAAGGATGCCAGTTCAAGTCCCAGCTGCTCCACTTCTGATCCAGCTCTCTGCTATGGCCTGGGAAAGCAGTAGAGGATGGCCCAAATCCTTGGGCCCCTGCACCTGCGTGGGAGACCCAGAGGAAGCTCCTGGCTCCTGGCTTCGGACTGGTGCAGCTCTGGCCATTGCGGTCATCTGGGGAGTGAAAAAGCAGATGGAAGGGATACCCTTCTCTCTCCTTCCCGTTCTCTTGTAACTCTTTCAAATTAAATAAATAAATCTTTTAAAAACAAAAAAACTCTAAAAAACTGGATTTGGGAAGCTTTTTACTATAAAGAAATGTTAAATGCTTGACAGGATATTTTGCCCTCAGTAGATACTATAAAATGTACACATGAAATGAAATAGCACATGGTACTCCACTAATAAACATAATGTTTTTATCTTTTAAGTTTTATTTGAAAGTCTAGTCTCATAAAACCCAAGAAAAGCTAAATGTCACAAAAATTCCTCTCTAAACAATCTAGAGATCTCCCAAAATGTTTACCAAATGAATTTACATACATGCACATTGACTCTCATATATGAACTTTAGTTCCTATCTGAAAGGGCCCTGATTGATCTGATTAGTCATCAAGTGCCTATGCGTTTACTAATGTCCTTATTTTCTAAAAGCAAGGAACCTGAATTCTACTATCATTTTAGAAATAAATATACTGGGGCCGGTGCTATGGCATCATGTGTAACGTCACCAGCCTGTGGCAACAGCATCACATATGGGTGCCAGTTCAAGTCCCAGCTGCTCCACTTCTGATCCAGCTCCCTGCTAACGCACCTAGGAAAGCAAAAGAAGATGGCCCAAGTATTTGGGCCCCGGCACCTACAAGGGAGACTCGGAAGAAGTTCCTGGCTTTGGCTTCAGATCGGCCCAGCCCAGCTCTGGCCATTGCAGTCATTTGGGGAGTGAAACAGCTGATGGAAGATCTCTCTCTCTCTCTCTTTCCCTCTTGCTCTCTCTGTAACTCTGCTTTTCAAATAAATAAATCAATCTTCTTAAAAAAAGAAAGAAATACACCACAGAATCAGACATTAAATGGGAAGAAACATCTTTTAGAGACAGAAATTACACCAGTTAAAGAGATCAGACGAGTGAAAATTGGGAAATTTCTATCTTAATAGCAGCTTGATTACCCAGGGAAGCCCTAGAAAAATACATTTGTCATCACAGTCAAATAGCAGAATACTGAATGCTATTTTACAATTTCTAAGCATCAGTCATTCCCAATTTTGCTTCATCTTGTCCTATCAACATTTACTCTGTTAACATATATCAGGAAAGCTTTGTTTCTCAATTGGATATTCTAGTTTTTTATAAGAATTTCATCATGGGGGTCAGTGTTGTGGTGCAGAGGATTAAACCACTGCCTGTGATACTTACATCCCAGCTGCTCCAATTCTGACCCTGCTTTCAGCTGATGCACCTAGGAAAGCAGTGGAGGATGGCACAAGCGCTTGGATCCCTGCCACCCACGTGGGAGACCCAGATAGAGTTCTGGGCTCTGTGTTTCATCTTGGTCCAGTCCTAGCCATTGTGGCCATTTGGGGAGTGAACCAGCAGATAGATCTCTCTCCCTCCCTCCCTTCCTCTCCCCTCCTTGTCTCTTTTTAATTCTGCCTTCCAAATAAAAAAAAATCTTAAAAAAAAAAAAAAAGTCATGAAACTTCCTCTGCTCATTTTGCCACAAATTTCACCCAAAGGAAACCAAAGGCTATAGTTCTACTACTCTTTTTAAAGGTTTCTGATTGGGATGGCTACATATACAGCAGGAAACTGACAATAAAGTGCCACCTTACCTTACAAACAAACTCTTCCATTCTTTCCATAGCATGATGGGCTTGTAGGAGAGGGGACATTCCCATAAACCCCTCATCTTCCTGGGAAACATCATCATTGCACTCATGTTCCTCAGAGCTCTGCAAGGCAACCAGAGAAACAGTCAAGGACAGAGAATGAGAACCAAATGACACAATCAATATAATTTTCTTGCAAGATCATAATGAAATTATCTTGATGTCAAAACAAGATCTCAGTATCAACAATATAGTAAGTAAAGTCAGCTTATTACACAGTTCTCAGTAATAAAAATGAGCAAGAGTTTCCAATTTCTCCTATTGATAAAGGCAAGGCAGGGAGTTAAGGACTCCTAACACTGAAGCCATGTGGACCACCTAAATCCCACCACCTTCCATGCCAATTTAATAGGCTTGAAGATTCACACCTCACCATGCAGTAAGTGTCACTTCCATCACACACCAGACACCTTCCTGGAGATCAACATGTATACTGCAGCACCATCACAAACCCTGCCCTCCTTCAGATTTTCAATCAAGTCTTGTCCTGAACCCCAACTCTTAGACTTTAAAAAAGATTATCCCAGCCTGGGTAGGGGTAATTCTCCCTCTTGAAGCTTCTAGCACTCGCATGGGCCCCGGTGTGTACTACCCTTCTGCCTTTGAACATATCCCGCTTTTCTGTTCACTTGATCTATGTCTCCCAGTTGTATCCTTTAAAACAAAACAAAAAAATATTTATTGGGGATAGAGCTGTGGTATACAGGCTAAGCCTCTCCCTGCGGCACCAGCATCCCACAAAGGCACTGGTTCTTGTCCCAGCTGCTCCTCTTCCAATCCAGCTCTCAGCTTATGCCTGGGAAAGCAGAGGAAGATGGCCCAAGTGCTTGGGCCCTGCACCCGAATGGGAGACCCAGAGGAAGCTCCTTGGCTCCTGGCTTCCGATTAGCTCAGCTCGGTCGTTGTGGCCATCTGGGGAGTGAACCGATGGCTTCGGCCTGGCCCAGTCCTGACCAATGCAGCCATTTGGGAAGTGAACCAGAGGATGGAAGACCTTTCTCTCTGTCTCTCCCTCTCTCTGTCTATAACTCTACCTCTCAAATAAATAAAATCTTAAAAAAAAAAAAAAAAAGGAAGAAGTATCTTCATGGAACACAGTACATAAAGTTGAGAAAACATCCCACCTGGCACATAAAATAAGTAATTTGCTCTGGTGCAAAAGAAGAAAAGAAAAACATTTATTAAATTTTTAAGAAATGCTTCATTTAAAACACACACACACACACACACACACACAAAGAAATACCTTATATAGATCATCTAACTTAACCCTGGTGCATCAGCAGGGAGCTAGATTGGAAATGGAGCAGCTGGGACCGGCACCTATATAGGATGCTGGCACTGTAGGCAGCAGCTTAACCTGATACACCACAAAACTAGTCCGATAAGTATTCTTTTATTCATTTAACATAGAAGTTAAATAAGGTGTTCAAGGTTAAAACTAGTAAAATGGAAAAGTCAAAAACCAAAAATTCACCATCTTTCCAAATTCTTAAAGAAATTTAATTTGCAGAAAAGGAACAAGAAGTGACAATCTGGTAACATCTTACAGGTTATACCACTAAAATAAAAAATTCTGCTTCCATACCAAGTTCCATAACAGTTTAGACAGAATGAGACTGAAAAGAGCAAGGAAGTGGGACTAAGGCCACGAGAAGGCTTATTACCACGCACTACGCCTGGTTCTGCCGTCAACACTGACAGACCTTCTCTGCAGGTCTCTTAACCTTTTTTTTTTTTTTGACAGAGTGGACAGTGAGAGAGAGAGACAGAGAGAAAGGTCTTCCTTTTGCCGTTGGTTCACCCTCCAATGGCCGCCACGGCTAGTGCGCTGCGGCCGGCGCACCACGCTGATCCGAAGGCAGGAGCCAGGTGCTTCTCCTGGTCTCCCATGGGGTGCAGGGCCCAAGTACTTGGGCCATCCTCCACTGCACTCCCGGGCCACAGCAGAGAGCTGGCCTGGAAGAGGGGCAACCGGGACAGAATCCAGCGCCCCGACCAGGACTAGAACCCGGTGTGCCAGCGCTGCTAGGTGGAGGATTAGCCTAGTGAGCCGCCTCTCTTAACCTCTTACGCCTCATTTTTCTCATTTATTTCTAAAAGGAAGAATTTAAACAATCTCTGTATTTTTTTTACACCTCCAAAATTTCTGTGATTTTTTAATTTAACAAGTAATGAGAACTGTAATACCCTATTTAAGCAAGAGTCTGCTAAAGAATACTGCTGGGCCAGCACATCCCAAATGGCTGCCAATTCAAGCCCTGGCTACTCCACTTCTGATCCAGCTCCTTGCTAACACACCTGGGAAAGCAGTGGAAGACAGTCCATGTGCTTGGGCCCCTATTATCTACATGGGAAACCCAGATGGAATACAAGGATCCTGGCTTCGGACTAGTCACTGTGGCCATTTGGGGAGTGAACCAGCAGATGGGAGAGATCTCTCTCTCTCTCACTTGCTCTGTCTCTCCCTCTCTAATTCTGCCTTTCAAATAAGTAAGCAAAAATTAAAAAAAATAAAAAATAAAAGCTCTGCTAACATGATTTCATGAAGAAATGAATTGATCCTCCACTCCTGACCAGAAAGGTAATAGTAAAAATGAACAGGCAGAGGTGAAAAGGGAATCTATCCAAACACTCTGAATTCTGAATTTGAACATAACATTTGAAATTCTGAGATTTTAAGAGCCCACAATATAAGATACTGACTTATGCAGCATATGAAATATGTGACACATCCAACCTATCTTCGTCTATTAAAAAAGCTACCTTGAATCTGCCTCTCCACTACTGCTACCAGTAAGACACACTCACGGGGCCAGTGTTGTGGTGTAATGAGTTATAAGCTGCTGCCTGCAATACTGGCATCCTGGAGCTCCGGTCTGAGTCATGCCTGCTCTGCTTCCAATACAGCTGGGGAGGGTAGTGGAAGGTAGGTCCAAGAACTCGGCCCCTGGCCACCCATGTGGGAAACTCAGGTGGAGCTCTGGTTCAGCCTGTACCAGCCATGGGGAGTGAACCAGCAGATGGAAGATCTTGGTCAACTCCATCATTTCATCATTAGTCATCTCCATTATTTATTCTTTCAAATAAATAAAAAATGTAAAAAACACCGTCATCCTTGTTTACCTAAAACTTAACCTATCTTTCAATGCCTAGCCCATCATATTTCCTGTTTAAAACCCTTCCCTAACTACCGTAGCCTCTAACTCTTCCAAATAAATTTTAAAAACTTAAAAAATAAAAATAAAAGGCAGGGGTGGGGTGAAATCCTTAAGCTTAATCCAATTATGTGGTATAGAGGTAGGGCCTTTTCGAGGTGATTAGATCAGATTAGGCTGTTAGGTGCGGCTCCCATAATTCAATCTTGGTGAATTATAAGTCACACACAGACAACTCCATTCTCTGTGTCTTGCCATGTAATTCCATCAGCAGAGGATGAACCAACGGGGTCTGCTCAGTCTTGGACTGTAAACTTCCAGAACTGTGATTCAAAATACATCTTTTCTTTATAAAGTTAGGTTGCCTCAAATATTCCATTATAGTGACAACAAACTAATGTAAGGCAACAATTTGAGATGATCAGCACTTACTTTAAAATATAAAATTATATATAATAGCTCAAATATTTATACATATACAACATGTATTTTCTTTTTCACAAAGAGAAACAAAGGGACTCAATCTTTATTCTCATACAAGTAACTTGTATTACCAGTTTTAAAGCTACAAAGAAGGCCGGCGCCGCGGCTCACTAGGCTAATCCTCCACCTTGTGGCACTGGCACACCGGGTTCTAGTCCCGGTCGGGGTGCCGGATTCTGTCCCGGTTGCCCCTCTTCCAGGCCAGCTCTCTGCTGTGGCCAAGGAGTGCAGTGGAGGATGGCCCAAGTACTTGGGCCCTGCACCCCATGGGAGACCAGGAGAAGCACCTGGCTCCTGCCATCGGATCAGCGCGGTGCGCCGGCCGCAGCGCTCCAGCCGTGGCAGCCATTGGAGGGTGAACCAACGGCAAAGGAAGACCTTTCTCTCTGTCTCTCTCTCTCACTGTCCACTCTGCCTGTCAAAAAAATAAAATAAATAAATAAATAAATAAAAAGCTACAAAGAAACACATAAACAGAATCATAGTTAAATGCTTCCTGAAGAAACTGCAGTCTGAAATATCAGTGAGATTACTTACAATTAGTGATTCTAAATACCAGATCTAATGTAACTGGATTCAAAGAGAATTACTGATAGTAAAGGTAAGCTAGCCTCACTAGTGAAAGAAAAGGACATTTCACACATTTAACCTCCAGTTTCAGACGTAGGTAAGGAAAAATAAAAATCGGTGTCTTCTGCAATAGGTACTCAGTACTACATGCATCTAGAAGAAAAACAGTTCTAGGAAGGATGACACTATGTTCTCAGCAGTGCTAATACATGTTTAGTGAAAGAAAGAAGTATATATAGAATGTAGGATGTATGCTAGCAGGAGCCAATAACACTTTTTATTCATTCATCAAACCTGTACTAAATATGTTTTAGGAAAAGGAAGTTTTTTTAAAATGATTAAGACTGAATTTTGACTGACACATTTTGTATTACATAGTCTCTAAACATTAGTTTCTATAAAATGCAAAATGGCTGTAACAATACTATACCTACATTGCTGATCTGACACATCTGTCTGATGAGTAAAGATAATGAATTAAAAAGTCTATAGGCCCAGGAGTATGAAAGTGATAAATAAGTAACAGCCCTGATGATGATGATGATGATGATGATGATGACGACGACGACGACGACGACGACGATGACGACGGACTAGGTTCTGAGTACATTAAGGTAGGTATCACAATCTAATGAAGACACGTGTGTATATACACGACTACAGCAAGTAACTAAAGAAATTAAGAATAGGGTATGATGCAAAGAGAAGACAATTAACTCTGGCACTTTAGGGAATTTTTCAGAAAGGCACTATCTGAACCAAGCCCTGAAAAATGTTTGAGTTCACCAACAAGACACACCAGGGAGAAGGCACAAGAGGAAAGGAGGTAGCATGTATTCAAAAACACAGAGGAAAGGGGCATAACACAAAAGAATGCTGTGGTTTTGTATGGCTGGGGCAAAAAATAAATGTGATGTAGGGCTTAAAAAAAATAAATATGGAAACCCAAATGACCATGAAAAGAAGAAGGGATAAAGTATGGCATATACTTACAACAGAGTATTACCCAGTCATAAAGAGTGGTGAAGTTCTGATTCATGCTACTACACAGATAAACTTTGAAAACGGTATGCTACGTAAACTATGTCAAACCTGAAAAGACAAATATTCTAGAATTACACTTACATGAATATCTAGAATAGGCAAATCCACAGAGACAGAAAATAGATCTGAGGTTACCAGGTACTGGTAGGAAGAAGAAATGAGGAGTTATTCTTTAATAGTCACAGAGTTTCCCTTTGAAGTGACGAAATTTTGGAAATACTAGAAATGGTTGCAAAACACTGAAATACACTTAATGCTAGTTAACTTAAGCTTGCAAGTAGTTAAAATAGCAACACACATACACATACATTTATATTTTATATATGCTTTATATATTTTACCACAAGAAAGAGTTTTTAAAAAGGAGGTGGAGGTGGTGGTAAAAAGGTCCACAGCAGCATTATTCGTAAGTCAGAAAGCAGAAACAACCCAACTGTGTATCAGGCAGATAATGAACAAGTGTGACATCTTTCTATAACCAAATGCTTAATCTAATAAAAAGTACTACTCACATACAAAACATGGATGAGTAACAAAAACATGCCAAATATAAGAAGCCAAACCTAACAGCTTGTACTTTAAGACTTCATTTATGTTAAGTTCCAAAACAAGCAAAAATAAATCTATAGTAGCAGGAGTCAGAACAGTGGTTACCCCTGGGAATGAGGGTGAAGTGGGAGCAGATGTCTAGGAAAAGAACATGAGAAAAGTTTCTGAAGTGATGAAAATGATACGGCTTCAATCTGTGATAGGCATACAAAGCTACTTCAAAAAGTTCACGGAGGGCAACTCAGCAGTTTAGATGCCTGAAGCCACATCAGAGTGCCTGGGTTTGAGTCTCAGCTTTGCTTCTGATTCCAGCTTCCTGGTAATGAGGACCCTGGGTGGCAGCAGGTGATGGTTCAGATGGCTGGGTCCCTGCCACCCACATGGGAGACCTGGATTCAGCCTGGACCAGCCCTAACTCTTAGAGGCATTTGGGTAGTGAACCAGTAGATGTAGAATTATTGTCTCTGTCTCCCTGCCTCTCAAATCAAACACACACACACGCATAGATATCAGGAGGAATGGAATTAGATTTTTTGTTATTTTTAAAAATCTGATTCACTATGTAAATAGTGACTTCAATATTTGATGGTATTTAAGTTATCCCTCAATAACATGCTTTCTAAAAGGGGGTTGGGTAGTGTAGTTAGGTAGGAACCAGCTTGTTAAAGGCTTTGTCTTGTAGGTAAAGCTGAGCATTTAAAGAATGTGAGGTTAGGACAGCAGAACATTATTAAATTTGCATTTATAAACTATTACTCTGGCAAGAGTAGGAAGGTCAGGGTGAAAAGAAACAGGAGAAAAATCAGGTAACAAAATACTTAAATATTCCAAACCAATGGTTCTGAACTAGGGACAATTCACCACTCCCTCTGCACCAAGGGGTTGTGTGGCAATATCTGGAGTCATTTTTATTTATTGCAGTGGGGAGTGTGCTACTGGCATCTAGTGGATAGGGGCTAAGATGTTAAATATCTTGCAATGCACAGCATAGCCCCTCAAACAATTATCTGGTTAAAATGTCAACTGGAATGATCTAAGGAAATGATCTATGCACTTCAAATTATGTATGCCACAGGACAAAAGTATGTGATCCCGTCAGAAAAAAAAACCGCATTCTTTAGACTGAAGATGATATTAACAAGGGAGCTGCGTACCCAGTGTTACCAGTGTCTGCTACCACATTACAGATCAGGGAGGAACCTGAAGCTAAATGATTTGAAATGTCACATATCTAAAAAATGCCACAGTCAGAAATTCAACTTATATCCACATATGTAGTTCCAAAGTTCATGCTCTATCTATTGTATTCACATTGTTTTCTATTTATAAAACTGTTCAATTTGGGGACTAATAGATATTTAACCCAGAGACCAAAACAAATATAGGCAAGTGCTGCTTGAAACAGTAGTGTGGGACAGTAAACTGACTGTGCAAACCAAAACCACACAAAGCAATCTTAACTACCAATGGGGAAAATGACTATTCCATGACCCTAAAAAGTTTTGGAACATTTAATGTATAAAAGTCTAAGAAATGTCAGTTTTAGATGTATTGGGAAATTTAAAAATTGTTAAAAGTGGCATTTATGGGGCCGGTGCTGTGGCTCAGCGGGTTAAAGCCCCGGCCTGAAGCGCCGGCATCCCATATGGGCGCCAGTTCTGGTCCCGGCTGTTCCTCTTCTAATCCAGCTCTCTGCTATGGCCTGGGAAAAGCAGTAAAAGATGGCCCAAGTGCTTGGGCCCCTGCACCTATGTGGAAGACCCAGGGGAAGCCCTGGCTCCTGGCTCCGGATCGGCTCAGCTCTGGCCATTGCGGCCATCTAGGGAGTGAACCAGCGGATGGAAGACCTCTCTGTCTCTACCTCTCTCTGTAACTCTTTCAAATAAATAAAACTAAACATTTTTTTAAAAAGTAGTATTTATTTGTATGCTGTAATTTAAAATGAAAACATTGAAAATTAAGAATTAAAAAAACTCAGGAGTAGCTTGAACATCAGGATTAACTTAAACTGTGTTTGCCTTTCTCATATGGTACTAAGGAAATCTTTTTTTTTATTTTTATTTATTTATGTTTTTTAAATTAAGAGGCAGAGACAAGGAGAAAGCACGTGACCACTGATTCACTCTCCAAATGCCTGCAAAGGTCAGGGCCACAACCAGGAGCCATGAATGCAATTCAGGTCTCCTACAGAGATGGCAGGGACCCAAATACTTCAGCCATCACT
This sequence comes from Oryctolagus cuniculus, assembly GCF_964237555.1. Lineage (NCBI taxonomy): Eukaryota > Metazoa > Chordata > Mammalia > Lagomorpha > Leporidae > Oryctolagus > Oryctolagus cuniculus. Next base: position 99,575,990 of record NC_091440.1, on the reverse strand, counting down.
GCTGCTTCCTGGGTTCTGCACTGGCAAGAAGCTGGAGTCAGGACAAAAACTCATATACTTCAGGGGTCGGCGCTGTGGCATAGCAGGTAAAGCCGCCACCTGCAGTGGAAGCATCCCCTAAGGGTACAGGTTCGAGTCCTGGCTGCTCCACTTCCAATTCAGCTCTCTGCTATGGCCTGGAAAAGAATAGAAGATGGCCCAAGTCCTTGGGCTCCTGTACCCATGTGGGAGACCTGGAGGAGCCTTCTGGCTCCTGATCAGTGGCTGCTCCCAGCCGTTGCAGCCAACTGGGGTGTGAACCAGTGGATGGAAGACCTCTCTCTCTGCCTCTCCTTCTCTGTAACTCTTCTAAATAAATAAATCTTTAAAAAAAAAAAAAAAAAAGAAGAAAAACTTAATTTACTTCAATGTGGGGTGTGGTTTTCCTAGCTGGTAGGCTAAATGCTGGCTCTGGAACATCTTTTCTATGCCCCAGCAAACTGTCATACTTCTAAGTTTGGATCAGCTTTCAATATTTTTTTCTTTGCACGTTCAAGTCATTAAAATACTGAGACTTTTCTTATTGTGACTTTTCTGCTAGCATCACTGTCTCTGGACATCTTTTTTCTATCATAAACTCAGCTCTTTTATGTCAACAAGTCTGTCTTCACTAGATTCCTGTCTGCTTATCTAGAATCTCTTAAGTACCAGCTAGCAGTGTCAACACTCCCAGAGATGGCTGTGACTCCATGTACATCTGATTTTATTTTCCTCTTCAGTATCATCCCTTTAACTGGTTTGTTTGTTGCCCAAGTTCTTATCCATTTTGGCAAAAGATCACTTAAATTTATTAGTGGGAGACAAGGAAGCAACACAACTATACACTTTGTTGTCTGTGGATTAACTGAAAATCAGACGTGCAATAATCAATCTCTGAGACTTGTGACATGATTGGCAGTTGAATACAATGTATACATCTACTATTTTTATAACCTATAGACTGAAAAGCTAGCAGGAAGGTTTTGCACTTTATGCAATTGCCTACCATAAACAAACCATAACGGAAATTTGAATCATACTGTTGAGGGGCTAGTGTTCATTTTTTACAATTGCCCTTTTCACATAAAATGGTGCCTCTAAAAAGCTCATCTCAGTTCAACAGAATGTTAACCTACCTGTAAGGCAAGAATCTCACTGTAGGTAACATTTCTATGATTTGCAACTACATCCAGCTTATCAGTACTTGTTAATAAATATAATCAACAGTAATAATTTTATCTTTAATGAACCTGTGTGTTATAAGGCAGACTATAATAACACCAGTGGTCAGACATATATACTTCAGTAAAGATTAATACTTTCATCCATCCCAACACGTCAGCAAGATTGCAGAATACTTGGAAAAGAATGTTTCTTTCAGAAGTGTACAATATTAATAAGTATGTTCATATATAAAGTATTATCCCCAACTGTCACCTTCCTATATGTGATATTCACAAGTGTTTCCTCAAATAACAAATGCCTAAAATGCGAGGCCATAATTAGTTATTTACTATGTTCAAACATTACGGAGTTGCAAATCAGGGACCCACATAGCGTGGGGGGTGGTAAAAGCAGTTCCCTACATAAGTGTTTAACAAGTAGGAATAAGGCGGTAGAGCTAAACACAGGGATGCAACACAGAAATAGAAAAAACCTTACCTAAAGTACACAAGCAAGTTTACAGTTACGACATACACTGATGACTTGGTTGGCCTGTTAGGCATTATATTTAAAAAAGTCTCTGGGGCCAGCATCCCATATGGGCACTGGTTCAGGTCCTGACTCTCCACTTACAATCCAGCTCTCTGCTATAGCCTGGGAAAGCAGTACAAGATGGCCCAAGTCCTTGGGTCCCTGCAACCACATAGGAGACCTGGAAGAAGCTCCTGGCTCCTGATCAGTGCAGCTCTGGCCATTGTGGCCAAATGGGGAGTTAACGAGCAGATGGAAGACCTCTCCCTCTCTCTGTTCTCCTTCTCTCTGTGTAACTCTTTCAAATAAATAAATAAATCTTTAAAATAAAAGTCTCTATTTTTCCATATTATTTCCAAAAATATTACATCATGAATAGATTTTCTATTTCAACTTCCCATCTAGCAGTCACTAAGTCACAGTCTCCAAAGATCTTTCAACAATAAATTTTATCTAAATTAGGATGACTGACAAGTGTTAAATACATATCATGTTCTGCTTCTATTGCCAAACCTCTCACTATACTCTTATCAAAATAAATTATCAAGAGAAACAGGACACTGTAAAAGGTTAAACAATTAAAACTAAAGTTGTCAAGAATAAGGGCATAAAACAATTTTCCAGGGTTTTCTATTAATAAACAACTATATTTAAACTTAAAGAGATTAATGCTTTCAAGTAAGTATAAAGACATTTTAAATTCCCTTGTAACATTCAAGAAGGTTCAACTGTGAGAAGAGTTAGAAATGTTGGCTGTATTTTAAATCATAACGCCATCTGACTTTGCTGTCTATCCAAAAAGCAATGTAAAATGACAATTTTCGGGGCCAACATTGTGATGTAGCAGGTAAAGCCGCCACCTGCAATGCCAGAATCCCATATGGGCACCAGTTTGAGTCTTGGCTGCTCCACTTCCAATTCAGCTCCCTGCTAATGCAACTGGGAAACAAGAGAAGATGGTCCAAGTCCTTAGGCCACTCCACTCACATGGGAGACCAAGAGAAGTTCCTGGTTCCTGGCCTCTGGCTTCAGTCTGGCCTAGCCTTGGCAGATGCAGCCATCTGGGGAGTAAGCCACTGGATGGACATCTCTCTGCTTCTCCTTCTCTCTAACTCTACCTTTCAAATAAAACAGATCTTTTAAAAAATGACAATTTTCTACAGTATATTTTACCTCTGAAAAAACAAAACCATAATGATTAAGATCAGAGGCACAGGGCCAGCATCGTCACATAGTAGGCTAAGCCTCCACCTGCGGTGCCAGCATCCCATACGGGTGCCATATGGGCGCCAGTTTGTGTCCCGGCTGCTCCACTTTCAGCTCTCTGTTAATGGCCTGGGAAAGCAGTGGAAGACTGCCCAAGTCTCTGGGCCCCTGCAACCGCGTGGGAGACCCAGAGGAAGCTTTTGGCTTCTGGTTTTCGATCTGCACAGCTCTGGCCATCGCGGCCATCTGGGGAGTGACCCAGTGGATGGAAGACCCCTCCCTCCCTCTCTCTCTCCCTGTCTGTAACTCTGCCTGTCAAATAAATAAATAAAATCTTAAAAAAAAAAAAGAAAGAAAGGGACTTTAGATAAATCTAATATAAAAATGATTCACGAACCTGGAAGTTTATCTGTTTTAGCCCAACTCAGCCTTATTCAATTTAACAAATATTACTAAGTTGATTAAAATTAAGATGAATAAAATATAGTCTCTGTCTTCCATGGGCTTACAATCTAATATGGAGTTGAATTAGCCATATTAATGACTATTATAGGAATAAGGAATAGCTAGTCCAAACACAGGACTGTGGAACTGTTCTGCCTAAAGAACAGAATTTGAGGAAGGTGAGAAAAAGGGGGGAAAAAATTAAAAGGGAAAGGCCAAGTATCATGTCGAGGAAAAGAAAATATTTCAGTCCAGTTGAAGCTTCAGATGCCTTTATGGGAACACTAAAACGGAAGTGATACATTTAAATATTAGCCTGAGGTTACAACATTAAGTGCCAAAGAGACTCACAGTCATTCACTATACACAATTGAAAGAAAAAGGTCATGAAATGGTGCTTAGGGGAAACACACACACACACACACACAGGACACCAAATATTTGAAATTTGCCTTTATAGACATCACTGAGAACTTCTGTATTCACCCAGCTTAATTATGAGGACTAAGCTCTAAAGCCTGTGTATCAACACAAGGTAGGTAAGGATACAAACTGGTAAACAACTTGGTCCAAGAATCTCCAACTATTTTATCACCAACTCTATGGTCTCAATAAGATGTCCATATTGAAAGACCTGCCTTAAGCCACTTGAACCCAGACTCCCTCAAAGCCTATAAAAATCCATTTATGACCCCTCTTTAAAAAAAAAAAAAGGATTAATTTATTTGACAAAGCTAGAAAGAGGAGAGAAAGAGATCTCCCATCCACTGGTTCACTCCCCAAAAGGCCACAGCAGCTGGGCTGGGTTAGGCCCAAGCCAGGAGCCTCTTCTGTGTCTCCCATGTGGGTGCAGGGGCCCGAGCATTTGAGCCATCTTCCTCTGCCTTCCTAAGCACATTCACAGGGAGCTGGATAGGAAGTGGAGCAGCTGGGACTCAAACCAGCACTTATATGGGATGTCGGCATCATGGGCGGCAGCTTTACTGGCTAAGCCACAATGATGGCCTCTCCTTTTTTTTTTTTTTAAGATTTTTATTTATTTTAAAGGTAGAGTTTAAGAGAGAGAGAGAGAGTGAGCGAGCGAGCGAGCACTCTTCAATCTGTTGGTTCATACCACAATGGCCAGCCAGAGCTGGGTCGATCCAAAGCTGTACAGTAAGTGTTGATGAATGTCCATCTAGTATCCTGCTCCAGTAGAGTGGTCTATGTGAACATTCATTCTGGCCTAACAAAATATACACCCTTTACTATATTCACCAGTTAATCCTGCCAAAGCTTGATGGAAAGGATCTTTAAAACCACTAATTTTAAAGAAAGGCAGAGTTTCAGTAATAGAGAGGGAGAGACAGAGAGATCTTCCATCAGCTCCTCAAATGGCCGCAACCACCAGGGCTGGGTCAGGCTGAAGCCAAGGAGCCAGGAGTTTGTTTGTTTGTTTTTTCCTTTTTTAAAGATTTATGTATTTATTTGAGAGGCAGAGTTACAGAAGAGGGGCAGGGGGGCCTTCCATCCAGTGGTTCACTATCCAAATGGCCGCAACGATAGCAGCTAGGCCCATTTGAAGCCAGCAGCCAGGAGCTACTTCCGGGACTCCCACGTGGGTACAGGGACCCATACACTGGGCCATCTTCTACTTCTTTCCCAGGTCATAAGCAGAACTGGATTGGAAGAGGAGCAACCAGGATATGAATTAGCACCCATATAGGATACTGGCACTGCAGATGAAAGTTTAATCTACTATGCACTGGCCCCAGGAGCTAGGAGATTCATACAGGTCTCTCACGTGGGCACAAGGGCCCAAGGACTTGGGCCATCTTCCACTGCTTTTCCAGGCTCATTATCAGGGAGCTGGATTGAAAGTGGAGCAGCAGGGACTTAAATGGGTGCCCACGTGGGATGCCGACGCTGCAGGCTGGGACTTTAACCCGCTGCATCACAGTGCTGGCCCTGAGAATTTTTTTTTATAAAGATTTATTTATTTGAAAGGCAGAGATACAGAGAGAGGAGAGAGAGAGAGATCTTCTATCTGCTGGTTTTGAAGCCAAGAGACAGGAACTTGCTGCTAATGCACCTAGGAAAGCAGTGAAGGATGGCCCAAGTTTGAGGGTTCCTGTACCCACATCGAGACCCAGAAGAAGCTCTTGGCTCCTGGCTTCAGCCTGGCCCAGCTCTGACTGTTGCAGCCATTTGGGGAGTGAACCAGCACATGGAAGATCTCTCTGTGTGTTTCCACCTCTCTCTGTAACTCTGTCTTTCAAATAAATAAAATAAATCTTTAAAAAAAGAGAAAAATTCTCATAACAACTCTCTCCAACCCTAACTGAATTTCCTAAGAAGACTTCTCTATGAAAACTAGAAAAATTAACAGAATTCTATTTATAAGTTAACTTTATTATAAACTAATAATATAGTGGCATTGAGTTTGGTTGAAATAAACTAGTAACCGAATGAATAAAAAAAGTGAACTCCTCTCAATTTATGAAGGAGAATCTGGAACAGAGGAAAAGTGGGAAAGACATAAACACTGATATCTTTATTCAACCTAAAACCTTGAAAACAGAGATAAGGGGGAAAAAAGTTATAAAATTGAAGAGCTGGGCAATCTAGTTTAAAATTTCTCTTTCATATTATTACCTAAAGAATTACAAAATTTTTAGCAAAGTTCAACAAATAGAGAGCATAGGGTCTAAATGCAGGGGCCTAGAACCAATGGTCTATTCTTACCAATATATAGCATTACATACTTCAGAAAGAATTTGTGTGGAGCTGGCACTGTGGCACGGTGGGTTATAAAGCCTAGCTTGAAGCACCAGCATCTCATATGGGTGCCAGTTCTAGTCCCGGATGCTCCTCTTCCGATCCAGCTCTTTCTTATGGCCTGGGAAAGCAGAAGACAGCCCAAGTCCTTGGGCCCATGCACCCACGTGGGAGACCCGAAAGAAGCTCCTGGTTCCTGACTTCTGATGGGCTAAGTTCTGGCCATTGTGGCCATTTGGGGAGTGAACCAGTGGCTAGAAGACCTCTCTCTCTTCTATTTCTACCTCTTTCTGTAATTCTTTCAAATAAGTAAAAATAAATCTTAAAAAAAAAAAAAAAACCTGTGTAACTCTGAAATGGCCATTCTACTTTTTGTGTTTGCTTAGGCTTTCTTCAGCCCTTTTCTGCCTATAAAACCAATCTCCTCTGCTCCGCTCATGGAAACATTTATTCTGTTTTATAGCATGATATGTTGCCTGATTCTACAATCAAAAATAAAGTCAGAAACTAATGTTGTGGCAAAGCAGGTTAAGCTACCACTTACGATACCAGCATCCTATATCTGATCAGTGCTAGTTCAAGTCCTGGTTGCTCTGCTTCCAATCCAGCTTTCTGCCAATGCACTTGGGAAAGCAGTGTATAACGGCCCAAGTACGTGGGTCCCTACTATCCACACAACAAACGTGGATAGCAGACAGAATTCCCGGTCCCTGGTTTTGGCTTTGCCCAGCCTTGGCTGTTGCTGTCATTTGGAAAATTAACCAGCAGATGGAAGACTTCTTTCTCTCTTTGTCTCTCCCTATCTGTTACTCTGCCTTTTGAACATTTTTTTTTTTTTTTTAGATAAAGCCAATTAAGATCTTTAAAAAAAAAAAAAATAGAATTTTGGATGTAAGCATATTGGACCAGGAGTCTAAAGATCTGGATTTTAAGCCCTAGCTGACTAGACTTATTTGCTGCCACATCCTCCAGCCTGCTATACCCTGGGCCATTCAGTACAGCTATATTGAATAGTTTTTGGGTTCAGGTATCAGTAGATATCAGTGTATAATCAATAAATGTCAGCCATAATTATTATGTTCTCTAAAAGTACCATATTGTTTCTTGCTTCTGAGTCTTAATACCTGCTATTCTCTTTGCCTAGAATGTCCTTTAATCCTTTATTTTAGCTGACTCTAAAATGTAAGTTTTACTCTCCTGGTCCCCACTTGCAGCTGGAGTTACTCCTATAGTACTCTGTGCATGCAATCACATAGCACTCACCAAAAACGTACTGATTTATCTGTCTTCCACTCCAACTAAAGCTGCTTAAAGGCAGAAATGCTCCAAATGCCAACACACGGTAAAGAAACGAACAACATCCATAGAAGGAATAAATGCAGGCATATATCCATTGAACTGGATTATCCTGGGAATCCCTTTCACTTTTGACATTCTAGGAACCAAGTCTGGATACTTGAAAGAAAGCTGGTACTATCTAACAGAAATTGGGAATTAAAAAGCTGGTGCAGAAGAAGGCAAGTTAAATCAGTTCAATTCTGGGGCTGGCATTATAGCACAGCAGTTCAAGTCTCAGCAGCTCCACTTCCAATCCAGTTCCCTGTTAATGGCCTGGAGAAAGCAGCAGAACATGGTCCAAGTACTTGGGCCCCTGCCACCCAAACTGGAGACACAGAAGAAGTTCCTGGCTTCAGCCTGGCCCAGCCTTGGCTGCTGCACCATCAGGGGAGTGAAACAGTGGATGGAGGATCTCATTCTCTCTGTCTCTCCCTCTCTCTCTGCAATTCTGACTTTCAAATCAATAAAAGTTTTCAATTTTATCAGCTAAAAGTTCTATAAAGAAGCCAGTTGTAAGAGATTTAGAAATTATTATGATCAAAGTAACATTATTCATAACACAAAAAACAAATTAATTCCATGTCTACAATAAACTATTGAATACATAAAAATATCCATACGATGACATACTATTCCATCATAAAAAGCAATTAAGTATTGACATTCTTTTACATTGATGAACCTTGGGAACACTTCAAGTAAAAGAAGCCAGACACAAAACACAACATATTGCATGACTGCATTCAGAAAAAGAAAAGTCCAGATTAGGCAAAGTTACACACAGAAATTGGACTGGAGGATGCCTAGGGTTAAGGGTAGAGTTAGGGACAGGAAATTATAGCAAATGAGTAAAAGGCATCCTGGGGTACTGAAAACATTCTGAAGTTATACAGCAGTAACAACTAAGCAATTCTGAGAATAAACTAAAAACCACTAAATTGTACATATTAAAGCAGGGGTGGGGAATCTTTTTTCTGCTAAGAGCCATTTGGGTATTTATATAATTCATGGGCCATAAAAAATTATCAAATTTAAAATTTGCCACTATAGATTTATTGAATTTCAAGTCCTGCCTGCAGCTGCCTTGGCAGGGATAGACCAAATGATCTGTGGACTCCATACAGCCAGCAGGTCAGACATTCCCCATTCCTGCTTTAAAGGAATGAATTTGATGGCATGTGGAATATACAAATTAAAATACCTTAAAAAAAAAAAAAAAGTCAGGGCCAGCACTGTGGCACGGCAGGTTAAGCAGTCCCTTATCACAGGGCAGGTTTGAGTCCCAGATGCTCCACTTCTGATCTGGCACCCTGCTAACATATCTGGGAAAGCAAATGATGTCCCAAGTACTTGGGCCTCTGCCACTCACATGGGAGAGCTGGATGGAGTTCCAGGCTCCCTGCTTTGGCCATTTGCGGAATAAATCAGCAGACGGAAGATCTCTGTCACTCTGTTTTTCAAATAAATTAATAAAAAAAAATCTTAGAAAAAAGGGTCATCTATGAGTCAATGTGATATTTTCTTTAACAAAAAATAAGTATAATTTTACTTCCCAATATTCCTCAGAGGATGTATATCCTTTGCAAAGTATATTTCTGAAAAGTTTCAATACATTAACCATTTAAAATAAAATAGTACTATTACTTTAGGCAGTGTTTTTTAAACAGTTGTGAGCATCTTAGTTACTTGTCAAGCTTTTTAAAAACACATACTTGTGGAGCTGGTGCTGCCACCTACAGTACCAGCATCCCATATGGGCACCAGTTCAAATCCTGGCTGCTCCACTTCCAAACCAGCTCTCTGCTGTGGCCTAGGAAAGCAGTAGAAGATGGCTCAAGTCCTTGGGCCCCTGCACCTGTGTGGGAGACCTGGAGGAGCCTCCTGGCTCCTGATTGGTGGCTACTCCAGCCATTGCAGTCAAGTGAGGAGTGAACCAGCGGATGGAAGACCTCTCTCTGCCTCGCCTTCTCTCTCTGTGTAACTCTGACTTTCCAATAAATAAATAAGCAAAAATTTTTTAAAAAATCTTAAAAAAAAAAAAACACTTGTACATCTAAGACCCAAAGATTCTGATTCATTAGGTCTGAAATGAAATCCTGTATTTATTTTCTTTAAAGGCTATATGTGATTAGCACTCCATTAGACACTGAATAAAAGGAACCTGGAGGTAAACACCTGTAACAAAAGCATCTAACAGGACCCAGCGCTGCAGCATAGCAGATAAAGCTATCGCCTACTGTGCTGGCATCCCGTAAGGGCACTGGTTCAAGTCCTGGCTGCTCCACTTCCAATCCAGCTCTCTGCCATGGCCTGGGAAAGCAGTAGAAGATGACTCAAGTCTTTGGGCCCCTGCACCTGCGTGGGAGACCCAGAATAAAGTTCCTGGCTCTTGGATCCTAGCTTAGGATGGGCGCATCTCCGGCCACTGCGGCCAACTGGGGAGTGAACCAGCAGATGGAAGACCTCTCTCTGCCTCTTTCTCTCTGTGTGTAACTCTTTCAAATAAATAAATAAATCTTTAAAAAAAAAAAAAAAAGCATCTATCATTCTACAATGTACATAACTATCTGCTCTGGTCTAAATATATCCTGCCCTGCTAAATTGATGCTGCAGATTAACCCCCAAAGTCGTATGTTAAGAGGGTTGAAACTTAATTATGGTGTTTAGAGGTGGGATCTCTGGAAAGCGTAGAGCCCCATGATTATATCCTAGTGGCTCTAAACAAGAGGGAGACAGAAGCAGACAACATGTACCCTCCCAGACTCTTGCCAGGTGATGCTTTGTGTTTCCTTGGAACTGACTCTGCCAGCAAGAGGGCCATCCACATGAAGTGATGAAATCAAGGGAGGTCTGCACCAGAACCTGCACCACAGTGTTTGGATTTTCAGTCTCTATACTATGAGCTAAAACCTCTTCTGCTAAAGTTTTCTGCCTTAGGTATTTCATTACAGTAATGAAAAGTAGACTAATATACAACTTGAAGTCTTATTTTATAAATCCAGAATTTCATTTAAGTTAAAAAAAAAAAAAAAAAAAGATACGCTGTTGCCTTGCCCATTAAATTTTTACCCTTGGGGCCAGCGCTGTGGCCCAGTAGGTTAATCCTCCACCCAGGGCACCAGCATCCCACTTGGGTGCTGGTTCAAGTCCCAGCTGCTCCTCTTCCAATCCAGCTCTCTGCTATGGCCTGGGAAAGCAGTAGAAAATGGCCCCAGCGCTTGGGCCCCTGCACCCATGTGGGAGATCTGGAAGAAGCTCCTGGCTCCAGATCAGCTCAGCTCCAGCTGTTGTGGCTATCTGGGAAGTGAACCAGCGATGGAAGACCCTTCTGACTTTCCCTGTCAATGTCTGTAACTTAACTCAAATAATAAACAAAATCTTTAAAAAAATTTTTTTATCCTTATGCATGATTGGAATTTGACACAACTTAGAAAGTTGAAAGGGTTCTCATTGTATATTTAAAAAATTTTTTTTGAAGTGAGAGTTATAGAGAGAGGTAGGGACAGGGAGTGATCTTTCACTCCTGAGGTATCTGTAACAGCCAGGACTGGGCCAGGCTAAAGCCAGTAGCCAGGAGCTTCTTCTAGGTCTCCAGTAGGTAGCAGGGTCTCATTCAGGACACCCATCACCCATATGGATGCCAGCATTGCAGGCCGCGGCTTTATCAGCTCCTCTACAACACAGGCCCCAGATATTTTAAACTGTTGTTTGTTTATTTGAGAGGCAGAGAGGGAAAGAGCATATGCACACATGCACTTGCTGGCCTACTCCTCAAACACCCATAGCAGCCAGGGAGAACTAAGCCAGGAACCAGGAACACAATCCAGGTCTCCTACATGGGAGGCAGGAACAATCACTTGAACCATTATCAATGCCTTCCAGGGTTCCCATTAACAGGAAGCTGGAGTCAGGAGCCAGACCCAGGGATTGAACCTAGGCACTCCAATGTGGGATATGGGCATCTTAACCATTAGGCTAAACATCTGCCTCCCTCACTATATTTTAGAAGACACTTAAACAATCTATGTTCTACATCTTAAAGGGGAGGAAAAACACTCAAAAGGCAGAAAATGGGCAGAAACATGAAAGATTTCACTATCATATATTAGTTTTATTCATTTTAAAAATAAATAGAAAATGCATTGAAAAGTTAGAATACATCTGGGAAGTAAAATTATCCTAGTATCCCAGAAAACAAAAAGCACAATAGCAGGGTTTGGAATTCAAAAACATTAAGTCAATCTGGTGCCAATTCTCATAAAGGCAGCTTTGTTCAGCAGCAAATGCAGTCCAAAGATTTAGTACATACATTCTTTTAGCCATGTGACCTTGGGTAAATTATTCTCGTCTTTCTAAATTCCACTTTCATCCACTTTCAAAAAGAGACTGTATCTTTTCTCCGTATTTCAGAGTATAGTTTTGAGAAACAAATAAGATAATGTCTGTGAAAGTGCTACTATATTAGAATTATTGAAAAGCAAACACTCTACTTGCAACAGTTCAAAGTTCAAAACTGAAAATATAAGAAATGAATCCTTTCTACAAAAATGTAAGTGTATGGAACTCAAGTCACTTGAAAATACTGTTCATATTTTATACTTAACTTCAGTTTCAGAACTGCGTCATTTCCTTCAATTTTTATCCTTTCTTTCCTACTCCCTGTTTACTATATACTAACCTTGAAGTCAGCAGCACAGAACAGTACTGTAAACAGAGTAAGCAGAAAATAGAAGTCATAATGAATAGGAAAAAGGGACAAGGGAGGACCAGAAGAAAAGTTTTTATTGCTGAATTCTCTACTGAAACCACCTCCCAAGTGGTATATACAAATGTACCAGCCTCTCCTTAAACTATCTTTCCTTTGTTAGTAAAGAACTTCTACACCAAAGAGAAACAACATACAAATGACAAATTTTACATTAGAACAAAAATACACAATTTCCTCATTGAGGAAGTCAAAAAGGATTCCAGAACACTTTCAGCTTTACACTCCATGATCTATTCTGTGACTCAGAATCTCTTACTACTTGATTCTTCATAGAAAAGACCAGCGTTACACCAGATGGGAAAAAGGATTGTTTCTTTTGTTCAGACTGTTGGCTTTTAGGTTAGCTCTAAGATTAAAGGAAAATCAAATACTACAGATTTTCAGGATAACATAGTGTATTCATTCATAAGGATGAAAAAAAATCACATTTACTTATTAGTAGAATGAAAATACAAAAATCATCTTTAGAAGATACCATTCTATCTAGTGAAAACAGTAAATAAAAACACAGAATATAAAAGCAAATAGAAAATTAATGTGGATCAGATACAAAAAGGATTGTATAGGTAAATTCTGAACTCCAAACGTATTTCCTATCTCACTGCTAAAATATAACAAGATTACAAATACATCTTTATTACCATTTTTAATCTCAAACTGGTGAACCTGGAACTGCTTCAAGCTTTAAAATTCCTTAGATTACTGACACCAGTGTTGTGGTATAGTGGGTAAAGCCACTGCCTGTGACCCCTACACCCATATGGGTGCCAGTTTCCTGGCTGCTCCACTTCCAATCCAGCTCCCTGCTAATAGCTTGGGGAAAACAGTGGAGAATGCCTTTTGGAGCCCTGCCACCCACATGGGAGACCTGGATGAAGCTCCCGGCTTTAGCTTGGCTCAGTCCTGGCTGTTGTGGCCACTTGGGAAGTGAACCAGTGAATGGAAGATCCCTTTCCCTCCTCCTTTCCCTGTCTGTAATTCTTTCAAATAAATAAATAAACCTTATATGTTCGACCCTCTAAATTTTATCAATTTCAGTTTTTCGCTCAAGCTAAAATTATTATCCTTGATTCTTGTATTTTCCTCACTGTTCACATCTAACCCATCAGGAGGTTCTACTGCCTTGACCTCCAAATTGACCCAAAATTTATTTCTGCTGCTACAACCACCCTTTCTCAAGTGACATCCTCTTCTAGAATATATTCTAACAGACTTTTGGTCTCTTCCTCTAGCTTATCTTCAAAGAAAAAAAAAATTCCTCACTCATGTTTAAATACCTCAAGGGTTTCCCCCTTTCTGGTGAATATTATTAAAAATGTAATCTAAATTCCTTTGTACATCCATATGATCTGGTCCCCCACTGGCCCACTGACCTCATATCACTTCATTCTTCCCTCGAGGTCCTTAAGCTGTACCTGAGCTGGTCTTCCTTCAGTGCTTATTTAAAAAAGAAGAGGGGCTGGTGCTGTGGCACAGTGGATTAAAGCCCCAGCCTGCAGCACTGGCATCCCATATGGGTGCCGGTTCGAGTCCAGCTGCTCCACTTCCAATCCAACTCTCTGCTATGGCCTGGGAAAACAGTACAAGATGGCCCAAGTTGTTGGGCCCCTGCACCCACGTGGGAGACCCAGAAGCAGCTCCTGGCTCCTGGCTTTGGATCAGCTCAGCTCTGGCTATTGCAGTCATTTGAGGAGTGAAGCAGCAGATGGAAGACCTCTCTCTCTCTCTCTAGCTCTATCTCTCTGTAACTCTTTCAAGTAAATAAAATAAATCCTTTAAAAAAATTTAAAAAACAAAAAAGAATAAAGAGAGGACAGTATAGGAGGAGGTGGGAGAAAAGGAAAGAAAAACTTACTCCTACCTTTGGACCTCCGCACTACCTTGTTTTCTCAACCTGGAAACTTTCCCCAGGTCTTTGCAGGGCTAGTTCCTTGTGGTTCAGGTCTCCGCTCAACACTACTTTCCTTCACCACTAAAGAGGCCCATCAACTACCCTATTTCTCCTTTTTTCACTGTTAATTTTTAACAAAGATCTATTTTCAGTTTAGTTTATACTCATAAGATTAACCCTGCACTAAGTAAAGAGGTCAACATATAGTATGAAGGAAAAAAACACTGTTCCTTAACAGTAGAACAGGAGAGGGAGAAGGAAGAAGGGTGAGAGCATGAGTGGGAGGGAGGGTAGAGTAAGAAGTATCACTATGCTCCTAAATCTGTATATAAGAAATACATGAAGCTTGCATACCTTAAATAACATTTTTTTAAAATTACCCTATTTCTTTAGTTCTTATTTTCCTCACAGCACTGGTCGTGATGATCTTTTCATTTGTGCCTTTAAGGGTTTCACTGCCCATGTCTTCTCTATTACTGCATTAGCACGATGCAGGCAAGAATCAGGGCTGCTTTATTCGTCATCATATTCCAAGTACTTAGAAAGCCACACATGACCACAGTGAGCATTTGCATTTGGTAAAGCAGTTAAGACCCTGCTTCAGGTGCCTATATCTCATATCAGAGTGCCTGGGTTCAATTCCTGGCTCTGCTTCCAATTCCAGCTTCTGCTAATGCATACCATGGGAAGCAACCAGTATGAAATCTGAGTATCTAGATCCCTGCCCCCATGTTGAGAAACCTGGATTGAGTTGCTGGCTTATGGCTTGGCCTGACCCAGCCCTGGCTGTTGCAAATATCTGGGGAATGAATCAGCAGATAGAAGATCTCTGGCTCTGGCACTCCCTCTCTCACACTCTCCAACTCCCTTTAAAATAAATAAAAATGAATTTAACAATTTATTTTTTTTTTAAAGCACCTGGCCTTACATAAACAAGGCTAGTAAGTTCCACCACTGACTGTACCTAGCACAACTTAAAACAGATAATTTGGGGCTGTAGTTCTGGTACAACGGGTAAAGCCGCCAGCTGCAATGCCAGCGTCCCACATGGGCACCAGTTCATGTCTCAGGTACTCCAATTCTGATCCAGCTCCCTGCTAATATCTGGGGAATAAACCAGAAGGTCTTTCGAACTCTGACTTTAAAATAAATCTTTAAAAAATTTTTTTAATGTTTAACACTAAAATGAATTTCATAACCCACTAATGGTAACAAAACTATACTAGAATTACAGTATTGAACACATAGCATATAAGGCACAGGTTCTACAGCACATAGCAAAATGGCTGTAACATGACTTTGAGGCTGTTCACAAATATTTATATCTTTGTTCCCTAGGTATAACTGCGTGAATAATTTAAAAGTTTCTCTGTCCTCTGGGAAGTCAAAGATTAAAAACTATCTTTAGTTCTCAGAATTCCATGAACTCCTAAGGTGTATGCTGGAGATAATAGTTCCTGGAAAAGCATTTCCAGCATGTGATCAGAATGCCTCCAAAAATATCACTGACAACATCACAGCTATAGCATGGTTTAATTAGAAAGTTTATATGTTAACTAAAAACATCTACTGCTCCCCTAAAATAAACAAAGCAAATAAAGAATAATTTTAAGTGTCAGCAGAAAGGCATAGCTATGAAATCAAATACCTGAACATTATTAATTGATTTCAGATTATCCTGAATAAAAATACAAACCAACACCCCATCCTCTTTTATTTTATTTTAATATTCAATTAGTTTTTAACAGATTCAATGTGGTTTTATAGAGAAAATTCTAAGAACACAATGATATTCTCTTTCTCCCTCCCTCCCTCTCCTATCCTTTCTCTAATACTGGCTCTATACATTTTTTTAAAATAGCCTCCCTCCTGCCACATATCCATAAATATTTGCTCTCTTCGCCATCCTTCCACTTTAACTTACTTTTTTGTGATGGGAAGAACAAATAAATGCCTCTAAAATAGGCTCCAAATCTCCCTGGTAGCTGTCATTATCATCTCCTTTTGTACCATCAAGTTGGTGCCCTTTTCTGAGCCTTATATCTGGCTCTGGAGTCCGGCTGCACCCCAATCGGTTTTCTGCTGGCTCGTTCATGGGATTTCCACGCCTTTCTTACAAAGAGGTCTTTCCGTCCCTTCTTCTTGGGGGAATGGCTCTTCAGGATAATGAGTTGAACCTAAGGAGAGGAAAGTTTTTAATATATCTTAGCGAACACGTTATATGAATACTAAGGGAAGAGTTCAGTTATATTACTATACAAACAATAGAAAATTCAGCAATCGTTACAAATAAAATAGTTTAAAAATTCTGTATTTGCTGATAGGAAAAAAAATGCCAAAATCTATATTTTTAAATGAAAAAAGCAGGATGCAAGTTAATGTGTATAATATATTCCCACTTAAATATTATAAAAATATAAGTATATATATATGTAGAATAATTACCAGAAAAAAATCCAAAACCAAAACTATTTCCTTGACACAGAAGTACCCAGGGAAGAACCTAGAGTCTAGAGTGAAAACACTTTTCCCTTTATTCTGCCTTTTTTTTTTTTTTTTTTTTACAATATATTTTTCAATTAAAAACACAGCTATCTTCAGAAAGACTATAGGTAGGGGGGGCCAGTGCTATAATGTAGCAGGTAAAGCTGACACCTTCAATGCCAGCATCCCATAGGGGCACCAGTTTGAGTCCTGGCTGCTCCTCTTCCAATTCAGCTCTCTGCTATGGCCTGGGAAAGCAGAAGATGTTCCAAGTGCTTGGGCCCCTGTGCCTGCATGGGAGATCCAGAAGAAGCTCCTGGCTCCTGGCTTCGGATCAGCCCAGCTCTGGCCGTTGTGGCCGTATGGGGAGTGAACCAGCTAATGAAAGACTTCTCTGTGTCTGTCTGTCTGTCTGCCTCTCTCTCTCTCTCTCTGCAACTCTGCCTTTCAAATAAATAAATCTATTTAAAAAAAAGAAAGACTATATGTAGGCTTATAAATCACAGTAGGATTTTACGTATCCGATCTCATGTAAACATCATAATGAACCTACTATGTAGTTTTGTTTCTATTTCACAGGTGAAGAAATCAAAATTCACCACACATTTTTGTATAAAATATATATGATGAGTTCTCTAAATTTATACAGCACATATTATTGGTAATGTTTTACATCCAAAATGCTTAATGTCTGACATTTCAACATTTTTTAGTTGTTTTGATCTCTAACAAAAGACTTTCCTGGGAACCAATAATCTCAGAGCCATAACACACTCCTTTTATATCATCTGAGTTCCCCGAAAGTGCTTTGCACATAAAAGTTTAATGACTATCTGATAGATATTTCAATGTGCTTGAGTGCTAAAAACACTTTGAGAAATCATCAGTTTCTCTCTAAATTGGACTGAGTTAAGTTTCCCAGGAATTCAATTTTTTTAAGTCTTGGCACTTGACCTCTTAACACAGAGTACACAAGATTATTTTAGACAACTATTTGTGCATCCAAATATAGTGATTTTCCCAGTCAATTCAACCAGAAATACCAAAACAGAAAGTGACAAAGTTACTGCCATTTCTTAACTTGCATCAGATTCAAAGTTGCTACCAGAGACAAGGAACAGCAAAAAAAAGTGGTAGGGCCTAGGTGCCTAGTATTCATATACATTGGATACACACACTAAGAATAAAGCAAAGAATTAGAATTAGATTAAGAATTAATCAAATATCTGTCTCTCTCTAACTCTAACTCTGCCTTTCAAATAAATAAAGCTTTAAAAAACAAATAAGACCACATCAACCTTCTCATAAACAGAAGACATATATGGAAGAGGCATATGTGACAAAATGAACATAATCAGAATGCTGTCAGAACTGCTTTTGTAACACTCAACTCAAGAAACAATATTTCCCAAAGAATTTTTAAAGGATTATCTTAAAAAGAAAAATTAACTTTCAAGAAAGTCCTGAGAGATCAATATCCATTCCTGTCAATAATGCTTTCTAAATTTCCAGTATAACAAATATGTTCCAGTAAAACAAAATAAAAATGAAGAAAATAAAACTATGTAAAAGCTCCAAAGAAATTTAATTGTACTAAAAGAGAAAACTATCAATATATTTTAGTTTTAACAACAGAATTACTGAAGGAAAAAGCATTTACATTAACCCTCAGGATCCCACAGATTCAACAAAACACCTCAATCCTAGAAAAAAAATATATATATACATATATGAACTTTATCTGCATTCTACCTACTGAATAAATTAATTCCTACTAAGATATAAAGACTTGAAATCAAATAAGTCACAGTCTAAAGTGAAGTTTGAGCTCATGGGCTAGAATTGGTTTTTATATAAAATAACTTTCGGGGCTGGCACTGTGGCGCAGCGGGTTAATGCCCTAGCCTGAAGCACCAGCATCTCATATGGGCGCCAGTTCGAGACCCACTTCCAATCCAGCTCTGCTGTGGCCTGGGAAAGCAGTAGAAGAAGTCTTTGGGCCCCACACCCACATGGGAGACGCAGAAGAAGTTCCTGTCTCCTGGCTTTGGATCGGTGCAGTTCCAGCAGTTGTGGCCAATTGAGGAGTGAACCATCACATGGAAGATCTCTCTCTCTCTCTCTCTCTCTCTCTCTCTCTCTCTCTCTCTCCCCCCCCCCTCTGTGTAACTCTTTCAAATAAATAAATCTTAAAAATATATATATATAAAATAACTTTCAGTAGTATATGAATGAAAATTATTTGAGTAAAAAGTTTTGTGTTCATACATAAAGTTTTATCAGAAAACAACCATGTTCATTCGTTTACACATTGTCTACGGCCACTTAGGAGCTATAATAGCAAAGCTGGGTAGTTTGTAGGAAGTATCTTTTGTGGCCTACAAAACCTAAAATATTTACCATCTGGTCTTTTACAAAAAAAAAAAAAAAAAGATTTGTTAATCCTGCTTTGAAGTCTTAGGAGCACTGACTAGTTACTAGCTTAATAACACAAATTTGAAGTAGCTTCAAATAGCTAATTAGATGACCAAAAATTAAATTTTAAGTGGCTGTATAGTTTTAATGATGTCTACTAATAATGGTAAACACTGAGGTATAACTAATTTTTCAGCTATCCCTGTATAAAAATAATGTGCTGTTCCACTGAAAGCCAAGTTTTGGGGCCGGCACTACGGCACAGTGGGTTAACGCCCTGGCCTGAAGCACCGGCATCCCATATGGGCGCTGGTTTGAGACCCGGCTGCTCCACTTCCAATCCAGCTCTCTGCTATGGCCTGGGAAAGCAGTACAAGATGGCTCAAGTCCTTGGGACCCTGCACCCGCATGGGAGACCTGGAAGGAACTCCTGGTTCCTGGCTCCTGGCTTTGGATCAGCTCAGCTCCAGCCATTGCAGCAAACTGGGGAATGAACCATTGGAGGGAAACTCTGTGTAACTCTTTCAAATAAATAAATAAATCTTAAAAAAAAAAAAAAAAAAGTTTGCTAGGGATGCTTACTTAAAGTGACTTAAACAGGAGAAATTTATTTTCTCACAGTTTTGGAGGCAAAACTCCAAGATCAAGGTATCATGGGTTTGGTTCCTCCTAAAGCGCCTCTCCTTGGCTTGCAAATGGCTGCTTTCTTTCGGTGTCCTCACTGGGTCTTTATGAGCATTCATCCCTGGTATCTCCTCTTCCTTTTACAGGGATTAGGGTCCTGCTCTTATGCCTTCAGTAAACCTTAAAGATCCTATCTCCAAATACAGTCCCATTCTAAGGTACTGGCACTTAGGACTTCAAAATAACATTTTTAGTGTATGTGTTACTGAAGTGAGCACTCAACAAGACTTTTGAGGAGATACAATTCAGCCCACAACATCAAGGAATTCCTAATGAAAAGTTCATTTATTATTTAAAGGTTTTTATTATTACTATGTATTCACTTGAGAGGAGAGAGAGGCAGACACACAAAGAGAGAGAAACTTCTCTGTCATATCATTCCTGAAATGCCCATAATGGCTGAGGAGATACAGAGATAGAAGGGCTGGCGCTATGACGTAATGGGTAAAGCCACCGCCTGCAGTGCCAGCATCCCATATGGGCGCCAGTTTGAGTCCCAGCTGTTCCACTTCCAACCTAGCTCTCTGCTGTGGCCTGGGAAAGCAGCAGAAGATGGCCCAAGTCCTTGGACCCCTGCACCCACGGTGGAGACCCGGAATAAGCTCCTGGCTCCTGACTTCAGGTCAGCGCAGCTCAGGCCTTTGTGGCCAACTAGGGAGTGAACCAGCGGACGGAAGACACCTCCCTCTCTCTCTGCCTTTCCTCCTCTCTGTGTAACTCTTTCAAGTAAATAAATAAATCTTTAAAGGGGGGAGAGGTAGAGATAGAGACAGAGATAGAGAAACTTCTCTATCTGTTGTTTCATTCCTGAAATGCCCATTATGACTGCGGCTGGACTGAGGCCAAAGCAGAAAGCCAGGAATGCCATCCAGGTCTCCCACTGCTACCTCCCAGGGTCTGCAAAAGCAGGATGCTGTAGTTGAGAGAGAGCCAAAGTTGGGAACCGAACTAGATACTCTGATATGGAATGTGGGCATCCTAACTGCTAATGCTGAATGCCTGCTTCCCATTCATTTATTCTTTGAGCAAGCTGCGGGTATACCAAGTGACAGGCACTACTCTAGATAAGAAGGGTAAATAAGAGGACAAGGTTTGACACTTTAGGGACTGACACGTATTGAGAGAAGATAGGCAATAAAAAGAAAAGCAATTTCAGAGAGTGATAAGGAAATCAAACAGTGTAAAATGTTAAACTGACTAATGCGAAAGGTGAGGTAATGCTATTTTTGGATGAAAGTGGTCAGGTTAGGGTTTCCTGAAAAAGGAACTTTTCACCTGAGAGCTACATAAGAATTGTTAAGTGCCCAGGCTTGCTTCTCTATTCTCATGCTGATCAAAACTGGTATGGAAAAAGGATCAAACCAATAGTGAGATTAAGGAGCTTTATAATTTGAGTTTGGAGAGCTTGGCAGGGATGAAAATTGTGAAAAACCTTGTGGCGATTATCGTAAACATTTGGTTTTCCTTTGCACAAGGACTAAATCTGGAGAGATTTTAGCAAGGGAATGGCATGGAATTTCTGTTCAAGAGTACCTTGCCTATTGTATAAATAGAGGAGAATGCAGGTATGAGAGTGGAAGTTAGGGAGACCAGTTAGGGAATCAAAATACTCAAGGTCAGAGTATTGGTGACTGGCCCCAAGAATGTGGCAGAAAAGAGGAATATAAATGGAAAGAATTTGAGAGAGATTTTAGAAGTAAAAACCCACAGGATTTGGAGCTGGCATTGTGGTATAACAGGTTAGGCCACCACCTGCAATGCCTGCATCCAATATTGACACCAGTTCAAGTACCAACTGCTCCACTTCTGATTCAGCTCCCTGCAAATGAACCTGGGAAGGGAGTGGAGGATGGCCCAGGTCCTTGGAGCTCTGTACCCACGTGGGAGATTTGGAGGAAGCTCCTGGCTTTGGCCTGCCCCAGCCCTGGCCATTGTGGCCATTTGGGGAGTGACCCAGCAGATGAAGATTGATCTCTCTTCTCTCCCCACCCCCCATTCTGCCTTTCAAATAAATAAATCTTTAAGAAATAAAATTTTTTTAAAAAATTTCAACTACGAAAGGTACTGTCTTAGTCTATTTTTTGGCTGCTACAACACAAACCCCTAAGATTAGTAATTACAAAGAAATTTATTTCTCGGGACCAGTGCTGTGGCATAGCAGGCTAATAAGCCTCTGCCTGCAGCACTAGCATCCCATATGGGCACCAGTTCATGTCCTGGCTTCTCTGATTGAGCTCTCTGCTATAGCCTGGGAAAGCAGTAGAAGATGGCCCAAGTGCTTGGGCCCCTGCGCCCACATGAGAGACTCAAAAGAAGCTCCTGGCTTCACATCAGCCCAGCTCCAGCCGTTGTGGCCATTTAGGGAGTAAACCAACAGATGAAAGACCTTTCTCTCTATCTGTAACTCTACCTCTCAAATAAATAAAATCTTAAATATATATAGATATATATAAAGAAATTTATTTCTCACATTTCTGGAGACTGGGGAGACCAATATCAAGGTACTGACACACAGTAAGAACTTCTTGTTGCATCATGACATGGCAGAGGGCATCATATGGCAAGAAAAGTGCAAATCAAGAGAAGGAGCCAGAAGAAAGAGCCGAACTCACTTCTGTAACAATCTACTCTCACAAAAACCCAACCCTCAATAACCCATTAGTCCTTTAATGCATTCACAGAGGCAGAGACCTGTCACCGAATCACTTCTTAATGACTCCATGTCTTAATGATAATTAAATTTAAACATGAATTTTGGAGAGAACATTCAAACCACAGCAGGTGTATCAAGATGTACCTAAACTGAGGAACAGGTATTCAGGTGCTTTAAAAACTGACATACCAAGACTGTAAGCTGGCACCGTGGCTCACCAGGCAAATCCTCTGCCTTGTGGCGCCGGCACACCGGTTTCTAGTCCCGGTCGGGCGCCGGATTCTGTCCCGGTTGCCCCTCTTCCAGGCCAGCTCTCTGCTGTGGCCAGGGAGTGCAGTGGAGGATGGCCCAAGTGCTTGGGCCCTGCACCCCATGGGAGACCAGAAGAAACCCCTGGCTCCTGCCATCGGATCAGCGCGGTGTGCCAGCCGCGGCGGCCATTGGAGGGTGAACCAACAGCAAAAGGAAGACCTTTCTCTCTCTCTCTCTCACTGTCCACTCTGTCAAAAAAAAAAAAAAAAAAAAAATCAGTTCTTTGGCCAGCGCCGCAGCTCACTTGGCTAATCCTCCACCTATGGCACTGGCACACCAGGTTCTAGTCCCGGTCGGGGCGCCGGATTCTGTCCCAGTTGCCCCTCTTCCATGCCAGCTCTCTGCTGTGGCCTGGGAAGTGCAGTGGAGGATGGTCCAAGTGCTTGGGCCCTGCAACCGCATGGGAGACAGGGAGAGGGCGCCTGGCTCCTGGCTTCAGATCAGCGTGGTGCGCCAGCCTTGGCGGCCATTTGGGCGATGAACCAACAGAAGGAAGACCCTTCTCTCTTTCACACTAACTCTGCTTGTCAAAAAAAAATTCAGTTCTTTAAGGCTTTTTCTACTCAGCCATGATTGCCTTAGTAGAAATGAAAACAGGATATTGTGTGCCTAAACTCTAAACTTCCCTAATAAAAAAAATGAGGATGGTTTAGCTACAAATGTATTTTCCTAACTTGCAAATTTCTGTGTTTAAAAGACACTTTTTACGGGGAAGGGGGCATTGTGCCACAGTGGATTAAGTTACCACTTGGGACCCTGCATCCAACAGCAGTGTCTAGAATGGAGTTCCACCTCTGCTTCTGTTCCAGCTTCCTGCTAAGATGCACACTGGGAGGCAGATGATAGCTTAACTACGAGGGTCCCTGCCAACCCTGTCAGAGACCCAATTTGGCCTGGCCTAACCCTTGTTATTTGTGGGCATTTGGAGATTAAACAAGCAGATGAAAGACCTCCATCTCCCCTCCTCTGTGTCACTCTGCCTTTCAAATAAATATAATTGTTAAAAAATAAATAAAAGAGCCTTCAAAAATTAAATTCAGGGATGAGAATTCTGCCTAGCATTTAAGGAGTCCATGTCCCATACTGGAGTACCTAGGTTCAATTCCCTGCTCCAGCTCCTGATTCTAGCTTCCTGCCAATGCAGACTCTAGGAGGCAGCTGGTGATGGATGGTTCACGTGGTTGGATCCCTGGCATCCATGAGGGAGACCTGCATTGATTTCCCAGCCCCAGCTTCAGCTCAGTCCAGTAAGTTGCAGGCATTTGGGGAGTGAATTGGCAGATGGTATAGCTCTGTCCATCTTTTCCAACTCTCAAATTAAATTAAATATAACTCCCACACACATATAATTTTTTTAAGTAAATGTAATGACTTAGAAAAAAAGAAAGGGGGGAAAAACTGATTCAACAGTTTTAGTAAGGGGCAGGCATTTAAGACACTCCATTCCATATCAGAGCACCTGGGCTCTATACCTGGCTCCAGTTTGATTCCAGCTTCCTGCTAATGCCCACCCCGTGAGGCAGAAATGATGGCTAAAGTACTTTGGGTTCCTGCACCTGTGAGGGAGACACAGTTTGAGTTTCCAGCTCCTGGCTTCAGCCTGACCACTGTGGACATCTGAGGAGTGAGCCGACTAGGGTTGGTTGGTCAGCCAGTGGGCCTATCTGTTCATCTTTCTATCTTTCACTCTTCTCTCTCCAACTCTCCCTCTTCTCCGCCCCCCTCCCTCTCAAATAAATGCATGTATGTATGTTAAGGTGTATCTCAAGAGTTTAAGTTCTCGGGGATATCTCTGAAGCTCCTGGTTTCGGATCAGCGCAGCTCAGGCCGTGGCAGCTACCTGAGGAGTGAACCAGAGGACGGAAGAATTCTTTCTCTCTTTCTGCCCCTCTCTCTCTCTGTAACTCTGTCTTTCAAATAAATAAATAAATAAATCTTTAAAAAAAAATACATTGAGTTTTATTATCGGGTTAATATGCTATAAAATTCATGAGACGAATTATAAACTAATAAGAAGCATAAACTCTGAGAAGAATTATAAACTAATATTTGTAGTTTAAAAAGGAACTACACAGAAGAACTATGCACAACAGCACCCAAAGACGGAAGCAAACCAACTATGTGTCAATAGATGAATGGACAAACAGAACATGGTTTAACTACGAAATGTAGTATCGTTTGGCCACAAAAAGCAAAGAAGTTGGCATATACATGCAATGGAATTCTGTTCAGCCATGACATTCTGAGACATGCTGCAATATGTATGCTAAGTAAAATAAGCTCGACACTAAAAGACAAATACTGTGGAACACCACTTATACGAAAAACCCGGAAGAGAAAAGTTACAATCAAAAAGTTTACCACATTTCCAGACTCTGGGAGAAGGGAAGAAGCGCGAATTATTACTGAATGGGTATCAAGTTATTACCTGGGATGATGAAGAAGTTCTGGAACTACACAGTGATGATGATTATACAATGCTGTGAATATATTTAAAACCAATGACTTGCACACTTTAAAATGGTAAATCTTATGTTCACCGTATTATCCCATAATTTAAAAAAGGAATCTAAAATACTGCAATGTGTATCTTATTGTTAATTTTATCATGGCATAACTCCTAAAAATATATGTAGTATAAATAAGTTTTTAATAAGGTAATCACAATTCATTTTTTCAAAAGTCTATAAAAATGATCAATGGCCCAGAAACTCACAATCAATTTATAGTACATATACATGACAACATGGCCAATAATTCAATTTTTTTAACA
Organism: Oryctolagus cuniculus; assembly: GCF_964237555.1. Classification (NCBI taxonomy): domain Eukaryota; kingdom Metazoa; phylum Chordata; class Mammalia; order Lagomorpha; family Leporidae; genus Oryctolagus; species Oryctolagus cuniculus. The sequence goes on along the minus strand of NC_091440.1, from coordinate 99,550,552 downwards.
GTCTGGAGTTAACTTCCTTCTCTAAACTTTTAACTAAAGAGAAATAAGTTTGTAAAGTCATAATTTGCACTCCCTTCTACTTAGTGCTTTTCACTCTTGGTACAGATGCAAATAAGCAGTAAATTGGCACCAAAGATTTAATCTAGGAGCCAGCACAGTGGGGTAGCAGGTAAAGCTGCTGCCTGCAGTGCCGGCACCCTATATGGGCACTGGTTTGAATCCTGTCTGCTCCACTTCCTATCCAGCTCTCTGCTATGGCCTAGGAGAGGAGTGGAAAATGGCCCAAGTCCTTGGGCCCCTGCACCCACATGGGAGACCCAGAAGAGTCTCCTGGCTCCTGGCTTTGGATTGGCTCAGCTCCGGCCATTGTGGCCAGTTGGGGAGTGAACCAGTGGATAGAAGATCTCTCTCTCTCTCTCTGCCTCTCCTTCTCTGTGTAACTCTTTCAAATAAACAAACAAATCTTATATATATATATACACACACACACACACACACACACATATATATATATATAAAATCTAAAACCCAGATAATCAAAATAGTATTAAACAGAGGCTGGCGCTGTGGTGTAGCAGGTAGGGCCACCGCCTGTGGTGCCAGCATCCCTTATAGCTGCCGGTTTGAGTCCCAGCTGCTCCACTTCTTACCCAGCTCTCTGCTATAGTCTAGGAAAGCAGTAGAAGATGGTCCAAGTCCTTGGACCCCTGCACCCCATGAGAAGACCTGGAAGAAGCCCCTGGCTTTGGATTGGCACAGCTCCGGCTATTACGGCCAATTGGACAGTGAACTAGCAGATGGAAGATATCTCTCTCTCTCTCTCTCTCTCTCTGCCTCCCCTTCTCTTTCTGTGTAACACCGACTTTCAAATAAATACATAAATCTTTAGGGGAAAAAAAAAAAAAGCTGCCACCTGTGACACCAGCATCTTTTATGAGTCCTGGCTGCTCCACTTCCAATCCACCTCCTGTGCAAAGCAGCAAAAGATGATCCAAGTGCTTGGACGCCTGTCCTGAAGTAGCTCCTGGTTTCAGCCTCATCCAACCCCAGGTGAAGCCATCTGGGTAGTGAACCAGCAGATGCAAGATCTCCTTCTCTGTCTCTCCCTCTCTGTACCACTTTCAAACAAATCAATTTTTAAAAAACAAACAAAAAAGAAGACCTGGAAATCAAGTGGAGAAATTTGACTTACATACTCAAGGTGACTTTTCAGCCAGATTTTAACCAATGAGTTGGAATTTGCCCACCAGAGACAGGGAAAGATGCTCCACAGAGAAAACACCATATGCAAAACATAGATATGCACCTATATCTGTTCAGAAGTCAGAGAGCAAGGGACAGAATTCAAGATACACTCAAAGAACCAAACATTTAGGTGACTGAATGAAAAGGATCAATTAAAAATGGGTGAAATTAGATAATCACGTTTTCCACTTTAGCTGAAACAGCAATGTTATTCACTGAGATGATAATGGAGAAAAGCTAAGTCAGAGTGGAACAATAATGAATTTGGTCTTGGAAATGGAGTCTGAAGTGACAGAAATGTTCAGTTGGCCCAGGGAAACAAATCTGGAATTTGGAAGAGACAATGCATCTAAAAATAGAACTGTTGCTGGCACAAAAAGTGATAGTTACTGGCATAAGAATGGACAAAATTCTTGGAAAAAAAAAAGCAACTATACAAAATAGTGAGGGGCAAGAATCACAGTGCAGAAACCACAGAAAACCAAACAATAGATGAGAAGTCAGGATGGAAGGCAGATCTCTTGACTCCCAGTCAAAAGTACCCATACATAGCTGCCTTCCCAAAGGGAAAGCAATGGAAAATCGCACACCCCTACACTACTTCCCAGGACTTTACTTCCCTCCAGGTAACATAAGGCAAGGTTATTATGTTGTTTAAAAACATTATGATTGCATAAATGGTACCTCAAAATTAACTTTTTCTACCCAAAGAAACTGTTAACTTAATTCTTCGACACTTCTGGTTCAGAAATCTAAATCTACTCTAGGAAAGGAATTTCTAAAAAACAGTTTGTAAGTGCCACAAGGGCAAGCATTTCTGTTTTTTCACTGTTGAATTCCAAATTCCAACTAATAAACAGTAAACATTCAACAAAGATTTTCTTAATTTTCTAAGAGAAAGAAAGAAACTAAAAGCCTATTGTATCTGCATAGTTAAATTGGGCCAAGACAGACTGCATTAATACAAGGTACTTCTCACTTCTCACCTGTTTGTGATTTTAACCTTTATCTTGCCTTTAATTTTAAAGGAAAAGGTAATATATGGAGTACAATATAGAAGGTCCTCAAAAACCTAAACCTAGAATCACCCTGTGATGGATCAAGTAGTTCTACTTGTGAGTATATACCGACAAGAACTGAAAACAGAGTCTCAAAGACATAGCTGAGTACCCAGGTGCACAGCATTCTTCGTAAGAGTTAAAATGTGGAAGCAATCCAACTGTCCATCGATGGAGGAATGAAAAGGCAAAATGCAGTTTTAAACAGGAAGGAAATTCTGATACATGAACCTTGAGAACATTTTGCTAAGTGCAATAGGCCAGTTACCAGCAACAAAAAGGCAAATACTGCATGATTCTACTTTTTTGAGTTACTTATGGTAGTAAAAATCCCAGAAACAGCAACTGGAATGGTAGCTGTCAGGGACTACGGGGAAGAAAGGACGAGGAATTACTGTTTAATGGATATAGTTTCAGTTTTCCAAGTTGAAATGTATTTCAAAGAATATACCTAGTCTGGAGCATAGAGTTCACAGTTTATAAAATAAAAACCAATACAAAATTAAAGTTTTATGAATTGGGAAGTAAGATAATCAAGGCTGAATTTTAGGACTATACTCCAGGTCTAATAAACTTTTTATTCAAATAAAAAATACACAACATTCTAAAACCCAGAAGGACTCTTTATTAGTCACTTGTGCCCAGTTCCCATCACTGTACAGCTTTTTAATGTTAACTTTAAGAGCCCCAATCCCTTGATAGTTCACATGATAAATCCCTTCCAGCAAGGTCCTGTAAAGATTTCCATCAGATAGGGTAACACCTCCAGTGATTAAAATTGAAAAAAGAAAAAATGGTGCCTTTAATATTGTTGCTGGTCTTACTGCTCAAATATTCCATCCCAAAAAGTAATCCCATTCAATCCTTTCAGTAGTTTCAGATTTACAGCCACTATATTTTGTTCACTTAATCTGAAAGAGGTTGGGTATCTCCACGTAGAATACTTTGTACTACTACTAAGGTTTCCACTGAGGAAAAGCTGTACTTGATATCAGAAATCTCATTAACCAGGCACTAACTTCAAACACCTATTTCACTACAGAATGATAGGTAAGGATTTCAGTGTAGAACTTTTAAGTCACTTTGAAAATGGCTTGCAAAAAAGCTAAAACAAAATCATGGTACATAATTTTTCCACCTATCTACTATCACTGAGTAATCCAACCACAGAACTTAAAAGTGATGCCACTATACTTTAAACTATGACACCCAAATCACTGAGTCCCGGCTACTACAAAAGGACACAGCACCACTGGCACTTGGAATTAAAGACTTAATATCTTAATTTTTAATAACCTTAAAGATCTTTGGCAGATTAATTTGTACTAGGGTTAACAATCTCTACTTCGTAAGTGGTGGTGGGGAGTGAACAACAGAGGCAACCTGAGCATTAAATTAAATCATGCCCCATGAAAATAGGCAGAGCAGAATTACTAATAAAAAAGCCTAGCCTAGTATGTATCAGGTTACCTTATGCTGTGATAGTCACATCTGAAAATACGTAAGTTTCTGATGACAGCAAACACTAATAATGAAGTGGTATTAAAAGGCCACATTATGTCATGACATCCTAAATTCTTCATTTCCTTTTGCTATTTTTCTTATGGCAGAGGGTAAGTAATCATCACATAAAAGAGTGAAATATAAATGTAGCTTTTAAAATAGATGGCTGAAGCCCTAGCTCGTAATATAATAAGCTGAAAAAGTCTGCAAATAATAAAATCCACCTATCCAGTATGAATCTTCTTTCATCAAGTAATATCTAAAGAACTGAACCCAAAATATACTGAAGACTTTTAAAATATATGGAGTCAATATTTTTTATTATCATAGATTGGATTCAATTTTCCAAATGAGAATTGTTCAATACATTTTTTAACTGACACATAAAAATTATACATATTTATAGAGTACCACATGAAATACTGTGCGATGTTCAAATCAGGGTAAGTGTATCTATCCCCAGTGATGGAGATCTCCTACAAATGTTTACTATTTCGTAATGGGCTGGATCTGTCCAAAAACAATTGTTTTATTCAGTTCCCCACAAATGAGTGGTACCTACTGGTTTGCTGTAAGCCATTATTACTCATTCAACTCTGACTCAATTATGCTAAAAAAATTCTTATACATTTATTTTTTCCATATAGGATCCATTTCCTAATTTCTGCTCATTTCCTTGGGACTTTAGTGGAATCTGTCATATGCAGCTTAAAACAGCATTCCTAAAATTTTAAAAATAATACTCTTCACAATCATTAATATTTTATGAGACAGAGTATATATGTAAAACACATGATTAACATACTACTTAGACATAGAAAACATCCCTTTAAGTTTCTCCTAAATTTATGATTTTCTTGTTTTGTTATACTTACTATTTTTTTAATATTTATTTATTTGAAAGGCAGAGTTACAGAAAGGCAGAGAGAGGTCACCCAACTGCTGGTTCACTCCCCAGATTGCCTCAACGGACAGAGCTGAGCCAATCCGAAGCCAGGAGCCAGGAATTTTTCTTTTTTTTTTTCTTTTTCTTTTTCTTTTTCTTTTTCTTTTTTTTTTTTTTTTTTTTTTTTTTGACAGGCAGAGTGGATAGTGAGAGAGAGAGACAAAGAAAGGTCTTCCTTTTGCCGTTGGTTCACCCTCCAATGGCCGCCGCGGCTGGCGCGCTGCGACCGGCACACGGCGCTGACCCAATGGCAGGAGCCAGGTACTTATCCTGGTCTCCCAGGAGCCAGCAATTTCCACCAGGCCTTCCACACAGGCGCAGGGGCCCAACGATTTGGGCCATCTTGTACTGCTTTTCCAGGCCATAGCAGAGAGCTGGATTGGAAGAGGAGCAGCTGGGACTAGAACTGGTGCACACATGGGATGCCGGTACTTCAGGCCAGGGCCTTAACCCTCTGCACCACAGCGCCGGCCCCAGTGAGTCCACTCTTTTTTACTTTTTTTGAAGAGACAGAGAGAGAGAGAGAAAGAGATCTTCCATCCACTGGTTTGCTCCCCAAATGGCTGCAACAACTGGGCTGGTCTGAGCCCAAGTCAGACACTTGGAACTCCATCTGGGCATACCATCTAGGTGGTGAGGGCTCAAACACTTGGGCCATTGTCGTTGCTTTCCTAAGCTCTAATATTAGCAAGAGCCGAATCCAAGGCGCAGCAGCTGGAACTTGAACTGGTACTACCATAAGGGACGCCAACATCCCAAGGAGCAGCTTAATACATTGTGCCCCAATATCAGGCCCAGCTTTTTTGTTTTAAATAAAATAATCGGCTACATTTCTACTGTTATCTACTGTTTCTCATTTTATAAGAGGGTCTTCCACGGAATCTCACATAGCTGTATTTCAAGCATTTTAAAATTAGCCACAGGAAACTTTTTATCTTCTTTCAAAATACATAATTTGATATAAAACAACTTCTTAATAGAACTTCTGGAAAATGTTACTCTCAGTATCAATCCCATGAAGTACTACTCAAAATATAAAGAAAGCCTTCAGATCACAACCCATTTATTATTACTTATTTTTAGCATACTCTACCAAATAAGATACACATATCAATAGCTTGATGTAACAAAAACTTTAAGTCAGTGGCTCCCAAAGCAGTCCAATCAACAATCATCTGAGTATCTTTTCAAAAATACAAATTCCTGGATCTCACCCTCAGAAATTCCCATCCATATAGATTTTTTTTTTTTTTTTTAAGAGAGAAGCAGAAGCCAAGATTTTATTTTTAAAACTGTCCAGGTGGGGCTAGTGCTGTGGTGTAGTGGGTTAAGTCTCCACCTGCAGCACTGGCATCCTATAAGGGCGCAGATATGTGTTCTGGCTGCTCTTCTTTGGATCTAGCTAATCTGGTTTATGGCCTGGGATAGCAGTGGAATATGGCCCAAGAGCTTGGGCCCCTCCGGCCCTTGCAGCCATTTGGGAAGTGAATCAGGGGATGGGAGATCTCTCTGCCTCTCAAATAAATAAATAAATATATCTTTAAAAAACTGTCCAGGTGATTCTGATGATCAGTCAAGATTTGTGAATCACTGTACTAAACTTTATTCAAAACAGATAAACTAAGATATGCAATCTATTAAGAAAACTTCTAATTTTTTAAAAGATTTATTCATTTATTTATTTGAAAAGTAGAGCTACATAGAGGCAGATGCAGAGACCATCTGCTGGTTCACTCCTCAGGTGGCCACAACAGCTGGAGCTGCACCAGTCTGAAGCCAGGAGCCAGGAGCTTCTTCCGGGGCTCCCACACGGGTACAGGGGCCCAGTGATTTGGGCCATCTTCTACTATCTTCCCAGGCCATAGCGGGAGAGCTGGATCGGAAGTGGAGCAGCTGGGACTCAAACCGGTGCCCATATGGGATACTGGCATTGTAGGCGGTGGTTTTTTACTTGCCTAGCCATAGTACCAGCCCCCAAGAAAACTTTTTTCATTAGTTGAAATATACTTGTGAGTATGAAGACATGTAAGCCAATGTTTGATTTATATAAAAGGATACAAATAAATTATCTATTCATATATACTAGTATGAATCCAAAAACTCAGCGACTAATTAATATAATGTATGGTTATCATAGTTTTAAATAAAGTAAAATGCCTAAGTTGCAGGCTTTTTTTTTTTTTTTTTGTAGAAAAAAGATCTATTCATTTATTTCAAAGAGTAAGAAAGAGGGAGAGGGAGAGATGGAAAGGAGAGGGGAGATGAGGGGAGGATAGAAACAATCTTGCATCTGCAGTGCTGGCACTGTGGCATAGCAGATGAAGGCAGAGAGAAAGAAGTCTTCTATCCGCAGGTTCACTCCTGAGATGGCTGCAATAACCAACAGGAAGCTGGATCAGAAATGGAGCAGCCAGGACTCAAACTGACATGTATATGCCTCCATTACAGGCAGCAGCTTTACCCACTATGCCACAATGCCGGTCCCAGTTGCAAAGCTTATTAAAGGAGACTATATAGGAATATCCAGGTCTCTTCTATGCATTATACATATTTTCTCACTAAAATTCCCAGGAAAGTACTAGAATAACCTTTGCCTATTGTCTTACTAGCCTCTGACATAGCCAAAGCAAAATAAGCTGATCATCTGCTCCAAACAAGGACTGGTGGCATCTAACAGAGGTCCCTTTAAAACTTGGAGTGGGCATTTCCCCTAGTAGTTAAGATGCCTGCGTCCCATATCAAAGTAACTGGGTTCAATAACTGGATCTGGTTCCTGACTCTAGCTTCCTGCTAACATAGACCCTGGAAGGCAGTAGTGATGGCTCAAGTAATTGGGTCCCTGCTACCCACATGGAAAATCTAGACTGAGTTTCTAGGTCCTGGCTTTACCCCAGCTCTGGCCCAGTCATTGTGGACATCTGCGAAATGAACCAGCCAATTGGAGCTGTCTCCATTTCCTTTTCTCTCTTTCTCTCTCTCTCTCAACACACACACACATACACACGCACTCTTTTCTCTGTCTGCATCTCATCATTTTTTAAGAAAAACAAAAACCTAAAAAAAAACTAACTCTTAGCTGGAGAAAACTGATTCAATAAAAACTATTCTTAGTTTCAAAATGCCATAGCTAATGGTGATATCCACCTGAATTTTTAGGTGGCACCATATAGTTTTCTTAACAGTTTTGTCATTACAGGTAAATATCAAGTACACTAAAACAAGTTTTATTCTGGCTGAACAATGACAATTTCAGGTTAATACATAATTTGCCAAGATAAAGTACTAACTTGCTGTAATCTGGGCTGTAATGTGTGTTAAGTGCCTTTGCCAAAGGTTATAAGCAAAGGTCATATGGAAACACTCAGCACTTTTGTGGTTCAAATTACTATCACTTTGTTTTCCTTTCCATAACAATCTATTGTTAACAGGCAGTTAGTTTGTACCCATGAAAATACATATCTAACAGCACAAAAGAGGGATTCAGTCAATATTTGCTGAATGACCAATGAATATAGGAAGGAGAGACCAAAGGGAGAGAGTTGAAACTTCCACGTTTTTAAAGAAATTTTTGGGAAAGAGCTCCCTTGGGAAAATTATGAGACCTATGGAACATGCATGGGAGACAAGATCAAGAGTAGAGACATTGACTGTTGATGAACAACTTAATATGTTATCTCTCTTAGTATTTTTTTTGTCTGTTCTACTTAATACTATTGGTTGAATTCTGTAATTAATACACAGTTATTCTTAAGTGTTGAAACTTAACTGAAAAGTGATCCCTGTTAAATATAAGAGTGGGAATAAGAGAGGGAAGGGATGTACAATTTGGGACATGCTCAAGCTGACTTGCCCCAAATGGTAGAGTTAGAAACATACCAGGGGACTCCAATTCAATCCCATCAAGGTGGCATGTACCAATGCCATCTCACTAGTCCAAGTGATCAATTTCCGTCCACAATTGATCATAATGATAGGACTAAGAATCAAAGAGATCACATAATCAAGTCTAATGTCTGCAAATACCAACCGATAGAATAAAAAAGGCAGAGAACGATCCAACATGAGAAGTGGGATACATAGCAGACTCATAGAATGGCGGATGTCCTAAACAGCACTCTGGCCTCAGAATCAGCCCTTAAGGCATTCGGATCTGGCTGAAAAGCCCATGAGAGTATTTCAGGCATGGAAAGCCAAGACACTCTAGCCAAAAAAAAAAAAAAAAAAAAACCTAAATGAAAGATCTCTGTGAGTGGGACCCCAGTGGAAAGAACAGGTCATCAAAGAAGGAGGTACCTTTCTCTGAAGGGAGGAGAGAACTTCCACTTTGACTATGACCTTGTCTAAATATTAAGAGTCGGCGAATTCAAAAGGCTTCCATAGCCAAGGCAACTCATGACAAGAGCCTAGGGTGATTACTGATGCCATAAACAAGAGTGTCAATTTGTTAAGTCAACATCAGGAGTCACTGTGCACTTACTCCTCATGTAGGATTTCTGTCCTTAATGTGCTGTACATTGTGATATAATGCTATAACTAGTACTCAAACTGTATTTTTCACTTTGTGTTTCTGTGTGGGTGCAAACTGTTGAAATCTTTACTTAATACATACTAAGTTGATCTGTATATAAAGAGAATTGAAAATGAATCTTGAAGTGAATGGAAGGGGAGAGGGGATGGTTGCAGGTGGTAGGGAAGTTATGGGAGGGAAAAAGCCATGTAATCCATAAGCTGTACTTTGGAAATTTATATTCATTAAATAAAAGTTTAAAAAAAAAATTTAGACCCATGAAAAGAGGAAACTTTGGAGACAAAAGCTCTGGCCCCTATGGTGGTGGCAGCCAATATTTTGCCAAACGAAATCAGGGTGGCTATAGCAGTTCCAGCAGCAGCAGGTTTTAATAACTGCCAAGAAACAAGGGTTAGCAGGAAAGGAGGGACAGAGAAGTGACAAGGAAGCTACAGGTTACAAAAGATTTGTTAACTCAGCCAAGCACAGTGGAAGTAGCAGGGTCTAGCGGCTACTTAAAAAAAACATGCTTTAGATAATATTCCTGTGCATGGGCAGAAGAAAACACAGGTTGTATTTGTGAATAACCTGTATAACAGGTTATTTTAGTTTCTGTTCTGTGGAACAGAACCCCCAAAAGGGGTTACTGTAGTTATTTTCCTTTTTTGTACCCATGCTGTTGAATGCTAAATGTAATAGTCTGATCATGACACTGAATGTTTTTAAAAAGTGCTGTGTAAAGTTAATCTACTCTGAAGCCATCCTGGTAAACCTCCCCAAAAGTGTAAAGCCAGAATTCATCAGGATGATGCCAGGTTCCATTTGAAAGTTATTTACAAACTGCTAGGGTGGAGAAGCCACTGTCCTCAGATACTGACAGTTACTGCTTTGACTTTCTGAAGTTCACCATTAAAACAGCCACCCGGTCAGCACTGCGGCACAATAAGGCTAATTCTCCGCCTTGCGGCACGAGCACACCGGGTTCTAGTCCCGGTCAGAGCGCCGGATTCTGTCCCGGTTGCCCCTCTTCCAAGCCAGCTCTCTGCTGTGGCCAGGGAAGGCAGTGGAGGATGGCCCAAGTGCTTGGGCCCTGCACCCCATGGGAGACCAGGAGAGGCACCTGGCTCCTGCCATCGCATCAGCGCGGTGCGCCGGCCGCAGCACGCTGGCCCCGGCAGCCATTGGAGGGTGAACCAACGGCAAAGGAAGACCTTTCTCTCTGTCTCTCTCTCTCACTGTCCACTCTGCCTGTCAAAAAAATAAAAAAATAAATAAAAATAAATAAAAAATAAAACAGCCACCCAAAGTTATGGGATTATTTGTTTATAAAAATGATGCCGGTGCCACGGCTCACTTGGCTAATCCTCCGCCTGCAGCGCCGGCACCCCGGGATCTAGTCACGGTCGGGGCACCGGATTCTGTCCTGGTTGCCCCTCTTCCAGTCCAGCTCTCTGCTGTGGCCCGGGAGTGAAGTGGAGGATGGCCCAAGTACTTGGGCCCTGCACCCGCATGGGAGACCAAGAGAAGCACCTGGCTCCTGGCTTCGGATCAGCACGGTACGCCGGCCGCAACAGCCATTGAGGGGTGAACCAACGGAAAAGGAGGACCTTTCTCTCTGGCTCTCTCACTGTCCGCTCTGCCTGTCAAAAAAAAAAAAAAAAAAAAAAAAAGAGTGCTAGGGGGCCGGCGCTGTGACACAGCAGCGCCACCTGCAGTGCCAGCATCCCAGATGGGCACAGGTTTGAGTCCCAGCTGCTCCACTTCCAATCCAGCTCTCCGCTGTAGCCCGGGAAAGCAGTGGAGGATGGCCCAAGTCCATGGGCCCTTGCACTGGTGTGGAGTGCCCGTAGGAGGCTCCTGGCTTCTGACTTCGGATCTTCGCAGCTGTAGTCATTGTGACCATCTGGGGAGTGAACCAGCAGGTAGAAAAACCTCGCTTGCACGTGCTCGCTCGCGCTCTCTCTCTCTCTCTCTCTCTCTCTCTCTCTCTCTCTACCTTTGAAATAAAATAAATAAATCTTTTTTAAAAAAATGATTGCTGACACATCCTTTGCAATATATCTAAATTGAATAGTGGTACCAGATAAAATCACAGATGGGAATCAAGCTGAGTATCATCCATTATCATGTGTAATCAGTAAATGATTTCATTCTCTTGAAAAAATCATTTTAAAAAATAACCAATATACAAATGTAATAGCATCTATGTAGTCAAATTGCTTTCAGAGACTCAGAAGAATTAAAAAAAAAAAAAACATTATGCCCAAGTAATTTGCCTAAGAAAGATGAGTGTAGGTAATACTCCTAATCTAAGCAACCTAGAGAATGAAAGATTGACTCAGAAAATTTTAAATTATTTTAAACAGTTTAGAAATCAAATTGAGGGGCCAGCACTGTGGTGTAGCAGGCTAAGCCTCTGCCTGTGGCACCGGTATCCGATATGGGCGCTGGCTCGTGTCCTGGCTGTTTTTCTTCTGATCCAGCTCTCTGCTTATGAGCTGGGAAAGCAGTGAAAGATGGCCCAAATGCTTAGGCCCCTGTACCCGCATAGAAGGCCCAGAAGACGCTCCTGGAACCTGGCTTCAGATCAGTTCAGCCCCGGCCATTGCAGCTATTTGGGAAGTGAACTAGCGGATGGAAGACCTTTCTCTGTCTTTCCCTCCCTTGTGTCTCTCAAATAAATAAATAAAACCTTAAAAAAATTTTTCAGAAAAATCTATAGCAGGCTGTTTAAAAAAAAAAAAAAGAAATCAAACTGGATAACGCCAAGAAAAAAGTGCCTCTCTTTCCAATCAAGTTTTTATCAAATTTAGACAGTAAAAAAGTCCAAGTCTTACAAGCATTCCTATCACAGCAGGCTAGGAAGATAATCAACAAGTTGACTCATCTCAAAACTAATTTTATTTCCTGCTTTCCAATAACACAGCTTATTTCTGAGTGTTTGCATCCAAAATTCTATTCCCTTCTTAAGAGATATTTAAGATTTTCTTCCTGAATTTGGTCACAGATAAATTAAAGCATTTTCTCCACATATCCTCTGTTAAGAAAAAAAAAAAAAAAAAAGCTGCAAGGGGCCAGCATTATGATGTAGCAGGTAAAGCCACTGCCTATGTCGCTGGCATTCCAAATGGGCGTCCCGCTAATGGCCTGGGAAAAACAGCACAAGAAGGCCCAAGTACTTGGACCCCTGCAACCACGTGGGAGATCCTGAAGAAGCTTCTGGCTCCTAGCTTTGTCCTGCCCAAGCCCAGCTGCTGCAGCCACCTAGGGAGTAAACCAGCACATGGAAGGTCTCCATCTGTCTCTATCTCTCCTTCTCCCTCTTTAACTCTTTCAAATAAATAAATAAATCTTGTAAAAAAGAAAAAAGAAGAAGAAACAAAGAAAAAGGCTGTCATCTTCTCCCACTTGGGAAATAAAAAAAAAAAATCAAACAAGTTTACTATAATCAATATCTAGCTGGAAACATTTTATGGTAAAATCACATATGCTAATGATCACAATATAAAAAAAGTCAGAAGAAAAATTATGAGCCTTAAAGAAAATGAATCTTTAGGAAATGAAAACTAAATAAATATTAACAATGTAGTTCAAGTGTAATAGTGTATATATGGCCAAGGAAAATGCATCTTCCAGACACATCACTCACTGGTGCTCCAAGTGAAACAAAATCCATCTATGTAAAATATCTGCTTTGTAGAGCCAATCTTTCAGGCAAAATCAAAACCCTACCTTAAAAGTGATAAAGCACCTATCTCCCATTAGTAGTAACAATCACCCAGGCCCTAATCTCATCTTTAAGAGTACCTTCAAGAACACAAGTCTGGAGGTGGACACTATGACCTAGTGGGTAAGACACCAGTGACAACTCCTTTGGCCTGAATCAGAGTGCCTAGGTTCAGTTCCCAACTCTAGCTCCTGAGTCCAAATTCCTGCTAACGCAGACCATGGAAGGCAGCAGTGATGGCTAAGTAGATGGATTTCCTCTACACATGTGTGAGACCTGGACTAAATTCCTGGCTCTTGGCATCAATCCCTGCTGAGAGCCACTACAGCAAGCATTGAGGGGGTGAACCAGATGAGATCTCTATCATTCTATTCATTCATTCATTCATTCTCCCTCTGTCCTTTCTCAATTTTTTAAAATTCTTTTTTTTAATTTATTTATGTATTTATTTACTTTTATTTGAAAGGTAGAGTTACAAAGAGACAGAGCTCTTCCATTTGCTGGTTCACCTCCCAGATGGCCACAACAACCATGGCCGGGCCAGACTGAAGCCAGGAGCTTCTTCCAGGTCTCCCATGAGGGTGCAAGGGCCCAATTCTCTGATGCTTTCTCAGGCACATCAGCAGGGAGCTGGACTGGAAATGGAGCAGCCAGGACTCAAACCAGTGCCCATATGGGATGCCAGTGCTGCAGGTCCTGACTTTAACCCACTGCATCACAGCGCCAGCCCCTCAAATTTTTTATTTAAAAAAAGCACAAATTTCTCTTTCCAGTTTCTGTAATGCTGCAGATAAAGAATCTAAATGACTAGCTACCTTTCTCAGTATTACTAGGCAGACATTTAAAAATAAAACTTGCACCTACAAGCTTTCCCAGTGTTACACAATTTCAAGAAATCACAATGCCTTATCTTCATCATTACAAAAAAAAGGAAAAAGAACAAAAATAAAAACCTAAGATATATAACTATCTGCAGGCCTCAGTGACAACTTCTTTCAGATTAAAAGTGTAATGAAGGGGCTGGCGCTGTGGCATGGTAGGCTAAGCCTGCGCCTGCAGTGCCAACATTCCATATGAGCGCCCGTTCATGTCCCAGCTGCTCCTCTTCTATTCCAGCTCTCTGCTGTGGCCTGGGAGAGCAGTGAAGGATGGCCCAGGTGCTTGGATACCTGCACCCTCGTGGGAGACCAGAAGGAAGTTCCTGGCTTCAGATCAGCCCAGCTCCGTCAGTTGCAGCCATTTGGGGAGTGACCAGCAGACAGAGTATGTCTCTGTCTATCCTTCTCTCTGTGACTCTACTTCTCAAATACATAAATAAAAAATATTAAAAAAAAAAAAAAGTGCAATAAAAACTCTCGGCCGGCACTGTGGAATAGCGGGTGAAGCCGCCATCTGCAGTGCTGGTATCCCGTCTGGGCACCAGTTCGAGACCTGGCTGCTCTACTTCCCATCCAGCTCTCTGCTATGGCCTGAGAAAGCAGCAGACGATGGCCCAAGTCCTTGGGCACCTGCATCCACATGGGAGACCCAGAAAAAGCTCCTGGCTTTGGATTGGTGCAGCTCTGGCTGATGCAGCCAATTGGGGAGTGAACCAGTGGATGGAAAACCTTTCTCTCTCTGCCACTCCTTCACTCTCTGTGTGACTCTTTCAAATAAATAAATCTTTTCAAAAAATTCTTTAAGTGGAAAGAAAAAGTTTTTATTGTTAAAGTGATTCACAATGCTATCAAACATCTCAAAAGGATTCAAATTTACTTACATAATTCCCCTAAAATCAAAACTAAAAGCCTCAAATTTCAGTATACACATGCAGTAAGAGCAAATGAATGACTACATATACATATACATATACATAAGTATCCTCAAGATTTGAATCAAGTTATCAATCAACTACCTTCTTGTCTAGTTTACAGTCTGTGGACATTAATGAGCAATGCAAAACCAGCAATCTGTTTCCCCATTAAAATATATCCTCCAATTATCTGCAACTTAACTTCTATTTAAAAAGTGATTAGGAGAGGAGAGGAGCCGGCACTGTGGCATAGCGAGTAAAGCCGCCGCCTGCCATGCAGGCATGCCACATAGGCGCCCGTTTCAAGTCAAGCATCCCATATGGGCACTGGTTCGAGTCATGCTGCTCCAGACCTCTGCTATGGACTGCGAAAGTGGTAGATGATGGCCCAAGTCCTTGGGCGCCTGCACCCTTGTGGGAGACCTGGAAGAAGCTCCTGGCTTCTGGCTTTGGAATGACACAGTTCCGATCACTGCGGCCAATTGGGGAGTGAACCAGCAGATGGAAGACCCTCCCCTCCCCTCCCCCCTTCCTTCCTTCCTTCCTTCTATTGATTTCTTAGAAAGACAAAGTAACAGAGAGAAGGAGAGACAGAGAGGAGAGGAGAGGAGAGGGGAGGGGAGAGGAGGAGAGGAGGAGAGGAGAGGAGGAGAGGAGAGGAGGAGAGGAGAGGAGGAGGGGAGAGGAGGAGAGGAGGAGAGGAGGAGGGGAGGAGGGGAGGAGGAGAGGAGGAGAGGAGAGGAGGAGGGGAGAGGAGGAGAGGAGGAGGGGAGGAGGGGAGGAGGGGAGGAGGGGAGGAGGGGAGGAGGGGAGGAGGGGAGGAGGGGAGGAGGGGAGGAGGGGAGGAGGGGAGGAGGGGAGAGAAGAGGAGGAGAGGAGGGAGAGGAGGAGAGGAGGGGGAGGCAGGGAGGCAAATACTATTATGTTCTTAAAACTATATATATGAAACACATGAAATCTGCTCTTTATACAAATAAACTTATTTAAAAATTTTAATACTAATTTAAAAATTTTGTGTAGCTACAAAAAGACAAGATATCATTTTATACTTATCAGATTTATAAAAATGTTTCTAAAAATCAGACAATGTCATGAATCATTAGGAAATTAGCAAATTCTCAAGTCCTGGTGTTAAAAAATGTGAAATGAGGAGCCAGCACTGTGGCACAAATGATTAAGCCACTGCTTCGAACACCCATATCTCATATTGGAGTGGTGGTTCGAGTCCCAGCTACTCAGCTTCCAATCCAGCTCATTGCTAATATACACAGAAAGCAGCAAAAGATGGCTCAAGTACTTGCGTCCCTGCCACCCCAGATGAAGTTCCTGGCTCCTGGCTTCTGGCCTGGCCCCAGCTGTTGGGCCCATTTGGGAAATTAATCTGTCAGTAGATGGAAGGTATCTCTATTTCTCTTTCTTACACTTACTTCTCCTCACACTACCTTTCAAATAAACAAATCTTCTAAAAACAAGCTAAGTGACACAGATTTGGAGAGCAATTTAACAGTAGCCAACACAATTAACTGAGAGGGTACTTAGCCTAGCAATAAGATGCCTGCATCACATAGGAAGTATTTGGGTCAGATCACTGGCTCTGGCTCCTGACTCCAGCTTTCTGATGATGCAAACCCTGGGAGACAGAAGTGATGGCTCACACACACGGATTCTTGTCACTCACATGGGTGACCTGGATTGCCTTTCTGGCTCCCAGCTTCAGCCCTGGCTCAATCCTAGTGTTTCGTTTGTTTGTTTGGTTTTTTTTTTTTTTTTTTTTTTTTTTTAATTGACAGGCAGGGTGGACAGTGAGAGAGAGAGACAGACAGAAAGGTCTTCCTTTTGCCGTTGGTTCACCCTCCAATGGCCACCGCGGCCGGCGCACCACGCTGATCCGAAGGCAGGAACCAGGTGCTTCTCCTGGTTTCCCATGGGGTGCAGGGCCCAAGCACTTGGGCCATCCTCCACTGCACTCCTGGGCCATAGCAGAGAGCTGGCCTGGAAGGGGGGGCAACCGGGACAGAATCCGGCGCCCCGACCGGGACTAGAACCCGGTGTGCCAGCGCCGCAAGGTGGAGGATTAGCCTATTGAGCTGCGGCGCCGGCCTTACAATCCTAGTTGTTGCAAGCATTTGTGGAGAGAACTAGTTGATGGAACCTCCGTCTATCTAACACTTTGTCTCCCAAATAAATAAGGCTAAAAAAGAAAAAAAAAATCCCAACAACTTCAAAAACCTGCATCCAAAAATCACACTTCTGGGAAATTTACCCTAGAGGACATTTCAAACTTAATAACCACATACACACAGAACTAAAAATTTCACAAAATTATCTTTACTACCTGCAATACAACCTGATACTTTTCTATTTTAATCCCTAAATTGGTTTCACAGCCCATTAATGGGGTCACAAAACACAGTTGCCAAAGATCTTAAACCTAGGAACAAAGATTTCTAATCAGGAATATTCAATGTAGTGTTGTTCTGGATACAGGAAAAAAAAGTAAACAATGCCTATCAATATGAGAATAAATTCAAATTCAACAGCATTCATATAATAGAATATTGTGATTATACAGATCCGAGTGATGACTAGTTATTAGGCTGCACCATATGAAACCACCATTTTTTTTTAGGTGAAAAATGGTGGAAGTCTCAGCAATTTCAAATGAATCTAAAACACATGTTTCATGAAGACAAGTTACCAAGTAGAATATCATTTACAAAGCTGAAAATAGGCAAAACCATATTATGGAATGTATACCTATATAATAATTAAAAACAGCCATTAGAAATGATCAACACCAAATTCAGGATAACAGTTACTTCTAAAAAGAAAGTGAAATATAATCCAAGGTACTTCAACTGTACATGAAAGTTTTTTTCTTTAAAAAGCAGTAAATACAGGAACATGCTTAGATTTACTATAGCCCTATGGTGGATACATGAATATTAATGATATTAGTCTCTGTAGTTTCCTCTATGTTTGAAATATTTTAAGAAAAAAAAAAAGTCTGGTAGTGCCAAACAACACATACATCTTGCAGCCTAAATAAGAGCCAACACCCATACAAATGTATTTCTTCCACTGGCTTGAAACTTTAATGCTTAACCCTCCTTTTAAAATCTAGGATCTCTAACAACAATGAATGGCTTTTACGTAATCCCATATTAAAATAGTTCCTTCCTTAACATCTCTTATTAAGATTACCTATGGAAAACTGGTCTTGCTCCTTCCTGCTCAGTGCAACATACTTTGCCCAGATTTCTACCTTTGACTTTGCTGCCAAGCAAACTGAAAGTCAATTTTATTCTTAGTCACTGAATTCTGCTGTCACTTGGGAACAGAATACAGGTTTTCTTCTTTTCTTGATCTCTCCTTTTCTTTTTTTAAAAGATTTACTTATTTATTTGAAAGGCAGAGCTACAGAGGGAGAGGCAGAGAGACAGAGAGAGGGCTTCCATCTGCTGGTTCACTCCCCAGATCGCCGCAACAGCTAGAACTGAGCCGATCCAAAGCCAGGAGCTTCCTCCAGGTCTCCCACAAGGGTGTAGGGGCCCAAGCACTCAGGCCATCTTCTACTGCTTTCCCAGGCCTTCGCAGAGAGCTGAGTCAGAAGTGGAGCAGCCAGGACTAGAACCAGTGCCCATAAGGGATGCCAGCACTACAGAAGGTGGTTTTACCTGGTACACCAGAGCGCCAGCCCCTGATTTCTCCTTTTCATAAACATTTTATTACACTTCTGGATACTTTAAGTTACCAGAAATTCTTTATCAAATGAAACATGATAAAATAAAATTTAAGAAAATAAAAAAGTAAACCTTCTTTCCAATCTGATGAAAGTTTTCACAATGGATCTCACACGACCTTCTCCCTAACCAAAGAAATGGTTATATAAATAAAACTATGAACACACATTCACTAAACTAAAACTTCAGGACACAGAGAATTAAAGTGACAATGTTGGCTGGCACCGTGGCTCAATAGGCTAATCCTCCACCTAGCGGCGCCAGCACACCGGGTTCTAGTCCCAGTCGGGGCTAGAACGGATTCTTTCCCAGTTGCCCCTCTTCCAAGCCAGCTCTCTGCTGTGGCCTGGGAAGGCAGTGGAGGATGGCCCAAGTGCTTGGGCCCTGCACTCCATGGGAAACCAGGAGAAGCACCTGGTTCCTGCCTTCGGATCAGCGCGGTGCACCAGCCGCAGCGCGCCAGCCATGGCGGCCATTGGAGGGTGAACCAACGGCAAAAGGAAGACCTTTCTCTCTGTCTCTCTCTCTCACTATCCACTCTGCCTGTCCAAAAAAAAAAAAAAAAAAGTGACAATGTTGGCAATGAGACATTAGCTAGTATAGTAACAGTAAATGCATCCAGAAGAAAAGGCCTGGATGCCCAAAATTAGTTAACTAAAGCTAATTAATTTTGCCTCTTTAAGACCCTATGTTTCGGGGCTGGTGCTGTGGCATAGCAGGTAAAGCCACCCTCTGCCATGCTGGCATCCCATTTGGGCACCGGTTCGAGTCCCAGTTGCTCCATTTCCGATCCAGCTCTCTGCTATGGCCTGGGAAAGCAGTAGAAGATGGCCCAAGTTCTTAGGCCCCTGCACCCACATGGGAGTCCAGAGCAGGTTCCTAGTTCCTGGTTCCAGATCTGCATAGTTGCGGCCATTTGGGGAGTGAGCCAGCAGATAGAGGACCTCTCTCTCTCTCTCTCTGCCTCTGTGAATCAGCCTATCAAATAAATAAATAAATCTTTAAAAAAAATCTTATGTTTCTCATGCTTTGCTTTCTGGTACATTTGTGTATCATGGAAAATACACAAATCCAATACAAATGTATAACACTATCAGTCAGCTGTAAAGAAAATTCTGGGGCTGGCATTGCAGTATACATTAAAGCCTCCTCCTGCAGTGCCAGCACCTTATACGGGCACCAGTTTGTGTTCTGGCTGCTCCACTTCTGATCCAGCCCCCTGTTAATGGCCTGGGAAAAGCAGCAGACGTCCAGGTACTTGAGCTCCAACCACCTATATGGGAGACCTGGATGAAGTTCCTAATTCCTGGCTTCAGCCTGGCCCAGTGCTGGCCGTTGCAGCCATCTGGGAAGTAAACCATCGGATGAAGACCGCTTTCTCATCCTGTCTCTCTAAAACATAAATAAATCTTTAAATCCATTTTCTCTTCCATGAGAAAATGTTAGTGTCCTTTCGCACAGGTATTTTTTCCCATGCCTGAAGATAATCTGGCAGTTTCCAGAATTTTGTTTACCTTTTCCATTGGTCTGAACACTTAACAATGTCTACTTAAACCAAACAGTGATTTTTTTTTTTTTAAGATTTATTTATCTGAAAAGCTGAGTTACAGCCAGAAAGAGAAATACCTTCCATCCACTGGTTCATTCTCCAAATGGCCCAGGCTGAAGCCTGAAGCTAGAACTCCATTCAGGTCCTCCCACATGGGTGGCAGGGACCCAAGTACTTGCAACTTCTTCCACCGCCTTCCCAGGCATAAAAGCAGGGAGCTGTATTAGAAGTGCAGCAGCAGGGCTGACGCGGTGGCATAGCAGATAAAGCCGCCATCAGCAGCACTAGCATCCCATATGGGCACCAGTTGGAGATCCAGCTGCTCCATTTCCAATTCAGCTCTTTGCTATGACCTGAGAAAGCAATAGATGATAGCCCAAATACCTGGGCCCTTGCACCCACGTGGGAGACCTGGAAAACGGTCCTGGCTCGTTGCTTTGGATCAACCCAGCTTCAGCAGTTGCAGCCATTTGGGGAGTAAACCTGCAGATGGAAGAGCCTGCTCGCTCGCTCACTCTCTCTCTCTGCCTCTGCCTCTCTGTAACTCTGCCTTTGGTATATATTGATCCAGAAAATTCAAAACAAATCCCTTATTAACCAATCCCTAAATTTGCAATTTCTGATTTCAGATGAATGTAAAAGAAAAATACTAAGATAACAATTTTATAATGTAGTTTTTCAAGTTATATCTCATAAATACTTTGAAAAGGTAATTTCTAACAAAGTTAAAGCACTTTACTCAACAGTAAGCCTCCAAGAACATGAACCAATTCATGTTTTTAAAAGACTACCTGCTATATACCAGGACTGCTAGTAGACCAGAAAAAAGCTTATTTTCCTTACCTTCAAGAAACAGTTTCCTAGGTAGTCATCCAAATGTGTCTTTGTTAAATTTTCAAGGGTCAACTAGAGAACCTAAGTAAATTAGCTCCATCCAAGGCAGTACTAGGAAGAACTACAAATGCATGTTCCATCCTCAAGTGATTCTAAATTAACTTTAATAAAAAAATGCTATCAAAATGAAGCACATCTCCAAGTTAGACAAAATATACTGCAAGTGCTTAACTGTCTATCAAATATGCAAAGGTTTTTTTGTTTTTGGTTTTTTTTTGTTTTGTTTTAAGTTGGCAGTGGCATGGGAAAATTACACCTTGCCTACATTTCTGGTCAAAGTTTACATTGTTGTGACCTTTCTGGATGGCAATTTAGTAATATACATCAAAACATTCTCTTTCAACACGGCAATTCAACTATTAGATAATCACCCTAAAGAAAGGGTAGGGCCAGCACTGTGGCACAGTGGGTTAAAGCCCCGGCCTACAGTGCCAGCATCCCCTATGGGCACTGGTTTGTGTCTGGGCTGCTCCACTTCAGACCCAGTTCCCTGCTAATGCACCTGGGAAAGCAACAGAGGATGGCCCAAGTCCTTGGGCCCCTGTACCCACATGGAAGACCAGGAAGAAGCGCCTGGCTCCTGGCTTCAGACTGGCTCAGCTCCAGCAGTTGCAGCCATTTGGGGAGTGAGCCAGCGAATGGAAGACCTCTCTGTCTCTACCTTTCTTATAGCTCTTTCAAATAAATAAAATAATGTTTTTTTTTTAAAATAGGGTAATTAGCATCCTTTAACTGTACATGCAATGCACAAGGGCAATATATATTTAAACAACTGAAGTTTGCAGCAACAGGAGCAACACCAAATTGTAATACATCAGTCAATAAAATACTGCAAAGCTATTAAAAATAAGAGTAGGAGTCGGCACCATAGTGCAGGTTAATCCTCCACCTGCGGTGCCATCATCCCATATAGGCACCGGTTCTAGTCCCGGCTGCTCCTCTTCCAATCCACCTCTGCTGTGGCCTGGGAAAGCAGTAGAAGATGGCCCAAGTCCTTGGGCCCCAGCACCCACATGGGAGACCAAGAAGAAGCACCCGGCTCCTGGCTTCGGATCAGCGCAGCTCCAGCCATTGAGGCCATTTGGGGAGTGAACCAGCGGATGGAAGACCTTTCTCTCTGTCTCTCCCTCTCACCGTCTAACTCTACCTCTCAAATAAATAAAATCTTAAAAAAAAAAAAAAAAGAGTAGACAGATTTGTTGACATAAAAACTATCCACAAATATCAATTTTTAAAAACACATTACTATGAACCAAGATAGCACATAGACGGCAAGTTCCCACATAGATGGCAGGAACCCAAGTACTCAGGCCATCTTCCGGTGCTTTTCCAGGTGCATTAGCAAGGAGTTGCATTAGAAATGGAGAAGCGAGAACTCAAACCAGTGCCCCAATAAGGGATTCTGGTGTCACAAGCAATGGCTTAACCAGCTGCATCACAAAGCAATCCCCTACAATTATGTTAAATCTAGATCTTGTAACATTCTGTGAGCTTTGATCTCACTAAATATTAAGAATCACATCAATCCATCAAGGTTGCTAGAGCTCTTTGAACTTCCATGTCACAATAAGCTTCTGAGACTTTACATTCTCATGTCTAACTGATAACAATACAGTGAACACAGTATTGCATAATTTCACACACACCAGGTTAAGAGACAGCAACAAAGGATCAGTGTTGTAGTGTAGCAGATTAACCCACTACCTGTGATGCTACATCCCATACGGATGCTGGTTTGAGTCCCAGCTGCTCCACTTCCCCATCCAGCTCCTTGCTGCTGTGCCTGGGAAAGCAGCAGCAGATGTCCCTACTACCTGGGCCGCTGTACCCATGTGGGAGACCTGGAAGAAGCTCCTGGTTTCTGCCTGGCCCAGTCCTGGCCATTGTGGCCATCTGGAGAGTGAACCAGCAGATTAAAAATCTCTGTCCCTCTCTCACTATAACCCTGTCTTGCAAATAAATGAACAGATCTTAGAGAGAGACAGCAATGCAACTACAGCCAAGACATGTTTGGATTAATGACTGAACTCTACAAGAGAAAACATGGAATGATGCCGAAACTGTCAATGTTGTCACAACATGTTTCTCAAAGTTTAGCAAGATATTGGTTATTGCCTTAATATTCTTCAAAGGTAAGATGAAAAAGAAGAACAGGATGGCAACTCGGAATCTGAGGATAACAACCAATAGCAAGAGACCTGCTAGTGCAATATGCAACAAGGAAGAAAGACTCCAAACACAAGAAAAAGTTAAAAATGCCATGAAAGTAGTGTCAGCACTGTGGCAAAGTGGGCTAAGCCTCTGCCTGCAGAGCCTGCCTCCCATATGGGCACCGGTTCACGTCCCAGGTGCTCCTCTTTGGACCCAGCTCTCTGCTTATGGCCTGGGGAATCAATAGAAGATGGCCCAAGTGCTTGGGCCCCTGCACCTGTGTGGGAGACCCAGAAGAAGCTTCTGGCTCCTGGCTTCAGATCAGTCCAGCTCATGCTCATGTCATTGTGGCCATTTGGGGAGTGAACCAGCAGATGGAAGACCTCTCTCTGTCTCTCCCCTCTCTCTAACTCTGCTCTCAAGTAAATAAATAAAATAAATCTTTAAAAAAAAAAAAAAAAACAGATAACAGAACAATCTCTAACCATGACTGAAAAACTTCTCAAGACCTGGCCCATTATAAAACACACAAAGATAAGAACATGATGTTTGCTAAAACATTCAACTCAGTTCTTCCAAATCCTCAGATATGGAAGAAAAAATTCCAAAGAAAGCCTACAGAGACCTTGATAAAATCAGGAGTACAAGAATATGAAGGGTTAAATGTTAATGATTACATTCCAGGAACAGAAATTCTGAAAGTTAAAAAAGCGGAAGAGAAAGCCAAAAAATGATAAAGATGGGTGAGAAAGCACCAGTCAGGGAGGAGGATGCCCACAGTCAATGACTTGGCCAGCACCACTCTTTCTGTGACCAGCAAGAAATCTCCAAGAACCTGAACAGCTTGCCCATGGAGAAGCAAAAGGCCTAAGGAAAAAATTAAGTTCTTTCCCCAGGGAAAGCCCCGAAGAGGAAATACTTTGAAACACACAGTGATGAGTAGGAATTACTTTTTGGAGTAGCCTACACAAAAAAGTCAAAGTCTAATGAAATAAAACTAGCAACTACAAGGGCTGTAAACACAGTCCAAAAAGAATTTACAAAGAAAACTAAAAACAATCTATTTTCCAGATTCAGAAACACAGAAAAATGGAATTTTATGATGACATGATGTAGCCAGAACGTTTAGTCAAAAAATAAGTATTCCTTTGGAGAAAAGGATCTGGCACACTTTTTGTAAAAAAAGATTTATGTATTTATATATGTATGCACATATGTACATACATATTTATTTATCTGAAAGGCAGAGTGAAAGAGGGAGGGAGGAAGAGAAATATTCCATATGCTGGTTTACTCCCCAAATGGACACAGCAGCCAGGTCTTGGCGAAGCTGAAGCCAGGAACTAGGAATTCCATCACAGGCACTGGAAGCATCAGGTTAATTTGCTGTGCCATCATGCCAGCCCCACACTTTTTTTTAAAGGAAAAAGGTAAAGAAAAAAAGTAAACTTTTAAGCAAGTCTTCAGTCCCAAGAACACTAATTTTGACATAAATCTGAAAATCAGCACTGTGTTTTGAAAACTATAAGAAAAGTAAACCATTAACAACGATTGGGTTGATCCCACTTGAAAAAAAAAAACAAAACTCTGCGACACAAAAAGTTCAACTATAAATTATGGACTAATTAATGACAACAGACTGATACTGGTTCATCAGTTGTAATAAACTCATTAATGTAAGATGTTATAACAGGAAACTGGAGGCGAATATGGGAACTTTCTGAACAGCTCAAATTTCTGTAAATCTAAACTTCTCCTACGTAGATAGATTTGAAAGTAAATGTTTGTGCTCATATGTGCAAAGAGAGGTAGAAAGACCTCTGTTACGAGGGATTATCTACAAAGAATTAAACTAGAAAGAAGAGCATGAAGAAGTTTCACACTGCATACTTCTGAACTGTCTAAACTCCACAATAAGCAGAACAAGGAGAGGCTCTGTGGCAGTGTTTAAGAAAAAAAAAAAAAAGGCTTCTGAAACCAGGGCGCCTGGATTGCAATCAGCCCCTAGCTGATAAACTTCAGCAGTCACTTTATTCCTCTGTGCACACCAGCATTCCCATCTGCAAAACAGAGACCAACGTAACAGTACACAATCACAGAGCTGCTGCAGGGACTATTTATTTAATACAGCTACGTAAGTGAGGAAACTGTCTAATACCTAGTAGGTGCTCAACAAATATCAACCATTATCATCACATCACCTCTAAGCATCTATTATTCCTGAATTTTCTTTTTAAATTTTGACCAACAGAGGAAAACTTAGCTCATCAAGCCCATTTCTTGAGATCTTAAATGCAGAGGTACAAAAGCATTCAAAGACCAAATAAAAATAATATGTGATACTAGTTTTTGAAAAAGCAGATTTCAGAGGCTGGCATTTTGGTGCTGTAGGTTAAGTCATCATCCCAATTCCATATGGGAGGGTGGGTTCAAATCCAGCCTCCTGTTAATGCACCTGGGAGGCAGCAGATGATGGCTCAAGTGCTTGGGCCCCTGCCACTCATGTGGGAAATGGAGATGGAGTTCCTGGCTCCTCACTTCAGCCTGGCCCAGCCCCAGCTGTTAAGGCCTTTTGGGGAGTGAACCAGCAGATGATCTCTCTCTCTCTCTCTCACTCTGCCTTTCAAATAAAATAAACCCTTTTTTTAAAATAAAAATTAAAAAGCAGATTACAAATCAACATTTAAAAATGAGCTCATTTACACAATCACCAAAATTCTTTAATGAAAATAAAAATACATAGTATAATTCTGAGTAATTTTTCCTTTCTCTTTCATATTTTTCTGATTTAATTTTCTCCATTTAACATGCATCCCTTTTCATAGAGACCAGCACACTTTTTCTATTGAGGACCAAGTAGTGAATATTTTAGGTTTTTCAAGTTATAGAGTCTTTGTCCCAGCTGCTCAACTTTGTTCCTCTACTGCAAAGCAACCACAGACAGTACCTGAACAACTGCATGATGGCCATGCTCCAATAAACACTTTATTTACAGAAACAGGCAGCCGGCAGGACCCGGCCCACAGGTTGCAAAGTTTGATGTGATTTATACAAAAGAAAGTGTACCAGCCAAAAATGATAGTATTAATGGAAAATACTTATTCACTTATAAATTTATACAATAAGCCTAGGATTAGAAAAACACACTCTTTCAGGCTCTGGAAATTCGACTATCATCCCCAGTGGCCCAGTTAGAAGAGGAAATGTGTTACTAAGAAGCCCAAAGCACAGATAGAAATGTATACACTGGTGAGTAGCCAGTTACATACAGAAGTTATAAGAATGCCTTTTATATTTAATTGGAAAATTTTTTCAAATTTCATAAATCACTACAATCTGCCACCTCATATACAGAAGTCTCTACTATTGAAGAACTAATTTTTCCAGATGGTCACAATCAGCATTCTGACAACAAATTTGTAAGAACGAACGAAAAGGAGCCAGCATCACAGCACGACAGGTTAATGACTACCTGTGACTCTGCATCCCATATCCTAGCACCAGTTTCAGTCCCGGCTGTTCTGCTTCCAATCCAGCTCCCTGCTAATGTGCCTGGGAAAGCGCAGTAAGATGGCCTAAGAGTTGGGCCCCTGCCACCTACACAGACCAGGATGGCGTTCCAGGCTCCCAGCTTCTGCCTGGACCATACCTGCCTACCAGGCTGTTGTATGCATTTGGGGGAGTAAACAAGCAGATGGAAGATCTCTCTTTCCCCTGCTCCCCACCCTGCCTTTCAAATAAAATAAAGAAAAAAAGAAAGGATAAGAATATCTCCCCTCAAAAACTAACGCGGTAAATTGAACAAATTCATTTGTAACATTTCACTAGGAAGTTTTAAGATCATGTAATTGTAAATGCTTTAACAGATTTCTTTTTTAAGTGGCGTATGACAATGACAATAATATAAACTTGAAAACTCCAAACCAATCAACAAAATAAAAGATCATTCCACTAAAAATAATACTACTAACAAGCTGCTAGGATATCACCGTAGTCTACAAAATCCCAGTTGGATTACTCAACTATTTCTACCAAAATTCACTAGGATCGTCTAAAGTTGTCAAACTCCAGAGGCAAACGTTTAAATCAAGGTCAGAATCAGAAGCCACGAGAAGAGGGGACAAGTATCGGTTTCCAATTCAAACTCCCTCACAGACCCCTAAAAAACTGATGTGTAACCTTGTTATCACCGATTTCAAAAGTGAGAGAAGGCGAGGAAGACCTTGCCAGCCCGGCCGCTGCAAAAGTAGCTACTAAGCACAACCGTCCGCAGCCGGCCACCAAATTCCTAGAAGTGACACAGGAGACGGACGCCGGGAGAGGGCAGGCGGACTGTCTCCGCGGGCAGGGGCACCCGACGGTGACAGAGCCCAGAGGGCCGGCGGGAGAAGCCAAGCTCCGCCGACAGCGGCTGCAGGGAGGGAGACCCAGGCCCCTCACGCTGGCCCAGGCGCCGCCGCACACGGTGCGGGCGGCAGGTGCGAGCTGGAGAGCCCAGTCGAGGACTGGGACGAGCGCGCGCGCTCCGGGCCGCGCCGGGGACACTCGCCCCCTCAGCCCTCACCTTCCCCGACCCCGGGCTCTCCCTCCGCGCTCGGGAAACGGCGCTCACACTCGAGACGCTCACCCGGAGCTCGTCTCCACCTGGCCGCACGTCTCGGACTTCTCGGGAACCACAGCTGAGGGGAAGGGGGAGGAGGGGGGAACGGAGGAGGGAGGGGTCCAGCCCGGTGTAACCACTGCCGCTGCCGCCGCCGCGATATCTCGTCTGGACCGTGCCCGCGCTGCCGCGACCGCCGCCGCCGCCGCGTCTCTCCGCCCCCGCGACCGCACGTCGCCGTGACGCGCATCGCACGAGGAGTTTCGAACCAATAAGACAGCACCCCGTGCGCAGCCGCGCTGGCCCAAACCGGAAGCTGGCCCTTTGGCGGTTCGAAAGGCCGGGTGCATGTTGGGAGTTGTGGTTTGGCCAAGCTTACTCGACGGAAACAGTCCTGGCGTCGAAGGACCGAGGAAGGGCACCGCGCCCGCGCTAGCGCGGCTGTTGGTAGTTCTTTCCTCCCACCTAAAAGGGAGCTGCGGAGGAGGCGTCGCCCTGGCTCGCGGACGCTTTTCCCGGTCTCTATGGATACGGGCTACACACCTTGGGGAGTAGCCAAAATTTAGGGATTAGGCTGCAAAGTGTGTTTTTGCCAACGGCCGGTTCAAAATTCGAAAGCGTTAGCCCAAAATAATAGCGATTGCCTTCTATTACTTTGTTAACGTGTTATGAGTTGTGCTCCACTCACTCGTATAATTGACAATATACGTATAATTCAGAACACATTTTTAAATGGTTTTAATGGAAAGGTAGATCAGAAACTACTTAAGCGTTTATTGTGTCCGCTTCTCCAGAATGCGTGATTTTCTACAAGTGAGCTTTAAATTGAGTTCTAACTCAGAAACCAAGAACAGGTATGGTTATACACATATTCTAGAAAAGTGTAGGAGTTGATCTCTCTAGAAAGACAGTTTTTCACATTCAGTTTTAGAAGGAATTTATCATACGATGAAGGATCAAAAGCCTTACTTATCAAAACTTGTTATCAATTAAAGAAGAGCCTTAAGTTTTAGAGAAAGCTTATGCCCATTCTCACAAGAGAAATGAACCAGTGCTGGAAAAGGCTTCATGGGTCTCACATCAAAGGAACTGGAGTCACACATGAGGGCAAAAAAAGAGGGCTCTTCAGTCTGGAAATGTAGACTGAAGAAGTGGTTAAGGTTTCCAAAATCACAGGGCATGGACAAGATGGTCTTGACACAGAACTAAGATCCACTTATTTAAGCTTGAGGTAAAATTGGTATAAAGAAAAACTATAGAAACTAATTCCCTTCAAGGGGAAGTTTACCATGAAAATATAAATTGCCTTTTTAAGGTTTCCCTAATTTGTGAAAGACTTCTATGTTTCCAAGTAAAGACACAAAGTGTTTGAGATTGAAATCAAGGAAGGCAATTGTTCACTCACAGAATACAGCCATTTGGGGATTGTGAATTTAACCCATTGTGCCAACTCACAAAGGGCAAAAAAATGAGAAGAACGAGATTCTCAGGCTTAATACAGGATCTGCTGAAGATGACAAAGTTGTAGAAAAGAAAGATAATTTTCAAAAAAAAATTCTTCTAATAATCCAAGCATTTCCTGTATCCCTCTCACTTAATGATTCCACTTTGACAAAATAAAGGGCTTTATGTTAAGAAGCTACTTCTGAGGGCCGGCGCCACCTGCAGCCTCCACCTGCAGCCCCAGCCACCCATATGGGTGTCGGTTCCAGGTCCGGCTGCTCCACTTCCAAACCAGCTCCCTGCTAATGCACCTGGGAAAGCAGAGGAATTTGGCCCAAGTGGTTGGGCCCCTGCACCCACATAGGAGACCCAGATGAAACTCTTGCCTCCTGGCTTCAGACTGGACCAGCCCTGGCTGGTGCAGCCATTTGGGGAGTGAACCAGCAGATGGAAGATCTTTCTCTCTCCCACTCTGCCTTTCCCTCTCTGTAACTCATTCAAATAAAAGCAGCAGCAGCAGCTACCTCTGGAACAGCCCTCCATGTAAGAGAACCTGATCCTTGTCCCACCAAGCTTAACACCTTGTGCTCTCCTTGATCTCATCCCCAGACCACTGCTGCCACTCCTAATGTTCATAGAATGAGCAAACAAGCCACATCCTTTCCTCAAAATGCTTGCCCTTCTCAGCTAGTGAAGCTACTGGCACCCTTTCCAACCCGAGCCCCACCTCCATGGCTCACTTCATCCTTTATATCATCTCTGAATGACCTATTAAATCTTCCAAAGTAGTTTTTTCAGAGCCCCCTCCCTGATGGTACTTCGGCTACTAACCTTCATATATTGTCTTCTGACCAGCTGCCTAGCACTCAAGTGGAATTCGGTAAAATTCCATAT
This sequence comes from Oryctolagus cuniculus, assembly GCF_964237555.1. Taxonomy (NCBI): domain Eukaryota; kingdom Metazoa; phylum Chordata; class Mammalia; order Lagomorpha; family Leporidae; genus Oryctolagus; species Oryctolagus cuniculus. Next base: position 99,520,500 of record NC_091440.1, on the reverse strand, counting down.
CCTCCAGCGTCAGCTGTGGGTCTTGAGACCCTCTGTCTTCTCCATTCTTACGGTGGCACACTTCGTCACAGGAGGGTGCGGTCCTTCATCTTCTGCTGCGCCAAGATTTCCTCCCACCCCTCCCCGCCCCCCATGCTAGTCACCAGTGATCCGACAGAGCCCCAGGCCACAGCTAGTCTGCTGTGACCATCTCTGCAGCTGTCAGCTATTGTTGACGGGGACGCATCACTGGGTGAGCAACTTTCATGATCCAGTTGTGGCCCCAGTGATGTTACAATCTGCTGCTGACCTGATGACACAGGGACAGACTTGACTTCCATTGTGATACGTAAGGCAATAGCCAATGAGAATTGAGGATGTTTCTAAAACTACAAGCACATAAAGTTGTGGCTTTCAGATTCTAAAAGGGGAAAAATGCTCTAGACCTCATTGTGAACTTGAGTTCACCACTAGTTTTGTCTCTTCTCCAATTAAGGAAAAGAGAATAATTTTGTTTATTATTTTTCTAATCAGAACAATTGCTATTCTTAAGAAGGGAAAAAAGACAACTTGCTAATGAAAACAAAATTAGTAGTCTTTTCCCTCTGAAGTCCCACAAAGGGAAATTAACAGCTTCATTATTACAGAAGTGTTAACACCAGCCTAAACTCCATTTTTCTGCTTGAGTATTTGTCAGCCTTTAAAATAAACACATAGAACTAAGGGGGAAATCTGGACAGTATAGAAGTTAGACCATAAAAAGATAAACCAAGGAATGTCAAGTCAGGCCTCAGGATTGTCTCACATGCATTCTTTTTTTTAAGATTTATTTATTTATTTATGCCACAGTGACAGAAAGAGAGAAAGAGAGAGAGTGGTGGGGGGGCGGGGTGGAGAGAGCTTCCATCTGTCAATTCACTCCCTAAATGGTAGCCACCCAGGGGCTGAGCCAGGCCAAAGCCAGGTGCCATGGATGTTAAACAGTCAGATCCAGCCAGCTAATTGGGATTCAATGGTCTTCCCTGCTTTGAAAACAGTTGTCTTATGATCTGTGTGACAAAACTAGAGGGAAATACTTAAATATCTGCATTCCATCTTAATTAAAAAGGTAAGCACTGATATCGAAGAGCTATATTAAGACAACATGAATGTTAGATTTGAAAGCTGACAATCAATGCATTTTTTTAAACACCTAGAAAAACTTAACACACTAAATTCCCATTTGTGCCAAGTGGTAGTCGTGTTTAAAACTGAGGATAAAGAGCAGCATAAACACTCTCGTAATTACATAAATTACATTCACAGATCCTCAAACACAGGCCAGGTAACATAGCCCTGGGGAATGAAGCTGATGAGTCACTGTTCAGGTAGGGCCCATGCATCAGTTCTTGTTCAGCTTTGATCTCGTCTGTAAAATAAAGATGTCAGCAAAGGCCCGTTTTACATGGGCAGAAAGGATCCCCCCAACTTGATGAATGTCCTTGCCCATGGGCAGAGGAGGAGGATGGGCAAGTAAGGAGATACCATCTGTATCTGTAATATTTCCTTTCTTCTATATGAAAGTTATATAGCAAAGAGCAAAATGTTGAACATTTATGAATCCTGGACAATATGTACATGGTATGGGAACATCTGAGCTTTTATTGTAGTTGATAAAAACTACATAAATCAGTAAATAAAGCTGCTATGAACATTCATGTACATATCTTTAGGAGGATATGTGTTTTCATTTCTTATGGGTAAATAACTAGGGGCAAATAGCTGGGTCATATAGTTTATGTTTAACTTTATGAGAAACTGTCAAATTGTTTTCCCAACATGGCTGTACCAGTTTACACTCCGACCAGCAAAGAATGATGTTTCAAGTTGCTCCACATCCTTGTCAACACTTGGTATTGTCAAACTTTTTTGTTTTAGCTATTCTAGTGTGTATTTAAATGGTATCTCATTGCAACTTTAATTTTAATTTTGTATTTTCTTCTCTCAAGATTTTTATTTATTTGTTCGGTTCACAGGCAGAGTGACAGAGAGAGATAGAGACAAAGAGGTCTTCCATCTGCTGGTTCATTGGAATGGCAACAATGGCTGGGGCTCGTCCAGGCAAAGCTAGGAGTCTGGAAGTCCATCTGGGTCTCCTATGTGGGTGGAAAGTCCCAAATACTTGAACCATCTTCTGCTTTCCCAGACACATTAGCAGGAAGGTGCCTGGGAGGCTGAGCAGCCAGGACTAGAACCAATGCTCAGCTATGAGATGCCAGCATTGCAAACAGTAGCTTAACAAACTGTGCCACAATGCCAGCCCCTTATATTTTCTTTTGTGATGTGTCTATTCAAATATCTGTCCCATTTTTAAAAACTGTGTTGTGGGACCAGCGCTGTGGTGTAGCGGGTAAAGCCACCACCTGTATTGTCAGCATCCCATATGGGCACCAGTTCAAGTCCCAGCTGCTCCACTTCCAATCCAGCTCTCTGCTATGGCCTGGGAAAGCAGTAGAAGATGGCCCAAATCCTTGGGCCCCTGCACCTGTGTGAGAGACCCGGAAGAAGATCCTGGTTCCTGGCTTTGGGTTGGTGCAGCTCCAGCTGTTGCAATCATTTGGGGAGTGAACCAGCAAATGAAAGATCTCTCTCTCTCTCTCTCTCTCTCTCTCTCTCCCTGCCTCTACCTCTCTGTAACTCTGCCTTTCAAATAAATAAATAAATCTTTTTAAAAAACTGAGTTGTTTTCTTCTCATTAAGTTATAATAATTATTTAAATATTCTTGGATACATGTGTTTTGCCAAAATAAAAGAAAGCAAATGCAATTTTAAGAACTCCAATATTACATAATATTTCACAGTTATAAAGGGTTGTTTCCATTCAATCTCATTTGCTGTGAGCATAGAAAGAGAAACACAAAAAATGTTCATTACATTAAAAATATAGGGTAATAAAAATGTGTTAGTATTGAAAAACAGGAAGTAGAGATGAAATCAATATAGAAAAATGTTGTTTAATAAGTAATGTAGAAACACCTGTTAATTAAAATTCTGTCAGCTTTTTATTAAGGAAAAATTCAAGACAGCATCTGTTACACTCAGTGACTGCTTAAGCCTTCACCCACACACACAAAACTGTGAGTCAGAAAAAGAGCATTTTATTTGTTATGCCAAAATTTAAAATCCGTGAAGAAGTTTGTTAACTTTGAAATATCTTGATGATGTACAGCTCACCTCCAACATTCGGACCAGGTTCTCAGGGTAATTTGACAAGAATTCTTTCATCAAGTTACTTTGAATGAGTTCCTGAGACCTCGGGGCTGCAATACGGTGAAGTGACAGTTTGCCGAAGTAAGCGCCAAGAACTGGCAGGCATTTGCTGCAGAGGGGACAGACTGAGGTGCAGCCAGATTCCAATGGCTGTGACTGTCTGATAGTCACCAGAGGTAGGAAGGCAGCATCTGGGGGGTTCTTCTCACTTTGTTTCTCGGATTTATTTTTCCTTTTCTGTTGGTTTCAGTGAGAATTATAAGCAAAACTGAGTACGAGAAGGGAGCTGTAGCAAAAAGATATAATTCTCACCCATAACTGCTCAGACTAGCGGCCAGCATTGTGGAACAGTGGCATCCCATATTGGAGTACTAGTTCAAGTCCCAACTGTTCTGCTGCCCATCCAGCACACCGCAAATGTGTGCAAAGGCAGCAGAGGATGCTCCAAGTACTTGGGTCCTTCCACCCACATAGGAGCCCTCAACAGAGTTCCTGGCTCCTGGCATCAACCTGGCCCAGACCTGGCTACTATTGTGGCTACTTGTGGAGTAAACAAGTAAATAGAATCAATCTCTCTCTCTCTCCCCTCTGTTGTTCTGCCTTTCAAATAAATAAATAAACCTCTTTTCACAAATATTTAATTAAAAATAATGACAAAAAGGGGGAAATGTTAATTACCAGGATTTGATCAACATATGTTGCATATGTATATTGAAATACACTGTTCTCCACAAAAAAATGCAATTGTTATTAAAATATTTTAATGTTTTTTGAAAAAGATTATTTAGTTTATTTGAAAGGCAGAGTGCCAGAGAGGGTGAGACAGAAAGAGAAAGAAATCTTCCATCCACTGGTTCACTAGCCAAATGGCTGCAACAATCGCAGCTGGGCCAGGCAGAAGCCAGGAACTCCATCTCCCACAGGGTGGCAGGGGCCCAAGCACTTAGACCATCTTCTGCTGCCTTCCCAGGCATATTAGCAAGGAGGTGAATTGGAAGTGGGACAGCCAGAACTCCAGCGCTCCAATATGGGATGCTGGCTTTGCAGGCAAAATGGCTTAACTTGCTGCACCACAATGTTGGCCCTTTAATATTTTTTTTTCTTTTTTTTTTTTTTTTTTTTTTTTTTGACAGGCAGAGTGGACAGTGAGAGAGAGACAGAGAGAAAGGTCTTCCTTTGCCGTTGGTTCACCCTCCAATGGCCGCCGCTGCAGCCGGCGCACCGCGCTGATCCGATGGCAGGAGCCAGGATCCAGGTGCTTTTCCTGGTCTCCCATGGGGTGCAGGGCCCAAGCACCTGGGCCATCCTCCACTGCACTCCCTGGCCATAGCAGAGAGCTGGCCTGGAAGAGGGGCAACCGGGACAGAATCCGGCGCCCCGACCGGGACTAGAACCCGGTGTGCCGGCGCCGCAAGGTGGAGGATTAGCCTTTTGAGCCACGGCACCGGCTCGGCCCTTTAATATTTTAAAAAGTAAATAAATATAAAAGGGAAAAAAATTTTAAAAGATTCATGGTGAACCAACATGTAAAAATAAAAAAAAATAAGCAAAATGAAAAAAGAATGTTGATTCCCAGCTCTTCAAGAAGACAAAAGTAGCAACAGTCATGCAGAAAGAGCCTTGGCCACATGTAGCCATTCAGCGCACAAACTGTGCTTGATGTGTGCCCCAAGGACAAGGTACTGGGAAGTTCCCCATTCAAAGCACAGAGCAGGCTGCAGGTGTCCGGGGCATCTCCAAAGCTAGTCTGCCATGCCCACATGCTTCCCAAACAGTAGGTGAAGCTACAATGTTGCAAGAGTCGTGTTGTGCCACTCACAGCAAGGCAGCCAGGAACTCATCTCTCTCCTTCCTTCCTAATTTTTTTTTAACAAGAAAGATGCTTTGTTTAAAAACATTTTTTTTAGATAAAGACAGAGCTCCCATCTCTTGATTTCACTCTCCAAATGCATGGAAGGACTGAAAACTGCTACCTAAATTTAAATTTGCAGATGCTGCCCTCATCCTCTACCAAACCCATGTAATGAGTTGAATCCTTAAAGACTGAACCAGAAAAACAGAGTGGAAGCTATATCAACAAGGAATGTAGGTGGTGGGCATCTGGCCTAACAGTTAGGACACCTGCTTCCCATGTCAGAGCGTCTGTGTTTGAGTCTCAGTTCCACCGTCCATTCCAGCGTCCTGCCGTTGCAGACTCTGGGAGGCAGCAGCGATGGCTCGAGGAATTGAACCCTTGCTACCGTGCGGAAGCCCTGGATTGCAGACATTTGGGGAATGAACTAGCAAGTGGAGCAAGCTCTCTCAGAAGAAAACAAAACAAAAAGGAAGAAATGCTGATTCCCAGACACTATTCCAGGGATTCTGGTCCATTAATTCTCCAGAAATCAGGTTTTTACCAGGCATATTCCAGAGATGCTGATCTGTGAGCTGCACGCAGGCCTGGCTTCCTGGGCAAATGACCCATGCAGTCGTGCAGCACCCCGGATCAAGAGCACCCTGTGCTTGGTTTGACACCATCTTGAAATTCTTAATAGCACTTTTTCAAAGATCATTTATTTATTTGAAAGGCAGAGTTATAGATAGGCAGAAGCAGAGAGAGAGACAGGTCTTCCATCTGCTGGTTCAGTCCCCAGATGGCTGCAACGGTCAGAAGCCAGGAGCCAGGAGCTTCTTGCAGGTCTCCCACACAGGTGCAGAGTCCCTAGGACCTGAGCCATCTTCCACTGCTTTCCCAGGCCATAGCAGAGAGCTTGATTGGAAGTGGAACAGCTGGGACTTGAACCTGTGTCCATGTGGGATGCTGGAACCGCAGGCAGTGGCTTTACCCACTATGCCACAACGCCGGCCCTCTAGTAGCATTTCTTAATGAATGAGGTTTCCAGTATTTATTTCATAATAACATGAACAAAAAAGGCCCCTCATTTTCATGTTATACAGGGCCCTATCATTTATGTAGCAGATCCTGTCCCCATAGGCCACAAAACTGAAATGGTCACTGGACATACTGAAAATACCAAGGGAATTATCCGTGGATCTAAGGGATTGTAGGAAAGTATCTAAATAAAATCTCTTTTCACAATTTCTACTTGGCACGTTCAGATCAGGGACCCCTGAGAGGCCTGGTTTCCAGAAAGAGAGCCCGGGAAGAAAACCAGCTGTTGATGCAGGAACTGGCAATTATTTGTGCAATGAAGGGAAAATGAAAAAAAAAAAAAAAAATACACACCCCAAAAGCCATACATGAAAAAGGAAAATCACTCTCAGGTATTTGAGGGGAAGCAAAATTGACCCAATAAAGGTGATCAGATAACTTGAAATTCAATTATTTAAAGAAAACTTTAATCCTTAAAAACTAGAAAAAGTTGAAGATCATTGTAATGAATTCTAATTGATGTAATTCTGCTAAAGCTTTCAGTAGTAGAGATCAGTGGGTGGAGAGAGAGACTTTAAAAGTCTTTTGTGGTGCAGCAGATTAAGCTGCTACCTGTGACGCCGGCATCCCATATGTGCACCGGTTCAATTCCCAGCTGCTCCACTTCTGATCCAGCTCCCTGCTAATGCACCTGGAAAAGCAGCATACAATGGCCTGTGCCACCCATATGGGAGACCCAGATGAAGTTCTGGGCTCCTGGCTTTGGACCTGGACCAGCCTTGGCTGTTGCAGCCATTTGGAGAGTATGGAACATCAATTCTTTCTCTCTCTCTCTCTCTCTCTCTCTCTCTCTCTCTCTTTCTCTTTCTCTCTCTCCTTCTCTCTCTATCCCTCTCTCCTTCTCTCCCCCACCTTTCCTCTCTCTCTGTAACTCTGCCTTTCAAATAAGTAAATAAATCTTAAGAAGAAAGAAAGAGGGGCCAGCATTGTGGCATAGCAAGTAGGCCGCTGCCTGTGTCACTGGTATCCCATGTGAGCACCTGTTAGAGCTTTTTAAAATTTTTTTTAAAAACTCCAATGATTCCCAGCTCCCTGCCAATGTGGTTGGGAAAGCAGCAGAGGATAACCCAAGCCCTTGGGCCCCTGCACACACATGGGAGACCGGGAGGAAGCTCCTGGCTCCTAGCTTTGGACCAGCTCAGCTCTAGCCATTGTAGCCATTTGGGGAGTGAACCAGCAGATGGAAGCCCTCTCTCTGTCTCTCTCTGTTTCTATGTAACTCTGCCTTTCAAATAAATAAATCTTAAAAAAAAAAAAAAAAGAAGAAGACAACGATGAAAAAGAAGAGGAGGAGGATGAGAGAGAGAGAGAGAGAGAGAGGAAGGAAAGAAGGAAGGAAGGAAGGAAGGAAGGAAGGAAGGAAGGAAGGAAGGAAGGAAGGAAGGAAGGAAGGAAACTGAGTCTCTCAGGTTGTCTTGGTGTTCTGTGGGAGAACTGGGAGAGATGAGCTTTAGGACATCAAAAGCTCCCATGTCCCCATTCATTATTTATCACTGGTGGAGCATCAAGAGTGCACATTCCATGGTGTGAAAAATAAAACAATGACAATGAGTCAGTTCATCTCAAGCTGGAAAATAGAATCAGTGTTCAAACTGCTTTAGCCACCATGATTCAACTTAAACATGTTCATCTCTGAATCCAGTCAGACCACTCAGAGAGGCTGGCCGGCCATGAACTGGAACAACACGGAAAAGCTCCGTGATTAGTTTTACCTGAAATGATCAGCTGGTTATTCAACATTTTTTGTGGCTGTTCATTTTCTTCCGTGGCATCAGGCAGGCACAGGTCATGCTGATTTTCACCATCATTATCATCAATAGTAATAGCATATATATATAACATTTATTATGTGCTGGGCATTTTCTGAGTTACTTATACACATTAACTCATGTTACCAACAACCCCATGACATAATACTATTGTTGTCCCCATTTCACAGGTGAGTAAACTGAGGCACACAGAAGTTAAGTGATTTGATTAAGGTCACACAGCTGTTAAACAGTAGAGTCAGAATCCAAACACAGAGAGTGGGACTCTAATATCCAAGCACTTAACCACTAGTCTATTATGCAAAGGATACTATTATGGGAGCTTAATTAAGCTAGGCAGACAGATCTGCTCTTAACTTTTTTGGATTATAGATTCATTTGAGCATGTATAACTTTCAGAAAAATAAATATGTGTGCCAAATATTTACAAGTTCACAGAGGACTACCTTTTCTCAAGACCATCCATTTTCCTTTATGACTTGATTCTTGGTTAAGAATTCCTACTACAGGGAGCAGGCGCTGTGGTGCAGCGTGTTAAAGCCCTGACCTGAAGCGCCAACATCCCATATGGGTGCCAGTTCGAGACCTGGCTGCTCCACTACCAATCCAGCTCTCTGCTATGGCCTGGGATAGCAGTAGAAGATGGCCCAAGTCCTTGGGCCCCTGCACCCACATGGGAGACCCAGAAGAAGCTCCTGGCTCCTGGCTTCGGATTGGCTTAGCGCCAGCCATTGAAACCATCTGGGGAGTGGACCAACAGATGGAAGACCTCTCCCTGTCTCTACCTCTCTCGCTGTAACTCTGTCTTTCAAATAAATAAAATAAATCTTTAAAAAAAAAAAAAATTCCTGGGCCGGCGCCATGGCTCAATAGGCTAATCCTCCACCTTGCAGCGCCGGCACACCGGGTTCTAGTCCCGGTCGGGGCGCCGGATTCTGTCCCGGTTGCCCCTCTTCCAGGCCAGCTCTCTGCTATGGCCAGGGAGTGCAGTGGAGGATGGCCCAGGTGCTTGGGCCCTGCACCCCATGGGAGACCAGGAAAAGCACCTGGATCCTGGCTCCTGCCATCGGATCAGCGTGGTGCGCCGGCTGCAGCGGCGGCCATTGGAGGGTGAACCAACGGCAAAGGAAGACCTTTCTCTCTCTGTCTCTCTCTCTCACTGTCCACTCTGCCTGTCAAAAAAAAAAAAAAAAATTCCTACTGCTGGTATTAGTTGCTTAGCACTGTCAATCTCCAAATTTCTTTTATATATATATAGAGAGAGAGAGAACAAGAGACAGAGAGACAGAGATCTTCCATCCACTGGTTCATTCTCCAAATGGCCGCAATGGCCAGGCAGAAGCCAGCAGATTCTTCAGGTCTCTCACATGGGTAGCAGAGGCCTAAGCACTTGGGCCAACCTATGCTGCTTTTCCCAGGCTGTTAGCAGGGAGCTGGATTGGAAGTGGAGCAGCCAGGATTGAAATGGGTGTTCATTTTGGATGCCGGTGCTGCAGGCAGCAACTTTACTTACTACACCACAACACCAGCACCAATCTCCAAATTCCTTTCTTCCTTTCTTCCTTCTTCCTTCCTTCCTTCCTTCCTTCCTTGCTTATTTATTTATATGTCAAATTTGGAGATTGGAGCCGGTGCTGAGCTTAGCGGGTAAAGCTACCACCTGCAGTGCAGCCATCCCATATGGGCACCAATTCAAGTCCCGGCTGCTCCACTTCCGATGCAGCTCTCTGCTATGCCCTGGGAAAGCAGTAGAAGATGGCCCAAGTCCTTGGGCTCCTGCACCCACATAGAAGACCCCGAAAAAGCTCCTGGCTCTTGGCTTCGGATCAGCGCAGCTTTGGCTGTTGCATTTCCTGATTTAGGAAGGTATATTATGCTTAGACATGATTTTGTATGTACTTGGTCTGTATTGGCCACTTGGGCAAAGAGAAGTGGCCAAAAGCTCATATACTGAGCAACCATTTCTTTCTTTCTTTTTTAAGATTTACTTATTTATTTGAAAGTCAGAGTTACACACAGACAGAAGGAAAGGCAGAGAGAGGAGAGAGAGACTGAGAGAGAGAGAGAGAGAGAGAAAGAAAGAGAGAGAGACTGAGAGAGAGAGAGATCTTCCATCTGCTGGTTCACTCCTCAAATGGCCACAATGGCCGGAGCTGTGCCGATATACTCTGGTATATTATAAGTTATTCTCATATAGTTCCTGTGTGTGAGTCTCCTTTTCCAAGATTGTCATGGTTTGTATTTCTTTTTTTTTTTTTAAGATTTATTTATTTGAAAGGTGATGATGAGAGAGAGAGAGAGAGGGAGAGCGAGAGAGATCTTCCATCCACTGGTTCACTGTCCTGAGCAATGATTTTAGAAGATCTTATTAATAGAAGGAAACAACAGGAGACCACTTAGAGCTATTTTAGCTCAGGCTAAAAAGAGTTGTGCACACTCTATGGAATGATGGATGTGGATCTATCGGTTTTATTCTGCTTTACCTAGTTTACTACTGTTTTTCAAACAGCACTAATGCGTGCTTTTCAAGCCAGATCAAAGGGAGACTTTAGCTGGCTCAAGAGGCTAATTAGCAGGCAGCCTATAAACAGCATGTGACTTAATTAGGGGACATGAGCAAATCTCTGAGAGTTCCTAACGCACTCCACTGGGAAGCAACTTAGCTCTAGAGAACGCTGTCTTATGTATGTATTGGCGTCTTCTCTCAGCCGCAGTTTGGTTAATAACTACAATTATGCTTTGGTCATTTCAATAGCTCAGAGTCTTTGTCAGACCTTACCTGTATTATGTACTTTTGTACCTTATTGGACAACTGCAGTGAGCTCCTAACTGGCCGCCCTGCCATCCATCTCACCACCCTCCAATCCAGTCTGTCTGCTGCAGCCATGACTAACTTTCAAAATGAGTTAAGTTCAAAACCTCGAAAGGCTCTCAAGTCTAAATTCCCTTAAGCTGAAAGCCAAAGTCCTCCACAATCTGTCCCTAACAGACTCTTCCAGAAATTTGCTCACATTACTCCTTATACCACGTACTGTGCTCCAGCCAATTCAACTACTGACCGATTCCATAATATGTCTTTTGCTTTCTGTCTCTGTCCTCCCTGCCTTAGGAATCCTTTGCTTCCTCCTAGTCCACTAAGAAGTCCTTCCTAATACTGCAACTAAAATTGGGCAATTTTACCCACCCTATTAAAAGCTAATTAATGGGGCCGGCGCCATGGCTCACTAGGCTAATCCTCCGCCTTGCGGCGCCGGCACACCAGGTTCTAGTCCCAGTCAGGGCGCCGGATTCTGTCCCGGTTGCCCCTCTTCCAGGCCAGCTCTCTGCTGTGGCCCGGGAATGCAGTGGAGGATGGCCCAAGTGCTTGGGCCCTGCACCCCATGAGAGACCTGGAGAAGCACCTGGCTCCTGGTTTCAGATCAGCGCGATGCGCCAGCCGCAGCGCGCTAGCCACGGCGGCCATTGGAGGGTGAACCAACGGCAAAGGAAGACCTTTCTCTTTGTCTCTCTCTCTCTCACTGTCCACTCTGCCTATCAAAAATAAAAAAAAATTTAAAAAAGCTAATTAATAATTCTTATGGCATGTGTATTTTACCACAGTTGTTTTCAACGAAAATACTTGCCCAGAGTAGACTTCAAATTTGGCATATTGGGAGACCAGATGACCTGAAGATTCTCCTGCTACAAACACCTAAAGCTGACGAATAAACTCAGTAAGTTTTCTTTTTGATCATTCTGAACACTCAAGAGAAAAAGTGAAATTGCCAGATGCAAGAACCAGAAAAGGAACCCAGCCCACTGAGGTGTGAGTGAAAGCGTGAGATAGAGAACAGAGAGCAGAAAAACCCTTCCCTGAAGAATTTTGTGCCTGTGCCTTCTATGCTTATGATTGAGGCTATAAAATAAGCATCTTAAAATCATAAAATATCTAAAAGTAGAGAACCAAGACAGAAGAAGAACCAGTGAAAGAAGATCAGGTAGAAATGCAAAGCAGACTTCTAGAAATCATAAATGAGTGCATGGTGAATACATGACACTGTAGACTGGGAACAGCTGAAGAGAAAATTAGTGGCCTGGATGGATTTATTCAGAAGGCAGCCCAGAGTGAGAGAGAAGAAACAGAGATTCAAAGACAAAGAGGATAATACATTTAGTGTAACTCTAATAGATGAGCCAAAATGGAAAAGAGAGAGAAAATACACTTGATCTTAGCCAAAAGGCCGAGAAGCGATGAGAGAAAGAATAGAATGGAGGATAGTCATTCAAAGAGATGAACGGGGGGCTGGCACTGTGATGTAGCAGGTAAAGCCGCCGCCTCCAGTGCTGGCATCCCATAGGGCGCCAGTTCGAGTCCTAGCTGCTCCACTTCCAATCCAGCTCTCTGCTATGGCCTGGGAAAGCAGTAGAAGATGGCTCAAGTCCTTGGGCCCCTGCACCCGCATAAGAGACCCAGATGAAGCTCCTGGCTCCTGGCTTCGGATTGGCACAGCTCCGGCCATTGCAACCAATTGGAGAGTGAATCAGCGGATGGAAGACCTCTCTCTGCTTAACTCAGTCTTTCAAATAAATAAAAATAAATATTTAAAAACGAACAACAAAAAACAAAGAGATGAGCAATGGTAATTTTCCAGAATTGAGGGAAGATGCAAATCTTTGGATTCAAGAATCATAATGAATGCCACACAGAATAAACAAAAGAAAATTCACACCTGGACACATCATAGTGTAACAGTGGGAGACAAAAGAGTTGCAATTAGATGCAGTGATAAAGGCTCAGAGATAATAAGCCCAAAGATAAGTGCTGAGAGACAAAACACATTATCTAGAATTCTATATTCAGACAAATTCTCACTCAGGAGTGCAGACACAGTAGCAGGCATTTGGTGTAGAAGTCCAGACATGTGTCCCACCTTGGAGTGCTTGGATTCAATTCGAAGGTCCACCTCCTGGCTCTGGGAGGCACTGGGGATGACTCGACTTATGGGGTTCCTGCCACCCATGTGAGAGCACTGGACTGTGTTCGTGCTTCCTGTCCTGGCCCTGGCCCAGCCTGGGCCACTGTGGGTATTTAAAGAAGGAGTCAGCAAGCAGGAGCACTCTCCCTATCTCTATCTCTCTGGCTATCATGGAAAAATAAATGAATTTTAAAAAAAGACATTTTCAATCAACTGAAGACTAGGAAAGTTCAACATTCAGATCCTTTCTGAAAAGCAACAACAACTAAATAACTAAAGTGTTTACTTCTAGAAAAGTAAAATGCAAGAAACAATGGTAAGTGTTTTGATCTGTCGCAGGTGGGAATGCTAATTTGTATAACTGCCTTGGACAGCAGTCTGGATTACCAAGTGCTGTTAAGTATACACATATCCTATGAGTCCAATATTCCATGCTACATATAAAACAACTGCAGAGGGTGGCTAGAGGACCAGCACTGGGCAGCCAGGCCTCACAAGCTCTAGTCACAATAGAAACCAGGGCCCAGGCAGGGAGGCCAAGAAAAGCCCAGCCCCACAGAGTCATTGCGAGCAAAGCCAGCAGAAATTCCAGGCTCCGGGCACCTGAGTTACAACATGGGACTTAACACTGAAGTTCCTGATGCACATGGCCCCGGCCAGAGCCCAGTAGAAACATGGAGCTCTGTGAACGTATGGTTTTAAGAACTAGAAAAAGCAACGGAGGAACAAGGATGTCTGCTTAGCTGTATTGTTATAGTTTTAAATTTTCATTTTACCTACTTGTTTTAATTTGAATGGCAGAGAGACGTACAACCCAGCAGACAAACAGAGCCCCCATTTGCTGGTTCACTCCCCAGACTGCAACAGCAAGGGCTGGGCCAGGGTGGGAGCCAGGAGCCAGGAACTAAATCCAGGTCCCCAGTGGGGGTGGTGGGGTACAAGAGAAGGCTGTGTGTGGGTGGCTCCTCCGAGGGGAGGAACTCCTTGCCTCCGTCCCCAAGGAAACCACACAGAGCTCAGGCACTCCCTTCCTGCCACACTTTCCTTCCTCCTTGGGAGCCTGTAGCCTCCACCCTCCCATTCTTGCCCTTGGAAAGGGGTTGATGGTAGCACTCACCACTCTCAGTTCCTGCAGAAAAGGGGCAGGTTCGAATGTGGAGGAAGCAAGGATGGCCGCTGGTCTGAGTGTCCACAACTCTTTCGTATGCCACCAGGAAGAAGCAGATATGGTAGGGGGTTCTATGGTCGAGGGAAGGGCTGTATCCCAGCAACAGCTGGTGATGTCTCCAGTAACTTATTTGAGTTTATCTGAGGGTGGTGACACAGCGTGTGGAGGATTCAAATTGTGCCCGAGCCCAGCACCACTTTGAGCCCTGGCTCCTCCCTAAGTGCCAGGCAGATAAGCTGCAACTGAAATAGAAGGCTGTATCTGGCAGGACTGGCCAATCGATCTCAGGTTTCACCCTTCTCTTCCAGCTGAGTCTCAGCAGTTCAACAGGCAGTCACGCTGCCATGCAGCCTCAGGTGCTGCCCCAGGTGCTGCCCTCGTGGTGCCTGGCTGGGTCCAGGGGGACAGTTCCCTGCTGGGGCGGACTGGACTCCTCTCATCGGTGGAGGCCATATGGGGTGACTTGGCCACAGGACATCTTGGCTCTCATCCAGACTGCTATTTCCAAAGCAAGAATACAACACAGTGAGTTGGGGCAAGCAGAGCTGGGCTCTTGCTACAGAGAGTTTCACCAGTTCTTGGCCACGGTAGTGCAACTGCAGTATCTTGTCCAGATACCAGACTCCCTCTGGCCTAGTTCTCTTCCAAGTCCAAAGACCAGGACACTCCCTACAGCCTGCAGCTTGAGATAGGCTCGTTTTCATGAGTAATGACATTGTCTTTGGAGAGAAACCCAGCTAGACTTCCAGCCGAAAGGTCAAGAAGCAGTGAAATCCGCCTTCCACAGGAGCTCAGCCAGGGGTGGCTTTGTGGGGAAGGGGTTGGGCAAAGGGTTCCTTTGTGGTTTGCAAGTCGTTGAGTTGACTTTGTTTTGTTTCAGCATGTATTACTCATAAAATGGTATGTCTGTCCAAAGGTTGAAGTTGTGCAGTATGCCTGTGTGTTTGTGTTTCCGTGTATGTATTTGTGTTTGTGTGCTTGTGTATGTGTGTCTCTCTATATATCTCTATCCATGTGTGCATTTTTGTACGTGGGCATGTATTTGTATGTGAGTGTGTATGTGTGTGTTTGTGGGCTCTCACAATTGCAGCTTTTCTCCTCTCCTGGTTGCCCAGAAAACAGAAAAGGATTTATTGGCTATTTCTACCATGTAAGAAAGAAGTCTGACACTGCTTTTACCACCTTAGAGTTCTCTGTGTTTTCAGTTGGTTCCATTGTGGGTTTTTTTTTTTATTTCTTTTTTAAAAATTTATTTTATTTGAAGGACAGAGTGACAAAGAGAGGGAGAGAGAGAAAAGGAGATCTTCCATCCCCTAGTTCACTCCCAAAATGGGTGCAATACCAGGGCTGGGCCAGGCCAAAGCAAGGAACCAGGAGCTCCATCCAGGTCTCCCACGTGGGTGCAGGGGCCCAAGCACTTGAGTCATCTGCTGCTTTCCCAGGTGCATTAGCAGGGCACTGGAACGGAAGTGGAGCAGCTGGGACTCGAACTAGCACTCTGATTTGGAACGTTGGTGTTCCAGGCAGCAGTTTAACCCATGGTGCCACAACACCTGCCCCTAATTTGTTTTTCTAATTGACATTTTAAAATTGTCCATATCTAGGGTCTCAAGTGATGTTTCAGTACACTCACAAGAGTGTTGTCAGTAGTCAGCTTCAGTGTCTAACCCTGGCCACAGCCCAAGGCTTCTGAGAGGGAAAAGAAGCCCATTCCTCCCTGAAACTTGAAGCAGTCCTGGCCGACTTCCACTCCCACACCTGTGCACAGAGTCCCCATTGCTCCTCGCCTCCTTGCACACAGTAGATGATCAAGGTTTTTAATCTTCACTCATCTGATGGATGAAAACATTTCTCTCAGAGTTTGAATGAGATTTAAAGCATCTTTTCAGGTATTTTTAAAGCCATGCAAATTTCTTTTGCAATTTCTTTTTCTTTTTTTTTTTTTTTTTAAGATTTTTATTTATTTATTTGACAGGTAGAGTTACAGACGGTGAGAGAGACAGAGAGAAAGGTCTTGCTTCTGTTGGTTCACTCCCCTAATGGCTGTTACTGCCAGAGCTGCACTGATCTGAAGCCAGGAGCCAGGTGCCTCCTCCTGGTCTCCCATGCAGGTGCAGGGGCCCAAGCACCTGGGCCATCCTCCACTGCCTTCCCAGGCCACAGCAGAGAGCTGGACTGGAAGAGGAGCAACCAGGACTAGAACCCGGCACCCATAAGGGATGCCGGCGCCGAAGGCAGAGGTTTAACCTAGGATGCCGGGCCACGGCACCGGCCCCCTTCTGCAATTTCTTAAGGTCCTTTGCCCAGTTTTCTTTGAGGATCTTATTAAATTTTTAATTGCTTATTTTCTAAATTTTATTTGTATATCTTCATTTTATTTGAAAGGTAGAGAGACAGAGAAACAAAGATCTCCCACCTGCTGGTTCACTCCTCAGATGCCTACAATATCCAGGGCTGGGCCAGGCCAAAGCCAGGAAACCTGAACTCTACCCAGGTCTCCCACATGGGTGGCAAGGACACACGTACTTGAGCCGTGGCCTGTTGCCTCCCAGGTGTGCACAGCAGGCAGCTGGGTCAGAAATGCAGGAGCCAGGATTCAAACCAGGTGCTCTGACACGGGACGTGGGTGTCCCAAGCGGGGACTTCACTGCTGTGCCACTGTGCAGCACACCCTCCCCCAGGCTTACCTACTATTAAGTACACTTTGCACGTGATGAAAATTCGGTCTTTGTCATGCTGTGCATGGTAAATTATATTTTGATTTCTCCATTTTTGCCACGTGGACAATTTTAATTTTAATCAATAAAAATTCACACTAAGGTTTTTAAGTGGTTTGTCCTGACTGCTGTCCCTTCCTTTCCTCTCTTTCTCTCTTCCCTTCCCATTTTCCCGAAATACTAAAATCCATCTGGTAACATCTGACCCAGAGCATACTTCAGCTTTCTGGGGCTAGGGTCAGAGCAGCAGCCAAAGCCTCCCCAGAGCTAATCCAGGCGAGCCTTAGAGACTCAGCCTAACCCCCCGGGCCCTTCACTCAACCTTGGCCTGCTGTTTATTTATAGGGCGTCCTAAATCTGCCCCGCGCTGATACTTCTGGCCTTCTTTCAGCCCCCGGGGGATTTCTGGGTCCCAGCTCGTCTGAGACTACCCCTGACCCATCTGACCTCCACCCTCGGTGCCAGGGCCAGCAGCAGCCACTCACTCCCCCACCCTCAGAGCCAGGTTGCTCATGGCAGCGGAGGGAGGAGAGGAGACAGGGACAGGGACGGAGTTCAGGTCAGGGCGGGAGGTCAGGGTTCTGCACACAGAGGAAGACAGAGAGACAGCACCAGCCCAGGGCTGTGTGGGCTTCTCTGAGTTGGCCTCTGCGTGTCCTTGAAAGGCCCACGCATCCCTCCTTCCCCCTTACCCTGGCCTCCACTTTGCAAGAGCAGAGCACAGGCAGCTGTCTCCACAGTCTCCGCCCATCCCCTCTCCCAGCACACATAGGGCTGCACAAAACATCACCATGTGGGTGTGGGGGATTCCAAAATCATGATTAATTATCATCGGCATAATTGTTATTCAATTAAGCCATATAATTAATATTAACAAATTAGTCTATATGCATATTATTAACATTTCAGACATAATTCTGAAAAGTTCCACTGCTCCTTAGCATGGCTGCGCCCTCCTAGATGCACTTCAGTCCTAAGTTCCCTCCCTTCTCCCCTCCTTCCTTCTTTTCCTCTTTTCTTTCTTCCTTCCCTCCCTTCCTCCCCGAAATGTTCACTGAGCTGCCAGCATGGCTCAGCTATGACCAGTCTGGCAGGTGCGGGAGCTGCCTGCAGTGAGCGCACAGGCTGGGGTCTGTCCGCCAGGGGCAGGGGCAGGGAGCAGTCCCACCTACAGCCTCCATCGGCCTCCAGTCAAATTGTGTCCTCAGAAAAAGAGTGGGACCCTGATGCCTGGGGACCTGAGCACCTTAATAAAGATGGAGATTTTGTGAGATCAAGTGCACCTGGGAAGAGGGAAGCCCCCTCCACCTGCACTTTCCGCCAGAGAAGTTGTGATCGGTGCCCTCAGCGCTGAGCTAAGGGGAAAAGACCTCTGGGGCTGCAAGGGACATAAAAGCTCCAGGCAATCATTTGTGCCTTCAGTTCTTCCCAGGTCTCCTGACTCCACCCTGTTTCCTAAACCAAAGATGGGGTGGGGGGTGGGGGAGGTGTAGTGACCCTGCTGCCAGAGAGGAGCACATCCAGCACCTGTGGCTGTCCTTTTGCACTGCAAAATGTCTCTTAGACACTGTGCCACTGACATCACCTCCAATTCTTTTCTTTTTTTAAAGATTTATTTATTTAATTGAAAGAGTTACACAAAGAGAGGAGAGGCAGAGAGAGAGAGAGAGGGAGAGAGAGATCTTCCAACTGTTGGTTCATTCCCTAGATGGCCACAGTGATCCCAGCTGGGCCAGGTAGAAGCCAGGAGCCAAGAACTCCATACAGGTCTCCCATATGGGTGTCAGGGCTCCAGGCACTCGGGCCATTCTCCGCTGCTTTCTCAGGGGTATTAGCTGGATCAGAAGCAGACCAGCTGGGGCTCGATCTGGCACTCCAATATGGGATGTTGGCATAACCTGCTGTGCCAAAATGCCAGCCTCTCACCTCCAGTTTTCTCTATTCATTTGCAGGTGCAGTGAGGAGTGTGAAACAATGGAGCAACTACTACATGCTAGAGTGTAGACCAGGCCTTGAGCAATGAAGACGTGAGGAAGAATGGTCCTTACCCCTAAAAAGCTTACAGAGGCAGGCATTTAGCCTCGTGGTTGAAGCACTTGTGTCCCACATCAGAACCTGCCTGGCTCTGGCTCCTGACTCCAGCTTCCTGCTAGTGCAGCCCTTGGAGGCAACAGCAATGGCTGAAGTAGTAGGGCTCCTGCCACTCACATGAGAGACATGGATTCAATTCCCAGCTCTGGATTTCAGCCCCAGTCCAGCGCCAGCCATAACAGGAATTTGGGATATGAACCAGCAGATAGGAGCTCTGTGTGTGTGTGTGTGTGCGTGTTCCTCTAAAGTAAATAAAATAATAGCTCATGGGGCGGGCATTTGGCACAGCAGTTAAGACAACACTTGGAACACCTGCATCCCGTATCAGAGAATCTTGTTTATGTCCTGGCTCCTCCACTCTGATCCCAAAGGCCATGTGGACTTAGCAAAAATAGCTAAGCTAAATCATAATATAAGCAATAAACTGGGAAAATATTTGCACTGCATGTCATGACGAAGAGCTAATTTTGGCCACGTGCAAAGTATACTTAGTAGTCGATAAGATGATGGCACAGTGTTTAAGTCACTGCTTGGGACGCCCATATTCTATGTCAGAGTGCGTGCTTTGAATCCTGGCTCTTCTACTTCCAACCCAGCTGCCTGCTGATGCATACCCTGGGAGGCGGCAAACCATGGCTCAGGTGTTTGGGCCCCTGCCGCCCATGTGGGAGCCATGGATAGAGTTGTGGGCTTCTGGATTTGGCCAGGCTGAGACCTGGATATTGTAGGAATTCAGGGAGTGAAGCAGCAGAGAGAAGATCTCTTTCTCTGCCCGTTTCAGACTCTCTGTGCCTTTCAAATAAAAGGAAACTAATTTTAAAAGCTCATGACTGCTCTCCTGCGTGCGATGAGGAAATCTCAACAAGAGATGAGCAAAGCACCACTCTGAGAACTTCTCGAATTCTTTCTTGCCTGGTGAGGGCTCTCAGGAAGGAAGAGGAAGTGGCAGACAGGCTTGGAGGGAGAGGGCAGAAGGTGCAGGAATTCAGGACCCTCCTGGCTTTGTTAGCTGATGCATACGGGTGTAGGGGACCCAGTACCTGGCCCATGCAGGAGGGTAGCCTGACTGCTGGCAGGTGGCAGGAGCCCTAGGCACATTCCCCACCCCCGACTTCTGCCAATCAGGTAAGCTGCTCCCCCAGGCCCACCTGGAAAGCTACTAGCCTACGTGACCTTCAAGCTGATTGGAGAAGCTCAGCAGCGCCAATATCGGCTCTATCCTATAGAATTCGTGTTGCCCTG
This sequence comes from Oryctolagus cuniculus, assembly GCF_964237555.1. NCBI lineage: Eukaryota > Metazoa > Chordata > Mammalia > Lagomorpha > Leporidae > Oryctolagus > Oryctolagus cuniculus. The sequence goes on along the minus strand of NC_091440.1, from coordinate 99,500,398 downwards.
AATTAGCTACGCCCCCTCTGCTGTCCTTTTTTTTTTTTTTTTTTTTTTTTACGGGCAAAGTGGACAGTGAGAGAGAGAGACAGAGAGAAAGGTCTTCCTTTGCCGTTGGTTCACCTTCCAATGGCCGGCGCACCGCGCTGATCTGAAGGCAGGAGCCAGGCGCTTATCCTGGTCTCCTATCTGCTGCCCTTTAAAAGGTGTGCTTGGTTGTTAATAAAGGGACGTGTTCACCGAAACTTGTCTCCGGTGCTTCTTGTCAAAGAACGCCTTCGCCCCACCATCCCGGCAGTGTGGACCCCGCGGGTCGAGTCCGCATACTGGGGTCAAACAAAAAACATAGAGTGGAGACTGATTGTGAGAAGGAACCTGAGAGGGGAGGGCAGTAGAGCCCCCCGAGGCCGTGAGTTTGGAATGGGCAACTTGGCCCAGGGATGGGATTTTCCATCGGAGAAAATGGGAAGAGAGAACAGAGCTAGGATTTGGCCAGGGGAGGAGGTAGGGTGTTGACTTTGCAGTGGGTGCCCTCTGGAGAGCTCCAAGAGATTAGCCCTGCCCTGTGGGGCCCAGGAGTCTGGTTGAGACGTGAGGTGCACTGTGGTCCAGGGCAAGCTGGGACTGGAGGGAGCTGGCAGGGGGGCAGGGAGCAGCAGGGCAGGTGTCAGGAGGATCCCCAGCAACGGGGGAGCCTGGGACAGGATGGAGGTGCAGCCACAGGCTGTGAAGGCAGGCATAGCTGGGGTGAGGGGAGGGGCTGGGCTGGGTTGCAGATAGCTTTCAGACAATAAAGGGATGACGGGATGTGACAGGGCCAGCTCTAGGCAGTGGCTCCCCGAGCCTGACCCGCTGTAGGAGACGGTGGCCACATGGCCGGATCCTCAGTGCCCTTACGAGGGGCCCCATGGTGGGTGAAGTACAACAGCAACATGGGGAGAAGGTGGCCAGGCTGGAGGGAGCCCCGGGCCCAGCTGCGACAGTGCTGTGTGGAGATCCCAGAGACCCCCCACCCTGCGGTGCAGAGGAGGAAAGAGCCTTAGCCCAGAGGGTTTGTAAACCCCATGGCAGTGTCCGGGAAAATCCAGGATGCAGTGGGCAAGAAGCGGTGGGATTATTTTCGGGAAAGCGAGTTAAAGCCTTATAAGACTGTATTTTCATGGCATCTTCTAGATTCTTTCCCTAGCACGGTGAGGAGTCAGATGGGTTAATAGGTAGTCAGGGGACCCCAATGGAATTTGGGGTGTAAAATATTTTCTTCCTTCCCCAAAAGGTTATCTTTAGCTAGAACAAACAGGCCACCCTCCTTCCTTCAGAATCTTCAAATTTACCAAGGGAGCTCTTCCTGAGGTCACAGCTTATTGTGAAAACAAGTTACCTATCCCACCCTTAGCAGGCCAGACAGGATGGAGAATTGTAAATCAGGTCTTTTGTTGAGTTGAGTTTATCTCCACCTTTTTTTTTTTTTAAGATTTATTTTATTTATTTGAAAGAGTTACAGAGAGAGGTAGAGACAGAGAAGTCTTCCATCCTCTGATTCACTCCCCAGATGGCTGCAATGGCCGGAACTGGGCCGATCTGAATCCAGGAGCCAGGAGCCTCCTCTGGGTTTCCCACATGGGTGCAGGGACCCAAGGACTTGGACCATCTTTCACTGCTTTCCCAGGCCATAGCAGAGCGCTGGATCAGAAGTGGAGCAGCCAGGACTAGAACCGGCACCCACTGGGATGCCAGCGCTTCAGGCCAGGGCTTTAACCCGCTGCATCACAGAGCTGGCCCCTCCACCTTGTTGACTGACAGTTTGGCCTCCAGGATTGTATTTTAAAAGATTTATTTATTTATTTGAAAGTCAGAGTTACACAAAAAGAGAAGGAGAGGCAGAGAGAGAGAAAGGTCTTCCATCTGCTGGTTCACACCTCAGATAGCTGCAATAGCCAGAGCTGTGCCGACCCAAAGCCAGGAATCAGGGGCTTCTTCCAGGTTTCCCACGTGGGTGCAGGGGCCCAAGGCCTTGGGCCATCTTCTACTGCTTTCCCAGGCCATAGCAGAGAGCTGGATTGGAAGTGGAGTGGCCAAGACTTGAACCAGTGCCCGTACGGGATGCCAGCACTGCAGGCAGCAGCTTTCCCCGCTATGCCACAGTCGGTCCCTCTAATAAATACTTTTAAATCTCTTTGCTGTCTACTTGGAAATTCTTCTTCCATGTGAGACAAAGAACCGAGGTAACAATAATTTCTCGGCCGCAGTTTCCAGTAGCGGAGCCAGAGTTGGACTTTCCATTCTACTGAATGAAGCATGAGCTCCAGGGTTTCTACTTGACCTAGAAGGCCCTGTTCATAATTTTGCATTTGTAATTTTACTTTTGTTTTTTAGATTTTATTTATTTCCTTGAAAGCCATAGAGAGTGCATGCGAGAGATCTTCCATCTGCTGATCCATTCCCCAAATACCCGCAACAGTAGGAGCTGGGCCAGGACAAAGCCAGGAGCCTGGAACTCCATTCAGGTCTCCCAGATGGATGGCAGGGGCCCAACCACCTGGACCATCTTCTGCTGCTTTCCAGGGAGCATCAGCAGGGAGCTGAATCAGAAGTGGAGCAGCTCGATTCGGCACTCATACTGGACACAAGTGTCGCAGGTGGCCATTGAACCTGCTGTGCCACCATGCCAGTCCCTGTGTTTGCAATATTTAAACATTGCCCCCACTCTGGTTCTATAAGCTTGAGGCCACACAAAGGCTTAATTGCTGTCTGGAGCTCCACAAGTCCTGTCCTGGGGGATGAAAGACCTCACTGTTCTGACTTTGCAAACAATGTCCCTGCCTCTGTGTTATCACAAGATAAGCAAGAACAATGGGAAGTGTTCTGCTAGCAAGTGAGTTTTTCCCTTTCACATTCTTTGGCCAGGCCAACCTCTGAGGTTCGGTTACCTTACAGGAGGTCACAGTTACCCAACAGTGTTCCGGGGAGGGTGCAGCAGGTGGGTTGGAACCACTCGCCTCAGCGTGCCCCTGGGCTCTCGTGTCTGCACCCAGGCCCGCTTTCTGTCGGTGAAACCTCCCGCCTGCCCGGCCGTGGGAAGCCGCTGCACAGAGTGTCCCCAGCTTATAGATGACTATTGTTCTCAGAGAGTTTGTGAGCCAGTTGTGTACAGCTGGAAGGCCTTTCCCCAGAGACACAAGGACTAATGTAATCTGTATTGTGTGAGGCAGCCCCAAAGAACTCCGTGGGGGCCCAGCTCGAAGTGTGCACAGTGGTGGCAGAAGCCCCTCCCGGTGTGAGCCGGACCCTGCAAACAGAGAGGAGGCCGGGCTGTGGGCTGGGTGTGGGGCGCACGAGGAGGCCGAGACCCCTTCAGAGCCTGGCTCTCTGGCTGTGACTTGGGAGGGCTCAGGAATGGGCTCGCTTTCCCTTCTGCTTCTGTACTTCTTTGAAGTCCCCAAAGGTCTTTGTCCCGTAGAAACAATGGGGCACAGGCTGAGACGTTTTTCTTTGTACAGGCGGCATCCTCCCTTTCCGCTCTAGGCGTCTCAGGAAAGACCAAGGTCTCATGGGGAAGAAGGAAGATTTCTCGGTGGAAAAAGACCGCGCCGATCCGGATCTCCAGGCAAGAACCTTCACGTGCGTGGGGCTTCCATCAGCAGGTGGGGCCCACGGTCCTGCTGGCCGCTCTGAGAGCCTGTTCCTCTCACTGCGCCGTGGGCCCTGGCTGCTGGGTTTGGGGGCTGGCTGATATGCTAAAGGAAGACAGGACTCTGTGGCTGAAGAGAGTCTCTGGAGGATATCAGGTTTTCTCCACGGCTCTCACTCCACTCACTTATCCTAAACATCCCAGGGCCTCTTGTTCTCAACGATGCCTGCAGGGAAGCCCCCCCACCCCACCCCAGCGCCTGTCTGGGGACAAAGCTCCCTCTGGTTAGAAAGTCACCCTTGATCCTTTCTTTCCACCTTGCGTCTTCCTGTTAGCAGCAGCAAGGTTTGGCAGAGAAATTGTTTTTCACAAGTTTGCTGGAGAGAAGCCACGAAGAGCTTGGAAGACAAGGGTCAGCTCACAGCACAACTGAGATAATCCCTGAGGCAGGAACGGGACTGTGCACACCTTCCAAACCCTGCAGAGCCCCGCAGGGCAGGCAGAGCTGAACGCATCAGCAGAAAGCCGTGGGCCAACGAGGGCCTGGGGGCCCACCCACTCCTCCAAGTCTCCTGGGCAAACCTGCAACAGAGCCTGGGCTGCCAGCTGGTCTCCTGACCCTGCGATTAAAAAGCCAAATGTCCACGGCCATCAGAAAACCCAGTCTTGTTGGTTTTACAGATTCACGAGGTTTTCATTTGGGCAAATTCTTCCCTCCGTGCCCAAGCCCAAGTTCAGGGTTACTGAAGGTGGAAGCAGAGGCGATTCCTGGAGGACTTGGTTAAGGGAGACTGTGAAGCCCCACATGGCTGTTGCCGGCTGGTCATGGGGCGGGGCAGTGGATCGTGAGCAAGTCGGCAGTGGCGTGGGAACCACACTCAGAGCCCGTCCTTCAGGGCTGGCAAACACCGTCTTCCGAGGGCACGGGCTCATTCCTCTCTGAGCAGGGGGAGGACGTGGGAGGCATCAGGAGGCCCAAGAGCTGCTCATCCCGCCTCCTTCACCAACGGCTTGCCCGCGCCCTCATTCCTGCTCAGAACCCAGAAGCCCCTGTTGAGACGTGGGAGTGAGAGGGGCTGGAGCTGCGGCTGCTGCTCTCGCATGCAGTGCAGGGGGCCCGAGAAGCAGGAGGGAGACGAGTTCTCCATTTTTGTGGGCATCACAATACCTGAGCATCCCCTGCTTCCCTCTGTCCCTCATTCCAGGCCAACATGCAATTCCTGGGGCTTGCTTGGTGCAATGGTATGACCCGCACAGCACACCCAGGCCACACTGCTTTGGGATGGGGCCTTAGAGTGACTGAAAACATCACTGAATTTGCAAGTCTTTTTTTTTTTTTATAGATTTATTTATTCATTTGAAAGTCAGAGCCACACAGAGAGATGAGAGGCAGAGAGAAAGAGAGAGGTCCTCCATCCGATGGCTCACTCCCCAATTGGCCGAAGCCAGGAGCCAGGAGCTTCCTCCAGGTCTCCCACGCAGGTGCAGGGGCCCAAGGACACGGGCCATCTTCCACCGCCATCCCATGCCACAGCAGAGAGCTGGATCAGAAGTGGAGCAGCCGGGCCTCAAACCAGTGCCCACATGAGATGTCGGCACTGCAGGCCAGGGCGTTAAGCCACTGCGCTACAGCGCCGGGCTCCATGAGTTTGCAAGTCTCTTAGGAGGTCGGTCCCCTGGCACGCTTTCCTCATGCAGAGACAGGAGGCTGGCATGCTGAGCTCACAGCCCGCCCATACCGTGGCAGAGGCGCTCCAGTGTTTCCCAGCTGTAAAGGCCGTGGCACTGTTACTCAGAGCAAAGCAATGGAAGGAAAATTTCCCTTCCTGGGAGTTCAGGGGAAGTGGTGCTGTGGCTGTCGGGTAGAGCGACTCCCCAGTGCCTGAGTTGTGGGGTAAGCCCCTGCTTGCACTGCTGACAGCCCCAGCTCCTGTACCTGCCATTCAGCTTCCTGGGAAGGAATGGAAGATGGTCCAAGTATTTAGGCCCTCGCCACCCACGTGGGAGATCAGGGTGGAGCTCCTGGCTCCTGGCTTTGGCCCGGCCCGGCCTGACTGCTGCAGCTGGAAGATTTCTCTCTCTCTCTCCCCTGATACACTACCTGTCTGCCTTTAAAATAAATACATCAGATTAAATACTTTTTTTTTTTTTGACAGGCAGAGTAGACAGCGAGAGAGAGAGAGAGACAGAGAGAAAGGTCTTCCTTTTGCCGTTGGTTCACCCTCCAATGGCCGCCACGGCTGGCGTGCTGCGGCCGGCGCACCGCGCTGATCTGAAGGCAGGAGCCAGGTGCTTCCCCTGGTCTCCCATTCGGGTGCAGGGCCCAAGCACTTGGGCCATCCTCCACTGCACTCCCTGGCCACAGCAGAGAGCTGGCCTGGAAGAGGGGCAACCGGGACAGAATCCGGTGCCCCGACCGGGACTAGAACCCGGGGTGCCAGCGCCACTAGGTGGAGGATTAGCCTAGTGAGCTGCGGCGCCGGCCCAGATTAAATACTTTTAAGGACGAACGCCATGAGGCAGCTCTGAGCCCGTGTTTCACTAAGTGTGCAATACCTGCTGAGTGTCAGGGTCCGGGGCAACTCCCCAGCTCAGCTTTCCCCCAGCGCTCTTCTCTCTGCGCCAGGCACTGTCAATCAACTACCCGCACTGGCTGGCCCCGTGCACTCTGTGTTAGCTCTGGAATCCCCAAGTTCTCTGGACCACGTGACCCTATCAGCCAACAGCCCTGTAGTCGCGTCTCTCCTGCTCTGCACGCTCTCAGACAGCAGGAAGTGGGCACCTCTTCCTTCAGGAGAGCGGAGTCTTTGGCCACCCAGAAACCCAGGGAGGAGGAACAAGGAAGCGCTCGGGAGTCCGCATCAGCTGTCAGTTCTGTGAGGCCGAGGCTGTGCCTTAACCTCTCCCACGTGCACTTTGCCCTCTGCAGCAGGCCCATCTGGCAGAGGTACCGAGAGAATTGTAAGACGACGTGTGTATGAAGCAGCCGGCACACGGCAAGCACACGAAAAGCGGTAGCTGAAATTATGGCCGCTTCCCTAATAACACGCAAGCATGCAAAATATTCAGCTGCCTGAAGCAAGGAGCAGGAAACAACGTGAGCCCCGGCTCAGCACAACCTCGCACACAGCCACCTGCCAAGCAGGTGCCCCATGGTGACTTTTTTTTTAAAAGATTTATTTATTTATTTGAAAGTTAAGTTACAGAGAGAGAGAGAGAGAGAGAGAGAGAGAGAGATTGAGAGTGAGATCTTCCATCTTCTGGTTCACTCCCCAAATGGCCACATCAGCCAAGGCTGGGCCAGGCCAAAGCCAGGAGCCAGGAGTTCACCAGGGTCTCCCACATGTCCCACATGGGTGCAGGGGCCCAAGGACCTGAGCCATCTTCCACTGCTTTCCCAGGCCGTAGCAGAGAGCTGGATCGGAAGTGGAGCAGCCAAGATTTGAACTGGTCCCACAAAGAGGTAGGGCTTTACCTACCACAGTGCTGGGCCCTCCGTAGTGACTCCTGACAGCTGACCCGGAGGAGGCATTCCCCTCATGGTTTCCTTCCTAACCACTGATCTAATCCTTCCAGATCCACACAAATGGAAAAAAGTCAAGAACTCAAAACTCAGGTAGGCTGCAGTACAGACCCCCAAAAACCAAGTTTGGAGTGGAAGCCTAAGGCAGGAAGACATTACCAGGAGTGAGAAGACATCGACACCGTGTGGCCACTTGGAGAACTGCAGGCTAGTCGTGGTCTCGCAGGGAGGACTCCCTAGAGTGCCAGAGAATGCCCCTAGTGCTCTGTTCTCAGCCAGAGGAGGGGTCAGAACAGGTTTTCAGGTTAGAAAACAAAGGGAGGAAGGCAGTACAGCACCTTACAAGTGTGAGCGGCACTATTTCCTGCTTTACAAACGTGAGCTAAGATTGCAGGTTGAGACGGCCTTTGCTCAGGACTTGGGTCCCTGCCACCCACGTGGAAGACTTGGGTGGAACTTCTGGCTCCTGGTTCTGGCCTCGGCCCAGCCCCAGCTGTGGTGGGCATCTGGGGAGTGACCTAGCGGATGGAAGTGCATTGTATCTTTTCTCTGCCACGTAAGTTTAACAAAACAAACGAAAGGCCCCAGAAGTCGCCGCTAGGGTAAGCAGGTTTTCAGACGCTTGCTTTGCAGGCCCTGGAGAGCCGTGGACGATGTGCAGGAAAATCTGAGCCGTGCTGTCTGTTGCAGGTTCATCTTTTTGGCACCCTCAGATCTGGAAGGGCAGGAGGTGGGGAGCAGGAAGGAGCAGCTGGTACTGAAATCCCTCTCCCAACCTCCTTCCCGGAGTGAACGACCCTTGAGACAGGGATTGGAGTGGCCAGAGCTGCAGGGCGGGCCACAGCAGGCTGCCCCGACTCCTCCCAGCCCTCTGGTTCTTAGCACCATCACTTCCTCCTCACCCGATCAGCAGGGGGGTCTACTCCTTCCAAGGCTGTGTAGGGAACATGGGCTTCACACCAGAGGGCTCAGGTGCTTAGGACAAGTCTCCTAATTATGCCTTCTTCACAAATGACTCAGTAAAAATATCCTGAGAGGGTAGGAAACATGGACAGCAACAAGCTGCGCTACGCGCTCGCCCTCTGGGGCTAAACTCCAGCACGGACTCGAATGAGAACGTCAGTAGCTCCTTCCACCTTGAATTAAGAAATTTTTTTTTTAATTTATTTGAGAGTCAGAGAGGGTCATGGAGAGAGTTCTTTCCCATCTGCTGGTTCACTCTCTAAATACCCCCATGGCTGGGGCTGGGCCAGGGAGTCAGCAACTCAATCCAGATCTCTCACATGGGTGTTAGGGACCAACTACGTGGGCCATGCCTGCTGCTTCACAGGCGTTCCTGCCTTGGCAGGAATGAAACCCCATCACACCCATGTGGGATGTGGATGTCAATTTCAGGTTAGCCACTCACTCCCCAACCTTGAATTCTTTTTATTTATTTTATTTATTCAAAAAGCAGAGGAACAGAGCGCGAGGGAAAGAGAGAAAGAGATCTTCCGTCTGCTGGTTCACTCCCCAAATGGATGCAACGGCCAGGGCTGGGTCAGGCTGAAACCAAGAGGCTGGAACTCTACCCAGGTCTCCCATGTAGGTGGCAGGGGGTCATTATCTGCTGCTTTCCCATGCACATTAGCAGAGAGCTGGATCTGAGGTGAAGTGGAGCGACTGGGACTCAAACTAGGACCCATATGTGATGCCGGCATCACAGGTGGCAGCTCAACCCATTGTACCACAATGCGGACCCCATACTTTGAATACCTAAACACCTGCAGTCCATTGAACTCCACTGAGCCATGGTGGAGGGAGCCCTGGCCCCAGACACCTCCCAGGAACTGGGAACAAGGACCACGAGAGCTTCAGGGTCTCTGTGTGTGGCTGGGAGTGTAGCTTGTTACCATAGAAGCTGTCACTGCCAGGTTTCCCACCCAGTACCAGAGGAGGCTGGGCAGAAAGAGAAAGCAGGGTAGGTGGGTGACAGCCCCCAAGAAGAGGAGTAAGGGAGTGAGATGCAGAGGCCTCAGGGTGGCTGCAGAAGGCGACGTGGCGCTGACTTTCCCAAACCCGGCCCATCCCCACCTTTCCATCCGGCTCCGGGCAGTCGCTCTCAGGACGCCTGGGTTCCCTCAGCGGTTCAGTGGGAACCATCATTCCCTCCTTCAGAACGAATCATTGAGTGCTTTCCCGTGGTGGGCACTGTTTTAGCTTCTGGGACACACAAAGGAGTCCGAGACTTTAAATATTCCTTTGTGGGGGCTGGTGCTGTATCATAGTGGATAAAGCTGCTGCCTGTGACACCAGCATCTCACATGGGCGCCGGTTCGAGTCCTGGCTGCTCCTTTTCCCATCCAGCTCCCTGCTAATGTGCATGGAAAAGCAGCAGAGGATGGGTTCCTACTATCCACACAAGAGACCTGGATGGGGTTCCAGGCTGTGGCTTTGCCTGGACCAGCCAGCCATTGGCTGTTGCAGCCATTTGGGGAGTGAATCAGTGAATGGAAGATTTCTTTTTGTCTTTCCCTCTCTGTCACTCTGCCTTTTAAATAAGTAAAAATGAACCTCGGAGGGAAAAAAAAAAAAAAAAAAAGGATATCCACATCTCACATCACAGTGCCTGGGTTCAACTCCCGGCTCCGGCTCCTGACTCCAGTTTCCCACCAAGGCATACCCTGGGAGGCAGCAGTGATGGCTCGAATAATTGGGTCCCTGCCACCCACACGGCAGACCTGGACTGAATTCCTAGCTCCTGGCGCTGGCCCCAGCTGTTGAAGCCATCTGGGGAGTGAAGCAGCAGATGGAAACTCTGTCTCTCAAATAAATCAGTTACAAGAAATCTTTTTTAAAAATGCAACATAAAGGAAGACTCCTGAAAGACAGCCATGTGTCCACAGAAGGCAGGGGAGAGCAGCTTCAGGGAGGGTGTTTAATGTTGGAGAGAAACTGTACATCTAGGGTAGAGATGAAGCGGCCAGGCGCTGTGCCTCCCCTGTCACCACGGCCTGCTGTCAGCCAGGCCTCCCGTGGTAGAGGAAGTGGAGCAGCAGCACCCAAGCTTCAGCGCGAGGCTCGCCCGGGCTGCCCCCCACCGCCCCCCCACCCCCCGCTTCTGCAGGCGGGCCCGCTCAGTCCCTGTCTTCCCTGCCGTGCCAGGCCGGGCGACCCCGCTCCTTGCGGCAGGGGGGTAATTCTCACTGGAAGGCTGGGGCAGTCCCTTTGTGGTCCCTGAGTTAGATGACGTCACACCTGTCCTCATTTGGGGGAAGACGCCGTCCCTGGACTGCGGCTTCTGCAGGTGCGCGCGTGAATGAAAGCGAGCGGAGACCCGGCGTCCACTCCCAAACCCACGGACACTCTGGGCCGCTTGTCTACTCAACAAAGACTCCAGACTTCCAGACAAAAACATCCCCTCCCCCTGTGCACACCCTTACCCCCCAAGGCCACGGGCAGAGAGGAGCCCTCTCCTCCCACGCGCTGGGCGCAGAGAGCTGGCAAAGTCCCAGCCTCCACCATCTCCAGCGTCTCTTAAATAAGCTTTTTCTTTTCTGTTTTCTTCTTTTAATTATTTATCAGCCATCCACTTATTTATACAAATATAAAATATATTTATATAGATTTATATAATATAGACTTTGGAGAGGCAGCGTGGCGGGGAGTGGCGGGAGGCGGGGCCGCCGCCCAGCTATTTGCAGACGTACTGGTCCACGATCTCCGTGCACTTCTTGCACTTGACAAAGCAGCACCAGTGGAACTTGCAGTGGCAGCGCTCCACCTGCACGCTCTTGAACTGGTCGTAGCCGCGGCCGCAGCACATGAGCTCACAGCCGTCCATGCCCTCCGAGGTCTTGTTGCAGATGCGGCCCTGCGTGCCCAGCGAGCCCGTGGTCTCGTTGCGCAGGCAGTAGTCAGGGCTGGGGTCCACGTAGACCAGGTCCTCGGGCGTGGGCTGGTTGAAGCGGCTGTTGACCAGCTCCAGCTTGCCCTTGCGGGTGATGCGCATGGCGGCCGCGCTGTCGTACTTCTCCTTCAGCTGGTCCCCCACCTTGCGGAACTCGGCCAGCTGCAGCCAGCACGTCTTGAGGCTGCAGGAGCCGGAGACGCCGTGGCACTTGCAGGCTACGTCTGCCATCTTGTACACAGCCTGCGGGGAGCGGACAGACGGTGATAAGAAGGAGAGTCCCAGGAGATGCGAGGGGGCGGGCGTGTGGCACAGTGGGTGAAGCCGCAGCTTGGGACACCCGCATCCCACAGAGAGTGCCTGGTTCAAGTCCTGACTACTCCACACTTCCCATCTATCTAACTTCCTGCTAATGTCCTTGGGAGGCGACCAATGATGGCTCAAGTACTTGGGCCCCTGACATCCATGTGGGAGACCCAGATGGAGTTCTTGGCTCCTGCTTCAGCCTGGCCCTAGCCTCAGCTGCAGAGAGTGGAAGATTTCTTTCTCTCTCTCTCTGTCACTCTGCCTTTCAAACCAGTAAGTAAATAAAATTAAAAAGGAAAAAAAAAAAAAAAAAAAGAGGGTGAGGAGCGTAGCCACAAGCCAACCAGACAAGAGGGGCTGAGGTGAAGAGGGAAAGCTGTTTTTCTTTCTTTCTCTTTCTTTCTTTCTTTCTTTCTTTCTTTCTTTCTTTCTTTCTTTCTTTCTTTCTTTCTTTCTTTCTTTCTTTCTTAAAAATATTTATTTATTTGAACAGCAGAGTTACAGAGAGGCAGAGGCAGAGAGAGAGAGAGAGAGGTCTTCCATCTGCTGGTTCACTCCCCAGAAGCCTGTAATGGCTGGAGCTGTGCTGATCCGAAGCAAGGAGCCAGGAGCTTCCTCCAGGTCTCCCACCCAGGTGCAAGGGGCCCAAGGACTTAGGCCATCTTCTGCTTTCGCAGGCCATAGCAGAGAGCTGGATTGGAAGTGGAGAAGCTGGGACTCGAACTAGTACCCAGATGGGATGCCAGCACTGTAGGCGGTGGCTTTACCCACTACACCACAGCTCTGGTCCTGAAAGCTGCTTCTCAAATGCATGCAAAGATCTTGAGGCTGGCACTGTGGATTAGTAGGCTAAGCCTCTGCCTGTGGCACCAGCAGCCCATATGAGCTCTGGTTCGAGTCCCAGCTGCTCTTCTTCTGATCCAGCTCTCTGCTATGGCCTGGAAAAGCAGCAGAAGATGGCCCACGTGCTTGGGCCCCTGCACCCATGTGGGAGACCCAGAAGAAGCTCCTGGTTCCTGGCTTCAGACAGGCCCACCTCCGGCCATTGCAGCCATTTGAGGAGTGAAACAGCGGATGGCAGACTTCTGTCTCTGTGTCTCCCTCTCTCTGTCTGTAACTCTGCCTCTTAAATAAATAAATAAATATTTTTTAAAAAATGCATGCAAACATCTTCCTGGGACCCCCACATGGCTCAGATTGGAAGCAGATGCCAGGAATACCTCCTGGGAGGACACAGTGGGGACTGCATGGTCTTTTTTTTTTTTTTTTTTTTTAATATTTATTTATTTGAAAGAGTTATACAAAGAGAGGAGAGGCAGAGAGAGAGAGGTCTTCCATCCGCTGGTTCACTCCCCAATTGGCTGCAATGGCCGGAGCTGCACCGATCCAAAGCCAGGAGCCAGGAGCCTCCTCTGGGTTTCTCACGTGGGTGCAGGGGCCCAAGGACCTGGGCCATCCTCTGCTGCTTTCCCAGGCCACAGCAGAGAGCCGGATCGGAAGTGGAGCAGCCAGGACTCAAACCGGCGCCTATATGGGATGCCAGCACTGCAGGCCAGGGCGTTTATCCGCTGCGCCACAGCGCCGGCCCCACCACATGGTCTTATCAGTTATGGGGACAGCACTTGGGACGCTTCCACTCTCTGCTTCACTGTTTTGTATTCCTTGAATTTGGTATAATAATGTGTCATTTGAACAATTAGAAAAGAAAAATTCTATCTTGATCAAGGTCTCAAACAAACCAAAAAACCAAAAATTGGGAGAAAAAAAAAAGAATCCAGGGGAAGGCACTTGGCACCGTGGTTATGATGACACTTGGGACACCCACAGCCAGTCTCGGAGTGCCTGGGTCCAAGTGCCTGGCTCTGTTCCTGACTCCAGCCTCCTGCTAGTGTGCGTCAGGGGAGGCAATGGGTGATGGCTCAAGCAGCTGGGTTACTGCCCACCCACGTGGGAGACCCAGGCTGAGTCCACAGTTCCTGGCTTTGGCCTGGTCCAACTTCAGCTTCTGAGGGCATTTGGGGAGTGAATTAGCAGTTAGGGGGTCTCTCTCTCTCTCTCGCTCGCTCTGCCTTTTAAATAAATTAATTAATTTTTAAGAAATCCAATTGTGTCACAAGCCTATGACAGAAAGTACTGGCATGGCCCTGGTTAGTTTAAAGCTCTCAATGAACCTGTCAAATGCCCTAAGAATTAAATGGTCCCTTCCCCTGTACTGCTAGCTCCAAGGAGCCACACCACAGACCATCATACTCACAAGCAAGGCTACTTCCTCCCACCCAAGCACTCCTGGGGAGAGGCTGTCATCAAGGGGCAAACTCGGAGACCACGCGTGAGAGTGGGGGAGCAGGACAGGGCTACCTATCCGCCTCATTCATTTGGAAACAAACCTGCCCCAAAGTCACTGAACCACGCACTGTGGACTGGACTTGATCTTGGGTTATCCCAAATCGACATGTACAAGCAAGAGCAGAGCAGAAAGCTGCTTACAAAGTGATTTTCAATAAAGCTTAAGGATGCACTGTGTCAAATACCGCTGGCAGCTGGCCCAGGAGGGCAGATGGCAGGAGAAAAATGCTAGCCAGCTACAGAACATTTTCTTATGCCACAGTCATTGTCACCAATGGAGTCAGGTGGCATTTTTCAAGGGTTCCTCTCGGATTTATTTTTAAGAGTCCCCAGGTTGAGTCTCTTATTCAGCGTTGAGCAGAGTGCTGCAGGTGCAAGAAATTGTACGCCCATCATCAGCTCCTAGGACCACTGTCCGAACCCTTCCCGACTTTCCTTGGCATGGAGTTATTACCACTACTTACGGTGGAGAAAACAACACTCTACAGAGGCCAGTAAGCTGTTGGGAGCGCCACAGAAGGGAGTCAGAATGATGCTACGTCTACACCCCAGCCTTGGGGCTGAAAGGTGGCTTGTATGGACAAAGACAAAGGCTCCTCCCCTAGGTTACGGGGACCAGCACCCAGCCTGCAAGCTCCAGGCCCAAGGCACAAAGGAACTGACCCTGCAGCCCAACAGGCACTTCAAAGATAGGACCTGCAATTATCCTCAGCCCAAATCCCCAGGTCTGAGCCAGCGGACGTGCCTCTGCAAGTGGCCCTTGGGTGAGAGGAAGGGGGCAGGCGTCCAGCCGACAGGAAGCAGCATTAAAGGACGAAGTGTACCCTGCCACTAAGCCACAGAGCAAACGGGAGTGAGCACTTGGGGAGATTTGGAGAAGGAGGGGCCAGAGCCAGACTCCATGGGGGAAGCGCAAGAATTTTACTAAAGCCAATCCCAGGGTAAGAACGCACGGCCCTCACGACTCAGACCTCCCTCCCCTCCATCCTCGCAGACAGTAACATCTGCATTTTCCTCCCATTTTACTATCGAGTTACACATGCCCTTTTGGTAGGAGAATTGAGGAGGAAATCTCGATTTTTCATCCTTCCGGCTAACTCAAAAAGCCTTGTGAAATATGTCAGTTCTCAAATCTGTTAGTTCTCCCTCTTGTCCCCTCGCAGAGTCCTTTCTATCTAAAGCTGTGACGAGCTCGGTGGTCGCAGCCAGGACTGTCACAAGGATTAGGTGCAAGGCATCTCGCTGGAAAAACGCTGAGAAACCCTTGAGTGACAACCTCAGAGCAGCCCACCGGTGTTGCCGTCAGCGTCTAAAGTACAGCTACGGGACGCTCTCAAAGCCAAGAGAACTTTCTAGGCAAGCATGTCCAAGGTTCACTGTGTGGTCAAGAGGTCAGGTCCTAGCCAATCTGTTTAAAAATGCATAGATGGCCATAAAACACTCCTGGGGTCTCCCGCCCGGGCCACATGTCAGCCTCTCCTGGAGCTTTTTGTGTGGGTGTGAGCTGCCGGGAGGTGAATACCTTTGGCCACAATGAGTGATTGATGGCCAACGCCTGTTCCCTGGAGAGGGGACCAAACATAGCGGGCCAAGAATTCCCGACCTGGAGCAGACAGAGGCAACGGGAGAGATAAAGGGCTCCGGAAGTGGTGTGGGGCTGGGAGGAGGGGGAGGAGGGGCCAGGTCAGAGACAGACAGAGGAAGACAGGGAAGGTGTGCAAGAGAAACAAGACAGATGGAAAGGAAGGTGCTGCCCAGATAAGGGCCCAGGACAAACAAACAAGCAATTAAGGGCAATAAAGTGAGTAGGGGGGAGGGCGGGTCAAGATTGACAAGCAGGGGGAGAGCCTGTCTCCTATCCTCCAGGCTGCAGACTGGGCCTCCTGTCCGGTCACCTCGCATCTACCCCATCCCACAGGGGAGCTCAGAACAGAGCCCGCAAGGCCTCGATGAATTTGACCTCTACGATCCCACCTGGAGGCGAGACGGCAACCTCAGCCTGTACACGAGTGCCCACGCACAACGCTGCTCCCTGTCCCCAGCAATTACAGCCACAGAGAAAGGCAGAGTGGGAAACTCCTCACGACAGGTGCAGGCGCTCAGCGAAGCTCAGGTGGGAGACGGGAGTGGGGAGACTCTAAGGAGGATGTGGTACCTGAGCCAGGATCTTGAAAGACAGGATCCGGGCATTCGGGAGATAAAAGGGAAAGGCTCAGTCCTTTCCACCCATCTCTCTACTCCCTAAGTCAGACGCCCAAAAGCACTGCTAACAGACGAGGCCTCCAGAGACAGGCAGCTCCGGATGCCCCACTAAGGCTGTCTCTCTGCCCTGGCTTCCACTGTAATAACTGCAGGCCAAGCCAGACCAGGCCTCCTGGCATCACCCCCCCCCCCCATTTCTGACCACAAAACGCCAGTCTCTGGATATGGGGTGTGTAAGAGAAGCACGGGGCAAACGGCCAACTCTAATTTCTCCTGGATGTCATACTACTGATGAGGCTGTCTCTGCAATCTATTAAGTCAGTGTCACAAGATCCCAGTGTAGCAAGTAAAGCTGCAGCCTGTGACTCCAGCATCCCATATGGGCGCTGGTTTGAGTCCTGGCTGCTCCACTTCTCATCCAGCTCCCTGCTAATGGCCTGGAAAAAGCAGTGAAGGGTGGCCCAAGCGCTTGGGCCCTTGCACCCATGTGGGAGACCTGGAAGAAGCTCCTGGCTTTGGCCTGGTCATTGTGGCCATCTGAGGAGTAAACCAGCGGGTGGAAGATGTCTCTCTCTCTCTTTGTAACTCTGACTTAAAAAAAGATCTCGATTCATACTAAAGACATTTCTAATTTTAATTTCATTTACTTGATATGTGCTCCTAAGAAATACGATTTTTTAAAAATTTTCGTTATATAAAGGTATTTTCTGAAATATTTTCATATCCTGTTGCTGAATCACCAATGAGCCAATGTTAAACACCTGACCTTGGGGCCAGCACTGTGGTGTAGTGGGTAAAGTCACTGCCTGCAATGCCAGCATCCAATGTGGGCACTGGTTTGAGTCCCGGCTGCTCCACTTCCAATCCAGCTCTCTGCTATGGCCTGGAAAAGCGGTAGAAGATGGCCCAAATCCTTGGGTCCCTGTACCTGTGTGGAGACCCAGAAGAAACTCCTGGCTCCTGGCTTCATATTGGCTCAACTCTGATTGTTGCAGCCAATTGGGGAGTGAACCAGAGGATGGAAGACCTCTCTGTGCGCCTCTCCTTTTCTCTCTGTGTAATTCTGACTTTTAACTAAATTAATAAATCTTAAAAAAAAAAAAAAAGAAAAGAAACCTGACTTTACCTTTCCTCAAGGACTGACAGTTCTTTTTTTTTTTCATAGAATTCATCTTTTTTTTTTTTTTAAGACTTTATTTATTTATTTGAGAGGCAGAGTTACAGACAGTGCGAGGGAGACACAGAGAGAGAGGTCTTCCATCTGCTGGTTCACTCCCCAAATGGCTGCCATGGCTGGAGCTGGGCCAATCCAAAGCCAGGAGCCAGGAGCTTCTTCTGGGTCTCCCAGGTGGGTGGCAGGGGCCCAAGCACTTGGGCCATCTTCTACTGCTTTCCCAGGCCATAGCAGAGAGCTGGATGGGGAGAGGAGCAACTGGGACTAGAACCAGTGCCTATATGGGATGCTGGTGCTACAGGAGGAGGCTTAACCCACTGTGCCACAGCACTGGCCCCTGGAGTTCATCTTTAACCTCACTGTGGTGCTGCACCTGGGACGCAGAGCCAGCTAGCTGGAATCAGCCCTGAGCAGGGACAACAATCCAAGAAAAAAAGTCTGTGTGGTTTCCTGACGGGTTCTTTCCCACTGCCCAGCACTCAGACCTCAGGATGTGCTGAATGACAGGCTGGATGCGCACCTACACGGCCCTCCAGGCCCTGTCCAGGCTGGCTCTGCTGAGCCAGCACAAGGAAGTTTCCCGTAGGCAGGGCAGGCCTTCCAGTTTCTGGTGGCAGAGGCAGCCCACGGCAGGGGATAGCCCAGACGCGGGGTCTTCACAGACAAGCTGCAGGCCCTGAAGAAACGCGGTCTGGGAGCAGCAGAGACAGCAACCTGAAGCTCCTGCCCAGGTGCGCTCTGCACGTGGAACAAACCAAGCTCGGCGGAGAACTTAAGCAGTTAGGACGCTGGTTAAGACACCTGCCTCCCACACCGGAGTGCCTGGGTTCAATTCCTGGCTCTGCTCCTGACGCCAGGCTTCCTCCTCATGCAGACGCTGGGAAGCAGCAAGGGATAGCTCAAATAGGTGGGTCCCTGAAACCCACATGGGGGACCTGGATTAAGTTCCGGCTTCGGCTTGGCTCGGTCCAACTCTGGCAGGCATTTGGGGAGTGAACCAGTGGACAGGAGCTGTGTCTCTGGCTCTCAAATTAATTAAAAAAAAAATTCTATTTTAGTTACTACTGAAACTGAGGCGTAGGGAGGCAGTCACATTTCACACAGGATACGTGTGACAGTTTGCTTGAGCCTTAAAAAGACAGCTGTCTTTTCACACTTCCACTTAAGTTTAAAAACAGCTAACGCGGAAACATGCCTCCTTTGGACTTGAATGTGTTTGTTGCCTGGACTCCCGGATACATGTGACAACAGCTCCTGGAAGTCGGAGCTGGCTTTATCTAAGCCTTTAACAAGTCAAAAGCCAGCTCTTACACCTTCGACTTCCAATCATCTTATCTGTTCGGATTAAGAAGCAGTGGCATTCCAGACAAGAACTCTGTGTGTCTAGAATGTTCACTCAAACGCTGCACCCAGGCCTTGAAGGGACAGATGTCCTGTGAGGTAACAAACAAGGTTAGAAAATGACAATCCCCTGTGCCTCCCAAGACATGGGGCATCTGGGCCAGGATTTGCTCAGTAACGTGGGCAGCTGCCCGTGGGAACCTCCGCCGTCGGACTGACTGCCCAGGACCCTGCGTGGGCCGGGGCACCAGGGGCCCGCCTTACCCTTCTGCCTGCCTCGTTGTTCTGCAGGTTCATGAGCACGCGGCCCTGCTCCTCCGATCCCTTGGCGAAGTTCTTCTCCCGCTCCCGGGCGTCCACAAACTCCTTAGCAAAGCGGTAGCCGTATTCCACGTTGTCCCCGCAGCCACCCCACAGCCAGTCCCGGGGCAGGTCCTTGGGCCGCGCTGTCCGGCTGCAGCCACAGGTGGACAGCTCGCCCTCGCGGCAGGCCCGGCTGATGGCGTTCACCACCCCCGCGGCGCTCACGGCGTAGGTGAAGGCCGTCTCGCGGCTGCCTGCAAGAGGAGATGAGAGAGGTGGGAGGCGGTCACTCTCCTCGGCCTCCGCCTCCGCCTGGCCGCCCCCACCCTGCCTTGGCTGGGATACCCTCTGGGGGAGCACCTTGCCCCAGAGGTCCATGTGTTAGAAACTCTTTCTCAAAGGGCTGAATTTCTGCCTCTGGGCCTTGGCTCCCCGCGGTGAAACCTTTCTGGGTAAAAGGCATCCTGCTGGTGCTGGCCTAGCCTGACGTCCATCGCAGGGTAGAAACTATGACCCAGAAATTCTCAGGAGGGAGAATGGGAATTCAGGAATTGAGGGAACAGAGTGGGTCCTCAGCCTACTGGTTAACATTGCCTGGGTTCAAGCGCTGGTTCAAAAAAAAAATTGATGTGGGGCAGGCACTGTGGCTGAAGTGGCTGAAGCCACTGCCTGCAGTGCCAGCATCCCATGTGGGCGCTGGTTCAAGTCCCGGTTGCTTCACTTCCGATCCAACTCTCTGCTATGGGCTGGGAAAGCAGTGGAAGATGTGGAAGATGGCCCAAGCCCTTGGGCCCCTGCACCAGCATGGGAGACCCAGAGGAAGATCCTGGCTCCTGGCTTCGGATCGGTGCAGTTCTGGTCGTTGTGGCCAACTGGGAAATGAACCAGAGGATGGAAGACCTCTCTCTCTTTCTGCGTTTCCTTCTCTCTCTGTGTAACTATGACTTTCAAATAAATAAATAAATAAATCTTAAAAAAAAAGGATGGATCTTGTGGGTCTAAGACTGAGAAGAAAGCAAGAGATCAGTAGCCTGTCCTACCGAAGTCTTCTCTCCCAGATGTGACTTCTCAGCACAGATGATGCTCCCCACCTTTCGTCGCTGCCCTTATCTAGCTAGAGTGGCAGGGGCTGGGGGTAGAAAGTGCACAAGAGGGGCTGGAGCTGTCGCGTACCTGGTCAAGCCTCCGTCTGCAGTGCCCGCATCCCATATAGAAGCCAGTTCAAGTCCTGGCTACTCTACTTCCGATCCAGCTCTCTGCTATGGCCTGGGAAAGCAGTAGAAGATGGCCCAAGTCCTTGGGCCCCTGCACCTGCGTGGGAGACCTGGAGGAAGCTCCTGGCTCCTGGCTTCGGATCAGCTCAGCTCCGGCCATTGTGGCCATCTGGGGAGTGAACCAGCGGATGGAAGACCTCTCTCTCTGCCTCTGCCTCTTTATAACTCTGCCTTTCAGATAAATAAATAAATCTTTTAAAAATAAAAAAAAAATTAAAAAAGAAAGTGAACTAGAATTAAAACTCCAGAGCAATCCAAACCACCTCCCTCTCTCTTCCAGAGGACTCCCCTGCCTCCCGACTCACTGGTCACGGTGTCTATGGCACAGACTCTCAGCACCCTCCCTCTCCAAATCCAGGTGATTGTCCAGGAGAAAAACCCTGACTCTGTTCTTTTTTTTTTTATGCTGTAGTGACCACTCGCAAACTCAGATGATGCAGTATCTTCCATTTCAGTAAAAATGCTTATAAAAAAATAACACTCAGCTACCAGAGAAATGCAAATCACAAGAAGATATCACTTCACACCCTCTAGAATGGCTATAATCAAAAGAGAGCTAATAACAAGTTTGCAAGGCGATGGGAAAATTACAACGCTTCTGTACTGCTGTGGGGAGTGCTGCAGGGTGCAGCTGCTTCAGGAAAACCTGGCAGCTCCTCAAGAGGTTAAACTTAGAGCTGCCACATGACCCGGCAATCCCACGCCTCAGACTGCACCCAAGAGAAATGAGAACATATGTCCACAGAAAACTCACACGTGAATGCTCATGGCAGCCACAAAGCAGAAACAACCCAACCGTCCATCGGCGGAAGAATGGATCAACAATACACTGTATGTATCAAGAATACACTGTATGTATTCTCCATACAGTGGAACATTATTCAGCCATAAAAGGAATAACATACTGATACATGCTACAACATGCATGAAACTGTAAGTCATTATGAAGGAGATGGGTGTTGTGGTGCAGCAGGTTAAGCTGCTGCCTGCAAAGCCAACATCCCATATCTGAGTGCTGGTTCCTGTTGTGGCTTCTCCACTTCTGATCTAGCTCCCTGCTAACACACCTGGGAAAGCAGCAGAGTGCGTGGTCCCTGCCACCCACGTGGGAGACCCAGATGAAATTCCAGGTTCCTGGCTTCAGGCTGGTCCAGCCCAGGCTGTTGTGACCATTTAAGGAGTGCATCAGATGATGGAAGATCTCCCTCTCTCTCTGTCTCTCTCTCTAACTGCCTTTCAAATAAATGAACATTTAAAAACAAACAAAAAATTATAAGAAATGCCAATCACCAAAGGTCACGACCCCATTTACGTGAAATGTCCAGAAAAGGCAATAGGCAATGCTCCTGGTGGCAGAAGCCTTAGTGGCTGTCCTGCACTGGGCACTGCCGGGAGAGAGAGTGACCACTAAGGGGTAGGCAGTTTTTCTATGGGGCAAGAAAATGTCCTGGAATCAGTGGTGAGGGCTGCACAGCCTGTGAAGGCACTACACTAGAAGCCTGTCAATTGTATACTTTAAGGTGGTGAATTACATGGTATGTGAATTGTGTCTAAGTAAACCTGATCTAAGTAAAAATAAAAGGTATATGGACTCAGATAAGGGGGGAAGGGAACGGTTCTTAGCAGGACACAGATTCAATCCCGATTTCGGAGACGAAGCCAGGCAGGCTCTTCTGTTCTCCATTTCTTCCTCCCCTGAGGTCGGGGCAGACATCCCACAGTGCTATCTTGGCAGGTGCAAGGGCAGCGTTTGCCAAGAAGCAATCAATGCTTAGGTCCAGAGCGATCTCCCACCCTGCCCTACTTCCTGATTGCCAGACATGGCAGTGACCTTGGCAACCACACCACACCACACCGGATGAGTAAACCAGGGGCTGGCTTCTGGACGGTTACAGAATAGGAACAGCCCGAGAAAACCCCAAACAATGGCAGGAAGTTGCAGGCGTGACTCAGCCCTCAGGACTGACATCTGAGTCAGGCCTGAACCACAGCCTCAGCTACAGCCCAGGGACGCGGTTGAAGGGAGTCAGACTGTGACAGTGCACACCCAGGACAGTCAGACGGCCGGAGACTGTGAGGGAGGAGGCTGTGGGCTCCATCTGGAGGGACTCATCTCTGAGCAGCCTTCCTGAACTGCAGCCCCAACCCCGAGATGGGGCACCCGGAACAGCCTGAGCTACACCTCCGCATGGTGTTCCTTGAACAGGTGGCTAGGTTTTCAAAGCAACCACCCTGTCCCTTGTTTAATGACTCTAACCACCAGAATGTTCTTTCTAATATTAAACCAAAGTATGGCTGCCTGCAACCTAGAGCCACTCTGTCTCTGTCTCTGCTGGGGAGGGGCATCCTGAGTCATCGAGTGTGGGGTGCTCTGCCTTCACGGAGCAGCGTTTGGGCCCCTTTGTGACAGTGGACATGAAACCCTAATATCCCAGCTGCCTGGGAAGCACCCCACCCTTTCCCAGGTAACTCTCTTCTCAGGAGGAGCTGCTACCCGACGGGAGGAGTGCAGAACGCAGAACTCAACGCCGTCCTTTCTGGGGCCCTGCAGACAGGACTCAGGCTACTGCTAGTGTCCCCTTAGCAAGAGAGGGGCAGCTTCCGAATGTATAAGCAATTGGGCCGGGGGGGGCGGGGGGGAGGCTTCTCAGTTCAGAGCTGAAACTCAGAAAGCAGCCCCTAGAGACCTTACATTCCTCCACCCCTCCCCCACCCGGACAAGAAGCCAGCCTAACCGCACCAGGAAGGCGCCTCCAGGCCTGCCTAGGCAGAGGCTGGGGAAAGTGCCAGGGCCGCTCCAAGCTGCTCTGCTGCCCTCTGCTGCTGGCTTTTGCAGTAGCTTTACAGTAAAAGTCTTTTGGAAGCCATGCACCAAGATAGTGAGGGGACTCACCCAGAACTACCCTAAACCCATTGGGAAGAAAGGACAGCTGGCCAGGTAGCACCAGCTCTAAAAAGGGTGCAGACATGCGCTGTGTCACTGTGTTGCAGTGGGTTAAGCTGACACTTGGGGCTCTTGCATCCCACATCACAGCGCCTGGTTCAAGTCCTGGTTACGCACTTCTGATCCAGCTGCCTGCCAATGCATTCTGGAAGGCAGCACATGGCTCAAGGTCTTGGGCCCCTGCAACAAATGTGGGAGACCTGGAAGGCGTTCCTGGCTCCTGGCTTTGGCCTGGCCCAGCCCTGGTTGTTGCAGGCATTTGAAGAAAGAATCAGGAAGTAGGTGCTTTCTCTCTCTCGCTCACTCACTCTCTCTCTCTCTGTCACTATGCCTTTCAAGTATATGAAAATAAATACATTTTTTAAAAACAGAAATGGCACTGTGGTGCAGCAGGTTAACGCCCTGGCCTGAAGCACCCGCATCCCATATGGGTGCCGGTTTGAGACCTGGCTGCTCCACTTCCAATCCAGCTCTCTGCTATGGCCTGGGGAAGCAGTGGAAGATGGCCCAAGTCCTTAGGCCCCTGCACCCATGTGGGAGACCCAGAAGAAGCTCCTGGCTCCTGGCTGCGGATTGGCGCAGCTCCAGTCGTTGCGGCCAATTGGGGAGTGAACCATTGGATGGAAGACCTCTCTCTTTGCCTCTCCTTCTCTGTGTAACTCTGACTTTCAAATAAATAAATAAATCTTTTAAAAAGATAAAAATAAAAACAGGAATGAAGGGAACAGGCATCTGACATAGCAGTTAAGACGTGGCTTGGGATGCCTACATCCTATATTGGTTCAAGTCCTGCCTCTACTCTCCATTCTAACTTCCTGTTAACGTGCACCCTGGGAGGCAGCAGGTGATGGCTCAAGCACTTGGGTCCCTGCTACCCACGTGGGAGACCCGAATGGGGTTCTTGGTTCTTGGCTTTGTCCTGGCCCAGCCCTGGCTGTTGCAGGTATCTGGGGAGTGAACAAGTGGATGGGAGCTCTGTTTGTCGACCTTTCAAATAAATAAAATATGTTTAAAATTTTTTTAAGGCAAGTTGTTAGTAAAATGGTGCCACCTTCCTAGGCCCGGCCTGGTTTACTAGAAGTCAGGTGACTAAATGGCCCAATCACAAGCGTCACCTCCACCCCTACCCTCATGGATCTGCCGCTCCCACTTCCTCACCTCTGCAAAGCTATATAAGACCTGTTCGCCCGGTACAGGCTGCTCTCTCTGTACACGGGGAGGCAGCCTGTTGGATTCCCCCCACTCAACAATAAACCTTTTCCCTTACTCCCATTCCACCACACACATCTGAACCCAGCCCAGTTTCTACTCCCACTAACCCTTTGCTTTCCTAAAGCAAAGCCTCTCTTTTTGGCTTTAGCAAATATGAAATCAGCACATGAAAAGGATGTAGCCCCCATCAGGTCCCCGTGTGATTAGAGGATGTCCCTGCTCAGCCAAATACAAGGCAGGGCGAGCTCCCAGGACAATTTCACCAGGGGAGGAACAGACGCTGTGGCCTGGAGAGGACGCCAGACGTTGTGACTACATCCCCACTTAGCCCACGTGCGCTCGTTGTGGAAAGCTGCCCCAGAGCACGCTTGAAGGAAGCACGCAGGCAGCCAGGGGCCAAGTGTATTTTGGGGCAGGAGTGGTTGAGGAAAGAGGTCTGGAGTTAAAGAGAGGACAGAGGGACTTCCAAGCACCTTTCCTGACAGTGCTGCCTGGGAACTCCCACCCCTCTCCAGGTAGCTCCATGTCCCCTTTTCAGGGGGAGCTGCTCCCCGGAATGTGACGGGAGGACGAATGCAGAGCTCAACACCTTCCTTTTATGGCCCTGTGGATAAGACCCAGTAGAATAGGGCCGGATTTCTCAATTTTGTGCCAGGGAGGGGAGGATTGCATTTCAAAAGGACCTAAAACAATTAGACCTCAGCTCACACCTCCAACTAAGCAATAGCATGGCCAAAGAATCCTCGCCCCAGAGGGGAAGGGACAGGAATCCAGGAAGAGTCCCCTTCTCTCATCTTTCTTCTTCAGTCTGTCCCCTTCCCCCACTTTCACACACATCCCCTTTCAAATGAAAAAGCCATGGGTCTGGATCGCCAATGACAGCTATTGCCAACTTGGCCCAACATTTCCCTCTCTCTTCCAAGGGTCCAAGGGGAAGAGACAAAAATACTGCAGACATTCAGGGCAGCAATTTTTGGTTCTCCACCCAAGGCTCTCAAAAACACTCAAAGGAGGCCCTTGTGGCAGAGAAGACAAAGGAAGCAGTGGTGGGCGGGTCTTCTAACCCACTCTAACGCAACTCAGATATTCTGACCCCCTCCCAGAGGCAGCCCCGCTCCAGAGGACCAAGCAGAGGACAAGCTCCCCTCCCTGCACAGACACCCAGGAAGGCGCTCACTGGAGCTCTGCCAGTGCAGAGAATGAATGGCACCTAGGCAGGAGCACAGGTGCGCAGCCACGCCATACCTATCTGCATGACTCTCCCAAAGACGGACGAGTTGTCCACCGTGCTGCAATTCCACCGCCTCTGCCGGAACTGGTACTGGCACTCCTTGATGCCCATCTTGGCTCCCTCTCCAATGTAGGCCATGTGCTCCTGGTACAGCTGGCACAGCTTTCTCTGGCCAGGGGAGAGCCCGGGAAGCTGACTGCACACAGGCTGAGCGCCGATGATAAACATCTCAGGTCTCTGCACCGGGCTCATGGCTAAGGACCTACAACAACAATGAGGAAAGGGAGAAGAAGACACTGAGTCACTCATTCAACACATTTATTGAGTGCTTTCTGTATACCAGGCCCTGGTCTAGGGATTTGAAAAGGAAAATTAGTAAAAGAGAGTGTCTACCATCAGAGAATGACCAGACAGAAACAGGTGCAAGCAGAAACGCCAGGTGGGAAGCCAAATATCTATCACAGTGGAGCTCTGGATCCACCAAAAGCCCTCTGTGAGGAGGTGGTGAGGACTTGAACTGGACAGGGACAGGCAGAGATGCATATGCAGCTGGGGGCAGGTGTACAGCCATTCATCTGATGCACATGGCAAAGATTCACGTTAGCCCAAGTGCAGGATACCTGATGGAAAGCAATCATCTCCTTCAAAAGGAACTCTCTGGGGGCAAGTATGGTGGTGCAGTAGCTTAAGCCACCACTTACAACATGGGCATTCCATATCGGAGTACCGATTCAAGTCTCAGCCACTGTGCTTCTGATCCAGTGCCTTGCTCATGTCTGAGAAGGCAGCGAAAGATGATGCAAGAGCTTGGCACCACGTGGGAGATGAGGATGAAGTTCCTGGCTCCTGGCTTCAGCCTGGCCCACAACTGGCTGTTGCAGCCATTTGGGGAGTGAATCAGAAGATGGAAGATTTTTTTCTCTCTCTCTCTCAGTTTCTCTCTCTGTTGCTATGACTTTGAAATAAATAAATCTTTAAAAAAAAGATCTCCCTTGGACTCCAGGAGTAGGCATTCCTCCTAGCAGTTAAGATACACGTGTCCCACATCGGAATGCCTGGGTTCAATTCCTCCCTCCAGTTCTTGATTCCAGCTTCCTGCCCAAGTGGATTCTGGGAGAGAGAGCAGATGATAGCTGATGTGACTGGGTCCCTGCCACCCACATGGAGAACCAGCCCTGGCCATGTGGGCATTTGGGGAGTAAACCAGCAGATGGAGCTTGTCCTCTCTGTCTCTCAAATTAATTAATTGAAAAAGTAAAGGTGCCAGTGTTGTGGCTTAGCAGGTAAAGCTGCCGCCCAAGACGCCAGCATCCCATATGGGTGCTGGGTGTACATCCTGGCTGCTCCACTTCCGATCCAGCTCACTGCTAATGCACCTGGGAAAAACAGCGGAAACTGGCCCAAGTGCTTGCCCCCTGCACCCACGTGGGAGACTGGGAAGAAGTTTCCGGCTCCTGGATTCGGCCTTGCCCAGCCCTGGCCATTGCAGCCGTCTGGGGAGTGAACCAACAGATAGAGGATCTTTCTCTCTCTTTCTCTCTCTCTCTCTCTCTCTCTCTCTCTCTCTTCTCCTCCTCTCTCTGTAACACTGACTTTCTAATAAATAAATACATCTTTAAAAGAAAAATTGAAAACAAAATAAAACACAGCCCACTTTATTTACATCATAATGTATTCTATATGCATTTACTTCCACGTGCACATCTCCTAATGCGATCTCCATCCATTCAGGGCCCCCCTCTTCCTCGCTACATACCAGACATGATAAAGTAAGTTCAACAAGAAGGCTGTAGATTTGCCATCTGAGTACAAATGTGAGCAGAGCCCAGAAATCATGTAAAAGAGGTGACCACCGCATGTCCATGCCATCCAAGTTGACTTGGCCTTCAAAACACAAAAAGAAAGCTACGCATGGAACTCAAATCCCACATCTCATCATCAGACGTCTAAAGCAGGAATTCTCCTGTCTCTGCCCCTATCAGCAAAAGAGTAAGTCAAGCAAACAGCTGTCAGGACTCCTAGACACCCAACACAGAAGCAGAGCTCTAGATGGCAACCCATGGGCATGCAGGAAGGCCCACAAAATGCGAATGAGGTTGGGACCCAAGAAGAAAATCAAACAATCAAGTCCTTTACCCGTGGAGAACCCTCACCTCTGGGGACTTGAGACAGAGAAAGAACCCTGGAGCCAGTGCTGTGGCGCAGTGAGTAAAGCCGCTGCCTGTGGTGCCAGCATCCCATATGGGTGCCGGTTCGAGACGGGGCTGCTCCACTTCCAATCCAGCTCTGTGCTATTGCCTGGGAAAGCAGTAGAAGATGGCCCAAGTCCTTGGGCCCCTGCACCCGCGTGGGAGACCTGGTAGAAGCTCCTGGCTCCTGGCTTTGGATTGGTGCAGCTCTGGCCGTTATGGCCAATTGGGGAGTGAACCAGCGGATGGAAGACCTCTCTCTGCCTCTCCTTCTCTCTCTGTTTAACTTTCAAATAAATAAATCAATCTTAAACACACACACACACACACACACACACACACACAAGAGCCCTGCCTGTTCTCCTGGGTTTATATAAAAGAGGCCCTCCCTCAGCACACCTGGGACACACGGATGATGCCCCTTCTCCACTGGGCCATCACTGAAGGAGGCCTCAGGCTGCAGAAGCAGACCTCGGCCCCGCACTCACCACCAGGAGCTGGCGTCTGCCAGGAGCTGGGCCCAGCTGGAGAGCAGAGCAGCAGTGAACAGCAGCAGCAGGCTGGGCATGGTCGGCCTCAGCCCTCCCCAGGGCCCTGGCGCTGACAGCTTCCAAAGTGCGGCACCCTGGAGAAAACAGAGATGATGGGAGAGTCAGTGTGGAGATGGGGGTGGACTTGAAGTCAAGTTCTCCCCCATCCCCAAGGACAGTCAACAGTCCTTCCAACCTGCTTATCGTCTCACCTCCCACCCTTAACAGTGGGAACCCTCACTGCAAAGGAGACAATGAGCTGAGAAACCAGGAAAGAGAAATGGAAACAAAGCATTTCCAAAACACAGTTAGAGGTGCGCCCACATCTCATACCAGAGTGCCTGGGTTTGAGTCCCAACTCCCCTTCTGACCCAACTTCCAGCTAGTGCATAAGCCAGGAGGCAGCAGCTGATGAGCCAAGTACTTGGGCCCCTGCCACCCACACAAGAGACCTGGATGGAGTTCCAGATTCTAGGCTTCAGCCTGGCCCAGTCCTGGTTGCTGTGGGCATTTGGGAAATATAACAAATAGAAGATCTTTCTATATCTTTCTGCATTGCAAATAAAAATGAAAATAAATTAAAAACAATTTTTAAAAACTGTATGCTCTACATACATCCTAACTGGGGTCTTCCCAAATAAGTTTTCCAAGTCTCACCCATGTTCCCCCCAAGAGTTATAGCAGAAAGAAGAGCAGACTTGTCACTTGCTCAGGTTAACTCCACAGAGAGATGTAAGAGCCAGGGGAGGGTACTGTGGTGCAGGGGGCTAAGCTGCCTGTTGGGACACCCACATCCTCTATCAGAGTGCTGGCTCCTCTGCTCTGATCCAGCTCCCTGATAATGCACCCTGGGAGGCAGCAGATGATGATCCAAGTACTTGGGCCCCTGCCACCTATGTGGGAGACCTAACCCTAACCCTAACCCTAACCCTAACCCTAACCCTAACCCAGGCTTCAGCCTGGTCCAGCGCTGGCTTTTGCAGGCAATTGAGTGAACCAGCAGATGGAAGATCTCTGCCTTTCAAGTAGATGAAAATAAGTAAATATTTTAAAACATGTTTGGTATGTTTTTTTAAAAAACCCACAGAGCCAACTGCCTGTCTTGAGAAAGTCTTGGTGGCTGAGGCAGTACCAGGGGAGGTGGACCAGTGCCTTCCTGTGCACCTACGGCTGCAGGGACCGCAATGAGCACCTTTCCCCGCTGCGGCGCTGGGGCCCGCACCTGGCCCAGCCAGAGCCTGTGCCAGAGCCTCAGCCCCTCCCTGCAGCACCAGACCTCTGCCTGTGCTTTCCATAACCGATGCCTGTATATCTACATCTGCAGAGATCACCCCTCCCGAAGCCCTTCCAAACATTCGGAAAGTCCATGCTTCTGGATCCGAGAGCCGGTAGACAAAAACACGCCCCCTCCCGCTCGCACCCGCCTCATCTCTCTAGCTTCCCCCTGGGGCGTGACCCCACATCTCCAGCGAGTCTTCTGCCCAAGACCCCTTAACACCTCTGCCGCCCGCCGCCCACGCTCGCCCACCCCATCTCACCGCGCCGGTCCCGCGGGTCTGGATCTCCAGGCTCCCCGGGAGGGGGCGGCAGGTGCTTGGGGCCATCAGTGGAGGAAATATTTTTGCCCTGGGGCCACCAAGCGAGGAAGGTGGCCTGAGCCGGCTCCGGGAGAGCCGGGACACAGCCTTTTCCCCACCCCCTTTTGGTTTTTCTCCTGGAGGTCTTTGCTGGGGCGGGGGCGCCAACAGGCAGGTGTGTGGGGCCGGCAGGGGGCAGATCAAAGAAGAAACTCGCCCCTTGCCCTTTGTCATGCAGAGCCCGCTCTCGGAAATGATCCGGCCTCCAGCGCGGGGCTCACAGCTCCCAACACCCTACTTTCCCAGCAGACCTCTCCTTCTCTAAAGGATGCCCCCTCCCCCTCCCCCATAAATCCTCCCCCATCCTCGGGGCAGGAGGTCTGTGAATGCACCGACTGGAACCGAGAGAGATGGGGCAGAGATAGGGCTGGCACCAGAAGCTAATGGCTTTATGGAGGGGAGGGGACCAGGCCCAGGGCAGGGAGGACGAGAGAAAAGCTTCAAAGCATTTCCTTGTCCAAACATCCTCCCCTCCACCTACCAGTCCTTGGGGATCGCAGAGCCAGAGCTGCCCCCCATTCCTTCCTGTGTCTCCTGCCTTCCTCCAGTTCCCTGGCCCTCCTACCGCACCCACCAGCATACCTGTGCCCACACCATCCCACCACTGGAGAGCAGAGTTCTGTCTCCCACCTGGTGACGGTCCTCCTGTCACCCCTCTCATCCCGGACACGCTCTTTCATTAGGCTCCCGGGGAACCCTTTCTGGCCCTGCAAACTCCGGGACCCACGGAGGCCACGAAGGGGCTGCTAAAGGACCTGCGGCTCTGACTGCCCCCCACAGGCCAGACTTCCCAGGGGTCGCTAATCCCGCCCCTTATAAACACAGACACCAGGGTCGCTCCAGGCAGCTGTTCCCCAGCACCCTGTGGGAATAAGCTCCACCAAACTCTCAGCCCATTAAAAAAGATATATTAAAAAAAAAATTGTTTCAAAAGCAAAGGCTGTAGCCTGTGTGTTGGCTTCTCTCTCTGCCTTCCAGATGTGTGGTAAATGAACCTGAACGCCCACACGCCCTCTGTCCTGGCAGCACAGATGTGAGCCACCCCCGAGGGGTCCCAGGGCAGAGGCAAGCAGCTGCCTAGCTGCCTTCCCTCTCTTACATTCCTGGGTGGGCATGGGAGGAGAAGGGGTCCCTGGGGCAGGCAGAATGGCGACTTCTCTGGCCGCCGCCACCCTAGGTGGGGACCCCTTGTTCAGTCTCCAGGTGCCCTATTCAATGAAAGCTCTGCCCGTGAGATGTGAGTCCGGGGAAGGTGCACTGCTACAGAGACCTCCTGGGGTGCAGGCAGGCATCCCTCCACACAGACTCCACGGGTAAGGGTGTGGAATGCGGGGGCCTGGGGGAGGGGGAGTCGCAAACCCTGCAGTCAGGACCCTTGCAGAAGGGGAGAATGGGCTGCTCCAACATCTGTTGGGTTCCCTGTCTCCGCTCATTTCCTTGCTCCTTCAGTATGTTCACTGAGCGCCTGCTGTGTGCCAGTTACTCTGCCAAGTGCCTGACATGTGACAATGAACAGACAAAGCCATCGTGCCGTAAGCCCAGGAAATATCAAGAGAAAAGTACGGTGGGGACCAGAACCAAGAATGACAGGTGGTGATGTTTGCAACACTCAGGGGCCTCGCACAAGCTTGCTCTCAGAACTCTGTGCCCCCCACCCCAGCCTTATCCACTCCACTGTAGATGGGATGGTGGCAGAGGGTGTGGCCTGAATCTGCACATCCAGGGTTCCCAGCTGCCCTGTGCCATGGCTCCTTCACAGCCAAAGGATCGCCTATCTGAACACAGGAACTCCAGGTCCTCTTCCTTTCTCTGCTAGATCTTGTCCCCAGCTGACACTCCTTCCAGAGGCTCCATGCATCCCAGCCAGACTTCAGACACTGGCAGAAGTCAGGAGCAGAGTGGTTTTGTGAAGAAATGTAAGGTTTCAGGAGAAAATGCAAAGATGTTTTAGATTAATCTTTTTTTTTTTTTTTAAGGCAAAGAGAAAGAGAGAGAGCGTGCCCAGGGTCCATGTCTCTCACATGAGTGGCAGGGACTCAGGTACTTGAGCCATCACCGGCTGCCTCCCAAGGTGCACATTAGCAGGAAGCTGAAATCGGGAGCAGAGCTGGGACTCGAACTCATGTACCCCAGTCATGGGATATGGACATCCCAAGCTGCTTGTTAATCTCTGCACCAAATGCCTGCTCCATCAGCTGAGTCTTAACAGTGAAACTGTGTCAAAAAAAAAAAAAAAAAAAAAAAAAAGCCGGCGCCGAGGCTCAATAGGCTAATCCTCCACCTTGCGGCGCCAGCACACTGGGTTCTAGTCCCGGTTGGGGCGCTGGATGCTGGATTCTTTCCCGTTTGCCCCTCTTCCAGGCCAGCTCTCTGCTGTGGCCCGGGAAGGCAGTGGAGGATGGCCCAAGTGCTTGGGCCCTGCACCCCATGGGAGACGAGGAGAAGCACCTGGCTCCTGCCTTCGGATCAGTGCGGTGCGCTGGCCACAGCGTGCCAGCCATGGTGGCCATTGGAGGCTGAACCAATAGCAAAAGAAAGATCTTCCTCTCTGTCTCTCTCTCACTATCCACTCTGCCTGTCAAAAAAAAAAAAAAGTAAAAAAAGTAAAAAAAAGTGAAACTGACCCCAGGACCTTGTCCTCAAAATGGAGCAATTCCATTTAGAGAGCATAACTCTGTGTTTAATATAACTGGACATGCTAATCCGCTTGCAAGTTTTTTGATCCCCCTCAATAAGCTCTGGAAACGGTTTTGCTCCCTGTTTTCTCTGCAGAGGTTCCGACAGGTATCTGGCAGGTACTAGGTAAATATTTGTTGGCTGAAAGAAGAGAAAAGCCCTCTTTGGGCTCTTAAGGAAATAGGATACAAGGCACTAAGTACAGCCTCTCACGGAGACAGGGTCCTCTTGGCTTCCGCATGGCCCGGTCCACTCACCAGCGAGAAAGCAGCGCATCTGCTTTCTTGGGAATCTAGCGCTACGTGAGACCCCGGCGTGCCCTCCCTCAGTCCTTTCCTGGGTGACCGAGTCACATTCTGCTTCTAGGAGTAAGACACGGAGCCGCTGAGTCAGACAACGTGCGAACGCTGGCGATGCCGGTACTTCGGGCCCGCTGGGAAAGCATGAAACCACTCCGAAAGGACAGCAGCGGGACCGGAAGCATCGAGGGAGCAACTGTCCTCAGGATGTGGGGTTGGAGCTGGGTCTGGGAAAATGTGTGGGCTTGCAGCAGGAAAGATGTCACCTGGAGGTGTGGACTGGACCAGAGAGACCACTTCCGGGTGCTTTCGGAAGAGGAAAGAGAGAGACTACATGAAAGAGGAACTCAATTCCTCATTTGTTCAGAACCACTCTTGTTCATGTTATCCCTCCAAAACCTGACATTGAACTTGCACTGATGATTCAATATCAGTTATTTAGGAAAACCTCCATACTGATGTGCTTCTAGCTTCTGGGAGTAACGCTGAAGGAATGGGGCCACAGGCTTGGAGGATCAGTCACCCTGGGTGCGGCCCTCTGGACCATGGAATGACGGCCAAGGGCATCCTCCCAGATGCTAGGCAGTACAGAGGGGAAGACGCTCCTTCCTTGCAATCCTGCTTGTTCTCATCCTAGATGTGGGCCTGAGAGCCGGGTGGGTTGCTAAGGCCTCATCATGGTGTCTCCATAGTATTTTAAATTCATTCCCTCCTCCTTATTCCTCCAGCCACACCGTGAGGTGCCACCCAGCCCACTATTTGATCACTTCTCCTCCAACTAACTGTAAATGTTTCTGTCTGATGCTTACCTATTGACTACTTAGATATATCCCCCACACCCAGCTCTCCGATTTTCTTTTCTTTTTTTTTTCTTTTAATATTTATTCATTTATTTGAAAGGCAGAGTTACAGAGAGGCAGAGGCAGAAGTAGAGAGAGAGATCTTCCCTACACTGGTTCACTCCCCAGATGGCTGCAACAGCAGGAGCTGGGCCAATCTGAAGCTAGGAGACAGGAGCTTTTTCTGGGTCTCCCACATGGGTGCAGGAGCCCAAGGACTTGGGCCATCTCCTACTGCTTTCCCAGGCCATAGCAGAGAGCTGGATTGGAAGAGGATCAGCCAGGACTCGAGCTGGCACCCATATGGGATGCCAGCACTGCACGTGGTGGCTTTACCCACTACACCACAGCGCTGGCCCCATAGGTTTTTCATACTATGTACTTCCCACAAATTTTCTGAAGACCCCTCATATGTGTATAATTTCAAAAAATTTTTGCACTAAAATTATCTTTTAGTTCCATTTCCCAAGAATTTTTGAAGTTTCCTCATACATGAAGCCCAGCTACTGTGCCGGGAGCCAGTTCAGCATCTTGTTCCTTCTCTTTCTCACTCAGGGAATGAGGAGCTGCTAAACCACCTCTGTCTCACTCCTTTGGGGTCAATTATTACTGCTCAGCCCTTTAGATTGCAATTTCTCCTGCATGAATTTTTTTCCTAGACACTATTTTCCCTTAAAACACATTTTTAAAGTAGCAACCAAAGATTAATGCAATAAGGTATCGGAGATGTCAGCAGACAAATCTACAGCTTCTTCAAAGACTCCTGGTGCTCATCTTCCTGGTCAGCTCACTCACTGGTGCCTGGGGCCAGCCTTGATTGTTCTTTCCAAGGGCCTCTTTCTGTCTCTCCAGTTCCTCCTTGTATCTTGGGCTCAACAATCCTCTTAGCTCTAAAGCACAGCCCATCTTTTGCTTTCACTTTCCACAAACTCTTTGAAGTACCTTCATTTTTATAAATCTGGATTTTCACATATGGGGTTTTCTGGTAGTTATTGCACTATTTTTTTTTTCTAAATAATTCTGTAATTTCACCCCAGGAAGTAAATTTGGATGAGATACTATTGTCTTATCTTATTCTAGTCTTCTTGTTCTCTTGAAATATTACTGAAGCTGCCTACTTCCTTCAAAAATCAGCGATAGGGGCCAATGTTGTGGCACAGCAGGTTAAGCCACCACCTGCAATGCCAGCATCCCATATAAGCACAGGTTCTAGTCCTGGATTCTCCCTTCCAATGCTCCTGGGAAGTACTTGGGCCCCTGTCTCCCATGGGGGAGACCCAGATGGAGTTCCTGGCTCCTAGATTCGGCCTGCTCCAGACCCTGCTGTTGCGGCCATTTGGAGGGTGGACCAGTGATGGAAGACCTCTTTCCCTCCATCTCTCTCTGTCACTCTGCTTTTCAAATAAATAAATCTTTTCTAAAAAAATTAGCAATTTCTGGAGTGAACATTTGTTCTAGTGGTTAAGATAGGAATTAAGAAACCCACATCCCGGGCCGGCGCCGCGGCTCACTAGGCTAATCCTCCGCCTTGCGGCGCCGGCACACCAGGTTCTAGTCCCGGTCCGGGCGCCGGATTCTGTCCCGGTTGCCCCTCTTCCAGGCCAGCTCTCTGCTGTGGCCAGGGAGTGCAGTGGAGGGTGGCCCAAGTGCTTGGGCCCTGCACCCCATGGGAGACCAGGATGAGTACCTGGCTCCTGCCATCGGATCAGCACGGTACGCCGGCCGCAGCGCGCTGGCTGCGGCGGCCATTGGAGGGTGAACCAACGGCAAAAAGGAAGACCTTTCTCTCTGTCTCTCTCTCTCACTGTCCACTCTGCCTGTCAAAAAAAAAAAAAGAAAAAAAAAGAAAGAAACCCACATCCCATATCAGAGTGCCTGGGTTGGACACCTGGCTCCAGTTGCTGACTACAGCTTCCTGCTAATACAGACGCCCAGGGAGGCAGTGGTGATGGTTCAAATAGTTGAGTTCCTGCTATCCATTTGGAGTCTGGATTGAATTCCTAGCTTTAGCTTTGGCCCCAGGGCTGGTCCAGGAGATGAGCCACTATGGGCATTTGGGGAGTGAACCAGGAGATGGGAGCTTTGCCTGTCTCTGTCTCCATGTCTCTATGACTTTGAAACAAATAAAAAAATTTTTTAAATCTTGGCATGTGTTTGATACAGCAGTTAAGCTGCTGTTGGGACATCCACATCCCATATGTGAGTACCTGCTCAAGTCCCAGCTCCATTCCTGATTCCAGCTTCCTGCTAATGCACACCTTGATAGGCAGCAAGTGATGGCTCAAACAGTTGGGTTCCTGTCACCCATATAAAGAAGTCTGGATTGGGGGATTCCAAGATGGCTGAATAGGGAAAAGATGTACTGCTTTAGGCGAGGGTGCAAGTAGCAGAAAAAGTGGAGGAAGTACATTTCCAGGGGAGAGATGGAGAGAAATGTGCAGTGGAAACCTACAGAAGAAAGAGGGGCTTTGTGGATCAGTGTGGAAGGTGTGGATACACAGCAATGAGTGTGGACACACACATGATCCCCTCAGCCAAGAGCCACAGGATACTCGCACCATACACAGTGATTGCCTAGACTGCAGCAGCCCATGCCCCTGGTGATAATGCGGGACGGGGGGTGGCCTGGAGGAGCACACTGTCTTAGAATCCAGCCTGGAACCCTAACAGGGGGCAGGGTACTTGCCAGACAAAAAAAAGAAAAAAGAAAGAAAAAAAGCACATTTCTTTCTCCCATACCCCGATAAGGGTACCTGGAAACTGGTAGGGAGAGGGTAGCATTTTGACACCGATAGGAGCTGCGGTGGCCCAACTAACTAAAAAAAGAAGAGAAAAGACCCCAATCAATAAAATCAGAGATGAAAAAGGAAACGTAACAACAGACACCACAGAAATAAAAAGAATCATCAGAAATTACTACAAGGACTTGTATGCCAGCAAACAGGGAAATCTATCAGAAATGGATAGATTGCTGGACACATGCAACCTACCTAAATTGAACCAGGAAGACATCGAAAACCTAAACAGACCCATAACTGAGACAGAAATTGAAACAGTAATAAAGGCCCTCCCAACAAAGAAAAGCCCAGGACCAGATGGATTCACTGCTGAATTCTACCAGACATTTAAAGAAGAACTGACTCCAATTCTTCTCAAACTATTCAGAACAATCGAAGAAGAGGGAATCCTCCCAAATTCTTTCTATGAAGCCAGCATCACCTTAATTCCTAAGCCGGAAAAAGATGCAGCATTGAAAGAGAATTACAGACCAATATCCCTGATGAACATAGATGCAAAAATCCTCAATAAAATTCTCGCCAATAGAATGCAACAACACATCAGAAAGATCATCCACCCAGACCAAGTGGGATTTATCCCTGGTGTGCAGGGATGGTTTAATGTGCGCAAAACAATCAATGTGATACACCACATTAACAGACTGCAGAAGAAAAACCATATGATTATCTCAACAGACGCCGAGAAAGCATTTGATAAAATACAACACCCGTTCATGATGAAAACTCTAAGCAAACTGGGTTTGGAAGGAACATTCCTCAATACAATCAAAGCAATCTATGAAAAACCCACAGCCAACATCCTATTGAATGGGGAAAAGTTGGAAGCATTTCCACTGAGATCTGGTACCAGACAGGGATGCCCACTCTCACCACTGCTATTCAATACAGTTCTGGAAGTTCTAGCCAGAGCTATTAGGCAAGAAAAAGAAATTAAAGGGATACAAATTGGGAAGGAAGAACTCAAACTATCCCTCTTTGCAGATGATATGATTCTTTATTTAGGGGACCCAAAGAACTCTACTAAAAGACTATTGGAACTCATAGAAGAGTTTGGCAAAGTAGCAGGGTATAAAATCAATGCACAAAAATCAACAGCCTTTGTATACAGAGACAATGCCATGGCTGAGGAAGAACTTCTAAGATCAATCCCATTCACAATAGCTACAAAAACAATCAAATACCTTGGAATAAACTTAACCAAGGACGTTAAAGATCTCTATGATGAAAATTACAAAACCTTAAAGAAAGAAATAGAAGAGGATACCAAGAAATGGAAAAATCTTCCATGCTCATGGATTGGAAGAATCAATATCATCAAAATGTCCATTCTCCCAAAAGCAATTTATAGATTCAACGCAATACCAATCAAGATACCAAAGACCTTCTTCTCAGATCTGGAAAAAATGGTGCTGAAATTTATATGGAGGCACAAGAGACCTCGAATAGCTAAAGCAATCTTGTGCAACAAAAACAAAGCTGGAGGCATCACAATACCAGATTTCAGGACATACTACAGGGCAGTTGTAATCAAAACAGCATGGTACTGGTACAGAAAGAGATGGATAGACCAATGGAACAGAATTGAAACACCAGAAATCAACCCAAACATCTACAGCCAACTTATATTTGATCAAGGATCTAAAACCAATTCCTGGAGCAAGGACAGTCTATTCAATGAATGGTGCTGGGAAAATTGGATTTCCACGTGCAGAATCATGAAGCAAGACCCCTACCTTACACCTTACACAAAAATCCACTCAACGTGGATTAAAGACCCAAATCTACGACCTGACACCATCAAGTTAGTAGAGAACATTGGAGAAACCCTTCAAGATAATGGCACAGGCAAAGAATTTCTGGAAAAGACCCGGGAGGCACAGGCAGTCAAAGCCAAAATCAACTATTGGGATTGCATCAAATTAAGAAGTTTCTGTACTGCAAAAGAAACAGTCAGGAGAGTGAAGAGACAACCGACAGAATGGGAAAAAATATTTGCAAACTATGCAACAGATAAAGGGTTAATAACCAGAATCTACAAAGAGATCAAGAAACTCCACAAAAACAAAACCAACAACCCACTTAAGAGATGGGCCAAGGACCTCAATAGACATTTTTCAAAAGAGGAAATCTAAATGGCCAACAGGCACATGAAAAAATGTTCAAGGTCATTAGCAATCAGGGAAATGCAAATCAAAACCACAATGAGGTTTCACCTCACCCCGGTTAGAATGGCTCACATACAGAAATCTACCAACAACAGATGCTGGCGAGGATGTGGGGAAAAGGGGACACTAACCCACTGTTGGTGGGAATGCAAACTGGTCAAGCCACTATGGACGTCAGTCTGGAGATTCCTCAGAAACCTGAAGATAACCCTACCGTTCGACCCAGCCATCCCACTCCTTGGAATTTACCCAAAGGAATTTAAATCGGCAAACAAAAAAGCGGTCTGCACCCTAATGTTTATTGCAGCACAATTCACAATAGCCAAGACCTGGAACCAACCTAAATGCCCATCAACGGTAGACTGGATAAAGAAATTATGGGATATGTACTCTTTAGAATACTATACCACAGTAAGAAACAACGAAATCCAGTCATTTGCAACAAAATGGAGGAATCTGGAACACATCATGCTGAGTGAAATAAGCCAGTCCCAAAGGGACAAATACCATATGTTCGCCCTGATCGGTGACAACTGACTGAACACCAAAAAGGAAACCTGTTGAAGTGAAATGGACACTATGAGAAACGGTGACTTGATCAGCATAGCCCTGACTGTTGATGAACAACTTAACACATTATCCCTCTTAGTAGTTTTTTTTTGTCTGTTCTACTTAATATGACTGGTTTAATTCTGTAATTAATACACAGTTATTCTTAAGTGTTGAAATTTAACTGAAATGTGATCCCTGTTAAACATAAGAGTGGGAATAAGAGAGGGAAGAGATGTACAATTTGGGACATGCTCAAGCTGACTTGTCCCAAATGGTAGAGTTAGAAACATACCAGGGGACTCCAATTTAATCCCATCAAGGTGGCATGTACCAATGCCATCTCACTAGTCCAAGTGATCAATTTCAGTTCACAATTGATCATAGTGAAAGAACTAAGAGTCAAAGGGAGCACATAAACAAGTCTAGTACCTGCTAATACTAACCGATACAATAAATAAAGGGGAGAGTGATCCAACATGGGAAGCGAGATACTCAGCAGACTCATAGAATGGCGGATGTCCTAAACAGCACTCTGGCCTCAGAATCAGCCCTAAAGGCATTCCGATCTGGCTGAAAAGCCCATGAGAGTATTTCAGGCATGGAAAGCCAAGACACTCTGGCAAAAAAAAAAAAAAAAAAAAAAAAAAAAAAAAAAAAAACCTAAATGAAAGATCTCCGTGAGTGAGATCCCAGTGGAAAGAACAGGTCTTCAAAGAAGGAGGTACCTTTCTCTGAAGGGAGGAGAGAACCTCCACTTTGACTATGACCTTGTCTAAACAAGATAAGAGTCGGAGAACTCAAGGGGCTTCCATAGCCTTGGAAACTCATGACTGGTGCATAGGGAGATTACTGATGCCATAAACAGGAGTGTCAATTTGTAAAGTCAACAACAGGAGTCACTGTGCACTTACTCCTCATGTAGGATCTCTGTCCTTAATGTGCTGTACATTGAGGCTTAATGCTATAACGAGTACTCAAACAGTATATTTCACTTTGTGTTTCTATGGGGGTGCAAACTGTTGAAATCTTTACTTAATGTATACTAAACTGATCTTCTGTTAAAAAAAAAAAAAAAGAAGAAGAAATTAGCAATTCCCAACTTGACTCTCACTGGGATTAAACATGACAATAGGTCTGATCTGATTTCATCATCATTTAAAAAATCATCTATTATTTTTCACTTTATGTTTCTGTGTGGGAGCAAACTGTTGAGATCTTTACTTAATGTATGCTAAACTGATCTTCTGTATATAAAGAGAATTGAAAATGAATCCTCATGTGAATGGAAGAAGAGAGGGAATGGGAAAGGGGAGGGTTGCGGGTGGGAGGGACGTTATGGGGGGGAAGCCATTGTAATCCATAAGCCGTACTTTGGAAATTTATATTCATTAAATAAAAGTTAAAAAAAAAGATTTATTGGCCACTGCCACGGCTCACTAGGCTAATCCTCCGCTTGTGGCACCGGCACCCCAGGTTCTAGTCCTGGTCGGGGCGCCAGATTCTGTCCCCGTTGCTCCTCTTCCAGTCCAGCTCTCTGCTATGGCCCAGGAGTGCAATGGAAAATGGCCCAAGTCAATGGAAAATGGCCCAAGTCCTTGGGCCCTGCACCCCCATGGGAGACCAGGAGAAGCACCTGGCTCCTGGCTTCGGATCCGCACAGCGCGCCGGCCGCAATGCACTGGCCGTAGCGGCCACTTGGTGGGTGAACCAATGGAAAAAGGAAGACCTTTTTTTCTGTCTCTCTCTCTCTGTCTCTCTCTCTCACTGTCTAACTCTGCCTTTAAAAAAAAGATTTATTTCTTTTTATTTTATTTTATTTATTTATTTATTGGACAGGCAGAGTGGATAGTGAGAGAGAGAGAGAGACAAAGAGAAAGGTCTTCCTTTTGCCGTTGGTTCACCCTCCAATGGCCGCCGAGGCAGGTGCACTGCAGCCGGTGCACAGTGCTGATCCAAAGGCAGGAGCCAGGTACTTATCCTGGTCTCCCATGTGGTGCAGGGCCCAAGCACTTGGGCCATCCTCCACTACACTCCCTGGCCACAGCAGAGAGCTGGCCTGGAAGAGGGGCAACCGGGACAGAATCCGACGCCCGGACCGGGACTAGAACCTGGTGTGCCGACGCCGCAAGGCGGAGGATTAGCCTAGTGAGCCACGGCGCAGGCCATAGTTCTTTATTTGAGAGGCAGAGTTACAAACAGAGAGAGGGAGAGACAGAGAGAGAGAAACATCTTCCAACCACTGGGTCACTCCCCAAATGGCCGCAACAGCTGGAGCTGTGCTAATCTGAAGCCAGGAGCCAGGAGCTTCTTTCAAGTCTCCCACGTGGGTGCAGGGGACCATGCACACTTGGGACATCTTCCACTGCTTTCCCAGGCCACACACAGGATTGGAAGTGGAGCAGCCTTGATATGAACCAGGGTCCATATGGGATGCTGGTGCACAGGCAGAGGCTTAGCTCACTACGCCACGGTGCCAGCCCCAGTGTGGTGGCTTTTGTGTAAGTGTGTGGTCCAGGGATTTTATCAGAGGGAAAAAATCCATGTTCCCCACTGACTTTGAGTCTAGCTGGGAGGGTTGACAGGGGGTTGGGCACCCACATAGAATTGTGAGGTGTCCCCAGCCTGTCAACATATCATGGGCTCCAGGGCTCAAATAGCCAAGGCGGAGCCCACACAGGCAGCTGGCTCTGGGAATGTCTCTGCTCTCTCCATGAACAGGACAGACTGGTGGAGCAGAGCAGACCCTCTGCACCCCATGACTGTGGGAGCCTTGGGCATTGTAACTGCGGGAATACTGTGACTGCACGATAGGATGCAGGGTGTAGCTGGGTCTCTGGGCAATCACTGTGTGTGACACCAAAAGCTCAGCTTTCCCTGATTGCCTGGGTCACTGCAGATGGTCACACTGGTCACTGCACAGCGTGGTTCATGTGGCAGTGTGGGTGAGTGTTGCACCCACTGTGGGCTAACCCAGATATTGATTGCCTTGGAAGAGGAGAGGTGAGGGTGTGATTATGCCAACAGAGGTGTTTACACCCTCCCCCTGCTGACAATAGAGATCTACCATGCCCAACTTGGGTACATCCTGGATACTTGCCCCATCCTGGAGTGCTGACCAGAGCTCCCTAGCCACACCTAGCACATGCCTCTAGGTATTCACTGAAAGAGTAGGCACTCTACTAAGCCACAGAGGAATAGTTCAAAGATATAGGCCATCAGAAGGGAGAGAGAAAAAGTACTTCCACAAATGCCTAAAAATAAGTGCATAAATTCAAGCAACAAGAATACAGAAGGCAACATGACTCCCCCAAAGAAACACAACACTCAATATTAAAATGTGAAGACAAAGAGATTGATGAAGTGCCTGAAAATGAATTAAAAAGATCAATCATAGGATTACTTAGAAGCAATGAGAAGCAAATTCATGGGTTAAAGAAATACATACATGACATGTATGAAAAATTTCCCATGAAATTGAGATTTAAAGAGAAATCAAACTGAAATGTTAGAAATGAAGAATTCAGTATGTCAAATAAAAAATACAATGGAAAGTTTTAACAACAGACTTGGTGAGGCAGAAGAAAGAATATCTGAGCTAGAAGACAAATCTTTGGAAATATCTCAGTCATACAAAAAAAAAGAAATTAGAAAAATTAAAAATAATGTTCGAGATTTATGGGATACTATCAAATGACCTAACATACAGGTCTTAAGATTTCCTGATGGTGTGAAAAGAGAGGATGGATTACAAGGCCTATTCAGTGAAATAATTACAGAAAACTTCCCTAATTTGGAAAAAGGGATGTCCAAATACACGAGGCATAAAGAACTGCTAACAGACATGACCAGAAAAGATCTTTACCATGACACATTGTAGCCAAACTTTCTATTTTTTTTATTTTTATTTTTATTTATTTTTTTTTATTTTTTGACAGGCAGAGTGGACAGTGAGAGAGAGAGACAGAGAGAAAGGTCTTCCTTTGCCGTTGGTTCACCCTCCAATGGCTGCCGCGGCCGGCGCGCTGCGGCCGGCGCACCGCGC
This sequence comes from Oryctolagus cuniculus, assembly GCF_964237555.1. Lineage (NCBI taxonomy): Eukaryota > Metazoa > Chordata > Mammalia > Lagomorpha > Leporidae > Oryctolagus > Oryctolagus cuniculus. The sequence continues at coordinate 99,457,307 of NC_091440.1, read as the reverse complement.
TGATCCGATGGCAGGAGCCAGGAGCCAGGTGCTTTTCCTGGTCTCCCATGGGGTGCAGGGCCCAAGCACCTGGGCCATCCTCCACTGCACTCCCTGGCCACAGCAGAGGGCTGGCCTGGAAGAGGGGCAACCGGGACAGAATCCGGTGCCCCGACCGGGACTAGAACCCGGTGTGCCGGCGCCGCTAGGCGGAGGATTAGCCTAGTGAGCTGCGGCGCCGGCCGCCAAACTTTCAATAGTAAAACATAAAGAAAAAATTCTAAAATGTGCATGAGAGAGACACCAGATTACCTTCAGAGGATCTCCAATTAGACTCACAGCTGATTTCTCATTAGAAATCCTACAGGCTAGGAGAGAATGCAGAAACATAGTCCAAGTCTTAAGGGAAAAAAAAAGTCAACCCAGAATACTGTGCCTTGCAAAGCTCTCATTTATGAATGAAGGTGAAATAAAGACCTTCCATAACAAACAGAAATTGAAAGAATTTGTCACCACTCATCCAGCCTTACAAATGATATTTAAGGATGTGCTACACACAGAAACACAGAAAGATGGTCCTCATTATGAAAGAATGTGAAGGGGGTCGTCGGTGCTGTGGTACATTAGGTTAAGCCTCCGCCTGCGGCACCAGCAGCATCCCATATGGGGTCTGATTCATGTCCCAGCTGTTCCGCTTCTGACCCAGCTCTCTGCTATGGCCTGGGAAAGCAGTAGAAGATGGCCCAAGTCCTTGGGCCCCTGCACCCACGTGGGAGACCCAGAAGAAGCTCCTGGTTCTCCTGGCTTCATGTTGGCACAGCTCTAGCCATTGCAGCCATCTGGGGAGTGAACCAGAAGATGGAAGACCTCTCTCTCTCTCTCTCTCCGCCCCCCCCCTTTCAAATAATATATAAATAAATTTTTAAAAAGACACAGACTTGTTTAATGGATTAAAAAACAAGACCCATCTATTTGCTGACTACAAGAAACACAACTCACCCACAAAGATACATGCAGACTGGAAGTGAAAGACTGGAAAAAGATACTCCATACTAACAGAAAGCAAAAAAATGCAGATATAGCCTTCTTAATTTCAGACAAAAATAGGTTTTAACATAAAACTGTTAAAAGAGACAAGGGCATTATGTAGTGATTAAGGAATCAATTCATCAGGAAGATGTAACTATAATAAATGTATACGCACCCAATTACAGGGTGCCTGGTTATTTAAAACAAATGTTAATGAATCTAAAGGGAGACATAGACTCCAATACAATAGTAACAGGGACTTCAATACCCCACTTTCAGCAATGGTCTTATCAACTAGACAGAAAATCAACAAAGAAACAGCAGAACTAATGGACACTATGTAACAAATGGACTTAATTGGTATCTACAGAATCTTTTATCCCACAGTTGCAGAATACACATTTTTCTCATCAGTGCATGGAACTTTCTCTAGGATAGATCATATGCTAGGCCATAAAGCAAGTCACAGCAATCATACCATGCATCTTTTTTTTTAAGGGAAAAGTTTATGGTCATGTGGAGGGTGGGACAGAGGGGAAGGGATCCAACAGGTTGCCTCCCCATGCATGAGAAAACAGCCCATGCATCTTTTCTGATCACAATGGAATGAAGCTGGAAATTAACAACTCAAGAATCTCCAGAACATATACAAATACATGGAGACTGAACAACATACTCTTGAATGAATAGTGGGTCATAGAAGAAATCAAAAAGGAAATGAAAGAATTCCTGGAAACTAACCAAGATCAAATACAACATATCAAAACTTATGGGAGGAGCCAGCGCTGTGGTGTAGCAGGTAAAGCCACCGCCTGCTGTGCCAACATCCCAGATGGGCGCTGGTTTGAGTCCCGGCTGAACCTCTTTTGAAAGCAGTAGAGGATGGCCCAAGTCGCTGGGCCCCTGTACCTGAGTGGGAGACCTGGAAGAAGCTCCTGGCTCCTGGTTTCAGATCGGCACAGCTCCAGCCATTGTGGTCATCTGGAGAGTGAACCAGTGGATGGAAGACACCCCCTATGCCTCTCTATAACTCTGCCTTTCAAATAAATAAATAAATCTTTCAAAAAAAAAAAAAAAAGAACTTCTAAGATCAATCCCATTCACAATAGCTTCAATAAAATTAAATATCGTGGGATAAAGTTAACCAAGGGCCTGAAAGATCTCTATGATGAAAATTAGAAAACATTGAAGAAATAAACAGGAAACACACACACACAATAACAGAAAAATCTCTCATGTTCATGGATTGGAAGAATTAATATCATCAAATATCCATACTATCAAAAGTAATTTACAGATTCAATGTGATCCCAATCAAAATACCAAGGACAGGGGCTGGCACTGTGACGTAGCAGGTAAAGCTGCAGCCTGCAGTGCCGGCATCCCATGTGAGTGCTGGTTTGAGCACCAGCTGCTCCACTTCTGGTCCAGCTCTCTGCTATGGCCTGGGAAAACAATAGAAGATGGCTTAAGTGCTTAGGCCCCTGTACCCACCTGGGACACCTGGAAGAAACTCCTGGCTCCTGGCTTTGGATTGGCACATCTCCGACTGTTATGGCTAATTGGGGATTTAACCAGTGGATGGAAGACATCTCTCTCTCTGCCTCTCCTTCTCTCTGGGTAACTCTGACTTTCAAATGAATAAATAAATCTTTTTTAAAAAAAATACCAAGGACATTCTTCTCAGATCTAGAAAAAATGATGCTGAAATTCATATGGAAACTCAGGAGACCCTGAATAGCTAAAGCAATCTTAAACAACAAAAACAAAGCCCAAGGCATCACAATACCAGATTTAAAGACATACTACAGGGTAGTTATAATCAAAACAGCCGGTACTGGTACAAAACCAGATGGATAGAGCAATGGAACAGAATAGAAACTCCAGAAATCAGCATATGCATCTACAACCAACTTATCTTTGACAAAGGAGCTAAAATAAATCCCTGGAGCAAGGAGAGTCTCTTCAACAAATGGTGCTGGGAAAATTGAATTGCCACATGCAGAAGTATGAAGCAAGACTTCTACCTCACAACTTACACAAAAATCCACTCAAATTGGATCAAAGACCTAAATCTACTATTTGACACCCTAATATTATTAGATTGGAGAAATCCTGCAAGACACTGACAAAGGTATAGAGTTCTTGGAAAAGATCCCAGAAACACACTTGATCAAAGCCCAAATTGACAAATGGGATTATATCAAATTGAGAAGCTTCTGCACTGCAAAAGAAACACTCAGCAAAGTGAAGAGGCAATTGACAGAATGGGAGAAATTATTTGCAAACTATGCAATTGATGAAGGATTATTAACCAGAATCTACAAAGAGCTCAAGAAACTCCACAACAACAAAACAAACAACCCGGTTAAGAGATGGGCAAAGGATTTAAACAGACATTTCTCAAAAGAGGAAATCCAAAGGGCCACAGACACAAGCAAAAATGCTCAGAATCACTAGCGATCAGGGAAGCTCAAATCAAAACCACAATGAGGTTTCACCTCACCCCAGTTAGAATGGCTGTCATACAGAAATCAACAAACAACAAATGCTGGTGAGGATGTGAGGAAAAAAGTACCCTAATCCACTGTTGATGGGAATGTAAACTGGTGCAGCCACTATGGAAGACAGTATGGAGATAGCTTTGTGGTTCCCATGGTTACCACCCTAGCTTGGGCTACCATCATGTCTTACTCAGACAACTGTGAGAATCTTTTGCTATTGATTCCCTTGATAATCTGATTTCAACACTGCAATTAAGATAATCAAGTTAAAACATGAGATTTTCAGTTACTGTAAGACACTAGGTTGCTTCACTATAAGCCCATGGAAAATTATTTCCTTTGCTTGAAATACTTTTTATCTTGATGCTGTTATGTTAGGTTAAACAAAGACAAACAAAAACCCTGCACTTCTCTTGGATCTCAGCTTTGCTTCCACAGAAGTCTTCCCTGACTTACAAGTTAAACGTAAGAAGCTAGAATGAGTATCTAGGCTTCTGAGATGGAGAAAAAAAAATCTGTTCCCATTGCTATTGTGAATCTTTTCCATGAGAGCTAGCTGTAATACAGTTTATTATCTTCATTTGAGGATTAATGGGATATCACAGGCATGGTTTTGTTATGAAAAAAGCTCTCCCTGGCTGGCTCCCGTGATCCCTATGGGACAGGCTCAGCCAAGTTGTGATGCAGTGAGAAGGCCCCCACCAGATGCCATGGCCCTGCTCTTGGATAGCCTAGCCTTCAGAACCGTGACCTAAGAAAATTTCTAATCTTTTTTTAATAAAGGTTTATTTATTTATTTGAAAGGCAGAGTTACAAAGAGGCAGAGGCAGAGAGAGAGAGAGGTCTTCTATGTGCTGGTTCACTCCCAAATGGCAGCAACCACTGGAGTTGAGCCCATCCAAAGCCAGGAGCTTCTTCCAGGTCTCCCACTCAGGTACAGGGGCCCAAGGACTTGAGCCATCGTTTACTGATTTCCCAGGCTATAGCAAAGAGCTGGACTGGAAGTGGAGCAACTGGGACTCAAACCAGCACCCATATGGGATATCAGACCTGCAGGCAGCGGCTTTACCCACTACACCATAGCACCAGGCCCATAAACCTCTAATCTTATGTATTATCTGGTCTCTGGTATTTTGCTATGCCAACAGACCAAAATAGTCTCCTAGAAAGTCAATATTGGGGCCAGCACAGTGGCATAGTGGGTGAGGCTGCTGCCTGTGGTGCCAACATCCCAGGTGGGCGCCAGTTCAAGTCCTGGCTGCTCCACTTCTGATCCAGCTCTCTGCTATGGCCTGGGAAAGCTGTGGAAGATGGCACAAGTCCTTGGGCCCCTGCACTCGAGTCAGAGACCCAGAAGAAGCTCCTGGATCCTTGCTTTAGATCAGTGCAAATCCACCTGATGTGGCCAACTGGGGAGTGAACCAGTGGACAGATGACTTCTCACTGCCTCTGCTTCTCTGTAACTCTGCCTTTCAAATAAATAAGTAAGTTTTTTTTTAAAGGAACTTCAGAAAGCTAGTGGAAACAAATTAAAAGATAAAATTATTTTGGTGCAAAAGGATTTTTGAAATCCATGCATTTTTTTTCATGGTATGCATTTTCCATGAATTTTCTGATGACTGAGTTTTTTTAAAAAATGCTCTTGTATTTACTGACATCAAGATGTAAAGCCCAGCATGTCAGATTTCACCAGTGGGCTTCTGGCTGTTTGTAACTGTGTGACCCCAGACAAGGCACTCAATTTCTCAGATACTGAGAGGCTGAAGCATTTAACCCTCCAAGTCTTTTCCAGTCCTAACATCTCTAGCACCTACTGATCAGTCAACCAATCTGGTTAAATTGGACCATTAAGTTTATTAGGCAATTTATTACTCTTCAAATATGAACTGTCTGGGGCCAATATTCCATTTGGGCAATGATTCCAGTCCTGGCTGCTCCGCTTCTGATCTAGCTCCTTGCCAATGGCCTGGGAAAGCAGTGGAAGATGGTCCAAGTGCTTGGAGACCTGAAAGAAGCTCTTGGCTCCTGGCTTCAGTCTGGTCTAGCCCTGGCTGTTGTGGCCATTTGGGAAGTGAACGAACAGATAGATGATCTCTCTGTCTCTGTCTCTGTCTCTCGCTCTTTCTCTGTAACTCTTTCAAATAAATAATTAAAGCTTTAAAAAAATTCTTAGAATTTCCAAACTCTAGTGAAAGTAAAACCTAATAAAATGCTAAAATTGGTTTTTCTTGGAAATGACAGAAGCCAATTAAGATGCTTGGATGTTGGGACCGGCACTGTGGCATAGCGGGTAAGGCCATTGCCTGCAGTGCCGGCATCCCATATGGGCACCAGTTCATGTCCCAGCTGCTCCTCTTCTAATCCAGCTCTCTGCTGTGGCCTGGGAAAGCAGTAGAAGATGGCCCAAGTTCTTGGACTCCTGCACCCATGTGGGAGACCTGGAGGAAGCTCCTGACTCCTGGTTTCAGATCGGCACAGCTCTAGCCATTGCGGCCAACTGGGGAGTGAACCAGCAGATGGAGGACCTCTCTCTCTATATATATCTCTCTCTGCCTCTCCTTCTCTCTCTGTGTAACTCTGACTTTCAAATAAATAAATAAATAAATTCTTTTTTTAAAAAAAGATGCTTGGATATTAGGATTTCTGAAAAATCCTCCCTCAGAATAGGTAAAACATGCTATTGTATTTTATTTTTTAAGGTTTGTTTATTTGTTTGCTGGAAAGGCAGAGCAAGAGAGACAGAAAGAGATCTTCTATTCACTGGTTCACTCCCCAAATGGCTGCAATGGCCACAGCTGGGCCAAGCTGAAGCCAGGAGCTGGGAACTCCACCTGGGTCTCCCATGTGGTTGGCAGGGGCCCAAGCATTTGGGCCACCTTCCACTGCTTTCCCAGGCATATTAGCAGGAAGCTGGATTGGAAGTGGTACAGGCAGCACTTGAACCAGCACTCCAATATGGGATGCAGGCATTGAAAGCAATGGCTCAACCCACTGTGCCACAATGATCACCCTGCTATAACATTTTAAACTGCATTTCTTTGATCGTCATTGAGGTCATACATTTTTAAGATGTTCAATAGCCATTTGTATTTCCTCTTTCATAGTGCTTGAGTTTTAAAATTAGAATGCTCGCAGGAGGTACCAGGAGGGACATGATTACCCATGTCTTTCAGCTAAAAGCCAGCTAAAGAAGGGGGCGGCAGTTCACCCAGGACTGTCACCAGCTCAGCCTACTTGGAACTGTAGAACCCCTGCATTGGCTCAGCTGTGCCTCCTACAGTATGCCTGCCTTTCTGTGATACATTCAATGGAGTAAAAGTGGCTGCAAGCAGAGCAGTGTGGGGTTCCATATTTGTTCTCTTTCTGTGACAGCCACATCCAGTCTTCCCAGTTGAGAAGTCAAAGGGGTTACAAATTCCACCCAGGACCTGGAAATCCAGCTGGGCTGTGTGAGTTTCTTTTTACTTCTCCATGAATAAAGATTCTACACAGGGACCCTAAACAAACAATGCTGCTAATAAGGTATGAGGCAGATGGGTCCTCAGACTCAACTGGCCAAGGACACACTGGCTTTGCTTGGCTAACTCTAGTGCAAAAAATGTGTTTTTGCCAAAGCAACTCTCTAACTAGATAGACATTTAAATCACCCAGAGAGCAGAAGTGTTGAATCAGAAGGCTTTTGCTGCCCCTGCCATTTTTCCAAACTTAACCATGCTTTGTGGCCACAGCACTGTCCCCAAATCACCCTTCTGTGTCTAGGTGAACTAGCACTTGGGCAATGATTCAAATGATGGAAAAAAACCAACTCACTCTTGCCATCTGGGTTGAATCCACAGAATACAACACTGTTTATTTCAAAAGCATTTATAAATTTAGTTTTTATTAAGTACATGGAAAAAAACTGAGGGGAAATTCTAACGTGACTCCTTTGCAAATAATGCCCAAGAACCAGGCTCCAAGGTCCAAATTTAAGAGAGCTGGTGGGGGTCCCCCAACAGATCTCAATTCCTGGAGCAGGAGTATGGGGGAGAGAGTTCTCCATCTTCTGCAAAAGGGCCCCCTCCCCCCAGGTGCTATTGTCTGGGAAGGCAGGATCTGAAGCTCTGATATGCCACCAACAAATGGGTGTCGACAGCACGCAGCAGTATCACACTTTCCTAGTCTCCCTGTCTGTGGGAGAGAAGCCTGTTTTTTTCTACTCACATGCAGCACATTTTCTATGCTATGGGTGGCACTCACAACAGAAAGCAAGAGCAGGAATGTAAAAATGCATCCCGAGGACAGTTTCCAAATTAAAATGACTTGACCCCTAGGAAAATTTCAGTGGTAAAAATGGGTTCATGTTTGTGTCGAGAGAAACCACACACCCAAACCTAAAAGCTAGTTTCAACAACCAAAAAGTCAACGGAAAACAGCATGGCATAACCCAGCAAGTATAATATGACCTGATTTGATGGGATGGTGTGCAGCAAAGGATAAAACAATTGCAACTTTCCAACATGAAGGAAAAACTCAACGACCAAGGCAACAATGGCAATGCTTGAGTGTTCTCTACACGTGACAGCATCACTCATGTATACATTAAAAAACATTTTCCAGGGCAGGTATTTGGCTGAGTATTTTAAGATGCTGCTTAAAATATCCATGCCCATATCCCACATCAAAGTGCCTGAGCTCACTACCAGCTCCACTCCTGACTCCAGCTTCCTGCTAATGCAGATCCTGGGAGGCAGCAGTCATGGTTCAAGTACTTGGGTCCCTGCCACCCACATGGTAGACCCTAGATTGAGTTCTGGCTCTTGGATCCCTGCAGGCATTTGAGGAGTAAACCAGTAGATGGTCTTGGCCTCTCTTTCTTTCTCTCCTTGTCTCTCTATCTCTCAAATAAATAAAATGATTTTTTTTTCAGATTTTTCAATAATTTTATTATCTAAAAATTGAAGTTATTAAAAACATAGACTTTTCTGAAAAGCGAATTGAGATTGTCTTCCAAAAGGCAACAAATCCCATCCAGCCTGTTGTACTATATTATTGGTCTTGCAGATCCAACTCTATGCATCAGAATCCAGCTCATGTTATTTGCAGTTCTAGGTAGTCACCCAGGCCTGAAGAACTGTCCACTCGAACCAGCACGGCTTCTTTCTGAACAGTGCTAAAACCAATGGCAAGCCTGTCTGCACGTGTACTTGGCCAGTCATTAGGAGGCCACTTATATGTGATTTGTCCATCACCTTTGCTAAAGATACATGTTGTCCCAGCTGCTTTTATTTTATCATAAGGGGCCATCAAGCTCTTTCCTGTTTCTCTATGAGCCTGCAATTCCATGGAGACCAGGCCATTTCTGTGTTTCTGTCCCAGAGTCCCTGCAGACTCTTTAGATCTATGTACCATGCATCTGCTTGATGTTTTAAGGATAATTTATAAATAGCCTACACTCAACTATGTGGAAGACAGAAGTCACTCTGAAATAAAACGATTTTTAAAAAGACCTCACTAGTCGGCTCACTAGGCTAATCCTCTGCCTGTGGTGCCGACACCCTGGGTTCTAGTCCCAGTCGGGGTGCCGGATTCTGTCCTGGTTGCTCCTCTTCCAGGCCAGCTCTCTGTTGTGGCCCGGGAATACAGTGGAGGATGGCCCAAGTGCTTGGGCCCTGCACCTGCATGGGAGACCAGGCTCCTGGCTTCGGATTGGCGCAGCGCACCGGCTGTAGCAGCCATTTGGGGAGTGAGCCAACAGAAGGAGGTCCTTTCTCTCTGTCTCTCTCTCTCTCTCTCTCTCCCCCTCTAACTCTGCCTGTCAAAAACAAACAAAAAAAAAAAAAAAAAAAAAACCTCTCTTTTCCTTTTCTTTCCCACACTCACTTCCCAGCCTAATGCATATTAACTGAAGAAAAATGCTCAGAGTTGGAATCAGTGTCTCTCGAGTGCTGACCACATACACTGTACCCACAGCTGAAGGACAGAGTGACCAGAGGCCAGGACGGGCGGAGGGTAGCAAAGCGGGGAAGGCAAATCCTTGCTGCAGTTCAGCAGTGAGAGCAGCCGGGAGGGGCTGGTGATCCCCGACAAGGGGGGCTGCAGGCTGAAGGCTCGGGCCCCATTCCCACCCCTGTTCAATCCTGAGCAGCAGCCGCTGTGGAATCAGCCCTTGAGTGGTTTCCCTGTGTGAACAAACACAACTTGAGAAAATATGTGTGCAGAGAAGTAAACCTTCCTTGACCCGTTAAATCTCCTCTGACTTAAAAAAAACCAAAGATACAAACAACTTTTTTATGGAAACAAAACACACATTGACTAAAAGGCACACATCTTAAAACACACAGCTTGATGAATGTTTACCTGCACACATGAAACCACCACCCAGGCCAGGGTACCTAACCCTGGGGTCAAGAAAATGGCAGGAAAAGGCAGGGACAAGATCCAGCCATGTCTCCCCCACACTTGCCCAAAGTGGCTTCGTGGCTGTTATTATTTTTGTAAATATTTATTTATTTATTCTGAAAGTCAGAGGGGGGGTGGAGAATCTTCCATCTGCTCATTCATTTCCCAGATGACCACAAGGCCCAGCACCAGGCCAGGGCAAAGCCAGAAGCTTCATCCAGGTCTCCCACAAGGGTGCAGGGTCCCAAGGACCTGGGCCATCTTCTACTGCTTTCCCAGGCCACAGCAGAGAGCTGGATCGGAAGTGGAGCAGCTGGGACTTGAACTGACGCCCTTATGGGATGCCGGCACTGCAGGCGGCGGCTTTATCTGCTGTGCCACAGCACCGGCCCCTCCTTGCTGCTTGATGTCATTCGGATGCTGAGAGACAGTTTGCTCCTGCTAGGGGCTGGGAGTGGAAGCCAGCTCCAGAAGGATGCAGAGACTCCGCTGCTGTGCCCAGGGCAGAGTTCCCTCGATGTTTAGGGAGCTCAGGGTCCCTGCATCTCAGAGGTGTTCAAGAACCATTCTGGCTCCAACCTACTGCTGTTACACATTCGCACCCCTAATGTATAGGAGTGGGCTCTGAGTCGGCTTAACTTCTACGTGGAAGCAGGTGCTCTCTCCCGCTCAGCACCACGAACTCCTGCCTCCCTCCAGTTTTGTTTCTCCTCTGGGAGACACTTCTTTCCATGCCAGGCCAGAAGTGGATGAGAAAGCAATTTTAAGGTCTCCAATTCTCCTTTTCCAGCTTCATCTTAGAATCCAAATGAGGCCGGCGCCACAGCTCAATAGGCGCCGGCACACCGAGTTCTAGTCCCGGTCAGGGCACCGGATTCTGTCCCGGTTGCCCCTCTTCCAGGCCAGCTCTCTGCTGTGGCCCGGGAGTGCAGTGGAGGGTGGCCCAAGTGCTTGGGCCCTGCTGGCTGCGGCGGCCATTGGAGGGTGAACCAACGGCAAAGGAAGACCTTTCTCTCTCTCTCTCTCACTGTCCACTCTGCCTGTCAAAAAAAAAAAAAAAAAAAAAAAAAAAAAAAAAAAAGAATCTAAATGAATAGGTTAAGAAATAAAACCTGATTTTTTTAGGAAAAAAAAAAACAACCAAACTAAACACTCTGCTGTCAATATGACCCATGCATGGGTATTAAACAACCAGCTCTCTCCTAGAGTAATTTAAGATGATTTAATGTTAACAATGTGATTATACTGGTCAAGGATTTTATGTATGTATGTATGTATGTATGTATTTAAAAGGCAGGGTTAGAGAGAGACAGAGAGATAACACCCATCCACCGGGTCACTCCTCAAACAGCTGCAACAGCCAGTGCTGAGCCAGGCCAAAGCCAGAAGCCTGAAACTCCAGGTCTCCCATGTGGGTGGCACAGGCTCAAGCACTTGGGCCATCCTCTGCTGCTTTCCCAGGGGCATTAGCTGGATTGGAAGTGGAGCAGCTGGGACTTGAACCAGAACTCATATGGGATGCTGGTGTCACAGGCGGCAGCTTAGCCTGCCACAACACAACATGGCCCCGGGCCAAGGAGTTTAAATGGCTTGGATTTTAAGCACTTACTCTTCTTATACTGTATAACTCTCTCTTTCTCTCTGTAACCCTTTCAAATGAATAAAATAAAGATATTCTAAAAATAAAAGCATTTATTGATTAATTTAAGAGTTACAGGGAGAGGAGAGACAGAGAGAAAGATCTTCTGTTCATAGATTCACTCCTCAAATGGCCACAATGGCCAGGTGGAAGCTAGGAGCCAGGAGCTTCTTTTTTTATTTTTATTGACAGATAGAGTTAAACAGTGAGAGAGAGAGACAAAGAGAAAGGTCTTCTTTCTGTTGGTTCACCCCTCAAATGGCCGCTATGGCTGGAGCTATGCCGATCCGAAGCCAGGAGCCAGGCGCTTCCTCCTGGTCTCCCATGCGGGCGCAGGGCCCAAGCACTTGGGCCATCCTCCACTGCCCTCCCAGGCCACAGCAGAGAGCTGGACTGGAAGAGGAGCAACCGGGACTAGAGCCTGGTGCCCATATGGGATGCCGGTGCTGCAGGCGGAGCATTAACTAAGTGAGCCATGGCGCCGGCCCTGCCAGGAGCTTTTTTCAGGTTTTCCTCATGGGTGAAGGAGCCCAAGTACTTAGGCCATACTCGCTGCTTTCCCAGGTCATTTGCAGAGAGCTGGATCAGAAGCACAGCAGCCAGGACTTGAACCAGTGCCCATTTGGGATGCTGGCACCGCAGACGGCAGCTTAACCCGCTGCACCACAACACCAGCCCCTCCAGGGTGTTTTGTTTTTTTTTTTTTTCTTAAGATTCTATTCATTTATTTAAACAGCAGAGCTACAGACAGAGATGGAAACACAGAAAGAGGTCTTCCTCCAGGGTGTTTTTGATAAGTGAGTTTATAACGGAAGATAGGATGGTCAGGTTATTCAATGTAATATAAAGAAGCAAATGTGTAATCAACTTTATTAATACTCCTGTGCATTTTCCCTAATGAAGCATTTCAAACTAAGATACGTCACTGATGAGATCACCAGGCTAGCGAATCCAAGCTCTGCCAGCAGCGATCATTTCTTAGTTTACATAACATTTTCTAAGTATGCCATACGTTGAAAAATGGGTTAATGCCCTAGCCTGAAGCACTGGCATCCCATATGGGCGCTGGTTCTAATCTTGGCTGCTCCTCTTCTGATCCAGCTCTCTGCTATGATCTGGGATAGCAGTAGAAGATGGCCCAGGCGCTTGGACCCCTGCTCCCACGTGGGAGACCCAGAAGAAGCTCCTGGCTCCTGGCTTCAGATTGGCACAGCTCCAGCCATTGTGACCATCTGAGGAGTGACCCAGCAGATGGAAGACCACTCTCTCTGTCTCTACCTCTCTCTGTAACTCTGTCTTTCAAATAAATAAAATAAATCTTAAAAAAAAAGAAAAAGAAAAAGAAAAGTGTATAAAAGCAGGTAACTGGAGACCTAAGTTGAAAGAGGATGCCCCAAACGGAGTTTCCAGTTCCCCTCACACGGCCACTTCACAGCACAACCATGCCTGGTGATGTGAAAAATGGAATTAAAAGTATGAATTTATTTCAGTGAAAACGTTTTTTCATAATATGCAGAAAATGTGTATTATGAAAAAGCAATGCAAGGATTTCCAAATTTTGTGCACCTAAATAAACTCATACTTTTTTTTTTTTTTTTTTTTTTGGACAGGCAGAGTGGACAGTGAGAGAAAGACAGGAAGATCTTTCTTTTGCCATTGGTCTACCCCACAATGGCTGCTGCAGTTGGCGTGCTGCAGCTGGTGCAACGCGCTGATCAAAGCCAGGAGCCAGGTGCTTTCCCTGGTCTCCCATGCAGGTGCAAGCCCAAGGACTTGGGCCACCCTCCACTGCACTTCCGGGCCACAGCAGAGAGTTGGCCTGGAAGAGGGGCAACCGGGACAGAATCCGGCGCCCTGACCGGGACTAGAACCTGGTGTGCCGGCACCACTAAGTGGAGGATTAGCCTAGTGAGCCGCGGCGCCGGCCTAAACTCATACTTTAATTCCATTTTTCCATGAATTGTCTGAAGTCCCCTGTACTTCTGCTCATGCTGTGATATCATTCTGATTGAAGGTGAGTTTGTGGAAATATGGGGTGCAAAGACAACAGCAGCACATGACTGCAACCACAAGAGGCACCTGTGGGAGCAGATTCATGAGTGCGCCATGGGCCACAGGAAAGATGCATGTGGCCTGGACGGCTCCCAGGACTCTGAGAAAGTCATTTTCTTTTTTTTTTTTTTTTTTTTTAATTTTTTGACAGGCAGAGTGGACAGTGAGAGAGAGACAGAGAGAGAGGTCTTCCTTTGCCGTTGGTTCACCCTCCAATGGACACCGCGGCCGGCGCACTGCGCTGATTCGAAGCCAGGAGCCAGGTGCTTCTCCTGGTCTCCCATGGGGTGCAGGGCTGAAGCACTTGGGCCATCCTTCACTGCACTCCCTGGCCACAGCAGAGAGCTGGCCTGGAAGAGGGGCAACCGGGACAGAATCCGGCGCCCCGACCGGGACTAGAACCCAGTGTGCCGGCGCCGCAAGGCGGAGGATTAGCCTAGTGAGCCGCGGCGCTGGCTGAGAAAGTCATTTTTTTTCTTTCACTTTTTTGAAAGGCAGAGTGACAAAGAGAGGGAGAGATGGAAACAGAGATCTTCCATTCGCTGGTTCATTCTCTAAATGGCCACAACAGCCGGGACTGGGCCCAGGAACTCAGACGCAGTCTCCCAGGTGGGTAGAAGAACCCAAGCACTTGGGCCATCATCTGCTACGTTCCCAGGTGCATTAGCCGGTTGCTGGATCAGAAACAGAGCAGCTGGGACTCAATCTGGTGCTCCAGTATGGGGTGCCGGCGGTGCCGTGAGCGTGTGCTCAGCTGCTGAGCCACAAAGCAGGCCCAGTCACTTCTCCTGCTATGCATTTTTTCCTTCATTTGCAAAAACAACAACATCCAGAGTTGTCAGTCACGCCTTCACAGCCGTTCAGGTGTCCTCTTAGGACTTCGATGGCTTACTCTGCCCAGATCCCCCAGCATTAATTTGGGTTCCCTCAACCCACTCCATGGGGAAATTCTCCGTTACCACAGTAGTCACTGACTACCCGAAGGAGGTACTTGAACTCTGGCCTTGAACAGCAAGTGTAAAAATAAAAAGTAAACAACAAACAAAGAAGCTCAATGACTTCCAGGTTCAAAGACTAAGAAGCACTGTTCCAATTTTAGAAAAAAATGTGAACAGGGTTTCCGCTTCCCGCAGGCCAGGGGGAAAAGCCACGCTTGGTGGAATGTGCTCATCATCTCTGGGCTGTGAAGGGTTAACCCCAGCAAGCCACGGCCAGCTTTTCTACCCCCTTGAGATCAGGCTATTTTTTTAAACCTTTAACCCCATCCTCTTGGCCGCAGAGGGGACCTGGCTGCGAAGTCAGACAGGGTGGCGGCGGCCACTCCTGTGGGCCTGACGTTCTGTGAGAAAGGCAAAGGCGCGGGCTCATCACAACAGGGCTGGCCTGCAAAGCCGGGCTTGCTGCCAGCACCTTTGCAAAACTTGGGCTCTGGCCGGCTGCTTTAGACAGCAGGGGCTCCGGCCTGATGCCCCATGGCCAGTTCTGCTCCTCACCCCCACTCCCGTGCCTTTTGAAATACTGACAAGATACGACAAGCCCTCCAGGAACCTTATACAGCCACAGCCTCAGCTGTGGAAAGCTGGGGACTCAGGCAGTGTGCTCCCGGCGCCCCTGGGGAAGGGCCCCGTGGCTGGTCAGCTGCTGCTTCTCCTTAGCCTGCATCCCGGGAGCTCTGTGTGCAGTAACTGTCGCAGGCCACAAACAGCAAATGGCACTTGATAAAAACCAGCATGCTTTCTCTGCTCTCTCCAGACCTTCCAGATCCCCTGTTTCCCATGCTTTTTGAAACAGTCATAATTAACAATAATTTTACAATTGATGGGTTATAGCGTGACGTGCCAATACATGTGTACAATGTGTAGGGATCAAATCAACATTTTCCCCTTCTTTGGCATTACTTTCTAATTGGAGGCTGGGAGCGGCTGTCTTCTGTTTGCTCATACATATATACTAGATTATTGGGAACTACAGCCTCCTCACTGTGCTGTGTGACACCAGGAACTTACTTCTTCCACCTATCCCATTATCCAGACTCCCTCCATCCATCCCACACCTTCTAGCCTGGAGCAGACCAACAATACTCCTGGTGGTGCTTAAATCCTGACCGGCCACACCCCCTCCTACCTGCCAAAAGCCCCTTAGGATCTGCTCACCGGCTCTCTGGGAAAGGAGGTCACCAACACCAAAGTGGGCTGTTTCCCGACTCAGGGCTAATAGGGGAGTAACCACTAGAGGGTGACATGATTACACTCAAGCACATTCCCTCCTATACAAGGCCAGAGCCAGAGGTGTACCAGCTGTGGGCCTGAGGGAATAAAAAATGCTATCAGCATGACACACCCACAGTCTACACACTCCCACAGCTCACTCGCGTGCTCTCTCTCTCTCTCTCACACACACACACACACACACATACTCTAAAATACAAAGCTACAATGCCTAGCAAACCAACGAGTGTCTTTGGACTACTCCCAGCCCAGACGACATCTCATTCATGCTACTGTTGCTCTCACCAGCTCCCCCGCATTTGTGCAATGCAGTGGCTGCATCCTGGCCAAGTGGAATACTGACGCAATGCAGCAAAGCCTGGTGTTTTAAAATGTGGGCTCCAGCAGGTTCGAGTCTTGCTGCTTGACTTCCAATCCAGCTCCCTGCTAATGTGCCTGGGAAGGAATGGCTGATAGCCCAAGTGCTTGGGCCCCTGCCACCCACAATGAGAGACCTGTGTGGAGTTCCAGGCTTCTGGCTTCTGCCTGGCCCAGCCCTGGCTGTTAGGGCCATTTGGGGAGTGAACCAGCAGATCTCTCTTGATATTTCTGTGTGTGTGTGTGTGTGTGTGTGTGTGTGAGTGTGAGAGGCTCTGCCTTTCAGGTAAATGGAATAAAGCTTTCAAAACATAACATAAATAAACGTGGGTTCTACTGGTAGGCGGTCAGCCTAGCAGTTACAGCACTTGTAACACCCATCAGAGTGCAGGGATTCCATGCCTGCCTCCAGCTTCCTGCTCATGTGGACCCTAGGAGGCAGCAGGGGTGGCTTAGAATGTGGTTCCTGTCAGCCTCTGGGAAGCCTGGATCGAGTTCTCAGGCACTGTCTTTGGGTCCTGGTCCAGGAGCTGGTCCATAGCAGGCATCTGGGAACAAACCAACAGGTAGGCGTTCTCTCTCTCTCTGCCTCTCAAATACATATATTTGTTAACGTGGGCTCTAGTTCAAGGTCAGATTCAGTTCTGTTAATTGTCTGATCTTGAGCTAGTTATCTGTGCTGCATGAGTTTCCTCATCTGTGAAACAGAGGCAGGAATGAAGCGTGTTCATAGGTGGTGATGACTAGGTAAGTTCTTCCACTTAAAGACCTTCAAAGAATGCCTGCTGTACAGGAGATGCTTGGTGACCTGGACCGTACTAGACTACCTGCATTGTCCCAGTCATGCATCACAAAACTCCCAAGATAGGAAAGTCATTAGTCCCATCATACAGATGAGAAAACTGAGGTTCCTAGTTGTTAAGTAACTGTCCAAAGTCATAAAGCTAAAAAGTGGCAGACCCAAGATTTTATCCCAGAGACTACCTAACTATGTGGCCAATATTCTTTTTACTTACATTCCCAGGGAAAACTTCAGTCTTACAACAGAACAGCCTAACCTCCAAACATACACACACCAGGGTTCGGGGGAAGAACTATAGGGTTTTTTTCCTAGATGTCTTTTGTTTTACTCGAAAGGAAAAAATCTTTTGAAAACATAGCTTTTAGGCCGGCGCCGCGGCTCAATAGGCTAATCCTCCGCCTAGTGGCGCCGGCACACCGGGTTCTAGTACCGGTCAGGGCGCCGGATTCTGTCCCGGTTGCCCCTCTTCCAGGCCAGCTCTCTGCTATGGCAAGAGAGTGCAGTGGAGGATGGCCCAAGTGCTTGGGCCCTGCACCCCATGGGAGACCAGGATAAGTACCTGGCTCCTGGCTTCAGATCAGCGCAGTGTGCTGGCCACAGCGCGCCGGCCACGGCGGCCATTGGAGGGTGAACCAACAGCAAAAGGAAGACCTTTCTCTCTCTCTCTCACTGTCCACTCTGCCTGTCAAAAACAAAACAACAACAACAAAAAAAACCCATAGCTTTTAGAGATTTTAAAGGTGATTGGGCAGGCGTTTGGCCTAATAGCTGAGACATCTGTTGGAAGGCCCACATCCTGTATCAGAGGGTTCAAGTCCCTCTGCTTCCAATTCCAGCTTCCTGCTAATGGGAGTCCTGGGAGGCAGCAGAGGATGGTTCCAGTACTTTTTTTTTTTTTTTACAAAAATGTTTATTTATTTATTTGAAAGGTGAGTTACAGAGACGGAGAGGCAGAGAGAGCGAGAGCTAGAGCGAGAGAGAAGTCTTTCATCCACTGATTCATTCCCCAAATGGCAGTAACTGCCAGATATAGCCTGGACCAAAGCCGGGAGCCAGACCAGAGCAAAGCCAGGTCTCCCACATGGGTGCAGGGGCCCAAGCACTTAGGGCATCCTCGGTGGCTTTCCCAGGTGCATTAGCAGGGAGCTGGATTGGAAGTGGAGCAGCCAGGACTCAAACCAGAGCACATATGGGAGACTGGCATTGCAGGCAGCAGCTCTACCTGCTAAGCTACAGCGCCAGCCCCCAGCACTAATACTTGAGTGCCTGCCACTCATGTGGGGGACCTCGGCTGAGTTTCCAGCTCCCAGCTTCTGCTGGGCTCAGGCCCAGTTGTTGCAGGCATTGGAGAGGGAACCAGTAATGGGAGTTTTCTCTCTATGTCTGTCTCTCTGCCTCTCAAATAAACACAAAATAAATAAATAAAAAATGATAAAGCAGGAGAAAACAAGCTAGGCACTAGGAGGCAGCTCTACCAGGCTGCTCGATGCTATGGCCCTCAGACCAGTGTCATCAGCACCACCCGGGAAGCGCAGGAAAAGCAGATGCTTGGGCCTCTTCCCAGACATCATGAATCAGAAACCTTGAAGGTGACTCCGATGCCCAGCCAAGGTTGGGAACCATTGCTGTGAGCAAAAGAAAGAGGATAAGCTGGAGGTGAAAATGTGGGCCCGAGGCAAAGGACAGAAGAGTTCCACTCTGTTTCTCTGTGGGTGGGTGGCATCTGCCACTCCTCCACCTTCCAGAGGAGGGGCCGGGTGCGAGGAGACAGGTGGCTCGCTCTCACCAAGGCTGACTATGTTACGCTCCTGTAACCATGCTGTGCTTCTGCTTCCCGGACCCATGCACTTCTTAAAAACAGGAAATAACATTTTAAAAAGGTCTAGCTGTCAGCAGTGTATATCTGTGCAACTTGGGGGCACATCTGTGCAAGGGCTTTTTTTCTTTTATTCTCATGGTGCATTCACACATACACACAGCATATATTAGGGCTCCACTGTGTCTGGGCTTCTACACCAGGCCCTTCCTTTTTCGTGGACTTTCCCTTGATGAATTCTAACAACAGCTCTGTGAACAGGAATCACTTTTGTTTTGTAGACAAGGAAACTGAAACTCAAAGAATTGCAGTCGCTTTGCTGTAAGCCATGCATCCAGCTAGACCCAGGGAGCTGCGGTCTCAGGCAAGCTTCCAAGTCAAGTCTGGAGCAATGTAGCTCAGGATTCTGCCCCAGGGACACACCCGAGTCAAGGACCCTGCAAGCCACAGGGAAGCCACTCCGGGCTTTGTCCAGGGCCAGGAGGAACAGAACACTCTCACCGCCTCCCTCTCTATCCTTGCCTGCATGGCATTCCCAAGTCCTATTGCAAGACGGGGGTGAGCTGAACACACGAAGACAATGCTGATTAAAACCATTTCTTTCCAAGGCAACTTTGATGGCAAAAAACAATAGCAAAGTCCAAACCACAAATTAAAATGCTCTGGCTTCAGGGGTGGCTTAGCAGTTACGACACCTGTGTTTCATTTCAGAGTATCTGGGTTCATGTCCCCGCTCCGGCTATGACTCCAGCTTCTTGCCAATGCAGACCCAGTGATGGTTCAAGTAATTGGGGTTCTGCTTCCCATGTGGGAGACCTAGATTAAGTTCCTGCTTCCTGAGTTTGGCTCTGGCCTAGCCTTAGCCAATGTGGCCATCTGGGGAACAAATTAACACCTGGGAGCTCTCTCTGTGTGTCTCTCTTCTTCTCAAATACATTTAAAATAAAATAAAAATTTCTGGCTTCAGATACTGAATGCCAATTCCAAACAAATAAAAGAGTTAAAATAAAAATTTGTTATTCTTGAGGTTGGGGGGTGGGGAGGAAAGCTAAGAATTCCTTGACAAGGTGATATTTTAAAAAATATTTATTTGTTAATATTTGGAAGCCAGAGATATAGGGTGGGGGAGAGAGAGAGAGAGAGAGAGAGAGAGAGAGAGAGAGAATATCTTTCATCTGCTGATTTATTCCCCAGATAGCTGCAAAGGCCAGGGTTGAGCCAAGCTGAGGCCAGGAGCCAGGAGCCAGGAACCAGGAACCAAGGGCTTCTTCCAGGTCTCCCATGTGGGTGGCAGGGGCCCAAGGCTTGGGCTGTCTTCCACTGCTCTTCTCAGGCCATTAGAAGGGAGTTGAATTGGAAGTGGGGCAGTTGGGAATTGAACCTCCACTTATATGGGATGCTGGTGTCACAGGTTGGCAGATTTATTTGCTACACCACAATGTCAACTCCAGGGAAGGTTATTTTAAAAAATATATTTCTTTTATTTATTTGAAAGGCAGAGTTGTAGAGAGAGATAGAGAGATCTTCCTTCCACTGGTTCACTACTCAAATTGCCACAATGGCTGGGGCTGGACCAGGTCAAAGCCAGGAGCCAGGAGCTCCATCCAGGTCTCCCACGTGGACGCAGGGGCCCACGCACTTGAATCACCTGCTTTCCTAGGTGCATTAGCAACGAGTTGGAACAGAAGTGGAGCAACTGGGACTAGAACCAGCATTCACATGGGATGGGGGTGTGGCAGGTGGCGACTTAACCCACTGTGCCACAACACTGGCCCCAGAGAGGTAATTTTTTAAACTAACCTAACTGATACCCCCATATGGAAGAGCCATACCAACCTAGAACAATATATCCTTACTATTATAATGGCCTTATTATTTTCTGAACAAAGCGAAGTTTCAATCTGTTCTCTAATAGAATTTCCATCATACGTAATGACCTTCCTTCCATCAACACTTACTCAAATTCTGGCCTTCACTGTGGCTCCTCTGTACTGAAAGCATTTTGTTTCTATCACTCTTGGCACTTACAACACCAACAAACGCTGTCATTGTCCACAGGTGTTTTCTAACTCGCCTGCTAGTCCCAAGTACTTCAAGGCAGAAACATCATCTTCAACATCTTTGTTGACTTCACAGCATAGAACAATGTATATCATTTGTATTTCCTGAATACACTTCTTGAATGATTAAATAAATTGAAAACCCACTTTTCTAAATGTTCACCGCCTACACTACAACATACTTTATTTTTCTTCTTTAAAAAATATTTATTTAGGAGTCAGCACTGTGGGGTAGTGAGCATCCCATATGGGCACCGGTTTGAGTCCCTGCTGCTCCACTTTGGATCCAGCTCCCTGCTAATGCTCCTGGGAAAACAGCAGAAGATGACCCAGTGCTTGGGCTCCTGTACCCATGTGGGAGACCCGGAAGAAGCTCTTGGCTCTTGGCTTATTGCCCCAGCCCTGGCCATTGCAGCCATTTGGGAAGCGAACCAGCAAATGGAAGACCTCTCTCTCTCTCTCTCTCTCTCTCTCTCTCTCCCTCCCTCCCTCCCTCTATCTGTAACTCTGCCTTTCAAATAAAATAAAATAAAATAAATTTTTAAAAAAATTCAGTTATTTGAAAGAGTTATGGAGAGAGAGCTATCTTCCATCTGCTTGTTTACCCCTCAAATGGTTGCAGCATCTGGGGCTGGGGCTGGGCCAGGCCAAAGCCAGGAACCAGGAACTCTATCCAGGTCTCTCACATTGGTGCAGGGGCCCAAGCACTTGGGCTATTTTCCATCACTTTCCCAGCACATTAGCAGGGAGCTGGATCAGAAGAGGAGCAGCCAGGACTCAAATCAGTGTTCGTATGGGATGTCGGCATCGCAGGTGGTGGCTTAACTTGCCATGTTTTGACACCGGTCCCAAAATACTTTATTTTTGCACAGTTTCATATCCACTTGCTTTGTGACAAGTACTTAAGGTTTTTGCCAATAACATGATGTTTTTTTTTTCCAAATAACATGATGTTTGAGATTATTCTATTACTATATTTCTAATACTTTGGTTAGGTGCCTGAAAATACAAAAACTTATATTTAGAGTTAGCACTTAAAAGTTCCAAATTAGGGTTGGTATTGTGGCACCATGCTTAAGCTGCACGCTCCCATCCACCATCGGGAGTGGAGGTCAAGTCCTGGTTACTCTGCGCTTCCAATACAGCTTCCTGCTAATGAGCCGAGAGGCAGCCCATGGGCCCCTGCCACCCATGTAGGAGACTTGGATGGAGTTCCTGGCTTCTGGCTTCAGCCTGGCTTAGCTCTGGCTGTTGTAGGCATTTGTGGGGCAAACCAGCAAATGAAAGATCTCTCTCTTTCTCTCTCCATCTCCCTCTGCCTTTCAAACAAATAACTTTTCAAAGAAAGAGGCAAATTACAAATTATAAACAGCAGCCCCACTTGAAGAGTAGAAGGAGGGACTGATGATCTGGCTGGCATCCCTTGATAGCATCCTCTTTCACTGCCAGGATTCTCCAATGAGTGATGTGGATTCTGTGTCATCACCCTAACATGAAGGCTCTAGCTACCAGATTTTCAGGCCTTTGTTTTTACTGTGGTGGATAAAGACGATGCTAACCCAATGTTTACAGTGAAGACCAACCTAATAACTTGAGAGAAAACAAATATTTTGGAGGTTTTTTTTTTTTGCAATGTTGGTGTTAGAATATTTTTATCTATTTTCTCCTTTTATTTAGAAGTGCTTATTCTACTTAAATCTTGAAAAAAAAATTTTAGTTGAGGTAAAATAGATGTAATAGAACGTTTATCATCTTAACCATACTAAGATGCACAGTTCAGTTGTATTAAATCCATTCACTTTTTAAAATAAATATTTAATTTTTTTGAGAGATAGAGAGTTAGGGAGAAGGGATAGACACAGAGAGAGAGAGAGAGAGAGAGAGAGAGAGAGAGAAAGAGAGAGAGAGAATCTTCCATTAGATGTTTCACTCCCCAAATGGTCATAATGGCCAGGGCAGGGCCAGGCTAAGCCAGAAGCGTGGAACTCCACCATGTCTCCCACATGGGCTGCTGCTTTTCCAGGTGCATTAGCAGGGAGCTGGATTGGAAGTGCAGCAGCTGGGACTCACTAGTGCTCATAAGGGATGCTGGCATTGTAATCTTAACCCACTGTACCACAAAGCTGGCTACTTTATTCACATTTTTTTTTTAAAGAGATGTATTTATTTGAAAGGCAGAGTTATGGAGAGAGAGAGAGATCTTCCATCTGCTGGTTCACTCTCCAAATGGCCACTATGTCCAGGGCTGGGCCAGACCAAAGCCAAGAACCAGAATGGCCATTCCTCAAAAAAACAAAAATAGAATTGCCATATGATTCAGCAATTTCACTTCTGGGTATGTACCCAATAGAATTGAAAGCAGGATCTTAAAGAGATGTTCACAGCAGCAGGATCCATAGTACCAAAACACAGAAGCAACCGACATGTTTTTTGCTATTTTCCCAAATTCCAAATGGTGCATAAGAAACAAAATGTGGTATATCCATACAATGGAATATTATTCAGCCTTAACATGGAGGGAAATTCTGACACACGCTACAGCACAAGTAAGCTTTATGGGTCCACTGCTAAGTGAAATAAGCAGTTACAAAAGAACAAACACAACAGGAGTCCACCTATACAACGTATCTAGAGTAGCCAGCACCAGAGACATAGAAAGTAGAAGGATAATTGCCTGGGGCTGGAGGTTGGGGAGTGGGGAGTTGGTCAAAGGATACAGAGTTTCAGTTTTGTAAGCAGAGAAAGTTCCGGAGATTGGTTGCATGAGAGTGAATGGAGGGGCCAGTGTTGTAGCACAGCAGCTCAAGCTGCTGCCTACAATGCTGGTATCCCATATGAACACTGGTTCCAGTCCTGGCTGCTCCACTTTTGATCCTGCTCCCTGTTAATGCACCCAAGAAAGCAGCAGAAGATTGCCAAAGTGTTTGGGCCCCTGTCACTCATGTTGAAGACCTGGATTGTGTTTCCAGCTTCTGGTTTCAGACACAGCTCAGCCCTGGCTGTGGTGGGTATTTGGGGAATGAACCAGATGATAGGAGGCCTCTCTATCTCTGCCTCTCAAATAAATAACTAAATACACTTTTAAAAAGATACTCTTATTATTAATGTTATTAATCTCATTCATTTCAGTTCAATAGTATCAACCAAGTGTCTACTACATTGTGAACACTGTGTTGTGGATACAGCTAAGTTAATTTAAAGGAAAACAGATATAAACTATCTTAACTCCTTTGGCCCCCAACCCATAATCTAGACTCGGACACTGCTTTTGGGGATGTACCTATCTATGCACCTATTTTTGATACAGGGATATGAGTGAGGCGTTGAGAGCCACAGATCCCTTCTGAACTTCTTGCCAGGTCCTCCCTCTCTGAAGGAGGAAGTAAGCCCGATCTTTGGGTTGGGCCATACAATGTTCCCAGGCCCCACCCAATTGAAAACATTAAAATTCTTGGTAAGGTTTTGGAGATACTCCCTGCATAAGACTATCATTGCTGCTTCTAAACAGACCTTTATTGTTTATGCAGAAAAACAAAACACAAAAACTTCTGCTTTTAATTTGTTGAGTCATACACAAAACCACCTCCTTTTTTAACTTAAAAAAATTTATTTGATGGAGCTGCGGTTGTGGCATAGTGGGTAAAGCTGCCACCTGGGACAACAGCATATGGGCACTGATTCAAGTCCTGGCTGCTCCACTTCTATCCAGATCCCTGTTAATGCTCCTGGGAAAGCAGTGGAGGATGGCCCAAGCACTTGGGCCCTTGTACCCACACGGGAGACCCAGAAGGAACTCCTAGCCCCTGGCTTCTGCCTGGCCCAGCCCTGGCCATTGCAGCCATGTGGGGAGTGAACCAGCAGATGGAAGCTCTCTCTGTTTCTCTCTCTCTCACACTCTGCCTTTCAAACAACTAAAATAAATATTTTAAAAAAATTTACTGGAGAGGCAGAGAGACAAAGAGAGACAGACAGAGCTTCCACCTGCTGGTTCACTCTTCAAATGCCCACAACAGTCAGGACTAGGTTGGCTTGAGTTGGGAGCCAGGAACTCAATCCAGGTTTTCCATGTCCATGGCATGGACCAAACTACATGAACCCATTGCTTCCCAGGGTTTGCATTGGCAGGAAGATGGAGTCAATAGCCTGAGCCAAGGCTCAGTCCCAGGCATCCTAATTGACAGCTGAGTTGCTAAGCCAAAGTCCCATCCCATGGACGCTTTTGAGATGTAAACGGCTATCTGTGGGAGCCTCTCCATTGGTGTGTGTCTCTTCTAGACAACTAGTCTCCTGTCCAAATATCCTCTTCATCTACTTCTGTGTCCCAGCATAAATGGAACCTCCTAACTCATGGCATGGGAAAACATTCTTAATCAGAAGCTTGCGTTGGGAGCCATGTCTGAGTATCATTGCAGGGTATGAGCCAGCAGGACTCAGTGAAGTTCCTGAACAGCATCTATTAGACCTGCTGGGCTATGCAAGGAAATTGAGACCCTGAAGCGTGCGAGTGGCATTTCCTCAATGCCAATAAAAGTCACCAGGAGGAGCAAGTGCCGTGGTATAGTGGGTAAAGCCACTGCCTGCACTGCCAGCATCCCATATGGGTGCCAGTTCGAGCCCTGGCTGTTTTACTTCTGATCCAGCTCTCTGCTGTGGCCTGGGAAAGCAGTAGAAGATGCTCCAAGTCCTTGGGTCCCTGCACTTGCATGGGAGACCCGGAGGAAGCTCCTGGCTCCTGGCTTCGGATTGGCACAGCTCTGGCCATTGCACCAATTGGGGAGTGAACTAGCAGATGGAAGACCTCTCTCTCTCTCTCTCTGCCTCTCCTCTCTCTGTGTAACTCTGACTTTCAAATAAATAAATAAATCTTTAAAAAATAGTCACCAGGTGTCCAAACTCAGGGCCATTTTCTTTTCCCCTATGAATACTGATATCTACTGAAATGCTTCTGGATGTTGTAGTAGGCTAAGCCTTGGCATACAGTGGCACCATCCCATATGGGCACTGGTTTGAGTCCCCACTGCCCCTCTTCTGACCCAGCTCTCTGCTAATGGCCTGGGAAAGCAGTGGAAGATGGCCCAAGTCCTTGGACTGCTATTCTACATGGGAGACCCAGAAGAAGCTCCTGGATTCTGGCTTTGGATGGGCTCAACTCCAGCCACTGCGGTCATTTGGGGAGTGAACCAGTGGATGGAAGATCTTGCTCTCTCTCTCTTTCAAATAAATAAATCTAAAAAAAAGAAAAAAAGGAATAATCTTGGCTTCTGCATTTCCTGATTTAGGAAGGTATATTTTGCTTAGACATGATTTTGTATGTACTTGGTCTGTATTGGCCACTTGGACAAAGAGAAGTGGCCAAAAGCTATCAATCTTATATACTAAGCAACCATTTCTTTCTTTTTTTTTTTTTTAAGATTTACTTATTTATTTTAAAGTCAGAGTTACACACAGACAGAAGGAAAGGCAGAGAGAGGAGAGGGAGAAAGAGAGAGAGAGAGAGAGAGTGAGAGAGAGGTCTTCCACCTGCTGGTTCACACTCCAATTGGCCGTAATGGCCAGAGCTGCACTGATCTGAAGCCAGGAGCTTCTTCTGGGTCTCCCATTCAGGTACAGGGGCCTATGGACTTGGACCATCCTCTACTGCTTTCCCAGGCCACAGCAGAGAGCTGGATCAGAAGTGGCACAGCCGGGACTCGAACTGGCACCCATATGGGATGCTGGCACTGCAAGCGGCAGCTTTACCTGCTACGCCAACAGCACCAGCCCCAGCAATCATTTCAAAATCTTGTTCAGGTCCACAAATAATGACAGGCAGGTGCTTGTCATAGAGGTTAAGTGCTGCTTGGGAAACCTGCAGCCCGTATTAGAGTCCCTGGGTTTGAAACCAAGCTCCACTTTTGATTGCAGCTTCCTGCTAATATGCACCCCTGCCACCAACCTGGGAGACCAAGATTAGGTTCCTGGCTCCTGCCTGGCACTGCCCTGGCTGTTGTGGGCATTTGGGGGTGTGAGCCAGCAGATGGTAGATCTTTCTCTTTCAAATAAATAAAATCAAAATTATTAAAAACTGAATCCACAAACCCATTT
Source organism: Oryctolagus cuniculus (assembly GCF_964237555.1). NCBI lineage: Eukaryota > Metazoa > Chordata > Mammalia > Lagomorpha > Leporidae > Oryctolagus > Oryctolagus cuniculus. The sequence continues at coordinate 99,430,376 of NC_091440.1, read as the reverse complement.
TACTTTCCTGATGGATAAATCTGGTTGTCTTTTATCTGGTTGTGTGGCTTCATGAATCAAAATGCAGCCATTACTTTTCTGACTCAAAACCTTTTGGCTTAGGGATAGTGAAAATGAAACTCTGAACTTCTCTGAGTGTGCACGTGGGATGCAGGGGCCGCACTCGGAGCATTGCCCTGGTCTCCCCCCCCCCCCCGAGTTTATAAACTGACAGACAACTATCTAAACCATTCCAGGAGTCATTCTGCTGCTGCTGAAGAGAGCAAATTTGCACCTCTACACTCCAGTGTACTGACATGAATACACGTGGGCCACAGGATGTGTGATCCAGCAGTCGATGAGAAGAAAAAGCCCAAGAAAGGCTTAGAGAGGGCTGCTGCCTTCTACCATCAGAGCAGGCTGAGGGCCCAGCTGTTCCGCAGCGAGGCACGGAAGTGGTCCAAGTTCTGATGTCAAAAGGCCCGACGGAAGCCTGCCTGGCACTGTCTGGAAACAACCATAAGATGCTAGGGGGAAGTTGCCATGAATAATTCTAGAAAATTCTAGAATGGGAACTGAAGTGGGGCCAGTGCTAAACTAAGATGAGTAAAACAGAGTTTCTCCCCCAATTTAAGGGTCGAGACTGGAGCAAAACGAAGCCCCACTGTGGGGAGCTGGGGGAGTGATAACAGTGTTAAGGGTCATCAGGGGCAGCAAAAAGAAGGAAGGAGACTTGGGTGATGATTACCCAGTATTCTATGGGGGCGAGTCTCGCAAGGATGATACAGGAGAAGGGCTGAAGTAAGGGTCAGGAATCCTAGAGATAAGTGAAGGGGGCGTTGGACCGCCAGCAGGAAGAAAAAGAGGAAGAGGGCTGGGGCGTGGCCGGCGAAGCGACGCCTCAGCCTCGGGCTGCGGGCCACGAGGAGGAGGGCGGGGACGCGCTCTGCTGACAGCGGCTTTCCAGCGGCGCCTACAGGGTTAAAAGTCAGGGGCGGCGGGACCGGGAGAACTCGGTTTCCAGGGCAACGGCGCCGACAGTTCCGGCAGCGCAGGCTCGTACCACTGCGCGGCGCGCGCGGGGGAGCCGCAGCGAGGAGGAGACGCGCGAAGGCGCAGTCTGGCGAGCGGCCTGTCCCGGACGCTACCAACCGCGCCGCCCGCCGGCTTGCCCCCGGGTCTGCGCCGGGCCGCGCTCCGGCCGCGGCGGCCGCGGCGTCCTCGGTGCCGGAGCCGGCGGCTGCCAACTGCCTGCGGACGGCGGGGGGCGGGGGCGAGGGGGAAGGGACGTGCGCCCGGTGGCCCGGATTGGCCTCCTGGTCCCCCCGCCTGGGCGGCTGAGTGCGGGCGGCCCGGAGCTGGGAGGTTTGAAAAGCGGGCGAGAGACAAAGGCAGCAGGAAGCCTCCTCGGCGCCCGGAGCCCGTGCGCCCGGCCCCGGGGGCCCCTCGCCGGCCCGCCGGCCCCGCACAGCAGCGGCGCGGCGCGGCGGCGGCGGCGGAGGATGCGGCAGGGGGCGTGGGAGCGGCGGCCGAGCGGCGCGGCCCGAGCGCGGCGTGGTTAGACTCGCGGCGGTGGTGGTGGCGGCGGCGGCGGGGCTCGGGAGTGAGTGCGCGGCGCTTTCCCCGCCCGGGATGTGAGCGCCGAGCAGAGCCCGGGGCGGGGGGAGGGCAGGGAGGCGAGGCCGGCAGGAAGGAAGGAAGGACGGACGGACCAGGAGGAGGAGCGGCGGCGGCGGCCGGAGCCGGAAGGCGGGGAGGGGCCGTCCGTTGGGCCCGAGGCGGCGGCGGCGGCGGCCGGGGCGAACCTCTCGCGTCGGCTCCCCGGGGCAGGAGCAGCAGCAGTAGCGGCGGCGGGGCCCGCGCCTCCTCCCCCCAGCGCCGCGGAGGGGGGAGGAGGAAGATGGAGACCCACATCTCGTGCTTGTTTCCCGAGCTGCTGGCCATGATCTTCGGCTACCTGGACGTCCGGGACAAGGGGCGCGCGGCGCAGGTGTGCACGGCCTGGCGGGACGCCGCCTACCACAAGTCAGTGTGGCGGGGGGTGGAGGCCAAGCTGCACCTGCGCCGGGCCAACCCGTCGCTGTTCCCCAGCCTGCAGGCCCGGGGCATCCGCCGCGTGCAGATCCTGAGCCTCCGCCGCAGCCTCAGCTACGTGATCCAGGGCATGGCCAACATCGAGAGCCTTAACCTGAGCGGCTGCTACAACCTCACTGACAACGGGCTGGGCCACGCGTTCGTGCAGGAGATCGGCTCCCTGCGCGCCCTCAATCTGAGTCTCTGCAAGCAGATCACCGACAGCAGCCTGGGCCGCATAGCCCAGTACCTCAAGGGCCTGGAGGTGCTGGAGCTGGGGGGCTGCAGCAACATCACCAACACCGGCCTTCTGCTCATCGCCTGGGGGCTGCAGCGCCTCAAGACCCTCAACCTGCGCAGCTGCCGCCACCTCTCGGACGTGGGCATCGGGCACTTGGCCGGCATGACGCGCAGCGCGGCCGAGGGCTGCCTGGGCCTGGAGCAGCTCACGCTGCAGGACTGCCAGAAGCTCACGGATCTTTCTCTAAAGCACATCTCTCGCGGACTGACGGGCCTGAGACTCCTCAACCTCAGCTTCTGCGGGGGCATCTCTGACGCCGGCCTTCTGCACCTGTCGCACATGGGCAGCCTGCGCAGCCTCAACCTGCGCTCCTGTGACAACATCAGTGACACGGGCATCATGCATCTGGCCATGGGCAGCCTGCGCCTCTCAGGGCTGGATGTGTCGTTCTGTGACAAGGTAGGGGACCAGAGTCTGGCTTACATAGCCCAGGGGCTGGACGGCCTCAAGTCCCTCTCCCTCTGCTCCTGCCACATCAGTGACGATGGCATCAACCGCATGGTGCGGCAGATGCACGGGCTGCGCACGCTCAACATTGGACAGTGTGTGCGCATCACGGACAAGGGCTTGGAGCTGATAGCTGAGCACCTGAGCCAGCTCACTGGCATAGACCTGTACGGCTGCACCCGAATCACCAAGCGCGGCCTGGAGCGAATCACGCAGCTTCCCTGCCTCAAGGTACTCAACCTGGGACTCTGGCAGATGACGGACAGTGAGAAGGTCAGGTGAGGGCGGCAGCACCGGCTCCCCTGGCCTCCCCCCACCCCAGGCACGTGCATACACAGGTCTTTGCAGTGGATGAGGTGGGGCCCTCCCCACCTGCAGCCCGTTCCGTTCCTTTCGCTTCCAGGACTACCGCCTGGGCCCTCCTCCCCTCTTCCTCATCCCTGCGGGGGAGCGGTGGACTCGGCTGCTTACCCACCCTGCCGCCGCAGGGCCGCAGGACTGACTACTGTATCCCGCCGCGCCTGGGGCTGGGTAGGGAGAAGGGCCAGTCCTTTCGACCCTGGGGAGTTGGGGACAATGTTTGCCTTCACTGAAGCTTTCGTTGGAAAACTGTGATCTGGTTTTTATTTTGAAATGTATAAAGAGCAAACCCAACTACAACAGCCTTTTCACCCTTCGCCCACTCGGTACCCAAACCCCAGTCTCTTCTCATCGCTTCTCTTTCACAGCGCTCTGCTACTCACGCTCCCTGCATGCTCACGTTCCTTTCTTTAAAAATTTTTGGAAGAAATTTGAAATCATGGTCCTTTCTTTCTGCTCAATACATTCTATCCATTATATATATAAATTATATATATATACACACACACGCACGTCTGGCTACCTCGTTTTAGTTTACTTTTTTCTCTGAAGCCCTGGAATTCTACAAGAGCGAGATTCTGAGACTGAAACATTCGTGTGCCTAGACTGGAAAGATGCCCGCTGGGTTTGTACACCTCTTTTTGTTTTGGCTTCTTCCCAACCTCCATCCATCCAGGGTGTACCACTTCCACATTCTGGCCATCATCTTCCCTTTCCTCCTTGTCCACTGGGATATGAGGACCCAACCGTGTTTTTAAATCTTGACTTAATTTATAGCACAAATGTGTGGGAGAAATGAGTCGAACTGCTTTTTTTGTTTGAGATGCAGATTGTGTCTTGCAAATGATGATTATATATGCAAATTCTGCCCTCCCCTCACTCTTCCATGTTTCCCACAAAGAGGTCAAGGGGAGGCTTTCCTGTTGGGAGCCTGCACCCTTCATGTGATGGGGAGGAGACTGGGCACTCCTGTCTTGTCTGTGCTCTGTTCATAACATGGGAGTTTATGGGTTTAAAAAATTCTGTTTCTAAATGGAGGACTAGATGACTTTATTTTGGTGGGGGTTGGGACTTGTGGCTTTAAAGAAATGGCTTTTGAGTAGGATGTATATTTTTGTTGGTTTTGTTTGTCTATTTTTTTAGAACCCTCCACAGCAACACGCAAGACCATGGAGTTAAAGAAACCCAGAGACCTTTATCAATTAATTGTACTGTTTGTGAATTTGTATAAATAATAACAAAGATCCTCTTAAAACGTTTATATTCTTACAGTAAAAGGTTAAACTGATATTTATATAATAAAAGAGGAAATATGAAGTATGTTTTTGAAAAAAAAAACACACAAAAAACCCACAAAAAAAACCTTGTATCTGTGAATTATTTTTAAGGCATTGTGTGTTGGGTCATGCCAAAGTAGGAGGTGCTGTTTGTATGCTCTACCCTGAAGCAGAGTTTGGTGCATCCTATGTGGTATGAGTAAGCTCATGGTTAAACATTGATTCTGTATAAGGTTACTACTGACGTTGGAATGTTTTGTTTCTAGAAATGTGATTAGACGAGATTTATAAAATTTTCGGTTTTAAACTGTCAACAACATGGAAATTTAAGGAAACTGAACCAAATGAAACTTAAAAAAAAAAACAAAAACCCAGATTTGTAAGAGTCGCGATTTGCCGGAGCAGTCAGTTTTTTCCTTGGGTAGAAGTGGGTCAGGAGCTGCGGCCGTGGGCGAGCAAGGTGGGTCTGCCTGGCCTCGGAGTGGGCGCGGGGGGCCGCCGGGGCCGGGGCCGAGCCATTGTTCCGCAAAGTTGAAAGAGCGCTGTCCGGGCCGGCCCGCGGCGCAGTCGGGCGTGTCATGCATGCGGAATGTCACAGCGGGAGCGCGGCCCGGTGGGAAGGCCCCGGCCGCTCCGGCCCGCTTCTTAACATTCCGCTCCGGGCCCGGCCGGGCGCGGCTCTCCGGGGGCTGCGGGGGCCGGCCGGGAGTGGGGCACATTTGCATTTTAAGCACTTCAGCGCGGAGGCCGGGCACTCCATGGACTCTGTGGAGGGTTCTCGGACTGAATCTGGGGCAGATAAAGGAATACCAACAGTTCTAGCGAAGAATGCCCTTAGGAAGACCATCACTGAGTCTCCTCACCCCGCGGGAGCCGTGGGCCTCTAAGCCTGTGCCTGCCTTCGCATCCTTCTGCTCACCTGGTTGCTGAGATGGGCTGTTTTTTTTGTTTTGTTTTGTTTTGTTTTTTTGAATAAAAAAAACCCAATCTGGTCCAGGGAAGAGGTGGTAAGAGTAGGTATGAAACTTTGCTGGGTCGACCCCTCTTTCCAGGAAGAGGGCTGGAACCCAGGTTCGTCTGCGGGTAAGACCGCTGTGTAAAATTTCCAAGCCTTCTGCTAGAGCATATCACAAAAGCGGCATTGTTCCTTTTTGGAGAGCCATCACAATTGGGTCTAATTGAGCCTGACACCAGATCCATCTTCCTTTTCTTTGGGGAAGGTGTGGGTCTGTGTCTTTGCCGCTTAGGTTACAGTGCTTATTGCCTGAAGGGAAAAGAAAATGTGTGAGCCCTAGAAAGAAGCAGGGCCTCTGAATTAGGGTCAGCTTTGAAGCTGGGGTCCTGGCCTGTTTTCTCAGAGCCTGGGGCTGGACAGACTCAATGGATAAAAATTCAAGCACCAGCTAGGTCTGGGCTCTGTTCTCACATTCTTCCTAACAGCTACGGTAATCCTGCCCACTCGGTATTTTCTGCTGTTTAAGACTGATTAATTTGAAAGGGAGAGTGATGCCCACAACAAAGCCAGGAGCCTGGAACTCCATGTGGGCCTCTCACATGGGTGGAAGGGACCCAGTTCCTCCCAGGCACACAAGCAAAGTAGCCGGAACTCCAGTGGGCACCCTCCCAGAGGATGTGGGCCTCCCTGGCCACAGCATGATCGCTGCACGACGGCGCTCGCCCGAATTTTCTGTTTAATATACACTATAGCTTAGTTCATGTTTGAAAGTCAAAACCGTGGGTCTAAGTGTCCTTATCCTGGACCAGGCACACTGAGCGTATCTGGAGCTTCTCCGGGGAAGATGTTGAGATCAATGGCTTATCATCCTTTTTTGATGGGAAGATGAATGTATGCTGTGCATGTAGATTTGGAAACGCTAGTCCTCAAAGCAACCTGCTCTGTTACCCAACCATTAAAGTGAGGGAACCAGGATTCAAACCAGGTCCACTCCTAATGTGCAGGCCCCTGTTCCCTGGAGAAGGTGTAGTTACTGCGCGCACAAGGTGAGCCAGGCAGGTGGCTGGTGCAAAAGTTAAAAGGCATTTCAGGGAAATTTTTAGAGTTACAGGGAAAAAAAAAAAAAAAAACCCACAAACCTGGTCCAGATATTTGCCGAAGGTTAACTGAGCAGAGAAGGTATAAACTTACTGTAAACCTGACATCTAGAAGCCATAAACCTTATCAGAACCTGTTTGGGTAGCAGTCAGAAGGGGCTCACGGGCCCAGCTTTTCGAAGTCTCGTTAGGCAGCTGCCTAATGGAATGTCTAAACTGCAAAGATTCTAAGTGCAGCTCGGTCACGATGGGCCGCTAGCTCAGAGCGCTGCTGGTGGTGCGTGATTTCCCCTGCTGAGCTCCTCAGTCCTCACCGGTGGGAGGGAGGGGAGCCTACTTGATTTATTCCACATTTGGCAATGGCGACAGGATGCTTGCCTAACTTAACGTTTACCAAAACTAAAGGCTGGCAGCCGTGCATCCTCAGTTAAAACAGAAACCGATCACACTCTTTCCTGATTCACATCAACAAAGACTTGAAAAAGCAAATGTTCCCTTTACTGCAGTTTCTCCTAAAGGCGTGAACTTGCTGTTCCACAAGGAGCGACAATATGAACTGAAGCGTGCCCTACCCCCCAACTCCTCTTGGCATATACGTAAAACCTTTCACTTTGGGCTTAAGAGAATCTGAACCCAAGTTTTCAAAGGGGAAAGGGTAGTGGCCCCCCAGGGACCACTGTGTTTCCAAAGAATAAGGACCTCTTGATTGAAAGATCAGATTTGTAAAACAAACCCAAGACCTCATGCAGCTTCTGACAACTCTCTCTTCCCGGTCCCATGAAAGGGAAGCCCCTGGCCTCTGATCTTTGCTCTGTTCTGCTGCAGAATAGGGAGGGGCCAGAGTAAGTCATCTAGTGGTCCCTCCTCTGTTCTCTTTCTCTTCCCCGCATCAAACATCACCCCTTTTAAAAGTTAATTCTATCCCTTTAGTAGAGGGCAAGACCTAAATTTTGTGCCATTATGAACCCCTGAGGAGCCAGGCTTTTTCATGAAGTCGTGTGCATCATGAGTGGAGCACAGGATTAGAAACCAGAGAGCTGTCTGCAAACCAAAGCTTAAGCCTGGGCTACCTATCGGCCTCATTTTTGTTCCAGTATTCGGTAGCAGGTTCAATGTTTTACAAAGTGAGTGTTCGAAAGCACGCCTGCTGCAGCCAGTGCCAGCTGGTAATCATTCGTGCTGCCTGAGAGGTGAGCAGCTCTTGGGCAAAACGGTATTTCTGGACAACTGGCAAATCACGGTGACCACCCGTGATCAGTGTCAGCCTCCTCTTCTACAGGGGTCACTCTGATTTTGCCTGGTGGACGTGCCTTTAGCAGCTCAGAACATCTGGTACTCTGTACGGTGAAGCCTTCCAGTTGAAGCGCGAGAGTCCTTACCCATGCAGCACCCCCAGTAAAATGAGGTGGAATGCCTCTGCCTGCTGTTGGTAATGCAGAAAAAAGAAGTATGCATTTTCATTAAAAACTTAAGCTCTTACTGTCCCATTACTCTTCTACTTAAATGCCATATATTCTGCCCCCCCCCCCCCAAAAAAAAGACCTTACAGGGATACACACGTTTGTCACCATGGAAAGGAGCTGCATCTCAGCGATCGGGAAGAGAATGGCGTCTGCAGTGACAGTAGCCAAGAAGCCCAGGTGAGACCTCAGGGACGTGAGTGGGCTCCTATAGCTTCATTTATTTATTTAAAAGATTTATTTGAAAAGCAGAGTGACAGTGATGGAGAAATCTTCTATCTGCTGGTTCACTCCCCAAATTGCTGTAATGGCCGGGGTTAGGCCAGGCCAAAGCCAAGAGCTAGGAACTCCATGTGGTCTCCCACATGGGTGGGGTAGGGGCCCAAGCATTTGGACCATCTTCTGCTGCTTGCCCAGGTTCATTATAGCAGGGAGCTGGATCAGGAAATGGAGCAGCCAGGACTCAAGATGGTGCTCATATGGGATGCTGGCGTCGCAGGTGGTGGCTTAACCCACATGCAGCCTTATTAATGGGCAAAGAGGCTGGACAAGGTTGACAAGATTTTCTCTTGGTGCCAAATGGAGTCAACCTTAGAACCAAGGCTGCTCCAAACTCCAGTGGAATCCATGTGCAGGTAACCCTGAGAGGCTGCAAGGTGCCCACCCACAAGTTTTCAGAAGCAAACTCCCTGAGAGAGCATATTATTTTGATTGAGAGCAAAACCAAAGATTGAAAGGCACTATTTAATATGCATTACTGTATGCAAATATAGCCGTGTATTGTAAACCTCATGCATATAGTTATTCAAGAACGGTGCAGGTTTGCAAGTGGTCCCTATGGCAGTGAAGGAGCTGTTTGCCTGCCGCCCTCAGAGGACTTGAGCCAGTTTCCAAAACACTGCTCTGTTACAAATAATAACGTCTTAGTAGACGTGCTAGAATTTGATGCCTCAAAGCTAAGAACTTAGGCACATTTAACACACTACAGATACCTGTCACATTGGGGTTAGGTGGCCCACATCCTGTATCAGAGTGCTTGGGTCAATATGTGGCTCCAGCTTCTGACTCCAGTTTCCTGGTAATGCAGTGATGGCTCAAATGATTGGGCTCTCGCACCTTCATGGGAGACAGGTTAGATTCCTAGCTCCAGGACTTGGCCCCTGCCCAGCCCCCGACCACTGTGAGCCTTTGGCAAGTGAACCAGCAGATGGGAGGGCTCTCTCACTCTGTCACACAACCCTTCTATTAGGCAGACCTGGGGCAGGAACTCAAGCTGTTTATCCTTTCTCTAGCAGTAGAAAGGCTTGATGGCACAGATGTTTTGTTACAAACCCCTCTTGTCCAGAAAGAGTAGAAAGGTCTAGTTTAAGACCAAGCACCCTCTTGCGTTCACTGCTCCTCTGTTTCTGTAACCCATGCTCCAGGAGGAGCAAGACTCGCCCTCGGCTGCTGTCAGTAGTTACCTCCCTCAGCATCAATACAAGAGACGGGAACGGGACTGCAGGAGAACAGTTCTCTGAGACAAGTTTTCACAAACAGCGTGGAACTGCTCAGTGAGGCATAGGAAGCATTGTTATTCTAAAAAGGATAACAGAAAATATTTATTATCAATGTCCATAATATTTCTCTTTAGGCAATCTTTACCGCCAGCTGGCATTTTTTTTTTAAGATGTGTTTTTATTGATTTCAAAGGCAGAGTGAGAGCAAGAGAAAGAGAGAGAGAGAGATCGATCTTCCACCTGCTGGTTCACTATCCAAATGGCTGCAGCTGCTGGGGCTGGGCCAGGCTGAAATCAGGAGGAGTCTGGAACTCCATCCAGGTCTCCTACAAGGGTGGCAGGGGCCCAAATACTTGGGCCATCCTTCACTGCCTTCCCGGGAGTGAAGCAGGGAACTGGATTAGAAGTGGAGCATCCGGGACTTGAACCATTGCCCAAATGGGATGTCAGTGTTATAGGAGGTGGCTTTACCTACTATGCTACAGTGCCAGCCCAAAACTGGCATTATTTATATACATATCTGCTTCCATTTTCCAGCCCAGAGCAAGACTTTGAGAAGTGGTCTTCAAGCAGGGAGAAGTCAAAAGAAAGTGGTCCTACTATTTCTTAGACTCTTTAGAAACATCACCAAGGTTAAAACTGGACAAGTGGACAGTAAGGGAGAAACTGCAACAGATAAGCCTCACAAATAAATTCTTACTGTTCTTAGATGGAAGGCAGCATCGCCTTCCACTGTTACTTGCAATATTTTAAACTGCTGCTGGATGGGTTAATAAGCAGTCAGGTGGCCGGCGCCGCGGCTCACTAGGCTAATCTTCTGCCTGTGGCGCCAGCACCCCGGGTTCTAGTCCTGGTTGGGGCGCCGGTTCTGTCCGGGTTGCTCCTCTTCCAGTCCAGCTCTCTGCTGTGGCCTGGGAGTGCAGTGGAGGATGGCCCAGGTCCTTGGGCCCTGCACCCACATGGGAGACCAGAAGGAAGCACCTGGCTCCTGGCTTCGGATCAGCGCAGCGTGCCGGCCGCAACATGCCTGCCATAGCGGCCACTTGGGGGGTGAACCAACGGAAAAAGGAAGGCCTTTCTCTCTGTCTCTCTCTATCTCTAACTCTGCCTCTCAAAAAAAAAAAAAAAAAAAAAAAAAAAAGTCAGGATGGCCCCAGTGGAAATTTGGAGTGTAGTATGCTTGGTTTCCCCCCAAAAGTTATCCTTAGCAAGGTCAGAGTGCCTGCCTGCTCATTCCTTGGGAGCTTCCAAATTCATGATGAGACTATCAAGGGAGTGGTGATCCCATCATCCTGAGCTCACAGCTTACTGTGAAAACAAGTTACCTGCCCACTCTTCTGGTTTTTTGTTTTCTCATGATTGAGCCAGATAGGATAAAGGATTGTAAATCAGGTCTTTTGATGGGTTTTGTCCCTGCCTTGTAACCTGAATGTCAATTAAAATTGTGCACCCCATGGGAGACCAGGAAAAAGCACCTGGCTCCTGCCACCGGATCGGCGTGGTGCGCCGGCCGCAGCGCGCCGGCTGTGGCGGCCATTGGAGGGTGAACCAACGGCAAAGGAAGACCTTTCTCTCTGTCTCTCTCTCTCACTGTCCACTCTGCCTGTCCAAAAAAAAAAAAAAAGTGCTTAAAAACTACAATGAGACACTTCCGGTTTTTTTCCTCTCTTGGAAGCCCCCCTCCATGCCACTCTGGCTGGAGGTCTGTGACTCTAATAAAATTTTGCTTTTTAAATCTCAAAAACAAAAAATACCTGCTGCTGCGAATTATTAAAAAATAGTGTCCAGTAGGTGTGTCTTAAGCAAACAACATGAAAACAAGTTGAAATTCACCATTTCTAGCTAACCCCTTTTACGTACACAAAATTCAGCCAAGACGGCTGGACTCTAAGGGGCTAGCATGGTGGTGCAGCAGGTAAAACTTCCCATCCAGCTCCCTGCTGAAGGCCTGGGAAAGCAACCGAAAATGACCCAAGTCCTTGGGCCCCTGCACCAGTGTGGGAGACCAGGAAGAAAGTTCGGTTCAGCCTGGTCCAGCCCCAGCCCTTGCAACCATTTGGGTAGTGAACCAACAGATGGAAAATTCTGTCTGTCCTCTCTGTGTAACTCTGCCTTTCGAATAAATACATAAATCTTTAAAAACAACCAACTGAACAAGATGGCTAGGTTCTGTGGACGACACAGGCAGTGGAGGAGTTGTCTGATTTCCAGGGCCTGAGGCAGCGGAAGAGGGAGCCTCGTGCCTCTCTGGCCTCAGTGAGGCCGGATGCTCCCACGGGCAGGCCACCACCGCGTGTTCCCACACACAGGGTCCCGCTTATCCACCGACTCACAGGGGAGCTGAGGAACGCGGCAAACCGTCACCACCGCGTCTAAGCGCCTGTGCGGGAGGAGGCAGGCTGCTGGAAGGTGGCTGGAGAATCATCCTCGCGGTCTCCTTCTAGACTGATCCATGAGCCTCCCTCAAAGGCAGACCCAGAACAGCCTCCTACCGGCTCACTACCATGTGCCTTCCCACTTCGTGATGCCGCCGCGAGCCGCTTCCAAACCGGGATCAGGGGAGCAAGGGGTCCGACCGCGGCCGCCTCTTCCCCTCAAGTTCTTGAGAACATTTTAGGGTCTCGTATCAGGCAGGGAAACTCTGAATACTTGCCCTGCACCGCGGCGACACAAAGTGGAGACAGAGCTGTGCACGAGGCCTGCACGCCCTGGGCTTTGCCAGCAGGCGGCAGCATTGTCTGACACTTGGAGGCCGTGCGCGGGAACCTCTCCCTAGGGCCACATCCCCTCTGGCCACTGCCCCAGGAGGTAGGAGTTAATGAAAACAATGTCACTTCCGCGAAAGGACGAGGCTCAAGTCACCGCAGGAGAGGCCAGGTGTCCCGCTCTTTGTTTTCGGAGTAAAGCAAGAGATGTCAGCCCACGAAGGTTCTAATTTTCTGCTTTTGGAGGCTGGGAATTGAACCCATTTCAAAATCGTTTTTAACTTTTGATTCTCCCTGAAGGCCATTTGGTCTTCCTAAGTCCTTGTTGGGGTGCCTTGCTGGAAAAGTTTGGGAAAACAACCTGGGGACAACTGACACCTGTGCTCCCAGACAGCAGATTCAATGGCCATGGGAACACACTAACGTTCTGATAGAGGGAGCGCACTCTCTGTGGCGAGAACGCCAGTGCTCCCACGGGGAGACACAGTCTGAGCTCCTCCTCCAGAAAGTGGACGACGCCAGGGGAAGGTGGCAGGCATGAGAACAGGGAAAGAACGGAGCCAGCCTGGCCGGATTCCATAGAGTGTCACAATGAGGGCCAGGCAGAGCAGAGGAGAGAGACCTCAGGGGCTCCTGGCGGCTTTGCACTCAACAGCCTGTCCTCGGGCGATCCAAACATGGAGCCAGGGAATGGAATCTTAGAGCTGCCCGTGCCCTGCGGAGATGGCCACTGAGCTGTCTTGCAGCATAGCAGCTCCGTGATTCAGAAGGCATTTTTGGTTAAAGAATGAACAAGGGAAGGGAAGGAAACGTTTGTGGAACTCAGGGCCTAGGCATGAAGCAAAATGGCTATTCCTGGCACTATCCGTGGAGGTCCTAGACAAGCAGAAACCAGAGCTGAAATGCACCACAGTCAGTGGCTGTGCCCACATAAATGAATAAGTAGAGGAGAGAAAGGAGGACATGTGTCTCTGCACCCAGGATGGGACCCAGGGCAGGCCGAGGGCTGCGTCAGAAAGATTCAGTCAGGGAGGGTTACAGACTAAGATGCCACTTGGGGCACCTGCCTCCCGGGTTCAAGTCCCTGCTCTGGCTCCCAGTTCCAGCTTCCTGCCAGTGTGGACCCTGGGACACAGCAGGTGATGGCTCAAGTGCTCAAGTCCCTGCCACCCACATGGGAGACCCAGATTGAGCCCCAGTCCTCACTGTTGTAGGCAGTTTTGGAGTGAACCAGTGAATAAGATCTCTTTCTCTCTGTGCGTGTGTGTGTGTGCCTGGCTTTCAAATAAGTAAAAATAATCAAGTGAGGGGAAGTGTATCCTTCACAAGAGGTCTTCAAGTTCATGGGCAATGCATATTATGAAAAAACTATGCACAGATTTCAAAGGAGGTCCCTGGAAGAATCAGGAAGCTGTGCTTCAATGTGCTCAAGAAGCTAGGTCCTGCTTCCCTGGTTGTTTGGATTTGACTCGACACAAAAGTCCCCATGGGTGTGATCCCCAGGACGGCCCGTGACCAGGATGGCAGCAACCAGGGCACTGCAGACCCGCCCAGAGACCTGCGGCTGCTGTCGTAGCTGCCAGCTCCCGGAAGTCAGGCTGCACACCGCTTCATCGCTACCCTATCCTTCCAGGGAGGACGAGCTAGAACAGTGCCGGAGACAGGGATGAACAGAGGACGGTGTATCCAGCGCAGGCTGGTGGGCGACACTCCTTATGGGGGTCCAACTCCCATGACTGCAGCTTCTATGCTCCATTGTGGGTAAGAAGGCCTAGCTGAGGGCTCCCGCAATCCCAAGATGACAGGCGTTCCCATGGGAGGAAACTTCTTCAAACCGCTCCCCTAGAGGGCTCCCGAGGCCAGTCTGCAAGTGTACACAGGCTGGGTCCCCACCTGCAGACCAGACAGCCACTGCCGCCCCCTCCCTAACCTTCCCTGGTACTCCCGGCCCCTACTCGCCACCCCCACAAGGGTGTCCGTTGGCTCTTTGAAGGCATCCAGCATGGCTACTTGGGGGTGTCTTGATTTCCCAGGACCATCTACGGAGGCCGTCGAGAGGGCACAGAGTGTCGCCGAGGGGGATTCCAGGGGAGTGTGGACATCCCAGCGATGCCATGAGTCCCACACACGGCGTGGACGCCAAGCAACACCTCGCCTTCACTGCAGACTCGGGTCGCCTCCTGCGCGATGCCACCTCAGGCCCTGTCAGTTCCCGCTCTTGCATCCGTTCCTACTTCTGCACCTGCCCGGAACTTGCAGAGAGACTAAGGAACTGTGTGTAAGTGGCTGCAAACACCTTCCCACCCTTGCGCCAGTGCCAACAACAGCCCCGCTAATGCTAATCTACCCCTCTCTCGCAGCTCAACAGCTTTTCTCCTTTAAGCCCCTGATAATGGTTTTACTAAAATCCCCTTTTGATGGAAAAAAATCCCAGCTGGACATTTCAGGCCCCAGCACAATGTACAAGTCTGCAGGTCCCTTTCCCTCCCTCACAAAGGCCTCTAATCAAGTGGAAAATGTGCTGGAGGCCAGAGGTTTGGGTCTGCAATTATTTTTTAAGGGATTACTAGAGAAGAATAGGGGGCGGCAAGGACCTCCCCCCTCTTGGTTTTCCATTTGGTCCTGCTTTTAGACATAGAGAGCCGGGAGTATTTGTCCAGTTCTCCAAGCATAAGAGCCTCATCTCTCTTCTCTGGCAGGATTTCCTCTTTGAGCCCCATTGCTTCAAAAAGATGGGGAGTTTGGAAGCAATGCGCGGCTCCCATGCTGACCCCATTTAAGCCTCTATGTATAAAACCACCGCTGACCGGGCTCCCACACATGGGGAGGGCACTCATTCACTGACCTCTCGGCCCGCTCTGTGTGTGGAGGGCAGGGGGTGCACGGCGTCCGCTCACTGCTGAGCCCGGGAGCATTCATCTGGGCTTCCCAGCTTGGGAGTGCACGAGGTCAGATACCAGCCTTCCCCTCCCCACCGAGCATGAAGGGCTCCCAGCTCTTCTTCTCAGGGCACAGCACGGACACAAGGACAGAGCAGTAACCGTGCGTGCAATGCTGCGCTCGGGCAGGGCGGCTGTCCCCTGGGCGTCATGCAAAGGGCCTTCTCTGACACCACTGACAGGTGAGCACGCACTAAGGGTTAGCTGACGGAGAGGAGCATGGGGGGGGGGTGTCCTTGATTCTTTCAGCATCCACTTAAGCCCCCCTGGCTAGGCATGGATGCAAATACCCTGTAGAACAGGAAATGGTCACGGATACCTAAGTGTGTTCTGGAATGATCAAGAAGTAGATTATTCAGCTCTGAAAGTTAGACGTCAGCATATTTTCAAACTAAAGACCAGGCTAAGTACCACTTTCAGGTCCTTTCTTCAAAGTTCCTAAAATCTCCATCACAAACAGAACAAACAACGCCAGGGTGACTGCAGATCAGCAGAAAACCCCTCTGGTTGTTTTCCTTGAGTGCACGTTTTATCGATACCTGTGGTCTTACTGATTTCTCTGTTTTCCCTCAGAGCACTCTAGCCAAGATGGACAGAAGCACAGACATGGAACACAGAACACAAAATAACGACTGAAAACACCCCTGCTGGGTGTTGGCTTTGGTCTTCCTTGCGGTGGGTGTCAGGGGAGGGGCAGCCATATGTGTAGGTGAGCGACAGTGGGCTCTCTGGACAAGAGCCAGCCCGGCCAGCACACTGCTGCTCACCCCCAAGCTGTGGAGGAGTGAGCAACGGTGACCTACGTTCAGTGAAGGTGGACTTTCACTAGGAAGGTGAAGATATGCACTCACGGGGCACCACGAGACAGCAGAGCATCTCAAAGGAAAGGCCCAAGGAGGCCTGGCTCCTGAACAAGGAGCAGATCGTGAGCTTAACCCGCATCAGAGCGAGACTCGCCCCGGGGCTTCTCTCCCGGGCACTTTGCCTGAGTGCCTGCTACCCTGGTTCCCCCGCCATCACCTCGGCATTCACCAGCAGCCCTCAACTTCTGTGCTCTTTTAACAAAACATCAGGTGTTGTAAAAGCCACTCTTTGGGCTGGCGCTGTGGTACAGTGGGTTCAGCTGCGGCCTGTGCTGCCAGCATCCCATATGGGCGCTGGTTTGAGTCCTGGTTGTTCCACTTCCCATCCAGCTCCCTGCTGATGCTCCTGGGAAAGCAGTGGAGGCTGGCCCAAGTGCTTGGGCCCTGCACCCACACGGGAGACGCGGATGGAGTTCCAGGCTCCTGGCTTAGGCCTGGCCCATCCCTAGCCATTGTGACCATTTGGGGAGTGAAGCAGCAAGTGGAAGATTCTCTCTCTCTCTCTCTGTGTGTGTGTGTGTGTGTGTGTGTGTCCTTCTCTCCCACCTCCACATAACATTGCCTTTCAAATAAATAACTCAATCTTTAAAAAAAAAAAAAAAAGAAAGCCAGTCTTCCTGCCAAAACCAGTTTTGAGAGGAGTAAAACACTAATTTGATGAAGTAATGGTAAGAATGAATCTCAGATTTTTATCTTTCTTTTTCTTTAATATTTATTTATTTATTTATTTGAAAGGCAGAGATAGAGATAGAGATAGAGAGAGAGAGAGAGAGAGAGAGATATCTTCCATCTGCTGGTTCACTCCCCAAATGGTGCAACAGCCAGGGCTGGGCCAGGGTGAAGACAGGAGCCAGGAGCTTCTTCTAGGTCTCCCAGTTGGGTGAGGGACCATGTGCTTGGACCATTTTCCGGCTTGTCCCAGGTGCATTAGCAGGGAGCTGGATGGGAAGTGGAGCTGCCAGGAATTGAACTGGCACCCACATGGATGCTGGCACTGCAGGCAGAGGCTTAACCTTCTACACCACAGCACCGGCCTCAGATTTTTATCTTTCAGACTCATTAGATCACAAAGGTCTCTAATTAATTCAGAAAACAAGATGGACATAATTAGAATTAAGAAATACTAAGCTTCAAATGAAGGAAACTTTGTTCAGGGTCTAAAGAGAGAGAGATACTAGATCTTGGAATGGTCTCCCTGTCAAGTTCACTGAGTTAAAGTGGCCTTCATAAAATAGTTGCAAAATGCCCTTGGGTCCACCAGGGAGAGGGGAAGGGTCAGCCCCCGAGATGGCACTGTGTGGGACGACACAGGAGAAGCGGCCTCCCCTCCCCACGGTGTTTCCTCTGCTTCTTCTTCCTGCCCCCCTGAGAACCGAGGTGCCCCTAACTCCAGCCCAGATCGCTCATCCTTGGCGGGGCTGCTTCACATTTCTTCGTGATGCCCATCCACCCTCTGGCCATCACTTGTGCACTTACCCTCTGCTTCCCACGATTCTCCAGCCCCCGCACAGCCTGCTCCGGATCTCTGTGCCCCTGCCCTGGCGCTCTCTGCTAACCCTGCCTTGCCCTCCACATCCCTCTCAGGCACCTCAACAGGCCCGGAATGCCCCAGAAGCATCCAGAGTCTGCATCCTGCTTCCTGCAGGTTATGGTGGCCAGATGACTGATTTTTATGCATTCATTTATTAAAGATTTATTTATTTATTTATTTGAAAGGCAGACTTGCAGAGAGGCAGATTCAAAGAGATCTTCCATCTGCTGGTCTACTCCCTAAATAGCCTCAATGGCTAGAGCCATGCTGATCCAAAGCCAGGAGCCAGGAGCTTCTTCTGAGTGTCCCACGTGGGTTCAGGGGCCCATGGACTTGGAACATCTTCTGCTTTCCCAGGCCATAGCAGAGAGCTGGATCAGAAATGGAGCAGCCAGGACTTGAACCGGTGCCCATATGGGATGCCAGCACTGCAGGCGGCAGCTTTACCCAGTATGCCACAGCACCAGCCCCCAGATGACTGACAATGACCTCATATTACTGTATTTGGTTGTCAATCTCCACACCAAATTTCTTCCAAAAATGTTTACTGAAACACACCTGTCCATTTAACATGATGCATAAATCCCTATTTTTTAAAATGCTTATTTTAAAAAAATCACTCAGAGGCAAGTGTTTGGCTTAGAGGTTATCATCTCTGGATTTGAGTGCTGGCTCCTGACTCCAGCTTCCTGCTAATGCACACCCTGGGAGGCAGCAGGTGATGGCTCATTCCTTGGGTCCTGGCTGTCCACGTTGCAGGCCTGGGTGGAATTCCCAGCTCCCTTTTGGTCTGACCAAGCCCTGGATGTTGTGGGCATTTGGGGGAGTGAACTAGTCATTGGGAGCTCTCTCTCATACATAAATCAAAAAGATAAAATAAAAAATCATCTTCCAGAATGGGAAAGTTAGATGAGAAAGCAAAGATGCTCCCAGTCCTCATGGAATCCCACCTGCTCCCCTGAGGTAACAGAAGGGTCCAGGTCCTCAGGGACTCAGCTCCAGCTTCTCAGGGTTCCAGCAGCAGCGACAAAATGCCTCAGGATTCAGCTGCACTAGCAGACTCTTCTTGACCTGAGGAAGGGCTTCATGTTAATCACTTGTCCACACAGGTTAAGCCTCCAGAGGGTGGATGGGAGTCAGGCAACATCAGGACGCCCTCTGCCCTGGCCTCCAGCTTGACCATCTCCCTAAGTCCCTGCCTGGGACCCGTGAGCAGTTTGTCCACATGCTGCTGACGGTCGGGTGGTGGGGCTGGCTGTCAGTTCTACCGTGCAGGCTACTTTAAGAGCCTACAACACTGCTAACAGGTATTCCTTCCAACCCCTCTGACAGCCACTCACGATCACAAAATCTCACTGGCTCGTTGGACTTTATTACTAATGGTTAAAATGTTAAAGCTTATGAATGACGTTGGAAAAACACAAACTGGTGTGGGATGGAGGCTATCTCTCACTAGGTAAATAGTTGGCAGCCACCACAGGCAGAGTCCTGTGCCAAGGACTGGGAAAGGCGGAGTGAGGGCTCAGTTTCCTGAGTGGGAGACACAGCCATGGGGTTTCGCTGGGAACTGCTCCCAACCCACAGCCTGGCTTATCTGTGCCGCAGCTGCAAGCTGCAATGCCCCCCCCCCCATGGGGGGGGCGACTCGAGGGAGGGAGCCAGCCTGAGGCGGATGAAGAAGCAGAATGGAGGTACACACACAAGCACCAAGTCCCCTCCCACGCCCCCAAGCAGCACTCAGGGGTGCACAGCCCTCTGACCTGCTACCCTTCTGGTCTCTTCCCTACCACCCAGAGGCTACCCTCCATACTGGTACAACAGTGCCAGGGGCTCGATGAGCACGCAGGACCTCCACCGCCACTCCTAGAACTGCCACCTGCCTTTGCGGGGGTGTGTGTGTCTTAGCCACCTGGTTTGTATTCCATAACAGAGCACAGGCTTAGAGAGTCTCCAAGACAGCCCAAGCCAAGCCAGGTCTTCAGTTTAGGTGACGAAGTGAACGGCTCCCCCACTTCCGCCCCAGTGATCTTGCTTTATTAGATGAGGGGTTTGTGAGAAGACAAGGAAATATTTATGGTTTCTTCCGCTGTTCCAGGGCAGTTGAGTGCAAACAGAAGAAACCTGTTGCGAACTATCTGTCACGTGCATCTGGGTGTTGACAGGAACCCACACGCCACCAGACAAGGGGTTCCTCTTTCTACAGAGGACCCTGTCTAGGGAGAGGTGTTGGGGTCTGCACCTGCAAGCACTTTGTAACAACTCCCGGGAGCCCCCCACCCACAGCCCCCTAAAGACATCTCCACGGAGACAGTCCTCCTTCATCCCCTTCCTCTGCCACTCACGCGAAAATCACTGCGCCTGCACAACACTGTTTTCCTGCCCAGAAACCCCCAGGTGCCTTGGTTGACTCTCACGGCTGTCCCACAGCAGGCAGGGACACATGGCACGGACAGAAGCCAAAGGCAAGCTGCAGCCCAAGGATGCCGTGCACCTGGGGGTGGAGAGGTTGACCCGGGTTCCAGAGAGGAGCTTGGCAGGAGCGGGGTGCAGGGGCTGGGAGTGAGGAAGAGGATTTCCCCAGGGACTCTTCCCCGGCACAGTGCCCCTGTCTATTCACAGAACCATTAACCCAGGCGTGCACAGACATCTATCACTGAGGGCTGCAACAATCAGGGACAGACAGACGGACAGAAACGCTTTCTTCTTGTTCAGCTCCTCACCAACATCTCTCAAGAAGCCAAACTACTTTTATCTCACGGTGAAGTTAAGAAACGCTAAGGAGCAAAAGAGGATAGAGCCATGGGGGACCCTTATTTTTCTTTTAATTGAAGTTTTTTCTCCCCTTGGGGTTTTGTTTATGTATCCCTATAGGTCCACAGAAAAATATTATTCTTAGGGTCCGGAGTCTGTTCACGTTTGTTTGTGCAGACTTTCAAGGGCACACAAAAGGCAAGCAGAGCCTTCGGGAGACTGACTGCTGTACTTAGATAATGTACTTAGATCTCTCCCGTCTAGCTCAGGCGCAATCGGTCTGTTCAGTACTGGCCCGCAGTACCCCTGAAATGCACTATTAAGTTCATCAAAGATCATTTGTAGAGGAAGAGGCCCTGGGCTTTTCCAGTGAACTCCTACCAAAGCCTTTCTGGTAGCCGGAATGGCACCCACATTCCACCGCGTGAGCCTCAGGACACTAGGGTCTGGAGTGACGTGGCACCGCGTTGCCTGCACGCTGGCATGGCCGTCTTCCCAGGACTTGGTGCCCACATCCAGCTGTTCACACCGGCACCTGGCACAGCTGCATAGCTTCGTGTGGTGTTCATCACTGATGCTCTGCTATCTTTCAGGCTCTAAAGTTTAGAGGAGATTCTGGGGTCGGCACTGTGGCACAACGGTTAAGCCGATGCTTGTGATGTCAGCATCCCATATCTGAGCACTGGTTCAAAATCTGGCCGCTCTGTTCGATCTGGTTTTGTGAATGCGCTGAGGAAACCAACGATGATGACCCAAGTGCTTGGGCCCCCTGGCACCCATGTGGGAGACCTGGATGGAGTTCCTGGCTCCTGGCTTCGGTCTAGCCTGGCCCTGGCCATTGTGGCTGTGAATCACAGTGAACCAGCACATAGGGGATTTCTGTGTGTCTCTCCTTCTTTCTGCCTTTAACATAAAAATAAATAAATAAATTAGGTATCTTTAAGACCAGAAGACTCTGAAAGCTCCTGTGGCTATCTCACTAGGATGACCCTTCCCGGCTCGGATCCTTTTGCCGTCTGCAGGCACCTTGCCTGCCACCAGCCTTAACTTGCTGCAGCTTCTCGTCTCAGCACAGTCTCTCCAGCTGTGCTCTTTGGGTGACCCACATAAGAATCGCCTGGGTGCTTGCCAAAGACGCAGTTTGCAGGGGGCGGGGTTCACAGCCCCTCCATCTGGAGTCTTCTTCCTAAAACTGCAGGCAGATCCCTTTGCTCTCCTGCTTTCTCCACGAGCTTCCGGGTTCAGACACAGTCCTAGCGCCAGTCCTCACCCTCCTGAACCCTAGCCTCTTTTTCTGGTCCCAGGTGACCGTCTCACACGGCCATGTCCTTTAGATGTTGTACTCCTGGGGCCTAGCATGTTCTTCCCTCCCTGTTTGGATGGAGAACTCCTCCTCGCCCTGCACTTCCTGGGCCAGATGACCTCCGCCAAGCCCCTCAGCCCTTCCTCCTCAGGGCCCCATGTGTTGTCTGGCCTGCACTGTCATTGCTTCTCTGTGTCGTTGCCCTCCCTTGCTGCAAGTACCCCCTGGTCAGGCAGGGGTGGCATTCAACGGACAAGAGGGAATAGAACTAAGCGTCTGCCAGGCGCCCAGCTCTGGGCTAGGGGCTGAGGACGTAGAAGTCTTGGAGAAGAGACAATTAGCAAGTACAAAATTACCACAATGTGCCATGAATGTTTTGGTAAGGAAAGTACCTAGCATACTTGGAACCCAAATCAGAAGAATCTGACCTGGCCAGGGGTCAGAGAACACCTCCCAGACAGTGCCAGGGTGAGCCCTGGTATTCCTAGCACTGCGGCTTGCACACTGGAAGGTTCGGAAACAATTGAAATAATCTTCTTTTAAAAAATTTATTAAAGGCCGGCGCCGCGGCTCACTAGGCTAATCCTCTGCCTTGCGGCGTCGGCACACCGGGTTCTAGTCCCGGTTGGGGCGCCGGATTCTGTCCCGGTTGCCCCTCTTCCAGGCCAGCTCTCTGCTGTGGCCAGGGAGTGCAGTGGAGGATGGCCCAAATGCTTGGGCCCTGCACCCCATGGGAGACCAGGATAAGTATCTGGCTCCTGCCATCGGATCAGCGCGGTGCGCCGGCTGCAGCATGCTGGCTGAGGCGGCCATTGGAGGGTGAACTAACGGCATAGGAAGACCTTTCTCCCTGTCTCTCTCTCTCTCACTATCCACTCTGCCTGTCAAAAAAAATTTATTAAAAATTAATAGACATAAAATTGTACATACAAATGATTCACCATGTGATGTTCTGATACCTGTGTACACTGTGTAATGTTCAATCAGGGTAAATGTACCCATCTCCTCTTACATTGAACATTTCTTTATTGGGGTTCAAACACTTGGGCCATCTTCCTCTACTTTCCCAGGTGCATTAGCAGGGAGCTGGTTCAGAAGTGGAGGTACTGGGACTCAAATCAGCACTCATATGGGATGCTGGCATCAGGTGGCAGCTTAACCCCCTGTGCCACAATGCTGGCCCCATCCACCCCTGTACTTATAACTTTAATGAAGTCACCTCAGTGTTAGACTCCACATATGTGTGACATCATACGATACTTGTCCTATACTTGGCTTATTTTTAAAGCTCTGTTCATTTACTTTTATTTATTTGAAAGGCAGAGAGACACAACGGGGAGAAAGAGAACTTCCATCCACTGGTTCACTCTCCAAATGCTGGCAACAGCTGGGGCTGGGTCAAGTCAAACCTGGGAGCCCAGACCTCCATCCAGGTCTCCCAGGTGGGTGGCAGGGAACCAAGTACCTGAACCATCATCTGCTGCCTCCCGGGATGCACATTAGCAGAAAGTTGGATTGCAAGAAGAGGAGCTGGGACTCAACCCAGGCACTCTGACATGGGACTGGGGAATCCCAAGTGGTGCCTGAGCCCCTGCGCCATGTGCCTGCCCCTCCTGCTAAAATCTCATGCTCAATTTACAATGTTGGCAGTGAGGGGGCCTTTAGGAGGTATCTGGGTTCAGAGAGCTCTGGCTTTGAAGAGCTCAATGCCAGTCTGAGGACTGGGTTGGATCCATGGGAAGAAGCAAGTCCTCACTCTCGAGGGACTGGGTCAGTTCCCAGGAGAGCAAGTTGTCCCGCAGCAAAGCTGCCCCGCCATTCTGCATCTTCACACAGGCCCATGCACACTTTCACTTTTTTTTTTTTTTTTTTTTTTGACAGGCAGAGTGGACAGTGAGAAGAGAGAGAGACAGAGAGAAAGGTCTTCCTTTGCCGTTGGTTCACCCTCCAATGGCCGCCACGGCCAGCGCGCTTCGGCCAGCGCACCGCACTGATCCGAAGCCAGGAGCCAGGTGCTTCTCCTGGTCTCCCATGGGGTGCAGGGCCCAAGCACTTGGGCCATCCTCCACTGCACTCCCTGGCCACAGCAGAGAGCTGGCCTGGAAGAGGGGCAACCGGGACAGAATCCGGAGCCCCAACCGGGACTAGAACCTGGTGTGCCGGCGCCACTAGGCGGAGGATTAGCCTAGTGAGCCGCGGCGCCGGCCACACTTTCACTTTTTTCACATCACAGTGAGGTCCTCGCCAGCTGTGGCTGCCCCATCTTGGACCCCCAGTCTCCAGCCCTGTGAGCTAAATACACATCTTTCCTCTGTAAGTGACTCAGTCTGGGTATTAACAGACTAAGACAGGGGTCTACGTCTTCTAAGACACACCATACCATATACTTACTTCACCTGGGTGCAGCATGTTGTACATTAATTACACCTCATGAAGCTGTTGAACAATGTTCCCTCTGCAGGCGTTGTGGTGCAGGGGCTTAAGCTGCGGCCTGGGACTCCCACATCCCATGTCTGAGTGCCCACTTCCCATCCCAGCTGCTCCACTTCTGATCCAGCTTCCTGCTAATGCCTGGGAGGCAGCAGAGGGTGGCCCAAGTGCTTGGGTCCCTGCCACCCATGTGGGAGACCCAGATGAAGCTCCAGGCTCCAGACTTCGACATGGCCTGGCTGTGTGGGCATTTGGGGGGTCAACTAGTGGATGGAAGTTTCTCTCTCACTCTCTCTCTCCCTCCCTCCCTCCCTCCCTCCCCACCCCCCGTCAGAAGACTTTAAAATAAATAAATAAATCTCTTTTACAAAACAGCTCCTTCCATCAAACTGACTTGTGTGAAATGTCAGACTCTCACCTGAATTGCTCCACCCCTGCCCACTGGCCTGTGAATTCTACTCTTTCCTCACTGCCTTCCTGAGGCCTTTCCCAACACCCCCTCTCCCAGGGAACCTTGGACATCATTTCTGTCACCTCCCATAGATTCGGTCATCGGTCATCCTTCCCCAACCCTGGTGGTGAAGTCTCTGAAACCCCTCTTCTAGGAGATTTTACAGCTAGGGAACCACAGATTTTTACAGACGTAATAGGCTTGGGTAGTGAGGTCTTGAGCGACTGGAGCGTAGGAACTGTCTTTTCACTTTGTTGCCCCTGTACCTCTGGAAGTACTGGGCACATAGCAGGTGCTCAGTAACCATCTGAAGATAAACATCCCACGTGGCTGGCAAGCTCTGGGGTTGTGGCACATTCTCAGTACATCACACTCAACCGGTTCTTAATTGAGGAAGACAGACTGAGCTGTTAATAATGGTTGCAAATAGGACAAGAAGTTCCCTTGCCAGAGAGAAATTGATTAAAAAGTTACTCTTTGGCCGGCGCCAAGGCTCAATAGGCTAATCCTCTGCCTGTGGCGCCAGCACACCGGGTTCTAGTCCCAGTCGGGGTGCCGGATTCTGTCCCGGTCGCTCCTCTTCCAGTCCAGCTCTCTGCTGTGGCCTGGGAGTGCAGTGGAGGATGGCCCAAGTGCTTGGGCCCTGCACCCGCATGGGAGACCAGGAGAAGCACCTGGCTCCTGGCTTCGGATCAACGCAGTGCGCCGGCCACAGCAGCCACTGGGAGGTGAAACTACAGCAAAGGAAGACCTTTCTCTCTGTCTCTCTCTCTCTCTCACTGTCCACTCTGCCTGTCAAAAAAATAAAATAAAAAAAAAAATCACTCTTTGATGATAGCTTTGTCCCTGCCCCAAAGAAACAGTGTGGGGCCAGCTCTGTGGCTCAGCAGGTAGAGCTGCAGCCTGAGGCATCCCATGTAGCTGCCAATTTGAGTGCCAGCTGCTCCACTTCTGATCCAGCTCCCTCCTAATGTGCTTGGGGAAGCTGTAGAAGATGGCCCATCCTTGGGCCCTTACACCCATGTGGGAGACACCAAAGAAGCTCCTGGCTCCTGGCTTTGGATTGGCTTAGCCCTGGTTGTTGTGGGTATTTGGGGCAGAGGATGGAAGATCTCTCTCTCTCTCCTCCTCTCTCTCTATAACTCTGCCCTTCAAATAAATAATTTTTTAAAAGGTAAACAATGTATATGACCAGGATATTTCAAGTTGGTTTTAAAATTATTCACTTATTTGGGAGGCACAGAGACAGATAGACTCAAAGAGAGAGCTACCATGTGCTGGTTCACTTCCCAAGTGCCCACAATGGCTGGAGCCAGAGCCAGGAGCTAGGAACTCAATCCAGGTTTCTTGTGTGGGTGACAGAGACCCAGCAATTTGAGCCCTCACCTGCTGGTTCCCAGGGTATTCAGTGGTAGGAAGCTGAGTCTCTGGACACAGGCAGTCTGATTCGGAACGTAGCTTCTTCACAAGGCTCTCTCTGGGGGTCTAAATGTACACCTCTATGGAGACTATTTTTTTTTTAGTTTTGTTTTGTGTTTATATTCTTTTTTAAAAAGATTTATTTATTTGGGCCGGCGCCGCGGCTCACTAGGCTAATCCTCCGCCTAGCGGCGCCGGCACACCGGGTTCTAGTCCCGGTCGGGGTGCCGGATTCTGTCCTGGTTGCCCCTCTTCCAGGCCAGCTCTCTGCTGTGGCCAGGGAGTGCAGTGGAGGATGGCCCAGGTGCTTGGGCCCTGCACCCCATGGGAGACCAGGAAAAGCACCTGGCTACTGGCTCCTGGCTCCTGCCATCGGATCAGCGCGGTGCGCCGGCCATTGGAGGGTGAACCAACGGCAAAGGAAGACCTTTCTCTCTGTCTCTCTCTCACTGTCCACTCTGCCTGTCCAAAAAAAAAAAAAAAAAGATTTATTTATTTGAAAGTCAGAGTTACACAGAGAGAAGGAGAGGCAGAGAGAGAGAGAGAGAGAGAGAGGTCTTCTGTCCGCTGGTTCACTCCCCAATTGGCCCCAACAGCCAGAGCTGAACTGATCTGAAGCCAGAAGCCAGGAGCTTCTTCTGGGTCTCCCATGCAGGTGCAGGGTTGTGTTTATATTCTTTTATTTGTTTGAAAGGCAGCAAGGCAGAGACAGACAGAGAGGCAGGCAGGGAGAAGAGCGATCTTCCTTCTGCTGGCTCATTCCCCAAAGGTCTACAACAGCAAGGCTGGGCCAGGCTAAAGTGTGGAGCCTGGAACTCAATCTGTCTCTCCCAAGTGAGTGGCAGGGAGCCAAGTACCTGAGCTATCCATCTTCTGCTGCGTCCCAGGCTGTGCGCTAGCAGGAAGCTGGAACCTGAAGCAGAGCTTCAAACCCAAGCACATTGATATAGGAGGTGGGCGCCCAGAGGGGCATCTTAACTGTTGTGCCAAATGCCTGCCCCTCCAGTGTCCTCAAAAGCACTATTTAGGTTTGTGCAACTGGCAAGCTGTGTTGCTTAAGTTCAGCTGATGATAAAAGTGTTTTATCACCGCCATACAAAAACATGCTTTTGGAGATCTCTAAGACACATAGAAGTTTCCAAAACAGTAACTGAAGAACCATCTAGTCAAACGGCCATTGCAACGAATGTTCATCGGTGATACACAAATGCCACTCAGGGAGAGGACTAATGACATATTAACGTGCTGATGACCACAGTGATCCCTCACCAAGAGATTTAGCAGGCAAGGGGGTAGAAGGAGCATTCCAGGGCAACACTGGGCCACCTGGACTTGGCCCATTACGAGTCCTCTGTCACTACCATGGCCAACTGGGCTACCACCAAAGTGATACGAACTAAGACAAACTGGGAAACATTAATGTCACTTGGTCTCCATTACCATGACATCAAATGTTTATTGAATATTTAGTGTGTGCTCAAGCTAAATCAGGCAAAAGTAGCCAGGAACTTGGGTTCTGTGATCACTTAGGCCTAACTTGATTGGGCTACCCTTGCCTCACTTTTTCACTTGTAAGCAAGACAAAACCCTAGACGTGATACTTGTCATGAGATCCAGGACAGGAGCTTTGGAATCACCAAGAATAAGGTAAGTTCCAGCCCGGCAAGCAGGTACTGCAGGTGTGGAACACACAGGTCTCCCACTGTGTATGTGGCGTCCTGCCCCAGGCTCCCCTGCGGCCTGTATCCTACCCTGGCAGGGTTCCCTGGTGGGTTTGTTAATTTAATTTTATTTACTTGAAAGGCAGACAGAGAGAAAGCAAGAGAGACCTCCCAGATGCCCACAACAGTGGGAGCTGAACCAGATCAATCCAGGAAGCCAGGAATCCAACCCAGCCACTTGAGCTACCACTACGACCCCCCCACCCCCACCCCCTAGCCCTGTTTGGCCATCAGAAAGCTAAAATCGGAGGTGAAACCAGGATTCAAACCAGGCACTGCAATGGAGCACACGGATGTCCTGAGCAGCATCTTAAGTGCTAGGCCAGGCACGCAACCCTTCCCAACAGCCACAGGTGGTCAGGGGCCTGATGACTCCTCGCCCCCTCCCCACTTTATGGGCGGCCTGTCCTTCCCTGTCTCGCTGCCCCACTGCCCCACATCACAAGCTATCTGCTTGCCTCCGTCCTCATTGCAGGGCCGGCTTTGGAAGAAACCCAAACTAAGACAAGTGGTGCCCTCTGGGCAGGTCACCCCACACTAGACCAAGCTGGAGAGGAAAAGGGACATCAGCCTCAGTGAACACAAAACAGCAAAGCAGGTCTCTGAAGAAGAGGCTCACCCCACAAGCCCACCTTTCAAGCATGAAAAACCCTTCCTGGCACAGGAGCTTGGTGGCTCCGAGAAGGGTGCGGCCATCCTCATGGAGGGCACACGGCCTTTCCCCGCCCTGTCCACCTTGTATAAGGGACTGGGGTGGAGGGTGCAGCCCACAGGGAAAGGGGCTTGGGTTTTCAGCAGTGGTCTTTTCTGTGGAATAGCATAAAGCTTCCTGGATGAGCAACGCGACTCCACAGCTAGAAAGAACCAAGCGGTTGATTTTTTTGTTGTTGTTCTTATTTAGTATATGGGAGAGACACAGAGAATAGAGGAAATCAGACAATAAATGTAAGTGGCCTCAGAGTGCCTGCTTAACCTCGCAGCTAAGACGCCACGTCCTGAATCAGAGTACCTGGGCTCAGTTCCCTGCTCTGACTCCTGACTCCAGCTTCCTGCTAATGCACACCTTGGGAGGCAGCAAGTGATGGCTCAAGTAACTGGGTCCCTGCCATCCATGTTGGCGACACGGACTGCTTTCCCAGCTCCCAGCTTCAGTCTGCCCGGCTCTGGCTATTGTGGGCATTTGGTGAGTGCATCAGCAGATAGAGACAGGAATACTCTGAGTTTCTACCTCTCTCTCTCTCTCTCTCTCTCTCTCTCTCTCTTTCAAAGATTTAATTACTGGGGCCAGTGCTGTGGTGTAGTGGGCTAAGCCTCCACCTGCAGTGCTGGCATCCCATATGGACACTGGTTCTTATCCCAGCTGCTCCTATTCCGATCCAGCTCTCCTAGCTCCTGGCTTCAGATTAGCATAGCTCCATCTGTTGCAGCCATTTGGGGAGTGAACCAGCAGATGGAAGACTTCTCTCCCTCTCTGCCTCTGTTTCTCTGCAGCTCTGCCTTTCAAATAAATAAGCAAACTTAAAAAAAAAAGGCAAAGAGAACCAGGGGCCGGCACTGTGGCATAGTAAGCTAAGCCTCTGCCTGCTGTGCTAGCATCCCATATGGGCACCAGTTCATGTCCTGGTTGCTCCACTTCCAATCCAGCTCTCTGCTATGGCCTGGGAAAGCAGTACAAGATGGCCCAAGTGTTTGGGCCCCTGCACCCAAGTGGGAGACCCAGAAGAAGCTGCTGGCTCCTGGGTTCAGATAGGCCCAGCTCCAGCCATTGTGGCCTTTTGGGGAGTGAACCAGTAGCTGGAAGACATTTCTCTCTGTCTCTCCCTCTCTTTGTAACTCTATCTCTCAAATAAATAAAAAAAGAGATTTATTTACTTATTTGAAAGGCAGAGTTACAAAGAGAGAGAAGGAGAGAGAATGAGAATATCTTCCATTCACTGTTTTAATCCCCAAATGGCTGCAATGACCTGGTTAGGCCAGGCCAATGCCAGGAGCTTCTTCTGGTCTCCCACGTGGGTGCAGAGGCCAAGGGACTTGGACCATCTTCTGCTACTTTCCCAGGTGCATTAGCAGGGAGCTGGATCAGAAGTGGGGTAGCCTGGGGGCCGGTGCTGTGGCGTAGTGGGCTAAGCTTCCACCTGCAGCACCAGCATCCCATATGGGTGCTGGTTCATGTCCCGGCTGTTCCTCATCCAATCTAGCTCTCTGCTGATGGCCTGGGAAAGCAGTGGAAGATGTCCCAAGTGCTTGGACCCCTGCACTTACATGGGAGACCCAGTAGAAGCTCCTGGCTCCTGGCTTCAGATAGGACCATCTCTGGCCGTTGTGGCCATTTGGGGAGCAAACCAGTGGATGGATGACCTTTCTCTCTATCTCTCCCTCTCTCCATCTATAACTCTACCTCTCAAATAATTAAATAAAATCTTTAAAACAAAATATAATATTTTAACAACAATAACAAAAAGAAGTGAGGCAGCCACGTCTGGAACTGACGCCCATATGAGACGCCAGCACTGCAGGCCATGGCGTTAACCTGCAGTTAACCAGCCCAATCTTTCTTCTTAAATAAATAATTTTGAAGAAGGAAATGGCCCTTTCACAAACAACCACTTTTTAAAAAACTATATATTTATTTGAGAGGCAGAGGTAGAAGGAGAGGGAAAGATAGATAAAGAGAGATCTCCTATCTGCTGATTCACTCCCCAAATGGCTGTAATTGTCAGGGCTGGGTCAGACCGCTAGGAGCCTGGAACCACATCCAGGTCTTCTATGCAGGTGCAGGGACACAGCCCTTGGGCCATCATCTCTGCTCTCCCAGGTTCATTAGCGGGGAGCAGGAATGGAAGTGTAGCAGCTAGCACTCAGCCAGCACTCAGATGGGGTGCTGGTGTTGCAAACAGCAGCTTAACCAGCTGTGCCACACACCAACCCTTTCTTCAACTGAGAAAGAAAAATTAAAAGGAAAGAAAAGAGAAGGAAAAATAAAGAGGCTGAATTCAGTTTTATGTCATTTCTTGGACTTAGACACACATAGTCTCTGTAAATACATATACATATGCACAAAAACGTAACTCAGTGTTACATGTATAAGGGCACTTCAATAAGTTCATGGAAGACAGAACAAAAGGAGAAGTTTACTGTGGTGCAAAAAAATTGATCCATGCATAGAACAGGTCTTCAAAACATTTGTGGAAATTTTTATGAAAACACTATGTGTGAACTTCCATAATTTTTGCACCAAAATAAACTAACTCATTTTAATTCCACTTTGCCACAAACATTTTGAAGTAGTTGCTTATAAAAATATACTATCTTTACTGTTTTGTTTTGCTTATGATTTATTTTAGTTGAAAGCCAGAGTTAGAGAAATGGAGAGATGGATAGATGGAGAGAGAGAGGGAGGGAAGGAGGGAGAGAGGGAGGGACTTCCGAGTAAATAAATAAATCTAAAAAAAAAAGTAGGTTTCTTGTAGACAACATCTAGTTGGGTCTCTCTCTCACACACACACACGCACACACACGTGCAACAGAAAGAGGGTGCCTATCTTGTCGTCCACTTTCCAAATGCCCACAATGGCCAGGGCTGGGCCATGCTGATGCCAGGAGATGGAAAGTCAATCTAGGATTCCCATGTGGGCGACAGGAGTTCAATGACTTGATTCACTCTGCTACTTCGCAAGGTCTGCATCAGCAGGAAGCTGGAGCCCAAGGATCAAACCCAGGCGTCTGAACCGCTAGACAGAATGCCTGGCCACAACCTGTCTTTTAATTAGTGCGTCTAGGCCACTGACACTCAAAGTAATTACTGACAGGGCCGGATTCACATCCACCACGGTGGTGACTGCTTCCTTTTTGGTTCCCTTGTTCTTGTTCCTATTTTTGTCTTCCATTATTTTCCTGCCTTCTGTGGTTTTAACTGGACATTTCCTCTCCTTTCTTAGTATCAGTTGTACTTCTTTTTTTTTAAACTGTTTTTAGCGGTTGCTCCAGATGCAGGGGTGGGGAAGGTCTGGCCCGTGGGCCGTGCTGAGGCCTGTGAAATCATCGTTTGGTCTGGCCCTGCCAAGGCAGCCACAAGAGGGACTTGAAATTCAATACTTCTATAACAGGCTAATTTTTAAGTTGATAATTTTCTAAGGCCCACAAATGAAGTTATAAACATGCAAATGAGTCCTGGCAGAAAAAAGGCTTCCCGCCCCTGCTCTAGAGCAGGCAGTGCACCCGTATAACTCAAGTGACTTACCAGGACCTGCTGCACGGCGGTCTCTTATACACACCACCCGTCCCCCCTCCTGTCTCGCGTGTGACTGTGCACCTGTTCCCCTAGAGGTAAGTGCATCTTTCACCCTGGCTTCTTGCACGACTTCTTGCTTATTTCTGATTTTCAGCAGTTTAAAATGACATGAATAGGAGTAGGTTTTCTGGTGTTTATCCTGGCTGGGACTCTCTGGGCTGCCCGCATCTCTGGTCTGGTATCTGACGTTAATTTGGAGAAATTCTGTCACCGTTGACTTGGCTATTTCTTCTGTTCCCATCCCTTTTTCTTCTCTTTCTAATGACATATATTAAGCTTTTTGTAGCTGTCCCACAGTTTAGTGTTCTGCTTTCTCCCTTTTTCCAGTCTTCTTTTTTCTTTTCTTTTCCGATTTGGAGGTTTCTATTGAGACAGGCTTAAGCTCAGCGGTCCCCGTCGGTTGTGTCCAGGCTGCTGCTGAGCCCCGCGGATACATTCTGTTTCTGCCCAGTGTCTCTCATCTCCAGCACTTCTTTTTTGTTCTTAGAATTTCACAGTGCCCACCTGTCTTACACATTAGCGCCCTCAGCATGTTAATCATCATTATTTTAAATCCCTGGCCTGAGAAACCCAGCATCGCTGCCATTTCCGAGCCTGGTAGTGATGCCTGCTCTGTCTTTTCCAGCTGTATTGTTTGCCTTTCCTGATGGCGGGACATGATTGATGGGTTAGTTGGTTCTCTGTTGCTATAGCAGAATACCTGAGAGTGAGCCATCTATAAAGAAGGGCAGTGTATTTTGGCTAACAGTTCTGGAGGTTGGGAAATCCAGCATCGGGCGGCCACATCTGGCCTGGGCCTTTTCTCGCTGCCTCAACTCAGAGTAGAAAGTGGAAGGGGCGAGCGGCGTGTGGAAGGGACAGAGCCCGAGGGCTGGACTTGCTTGGAAACAGCTGGCTCTCTCGGCAACCCAGCCCATCCCTGGAGAAAGGAATGCATGCATAGGGAGGACTCTGTCCCCACGACCCAAACACCTGGCAACACATCTTCCGGTCCCGCGAGCAGGGTTCTGTGTGTTACTGAGTGTGCCTCTGGGCTGGGAACTTCCTAAGTACGTCAGCACTCATCTCCCCTGCTATGACCAGGGTGGCCAGAGGGAGCTGGGTTGGGGGTATTCCCTGTCCCCCAGGACAGTTAGGCCCTGAGGAAAACCCAGTGGGGATCAGGCCCTGGTTAAACCCATTCCCCTCAGGTCTGACCTTGCTAAGAAACGAGCACCCGGGTATAAAAATGCATTTGTGTGCCGGCTTCTCTGGCGTGCCGGGCCATGGTTTGCTCTGTGACTGCACTTCTCTGGTGGGTCTAAGAGTTGCTGCCTTTCCAGTGTGTGCAGCTTCTCCATGGCTGTTAGGGCAGAGGAGCAGTCTCGACTTCTCATGTGTCATACAGGAAACGGGAAGTTCCACACTTTAATTTTACACACGCACACCCAGAGATTTATATGAGTATAAAGGAGTATAATTCAAAAAGTTTATGGAAATGGAATTAAAATTTTTTAAGTTTTATGTATTTCTTTGAAAGGCAGAAAGACAAGGAAAGGGAGAGGGAGAGAAAGGTGAGGGAGGGGAAGCGAGAGGGGTCTTCCATCCACTGGTTCACTCCCCAAATGCCTGTAGCAGCTGGGGCTGGGCCACGCTGAAGGTAGGAGCCAGGAACTCTGACCAGATCTCCCCACATGACTGGCAGGAACCCAAGGATTTGGGCCATCTGCTGCTGCTTCCCAGGTGCGTTATGAAGGAGCTAGATGGGAAGTGGAGCTGGAACTGTATCCCAGGCACTCCCATATAGGATAAGGGCATCCCAAGGAGTAACTTAACAACCAGCTGTACCACAATGCATACCCCAAAAGATGCTTATTTTGATGCAAAAACTTTTTGAAATCCATTCATATGATTATCCTTCAAAAGTTTGTGAAAAATACATATTAGAAAAACTACATGGATTTCTTTATTTTTTTAAGATTTATTTGAAAGGCAGAGTTACACAGAGAGAAAGAGAGATCAATCTTCCAACTGCTGGTTCACTCCCTAGATGGCCACAATGACCAGGGCTGGGCCAGGCCAAAGCCAGGAGCCAGGAGCTTTCTCTGGGTCTCCCACATGGGTGCAGGGGCCCAAGCACTTGGGCCATCTTCTCTGCTTTCCCAGGTGCATTAGCAGGGAGCTGGATGGAAAGTAGAGCAGCCAGCTCTAGAACCAGTGTCTATATAGGATACCACCATTGCTGGTGGAAGCTTAACCTGCTATGCTACAACACTGGCCCTATGCATGGATTTCAAAAAATGTTTGCACCAAAATAATAAACATCTTTTGACTCCATTTTACCATGAACTTTTTAAAGCACCCTCACATACTTTATATATGTCTATACGATGATGTATATGACTGAGAAGGCAAAATATGATTACACAGCAATAGCTGGACATGCAAAGAATTCACAACCCCCAAAGAAAATACATCTGGATGACCTACCTCACAGTTTCCCCATGAGACAGAGAAATGTCTCTGTATTTCACTCCCAGTTCCTTCCCTGAAACAATTTCAATCACTTGACAAATCATTACCCTTCATTAATAACGTTTACTGAGTGCCCATATGTGAACCAAATCCACCACGCATTCCACAGACGCAAGGCTCTGCCCCGGGGGTCCCTGCTGTCAGAGAAGCAATCTAGGATAGATATGTCTTCCTCTTACACAAGCTGCTGGGGTTTGTGGGTGTTGTGTGTATGCCTCTCGGGTGCAGAGAAACAGTCTCCTGGTTTAATAAGTTCAATTGGATCACTTCTCTTCCATGAGTAAGGAAATACTCTCAGATTGGAAGAGGTCTGGGCTGGGGATGAAACAGGGAAAGAAGTGGAATGGAAGGCAGACTAGACTGGCTGGGCAGTAAAGGCTGAGCCTCTGGGATGGACGAGAATTCTCAGGGGTGGGTCAGGCTGCCCTGGGGGTTGGGACAAATCACTGGGGGCAAAACCAGAACACGTCCAGAAGAGGGGGACTGAGAAATAGCTAATATTGTCCCACTATTACAATTCTTATCGTCTAATCTCAAAGTTACCTTGCCGGAATACAATTCTCTCATGTCCCTTTTCATAGCCACAGGGACCGAATTCCTTATTCCACAGCTTAGGGGGGGGGGTCCAGAGAGGGGGACTCTTAAATTGTCTCGTTCTGATTCACTCCAGTTGTGACAGTAAAGGCATGGGAGAACCTTTTTTCTATTCAATTTTTTAAAATTTATTTTGAAAGGTAGAAAGACAGAGAGAGACAGATGGAGAGATTTTCATGTGCTAGGTCACTCCCCAAATGCCTGCAACAGGTGAGGCTGGGCCTGGCGGAAGCCATGAGCTGGGAACTCTTCCCATCCAGGTTTCCCATGTGGGTGACAGGGACTCTGTCACCTGCAGCCTCCCAGAGTGTGCATTAGCAGGAAGCTGAAATTGGTAGTGGAAACGAGAATGCAACCCAGGCGCTGGGAGATGGGATGCAGGCATCCCAAGCAGCATCTTAGCCCCTGGCCCAAATGCTAGTCCCATATGGTGTGTGACTATTCTGGAAAACCACTGCCTACACGTAGGCTAAGGATTTAGTGATAAGAATCCTCTCCCAGCCGGCGCCGCGGCTCAATAGGCTAATCCTCTACCTAGCGGCACCGGCACACCGGGTTCTAGTCCCGGCCGGGGCGCCGGATTCTGTCCCGGTTGCCCCTCTTCCAGGCCAGCTCTCTGCTGTGGCCAGGGAAGTGCAGTGGAGGATGGCCCAAGTCCTTGGGCCCTGCACTCCATGGGAGACCAGGATAAATACCTGGCTCCTGCCATCGGATCAGTGCGGTGCGCCGGCCGCAGCGCGCTGGCCACAGCGGCCATTGGAGGGTGAACCAACGGCAAAGGAAGACCTTTCTCTCTGTCTCTCTCTCACTGTCCACTCTGCCTGTCAAAAAAAAAAAAAAAAAAATCCTCTCCATCCTCTCCCTACAGCCCAAAGGGATGTTCTGGATTGTTCTCTGGTACAAGGGGACCTGAGGCATGAGGCATGAGTCTGCCTGGCTGCCAACCCTGGTCGACCTGGGCTTCTGGCGTAGGGAGCCTCCCTGGCCCTGAGCACATGTGTGACAATTTGATGGGCAGGCCTTACATTGATCACAAAGGCTCAGGGGCGGTGATTATCCAGTCCAATGGTTTTCAACTCTTTTTTTTTTCCCTAAGGAAGTCGAATTGGTTTTTCTACCAAAATTGTATGTTGAGGCAAAAGAAAAAAATATTTATGCAGTTGAAAACTGGGGGGGAGGGAATCGTACTGGCTCCTAGTTACTGTCTGAAAAAACACTTATCTCACCTCAGCCCTGTCTTACAGGCTAGGAACTGACTTCCCAAGGAGGTCAGGTAAACTGCAGTGGGTTCCAGAGCTAGCGATCAATCCCATTTGTTGATGCTTAATCCTTGGCTATTTCTTTCACAACACCCATCTCCAAGACTCTATTCTAAAGTAGGGAACCACATGTGGCGAGATCAAGCCACAAAAATTACTGACTCAACGCTTTCATTAAATTCCCTCCCCCCAGTTTCCCGAGAATGAGCGGGTCTTAGTTCTTTGCACCACATTAACTCCAATCAGTAATTTTGAGTTCTTCTTGGCGGCAGTAATGTAGGTCAGATTCCATTAAACACATATCACTACAACAAAAATCTGTTTTCTAAAAAAAAAATAAAATAAAATCCAAACCCCATTTTATGATCTACAAGCTCCAGTAAGATTTAATCAGCAAGAGTTTAGCATTATGCTGTAAAAGAATTTGGACAGTGTTTGAGATTCTGCTGCGAAAGAATTTTTCTTATATTGTATATACTGGCCTCAAATGGGCACATTCAGTAATACAGAGAGCAACTGGGCTTCCTAACATCACAACAGCGGCTGCAAATTACCCAACACCAGGACACCACCTTTGCATCTCACTTGGTCATCTTCCAGGTAGACTGATACACTACACAATTTGCCCCAATATGTACACAAGTGTACTTACACCCTAGGCCTGGGCTTTCTAGGAAAGTCTCCCAGCTTGTCGGCCAGGAGTCTTGGGCTGCTTAAGAGACCAGAATCATTATTAAAGTAATTGTGTTTAAGGCTGTTTAAAACAAGGGAATGACGAGTGGACGTTTGCTCTGTCGTTAAGATGTGGCTTAGGCCAGCGCCGCGGCTCAATAGGCTAATCCTCCGCCTTGCGGCGCTGGCACACCGGGTTCTAGTCCCGGTCGGGGTGCCGGATTCTGTCCCGGTTGCCCCTCTTCCAGGCCAGCTCTCTGCTGTGGCCCGGGAGTGCAGTGGAGGATGGCCCAAGTGCTTGGGCCCTGCACCCGCATGGGAGACCAGGAAAAGCACCTGGCTCCTGGCTTCGGATCAGCACGGTGCGCTGGCCGCGGCAGCCATTGGAGGGTGAACCAACGGCAAAAAGGAAGACCTTTCTCTCTGTGTCTCTCTCACTGTCCACTCTGCCTGTCAAAAAAAAAAAAAAAAAAAAAGATGTGGCTTAAAATACCACCTTCCAAATCAGACTGCCTGGATTTGATGCCTGGCTCTAGCTCCTAACTCCTTCCTGCTAATGTGAACCCTGGGGAGGCACCAGGTGATAGCACTACTAATTGGGTCCCTGCTACTCATGTGGGAAGACTTGAACTTAGTTCCCATTTCAGTCTTGGTCCGTATCCGGCTGTCGTGAGCATTTGGGGAAGTGAACCAGCAGATGGGAAATCTTTGTCTGCCTCTCAAATAAATAAGTGAAAAAACATTTTTTTAAAGTAGAAGTGAGAATTTGAACAATTCAGGGGCAGGATGGGAGGAGGCCGAGGTGGGCATCGGGCGGGTGCTGGCATCCCTGTGAAGGTGCCCGTGAGCAGGTTCAGTCGGGCTCAGGGGAGGAGCAGCAGTGAGAAGAAGGCCTCCAGGAATGAGGAAGCTATCCACACGGAGTATACATTCAAGGCCACGATCCAAGTAAAACATCAGATTGGAGAGAAATCACAGAAACATTGCAGATGACAAAGCTGAAACTCCGTCTCCCTCTGCTACCTGACAGCGGCGGCCACAGCCCTGTCATCTCCCAGAGACCCAATCCCTGGCAGGCGATGCCGCTGGTGCAGACGGAAGCCACTGCCCGTGCGAGGGAACGAGGCAGGGGACGCAGCGAGTGAGGCCCACTCATCCCCACTCAGGCTGCTCAGCCTGGAGCTGGGGTCTGACACCTGGTACGAGCACAGTGCATGCCGGGACCCTTTCTGACCTCTGCTTGCCTGGGCCCTGGCCCTTGTGCCCCAGACAGAGGAAGTCTACCAGCACTGAAAAGGCAGGGGAAAGGGGATGGAATCCAGCAAAGCTTCTGAAAGAACCACGTCACCCACACAGAGGCGTGCAGGTGGGAATAGTGCGGAACCTTCTACAACATACACTTCAATAAAAACTGCAGCACAGCAACTGTTTACCTTAACTCACGGGCAGAGTTCTTAGCTAAGACAAAGCTTAGAACAAATCTGAGGCTTCTAAACATTAGGGATTTTAAAACACTTTTGTGCTTCATATTGTTTTGGGGTGATCTACAGCTTTGTGAAGAGAAACAACACTAAGCATGTTAAGTTCTCCAGCATAGTAAAGGTCACTGGGGTTTAAACAGTTGTGCCATTTATTTGCTGTAATACTGAATTATTTCCCTCTGGTCCTCAGTTTTGTGATCTTTAAAATGGGAACGTGGGGTAGGCATTTGGTACAGTCATTAAGACAGCACTTGGGATGCCTGCCTAGGTTCGAGTCCTGGCTCCACTCTCAAGTCTAACTTCCTGCCACCACATGGGAGACCTGGAGATGGAGTTTCTGGCTCCTCACTTCAGCCTGGTCCACTTCTGTTGTGAACATTTGGAAAGTGAACCAGCAGATAGAAGATGTCTCTCTCTCTCTCTCTCTGTCTTAAATATAAGTAAACACTTTTAAAAATGAAAAAGAGGGGCCAGCGCTGTGGTGTAGTGGGTAAAACCATCATCTGCAGTGCTAGCATCCTATTCGGGCATCGGTTCTAGTCCCAGCTGCTCCTCTTCCAATCAAGCTCTCTGCTATGGCCTGGGAAAGCAGTGGAAGATGGCCCAAGCCTTTGGGCCCCTGCACCCACGTGGGAGACTGGGAAGAAGTTCCTGGCTCCTGGCTTCAGATCGGCGCAGCTCTGGCCATTGCAGCCAATGGGGGAGTGAACCATCGGATGGAAGACCTCTCTCTCTCTGCCTCTCCTTCTCTGTGTAACTCTGACTTTCAAATAAATAAATAAATCTTTAAAAAAAGAGATAGATGATGTCTGCCATTAAAAAATAAATAAATAAAAATAAAAATGAAGAATAAGACAGGACAGGATGCTTCTGGGAGGAGGACCTAGCTACAAGAGAAACAGAAAAGGGAGCACGTTCCAAGTTATTTGTTTCCATATAATGACTGGTCTTAAAAAACAAACAAACAAACATAAATCTATGACAAGTCTTGAATGATTTCAAATAGAAATAACTTTAAATTTTTTAAATTTAACAGAACCTCCCATGGGGAAGGTATTAGTGTGAATCTTGCACGTTTCCATCGCAACCTTGACCTGACGAGCTCAAAGAACGTTCGACCAGGCACACAATTCGGTAATGAGCGTTAGGTCCCTGGCGAGAAGACCCAGAAAGGAAAAGGCCAGCAGCTCAGTTTCCCACAGAAAGTCGGGTGCAGGTCAAGAGCTGGGTTCTGATTCTGGAGAAATATCAGATCAAGGCAACAGCACTGATCCATTCACTCGGCACATGCGTACTGACCACCTAGCCTGGAGCCAGACAGGGGCACGGAACGTCAGGCCCCGTGGACCGTATGAAGCCTGCAAAATCATTTGGTCTGACTCTGCCAAAGCAACTGTAGGTGGGACTCGAAACTCAATACATCTGGCCGGTGCCGCGGCTCAAGAGGCTAATCCTCCGCCTAGCGGCGCCGGCACACCGGGTTCTAGTCCCGGTCAGGGCGCCGGATTCTTTCCCGGTTGCCCCCCTTCCAGGCCAGCTCTCTGCTGTGGCCTGGGAAGGCAGTGGAGGATGGCCCAAGTGCTTGGGCCCTGCACCCCATGGGAGACCAGGAGAAGCACCTGGCACCTGCCTTCGGATCAGCGCGGTGCGCTGGCCGCAGCATGCCAGCCGTGGCGGCCATTGGAGGGTGAACCAACGGCAAAAGGAAGACCTTTCTCTCTGTCTCTCTCTCTCTCTCTCACTGTCCACTCTGCCTGTCAAAAAAAGAAGAAAAAAAAAAACACCAAACCACTCAATACATCTATAGCAGGCTAATTTTTAAGTTGATAATTTTTTCTGAACCGCAGATGATGTTATAAATATTCAAATGGCTCTTGGTAAAAAAAAAAGGTTCCTCACCCCTGAAGCACAAAGACGAACAAAATCATGGAGGAGCTTATGGTGTGATGGGGAGCACAGACTCATTGTCAGGTAGCTGTAGAATATGTTGCAGGATGTGCTTCTGGGCCCTAGGCCAGGTGGACAGTGCGCTGGATGGAGGCGGTTGGAGCAGCACCTGGACACAGTGAAGAATCTGTCTGTGATTGGTGTCCTGTGCAGATCCACATGGGCTTAATTGGGACAGCTGTGCAAGGCCCCCCATCGGGCGAGCATGCTGGGTGGTACCTGTTCCCACCCAGTGGGAAAGCACAAAAGGGCCTCTCGTGTCTTTATCAGTTGTTGTTTTGTTTTATTTATTTATTTTTTTTTTGACAGGCAGAGTGGATAGTGAGAGAGAGAGACAGATAGAAAGGTCTTCCTTTGCCGTTGGTTCACCCTCCAATGGCCGCCGCGGCCGGCGTGCTGCGCTGATCCGATGGCAGGAGCCAGGAGCCAGGTGCTTTTCCTGGTCTCCCATGGGGTGCAGGGCCCAAGCACTTGGGCCATCCTCCACTGCGCTCCCTGGCCACAGCAGAGAGCTGGCCTGGAAGAGGGGCAACCGGGACAGAATCCGGCGCCCTGACCGGGACTAGAACCCGGTGTGCTGGCGCCACTAGGCGGAGGATTAGCCTAGTGAGCCGCGGCGCCGGCTGTATCAATTTTCTAACAGCTATCAGAGGGATTCAATCCCACAGATGTTAATTTTTATAACTCTATTATGGATTGGGCATTTGGTCTAGTGGTTAAGCTACTTGCTGGGATTCCCACATCACATACTGGAGTGCCTGTGTTTCATGTTCGGCTCTGACAATAGAGATCATGGGAGGCAATGGTGATGGCTCAAGTAACTGAATCTCTGCCACCCATGTGGGAGATTTGAACTGAGTTCCTAGCTCCTGGCCCAGCCCTAGCTGTTGTGAGCATTTGGAGAATGAACCAGTGGGTGTGAGCTCTATCTGTCTCTCTCTCTGCCTGTCAAATAAATACTTTTCTTAAATTAAAAATTTTTTTAAACTCCATTAAGGTCCAGTAATTAGGCAGTTCATTTTCCGCGCATTGGGCACTTTTCTATTTACTACAGAGTAAGCTGCTCTTTAACCCTTTCTGGGTGGACTTACAAGATATTAATAAGAAAGGATGTTCTGAAAGCTGTACGTCCAGATCACTTTCTATGTAGAATTTTGTATGTTCAATAAATCTGGAGGAAAAAGTCATAAAATAAAAATGTTAGAGACCTTAATTAGAGTGAAAAACTTTTAAAAGAAGAGAGAGAGATTCCTCAAAAAACTGAAAATAAGGGGCCAGCGTTGTGGCGCGGGGTCAGGAGGAGGGGAGCGAGGGCTAAGCTGCCACTTACAGTGCCAGCACCCCGTATCAGAGCACTGGTTTGAGTCCCGGCTGCTCTTCTTCAGATCCAGCTCCCCACGAACGTGCCTGGGAAGACATCAGAATACGGCCCAAGTGCTTGGGCTCCTGCCACCCACTTGGGAGACCTGGATGGAGCTTCTGGCTCCTGGCTTCAGCCTGGCCCAGCCCCAGATGTTGAGCCATCTGGGGAATGAATCAGATGGAAGACCAACCTTGCTCTCTTTCTCTTTCTCCCTGTCACTGCCTTTCAAATAACTGAAACAAATATATTTTTTTAACATTTATTTATTTTTTTGAAAGGCAGAGTTACAGAGGCGGAGAAAGAGAAAGAGGTCTTGTATCCACTGGTTCATTCCCCAAGTGGCCTCAATGGCTGGAGCTGGGCCGATCTTGAAGCCAGGAGCCAGGAGCTTCTTTCTGCTCTCTCATGTGGGTGCAGGGGCCCAAGGACTTGGGCCATCCTCTACTGCTTTCCCAGGCCATAGCAGAGAGCTGGATTGGAAGTGGGGCAGCCAGGACTTGAACCGGCCCCTATATGGGATGCTGGCTCTGCAGGCAGCGGCTTTACCTGCTACGCCACAACACCGGCCCCATGGTTGGGTTTTGAATGTGGGGGCTTTTCCCTTTCCTTCCTTCCTCCTCCTCTCATTTGGAATGGGAATGTCCACTGCATGCCTGACCCGTCACTGTGGGCCAGTTCAGAACCTGTCTGATTTCACAGGTTCACAGCTGAAGAGCAGCTTGCCACAGAATGAAACGCCCCTTTGAGTTTCATCTGGTTCTGGCTCATAACATTTAGGTGAGAGCTGGGACTTTAAACTTTTGAGTTGGTTCTGGAACAAGTTAAGACTCTGGGGGCTGCAGGGATGGAATGAATGCATTTGGCATGGGAGAAGGACATGAAATTTGAAGGGCCTGTGGTGAATGCTGTGACCTAAATGCTTGTGTGTGTGTGTGTGTGTGTCCCTGCAAAATCTGTATCTAGGGACTTAACCACAAGATGATACCTTTAAGAGATGGGACTTTTGCAAAGTGAAAATCAAATTAGTTCCCCTATGAAAAGAGGTTGAAGGGGCCAGCACAGTGGCAGAGCGGGTTAATGCCCTGGCCTGAAGCACTGGCATCCCATATGGGCACCGGTTCGAGTCCCAGCTGCTCCACTTCTGATCCAGCTCTCTGCTATGGCCTGGGATAGCAGTAGAAAATGGCCCAAGTCCTTGGGCCCCTGCACCCACATGAGAGACTCGGAAGAAGCTCCTGGCTCCTGGCTTCAGATCAGCAAAGCTCTAGCCGTTGCAGCCAACTGGGGAGTAAACCATCAGATGGAATACCTCTTTCTTTATCTCTGCCTCTCCTCCCTCTCTCTCTCTCTCTCTCTCTCTCTCTCTGTTTCTCCTCTCTGTGTAACTCTGAATCTCAAGTAAAAAATAAATAAATCTTTAAAAAAAATTTAAAAAGAGGTTGAAGGCAATACTCTAGCCCCCTCTCCCCTCTTCCATCCTTCTACCAAGTGATGACAAGCAAGAAGGCACCACTGTGGGAGCAGAGCGCGGCCATCGGCAGACAGCGCCTCTGCCAGCGCCTTCGTCTTGAACTTTGCAGCCTCTAGAGCAGCAAGAAACAAATTTCCACTATTTATAAATTAAAAAGTAACAAACTAAAAATAGAATAACTACTTAATCTAGGAATTGCACTTTTGGGTATGTGTTCACAGAATTTAAATCTATATGTGGCAGAAGAGATACTCAGAGTCCCATGTTCACTGCAGCACAATTTATAACTGAGATACAGAACCACCCCAAGTGTCCGTCGGTGGGAAAAGGAGTAAAGGAAATGTGAGACACATACACGATGGGTGTGATACTATTCAGTCTTGTAAAAGAAGGGAATCTGTCGCTGGTGACCGCGTGGGTGA
Source organism: Oryctolagus cuniculus (assembly GCF_964237555.1). Classification (NCBI taxonomy): domain Eukaryota; kingdom Metazoa; phylum Chordata; class Mammalia; order Lagomorpha; family Leporidae; genus Oryctolagus; species Oryctolagus cuniculus. The sequence continues at coordinate 99,386,801 of NC_091440.1, read as the reverse complement.
ACTTGGAGGGCATCAAGCTGAGTGAAGTGAGCCTGGCCCAGAGAGACAAACACCACGTGATCTCGCTTACAGATGTAGACAGCAGAACAGAAGTTACCAGGGGCTCTGAGAGGGAATGGGGAGTTACTGTCTAACATGAATTAAACAATAGGGTCAATCCTAAGCACAACTTCAGTTGGAGAAGATAGTAGAGATGACTGCACAAGAACATGAATGTGCCCAATGCCACAGAACTGTACACCTGAAAGTGGTTAAAATGGTCAATTTTATGTTACGTGCACTTTGCCATAATTAAACACACACACACACAAATCATGTTCACAAACTTGTCCAATCACTGAAGAGTCTCTTTCCACGAGACCCTATCAGAACATAACAGCTCTGTGAGTGCTCAGGTCTCAATGCTACCAGGTATGAGGCTATGTGCAAACTAGGGCAGTCAATCAAGGAGAAAACAGACCTTTCAGCTGTCTCCCTCCCTGCCCTGTCTCAGAATAGAAACTGCGACCCTAGCCCTGTCCATGAGACCAAACCCCAACTGCAGGAGGGAGCCCTGGAACCGAAGTTGGATGGCAGGTTACCGTGGGCACTGACAGGAGCTGGCATCCTACATCTAACACACAGCACATACACGGACAAGTTAATGACGGACCCTTTGTCAATTAGTAAGTCAATACCAAATTCTAGTAAGTTGACCAGTTCCAAGTGCTACTTTTTTTTTTTTTTAATTACAATTTAGAAAAAATCTATTCCAGAGGCAGAGAAAGATCTCATCTGTTGGTTCACTTCCCAAATTCCCCCAACAGTCAGGATGGGACCAAAGCCAGCCGCTGGGAACTCAATGCAGGTCTGCCATGTGGGTGGTGGGGACCCAAGTCCTTGCGCCAGCACTGCTGCCTCCAACCATCTGGGTTGGCAGGAAGCTGGAGTCAGCAGCCAGAGCTGGGAATCGAACCCAGGCACTCAGATAAGAGACAGATCTTAACCAATCTGCCAAATGTCCACCCTGGGATTACATCTTTCAAAGTCACTTTAGGTTTTATTTTGTTATATGTTCATTTGCAGAGAGTTCAGAAAATACTAAGAAGCAATGAGAAGAAAAAGCACTTCCTAAGAGAGCCACTACCAAACTTTGGCATAGTGTTTTCAGCTGGAAAGCGTCCTAAATTTATTTTCCAAAGCTCAGTGCCTTGCAGGGGAAGTCACTGCTCTCACTAGGTTACAGATGGCAAAGTGTGATCCAGAGGGTCAGGCGGACCTCCTGGCATGTCACAGGGTGTCCGGAGGGAAGTCAGAATCAGAATTCAATCCCATTTGGCCACGGGAGCCTCCCTGTCACTCTAGTAACCACGGAACGATTCAAGTCATTGCCTACCACAGCCAGATCCCTTGGCTAAAAATATCACCTCCTCTGAGATGGTTTCTGCTATTGAAATGTTTGAGAGCCAGCCAGAGGCTGGCCTGAGACATCTGGGTGAGGGCTTGGCCCCAGCACCACCGGGCAGCTGGAGGCCACATGGACACTGCTCCCTGCCCGCAGGCTCTCCCTCCACCTCCCGCACCTCTCTGCCTTCAAAGCCTTCCTCCCACCCCCTCTTTTGCCAGAGCTCTGCTCTCCTCCACCCCCCGCCCTGCCTCATTCTCTGGCTCTGCCCAATGAATGAGATCTCGCACGTCCTTTGTTCCTGTCCTCCCTCTTGCCTCTCTGCCCTCCTCTCTACCCAGCACCTGGAAGAGCTTGCCCATCTTCTGGCTTCCTCCAGGTCTTTCCTCAGATGCTACTGGTCTCTGAAAGGCTTCCTCGGTGCTCCTGCTGCTGCTCCTGGCCAGTTGGCCTCACCAGCAAGGGCTCCTGCATTGCATCAGGTTTACCCAGACCTGCCCTGAGCCGGCCCTGGGCCGGAAGTGGAAGGCAGGCACATGAGAAGTGGAAGTGGGCTTCCGCCCTCAAGGGCTCCAGTTAGAGTGCAGGATTTTATATTAGAATCTGGGGGCACAAGTGACTTTAGAAGCCTTGAGAAGAAAACAGGCTGTTCACAGAGGTTGGGAGGTGTGGCACGCAGGGCTCTTGTGGGAAATGTGGGGGCGTTGCCGGCTAGCCAGTACAAAAGGCATCGCAGACCACAAAGCAGGCATGTGCAAAGGCCCACAAGCATGATGATGGTGAGGGCACTGTATTTAGGCAGACAGTAAGGCCATGACACCAGATGCATCTGGGAGAGATGGAAGTGGAACAATCAGGAAGGGCTATCTTCTAGCTCAGAAGCTTCTTCAGGAAGGGCTATCTTCTAGCTCACAAGCTTCCTTGTGAGGCCACAGAGTGCTGCTTGTGGTTCCTGGCAAGAGGGGCTTAAACTGGCTATGATCTCACCAGATTCGGCGTCTAACTCTTACTTTTCAGTTGGGGAAATTCAGAACACTTTACCAGAGGTGTCAATTCACACACAGGGATAAGACCATTGCTACAGACTGGCTCATGCTTCATACACATCACACAGGTGGCACTCTCACATGGCTCCTGGTGAAGCCATGACCAACCACTGGAGTCTACTGATTGGTTTCCTTTTAATCTACTTGCAAGAGACAAAGAGAGAGCAAGAGAGAGAGAGAGAGAGAGAGAATCTCTCATTTGCAGATTTACTCCCTAAGTGCCCACAACAGTTGACAAGGCTGGGCCAGGCTGAAGCCAGGAGTCTAGAGCTTAATCCTGGACTCGCATGTGGTTGACAGGGATCCAAGTTCTTACACTGTCACCTGCCACTCCCAGGTTCTGCATTAGCAGGAAGCAGAGCAGCGACTTGCTGAGATGGGCTGTGAAGGACCCAGGTGGTGGCTTAACTGCTGACCAGATCCCCGCCCAGGGCCTACTTGATCTGTCAGACTCTGATCCTTGCAACAGTGTTCACTTTCTGCATGCGGCTGTGGATTGCTCAGGACTTCTGACAGAGAAGATTCCACAGTCAAGCACGTATGGGAAATGCTCCTGCCCCTGAGGAATTCACACTGCAAATGAATACACTGAGGTCCTGTGGTTTTATTTTATTCCATTTTTTTCAGCCGTAAGCAAGCTAGTGAAGTTTTAATGAGGAGACGACACCTGGCAGGCCAGGGGGGCATCTCAGCAAGGAACTGAGGGCCCAGTCTGCATTCATGCATTCAGACTGGAGCTGTTATGGCTAAGGGCCCACTGCTTCTCCTCCTCCTCCCCACTCTCTCTCCTCCTGAGATATTATTGGGCAGAGGGCTTTTCCGGCATGGAATTCCTGAAATTCCTCCTGGAGCTTTAGCAACACAGTGTTATTGGACCAAACAGATCCCCTGTGCAGGGCTGGGAAGATTCCCCTGAGGAGTCCTGAGGGGAAGGCCAGGGAAGGCTGGGACCCACCTGCAAGCTTATGGGACACGGGCTAGACTTTTGATGTGCAAATACTGGGCTGCCTGAGCTGGCCTTCCCGTTCCTTTGTTCTTTGGCCCCTCTCACACACATAGGCTAAAGTCTACCTTCCTACCTAGCAGGCCTCCTACAAGAGCAGTAACCCATAAATCTTAAGGGGGGTAGCATGGGTGAAGGTCTGTCTTCTGTAGCTTCTTCGAGCCAGCATATGGGCATTCTCGCTGTCTGTCCTGTAGCGCTTAGAGATGGCCTGGGAAGAGACTGTCCTCTGCAGTCCAGAGGCTCGGTCACATCATCCAGCAGTGCAGGCTGGGAGCCCTGCCTCAGGACCAACTGGAGCTAGACAGCTGGCATTCTGTTGAGACACATGGTCCAAAGAGAAGCAGCAAAAGTATGGGAGCTATAGGGCCAAGGAGAGGCAGGTTGGATTTGGTTGAAAGCCACATTTTGTAAATTTATTTCTTCACACAAGCCTCCATTTTCACCTACTATTCTTAAGGAGAAAACATATGTCAGTAAGTGCTAGCAGAGATGATCTCCAGCTCACTGTTCAGCTGTTAAGATCCCTGGCTCTAGGGACTGAGAATAAGTCATAGTCATAGGAACTGAGTAATCAAAATGTAATGGTTGTAGATGCTAAAATGTATTCTAAGAAGACACTGAAGCTGGAAATGGGGCATGAGTTTATGAAAGCAGCAAAAGGCTGAGCACCAGGCCAGAGGTGAGGGGAGAAAGGAAAACAGAAACAGGAAAAAGAAGATGTCCTGGAGGAAACCAAAGCTGAGATGGAGATCGGGAGGCCAGAAGCAAAAGGACCCCAACTCCTCTGGGACTGCAGGAGCTGAGAGAGGGAAGCTGGGAAGTGGGCTCTGTAGAAGTGAGGAGAGTCTGGGCTGGCACTGTGGTGCGAGGGGTTAAGCCCCCACTTGCAACGTCAGCATGCCATATGGGAGAGTCAGTACTAGTCACAGCTGCTCTGCGTCTGATCCAGCTCCCTGCCAAAGTACCTGGAGAAGTAGCAGCGTATGACCCAAATACTTGGGCCCCTGCAAACCATGTGGGAGACCTGGATTGAGTCCCTGGCTCTTAGTTTCAGCCTTGCCCGGTCCCTGGCCATTGTGGGCATTTGGGAAGTGAACCAACAGATGGAAGGTCTCTCCCTCTCTTGCTCTGTCACTCTGTCTCTCATCGTCTTTCATTCATTCTGCCTTTCAAATTTAGCAGAGAAGAGGGAGAGGAAGAAGCAAATAACTGTGGGTGACATGGGAGGAAGTATAAAGGGTTAAGGAACACCTTATTGGTTATCCACCCACTCCCGATGGATGAGCTGGGGGATTCCCTTCACCTGCACTTAAATGCCTCACCCCAGAGGTCTCTGGCACCTTGCTCCACCGATTGAATTCCTCTTTCATGTATCCACACCCCACCTCCTAGTTCTCCTTTGATCCTAGTACCTCCTCAAATTACTGCCCAATTTCTATCCTTCATTGCCAAACTTTTAGAAAGATGTTCCACTGCCAGCCATCTCCCCCTTAACACAACCTCCTCCATCGAGCCCCTAACCCAGGTATTCACACAAGGGCCACAGCCACATGTCCGTTGGCTAAAGCTGCAGCTCCCTCCCATGCTGGCTTAGATAGCAAGCTTTATAGCATCTGTCTCTGCCATGATCACTCACATCTGTGCCACACTGTCATCCCACTGCATCACCCTGACCTTCCAAATGTTCTCCATCCCCTCCCCTGGAGGGCAGCTCCTCACATACGGCCCATTCCTCTCACCTTACCCAGAAACTGCTAGAAAGACACAGTGATGGAGTAATGGGGCTCTTTCCTGCTAACCCCTGACCGAGTCTCAGGATCCTGCTTAACAAAGCACACAATCCTAGCAGCCACCATCAGTCAACTCTAGCTGATGCTGGACGTGAGAATCATCAACACACATTTTATTGTGGTTGAACAACTCTGGAATCTGAATGCAAATCTAAATACTGTCAGCTAAACAGCAGTCATGACATAATTGTTATTGGCTCCAAATGACAGAACTTGGTCACAGGCATTCGTGTTATTGTCTCTGCAATTGAGTAATGCCCACTGTTGGTACTATACTTGCTGAGTTTAATTGCTATGTCTTCAAAGAGATGCCACCATGATTCAGCACTGAGAGGCAAAGTTCAGTAGTACACAAAAAGGCATGAAAACAGAAGAACAAGATATAAATATCCCTAGTTTCTTGCTAAGCAACAGTTGAAAGCTTTATGAAACCCAAGAAAGGATGATACCACAGATAGACGAAGCTAGGTTGCCTCTTCCTATAATAGACATGCTTATCCCAGACCAAACACTACCTAGAGGAAACAGAAATGGACAAACCCCTCAGAACAGAGAAAAGAATTTGCAGGGGAAGACATCTGGAACAGTGGTTAAGTCATCACTTGGATGCCCATATGTCATATCAGAGAGCCTGGGTTCAAGTCCCAGCTCAAATCTAGCTTCCTGCTAAGGTGTAGTTTGAGAGGCAGCAGATGATGGCCCAAGTACTTGGGTCCCTGCCACTTACTTATGTGAAAGACCCAGATTGAGTTCCGGGTTCTTGGCTTTGGACTGACCCAACTCCAACTGTTGCAGGCAATTAGGCTTTGGACCAGAAGATGGAAGATGCCTTTCTATCTGTCTCTGCCTTTCAAAGAGATGAAAATAAATTTAGAATGAAAGAAAGAAAGAAATTGCAAAGCAAAAGGGGCTGATGTGACTAATTCTTATATTTCAAAGCACTTTTTTATAGAAAACTTTTATTTAATAAATATAAATTTCCAAAGTACAACTTTTGGATTATAGCGGTTCTTCCTCCCATAACCACCCTCCCACCGGCAAACCATCCCATCTCCTACTCCCTCTCCTATCCCATTCTTCATTAAGATTCATTTTTAATTATCTTTATATACAGAAGATCAACTTAGTATATACTAAGTAAAGATTTCAACAGATTGCTCCCACACAGACACACAAAGTATAAAGTACTGTTTGAAGACCAGTTCTACTGTTAATTCTCATAGTACAACACATTAAGACAGAGGTCCTACATGGAGAGCAAGTGCACAGTGACTCCTGTTGTTGATTTAACAATTAACACTTTTATTTATGATGTCAATAATCACCCGAGGCTCTTGTCATGAGCTGCCAAGGCTATGGAAGCCTCTTGAGTTCACAAACTCCGACCTTATTTAGACAAGGCCATAATCAAAGCAGAAGTTCTTTCCTTCCTTCATAGAAAGGTACCCCCTTCTTTGATGGCCCCTTCTTTCCACGGGGATCTCACAGAGATTTTTCATTTAAGTCATTTTTTCCCAGTGTCTTGGCTTTCCATGCCTGAAATGCTCTCATGGGCTTTTTAGCCAGATCCGAATGCCATAAGGGCTGGTTCTGAGGCCAGAGTGCTGTTTAGGGCATTTGTCATTCTATGAGTCTGTCAAAGCACTTTAGTAAAGCACTGTCCTCTCTGAGTAATTGTGTTTGTTTGTTTTTTGTTTGTGTGTGTGTGTGAAACAGAAAATACAAGGATACTTCAAAAAGTTAATGGAAGTGGAACTGAACATTTATTTCAGTGCAAAATGTTTGAAATCCAAGCACAATTTTTTCCTAATATGTATATCCATGAACTTTTTGAAGAACCCTCTCATATGCATTGGAGTTTAGACTATTTTTGCACCAAAATAAGTTTACATATATATATATTTTTTTGAGAGGCAGAGTGGACAGTGAGAGAGAGAGACAGAGAGAAAGGTCTTCCTTTGCCATTGGTTCACCCTCCAATGGCCGCCGCCAGCCGGTGCACCACGCTGATCCGATGGCAGGAGCCAGGTACTTATCCTGGTCTCCCATGGGGTGCAGGGCCCAAGTACTTGGGCCATCCTCCACTGCACTCCCTGGCCACAGCAGAGAGCTGGCCTGGAAGAGGGGCAACTGGGACAGAATCCAGCGCCCCGACCGGGACTAGAACCCGGTGTGCCGGCGCCGCTAGGCGGAGGATTAGCCTAGTGAGCCACGGCGCTGGCCCAAAATAAGTTTATATTTTAATCCCATTTTTCATGCACTATTTGAGGTACCCTCATAAAGCATGAAAACAAAGGTATGGCAGAGTCAATGAGACCTGGTTCATATTTCTTTTAGTGCCTCAGCAATTTTTACATGGAGTCCTGATCCTGCGACCAGAAGAAGTACCTCACACTTCCATTGGTTAAGTAAAGTCCAAACAACCTAATAAGTATTTATGTCCCAATAACTTAGCAACCATTTGAAAACTAATACATAAACCTTGAAAGAAATCTTATTTTTTTTTTAAAGATTTATTTATTTATTTGAACGTCAGAATCACACACAGAGAGAAGGAGAGGCAGAGAGAGGTCTTCCATCCGCTGGTTCACTCCCCAAGTGACTTCAACAGCTTGAGCTGCGCTGATCCAAAGCCAGGAGCCAGGAGCTTCCTCCGCGTCTCCCACGCGGGTGCAGGGGCCCAAGTGTGCATGAAAGCAAGCTACACCCAAGGCTCCGAGCCCATGTCTGACGCCCGCCTCTCTGTGAAGGTGGTTGGTGACTTCATTTGGGTTTGTGGAGACCAAAGCTTCCTCCCCGAGGACAAGGAGCTCGGCAGTTTCACAACAGGCGCGCTCACAGGCCCCGCGTTGGCACTGGCCTTCCAGAGGGGCTCCAGCCGCACTTGGACTTGGCAATGGGACTTCCTGCTGTCACAAGCAAACACGGTAGAAGCAGTCTCATACAGTTAGCTTTCGGCGTGGGTGTGAGCCACACGGCCCGGTTATCTGTCCTAAAAAGGGCTTTTATTTCTCCACTGAAGAAAGATCACCTCTGAAAAAAGTGCGGAGTATGCTGGAGGGAAAACAGCTCTCCACAGGAATTCGCTTAATTCACTTCACCTCACGTAGCCTCCTAAATCCTGCGGTGGAGGCGCTGTCTCTCTGTTTAATATGGGGTGGCTGACAGAAAATGTGTCCCCGGGGAAGCCAGCCAGGAGCAGCTCCGCCGCATTTCGTGGGCCTGCCGAGCTGCAAGGCCCACAGGCCCCGCAGTGCGGAATGACGGCGAGTCGGGAACACAGGGCTCACAGATCTCCCGAGACCACAGAAGCCATCCGGGGAAGTCACAAGTGACACAGAAAGCTCAGTAAACAAGGCGGTACTCAAACAATCTGCTAGCACAGAGCCCCTCGGTGTGCAGACGCTGCGGTCGCCCTGGGCTGAGAAGCAGCTTCCCTCAGTACCCATTTCCATCCTGGGCGACAGGGCGACAGGGCGGCAACCAGGCCGGGCAGCGCCTGCGGGGCACTGCGCGTGCGCAGAAGTGAGCGTGGGCTCCCGGCCTCTTGGCCTCTCGCATCTGAGCTGGGTTTGCTCCCCACCTCAGAGAAGCGGCAGAGCATACGTCAGCCCCCGCAGACAAGGTTACTCTCCCAAGGCAAGCCACAGCCCAAGGTCAGCCAGGGAGCTCTCAAATCCAGATTCCTCCAGTCAGGACCTGTCGACCTCGTGTGTAATCCAAGCACCTTGGGACACACTCGCCACCATGAAAGGGTAGACGCAGCGCGGGGCGATTCGCCTGAGTCGCTCACACGTGCCAGGCAGGAGCTTAAGATCACCTGCTCTCAGTGAACTTCGAGGTTGCTCGCCTGGCAAGGGGGACTCAACGCACCACCAATGGCAGCTAGCCACTGAAGTGTGACTCCGAGAAATGCTTTCCGGAACGTGCAGCAGGTGATGATATTCAGTGACAAGCTGGTCATCCCTGAACAGCTCCAGTGATCTTAAGTGGTGCCAAGAAATACAAAACCAGGCCGACACTGCTGCGCAGTGCACGGCCAGCATCCCGTAGCTCAGAACTCCAACTGGAGTCCCAGCTGCTCCATTTCTGATCCAGCTTCCTGCTAATGCACCTAGGAAAGCAACAGAAGATGGCCCAAGTGCTTGGGCCCCTGCACCTGCATGGGAGACTCAGAGGGAGTTCCAGGATCCTGGCTTCTGCATGGCCTAGGCCCGCGGATGGGGCCATTTAGCGAGTGACCCAGGGGATGGAAGACGTCTCTCTGTTCCCCTCTTTCTCTATAATTCTGCCTTTCAAATAAATAAATACATATTTTAAAATGTTACAAAACTAAATTAACTTCCATTCGTGTTTATTTAAAAGGCCTATCCCATGTAGTCTTTTGGGAAAAGGGATAGAAGAGTTGTTACAATGTTTCCACTCCAAAATCCTTTGCTTTTATTTCTGAAGGACTTTTATTTGCTCCTAAACATCTAAAACTATGGAAAGACACTACTGGCATAAGCTCAAGTTACTGTGGGCTCTGAACAGCCTTAAAATCCCTGAGCTCTAAGAGGCAATGCTCCCATTCAAGCAGTCAGCTGTCAGGCTGGGCACTAAGCAGAGGTAATCTGTCTCCAAGGAAAGTCCCCTGCTCAGAGCTCCTGAAACTCCAACGATGTCAGGTAGGGGTCACTTACTGTGTGCTCTACTTCCTGGAGAAAAGAACAGTAAGTATTCCAAATATACGAAAGGTCACAAGTCATGGCTCACTGGGATTTTCCAAAGATGTTCTGGTTGCTTCCTCTATCCATAACTCACATAGGAGGCCACGGAGATCTGCATTCACTGCTTACCGTGTTTCAAACTATCATCTTCAGTGACGCAGACACCGCGCCCAAAAATAACCCACGAAACTGGAGGAAGTGTTTATAAATCATATGTCTGATAAGCTACAATATATTAAGAACTCTCACAGCCCAATAATAAAAAGACAAACAGCCCAACCAAGGATCTGAATAGGCACCTCTCCAAAGAAGACAGGTAAGAGCCAGCACATATCTAAAAAAATGCTCAATATCATTGGCCATTATGGAGATGCAAATCAAAAACACAGTGAAGTTTCACTTCATACCTGCTCAGGTCTCCATAACAAAACGTTGGTTTCTCATAGTTTGAGACTGGCAGTTTGAGACCAGGTGCCAACAGTCAGCCAGGCTCCGGAGAGGGCTCTCTCTCTGGCTTGCAGATGGCCAACTACCTTTTCACTGTCTTCACACACAGGAGGGAGGAGGAAGTGTGAGCTGGCCCTCCGACGTCTCTTCTGGTCAGGGCCTCTGGAGGGCCTGTATTAGTCCAATTTCCTCCGCTATAATAAAATGCCGAGTCTGGGTCATGCATAAAGGAAAGAGGCTTACTTTGCTGACACTTTCAGAGGCTCAGGGTCCACAATCAGGCAGCCCTGTGGTCTGGTCTCTGACGAGGGCTCCCCTGACTATGTCACATCATGACAGATGGAATCATAGCAAGACAGAGTGAGAGGGAGCGATCTCACAGCAACATGGGAAGCCAGAGGGAGCAGGAAAGTGCCAGTCTTGCCCTTTCAGAGCAGCTTATTCTCACAGGAATTAACTTGGCTCTCTGGAGAACTAAATCAATTCTTTCTGATGCAGCACCTCCAATGACCAATGACCTTGCACTGGGCTCCATCTCTAAAAGGTTCTACTACCTCCCAGCATCACAAACCCTTGGGGGACGCGTTCAAATCATATCCACCTGTAGCATGGCCTAACCCTCATGACCTCATCTAACCTCCCAAAGGCTCCCTCTTCTAAAGCTCTCAGGGCGGGGTTGGGGGGAGCAGTTAGGGCTTCGATGTACAAATTGAGAAGCACACAATGTGGTCTGTAGTAATACCCATTAGAATGACTACAATACAAAAAGATAATAAAGATGCTGACAAGGACAGAGAGAAGCTGAAATTCTGATATACTGGTGGGACTGTAAAATCGTATAGCCATTTTGAAAAATACTCAACCATTTCCTCAACAGCTTAAACATGCAGTTACCATGTGACCCAACAATTTCATCCCTGCTGTACCCGGAGAAATGAAAATGTTTCCACATTAAAAACATGTACATAAGTGTTGACAGCAACAGTATTCATCATAGTCAGAATGGAAATAACTCTAATGCTTATCTACTGATGAAAGGATAGTAATGGTGAGACATCTGCGCGACGGAGTATTACTTGCTCAAAAAGAAGTGAAGCACTGATTCATGCTGCCCTGTGGAGAAAGCTCATAAAAATTATGCTAAGTGAAAGACCACATACCACATGCTGCCATCTGTATGAACTATCCAGAATAGGCAGATCTACAGAGACAGGAAGGAGACTAGGGCTGGCGGGGGAGCTGAAAACAAATAGGGAATGACTAATGGGTATGGAGTTTCTTCTGAGAGGGATGAAAATGTTCTAAAATTGATTAGGTAGATCAGGGCTAGGGAATATCTGTCCTGCAGGCTGTACGAGGCACACAGAATCATTTGGTCTGGCCATGCCATGGCAACCACAGGTAGGATGTGAAATTCAGTAAATCTATAGCAGGCCAATTTTTAAATGGATAATTATGTCTGGCCCATGAATAATGTTATAAATATCCAAATGGCCCTTGGCAGAAAAATAGTTTCCCCACCCCTGATGCAGATAGTTGTACAACCTAGTGAGTGTACCAAGAACCACTGAATTGTATACTTTAAATAGGAGAATTGTATGGTATATGAATTATAACTCAATGACATTATTATATATATAAAAGTAAATAGTAGTAAATATCCCTGGAATCCAGTCACACCATGTGTTAGGAATAAGGACCACTTCCATGTCCTACAATAATACTTCTAGTCTCAGTTCAATAAAGTCTAAAGCCAAGCCCCAATAAGCCTGCAGAAAAGACAGAGTTAGAAATTGAGTCCTAGGAGGCCGGCGCCGCGGCTCACTAGGCTAATCCTCAGCCTTGTGGCGCCGGCACACCGGGTTCTAGTCCCAGTCGGGGCGCCGGATTCTGTCCCGGTTGCCCCTCTTCCAGGCCAGCTGTCTGCTGTGGCCAGGGAGTGCAGTGGAGGATGGCCCAGGTGCTTGGGCCCTGCACCCCATGGGAGACCAGGAGAAGCACCTGGCTCCTGGCTCCTGCCATCGGATCAGCGCGGTGCGCCGGCTGCAGCGGCGGCCATTGGAGGGTGAACCAACGGCAAAGGAAGACCTTTCTCTCTCTGTCTCTCTCTCTCACTGTCCACTCTGCCTGTCAAAAAAAAAAAAAAGAAAGAAAAAGAAATTGAGTCCTAGGGTTGGCATGTGGTACCAAGGATGAACCTGCAGCTTGTGATACCAGCATCCGCTATCAGAGTGCCAAGCTCCAGGTGCTCTGCTTCTGATCCACCTCCCTGTTAGTGCACCTGGGAAAGCAGTGGGTGATGGCCCAGGTGTTTGATCCCCTGAACTCATGTGGGAGACCTGAAAGGAGCTGTAGACTCCTGGCTTCAGCCGATCCAGATGTGGCCATTGCAGCCATTTGGGGAGTGAACCATTGGATAGAAGATCTCTCTCTGTCTCTTCTTCTCTGCCTTTCAAATAAATAAATAAATCTTAAAAAAAGAGCAAATATAGTCTGTGTTGAAATAGACAAGAAATCTCAATATAGAAATGAAAAATAAAAATTCAAGAAACAGAAAGCAGGACAACTAAAATGAAAAATCCACTGGGTAGTCTTAGCAGCAAATTGGATATGGCAGAAGAGACAGTGAACATTAAAACACATCAACATAAAATAAGCAATCTGAAGAACAGAGCAAAAAATGGACTAAAGACAAATGAACTGAATGAACTAAATTTCATGAACCTGCGTGATGGTATCAATCAACCTTAAGTGTAAAGTCTCAGGATAAGATGATAAGAACGGGACAGAAGCAATATCTGAACAAATAACGGCCAAACATTTCCCAAATTTGATGAAAACCACTACATGAATACCTAAGAAGCTGACCAAGCTCCAAGAAGTATAAACACAAAAAGGGCAGACATCTAGTGCAGCAATTAAGTTGCTCCCTGGGATGCCCACATCCCATGTCAGAGTGCCTGGTTCCAGTCCTGGCTCTTCTACTTCCCATCCAACTTCCTGCTAATGCATACCCTGAGAGGCAGCAGATGACGGCTCAAGCACTTAGGTCCCTACTACCCACATGGCCGACCTGGATGGAGCTCAAGGCTCTTGACTTCGGCCCGGCCCAGCCTTGGCTGTTGTGGGCATCTAGGGAATAAATCAGTGGATGGAAGATCCCTTTCTTTCTTTTTTTAAATTTTTTTTTTTTTATTTGACAGGTAGAGTTATAGACAGTGAGAGAGAGACAGAGAGAAAGGTCTTCCTTCCATTGGTTTACTCTCCAAATGACCGCTTTGGCTGGCGCTACGCTGATCAGAAGTCAGGAGCCAGGTGCTTCTTCCTGGTCTCCCATGTGGGTGCAGGGCCCAAGAACTTAGGCCATCCTCCACTGCCCTCCCGGGCCACAGCAGAGAGCTGGACTGGAAGAGGAGCAACCGGGACTAGAACCAGCGCCCATATGGGATGCCGGCACCACAGGTGGAGGATTAACCAAGTGAGCCATGGCGTCGGCCCCAGAAGATCACTTTTTGTCTCTCTGTCTCTCAAATAAAATAAGAAAATAAATAAAACATTTCAAAGGGACCATGTGTAGGCGCATCATGGTCAAATTTCCAAAAAAATATATAAAATCATAAAAGTAAAGGTGGAGAGAACATATTATGTACAGAGAACAATGATTTTCTTAAAAAAGAAAGTGACAGAGAGAGAGAGAGAGATCTGCTATCCACTGGTTCACCCCCAAATGCCCACTACAGCCAGGGCTGGGCCAGGATGAAGCTAGAATTCAGGAACTCCATCTGGGTCTCTCCTGTGGATGACAGGAACCCAAGAACTCCAGCAATCATCCACTGCCTCCCAGGTACCTTCACAGGAAGCTGGATCAGGAGGGCACAGTAGCTGAGGCTCAAACCATGCACTCTGATATGGAATGTGGCATTCCAGGTAGCAGCTTTACTGCACAATGTACAACCCTCAACTAATTTTTTTTAAAAAGATTTATTTATTTACTTGAGAGGCAAAGTTACAGACAAAGAGAGAGACAGACAGTGAGAGAGGTCTTCCATCCACTAGTTCACTTCCTAAATGGTCACAACAACCAGAGCTGGGCTGATCTGAAACCAGGAGCCAGAGTCTCCCATGTGGGTGCAGGGACCCAGGCTCTTGGGCCATCCTCTACTGCTTTCCCAGGCCATCAGCAGGGAGCTGGATGGGAAGTGGAGCAGTCAGGACTTGAACTGGCATCTATATGGGATGCTGGCGCCATAGGTGGATGCTCAACCCACTACGCCATATCGCCAGCCCCCCACAATTAAATTTAATCTAAGATATTAAATTCAATTTCTGGGGTCAAAAATACATTAGGTGAAAATTCCATCAGGAATAAGATACTGTAGCAACATTAATTTCCTGTTGATAATTGTCCTATGCTTAAATATAATGTTAACATTAAGGGAAACCAAGTGAAGAGTATACAAAAATTTTCTGTATTTTCTTTTTCAAAATCTTTATTTATGTGAGAGGCAGAGACACAGACAGACACAGACACAGACAGAAAGATAGACCTCCCATCCACTGATTCACTTCCCAAATGCCCACAACAGCCAGGGCTGGAGTAGGCCAAAGCCAGGAGCTAAGAACTCAGTCCAAGTCACCCACAAAGGTAGCAGGGACTCAACAACTTGAGTTGTTTATGAATCAAAATCCAGAATAACCCAAATGCCCATTAAAAGTGAATAGACAGGCCGACACCGCGGCTCACTAGGCTAATCCTTCGCCTGCGGCCTGGTTCTAGTCCTGATTGGGGTGCCGGATTCTGTCCTAGTTGCTCCTCTTGCAGTCCAGCTCTCTGCTGTGGCCCAGGAGGGCAGTGGAGGATGGCCCAGGTGCTTGGGCCCTGCACCCGCATGGGAGACCAGGAGGAAGCACCTGGCTCCTGGCTTCGGATCGGCACAGTGTGCCGGCCGTAGCGGTCATTTGGGGGGTGAACCAACGGAAGGAAGACCTTTCTCTCTCTCTCTCTCTCTCACTGTCTAACTCTGCTTGTCAAAAAATAAATAAATAAAAATTAAAAAAGTGAATAGACAAATTGTGGTAATAAAAAGGAATAAACTACTGATACATCAACATGGATAAATCTCATAGATATTATGCCTAGTGAAAAGAAGTCAAACACCAAAAAGGTGAAGGCCAAGAAACTTGGCAAAATTCTGCTTGTTTGAAATTCATAAAACTAGCACAGAATAACACAAGTCCACAGTTCCCTGGTTACTGGCGCTGGGATGGGCTGGTGTGTAGCTACTGTAAGGGACTCTGGAGAGGAGCAAAAATATCTTGATTGAAGTGGTGGTTATATTTGTCCCTGTATATTTCCCTAACTACTTACCACACGTAGATTTATTGTATGTATGTTGACTATAAAGAAAAAGTAACTTGGGGCTGGCACTGGGGGGTAGTAGGCTAAGCCTCTGCCTGTGGTGCCGGCATCCCATATGGTCGCTGGCTTGAGTCCTGGATGCTCCACTTCTGATCCAGCTCTCTGTTATGGCCTGGGAAAGCAGTAGAAGATGGCCCAATGCTTGGGCCCCTGCACCCATATGGGAGACCCAGAAACAGCTCCTGGCTCCTGGCTTTGGGTTGGTCCAGCTCTGGCCGTTGTGGTCATTTGGGGAGTGAACCAGTGGATGGAAGTCCTTTCTGTCTCTCCTTCTCTATAACTCTACCTCTCAAATAAATAAATTAAATCTTAAAAAAAAAAAAAAAAGTAACTGGCATAGCCACCATTCAGCTATGGCAATGCAGAACAGAGCGGGCAGACTACATGAACGTCTATATTTCAGCATAAGACTTTCTTGCACTGTGGAAGTTCATGCTGTATTGCAAAGCTGTCTGGTAAGGTTTCCATCAGGATTTTTTTAAAAAGATTTATTTTATTTATTTGAAAGGCAGAGTGATGGAGAGACAGAGAGTGATATCTTCAGCCTTGAGCCAGGAACTTCGTCTGGGTCTCCCACGGGGGAGGGACATCTTCCGCTGCTTTCCCAGGAGCATTAGGAGGAGCTGGGTGGGAGGCAGAGCAGCCAGGGCTAGAACCGGTGTTCATATGGGATGCCAGCATCCTAGGCCCAGGGATCTTGGTTCAGTTACAGTATAACAAGCTGAATATATCAAAAATGCAGTGTTTACTGAGGTCGGGTTACTGTGGAGCTGACATGTTTTGTGTAGCTTATTAATGGCCTGTTTAAGTATGGAAGCAACACCAGCTCCATCCTCTCTCCCCAGATATAGGCAAGCTTTTGATTATGTCAGCAGGACTGGGCACTGATGATTGCACAACCGTACTGTCTGTGGTTGTTGAAGGGCATAATTACAGCGAACGCCTCCTGCATGCTCTGTGCAAGCTCTGCGTTCATTTCATTTAAGTGCTTTCCATTCATTTCGTTTAATCCCCACAACAGCCCTTGAAGGATTTTCACAGATGAGGAAACAGAGGTCAGAGAGGCCAGGTCACCTGCCCAAGGTCACCTCTGTGGTGGCCACACTGACAGTGAATTTTGGAGCCAGGATTGCATCAGCACCTGTTGTGCTACAGAAGTTGATTTTTTGAAGTACTGCACATAAGAGATTAGACTTACTCTTTCATGACAAAGCTGTTTGTGTTAATGTTAATGATATTTTTATCCAGTATATTTTTCAAAGCCGAGCCAGTAAAACAGGAAGGTAGAAAAAGAAAAAAGAAAAAGCTTGCACTGCAGCTGTAGAATGTAACTTCTTTCTGATCCTTTGGGATACTATCTCACCTCACCAGACAAGCTTCTACAGAGTTTTCAAAGACTCTCTCCCAAAACAGACAAATACAAAGACAAGTGCCAGGTATGAGTCACCACTGAGTCACCTGGGGCTGTGTTTTGTCAGTGGATGTAAAGAATTCTCTGAGGGGGCCAGCTCTGTGGCACAGTGGGTAAGACCACCACCGCCTACAGTGCCAGCATCCCATGCAGGTGCTGGTTTGAGTCCTGGCTGTTTCATTTCCAATCCAGCTCCCTGTTGGTGCACCTGGGAGAGCAGAGGAAGATGGCCCAAGTGCCTGGGCCCCTGTGCCAACATGGGAGACCTAGAATAAGTTCCTGGCTCCTGGCTTTGGACAAGCCCGGCTTTGGCTGTTGTGGCCATTTGGGGAGTGAGGCAGCAGATGGAAGACCTCTCTGTCTCTCTCTTCTCTTTCAAATAAATAAATACATTTTTAAAGATTTTATTTATTTGAGAGGTGTAGTTACACACCAAGAGAGGCAGAAGCAGAGAGAGAGGTCTTCCATTCACTGGTTCACTCCCCAAATGACCACAACAGCCAGAGCTAGACTGATCTGAAGCCAGGATCCAGAATCTCCTCTGGGTCTCCCATGTGGGCACAGGGGCCCAAGCACTTGGGCCATCTTCTGCTGCTCTCCCAGGCCACAGCAGAGATCCAGATCAGAAGCGGAGCAGCCGGGACTCGAACTGGCACCAATATGAGATGATGGCATTGTAGGCACAGCCTTACCCGCTACAACACAGCGCCAGCCCCTAAATAAATAAATCTTTAAAAAGAAAAAAAAAAGAATTATCTGAGGAGCGGGCATTTAGCCTAGCAGTTAAGATGTCCACGTCTGACATCCAAGTGTCTGGGTTCGATTCCCAGCTCCAGCTCCTAACTCCAGCTTCCTGTTGGAGACCCGGTGAGACAGCAGTGATGGCTCAAGTAGTTGAGTTCCGGTCATACACATGGGAGACCTACATGGAACTCCTGGTTCTTGGCTCTGGCCCTGGCAGTTGCAGGTTTTGGGGGAGCGAACCAGAAGCTGTGTGTGTGTGTGTGTGTGTGTGCATGTATGTGTGTACGCACCTCTCAAATTGAAAAAAAAGAAGTCTCTGGGTCACATTTCCATTTTGCACATGCTCCAGGTAGGAACAGTATTGTGCACTGGTTAAAAACCACTTTCATGTGCTCCATTCACCTGATCCAAACAACTCCAGGAGGCTTACACTGTGAGTCCATTTACACACCAGGAAAGGGAGGCCTTCGGGGCTTAATTCATTTGCCCATGATGCCTGTCAGAGCAGGGGCAGGAATCCTAGGCTTCTGATATTCCCAGGAAGCTTCAGGGAAGCCAGCACAGTCCAGGGTCCAAGGGACATTTGGTGTTTGCCTGGAACTTCCCATCTCAATTTTTCAGATTTATTTATTTGAAAGGCAAAGTAAGAGACAAAGAGGCAGAGAGAGAGAGATGCCCACAACAGCCAAGGCTGGGCCAGGTCAAAGCCAGGAGCCAGGAACTCCATCTGGGTCTCTAATGTGGGTGGCAGGGACCCAAGGACTTGAGCCATCACCTGCTGCTTCCCAGGTGCATTAACGGGGAGCTGGATGGGAAGCAGAGGCTCCTGGACACAAGCCAGTGCTCTGATATGGGATGCGGGTTTTCAAGGAGCAGCTTAGCCCACTGCACTACCGCACCACCGCGCCAGCCCCAGGGCAGCACTTCTGCCACCCAGGAACGCATATTTCACCCAGGAATCCCTGGAGTCAACGACGCAATTCCAAAGGCCTGGAGCCACTGAGCTCTCTACAGCTCTTTGGTAAAAGTAGCTGCCGTATCCATGAATTTTCAGAGCTCCCTTGTCTTCTCACACAAACCACATAATAAAATGTTCAAAGCTTCCCGGCCCAACTGTAAGTGGCTATCTGAGCACCTGGCTGACAGTTTCTGCCACGTTCCTTTTGTGTCTATGAAAAGCTGGAGGCCAAGCAGGCGGTACAGGAAAGGCCACCGTCCTAATGCACACAGGTTATCACACTGAATTCTCAAAACAATCTTATGGGCTGGGCATTTTTATCCTTGATTAGAGGATGAAAAAAACCAGAGCTCAGAAAAGCTAAATAGGGGCTGGCACTTGACACAGCGGTGAAGACGATGCTAAGGATGCCTACATCCCAAATTGGAGGGTCTGGGTTTGAGTCCTGGCTCCACCCCCAATCCCAGCTACCTGCTAATGCCCACCCTGGCAAGCAGCAGTGATGGCTCAAGTGGTTGGGTCCCTGCCACCCACATGAGTACAGAAATGGGATGGAAACAGTGATATTCCCAAAGGGCAAGGAGAAGCGAAACAAGAAGAGGTGGTGAGGGGAAAATGGAGACCTTCTGGAACAGTGATAGTTCCCAGTGGTAACTTTGCCACCCGCTCTCCGGGGACACTTGGCAGCACCTGAGACATTCTCTGTTGTCATCAGTGGGAGAGGCCAGTCAAATACCTGTGACACTGGACAGCCTCCCCAGCAAAGAATTACCAGGCCCAAAACATCTATGGTGGTTAGGCTGGGCAATCTGGCCTTAGAATAGCCTCAGTGAAAAACCAAGAGGAAAAGGTGTTACACTTAGAGCAGGCATTTAGCCTAGTGGTTAAGAGATCCACATTCCACATTGGAGTGCTTGGGTTCCATGCCCAGCTCTGGCTCCTGACTCCAGCTGCCTGCTGATGCAGACCCTGGGAGGCAGAGGGGACGGCTCATATAGCCAGGTCCCTGCCATCCACATGAAAGACCTGGAGTGAGCGCCCTGCTCCTGGCTTTGGCCCCTGCACAGATCTGGCTGTTGTAGGCATTTGGGAAGTGAATCAGCAGTTGGGAGTTGTAAAAAGAAAACAGAACAGGAAAATTCGATTTTATAAAGTTTGTAGGGGCGGGCGCTGTGTATAGTGGGTAAAAGCTGCCGCCTGCAGTGCCAGCATCCCATATGGGTGCTGATTCGAGTCCTGACTGCCCCACTTCCGATCCAGTTCTCTGCTATGACCTGGGAAAGCAGTAGAAGATGGCCCAAGTGCTTGGTCCCCTGCACCCGCATGGGAGACCTGGAAGAAGCTCCTGGCTCCTGGTTTCAGATCAGCAAAGCTCTGGCCGTTGCAGCCAACTGGGGAGTGAACCAGCAGATGCAAGACCTCTCTCTCTCTCTCTGCCTCTCCTTCTCTCTCTGTGTAACTCTGACTTTCAAATAAATTAGTAAATCTTAAAAAAAAAAGTTTGTAAAACATGGAAGTTCAAAGGTTT
This sequence comes from Oryctolagus cuniculus, assembly GCF_964237555.1. Taxonomy (NCBI): domain Eukaryota; kingdom Metazoa; phylum Chordata; class Mammalia; order Lagomorpha; family Leporidae; genus Oryctolagus; species Oryctolagus cuniculus. The sequence goes on along the minus strand of NC_091440.1, from coordinate 99,366,359 downwards.
ATTTTGATGCAAAATTTTCGTTTTGAAATCTATGCATACAAAGGCATGCTGCAAAACAAATTACGTATGAAATTCAAAGTTTTTTGTACCAACATATACTGACCTTTTAATTTTATTTTCCATGAACTTTCTGAAGTGCCTCCCATGCTCAGCACCACAGAGAAAAAGCAGACAGAGAAGAGGACCAGAGATGGAGGAGGGCTGTGGCTGCCACTGGGATGGCAAGGCAGAGCTGGCTGAGGGACGCCTGAAGACAGAGGGAAGGTCCAGGCTGGCGGGAGCCAGGGGTGGAGAAAAGGCAGCCCCGTAACTGAAGGAGCCCGGTGCAGCACCCAGCAAGAAGGCAGGGGTCCAATCGCCTGGGGGATCACCCAAGGCACGCAAGCCATGGGGCTCTGCCTCCTCCCTGCCTGAGCCTGAGGCCCCTGCAGGGCTGGGAGGCAACATGATGGGAGCTTACAGGTTTCAACAGGATCCGTGCTGACTAAAGCAGGAAGATCAGTTGGGACGCTGCTCCTGTAATCCCAGGGGTTACTAAGGGAGTGAGCCAGGATGAGAAGGCCAGAAGAGGTAACCCCCAGACAGGGTTCTGCGTTGATTGTGAAATCAGACTTGGCAAGAGTCACTGACGGAGCGGATGTGGACAGTGAGAAAAGGAAAGTCAAGAGTGACTCTGGGTTCTGCTCCCAAAGGAGGGCGGTGAGAAAGCTGTGTGCACGGCAGGTCTGAGGCCAGCGCCTGTTATCCCGGGGACGGCGCTGCTTGCGCAATGGCCCGGGCAGGGCCTCCGACACAGCGACCGCAGGAGAGCAGGTCATCCCAGCACAGAGAGGGGCAGGAGCGGGCCAGGCAGAGCTGCACAGGTGCCAAGGCCCCGAGAGAGCACAGGCACAGTTCCTGAGAGTGAGCAGGCACGAGAGGAAGACGTGAGCCGTGTAAGAGTCCAGGCAGTCCTCAAAATGAACATCGGGAAGAGTCCGGAAAGGTCAAGAAAACTAGGAGAGCTGCAGCCAGTGAGGTGGAAGGGAACCAGGAGAGTGAGGTGCCCCGGAAAACCACGCATCAGAAAGAGGCAGGCGGATGGCCGGCGCCGCAGCTCATTAGGCTAATCCTCTGCCTTGCGGCGCCGGCACACCGGGTTCTAGTCCCGGTCAGGGCGCCGGATTCTGTCCCGGTTGCCCCTCTTCCAGGCCAGCTCTCTGCTGTGGCCAGGGAGTGCAGTGGAGGATGGCCCAAGTGCTTGGGCCCTGCACCCCATGGGAGACCAGGAGAAGCACCTGGCTTCTGCCATCGGATCAGCGCAGTGCACCGGCTGCAGCGCTCCGGCCGCGGCGGCCATTGGAGGATGAACCAACGGCAAAGGAAGACCTTTCTGTCTCTCTCTCTCACTGTCCACTCTGCCTGTCAAAAAAAAAAAAAAAAAAAAGAGGCAGGCAGAGCCAGCGTTGTGGCACAGCTGGGTAAGCCGTGGCTTATGATGCCGGTATCCCATATGGAGCGCCGATTTGGATCCCAGCAGCTCCCTTCCAATCCAGCTTCCTGCTAACATGCCTAGGAAGGAACAGATGGTCCACATGGGAGACCTGGATGTAGCTCCTGGGTCCGGGCTTCCGCCTGGCCCAGGCCTGGCTGTTGTGGTCATTTGGGGAGGGAACCAGTGGAGGGACGATCTCTCTCCTTCTCTCTCTGACATTCTACCTTTTTTTTTTTTTTTTAATAAAGATATATTTATTTTAAAGTCAGAGTTAGAGAGTAGGAAAGACAGAGCGAGATGTTCTATCCTCTGGTTCTCTCCCCAGATGGCCACAATGGCTAGGGTTGGGCCAGGCTGAAGCCAGGAGTCCAGAGTTTCCTCTGGGTCTCCCATGTGGGTGCAGGGACCTAAGCACTCGGGCCATCTTCTGTTGCTTTCCCAGGCCGTTATCAGAGAGCTGGACTTAACGCAGAGCAGCCGGGACACAAACCGGCGCCCACGTGGGATGACAGCCTGCCAAGCAATGGTTTTATCCAACTTTGCCACAATGCTGGCCCTAGACACTCTGCCTTTTAAATATAAATGAATCTTCAGAGAAAAGGAGGCAACTGGACACCTCTTTCCTATTAGTTCATTTCTAGTTATATTCAGCAAGGGTAAATGGCCACAGCTGCAGGGCAACCTTGAGGCCCCAGGGAGGAGTGGGAGACGGCGCCAGTGGTCTGGAATGACCACCGAGCAAGGTGGATCAGCACAGCTGCCTTCATGATGGCTGGGTGCCTGCAATGCAGGGCGCTGGGGATGCCAGATCCTCCCCACCAACCCTCCGTATGATGGCAGACACAGTGGCAAACATCCTCCTGGCAATGGCAGCACCTGAGGCTCCAGCCTAAGTCACAGTCTGCTCAGGCCTTTGCGCCCAGATGGCTTCCCTGGCTTCCTGCTCTTTTTGCCTGTTCTCTCTACACCGCATTCCCAAACCACCTTCTCTGTGCGGGACTACAAGACGAGTCCTGGGCACAAGGTCTGGAGAGTACAAGCCCTGGGGTTTTCAAATACTGCACAATTGCTCTGTGCGTATACAGGTTGAATATCCCTAACATAACAATCCAAAATGCTCCAAAATTTCAGACTTGGGGTTGTCAGATTAGAGAGGTTCAACAGATAAAATCTATACAAATATTTCCAGCACCTGAAAAAAATCTGAAATCAGAAACACTTCTGGTCCCAGGTATGCGGTGTAAGGGTCACTAGGACTGTAGCTGAAGTTGTCAGGACAAAGGTTCCCAAAGTGGAGGAACCACATCTTCAGTCCCAGCACCTGGGGCATGCCTGAATCCACATCTGCCACATGAACAGTCCAGTCACCCAGAGACCCACCAAGGGTGGCGCACTCATCAGGCGAAACGGCCTGTCGCCAGCAAGGAACGTGTTACACAGTGGCAGAGTTCAGTGCCCCGAGGTCAATAATCAGAGACATTTATTGGGCAACTCTGGAGCCCAGACACTGTACAGACGGTGTCTGAGCTCTGAGGAAGGCGTACAGAGCAAGACAGACCAACGAATCGGCAGCCAGAGGTCCGGGCTCTGGAGGACTCCGACAGGAACAGAGGGTGCCCGTGTGGTGGCCATCCCCAGGCAGGGCCTCTTGAGAAACTAGGACCTGAAGGAGGGGGTGGGGCCATAGCAGCCCTGAGAGGGGACAGGGGCTGCCCAGGCAGAAGGGCACAGGTACAAAAGCCCTGCGTATCAGGAGTGCAGTGTGAGTCTGGGTTGCCTTTAAGTTGCAGGGGAGGTAAGAAGGGGATTCTCGGGAAAACACCCAGTGACTACCAGAAATGATGGACAGAAGCTGTAGGGGAGAGGCACCCACTGCGCACAGAAAAGAACCTGTAGTGGGCAGCAGGGTCCCGCTTGTCTGCTGGAGGGCCCTTGCCTGATGAGCAGCCCGGCACCCAGGGCTTTGGCAGGGCTGGCTCAGGGGGTATAAATGTCCGAATGCAAACACCTTGAGCGGGAAGCACACCAGAAGTTGGCCACAGGGGTCTGCCAATACCCTCCAACCCCCACCCCCTGTGTTTTCAGCCCTCACTCCTCTCACCCACCTGCTTGGCTCCAGGTGCACCTGAGGCTGAGACTCAGCGTCTGGCTCGTCACGTATACTGCCCTGTCTCACAGCAGCAGGTAGACCTGGCCTAGGGGAGAACACTGTGAAATCTCATCTTCCCCCAGGGATTTAAAGCTGAGATTACTTGTGACTTTATAGAGCTACACTAAAGGGGGAGAGAGAGAGAGAGAGAGAGAGAGAGAGAGAGAGAGAGAGAGAGAACGAACACATTAAGATTCTGAGTGATTTCTAAGCCCAGGGGATGACTACCATTTGCTTAACCAGAACAACAGCCACAACTGATGGGGTCAGCAGTATGCCCTCTCCCCTTCTGGACAGCCAGACCTGAATATCTGTTCTCTCCCTGGCATTGCACAAACCTCCCTTCCCCTCAATGCAATGATCAGAAGGACTTCTGTGCCTGACTGGACACCAGCAATGTTCATGAGGATCATTTCCTCCAAGAACCAGTGACATAAGCAGCCTGCAGCTGGGGACAGGTCCCCAAGGGCTGTCAGTGGTCCTGCGATCAGACCCCAGCAATCTCTGCATAACAGAGTCCTGCAGAGCCCCCAGCACTGGCTATGTGCTTGCCACACCCTGATCTCCCCTCCAAGGCACAGCACCACAGGACACGGCCCAGAGTTAGTGTTTCCAGTGTCCTACGGGCGGTAAGTGTGGGCAGGCACACCCTGCACTGAACACCCTGGCCTGGCCTCTGCAGCCTTAGCTTGCCGGGGGCACTCACCCACAGAGCATCCTGACAGTACGATGTAGAACACCCCACCTCTCATTCACCAGCTCCTGCTGAAGCGATTTGTATTTTTTTTAAAATTGTTATTATTTATTGGAGGCTCTGTGTGTGTGTGTGTGTGTGTGTGTATGAGCTCCTATCTAATGGTTAACTCCTTAAATGCCTACAGTAGCCAGAATTGGGCTGGGGCCAGAGTCAGTGGCCAATAACTCAATCCAGGTCCCCACAGTAGTGGCAGGGATCCAAGAACTGGAGCCATCACCTGCTGTCTCCCAGGGTCTGCATTGGCAAGAAGGTGGAATCAGAAGCGGAGCCAGGACTCAAACTCAGACACCCTGATATGAAAAGTGAGCATCCCGAGTGGCATCTTGACCCCTGTGACAAATACCCACCTTCCTGTGTGTGATCGTCCAGTCCTAAACTTACACACAGAATCTCTTGAAAGGGTCAATGACCTTCACTGCAGGTCTCATAGCCCAAACAAGATTTCTACGAAGCATTTAGTAATTCACTACTCAAATTTTCCCAGGAGAAACAGCTCATATGGGTGACGCATGTAACTGTTATGAGTCCACAACAGGGGCCCACTGCACCCCAGGCTCCTCTTCTCTGGGGCACGATCACCAGCCTCTTACCCGTGGCCATCATGGATTAGGTCTGGGGAAAAGCACCTCCGGGGTGAGACCCAGGAGCACTACAAGGGCAGGCAGAGCACCAGCAACAGGGACTGGGAGCGCAGCGCAGCTCTGCAGCTCTTACCTTAAATGCAGGGCTTACTTGCCCAAGACAAGAGGACGAGGGAGACCCAGCAGCAGACGGGATGGCCACACCACAGCCACGGTGGGGGAACACTCAGTGTCTTTCTGCTATGTTACATTTTTCACTCCCCTCAGTAGGCCTCTGACCATCGACCATGTGCAGACTCTCCAGGGGCTTTGGGGGCTACAGCTGGTAAACCAGGAACTTTCTGATCTACTGCCTTTTTCTAACCCAAGCACAGCTATTGCTGTAGTAGGCTAGGTAGATGGAACCTTCCAGGAGTGGGCATCTCTGGGCCTCAAAGAAGCTACCAAGAGGACAGAGGCTGTAACCCCGTTTAAGAATAGACTTGGTGCCTCCCTCCAGGAAACTCAGGCACCAGCCCCAGAGTCACTGGTGCAGGAGACAGAGCCCGGCCATGATCCCTGGGGACACCGGCTAACCACAGAGTCCCCTGCCAGGCTGGAGCCCAATGCCAGGAGCACAACCTGGGCCCCCAGCACGAAGCCTGCCTGCAAGCCCTGGAGTGGTGAGACGGTAACTGTGAGAGCACCAGGCCCAGGCTGCCCCTCCGGTGTGAAGGCAGAGCTGCATCACCAAACCTGAGCAGGGTGGCAGATCCATAGCATAGACATTATCAAACCTGCGTGGGCTGGGTGGTTGGAACTGGAAAGGGCCCCCAAGGCAACAGACTCCAATGTCCTCACTCTATAGGAGCCAGAGCCAGGGGTGATCATCATGCACACCTCGCCTCCCCCAATCCCAAATCAGAAGACCCTCTCCAGCAAAACCCCAAGGAGAGACAGCAAGGAACATTGGGAGCGGGAGAGGCCTTTGGGTCTCTGTAGGTTTGAGGTGCAAAGAAAGACATTCTGAAAACATCTCCATGCCCCTTTAAGGGCTGTTAATGATTACAGTCAGGACAGCCCCCAACTGGCCACTGGACCCAGCTGTGCCAGTGTCTGGAAGGATTAGAGGAGTCTCCCCCACTACCACATCAGGCTCCAAATCGCCCGGGAGGAAGCACGGCTGGGAAGAAAGCCACACGGGTGGAGAAGCAGGGAGGAGAGACACCAACTTTAGAACGTCTCGAAGAGGATTCGTGCAGCACAAAAAGAGCAGACTGCAGCCACAGGGGCCAGAGAAGTCAGGAAACCCTGCGGCAGCAGCCAGCCCAGCGGGAGACCGCCAGCCAGTGGGTCACACTGGAATGAAGGGGGTGGAGGTTTAAATTTAGCCAGGTAAACAGAGCTGGCAGGGGTGGGGCGGCTGGCCCGGCAGGGCAGAGAGGAGCAGAGCAATCACCTGCTCTGGGGAGCCCAGGGAAAAGTCCAGTGAAATCCAGCCAGGACAGAACCAGACAGCGGAGGGGCAGGAGATGCACGGGAGGCCGTTTTGACTTCCACAGGGGGCTCAGAGGAAAAACTACCCGGCCTTTCGTCTTTAGCACAGTATCCACGCCTAAGCCCTCTGCTGGACTTTTCTGGATTCCTGGATACAGGTGCAGACACTGAGCAGAAGCCGCCCAAGGACGCCCTTGAGTGAGCTCCCCAGCGCTCTCATCACTGGGGGACTTGTTTGTCTATTGCTGGTTGAGGTCCTGGGAGACCAGAGGGAGTTACAAAAGCCACCACCAACTACCACCACAGCTGAAAGCACTGGGGGTGGCGCTCAGGTGGATTCTGCAGGCCTGCTGAGAAGATGAAGGAGCCAGAGAGAACAAAATGTCTATCATGGGCGAGAAAGCTTTTATGGACTGCCTGCCTTCCATCTCAGAGCGATGACGATGACTCTGTGTACACTTGTCCCTCTGTGCCACAGCTGCCAGGCTGGGGCAGTCCTGGACCCAGCAGAACTATCCTGGAAGCACACCCTAGAGCAGACCCTTGCGGTTCTCTGCCCTTAAGAAACACAGCAGGGGCCAGCGCTGTGGCGTAGTAGGGGAAGGCCGCCACCTGCAGTGCCAGCATCCCATGTGGTCACTGGTTCGAGACCCAGCTGCTCCACTTCTGATCCAGCTCTCTACTATGATCTGGGAAAGCAGTGGAAGATGGCCCAACTGCTTGGGCCCCTGCACGCACGTGGGAGACCCAGAAGAAGCTCCTGGCTGCAGATCTGCCCAGCTCTGGATGTTGAGGTCATCTGGGGAGTGAACCAGCGGATGGAAGCTCTCTCTCTGCCTCTCCTCTCTGTAACTCTGCCTTTCAAGTAAATAAATAAATTCTAAAAGCAGCAGCAGCAGCAGCAGCAGCAGCACAGCTAATGGAACACCTTCACTGAAGCAAGAGGAGGGGAACACACAGCTGAGGGACAACTCCAGATTTTTCCTTTCCACAACACTTGGCTCCCAGCAATTTGGGGCATAGCCTTTTAATTTACACTTTTCACATGGAAGAAAATTTTACAAGAGGATTGGTGCAAGCCAGTAAGATGCTCTTGGAGATGTTACAACCACCCAACGCACTCAACAGGGCCTGGCTGCAGACATCGCCGGCAAACACTTATACACGCCCCCACCCTCCTTCAGTCGTGCACACACGGCAGCTACCAGAGCTGGGGCTCCCGGTGGAATGCAGCCGGCAGCTCCTCCAGCAGGCAGACCCCACAGTGTGCACATGCCTGCTGTCTGTCTGTGTGCAGAGAAAGGAAAGGACAGGCAGGTGTCTCACGGCTTCTCCGCACCATTTATTCACCCGCAGGCTGTCGTCTTAGGGCACCCCCCCTCCATGGCTCTGGGGTCAGCGCCACCTCTATCTGTCAGGAAGGACCTCTGGCTTAAAATACGTCTCTCCTTGGGCTCTGGCACTTGACACCACCAGGAAGATCCCCGGGTCACGTCGCCCCTCTCACACCTCTGCAGAAGAAGTCTCTCTCAGCACTGCCTCTCCTGGCCAGGAGACTGGCTGCCTCCTCCTCGCTATTTATAACCACACATCTTCAGTGTCAGAGAGAGAACAGACACTATTTTGAAATGGAGGAAAGCCACCACTCAGCCTTGCACCTTAAGAGGTCGTTGTGTTTGCCAGGACTGGTTTGAGAGCCTGGACAGGCATGTGGGTGCAAGCTTGGGGCCTGGCATCCATTCGGCTGTCTTGCCTTTGAGATGTGGATCTTCCACCTGAGTCAGATGTGGAGCCGCCTGCGCGCAGGCAGGGTTCTCTAGCTTTCTGGGGGTGCACCTGCTGCTCCGAGAGCCAGCCACAGATGGGGTACCCTAAGCTTCCACCCATGTGTCCAGGTGAGCGCTGGCATCTAGCCACCCACACCTGCAGCTCCCATACTGACGGCCTGGGCACGGATGTCCCATCACACGTCTGGGGAATGGGCACATCCTTGGCGACTGGGAGCGGTTCGGAGAACTGGCAACCCGACCGCACCCTTCCTCCCCCAGGTACCTGGCTGAACTCTGCTCAGGGTGCTGGGGATCGAACGCTGTGGCCAAGGGCTCCAGGTAAGGAGTAGCGAAGAAACCCCCAGTTAAAGTGAGCGCAAACCGCCCCTCGCACTAGGCGGAGTAGCCGACGGGGACCTGAGCACCCTCAGCTTCCCCGCCCGAAAAACAGAACCCATCATTCCCCACGCACACTGGTTCGCTCTCTCGCAACGACGATGCGCTGCACGCAAACGTCCAGGAGATGTGGCTGTGACGAACGGGCTTAGCCAAACATCCTCGGGAGCGCCACGAGAAGAGGGAAAGAGGTCCCTCACCGCGCTCCCACTCGGGTTGCACAAGGCAGCGGAGCAGGGGGCGCTGAGAGAGCGCAAAGCTCGGCCCCCTTCGCCTCTACCTGCTCGGGCCTCGGCACCGAACCAGCCCCTCTGGTGTGGACCCGACCCAGCCAGCGAGGCCAGCGAGTCGCCCAAGGGCTCAACCCAGCCTCGGGCAGTGTTCCGGGCCAGGAGCTCCGGGTCCAGCCCTGGTCGCCTGCCTCCGGGACGGGAAAGCGGCGCGAGCCACCGCGCCCTACCTGCCCGCGCCGGGAGCGCGCCCTCGGCGCTGCGCGCTCGCTGGAGGCGCCAGGCGGCCCAGCTTTGTTCGCAGCCGGGCGGGGGTAACTCCCTTCACCTTTGCGCCCCCTTCCCGCCACCTGACCCGGCTGCCCAGCAGCCCTCGCCGCCTAGCAGCGCCGCCTCTCCTCCGGGAGGGCAGGGCCGGCGCCCGACCCCCGGTCCTCGGCTCTGGCAGGCGAGAGGGCAGCGCGAAGCCGGAGGGGCGCGAGCAGTGGCGGCGGCGGAGGCCCCGCGGCCCGCGCGGCTCCCGCCCGCCGCTGCAGGGGGCGCTTACCTGGGTGTCCCGCCGCTGGTCCGCTCCGCCGGCCAGGCGCTGGCAGCGCCCGGCTCCGCAGGGTCTGCCGGGCACCGCGGCGCCGGGAGGCGCGGCCCGCAGGGGCCCTGCCCCACCGGTGGGGCCCGGGGCAGCTCCTGCCCGCTCCTCTCAGCGCGCGGGCCGCTCGGGCCGCCGCACCGGACTCTTCATCCGCGGCCGGGGCGCAGGGCTGGCGGCACTGGCGGGCGTGCCCCGCTCCGGGCGTCCCGCCGAGGCGTCTGCCCGGCCCCCCAGACGCCCAGTCCGAGCAGTCTCGGCCCTCCGACTCTGCGCTCCCCCTGCCGCTGGGAGGGCTCCCTGTTCCGCGCCGGAGACCCCCGAGCCGGGCCGGCAGGGGGTCGGGGTGCGCAGCCTGAGGCAGGCCCTGGGCCCCGGGCGCGGGGTCGAGCCGCCGCCGGCGGCCGTCGCCGAGCTGCGCGCTACTCTCCTGGGCTCGGGACCCGAGGAAGTTTCGGCCCCGAGTTGGCTGCGGGGCGGGAGGCGGCAGAGGCTCGGAGTGCAGGGGCCGGCGCTGGGCGAGCGGATCCCGGGGGCTCCGCCGCCTCCGCCCCGCCTCCTGCGCCTCCTCCCCGCCCCCGGCAGCCGCGCCGGCCCCCAACTCGCTCCTTCCCACCGGCCGAGCCCGCGACGCCCTCCGAGGGCCCCTCCCAGGCGCTGGGACCGTGACCTCCGCACCTGCCTCCCGCCGCGCGCGCTCGCCGGTCTCCCGGCCCCTGGGCCCGGCGGGTCCCGCTCCCTGATGCGGGTACCAGGCCCCCTCACCCGCGCTACACTCCTACCGCCGTCCTCTCCCGGGGCTCCACTCCAGCCTCCTATAGGACCCGCGGTACCCACCCGGGGGTTGGGGCCCCTGGGGCGCCTGCCCACCCTGGGGCCAGGGCGCGGAGAAGGAAGAGTTACCGAGTCCCCCTGGGGGTGTTTTCGCGCGGTTCGTCCTCCTGTGAATCCCCAGAGAAGCGAAGTGACCCGGGGACTGCTCTTGCCACTTTACACACCCGCTCACTCCCGCCTCGTCCTGGCCCCCAGCACAGACCCACGGGGTGGGGGGTGGGCTGGGAAACCTGCCGCGGGAAAGTGCGCGAGTGGAACTTGTCGGCTCTCGACTCTCAACTGTCGTGGGTGAATTCTTCTCCTGATCTTTTGTGTGGAAAACTGAGGCACAGAAGAGCCCAGCTCGTAGTCGCCCAAAGGTTAGGAGTCCAGCGTTTGCCCTCAGTCAGACCCAAGTTCAGGTACTTTGACTGCAGTAGGAGGCCTGTTGGTAGTGCTGCCTCACAGCACACCTGGGGGAGTCGAAGGGAGCTAGCCAGGGTCTCCAGGGAGGCAGAACCAGACCCCAGCAGCAGGCAGCAACCAAGAGCGGCCAGTCCGGCTGGAGGCCTGCCCTCCAACTGCCTTTGCCTTTAATTTCTGGAAACCCCGGTTGCTTCTCTGGGAGAGCAGGCTGCCCTGCTGCAGAAGGTGCCTTTGAATGCAGTGAGGGCAAAAACAATAGCGATAATCAAAGGCTTTGCCTTTTCTTAATTAGTCACCAGACAAGGTGACAGCCACCCCCTTTCAGGGGGAAGGGGCAGCCGTGGGCAATAAGGGGCTATTGTCCTCTGGATTCTACAATAAGGAGAGTGAGAGCTATTTTAGCAAGTGTCTGGATAATTAGAAGACAAGGCTGTCTTGGAGTTGGGCTGTCTTGGAGCAACTTGCCCCACCTCCACATGCGGGGGTGGGGGGGTGGGGGGTGGTGGTGGTGGTGAGAGCAGGTCCTGCAGCCTGGTGGGTACTGGCTGTAGTTGGGAGGGGTGCTGCTTTCGCTGAAGGGAACTAGTGCAAGGCTTTATCTCTGGGGACAGATGAGACAAGGAGTAGAGATGGTCTGAAGCAGGCATAAAAGCTTTGAATCCACTTTGTCTAATTACCAAATAAGTTCAGCATAAAGCATCAGTTGTGGGTTTAGGGTCCTAGTGGGAGGTCAAGGGAAAGCGACCTGGATCATTCCAGAACGCATCCTGGGAGAATCTGCGGATCACTTCACACACACATTGGTTGCACCCTTAACACAGCAAGGCGACCTGAGACCAGTTCCCACCTGCAGGAAACTTCAAGTCTAAAAGAACAGGTGTGGGGAGACAGCGCCTCTCTCCTGTGAAGTCCAAAATGAGCATGGCTGACTTTGCTGTTCCCAAGCCAGCAAGCCAGGAGGAGAGCAGGTGACCGAGGACAGTGGCCCTGGCACTGTCCTGCAAGTTCTCCATCTTCCACTGTGTCCAAGATGAGGCAAAACTGTGGCACATGGGGAAACAGGGGAGCTGCAATGACCCTCCCACCCCACCCTGGAAGGAGCTTATGACTTAGCAGCTGGGAAACCATTTGAAGCAGGAGATGCAGAGCCACGGGCTGGATCCCAAGGCCATAGCTTGGGGCCCCGAGCTGCTGCAGAGTCTACCTCCAGCTCTGGAGGTGAGGCTGATGTGCGTGACTGCTGCCTGGGGTCTCTGGGCTCATCTCCCAAATACAGCATAACCAATCTGGCATTTGTGATTCAAAAGGCAGGAGGAGGGGGCTGGTGCTGTGGCTCACTAGGTTAATGCTCCGCCTGCGGCCCCGGCATCCCATATGGGTGGCGGTTCTAGTCCCGGTGGCTCCTCTTCCAGGCCAGCTCTCTGCTGTGGCCCGGGAAGGCAGTGGAGGATGGCCCAAGTGCTTGGGCCCTGCCCCACACGGGAGACCAAGAAGAAGCACCTGGCTCCTGGCTTCGGATCAGCGCAGCTCAGGCCGTTGCAGCCATCTGGGGAGTGAACCAGCGGATGGAAGGCTTCTCTCTGTTTCTCTCTCTCTCACTGTCTATAACTCTACCTGTCAAATTAAAAAAAAAAAAAAAAGGCAGAAGGAGGATGAAAGAGAAGAGGAAGAAGGAGGGAAGGGTGTGGAAAAGGAAGATGAAAGAAGAGAAGAGGGGAAAAGGCTATTTGGCCTCATGGACGTGTTTGAGGATTCCTGCTCCATTCATTGCACACACTGTTACCCTGTCCTGTTCATGCCTGCACAGGCCACCTCCTACACCAGAAAGCCAATGGTGACTTTCCTGTGGGGGGAACACATGGGGCTGACCTCTAGCTCTCTGGCAGGGGCCTCGTGGGTCAACAGTCCCCCTTCACCATCCCAGAGGTTCCGGTAACTCTGCTGTCCCAGCTGCTGCTGGTGGCGGGGGAAGGCTTTTGCAGCAGGCGCTCCTCCATTCCATCTGGTCTGCAAAGGGTTTATTTGGGATGCACTGAGAGTTTCTTGGGGTATCAGCCTGATGAGCCTTCCAAGGCCAGAACAAGGCTGAGAGGCAGAGTGAGCCCCGTTTGATCCCAGCTGCATGCGTAAGCACTTGAGTCCTAATGCCTGTGTTACTCAGCGTTTACTGTGTGTGTTCTGGATGCAACGTAGAAATCACTGTTTATCTAAGAATGAGGGCTTAACAAAGTGGATAGGATCTGCACCAAATTCCCAGAGATCATCTGTACATTACCCCATGCCTGCCCCCCCCCCACATTCACTGTAGCTGAGATGATGTGGGACGTCGGATCAGGGGGATTCTAAAAGCTGAAGGCCGCAGTGCAGCTGGGAGAAATCCATGCTATGTGAGTTCTCATCGGGTTTTGCTGTTTACCTGTGGGGGTAAGTTCACAATGAGAGGCTAGGAACAGGAAGAAATGTGCCTTAAAGCAGAAGGAGGACTAAGTGACTGACAATTTCTGAGACCTGAGCGGTGCCTAGATCTTCTCAGTTTATAAACGCCCTTTCTGGGGCTGGTGCTGTGGCATGATGGTAAGGCCACCACCTGCAGTGCCAGCATCCCGTATGGGCGCCGGTTCGAGTCTCAGCGGCTCCACTTCCGATCCAGCTCTCTGCTATGGCTTGGGAAAACAGTGAAAGATGGCCCAAGTTCTTGGGCCCCTGCACCCGCGTGGGAGACCCGGAAGAAGCTCTTGGCTCCTGGGTTCAGATCAGCCCATCTCCAGCCATTGTGTCCATTTGGGGATGAATCAGTGGATGGAAGACCTCTCTCTCTCTCTCTCTCTCTCTCTCCTCTCTCCTCTCTCCTCTCTCCTTTCTCTCTGCCTCTGCTTCTCTGTAACTCTGCCTTCTAACTAACTAACTAAATAAATCTTTTTTAAAAATTGATTTATTTGAGAGAGAGAGAGCAAGGGAGCATTCCTATCCTCTGTTTCTCCCCAGATGCCTGCAGCAGCTGGGACTGGGCCCAGAGCTGGAACTCCATCCAGGTCTCCAGTGTGGCTGGCAGAGACCCAACTGCTTGAGCCGTCACCTGCTTCCCTGGGTCTTCATTGGCAGGAAAGTGGAATCAGGAGCCAGAGCCAGAGTTGGGAATCAAAACGAGGTTCTTCAGTATGGAATGTGGGCATCTCAAACGCTAGGCCAGATGCCTGCCTCTAAATCATTTAATTATTACTTCAAGTAGACATGACTGGATTTTTTGTCTGTTGGATCTAATTTAGTCTCCATTTTTGAGCTCCTGGATTCTAATCCCTACTTTTTCTCCTAAGAGAAAACAAAGCCCTGAGTTGTTTCCTTAAAGAATTACGTCTTTCCAAATGTCTAGAATAGAGCAGCTGAAGATGTCACTGAAAACTGGCAAAATCTGCAGACACTGGCAGATGCGGATGGGATGATTTCCTACATTTCATCGATATTACCTTTCAGGGCCCACAGAGAGAACATGGGAGGTGTCAATGGATGGGGCCAATTAACAAACTGCTCAGGGACCAGTGCTGTGGCGCCGCAGGCAAAGCTGTCCCCTGCAGTGTCAGCATCCCATGTGGGTGCCGGTTTGAGTCCAAGCCACTCAACTTTCTATCCATCTCCCTGTTAATGCACCTAGGAAAGCAGTGAAGAATGGCCCAAATGCTTGGGGCCCTGCACCTGTGTGGGAGACTTGAAGAAGCTCCTGGCTCCTGGCTTCAGATCTGCTCAGCTCTGGCCATTGTGGCCATTTATAGACTGAACCAGCAGATGGAAGACCCCTCTCTCTTTCTCTGCCTCTGCCTCCCCTTCTCTGTAACTCTGCCTTTCAAATAAATAAATAAATAAATATTTTAAAAAAGAAAAGAAACTCACGTATTTGGATAAAAATGAGGTACTATTTGGAATTGTGCTTGACAAGAAACGTGATTTCCCTTGGAGACCCTAACAGCCCCCTCCCCAAAGCCTTTCCCTGCTCGGAGCTTGACTTGAAGCGCCGTGCTGCACGGGGGATGCTGCAGACGACACAGACAGGGCCCTGCTCCCGGGAGCCTTGTTTGCATGGAAAGGCCAGGCCATAAGCACACAGAAACAGAGCAGAGGGCAGACGCCCCTGTCCTGCACCCCAGACGCCAAGGCCCTGCAGAGGTTCTCTCCTGGTCTTCCCGAGGTGCTGTCTCCTCTGCGCAGGTCGCGTGGCCCTCTCTGGGTCTCAGTGTCCTGACCTGTAAAGAGTGGGAGCTTGGCTCAGTGATCCCCAGGACCGGGGCAGCGTCTGCTCTGGCAGACATCAGAGAACCTGGGGTCACGTTCCAGCTCCGCTCCCAATTCCAGCTTCCTGCTCATGCACACCCAGGAGGAAACAGGTGATGACTCCAGTGCTTGGGTCCTGCCAGTCATGTGGGAGACTCAGATGGAGTTCTCGACTCCTAGCTCTGGTCTGACCCAGCACCAGCTGTAACAGGTATTTGGGAAGTGAACTACTAGATGGAAGACTCTCTTTCTCTCTCTCTCTCAAGTAGATAAATAAGCAAATAAACAATAATAAAAATCCTCAAAACAAGATGCATCCATCAGGGCTGAAGGGTGGTGCTGCAGGTTAAGCCACTGCCTGTGACACTGGCAGCCCCTATATGTGATGGTTTGCTTGGCTTCCGATCCAGCTCCGTGCTCATGTACCCAGGAAGACGACGGAAGATGACCTGGTTTCCTGCCACCCATCGGGGAGAGCTGGATGGAGTTCCTGGCTCCTGGCTTCAGCTTGGCCAATCCCCAGCAGTTTTTTTTTTTGTTTTTTGTTTTTTTTTGTTTGTTTGTTTGTTTGTTTGTTTTTGGTGGTGGGGAATGAACCAGCTGATAGAAAATGGATCTCTCTCTCTCTCTTTCTCTCTCTCCCCCTGTCTTTCAATTAGAAATAAATAAATCCTTAAAAAGTGCATCCATCGTGGAGTCAAAGAGGGATTGGAGAAAGATAGAGGTTTGATGGGAGCCCATGAATTTAACTTCATGTACATTTGGTTTTGAGTGTCAGTGGAGGCATTCAAGTGTTGACAGCAAGAAATAGGGAACTGGAAGGAGGGTCAGAGGTCAGGGGGCTGGAGCTGCAGTTTCAGGGAGCGGAGCTGATAAATGAGAGAGGCAGCCGCCAGGGCCGGGCGGGCTGGGCAGGCCTGGCCTTAGCAGGAGATAACCCCTACAAGTTTAACAGAGGGAGGAGGAGCTACGGGGCACAGGAGGGGCACCGAGGTCAAGTTTTGCACCATCAGGGAGTGAGGACATGCCTCAGTGGCTCTGTGGTCAGAAAGGCTCTGAGCAAAACCTGTGCCCCTGCCGGGAGGCCGCTGGTGCCCAGCTCTGGGCACGCTGTGAGGACGGCGGACACCCAGGGAGACCAAGCAGCAGCACTTCCAGGAAGCGGCCCCTCCGGGAGCCCTGGTGTGTCCTCTGGCCGGGGTGGGGGAGCCTCCGGGGTGAGGTCTGGCCATGGTGGCACCAGAGGGTGTCTCAAGGCTATTCGCTCCCAAATATAAGGGCACTTTCAAAAGCCTGTGGAGAACAGGATTAAAATATAAGTTTATTTTGGACCCAAATTTTTGAAATCCATGCATCTGTGGGCTCTTCAGAAAGTTTGTGGAAAAATGTCCATCATGAAAAAAAATGCATGGGTTTCAAAATCGTTTGCACTCAACTAACTTATCTTTTTTAACAAAAAAAAAAAAGTTTAAAATGTGTTTATTGTTGATTTCTTCAAACATCAGAGAGACAGAGAGTTCTTATCCACTAGTTCACTCCCCAAATGATTGCAATGACAGAAGTTAGCAGCCAGGAACTCCGTCCGGGTCTCTTGTGTGGATGGCCGGGACCCAACTACTTGGGTGTGCATTAGCAGGAAACTAGGACTGGGAGTGGAGCCGGGACTCCTCCCAGGCATTTGAATGTGGGATGCAGGTGTCCCAGCTGGGGCCAAGGTCAAACACCCACCCCTACTTATCTTCTATTAATATTTATTTATGTATTCATTTATTTATCTATTTGAAAGGCACAGTGAGAGTGAGAAAGAGACAGAGAGAAGGGCCAGTTGAAGTCAGGATCCAGGCACTCAATCCAGGTCTCCCATGTGGGGAGATGGGACCCAGTTACTGGAGCCATCAGCTGCTGCCTCCTGGGCTCTGCCTTGGAAGGAAGCTGGAATCCAGGCTCTCTGGTATGGGACGTGGGTACACCGACCACTGGGCCTCATGCCTTCCTCCTGAAGTCTGTGGCTTTTAAGGACTGCTCCCCCCAGTTTGCTGCTCAACCTTGGGATCCCAAAGGTGCAACTCTGGTGAGCCTGACAGGAGGAGAGACACTACTGAAATACACAGAGGTAAACCTGGAGAGGGTCTGAGGCCCTTCCCTCCGGTACCAGAAAATGCATTGCTATGGTCTCCAGGGGTCACCTGGCAGGAGACGCAGGAGTCGAGAGCCGGGAGAGCCGGAGCCCCAGAGGGCTTCCACCTGCCTGCTTCTCCCCCACTCTGCCGCGGTAAGGACCAGGCAAGGATGCGCTCAGCCTGAGCTGAAGCTGGGTTCTGGGTTCCGCCATCACACTTAGAGTTAACTTTTGCTAAATGGTACTAATCAGGATGATAAAGGAAATCCATGGATAATCCAGACTTCTCAAGGTAAGTAACAGTTTGTCTCCTGACCTGTAATTATCATCAAAAGCATTTATAAACTACTGAATTCCGCTCAATGAGCTGTGGCTGTTTTGCTAGATGGTTTCCTACCCAAAGCACTCGTCTGGCTTGCGGAAAAGTGGCCGTGTACCCGAGACATGGCCAGTTCCAAGCGTTAAACCCTCAGAAGGCTAGGCCCAGCATCCTCCTGCCTCTGTTCTTTGAGAGTCGTCACTCTGCAGAAGGCCCTGATACCCAGTGTGAGCCGCTCTCTTCATAGCTGGAGGTTCTTAAATATGTTCATCAATAAAAATGACTCGCAGAAAATAGCAATTACACTCCAACTTGTCTCTCTTCCTGGAAGTCCTTCTCGGGGCTTTATGCATTGTAGTAAAGAAGCGAGCTAGAGAAAGATGATTATTAGCCAAGAGACGGAAACTACATCCAGCAATTTTCCCTTCCTTTCAAGTTGCAAATAGGGGCCTTGAACAGCTTTGATTCTAAGAGAAGAATGAGGGGGTAAATACCATCGGTTTGGGTAGACTTAGATGCATGTTGGAGGGCTGACTCGCAGGCCCCCGACTCCAGAGGGTGGAAGGAGGCAGGGAAAGGAGGCACGGGGCAGGTGGCAACCAGGCCGGGGAGGGAAGGCACGCGGTCACCTTGCCCTCCTGCCAGAGGCCCCGGGTCTCTTTTATGCCTAATTCCCGCCTCCCTTTTCTTCCTTTTGCTTTTCTCATAGCCCAGTAACATCCCTGTTTATTTCACTCTTGAGCTGCCATCTGGGGTGTGTTGTAAGCAGGAATTTCTGGAAACAGAAAGCTAAGAGAGGCACAGCAAAAGCTGCAAGATCCTGGGCTGGGATTTCAGGCACCAGGCATCTGAGTGGTAGAGGGGAAGTTCCAGGACCCGAGGGGGAGGGGGAGGGGGGGAGGCCGTGGGAGCCTGCCTGGAACCCTCAGATCTTACCACCCAGGCAGCCGCCCACCGTGCCCATCCCAGGGACGGCCCTGCTGGGGCTCTGGTGCCCTCGCCGCCACGGCAGGTGGCCAGGAGCTGCTTGGCTGCTTTCCGTAATTTAAAGAACCCCATCTGGGTTCGCAGGACAGATGTTCCAGGGAGAAGGGTCTCTGGAGCCGACAGCAAAGGCCCTGCCCTGGCCACCTTCACCCACACCCGGCAATCCGCAGTCCCTGGGAGTTCTCCTCCCTGGGTGGGGCTTTGATGGTGTGTTTTAAAGATGCCTTCGCTGTAACAATTAAAGGCTCAGAATAAATCTGGCCACAATCAGTACTTCTTGCTTCACAGTTTGAGAGCCCTCGGCACAGCCCTGCCCGCAAGGATGACTGAAGACAGGGACCCAGACAGATGGAGGACGCACACTTGCTGCAAATGGCGAGCAAACAAACAAATATTTACTTAGGTACAAGCAAGAGCCCCATGCCTTTTATGTGGCAGGAATGAGTCACGCTGAGTGGCAGTTGGGCCACGACGGGGAGAGGAGAGGGACTTTCTACTCTGGGGAGCAGCTGTCTCAGCTGCCAGCGATAGGAGAGGTCGGTCTGGGGCTCGGGGAGCTTGAATTCAGGGTGGCGCGTGGCACCCCAGGAAGCACCCGACCTCTCTGAGAGGAACCTGGGCCCCCATCAGCCAGCACAGGCCAAGGACAGGAGGGCCCGGCATTGTTCACAATGCTTTGGAAACCCTGTCGCGTGGGCTGGCCGGGAGGGAAGAGGACCCAGTTGGGCTGGCTTCATGCGACCCTGCTCAGCAGTCCGCAGCTGCAATTTCACCCCACAGGCAGGGGTTCCAAAGCTTCCCTACCATCTGGGGTGCCCATGGGAGAGGCGTGCACACAGGCCCAAATGGCCACAATGGCTGGAGCTGGGCGGATCCGAAGCCAGGAACCAGGAACTTCCTCCGGGTGTCCCACACAGGTGCAGGGTCCCAAGCACATGGGCCATCCTCCACTGCCTTCCCAGGCCATAGCAGAGAGCTGGACTGGAAGAGGAGCAGCCAGAACTCGAACCAGTGCCCATACAGGATGCGGATGCCACAGGCTGACTCCCAGATGATTCTTCTTAAAATAATATTTATTTGGAAGGCAGAATGACAGAGATAGGGGAGGCGGTGGAGAGACAGAGACCAAGATCTCCACTCCTCACATGCAGTCTTGGCTGGGCCAGGCTAAAGCCAGGAGGCAGGAACGCCACCTTGGTCCCTGCAAGCACTTGAGCCATCACCTGCTGCTTCCCAGGCAGCATCAGCAGGAAGCTGGATTGGAAGCAGAGGAGCTGGGACTGGAACCAGTGCTCCACTATGGGACGCCAGCGTCCCAAACGGTGGTCTAACCCACTGCACCACATACCCACTCCCAGCAGTAAGTTTTGAGCAGGTGAATCCACAGGTGTGCACGCAGGTCCCGGGGCTGGGAAGGGAAGCCGCGGGACTAGCGTGCCGTCTCTTTCCGGTGCCCAGGCTGCCCCACCAACAAGGAGGCGGCTTCTGGGGGCTCTGCCTCCCGCGTTCTGTCCCACTGCTGCTCTGCTTCTGGGCCAGCTGAGAGGGCAGCAGAAGCGAGCCCATCTGGCCCTTGTGCCCACTGGGTAAGAGGGAGGGGACGTTCTTCTCCTCCTGACCGGCCCTGGCCGCCTCCTTCCCTCTGCTTTTCCTCCATGGCCCCAGGCACAGCGGGCTGTGCTGGCTGGGGAAGGAACACCGCTTTTGGCCGAATCCAGCATCAGACAGACCATCTCGGCCGGATGGATTCTGGAGTCTGGCTCTTAAGGGAAGCTTTTGGATTAGGGTCCTTCCCATGGTTATTACGTGCAGGCTGTGCTGAGATGTGGAAATACGTGTGCGATACTGGCAGGTGCTGTGAGGAGTATGTGGTGGGCCAGCTGCCTCCACCCAGGACCAACGCCTGCAGAATTATAACAGCATCAGGGCAACAAAATAATAAGATGCTTCAACGCAAATCAGAATGCAATCCTCACCCTGACACTATGAGGTTGCACTGTTATCCCATTTTACTGAAGGAAACACTGAGGCTCAGAGAGGCCAGGTTACTCCTTGGCATCACACAGCTAGCGGAGGCCTGGTTAGGCTCCTGTCTGGAGAGAGGCTCCGCCCTGAACCACACGGCAGGGGGAAGAAGAGGTTCTTTGTTCCTCCTGTTCAGAATTATCTGGGGACAGGAAACCTACTCTGGTCCTAATTCTACAGAGAATGAGAGAGGAAGAGTTGGCCAGAAACCTTGAGAGAAACATGTGCATTAAAGAGCTTTTTTTAAAAAAAAGGTTTATTTATTTATTTGAAAGTCAGAGTTACACAGAGAGAGAAGGAGAGGCAGAGAGAGAGAGAGAGAGAGAGAGAGAGAGAGAGAGAGAGATCTTCCATCCGCTGGTTCACTCCTCAAATGGCCGCAATGGCCGGAGCTGCGCCGTTCTGAAGCCAGGAGCTTCTTCTGGGTCTCCACGCGGGTGCAGGGGCCCAAGGACTCGGGCCATCTTCTACTGCTTTCCCAGGCTATAGCAGAGAGCTGGATCGGAAGAGGAGCAGCCGGGATTTCAACCGGCGGCCACATGATGCTGGCATTCAGGCAGCGGCTTTACCCGCTACGCCACAGTGCCGGCCCCTAAAGAGCTTTTTAAAAATAATCTCAAATTCATAAATTAAGAATGGAGGAAAGAGCGGTCCTTTGATTCTTGCCTCCATTTCTCACCCCTGGAGCCAGAAGCGTGTTTGGTTTATCAAAGCACCTTCCAGGTAGTGCTCAGAACAAAAACCCTGGGGCCGTGAATGGGCCAAACCCTTGCGAGTGGGCTCCGACAGTCCAGGGTTGAGGTTGGGGCGGTGGTCGTCGGCGTCCATAGTCTTTATTTTAGTCTGTTTACTTTCTCACCCTCCTCCAAGCTGAGATGGCAAAGAAAGCGGAAGACCCCACCAAATCCCAGGGTGGGGAGCGCCCCCTAGTGCCCAGAGGACCCATTTGTTGCTGGCCCCTAGGGTCTGACCACAGAAGGGCAAGGGGCAGATGTTTGAGTAGGAGAGACAACGTCTGGGTGGATGACCAGAAGAGTGAGGCAGGGACTCAAAGGGTAGCACACCAACATCCGCAGCAGCCAAAAGGTGAGAACACCCCAAATTCCCATCAACTGCTGAACATAAACAAAATGTACAATCAACAGAACGTGGACTATTACTCAATCTGAAGAAGGAATGATGGGGGCCGGCACTGTGGCACAGCGGGTTAACGCCCTGGCCTGAAGCACCAGCATCCCATATGGGCGCCAGTTCAAGACCTGGCTGTTCCGCTTCCCACCCAGCTCTCTGCTATGGCCTGGGAAAGCAGTAGAAGATGGCCCAAGTCCTTGGGCCCCTGCACCCTCGTGGGAGATCCAGAAGAAGCTCCTGGCTCCTGGCTTCATATTGGCACAGTTCCCAACTGGGGAGTGAACCATCGGATGGAAGACCTCTCTCTCTCTCTCTCTCTCTCTCTGTAACTCTTGACTTTCAAGTAAAATAAATAAATCTTAAAAAAAAAAAAAAAAAGAAGAAGAAGAAGAAATGATGGGTCAGTGTTGTGGTGCTGTGTGTTAACCCACCACCTGCGATGTCGGCATCCCATATCAGAGTGCCAGTTCTCATCCAGCTCCCTGCTAATGGCCTGGGAAAGCGGCAAAAGACAGCCCAAGTGCTTGGGACCCCTGCACCCGCGTGGGAGACCAGATGGAGTTCCATGCTCCTGGCTTCAGCCTGGTCCAACCCTGGCTGTTGTGGCTATTTGGAGAGTGAATCAGCAGATGGGAGATTCCTCTTTCTCTCCCTCTCTTTGTAACTGACTTTCAAATAAGTAATAAAATAGTGAAAACAAAACAAACAAAAAAACAAAGAAGGAATGAAATTCTGACACAGGCTGCAACCTGGATGTCCTGGAAGACACCATGCGTGTGAAAGAAGCCACAAAAAGACAAAACTGTGAATGTGTTAGGGGAGGCACCGAAAACAGCTTCACTCAGAGCAGAGCGGCAGTGGCCGGGGCTGGGGCGGGGTTGGGGGAGGGCATGGGGATGGGGATTTGTTGTCTAACTGACAGGGTGGGGAACGTCTGGCCCATGGGCCACATAAGGCCTACGAAATCATTCGGTCTGGCCCTGCCAAGGCCACTGCAAGTGGGACTTGAAACTCAGTACATCTGTGGTGGGCTGATTTTTAAGTTGATGGTTTTGTGTGGCCTGTGGATGACGTCATAAATATCCAAATGGCCCTTGGCAGAAAAACAGGCCTCCACCCCTGGGCAGGTACACGGTTTCTGTTGGCATCACAAGTGGCAGTGTGACCCACTGCACCGCAGCACCAGTCCCAGAGCTGTTTTTGTCTGAGTGAGATTCATGTGTAGATTGTCTATAAAGTGAGAAAAATAATGGTTGTCAATGAATAGGAATTAGGCTCTAGCAGATATGTGCAAGACAATATGAATATATGTAAGGCCATTGAATTATACATTTTAAAATGGTTAAAATACTACATTATGCTATATATATTTTACTACAAAATAAAGTGTGGGAGGGACAATGGGTACACCCATTTTTGTGGGAAAAAACTCACATTGTTGTACATTCCTAAATTGTTCAATGTAGATTGACATCCCACTGGGTCTCAGCCCAGAATGAAATCCAGGGAGAATGCTGTATTAAAATCTCCCCCATCTAGGGGCCAGTGTTGTGGCACGAGATTAAGCTGCTGCTTGCAACACTGACATCCCATATTTGAGCTGTCGTTAGAGTCTGGGCTGTTCCACTTCTGATCCAGCTTCCTGCTAATATGCCTGGGAGGGCAATGGATGATGGTGGAGCGCGTGGACCCCTGGCTCCTAGCTTCGGCCTAGCCAACACTGGATATTGCAGCCATTTGGGAAGTGAACTGGTAGATGGATGGAGGATCTCTCACCTCTCTCTCTGCCTTTCATATAAGTACATCTTTAAAAAATACCCACTCTTGGGGCTGGTGCTGTGGCATAGTAGGTTAATCCTCTGCCTGCAGCGTCGGCATCCCATATGGGCAGCGGTTCTAGTCCCGGCTGCTCCTCTTCTGATCCAGCTCTCTACTGTGCCCTGGGAGAGCAGCAGAGGAGGACGGCCCAAGTGCTTGGGCCCCTGCACCCACATGGGAGACCCAGAAGAAGCTCCTGGCTCCTGGCTTCGGATTGTGGCAGCTCTGGCTGTTGTGGCCAATTGGGGAGTGAGCCAGCAGACAGAAGACCTTTCTCTCTGTCTCTCTCTCTCTCTCACTGTCTGTAACTCTACCTCTCAAACAAACAAATAAAAATCTTAAAAAAAAAAAGACCCGCTCTGAGGCACTGTGGCATAGTGGGTAAAGCCGCGGCCTGCGGTGCTGGTGTTCCACATGGATGCTGGTTCAAGTCCTGGCTGCTCCATTCCAATCCAGCTCTCTGCCATGTCCTGAGAAAGCAGCGGAAGATGGCTCAAGTCCTTGGGCCCCTGCACCATTGTGGGGGACTTGGAAGAAGCTCCAGGTTCCTGGCCTCAGATTGGCCCAGCTTCAGACATTGCAGCCATTTGGAGAGTGAAGCGGTGGATGGAAGACTTTCTCTATGTAATTCTTTCTTTCAAATAAATAAATAAATCTTAAAAAAAAAAAAAAACCCACTCCGTTCAGAAGAATAAAGTAGGAGGAATCACTCTAGTTAATGTGAAAACTTAGTAACCACTGGAATCATCCAATTGTGTGGTCCCTGGGGCAGGACAGGCAGGGCAGGCTGCTCAGTGAAATGGAATCGAGAACTCGGCAACAGATCAACACAAATGTGCTCAACTGATTTTTGGCCAAAGTGCAAAAATGATTCAACAGAGGAAGGACAATCTTTGCAACAAATGACACTGGAGCGGTTGGAGGCCCATAGGTTAAAAACATGAACTGAAGCCCCAGCCTCAGACTTTATGCAAAAAATTAAGTTAGAATGAACCATTTATTTAAGAGTAAAATGTGAAACCATAAACTTTTTATTTATTTATTTGAGTGGTAGAGTTACAGAGACGGGGGGGGGGGGAGATCATTCATCCACTGGTTCATTCCCCAAATGGCCACAATGGCCAGGTCTGGGCCAGGCTTAAGCCGGGAGCCAGGAGCTTCATCCAGGTCTCCCACATGGGTGCAGGGGCCCAAGCACTTGGACCATCTTCTATTGCTTTCCCAGGCCACAGCAGAGAGCTGGAACAGAAGAGGAGCAGCCGAAACTAGAACTGGCGCCCATATGGGATGCGGGCACTGCAGGCAGAGGCTTAGCCCACTACCCCACAGCTCTGGTCCCTGTTGCAGCCATCGTGGAGAGAACTAGCAGATGGAAGCTTGCTTGGATGCTCGCTCTTTCTCTCTCTTTTTCGCTCTTTCAAATAAATAAACCTTTAAAAAGAAAACAAAAAAATTTAAAAATCAACAAAGCCAAAAAAAAAAACCAACCAACCAACCAACCAACCAAACAAACAAACAAAAAAAAAACAAAACAAAAAAAGAAGCCCTTTTAAGAGGACCAAAAGACAAACTGCAGACTTGGGAAGGTATTTGTAAACCATGTCCGGAAAAGAGTATATCTAGGATATATGAAGAGTCTCAAAACTCAGTAAAAATAAAAACCCAATTATAAAACGGGGGAGAGATGTGGGCAGAGAGTTCGCCTGTGAGGCTGTGTGGGTGGCAGGCAGGCACCTGAAAGGCTGTCAATCGCAGGGCAGGCCGAGTTCAAGTCCCAGCGAGACGTCACCAGGGAGGGAGCTGAAGCAGAAGCAGTGACAGCGCTGGTTCTGGCAGAGATGCTGAGAAACCGGATCCGGCTCATGGGAATGTCAAGTGGTTCAGCTACTCTGGAAAATTGTTTGGCAGCTTCTTAAAAAACTAAACATATTCTTACCGCACAATCCAGTAATTGCACACCTGGGCATTTATCCCAGCGAAAGGAACGCTTTCGCTCACGCAAAAACCTAGACGTGAAAGTTCACGCCGGGTCTGTCTGTAATAGCCCGCAGCTGGTCACAGCCCAGATGGCCTTCGAGGGGTGAATGGTTAAACAAACTGCCGGGAAGCCACACCTCGCATGCTGCTCAGCGCGGCGCCAGGCCGGGCGCATCTCACGGCTCCCAGGTGCAGAAAGCCAAGTGCAAGAGGTTCCTGCGGACCAGCATTAAGCTGCTGCTGGTCACACTGGTTCAAGTCCCAGCTATTCTTTTTCCCATCCAGGAAAGCAATGGAAGAGGGCCTGAGTGCTTGGGCCCCTGCCATCATGTGGGAGACCTGGATGGAGTTCTGGGCTTCTGGCTTTGGCCACCCATCCCTGGCTGGTGTGGCCATTTGGAGAGTGGACCACCTCTCCCTCTCTGTCTGTCACCGTGTCCTTTCAAGTAAAAAAATGGAAAAGTATATTTTTTAAAATGGCTGCCAGTTGAAGAGGACAGAAGACCTCAGCACGCGATCTCTGTAACTTCCTGTGAATCTATGATCATTTCAAACAACAGTCATAAAGACTGGAAAAGAGTCCGCGCAGCCCCCCGGGGGACACGGAAGAAAAGGGCAGTGTGCGTGTGGAGCTCTGCCCCGGGCCGGGCCGCGCCAGGCCGCCTGCACGTTTGTCTCGGCGGATCCTTCTGTCCCTCACGGAGAATGTGCTACCTGGTTCAGACCAAGCGAGCAGAAGCAGAGAGCCCTGCTTCAAACCAAGGCTGTCTAACCCGAAAACCTTTTCTGTTTTAGTGAGCTGAAGTGGATGCGAGGGGACGTCAAAAAGCCCATGGGGAAAAAAAAAAAAAAAGGCCGGCGCCGGCTCACTAGGCTAATCCTCTGCCTTGCGGCGCCGGCACACCGGGTTCTAGTCCCAGTCGGGGCGCCGGATTCTGTCCCGGTTGCCCCTCTTCCAGGCCAGCTCTCTGCTGTGGCCCGGGAGTGCAGTGGAGGATGGCCCAAGTGCTTGGGCCCTGCACCCCATGGGAGACCAGGAGAAGCACCTGGCTCCTGCCATCGGGTCAGCGCGGTGTGCCGGCCACAGCGCACCGGCCGTGGCAGCCATTGGAGGGTGAACCAATGGCAAAAGGAAGACCTTTCTCTCTGTCTCTCTCACTGTCTAACTCTGCCTGTGCCTGTCGGGAGAAAAAAAAAAGCCCATGGGAGAAGGGAACTAAAATGTCAGTGCTGTGCTGCTGCAGGTTAAGCTCCTGGTGGCGCCAGGCGGGGGCTGAGCCTGCTACGCCACAGTGTCTACTTCTAACCATTGGTAAGTACGCGATGCAATGGCATGGATGCATTCACCATGCGGTGTCACCGTCATCACCACATACACCCCAAACTGGTTCAGCATCTCCAGCAAAAACCCTGCCCACGAACTCACGCTTCTCCCCTATGCCCTGTGGTGTTTCTAGCTACCTTCCTTATTTTTAAAATTAACTTTCTATGGTGATAAAGTTCACGTGATGCGCAAGTTACCGCTGTAGCCATGGTGACGTGTGTTCGGGGCATCAGTGGCACGCGGTACCTTCACAGAGTTGTGCCACCATCACCACCATCCATCTCAGAGCATTCTCAGCTCCCTGAACACTAACTGCTGGCTTGCGCTTCCCCTCAGCCCCTGGCCGCCAGGGCTTATGTGGGGTAACTGTTATAAGCACGTAGGCCACTTACTCTCTGTCTCCAAGCACTGGCCGATCTCAGGTACCTCAAAAAAGTGCAGCCAAAACACTTTTGTCTTTTGTGTTGGCCCACTTTGTTGCAAGGGTCATTCATGTCACAGCGTGTCTCAGCATTTCAGTCCTTTCTTAAGACTGAAGAGTACTCCATTGCGTATGTGAGAGTGTTTTCAAAAGTTCAGGGAAAGTGCATGTTATGAAAAGACTATACATGGATTTCAAAACTTTTTATACCAAAATAAACTTATCTCTTTAATTATATAATAATGATTTATTATTCATTTGAAAAGCAGAGTTATACAGAGAGGATAGACAGAGAGAGGTCTTCCGTCTGCTGGTTCATTCCCCCAGGGGCCACAACAGCCAGGTCTGGGTCAGGCTGAAGCCAGGAGCCTGGAACTCCATCTGGGTCTCCCACGTGGGTACAGGAGCCCAAGCACGTGGGCCATCTCCCACTGCTTCCCCAGGTGCATTACCAGGAAGCCAGATCAGAAGCAGAGCAGCTGGGACTTGAACCAGAGCTTTGATACGGGACGCCAGCATCATAAGCAGTGGACCACAACACCACCCCAAACTTATCTTTGTTTTTTTTTATTTATTTATTTATTTATTTATTTTTATTATTATTTTTTTATTTTTTGACAGGTAGAGTGGACAGTGAGAGAGAGAGACAGAGAGAAAGGTCTTCCTTTGCCGTTGGTTCACCCTCCAATGGCCGCCGCGGACGGCGCACCGCCCTGATCCGATGGCAGGAGCCAGGAGCCAGGTGCTTTTCCTGGTCTCCCATGGGGTGCAGGGCCCAAGCACCTGGGCCATCCTCCACTGCACTCCCTGGCCACAGCAGAGAGCTGGCCTGGAAGAGGGGCAACCGGGACAGAATCCGGCGCCCCGACCGGGACTAGAACCCGGTGTGCCGGCGCCGCTAGGCGGAGGATTAGCCTAGTGAGCCGCGGCGCCGGCCCAAACTTATCTTTGAATCCCACTTTCCGTGAACTGTTTGAAGAAGCCTCGTCTATATAACAATGTGAGTGTCCATTAGTGGCCATTTCGGTTGCTTCCTCCTTTTGGCTTTGTGAGCGATGCTGCTATGGGCGTGGTGTGTGTTGTCTCCTGGATGCTTTCCAATTGCACGCACACCCAGAAACACCCTGGGCGCCAAACACATGACTGTCCCCCAGCTGACCTGTTCTGAGGACTCGCAAGGCCGCCTGGAGGCAGTCTTCGAAAGGGCACGGCAAGCTACACCCAGAGACAGGGGCAGCTCAGGGCAGGAGTGGACGAGCCTCTGCTCTGTGCAGGGGGCCTGGGCTTCCATCTGCCGACCCCCGCCAGCTGTGTGACTCCATTTCCCTGGGCTACTGGAATGCTGCGGCACCGCCCCGGCACAGGGAGGTCCTGGGGGTAGAACAGCGGGGCTGGGCTCTCACTTGGTGTTGGTGCAGAAGGTGGACAGTGGTCCCCACGCCCTCACAGGCGCGTGTGTGGAGGGCTGGCCAGGACCTGACTCCTCCTGGGCACGGGAACTCCTCGTTCTTCCCCTTGAATCTGGCAACCAGCAGGGCGCGTTCACTGCGTGCTCACAGAGAAACAACCTATTGAGGAATTGCTGTAATAACCTCTTAATTCTCTCTCTCTCAAGATATTTTAGTTATTTGAGAGGCAGAGTTACAGAGAGAGGGAGAGACAGAAAGAAAGGCCACAACGGCCACAATGGCCAGGAGCCAGGAGCTTCTTCCAGGTCTCCCAAGCAGGTGCAGGGGCCCAAGCACTTGGGCCATCTTCTACCGCTTTCCCAGGCTATCAGCAGAGATCTGGATCAGAAGAGGAGCAGCCAGGACTCGAACTGGCGCTCACGTGGGATGCCAGCGCCACAGGCGGGGGCCTTGCCTACCGTGCCACGGCACTGGCCCCTTAATTCTCATTGTTAAAACTCGAGGAGAGGCCACAGCAGCTGAGTCACTTCCTGCGCCTGCATCTTACACCTGGGTTCTGCTCCCAATCCCAGCTTCCGGCTCATGCAGTCCCTAGGAGGCAGCAGGTGCTGAGTCAGGAGGTTGGGTCCTCGCTACCCGTGAAGGAGACGCGGATGAAGATCCTGGCTCCTGGCTCCTGGCTTCAGCGTGGCCTAGCCCTGACCGTTGTGGCCATTTGGGGAGTGAACCAGCAGATGGAAGAGCTCTCTCTGCCTGTCAAATAAAGTGAAAATAAATATAAATTAAAAGCAGAAATAAAAAATAAAAGTCAAAGAGGACCACTGTGAAGGCACACAAACAAGTTCCAGGGTGTTTGGTAGGAATCTGGGCGTGGCCTGGGAGGCAGGCTGCTCAGCGGAGGAGGAGCCAGTGCTCCCAGCAGAGCCAGGGGCCTGGGGGGTCTCCTGTGCACGCCAGCCACACCGTGCACACCGTCTGGGACGCGGGAGGGGCCGGGGAGCTGTAAGGGGAGTTACTGACAGTCAGCAGTGACTGACGCAAGCCTGGAAACACACATTTCAGCAAACCTCAAAAGGCGTCTCGGAGAAAGCTGGTGCGAGACACACAACATAAATAATGGGGTTTGGGTCAGGAAGCTCCTCCACCAACGCAGCCCAGCTGCAAACAGCTGGGAGCCCGTGTCCTGGAGACCCGGGACACATTCCTTTGCGGCCCTTCTGGGAACAGTTCCGACCTTGAAACTGTCCTGGGCTGCGCCCGCTGAGTGGGGAGAACATGCAGGCCTGCGGCTTCCTGATCCCGGCTGCCGCATACGGAGGAAGAAAACATTTTTGTGGTGGGGTTGTTTAAGCGAAGGGGAAAACGGGAGAGAAAGAAAGTAAGGGCAGTGGCTGGATCCCAGACGCTGTTGCCGTGGAGACGCTGGCTGGGCAGGTGCAGGGGAGGCGGCTACAGGGGGCCTGCGGCGGCCTCTCTGCTTCCTCAGGTCCCTCGTGCTTCGTGCCTCCCCGCTCTGAGCAGCCAATACAACGCGTGTGAGCCCCGGCTCCTCCGTCTGTCCCAAGAGGAGGCCCAAGAAGTCCTGAGTGCTGAGTGGCTGCTTGGAGAGGCAGGTGCACAGTGACTCCAACGGTAGCAGATGAAGCCCCACGAGGCCCGGCGGCTCAGCTCAGAGCCCCCAAGGGTGCAGTGATCCTGAGCAAAGCAGGATCGAAAGTTCTGTGGCCAGCCCCAAGCTGTGCTGCTGGTTTCTAACAACTGCTCATGCAGCCATTGGCTCTGTGAAGACGGGAAGGGACACACGGTGTTCCAAGGACATTCAGCCACTGAGGTCTAACTGGCCAGGAAAACCTAAGGGCCGTGCTGGTTCCACTAACAGCCTCCTTCCTTCCTCCTGGCCACTGTGTTGTTTTTTGAAAGATTTTTTTTTTATTTGAAAGGCAATTACAGAGAGAGAGAGAGAGAGCAGAAAAATAAGTCTACCAACTGCTAGTTCACTCCCCAGGTGGATGCAATGGCCAGGGCTGGGCCAGTCTGAAGCCAGGAGCCAGGAGCCAGGAGCTTCTTCTGGGTGTCCCACATGGGTGGCAGGGAGCCAAGCACTTGAGCCATCTTCCACTGCTTTCCCAGGTGCATTAGCAGGGAGCTGGATCAGAAGCAGAGCTGCTGGGACTTGAACCGCTATGCCACAGCACCAGCCCCTTTTAAAACAATTTTTAGTTATTCAACTTAATTATTTGAAAGGGAGGGAGAGGGAGAGAGAGATTTTCCATCTGCTGGTTTACTCCCCAAATGCATTCAATAGCTGATGACAGGCCAGGCTGAAGCCAGGAGCCTGGGACTCCATCTGGGTCTCCCAGGTGGGCGGCAGGGACCCGAGTTCTTGAGCCATCACTGCTGCCTCCCAGCATGCGCATTACTGGGAAGCTGGGACTGGGAGGGGAGCCGAGCCTCCAGTCAGCCTAGGCACCCCAATATGGGTTTAAGGAGTCTCAAGCAGCATTAAAAATTTTAATTTCTTGAAAGGAAGAATGATAGAGAGGGAGGGACACACACACATACACACAAATCCTCTATTTGCTGGTTCACTCTCCAAATAGCCACAACAGCCAGAGCTGAGCCAGGCCAATGCCAGGAGCCTGGAACTCCATCCAAGTCTCCCACATGAGTAGCAGGGGCCAAAGTACCAGACATCATCTGCTGCCTTCCCAGACACATTAGCAGGGAGCCGGATGGGAAGCAGAGCAGCTGGATCCTGAACAGGTGTTCATGTGGGATGCCAGTGTGTCAAGTGGCGGCTTAACCTGCTGCACCAAACGCTGGCCCCACAAGCAGCATTTTTTTTGACAGGCAAAGTTAGACAGAGAGAAAGGTCTTCCTTCCATTGGTTCACCCCCCAAATGGCTGCTACGGCCAGTGCGCTGAGTCGATCCAAAGCCAGGAGCCAGGTGCTTCCTCCTGGTCTCCGAAGCAGGTGCAGGGCCCAAGCACTTGGGCCATCCTCCACTGCCTTCCCGGGCCACAGCAGAGAGCTGGACTAGAAGAGGAGCAACCGGGACAGGACCAGTGCCACAACTGGGACTAGAACCCGGAGTGTCAGCGCCGCAGGTGGAGGATTAGCCTAGTGAGCCGCGGCGCTGGCCCGTAAGCAGCATTTTGACCTCTGTGCCCAATGGCACCTCACTGTGTGGTCTTGAGGTCTTTGCAAATGCTCAGGGAGGAGGGGAGGGCTCCTGTCCCAGGTACCCCAGGGTAAGAGAGCAGCTCCTGTCCCTGGCAAGCTTCTGTGGGGGTGGGGGAGTTGAGATACTGTGGAGTTCGGTGACACAAAATCACAGGACCCCCTCATGCTGCAGAAACTTCGAGCTGTGATGGGAAGGGCAGGTGCGGGAACAGGTGCTCCGTGAAGTGCCTGAGCTTGGCGGTGGTGGTGGGGGGGAATTGTGGGAGACGCCATGGGGCCACACTGGGGTTGGAGGTGAGATTCCAAACTCTCTTTGCACTGAAAACACTCCTCGTGCCACCCCCACCCCAATCCTGTCCCCAGGTATGTTGCTCACCACGGTTCAGGTCTTCTGGTTCCTCCACTCTGAACTGCCTCCAAGAGGAGTCTGCTTTGCGTCTGTGGGTCTGCAGGGTGCTGGGTCCGCTCCCAGCCCTCTAGGAGAGGAGCCTGTCTCTGGAAGAGGGAGCAGGTGCCACTCTGGTCTGGCAGGAGTCCAGCTCTCCTCTGCCTTGAGTCCTCTGGGCATGAACGAGGCTGCGTTTGTATGAGGAAAGGAAGAGAAAATGAACCACGTAGGCGCAAGGCCTTACCTGGGCTCCTGCACCGGCCCCCGGGGCCACCAGGGTGGGTGGCTGCGTCCACGCGGCCTTTCCTGGCGGGCGGCTTCGCCTTGCTCCCACCCTGCCGTCTCCTCCGCTTGATTCCTTGTGGATTAGCTCAGCGCACCATTATCCCAAAGGCTCTGTCCAAGTTGGCGAGAGTCACACATATGGCTGTTTGGCTTTTAATGAAGTTTATGATTTAAATCTTGCACTCTTAACACCTTCTTTGCAAGCCTCAGAGGGAAACAAAAATGTTGAAGTTGTTTACTCATTTCCTTCATAACGTGGAGACCCTCGCGCCTGGCCAGAGTCAGGCCTGTGTGTGTGTGGTGTGTGGTGTGTGTGTGTGCATGTAGTAGCAGAGAGTTGGGTGTATGGCTGTTCTCTCTCTCTCTCTCTCTCTCTGGCCACAGTTCAGCCCTTGGCAAGTTCCCCAAACATCAACGGAGTCCTGCGGAAAGGATTTTCCTGAATATCTCGCACCTGCACTACCTGCTGCTTCTCCCTCACCCAGGTCCGCATCTGCTCCCCTAGGAGCAAGCAGGCCCCCCCCACAGGGACCCAGGCTCCGGTGTGTGTGGGGGTTCCTGCTGCTCCCTCCCCTGGCCTGGAAACAGGCAGGCAGCAGAGGGAGTCCCCAGCATGGGGCGGCTGTGGTGCATGGCCGGGCTCTGACCCGCGCTGGCCGCAGGGCAGCTGGGCTGGGGACAGCAGTGAGGGCTGTTTCAGGCTGACACGTCTCCGGGGCGGCGGGATGGGAGCTTGGAACAGAAAGCTACTGGGAGGCCTGCGAGAAGGTGAGTGGTGAGCCAGTTGTTGTCCCCGGGCAGCTCGGGACTGTGCCACCCGGCGGGCAGGGGACCCCGAAGGAAGAAGGGATGCAGCCCTGCCCTCAGGGGGCTTATGGCCAAAGAGGGGACAAGGACAGAAGGCTGGGCCCAAGGTTGGGTGGCAGGAAGTGGGGATCCAAACTCCCTGGCTTCAAGGGGCTGAGTGGGGTCTTCTGTCAATTTTTGTCCTGGAAGCGGGCAGCGTGTGTGGACGGCAGCCTGGACTCCCCGCTGTGACATCCTGGGCAGAGCATCTGAGGCTGGCCTCCAGTCTCCCCGTGTCGCTTTTGTCACCGTGACTAACAGGCAGGGCAGACAAAGCCCTCATTCAAGAGCCCATCCCCGCTGGAGGGATAGCCCGGCCACAGGATGAGGCAGGTGGATTGGCATCTGGGCTCTTTTTCCTCCTGAGTAGAGACAGTGTGATCGTTGGCACACACGTCCCCTGGGAGCAGCTGGGGGTGGGGGAGTCAGCTCCTGCGTTCTGTGGGGGAGGGGGGAGCCAGGGAGCCGGCAAGGTCGAGACTCTCTTTCCAAGGGGGACTCCCATTCGAAGCCTCCGTGTCCCCATCTGCAGGTGGCTTGTCTACAGAGGACTTAAGTCCCGGGCGGGGCCCAGAAGGGTCTGATCAGAGCCGATGACCTTCTACAAAGGGGACGGT
Organism: Oryctolagus cuniculus; assembly: GCF_964237555.1. NCBI lineage: Eukaryota > Metazoa > Chordata > Mammalia > Lagomorpha > Leporidae > Oryctolagus > Oryctolagus cuniculus. Next base: position 99,332,589 of record NC_091440.1, on the reverse strand, counting down.
TTCAGGCTCAGGATTCTGGGCTTTGGGTGAAACTGCGTGGATTTCCTCCCAGCCGTGGGTGTGTGCCGGCTGTCACGAGTCGTCTCCCCGCACTGACAGATTCGACAAGTGCCCGCCAGGTGCCCGCTGGCTTGATGCTTTTAGTGAAGCCGGCATCAGTAGCTTTGCTCCAAAAGCCACACGCCTAACGAGTGGCAGAGCCAGGGCGGGACCGCAGGGCTTCTCATTCCTTGCTCATGGGCCTCAAGTTCAAGGCCAAGGTTCCCACTTCATTCTGAAGTCAAGCAGCCAGCAAGCACCCTGCTCCTTCTGCAGGAAAACTTAGCCTTGTGAGCTTCAAAGACCCTAGTGCTGGGGGAAGAGCCGGCGGAGGCTGGGTCAGCTCATGGCTTCTGGAGTTTTCTTTCCCATCCAGGGCCAGATGGCTCCTAAATGCTGCATGGCTCTGACATAGAAACTTGGAATAAAAACCAAAGGGAAAACCTGGGATGGAAAAACCTGGAGTCCCTCCAGTCACCCACTCACCTGGAGCCACCCTGTGCAGTCCAGCTCTGCTCAAGTTTACCAGTTACCGCAAGGCCTGGCCCAGGCGCTGTGGAGGGGGCAGCAGGGGAGGCAGAGCCGACACATGGAGTTCCTTCTCTGTTTTTAGAAGAAGATTTATTCATTTGAAGGTCAGGGTTACAGATAGAGAGGGAGAGAGGTCTTCTATCCGCTGGTTCACTCCCCAGATGGCCTCAACAGCTGGGGCTGGGCTAGGCCAAAGCTAGGAGCCAGAAACCCCATCCAGGTCTCCCACCTGGGTGCAGGGGCCTAAGTACTTGGGCCATCTGCTGCTGCTTTCCCAAGTGCATTAGCAAGAAGCTGGATTGGAAGTGGAACAGCTGGGTCAAACCAGCTCCCATATGGAATGTTCCAGGCGGTGGCTTAACCCACTGTCCCACAATGCCCACCTGAGTTCTTTTTCTTTATAAAGAACTGCCATACTATTTTCTTTTTATTTGAAAGGCAGTTGGGGGAGGGGCAGGGGGAGAAATCCATTTCCCATCCACTTGTTCACTCCCCAGATGGCTACAATGAGTAGAGCTGGGGTTGGGCCTGGGCCAGGCAGAGGTCAGGAGCCAGGAACTCCTTCTGGGTCTCCCACGCGGGTGGCAGGGGCCCAAGGTCTCAGGCCATCTGCTGCTGCTTCCCAGGCGCGTTAGCAGGGCGCCGGATCAGAAGCAGAGCAGCCGGACTTGAACTGGTGTCCACACTCCTGCGATGCCAGTGCTGCAGGCAGCTGCTTAGCGCGCTGTGTCACAACCCCGTCCTCATGCCGCTCTCGGTTCTCAGCGGTGCTCCCTGGAGCACCACCCAGAAGCATGGTGAGGACCCGTTCCATTCACATGCGCATGTAGCTCCCTGTCAGTCAAGGCTGCGAAGATTCCCACTAAAGTCTCCTTTCCAACAACCACTACACGCAAACTCAGCTAAGAAATGCAGCCCCAGGACACAGCGAGCAAGCGGCTGGCTCCCGAGCAGGAAGCCCACCTGACGCCGGAGACCTCTGGCCTGGGGTCCCGCAGACTGTGACGGACATTCTTTCCATCACACCCGCCCAACTCTTCCCCCTTCAAAGGGGCCTGCTTCAGCTCTCCCCCTCACAAGTGAGGCTCAGGGGACCTGGGGCTGCAGACAGAGGCTGAGGGACTGGAAAGAGGATGTCGCCGAGCCGTCAGGCCGCATCTGGAAAGATGACGCAACGTGGCAAAGTGGGGCCAGCGCAGGCCGGGAACGGCCTACATCACGAGCCTTGGTCCTGTCTGTTACTACAACCAGATTCCCGACACCGGGAGCAGTTCACTGGGCTCACGGTTCTGGAGGTCTGCAAACCCGCGGGCGTGGCCCCGCCCCCTCACGCGGCGGGGGGCGGGACTGGGCGTGGCCCCGCCTCCTCACGCGGGGGCGTGCGGCACGGCATGAGGCAGAGCAGGCTGTGGCTGTGGTCTCTCCAGCGCCATTATGGGACACCCCATTTAATGACCGCATCTAATCCTAGTCGCCCTCCCCCCTTCAGCTCCATTTGCAGACGTCATTTACATAGGAATTGGGGGATTACGTTTTCGGCCCAAGAACTTTGAGGGGTCACAAGTCACACTGCGTGTGGCAGAAGAACCACCTCTTCCTCAAGGAGTGGTCTCCGAGGGCGGGGAGCGCTGATGTGGCATCCCTGGGCCTGCCAGCCCTGCCCCTTTCGCATCCACTGCCAGAGAAGGGGAAAACATTAATAGTGATTTATCGCCAGCTTTCGTCCTCGGCGGGGCACGAAATCCATGTGTGACTCACATCCACCCTGTGGTGACCAAGCCGGGCATGGTGTTTGCCCCGTCCTCGGGAGCCCCCGGCCATGAGGCGGCTCTGACACCTCAGACCCTCCAGGGCTGGCGCTGGGAGGCGCTGTCTCTGCTCGATCACCCATCAGCCCTGACCTGGCGTGCAGCCCCCGGTGGGGCCACAGGCTACCTACAGAAAGCTTTGGAAGCCGACCCAGGGGTGAACCCAGGCTGGTGGCTTGCTGGCCGTGTACCTCCAGGGACTTAATCTATGAGGTTTAGTTTCTCCATCAGAAAAGCAGAAGTGCAGGGGCTGGGTATCTGGCGCAGTAGTGAAGCTGTAGCTTCCGATGCCTGCAGCCCACCTCTGTTTCAGATTCCAGCTCCCTGAATCCTGGGAGGTAGCAGATGGCGGTGCGCGGGCTTGGGTACCTGACATCCATATAGGAGATCTGGATGGAGCTTCTGGCTGTTGTGGGCATCTGGGGAGTGACCCAGCGGATGCAAGACCTCTCTTCTTGTCATTTTCTTTTTTCCTTTTACACAAGGACAGCACTGGCAAGTGATACCTACCGCGCAGAGTAACTGGACACGTGACCCAGCCTTTGCAAGGCGCTGGGCTGAAAGGGCTGCGTTCTCCACGCCGTCTGCGAGGGGCCTGGGCTGGGCCTCTCTGGGGCTTCTCTGCACCCAGCTCGCTGTGGCGCCGCCTCCACACTGGCCCTCAGATGGCCAGGCTGGGGACCCTGAGCCCCTGGGCCAGATGTCTTCTCCTTTTTAAACTCTGCCCCGACTTATGTCGGTAGCCGGGGCGGAGCAGAGCTTCCCCAGGCTGGCCTGGAGTCTCTAAGCTTTACATGCCCAGCCACTCAGCCTCTTCCCAGCCGAATGTCACCACCATGACCCCGCCTCCTTATCCCAGGCAACACTTTCTCTGTGCCTACATCCCCCTGCCACCTGGACACCTCGCCTACTTCCCAAACTCGTCTTTGCATTGCTCCTTATTCTTTTCTGCCCCTCTCACCCTTGAACTCCTTTGCTAGCCTCATTCTCCTGTGGCGGGCCGGGCTGCAGATCCCGGAAGTGCCTCAGCACCACATTTCCCTACGATGCTCTCGCTCTAGCCTGCAGGCTGTGGGGTGAACAGGACTACCTGGACCGAGCTGGCTTGAAATCCCAGTCCTCCCACTCCTGAGCTGTGGGAGCACGGGAGAAGACGCGGGAGAACAGCTCCCATCTCACAGGAGAGCTGTGAAGACGCAGAGAGACAAACCATGTCAAGCGTTCAGAACCGACCCTGGCAGACGGCAGAAGGGCCCCTCGCTGCTACTACTTTGAGCCTGGTGTCTAGGACATGGGGCTGGGTGGGTGGTGGCAGGGGGAGGGGTCCAGGTGCCCAGACTGGGCAGGTGAAAGTGCGAGGTGTGGATGTTTACCCTATTCAGGAAAATCCCTCAGACATGGGTGCTTCCACAAGTTCATGGAAAATGGTCTGAAATCTAAGAGGCCTTTTTGGTGCAAAAAATGTTGAAATCCATGCATGCATGGAAAGTTTTTTTCCTAATATGTACCTATTTTCACAACCTTTTTAAAGATCTCTGTATATGTGGCTTTCAACATTTTGGGGATCAAAATAAACTTTAGAAATTTTATTTGAGAGGGAAAGAGAGAGACACTCTCATTCTCATTACTGGTTCACTTCCCAAATGCCCAAAAGGCTGGGGCTGGGCCAAGGCAGAAGCCTGGAGAGTCAGGAACTCAATACAGGCCCCAGCATGAGTGACAGGACCCAACTACTTGAGCCATCACTGCTGCCTCCCACGGGGAGCAGGGGCTGGAGTTGGGAGCAGGGCCAGGATGGTTCGTGCGCAAGCACTCGATGTGGGATGTGGGCATCCTAACGGTGGGGCTTCCCATCCGCCTTTACACTTACCTCTTAATTCTGTTTTCCCATGAACTTTGTGGAGTGCCCTCATACTCGAAACCAAGCAGAAGGGTATAAAGAGCCCCACATACCCAACAGCCAGCTTCAACAATTACTGACTCATGGGTAATCTTTTGTATCTACATCTTTCTCCTCAATCCCTCCCTAACACACATGCTGGATCATTAAAAAGGAAATTGCAGATTAAACAATTTTAGGGGCCAGTGTTGTCGCTTAGCGGATAAAGCCCCCTGCGATGCCAGCATCCCATATGGGTTCCTGTTCAGGTCCCTGCTGTCCCACTTCCGATCCAGTTCCCTGCTAATGACACGGGAAAATCAGCAGAAGACTGCCCAAGTGCTTCGGCCCCTGCTACCCATGTGGGGAACTAGAAGAAGCTCCTGGCCCCTGCCTTTGGCCTGGCCTGGCCCTGGCCGTTGAGGCCATCTGGGGAGCAAACCAATGGATCTAAGATCTCTCTCTCCTTCTCTCAGTAACTTGGACTTTCAAATAAATAAGTAAATAAATAAATAAATCTTAAATTTATGATTTATATTTTTAAAAGAGCTTCCAAAAAGGATGGTGGCTTGTGACTTAGATGAAGCCAAGGGCCCTTTCTGTGACACCCGGCACCCAGGAAAGCTGGTGGCTGTCAAAGCAGCTCCTGCAGGACCCCCGCCCCCCCGCCCAGTCCCCACTAGGGCCTGGGTAGTAGAATCATCTTTAGTATAGCACCTCAAGTATCAAATCAGAGTCTTTGCAATTCAGACAGAAAAACCCGGGGTAACGAGTGGAATTCTCTTCCCAGTTCCCCTCACATAGTTTCCTTAAACCTGTGGTCTCTGCCCACTTGTCTGCCGCTGGGCCCTGGGAGACCACAGAGCGGAGAAATAATGTAACAAGATGAACAGAAAGCCCTGGCAACAGCTGCCCGCGCGCTCTGACGTGGACACCTGCTCGCGGCTGTGACTTTCTACCGTGTGTTCTGCTAGTCACACCCTTCCTGCTCAGCTGACACCATGAGCCGCTCATGGGCGCCTCCACCAGGCAGGACCTGGGAACAGCTGCTCCAGCTGGCAAAGAAAGAGGCAGGGGCAGGGCCTGGGCACAGGTGGGACAGGCCAGAGGCCGTCACTGGCCCCATGCGAGAGGGAGGGCTGCAGAAAGCAGGCTGACTTTTCTGAGGTGGCGCAGCAATGCAGCTAAGCCACACACGAATTCTCATGAAAGCAACTCCCCAAGATGGCTTCCTACTGAGCATACGGCCCAGCATGTGCATCGAAGCTGGGAGTAACCAGCATTTTGAGCACTGGGTCTCGGGGCCTTCCTCTCCGTGTTCACACTCTCCGTCGGCGGTGGACACAGCCCACAGCCCAGAGCGCACCGGCGGCCGCGCAAGCCCTGGCTCGAGCTCCTGAGTGAGGCCACGTCTCGCCTGGATGACCACAGTGGGACAGACTCAGACACGGCACACAGTCTTTAAATAACTTTATAATTTCCTGATGGATTTAGTTTGTGAATAAAAAAGAAAAAATGAACAAAGTGTTTACAATAATTATCAAGGCAGAGTTGAATATAACACAATTCCTTTGTACTGTTGTTACTCCATCAGTAACGCGACTCCAGCAGGAACACGCGCACAGTGGAAGGCGCAGGTGCACGTGCAACACGCCACCGCCCGCCACTGAGGCCGCTACTGTCGCGGAGAGGAACTCAAGCTACAAGGAGCCAGCACCCGGTGCCCCTCGGCTCCCCCGCTAAAGTGCAACACTTCCCTCGGGAAGCGCGGGTGGCAGACCCCGTCCCGGTCCCCATCCCGGACGTGCTGGTGCGCTTTCGGGGGGCAGGCAGGCCGGAGTGCGTGGTGCTGCCCTCAGGTAGGCTGAGCTGCATCCGAGGGTGAATGCAATACTGGTGTGGCCTGGAAAGAAGGGCGGGGCCGAGCGCGCAGCTCCAGCTCAGGGGTGGGGTCACTGGCTTCCGCGCCGTTCACTTTCTGTCCTTTCCTGACCGCGGCCTCTCTGAGGCCAACAGAGAGCGCCTGGGCCCGAAAGGCATGGGGTCTAAAAAGCTTAACAAGAAAGAATGCAGGGTCCGAAGCCAGAAGGAACTGAGATCTGAGTACAATTTATCCCACCTGGATTGCAGGCTCCAGGCGCGCCGGCGCTTGGCCCTACTGGATGGGTCACTGGGTGATGATATAGCACCAAGGGGCTTCAGTCAAGCCCAGGTTACCGCACAATATTAGGCACACTGGGCTGGGGCCAAGGTGGGGTGAGGATGGTCCTGGGATGCAAACTTCGAAACCTCCGTCCAGAGGCCCTGAGGTCCTGCAGGTGCGACCGACAGTCTCCGAGCCCCCAGCTCCTCTGGCCTTGCACTCAGCGTGGGCGACCTGTGGCCCCAGCGCGAGCCCAGCTGCCACCTGAGCCCACCTGGGAGCAAGGGGAGGGCTCGGCTGCCCGGTAGCTTGAATTCCTTTCTTAACATGATATTGGTTTGCATTTTTAAGACACAGCTCTTTAATTGTTTCAGTTCTACAACTACTTTTTAATATTTTAATAATCTCAACAATGGACACAAGGTAACTGCCCCAATTCTCTGGATCACACAGACAATATTGACAAGCAGAGAAACGAAAGAGGAGGCGGATGGGACGAAGTCCGCTCCCCTCAAATCAATCCCTAAAATCATTTCTCCCACGAGAGAGTCAGGAGGAGAAATTCCTACGACAGGGTCACAGCACTCACCAAACACATTGGAAAAAATCAGGAGACACTTGTTACAGTTGTGACACTAAAAAGGCTGGAAACAGTTTTTGCTTAAAAAGAGTAAAGACAGCCATTTTGTTCAGAAGGATTTCCCTGTATGATTTTTTTTCTTGCCCAAATATTCCCTTAGTCCACACGGGGGAAACTCTGGACTCTGGAACACGTCTTCGAACCGCTCCCGTCACTTCCTGAGGAGCCCGGGGATTGGCAGTGATGGGGGCCAGCCTGGCGGGCTCTGCAGAGGGCGTCGGCCGCTCTGCGTCTGCTCTCCTCACCCCACTTCCTCGGCCCGAACCTGTCCAGGTGCAGAGGTGAGGCGGGGAGGCAGACAGGAGTTTCTGACATTGCTGACACAGGTCCCCTGGGACTTCGGAAATGTCACGTGGTGTCACATTCGATGCCGGGCGGTACTCCTTGCTTTGCTCTTCCCTCACAGGCCCCGGGGGCAGCCGGCGGACCATGCTGGAGTAGCGCAGGAGGTTGCCCGGCCCTGGCATCCGCAGGGCTGGCGACAGCAAGCCCACACGCAGTCCTGACTATCTGCAGGGGACAGAGCGTCGGGCAGCTGATTAAGATGTTCTGTGAGGGCCTCCCTTCCTCCTGTCGCTCCGGGGAGTGCGTGAGCCAATAAGGTCCTCACAGAAGCCCAAAGCGGCCTGTAGCAGCGCCACTGCCGACACTGAGGGCGGCCTCGGGACCAGTCTTCGTTCCCAGTACTTCTACAGCCCAGCGTAAGGAAGAGAGAGACACGCTGAGATCCTCTGTAGGTTGTAAGGTGCAATGACAAAGGTTAGAGCTGAGATGGGGTTAGGGATTCCCCTTCACCTTTCTAAACACGTGAGATCCACTTCAAGCCTTTTCCATTTGAAACGGTATCCAAGTCCTTGCAAATGGCAATGCAGATACTTCATCAGTAACCCAATGAGTACCTGGGATAGAGGTATATGAGAAGGCAGGCACCTCGCACGGTGTGTCTTCAGTCGTGAGCAGGCCGTGCACCCACCGCTCTCCTCTAGTCTCCTCCGTGAGGCCCCTGATTTGGGGTACAGATCCTTAGGTGCTAATGCGCAACGAGACCTGCTAAAGAGTGGCTAAGTCTGGGGAAGAGGACAGCAGCCTGCAGTGAGCTCGCAAGGCTGCCCACCTTCAGTAGCAGCTGCGTGACCGTGTGAAACCACAAGTGCAAGGAAAGGGCCATGAACAAACCCTAGCACGGCGGGCGCCTGCACCGAGTAGACGTCGTGCAACACGCGATCTGAACGCAGCAAGGTGCTCCAGGTGCTAGGAGCGGCATGAGTGGCCCCTAACACACAGTGGACCGTATCTACTACCAAACTCCAGCCGACAGTTCCCGGAATCATTTGAGACGCCAGACCGCCTCCCAGGAGTGCTCGCTTTGGGAGCGCGTGATACAGATGCCTCCGGGAAGGATCCAGGAGACTCCTTGCTAAGACTCAGAGACCACACAGATGTCTGTCCCACAAGATTTCTTCTCAGAAGCACTTGTTACACAGCGCTTGCGTCTCAGCGTTCTGGAGGGCAGTGGAGGGGGAGCTGAGAGGACGCGAGGGAGGAAGGTGATGCAGTGGGCCCCGCGCCAAGTGGGCGAGGAGGGCCCGGCGGGTGGCATTCAGGGAGACCTGCTCGAAGCCTTTCCTCCTGCTTTCTCTGTTTCGCTGGAGCCCTGGGAAGGCTGCTATCCTGCCTCCGTTCTTCACTTGGCAGCAGAGGAAGTGAGATTCAAATACCCTGAACCATGGGGAGCTTTCTCCATGCCTTACGGGCAGAGCGATAAACAGCCGGAGGTGACTGACCACAAACGACCACCGCTTACAATCTGACCCCTGCGTCCCCCCCGACCCCCACCAGCCATCCCGACTCTCAGGACGCATCTGAGTAAGAGGTCTGTGAGCAGAGTGCATTTAACCTGTGATAAGGGGCACTCCACAGCTTCTCCCTGGGAGAGGGACGCCTTAACAGCAGGCAGTGAGGGGAGCTGGGGGTCTGAGCAGATAAGTTAACGGGACAGTCAAGGGTAGCTGGTGGGAAGACCCTGGACTGTGGCTGTGATGACTTTACAGGCAGCATTAAGTTATTTGAGTAACTGGGGCAGGAGAGAGGAGAAAATGCAAGACAGAAGTGTTTAGTCCTGCAGCTCTTATCACGGATGTGTGTCCGGTAGGTTTCTGGGGGCAGCGGTGGTCAAAGGGCTAGATTCAGGTTAAGTGGTCTCTCTCCCGGTGCCTGGTTGTTTATGACGGCCTTGTCTATGCCTGGGGAAAATGCCCTTCAAAATGCTAACACCTTCAACCATACTGCCGACTTTGGGGCCAACCTTCTGACCTGCGGTGTGGGGCTGGCCGAATTCCACGCGATGCGCGCTGATGTGTCAAGAATGGACGTTCGCAGCCCCCTGAACGGGGCCCCCTTTAAGGGCAACTACACCAAACAATCCTAACCACCAAGTGGGCTCCTGCAGGCAAACAGGTGACTCAGCCCCTAAACCTATCGCTTCCATTACAGCGAGAACGGAGAAGTGTGCATCTGTCAAAGGCTTTCCCAGGAGCGGAAGGACTGCCTTTCCTGCTCTCCCTCAAAGGTGTGTCTCGCAGGACCTGCTCCTCCCTCCCTCTCCTTCCCAGGACCAAGTGCCGACCACAGGGAGCTGCGCACGGCAGGCACTGCACAGATCTCTGAATTCAAACCCAGAGGAGGGAATGCGCGTGGGGTAAGACAAATCCGCCTGTGCTGCAAACACGAGGCTGTGGCTCCGCGAGCACAGCTGGGAGTGGAGCTGGGAGGGTGGCAGGGGGTCGTATGCTTCTGTAACCACAGGGCTGCCAGAGCTCGGGGCATGGGTGGTGGGCGGGCAGACAGAAGTCGGGGAGAGGCCGGGAAAGCAGCCTGGCCCCAGCACTGTCCTCCTGTACTGCAGGGCTGCAGGGGTGGCGCCAGTAAAACCTCTCTTCTTCTTCAGGGAGGGACATTCACCTAACAACCTCTTAGGATGAGGGCAAAGTCTTAAACAAGAGAGACTAAGGGAAGAACTCTTCACGTCACCCTCTTCGTAACTGGTGGACGATTAGCACAAGGAAGGCTGAGAGAGACAGGCGGGGCTGGGGTGAGAACTCCGAAATCAGAGGGCCGGGGCAGGCAGGGCCTCGAACACACGGTGCGAGACGAGAGAACAGAGGTGTTGTGGAGGTGGCTTCCTCCTTGTCCCTGTCCTCTCTTTTTCTATTCTTTCTGACATGCTTCTAAAACCGTTTTAGCAGAAAGCACCTATCAGCAGCGTTAGAACCGCTCAGCTCTCTGGGCCCCTGGGAGGCGTTCTCTCCACACACTGAGCTCCAGGCGGAGTCCAGGCTCAGTCTCGTGCCAAAGGGAAGAAGGGAAGAGGGCTTTCTCCCCGCCGCCAGCTTCCGCGGGCCTCCGCTCCTGATGACCGCATGGCAGTTCTTCACAGAGACCTGGACGTGGACCCACCTCGGACATGACGAAGATCAGTGTAGAGACAACATCCGCAGCACAATGGCAGAGTGAGGTGACAGGTGGAGAAACAGTGCTGGAAGCGCTCTTCTGCAAGACAGGATGCAGCTTGTCGTGTTTGGTGCCAAGAAGTTTCTGGATGCTGGTGCCCCTGTGGTTCTCCTTTCCTGGCTCCCGAGCGGCCACTCCCCTGGGGCAGGGGCAGGGGCAGGGGCAGGGGCGGGGCAGGGGCGGGGTCAGGACGACTCCTCCAGTGCGTTCACCACCTGCTCCAGGATGTCGGGGCAGTGATCCGCGATCTGCTGAAGAATTGCATTGGCAAACTCCTGCAGCTCTGCATTGTCCCGTTCGCCCCTCTGCAACTCGCTCTGCAGCTGAAAGGGAAAGGAGAGGCACGGTTCAGATAAAACCATCCTGTTCGCACCGAGTTAAGAACTGTGTATCAATAAAGGCCGGCAGAAAGAGGCCGTCTCCCGGCAGTGAAAGGAGCAATAAGGAAAGGATAAACCTGAAACACCTGCGTCCTCTATCAGAGCGCCTGGGTTCAATTCTCTGTTGCAGCTCCTGACTCCAGCTTCCTGCTGACCCTGGGAGGCAGCGGTTAACGGCTTAAGTGCCTGGGTTCCGGGGTGGGTCCACATCCAGGTCTCCCGTGGGGGAGACTTGTTGGATTGAGTTGCCAGCCCCTGCTTTGGCACCAGAGCCACTGCTGCAAGCATTTGGGGAGTGAACCAGCAGAAGGGAGCTATTTCTCCATTTCTGTCTCTCCCTGTCACCTTCTCTCTTCCTTCAGATAAACAAAACATTTTTGAAGTTTAAAAATAAATATCAAATGTCCCTCCGTGAAAATAAGGCCCAAAGAAGTTAGGGACAAGTCCAAGGCCCAAAACAGTGAATCTGCAGCCCCGGCCCCTTGTTCTCCAGGGAATGCTCTGCACATCTCTCCCGAGCAGGAGCAGGGCTTGAAGGCGCCCAGTGCTTCCTGCCCCAGGGGCACTTACATCGGAGAGGACGTGTCCAGGCGAGGACGTGTCCACCCGATGCGAACCACCTGCATTTGGGCAGGAGCCTCCCCGAGGCTTGCTGACTGGGCTCCCGAGGCTATTGCGGGAGACCCACGACAGCCTGTTCAGGAGTCAGGTGTAATTATCTCCGACTTCTTGTTTTCCCCAAGCCCTTGGACATCCTCCCAGCATTTCCACCAGCACTTACGGAGTGCCTGTTATGCACTGGGTACTGAAAGACGAACGGATTTGGTCCTTCAGGCTAATGGAGGCACTGTCCTCGTGTGTGGCAGCAGGCGAGCTGTGGCCCAGCTGCGTAAGCGCCACAACCGGAATCTGAACATGTGCTGGGGGGAGGGCCTAAGAATGCCTCCTCCCTCCCGGGCTGGGGTCTGAGAAGGTGTTACTAGGAGCATCTGGGGTCAGGGTCTCGCGAGATCAGGACTATCTGACCTGGAGGCCACAGTGAGAAGAGGCCTTGGAGCAGATGAAACACAAGCAGATGCAGGGAGCTAGGGAAGGGCCTGGCACCGGTCGTGGCGGAGTCTGAGGCACTCAGTGTGGCTGGAGCCTGAAGTAGGGAGACTGGCTGGAGAGACAGGCCAGGGCCCGCTGTGTATGTAACACCAGGGCATTCAGATGCCATCGGGCTACAAACACCGAGACCAAACCCAAAGCACGACAAGGAAGTCCAAGAGTTTTCAAACAGTACAGTGACATGATCTCCTTTATTTACTTGGAAGGTAAGAAAAACATGTTAGACTGGGTGGTAGGAAGGACACATCCAGGGAGGTCACCATTCCAAGCCCAGGTGAGAGTCAAGGGGCTGAACCCACGGAGGGCCAGGGTGGTGGGGAGGGACACGTGGATGTGAGACCTTTCCAAGAAAGCACTGACGGGAAGAGGGGTCAAGTAAGAGCGCACAGATGACAATTCCGGACAGCTGTAGCTGGAGAAACTGGACGAGTAAGACTGAAAATACAGGAGGTTGACCAGGCTTTACCAAGAAATTAAAAATCGAGTACAATTAAGAATATAGGCAGGCTGGCACTGTGGCAGAGTAGGCAAAGCCTCAACCTGGGGTGCCGGCATCCCATATGGGTGCTGATTTGAGTCCTGGCTGCTCCTCTTCCAATCTAGCTCCCTGCTGTGGCCTGGAAAAAGCAGCGGCAGATGGCCCAAGTGCTTGGGCCCCTGCACCCACGTGGGAGATCTGGAAGAAGCTCCTGGCTTTGGATCAGCCCAGCTCTGGCTATTTTGGCCATCTGGGAGTGAACCAGTAGACAGAAGACCTCTTTCCCTCCCTCCCCCCACCCTCCTCCAGCTCTGCCTTTCAAATAAATAAATAAATAAATAAATCTTTAAAAAAACAGAAAAGCAAAGAGAACCCAGAATTAGCACGATGTCTCTTCACCTATATCAATGAATTGGAACAGATCCAGCCACCTTGTTCCTTCTGTAAATGCTGACTAAATGACCCGAATACTCAACGGCCAGTCTTGGTGTGTCTCACGTGGCCATGTCACATGAATATGACTCCTAAACAGGGGATGCCAGGCGGGCGAGTGCCCTATAAGTGTGGCTGCTAGGAGAAGGGCTGCAACCCTCCAGGCTCCCCGACAGAGCTGAGAGCAGAGGCTGGGAGTCTGCCATCACAATCCTGCCCCGGATACCCCCGACGGCCTGGGCTTATACACTGAGCCAGGTATCTGCACTTCACTCTCCACTAATCACAGACGTACTTCCCTTGAAACACCTTCTTAAAGTATTTATTAAGGAGGAGAGGGAGAGGGAGGGCTCCCATCTGCTAGTTCACGCCGCAGGTGCCGGTGCTGGAGCTCAAGCTGGAACTTCGGACACTATCCAGGTCTCCCATGTGAACTGCAGGGACCCAGTTATTTTAACCACCACTGCTTCTTCCCAGGTCTGCATCAGCAGGAAGCTGGAGTCAGACGCAGGCCTGGGGACTGAACCAAGAACTCTGATGTGGAATGTAAGTGTCTGAACAACAAGGCTAAATGCCTGCCCCCATTTTTTAAAATTCTAATTTAACTTCTATTAAATGAATAATCATGAGGTCTCTAACACATATTTTAGTATTTTTAAAAAAGATTTATTTATTTATTTGAAAGTCAGAGTTACAGAGAGAGAAGGAGAGACAGAGAGAGAGAAATCTTCTCACAGCTGGTTCACTCCCCAAATGGCTACAATGACTGTGGCCGTGCCAGGCTGAAGCCAGGATCCAGGAGCTGCTTTTGGGTCTCCCTGTGGGTGCAGGGGCCCAAGTACTTGGGCCATCTTCTGCTGCTTTCCCAGGTGCATTAGCAGGGATCTGGATTGGAAGCGGAGCAGCTGCATGCTGAACTGGCGCCCATACGGGCTGTAGCACTGCAGGCAGCAGCTACAGCTGCTGTACCTCAGCGCTGGCCCTTATCTTTTAGTTTAACAAAGTTTTTCAGTTTTTTTTTCACCTGATTTAGAGAACAGTATACATACATTATAGAAAGTTTTTAAAACAAAAGCACTAGGGGCCGGTGCCACGGCTCACTAGGCTAATCCTCCGCCTGCGGCGCCGGCACCCTGGGTTCTAGTCCCAGTCGGGGCGCCGGATTCTGTCCCGGTTGCCCCTCTTCCAGGCCAGCTCTCTGTTGTGGCCCGTGAGTGCAGTGGAGGATGGCCCAAGTCCCTGGGCCCTGCACCCGCATGGGAGACCAGGATAAGCACCTGGCTCCTGGCTTCGGGTCAGCGCAGTGCCAGCTGTAGTGGCCATTTGGGGAGTGAACCAATGGAGGAAGACCTTTCTGTCTCTCTCTCTCTCTCTCACTGTCTAACTCTGCCTGTCAAAAAAAAAAAAAAAAAAAAAAAAGCAATAGGGGGGCTGACCGCCTGCGGCACCGGCATCCCATATGGGCACCGGTTCTGTCCCAGTTGCCCCTCTTCCAGTCTAGCTCTCTGCTGTGGCCTGGGAGTGCAGTGGAGGACGGCTCAAGTGCTTGGGCCCCTGCACCTGCATGGGAGACTGGGAGGAAGCACCTGGCTCCTGGCTTCGGATTGGCCGAGCTCTGGCTATTGCAGCCATTTGGGGAGTGAACCAGCAGATGGAAGACCTTTCTCTTTGTTTCTCCCTCTCACTGTCTATAACTCTACATCTCAAATAAATAAATAAAATCTTTTAAAATAAGAGCACTAAGAAAAAAATCATCTATAATATTACTATTGTCTAGATGTAATCACTGCTGTTTTGTCATACATTCTTTGTGTTAATCTACATACATGTACATTTTAGAAACAAAATGACAATGATATAGATTACTTGTAAACTATTTTTTTAAAGATTACTTATTTATTTATTTGAGAGGTAGAATTATACACATAGAAAGGTCTTCCATCTGTTGCTTCCAAATGGCTGTAACCACCAGGAGCCAGGAGCTTCTTTAGGGTCTCCCATGTGGGTACAGGGGCCCAAGGACTTGGGCCATCTTATACTGCTTTCCCAGGCCATAGCAGAGAGCTTGATAGGAAGAGGAGCAGCCGGGACAAGAACTGGCGCCCATATGGGATGCCGGAGCTGCTGCAGGCAAAGGCTTAGCTTATAGATAGAAGATGTCTCTCTCTCTGTCACTCTGTCTTTTAAACACATAAACCTCTGAAAAAAGTACATGTAGCTTTGAGGGACATTTATATTACATAATTTTATTTACTGGATTGCACGTGCATTAATTTCTACTGGATCAGAAGCAGAGTAGCCAAGTTTGAACCAAGACCTCCAACATGGGATGTGGACATCCCAAGAGGTGGCTTAACTTGCTGTACCATAATTGCCTGTTCCATGCATGTATTTTGAAATGTGTCATTTTGATATCATGTAGTTATATAAAGTATTTAAAAACATTATGCTAAGTGAAAGAGAGCAACCTTAAAAAAAGACCATATATTCTATGATTCCATTCTTATGAAATGTCCAGACTCAGCAAATTCAGAGCTGGAAAGTAGGTTAGTGGTTGCCTAGGACTGGGGCGAGATGGGGTGACTGGGGTGACTACTAATGGTTATGGGTTTCTTTGGGGGTTGATAAAGATGTTTGAAAAGTGATTATGGGGATGACTGCATAACTCAGAGAACATATTAAATTTACTGAATTTTATATACACTTAAATGAGTGAATTGTATGGCATGTGCATTATAACAATAATGTAACAAAAGCAGACTGAGTACTCTGTAGTAAATGCCCACGCCAAATGTTCCTGCCTTCATTTTAACACAACAGAGGACTAAGTGCACCTGGCTATTCACTGCAGGCAAGAAGTACAAGAGTTACTGGTACGTGAAGCAATGCCAGCTCCTCACCAGTGACAAAAGGCCCCTGGGGCAGGCTGGGCCTGGGCACTGCCCCACAAAGGACCCGCTTCTACCACACTTTCTCAGGGAAGCCACACCTAGGGTGCTGTGTTCCATTCCAGACACCTCATTACCAGAAACATGGAGACAAACTGGAGTCAGTTCAAAGAAAAATGGCAGGCATGACTAAGAAGCTGAAAGGATCATTTTATGAGGCAGGATTCGAAGAACTAAACATGGAGGCCTGCACTAAGTAAGAACTAAGGGAAGGGAATGTGATTATTACCTGCAAATGTCAGGGGGGTGTAAACAAGAAGAGGGAAGAGTGATTTAGCACCGGAGGAGGAAGTGTAACTAGAAGCGATGGAATTAGATTAAGGGAAAAAACCCAGAGGTAAGACTACAAGGCTATGCTTTTTCCAAGGTGTAATGAATGGTTTGCCTGGGGAAAGGTGTTTAAAAGGAGAGCACAGATCAAAAGAATTAAAAAGTTTAGAAAAGGAAGTGTTCCTTCGTTAGCTTGAGCTGCTTTTCATCTGGTAGGCCTCTCTGTTCTCCAGGGGTTATGGATGGTTCGAATTGTATCTGAAAGTACTACATGTGGGCATGGCTATGTGGGGAGAGATTTCATTGGCACTCGATCACATGCTAAAATTTCTTGGCTTGGGAAAAAAATCTCAAAAATCAACCTCTCTTGTGAAATTGGAATTACTTTTAAAATGAGGACTTTTATTTTGCTGGCCTTGAAATACAAAGCTTTGGTCACTCTTAAGTTAAAGGAGTATAGGAATGTGTTGTTAAAACTTTTAGATCTTTTAGGAAAGTGAGGCAATGTGAAAGAACCAAACTAAAAAACTTAGACAGATGTATTAGGAGGCACAGGTGTGAAAACAAATCTTGAAGTGGATTAGTACCTCATTATTTTAAAATTTTTCTTTAGCATGCATATCACAAGTAACAAAGGAAGTTTTTGTGTGGTTCTGGAACGCAGTGGGGTCCTATGGATGATCTGGGAAGGTGTATTCTAGCTTCTGAAGCTTACTAGGTCTCGCTCAGGCATTCTCCCACCCATATTCCCTCCCATACCTGTCTTCTCACTGCCCCCCAGAGAAAAGTTCTTTCATGCTTAATACCAGAAAATAATTTCCCAAAGAGTACAAACATGGAATATGTGGGACTTAATGAAAATGACTACCTGGGGCTGGTGCTGTGGCGCAGCAGGTGAGGCTGCCGCCTGCAGTCTGGCATCTCATATGGGTGCCAGTTTGAGGCCTGGCTGCTTCACTTCTGATCCGGCTCTCTGCTGTGGCCTGGGAAAGCAGTAGAGGATGGCCCATGTCCTTGGGCCCCTGCACCTGCATGGGAGACCCAGAGGAAGTTCCTGGCTCCTGGCTTCAGATCAGTGCAGCTCTGGCTGTTGCGACCAATTGGGGAGTGAACCAGTGAATGGAAGACCTCTCTCTCTCTCTCTCTCTCTCTCTCTCTCTGCCTCTCCTTCTCTCTCTGTGTAACTCTGACTTTCAAATAAATAAATAAATAAATAAATCTTAAAAAAAAAAAAAGAAAATGACTACCTCCCAGTTATAATGAATTAATTCCTTCTCTCTCCCTCTTTCCTTTCCTTGTTAAAGCTACAAATCCAAACTTAGTGTATGTAAAATTGAAGAATCCAACAGGATTGTCCATTTCCTATTCTCTACTTTCTAATATGAGGGTACCTGTAAGTTTGTTGTGGGGGGGAATGGTATTAACAGAATAAAATAAATAGGAAACAAAAACTTTCATTTCTCAATATAAAGCCCATCGGTTCAAGACACACCTGTAACTGACAGCACCAAGCTATTTAGTCCATTCCTTAAAAAACTGAGGGTCCTGGAAATTTAACCATATGAATGCTGTCTCTTTTACCTCATTAACTATGGAAAAATGCGTGCCTTTTAAACATATTTTAAGATTAGGAAAGAAGTCAGAAGGAGTCAAATAAGGGCTACAGGATGTCTAATGACTTCCTATCCAAACTCTCACAAAACTGCCCTTGTTTGATGATGGAAGGAACACTGCCCTGCTGGGGAAGGGCTCCCTGGCGACATGCTTTTCTGCTGAAGCTGGAACTAACGTTTTGAGAACACCCTTAGAGTAAGCAGATGTCACTGTTCTTTGTCCCTACAGAAAGTCCACAAGCAAAATGTCTTGGGCATCACAAAAACTGTAGCCATGACCTCTGCTCTTGACTGGTCCACTTTTGCTTTGACTGGACCGCTTCCAATTCTTGGTAGCCACTGCTTTGGTTGTGCTTTGTCTTCAAGATTGTGCTGCTAAAGTCATTTTCCATTCCCTGTTATAATTCTTTGAAGAAATGCTTCAGAGTCTTGATCGTACATGCTGAAAACTTCCACTGAGAGTTCTGCCTTTTTTTTTTTTTTTGACAGGCAGAGTTAGACAGTGAGAAAGAGAGACAGAGAGAGAGTTATAGACAGTGAGAGACAGACAGAGAGAAAGGTCTTCCTTCCATTGGTTCACTCCTCTAATGGTCACCACGGCCGGCGCTGCACCAATCCGAAGCCAGGAGGAGGGTGCTTCCTCTCAGTCTCCCATGCGGGTGCAGGGACTCAAGCACTTGGGCCATCTTCTACTGCCTTCCCGGGCCACAGCAGAGAGCTGGACTGGAAGAGGAGCAACCGGGACTAGTACCCAGCACCCCAATTGGGACTAGAACCCGGGTGCCAGTGCCACAGGTGGAGGATTATCCAAGTAAGCCATGGCACTGGCCAAGTTCTGCTTTTTTTTGAAGAACAAAATGGGGCCAATGTTCAGTGCAATGGTTAGGATGCCACCTTGGATGCATCCCATACAGAAGTGCCTGGGTTTGAGTTCTGGCTCTGATCCCAGTTCTAGCTTCCTGTTAATGTGTGCCCTGAGAGGCAACAGGTGACAGCTCAAGTATTTGGGTCCCTGTCACCTAGGCAGGAGACCTGGATTGAGTTTTTGGCCCCTGACTTTGGCCTGGCCCAGTCCCTGCTGTCATGGGCATTTGGGAAGTAAATCAGTGGATCAGAGATCTCTTGTCTGTCAGTCCCTGTCTCGCTGCCTTCCAAACAAAGAAACAAATGATATGAGAACATTGTCATCTTGAAGAACAGTGTTACTATACAACCATGGTCATTACATACATAAAAACAGACACAGAAATCAATGGAACACGAAAGAATACAGAAAAAAAAAAAAAAACTCTGTACATACAGAGAGTATTTCAAAAAGTTCATGGAAAATAGAATTAAAAAAAATAAGCTGACTTTGGTACAAAAACATGAAATTCACACATGGGTTTTTAAATTATGAATTATTTTAAAATTCCATTTCCTATGAGTTTCTTGAAATCTCCTTATATGGCCATATGACTCATGATAAAGATGGCAAGACTGTGGAGAATGGATGGTATTTCTTATAGTGGGGCTACATGAAAAATATTTTGATCCTTCACTCACACCATATGCATAATCAATTTCTGATGAAAAGTATATATATAAATGTGAACAGCAAAAACAAGAAAGCATTTAAAGAAAACATATAAGGCGGCCGGCGCCGCAGCTCACTAGGCTAATCCTCTGCCTTGCGGCGCCGGCACACCGGGTTCTAGTCCCAGTCGGGGCGCCGGATTCTGTCCCGGTTGCCCCTCTTCCAGGCCAGCTCTCTGCTGTGGCCAGGGAGTGCAGTGGAGGATGGCCCAAGTACTTGGGCCCTGCACCCCATGGGAGACCAGGAGAAGCACCTGGCTCCTGCCATCGGATCAGCGCGGTGTGCTGGCCGCAGTGCGCCGGCCATGGCGGCCGTTGGGGGGTGAACCAACGGCAAAGGAAGACCTTTCTCTCTGTCTCTCTCTCTCACTGTCCACTCTGCCTGTCAAAAAAACCAAAACCAAAACCAAAAACAAAGAAAACATATAAGGCAATCTTTAGAGAACACCAAGATTTATTATATAGAGCACAAAATGCACTAACTGTGAAGAGAAAAAAAGTCAATAATGCGGACCCATATTAAAATTAAGAATTTCTTTCTCATAAAAGACCCTAATAAGAGAATGAATAAGAGAGTGAAAAGGCAGCCTGACATGGGAGAAGATATTTGTAATGCATATGTCTGACAAAAGATTTACTTAGAACTCTTTCAAATCAGCAGCAGTTAGGACAACTAAAACAACTTGCAATTTCAAAAAGATGGACAAGAAAAAAATTAAAAATTAAAAAAATTAAAAATGGGCAAGAGACTTGAATAGATACACTGTAAAAGAGTATACTGAAATATTAATATATGTAAACATGTGCAACCTCACTAGTCATCAGGAAAATACAGTCTAAAATCACAATGACAGACTAATTATCTGCCAGAATGGTTCAACAATACGAAGGGACAGCAAGGACGCGTAATCACTTCACCTTTCACATCCCCCTGGTTGGGAGTGTAAATTGGTACAACCACTTTGGAAAACTATTTGGTGGCATCTACTAAAGTTGAACGTATGAATATTCTATGACTAAATAATTTGGGTTTTTAAGTATGTGAATTCATTGAAGACATGGACAAGAGTGTTCATGGCAGCACTGTATGCAATAGCCCAAACCTGGGAACAGTGCAAATGTACATCAATAACTGAATGATAAATAAACTGTGTTACTGTCACACAATGGACTACCATTCAGCAATGAAAATAAAGTAACTATACATACAACAAATTAGATACACTTCATAAACATGATGTTGAATGAAAAGAACCCAGACACAAAATAGTGTAAAAGATTCCAGTTATATAAAATTTTAAAATAGGCAAAATATGGAGCCAACTTTATGGCACAGTAAATTAAGCTACTATTTGCAATGCCAACATCCTGTATCAGAGCACTAGTTCAAGTCCTGGCCACTCTGCTTCCAATTCACCTTCCTGCTGATGTGCCTGGGAAGGCAGCAGAGGATGGTCCAAGTGCTTGGGTCTCTGTCACCCATATGGGAGACCAGGATGGAGTTCTTGGATCCTAGCTTTGGTATGGCCCAAATCTGGCTGTTGTGGTCATCTGGGGAGAGTGAACTAGTGGATGGAAGATTTCTCTCTGTCTCTCCCCCAACCTCTGTCTTTCAAATAAATAAACAGATTTTTTTTAAAAGAGGCAAAGTTAACCTGTAGAGCTAGAAGTCAAGTCACCTTGGAGGGTGGGACAGCGACTGGAAATAGGCATGACAAAGGGCTGAAATGTGTTGCTTTTTTTTTTTTTTTAAAGTAAATGTGCATTTAATTTAATTTGAGAGAGAGAAAGAGAGAGAGAGAGGGAGAGAGAGAGAGAGAGGGAGAGAGAGAGAGGTGTCTTCCACCCACTGGTTCACTCCCCAGATAGCCACAATGGCTGGAGCTGTGCTGATCTGAAGCCAGGAGCCAGGAGCTTCTTCCGGGTCTCCCATGCAGGTGCAGGGACCCAAGGACTTGGGCCATCTTCTATTACTTTCTCAGGCCATAGCAGAAAGCTGGATCAGAAGTGGAGCAGCCAGGACTCGAACTGGCGCCCATATGAGATGCTGGCACTGTAGGCAGTGGCTTTACCTGCTACATCACAGTGCTGGACCCATGTATTGCTTCTTCTTCTTCTTCTTTTTTTTTTTTTTGATAGACAGAGTTAGACAGTGAGAGAGAGAGAGAGACACAGAGAAAAAGGTCTTCCTTTTCCGTTGGTTCACCCCCCAAAATGGCTGCTATGGCCGGCGCACTGCGGCCAGTGCACTATGCCAATCCAAAGCCAGGAGCCAGGTGCTACTTCCTCCTGGGGTGCAGGGTGCAGGGGCCCAAGCACTTGGGCCATCCTCCACTGCCCTCCCGGGCCACAGCAGAGAGCTGGCCTGGAAGAGGGGCAACCGGGACAGAATCCGGCGCCCTAACGCCCCAACCTGGACTAGAACCTGGGGTGCCGGCGCCGCAGGTGGAGGATTAGCCTAGTGAGCCGCGGCGCCGGCCCATGTATTGCTTCTTGTTCTAGGTATGTGCTGTGTCTGAGTGTGTAAAACTCACTGAGCTGTATACTTACAATGTGTGTACACACCTGTATGCATGTTATTTTCAAAACTTAAAACCCTCTCTCTCCGCTGCATTACCTAACTGCACGCTGTGATAATCTCTCCTCATGTCTGAGGTAGGTAACACCCTCCTCTAAACTCTCTTCTCACGCCCCGCAGCTGTCATTCCCCTGGCTCCTTCTCTGCTCCTGTGCTAGGCCTCTCCTTTCTGCTCACTCTCGCACATCCTGGGAGCTCCTGAAGCTGAGGGCGACTCTGTACTGTTCCTCCTAATGTCCTCTGTCTGGGCAACCTGCGTGCCTTTCCAAGGGGTAGGTAATGACAGCAGCAACTAACGCACTGGACATTTACTGCAGGCCAATTATTATTCTATGTATTTTAGTGCAGTAATCCATTTAATCTACTTTCTTTCCAATTTGCTTACTCCTTTTGAGGCATGTTTTTATTCTCTAAAGGAAAAAATAAAACTAGAGATTGTTATTTAGCCTAATAGTTAAGCTGCCCATGTCCCATATTAGAGTACGTGGGTTTGAGGCCTGGCTCTGGCTCCCAATCCCAGCTTCCTATTGGTGCAGACTCTGGGAGCCAGCAGTGTTGGCTTAAGTAATGACATTCCCATCACCCATGCAGGAGCTCTGGATTGAGTTCCCAATTCCCAGTCTCTGGTTCACCGGCAAGTGAACCAGAGGATGAGAGTGCCCTCTTTGCCTTTCTCAAAATAAAAACAAGAACAAACAAACAAAACCCAACCTATACAAAAGAGAATAAAAACCAACCTTTTATTGCAGAAAATCTCCAATGTATATAAAAGAAAGCAGTACAATAACTATTATGTGTCCATCATCTAAGTTTAGCCATTATGATTCATTCAGATTCATATTTTTCAGGTACCTGAAAATTTCATTGCAAGTATTTCACTTATACATCAAATGATACCGTTTATACTATTTAATAAACAGTTCTTTTCACTTAATAATTACTACCAACAGTTTTTCATGTGATCAAATATTTTCTAAAACACAGTTTTTACGTACTATACTGTAATCCAGTTTATGGATGCATCATAATGTCACTAATTCCATTAGAATTTTAGTTGGTTTTCAAATTTTTACTACTATGAGGATTAGTGTGACTCTCCTGCACAAAAATCTTTGTATTTTGATTGTTTTCTTAAAATTCTTGAGTCAAAGGGTATATACCACCCCCTTTAGAACTTCTACATGGGGATCGTCTTCCAACGTGGCCGAAGACAACTCTTCAAACAAGAAACTATCAAAAAATCATAGGTGCAGTTGCACAACATTCACAGAAGAGCAACTGAAAATCCTCATCAATGCCTTCACCAAAAACCATACCTGGCTGTGCTACCAACAAAAACTTGCTTCAGAAATCAAGACTGAAGAGTCAAGAATCCAGGTTTGGCTTCAGAATCGAAGAGCATGGCATGTATTCCAGAAAAGACCTGAACTTAAGCAAGCTTTGGGATCAAGCCAAGGCCATGGAGAAGACTGTCCTCAAGAACAGATTCTAAACCCCCTCTCCCTAGATCCTCCTACTGTAAAAAGAGAATCCAGACGGTGTTGTACCAACTGTAGCTCCTCTCAATTGCACACCCTCACAAAGGCATTTTTTTTTTTATTTTTTTGACAGGCAGAGTGGACAGTGAGAGAGAGAGACAGAGAGAAAGGTCTTCCTTTGCCGTTGGTTCACCATCCAATGGCCCCCGCGGCCGGCGCGCTGCAGCCGGCGCACCGCGCTGATCCGATGGCAGGAGCCAGGTGCTTCTCCTGGTCTCCCATGGGGTGCAGGGCCCAAGCACCTGGGCCATCCTCCACTGCACTCCCTGGCCACAGCAGAGAGCTGGCCTGGAAGAGGGGCAACCGGGACAGAATCCGGCGCCCCAACCGGGACTAGAACCCGGTGTGCCGGCGCCGCTAGGTGGAGGATTAGCCTAGTGAGCCGCGGCGCCGGCCCCTCACCAAGGCATTTATGAACAACCCTTACCCAGGAATTGATTCCAGAGAACAACTTGCCAAAGAAACTGGGGTTCCTGAGTCAAGAATTCAAATTTGGTTTCAGAATTGGGAGAGATAGATTTCATATTCAGAGAGAAAGAAAATCAAATGAGCCCTTAGAATAAGACCAGGGAGAAGAACACTGAGCTTGCTTTAAGGTATGGAAGGTACATGAAATGGTACCCCTTCACTAGCAACTGTCTTCTCTGTAGCTAGAACATTGTAGACATAGAGACAAATTCAATATATTTTATAAAACAACCTGAGCCCTACATTTCTCTCACAGTCTTTCAAGAAATCTACCTTTTCACTGAGAGTTCAAAGATAAACCTTCAAGAAATGGTAAACAGGACTTCAGGAAGTAAATACAAGAGAAACCACAGAGCCTGACTGACCCATCTTGGTTTCAAAATTCATAAGACATTGAGACAATAAAAGCGAATCTAATAGGACCCAGTGTTGTGGTGCCACTGCCTGCTACACCAGTATTCCATGAGAGCACTGGTTCAAGTCCCAGCTGCTCCTCTTCAGATCCAGGTCCCTGCTAATGGGCCTGAGAAAGTAGCAGAGGATGGCCCAAGTGCTTGGGCCCTTGCCATCCATACGGGAGACCTGGATGGAGTTTCAGGGTCCTGGCTCCTGGCTTCAGCCTGGCCCAGTTCATTTGGGGAGTGAACCAGCAGATGGAGGATCTCTATTTCTCTCTGTCTCTACCTCTCTAACTCTTTCTAATAAGTAAATCTTTTTTTAAAAAGAGAATAAATAATCATTTAAAAAAAAAAAAAAAACTTCTGCATGTGAACAAACCATTGTAGAATGGTTGTACTAACCTGCAGTCATAAGCACGAGGGAAGGGGGCCCACTGCCCCACCCTTTCAATATACTGGAGACACAAATAAACCCCGATCTTCCCAGCACATCAGGGCTGTTTTTATGTGCATTCTTTACAGTTATTTTCATTTGTAGTCAAGCCAAAAATTGAGGCAAAACTTTTAAAAATATACTTACTGGTCACACTTATTTTCCTGTAAATTTCCTGTTAATGCCCTTTCTAGATTATGTTCCTTTTGAGTTAGTTTCTTCATTTTTGATTTCCTGGTCACAACCCTAATACACACTTTCATATCCTGGTACCTATTTGCTTATTGCAATAGCATCACAACCACCTCAACCCTAGTGTCCTTAATCTAAAACAGGCTGGAATAGGTCCCTCCCCTGCCAATACTGTATATGTTTTCCTACCTACAGAATAAAGTTCAAACTTTTGGGCATGGTAGCCAGTGCTCCAGTTTCATTTCCTGATAGCACTTGACATTTGCTGTATTAGCTTTTCCTTTGATGTGGTTCAACCTCCTAGAATGTGGTGAGTGCTTCCTCCTACACATCTTTCTTATCCATCACTCTCAGCCTTCATGGTTGAGCTCAATTGCTCCTTTTCTCTGAGGCCTTCCTTGGTCAGAGGTGAAAACTGTTACAATATTCATTTTGTTTCCTGTTTGAGAATTGGTTATGTTGAATTCCCCAGCTGTTGTACAAACTCCTGGATGATTCCTTCTTGTACACTAACAACACCTAGCAAAATACCTGCACTCACAGATAATTTAAAACTGGTGAACACAACAAAGGAATAGATACTAATACTGTAGAAAAGTCTTAAAGCCTTTCTGAAGAGCTTTTTAGGATCAACTCTGAAGCATCATCAGATAAAACTGTCTGAAGATACAAGCCTTTAGTAGATGACAGGACAAACTATACCCACTTTGTTTAAGGTTCTCAAAAGATGGAATACGGGACAAACCTAGGATATGAAGGTGGCCCCAGGCAGGAACTTTCTGGATTTTGTCTGCTGAATGTTATTGTAATGTCTTCTGTTCTTAGTAGCTGTTCCAGCCCTCCTTGAACTCCAAGTAGTAATGTAATTTCTAGAGGAACCTGAGCCAAGAATCACAAATGCAACAGCAATTCAATCTGGATGCTTGAGGCAACCCACATGGGAAATGTGTGCAGCAGGCAGAGGAAGTTCAGGAGAACAACTGAGGCATCTCAGAGAGGGGGTTCTACCACCTTACACCAAGCGAAAGCGCTGGTATGAGGGCAGGCTAGAGAGGAAAGTACCTCCCCCCTTCCTGCTGTCGGCGCTAGGATAACCACCAAGGAATGATGCCGGCGCGGTGCAGGACGGTGAGGAACAGCAGCCAGCACAGGGGAGGAATGCAGGAACGGCAGAGGGGACACCTGCTGCTCCGCCCCATTCACGGCTTTAGAACAGCGACCATATCTCTCCGTGGCCACTCAAGGGTATTCGGGAGAGCTCCTGAACTCTATGAAGTCAGAAATTCTCCAAACAGAGAAAACAACTCAGAACTCTGTAGACCTGGCCCAATTTCAAAGCAAACAGTTCTCTATACATAGTCACAAAGGACGAGGTGAAAGACAGGGTGCATTGATGAGTGTAACCAAGGGATGGTTACAAGACAGGTCACTGAAAAAATTCAGTGATGGTTGGCAGTGACTCAGACGAATTCCTTTCTGCAGATGTTTTGGTGGTGGGCAAGAACTTTGACAGAGACGCCTAGCTTGGTTTAAGCAGAGAAGGCTCTTACCATGAGGCTTTCACAGCCACTTCCAAGAGGCACAGGCCACGGGGTCTGACTAACAACTGCAAGATGAATGGAGCCTTCTGGAAGTGAGGTGGAAATGGGCCCCTCCGGGCCAGGTCTGGTCCAGGGCCCCTTCGCCCAGTTTAGCAGACTTAGGATAGGAAGACATGAAATAACTTCCTTGTTTGGATTTTCAAAGTTTGGATTTTCAAAGACCTGGAGAAAAGGGAAAGGCATATTGCCACACTCTCTGTTGAACAGAGCGTTAACATTTACCTGGTTAGAGGGACCTGAGAGCATGGTGGATATTACCTGCAGGCATTCAATTTTTACTTTGCAGAATCTGGCACTTAGTAGCAGGGAAAACTAAAGTTTCTCTTGAAAAATTTGTCCTACGATTATTTTCCATAGATTAAAACTCACTCCAGAGTCCTCTTTCCTTGATATTTCAAGTCTGAGCTTGCTGTTTGAATCCCACAGCTTTCTTTCCAAGGTCTCCACCCACCCCCCCACCCCAGAGGCCTGCAGTGCCGAGCCTCAAGCGAGTGCCACCAGGGCCCCAGGCTCTGCGCAAGGCCTGCTGGACGCCCGGCGACCCCGTGCATCTGCTGGCCTGCCTTCTCCCCTCTCCCTCGCTTTGATGAACTTCTTGCCAGGCAGTGTCTGAATTTGTTTTTATAGGAAGGCAAGGCTGTTGCTGCTCAGGCCAAAACTAAATAAGATGTTACTACTCTCCCATGACTAACCTTGAAAAAAAAATGACATAATAAAAATAAGACTTTAGCTCCAATTGGGCCTGTGTATCCAATCAGAGTCCCACTTGTAATCCTTCAGGAATCCCATGGTGACAACAGGGAACATTTCCTTCAGGACAGAAGCATCAAGGTGGGAGGGAACCCCAATTACTTTAAGCCTGGAAGCACAAAAATCACAAAGCTGCTTTTTGGTATTATTAACAGCATGGTGTACCTGGCACCTGAATGGGCTCACTGAATATGAAATACAACACTAGCCTTACAGCTAAGGTAGCTTGACTTTTCGATGTTATTTTTCTTTTTTTAAGATTTATTTATTTATTTGAAAGAATTATTTATCTCTCAGAATTAGAGAGAATTGCTGGTTCACTCCTCAAATGGCCTCAACACCCAGGGTGGCCAGGAGCCAGGAGCTTCCTCTGGGTCTCCGAAGCAGGTGCAGGGGTCCAAGCACTTGGGCCATCTTCCACTGCTTTCCCAGGTAGGGAGCTGACCTGGAAGTGGAGCGGCTGGGACTAGAACTGGTTCCCATATGAGATGCCAGTGCTGCAGATGGCGGGTTAACTCGCTGCACTACAGCACCAGCCCCTCAATGTTATTTTTCAGTCATATCTTTTTCCTGTTAGTTTTTAAAGGTTAAAAACAGGACAGCCATAGTGGCAGCAGGTCCTCCTGTGACTCTGCATGGCTCAGGCACTTTGGTTCCTGACATGATACGGGAGACCTAGATGGAGTTCCAGGTTCCTGGCTTTGGCCTGGCCACTGTGGCCACATGGGCAGTGAACCAGTGGATGGAAGACCTCTCTGTCTGTTTCTTCCTTTCTCTGTCACTGTCAAATAAATAAATAGTGTTTAAAAAGAAAAGAAACAAGGGGCTGGCATTGTGATATAGTGGGTAAAGTCACCACCTGCAACACCAGCTTCCCACTGGGCACTGGTTTGAGTCCCAGCTCCCTGCTAGTGAGCCTGCGAAAACTGCAGAAGATGGCTCAAGTACTTGGGCTCCTGCACTCACATGGGAGACCAGGGGGAGGCTCCCGGCTCCTGTCTTCGGCCTGGTCCAGCTCTGACCTTTGCGGCCATTTGGGGAGTGAACCAACAGATGGAAGATCTCCCCAGAGATGGAAAGATCTCCTTGTTTCTGTCTCTCTCTCTCTCTGCCTCTCCCTCTAACTCTGCCTTTCTAATACATAAATAAAATCTTAAAAAAATAGAAAAAAAATGAATAAAGAAGTTACAAAACTAAATTTAAAAGGCAATTCAAAAAAAAGAAAAAAGGTTAAAAACAAAAGGGCCTGCCTTGTGGAACAGTAGGTTAAGCCCCCACTTGTGAACCAGCATCCCAAATCAGAGTACCAGTTTGCGTCTCAGCTACTCTGCTCCTGGTGTAGCTCCCTGCTAATACACCTGGAAAGCAGGGGGAAGATGGCCCAAGGATCTGGGTTCCTGTCACGCATGTGGAAGACCAGGATGGAGTTCTTGGCTCCTGGGTATCACAGCCATTTGGAGAATGAATTAGTGGATGGTAGAAAAGACCCTGTTCTTGCTCTCTGTTGCTCTGCCTTATAAACAAACAAACAAAACAACACAAAAACAAATCAAGAGTTTCTCTGCTCCCCAGCAATGGCACTTAACACTCTACAACTGATACTGGTCACTGCCTAGCTCTGAAGGAAGTAAAACAATTATGACTTCCAGGAAATCTATAGAAACACAAAGCTGATCATGTATTTGTCCACACTGATCCCCTGGCCCAGGCAAATATCCAACCACAGAATGACCAGGCCTGTTAAGCCTGGTCCAGGGGGCCGGTACTGTGGCTTAGCGGGTAAAGCTGCTGCCTGCGGTGCCAGCATCTCATATGGGTGCCGGTTCACGTCCTGGCTGCTCTACTTCCGATCCAGCTCTCTGCTATGATCTGGGAAAATGGTAGAAGATGGCCCAAGTCCCTGGGCCCCTGCACCCACATGGGAGACCAGGAAGAAACTCCTGGCTCCTGGCTCCGGATTGGCGCAGCTCCGGCCGTTGCGGTCAATTGAAACAGCGGATCTCTCTCTCTGCATAACTGACTTTCAAATCAATCAATCAATCAATCTTAAAAAAAAAAAAAAAAAAAAAAAAAAAAAGGCCGGCGCCGCAGCTCACTAGGCTAATTCTCCGCCTAGCGGCGCCGGCACACCAGGTTCTAGTCCCAGTCGGGGCGCCGGATTCTGTCCCGGTTGCCCTCTTCCAGGCCAGCTCTCTGCTGTGGCCAGGGAGTGCAGTGGAGGATGGCCCAGGTGCTTGGGCCCTGCACCCCATGGGAGACAAGGAAAAGCACCTGGCTCCTGGCTCCTGCCATCGGATCAGCGCGGTGCGCCGGCTGCAGCGCGCTGGCCGCGGGGGCCATTAGAGGGTGAACCAACGGCAAAGGAAGACCTTCCTCTCTGTCTCTCTCTCTCACTGTCCACTCTGCCTGTCAAAAAAAAAAAAAAAAAAAAAAAAAAGGAGCTAAGTTCAGAGCAGGCTGATTCTGAAACGTTAACTCAAAAGCCCGGAAGGGTATTAACAGAACCAGTCGAGGCTTCTAACCTTACAGGTTAGATTACCAAGGCCTAAAGAGGTTCTCTGGCTTGTTATGTCAGATGGGACTGACAGAAGTATTGGCTTCAGGAAATCTTACTATGTGTTACGCAATAAGCCCAATCAGCAGTTAGGGGATCAAGCCTCATCTCCAGATCACAAGATCTCTGTGGAGAAGAGGAGGAAGTCTCCCCCTTAGAAAAAAGTGTACAAGGACAGCGAAGTCCCAGGGTGCACGGCCACGCGCTCTGAGCTACACACACGGGCTGGATGACGGGAGTCGGAGGTGATGGAGCAAGTGCTAACTGGCAGTCCTTTCAGCGCTGTCCCATCACTCACTGGTGCTTACCGCTACACTGTACAATCAGTCATTAGTTTGTGAAAGGCAACAACCGAGAGGCTGAGTAACCCAGGTGAAAGTTACATCGCTGCTTGCGAAGAGTGCCTGGTTTGAGTCCCGCTTTGTTTCTGAGTCTAGCTTCCTGCTAATGTCCACCCTGGGAGGCTGCAGGTGATGGCTCAATTTTGAGTTCCTGCCACTCACATGTGAGACTGATTGAGTTCTGAACTCCTGGCTTCGGCTTGGCTCAATCTTGGTTGTTTCAGGCACATGGGGGAGTGAATCAACAGACAGAAGACCTCTCTCTTTCTCTCTGTGCCTTTCAAATAAAATGAACATAATATACATATTTTAAAAGTGGATTGGTGGGTGGCTCACTAGGCTAATCCTCCGCCTAGCGGCGCCGGCACACCGGGTTCTAGTCCCGGCTGGGGCACCGGATTCTGTCCCGGTTGCCCCTCTTCCAGGCCAGCCCTCTGCTGTGGCCAGGGAGTGCAGTGGAGGATGGCCCAGGTGCTTGGGCCCTGCACCCCATGGGAGACCAGGAAAAGCACCTGGCTCCTGGCTCCTGCCATCGGATCAGCGCGGTGTGCCGGCCGCAGCGCGCCGGCCGCGGCGGCCATTGGAGGGTGAACCAACGGCAAAGGAAGACCTTTCTCTCTGTCTCTCTCTCTCACTGTCCACTCTGCCTGTCAAAAAAAAAAAAAAAAAAAAAAAAAGTGGATTGGTGGGGCTGGCGCTGTGGCATAACAAGTAAAGCCACCGCCTGCAGTCCCAGCATCCCATATGGGTGGGTGCCGGTTCGTGTCCTGGCTGCTCCATTTCCAATCCAGCTCTCTGCTGTGGCCTGGAAAAGCAGTAGAAGATGGCCCAAGTCCTTGGGCCCCGGCACCCAGGTGGGAGACCCGGAAGAGGCTCCTGGCTCCTAGCTTTGGATTGGCACAGCTCCGGCTATTGCAGTCATTTGCGGAGTGAACCAATGGATGGAAACCTCTCTCTCTCTCTCTCTCTCTCTCTCTCTCTGCTTCTGCCTCTCTATAAGTCTGCCTTTCAAATAAATAAAGAAATCTTTAAAAAAAAAAAAGTGGATTGGGATTAGTGGCAAGCTACAGAGTGAAAACACAAATCGCTAGCACCTGTTACTCCAGGTTAATCTTACATATGGCAGGAGCTGGAACCAGCAGTGACCCAGTTGTCAAGCTATCTGTATATAATCCAGACTTTGCTTTCTGATGAGTCTATTTAGTATCTGAAGACATCATTAACATACCAGTGTCCTGTGGCTGGCTGCTTACCTGCCTACGGTATGCTTCTCTAGCTTCTAGCTGAGACGATTTAAGTTTATTGTCTGTGAGATCCTGTGTCCACAGATTCCCAGGTTGCCCTTGCTCCTGAATGGCTGTAATTTGGTTCAGGTGTTATACCTTCTGTGAACAAATGAGGAAAGGGAATGGACAGAGAAAGAACATGGCCAGGAAACAGGTAACATAACCACAAAAAATAAAAGTGAAGGGTTGGGAGTGTGGGCTAGTGGTCCCATCCTGGAGCGCTTAGGTTTGATTCCCAGCTACGTTCTTAATTCCAGCTTCCTGCTAATGGGCACAAAGGTGACAGCTCAAGTGGCTGGGTCCCTGCCACCAACATATGAGATGTAGATTGCGTTCCTGGCTCCTGGCTTTGATTGGGCCCATCTCTGGCCGTTGCGGCAATTTGGGGAGTGAACCAGCGGATGGAAGACCTCTCTCTATGTCTGCCCCCTTCTCTGCCTGTAACTCTGCCTCTCAAATAAATAAATCTTAAAAAATTAAAATTAGAATAGAACTCCCTCCCCTTCTCAAAAACAAAAACTAAAACTAAAACAAACACCTAAATAGGAGATTCACACTGGCTTGACTGGTCCTTGTGCACTAAGTTTCAGGAGCTGGGAGAATGTAGCATCACCTCTTGTGCAGAAATGTCCTTGGAACAGTGAGGGAACTGTGATGTAACATCTCACTCAAAGAACAAGCCAGCTATACCGCCTGGTGGAATCTTACAATGAAGCGTGGTTCTCAAGCAAGAGACGGGTGGTTTCCAGGTGGGTTTTGCCAGGCCAGATTCCCTGATGTAGGCCTGAGAAAAAAATGGAGCATTCTAAACAAAGACCTAGACTTCCCAGCTAGGCAGAATTTTAACAGTTGTCTGGTTGGTTTGATGATATCTCATATTGTCTCTTACAGATCTGTTGGCTGAAGCGAACTGAGACATTCAAAGCAAGGGCCCGACATTATCAAAATGGAGAAGAATTTCTCTCCTTGCCAGGGGGATCCATCAGAGCAGCCTGCATTCTGGGAACGGCAGCCACGGCCAGGTTAGCCAGCCAGCCCAGCGTGTTTGCTTTGGCTCTCAGAAACAAAAAGTGTCAAAGGGAGAGGATGACAAAACAAAACAAAACAAACCCAAACAACTAATAAGAAACCCAATGCTCAAACTGTCAGGGAGCTAAGAACAAAGCTTTGTTGCAGCTGAGGTTTAAGCGCTAAACCAGCACACAGCCCAGTCCACGCTCTCTCTGGCCTGCGGGAAGAAGGACACGTCCTCTGGCTGCAGTGACATATGCTCAATGCGCCCACAGGTCCGGTGTGGCTCGCGGTTTCCAGCACACGGCACCCGACTCCAGCCACTGTGGCAGGAAGACTGGGAAGACTCCTGCAGAAAGCTATGGATTTGGCTGCTTTTTTTTTTCCTTCGTACAAATCTAATATGTTCTCTGGATGAAGTCTCCTGACTCCCCGGTAAGATGACAAACTTGCCCTTTGGAGTGATACGAACTCCTGGCCCAGGAACTGGAAAAGGCCATGGCAGGGGCTCCATTACTGACCAGAGCTCTGGAGTCACACGGGCTGCTCTGAGTGTGCCCAGCTGCACACGGCCATCGCATGGGGCACCAGCGGGTGGTGGTGAGGGGCAAGCACAGCACAGTGACAGGGCGAGTTGTGTCTGGTCTGGCTGACACGGAGAAGGATGGGGGTGGGGTGGGGCCCAGAGATGCTCATTACTAATTCTGGACTGCTGAAGGGAGGGAAATATGTGATGCGATTTGAAAACTCTGGGGGAAAGTTGGGGTTGAAAGAGAAATATTCCCACAGCCCCCTAAAGCTCGGAGAATTTGGCAGTCACTGTTTACTTAGGTGAAGAAGGGTGAGACTGAGAGACTCCAGGGACACTTCCAGCCCAATCTGGCTCAGTGCAGCTCACCACACTCGTGAGCACAGCTCCCCCAGAAGGTATGGGCAAAGCCAAGGCACTGCAGGGCTTGTATGGCTTCACGCAGCTTTGTTCCCAAGTGGAGGGCATGGCCAAGCATGGCAAGGGAAAGCCCATGCCAAGGCAAGCACTTTGGAGAGCAGAAGAATCACCAGATCTCTCTGTACTGCACAGGGAGGTGGGCTCAACCCTCAGGAGACAAGTGAGAAGACAAGTGCTACAAGAGATCTGGAGTCATGGAATCACCCCCTGTATACACTGGACGCGGCCAATCCAAATAAACAACAGCCCCAGTACTGCTGCCTGTGGCTCCTTCCAGTTACCCCCAATGCCTGCAGGATGGCCGCCTGTGGGCACGATATGGCAGGTCGAATGCAAAGGGTTCCTCTGACAACGCAGAGAGTAAGAAAGGTGCTGGCAGAGCGACCTGCAAGAGGTTAAAGAAACTCCTTAATGGAGACTTTTCTATTATTACTTTTCTCTCCTAAAGCAATCCACAGGGTTCAGTCACACACAGTGTCTACTACGACTTGCATCAGGGCTGGTGCTGTGGCATAGCAGGTAAAGCCGCTGCCTGCAGTGCTGGCATCCCATACGGGCGCTGGTTCGAGAACGGGTTGCTGTACTTCTGATTCAGCTCTCTGCTGTGGCCTGGGAAAGCAGTGGAAGCTGACCCAAGTGCTTGGGCTCCTGCACCTGCATGGAAGACCTGGAAGACGCTCCAGGCTGCTGGCTTCAGACTGGCCCAGCTCGGGCCATTGCGGCCATCTGGGGAGTAAACCAGCGGATGGAAGACGCCCTCCCCCTTTTGCTTTCTCTCTCTCTCTCTCTCTGCCTCAGCCTCTCTGTAACTCTCCTTTCAAATAAAGTAAATCTTAAAAGAAAAAAGTCTCACATCTACCTGTGCTGATCCATTACCAAAACAACTGCTTGAGCCAGAAGCCCTGTGCTCCAGCAGTGTCCCACGGAGATTTCACGACAGAGAAGGCCCACACGGCTGTGACCAGGGCATCCTCTGTGAGGCAAGAGGACTTTCTTCTGAAGGTTACAAGATGAAGTGGTAGGAGAGGGCCTGAATGGAAGTAAATGTCATGTCCTAATTCTGCCACCTCACCTCTCTGGCCTCAGCTTCCGTATGTGTAAAAACAAAGAGGAGATGAGATGATCTCTAAGTTCATTCGGGTTCAATAACCCCTGACTAAATTCAGCTCATCCTGGTTTCTTTATACAACGACACAGGGTGGGCCCCCCGAGAGCCTGCAGCTCTCTCTCTGGAAGTACTCAGTTCTCGGAGGCTCTGGGCTGAAGCCTCTCCATTTTGTCCTGTGGTACCGGAGAAAGCTCACCACTGTCATTCCCTGCCTTCCTGAGAGCTGCATTCCGACAGTCTGTGGGGCACTTACATGTAGGACTAAGTATCTGCTGATTCAAATGATTTAGCTTAACGCCTTGAAAAAGTTAATGTGATTCTCCATCCGCCCCAGATATGCTATCAAGTAGCCTAAAGTCAGAGCATCCTCGTACTTTGTCCCTGGCCTGGGCTATGCTGGAGATGAGTCTGGCACTTTTCTCCTTTCTGGAGCTCCTCTTTCCCCCACTCACTCACTCCTTTCACACCCTAGGTGCCAAGGGCAAGCTAAGGGGACCCTGACCATGTGCTGCGCTTCTTAGAAATACCTGTTTGCAAAAAGGCAGCACCTCTAAGAGATGCTTAATTCGAAGGAATAACCTGAACCAGTGAAATTTCAGGCATGGAGCCAGGAAAAACCACACCAGGCAGGAACCTCATCAAACACCCCATCATAGTAGTTTTAAGCTTTGATCCTAGCCACTTTCCTGTTAAGTTGGCAGTAAGACACTGTGTCTGAAGTTTGGTTTGAGAAAAGAGTAAGAGCCCTCCAGTCTGATAACATTAAAATCACTATTTATCTTTAGCAAGAACACCATGAGCAATCTCATCAGTCAAAATCTGATCTTTAGGGCTAATAAGCGTCACTATAATTTACAGCAAGATCTGTTATCTTCAGCAGTGAAATGAAAGGCTCCCTCGTGCCCAGAGCCTACAGTAGGCTTCCATGCTTAGGTGGTCTTCTGTAGAAGAAGAGGTTACACAAAGCAGTAAGACAGCATTCAGCTGGTACAGGGGAGCAGTGCAATCTTATCTCCAGAAAAGTCCCGATTCCATTCATTTGCTAAGCAAGCATCTACTTCATACTTTATGGCTGCATGTCTGTTACATAGCTGGTTTAGAAAGGTCCAGTTACTATGTTCTTTCCACACAGCACTCTGGATCGAAGTACCCAGTGGGCCCTGCATGCCCTGAAGAGAGTACTGTGGGAATCAGCTGCACAAAACAGGTTCTGCAGAACCTCCCCACCTTCAGCAGGCAGGCCCTGTGGTTTACTAGGAATGCAACTGCCAGAGTCTGGAACACAGCTGTCTGAAAGCCTGCAGCAATTACCTACGTAGTAGTTAGGTTCCAAAGCAGTTCCCATAGCCTGCTTTTGTTTTTTTAAGTTTTGTTTATTTTATTTATTTGAAAGGCAGAGTGGGGGTAAGACAGACAGAGAGAGAGAGAGACAGAAAAAAGAGAGAAAGAGAGAGAGAGAGAGAGAGAGAGAAATACTTGGATAGATAGATAGATAGGTCTTAAATATGCTGGTCATTCCCCAAATGCCCACATAGCTGGGGCTGGGCCAGGCTGAGGCCAGGAGCCAGGAACTCCATCTGGGTCTCCCATGTGGGTGGTAGGAACCCAAGTCCTTGGGCCATCATCTGTTGCCTCCTAGGCACAACAGCAGAAAGCCAGATTAGAAGCAGAGCTGGGACTCAATTAGAAGGAATGGGATGTGGGTTAAGTCCAAGAGGTGCCTTAATCTGCTGCACCACAACACATGCCCCACCATGAGTCTACTTCACCCATAAAATTTTGGTTTGTTGAGGGCTGAACTGTGTCATGCTCCTTCCCTGCCTCCCCAATTCCAATGAACAGATTACAGCCTTGGTCGTCAGCATCCCAGGCGTTTCTGCGGTTAAGGAGGTGGTTATGTAAAGACAAGGCCTGTAGCACGGGCCCTAATCCAACATGACTGAGGTACTCATCAGAGGGAATTTGGACACATACACAGACACCAGAGATGCACAGGAACAGAGGAAAGACCTCGCACAGACACACAGAATGGAACTGGAATTCTAACCCCCGAACCGGGAACACACACACTTCTGCTGCTTCAGCCACCCTGTCTGTGGTATTCTGCTGTGCCCGCCTGTACACACCAACACGATGTAACACGAGTGCACCATGCCACGGAATTTAGTCAGCATTCCTAACAGTTTCTCTACTGGAAGGTGCCTTCTGAGTTCTCACTTCAGGTACTGGGAACGTGTCTCCCAGAGGACAGCCAACGTGGCTGCCCCACCTTCCCTACTGAGTGCTGGGGGCGGGGGGAGGGGAGCAGGGAGCACACTTCACTCCCATGGCAGTGGCCCCAGCAGTAGGACACTCTTTTAAGGGGTGAAGAGCAATAGTAACAACAGCTAGGATGTTGGGGACTAGTGAGGCCGTGGGAGGGGAGGCTGTGGCAGCAGCCTCCCACAATCCCTGGGAGCAGGACTTGACACAGGGACACAGGGGAGTCAGCACGGAAGGGCCGCAAGAACTGGGAGACTGAGAACTGGAGACTGCTCCTATTTGACTGCAGCCTGGAAGCCATGCCCCTGTCTTTTCCTTTCTTTACACTGACACAGGTTTCCCATGAGAGTCACTGCGCACCACTGCTACTATGGGAATGTGTCACCTGCTAAGGTTTGCAGGGAAAACACATGGCTGCAAGTTGCTGGAACACACCACAGCAGAC
Organism: Oryctolagus cuniculus; assembly: GCF_964237555.1. Lineage (NCBI taxonomy): Eukaryota > Metazoa > Chordata > Mammalia > Lagomorpha > Leporidae > Oryctolagus > Oryctolagus cuniculus. The sequence continues at coordinate 99,295,319 of NC_091440.1, read as the reverse complement.
ACTGCCTACAAGTGACTTCTGCTTCCTAGGCTGTCCCAGGAAGACTGGTATCACTAAAGCTTTTGTAAGAAATGTAACGCTTTGAGAGCTCTGACTGGACTGTCATTTGCAAGCTTCCCCCCACCCTGCTGGCTGCAGGTTTGTGGTATCCATGATTCTCACTCCCTGGAAGAGGACAGTGAAGATGCCAGACCTGTGCTCAGTGCATGGGCTGTGGCTAACTGCCAAGACTCATTAACATGCCCAAATGGCAACTAACTGCTCCTACAGGAGCTCCAGGGACTTGGGGGACGCTAACCTCTCACAGAGACACATGAAACACAAAGGAAACGTGTAATTAAGGCAGCTAAAAATAATCAAGATCTGGGGCCAGCGCCGAGGCATCCCATTTGGGTGCTGGTTCGAGACCCAGCTGCTCCACTTCTTATCCAGCTCTCTGCTATGGCCTGGTAAGGCAGTAGAAGATGGCCCAAGTGTCTGGGCCTCACACCCACATGGGGGACCTGGAAGAAGCTCCTGGATCCTGGCTTTGGATCAGCCCAGCTCCGGCCATTGCTGCCATTTAGGGGGTGAATCAGAGTGAATTCAAGATTCTCCCTCCCTCTCTGCTTCTCTTCCCCACCACTCCCAGCAAGATCAGCCTCCTAAGCCTGTACTCTGCCTCCTAAGCACCTCCAACCACACACACATCAAAACACCATAAGGCTGTTCTCACATTGGGACTGAAACGCAAATAACTTCATATCTGTGTAATTTCAACTATGTAAGAGAGTTCTTTACTTCCTCTACACTCAAATCCCCATTTCCTCTTACTTTTTTCAACTTAGTTTTAGGGGATTTTATCAGAAGGCAGGAGATTGGGTCCTGGGGTCTAATTTAGCGCCCTATCAGTCCCTGTACCTGTCTTGGGCTATGTCTGTCCAACTCTTCCCCATATTCCTTTTTTCTTTCTTTCTTCTCAAATAAACTTTTCCTTGCCAGAGATTTCGATATGCAATTGGCAGGATACCCTAGTCTTTGCATGAAACATGGTTAATGGCAGTTGTCAGAAGAGAAGAAAGTACCAGATTGTGTGAGAACAGAGGAGAGGAAAAATGAGTCTCGTCCATTGTATTTCTTGTAAATTTGTCAAGACACACACACATACACACGTGCACGCATGCGCGTGGTGCATACACACACACACACACACACACACACAGAGCCATTCTCAAGCCCAGTCCTGATACAGAGACACATTTATCTTCATGGGTCTGCAATCCGTTTTGCTGGAGTGCTGGGCTTGCCTCCCGCAGCCTCTCACACTCTGCTGCTCTCAGTGTTTTGGACAAGAGTTCACCATCTGAGCCGAGGAAACAAGTTCAAACATCACAAAAAGAAGAAAACCAGATCAGAAACCTTCGGGCTGGGAACCAGAACAAAGTTTGCTACCCCACAAAGAGCCATTCTTCTTCTTTCTTTCTTTCTTCTGGTCTTCCCCTGCTGCCCCTAATGCTCTGCCCCCCAACAGCTCCTATGTCCACTTGGCTCACTCGTGTGGCACAACAATCTGCAAACGCATTCGGAGAGAAGAATGAAATGTCATGTCTGTGACTGATGGCGGATGCATTCCTGAGTGAGGGAGATGACTTCTAGGTTCTGTGCCCAGTACTGCGCAGCATTAAAGTCCCCTAATCCACCGCTTTGAAAAGAGAGGGGTGCAAGCCAAAGAGCAATTGATCAAAACTAAGAAAACAAGTGGAAAAAGGAATCCAGGGAGAGGGTAAGGCCTGAGCCAAGTTTTGGAACAATACTTCCTGAAAATTAAAAATGGGACTAAGTGCTGGGAAAGGGACCTGGAATCCAAAGCTCAGTGACCCACAGAGTGGGCTGGCCGATACAAGTTCATTCCAGCGTGGCTCAGCCCCAATGGGAGGCTGGCATTTATGGTGGAAAAAAGAAAAAAAAAGTTTTACTCTAGGGAAAAATTCCATTTTTAGCTTTTTAGTGGAATCTGCCTATCACTTGAACTGCTTCAAACAGTTCCAAAGGAGATTGGAGTTTGCTTTTTTAAAAAAATTAAAGTAACACTGACATATTAGCAAAATACATAGATTAAGTGTACAATTTGATGGGCTTTGATAAATATATCCACCCACATGACTATCTCTTCAGGCAAAATACAGAATGTTTCCATCATTCCAGAAGGTTTTCTTGCATTCTCTTTCATTTAATTCCTATAGGTAGTCACCATTCTAATTTTTGTCACCATAGGTTAATTTACTTTGTTCTTGAATGTCATGAATACATTAAGTATATACTCTTCTATATCTGATTTCTTTTGTTTAACAGAGTGTTGTTAAAATTCATTCATAAAGTTGCTTGTATCAACTGACATTAGATGCCAGTTGACATGCCCATACACCATACCAGAGTGGCTGGGTTCAAGTCTGAGCTTTGCTCCTGGTTTCAGTTTCCCACTACCATGCACCCTGGGGGGCAGCAGGTGATGCTCAAATAGTTAGGTCCATGTCATTCATGAAGGAGACCAGGACAGAATTCCAATTCCTGGCTCTGGCCTGGCCCAGCCCTGGCTGTTGTGAGCACTTGGGAAGCGAGCCAGCAGCTGGGAGCTGTCTCTCAAATTATAAAACAAAAATATCAACAACAAAAATTCTCCAGGAAGAAATTCTACAATATTCTTTTGTTCCATGGTTCACAGTATTTAACTGAAATATACTTCTTTTTGTAACTTAATATACACTCAATACATACATTCTATCTTCAGTGGAAAAAGAAAAAATGGCCTTCATCCTTATCTACACACTGAACTTTTCTATGTAAACTCTTTCTAAACAATTATTTATTTCCCATTACTCCCATCTTCCCCTTTTCAAGCCTTTTATTTAATGTGGGAAGTCTGAGTTAGCATTTCACATTCAAATGCAGTGCTAAGACTGGGTTGGGGGGGCAGAGAAGGGGAGGTTCTGTCTTACATATCCTTGCAATCCTGAATCCTTTCTGTAACCCAAGCAGCTTCTCTCCAGTGGAAAAAGAACATACTCATACACGGCTGCCCGTTTTCTAAAAAAATTTACTCTTTACTTATTATTTGAAAGAGAGAGAGGAAAGAGATTTCTATCTGTTGGTTCACTCTCCAAATGGCTGCAACAGCCAGGTTTGGGCCAGGCTCAATCAGAAGCCAAGATTCCATTCTGGTATCCCACATGGGGGACAGGGGCCCATGTCCTTGGGCCATCATCTGCTGCCTTCCCAGGTGCATTAGCAGGGAGCTGGATTGGAGACGTAGCTGCTGGGACTTGAACTGGGCACTTTAATATGGGATGCTTGCGACGCAGGTGGTGGCTGCGCCACAACACTGGCCCCTGCCCATTCTTTTTTAGAGAGACATAGAAGTTTTTCTTTCTGATAAACTAAAACTTGCCATCTTCTGTCTACTTACTGGTCATGCAGCCCTCAGCCAGCCACGCACACAACACTCACTTCTCTCCATGCAGCTGCACCATTTTGCTGCGGCCTCTGCTACCACTCTGCAGGCTGCTACTTAGGCTGAAGCGCTTCTCAGTGTCCTCTGAGGCAGCTTTACTTTCACAAGGGGATGGACATCTAGCCCCTGGTTTACTGACTTAAATTTTAAAACCTTTTTATTTTGAAATAATTTTAATGGTAATTGAAAATTTGAAAGAGTAATGTAAAGAACTCCCTTACCCTTCACCCAGATTCCTTAATTGCTAGCATTTTACTGTGTTTGCCTTATCACTCATTCATTCCTCTCTCTCTTTCTCAATGGATACAGGTATGTGGGCCAATCTCTCTGCATCTGTAGCTATGTCACCCTATATATGCTTCCTTATTGTTAAATTCAGGTTGTGTATTGTTTGGCAGGAAAACTCACTTGTGCTGTCTTCAGTGCGCATTATTGAGCAGCACACAATGCCGATCTGTGCCATAACTGGTCATGCTAACCTTAATCTCTCGGTTACAGAGTCTGCTTTGTTTTCCACAGTAAGTTACCAGGAAGTATTTGGTGCTAATTAAAAAATGATTTTTTTGTGAAGAGATATTTCAGCCTGTGCAGTAACATCCTGTTCCCTAACACATTTCTGTTCAGTGATCTTCACATACATTGGTGATTCCGCCCTAAACCAGGTATTACTCTGATGGCTGTCGAATGTTGATCCTTTAATCCTGCCATTCTGTCTACGTTTATTAGCTGGCATTCTGCTCTATGATAGTTTTCCTTTCTCCTTCATTTTTCTTTTTAAAGATTTATTTATTTATGGGGCCAGTGTTGTGGCACAGTGGGTAAAGCGCCACCTGCAGTGCTAGCATCCCATATGAGCGCCGGTTCGAGACTCAGCTGCTCCACTTCAGATCCAGCTTTCTACTATGACCTGGGAAAGCAGTAGAAGATGGCCTAAGTCCTTGGGCCCCTGCACCCATGTGGGAGACCCAGAAGAAGCTCCTGGCTCCTGGCTTTGGATCGGCCCAGCTCCAGCTGTTGCAGCCATTTGGGGAGTGAACTAGTGGATGAAAGACCTCACTCCCTCTGTCTGTCTGTCTGTCTGTCTCTCTCTGCCTCTCCCTCTCTGTAACTCTGCCTTTCAAATAAATGAAGCAGAATTACAGAGAGAAGGAGAGAGAGAGAGAGAGAGAGAGAGATCTTCCAATCACTGGTTCATTCTCCAAATGGCTGCAATAACTGGGGCTGGGCCAATCTGAAGCCAGGAGCCAGAAGCTTCTTCCAAGTCTCCTATGTGGGTGCAGGGAACCAAGCACTTGGGCCATCCTCTGCTGCCTTCCCAGGTGCATTAGCAGGGAAATGGATCAGAAGTGGAGCAACTGGGAATTGAACCGGCGCCCATATGGGATGCTGGTGCTGCAGGCCACGGCTCTAACCTGCTATGCCACAACATCTACTCTGTCTATATCCTTTTGATGTAGCCTTACCACTCTTGAAATACTTCTTTTCTTGCTGGTACAACAGGATGTTCTGAGATTATCTTGTACATTCCCACATATGGCCCTAGACTCAGCCATTTTTCCAAGGAGCCCTGTTTGGCAGAAAAAGAAACCACCATTTGGGTGCTAAATAAGCTCCTTGTTGCTGGTGTCACTGTTTCTAAATCCTCTCAGCAGGCAAAATCAGGAGATGTTCAGAGGTGTGTGTATCTGCAGATGAGGACAAACATGCACACAGAAGAACCTACATCTATTTATCTATCTGTTAAAACCTGTGAGCTCATTTCAACAACAACCCAGCCCCACAGGGTTTATCTCTACCCTTTCTGTATTTGTTAGTCTCTTCTCGTGTAATGACAAGCTTCGCTTACATTACCTTCAACATATTTACTCATTTGCTCAGTCTCATGGTGTGTAACCAATCTCCCAACCATGGGGGCCACCTTCTTGGCCGTGGCCTACTATTTCCACCCTTGCCAGCTGAAACCGCAGCCCTGGCCCTATCAGAAATGCTGGCCATGTATGCTCAATCTCTGTCCCAGCTTGTCAAATATACCAGTTGTGCTGGCAGAATCCTTGGTCCTGCCAAATACACAGACCCCAATCCTTGGATCCAGCTCCACTGCAAAATATGCCAGCTGTGCTGATCAAATCCTTGGCCTCCAGCCTGCTGGCTATATCTGTCATTTTGGCTGTATCAGTTGAAATGTTGGCCTCAGCCCCACTGACCATGCCAGTTGATTCCCTGGCCGTGATAAATGGGAAGGGGCAGGTTCCATTTAAAAGGAACACATTTAAAAGGGACAGGTGTTTGGCCCAGAGGTTAAGACACTGGTTGGACTACTTCATCCTATTCTGCAGTGCTTGGCTTCATGTCCTGCCTCTACTCTCAAACACAGCTTCCTGCTAATGCAGATCCCATGAGAGAGCAGGTGATGGCTCCAGTAGCTGGGTCTCTGCTATCCAGAGGGGAGACCTGGATTAGGTTCATGGCTCCCAGTTTTGGCCTGGCCAAGCTTCCAGTTTTTGTAGGCTTTTGGGAGTGAACCAGCGGATGGGAGATCTCTGAGTCTCTGCATTTCAAATTAAAAAAAAAAATTAAGATAAAAGAAGAAAAATTTCAGCATTTTGCTGTCAGGGACTATATCCTTGAAGCTATTGTTGCTTAGCGTATAAAAATTTTTGGTGGAGACTACTATATTTGAGGGGTTTTGCCTAAATCTTTCCAGAAACTTGAAAACTTATTCTTTATACTATATAATATACTAGATGTATGAGTACTTGGACAGTAATATTTAGGGTCTCCTAGAGAATGGATTTTATTGCCATGGACTTTGGTGTTATGATATTGACAAGATCAGAAAGAAACCACAACCAGTTTTATGGAACTCACAGTGTACGACGGAAGGACATCAGGAGATTGTTTGTGGCTGGATTCTTTATGCGGACCCACGGAAGGGGGTTTCCTTCAGTTCTCAGGACTAGAAGTGACTGTGTTGTTGAACTACTTGTTTCTCCTGTGGGATGTTATAAACTGCACAGCTAATGTGATTTCTCTTTTGGTGGTACCTGTGGGCTCACTCCTGGTTTTACCTTTTTTTGTGTGTATCCTCATCTTTTTTTTTTTTTTTTTTTGATTTATTTATTTGAAAGGCAGAGTTACAGAGAGACAGAGAGAAAGAGAGAGAGAGAGAGATTGATCGATCTTCCACCTGCTGGTTCACTCCCTAGATGGCTTCACGGGCTGGACTGGTGAGTAGAATTACAAGGGCAGGGGGACTCAGCAGGGAGGAGAGACCTGTAGGTGACTTGAGGCCCCCATCTTCCCTGAGAAGCCCTTCTCTGGAGCTTCTCACTCAAGTACTGAGGACTTAGAACAGACTGCTTATTTTCCAAGATTCTGAAACACACTCCCCCTTCACCTGAGAGCCGGACTAATCCTGTGACTATACCTCTGGACTGGCTACCATTTGAAAGAAGTAAAGAAGTAGAACATGAACCAGACCAAAAACAAAACAAAACCTCACAGAGATGACACAATGGAAATTTTACATATATAAGATATTATTTAACAATCTTTACTTGGCCATAAAGTATCCCAAATCTGACCTGGTCCAAGTTTATTTTGCTGTTAGAACTTGACAAGACTAAAAGCTAGAGGTAAAATGGCTCTGAATTCACTGTTTGAAAAATGTATGTTTGCCAGCCTAGACAAAAAAACCAAAGGAACTGGACCCAAATACTTAAGTCTGCAAAACACAACTTTCATGTATCCATTCACTTGCACACCAAAATATTTAAAATGCATACAATTAACTCCAGGGAGTACAATCAAATCCATTTAGTCAGACTATCTGATTCTGCCTAGGGTATGTAAAATCACAATGCACAAAACCTCTTCAAACTAGGATACTTCAGCCCAAGAACAATATTATGCTCCAGGCTGGTTACCACATTCGCTGTCTAACTGAGCCACTGCACTGGTGACAAGCTGAAAAGCTGAAGTTTATTGTTGCAGGGAAGTCGTGTTGTACAGCACAGCAGTGTCTGAATAAGCGAGCCATGGGAGACTTATAAATGTTTCCTCACCTCATTGCAAGTTGAAAACAATCACTTGGAGCTATGAGAAAGATGACATATACGAGTGTGGTCCTTCCAATCTCTGCACCTGTGCAGGTCTGCAGTTTCCCACCCTGTTGCATCTTTCTGAAACTACAGAATTGATGTGTAGCATATGCTCAGTACAGCCTTTTAAAAACATATACAATGTTTATGTAAAACCCACTGTTACCCCTCCCAAATCCTTGGGCTCTATGAAAATAACTAAGCTTGAAATTTCAAAACCCAAAACTCTTTGCATTTATATTTAAGGAAAAAGCCATTTGTCAAAAAAGTTTTAGTTGAAATTTTCCATAATTTTTCTATAATATTTGACTTAAGAACCACTCACTCCCTGAGACGTCAGCTGTATGCTAGCTCACCATCAATGCTGGATGCATGGGGACACTAACAAGGCTTCCTGTCCAAGAGACGCAAAAGGGTTTGGCAAAGAAACAAGGGCATCATATATATAAGGAGAACTTGTAGGCTCAATGTGGAAAACTTGCATCTGGAATTCCAGTTACGAGTTGTGATTCCAAAAGATAATAGACAAGGCTCAAAGTATAGGGATGTTCTAAAATAAACAGAAGATGCTGAAATTTAAAACTGAACTTAGTAAAAACCTTCTTCTTAGTCAAGCCACTTTGTATCAGGAGAACATTCTGCCTTGACACTATCTCACTCTGTTTCCATAAAGCAAGCTGCTCCAGGCTCCCAGACAGCACATAAAACAGTGTAAGATCCGCCCTCTCGGAAAAACTGCAGCAACGCTCTTCGTCCAGAACCAGGTGACTGTGAGCCCCGGTTCAGTAGATGATGATGAGCAGACACAGCCTGAGCATAGTGGAGCCATGCATCTTGGATTTATCTCACACCAAACGATGCTGCTCATTGTTTACGGAAACACATATGTGTGTTAGAAAGGCAAAATGCAGACTATAAAAGTGCACACTGCAGATGGAAAAAGAAAAATGCAACTGAGAGCGGGTACAAAGATTTTATTCCAAGAGATAGAACACCCAAAGTGTTTTTTCCATTCTCCTACTCAACACAACACTTCTGATACAGGTTCTCCAGCAGACACCAACTTATGTCCTAAATTTAACTCAACTCTGACACCATCTATCTGGAGATAGTTTGAGGGCTCAGTCCCATAGTCCCATGAGACTGTCCCCACCCTCTGATGCCAATCACAAGCCCCAGGTTGTAAGTCATGTTTCTGACCCATGGCTGTAAATCAGGTTCCTTTAATTTGGTAGATGGCTGAAAGAACTTAGGGGCACACTTTACTCACGGTCATCCACTTATTCCAGAGGATATTTTAAAGGATACAATCGAACAGCCAGGTGAAGACGCACACAGTGCAAAGAACGTGGGAAGGGGTGTGGAGCTTCCTTGCCTAATCCTTAGTAAACTATCAATTAAAAATAATAACAGCAATTATGACTATCAACTAAAAGGTTTATTTTCTTAAGATTTATTTATTTGAAAGGCAGAGATACAGAGAGAAAAAGGGAGAGACAGGGATAGAGGGAGAGATCTTCACTCGGCTGGTTCCACTCCCCAAATGGCCACAATGCCCAGAGCTGGGTCGGTCTGAAGCCAGGAGCCAGGAGCCAGGAGCCAGGAGCATTCTCCAGTTCTCCCATGTGGGTGCAGGGGCCAAGCACTTGGGCCATCTTGCATTCTTTCCCAGGCACATTAGCAGGGAGTTGAACTGGGAGTGGAGATTCTGGGACTTAAACCAGTGCCCACATCCCATGTGTTTTTTTAAAAATAAATATTTATTTATTTATTCAAAAGGCAGAGTTAGGGGCCAGCACTGTGGCAAAGCAGGTAAAGCTACCGCCTGCAGTGCTGGCGGTTGGAGACGCAGCTGCTCCACTTCTGATCCAGCTCTCTGCTATGACCTGCGAAAGCAGTAAAATGTGGCCCATATCCTTGAACCCCTGCACCCACGTGGGAGACCCGGAAGAAGCTCCTGGCTTCAGATCTGCCCAGTTCCAGCTATTGTGGCCATTTGGGGAGTGAACCAGTGGATAGAAAACCTCTCTGTCTCTACCTCTCTGTAACTCTGCCTTTCAAATAAACAAATAAATCTTAAAAAAAAAAAAAAAAGGCTGAATTGGGACACACACACACACACACACACAGATATCTTCCATCTGCTGGTTCACTCCCCAAATGGCTGCAACAGCTGGGGCTGGGCCAGGCCAGGCCAGAATAAGAAGCCTGGAACTCTACCCTCCCAAGCAGGGGACAGGGGCCCAAGGAGTTGGGCCATCTCCACCTTCCTGGCACATTAGCAGGGAGCTGGACTGGATGTGGCACAGCCAGGATGTAAACCAGTGCTCAGCGTCATAGGCATTAGCTTACCCTGCTGTGCCACAACACTGGCCCACAGTTCACAGCTTTATTCTTTAAGATTTATTTATTTTAAAGTGTGAGAGATAGAGGAGAGGAGAGGGGAGGGGAGGGGAAGGAAGGGGAGGGAGAGAGAGAGAATCATGGGGCCCGGAGCCATGGCTCACTTGGCTAATCCTCCGCAGGCATCCCATATGGGCACCAGGTTCTAGTTCTGGTTGCCCCTCTTCCAGTCCAGCTCTCTGCTGTGGCCCGAGAGGGCAGTGGAGGATGGCCCAAGTGCTTGGGCCCTGCACCCACATGGGAGACCTGGAAGAAGCTCCTGGCTCCTGGCTTCAGATTGGCGCAGTGCGGGCTGCAGTGGCCATTTTGGGGGTGAGCCAACAGAAGGAAGACCTTTCTCTCTGCCTCTCTCTCTCACTGTCTGTAACTCTACCTGTCAAATAAATAAATAAATAAATCTTTAAAAAAAAAAAAGAGAGAGAGAGAGAAATAGAGAATCTTTCACCTGCTCATTCACTCCCCAGGTGGCCAGCTGCAAGAGTCAATTCTGGGCTAGACCAAAGCTGGGAGCTTCATCCAGGTCTCCCACATGGGTTGTAGGGACCCAAGCACTTGGGCCATCTTCTGCTGCTTTTCCATGCCATTAGCAAGCAGCTGGATTGAAAGTGGAGCAGTTAGAACATGAACCAGTGTCCATAAGGAATGCTGGCGTGGCAGGCAGCGGCTTTACTATTATACCACAATGCCAGGTCCTCCAGCTCCTAGTGTTATAACCATCATAATGGTTATGTTCATTATGCTTCATTATGTCTGCTGAAAGATCAAAGAACAGATATAGAGATGTTAAGGAAACTCAGATCTTGGGGTCGGCACTGCGGCATAATAGGTTAAGCCTCTGCTTACAGCACCAGCATCCCATAGGGGCACTGGTGCCTGTTCCAGCTGCTCCTCTTCTGATCTGTTCTCTGCTATGGCCTGGGAAAACAGTGGAAGATGGCCCAAGTGCTTGGGCCCTGCACCCATGTGGGAGACCCAGAAGAGGCTCCTGGCTTTTTTATTATTTTTTATTTTTTTTATTTTTATTTTTATTTTTTATTTTTTCAAATCGGCCCAACCCTAGTCATTGCAGCCACCTGGAGAGTGAAATAGCAGATGGAAGGTATCTCTCTCTGTAACTCTTTTAAATAAATAAATCTTTAAAAATAAAAGTAAAACAAACAAAAAACCACAATGAGAATCCAAGTCTGTCTGACCGCAAACCATGCCCTAAACTTGCTCTACACACTGCAGATGATATCAGGGGCTCACGGCACACGAATGCACATATATCTACCTGTCATTCAAGTGTGTCAATCCCAATTAATAATCAGACCCAAAGAAAATTCCAAACGGATTGGAAAATGTGGGAGCAGATTTACAAAATTCAAAATTAGAAAGTCACTGCTAATGCCTAGATTCCAGGCAGAGCCTTGGAAGGAATTCACATATTTTGCCATCTAGTGATCCTACAATCGTCATTGAGCCACCACAGGCAGTTTGACAGGCTGAAATACACAAACCTTAATAGCTCCATGGGTAATAATAATCTTTCAACTTTTAAAAATGGAATATTTTACTTGAGGTAAATCAATCCCCATTCAGTTTTACAGCACCAGGAATACAATATTAATCATATTTCCTAAATGGATCATTATGGAATTTAACACCACAATAATATTTTATTTCCTAATTCCTCCCAGGCTCTACATTAAATCTTTTCATAACAGTGATTTTTTAAAATAAAATTTTACTTAATTTATTTGAGAGGTAGAGAGAGAATTTCCTCTTGGAAAAAATTTGCTAAGAGCTCAGAGAGAGAAGGTGGGAAAAGAAAGAAAAATAGAGTGCTCCCTTCTACTGGTTTACTTCCACTGGTTTCCCCTCTAAATGCCCTCCAATGGCTGGGGCTGAGCCAAGCCAAAGGCTTGACAGGAGCTGGGAACTCAATCCAGGTCTCCTACATGAGTAGCAGGAACTCAATTACTTGAGCCATCCCTGCTGTCTCCCAGGGTTTGCATTGTGAGGAAGATGGAGTTGTCAGCCAAGTACCAAACATAGCTACTCCAATATGGGACACAAAATGTCCTAACTGTTAGGCTTAATGCTTGCTCCATAGCAGTGGTTTTTAACTTTTTAGTTTGTAACTCTGATCAAATTTTATATTCTCAACTCTGGATTTTTTTTTTAAAGGTAAGATTTTTTTCTATCTATCTGAATTTACTGTTTTTATTCTTTTCTTTTTTAAAGACTAATTTATTTGAAAGGCAGAGTTAGAAAGAGGGAGAGACAGATGGAGAAGTCTTCCATCTGCTGGTTCATTCTCCAGATGGCCCCAATGGCTGGAGCTGGGCCAGGTAAAAGCCAGGAGACTGAACTCCGGCTGGGTCTCCCACATGTGTTCAGGTGCCCAAGGACTCGGGCCATCTTCTGCTGCTCTCCCAAGTGCATTAGCAGGGAGCTAAATCAGAAGTGGATTCCAGGACTGGGATCCTGGTGTTTAGGCTGTGACTGAACTTGCTGTGCTACAGTGCTGGCCATGTTTTTATTCTTTATAATATTGTGGGTTGTATAAGAACAAGTGCCAAATATACAACTGCCTTGGAGAGAGGGGGAAAAAAAAAGTGATGGAAATGAGAAAACTTAAGTAGCCCACAGGGAAAATCTTTGACAAAATGATTCATGATCTAACATAAGGCCTGACTTCTCTTCCTTAAAATTTACCACTACGGGTATTTCTCTACAAGTAGCATAGGTAATATTATTTCACTTCATTAAACCTCAACAGCAATGCTTGGGGGCAAGTATTATTGCAATTTCAGTGTTAAAAAAAAAAAAAAAAAACCCACTGGGGCTTAGAAAGGTTAAGAATTGTTCAATGTCCCAAGCCAGAAAGAGACAAAAGTTGGAGTTAAGACCTAGATATATTTGACTTTAGTGTCATTATTTTTTCTAATATGCTGCTGCTGTGTGTATATATGTGTGTATGAGACAGAGAGAGTGATTTAGTTTTAGGATGTGGGGACCATTAACACCAAACATGTTTCTTATATGTTATTTCTGGTCAGAGATTTTCCAAATTGGGTCAACAGCAGAAGAAACAATGCTATAGTTTGAATACAGCTTATCCTCTACAAAACTCATGTTGGAATTTAATCCCCAATATGAGATATTGAGAGGTGGGGTCAAGTGGGCCATTTAAGAGGCGACTAAAGGGCTAAGTGACTGCTAGCATCCCATATGGATGCTGGTTCCTGCCCCAGCTGTTCCACTTCGGATCCAGCTCCCTGCTAATGGCCTGGGAAAAGCAGCAGAAGATGGCCCAAGTGTCTGGGCCCGACATTCACGTGGGGGACCCAGAAAAAGCTCCTGGCTCCAGCCTAGCCCAGCCCCAGCCGTTGTGGTTATCTGGGGAGTAAACCAGCAGAAGGAAGATCTCTCTCTCTCTCTGACTTTCAAATAAATCAACCTTAACAAAGAGAGGTGACTAAAGCTTATAACTTTCTTAGTATATAGTATTGCCTTATTAAGCTATCATTTTTTTAAAAAAAAAAAGAAAAGATCTTATTTTATTTATTTGAAAGGAGGAGTTACAGAGGGAGAGAGTGGGAGAGACAGACAGACATCTTCCACCATTGGTTCACTACCCAGATGGCTGCAACGGCCAGAGCTGGGTTGATCTGAAGCCAGGAGCTTCATTCAGGTCTCCCATGTGGGTGGCAGGTGTTTAAATACTTGGGCCATCTTCGACTGCTTTCCCAGGTGCATTAGCAGGGAGCTGGACTGGAAGCTGAGCAGCCAGGACTTGAACCAGTGCCCATGTGTGATGCTGGCATTGCAGGTGGTGACTCAACCTGTTACACCTCAACACTGGCTCCATGCTATTATTCTTTAACAATAACATGCTATTGTTCTTTAACAATAACATCTGGGAAGTTACCTTGTTCCCTGGCTTTTCCAGTAGTCTGTATCCCTTGTCCAAGTAAGCACAAAGTAAAGTAAGACAGTTCACCTATCAGTACTCAAAATGCTAAAAATGAATATGCGGTGAGTTGTTTTCATCTTCTCTATTGTGTGAGTATATGTATCTGTACAGAAATGTGTAGGAAAAATCCTAGAGTATAAGTTTAATAGACTACAGCTATTCAATAAGCAGAATTTGAGGATCTGGGTAAACTTTGGTAAGAATCAAGAGTCTTCAAATAAGGTGTTTTGCATATTTTTTCTTATACTTTGTAAATTGATAATAACCCAAGCTCAGACAGAGATGTGTCTTATTAGCATGTACAAAGCCCTGAGGGTGATTCTCACTCTAACAAAAAAGGCTGAATAGTCCATAAAATAATACTTTTTCTGGATCCCATCAGTTATGAATGAACTATGAAGGCATTCTATCTCCACACAGTGGAAGTTCTAGGTTAACTGAGTGGGCCGAATTCACTGAATTCAAGGGTGATAGACTTCATGAACATTTAGAATTTTTTTTTTTTTTTGACAGGCAGAGTGGACAGTGAGAGAGAGAGACAGAGAGAGAAAGGTCTTCCTTTGCCGTTGGTTCACCCTCCAATGGCCGCCGCTGCAGCCGGCGCACCGCGCTGATCCGATGGCAGGAGCCAGGATCCAGGTGCTTTTCCTGGTCTCCCATGGGGTGCAGGGCCCAAGCACCTGGGCCATCCTCCACTGCACTCCCTGGCCACAGCAGAGAGCTGGCCTGGAAGAGGGGCAACCGGGACAGAATCCGGCGCCCTAACCGGGACTAGAACCCGGTGTGCCGGCGCCGCAAGGTGGAGGATTAGCCTATTGAGCCACGGCGCCGGCTCGAACATTTAGAATTTCTGTGTATCAAAGATACAGTTAACAGAATAAGAAGGCAACTTACACAATGCATGAAAATGTTTGCAGGTTGCATATATGAGTAGGGATTAATATCAAGATACATAGGGAACTCCTAACACTCAGCAACAAAAAACCAAGCCACTTAAAAATGGGCGAAGGACTTGAATAAGCATTTCTTCAAAGAAAAACAAATGCTTATTGGCAAATAAGAGAAATAAGTCAAAACTAGGATATGCTACCCTATACTTATTAAGATGGCTACACCAAAAACACAAACAAGCAAATAAAAAACAACCAGAAATAAGTGCTGATCAGAATGAGAACAAACTGGATCTCCTGTAAACTGTAGCAATGTAAATGAAGCATCTACTATAGAAAACAGAATGGTGAATCCTTAAAAAATTAAAATATGTTCTGGCAAGTCAACTCTTTTGAGTATACATCCAAAAGAAAGGAAAGGAAGATCTCGAAAAGATATTTACACACCCATGTTCACAGCAGCACTGTACACCACAGCTAAGATGTAGAAGCAACGCAAGCATCCATCAGTGGAGCAATGGGTAAGTCACATGTGGTATATACATACAACGGAATATTATTCCACTAAAAAGGAAATGCTGACACATGCTACAACGTGGATAAAAGTTGAGGACATTACACTAAATGAAATAAGCTACTTGTAAAAAGGCAAATACTTGTATGAGTTGCTTAGAGTAGTCAAAATCAGAGACACAAAAAAGTGGAATGGTGGCTGCCAGGGGCCCTGGGGAAGGGAGAATGGGGAATGATTGTGAACAGGCATAGAGTTTCAGTTTTACAGGATGAAAACAGTTATTGGAGACAGATGCCACGTGGTGATGCTTGCACAACATTTAAATGTATTTAAAATAACAGTGAAGTGTACTTTTAAAAGTGGTTAAGATGGGGCCGGCGCCGCGGCTCACTAGGCTAATCCTCCGCCTAGCGGCGCCGGCACACCGGGTTCTAGTCCCGGTCGGGGCGCCGGATTCTGTCCCGGTTGCCCCTCTTCCAGGCCAGCTCTCTGCTGTGGCCAGGGAGTGCAGTGGAGGATGGCCCAGGTGCTTGGGCCCTGCACCCCATGGGAGACCAGGAAAAGCACCTGGCTCCTGGCTCCTGCCGTCGGATCAGCGCGGTGCGCCGGCCGCAGCGCGCTGGCTGCGGCGGCCATTGGAGGGTGAACCAACGGCAAAAGGAAGACCTTTCTCTCTGTCTCTCTCTCTCACTGTCCACTCTGCCTGTCAAAAAAAAAAAAAAAAAAAAAAAAAAAAAAAAAAAAAAAAAAAAAAAAAAAGTGGTTAAGATGGCAAAATTTTGTGTTAAGTGTATCTTGTCACAATAAAAAAAAAATTAGGTGTGGGTGTTTAGCCCAGCAGGTAAGACACCAGTGTCCCAGATCGGAGTATGTAGCTTTGATTCCTGGCATCAGCTCCTGCGTTTCCTGCTAAGCAGAACCTTGGACACAGTGGTGATAGCTCACATAATTAGGTTCCTGCCACCATGGTGGCAGACCTGGATTGTTGTCTTGGCTTCCAGCTTTGGCCCCAGCCCCGTCCTGGTCCAGTTCTGGTTACTGAGAGCACTTGGATGAACCAGCAGAACAGAGCTCTCTGTTTGTCTCTCTGTCGGCCTCTCAAATTAATAAAAGGAACATTCTAAAATGGAATAAAAAATTGAAGAAAAAATAGCGACAGTGTACTTTGGGAATGATAACATATGAAAGAATAAAATGTATGTCAACAACAGCATGAAGACAGTGACAAAGGAAATAGAGTATGTGTGACACTACTTCAAAGTGGGCCGGGATAAGTTAAAAGATGTACACTCCAAACCATAGAGCAATTACTTGAGGAAAGGGAGGGGGGACAGGGAGTAGAGTTCAGAAGTCACTGTGGAAATAAAGCAGAATCATAAAAAATATTCAGTTAATTCAAAAGAAAGCCAAGAAAGAGGAAAAAAAGGACAAATAACAGATGAAACAGAGAACAAATTACAAGATTGAGGATTTAACTCAACTATAACAGTAATTATATCAAGTGCAAATGGTCTAACACTTCAACTAGAAAATGGAGAATGAGTGACTGGATATATGCTCTAAAGAAACCCACCCAAATACAAAGACACATATAGCTTAAAAAATGTATAGAAAAAGATTTACCACAAACACATTAATCTAAAGAAAGCTGGAGTGATTATGTTAATTATCAGACAAAACAGACTGCAGAAACTTTGATTAAGGCTGCTACTTAATGATAAAAGAGCCAATTCATTAAGGAGACATAATAATTCTTAATGTATTCATTTAATAACACAGCCTCAAAATATACAAAGCAAAAAATGGTAATGTAAGAAAAATAAATGTGGCCAGCATCATGGCTCAGTGGCTTAAGCCGCCACCTATGATGCCAGCATCCCACATGAGTGCCAGTTCAAGTCTTGGCTGCTCTACTTTCTGATCCAGCTCCCCTGCTAATGGCCTGGGAAAAGTAGCAGAAGATGGTCCAAGTGCTTTGGCCCCTGCCACCCATGTGGGAGACCTGGAAGAAACTCCTGGGTCCTGGCTTCAGCCTGGCTCAGCCCTGACTGTAGCAGCTATCTGGGGAAAAAACCAGCAGAGAGAAGGTCTCTCCCTCTCTCCCTGTAACTCTAACTTTCAAATCAATCAATCAATCTTAAAAAAAGATTTATTTGTTTATTTGAAAGTCAGAGTTACAGAGAGACAGGCAGAGAGAGAGAGAGAGAGGGAAGCTAGGAGCTTCATCCAGGTCTCCCACATGGATACAGGGCCCAAGAACTTGAACTATCTTCCATTGCTTTCCCAGGTGCATTAGCAGTGAGCTGGACCGGAAGTAGAGTTACCAGGACTCGAACAAGTGCCCACATGGGATGCTGGTGCTGTAGGCAGCAGCTTTGCCTGCTATGACACAGCGCTGGCCCCAATAAATAAATCTTAAAAAAAAAAAAAAAAAAGAAAAGAAAAGAAAAGAAAAAGAAAAAGAAAGAAGAAAAATATATCCCCAAGTTAGTTGTTATGGTAGCCAGCCTCTACAAGGGCAGAGGAAACGAAACAATTTCAGGAAATCTTCAGATGCAAGGATCTATTTTTAGGCTCCCACACACCAGGCAGTTGCAGATTATATAGTCAATACTTGGTGGAGTCTGACTGGTTTCTGACATCAGCAGTCAGACTACCCAAAGCTACTCAGTGGCACTAAGGACAGTGCCATGGGCTACCAAATCAATAATCAGCCAAGTATATAATAAGCACAGCCTACATGCTATTCTTTTCCCCTCTCTTTTCATTCAACAAGTATTTATTAAGCAGCTACCATGTACCACGCATTGCTTTTGGGACTGAGGATCCAGCACTCAAGAAGATAGACAAGGCTCTTGTCCTGTCCTCATTGGGGAAGACTAAGGGGAGCATGGTGGCAAGGAATGCACTGAGACAGAGGGTGAATAACAGATGCTGGGGCGGAAGGCTCTACAACGCAAACACAAAACTACAAACAAAGCACACACACAAAATAAACCAACGTGCATATCTGTCTTCAGTTTTTTGGCCATCCAAACTAAAGTTGAACCTTGATCACAATATTTTCACAGGCAAATAATTTTGTATTGTTAGACAGCATGCATTATTCCCTTAAATTCTCAGTTGGGGGCAGAGTGAGAAACTTGGCTGGTTTTCTCCACCAATCTTTAGCAGTGATGGAGAAGCCCAGAAAAGGTGGTATTAATTGCTGTATTCCTTTAGATAACCCACATCGCTGTTTTCCAAGGAATTCTGCTAACAATAGCTTTAAACACTTGAACAACAACTTCAGTAATGGAGGATATTCTCAACCGAGGGCAAATGTGACAATATTAACAGAATTCACGTGTGAGAAACCGTAGTAATTTGACTGTGTCATAATGCACAATGGCAAGTCTATTTACAATTTCCTGGCTTTATTCACTTAAAACTTTCTGAAAAATTCTTAGTATAAAATTTTCTATCTTGGTTTTTCTACCTTGGTCTCAGACTGACGATATATTTTTCCCTTTTTGGAAAGGCATATTTGAAACACTGGACTAACAGAAAATACTTTTTCTATTTGAGAGACAAGACATTCTACAAAGAAATAATGTAACACCAGTTAAACTTGGATACATCACTGTCAGTAGCAGAAGAAGCTCTAGTTTTCTGCAACATTTTGAAGCAAAAGTCTTAAAAGTGAACTTGTCATGTGTTCATGTGGCTTTCAGATACATTTTTACTGTGTGATTGCTAATATCAAAAAGAGCTATGAGGAACAAATTCATTAAATCAATGCTGTCCTTTAGCTGTTTTCCTCTCTCAAGCAATAACGAAATGGCAATAGGCTATACTTCAGAAATATGCCTTCCATCTTCACAACAAATCAATAGGATAGCTTGAAAATTAGGCTGTTAGGCATTCTGGCCTAGAATCAGCCCTTAAGGCATTAGGATCTGGCTAGAAAGCCCATGAGAGTATTTCAGGCATGGAAAGCCAAGACACTCTGGCAAACAAACAAAAATGACCTAAATGAAAGAGCACTGTGAGTGAGATCCCAGCGGAATGAACGGGCCATCAAAGAAGGAGGTCTCTTTCTCTGAAGGGAGGAGAGAACTTCCACTTTGACTATGACCTTGTCTAAATAAGGTCAGAGTTGTCGAACTCAAGAGGCTTCCACAGCCTTGGCAGCTCATGACAAGAGCCTTGGGTGATTACTGACGTCATAAATAAGAGTGTCAATTGTTAAATCAACAACAGGAGTCACTGTGCACTTACTCCCCATGTAGGATCTCTGTCCTTAATGTGTTGTACTATGTAAATTAATGGTATAACTAGTACTTAAACAGTACTTTATACTTTGTGTGTCTGTGTGAGTGCAAACTGTTGAAATCTTTACTTAGTATATACTAAACTGATCTTCTGTATATAAAGATAATTTAAAATGAATCTCGATGTGAATGGGATGGGAGAGGGAGTGGGAGATGGGATGGTTGTGGGTGGGAGGAAGGTTATTGGGGGGAAAAGCTACTATAATCCAAAAGTTGTACTTTGGAAATTCATATTTATTAAATAAAAGTTAAAAAAAATCTAAAAAAAAAAAAAAGAAAATTAGGCTGTTAAGTAAATCTATCACTCGGTGAGGTCACACACGGGGGACTCTGTGCTAGCCTGTGCCCTCCAGCCTGCCCTCCTCGACTCGTGGGTTGGCACTGCCATCTTTAACGTGGCACCGCTGGAGGCTGTTCTTGCCACATGTCACGTAATTTTCCTTCATGTACTGTGAGTAACCATTCAACTAACAGAAAGTACGTAGCTAGAACAGTGGGCAGCATTAAAATTCCGGTGGGGCATCTCGGTAAATTTATAACACCTGCGGGTTTCGTGGCCTTTTGCTTGGTGTGACAACAGTCTGTAAGGGCTGGGTTTATCACCACTGCCCTCTACGAACTAGGAGCAGAGCAGCTTTGAATTCATGTTTTAGAAGCAGCTCTGCTTCTCCTTCTCCTTCTCCTTCTCATCGTTCATCCAGTGTTTTTTTTTTTCCTTCTGTCCTGTTTTCTCTTATTCATGAATTCTGTATCCAAGCTAGCCTTATCCTCTCTTTACTGAGCTAAAAAATGATAACATGTCAAACAGAAAATCCTACGTAAATATCCAAGCAAAAGGGTTGCTTTAGGTTGAATCTTTGTACCTTCCCCATTCACATGTTGAAATTCCAACTTTGTTGGCGACAGCATTAGGAGGTGAGGCCTTTGGGGGTGGTGAGGCCTTTGGGGGTGGTGAGGCCATGAAATCAGCAGCCTGAAACTCCAAAGAGGGCCCTTACCAGAAACCAAACGCGCTGGCCCTCTGACATGGGAATTCCAGCCTCCAGAACTGTGAGAAAGAAATTTCTGTTCTTCACAAGCCACTCAGTCTATGGTATTTGTATTGTATTCCTGGAAACTGCTGAGAGTAGATTTTAAGTGTTCTCAACACCAATGCAAAGTGTGTAAGGTAATGCATATATATGTTCATTAGCTTGATTTAGCCATTCCACGATGTATAAATATTTCAAAATAACATGCTGTACATGAAAAATACAGATTTTTTTAATTTATCAATTAAAAAATAAATGAGAAAGTAATTTAAAACATGCTATCTGGAATTTCAGGCCCCCAACACCACCACAAAGAGTCTAGAATCTGAATACTGCATTCCCCGAAGTGGTTGCACCCAGCTAAAAAGCAGCTGGATGTCAACAGGCTCTTGTCAAAGCTCAAGGGAGAGACTGACCTGTTCCTGGGTCATCTTCTGCAGCTCCTTCTCCCAAGCTGCCTGGTCATCGTCCAAGTTATAGGAAGCTGGTGGAGTGAGTCCACGAAGGATTAGGGGGTCTCGGTCATGGCAGAGGGCTGTCAGGTGTCCAATATATAACTTTAATTTGCTTCTATTTTGGTCAAGTTCTAAGAGGGGCTGGATGATCTGAGGTGAAAAAAAAAAAAAAAAAGAAAAAAGAAAAAATAAGGAAAGTCAAGGTCAACCTGAAAGGAGAAGTCAAAAAACACTGGCCAAAGACTAAAAGCTCTTCTAAAAACTACTGACACCTGCAGGATGATGACAGTACCTGTCTACTTCCTGTCACACGTTTACACTCACACTCAGAGCCGCCATTGTGGGCGAGGGGCAGGGAATGCGTCCACAGCTGTGTCTGTAGCCAGGGCATTAGGCGTGGTGCTAGCTTGTTCCTACAGAGATGACACCCCTGGTACAGAGAGACGCCAATTACCCCCACAATTTCTCTTTTCATTGATTTATGAGCAGGTCACCAAAAACTGCTAGTGGAAACCGCTCATCTGAAAGCCTGGATTCCATATACTTCGCGTGTTCCTCATCTCCCGGAATGGAAGAAAAATCCTGTCTCTGGAGAAGGTGTTCGTTTTTCTCGGCCAAGAGAACTCGTGACTAAATCTGCCTCCTCCTGGCTGACGCTCCCCTCATTCATTACACAAGGCCGATCTGATAGTCTTTCAAACAGTGACTGATAAATCCTTATGTAACACCAAACACCTGACTCACAGCCAGGAACTCTCTGAAATTCTCTTGGCTGAAACAGTGGCTCCGTGTTTTTCTTAAACACCAGAGCAGCTCTACATGTTTTCTTTTCTGGTCCCTTCACCCGGGACGACTAAACCTGCCTTTGGCCCTGTCTGGAAGCGCGCTCAATGACTGATGACTCCAACCCAAACTTTGTTTCACAGTTCTCATGACGATCTTCTGGCCAGGTATCTGGTAGTCGGTCACGACGGGGGTGTTCAGGAAGCGAGTCGGGCCAGATCTGCCATCACACAATACTGAAGTCTCAGAGCAGCATCTGTTTGACACCCGGCAGCTGGAGAGCTGCAAACACTGCCAAACACCGGCGGCTCACCAACACTCCCATGGCTCACAAAGCAGAGGCCTGCACCTGCGGCATGTCACCAGACTGGCACTTTTCACCAAGGGAACGCCTCTGATCCACCTAATGAGTAAGGAGCTCAATAGTGTTCAAGGTAACAGAAACAAGGCCTGGTGTTACTGGAGACGCTGACATTGACTCCCCATGTACCCCCGGAGAAAACAACCTTTAGCTTACTAAAGAGATCAGAGTTCAGAGTTCAGGCCTACATAGTGTAATACAGTTGGAAGCTGGAGCCCGGCTAGACAAACCAGAGGACAGTGAGAAAATTCAGCATGCTTTTCATTTCTGAAGAACTCTCTCTTTTCTAAGGATAATGGTTAAACATGGACATGCTGCTGCAGAAGATTCTTGGGTTCTCTAAGAACCAGCAGGTTTATGGCAGAGTTCTGTGCTGAACTTCTTCCCTACGACAGGCCATCCACACAACCAGTCACAGAGGAAGAGAACAGCTCACCAAGCAGAGGATCTGCTTATAGGGAAGTCTGGAGTTGGTCACAAACAATACCAACCTCTCAAAAAGAGTTGTGTTTTATTTCTGAGCACCAATGCACAGTCACTGTAGAACATTTCAGAAGAATCCCAAGTGCAGTCTTTAAAGGCAGTATCCCTTTAAATGCATGTGCACCTTGCCTATCTGTGATGCAAGTGTCCACTGCTGCCCTCATATCCCCCATGACTCAGAGCAATGCGTCCTTTTTTGATCTTCCATTTTGTTTGGTCTTCTCTATCTTCACAGACACACTGGGTTTGTGCTATTCTCATTCCATTAGAGAGTGAGACAGAGAGAGTGAGAGCAAGACAGAGAGAGAGTGTGTGTGTCTGTGTGTGTATGAGAGAGAGAAAGAGCGAGCGCGAGTGAGCTACCACCACAAAAATGCCACATCAGGAATGTAAAGTGGAAAGAGCTGGTATCTTAGGTCATTTTGGATTGAAAAACTAGCATTAAAAAACTATGCCCATGGAGGAAGAAGACAATGTGATAAGTGGTCATAATGGAAAGGTCAAATTCCTTACAAGAAAACCCAGTCTGGAAGGCTACTTGTCCATGACTACCACTACAGCTGGAGATGTGGACTTTTTAGGTCCTTGTTCTTAATAAAAAATGATTTTCAAACTGATTTAACGTAATTCAGACTGAAGTGCTAAGTGACTAAAGAATATGACAGTTTTGCACACTGAAAAATTTCAAGGTGCAATTAAAAACTGAAAATATCATATAATTTAAAATTTTTTTGGATTAAACTCATTGTCTGCAATTGTCAGACTGCCTGTCCTTTCTTCTCTTTTCGAAGAGAAATGCCTTTTTTTTTTTTTTTAACTATAGAGCTTACTATGTGAATGTATATGAAACAGCCCAGCCAGCACAGTCCCCAAATCTATCCATAAAACAATTACCTTGGCCTCTCTGGAACATATTAACCATGTCAGTCATGTGGAAAATGCCCTTATCTCTTCCTTCTCCTATCTAAATTCAGCAGCCCACTTAGAAAAGAAACTGTGATTCCCACAAGGTAGAAAGCCACTGTCTAATCTCCAGAGAGGAAGGACGCTTGCAAGCAGAAGCAGGATGACTTACAGGATCCTCAAGTCCTGGCTTTTGTCCACATACAAGCCTCCGGACACTGGCAAGAAGTCCTACCAAAAATCACCACAAATGTGGTCAGACCTCACTGCTTCTATGCAGAACTGTAGTTATGGATCTTTCTTTGCACTGGGAAAAAGTTAAAAATGAACTTGTCAAGATAACCTTTGCTTGTAGCAAACATAATGCCAAAATGTCAATATTACTCCATACCTATTCTTACCAGGTTGTTAAGGAAAATAATTTATATATGTGCATATATACTATATATATGTATGTATATATTATATATACATATACACACACATATATATAATCACTCATCCCAAGGAAAAGAATTTAAATTATAAGATGGGGTGAGAAAATTTGGTTAAGTAGTAAGAGCTGTGTTTTCTTCTTACAAAAGATTAATGTATTCATATGTTAGACTTTCAAATAGGTTTCAGAGACAAGCATTTAATGGCATATGATCTTCAGAGGTGCTGACTTATACCTTGTTTTCAGGTAAATAAGCTTAGATGACTAAGGGTCTTTTGGAAAACAGGTGAGTTGTTGCTTTACTATTTGATAGACAGTAACAGAAGATTCTAGACTATTCCATTTCTGCAATTCATTTACCTGTAAGATCTGAATACTTTCTTAGACCATAAAACTTATCAATACCAGGATGGAATGTGCAGAGCGAATGTGCTCAACCAGCCAATTAGATTGGCCTCTTTGTTTCTCTTTTCCCACTGTTTCTGTATCAGATACGTCAAGTCTGGCTTAGTAGACTGCAACACAATCTAGGAACTCATTTTGGGAAGTATGGCATATCCTCATCATAACAACTGGAAGAAGCGATAATTTTTGTTGTGTGGAAGACACCATTTTTCAGACCTAACATTTATTGATCACTTTACTGTGTTTCTAGCAAATTACTGTTATATTTGCCATGCTTCTTCTATGTGTGTGGCTAGTGTATAGTCTTTTTTTTTTTTTTTTTTGACAGGCAGAGTGGACAGTGAGAGAGACAGAGAGAGAAAGGTCTTCCCTTGCCATTGGTTCACCCTCCAATGGCCGCCGCTGCAGCCGGCGCACCGCGCTGATCCGATGGCAGGAGCCAGGATCCAGGTGCTTCTCCTGGTCTCCCATGGGGTGCAGGGCCCAAGCACCTGGGCCATCCTCCACTGCACTCCCTGGCCATAGCAGAGAGCTGGCCTGGAAGAGGGGCAACCGGGACAGAATCCGGCGCCCCGACCGGGACTAGAACCCGGTGTGCCGGCGCCGCAAGGTGGAGGATTAGCCTATTGAGCCACGGCGCCGGCCAGTGTATAGTCTTAAATTGGCTACAAACACCTTTTTTTTTTTTTTTAAGATTTTGTTTTATTTATTTCAAAGAGAGTTAGAGAGAGAGGTAGAGACACAGAGAGAGGTATTCCATTCGCTGGTTCACTTCCCAGATTGCTGCAACGGCCAGAGCTGTGCCGATCTGAAGCCAGGAGCCAGGAGCCTCCACTGGGTCTCCCACGTGGGTACAGGGGCCCAAGGACTTGGGCCACCTCCTACTGTTTTCCCAGGCCATAGCAGAGAGCTGGATTGGAAGAGGAGCAGCCAGGATTTGAACTGGCACCCACAAGGGATGCCAACACTTCAGGCCAGGGCCCTAAGCTGCTGCGCCACAGCACCAGCCCCCTACAAACACCTTTTTTTTCTTTTTATCTGAAATCTTCACAGTCAGGTTTAGGT
Source organism: Oryctolagus cuniculus (assembly GCF_964237555.1). Lineage (NCBI taxonomy): Eukaryota > Metazoa > Chordata > Mammalia > Lagomorpha > Leporidae > Oryctolagus > Oryctolagus cuniculus. The sequence continues at coordinate 99,269,729 of NC_091440.1, read as the reverse complement.
GTCCATTGATCAACAGCATAAATGTCAATGACAGTCTTGATTTCTTGTTGGGTTACCACTTCTTTGCTATCTCTCAATGTGGAGTAGAGAAAGCCCCAGAGTAAACAGCAGAGAAACTTTCCAGAAACATTATTATCTCAATGGTATTCTCATCCAGAAGCCCTAGCAGAGAGAGCTAAACTCTGAAAAGCAAAAATGGATGCAAGGGAGGAGCCAGCACTGTGGTGTAGTGGGTTAAGCCTCTTCCTGTGATGCCATGCCAGCATCCCATATGAGCACCGGTTCAAGTCCTGGCTGCTCCACTTCTGATCTGGCTCTCTGCTAATGTGCCTGGGAAAGCAGCAGAAGATGGTCCAAGTGCTTCGGCCCCTGTACCCATGTGGGAGACTGGAAAGAAGCTCCTGGCTTCCAGCTTTGGTCTGGCCCAGTGCTGGCCATTGCAGTCATTTGGGAAGTGATCCAGCAGATGGAAAGTCTCTATCTGTAACTCTGCCATTCAAATTAAAAAAAAAAAAAAAAAAAAAAAAAAGGAGGCAAGGGAATAAAATAGATTAATCCTGCCTCAAAGTCTCTTTTCCTCTCACTAAGTTTGTCTTCTTGGTCAGTAACATACTTTAGGATTAGAAAGATGAAAGTGTGTTAAACCTTCTTGCAAGCAGCTTTTGTTATGTTCTCATTTATGTAGCTATTCTGTGAAAGAATGGAGTTTGTTAAAAATACGATGAAACCTGTTAACATTTTTATATTGATCATACTGCATATTAAACCATGGCTAAAAAACTAAACAACACATTTCATCAGTAAACACTGAATGAATGCCTTTGTGTCATGCCACATCCAGTTTGAGATGATGGAAATATTAAGGATAAGTAAGATATAAGGGGAGCCGGCAATGTGGTGCAGCGGGTTAAAGCCCTGGCCTAAAGTGCCAGCATCCCATATGTTCGCCGGTTCGAGACCCAGCTGCTCCTCTTGCAATCCAGCTCTCTGCTATGGCCTGGGAAAGCAGTAGAAGATGGCCCAAGTGCTTGGGCCCCTGCACCCAAGTGGGAGGCCTGGAAGAAACTCCTGGCTCCTGGCTGTGGACTGGTACAAGTCTGGCCGTTATAGCCATTTGGGGAGTGAACCAGCGGTGCCTGGGTTCATGTCGGCTCCACTGCTGATTCCAGCTTCCTGCTAATGGACACCCTAGGAGGCAGCAGGTGATGGCTCAAGTACTTGGGTTCCTGCTACCCATGCTGGAGACCAGGATGGAGTTCCTTTTTTTTTTAAGATTTATTTATTTATCTGGAAGTCAAGAGTTACACAGAAAGGAGAGGGAGAGGGGGAGGGGGAGGGGGAGGGAGAGAGAAAGAGCGAGAGGTCTTTCATCCACTGGTTCACTCCTCAATTGACCACAATGGCCAGAGTTGTGCCAATCCAAAGCCAGCAGCCAGGAGCCTCCTCTGGGTCTCTCATGTGGGTGCAGGAGCCCAAGGACTTGGGCCATCTTCTACTGCTTTCCCAGGCCATAGTAAAGAGCTGGATCGGAAGAGGAGCAGCTGGGTCTTGAACCGGTACCTATATGGGATGCCAGTACTGCAGGCGGTAGCTTTACCTGCTGTGCCAGAGCACGGGCTCCCAGGATGGAATTCCTGATGCTGGCTTTGGTCTAGCCCACAGTTAGCTGTCATGGCCATTTGGGAATTGAACCAATGGATAGAAGATTTCTCTGTCTCTCGCCATCTCTGTTATTCTACCTTTCAAATAAATGAATAAATCTTAAAAATCAGGAAATAACATAATTAATGTATTGAGTATATATGATTAAAATGTGTATATTTGTGATTTATCTTTGTCTTTTTTGAAATTTATCTTGGGAAAACACAAATTGCTAAATAAACCCCTTTGCTTTGATTTTAGACCTAGTCTGACTTAGGTCATAGTTAGGATATTCAGTTAAGTTTTTTACTCTTAATGCCCACTGAAGTCCAATGATATGGGATAGCTAACCCGGGACCACAGGGCTGAAGGCACCTGCAAGCCACAAGCCCCTGCCTCACACATAGTATTTATTACCTGTCTACTTGTCAATCAAGCTGCCCTAATGCATCTCTAAGTAGAAGGCAAGGACCTGGAATAAAAATGAGGCCCCACTACCCCAACTTCACAGCCTCTTAAGCAATCAGTTTTACTTACTGAAGCCCAAATAAAAGAATATCTAATGGAGTCCCTAAATGCTTTTGGTCTTTCCTCATCTTTAATCCTAACAAATATGAGGGGACTTCAAAGAGTTCTTGGAAAAATGAAATTTTTTAAAAGGTGTATTTTGTTTGGAGCCGGTGCCCTGGCGCAGTAGGTTAATCCTCCGCCTGCAGTGCCAGCATCCCATATGGACACCCGTTCTAGTCCTGGCTGCCCTTCTTCCAGTCTAGCTCTCTGCTACAGCTTGGGAAAGCAGTACAAGATGGCCTAAGTCTTTGGGCCGCTGCACCCATGTGGGAGACCAGGAAGAAGCTCCTGGCCCCTGGCTTCGGATTGGTGCAGCTCCAGCCATTGCAGCCATCTGGGGAGTGAACCAATGGAAGGAAGACCTTTCTCTGTCTGTAACTCTAACTCTCAAATAAAAAATAAATAAAACCTTTTAAGAAATGTATTTTATTTATTTGAAAGGCAGAGTTAGGGAGAGGGAGGGAGAGAGAGATGGAGGGAGGAAGGAGGGAGGGAGGGAGAAAGGAGATCTTCCATTACTGCTTTACTCCCCAAATGGCTACAACAGCTGGGGCTGCCCCAGGCCAAAGTCAGGGAGCCCAGAGTTTCTTCTGGGTATCCCACATAGGTACAGGGGCTCAAGAATTTGGGCCATCTTCAGCTGCTTTCCCAGGCCCATTAGCAGGGAGCTGGATTGGAAGTGGAACAGCTGAGACTTGAACCGGTGCCCATATAGGATGCTGGTGTTGCAGGTGGTGGCTCAACCTGTTACTCCACAATGCTGGCCCTGAAAAATGTAATTTAAACGCCAATTTATTTTGATACAATTTTTTTAAAATCCATGCATTGTTTTTGCTTAATACACATTTTCCACGAACTTTCAAAAGACCTTTGTAGAAAAAAGTACATTCTAGAAAAGCTCTCATTGTATACACTGGACAGATACATTGGATAAAAACACACCCACCAGTTCTGTATCTAGGATGGTTTAAGAGACAAGTGTACAATCCTCACCACAAAATAAACCTTATTGTTAGCAGTGAGAATCTGTAAAGTTTAAGTGGCTTTATAATGAATTTGTGTTTAGCAGGAGGGATAACATGGCTGCCTTTCTTTGTCTTTCTTTGACAAGTTATAAAACTTCTGGAAAAATTGAAAGATAACCCAGTAAAAATCAGAGGCAAGAAACTCTAGAATTCCCAATCCTAATCTCTGCTTCATAACTACTTTTTTCTTCTTCTTTTTTTTTTTTTTTTGACAGGCAGAGTGGACAGTGAGAGAGAGAGACAGAGAGAAAGGTCTTCCTTTTGCTGTTGGTTCACCTTCCAATGGCCGCCGCGGCCGGCGTACCACGCTGATCCGATGGCAGGAGCCAGGTACTTATCCTGGTCTCCCATGGGATGCAGGGCCCAAGGACTTGGGCCATCCTCCACTGCACTCCCTGGCCACAGCAGAGAGCTGGCCTGGAAGAGGGGCAACCGGGACAGAATCCGGCGCCCCAACCGGGACTAGAACCTGGTGTGCCAGCGCCGCAAGGCGGAGGATTAGCCTAGTGAGCCACGGCGCCGGCCCATAACTACTTTTGATTTGATTTCCTCATTCAGATTTTATGAACTGTGGTTATCTATATTTATCATTCAAAACATAAATAGGAATTGATGACGAAACAATGGAAACCCCAGAATAATGTAATAAACTCATACAATGAGTATTTACTAAGTACTTAGATTGGTAGTTTTATACCAGCAGGATCCTTTACTCAGCATCCCTTGGAGATATGTTCTTTGACCACTTGAGTAATGAATGTAGTTTCTGGATCAGCATATTACTTAGGCTCAAGGACTTTCTTATTCCCTCTACCCATGCAAAGGCAGAGCAGACCACTACATGCAGCTACCACACCAGGAGTTCAAGTAGAAAGACTACTAAGGTCACTGAGATGAATAATGTTAATCAGAAATCTTACTGTTGGGTCTGGTGCTGTGGAGTAAAGCTGGCACCTGCAACATCAGCATCCATATGGGTGCTGGTTCAAGTCCTGGCTGCTCCATTTCCGATTCAGCTCCCTGCTAATGCACTAGGGAAAGCAGCAGAAGATGGCCCAGATCCTTGGGGCCCTGTACCCATGTGGGAGACCCAGAAGAAGCTCCTGGCTCCTGGCTTCAGCTTGGCCAAGCCCTGGGCAAGGCAGCCATTTGGGGATGAACCAGTGGATAGAAGATTCTCTATCTCTATTTCTACCTCTCTCTTTCTCTTTGCCTTTCAAATAAATAGAATAAATATTTAATAATTAAAAAAGAAATCTTACTGCTAATAGAAATGTCTGGTTTAAAAGCTCTTCCCAAAGGTTCGAGATTTAAAGGACTTTATGGTTTGTTGAAGTGTCTGTGAAACCTGCAAAAAGACTACAGGTTCTGAAATATGAAGAAATATGAGAATCATTTTAGGAAACAAGTGATCATTTCCTCTTAGTTTTACAGACAGAAATCTGTTGCCAATTTTTCTAAGGATGCATTAGTACTCCAGCAAAACAAAACAAAACATTCCCTATCTTTTGACTCAGATATGGAGAAAAAACATTCTGTCCTCAAAGCTGTAGGGAAATAGCAAACAGGGTTTAGAATAAAATGAATCTTGAGATCTCCACCAGAGAGCTGCTAATTTCACTGTGCTTATTCAATCTTTATTCAGTTAAAATTTATGCTACTTTATGTATTCAAGGCAAAGGATGTGCATAGACAGCAGAGTGTCACGAACCTGCCAGCTGGTCTAGGAAAGACATGTATCTATTGTGTTATGGAGGCTGTTAAGGCTGTGGGCATCACAAGGATTGGTCTTAACACTTAGAAACTGGTAACATGTATGAAAATTAGGTCATTTACCAAGTTGGACTAACATGTTTGTATAGCTGAAGATAGCGCCGATAAATGGGCATTAAGTGGGGGGGGGGGGATGTTACTGCGAGGTACAGAAGCTATCACAAGCGAACCAATCAAGGAAACACTTAGGAAGCATCCTGAAGGGATGCTCTGATAAGAGAAAATGAGATAACCAGAATGAAGAAATCAAGAAAGCCACCCACTCTGCTCGATTCAGACACACCAGGAGCAGAGATGTTGTCCAAAATTCTTTTCCACTGTTAAGAGCTAATGAGGATGAGACAACATCAATTCTGTTTTCTTAGCTTGAGGTTTGCCTCTCCACAATAAGTCATTTATTGTGTTTCAGTGAAAAATGGAATAGGGGAAAAAGAAGGCAAAAGAGGGAGAAGGGAGAGCCACATGTTTGAGCAAGCAGGCCAAATGAGTGCTGATGATGGATTTAAAAGGAAAATCCAGTCAGGCAGTTTACCACCAGTGAAAATGGTGTCCTTGAACTCCTTGCCTGCCTGTGCACAAATCCTGAAATTAATAATCCATGCTTCATTCTGACCCTTTGAGGGCTGATGCCTAGTGTATTCCTATTGTATACATATTTCTTGGCATTGTTACATGTCTGCTATACAGATACAGAAAACCAGACACATGCTTGCTGCTTGCTAGGCACAACACAATGACAATCTTATCAGAACACTTAACTTTCTTCTTTCTCTAATGTACCAATAGCATTGCAAATAAAAAGGGAAGGCAAGTGGAGTAGGCCAGGGTAAACAAAAGGAACATCTTGATTTTGACAGTATCTCAATAAGGAGCAATATAGCCAGGAGTTTGAATCTAGATTCTAAGGAGCTCAGCTGTTGGTTTCTTCTCGGTCTACAGTAGGACCACAAAGAAGAAACAATCTAGTTATCCAATAGCTCTGAGAGTTACAGCTTGTCTACACGAAGGCACTCACAAGCAGGCTAGTCTCTGGAGGAGACCATTCTGTGAGTAGCAGCTATTTCAAGATCAGGTGAAGGGTGTGTGTGTGTGTGTGTGTATGTATGTGTACACGGAAGAGGTGGAGACGATTTGCGATTGGTGACATTACTTCAACTCTAGCATCAAATCAAGCACAACAGACTATGCAGATACTCAGGAGTCTACTGCTGAATGGCTGGTCAGGCTGGGACCACCAAGGATCTCAGTCCATGTACTAAGCCTTTGACAGGTGTGGCCCCTCATTAAACCATGCTCAACAAGAACTCGGCGGTGCCGTGGCACACTAGGTTAATCCTCTGCCTGCAGCGCCGGCATCCCATATGAGCCCTGGTTCTAGTATTGGTTGCTCCTCTTCCAGTCCAGCTCTCTGCTATGGCCTGGGAAAGCAGTGGAGGATGGCCAGGAAGAAGCACCTGGCTCCTGGCTTTGGATCGGCGCAGCACTGGCCGTAGTGGCCATTTGGAGGGTGAACCAACGGAAGGAAGACCTTTCTCTCTGTCTCTCTCTCTCACTGTTTGTAACTCTACCTGTTAAATAAATAAATAAAATCTTAAGAAAAAAAAAAAAAAAAGAACTTGGCCTGACAGGGTACAGAGACAGGGAAGGAGAGTTTACTTATCACCTGGCATCCTGAGCATAATAGAAATGTACCTAGAGCTGTATATAAATACCAGAACTATCTTTCAGTTTGGAGAAAGACAAGTTACATAGGGGATTTTCTCTCTGAACACTAATGTTGGAAAGAGGAAAGAAATGTCAAGCCAGACCCATTTGTGAGTTGGTGTCTAAGGACACTTAGGTGATTGCCTGCACCAGCGAGAGGCTATGGGGACAAGAGGCAAGGAAAGCCCAGAGCAAAATGGCCTTCAGCCAGTATTTCCAGCTTTAGTATGGCTTAAGTTTTCTCTGCACAGTGCCACAAGAACTCTGCGTATCTGAGAAAGTGAGGAAAAGTGTCTGAACCTGCAGCTCTTGTAGAAGAACTGACACCAAGTACCAGGACAAGAGGCACAAAGGCTAACTTCCTAACTTCTTCCTCTCCTATTTGAGCACTTCTGCTTTATTTCTAGATACAATTACTCTGCTCTTTCCCCCTTCTATCTCCTCTCTCTATTCTGACCTGCTCACATGAAAAATCTTTATTTCTGTCCTGCACATACACACCAAAAACTCCTGTACATCTGAGAAGCTAAGAGGGATCTTGGCTGCCCTGACTGAATTGTACTTTCTGGATTTATGTCTGCTACAGCCAATCAGGAAATCATATTTAAAAAGCAAATTCTTTCTGAAAATTTTATATGCCATGAACAAATCCCATGTATTAATGATTTCCAGACATCACCCCTCTCACCTTGGGAGTAATCCAGGCATTGGGCGGAAAGAAAGATTTGAGGAAAAGAATGAAAAAGACTGCTTTATCAACTTCCTTTAAGAATAAAATATCCCAATCACTGAATTAATTTTTCTCTCTTTTTAAAAAAGCATGTGTTGCTTTTTAATTAATTCTTTTAAATATTTATTTACTTATTTGAAAGGTAGAGTTACAGAGAAAAGGGGAAAAAAGTGGGAGTGGGGGGGAGATAGAGAGAGAGAGAGAGGCAGCTGGTTCACCCCCCAGATGGTCACAATGGCTGGGGCTAGGCTGGGCTGGACTGAAGCCAGGATCCAGAAGCTTATTCCAGGTCTCCCATGTGGGTGGCCATCTTCCACTGCTTTCCCAGGTATTAGCAGGGAGCGGGATTGAAAGTAAAGCAGCCAAGACTTGAAAATGGAACCCATATAGAGTGTCAGTGTTGAAGGGAGTGGCTTAACTAGCTGTGTCACAATGCCAGCCCCAATTTATTAAATCTGAAATGCAGAGAGACAGAAAAATAGACACACACCCATAGAGGGAGAGAGGTAGGGAGGGAAGGAGGAAGAGAGAGACACAGAGATACTGATCCTCCATCTGCTGGTTTGCTCCCCAAATATTTGCAACAGCTAAGGCCAGGCCAGGCCAGGCTGAAGCCAAGAGGCAAGAACTCCATTCAGGTCTCCATGTAGGTGGTAGGGGCCCAACCACTTGAGCTATCATCTGATGCCTCTCAGGTGTGCATGTGCAGGAAGATGGAACAGAGAGCAGAGCTGGGACTCAAACCCAGGCACTCTGATATGGGATGCATATTTGAAAAGCATTGTCTTAACCACTGTCCAGATGCTCGCTCCTCACTCTGCATAACACAAACGCCGAAGGATATCACCATTTCAATATTACTAGTTGTTGATGATTAAGCAAAGTTGTATTATTTGAGGTTAAAAAATGACTATGACAAAAGAGGCTCTGTGCAGCAAGTATCAGAAGTGCTATAGGGGCCAGCGCAGTTGCATGGAAGGTTAAGCCTCCTCCTGTGGTGCTGGCATCCCATATGGGCGCCAGTTCAAGTCTTAGCTGTTCCACTTCCGATCCAGCTCTCTGCTATGGCCTGGGAAAGCAGCAGAAGATGGCCCAAGTTCTTGGGCCCCTACACCCGTGTGGGAGACCTGGAAGAAGCTCCTGGCCCCTGGCTTCAGATCAGCCCAGTTCTGGCCATTGCAGTCATTTGGGGAGTGAACCAGTGGGTGGAAGACTTCTTTCTCTGTCTCTCCCTCTCTGTCTATAACTCTGCCTCTCAAATGGATAAGCAAATCTTAAAAAAAAAAAAAAAAAAAAAAAAAAGAAACAGAAGAAGAAGAAGAAGTCCTGCAAATTGTGACTGTTATTATATGTTTATAAATTAATAGCCAGGGAAAATCAAGATTAAATAAGCTGGAGTATGGGAAGGCTTAGGATGTCCAGTGAGAGCATCTTTTGCATGGACATACAACCCCATCTTTGGAAGAAGGACCTGTGCCCTGACTCCCTCTGTTCACTCAGTGGTGATGGAGATCAATTCTGAGGTTTGGTGGCAGAGAGGAGGTATCCCACTCGAATGTGAGAAACAGAATGGGCAGAAAGCACAAATCCTGCCATCTGACAGATCTTCAGGAGAACAGCAGAGTACCAGCAAGTGAAAAGATGGGGAAAAGGCAAGCCATGGGAGAAATGTCCCAACAGAAATGGGGGGATAGACTGAAGCACGCCAAGCCACACACAGAATCTATCAGAGTAGGCAGGTCCTACTTCAGCTATAAGGTAGCTTCACAGTTAAAAAAAAAAAAAAAAAAAAAGTGGGGGAAGGAAGTTAAGTCTGTATAGAATCTGCACATCTGTTTTATCTTCCTAACTTTAGTCCCATTTTTAGTACTCATAAGAAAGCTACACATGGGGGCCGGCGCTGTGGTGCAATAGGTTAATCCTCCACCTATGGCACCAGCATCCCATATGGGTGCTGGTTCTAGTCCTGGCTGCTCCATTGCCGATCCATCTCTCTACTGATGGCCTGGGAAAGCAGCAGAAGATGGCCCAAGTGCTTGGGCCCTTGCATCCATGTGGGAGACCCGGAGGAGGCTCCTGGCTTTGGATTGGTCCAGTTCTGGCCATTGCGGCCATTTGGGGAGTGAACCAGCAGATGGATGGAAGACCTTTCTCTCTGTCTCTCCCTCTCACTGTCTGTAACTCTGTCAAATAAATACATAAAATCTTAATTAAAAAAAAAAGCTACACATGAACCCATATTTAAATTCCATAGCAATGTTAGTGAGGAAATACAAGGGATGGCAATCATGTTTTTCATAGAATCAGAGTGCCTAATATATTATGGGTGTTTAGAAAACAGGAAACAAAATGATAGAGTGAAATAAACTCCCAATTCCAGAGTTCAAACAAAGAAGTAAAAGAACAAGAGAATGCAGAAATACACACTTCTTCACCATGTTAGTACTGATTTTCCCTGGGTGTTTTACCAGGAATTATACTTTTGGAATCATGGGTTTTACTGGCATCTAACAGGAAGAATCACTCTACCTATGTTTTAAGTATTCTGCTCGAATACATGTACCATATAATATTTTTAGAAGATTTTTTATTTATTTGAGAGGTAGAGTTACAGACAGTGAGAGGGAGAGAGAGAGAAGTCTTCCTTCCATTGGTTCACTCCCCAAATGGCCGCAATGGCTGAAGCTGCGCCGATCTGAAGCCAGGAGCCAGGAGCTTCTTCCCGTCTCCCACGTGGGTGCAGGGGCCCAAGGACTTGGGCCATCTTCCACTGCTTTCCTAGGCCACAGCAGAGAGCTGGATCAGAGGAGGAATAGCTGGGTCTCCAAACGGCTGCGCCCATATGGGATGCCGGCACTGCAGGCGGAGGATTAACCTACCGTGCCATGGCGTCGGTCCCCAACACAATTTTGAGGGGTGCTTCACACGCAGTCACCTGTGGGCTTCAGCAGCTATGATAATCTTGTGTGAGACGCTACTGTTGACAAGCAATAAAAAGCCTCCCTCAGATCACCGCAGGGAGCTAAGCCTCTACTATCTTGTTCATTTAAGTAAGAAGATCTCATGCCACTGCTCTGATGCACTTGTGTTACCCGACCATCTAATCATTTCCCAGATGTGCAATTCCAAGAATCCTAAAGCTGCTCTAAGATGGCTGCGCGTGCGTCAGACTACCTTATCCCCGAATATGCTCTGTCTCAAGGATGACAGAATAAAGCATCACGTTCACATGTTTGTTTTTTTAAAGATTTATTTATTTACTTAAAAGGCTGAGTTAGAGAGAGGAAGATGCAGAGAGAGAGAGAGGAAGATGCAGAGAGAGAGAGAGAAAGAGAAAAAGCACTAGCTTCCATCTATTGATTCACTCCCCAAATGGCCTCAACAGTGGGAGCTGGGGCAATCTGAAGCCAGGAGCTTCCTCTGGGTCTCCCATGTGGGTGCAGTGGCCCAAGGACTTGGTCATCTTCCACTGCTTTCCCAGGCCATAGCAGAGAGCAGGATCAGAAGAGGCCCAGCTGGGATTTGAACCAGCATCCATAAGGGATGCTGGCACTGCAGGCAACAGCTTTATCCACTATGCCAGAGCCAGCCCTTCACTTGTTTCTTAAAACACACACAGAATGCAGTTTGATCGGCTGGGCCAGGCTCCTCTGAACAGGACTCCTGCATCCTGGCATCTCTTGGAGCAGCCACAAGTGTGCCTTCCAGGAAAGCACAGCTGTGTGCCTGGCTGCTCGCCCCTATCTGCTCTCACACCATTTCTGCGCTCATGAACTCTCTTTATTAGTTTGCCTGTAATTAAATGAACTCAGATGGTCCTCTAAGTCTTAGGATCTTAACTAAGAAGTGCATCTGCTTGAACATTTCTCTGGCAAAAGTTGTTGCGGCATCTCAGCACCTTACAGAACCCCATTTATGCAGACACAGCCGTCTCCGTTCTTTAGTACCAGGGGAAGCCACATGGCTGCTGTGACTGTGGCCAGAAACAGGACCCATTCAGACACCAACCAGAAGCATGAAGGCCCTCAGCTGGTGACATCACGTTAATGGCTGGGTGTCCAGTTTCAGAGACTGTAGTGACAAAATTCTTTAAAAACAAAAACAAAAAGACACTAAAACCAGAGGCTGCCCTCGGCAGAGACAGACATGTATCACTTGCATTGTGTCCTATGAATCATAGCCATGCTGAGAAGCAGCACAGAGCTAAATAGCCACACAGCGCAGGGTCTAAGAGCAAGGCTCTGGAGACGCTTTCTGGCCTAATTCTAGGGTCTGCTACCTGCCAGTCAGGAGCCCTAAAATCAAGCTCCTCTGCAACAGGATTTCTTAGGCAGCTGGAACAACCCAGGTGTCTGCCACAGAGTCCTAACTGATGATCACCCACGACTACTTTCAAGCATCTGTTTCCTCATCTGTCCACAGGAATGGCAATGCTTTTCCTTGTGAAGACTGGAGTACACGTGAAACACAAGTCACCCCAATCACTCTTCCTGACAGTCCAACCCAGGGGACACTTCAGCCTCACCATCTGTGCCTGGCTTCACTAAGCACTGTGGATGGTTAGTAAAGTGAAGAGAAGCACCAGGAAGAAATGGAAAGGCATTACAACAGACCAGGAGCTGGCAAATTACAGTCTGCAGACCAAGTCCAGCACTGCTATCCGTTCTTGTAGAATCTGCCAGAATGGTTTTTACATTTTTCAAGTGGTTAAATAAAATCAGAAGAATATTTTGTGGGGCAGGCCTGTGTACAGTAAGTTAAGCTGCTTATGACAGCTACATAGCCTTATGGGAGTGCTTGGTTCAAGTCCCAGCTACTCTGCTTCTGAACCAGTTCCCTGCGAATGTGCCTGGGAGGCAGCAAAGGATGAACCAAGTGCTTGGGTTCCTGTTACCCATGGGGAAGAACTAAGGAGGCCCAGCTAGAGCTATTGTGGTCAATTTGGGGGGTGGATCAGAGAAGGGAAGATCTCTATCATGCAGCTTTTCAAATAGATAGATAGATAGATAGATAGATATTAAAAAAAAAAAAAAACAATGATGACACACAGGAATTATACTGCTAAGAACCTTCAGTTTCTCTCCACTGAGCTCCTGGAGTGTCCCCATGACAAAGTGGCTGGCTTCACACAAAACAAATGATCCAAAAGACAGCAGCAAGGAGGAAGTTACACACCACCCCTTCTGCCACGTTCTGTTCCTTAGAAGTGCGCCACTAAGACCCTCCAACAGTTAACGAGACACAGCGGCTCAGGTACCACTTCAAAAATGTGTCCATTTATTCACTTTTATTTATTTGAAAGCCAAAGTGACAGAGAAGGAGGGAGAGACATATAGAGATAGGTAGATATAGAGACAGATAGACAGATATATATAAAGAGAGAGATAGAGAGACCTTCCATCTACTAGCTTACTAGCCAAATGTGTACAATAGCCAGGGTCTGAATAGCCTGACTGAAGGTAGGAGCCCAGAAGTCCACTGAGTTCTCTCAGGTGGGGGACAGGGACCCAAGTATTTCAGCCATCCTCCACTGCCTCCCAGGTGCACTCACAGGAAGCTGTACTGGCAGGCAGAGGCAGGCCTCTACCCCATGCATGCCCATGTCACCCCAGGCAGTGGCTCACCTCACTGCAGCACAAGGCCCGCCCCTTACATGCCACATTTTGAAGGAAGCAATGTCAAACCCTTTTAGGGTTTATTTAAAATCACCACAGGGCATCAGACAGGGAAGGAGAAAGATCAGGAGGCTGGTGTAGTCAGCAGAGGTGTACAATGAGACCTTAGTGGGCCGTCGTAATCTGAGAGGCTGGACAGAAGGGGGAATACTAGAAATAGGAAGACTAGTGGTTCTTTCCGAATGGTGGTGAGCCATCTTAAGCTGCATCCCCTATCAAGGTTTTGGATAAGCATGGTGCAAATTATACCTTGATTACAACCCCATGATAGACCCAGCTAACCATCTGCTAACTAACCTTCCAAATGACTGCAGTGGCTGTCTAGGATTGAGCTGGGCTGATGCTGGGAGCTGAAAAGTCAAATCAAGTCTCCCACATGGGTGGCAATATCCCAATTACTTGAGTCATCACTATCATCTCCTAGGGTAGGCATTTGCAGTAAGGTGGAATCAGGAGCCAGAGGCAGGAACTGAACCTAGACACTCCAATGTGGGATGCGGGTGTCCTAACTGGTGTTTTAACTGCTAGGCCAAATGTCTGCCCCACACTCCTGAATTCTTGATCCACAGCAACCACTGAAATAATGAACAGTGTTTGTTGTTTTCTACCATTAAGTTTTGGGGTAGTGTGTTATGTAGTAACAGATAATTAATACACACCTTAAGCACTATTAATACACACCTCAACCACCAAGAGCACAATAAATTAGTTGCCTTGTTTATGCTTCTACACCTTTTGCAAATGTTATGTCTTTGTCTAAAACTGTATCTGCACGGTAAGAGGCAGCTGTTCCTTTAAGAGCATCTCAAACATCACCTCCTCTGTGAGCCCCGTGGTCTCTTGTAGAGACCTGGGTTTTCTTATTGCATCTTGCGTAAATTTCTCTCTTGGAGAAAATCAGCTGTTCAGTATATGTGTCATAGTCTTGCAATACATGTATGTTTTTCCATGGACTTAGTGCAGTGCAGGGACACGGTAGACGTCAATACTTATTTCTCATTTCAGTCAGTTTCAAGCTAAAATAATAAAAACTTCAAACTACACTTACAGAACTATTCTACATGTACTTGAGGACCCAGATGTAAGTGATAAAGGAGTGTGGGGAATGTGTTTTCAAGTCTGTTACAACATGAAGTCGGGGATGATAACGTCATGGTTCAATTCCTGGAGGATGTAACCATAATGAATATGAGATTTTTATATGTTGATCCACCAACAAAATGACTATGTGACCCAAGTTAAGATGTTTTCATTTGACATCTAGAATGCCAACAGCAAAATGTGAGTAACTTATTTCATGGTCACATGAAAAGAAACCCAGATAATTTAAAACCTTTCTAGGTTTGCCAAACCCTTTCTCATACAGAAAGTCTGTGATTCGAGTCTTGAAATTTAGGAAGAAACAGTGGTATATGTTCAGTGTTGCTTATCTTTCAATGAAATGAAATGAAGTCTTCCCAACAAGTGTTTTGCCTTAAAACCTGAATTTTCACCAAAAAGAATAAGTCATCTGTTTCGAGTATTTTATAGACTAAGCCTCTATTTGTGCACTGCTTTGATCTCCCAGTATAATGGGAAGCTCGTGATACAGTCCAGCTATACCTCAATCAAGTGTGCTCATTTAATTTATCCCAGAAATGCTGCCTGCGAGATCCAGCTGGAAGCTGTAGCCTCGTCATTCTAGGATCAGGAAGAAGAAGGAAGACACATCAAGGGAGAACAGCTTTTTTGTTTGGGCTGATGGTGCAGTTCTGTGTCCAAGAAAATATTCCTTTAACCCAAAACAGATAGCAAGCCTAAAGATAGACAGAATGTATAGGAAACAAATTAGTGGGGAGTTGAGGACAAGTTAATGAACTTAGTACCAGGAACCAAATGTGAGTCAAGTCATATCCTCTACAACACTACCCAATAAAAATAACAAAAAATAAAAAATATAATAGGCAAATGTTAGGCTTCTCTTCCAAAAGAAGAGGTCCAATCATATGTTAACTGTGGGGGTGGGTAATGAACTTAATGATAAAATATTCTAGAAAGTATGCTAGATACTGACTACAGCAAAGACCTGCCTGGGACACACGAGTGGTGTCAGACTGTGGGACAATCTGTTACAGTACAGGGAGAAACTAAAAGATTAAAAATAGGGATGGGCATTGGTCCAGCGATTAAGACACTCCCATATTGGAGCGCCTGAGTTTGAGTAATAGCTTTGTTCACAATTCAAGCTTTTCGCTAGTACTCACCCTAGGTGTCAGCTGGTGATGCCCAAGTAGTCAAGTCCCTGTCACCCATGTGGGAGACCTGGACTGAGTTCCTGGCTCCTGGCTTTGGCAAGGCCTAGCCTCAACTGTGGTGGGCATCTGGGGAATGAACTAGTAGGTGGTAGATATTACTCTGTCTCTCAAATAATAAAGAAATGAAGATACCTACTAGTACAATTGCATGAAACAGTAAATAAAAAACGTACAAGTTTTTTTTTTTTTGGGCAAAAACTCACTAATTTTTTCATTGAGTAAATATTTATTGAGCCTAAGGAAACCTCACATTTTCAGACAACTACCTGAAAAACAGTAAGACATGAAGAAGTTTGCTTTGCACAAACCCCAAGGATATTTTGTGTCTAAATTACAAATAATACTACAAACCAAAGGAAGACCACCCCTTACTCATTAGTCAAATGCTCATGATCATTAAGATATAAACTTACGGATCTGAGAGTACTTGTCTCAGAGATCCTTAAAATACTATGTAATTTTCAGTCTAATAAATAAATCAAGTGAGGCACAGGACCATGTCACCGTAAACCACTTGGCAGAAGCCACAAAAGTGCAGGATACACCTGTGGAATACTACAAAAATAAGGACTTAACAAATATATTAACAGAAAGGTTCCCAAACCCAAATTACCTACAACTTCTGCCTCTCACCTTGGAGTTCAAGTAATCACTAAGCCTTCCCAGAATTACTTAGAACCACAGGGTAGAAGCAGTAGCTTCTGCTTTTTTCTATTGCCTGAAAATCATCTTCAGGTCAGAAAACTACAGGAGGAAAAAAACCCACTTGCCATGATGGGGTGCTTCTTAGAGGTTTTGGCTTGGACTCGATGTCTGGCTAGCCCACCGTTCCTCTTAGTATCTTGGGGAGGCAGTATTAGCTGAATCACTAAGGATTCAAACAGTAATTCAGAAAAAGAAGACTAATATCTTTGTGATTATCTCTTACTGTAGGAAAAGTTAAACACTAGCAATGTGGGTTCCTTGTGCAATTAGAGGAATGTTATTATATGTGGAGAGAGGTGAAATCTATGAAGTAACAGCAACAGCAGTGGGCCTGAAAAATATTCTAGGGTGTATTACCACCATAATCTACTGGTTCTGTCATTTATTGAGCACACATGTGTGTCAGGCAAAGGCTAAGTGCACTGAATACATTTAATCTGCACAGTAACCTTTGGTAAGTTTTTTTTTGTTTGTTTTTTTTTTTTTTTAGATTTATTTATTTATTTGAAGGCAGGATTAGAGAGAGGGAGAGAGAGATGTCTTCCATTCGCTGGTTCACTCCCAAATGATCACGGTGGTTGGAGCTGGGCCAAGCTGAAGCCAGCAGCCAGGAGCTCCGTCCTGGTCTCCACTTGAGGGCAACACTTGGGCCATCTTCAGCTGCTTTCTCAGGCACATCAACAGGGAGCTGGGTCAGAAGTGGAGCAGCCAGGACTCGAACTGGTGCCCATATGAGATGCTGGTGTGGCAGGCAGAGGCTTAATCCACTGTGCTGCAACGCCAGGCCGTGCAAATTTTATTATTGTCATCTTTCAAATGAGGATGCTGATGTTTAAAAGGAGAGGTTACGTGATTGTGGGAAGTCACCTAGTTACCAGGCAGGATTCAAATTAGGTAAAAAGGCAAAGCATATTCTTTACTACCAAGCTAAAATGCCCTAAAAACAAGAAAACAGCCTTGCAGGAGAAGCAAAAGAAAATATATTTGCAAGGTAGAAACTTGTAGGTGAATGATTGTGCATGTATCACAATTATGACCAACACTGCATACAAGACAGTACCACTGGGGCCAGCACTGTAGTGCAGTGGGTTAATACCCCGGCCTGAAGAGCCAGCCTCCCATATGGGTGCCGGTTTAAGACCCAGCTGCTCCACTTCTGATTCAGCTCTCTGCTATGGCCTGGGAAAGCAGTAGAAGATGGCCCAAATCTTTGGGCCGCTGCACCCACATGGGAGACCCGGAAGAAGCTCCTGGCTTCGGACTGGCCCATCTCCGGCCATTGCAGCCAACTGGGGAGTGAACGATCAGATGGAAGACCTCTCTCTCTCTCTCTGTCTCTCCTCTCTCTGTGTAACTCTGACTTTCAAATAAATAAATAAATCTTAAAAAAAAAAAAAAAGATTTAGCATGTAACTCTGAAACTTAAAAAAAAAAAAAGACAGTACCACCAACTGTGAAACAGCAAAATATTAACTGAGGTTGCATCAGGACCTGGGGACTATGGGCAATTCTTTTACTTTTCTATTTTCCAAATAGGTGACACAACTCATCCTCTCCCCCTCTGATTCCAACTTGTCTATGTGAAAGCTCTGGTATGCTCTGGGGCACATAGGCCTCCAGACAGTAACCTGCACAGGACAAGCAGATATCCTGGGGCTGACTCCCTTGTTGTCTGCTACTTGAATGGAAAAATGGAATGGGGTCTGTCTCTATTACAGTGTTCATACATTTCTGGAAGGTTCTGTTTGTGACTAAAGAAAAAGAAGGGGCAAATGGAGATCTGAAGTACTTCCACATGGTGGTCACTCCTCAGGGAGTGAATATGTAAGTTTGCCTGAAGTAGCCCTGTACTGTGCTCGCTTAAACACAGGGGCCTCAATGTCCCAGTGGCCACTAGAAGGGCAGAGGCAGCCGTGCTGAAGGGAACCAACAGTTGTGACACCGGTATAGGAGAAAGATGCTTCGTACGAACAAAGTGGAAGACAGAATCAAACCCAATCACAAACCACTCTAAATTATGAAGAAAAAAGGAATGGGAAATCAAATTTAGAGGAACAAAGACAGAACATGGTACAAAGAAAACTGGGGTGAAAATATTTTAGATATGATTGTAACATGCTTAAAAGCAGCACTCCATTCTTATGATAATGCTGAAAGAGTTTTCAAAGCAGGGCTAGTATGCATTCCTATATCGCACATGAACTACAGGCTGTGGTCCATAAAGCCCCTAACAGAGTTGTAGTCAAAGGTTGGCTGTAAGCTGGAGCCTATAGCAATGATCCCAGAATTCTGGGAATTTCTGCAAGTTATCTGCAAGCATTTGGGTTCCAGAAAATGTCAGTGTTTAGGAAGAGAGAATATCCCTAAAAACAGAAATTTAGTGTCTTTCATGTAAATGATACACTGCTCTCATCAAATTCCTCTCTTTTACCCTATACAGAATGTTCTAAAACCAAGTCTCGCTGTGTTAAACTTCAGATTCCATGAAAAGAACTATGCAGAAGTAAATGTTGGCCATAAGCAGGTTAGCATATTTATATAGCTAACCACAGAGTTACAAACTACTTTCACATTCCTTATGTTAGCACTTCAAGAAAATTAAGACAGGTATCACTACACCCATTTAAGAGATGAATAAACTAAAGTTGCATTAGATTAATTCCTTGAAGTATCTGATCTTCATTCAGTTCTTTCTCTACTGTACTAAACAGGAGTCTATATTTTCCCTAGATAATTCATGTTAAAAATGGAGGGCTGGCACTGTGGTGTAGTGGGTAAAGCCACCACCTGCAATGCTGGCATCCCCTATGGATGCCAGTTCATGTCCAGCTGCTCCACTTCTGATTCAGCACCCTATTAATAGCCTAGAGAAAGCAGTGGAAAATGGCCCAAGTGCCTGGACTCCTGCTATCCACATGGGAGACCCAGATGAAGCTCCTGGCTTTTGCCTGGCACAGTCCTGGCTGTTGTAGTCATCTGGGGAGTAACCAGTGGATGGAAGATCAATCTCTCTCTCTGTAACTCTGACTTTCAAGTAAATAAATCTTAAAAAGAAAAAAAAAATAAGAAGGGAAAAAAGAAAGAAAAATGGAGGGCAGATGTGATGCAGCAGGTTAGGCCACCACTTGTGACACGAGTATCACATACCAGCGTGACAGGTTATGTCCCAGCTGCTCTTCTGATCCAACTCCCTGCTAATGTGACTGGGAAAGCAGTAAATGATGGTCCAAACAGCTGGGGCCCTGACACCCTTGTTGGAGATCCAGGCTCCTGGCTTCAGTCTGGTCCAACCCTGACTGTTGTGGCCATCTGGGAGTGAACCAGTAGAAGATGCGCTGTCTCTGTCTGTCTGTCTGTCTGTCTGTCTCTCTCTATGTGTACATCCTTCCCTCTCTGTTATACTGCCTTCCAAATATCTATATATCTACAGTTATAGCTATAGAGAGATAGATAAATTAAACCTTGAGGAATGTAACAGCACACATCATTAGGGCCAGAAAAATGACAGCTGATCTTAATACTGTGCCTGTTAGGGGAAAACAACTTTACTGTCAAAATATTGTGCTAGTGTATTAACCCACTGTGCCATAGTGTCGGCCCCTCTGAATTGTATTTAATTCCATTTTATTTAGCATGAAATTACAGGAACCAGACACTAGGACTTCATTATGATTTTTCTTTAAATTTGCAACATTTCTCTGAAGTTCTTTCATTTCTAGACACATTTTCTATATCTTCATTCTAATCTTCCCTTTCTGTACTAATAAAGCTGGTATTAAAGCTTATAACAGGGGTAGGTAATTGGCCCAGCAATTAAGACATTGCTTGGGATGCTAGCAGTTCAAGGCCTGGCTCTGTTCCCAATTCCAGCTTCCTGCCAGTGTGCTCACTGGCAGGCAACAGGTGACGACTCAAGTAATGGGGTCCCTGCCATACACACCAGAGACCTGAACTGAATTAAACGTTTTCTTCTCTGACTTTCATTAATTCAGAAGTACATGAATATACACCTAGGGCTTTCTATACATGATGGTACTTCAGAAAGTCTGTGGAAAATGGATTTAAAAGATAAATTTACTTTGGTGCAAAAATTTTTGAAATCTATATATTTAGGGTTTTCAAAGAGTTTGTGGAAAATGAGTAATATAAAAAAACTACACATTGGTTTTCAAAATTTTTGCACCAAAATATCTTTTAACTCAATCTTCCACAAACTTTTTTTTATTATTATTATTTATTTGACAGGTAGAGTTATAGACAGTGAGAGAGAGAGAGAGAGAAAGAGAGACAGAGAAAAAGGTCTTCCTTCTGTTGGTTCACTCCCCAAATGGCCGCCAAGGCTGGCACTGCGCCGATCTAAAGCCAGGAGCCAGGTGCTTCTTCCCGATCTCCCATGTGGGTACAGGGGCCCAAGCACTTGGGCTGTTCTCCACTGCCTTCCCGGGCCACAGCAGAGAGCTGGACTAGAAGAGGAACAACTGGGACTAGAACCCAGCGCCCATATGGGATGCCGGCGCCACAGGTGGAGGATTAACCAAGTGAGCCACAGTGCCGGCTCCTTCAATAAACTTTTAAAAGTACCTTTTCACTAGGCATATACAAAATGAAGTATATTAAAGTTCCTGCCCTCATGTCCCTGTGTATTCTTCTCACTTTGTAAATAAACCTTATCATGCTGGAAAAAAAAAAAAAGTTCTTGTCTCAAGGCTGGCACTGTAGAGTAGCAGTTAAAGCCAGCATCCCATATGGGCGCCCGTTCAAGTCCCAGTTGCTCCACTTCTGATCCATGCCCCTGCTAATGGCCTAGGAAAAGCAGCAGAAGATGGCCCAAGTGTTTTGGCCCCTGCCACCCATGTGGGAGATCCAGATGAAGCTCCTGGCTTTGATCTGGCTCACCCCTGCTGTTGTGGCCATCTGGGGATTGCCCTGCGGATGGATGATCCCTCTCTGTAATTCTGACTTCCAAAATAATAAATAAATCTTTTTTTTTTTTTTTTTGACAGGCAGAGTTAGAGAGTGAAAGAGAGAAAGACAGAGAGAGAAAGGTCTACCTTTTCCGTTGGTTTACCCCCCAAATGGCTGCTATGGCCAGTGCGCTGCACTGATCCGAAGCCAGGAGCCAGGTGCTTCTCCTGGTCTCCCATGGGATGCAGGGCCCAAGGACCTGGGCCATCCTCCACTGCACTCCCGGCCACAGCAGAGAGCTGGACTGGAAGAGAAGCAACCGGGACAGAATCCAGCACCCCAACCGGGACTAGAACCTGGTATGCCGGCGCCACAGGTGAAGGATTAGCCTAGTGAGCCACGGCGCCGGCCTAATAAATAAATATTAAGAAAAAAAAGTTCTTGCTCTCTTGGGGCCGGCATTCTACTTGTGAGGGAAGGAGGAGGAAGAGGAACAGAAACAGTTTAAAGTAAACAGGTACAGAGGGGCATGGTTATTAATGTAGACAGGAAATCTTTGCCCTGCACTGCCTATGGGGTTGCCTGAGACTGTCAGCTTTGCATCACTGTGTGAAGTTCTATGAGTCAGCAATAATTGCTATACAGAATGTCTGTGTCTCTCAGAAATTCATGTGGAAAATCTAATGTCCAAAGTGATGGTGTTTGGAGATGGGGCCTTGGTTGATTTTATAGGCCATGAGGATGAAGCCCTCATGATGGAATTAGTGCCTGTACAAGAAGAGACATGAGCTTGCCTTCTCTCTACTGGAGAGAGGCTGGTCATCTGCAGCCCAGGCAGAGGGTCCTGACGAACAACCTGACAATACTGACGTCCTGATCCCAGACTTCCAGCCTCCAGAACTGTGAGAAGTAAGCTTGCTGTTTCAGCCATTTAGTCTAGGATGTTTATAACAGAAGCCCAGGCAGACCAAGATAGCCATATGACAAGACTTGATGGCACTCAAAGCTAATACAATGTAAACACATTACCATACAGAAATTTATTTAACTGATTTACCATATAACTATTGATAAACCCATTTTTACAGATAAAGAAGTGGAGGTTCTGGGAGCCTGGGTGGGAGGGAGGGTAGGGGGAAGGATCACTATGTTCCTGAATCTGTATATAGGAAATACAGAAAATGTGTATACCTTAAATAAAATTTTAAAAAATAAATTAATTAAAAAAAAGAAACTGAGGTCAGACAATTTAAGTTACTCTCCCACAGGTGTAGAGCAAATGGAGGAGTCTGGGTTCAAAACCATGCAGTGCAGCTGCAGAGTCCACTTGTCTCACAACTCATCTACCTCTCACGGCAACCTTCATCTTAAAGACCAAGAAATCAAAGCACAGAGAGATTACATACCTTGTCCAAACCCACAAGGAAGGGTCTGAACACAGATCTTCTGCTCCAAAATTGCCACCCTTAACCATTATGTTTCATCATCACTTCTCACTTCTCATAAATGGCCTAACTCCAAAACCCCATACTAGCACGATTCTCTCATCTGAGTATTGACTATCTCTCAAGCCTCGTACTTTGCCAGTATCTAGTGGTATCTAACCAGATATTTCAGATGTGAAACATGTTCTTAAGGAAATCATCAATTTCACAAATCTGAAAACCTGTTCTCTGTGGCGTTAGCAAGGAAATAAGTGAAGGAAACTGGTAGCAAGTCAACATTTCTGCAGGGTTTTAGGGATCACTCAAGCATTTCTTTAGGTAAAAATCCTTATGTCATAGCACATTTTAGAAGCTTGACATTATATAACACAAACTCCAGCTATGTCCAGGTAATTGTGGTTGCACTGTGCTAAACCAATGGCAATTAATATCATTGTGCAGTAAGCACAATAGTAGAGTAATTGGAAAAATGAAAATCAATAGCATTTGAGCTCCTGCTAGGAGTTATTCTATTATGATAAAAAGGAAAGGAAAATGAGATTACAAGGACAAAGTATATGTGATATTTGTTCATTTTTTCAGTCTCCTGCTTAAGTTACCCACAAGACTTGTTTCCAATTCTCTTGGTGTGCAGTATTCTAAGCCAATGATGAGCTTCGTTGATACTGCTCATTTCACCTTCCCCCACACATTTAGGATAATGACATTTGGAAAGCTTCCCATCCCACAGTGACGCCCCTTCACACAACTTACCTCTTCATCCTTCTCGGCGGTGTTCGACAGTAAGAAGTCTACACCTGTCCTCGTCATTTTAAGCAGTTTAACACCAAGACACAGACATTTCCGAGAGAACTGACTCAACGAGAGTGAGATCACCAAAAGCAGGGGCGGTGAATCCAGGGAGTGCAATGCCACCAGTACGTGTGAACTTACTGATCATAACAACTACTTCCTCCAAGTAAAGGGTTTCCTCAGTCAAACCTCAAGGGCATCAGATCAAAGGGAGATACTGCCACAGCTGGCCTGTATTTTCCAGCCCACTGGCCTGCACGGGAGACTCTAGACAGTGTCCTGGCAACTGCATAACACAGCAGCCGTCCATGGGAAGAGAGGGAAAGAATTCTTTAGACTATGTCTTAAAAAAAAAAAATTTCTCTTTACTTCTTCGTCCCTCTTTATTTTAGGGATGGTTTGGGAGATATGTCAAAGCCCTAGGGGATGTCCTAGGTGGACATCCTTGGTAGTGACCCTGGGAAAGCAGAACACTTCCTCAGAGAGAAACAAAGGGAGTTTTTGCTCATAGTACAGGTTTTTTTTTTTTTTAAACAGACTATGTATTTATACTTAATCAGCATACAAAGCACACCTTAACCCTCAGCTAACAGCAGAGTACTTGATCGGTTTCCTGCTGCCAGCTTGATGTTAAGGTTCTTCCAACCTTACCAGGACACTGTAAGGTCACCCCAGATGGGCCAATTTATTAGCAACATCACAACGGGAGAAATGTAGTTACATGCCCTGGAAGTTCTCCCCAAAATGTACAAAAAGCAATTACAAAAGTGACTATTAACACACAAGGGAAAAAAAGCAGCCCCAAATCCAAGCCCCACTATGTCAGAAGCACAGCAATGCACACAGGAATAATGTGGAGATGAGAAAACAGACAGCACACCACGGGAATTCATGAATCACAGAGAACAAGACGTGAGAGTGATTGTGTAAAAGGACACATGAAAACAAGCAACAATCATTTCTGTAGTGAAGGAAAGCCGTTTCTCACCGTTCTGAACAAAATGGCTGAACTAAGAGCATCTGAGTGGCTATGCCCATATACCCTCCTCCTCATCCTACGGGAGACGACAAAGGGAGCAATGCCCCAGAGCAGCATGGGAATGAAAAAGAGTTGGTTAGTACTGAAGACAAGGCCATTAGCATAATGTAGTAGAAAAGATCTCTAAGTCTCCTTGTGTTAGATTCTAAAGCCCGACATTATCAACATGAGTAATTCGCGTCTTGCTACACTTCTCTTCCCCTCTTCCCAAGACACCATCTCTATTACGGACTGGACCTGGGCCACATGATCAAGTCGGGGGCTTTTCTTTATGCTTCCCTCTTCTTTAATTTCCTATCTCTGTTTGTCTCCCCCAGACTCTAAGCATCAAATTCTCTCTATGATTGAAACCTGTTTCAAAGAAAGGATCTAACATGTATCTTACAAATTCTGACCTACATTTAATTCCAGGTACCAGGAAGCAGGCAGAGAAAGTAAAGTGATTTCCTGGCAGGGAACTCCTGCTGACACCAGGCAGACAGCTCTCCATTTTGCCATATTTAAGACTAGCACTGTCCTTCCTCTAAAAATAGAAGGTTTGCCTCAATTGGCTTTTAAATGTCATCATATATTTAAAATGTACATACATAGGGCTGTATCTTCTGAACCTTAGAAATAACAGCAATTTGGAATTCAATGATACTTTCCTCTGTAGTACTTCTGCTGCTTCTCCTAAGACGATGACAGTTAGTGGACATGCCTAGGAGGGGAGCCTTCCTGGACGCTGCAGTCATATGGATGTAATTACTTGACTATTATTTTTCTCCCTTAGCTATATATTTTAAGACTGGGTGTGATGGAGATGTTGAAATCTGACTTTGGCAATGGGTTATGAGGTAATCTGTTCACCACTCTCCTTCATCTATCACTTTCAAGATCTTGGGAGACTTCCCTTCTTCCAAAAACTGGAATTGAATATGGTTCCCTTCAGACTCATCAATGTTGCTTTTGCACCGATGAGAAGTTGGAGGCAACAATTTTCCTGGGGAATGACATGCTGGAGGGATCCACAAAGAAATAGAGCAAAGAAACTAAGCTTCAGTCTTCACTGTAATAGGTGATTTGGAGAGATTTCATAATTTGCAATCAAACAGAAGGAACCTCTGCAGTGAGCTCTACCTCACTGAGCTTGCAAGCAGCTAGTCTTGTTTTTCTAACAAGACACTGCTTATTGGACAAGAAAAGCAGGACAGATACAAATTAGTATGTATCAATGAGGTTATTTTTTCTCTCTCAACCCAATTCAAGGATTCTTTATTGTTTTTAAACCTTTCAAGAATCTGCTCTTAAAATATTCAGAATTACCAACTTCCTATCCAGAAATTGAGTCTGCATTTTAAACAAAAAGAATCAAAGAGTTTTCAGGAACAGAATTAATGTTTTAGCTTTTATTTTTTCTAACTCATAAACCCAGAATTTGCAATACACTAGTCCAAAATACATCACAAACAGAAGTTTACTGTTTTTATATGTCACTCAAGAGCAGCCTTACCTGGTCCGGGGAGGGTTTATGATTTGTTTGATTGGAATGGGAGGATTTGAAGTGGTCATCCTCATAGTTGTCGGCCATCAGCTTCATTCGATTTTGTGTCTATATGGAAACAACATATAAGGTTAAATTTAAGAAAAATTTCTTTGAGCCACCTGAAGTAAAAAGTTCTATAAGAATTTTATAAGAAAGGATAAAATTAATGCTGTCTACAGGAAATAGTTAAACCTGGAATATCTGGGCACATTGGGAAGAGTTCAGGCACCTTTATGGACTGAACTGTGTCAGGCACACTCGCCCCCATACTCCCAGAAATTCATAATCCCGATGTCACGGTATCTGGAGACAGAGGTTTATAAGAAGTAATTTGGGTCTAATGAAATTGTAAGGGTGGAGAACTAATAGGACTGTATCCTTGTTAGAACAGGGAGAGAGAAACCTTCATTTCTCTGCCACTTGCTGGCACAGTGAGAAGGCAGTATCTGCAGTCTGGAAGACAGCATTACCAGGAATGGACTTGGCCTGTACCTGGGTCTTGGACTTCCCAGCCTCCAGAATGGAGAGAAAACAAATTTGCTAAGTCACTCAGTCCGTGGTGATTTGTCATGGCAGCCTGAGTTGACTAAGCAGGCACTACATTGGTTCATGAACTTTTTGAGAAGAGGCAATATTCCCAAATCAAGCACTTTCAGTGCTTATTTTTGTATTTAAAAAAAAAGACAGGGGCCAGTGCTGCAGCACTGCGGGTTAGAGCCGTGGCCTACAGCACCAGCATCCTGTATGGGCTCTGGGTCGAGTCCTGGCTGCTCCACTTCTAATCCAGCTCCCTGGTGATGTGCCTGGGAAAGCAGTGGATGATGGTCCAAGTCCTTGGGCCCCTAACCTGCACCCACATGGGAGACCCTGAAGAAGCTCCTGGCTCAGATAAGTCTTTGTGACCATTTGAGGAGTGAACCAGCAGATGGAAATTCTCTGTCTTTCTCTCTCTCTAACTCTGCTTTCAAATAAATAAATCTTTCATAAAATAAAGACTGGATTACACTATGTAGAGGGCTGTGTGACACTTCATGTTATGATGGATAAGAACCTTTTCCCATGTTACTGTTTTAAGAACCTAGTCATTGTTTTAAACAACCATTTTGATTTTTTAGTGTAGGTCATCTAAGGTACAGACTGTAAATACTAAAGGAAGACAGCTTTCGTCTGTAAGTGAAGTGATGGTACATCTAGAAATCAAAGGAGTCAACTGAAAAACTATTATACCTTATTAGAGTTCAGTAAGGTGATCAGATAGAAGCTACATGTATAACATTCAAGAGTCTTCTATACACCATCGATAAACAGTTCAGGTTTTGAAAATAAGTCCAACATTCTGAAGTCCTTCTTCTCAACCCTAAGACAGATGATGATTTTTCCCATTGCCTGTTCTCTACAATTATAAAACTGGAGGATCAGAATGGGGATTCTGTGTTATAGGTCAGTTTAAGTTCTGAATAAACAAAGAATATATTGAACATTTTAAAGAATTCACTCTGCAGCAGAGTAATTCAGAAAATGCATCAAATGAAGCAGCAGTATATGTCACAATGATAAAATATTGTGAAACCTGAAGTTTTCACGGGGCTGGTGTTGTGGTAGCACAGGAAAAGCTGCTGTTGCTTTCTCATATGGGCACTGGTGGGGTTTGTGTCCTGGCTGCTGCACTTCTGATCCAGCTCTCTGCTAATGTGTCTGGGAAAGCAGCAGAAGACAGCCCAAGTGCTTGGGCCCCTGCTCCCACGTGAGAGACCTGAAAGAAGCTTCTGGCTCCTGGCTTTGGTCTGGGCCAGTCCTAGGTGTTACAGCCATTTGGGGAGTTAACCAGTGGAGGGAAGATCTTTCTCTTCCTTTGAGTCTCTCTCTCTCTCTGTAACTGTACCTTTCTTTCTTTCTTTCTTTCTTTCTTTCTTTTTTTATGATTTATTTATTTATTTGAAAGTCAGAGTTACACAGAGAGAGGAGAGACAGAGATAGAGAGAGAGAGGTCTTCCATCCGATGGTTCACTTCCCAATTGGCCGCAACAGCAGGAGCTGCGCCGATCCAAAGCCAGGAGCCAGGAGCTACTTCCCTGTCTCTCAGGCGGGGCCTTGGGCCATCTTCTACTACTTTCCCAGGCCAAAACAGAGAGCTGGATTGGAAGGGAAGCAGCCGGGTCTCGAACCAGTGCCCATATGGGATGCCGGTGCTTCAGGCCAAGGCATTAATTCACTGCGCCAGAGTGCCGGCCTCATAACTGTACCTTTCTTTTTTATCTTTTTTTTTTTTTTTTTTTTTTGACAGGCAGAGTGGACAGTGAGAGAGAGAGACAGAGAGAAAGGTCTTCCTTTGCCGTTGGTTCACCCTCCAATGGCCGCCGCAGCCGGTGCGCTGCAGCCGGCGCACCGCGCCATCCGAAGGCAGGAGCCAGGTCCTTTTCCTGGTCTCCCATGGGGTGCAGGGCCCAAGCATTTAGGCCATCCTCCACTGCCCTCCCTGGCCACAGCAGAGAGCTG
Organism: Oryctolagus cuniculus; assembly: GCF_964237555.1. Classification (NCBI taxonomy): domain Eukaryota; kingdom Metazoa; phylum Chordata; class Mammalia; order Lagomorpha; family Leporidae; genus Oryctolagus; species Oryctolagus cuniculus. The sequence continues at coordinate 99,241,410 of NC_091440.1, read as the reverse complement.
GCCTGGAAGAGGGGCAACCGAGACAGAATCCGGTGCCCCGACCAGGACTAGAACCCGGTATGCTGGCACCATTAGGCAGAGGATTAGCCTACTGAGCCGCGGCTGGCAACTATACCTTTCAAATAAATAAATCTTTAAAAAAAAAGCTTAAAGTTTTAAACATTTAAAAATGTGGCAATATTATATGACTGTTGATAGTTTGAAAAATAATCTTTCAAATAAAAAAAAAAGAAATAGAAAAGAAAAATAATCTGTAATCCCTCTAACCAGTGATAACCACTGCTAATATGACTGGTGTATCCAGTCTTTTCCCCTGAGGTGTGCTATTCTGATTTATTCTGCTTCTTCTCTATTCCTACTATACTATGCTGTTTTAAAAACTCTATCTTTGATGTCTGGTGGAATATGTTGCCTTTTCTCCCCACACATTCTACTTTGTCAAAATTTGATAGCTATCATCAGTGTATTTTCTTTTTCTAAAAAAAAAAAAAAAGATTGATTGATTGATTGATTTGAAAGGCAGAGTTACAGAGAGGCAGAGACAGAGAAGTCTTCCATCTGCTGGTCCACTCCCCAAATGGCACGCAACAGCTGCAGCTGTGCCGATCCGAAGCCAGGAGCCAGGAGTTTCCTCCGAATCTCCCACGCTGGTGCAGGAGCCTAAGGACTTGAGCCATCTTCCACTGCTTTCTCAGGCCATAACAGAGAGCTGGATCAGCCAGGACTCACACCAGCGCCCATATGGGACGTCAGCACTGCGGGCGGCAGCTTTTACCTACTATGCCACAGGGCTGGCCCCATCATGTATTTTCTTTTCTAGATGAATTAAATACATTTGTCTTGTTCCATAAGCAACTTCTCAAAGACACGCAAGGGCCTCAGCGGCAGATGGCCCAGGCGCTAATTGTAGTTTTATCTCTGACCAGCTACCAGCTAACTTTGGATAAAACTACTCCAAGGTCCTGGGTTGCAGTTTTCTCATCTTTAAAACAGACTCACAACAATTTCTCCCCCAGAAGGCTGCTGTCAGGATTAACTAACTGAATTAATATAAGAGAAGTGCTGAGAAAGGCACCTGGCATAAAATCAACACCTAGTAAATTTTAGCTATCATCATCATGACCATTTTTTTTCATGTCATTAAATATTACTCTAAAATATAATTTTAAAATGTATTTATTTATTTGAGATGCAGAGAGACAGAGACCAGGCGGATGCAGGTGTCCCAACTGGTGTCTTAACTGCTAGGTCAAATGCCTACCCCTGAAATCTAATGTGAATTGGCAGTACAGTGTTAACTGAATGTTATGTTAAATGAGCCCCATATTGTGGTCCATGTAGGTTCTTTATATTTTCATCTAATAATACATGCATATTTGAAAGCCAAATTATCTCTCCTGTATACAATAGTAAAGAAAACACATTTCAATAAATTATTTATGTATCAAATTTCTCTCTTGTGGGATGACCCCCTGTGATCTTTGCAATGGGGCTATTTGTGTCCCCTCAAATTAATTTACTACACACTACCCGCAATGAGTGGTATTAATTCGATTTGGGAGATGACTTAGGTCAGGAAGTCCTGCCATCATGAATGGGGTTAGTGCTTTTATGAAGGAGGCCTGAGAGAGCTTGCTCACCCCTTCTGCCAGCAGAGGATACAGCAAGAAGACACCATCTACGATGTGCAGAAGGAACCCCTCCGGTCTAATGCCTTGATCATGAATTTCCCAGCCTCCAGAACTGTGAGCAATACACTTTTATCTATTTATAAATTACCCAGTGTGGTATTTTGTTAGAGTAGCCCGAATGGATGAAAATGTTCTTAAAAATAAATAGGGTAATTGTTCTTATGTCTTATGTCACAATAAACAGAAAGTCTTCCGCAAAGCAGCTTTTGGGGAAAGGGGTAAGGGCAGAGGGAAGGACAGAGGGACACCCAGAATGTGAGCAAAACACCTACACACCATTCACTTGGTCAAGCAACTTTCCACATGGGCTTTAATAGAGATGCACGTGAAAGTATATACAGCTAGTTACTTTTTAGAATATGAGACACTTAAACTTTAATACCTGCTATTGAGCAATAGTTTCAAAACTTAAAAAGAACTCTCAATAAAGCACATACAAATTCATTTTCAAGGCAGAACGTATTTCAAGTACTTCTTACGAATGAAGAATGAGTATCTAAGCCTGCCTGAAGGAACGGATCCCAGCAGAAAGATAAGACCAATGATGACTTGCTTGACTCATGTAAGTCAGTGAGAACTAAGAACGTCTCCATTTCTATAAGACGTGAAGATGATCAGAGTTTAGTGTTCCTAGGTCTTGTATTCAGAAGTTCAGTGTGACATCTGTTCCTTGCAAACTCATGATGTTGAACACTAAATATCTGACAGCTCAGGGAGCAGGAGATGTTATACAGATCACATAAATGTGTTCTGCAGGAGCTTTTGGACGATGCTCTTCTCAAGATAAGACCAAAAAGCACCAAGAGTCAGTCCTTCATAGTTTACTGACATGAAAAGTACTTTACATCCAAATGTTTTCATTCTTGATCCGTGCCATGTGCACGTACAGTCAGCTGAAATCCTCTGATCCCAGTGACTTACAGAATAAGATTCCCCAAAGAAGGAAAAAGAGAAGAAAGGGAGAAAGAAGGAGGAAACTTGCTGAGCGACGCTTATTTAGAGCTACAAATGCCCATCTCTGTATCCAGGCATATGTTTCCTCACACAGGAAAGGAGCTCATTTTTTCTTTTGTTAATCTTTTCTTCTTAGACTGAAATGTCAGTGCTCAAAGTTACAGACTCTGTATTTCAGAAACCCCAAAGCTAAGAAACAGGACAGGTTAGTCACCCAATCCCAGGTACTGAATCCAAAGTTTGAACTCCAGTCAGATTTACACTCTAATTATTGGTAAAGCTGTGAGAGTTATGGTTGCAGGTGCTGTTTATTAGACTAAAAAAGACTAATTAATCCTTCATTAGAGCCCTGAAGGGATAGAAGACTAAATCAGTGTTACAATTACTACACTTGTGACAAAGAGAAATACGATAGAGGCAGCTGTGGGGTCTCCTGATAAAAAGCTGTTCTTCCAACTGTTCTACTATTTCCTTTACCTTGTTTCTTCTTGTCCGAGTCACACAAAGGACAGCATTATGTCAAATGTGTCTCCTTGCAGAGAGTAATGTGGGTGCCCCTTTGCTTCTCATCACAGGTAACTTTCCACTAGGCATTTATTATCTCCATGGACAGTCAGTAGTCAACAAGTTGCTCAATCTCAAAATCTCTAAAGCATTCTTGACCTCTTATTTTCTACTGATGTCAACATCCAGTGAAGACACAAAGTCCTATTTATTCTGTTTCCAAATGTTTACCCTGGAATTAACTATACTCTTTCATCCATGTCATCACTGATATATCATTTTATTGCTTTTCTATATTCTTTTTAAAAAAATATTTATTTTATTTATTTGAAAGGCAGAGTTAGAGAGAGAGAGAGATTGATTGATTGTCAATCTGCTGGTTTACTCAATAAATGGCCACAACGAAGCCAGGAGTTTGGATGCAGGGGCCCAAGGATTTGAGTCATCTTCCACTGCTTTCCCAGATGCGTTAGCAGATAGCTGGATCAGAAGTGGAGCAGTTGGGACTCAAACCAGCACCATATGGGATGCTGACATTGCAGGCAGCAGCTTAAGTCATTATGCCACAACACTGGCCCCTGCTTTTCTGTATTCTTTCCACAGTTATTATTGTGCAATAAAAATCTGATCCCGACACTGTTGCCGAGTAAGAGCAAATTTGTCCACCTATAACGGGCAACTGCCAGAGCGCAAGCTCCACAGCCAGCATAAAGCCCTTCACTATGGAGCCACATTTCTTCTCCAAGCTCATTCGCTCAAAATCTTTTTCTTGATGTACTGAGATCATTCTATTCTTCTCCTTCACTCTGAATACAAATATTAAACCACCTTTAACTTCTTGAAATAAACTCTAGCTAAAAATGGTGTAATACTTTTATACACTGTTGAATTTGCTAATATTTAAAATTTTCAGGGGCCAGTGCTGTGCGCAGCAGGTTAACACCCTGGCCTGAAGTGCCGGCATCCCATATGGGTGCCAGTTGTAGTCCCGGCTGCTCCTCTTCTGATCCAGCTCTCTGCTGTGGCCTGGGAAAACAGTAGAAGATGGCCCAAGTCCTTGGGTCCCTGTACCCGCATGGGAGACCCAGAAGAAGCTCTGGCTCCTGGCTTTGGGATTGGTGCAGCGCTGGCCACTGCGGCCAGTTGGGGAGTGAACCAGCAGATAGAAGACCTCCCTCTCTATCTCTCCCTCTCCCCCTCCCTCCCTCCCTCTCCTCTCTGTGTAACTCTGATTTTCAAATAAATAAATCTTTAAAAAAATAAAATAGAATTTTTGTACCTAAGATCACAGGCAATAATTTGTTTGTATTGCCTCTAGTTTTGGCATCAATGTTATGCTAACCTCATGAAATGAGACAGAGAACTTTCTCTTTATTGTATCTTCTGGAACATTTGTTATAAAAGAGGGAGAATTTACTTGATGTTTAGTGGAACTTATTTCTAAAAACGACCAGGCTTTGTTTTTCATTAGTAGGAAAATATTAAACTCATTTAATCTGTTGTTTTCAGGGAATACTCAGGTTTGGCAAGTAACACACTGGCATGAAGTTCTTCATTTCTTCCTCGAATTTTTAAATTTTAAATTTTAAAACTTTTGTAGCTGTAGAGCTGTAGATGTGTTTTTCTTTACTTTCCCGAATGCTATTTACCCAAACCTGGTCTCCTTTCTCTTGAACAATCTGTCCCACCATCGTTCACTTTAAATAAAGTCACTAAATCACATTTTCAAAGTTTTCTTCAACCACCAGCTTTTAGTTTCATTAATTTTCTCTACAGCTTGTTTCTGTTTAATTAATTTCTGCTTTATTTCCATTCTTTTGTCTGTGTGTGGGGCTACTCTCATGCTCTTCTTTCTAATTTCTGGTGTCAAATGCTTATTAGCCCATTAATTTTTCTGAAAGCTTTTATTTAATAAATATAAATTTCATAGGTACAGCTTTTTGGTAATTTTTAAGCTTACGTATGCACCTAGGGGTATAAATTTTCCTGTAAGAACTGCTCTAGCACCTCAACATGTTTACTTATTTTAAATATTTATTTATTTATTTATTTAATAGGCAGAGTGATAGGGAAAGAGAAATAGAGAGGAAGAAAGGGAAGAAGAGAGAGAGGCAAGAAGAGAAAGAGATCTTTCACCCACTGGTTCACTCTTCCAAATGCTTGCAGGAGCTGAGGCTGGGCCAGGCCAAAACGAGGAACCTGGAGTTCCATCTGGATCTCCTGCATGGGCGGCAGGGGTCCAAGTACTTGGCCTGTTATGCACTGTTTTCCCAGGTACAGTAGGAGGGAACTAGACAGGAAGCGGAGCAACCGGGACTTGAACTGGTATTTCCAGTGTAGGATGTTTATGTTGCTATTTGCCGCACCAAAATGCTGGCCACCAAAATTTTAATATATAGTGTGTGATATTATGATATGTACATTTTGGTTTCATCGACAGTTCTTGGTTCATAACTTCCTTCCAAAGCAGGCTGCAGAAAGTTTGATCTTCCCTCTGCCTTGCACTTGACCATAAAGAAATTCTCTAACTACCTTACCTGATGGCAGATGACAAGACCCTGTCCCACACCACCAGGAAGGAATGCTTAAGAATCCGACCAGACAGGCCTTGCTAGGTTTCCCTGACCAGTCTGTTACCATTAGGTCATGTCTTTTTTGTACAATCACATTTCAACAAAGTTGTGCATGCTTCAATCAGGCCTATACAAAGGGGACAAAGTCTGGAGAGGGGACAGAGTCTGCAGAGTTTCTGGATAGCTGAGTATGTGGAGGTCCCTGGAGGGTGGCATGGAAGCTCTGTGACCCGCCCCAACCTCGCCCTCTACATCTCTGCATGTGCAGCGCGTGAACGTTTCACCTTCACGGTCTATTTTCCATGTCTCCTAATTTCTCTTCATATTTTCTATCCTGTTTTATCTCTGCTGCATTTTGGGTAATTTCTGCAGTGCTATTACCTTCCTGCTCATTAATTCTCTTTTCACATGTGTTAACTAACCCATTACATTTTTAATTGAATAACCAGATCATTTGGCAAACCTACATGTACATTCCTAGCCAGCATGGACTGAATGCTTACGATGTGTCAAGCCTTATTCTAAGAGCTGTAGATAATTATTTTCATCCTCATAGCAACAGTGTGAAGTAAACACAATTTTCATCTAGTTTTATAGACCTTCCATAGTACAGATATGATAGTCACATGATGAATAAGTCACAGGGCTAGAATCCTAAAATAAACAGTCCAGCTTCAGAGCCTTTTTTAAATTAAAAAGTTATCTTTATATTAAGAATTTTCAAATGTATACAATGGAAAAGAGTAGAAGGCACTGCCATTTATCCTTGTCCAGGTTCAAAAACCATCACTATATTGCTCCACTTGTTGTTTCTTTACTCTTCCTTCTGTTTATTTGCTAGAGTATTTTCTTCTTGAACTTTTTACTTAACATCATTATAGAGACACACGCAGTTCTAAGAAATAAGAACAACCAAAACAATCTTGAATGAGAAGAAAAAAGATGGAAGATTCATTCTTCCTTATTTCAAAACCTGCTACAAAGCTATAATGATTAAGACTATGGTAATAGGGGCCGGCGTCGTGGCTCACTTGGCTAATCCTCTGCCTGCAGCGCCAGCACCCTGGGTTCTAGTCCCAGTTAGGGCACCGGATTTTGTCCCGGTTGCTCCTCTTCCAGTCCAGCTCTCTGCTGTGGCACAGGAGGGCAGTGGAGGATGGCCCAAGTGCTTGGGCACCTGCACCTGCATGGGAGACTGGGAGGAAGCACCTGACTCCTGGCTTCGGATCGGCGCAGCACCCTGGCTGTGGCAGCCATTTGGGGAGTGAACCAACGGAAGGAAGACCTTTCTCTCTGTCTCTCTCTCTCACTATCTATAACTCTACCTGTCAAGTAAAAAAAAAAAAAAAAAAAAAAAAAGACCGTGGTATTGGCATAAGAATAGATCAAGGCATAAACAGATCAACAGAATAAACTAACTTTTATAGTAACTTAGAATCTAAAACAAACTTTACCTGTTTAGTAACTGCTTTTCAACAAGGGTAGCAAGGCAATTCAATGAAGAAAGAATACTCTTTTCTGAAAATGTTGTTGGGACAAACGGACAGTCATATGCAAAAAACATGTTGTTGGCTCACAGAGTATGCATATAAATGAATGAACTTAAAATGGATCAACAGACCTAACGAAGTACTGAACTATAGAATACTTAGAACAAAACACAGCAGTACATCATAAGTTATAGGATCATTTCTGAGATACGGCATCAAAGAGTACAAGTAGTAAAAGAGAAAAACAAACTGAACTATGCTGAAATGTATAAAAATTTAAGCTGTAACCAATACCATCAAAAAAAGTTCAAAGACAAACACAGAATGGGAGGAATATTTACAAATCACATATATCTCTAAAATGACCTGTATCCAGAACTCTTATAACTCAAAAATAAAAAAGATAACCATTTGAATTAAGAAAATATAAAGGTACTTCAAAAAGTTCATGGAAAACAAAATTAAAATATTTGTACTAAAATAACTTCTTAATATAACTCAAAATAAAAAAGATAAACGTTTGAATTAAGAAAATATAAAGGTACTTCAAAAAGTTCATGGAAAACAAAATTAAAATATTTGTACTAAAATAACTTCTTAATTCCATTTTCTATGAACTTTTTTTCACCTTTCAAAGTTTATTTAAATTCTGCTTAATGCTGGGGCTGGCACTGTGGCATACCAGGTAAAGCTGCCGCTTACAGTGCCAGCATCCCACATGGGCGCAGTTTCAAGACCCGGCTGCTCCATTTTGATCCAGCTCTCTGCTATAGCCCTGAGAAAGCAGCAGAAGATGACCCAAATCCTTGGGCCCCTGCACCCATGTGGGAGACCCAGAGGAAGCCCCTGGCTCCTGGCTTTGAACCCATACAGCTCAGGCTGTTGTAGCCAATTGGGAGTGAACCAGCATATGGAAGATCTCTCTTTCTCTCTCTCTCTCTCTGCCTCTCCTCCCTCTGTGTAACTCTGACTTCCAAATAAATAAATAAATCTTTAAAAATAATATGATACTTCCTCGTTCCCTTCCTTTTAAAAACACTTTTGAGATTAACACATTGTAATTTACATCATAGTCAAAGGCTTAATGTTCCACTGAAGAGTTCAACAAGGAAAAAGTTCATCAGGAATCTAGGTAAGGGTATAAATAATACTCAAATGAAAATATGATCACTAGGCCGGCGCCGCGGCTCACTAGGCTAATCCTCCGCCTAGCGGCGCCGGCACACCGGGTTCTAGTCCCGGTCGGGGCGCCGGATTCTGTCCCGGTTGCCCCTCTTCCAGGCCAGCCCTCTGCTGTGGCCAGGGAGTGCAGTGGAGGATGGCCCAGGTGCTTGGGCCCTGCACCCCATGGGAGACCAGGAAAAGCACCTGGCTCCTGGCTCCTGCCATCGGATCAGCGCGGTGCGCCGGCCGCAGCGCGCAGGCCGCGGCGGCCATTGGAGGGTGAACCAATGGCAAAGGAAGACCTTTCTCTCTGTCTCTCTCTCTCACTGTCCACTCTGCCTGTCAAAAAAAAAAAAAAAAAAAAAAAAAAAAGAAAATATGATCACTTCACAAGAAATTTTAAAATAATCACATCCATGAACTTTTTGAAGTATCCTTCTGTGTGTGAATATACATTCCCCCTGGCCACTTCTTATGAACACAGTTTCATCTTAATAAAATAGCAGTATTAGATGGGAGGAGTTAAATAAGTGATTTAAGTAAGCAAATGAGAAAGGAATAATCATCCTGTGTGGTTTTTCTTTTCTTTTCTTTTTTTTTATTTTATTTGACAGGTAGAGTTATACACAATGAAAGAGAGAGACAGAGAGAAAGGTCTTCCCTCTCTTGGTTCACCCCTCAATGGCTGCCATGGCCGGTGCTATGCCAATCCAAAGCCAGGAGTCAGGTGCTTCTCCCTGGTTTTCCATGTGGGTGCAAGGCCCAAGCACTTGGGCCATCCTCCACTGCACTCCTGAGCCACAGCAGAAAGCTGGACTGGAAGAGGAGCAACCGGGACAGAATCCGGCACCCCAACTGGGACTAGTACCCAGTGCCCATGTGGGATGTGGTGCTGCAGATGGAGGATTAACCAAGTAAGCCACGGCGCTGGCCCCTGTGCAGTTTTTCTAGGACACCACAGGCTCTGTGTCCTTTTTACAGATCCCCTACTTTAAAAATACACAACTAGGTAAGGACTTCAAGAGGGGATTAGGTGAGGAGGGTCCTCTCCTTGTGAAAAGGATGAAGGTTATAGTAATGCAGGCTTCCTGCTGCCTTAGGTTTGCTGGTCCTTTGCCCATGGCTATGTTGGCACAGCAATCCTCCCCTGCAGAGGAAGCTGAGAGCAGCCTCACAGACACTGAACTTGCCATGGCCTTGGTTTTGGCTTCCTAGCCTTCAAAACTGTGAGAAAATAAATTTGTTTGTAAACTACGCAGTCTATGGGGCATTCTGCTATAGCAGCATAAATAAACCAAGACACTGAGATGATCGTATTGTCACATAGCTATCATTCCTTCAGGCTGTTCGTAAGAGCTAGGAAATACTTTTCTTATTGTTTCAAAGAGGGAGAAGACTATGAGCTAGTGATAATATTTTAAACTCAGATGTGGGGCCAAAGCTGTGGCGTAGCGAGTGGGTAAAGCCACCACCTGTTATCCCATATGGACATTGGTTCGAGTCCCGGCAGCTCCTCTTCCCATCCAGCTCTCTGCTATGGGCTAGGAGAGCAGTAGAAGATGGCCCAAGAGCTTGGGCCCCTGCACTTGTATGGGTGACCCGGAAGAAGCTCCTGGCTTCAGTTTGGTGCAGTTCTGGCCATTGCGGCCATTTGAAGAGTGAACCAATGGATGGAAGATCTCCCTCTCTCTCTCTCTCTGCCTCTGCCTCTCTGTAACTCTGCCTTTCAAGTAAATAAATAAATCTTTTTTTTATAAAAAAAGATCCCATACAATCCCATATAATGAAAAACTTACAGAGCTTTTAAAATACAATACAGTTTGTGGGGCTAGCGCTGTGGTGTAGCGAGTAAAGCTGCCGGCTGCAGTGCTGGAATCCATATGGGAGCCAGTTTGAGTTCTGGCAGCTCCACTTCCCATCCAGCTCTCTGCTATGGCCTGGGAAAGCAGCAGAAGATGGCCCAAGGCCTTGGGTCCCTGCATGTGTGTGAGAGACCTGGAAGAAGCTCCTGGCTCCTGGCTTCGGATTGGTGCAGCCCCGGCCGTTGCAGCCATCTCGGGAGTGAACCAGCAGATTGAAGACCCTCCTCCACTGCCTCTCCTTTTCTTTCTGTGTTTAACTGTGATTTTCAAGTAAAGTAAATAAAACTTAAAAAAAAAAAAAAAAAAAAACACACCTCAGGCCGGTGCCGTGGCTCACTTGGTTAATCCTCCACCTGCGGCGCTGGCATCCTATATGGGCACCGGGTTCTAGTCCCGGTTGCTCCTCTTCCAGTTCAGCTCTCTGCTGTGGCCTGGGAAGGCAGTGCAGGATGGCCCAAGTGCTTGGGCGCCTGCACCCACATAGGAGACCAGGAGGGAGCACCTGGCTCCTGGCTTCAGATTGGCGCAGCACCGGCCGTGGCGGCCATTTGGGGGGTTAACCAATGAAAGGAAGACCTTTCTCTCTCTCTCACTGTCTAACTCTGCCTATCAAAAAACAAAAAACACACACACACACACACACACACACACACACAAAACCCTAATCTTATATATTCTTATTTAATTGCTTTGATTTTTACATTTTGTATCTTTTCCCTCATGGTGCCAAATCTTGGTTCCTAACAACAACATAATTACTTACTGTTTATCTGTCAATACAATGTTTTTACAGTAATAACATTAATGCAATGACAACAATAATTACTTATTGTTTGTTTTTATCTGTCAATACAATGTTTTTACAATACTAACACTAATGCAATGACAACAATACGTCTCTAGGATGAACTTTAAAATTTGTCTTATTTTTCCTTCTCTTTGTAGTTTATTCCACTGAGGATATATACAGAAAAATATCCTTATAATAAGGTTAACTTAAACAATTCTTTGTTGCATGCTACGTCAATAATTTAATATTTAATTAGATTCATTTATTTCTGTTTGCTTTCAAATTATAAGGGCTGTTCCCTCCTTCTTTCTGGTCTAATTCTATGTTTAATTATGGAATTCATTCATCTGATTCTATAGTCAAAGGTACATAACTAGGTACATTCAGAAAAGATTTGCCATCTCTATCTCCTCTATCCTGCTCCTTTATTTTTCTTATAGGTAACTTTTTGGCATTTCTTTTAACTGTTTCTTCTAACAACTTTTTAAAAAGATTTATTTATTTATTTGAAAGGCAAAGTTACAGAGAAACAGAGAAGGATCTTCCATCCACTGGTTCACTCCCCAAATGGCCACAATGGCTGGAGCTGGGCTGATCCTAAGTCAGGAGCCAGGAGCTTCTTTCTGTCAGGGGTCCAAGCGCTTGGGCCATCCTCCACTGCTCTCCCAGGCCATCGGAGAGAGCTGGATCGGAAGTGGAGCAGCAGGACTGAAAAATGGTGCTCATATGGGATGATAGCACTGCAGGCGGCAGATCTACCAGCTAGGCCACAGTGCCAGCCCTTCTTCTAACAATTATGCAAAAACACATCCTCCTGTACTCATTTATGCATGTTACCCTATTTTCTTACGTAAAAAAGTATCACGTTACGGGGGAAGGCATTTGGCATAGTGGTTAAAATGCCACTTGTGATAATTCTTCCTTATTTTTTTAAAAAAGATTTATTTATTTATTAATTTATCTGAAAGAGTTACAAAGAGAGAGAGAGATCTTCCAACTCCTGGTTCATTCCTGAAATGTCTGCAGTGGCCAAGGCTTCACTGAGCTGAAGCAGGAGCCTGGAACTCCATCCAGGTCTCCCATGAGTGTCTCCAAAGTGCTTGGGCCATCCTTAGTTGTTTTCTCAAGTGCATTAGCAGGGAACTGGACAGGAAATGGAGCAGCCAGGGACTTCAACTGGCACTTATATGGGATGCTGGCATCATAGGCAGCAACTTTACCTGCTGCGTTACAACACTGGGCCCTGGCTTTGCTTCTGAAACCAACTTCCTGCTAATGTATACCTCCCAGGGAGGAGGGGTGAAGCAGAGGATGGCTCAAGAGGTTAGGTTCCTTCTGCCTTCCTCATTCCTTTCTTTTTTTTTTTCTACAGGCAGAGTGGACAGTGAGAGAGAGAGACAGAGAGAAAGGTCTTACTTTTGCCGTTGGTTCACCCTCCAATGGCCGCCACGGCCGGCGCACTGCGGCCAGCGCACCGCGCTGATCTAAAGCAAGGAGCCAGGTGCTTCTCCTGGTCTCCCATGGGGTGCAGGGCCCAAACACTTGGGCCATCCTCCACTATACTCCCTGGCCACAGCAGAGAGTTGGTCTGGAAGAGGGGCAACTGGGACAGAATCCTGCGCCCCGACCGGGACTAGAACCCGGTGTGCCGGCGCCACTAGGTGGAGGATTAGCCTATTGAGCCACGGCGCCAGCCTCATTCTTTTCTATAGCTGAACATAACTCTACTTTGTTGGATATATGATAACTGACAACCACTGTTGGATATCTAGGCTATTTCTAAGCTATTGCTACTACAAAACTATTGCAAAATTTACCCTGTGGATATTTTATTTTATATTTTTGAAGATGTATCTCTGGGATAGATTCCTAGAAGTGGAGCTTCAGGGTTATAACCAAAGCACAGACACTGTCAACTTCTCTCTATGGTAGATTTACATTTGCATTCCCTTGCTAGAGTACTAGCGTCCCTGACCTGCACAGCTTTGTCAACTGAGCGTGGTGTTAAACTCTTGATTCTGGACACACTGCACCTTAGTTTGCCTTTACCTTATGAGGATCAGCATCTTTTCATGTTTCAGGACCAAACACATTTTTTTCCCTGTGATCTTCCCAGGAAGGAACCTCCCACACTATGTAATGTAAGTTTATACTATACTGGTTTGAGTCCCAGCTACTCCATTTTTGATCCAGCTTCTTGCTAATGTGTCAGGGAACCAGCAGATGATGGTCCAACTGCTTTGGACCCTGCCACCCACATGGGACTGGAGGGAGTTCCTGGCTTCTGGTTTTGGCCTGGCCCAGCCAGGGCTATTGGCAGCATTTGAGAGGTGAATCAGCAGGTGCCAAGTTTTCTCTGTCCCTCTGCTTTTCAAATAAACAAATCTTTCATAAACTAAATTTGTATTCTAGAGCAGTGGAAGGTACATGTTTCAGAATTTCGATTTCTTAAGAGAAGACTACAAGCTCCTTCCCCGAGTCAAGTCAGAGAACAGCTTCTTTGTCATCTACCACTGACAGAACTTTGGATTAGTCTTGCTTTCCCTTGCTTTGTGACCCTGATTGTCCTATCCCTAGCAGAGGTTAAGTTCTACTTCCCCAATTCGGTAAGCCTGATGCCTCACCTTTCTTTGTGTAGGGCATTAAAACCAAAGTTTTTGGTCAAAACTGGTCTGACTGCTCCCCTGGCCTGCTGCTGCATTAGCTAACATACCTCATCCGCCTCCTTTTGTTTCTAACTTCTGAAGATTTTCCTTTCTCTTGCATGAACTCAACTACATATCACAAAGAATGAGAAAGGTTAAAACTTACTCAGCATCTTCAGCTTTAGAACAGAAGGGTTTTAGTGCTATACGGAACCCTTGTCACATTCTAGTAATCTGTTTACAGATCTTTTCTTTCAATAGAATGTGAGTTATTAGAGGTGAGGCAGATTCTCATTAACCTTTGTATCCACTCAAATTGCAGCTTGTATCTATAATAGCCTTTATAGACATTTGTTAAGACAATGTTCCATAGCTGATACAAAGTGATGATAGGTTAATAAGCTCAGGGGCCAGTGCTGTGGCGCAGTGGGTTAAAGCCCCAGCCTACAGCACCGGCATCCCATATGGGCACCGGTTTGAGTCCTGGCTGCTCTACTTCCAATCCAGCTCTCTGCTTTGGCCTGGGAAAGCAATAGAAGATGGCCCAAGTCCTTGGGCCTCCGCACCCACATGGAAGACCAGGAAGAAGTTCCTGGCTTCTGGCTTTGGAGCAGTGCAGCTCCGGCCATTGTGGCCAATAGGGGAGTGAACCAGTAAATGGAAGGACCCCCCACCCCCACCCCCGCCTCTCCTTCTCTCTCTGTGTAACTCTTTCAAATAAATAAATAAATCTTTTTTTTTTTTTTTTTTTTTTGACAGGCAGAGTGGACAGTGAGAGAGACAGAGAGAAAGGTCTTCCTTTTTGCCGTTGGTTCACCCTCCAATGGCCGCCGCGGCCGGCGTGCTGCGGCCAGTGCACTGCGCCTATCCAAAGCCAGGAGCCAGGTGCTTCCCCTGGTCTCCCATGCGGGTGCAGGGCCCAAGGACTTGGGCCATCCTCCACTGCACTCCCGGGCCACAGCAGAGAGCTGGCCTGGAGGAGGGGCAACTGAGACAGAATCTGGTGCCCCGACCGGGACTAGAACCTGGTGTGCTGGCGCCACAGGCGGAGGATTAGCCTATTGAGCTGCGGTGCCAGTCCCAAATAAATAAATAAATCTTTAAAAAAAAAAAAAGAACTATATTATTGGGGCCAGCATTGTGGTGCAGCAGGTTTACTTGCTGCTTGTAATGCTGGCATTCCATATGGGTGCTGGTTTGAATCCTAGCTGCTCCATTTCTGATCTGGCTCCTTCCTAATGTACCTGGGAAAGCTGTGGAAGATGGCCCAGGTACTTGGGTCCCTGAAACCCACATGAGAGACCTGGATGATGCTCCTGGCTCCTGGCTTCAGCCTGGCCCAGCCCTGCTGTTGTAGCTATTTGGGGAGGGAACCAGCAGATGAAAGATCTCTCTAACTTCGCCTTTCAAGTAAATCATGAAATGACAATAACAACTATATTACTATTTCCAGCAATGAGTTGCATATTTTGAAAACTTTTCCTATTTCTTTCTCTTTTTTCCAAATATTTATTTTATTTATTTGAAAGGCAGAGTAACACAAAGAGGGAGAAACAAAGAGAAAGAGATCTTCCATCTCCTGGTTCACTCCTCAAAACGGCTGGAATGGTTGGAGTTGAGCCAGGCTGGATCTCCATCCGGGTTTCCCTATGGGTGTCAGGTGCCCAGGTACTTGGGTCATGTTCTTCTGTTTTCCCAAGAATATTAGCATCGGTGTGCCAATATGAGATGCCAGCACCACAAATGGCAACTTAACACACTGTGCCATAGAACCAGCCCTGCTTTTCCTGTTAAACTTCCTTTATTAAATAATTCATTTCCCAACTGTGTTAATTATCCACCAGAATTTAATGCCAGTGTTATCACAATGAGTTCTCTTATTCAAATGCAAAAAAGGACATTTAACAAACTTACCCCAGATAAAGACAATTTCTGTTATGATAGTTTCAAAAAACCATAGACTCCAATATCTCCAGTTTACAAGTATTTATGAAGTTTTTTCTTTGATTTCCTTATACACAAATAGATTGTTTAAAAGGAGAACTTTATATTACAGATATTCATTTATTTATTTTAGGATTCTGGAATTTTTTTAAAGATCTATTTATTTATTTTGAAAGTCAGAGATACAGTGAGAGAGGGAGAGACAGAGAGAGAGAAGGGGGAGAGATCTTCCAACTGCTGGTTCACCCCCAAATGGCCACAACAACCAGGGTTGGGCCAGGCAGAAGCCAGGAGCCAAGAGTTTTGTCTGGGTTTCCCATGTGAGTGCAGGGGCCCAAGCACTTTGGGCCACCCTCCACTGCTTTCCCACACACATTAGCAGGGATGGGAAGTGGAGCAGCTGGGAGTAGAACCAGTGCCCATGAGATACCAGCATTGCAGATGGCAGACCAACCCTCTGTGTCACAGTGCTGGCTCCTGGAATTTAAAAAAAAATTTCATGTAATTTTTTCCTCTTATCTTAATTTTTTCCTTTTATTTCAGAGTATTCTTGGATGTATCACCAATTATGGCATTAAGTGCACAGGACATCTGTTCTTTCAATATCTTCTGTTACCCACCAAAACCCTGGTTTTTCCCTCTTTAGAAAGCAATGAAAAAACAAACAACAAAAACACAAATGCACAGCAAACTGCCTATCTGCTCACTTCTAAGAGCCTGGCCCCATCTATGTCATTACGATCTTCCCTTATCCTTAGAAGAGCCATGGGATTCCTTGCTCCTACAACACAGACACACACATAGCTGGGAGGATTTACAAATACAGTTAACAGACTTCTCTGAGCTGGCAATATTCCTTCTGAACTACAAGACAGAGTATGTTGATCATAACAGCCCTTATTTATCATATTTACCCCTTTCCTATATGCCACACAGACTTTAAAATGGACTCTGGAGGACAGCAGCCTATATTTTCTTTCTTCAAATGTATTAGTACAAGGATAAGGACAAAATCATCAATTTTAAGTTGAAAAAAGACTTTCATGAGAATTTATATTCCATGCCTACTTTTTTTCTTTCTTTCTTCCTTTCTTTCATTATTTCTTTTAAGATTCTAATTATTTATTTGAGAGGCAGAGTTACAGAGAGAGAGACAGAGAGAAAGGTCTTCCATCCGGTGGTTCACTCCCTATATGGCCACAGTGGCTGGAGCTGGGCTGATCCGAAACCAGGAACCAGGAGTTTCTTCTGGGTCTCCCATATGGGTTCAGGGGCCTAAGCATTTGGGTCATCTTCTGCTTTCCCAGGCCATAAGCAGAAAGCTAGATCGGATCAGAAGAGGAGCAGCCGGGACACAAACCAGTGACTATATGGGATGCTGGCACCACAGGTGGAAGCTAAGCCCACTAAGCCATAGCACTAGTCCTCTCCACTCCTAATTTCTGAAAGCAGTCCCTGTTTTTTGGCAAGGCCAAGGTGTGTACCTACCACATATGGTTGAGTGGAAAAGTCACAGCCAGTCTACAACATCATTCCTAAAATTGGGGCATGAACTTAAGTTCCAGGAATGAAATACCTTGTAGGTCAATTTGCTTAGGCTGACCCAGTACAATCTATGAAGTGACAAGATCCGAAGACAAAAGTGCAACTGAGACTTTATTCCCGCTCACTGCCACACCGCGCAGTGCATTCTTCCCCATCCTTGCATTAAGCCTACAGTGATCTAATGTTAATGTCCTAGGTATCATTTCTCCCAGCTGTATCTGTTCTCAAAAAAACCAGAATGTGTAAGGTAATATTAGCTGGATCGACTGAGACTCAATACCCTATCTAAAGAAAAAAAGAAAATGTAGCCAAGTGTTTTCTGTAATTCTGCAAATCAGTAAGCAACAGCCAGGATCTGAGAGTATTTACCATAGTTTTATCTATGGATATCTGAGTGGCTGATAGTAAAATTTTATAGATATAGAGGTCAGGCAAAAATTCATACCTAACAGAAAAGATGGACTACCTTTGGGGTGACCATAAATGGTGTGCTAAATGCAAGTTTAAAAATATATTATTTTCTCCAAGATGGTGGTACAAACTATAGGTATCATTTACAATGCTCTTCAACCTGACAATTTAGTGCTACAAAGTAGGAGCATTCCTCCTTCAAATGAAAGTATGACTGTTTCTTCAGCAACTATACAGAAATACAATCATTAACACTTTTTATAAAACAAACATTTTTTTCCTACTCAAGGAATAGCTTAACAGGCTTAAACTTGAGGGGTTCATGAAATCTTCAAGAATTCTGAACATTCAATAATTCTAAGCACTTTAAATACACACACACACATGAGCAAGCACACAGGCATGTGTGTTTTCTCAAACAGAAGAGCACTTTAGATTACATGAATAAACAGTCTTAAAGCAAGAAGTCTGAGAGAATTTTATCTTTTTTTTTTTTTACAAAATCATGGCTCATGGGCCAGTGTTGTGGCATAGTGAGTAAAGCCACCACCTGCAGTGCCAGCATCCCATATGGGTGCCAGTGCCCATCCAGCTCCCTGCTAATGGCCTGGGAAAAACAGCAGAAGATGGCTCAGTGCTCGGGCCCCTGCACCCGTGTGGGAGACCTAGAGAAAGCTCCAGGCTCTTGGGTTCAGCCTGGCCCAATGTTGGCAGTTGCAGCCATTTAGAGAGTGAACCAGTGGATGGAAGATCTCTGTAACTCTTTCAAGATAAATAAATTTTTAAAAAAGATTTATTTATTTGAAAGTCAGGTACAAGGAGAGAGAGAGAGAATCTTTTATCCATTGGTTGACTCCCCAAATGGCCACAATGGCCAGGGCTGGGCCAGGCCGGAGCCAGGAGCTTCTTCCAGGTCTCCCACATGGTGAGCCCAGACTTCCACCCTCCCATGCTTGTGATGAGGTCTCCAGTCTCCCTGCCTTCACTGGAAGGTGTCAGAGGAAAACCAAGGACGGAGGCAGGGTTTTCCTTCCTATCCGGTGGTAATGTTTCCCTCTGCAGTGACACTGGAGAACCAGGTGTGGATCCTAGAATTCCACTCCCACAGGGAAGGGACAAGGTACCCTTCTCCTGGCAATTGTCAGAGGGGCCCCAGAGGACAGTGCAGGCCTTCTGCCACTGCACTGCAGAAAGGAGACCACCCCACTCTCCAGGCGTTAGTAGGGGCATTCCTACCTCGCCCTGACGATATGTTAGCAGAGCTCCGTGAGGATATGAACTCACATCCCTGCCCAAGACTAACAGTGGGCCCTACCCCATGGGTGTCAACAGAGGTCAAGTTAGGAACTTGGACTTCTACTCCTACTGAGCGATAGTGAGGCAGCACCCTCTTCCCTACCCCCTTGTTGGAATGGTATCAAAGAAAAGCAGCTAAAATAGAAGGTTTAAGTAAGATTCAGTCATAACACAGTACCGAAAATGTCCAGGTTTCAGTAGAAAATCACTTGTCACACTAAGAACCAGGAACATCTCAAACTGAATAGAAAAATTTTTTGATTAAAGACACAGCAGGGACCTAAAACATTCATCTTGCCAATGTGGTTGGGTAACTGGGCAGAGGCTAATTGGTATAGTCGGACAGCTGCAGAGCCAGAAGCAGCCAGAAACTGCTCTAAAAGACCTGTCAACATAGTTGCTCTCTCCCACATAAAGCTTGTCCTCGGGGCTGGCGTTGTGGTGCAGCGGGTAAAGCTGCTGCCTGTGATGTGGGCATCCCATATGGGCACCGGTCCCAGCTGCTCCACTTCTCATCCAGCTTCCTGCTAATGCACCTAGGAGAGCAGCTGAAGATGGCCCAAGTGCTTGGACCCTGCAACCATGTGAGAGACCTGGCAGAAGCTCCTGGCTCCTGGATTCGGATCGGCACAGCTCCGGCCGTTGCGGCCAATTGGGGAGTGAACCAGCGGATGGAAGACCTCTCTCTTTCTCTCTGCCTCTCCTCTCTCTGTGTAACTGTGACTTTCCAATAAATAAATAAATATTTTAAAAAATATATAATTTGCCACCCAAAATATATAAAGATGAGCTTCATGAGATTGATCCACCGAAGATTTTCTTCTCCCCCTCCTCCAAGGCACTACATAATTTTGCTAAGGAATTAAATGCAGAAAGGATAGAAAATTTAAGATACTTTAAAAGGAAACAGAAAAAATAATCTGAATCTGATAGAATTTGGACAGAATCTTTTATGATTTTTTTAAAGCCTACATTTATTCCACCTCTTTGGAGTACTAGTACAGTACATGCCTTCCATGTGCTTATTTCTAGAGATAGAACTTTATTTAATTTGTAAGATATAACAGTAAAAGGGCAGTGGAATACACATTATAATCACTTATAACATATTATTCCACAAACAATTAAAAGCATTTTCAACATATGTTAGACATGAAAAATATCTTTTTAAAAGGTTTATTTATTTGAAAGGCAGAGTGACAGAGAGAAAAGAAGAGAGAAAAATATCTTCCAACTATTGGTTCACTCTGCAAATAGCCATAACAACTGGGCCTGGGCCAGGCTGAAGCCAAGAGCCAGGAACTCCATCCCAGTTTCCGACACGGGTGGCAGGGGCCCAAGTACTTGGGCCATCTTCTGCTGCCTTGCCTGGAGCTTGCCTTAGCAGAGAGCTTGAGTGGAAGAAGAGCAGCTGGGACTCAAACTGGCACTCTGATATGGGATGCGGCCTTCACAGATGGCAGCTTAAATTGCTGAGCCACAATTCCTGTCTTCAAAAATATCTTTAAAAGCCCTGGAACTTCATTAAAAGTTCTAGCAATTCACATCCAATGAAGTCAATTCTGTAATTAGTTAACATATGCTATACAAAGGATATACATGCTGGCTAAGTTTTATTCAATAAAGATAGAATGGCTCATACAATATTTTAAGTGTGAGAAAATAGTAAATATATACATATACACATATGTGTGTATATATGTATATATAAAACTTGCTTATATTCTCTCTCGAATGAGCTATTCCATTTTCATGGTTTTCACTTGCACTTCTGTTCTGAGGACTACAAAAATCACTATATCTAGCTCTCACCTTTATCTGGAGCATCATAATTCTCCAGCAAAGGCCTTCTTGACAGACCTACCTGGGTATAAAATACAGGTACTTCAAAATCAAATCCACTAAAAGTAACATAGTGTATTCTCTTCCATAGGTGGTCTTTCTTAGGGCTTACTCCCATCAATTAGTGAAACTCATCTACCTATCCACCCAACCTAGATGTCTGACACTGACCACAGTATGTGGGGGGAAGTGACCTCAGGACCCTGACTATCAAGAAACAGCACTGAGCTCCCCAGTGGTTTCTTCAAGGTTTCATCCTTGAAGAGCTAAGCTATAAAATACTGAGTAGAGCTGGATCATCGAATTGCTGGGGGGGGGGGGGGGCAACTGTCTCATTGAGCCTACAAGACCCACCATGGACTTCATATGACAAAGAAATAAACGTTCATTGTTAAGCCACTGAATGTAGGTAGTGTTTGCCTAGGATATAAACTAGGATAGCCTAGTGCATACACTACCTCTCAATCCTGACTGCCCCATGTTCTTGTTTTCATCATTTCATATTGGGTACCAGGAAAAGACTCTGTAAACAGACTCTCTGGTTTTACTCTTCTCACTCCAGCTCCCCTCCTCATCCCTGGTTTCCTCCACTAACTGCCAGGGGATTTATCAATGAAAAAAAAAACTCTGAAAACATCAGTGGGACTAATAATCTCTCCATGGGTTAGCATTACCTACAAGGTCACGTCCAAGCTCAACTCAGCATTGTCAGGGCAAGGCTCTTCCATACCTTGTCCTCTCTAGCTCCGAAGTCTCATATCACATCCCACACATAGAATATCCTGATAACAACGAATAACTTTTAGTTCTCTGATCTGGTAATGCTCCATGTTTCAGCATCCCAGGTCAAGTTGACTTCTATGCCTAAGAAGGTTCTTTTGCTAGCTTTCTCATGAGGCTAAGGCCACTTTTTTTTTTTTTAAGATTTATTTAAATAATTGAAAGTATGAGAGAGAGAGAGAGAGAGAGAGAGAGAGAGACAGAGGGACAGAGAGATTCCATCTGCTGGTTAACTCCCCAAATGGTCGCCAACAGTGAGGCGGGGTCCAGGCCAAAGCCAGGAGCCTGGAGCTCTATCCAGGTCTCCCACGTGGGTGCAGGGGCCCAAGTACCTGGGCCATCCCCCACCACTTCCCCAGCCCATTAGAAGGGAGCTAGATCAGAAGTGGAGCAGCTGAGACTTGAATCAGTGCTCAGATGGGATGCTGGAATCGCAGGCAGTGGCTTAACCTGCTGTACCACAACATCAGTATGTGAAGCTAACTCTCCCTTCTTCAGAAAAAGGGATTTGACCTCTGGTTGCCTTCAGAATGCTTTCTTTGCATACATCAGTAACGCTACTCATTACACAAAAATTATTTACCTTTCTCTTTCAAATAAAAAGGGAACCCAACACATTCCAGGGCAACAAGCCTGTCACATTCATCTTTGTATCCTTATACCTTGACAAATGTGTGGTACAAAATGTTCAATTCAATTCCTGCCCCTTCCCAGAGTAAACCAGAGGCAATGACGCGTGTTTTCTACCCTGTTCTTGACTAGTGACCCTGAAGACGTAGAGCAAAAGCGTTGATATGAAGGACTCAAGAAGCTGTATGTTTTAGTTTCCTGGAGCTGCAAAAAGAAGTTATCACAAAGAACTTCATACAACATAAATGTATTTCCTTTCAGGTCTGGAAGCCAGAGGTGCAAAGGTGATGGCAATTACACGTTCCCTGTGGAGACTCTCATGCAAAATCCTTCCTTGCCTCTTTCAGTTTCAGGTGGCTGTGGGCATTCCTTGGCTCATTGCCACATCACTCTAATCTCTGCCTCTGCTTTCACAACAGCTTGTCCTCTGTGTCTGTCATCTGTCTCTCCTAAGGACATACCATGTGGTTTGGGACTCACCTAGGTAATCCAGAATGATCTCATCCTGAGATCCTGAATTCCATTTGGATATGAATATACACTTTTGGAGATTGCCATTCAATCTATTATAATCTGTCCATTAGTCTTCCCAAATTCACATCTGTCTCACATGAAAATTACATTCATCCATCCCCAAATCCTCAAAAATCTTAACCCATGATAAAAATACAAAACAACAATAATAAAACAAAAACCCATCACTCAAAAATCTCATCTAAATCTCATTGGGAGTAGGAGCTTGAGGAAGGAGTAAGTCACTGCTTAGGACGCCTGCACTGAGTATCAGAGTCCTTTGGTTTGTGTCCTGGCTCAGCTTCTGATTCCGTTTCCCGCTGATGTGCCTCCTGAGAAGCAGTGGAGATAGCCCAAGTAATTGGGTCCATATACCTCACATGGGAGCCCTGGATCGAGTTCTGGGCTCCCAGCTTTGGCTCAGTCTAGACCCAGATGCTGTGGGCATTTGGAGAGCAAACTAGCTATGGAAGTTCTCTCTCTGCCTTTCAAATAACAAAAAAACCCTCATCAGTCCACAAGTCTTGTCATCTAAATCATCTGAACTGGGAATGAGGGGGACTCTGTAGAATTCATCCATGGGCAGGTATATTACAGACATTCTATTCCAAGAAAGGAATACAGATGCCACCAGCCCCGAGCAAGTCTGAAATGCAGCAGGGCACACTCCACTAGGTTTCAAGGCCTGGGAATAGTCTTTGGTGACTCATGACTGTACCCTCTGTGTCTCCAGTGCTATACTGGTGAAAAATCTTAAAGCCTACACAAATTTTATACTGTCTCTATATATTAACTTCCACAAAAAGAGACAACATGGGACCAGCCCTGTGACACAGTAGGTTAAGCCTCTGCCTGGGGTGCTGGCTTCCCATATGGGCACGGGTTTGTATCCTGGCTGTTCCTCTTCCGATCCAGCTCTGTGCTAATGGCCTAGGAAATCAGTGGAAGATGGCTCAAGTGCTTAGGACCCTGTACCCATCTGGGAGACCTGGAAGAAGCTCCTGGCTCCTGACTTTGGATTGGCCCAGCTCTGGCTGTTGTGCCCAATTGGGGAGTGAACCAGCAGATGGAAGATCTCTCTCTCTCTGTCTCTCCTTCTCTGACTGTAATTCTGCCTCTCAAATAAATAAATAAATCATAAAAAAAAAGAGAGAGAGACAACATGTGATATTTGTTTTTCTGGATCTGGCTTATTTCACATAACAATTATCTCCAGTTCCATCCATTTTGTTGCAGATGTCAGGATTTCTTTTTTTAATGGTTAATATTCTATTGTGTATAACGCCACATTTTCTTTATCCAATCATAAGTTGATGGATACTTACATTGGTTTTGTATCTTTGCTACTGTGAATTGAGCTGTTATAAATATGGGAGTGCAGGTATCATTTTCATATGCTGATTTCATTTTCTTTGGATATATTCTCAGGAATGGGATAGCTGGGTCATAGGGTAGATCTACTTTTTGTTTTCTGAGGAATCTTCATACTGTTTTCCATAATTATTTGCACTCCTACCAACAGTGTATTGGGACACTCTTTTCTTCACAACCTTCCCAGCATTTTTTATTTTTTGACTTGTGGATAACAGCCATTCTAACTGGAGTGAGGTGACACCTCATGGTGTGGAAGTTAACAGAGACAGTAGAAAAATTGTGAGGATGTCATATCATTTGCTATCACTGAATCAGACCATGTAAGTGACAATATACTCTTCTTTCTCCACATTATGATCTCTGCCATGAATCCTTCATTGTGTGATATTCAAGAAAACACACATAAGTGTATCCATATAATGTCTACATTTGAAATGAATGTGGCAAATGGTAAAATAATTATAAAATAGAATTAAGAAAAAGTAAATCTTAAAGTCTTGATTTCAAGATATAACAAACCAATATTGTGAGAAGTGATTAAGAAGACTGGTCACTCTTGCAGACGCAGGCAGGGGTGGTGCCCTAAGAGAACATGAGGGCCTGCTTCTGGGTATAGGTAAGTAAGATCTGCATCCTGGATGTGGGTAGTGGATACAATAGTGTGTTCCCTCATGAAATTCACTGGTGCATATATTTATGATATGTGCACTTTACCACGTGTGCTATATTTCAATGTAAGTTTCTTTTTTGAAAATAAAAAGAAGTCCCTCCCCTACAGTCACAATATTACTGTAATGAAAAGAAGGATGTTCAGCTATTGCTGGTGTTGCAGGTGACATAAAAGCAACCTATTTTAGTTTCATATTGTTAAAAGACATAATTTTGCCTTTTCTCCTATCATGTGCTAAAAGAAAATTATTTCAGCACATGGTCATAAGAACAGATGTGATTCAATAGCCAATAATTTCATCTACTGTTTTAGGATTATCAGGCTTAATATTTATTTCATTTATTTGAAAGGCATATTTATAGAGTTACAGAGAGAGAGGTAAACATAAAAGACAGAAAGTAGGATCTCTTATCTACTGGTTCACTCTCCAAATGGCCACAACTGCTAGGGTTGGGCCAAGCCAAAGAAGGAACCAGGAGCTTCTTCCAGGTTTCCCACATGGGTAAAGGGGGCCAAGTACTTGGGCCATCTTCCACTGCTTTCCCAAGCGCATTAGCAGGGAGCTGTATCAGAAGTAGAACAATCAAGACTTGAAACAGCACCTATACTGGATGCCAGTGCTGCAGGCGGTGGCTTAACCTGCTATACCACAACACCAGCCTCATTAATATTAATATGACCACTGCTTTGGTGTCTAAATACAGAGCTCTAGATGGCAATCAGATGAACTAGACTTCTGAAAAACTTATTTTCTACAGTATATTGTTTTTCCTGGCTATCCTTTCTAAATAAGGTAGCTAGGGAGGCAACTGTGAGGAAAACTGTTACAAAAGAAAACTTGATTTTTAGAATCTGCCATGGAGCAAACATTAAAATTAAGAAATGTAGCAGCCATCTGGGGGAGTGAACCAGCGGATGGAAGACCTCTCTCTCTGTCTCTACCTCTCTCTGTAACTCTGTCTTTCAAATAAATAAAATAAATATTAAAAAAAAGAAATTAAGAAATGTTGAACACTGTGGACCAGAGCGGTACAACGCAACTATGTTCCTTCATTGGATTGAGGCCAATGACTTGGAGTCACTGAAGAATCAGCGAGGCCTCGAAGTGTGCTTTATAATCTGGATTTTAGTAGCCAGTTTAGTATTGGTTTCAGGTCTGCAATTTGGGTACGCTTGTTAAGAGAACATATGTGTTTAAACATAGTACCATCCATTCAATGTCTTTGTATGTTTCTGATGAATCAGCTAGTTAAAAGCTAGGTAGGCCCAGAATGTTCATGTTCAAAATTATTTTCAGAGAACCCATAATTTTAGA
Organism: Oryctolagus cuniculus; assembly: GCF_964237555.1. NCBI lineage: Eukaryota > Metazoa > Chordata > Mammalia > Lagomorpha > Leporidae > Oryctolagus > Oryctolagus cuniculus. Next base: position 99,215,417 of record NC_091440.1, on the reverse strand, counting down.
TCTGACCATTAGTAAGTTGTTATTTTATACAAGTCCAGGAAAAACATCATATCCAATTCAGAATGCCCTAGCCAGGAATGAGAATGGCAATATGACTAACTTTATTTTAAACATTCTCCACCTTGCAAACCAACAGCATAAATACTATTTTAGTATTAAAACTCAATGATTTATTTAAATAAATTCTTATAATTTTATGAAACTTTTCAAGTATAGAGGAAAAAATCTTTAGGTATTCACCCTTTGGTAGTCACTATTTTCTAGATTTTTTCTGTAGTATCTTCCCAAACTCTGATCTCTATGAGTTCTTTTTAATGACATAGATTAATGCTGAATAAAATCTGCATATTTTGGAGGCTATATTTACATGTATGTGTCTATACATATATATAGGACAATAATAGCATTTTAGTAACAAAATTATCTGTGATGATAATTAAGGGTTAAAACACATGGATTTCCAAACTTAGCCACTTAAAAACCAGCCAGCCTATCATTTCACTTTTCCTCCCACTTTTAAAAAGACTTATTTATTTATTTATTTATTTGCTAGGCAGAGTTATATATAGAGGAGACCTGCCATTCTCTGGTTCATGCCTCAAAAGGCTACAATGGCCACGTGGAAGCTCAGAGTTTCTTCTGGGTCTCCCACGTGGGTGGCAGGGGACCAAGAACTTGGGCCACCTTCATGGCTTTCCCAAACTCATTAGCAGGGAGCTAGATTGGAAGTGGTCCCAGGAGCCCATACAGGAAGCTGGTATCATTAACCCACTATAACACAACATTGGCCTCTCCCCTCTGACTTAATAATCTAGTCAAGAATTTTTAAAAAAATTATTGAGGCCGGCGCCGCAGCTCACTAGGCTAATCCTCTGCCTTGTGGCGCCGGCACACCGGGTTCTAGTCCGGTCAGGGCGCCGGATTCTGTCCCGGTTGCCCCTCTTCCAGGCCAGCTCTCTGCTGTGGCCAGGGAGGGCAGTGGAGGATGGCCCAAGTGCTTGGGCCCTGTACCCCATGGGAGACCAGGATAAGTATCTGGCTCCTGCCATCGGATCAGCGTGGTGCGCCGGCCACAGCGGCCACTGGAGGGTGAACCAATGGCAAAAGGAAGACCTTTCTCTCTGTCTCTCTCTCTCACTGTCCACTCTGCCTGTCAAAAAAAAAAAATTATTGAAACAAGAAGAAATCTTTTGATCCTTGATGGGGAAGAGATTTTTACCATCAAGATTCTATTAATTTTTTAAAAATGAGGAAAGTCCTTTATAGTAAAGTATATTAACTCATTGTTAATTTAAAACAAGAGAGACTAAAGTACTACTTATTACAACAGTGTTATGGGATCATTAATAATACAACTGAAGACTACTGAAATCTCTTAGCAAAAGCATATGACGGGGGCCAGCACGTTGGTGTAGTGGGTAAAGCCACTCTGCCTATGATCCAGTTCCCTGCTAATGTGCCCAGGAAAGCAAAATGGAGGATGGCCCAAGTGCTTGGGCCCCTGCACCCACATGGGAGACCTGGATGAAGCACCTGGCTCCTTTCTTCAGTCTGCGCTAGTACTGGCTGTTGCAGCCATTTGGGGCATGAACCAGAGGATGGAAAACCTCCCTCCCTCCCTCTCTCTCTCAGTCTTTCAAATAAATAAAATAAATCTTTTAAAAAAAAGCATATAATGGTAGCATATTTCAAGTGTCAGCTCTGGAGAGAGACGATCTGTTTGAAATCCTGGCTCACCACTTCATTAGTTACATGACTTAGGGCAAATTACTTGACCTCTGTCCCTCAGCATCTCCTCTGTAAGACAAAAATAACTATGTTTCACAGGGTTGCAGTGAGTATTACATGAGTTAATTCACATAAAGTACTCGAAACAGGACTGGGCAAATGGTCAAATCAAAAGAAACAACATGAACAATGGCATGAATACTGTTTGCTGGAAAGCCACATATGTAGTAGCATAGATGATTTAATTTGGTCATGAGCATTTCAGATTCTGAAAAGGGCATTTTGCAGCAGCTAATGCTCTAGTTTAGCATCATCCCTCTTGTACTTGAATGCAAGTATCACTTGACACCATATTCAATACTACTAAGTATTTGTATTAGTTCAACAGAGACCAAAAGAGGTGCAGGAGTAGATTTTTGTGGGACACTGGGGCCTGACTGATTCCAGAGGGAACCACTTTCAAACCAGTCTTTCTAGTTTCACTGATGCTTAATGAGATGCTCAGACCCAGGTCAATGAGCACAGGAAAGGCAGCTATAAATCATGCCATCTGACACACAGAAGACACAGGGCTAGGAGGGTACCAGTATAAGGGCAGGAAACCTAGGGTGATTTATTTGCCTTAAGACAATTCAAGAGAGATCAGGAAACTCAGAAGATTTATAAATTAATTCCCAGTTGCATCATAAAAGGCAGCAGTCTTACAAAAGGAAGGGCAAGTTAGATTTCATGCTAGGAAAGAAAAGAAGAAGGAGTCTTACTGAATCGTTGTGAAGAATTTTCCTACATCTGGAACTGATGGCCAAAAAAATAGAAGAGATGGGATTTCCCCACATCTCCCGTCCTCTGGATTTTACTTATCTCCAATCAAGCAGAATTCATCAAAATATAATGTATTTCTTTGTAGGACTGAAAAATCTTAAGGGAATAATGAGTACCCTGGATTTTCTTTTCTTTTCAAAACAGATCTATTTATTTATTTAATTGAGAGAGGCAGAGTTACAGAGAGAGAGCGCGCGAGAGAGTGCTTCCATCTGCTGGTTCACTCCCCAAATGTCTGAAATGGCTGGAATTGGGCTGGGCCAAAGCCAAGAACCAGGAACTTCATCCGGTCTCCCACATGGGTTCAGTGGCCCAACCAATTGGGCCATTCTCCACTGCTTTCCCAGGCACATTAGTAGGGAGCTGGATAGGAAATGGAGCAGCCAAGACACAAACTGGAGCCCAAAAGAATGCTAGTGTCAAAGGTGGGAGCTTAAATCACTATGTTCACAACACCAGACTCACTCGTATTTTTTTCTAACTTCAAAATGCAGTATTTTAAAAATAATAATACTTGCACAAAATAAGTAAATTTCTAATATAAATTTAAACAATCATTACACATGTTTTCTTGTACTTCATGATTGCTTCTTATAAAACTATTCCTAATGATAGCAATTAGCAGATAATACAATATAGGTGAATGTTAATTTATCAAAATATGGAAAATATTTTAGATTTCACAATTCATGAACTATTTAGCCAATATTATAGATGAGGAAGATAAAGCCCAGAAAGGCAAGTTAGGCAGCTGGTCTGAATGATAAGAAAACAAAGAATAAATTAGTTGTCAATATTTAGAAATTAAGGGAGTTATATAAAAATATGGATTTTCGGCAGCAGGGGGAGACGCTTCGATAACACAGGGTTCACATCTTGCAAGGTCACAAGAAGCTGGGATTAAAAGTGGTTGCCTTGGGGGCAGGGTCCATGGCTCACTTGGTTAATCCTCTGCCTGCTGCGCCAGCATCCCATGTGGGTGCCAGATTCTAGTCCTGGCTGCTCCTCTTCCAGTCCAGCTCTCTGCTGTGGCCCGGGAAGGCAGTGGAGGATGGCCCAGGCCCTTGGTCCCTGCAACTGCATGGGAGACCAGGAGGAGGCACCTGGCTCCTGGCTTCGGATCGGCATAGTTCTGGCCGTGGCGGCCATTTGGGGAGTGAACCAACGGAAAAGGAAGACCTTTCTCTCTCTCTCTCACTGTCTGTAACTCTACTTGTCAAATAAATAAATAAAAATTAAAAAAAAAAGTGGTTGCCTCGTCAGACAAAGCATGTGGCCACCAGCTGATCACAGTTCTAGTTTTCCTTTTTTTAAAATTAATTAATTAATTTTTTTTTTTTGACAGGCAGAGTGGACAGTGAGAGAGAGAGACAGAGAGAAAGGTCTTCCTTTGCCGTTGGTTCACCCTCCAATGGCCGCCGTGGCTGGTGCGCTGCGGCCGGCGCACCCATGGGTGCAGGGCCCAAGCACTTGGGCCATCCTCCACTGCACTCCCTGGCCACAGCAGAGGGCTGGCCTGGAAGAGGGGCAACTGGGACAGAATCTGGCGCCCCGACTGGGACTAGAACCCGGTGTGCCGGCGCCGCAGGCGGAGGATTAGCCTAGTGAGCCGCGGCACCGGCCCAGAGGGAAATTCTTAATATTAGAATAGCCAAACTAGTGAGAATAACTTGATTTAGAATAAACATGAAACAGAAGTTAACAACTCAGTACAAGTGGACAGTTTCCCTTTTTCCTTCTCTCTACTCCTTTCCCCTCTCTTTTACCCCCTTTTTCCTTCTCTCTTAATCCCTCCCTTGTACCTCTCCTCTCATTTGTTTCAACTTATGGCCCAAAGGAAGAAGAATATGTGTGTGAAGAAAAAAAGCATAGCAGAGCTATCCTAATGATAAGGACAAATACCAATTTCCTGGTTACAAAATTCCAAACTGAAAAGATGAGTCTTGAAGCAAATATTAAAGTAGAGATTAATGGACTGGCATTGTAGCATAGCATGTTAAGCCTCAGCCTGCAAAGCTGGTATTCCATATGGGTGCCAGTTTGAGATCCAGCTGCTACACTTCCAATCCAGTTCCCTGCTAATGCACCTGGGAAAGCAGCAGAGGACAGCCCAAGGGCTTGGAACCCTGCACCCATGTAGGACACCTGGAGGAGGCTCCGGGCCTCTGGCTTCAGCTTGGCCCAGCCCAGGCCATTGTGGTCATTTGGGGATTGAACCAGCAGAAGGAAGATCTCTCTCTCCTCCTCTCTTTGAAACTCTGCCTTTCAAATAAATTTTTAAAAACTATAAAAAAAGAATTAAAATATAAGCTTATTAAAAAAAAAACACTAGAGATTAAGCCAAGGGAGTACAAAGAAATTCCAGAAGTGAAGACAGTGAATGGAAAATGCTTTCCATCCAGTTTCTTTCAAATACATCTGGACAGCATCGCCAGGAATAATCTAACCACGCTTAATATTTATAGTGACTTAGGGAAAGAGATATCTATATTAAATACTTAAAGTTCAAACTTCTAGGGTTGAAGAGGATAGAATGATCTTAAGGAGATTTAACATGTTTAGCTAACCAAGTCAATAAGGGCCATTGAATCAATATACAGATTGAATTGTAATTTTCTGTCCACTTCTGAACTATACATTCTTTTTTTAAAGATTTATTTTAGTTGAAAGGCATAGTTACAGAAAGTGAAGGAGAGACACACACAGAGAGGAAGACAGAGAGAGAGAGAGAGAGAGAGAGAGAGAAAGAGACAGAGACCTTCCATCTGTTGGTTCACTCCCCAAATAGCCACAATGGCCACAACTAGACCAGGCTGAAGCCAGGAGCCAGGAGCTTCATCTGGGTCTCTCATGTGGGTGCAGGGGCTCAAGTACTTGGGCCATCTTCTGCTGCTTTCCCAGGTGCATTAGCAGGGAGTTGGATCAGAAGTGGAGCAGTGGGATTGGAACTGGCACCTACATGGGAATCCAGCGCTGCAGGCTGCAGCTTCACTTGCTATGCAATAGCACTGGCCTCTGCAAGTGGCTCTTAAAGGAAAGTAAGGAATACTCATTTGTTACTGCAATCCTTACTATGGTAACAGAACTTCAGCAACATCACCTGCAGTTATGGAGAAGCCAGAGAAGGTACCTAATGAACTGAGAGATTTAGCTAGGGAAAGTTCCAGCCATAATGTTATAGGAGTGACCTGATTTCTTCTTCATGCATTTATAAAAATGTGGGAGGAAATACACTCATGTGGCCACCCCCAAAGCTTAGAGGTTCCTTTATGTGTTTATGGGATACATAAAATCTGAATATAAATTATATCTTTTAAAAAACACCTCTCTGAGACTAGTGCTATGGCATAACTGTTCAAGCCACCGCCTGCAACTCTGGCATCCCATATGGGTACCAGTTTCAGTTCCGGCTACTCCGCTTCCAATCCAGCTCCCTGCTAATGCACCTGGAGCAGTGGAAGATGGCCCAAAGTGCTTGGGCCCCTGCACCCATGTGGGACACCTGGATAAAGCTCCTGAATTCTGTCTTCAGTCCAGCCCAGTCCTGGCTGTTGCAGCCATTCAGGGAGTAAACCAGTGGGTGGAAGATCTCTCTCTCTCTAACTCTGATTTTCAAATAAAATGTATAAATAAATCTTTTTTTTTTTTTTTTTTTTTTTTTTTTAAGATTTAGTCACTCATTTGAAAGGCGAAGTTATAGAGAGGCAGAAGCAGAGGCAGAGGCAGAGGCAGAGGCAGAGGCAGAGGCAGAGAGAGAGAGAGAGAGAAAGGTCTTCCACCTGCTGGCTCACTCCCCCAGACAGCCACAACGGCCAGAGCTGAGCCAATCCGAAGTCAGAAGCCAGGAACTTCTTCTAGGTCTCCCACGTGGGTGCAAGGGCCCAAGGACTTGGGCCATCTTCTACTGCTTTCCCAGGCCATAGCAGAGAGCTGGATTGGAAGAGGAGCAGCCAGGACTTGAACCAGTGCCCATATGGGATGCCGGCACTTTAGGCCAGGGCTTTAACCTGCTGCGTCACAGCTCCGGCCCCCACACATCCTTTCATATACCATTAAGTCACCTTTGGCTTATCTTTTCAAAAGATTTATTTATTTATTTGAAAGGCAGAGTTACAGAGGCAGAAAGGAAGAGAAAGAGAAAGGTCTTCCATCTGCTGGTTCACTCATCAAATGGCTGCAACAGGCGGAGCTGGGCTGATCCTAAGCCAGGAGCCAGAAGCATCCTCTGGGTCTCCCATGCGGGTGCAGGGGCACAAGGACTTGGGCCATCTTCTGCTTTCCCAGACCATAGCAAGGAGCTGGATTGGAAGTGGAACAGCCAGCAATGGAACCGGTACTCATATGGGATGCCAGCACTGAGGGTGGTGGCTATACCCACTAGGCCATGGTGCTGGCCCCAGATGATTTATTCTTACCTTCCAAGTTCTGTTCTGAAGAATTAATGTATAAGTCAGACACATTTTTTTTTAAAGCTCAGATTTAGTTTCAGATTCTTTTTATTTTATTTTATTTTTTTGACAGGCAGAGTTAGACAGAGAGAGAAAGAGAGAAAGGTCTTCCTTTTTCCGTTGGTTCACCCCCCAAATGGCTGCTATAGCCGGCGCGCTGCACCGATCTGAAGCCAAGAGCCAAGTGCTTCTCCTGGTCTCCCATGCAGGTGCAGGGCCCAAGCACTTGGGCCATCCTCCACTGCCTTCCCGGGCCATAACAGAGAGCTGGACTGGAAGAGGAGCAACTGGGACAGAATCCAGCGCCCCAACCGGGACTATAACCCAGGGTGCCAGTGCCACAGGCGGAGGATTAGCCAAGTGAGCCGCGGAGCCAGCCCAGATTCTTTCTTAAAAAAGATTTATTTTTTATTTTGGAAAGCAGAGTTAGAGAGATAGAGAGAAAGAGATCTTCCATCCACTGGCTCCTGGCTTCAGATTGGTGCAGCTCCAGCCATTGCAGGCATCTGGGGAGTGAACCAGCAGATGAAAGACCTCTCTCTCTCTCTCTCTCTCCTCTCCCCTGCCTCTGCTTCTCTGTAATTATGCCTTTCAAATAAATAAATAAATCTTTTTAAAAAAGAATAAATCATATCTCTTACATACATTTGGGGAGTGAATCAGTGGATGGAAAATCCCCTCTCTCTCTGTAACCCTGCCTTTCAAATAAATAAATATATTAAAATGAAAATCATAAATAATAGGATCAAAAGAGACTGAGTTCATATTACAGGAGAGGCAAACTGGTTCCGAGTGGGCTCTCTGGATAGAGCATTCAATACTATTAACACGGTAAATAGCATTCATGGTAGGGATGGGGAAAAATCTGACATGAACACATATAGGTTTACAGATGAGTGAAAGTCTGCTAGGTTACAAAAAATGCTAATTCAGAGCATAGATCAGTTTCCTATGACAATCAGTGATTGTCAGAACATTTAACTTTATATGACGAAGCATTAAATAAGACTTAAGGTATCATATACCAAGTATTATATGTGCCATATGTAGCTCCTTGAGAGAGAGACAAAAATTGTCAACTAAGGAGCAAACAGAACTTAACAAAAGACAATTACTTTAAAAAATTAATTACCTGATGGCCGGCGCCGTGGCTCACTAGGCTAATCCTCTGCCTTGCGGCGCCGGCACACCAGGTTCTAGTCCCGGTTGGGGCGCCGGATTCTGTCCCGGTTGCCCCTCTTCCAGGCCAGCTCTCTGCTGTGGCCCGGGAGTGCAGTGGAGGATGGCCCAAGTGCTTGGGCCCTGCACCCCATGGGAGATCAGGATAAGTACCTGGCTCCTGCCATTGGATCAGCGCGGTGCGCCGGCTGCAGCATGCCAGCCGTGGCGGCCATTGGAGGGTGAACCAACGGCAAAAGGAAGACCTTTCTCTCTGTCTCTCTCTCTCACTATCCACTCTGCCTGTCAAAAAAAAAAAAAAATTAATTACTTGATTCCAGTATTCTTTTCATACTGTATCTATTGAAAACACCTGGGGCAAAATGGAGTACCCCCATCTATAAAGAACTTTAGGGATTGTGGGAATAAAGTGGTCTCATGAGGGTTAAACAAGTAAAATACGTAGAACCTACCAGGAAACTCAGAAAGTACATGAAAACCTTTGATTGCAGCATATGGGATTGCTCCCAAGACTAATCAGGGCCCCCTGTGTGCCCAGAAAGGACACTCCGCTTGGAACACTGAAATGGAAAACCAGAGACCAGGAGCAGACAACAGGCAACTGAGCAGTGGGCGAAGGGGGAGTCCTGGCATCGCCCTGCTGGAAATCAGCCAGCTTCCCCAGAGCACAGACACCTTTCTGTAATAAATCACCCAGTTTGCCCCACTATGCCAATCTTCTCAATAAGATTTTGGTTCTCTTTGAAGGTACAAGCCAGCTCATCTTCAAATGTCCCTAACAGGAAGAAGAAGGAGATGGTATCTTTCTTCATAGTTGAGAAAAATGAAGCATAAGCTTACAGAAACTCATCCAAGTTTTTTCTACACTGCATGTACGCACACATTATTTGATTCTTCAGGTCTACTCAGTCAGTGAACTATCCTTTTTATTTTGAAAGTCAGAGTGATAGATGAGAGGAAAAGAGGGAAGAAGGGAGGGAGGAGGAGAGAAACAGATCTTTCCCTCCCTGGCTTACTCCCTAGGTGGCTACCATGAACCCAGGAGCTTCATCAAGGTCTAACACACAGGTAGCAGCGGGTCAAGTACTTGGGCCATCCTCTGCTGCTTTTCCAGGCACATTAGCAAGGAGAGGGTTTGGAAGCACAGCAGTAGGGACTTGGACCAGTGCCAGTGTGGGATGCCAGCATTATAGGTGGCAACTTAACCTACTGCACCTCAACGCCAGCCCCAGCTGAGCTATCCTTAATCCATTTATAATTCTGCTGAGCACTCTGGGAGCTGACAATTTGTTTAGAAATGTGGAATTAAAATTAGTTTGGAGCTCTTATAAAGAGACAAATCACTGATAAATTTTCTTTGCTCAGCTCTCTTGTATGAGGGAAGGATAGTTTGTTAGGCTAGGTGACCTGAAACCTTTGTGTGACAAATACCTAGAAATAGTGTAAAAAGTTGTTGAACTTGCAATAAACAGAAGTCTTCGAGAGGCATGTTTGTTTTGCTTCAGTATTACTCTAGAGTGCAATTCCTGGTAGCACAGTGGAGTTCTAATTTTTGTTTTCTCCCAAAGCAACTCTTCCTCAAATGCAACTAAATCAACGCAATCTGTCCTAAAAAGTGGGTTGTCAACTACATAGTCTTTGAGAACAGCTCTGAATCTGTTGGACCTTTAAATGACTATGCTTGACAGGCTGCCAGGAAAACTGTAAGAGCTGCTTATTTCGTGTATATCACATACATAGGTGACGAAGACTTAGGGGTATCAGAGCTTATGCAGATGATCCTCTCAACCCCACAGAGAAGTCAAAGAGACTGGCCACACAGGCTTAGACTGTTCTAGATGATCTCTTCACTAACCCCAGGGATCGATCAGACCCTCCTCCGCATCACCTGCATCTGAAAAGCCTCCACAAACTGCAGTGGCCATGAGTCACAGGGAGGAAGCCTCTGGGAGGGAGACAAGCTGGTGCTTTCAGGAATGGCTTGCAGACAGCTCCGAGCAGGCCTAATGTGAAGCAATTCTGGGCGCTCATTCTAAGAACCGCAGCAGGGGTCAACGTGATAGGGTACTGCCCTCTTGGAAGTCTTGTGTAAAAAGGGCAGAATCATGTAGTTCACTATTCCTTTCTAAATTCAGGTTTGTGCTGCTTCTCTTAGTTACTTGAAGACAGGGACAAATCACATCACTTCTTTCTTGTTTTAGGTTCTTCATAGAAAGAGAGGGGAGGGGTTGAAGCATATATTCTTTCTTGTGTCTGAGGGGAACAAATACCATAAAATCACAAAGTAGCACTGTTTTTATCATTCTGATTCCAATGCAATCTTTGTAATTTCCAACTGTGGAATTTCCACATAAGATACAAGAGTTAAGAAGAGAATCACGGGGCCACGGGGCCACGGGGCCGGCGCCGTGGCTCACTTGGTTAATCCTCTGCCTGTGGCGCCAGCATCCCATATGGGCACCGGGTTCTAGTCCCGGTTGCCCCTCTTCCAGTTCAGCTCTCTGCTGTGGCCTGGGAGGGCAGTGGAGGATGGCCCAAGCACTTGGGCCCCTGCCTCCACATGGCTCCTGACTTCAGATCGATGTACCTCCAGCTATAGAGGCCATTTGGGGGGTGAACCAATGGAAGGAAGACCTTTTTCTCTGTCTCTCTCTCTCTCGTTGTCTAACTCTGTCAAATAAATAAATAATTAAAAAATTTAAAAAAAAAAAGAAGAGAATCACTTTTAATTCTGGTTCCACTAGAATTCCATTTAGTCCTCATAGAAATTTAGCCAAGAAATTTAACCTTTTTCAGATCTTGGGTATTTCACTTATATAATGAAGATAACACTATCCAGAGTAGTGAAGATCAGATGTGTGTATTAAGCACTGTATCCAGCATATTACAGTCAGTTAAAGAGTGATAGCCAATCTGCCATTATTCTATTTTTATAGAATTCCGAGAAGTTCTATCAGAGACATATAGAACAGGTATATAACGACTGGAAAACCACTGGGAGTGAGTGAGATAGAATGCATGCATGGGAGTTACCACTTTTCTAGTAATGAGAATTTCAGGCATTTGGCTATTTAAATGATGCTCTTCATTGATGATGATGTTAAGATTTAAGAATGATCTACTAGAACTTTTTTTTTCTTAAGATTTGTTTATTTATTTGAAAGAGTTACAGAGAGAAAGAGGGAAAGACGAAAGAGAAATCTTCTGTCCATGGTTCACTCCCTATATGGCCACAATGGCTGGAACTGGACCAGGCCAAAGCCAGGAGCCAGGAGTTTCTTCAGGTCTCTCATGTGGGTGCAGGAGTCCAAGCACTTGGGCCATCTTCCACTGCTTTCCCAGGTATGTTAGCAGGAAGCTAGCCTAGAAATGGAGCAGCAAGATTCCAAATGGCACCCATATGGAATGCCAGTGCCTACCCACTACACCACAACACTGGCCCCTATTAGAATTATTTTTAAAAATTCTAGGGTCCGGTGCCATGGCTCAGTAGGATAATTCTCCACCTGCGGCGCTGGCATCCCATATGGGCACCGGTTCTAGTCCTGGCTGCTTCTCTTCCAATCCAGCTCTCTGCTGTGGCCTGGGAAAGCAGAAGATGGCCCAAGTCCATGGGCCCCTGCATCTGTGTGGGAGACCAGGAAAAAGCACCTGGCTCCTGGCTTCAGATCAGCGCAGCTCTGGCTGTTGTGGCCATTTAGGGAGTGAACCAACAGAAGGAAGATTTTTCTCTCTGTCTTTCCCTCTGTTTGTAACTCTACCTCTCAAATAAATAAATAAATAAATATCTTTAAACAAATTCTGCATTATGGTCATTTTATTAAAAAGAAAAAGTGGAAGAAAAGAAGGATAAAAACCACCACTGTCTTTTTTCTTGACGGCTCTGAGAAATATGTTCTTGCTCACAGGAACATAACACTGTGTGCTAGCTGTGGAATTCTCAACACTGCAGTCACACTCTGCATTAAAGAAAGTAATTAGATATGACTTAGGAAGACAGCCAGAGCTACTGAAATGTACCTTTCCCTCAAAGTAACAGGTATCATCTATGGAATAGTTCTTACTGTGCAACAGGGGTCTTTGAAAAGGAAAGGGGATTTAAGGTTTGCTATTGTTTTTAATTTCATGCCACCAACCCTGTGAGGTAGGTGTGGGCAGCCACAGGCAGTCGCTCCCTTTGTTTACACTTAAACATATGGATGGAGACTTCCCGGCACAGCCAATTGGACTAAGGAGATTCCTGGAAGAGGCAGGAAGAACCTTATCTTACTGCTAAACCTCTCACAAGACATGATATAGACAATCAGTCACACCTGAAACCTGCATTTATCACCTAAGTGTTTTATTGTACCCTTGTAATCAATAATTAAGAACCTTATTGGGAACTCTTCGTAACCTTAAAAGCCTTTTTGATATGTAAATCTTTTGTGCTCTTTCTTGTAAACAACTGGTCTTGTTTAAATACTACTGGATTTGTTGAATAAACGAGCCTTGATCAGGACTCCTTGATCTTGGCTCCATTCTTTGCGTCCTTGTCCCTGCATTCCCACTCTCTGTTTCAGGAAACCCGGTTCTTTGTGCTGCAGGCCGGCACAGTAGATAACATTATCCTAATTTTATAGATGAGGAACATGAATCTCAAAGAAATAATCTAACAGTAAAAGGGGTAGCTAGAGCAACAACCTGACTTACACAGCTGCTCTCTACCAGGCTGTTAACAGGAAGACATTTACTTTCCATTAATACAGTATTTGGTACACAGTAGGTGCTCAATGGATCTGAAAAGCATATACTATTTGGATGCTCTGCTAAAGCTGCTAGCAGAAAAAGACGGTAAGGCAAGACAACCTTCTACAGATGGTTCTGCCAGACATTTAGAACAACTAATGTTTTAAGGAGAACAACTAATGTTTTAAGGAGTTTCTTTAAGACAAGTGCATGTTGAGCATCCCTAACCCAAAAATCTGAAACTTTTTTGAGAACTGACATGATGTCACAAATGGAAAATTCCACACATGTTTCATGTGACAGGTCACAACCAAAAAGTGGGCATACTAAACACAGTGTACAAAACTACTTTTAGCCTATGTATCTAAGATGTATATGACCTTAAAAAAATGGGGCGCGGGCCAGTGCTGTGGTTCAGCGGCTGCTTGCATTTCAGGCCTCTCACCTGCTCCACTTCCTATCCAGCTACTTCCTAATGTGCCTGGAAGATGGCCCAAGTACTTGGGTCCTTGCCACTCATGTGGGAGACCTGGATGGAGTTCCAGGCTCCTGGTTTTGGCTTGGTCTAATTTTGGCTGTTGTGCCCATTTGGGGAACGAATCAGTGAATGGTCTTTCTTCCTTTCTCTCCCTCTCTCTGTTGCTCTGCCTTTCAAATGAATAAAATTTTAAAAAAGGATGTATCATGAAACAAAGAAATTTTGTGTTTAGGCTTTATCACCACTCCCAAGATATCTCCTTTTTTATATGTAAATATTCCAAAATCTGAAACACTTCTGGTTCCAAGCAGTTTAGATAAGGGATACTCAGCCTGTACTATGTCTTTGTATCTCTCATGTCTAGAAAGTACTAGAACAAAGAATATATTATCAGATAGAAAATTTTAGCGCAGAGGATTACAAAATTATAGTTGCAACTGAGGTCACCTTTTATTCTTAAGCCTTTATTCTTACATTGTTAGAGTTGACATTTTAAAGCAGAAAAAAAAAGTTCTATGACATCTGTGTACAGAGTACACAGGGACAAAGGCTGACTTCATACCAACAGCAAATATAATATGGAGGCTGTAAAATTCTGGAGGTGAGGAGATGAAAATAATGCGGAGGAAAAAGGCCACCTTGTGACAGCAGCTGTGGCTAAAACAGCCTGTAACGATGCTTTCCAGGGTTCTGAGTTTGCATTAAGTCTAGCTGGGTGCCTGACAATCCCAACAGGGGCTTCTTCATGACTTAAAGTCTGAACATGCAGGTTGGCACCCGCTGCAGAACATCTGGAACTTGTTAGAAAACCTTCAGCTTTTCTTTTTTTCATCAGCCCTGGTCCCCTCCTCTGATGCAGCCTCTCCAAGTGCTGTTTTATCACCAATGAGTGAAGGAAACAAGCTACCAGGGGGAGGGTGTGTGTGTATGTGTTAGTGGGGACCACATTAGAGGGTGACCCCAGAATCTGTATATCCCTCATTGCTTCACTTCTTTCTGACACTAGGAATTGCATGTGAAGGCCAAGAGCCATCAGGCAGTGGCAACTCCATTTATTGGAAAGTCTGGTCAATGCTGACTGCTTCCCTGTTAGGAAATGGCTTTTAATATGAAGCACATCCCATCAATTCAAGGCTTTAAATTAAAACAGCACTGATGCCATACCCTCTTTCCAAAAGGCATTGTCCTTGTCCCAAAGTTAGTACACACACTTAGAGGGATTAAAAAACCAAATGTCTTTGCAAGACTCCTTCCTTCTTCCTTGCAGACCTAAGATACATTTGGAGAGGGCAGGAATGTGAAAGATCGCATGGAAGGGAGACAGGAAAAGACTGCAGGAAAGGCCTCCTGCGATCTATATTATATTTCTTTTTATATAGATCACATCACTACAGGATATTCAGGGCATATGGCTAGATATAAAGAACTGAGAATTCTTCTAGCTGCTCCTTTCTAACTTTATAAACTCACAGGTTAATTTCCTTAATTTTTACTTAATGAAAACATGAAACACAGAACTCTGGTCTGCTGGACATTGTATTCTATTTGGTGTCTTAGGGTGATCAAGAGCCCCTAAATTTCTCAAATCATATGCCTGTATGATCAGGCCTAATGACTTAAGAGAATGGATATAGCTAAAAACAAGCTCACAAACCAGTGAATTTTCTTCAACAATACCCCCTTACCTCATTAGCAGTTTTGCTAAGCCAAATTCCAGTTTTCAACTTCTGGGCAGATGTCTTTAATCAATAACCACATTCTCCCTATTGTATTTAACAAGCATTCAAATACTGGATGATGTTCTCTTCTTGCTAAAAATTATCTTAGGACATTAGAAAAGGTTTTCTTTGCTTGTAAATAAGCTATGGGTTACTTTTTGCTGGTCTTCTACGTATCTCATAAAAAAGGGGCATCTCTTAGTGTCTGCCCTGCAAAATCAGCCTTATAAATAAATAGAAAGTCTGGGGCCAGTGCTGTGGTGCAGTAGGTTAATCCTCTGCCTGTGGCGCTGGCATCCCATATGGGCACCGGTTCTAGTCCCAGCTGCTTCTCTTTAGATCTGGCTCTCTGCTGTGGCCTGGGAAAGCCCTGCTCCTGCGTGGAAGACTGGGAAGAAGCACCTGGCTCCTGGCTTCGGATCGGCGCAGCTCTAGCCGTTGCGGCCATTTGGGGAGTGAACCAATGGAAGAAAGACCTTTCTTTCTCTCTGTGCCTTTCACTGTCTGTAACTCTACCTCTCAAATAAATAAATAAAATCTTAAAAAAAATTTACAGAAAGTCTACTTTTAAACAGCTTTAAATTTAATCTACAAAAAAAAACTTTCTTGTGTAAATATTGATTCTTGCTAATTTGAACATTAAATTTGGTAAAAATACTATCAATCGATGACTAATTCCTCAAAATGGAAATTTCTTTGCTGAAAAGCTGCTTCCCAGTCTCATTACTGGAGGCAGAAGAGCAACTCTGGCAACCGAAATGCACAGGAAATGGGCCTCAGCACGAAGGATGACATCAGAGCGTGACTGCAGAGCACACGCACAGTATAGGAGTGGTCAGATGAAGAGTTCTGAAGTTAGACGGGCACTCAAATTTAAAAATTCAGCTTTCTCTATTTTCAAAAGGTAAGAATTTCTCATTTTGTGTTATGGTGGTAAAATACACATTACAGAAAATTCTACCACCTTAACCATTTTTAAGCATATTGTCCAACTAGGGATAGCTACACTGTTGTGCAACCATCATCAAAGGGGCAATTTTAACTTTGATTTTCACTAATGAAAGGACTCACATGAATTAAACATTAAATTTTGGTACAATTTAGGATGGAAAAGAAAAAGAATCTTGTTCTTACCTTTAGAGCTTATACAGCTTGCAATAAGTGGAAATCTTTTGATAAAAATTTACTTACTGCCTGTGTAACAGGAAACTGATGGGATATAAACATATTAGCCTTTTTTCATTTCACTGATTTGTACTAGTCATTGCACAAAGCTTAAAATATTCTCACAGAAGACTTGCAACAGCTTCTTAACCAGACCCCTTAGCAATATGCTGCGCTTTCTAGAAAGCCACCGATTTGCCAAGATAGAAGTCTCTATGTTGAGAATTAGTTAGACAGGATTAACAGATGCCTACTATGACACACTAGACTTACTGCACAGTCAGGCAGACAGGTGTGAGTCAGGCTGCCCCTGCACAAACAGTACCTGCTGTTTGAGCTGCTGCACCAGCCGATCCTTCTCCCGCTTTAGTGCAGCCACTTCCTCTTGCGTCTTTTTCTTAGAGGATGAAAGCTCTAAAAGAGCTATATTGGCATCTTTTTCACTAATGGCAGCCAGAAGAGCTTCTTGCCTGTAAAAGAAAATGTCCAGACTTTGATTTAGCCTTCATAACAATTCTTTGAAGGTACTATCGCTATTACTCCGATTTAAGGATGATGAAACTGAGGCTTAGAGAGCTTATATAGCTTGCCTGAGTTCAACATGGAAGCTCAATCAGGTTTGTCCTAACTCTAAATATCCTCAACATGTTGTTATATTGCTATCTCAATCAAAGGGTCCTACATTATGCTAAGTGAGAGGAGCCAGTGCAGAAGGACAAACACCCATGCTTTTATGTATATGAGGTATTTAAAGAGGTCAAACTCAGAATCAGAACAAAGCAAGGTTGCTGGAGGAGACATGGGAGCTGCTAACCAGCAGGCAGGAAGTGTCAGTTAAGCACGATGGGTATATCCTGGAGATCTGCTGTACAACGCCGTCCCCACAGGTACTACCACTGGGGAGTGCACTGAAAAATGTGTTAAAGGGTAGTTCTCATGTTAACTTACTGAAACAAAGTCTAAAAAATATATTGAACCTTCAAAAATTATATTGGTAACAACTTAGCTTTTCGGTTTACAGTTTTTATTTATTTATTTATTTATTTATTTATTTATTATTATTTTTTTTGACAGGCAGAGTGGACAGTGAGAGAGAGAGACAGAGAGAAAGGTCTTCCTTTGCCATTGGTTCACCCTCCAATGGCCGCCGCGGCCGGCGCACCACGCTGATCCGATGGCAGGAGCCAGGAGCCAGGTGCTTTTCCTGGTCTCCCATGGGGTGCAGGGCCCAAGCACCTGGGCCATCCTCCACTGCACTCCCTGGCCACAGCAGAGGGCTGGCCTGGAAGAGGGGCAACCGGGACAGAATCCGGCGCCCCAACCGGGACTAGAACCCGGTGTGCCGGCGCCGCAAGGCGGAGGATTAGCCTAGTGAGCCGCGGCGCCGGCTTCGGTTTACAGTTTTTAAAAAGAACTCCTAGATATAGTTGGAGTTAAACTTGAAAAAGCAATAAACAGCGATTTTTTAATAGAGAATAATCCTGTCACCTACACATTTTATCCATCCCTCCACTAAGTATTCTGTCATTTCCAGGCAAACTGAGGCATGAGCCACATTGAAACCATTTTCATGTACAGATGGGACTCACATAACATATTGTAAACCAAGGACACTGCATTTGGAAACAGCCTTCTGTTCTAAGCACTGATAATTCTTTTTATCTTACCCATGCAAGTAAGTTTGCAGTTGTTGGTAATAACCTGCGTATTTTGAAACAACAGTTTAAACTTTACAGATTTCTTGTGGTCTAGTTAACAACTTTGAGGTATTTCCTAGGGAGGCAGCCATACATTTATAAAATAATCAGAATGGAGCTGGCGAACAATTAGTTTCATAGTCCAAGTGCATTCCTCAGTAGCTCATCTTTTATGTAAGAAGACAGATTTGATTTACAGGGACTATATAAGTGACTTGAGCTTTTGACCTGAGGAAATGTTGAATTGGAGAAAGCACTGCCCAAGTTTAACCCTGCTTCTGTCTTTTGTTAAGATAATTGAGTTTCAACAGCTGTCATCTGGAAGAGTTTTAGTTTAGCCACAAACTGGAAACCTATCTTATCTTTTGAATATTCTGGATGGATAGCTGTACTGAACCCTGAACAAGCAGGACTAACAAATGGAGGGCGTAGATCAGTTTACAGCATGGACAAGAGGATTTGTTTTAACTAGTCTCTGCTGCTGCAAGAGGAGAGAAGCTTCTCATCAACCCCAGGATCACTTTTCACTGCCCCACACTAGGTAATTCTAAGAAATGGCAGATGGCTTACAGCATGAGGCTCCAGTCAACACCAAAGGGATAACAACAATCTAAATATACCCTCTGACCACTTGAAAAAAATATGTTAAGTGGTAAAATGAGCTTAAAGGTGAAGGAGTTCAAGATGGTCTAACTATGCACAGTTTCCTGTTGCTTGCTGTCATCTGTGCCCTTTTGGGAAGCTCAGAGTCTGACAAAGCTGCTTTCTTAAGGGTGCTGCATTTCTGTAGGCAAATGGCAAAAGATGAATGAAAGATAAATTACCCTATCGAAATTATATTGAGTCGTCAGTACCTTTGCTGACTGCAAAATACAAAGGTAATGGGATCTGAGTTTTATTCTGTGTTTAAGCTCAAAACATGAAATGGTAGAAATTATTCTGTGTGTTTCTGAAGGAACTTGAGTGAATTCCAAACTCTTTAATAAATGGTATGCTTGGTCAAGAAGTGGTACAGTTAATCTCTGGGGTAAAATGTCAAATTCCCAAACAGTAATATAATATAACAGGTGACAATTTAATTTCAAATTTCAAATTTTAAAGGATGTGGAGTCTAAGCCACTGGAATAATGTCTTTTTAATAAGATGTATGATTTGATGCATCTTTAATTTTTAGTGTAACTCAAATAGATTTTTTATTATGTCACTCACTGATGCTGCTTATATTTTTTGAGGAATGGAATATGTTATCAACTGCACAGAATTCCATGTTCTTTCCCATACCCATGGTTCTCACCCTCTAACAACTCCCTTGACAAAGGATCAGACCTTAGTCCTTTCCATCTGAAAGCACATTCTTGATTTTGATTTTTACATAAGTATTTGCCTACAAAATGTGCTTCATAGTCAAGAGAATAATATATTTTGATAATATACTACAGTTAATCATATGAATTCTGAGTAATATCTATCATTTATTAGTTTTTAGGTTTTTCTTTCATTTGAGAAAGGACAGAGATAGACAAGAATGTGGAGTCTATTAAATAAGAATAGTCGGGGCTGGTATTGTGGCATAGTGGGCAAAGCTGCCGCCTGCAATGCCAGCATCTCATATGGGAGCTAGTTCGAGTCCCGGCTGCTCCACTTCTGATCCAGTTCTCTGCTATGGCCTGGGAAGGCAGCGGAGGATGGCCCCAGTCCTTGGGCCCCTGTATCCACGTGGGAGACCCAGAAAAAGCTCCTGGCTCAGACTGACTCAGCTTCAGGCATTGTGGCCATTTGCAGAGTGAACCAGCAGATGGAAGACCTCTCTCACTGCCTTTCAAATAAATAAATCTTAAAAAAAAAAAAAGGAACAGTCATGACATTTTGGGAATAAGGAAAATTGCTGTTTCCCTAAAATATCTGATAAAAAAGATCATATGGTATACTTCAAATTTATGTGGTTAAATTTTACATAGTACACTTAAAAGCTGTGTTAAGAACAATCTGCTTTTCAGAGGGACTGGAATGCAAAGTGGAAAAAAAAAAGCAAATTGCAAAAAGATCTTATTTTAGTAGTCACCTATTCAATATAATTGCCTCTATGCAAAAAAGATACTTTCTGATAAGAGTAATACACATTCATTGAATAAACACTGAAAGACACTGAAAAATTATTTTAAAAACTATCAGAAACAATTCCTTTTTAATCAGTCAATGGCTTGAGATACAGAAGTCACCTATTCCGATACTGATATGGATATTTTCAAGAAACTGAACCTTAGTTGGAATTAACCACTGACTTTAAGAGCTTTACTAAAAGATAATCCACAGAAATGGGAGACTTGGCTAGTGTCACACATTCTGACTTTGTTTCCTATGAGCTCCTCGGGAGTAATACGAGCACATAAAATGTGAAAGGTAATAGATGTATGCCACAGTCCTGGGCAAAATAAGAACTTCAGTGCTGTTCCCGCCAAATTACTCTCCTTGTCCTGTTTGTGTCTTTTCCCCAGTCAAAGGGGAAAAAGGAAAATGTGGTCACAAAACCTTTCAAAGTGATTAGTAACCTCCTACTGCATGACTGACATACCATGTTAGGAGCATAATGAGCAGGCAGCAGCAGAAATCCAACTCTAAGTCATTCAAGTGGTCAATTCACTACTCCTGGTGCTTTAAACTACCAGACCAGTTGAACCTGCCCTTTGACCTGCAAATTCTAATAGAATCAAGATGTTTCTCAAAGTACTCTGCTTTGGCATCAGAGCTTCAGGAAACACAAAGCTCACCTCCCTGTCTCCTTACCCCTTCTGGGCAAACTCCAGAAACTGGAGGCAAATGGAGCTCAAAACATGTTTGATGATTTCTGAATCTTGAGACCAACACAGTAAATAAGAGATTATAATCAGTATTGGGATGATGATAGTTAACAACCTAAGAGCAAGTCTTAAATGTGCATGTGTGTGCTTAACAGAAAGGCAAGACAGAGAAACGACTATGAATGAAGGAATGTTATTAAGGTTTATTATTCTCTCTTCCTCCAGCTGCATATTTCAAATTGACTGTATAACTATGGTTCATAAATTCCATTATTCTGAAAAGAAGAGGAAAAAGGATGGAAACAAGAACAAAATCAGTAGCTTTGGCTATTTTACTGTCATGGCCAGGTAGGCACAATTTAATGCATTCTAATTCTAGGATAAATGTAAAATGCAGATTCTCTTAAGGATGGATTAAGTAATCTTTAAATCTCCTAACTTCTTTGTTATTTAAGCAATGGACCTCCCACAGTAAGTAGTGAACTGCTAGGCTATCTCTTCTACTCTTCTATCTCTATTGCTTCTCTGTTTACTGTTTTCTCCAGCTTCCCTTGCAAGAGGTTCCCAGAGTAAGGTGGATAGACTACCTCATCAAGCTCCTGCAAACTGTAGTCCCTGGGTAAGCCTCTGTCGGCAAATGTGACTCAAACATCTGATCGCTTAAACTTTCACTCCTGTACCTCTTATTGTGTCCTCTCAAGAATGCCTTTACTTAGATAACCAGAAATCTCTAATGTAAAATGTCAACACTAAATCAACTTTCCCTTCTCCTGTAACAAGTTTCCCTTTCAACAGTAATAGAGCCACCAAACTCCTGTGCCCACAGACTGAGAACATTTACATACTGTGATTTCTTTGTTTTCCATGGTCAATATTCCATTCTGCAGTCTCTTCCTTTCTAGTGGTTTTTAATGAACCTACTGCTCTGCGCCTGCACTGTGAACCTCAGTCACCACTGCCCGTTTATATTGGGCTTTATTATTCTTAAAGCCTCTTCTCTGACTTCCCCATCATTCTACACTGTTACATTTTTCCAAGGTCATTTTCAGGGGCCTTTTACCACATCAAATGCTTTGACCTAATAATCAGGATCATCTATAATTTTTTAGCTCATTTTTCCTGGTTGTCTTCTGAGGACCCTTTGTGTCATAGACTATCTGTTTATTTTCCTTAAGGCTTATGCGATACTCTCTGCCTGAAATGCCTGGTTTCTTATCTAATTACTGATTTTTGTCTTTTCACTTTTTGTTAGGCAGACACACTGGGCTGGGTGATGGGGGTAGGGGGGATGGGGAGCAGGTGGTGGGAAACAGGTAGATAGAGATCTTCCATCTGCTGATTCACTCCCCAAATGCCCACAATAGCCAGGCTGGACTAGGCTAAAGCTCGTAGCTGGGAGGCTGGGACCCAAATACTTGAGCCATCATATGCTGCCTCCAAGGGTACGCATCAGTAGGAAGCTACATCAGAAGTGGAGGAAGTGGGACTAGAATCAGGCCCTCTGGTATGGGACACAGGTGTTCCAGTGGAAACTTTACTTCTGTACCAAAAATCTACCACTGACTGTTAACTTCCTTCTATTCAGCATCTCCTGTCAGGTTAGATCATATTAATAAGCACTCACTCTGTGAAGGTCCTTCAATTCCACACGTGCAGGTCTTGCTTCCCCAACTATAATACGTTTATGGTTACTGCTATAAACTAGTATACTGTAGTATACTATTATAGTTTTCTACTTAAAAATTGTTAATGTTTACTGGTCTTTCAATTTAAGTCATTAACTATTTTTTAATTTTAATTGTGGTAAAATACATGTAAGATTTGTCATCTTAACCACTTTTTTTTTTTTTTTAACAGGCAGAGTTAGTGAGAGAGACAGAGAGAAAGGTCTTCCTTCCATTGGTTCACACCCCAAATGGCTGCTACGGCTGGCGCGCTGCGCCAATCCGAAGCTAGGAGCCAGGTGCTTCCTCCTGGTCTCCTATGCGAGTGCAGGGCCCAAGCACTTGGGCCATCCTCCACTGCCTTCCTGGGCCACAGCAGAGAGCTGGACTGGAAGAGGAGCAACCGGGACAGAATCCGGCACCCCAACCGGGACTAGAACCTGGGGTGCCGGTGCCGCATGCGGAGGATTAGCCTAGTGAGCCAGAAACTTCTGGGTCTCCCACATGGGTGCAAGGTCCCAAGCATTTGGGCCATTTTCTGCGGCTTTCCCAGGCACATTAACAGGGAGCTGGATCAGAAGTTGAGCAGCAGGGACTTCAAATGGCACCCACACAGGATGCCTGCATTGCAGGCAGCAGCTTAACCTGTTATGCCATAATACTGGCCTCTCCAGAACTCTTAATTTTGCAAAACTGATATTGTGCCCATTAAATAGTAACTGTCCATTTCCCCATCCTTGGTCCCTGACAATCATTCATTTATTTTTCTTTTTTTGTCTCTATGAATTTGACTATTCTGGGTAAGTCATCTAAGTAGAATCAGCCATTTTCTGACTGGCTTATTTCACTTAGCACAATGTTTTCAAGTTTCACCCATTTTGTCCATGTATCAGACTCATCTTTTTCGAGGCTGAGTAATATTCCATTGAACTAGACATCACATTTCTTTTATCCATTAAGCCTTCATGGAGAGCTGGGTTTCTTCTAATTTTAGCTATTTTGGATCATGCTGGTATCTTAATTAAAAAAAAAAAAAAAACTTCCTTCTAGAGTTTTGGTTCATGGCTTTGAAGACTAGAAGCTTTGAAATATTTTTAATCACCTGCATTGCATTTTTCTAACCTGTTTGCATTTTATTTACTCTATAAACTCTATATTGTATAAATTTCAAAAAACAGTTCCTGGCACACAGCAGGCTCTTAGTAAAGATATCTTGAACCAACAGCTCCTCCAATTCTGAGTTCACTGCTACTTGCTGCAGAAGCTATACAGCTGTTCAAGTGTTTTCTTTTTGTTGAAGCTATGAGTCACTCTATTTTAAGGCTCCCCTCCCACCCCTTGATGTAATAGCATGTAAGGCAAATGAGTAGAGAGTTAAGAGTGAGGAATATCAAGTTTTGAAAATATAAAATAATCCAAGGCTAGAAAGAGACTCCTAGCCCTGATCACTTTACATTTCATTTAAAGTAATGAATTGGGTTATTCTCTAGCTAGACAGATGACATATGGAATACTAGGTTCAATTCTAGATGCCATAATTTAAGGGGCAGTACAAAAGTGGGCTGTATCTAAAGGAGGATGACAGGGTAGGGTTATAAAAGGGTGAGTTAGTCCAAAAAGAGTTATTAATATAGCATAATTGCTATCAAAATATTTAGGGTAGATTTTGCAGAAGGAGTATAATGAATCTTTGTTTTAGAGGTACACAGGAAATGTCACAAAGATGAAGATTTCAGTCCATAGAATACACATCTAATTTATTAACACTCATTAATAAACAGAATTGGAAAGCCTAAAAAATTATTGAGCTTCCCATGACTAGGTGGTTAAAGGGACTTTCAGAGATATTATTTAAGTGACTTTGATAAATCTGTCTTTTTTATAAATCTGTAATTGTCAGAAGTCTTTACTTTAATTTATTTGAAAGGCAGTATGACAGAGAAAGAGCTAGAGATTGAGACTGATCACCCATCTGTTGATTCAATTCCCAAATGCCTGAACTAGCTGGGGCTGGGCAAGGTTCAAGCCAGGAACTACATTCAGGTCTCCTATGTGAGACACAGGAACCCAAGCATCTGAACCATTACCTGCTGCCTTCCAGAGTGTGCATTAGCAGGAAGCTGGACTGGAAGCAGAGAAAGGACTTGGTCCCAAGAACTCTGAAAAGGAATGTGGTTATCCCAAGCAGTGGCTTAACCTGTTGTACCACAATGCCTGCCCCAATCTGTCCTTTATAACCCTAAGATTTTACTATAACTACTAACAAAAATGATAGCACCAATAAATTGTATGGACAGTGAATGCTGGAGTAATACATCACCAGAGAAATTACCTTTGGCTAAGGATGTAGGAACTGAGACGGGCCTTTTTGGGCAGAGAGATCAGAAAGACATAAGATGGCAAGCGTAAAAGAGCACAAATCACGTGTAAGTACCCTTTGCATGACTGGGTTAGGGAGTTTCTATAGGAAAAAGGAAATGGTGGAGAGAAACAAAGAAGGTAGATTTGAATAAGAGTGGTCTATAAATGCTCTGAGACGGTAGTCTAAGGAATAAACACAGATTGTGAACTCCTTGATGGCTCTACCTAGAATCCAGCAGCAAAGGGCAATAAAACAAATACTGAATAGGAATCCTTTGATTTTGAACACAATATAGAAGCACCAAAAGTTCTAGAAAAGTAAAGCATGGCTTTAAAAAGAGTTGGAGGCAAAGAGGAGCGACTAGAAGGTTCTGGAAGCAGAAAGGTCAGGATGCTACTGCTACAGATGCAGAGCATTCTGATTAGAAATTAATATTATAAAAATTGTCTTTAAAGAATTAAGCATCAAATGCTAGCTGATCGTACGTAAGAGTCACAGGTAGATGACTGTTAGTGAAAAACTGCTGTTATTCAATGAATACTCAATACAAAATAAGACTCACATTTAAGATTTTGATGCTGAGATAAACCTTCCATGTCAGCAAGTCTACACTGCTTCAGGGTGGGTGATGCAATGACACTTACAGAGGTCCTGCCTAATAAAGCTTCCTGCAGCACCGTGGCAAGTCTTCCTGCAGAGACCAATGTCAGGATCCTCTTGGTCATTGCTTACCTTACATCTCCACATCCCCTGAAACACGGAAAAGGACCTCATCTACACTAAGAAGCACACTGGCAAGAAATGGGCAGAGAAACGATTCCAATATGGGTTGATTTTCATTTTTCAGGAATCCTTAAAAAGAATCAAAATTATCCTGAAAGCAGAAAGTTCTGCTAAATGTAGTTCCACAGATGAGGCTGAATGAACAAAATCTTGTGCGGAAAACTTGTGTTTGGCTTTTTCTTTTACTTTTTCTGAAAAACCAACATATAATATATCAAGCCCACTGAGGATAATAGCAAATTTGGAAAATGTAGCTTTACTGTGATATTGATACTTCTCCTGTATCTCTTGTTTCTTAGACTGGCAAAAACATGACACTTTTATCACCATTTGTCATAAAAACAAAAATGTATAAGAAGATGTTTCAAAGGTTCATGGTTATGGCATAACGGGTTACACTGCCACCTGCGACACTGGACTCCCACACTGAAGTACAGGTTCCAGACTCAGCTGCTCTGTTTCCAATCCAGCTCCCTGCAGTAACACCTGGGAAAGAGCTTGGGTTCTTGCCACTCATGTGGGAGATCAACATGGAGTTCTGGGCTCCTGGCTTTGCACGGGCCAGCTTTGGCATTGTGGCCATATGGGGAGTAAACCAGTAGATAGAGGATTCTCATTCTTTCTCTCTCTCTCCTCCTCTCTCCCTCCCCACCCTCTTCTCTCTTTCCCTTTCAATTAAATAAAATAAATCTTAATAACAAAGTTCATGGAAAAATAGAATTGAAAAACAATTATTTTGGTGCAAAAAATTGAAATCTTGCAGTTTTTTTCATAACATGCATTTTTTCTACAAACTTTTTGAAGACCCCTGTATCCTTTCCATTAGTTTTAAATTTATAAAAATTAACTGTAATTTAACCCTCAGTATAGAGCAATCAGTCATTGCCAGAGGTTGCTTAGCAGAAAATGGAAAATGACTGGAAAGGGGCACAAGACAGCCTCTTGGAAAAGTACCAAGATGTGGCCATGGCGGTGGTGACACAGGCACAGACATCTGTCAAAGACCACCAAACTGTATGCTCAAAATGATGCATTTTATTGTATGTGTAGTATCTCAATCAAGTTATTTTAAAGATAATAATAAAAATTCCCTGAATAAGGATTGTTTTAACATAGAATATAGTTTTAATTGTGGTAAAGACATGTAACATAAAAGTATCCCATTGTAACCATTTTTTATTGTTTCATTGGCATTAAGTCCATTCCAGTTGTGGTGCAACCACTGCCATCATCTGTCTTCCATCTTCCAAGCCTTATAATCTTCCCAACTGAGATTCTGTACCTATTAGGCACCAGCATCCCGTTACTGTCTGTCCCCAGCCCCTTAGCAACCAATGCTCTTTCTGTGTGACCGTGACTATTCCAGGCATCTTGTACAAGTGCAGTCCACACAGCATTTGTCCTTTTGTATCTGACTTATTTTACTTAGCGTAATATCTTCAAGGACAATATGTTTTTTACATTTCCAAATGTAAGTGACCTTGAAGATAAGAAATACTCTATCTGCCCTGTTGCCTTTCAAATTGTTTTTCTTTATTCTATTTTCCAAAAAGAGGCAAACAGATTTCTAAAAATCCCTAGCTTTTATTTAGCCACCATTGGACTAAAAAGGTGTTGGTGGGATGAGCCAAGACCAATGGGTAAACAGATTAGGAACAGTTTAGGGGGACACACTGACAACAGCTACTTTTGGGGTTCTGATACCTTTCTTATTAAATCTAGTTAAATAATATACAATTATAGTTTCAATGCTAATACACTGAACATTGTACAACATAAAAATCTCTTTATACAACTTGCTTTCTGCCTGTTAATATTAAATATCATTTATATGACATTGAAATCTGTTTAAGAAACTGGAGATGATATTTAGAGTAGTTCTAATATCTATTCAAGTATATAAAAGTGCTTAATCTTCTAAAGGACTGTAAGAAAATGACACTTGAAATGCTAGCAATAGAACACAGCAATTTAGAGGTAAAGGGTCTAAAAACAAAGAATGAACTTCATAGAAAAACACAATGGCTTTATTATGAGAGGCACTGGAATCCAGGTCCTCTATCATGATATTAAAAAAAAAAAAAACAGATTCAACTTCCTGGCCCTAAAGAGGATCCCAATAAACTGTGCACATTCTTTCTACTCTTCCCTGTGCACCATATTTCATATAAGGAATCACCTATTAGCTTCATCCCATAATGTATTATTATTTGAAAATAAGTAAATAAATACCTTTCAAAAACTACACTCAGCTTTTAAATGGATAACCATGGTCTCAGGATTACTGTACGACATGGCCCCATGTTCCAGAGTTTTGCTTTCCTATGTGCACTTTCATGAACACTGAGTTTGGAATATGAATCCAAACATGGTTTCTATAAAGATTTATTTATTAATTTGAAAGGCAGAGTTACACACAGAGAGAAAGAGACAGGGAAGCCCATTTACCTAAACACAAGAGGAAATTTTGTTAAAGAAGTCCTACTACATCAGTTTTTCAGCAATCACACAAGAAATTTATCCTATTTTTGTTCAAAATCATCTCAATAAAAAGGAAAAAAATCTTTAAGAAAATGGAGACAACAAAATAAAAGAACAGGGGAAGAAACATTTTAGTTACTTACAAATATTATAAGTGTGGCAGTAATATACTATAGGAATTTAAAAACAAATGGAACCTCACAGAACAGTATCAAAATCTTTCAAAAATTACACTAGTATATCACAAAGCCAGCTACCGAAAAAAGAAATTTAATAACTTTGATAGTTCATTTTAAATTTATTTTAGGTACTGAGCTGCAGTAGCTTCAAAAGCTTGAACATTTTTCTCACTAGCGTATGACCTAGCACTTGGAACGCTAGTGCTGCAAACAAAACTAATATCAAAGTTACCAATTCTCAGTGTTTGGTGAGCGCCTGCTATCTGCCTGGTCTTGTGCTAAGTACTACTGACATACCAAAACAATGACTTCACAGAACATAGTCTATTCTGGAAGCAAGACATTAAACAAAATTATGCACAAAACTAAATAATTATAAAGAATTTTTCTTTGTCTTTGTATGTTAAACATCACAACAAAATTTAATAGGCTCTTTTCAATTCTACTGATGATATCCATGTATTAAAGTGTTACAAAATTCCTTCTGTGTTAAAACCAAACCAAACCAAACAAACCAACAATAATTTTGGCCAATTTTTTTTTTAAACAAAGCCTGGAACACCCACTATAAATTTCGTATGTGTACAACAAGAAGACTGAACTAGTTAGGACTGCAGCAAATGCTGAAGCAATTGCAGAATACAGGTAACCACATGGGAATAATAAGTATGGCATAATCTGTATTGCATGATTAACCTGGCTTGCCCCAGAGGACATGAGCTCAATTCTATGGAATCCTTGGGACTACTGAAAATTTAGTATTATGAACTATGGGAAGATGCTCCTTCTTATTCTACATGTTTTTAGAAGTTATTTGATTGCTTCCTTTATGAAGATATATCTGTGCTTCAAATAAAAGCTAAGACCTTTAGAAGATTTATTTTGGGAAGTTATATGAAAAATCTATTCTAATTATGCTGTCAAATTTGTATTTGAAACTGGTTTCAAAGTTTATTATATTAAGTATCTAGAAATATGATAAATATCCTATTTATTATAAAATTGAATTTTAGTTTTGATAACAAGTCTGGCACACAGATAATGAGCAAGGGGGCTGTGTTTTTTGGACCACAATGAAGTATAAGTAAATAATTATTTTCAGGGATTTGTAAACTGGGTCTGAAAGTAATTCCCAAGAAAAGGATTACAAAGGATTATACATTTTAGCAACAGTGCCACTAATGCAACAAGTGCAACATTGTCTAGGTAAGTATTCTGAGACTCAATTGGATCTTAAGTTCCAATGTTTTTATTTTTTAAATTTGAAAACATTTTTATTATATAAGTAGTACAAAGGGTTTGGCACTGTGGCATGGTAGGCTAAGCTTTCTAATGCAGCACCTGCATCCCATATGGGCGCTGGTTCATGTCCCAGCTGCTCTTCTTCTTATCCAGCTCTCTGCTTATGGCCTGGGAAGGCAGTGAAAGATGGCCCAAGTGCTTGGACCCCTGCACCCACGTGGGAGATCTGGAAGAAGCTTTTGGCTCCTGGCTTTGCATTGGCCCAGCTCTGGCTATTGCGGCCACTTGGGGAATGAACCAGTGGATAGAAGTCCCCTCTTTCTGTATCTACTTCTCTCTCTCTCTGTAACTCTTCTTCTCAAATAAATAAAATCTTTTTTAAAAAATTAAAAGTAGTACAAATAAAGAAAAATGGAAATAATGAGGAAAATTAATTTGATCTATTTATTGCCCTGTTATCCTAATAGAACTACAATTAGTAATGTGACTTGTTCATCTTTTTTTTTTTTTTGCAGCCATTATCACACTCATTCATATACTTCTTTTTTTTTTTTTTAATTTATTTTATTTACTTGAAAGAACTAGAGAGAGAGGTAGAGACAGAGAAAGAGGTCTTGTATCCGCTGGTTCACTCCCCAGATCACCGCAACGGCCGGAGCTGAGCCAATCCGAAGCCAGGAACCAGGAGCTTCTTCCAGGTCTCCCACATGGGTGCAGGGACCCAAAGACTTGGGCCATCTTCTACTGCTTTCCCAGGCCATAGCAGAGAGCTAGATCAGAAGAGGAGCAGCTGGGACTAGAACTGGTGCCCATATGGGATGCCGGCGCTTTAGGCCAGGGCTTTAACCTGTTGCACCACAGCACCGGTTCTTCATTCACACACTTCTGAACCTTGCATTTTTAATATACTGGATGGGAAGAGGAGCAGCTGGGACACGTATGTGAGTCCAGGTTCCCAGGGCCCATATGGGATGCCAGTGCCATAGGCAGAGGCTGAGTCTACTACGCCACAGCGCCGGCCTTGAAACAGTTTTTAAGGCTGACACTATCTCTCTTGCACTATCTCTTGCCATGACGCAATGAGGAGGGTGGTGACAAGAGTGGATGGCAAGGCCCTGTGCTCTGGGCTGCAGCATCCTCTGGCCTGTTAATCCAGTCTGAAAGCTGACCCTCTGGATGAGCTCATTTTTAGGGAAGTAACAGTAACTGCAATAGGAAAAACAACGGGTAAAAATGTTTTACTTTCCACTAGGGATGAAAATGCAGTCAAAAGCAAACTCTCCAGGCATCAAAGTACTTAGAAACACCCCTGCGAGCCTGCTGAGGGGGCCTGCGAGTTGAGTGAGGAAAGAGGTGGCTGTCAGAACAATGTGCTAGCAGCTGCAGAGGGCGATGGAACAGCTCCTGGGCTCCACGCTCTGAAGCGATCCTAGGCGTGAATCTGCACACAACTGAAATTAAACTGTCTCCAGCTGAGCAGTTCTACAGCAGCTACTCTATATTTCTCAACAATAACAATCTCTCTACTGGGAAGGCTTTATTCTTCAGAAAGAAAACTTACGAATGGGACTAGCTGAGCCAATCCTGACTGTCTCTGAGATAAAAGATGAGGCTGGCAGATGGACCTCAGATCCAATCTTTTCTGACCACAGTAAGCATCATCAAGTGCTGATACTGTCTTTCTAAGGGGATAGTCTAAGGGGTTGGCAGTGTAAACCCAGCAGGAAGTCCAAAACAGACTACTGCAGAATCAGACTCCACTGTGGCCAAAGTAAAGGGCATCAGCAAATCCGGATCACTTTGCAATTTCCGAGGCGCCATCAAGTCCTTCCTGGTGCTACTATGACTGAGGGAGGGCAGAATGCGAGTGGCCACCATGGTGGGAAGCCCTTCTCCTTCCATCAGGGAGTGGCATCCCACAATATTCCTATTTTCTCAAAGAAGTACTCTTACAACTTCCTAGCCAAACCTCATATTCTTCTTGACTACACTGGACAATTTCTTGAATACAGAGTTACTTCCAGCTATGTTTTTGATGTTCTAGCTTCTCTAATTTTGAATTAATTGGTCCAAGTCGGGCATTGGTTGGCTGTTAGTGTGCCTTCCTTGCGTCCCTTCTTCCTGCTGGCTGTGACACATAGTGGATCACATGGATAAGAGGGATACACCAGGAGGGTCAAGCAACAAGAGACAGTAAATGTGAGCCCCTGGCAAACGTAGAAAGCAGAACTACCATTACCAGTTTGGACTCTCACAGGAAAAAGACACAAACTTACATATGGTTTACTCTCTAATGGTTTTTGCCAATGCAGTTGAACATATATGCTAAGTAGTTTTAATGAAATGTTTCAGACCTGCTTAGCATACACACTTAACATGTATATGAAGCAAGTCTATGGAAAGTCTGTAACTAGAAGAACAGCATCACTGGAACCTAAACTTTGGAAGAGAAATTAAGAAATTAAGTTAGTCCTAAGAATGCATCCTAAAAATAAAAAAGAATAAGCCAGTCAAGAAAGGAATACCTTATTCAGAAAATAACCACTCATTTGGTGTATAATATTGATTAGAATAGGATCCACTAAAAATCTGTAGGATCTATATTCATTTTAAAAATAATGGCACAGGGGTTTGCATTTTGGTACAGTGGGTTAAGCTGCTGCTCACATGATAAACCCATATAAGAGTGGCAGTTAGAGTACTGGCCATTCCATTTTGATCCAGCTCCCTGCTAATGCGCCTGGGAAAAGCAGTGGATGATAAACAGCTCAAGTATTTGAGTTCCTGCCCATTTGGGAGACCGAGATGGAGTTACCGGTTTCTGGCTTCTGCTTGGCGCAGCCCTGGCCTTTGCACAGATTTGAAGAGTGAATCAGCGGATGGAAGATTAGTCTTGATAATTCCTCTTTTTCTTACTCTGCACTACAAATAAATAAATAAATCTTAAAAAAAAAAAAAAAGATGGCATGTTAGTTTTATTTAAAAGAAGACTAGGGGCGGCTCACTAGGCTAATCCTCCGCCTGCGGTGCTGGCACCCTGGGTTCTAGTGCCAATCAGGGCACCAGATTCTGTCCCGGTTGCTCCTCTTCCAGTCCAGCTCTCTGCTGTGGCCCGGGAAGGCAGTGGACGATGCCCCAAGTGCTTGGGCCCTGCACCTGCATGGGAGACCAGGAGGAAGCACCTGGCTCGTGGCTTCGGATTGGCGCAGCACGCCGGCCGTAGCGGCCATTTGGGGAGTGAACCAATGGAAGGAAGATCTTTCTGTCTCTCTCTCTCTAACTCTGCCTGTCAAAAAAATTAATTAATTAATAAAAAAAAGACTAGACCATACTGCAGAGGGTCTAGTGGTGAAGATGCTGCTTGGGAAACCTGGGTTTGAGTCTCAGCCTTGCTTCTGATTCCAGCTTCTTGCAAATGCATATCTGGGTGATGGTGCAAGTATCTGGGTCCCTGCCACCCACTTAGAAGACCTGGATTGAAGTTCTTGGCTCTTGGTTTTAGACTGACCCAGCCTTAGCTGTTGTAGACATTCAGGGAATGAACCAGCAGGTGGGAGATCTCTGTCTTCACTGCCTATTGAGACATACATTTACTTCACAAAGTTACAGAAAAATGGCAATTAAAAATATTATTTTGGGCCAGCACCGTGGCTCATTCGATTAATCCTCTGCCTGCGGCGCTGGCACCCCGGGTTCTTATCCCGGTTGGGGCACCGGATTCTGTCCTGGTTGCTCCTCTTCCAGTCCAGCTCTCTGCTTTGCCCTGGGAAGGCAGTGGAGGATGGCCCAAGTGTTTAGGCCCTGCACCCGCATGGGAGACCAGGAGGAAGCACCTGGCTCCTGGCTTCGGATAGGCGCAGCGTGCCGGCCACAGCGCGCCAGCCGTAGCAGCCATTTGGAGGGTGAACCAATGGAAAAAGGAAGACCTTTCTCTCTGTCTCTCTCTCTTTCACTGTCTAACTCTGCCTGGGTCCGGCGCTGTGGCACACTAGGTTAATCCTCTGCTTGCGGCACCAGCATCCCATATGGGCGCCAGTTCTAGTCCCGGTTGCTCCTCTTCCAATCCAGCTCTCTGCTGTGGCCCGGGAAGGCAGTGGACGATGACCCAAGTGCTTGGGCCCCTGCACCCACATGGGAGACCAGGGGGAAGCACCTGGCTCCTGGCTTCGGATCGGCGCAGCTCTGGCCGTTGAGGCCATTTGGAGAGTGAACCAACTGAAGGAAGACCTTTCTCTCTGTCTTTCTCTCTTACCACCTGTAACTCTACCTGTCAAGTAAATAAATAAAAAATATTTTAAAAAATATTATTTTGGGGTTCAGTGCTATGGCACAGATGCATGTTGAAAATTGCCACTGTAACAGGATTAACAAATAGGCGGGGCAGAGGTGATTCCGTATAAAAGGATGCGCTTGGCCCCCTTTGGCCTCATTGCCCCTTCCCTGCTCTTCTACCCTGGGATGAAGAAGCAAGAAGGCCTCTGCTAGATGCTGGCCCTTGATCGTGACTTTCTCAGCCTGCACATCTTGAGCTAATAAATTTTTGCTTATTATAAATTACATAGTATAGACAGCACAAGGTGAACTGAGACAGAGTCTTGGACTCTTGTTCTCTGCACAGCCAATTCTGGTGAGTTGTCTCAATAAAGAAAATGGATAAGGAAATTCTAAATGACTTAGCACATGAAAATCAATCCAGAGTATATACTGAGAGAAATATCTATGCGAGTAAGTAGATTCACCCTGCAGAGACCATGGAGGGCTCAAGAATGATTAGGATAACAACTATGGAGAGCTGCAGAGCTCATTATACTCAATCAAATGTACTTTTCAATAGTGGTTCTCACACGAAAGAAATTATTCAAAATGGAAGTCTGTGCTTTACTCCTGACCTACTAAGTCTGAGTCTAGAATGGACATCTATAACTTTTTTAATTAAATTTTTTAAAAAAGATTTATTTATTTGAAAGGCAGAGTTACAGAAAGAGAGAGGAGAGAGGGGAGAGGGGAGAGGAGGGGGGAGAGAGAGAGAGAGAGAGAGAGAGAGAGAGATCTTTCATTTGCTGGTTCACTCTCCAGATGACTGCAAAGCTGGATCTGGGGTGATCTGACATCAGGAGCCAGGAGGTTCTTCTGGGTCTCCAAGGAGGGTGCAGGGGCCCAAAGACTTGGGCCATCTTCCATTGCTTTCCCAGGTACATTAGCAGGGAGCTGGATCAGGAAGTGGAGCAGCCAGGACTTGAATTGGCACCCATATGGGATGCCAGCACTGCAGGACGTGGCTTTAACCCCCTGCGCCACAGTGCTTGTTGTCTCATTAAATGTTTTAAAAAAAATTATTTGAGAGGCAGACACAGAGTAATAGAGACAGGGAGAAAGAACTCTCACCTATTGGTTCTCTCCCCAAATGCCTGCAAAGGCTGAGGATAGGCCAGGAGCTAGAAAGTTAATCAAGATTTCCTATGCGGGTGCTTGGAATCTAATTACTTCAGCCATCAATGTTGCTGCCCAGGGTCTGCACTAGCAGAAGGCTGGAGTCAGGAGCTGCAGCCAGGTATCAAACTCAGAAATGCAGGCATCTTAACTGACATGTCAACCACCAAGCCAAATGCCTGCCCTTCCATCTATAACTTTCCTTAAGTTTTTTTTTTTTTTCTTTTAAAAAAAGGGGCACAGTGGGTTAAGCTAACACTTGGGACAATCACATCTATATATTGGAGTGCCTAGGAGATCAAGTTCCCCTCCATTTCCAATTCAGCTTTCCGTTTATAGGCAGCAGATGATGGCCCAAGAACTTGTGTCCTTGTCACTTACATAGGACACAGATAAATTCCTGGCTCCTGGCTTCTGACTGATCTAGTCCCAGATATTAGTGAACGTTTGTGAATCAACTAGTGGATGGAAGATCTGTGTCTCTCCCTCAATGCTTTTCAAATAAATAAAAATTTGTTTATTATTTCCATTTACTTGAAAGGCAGAATGAAAATAAATATATTTCTCCCAAGTGAATTAGCAGGAAGCTGGATCAGTGGTGGAGGCAGGACTCGACCCCAGGCACTCCAATATGGGATGCAAGGGTCCCAAACAGCAGCTTAACCAACTGAGCAGCAATGCTCACCCCATCTGTAACTTTTAAGAAGTTTTCCAGATAATTTTGAGATTCTCTACTTTATAGGATCATAAACTAATTTAAAAGGCCAACAATAAGGTATTAAGTTTCTCTGAATTTTTCTATAATCCTGTCAGGACAGGATTTTTAGTATTTTTATTTACTTTTCCTAATTCACTAAATATACCAAAAAAATCCCTTCAAATTCCATAGTGAAAATGATCAAAGTTATTTTGAATTATTAAATTCTGATACTGTAGACATTCACAATATTGACCATTACTGGACAGATATGATACAGAGATGATTTCTATGGTTTGGTTCTAATCCAACAGATTTTTTGAAGAAAGCTTAGGAGAGTAATTTACGATGCACTCATGAGCAAATCTTCCACCGTCATGCAAGGGCTGTCACAAGACAGAGCTGAACTCAAGCTCTTCTGCTTTCCACGTATCTCCCTCTGAGAACAGCTGACAAGCCAAGGGGGTTCTGCTCACAATTTACTCAAAGTCCATCAAAATCTCTAGTGAATGACGTCTTAAATTCACTGATCTGTGCTGGAGATCTGGGGCAGGGAGCAGAGGGGGGAAACCTTGCCTTGAGCCTCAACAGATGAAGCTAAGTGGTAGGTTCACAGTAACATCTGGGGATGGTCCATAAGAAAAGATTTATGCTGGCCTTTTCTTTCATTTTGTCTTCACTATTTTATAACAGTGTGTCCTTTTTATCTTATGTTTGCTAGCATAACATGAGCAGTTAATTTTAGAATACAGTCTTCCCATATGAAGATAAAGTCTTTTCAAAATAAGATCCACCTGTTATTCTATATGCACACTTTTGGGCTACTCCCCCTCCCCTCATTTATCTTATCCTCCTTCCTTAGTAAGACTCTACTTCCAAAGGAAAATAAAGTCTTTTTGCATTGTTTCACAGATCTCAAACTCCAGAATGACTCCATTTACTTAGATGTCTGTTTTAAGAATTACTGAATGCTTTCAGCAATTAATCCCTGCACTCTGTCACTGTCCCACTGTTTATTTAACCTTTTCCAGTTTTAGATGGATAACATGTCCATACCAGCTGTCCACACTGTGCTACCGAGGTGGGTGCTTGCCTTTTCTTTAAGTTGAACTGCATTCCAAGTCTGTTTGCTATGACTTTGCTAGAAGAATGCCAGCGGTGTCATGGCAGTTGGTATTCCACTTTCTAGCACAATCAAGAGCTAATGATCTGCATCTCACAAACAGCCAACATTATGTAAGAGCATCTAATCTTTGAATCTGTGTTACACTGAAAAAAAAAATAGAAATTTTTACCATGCACAAATATCTAAGATCTTCAAGCTGTAGATGAAGCAAATGAAAACTGGGAGGGGGAAAGACAGAAGTGACTGCTGGGAACACAGAGAGGACTGAAGACACTGCAGCTGCTGAGATCCTACAGGTCACAAATGATAAAGCAGTTCCCGTGACTTATTATCTTCCTGTAATAAGCATTCAACAATTCCATCATTCATCTGTTATCAGTCTGCTGGCAAAAATTCTAAGGACAATTGCTCTCCTACGCAGGTTTGGAATGAGACACCTGGTGGGGAAATTCCGTGGGGACGGGCACGCACCGCCGCCGCGTTAGTTATTGCTCTCAGCTGGGCTGCTCTGTCTTCCCTGCAGCCTCCCATAGCTTCTGGCTGCCTGTCAAACACCAGACGTGGTTTACAAAGAATGCTTACTGCACCGACTTCTTATAAGTAAACATAAGGCGCACACGGTTAAAGTAGGCATAAAAGGATGGGAAATACAGGATCCTTTGATAAGTGGTTTTTTTTAAATTATGGAAAATACAATAGTGAAGCAATAACTTTCTCTATAGAGTCACATATTTACTTCTCAAAGATATAGGAAAAATATGACAACTGAAAGTATTTCAAAATAAGGTTTAAAATTTTATCACATGTAAATTAAAATTTTTTTACCTTTTAAACTTTTGTGTGTTCTTTTTTTAAACTAAAGGAATACAGATTTTAAAACTATAGAAATCTAGCCGGCGCTGTGGCTCAATAGGCTAATCCTCCGCCTGCGGCGCCAGCACCCTGGGTTCTAGTCCCGGTCAGGGTGCCAGATTCTGTCCCGGTTGCTCCTCTTCCAGTCCAGCTCTCTGCTGTGGCCCGGTAGGGCAGTGGAGGATGGCCCAAGCGCTTGGGCCCTGCACCTGCATGGGAGACCAGGAGAAGCACCTGGCTCCTGGCTTTGGATCAGTGCGGTGCGCTGGCCACAGCAGCCACTTGGGGGGGTGAACCAACAGCAAAGGAAGACCTTTCTCTCTGTCTCTCTTTCACTGTCACTCTGCCTGTCAAAACAAACAAACAAACAAACAAAAAAGCAAAACAAAAAAACACTATAGAAATCGATAGCTATTACTATGGTATTTTGTACGTGACCTTTGGATCTTTTCCTTGACTAAAATATTTCATCCCACTTAGATGTCTCTATTTTACTATTTATTTTAAAGCCATGTATACATTTTCCCTGTTTCTGAAAGCCGACTAACAACATGAACTTCTTCACAGCCACTTTTGGTTCCACCAATCTTTAACTTAGCTCTTGTGCCTCACTGGTGCCTTCCTCAGAGGGCTAGTCAATCTTCCTATGCCAACCTGTGACCAGTTTGCTCAGCTGACTAGAGCAGGAGTAAGATGCTTTTCTCCTCTTATTTCCAATCTGCCCCTCAGCCCAGACTTCACCTCTAGCACACACAGCCATTCTGAATTAGCTTCTCTCAGGGGAATTCCACAGACGTATACCCAGCAGCAGGAAACGCCCCCATGGCACAAGATGCCCATGGTCCAATACGTTTGAGAAACACTAGTCCTAAAAGCACTGCTATAGAGCCTAGAAGAGCTTTTTTGTACACCTTTGAAAGGAGACTATTTTAAACTTTTTTTATTTGAGGGGTAGAGAGACAGGGAAACACAGAAACATACACACACAGACAAACACACACACAGACAAACACACACACACACAGGGTAGTCTTGGCTCACTCACCAAATGCTGGGCCAGGTTGAAGCTGGGAGCAGGAAA
This sequence comes from Oryctolagus cuniculus, assembly GCF_964237555.1. Lineage (NCBI taxonomy): Eukaryota > Metazoa > Chordata > Mammalia > Lagomorpha > Leporidae > Oryctolagus > Oryctolagus cuniculus. Next base: position 99,176,760 of record NC_091440.1, on the reverse strand, counting down.
CTCAATTCTGGTCTCCCACATGGGTGGCAGAGACCCAACTACTTCAGCCATCATCTGTTACCTTCCAAGGTGCTTATCAGCAGGAAACAAGTATAGGGAGCACAGCCAAGACTTGAAAACAGGCCCTCCAATATGGAATGTGGGCATCTGATGTTTTAACTGCCAGGCCTACTATTTGTCCCAGGAGGCTGCAGTTTAAGGCTGGGGTCTACACGCTACTGCTCATAGTCAAATCTGGCCCACTATCTATAAATGTTCAGCACATGAGTGAACATGGTTTTACAATTTTAATGGTTGAAAAAAAGAATACTTCTGTGACACAAAATACATGTTATATTAACATTTTGAGAAAAATATATGAAATTAAAATATTAGCATCTGTACTCTCAACTGTTTATGTATTGCCTATTCTGCTTTAGTGCTGTGACAGATAGGAAGAGCTATGACAGATACTGCATGGCCCACAAGGCCCAATAACTTTTTTTTTTTTTTTTTTGACAGGCAGAGTGGACAGTGAGAGAGAGAGACAGAGAGAAAGGTCTTCCTTTGCCATTGGTTCACCCTCCAATGGCCGCCGCGGCCGGCGCGCTGCGGCCGGCGCACTGCGCTGATCCGATGGCAGGAGCCAGGAGCCAGGTACTTATCCTGGTCTCCCATGGGGTGCAGGGCCCAAGCACCTGGGCCATCCTCCACTGCACTCCCGGGCCACAGCAGAGAGCTGGCCTGGAAGAGGGGCAGCTGGGACAGAATCCGGCGCCCAGACCGGGACTAGAACCCGGTGTGCCGGCGCCGCTAGGCGGAGGATTAGCCAGGTGAGCCGCGGCACCGGCCTAGGGCCCAATAACTTGACAATCCAGGCCTTTACAGAAAAAAGTTGCCAATCCTGCTATAAACATTTTCCCAAATTTAAGTGTCCATGGAACTCTTCCTCTTTTTGTTTCTGGGTGAAATATCAGTTAACACCTTGAAAGGTAACAGTATTTCATGAAAACAGTTTGGAAAGTAGGGATTTAAGGAGAATGGGTAACATTAAATGAGTAAATAAATAAATAAAATTTTAAAAGAAAGAAAGAAATATGGGGCTGGCGCTGTGGCATAGCAGGTTAACACCTGGCCTGAAGTGCCAGCATCCCATATGGGTGCTGGTTCGAGATCTGGCTGCTCCACTTCCGATCCAGCTCTCTGCTATGGCTTGGGAAAGCAGTAGAAGATGGCCCAAGTCCTTGGGCTCCTGCACCCACGTGGGAGTCCCAGAAGAAACTCCTGGCTCCGGACTGGCACAGCTCTGGCCGTTGCAGTCAATTGGGGAGTGAACCATCAGATAGAGGACCTCTCTCTCTCTGCCTAACTCTGACTTTCAAATCAATAAATCAATAAATAGGAAGGGAGGGAGGGAGGGAGGGAGGCAGGGAGGCAGGGAGGCAGGGAGTGTTGGGTTCAGCACTGTGGTGCAGGGGGTAAAACTGCCTCCTGCAATGCCGGCATCCCATATGAATGCCACTTTGGAGTCCTAGCTGTTCCAATTCTGATTCAGCTCACTGCTAATGCACCTGGGAAAGCAGAAAAGAATGGTCCAGGTCTTTGGACCTCTGCACCCACGTGTGAGATCCAGAAGAAGCTCTTGGTTCCTGGTTTTGGCCTGGCTTAGCCCTGACTGTTGTGGCCATTTGGGTTGTGAACCAGCAAATGGAACACTTTCTCTCTCCCTCTCCCTCTGCCTCTGCCTCTCTCTGTAACTCTGACTTTCAAATGAATAAATAAATAATAAATAAATCTTCAAAAAAAGAGTGTTTATAAGGTTATGACAGTGCAAAATTTCCATTGGATTTAGCTTTTAGAAAGTTACTAGTGACTTTGCAAAGCAGGTTCAGAGTTGGGAACAGAAACTACATCAAAAAAGGCTGAGGTGCACACAGTAGTGCACAAGGGGACAGAGAGCATAAAACAATCTTTTAAGACAGTAAGGAATGAAACTAGAGCCACAGACTCTAACAAAAGACCTAATAGATCCAATCTATGCATGAAAATCACTGCTTGATTTGTTCTATTACATTCTATTGAGACAGAAATCAAGCTGTCCTAAGGCAGCATATATTAGCTTTAATAACCTAATTCTTAGAAAACTACTTTATAAAATTGATCCTGAAAGCCATCTCCTTGGGACTTTCTTAGTTCTGTCTCTTTAGGTCATAGAAAGAACTGTCACCACTTTTCTAAATAATGGTCCTTAAAATATTTGGAAATACTATTCTGTCTCCTTCAAGCTAAACAATTATTTGCAAAAAAAACTTGACTAAAGTGCTGTGGCCTAATTTAGTTTTTCCCTAAGCCCAAGTACACTGAATAAAAGTCTTACAATGCCAGGTAACCTACATGAACAGGTATCTGATGGGCTAATCTGTTAATGAATGTCTAGGATAAGCAATTATGTTTACATATTTAATTCAAAGTAATTTTAAGCAGTATCGTAAGTAAAGTACATTGTTGAAATCTCAATGACACAGAGTTGATACATGCTGCACCTCTTGCCTTGATTAATTTGGAGAACAAAACCTTAAGAAATTAGTGCTGGGAGTACAAACCACAAATGTGGATTTTTATGTCTCTTTTACAATTAGATTGATTTTAGGAAATTTTTTACAGAGATTGAAACATAGTACCTTTTGCGGCCGGCACTGTGGTACAGTGGATAAAGCCACTGCCTACAGAGCCGGCATCCCATATGAACACTGGTTCAAAATCTGGCTGCTCCACTTCTGATCCAGCTCTCTGCTAATGTGCCTGGGAAAGCAGTGGATGATGGCCCAAGAACTTGGGTCCCTGCACCCACGTGGGAGACCTAGAGGAAGCTCTTGGCTTCAGATCAGCCCAGCTCTGGCCACTGCGATAATTTGGGGAGTGAACCAGCAGATGGAAGATCTCTCTCTCTTTCTCTGCATATGCGTCTGCTTCTTCCTCTCTCTCTTTCAAATGTATAAATAAATCTTTTTTAAAAATAGCACCTCTTAATTTATAAAATTCATTATTTTACTTGTCCAAACAGCTCCAGATGAGACATGATTACTTCTCAAGCCCCAGAGTTTTTTCTTTTTAAAGACTTATTTATTTATTTGAAAGTCAGAGTTCCACAGAGAGAAGGAGAGGCAGAGAGAGAGAGAGAAGGAGAAAGAGAGAGAGTAGTCTTCCATCCACTGGTTCACTCCCCAATTGGCTGCAACCGCTGGAGCTGTGCCGATCAGAAGCCAGTAGCCAGGAGCTTCTTTCAGGTCTCCCATGCGGGTGCAGGGGCCCAAGGACTTGCGCCATCTTCCACTGCTTTCCCAGGCCACAGCAGAGAGCTGGAGCAGAAGTGGAACAGCTGGGTCTCAAACCAGCGCCCATATGGGATGCCAGCACTGCAGGCGGCAGCTTCACCCGCTACGCCACAGCACTGGCTCCAATCCCTAGAGTTTTATCACAAAGAGAACTAAGAGATCTGATTGAATAAAAGCGATTAAATCACACTTAAAACCACATTAATAAAGTAAAAACAAACACAAAAGTATCCCAAAATAATCTCTAATTAAGAAAATTAATTTATATTCTCAAATTTCTGTGATTGCTATGTGCATATGTGTGTGCATCCGAGAACATCCATTGTAAGAGCATTTCTTGGTGTATGACACCAAGAAATTATTTGGGGATCTGCTGAACAATCTCAACTTGATGTTTTCTGGATTAAGAAGCTCTGTTTGAAGGACATTCTAGCAAGGAAAAGTTACCATTACTAATAAAAAGACAAGTATATTCATACATATATTACACACATTGACAGACCACTTGCAGTTTGGTTTAAACCTAGTTTCCAACTAGCTGCTCGTGTCATTTAGAAATTGTCATTCTGAGATGTGATTGTTGTTTATAGCCCTTGTCTATACTCCTAAGGAACAGTGGTTTTCCTACTTACTACTTGTTGAATTCTTCATTTAGTGGAGGGCTAAGTTTGTGATTATAAAGTAAATTCAAAGTATGTCATTGTAAAAATCACAAGAAACAAAAGGAAGGAGGAGGGAAGGTGGGAATGAAGGAGGAAGGGTAGGGTAGGAAGTATCATTATGCTCTTAAAACTCTATATATGAGGGGCTAGCGCCATCGCACAGCAGGTTAAATTCCCAGCCTGCAGCTCCAGCATCCCATACGGGTGCCAGTTTGTATCCCAGCTGCTCCACTTCCTATCCAGCTCTCTGCTATGGCCTGGGAAAGCAGCAAAAGATGGCCCAAATCCTTGGGCCCCTGCACCCGTGTAGGAGACCTGGAAGAAGCTCCTGGCTCCTGGCTTCAGATCAGCTCAGTTGTGCCATTGCGGTCATTTGGGGAGTGAACCAGCGGATGGAAAACCTCTCTCTGTCTCTACCTCTCTCTGTAACTCTTTCAAATAAATAAAATAAATCTTTAAAGAAAACCTCTCTCTCTCTCTCTCTATATATATATATATTTTTTTTTTTTTTTTTTGACAGGCAGAGTGGACAGTGAGAGAGAGAGACAGAGAGAGAAAGGTCTTCCCTTGCCGTTGGTTCACCCTCCAAAGGCCGCCGCTGCAGCCGGCGCACCGCGCTGATCCGATGGCAGGAGCCAGGATCCAGGTGCTTCTCCTGGTCTCCCATGGGGTGCAGGGCCCAAGCACCTGGGCCATCCTCCACTGCACTCCCTGGCCATAGCAGAGAGCTGGCCTGGAAGAGGGGCAACCGGGACAGAATCCGGCGCCCCGACCGGGACTAGAACCCGGTGTGCTGGCGCCGCAAGGTGGAGGATTAGCCTATTGAGCCACGGCGCCGGCCCGAAAACCTCTATATATTAAATACATGAAATTTGTTCCCTTTATATAAATAAGAAAAATAAAAAAAAAAAAAAAAGAAATTTCTCATGTTCTCCAAATATCTTAGCTTTTCCTTTCCCAGCACGTTTTAAACTCTTTGCACGTAGAAGAGAATTCTAATCCTCTTGCCCTTGCTGGTTCGGCTCAGTTCTGTACACATTTATGTCACAAAGGTCACCATGAGCACTGAGAAAACCAAGACGGGGACTAAATTTTGAAACATTCTTTTTTCTTTTTTTTTTTTCCTTCTAATGGTAGAAGAGTTGGAAAAACAGAGAGAGAGAGAGAGATATGTATCTTCCTTCCACTTGCTGATTCACTCTCCAAATGACCACAATACTAGGCTTGGGTCAGGCCAAATCTGGTAGCCAGGAACTCCATCCTTGTCTCCCAGATGGGTGGCAGGGAACCAAGTACTTGGGCCACCTTCTGCTGCCTTCCTAGGCACGAAGCCGGATCGAAAGCAGGGTAGCTGGGACTTGAACCAGCGTGTGAGGTGATAAGTGATACGAGATGCCAGCATTGCAAGCACTGGCTTAACCAACTGTGCCACAACTATGGTCCATAAATCTTGCAGTGTTATCCTGAGAAATCCAGGAAACTGAACAGGGTGGAGTGATGAAATCTTGCGGGGGATGGAGACTGGAGAGCTAAGGAGCTCTGAGAGAAAATGAAGTGGGCAAGGACTGAGAACTTTTGAAGCTCTGGGGAAAATGGGGGAATTTCAATACACGGTGCTGGGCCAGAACTGGGAGTAGGGGGCTAATGAACTTTTAGACCCCTCTAAGCAGTATATGCTAGGGACTATTTATTTTTCAGTTGTTAAACCAGATTTTCAAAAAAAGAAACTGGTTGTTTACTTCTAAAGAGTTATTTGTGAATGACACAAACTAAAGTTGGAAAATCAACCTCTCCAATTCAAGTGGGTAATCATGTATATCTGGAAGTTCTTTTCCTTTATATTTATAATACACTACCATTAAAACGACAATTTTACATTGTTAAAATTCAGCAAATAAGACTGTTTTCTAGTTTTTACTGAAAAACAAGCTTATTCCATTATTTAAAAAATGTTTTAAAATTTCAAATAGCAAGAGAATTACAGGGTAAGCCACAGACTGCAAAAAAATACTTGTAAAATAAGCATTTAGTAAGACTATTCTCTAAAATATATATAGAACTCTTGAATTTAAAATTCAACAATAAGTAAATAAGTAAACAGTGGGGGATGAGGGGAGGCATTTGCCAAAGTGTTAAGATACATCTGAGTGGGGCTGGCGCTGTGGCATACAGGGTAAAAGCTAACGCCTGCAGTACTGGCCTCCCACATGGACACCAGGTCGAGTGCTGGCTGCTCCAATTCCAATTCAGCTCTCTGCTATGGCCTAGGAAAGCAGTAGAAGATGGTCCAAGTTCTTGGGCCCCTTCAGCCATGTAGGAGACCTGGAAGAAGCTACTGGCTTCTGGTTTCGGATTGGCCCAGTTCTGGCCATTGCGGCCATCTGGGGAGTGAACCAGCAGATGGAAGACCTCTCTCTTTCTCTGCCTCTGCCTCTCTGTAACTCTGCCTTTCAAATAAATAAATAAACCTTAAAAAAAAAAAAAAAGATGCACTTGGGATGCCCACATCCCATAATGAAGCTCCTGGTTCAAGCTCCCAGCTTAGCTTCCAATTTCAGTTTCCTGCTAATTGTACCCTGGAAGGCAGCAGGTACTGGTTCAAGTATTTGTGCCCCTGCTTCCTATATGAGAGATGCAGATTTAAATTCAGGCTCCTCGATTTGGCCTGGCCCAGCTAGGCATTGTGGACATCTGAAAATCAGACAAAAGAACTCTGTCTTTCTCAAATAAAATGAAAATTAATAAATTAAATATAAAATAGCAAACAACCTGATTTAGCAATAGGCCAAAGATGGGGCTGGTGTTGTGGCACAGCACGTTAAGTTTCCACCTGTGATGCCGTCATCCTATATGGGCACTGGTTTGAGACCTGGCCTCTCCACTTACTATCCAGCTCCCTGCTAATGTGCCTGGGAAGGAAGAAGATGGCCCAGCTTTTGGGCTCCTGAACCTACGTGGGTGACCCAGAAGAAGCTTCTGGTTCCTGGCTCCTGGCTCCTGGATTTGGCCTAGCCCAGCCCCAGCTGTTGCAGCCATTTGAGGAGTGAACCAGAGGATGGAGGTTTTCTCTCTTTTTGTCTCTGTCTCTGTTTCTCTCTCTCTCTCTCTCTCTCTGTCTCTCCTCCTCTCTCTGTAATCTTTCAAAAAAATAAAAAATAAACCTTAAAAAAATAGGCCAAAGACATAATTTTTGCCTCACCAAAGAATACATATAGATGGCAAAAACACATGAAAAGATGCTTGATATCATATATCATCAGGGAAATGCAAAGTAAGGTCATGAGATACCCCAACACATTTATCAGAATGGCCAAAGTCCAGAACACTGACACCACCAAATTCTCACTCACTAATGATGGGAATGCAAAATGGCACCATCCCTTAAGAAGAGTTTGGTGGTTTTATTAAATTAATATGGAGTAGGCATCTGGCTTGGCATTTTATTCACGGGTTAAGATGCAATGGGGCCAGCATTGTGGTGCTGTGTGTTAAGCTGTCTCCTACAATGCTAGCATCCCATATGGATGCCAGTTCAAGTCCTAGCTGTTCTACTTCCAACCCAGCTCCTTGCTAATGCACCTGGGAAGGCAGCAGAAAATGGTCCAAGTACTTGGCCCCCTTACCACCCTTGTGGGAGATACAGATGGAATTTCATGCTCTTGGTTTCATCCTGGCCCAGCCTGGGACACTGTAGTCATTTAGGGAGTCAATCAGTGTTTGGAAGATCTCTCCGTCTCTCCCTCTAACTCTGTCTTTCAAATAAATAAATAAATGTTGTGTGTGTGTGTGTGTGTGTGTGTGTATGTGTGTTTAAGTACTTTATTGGTGTCTGGGTTATCAATACCTCTGCCTCTCTGTAAATCAGCCTTTCAAATAAATAAATAAATCTTTAAAAAACAATCTAATACTAAGTGAAAGAAGCCAATCTGGGAAAATGGCATACTGTATGATTGCAACTATGTGACATTCTGGAAAAGACAATATTAGGGAGACTGAAAGAGTGGTGGAGGAGGAGGAGGAAGGGAGGAATGAATAAGCAGTGTACAGAGGATTTAGGGCAAATTATTCTGTATAGCAAAGCAATGGAGGATGATACACATCAAATATTTGTCAAAGCCCACAGAATACTCACCGACTCCAAACTATAAACTTTGAGTGATAAAGACAACATCAATGCAGGTTCACTAAACCTTAGACAGTTGAGGAGGTTGATAGGGCAGGAGGCTGTAATATGACCTGGGAGAGGGAGTAAGTGGGAATTCCTGGTAGTTTCTGTTCAATTTTATTGTGAATCTAGAACTGTTCTAAAATGGTTTGTGTTAAAATGTTACGTATTTATATATTTTAACTGATGTATAAAAATTGTCTAGGGGGGTAGGCATGTCCATGTCTCATACTGGGAGTGCCTGGGTTCTAGTTCTGGCACCCTTTCAATATACACTCTGGGAGACAGCAAATGGAAACATAACTTGCAGCCTTGTCTGGTCAGGTGGTCAGAGAAGCCTCCCCTGAGGAGGTGACACATGTGCTGTGCTCTGTGCTAGATAGAGAAGTAGTTCACAGAAAGTCCTAAGGTGGGAAGGTGCATAGGGGCTTCCAGGAACTGAGGGAAGGGAAGGGGAGGGGGAGGATGGTAGGGTGGCAGGGAGGAAGCTCTGAAAGTGAGTGAGAACACAGGGGTAGGGTACTTCTCCCAAGTTGGGAAAGGCGGCTTGCATGGGAAGAGAAACTCAGCCCCTTCAAATCTCCTTGTCCTGACTCTGTGTGGGGTTAGCCATCTCCATCTGGCCATTTTATGGCTCAAGCACTTGGGTTACTGCCGCCTATGTGGAAGACAAGGATGGAATTCCAGGTTCCTGGCTTTTTCCTGGCCCACCCTTGGCTGTTGGAGGCACTCGGGGACTAAACCAATGGTTCTTGTGCTCTTTCTCTCAAATCAGGGTGAACACATATGATATGTCGTTTCTTTGAAGTGAAAACATTAAAAATGCTTTCTCCTGGCTTTTAAAAATGTACAACATATTTTGTCATCTATAGTCTTCCTACTGTACAACAGAACACTAAATTACTTCTGCTATCTAATTAGAACTTAGTAACTGCTGACCACTTTCCCCAACTCTCCCTCCCTCCCCACTAGTCTTCTAAGCCTCTAGTAACCACTATTCCACTCTCAACTGCTGTGAGATCAACTCTCAGATTCCACATATAAGGCAGATCATACAGTATTTGCATTTCTGTGGCCAGCTTAACACAAGTCTTCTAATTCCATCCAAATTGTCACAAATAACAAAATTTCATCATTTTATAGTTGAATAGTATTCTACAGCGTGTGTGTGTGTGTGTGTATGTGTCACACTTTATTCATCAATCATTGGACACTTGGATTGACTACATTTCTTGGCTACTGTGAATAGCTTTGCAATAAACATGGGAATGCACATGTATCTTTGAGATACTGATTTCATTTCCTTTGTATGCATATCTCTACTATTAGGATTACTGAATCACAAGGTAAAAAAATTTAACTTATTCAAGAAAAAAAATACTGAGCTCATATTTAGTTAGAAGACTATTGAGAGGATGAATGGATAAGGTATAGACTAAGAGAAAATACCTGCAAGCCATTTATCTGACAAATGATTAGAATCTAGTCTATACAAAGAACCCTCAAAACTCAACAGTAAAAAACAAACCACAATCCAATTAGAAAATATGCAATAGGAGGTATTTTACAAAAAAAAAAATGATGGCATATTAGCACATGAACAGATGTTCAATACCATTTAATACAAATTAAAATCACAACGTCACTATTTGCCTACTGAAAAGCTAAAATAAAAATAATGAGAATTAGAAATTGATGGTGGGGATGCAGAAAAACAGAATCATTCATACACTGTGCTAGCAATGTAATGCAGAGCAGCCACTCTGGAAGAGTCTGGAGGTTTCTTTAAAAAAAATTACACATGGAGGGGCTGGCACCGTGGTGTAGAGGGTAAAGCCACTGCCTGCAGTGCTGGCATCCCATATGGACACTGGTTTGAATCTTGGCTGCTCCATTTCCAATACAGTTCCCTGCTATGACCTGGGAAAGCAGTGGAAGATGGTCCAAGTCCTTGGGCCCCTGCACCCACGTGGGAGACTTGGAGGAGGTTCCTGGCTTCTGGCTTTGGATCGGCTCTTCTCCAGCCATTGTGGCCAATTGGGGAGTGAACCATAAGATGGAAGACATTTCTCTCTCTGCCTCTCCTTCTCTCTCTGTGTAACTCTGACTTTCAAGTAAAGTAAATAAACCTTTAAAAAAAATTAAACATGCAACTACCACATGATCTAGTAATTGAATACCTGGTCCTTTAATCTGGAAAAATGAAAAATTAAGCTTATATAAAAAACTGTACATAAAAGTTTACAGCAACTTTATTTGTAATAACCCAAAACTATAAACCCAGATGTCTTTAACAAGGGGATGGTTAAACCATATTTTCATACCATAGAATACCACTCAACAATGAAAAGGAATGAACTACTGATAGATGCAACAACCTGGAACAATCTTCCAGGGAACCATGCAGATTGAAAAGCAACAATGCCAAAAGACTATGAACTGTATGATTTCATTTAAATATTTCTTGAAATTATAAAATAAGAGAACTCCATTACAGATTAGTGGTTGTCAAGAGATATGGAGATGGCAGGGAAAGAAAGAAGGGGTGTGGCTATAAAAGGGAATCCTTGTAGTAACTGACATGTTCTGTATCTTGACTATATCAATGTCAATATCCTGGGTGTGATATTATATACACTTGGTTTTGCAATATATTGTCATTGGGAAGAAACTGGCTGAAGGATACAGGGAGTCTCTTTACAGTATTTCTTACAACTACATGTCAATCCATAATTATCTCAAAATAAAGGCTAACTTAAAAACAGATCATATTTTATTCAGGTTAAAATGAAGAATTATGCCCCAAATGGTGGAGTTAGAAACGTGCCAGGGGATTCCAATACAATCCCATCAAGGTGGCATGTACCAATGACATCTCACTAGTCCAAGTGATCAATTTCAGTTCACAATTGATCACACTGATAGGTCTAAGAGTCAAGGGGATCACACAAACAAGACTAGTGTCTGCTAATACTAACTGATAGAATCAAAAAGGGAGAGAACGATCCATCATGGGAAGTGGGATACACAGCAGACTCATAGAATGGCAGATGTCCTAAATAGCCTCAGAATCAGCCCTTAAGGCATTCGGATATGGCTGAAGAGCCCATGAGAGTATTTTAGGCATGGAAAGCCAAGACACTGTGGCAATAAAAAAAAAAAAAAAAACAAAAAAACAAAAAAAAAAACTAAATGAAAGATCTCTGTGAGTGAGATACCAGTGGAAAGAATGGGGTCATCAAAGAAAGAGGTACCTTTCTCTGAAGGGAGGATCTCTTATGACTCTGTCGGAATAAGATCGAAGTCGGCGAACTCAAAAGGCTTCCACAGCCTTGGCAACTCATGACTAGAGCCTACGGAGATTACTGATGCCATAAACAAGAGTGTCAAATTGTTAAGTCAACAACAGGAGTCACTGTGTACTTACTTCTCATGTGGGATCTGTCCTTAATGTGTTGTCCAATGTGAAGCAATGCTATAACTAGTACTGAAACAGTATTTTACACTTTGTGTTTCTGTGTGGGTGCAAACTGTTGAAATCTTTACTTATTATATACTAAATCGATCTTCTGTATATAAAGATAATTGAAAATGAATCTTGATGTGAATGGAATGGGAGAGGGAGCAGGAGATGGGAGGGGTGCGAGTGGGAGGGAAATTATGGGAGGGGGGAAAGCCATTGTAATCCATAAACTGTACTTTGGAAATTTATATTTACTAAATAAAAAAATGAAGAATTAATTTATTCTGTTGTTCATTTTGGCCCAAAATTTGACTATCCCATATAAATCCTAAGTGAAATCTGAATAGAATCTCTTTATTAGTACTGGGGAATAACATGGAATTCAAAATCTGGGTAGAATTTTTACCTTATTGCAAAACTGGCAATCATAAGCTTAGAAAAGATGACTGATCACTAACTTAGTAATCTAAAGCAGTATTTTCCAAAACACAAAACTGCTAGAAAACATATGGACAATAATCAAAAAAATTCAAGTCAATCTCACTTTACAAAAATAAATCCCAGAGAGAATATTAGCAATAACAGTTCAGAACTAATTTTTTCTTTAGACTTGAAGGAGAAAATCAAAAGACTGGATAGACTAAAACATACCACACAGAAAGTCCAAGGATACATTTTAAGAAGGATGCTGAACTTAACTGGCTCTAGAACACTTGGTCCCTACAAAATACAAAGAGATCTCTTAGACATGACATGAGCCCTGCTGGCTCTGTCCTATTTCACTTTATGGATTTATGGCAGTCTGCTGGTTAAAGGCCCATCCCAGAGACCATGTGTGGCTACATATTTGTCATTCCTACTGCGGTATGGCATAAATAAATCACGGAGCTTGGGTCAGTACAGCCAACCTAAAAGTGATTCATGGAGCTAGTAGAACCATCCCATGGGACTGTGTACTTTATTACAGTAAACATCAGAACAAGACACAATTTCCTGACTTAATAAGCAGCCTTTAAATCAGGACACCTGGACAGCCCTGGAACCACTTAAAAAATACAATAGGTCTCAACCCACCACTATGCTCTGTGCTGGCCTGCACTTGCCCCAGGCCTGTTCCTTTTAACATTAAACACTAAATTCAAATGAGTCCCTTCTGAGTGAGTCAGTATGGTGACAGAACTATAGAACAAATGGAATGCATCTGATTCTTTTAAATCTCCATTGTTATCTGGTTTTCCCCAACTTTATGTATACACTCAAGAAAATAATTTTCTCCAAGTCAAATTTCCCTCTCAGTCCTTTTTCCATCATTTAAAACTTATAAACTGAGAAGACATCCCTTTGAAGCAAAAATAAGAAAACAAAGGACCGTGAACCTGGTTTCCCTGGAGCTAACAAGAAACACTGGAGTGGTCCTGGAGACAAAGCAGCCAGGGCATCCCCCAGGGCCTGGACTGACTTACAGAGATTATGGGTACTTTAAGCCAAGAGTGGCAACAGCTCCATGCTCTTGTGTAGGAAAAGTTAAAATATAAACGTTGTGAAGGTCACCTGTTTCTTGAACTCCACGGGCTTTTTACTTTCAGCTCTAAGTGTAATCACCAAGCTATCTTGTATGTTCTCAACTCTTTCAATAAAATGCTTGAAGCAGAAAAAACAAACCCACATTTCCAGGTACCAAAGTGTACTCCTTTTAAGCCAAGATCCCAGACAGTTTGTAGCTAGACAACAGAAAGATATGGAGACCAACCACCCCCTTTACGGATGTGCTGCAGCCTCTGAACTAAAGCCAGTCACAAAGCACACTGTCTCAGGCCTCTTGTGGAAGCCCCTGGAAAGGAAGTGTAGGCAGGCACTCTTTATCACAACCATGGAACTGAGCCCCTCTCATGAGTTTATTTTCATGGAGACATGTAGCCAATACAAAAACAAAAACAAAAGCAAGCCACAGTGAGTTACTACATCCTTTATAATAAGAAAAGAGGAGAGGAGAGAAGAGTGTAGCTCACTAGCCCAGGCACACCTTTGAAACGGCTAGACTGTATACATACCTGAAGTCCAGGTAAACCAAAAATCAAGCCAGAAACATTACAAGGCTCAAAGCTTTCCAGTGAATCAAAAGCAAGGGGAAAAAATGATTGGGGAATTCTAAGTTAATTAAAAAAAAAAAAAAAAAACTACATTTCAATGACTATGTGATGCCCACTGCCACCAGATAAGAAGGCTCTTCAAAAAGTGTGTAGAAAATGGAATTAAAAGATTAATTTATTTTAGTGCAAATTTTTGAAACCAATGCATGTGAGGGCCCTTCAAAAAGTATGTGAAAAATGTGTATTCTGAAAAAAACTGCAAGAACTTCAAAACTTTTTTTGTAACAAAATAATTTGTTTCGTTTTCAATGAACACTTGTAACTTCAGAGTCACAAGTCTTTGTATGTCTTGAGTGAGAAATGCTGCCTTATGTTGGAGGGCATTGTACCTTATTTTCCTTAAGCTGATTCTTCATCATTGACCATATAGTCAGACACGTTTCCTAAAGAGAACTGAACTCAATAGCGAAAGTTCTTTGATGAATAAATACTAAAATTTCTGGAAACAAGAGCAGCAGATGTGTTCCTTCTTACTGTCTGCTGGCTCTCTTCTTGTACCTGTATCTTGATAGACAAGTCACCCAGACTTGGAGGAGGTGGTGGCAGATCAGTTACACTGGTCACAGTTGTTCATCACCAGGAAATGCCACCAACCTTCAAGTCCTGCTAGACAGTATCAATAAACATTGTGGATGACATGCTGTAAGATGAATTAGCTTGCAGACGATCTACTAAGCATAGACAGGCAATAAGAAATCGGCATAAAACACATTCATTTCCAGATAATCCTTGAATTCTTAACCTGGCAGCCAAAAGGATATTTGACGTGGCTAAAGGGAAAACCGATACCAATAATAAAATTTATTTAATATTTTGTAAGAAACAGATATTAAAAGCCATCAAAATAGACACAGATGAGTTCTATGGAATTTCTCTATATAAAAATTATTATACCCTGAAGACCTCTGAGAGCATATTTTAATTGTTCTCATCATGAAAAATGGTACATGATATAATGCATATTTTAATTAGCTTGATTTGGTCATGCCATAATGTACACGTTTGAAAACATTATGTTGTACATAATACACATATAATTCTTATTTGTAAATTGACAATTTCTAAAAAGAAAATAAATTATTACCTCAATTTCCCTTATCAAAGTAGTGAGTTTTGATTCAGGTATATTTTAAAGTCAACTAATAACCACCGCTTGAAAAAGTAAAAAAAAAAAAAAGAAAACAAAAAAAACCTGGCACTAAAACATGCAGTAATGTTTCTTTTTTTTTTTTTTTTAAGTTTTACTTAATTATTTTGAAAGTCAGCATTACAGAGAGAGAGGAGAGACAGTCAGAGAGATTGTTCATCTGCTGGTTCACTCCCCCAATGGCCGCAATGACCCAGCTGGGCAAGAGGGAAGCCAGCACTTAGGGGCTTCTTTGGGTCTCCTGTATGAGTACAGGGGCTCAAGGACTTAGGCCTTCCTCCAATGCTTTCCCAGGCTCATTAGCAGGGAGTTGGATCAGAAGTGGAGCAGCCAGAACTTGAACAGGGGATGCTGGTGATGCAGGCAGCAGCTTAACCCATTATGTCATAAGGCGACACCATATATTAGTGTTTCAATGTCACCTTTCAAGAAGGTTTGCTTTAAAATTGCCAAAGTGAGACTTGATAATGATAAATAATTGTGTTCTGTCTTAATTCTATTACTTTCAAAAAACCATTTCTGGACTATAAAATATCATTCTTTTTTTTTTTTTTAAAAAGA
The DNA here is from genome assembly GCF_964237555.1 of Oryctolagus cuniculus. NCBI lineage: Eukaryota > Metazoa > Chordata > Mammalia > Lagomorpha > Leporidae > Oryctolagus > Oryctolagus cuniculus. The sequence continues at coordinate 99,161,298 of NC_091440.1, read as the reverse complement.
TTTATTTTATTTCTTTAAAAGACAGAGTTACAGAGAGAGGTAGAAACACAGAGAGAGGTCTTCTATCTGCTGGTTTACTCCCCAGATGGTCGCAACAGCTGGAGCTACACCAATCCAAAGCCAGGAGCAAGGAGCCAGGAGCCTCTTCCAGGTCTCCCACATGGGTGCAGGGGCCCAAGGACTTGGGCCATCTTCCACTGCTATCCCAGGCCATAGCAGAGAGCTGGATCAGAAGAGGGGCAGCCGGGACTAGAACCGGCGCCCATATGGGATGCCGGCGCCACAGGTGGAGGATTAACCTACTATGCCATGGCGCTGGCCCTCCTAAATACTTTATTAACTGATAGTATCTATTTCTGTATTAGGCTCAGTCAGGGTTCTTCCAGAAATGAAAGGAAGGCTGTCACTTTCTTAGCTACAGTCAACGAAGTTTATTAACTGAAACATAAAGATTCTTCTCATTGTTAATGACTTGTCCTTTTGAAATTTAGCAAAATTCCTCCCTACTCGGTTTTGATATTAGAAAACAGAAAGATCTGTATTGAACAGACTATGAAATTAACAACATTATTTACAAACAGCCCTGAAGAAATGTAAAGTGACAGAATGAAATGCAAATAAAAAGCAGGTTTCTAAAGAAAACTCTTTGGATATTCCCCGGAGCATCAGTGATCTCCAAAGGTCAATATACCACTAGAGAAGAAACCAAACTTAGATTGTCAGCAGGCCCACTTCTTACCCAGGCCACTTAGTGTTACAGATTTTCCCACTCTGGTAGTTTGGTACTGTAAAATCCAAGGCTTTTGGATAAACTAGTTCAAAAAGTTCATGGAAAAAACAGCATTAAAAGATAGGAGTGGGTGTATAGGATAGCAGTTAAGAGGATGGGCAAGAAGCCCACATCCCACATCAGAGTGCCTGTGTTCAATTCCTGATATGATGTTAAAAATAACCTTTTTTGGGGCCGGTACTTGGGCATAGCAGGAAAGGCTACTTTGTGTGACGTCAGCATCCCATATAGGCAGCTGGTTCATTTCCTGGCTGCTCCACTTCAGAACCTGCACCCTGCTAATGGCCCCGGGAAAAGCAGTGGAAGATGGCCCAAGTGTTTGGGTCCCTTCCACCCAGGCAGGAGATCTGGAAGAAGCTCTTGATCCTGGCTTTGGCCATCTGCAGAATGAGCCAGTGAATGGAAGATCTTTCTGTCTTTTTTCCTCTCTCTCTTGTAGCTCTTTCAAATAAATTAATAAATCTTTAAAACAAATAACCTTTTTCAAAATTATATGAAGATTAAAGTAATTTAAGGTTTGGTGGCAAATTTTTTTTTTCTAATTTAGATGATGTAAAATCAATGTTTTTCTAACTCTGTTGTCTTTAGACCTCACAGAGTAACTGTTCCTTTTGATTTGCAATTAAAAAATTAAGCAAAAATGAAGTAAACATAAAACACTATGAAAATAAATACACAAGTCAAAAAGGAAGAACTAAAATCTTCGTGTCATTGGCTGTGTTGCATTTCTCTGTATCTTCAATAAAGCAGGTACAAATGTTAGATACTGTGGATACAAGTCGACAATCTCTGCTCCAAGGAGCTTACGGTACGGGAACTGGCAAGCTGTGGCTCATGGGTGAGACTCACCCAGCTACCTGCTTGTTTGTTTTTGTTTGTTTGTTTGTTTGTTTTTTGTTGTTTTTTTTTTTTTTGCAGTTTAAAAAAATTTCTGTAATTTAAAATTGTGGTTAAATATATAAGACAGAAGGGACCCTTAAGGACTATCAAAAGTACCTTGGAAAACTTACTCACACTCTGCTTTCACACTGGGGTTAGCGTTACCACGCCAGCTCTGAAGTAAAGCTCCCAAGCTGCACCTCAGAGCTTTACATTGTATGATTATGGGTTAGCCACAGTTCTTCTGTTAGCTTCTGTGAAGTCATACTTTCTTGGTTCCTACTAACTCAGATAATCTATTCTCTGTCTCTCCCCACCTCCCCCCATCTGCTCCTTAATCTCTGAATCCCCAGTGCATTATCTTCTTGTGTCATTTTATACCTCCTTTGTTTGAACTCCAAATCTATAGATACTCAATTGTCTCTATCAATTGTATTGGATAGTTCTAACTAAATGCCCCACAATTCAATGGAAAACAACATCCACCTAATTTCTCAACCCCGTAATCTAACACCTTAACTGTTCTACTTCCTAACTCAGTTCATCCAATCAATAACCAATAAATTATGCCTCTTGTCTCAAAAATCTCTTAAACCTCCTTAGTACCACTTCAGGTCAGGATTTCAACAGCTGTAGATTACTAAAGTGTATTCTATCTTTCCCTCTCCAACCCATTCTCCTCCAGAACTACTTATCTGAAATGCAAAGATGAACATCAGTTTCACAGGGGTCTTCCAAAAGCTCACTGCCAGTGCTACTGGTGATATAGCCGAAAGGAGAGCCTAGCCCACTACACCATCTTTGAGTCCGGTCCAGAGCACTGGGGGGAACAGGGTACCCGTTCACTCAGAGGAAGTGAAAAGGGGCATGTCTCTCTCTCCCCATCCCCCCAAACGACACCCAGCAACCAGCAGAGAGAGCGCAGACGCCATTTTGGACATAAGCAGGTAGCAGCTGCTGCAGGTCTGGTGTGCGCACCTAGCAAATGGCAGGGACAGTCACTGTCCTGTCAGCAGAGGCAACCACAGCAGCTCTTGCTGCAGGAACCAGAACCAGGCAGGGAGAAGGAGCCATTCCGATATTAGTATCAGATGCAGAGGCTCTTACATGTGCCCAGCACAACTGTGAAATATGTAGGGCTACAGCCGGCAGGTATTGTGCATGTGTGCTATCCAGGGATTTTATCAGAGGGAAATATCCATTATTCCTCTCTACTCTTAAATATTGTCATTATCTATTCTACTTTATGCTCCACTATTATTGAATCACTTGTGATTCTCAAGTTTTTAGCAATTGCTATCTGTTAGGTAGAAAGTCAGATATGAGCTTATGTGTGTGTGACAAAGGCCTAAGGAGACATCTAGGTCCAGCATATGCATCTCAAAGTCATCCCGATAACCTTCCAGGGGCAGCCCAGTATCTGTACTTGAAACATCCTGCCCCTTCTACCGGGTAACCTGCCAGGTGGGGGTCCCCGCCCCTTCTGCCTGATAATCTTCCAGGTGCAGCCCAGTATCAGCGCTTCAAACATCCTGCCCCGGATCCTGATCTTCCAGGAGGTCCCGCTCACCCTTCCTCTAACTGGGGCGGCGCCAGCCAGGCTTCCCCCTGTCTGATAACTTCAGGGGGAAAACTCAGAAAGGAATTTTTAGTATTTACATCCAAAAAGTCCTTTGTTCCAGGAGAAGAAGATGTGGGAAGACAAAGACCCATCTCCTTAAAAACCCCCGGCCTCAATTGGACTGCGTGCTTAGCCCTCTGCCTTTCTGCTGAGTTGCCCGACTGACCTGCCCAGGTGTATTCTCTCCACTCAACCATGTAACCTCACTCTCCCCCAGTCTGAGCAACTGGGCACTCTCTCTCAGGTTCTGTCTGGAGAGGTGCCCATCCGTTCTTACGGATGTCCCTTCCCTAATAAACCTTGCTATTTTACTTTCCACTATCTCTCTCTGAAGCCTGAATTCTTTCTTGCACGAAGACAAGAACCCCTGCAGTTGTCCGGTAACACTATCCATCATTCAAAATCATTTTCTGAACTTACAAGAAGTTATGCTTTATCATCAATTTCTATCTCACTCCAAGTTTCAGAGAATCTGCGGCCGGTGCCTGGGTTGATCCTCTGCCTGCAGCGCCGGCATGCCATATGGGTGCCGGTTCTAGTCCTGGCTGCTATTCTTCCAGTCCAGCTCTCTGCTGTGACATGGGAAGGCAGTGGAGGATGGCCCAAGTCCTTGGGCCCCTGCACCCACATGAGAGATCAGAAGGAAGCACCTGGCTCCTGGCTTCAGACTGGTACAGCTCCGGCCATTGCAGCCATTTGGGGAGTGAACCAATGGAAGGAAGACCTTTCTCTCTGTCTCTCTCTCTCACTGTCTGTAACTGTAACTCTCAAATAAATAAATAAATAAATAAAATCTTTAAATAAAAAAAAGGGGTTTCAGAGAATTTGACTACAGCCAGAATTCTGTGCTACCTTCAGGAACACAGTACTTTCATGGCAGCTTCACATTACAACTTGAGTTGTAGTCATGCGATGGTGCAGCATGTATGCTCGCATATTTGAACTTCATCATGCTTCAGCACATTTGCTTGTATGTCCTACCCTAAGCACATGCTGAATGAACTGATCTGAACTAAATCATCAATACATCCATGTCACACAAACACAAAATATACAACTTTTAGAAATAAGAAGTGGGGAGAACAAGCAATTATAATTTGCAACTTCTATTTTTAATTATCCTAACTCCAGACACAACTTTCCATCCCTGGAAAAAGGATACAATATAGAAATGTAGAGACTGCATTCTAGGTCATCCATGTCCAAGGTAACTATTGTTAAAACAACAAAACCTTGGATTTCAGGTCATAGAGTTTAGTGCTTCTGAGCCATTTCCATATCATGGAACCCATAGAAAATGACAATGGCAAATTAAGGTAAAAAGATAAACCTGTTCTTGCCATGCACCTGAAACCTGCTGTAGCACCCTGATTCACATACAGGTTGAGCATCCCTAATCCATAAATCTGAAACCCAAAATGCTACAAAATTCAAAACTTTCTGAGTGCTGATAGGACAGGACAGGTGGAAAATGTCATACTTGGCCTCCTGTGATGGGTCACAGTCAAAAGGCAGGCACACTAAAACTACTGTATGAAATTACCTTCAGGGGTGGGGCATTGTGACGCAGCCTGTTAAGCCGCCTCTTGTGACCCCAGCATTCTATATCAGAGCTCTGGTACAATCCAGTTCCTATAATTTGCATGGGAAAACAGTGGGGATGATCCAAGTGCCTAGGTGCCTGCAACTCGCATCACAGATTCAGATGGGAGTTCTGGGCTTCTTCCAGGTCTCCCATGTGGGTAGCAGAGGCCCAAGCACTTGGATCATCCTCCACTGGTTTTCTCAGGTTCATTAGCAGAGCTGGATTGGAAGTGGAGCAGCCAGGACATGAACCAGCATCCATATAGGATACCAGTGTCACAGGTGGCAGCAGCTTTACCTGCTATGCCACAAAGCTAGCCCCACATCTAAGAGTTTTCTAAATTATAATGACAAATAAAAAACAAATAAATAAAAAGGGGCTGATACTGTGGCATAGGGGCTAAGCCTCTGCCTGGGGCGCCTGCATCCCATAAGGGTGCCAGTTCATGTACCAGCTGCTCCTCTCCCAATCTAGTTCTCTGCTATGGCCTGGGAAAGCAGCAGAAGATGGCCTAAGTGCTTGGGCTGTTGCACCCATGTGGGAGACCTGAAGAAGCTCCTGGCTCCTGGCTTTTAATTGGCCCAGCTCTGGCCTTTGCAGTCATTTGTGGCAGTGAGCCAGCAGTTGAAAAACTTTTCTCTCTGTCTCTCTCTGTCTGTAACTCTACCTCTCAAGTAAGTAAATAAAATCTTTAAAATATAAATTATAATTACAAAAAAAAACCAAACATGCAAAAACAATGAGAATCAAAATTCAGTACCCACTGGGGCCTGTGCTGTGGCACAGTGAGTAAAGCCACTGCCTGCAGTAATAGCATCCCATATGGGCACTGGTTTGAGTCCTAGCTGCTCCACTTCTGATCCAGCTCTCAGCTATGTCCTGGGAAAGCAGTAGAAGATGGCTCACGCCTTTGTGCCCCTGCACCGGCATGGGAGAGATGGAAGAAACTCTTGGCTCCTGGCTTTGTATCGGCCCAGGCTGATTTCAGCTTGGCCCAGCTCTGGCCTTTGCAGCCATTTGTGGAGTGAACCAGCGGATGGAAGGCCACTCTCTCTCTGCCTCTCTGTAACTTTGCCTTTCAAAAAAATAAATAAATCTTAGAAAAAAAATTCAGCATCCACAAGTCTTCCTTGAAAAGTCAATTAAGGATAAAATTCAATAAACATAAAGTTGAATCACAGATGGGGCCAGTGCAGTGGCATAGCAGGTAAAGCCACAGCCTGCGACTCTGGCATCCAATATGAGCGCCTGTTTGAGTCCTGGTCATTCCACTTCCAATCCAACTCCCCGCTAATGTGCCTGAGAAAGCAGTGAAAGACGGCCCAAGTGCTTGGGCCCCTGCACCCACGTGGGAGACCTGGAAGAACCTTCTGGCTCCTGGCTTCGAATTGGCCCAGCTCCAGCTATTGGGGCCATTTGAGGAGTGAACCAGCGGATCAAATATCTCTCTACGTATTTTCCTCTCTGTTTCTGTAACTCTGCCTTTCGAATAAGTAAATGTTTTTTTAAAAAATATTTGAAAGATTTATTTGAAAGCCAAAGTTTTACACACACACACACACACACACACACACACAGAGAGAAGGACAGAGAAAGAGGGAGAGAGAGAGATCTTCCATCTGCTGGTTGACTCCCCAAATGGCCACAAAGGCAAGAGCTGGGCCAGGCTAAAATCAAGAGTTGGAGCTTCCTCCAGTCTCCCAAGTGGGTGCAGAGGCCCAAGCACTTGGGCCATCTTCTGCTGCTCTCTCAGGCACATCAGCAGGGAGTTTGATCTTAAGTGGAACAGCTAGGATTCCAACCGGTACCCATACGGGATGCTGGCATCGCAGGCAACAGCTTTTCCCACTATGCCACAACATCAGCCCCAATAAAATAAAAAAAATTAAAAAAAAAAAAAGATGAATCACAACAGATGATTCAGGGAAAGAGAAAGTATGATAAAAGGTGATAAGCACTGAATTTAGATGTAAAAGACTAAACAAACTTGGGAATTGTAAGATATAGATGTCATCGGATCAGCGCGGTGCGCCAGCCACAGCGCGCTTGCCTCGGCGGCCACTGGAGGGTGAACCAATGGCAAAGCAAGACCTTTCTCTCTGTCTCTCTCTGTCTACTCTGCCTGTCAAAAAAAAAAAAACAAAACAAAACAAAACAAAACAAAACAAAACAAAACACTGGTAAGGAGAAGCAGTGATTTATCCATCTTTTTGAATATGGTATGAACTAATACTGATTAGATGATCTGACCCCTATTTGTTAATCTTTTCTTGTAACACTGGAAGGATTGCTTAGGAATTCTCCTTTTCAGTAGAGAAATACTCTACTGAAATTTTGTTCATTCAGTTATTATGAAGTTGAATTAAGTTTGAATTTTATTCAAAATGGCATGCCATTATGATCCTGTGAATTTTCTCCAATTTTTCCTTCTGGATATGTGAATAGGAAAATGACAGGAATTCTAAACACATGCTACAAATGCTGGTTATCTCCTACACAGTTGATTTTGGGGCTATTTTTTGCTTTTTTCTTCTTCCTACTGTTTGCTATTGTGGTTTAAAACCATAATAAATAAGTAATTTTTAAAAAACTGACCAGAGTAGCACCATCATACAGTAGAAAAACCATTGTTCCGGATCAGTGGTGTCTCTTGGCAGCTGTGTCACCTTAGACAAGTAGCTTCATGAACATCATTGTTTTTGTCCCTGGTAATACGAATGCCTAAACTTCCCTGAGCTGTTGCTAAGATTGAGATAGCTTAACATGACACATCTCTATGAAATGTGAGTATGGCACCTGGCAGGCACTTAACAAATTCTTAGTTCTTTTTGAGAGCTCAGGTTTTGACTACAAGAAGAAAGAAAGAAAAAAAAAAAAACCCATTGACACTCTGGGTTTTAGGTTTCTCTCCAATTTTATCGTGTGTCTTTCAGTGGAAAGAAAAATGGATACAAGTTTTACTTCCCAAGATCAGCGTGGCTAAAGACTGTTGGTTCCGTTAAAAGTGACGACTGCAGGTTACTGTTTGGCGTTTCACAGAGTAAAAGTTCAGTGGTTCCAAAGACCTGACTTTTCAGAAAGATCATTTCCCTCTTCTTTTTCTTGGGGCGAGGAGCATGAGAAAAGTAAACCAATTTATTTCCTTAAATAAAAACAAACCATGCTAAAAACAGACTTGCAGAAAGTTCTTTAACAAAGAAATTTCTGATTTAACCCAAGAATTACTCCCATCAGAGTCCTGTTATTTTCAAGTTTGCCTTCCCAATCTGAAAACCACCAAGTGACCCATTTGGTCTTTCTCCTCCAGCTGTATAACATTTGGAGACACTAATCTGTTTGTTGCTTCTTTCTTTTTTTAATTAAGTGTTTTTTTGTTTTTTTTTTTTTTTAATTTGAAAGAGTTATGGAAGGGGCGGAGGGGAGGAGTGGGGAGACAGAGAGAGCAGTCTTCCATCCGTTGGTTTACTCCCTACATGGCCAAAACAGCCGGGGGAAGGCCAGACTGAAACTAGGAGCCAGGAGCTTCTTCTGTGTCTACCACATGGGTGGCAGGAGCTCAGGTCCTTGGACCATCTTCTGCTGCTTTCCCAGCCATTAGCAGGGAGCTGGATCAGAATTGGAGCAGTCGGGTCTTGAACCGGCTCCTATATGGGATGCCAATGTCGTAGGTGGTAGCTTAACCAGCTATGCCACAACGTCGGCCCCTGTTTGCTATTTTTAAACGATGCTTTCGAGCCGGCGCCGTGGCTCAATAGGCTAATCCTCCACCTTGCGGCGCCGGCACACCGGGTTCTAGTCCCGGTCGGGGCGCCGGATTCTGTCCCGGTTGCCCCTCTTCCAGGCCAGCTCTCTGCTATGGCCAGGGAGTGCAGTGGAGGATGGCCCAGGTGCTTGGGCCCTGCACCCCATGGGAGACCAGGAAAAGCACCTGGCTCCTGGCTCCTGCCAGGATCAGCGCGGTGCGCCGGCTGCAGCGGTGGCCATTGGAGGGTGAACCAACGGCAAAGGAAGACCTTTCTCTCTCTGTCTCTCTCTCTCACTGTCCACTCTGCCTGTCAAAAAAAAAAAAAAAAAAAAAAAAAAACGATGCTTTCGTAGAGTCTACCATTTTTTTAATCCAGTAATCAACATTGCTTGATTTAATGCAAAAAATTCAACATTCAAACTGTATCAATCCCCTTTTCTCTCACTAAGATACTGACTGAATCTGTTGCATGATTACTAGGAAAAATAACCATTAGAGAACCAAATCATATTTTTTAAAAATAAATAAATGCCCCTTTCCACCAACCTGACTCTCCCCTTAGTACCCCATAAAAACTTAACATAATTTGATGTTTTATTGGTAAACAAAGATGAAAATGGTTTTGTTTAAGAAATCTATAATTTGAAAGATAAAGCCTCAAAATATAGTCTATTTCAGCACCTTAGCAGGTAGCGTAGAAACATTATAGGAAATCCCTGTTGTAATAGAAATTACATGTGTCAATCTTTCTGGGTCCCAGAAAGAATGAAATAAAAGCATATGAGACTCGAGTGAGAAGGGAAAGAGTGAGGAAGATGCCGGACATCTTGTTCATTAAGTGAATGAGTAACGAAAGCAATGAACTACTAACAGCTAAAAACTCCCTAAAAATGACTCAGTATCAAAACCAAGATAACTAAACTCTCAAGTTACAAGAGAATCTGCTTCAAGGAAGACCACACATACACTTTTTGTGCTAGCTACAGTATTCCTAGTGTAGCTCACAGGAGTCTTTTAAATTAAAAGCAGTGTGATGACTGAATGGACTACTTTCATGCCAAAGTAATCATCAGCAGAATTCTGAAATTGTGAAATACAAAGATTAATAGCAAAGCTGCTATGCTTTGACTGTCTAGTGAAATAGTTTAGCATTAATACTACAGCTAAAGCAGGGGAGTGTTAGTTGCGACAAATGACAGTGTCTTTTGAAGTGTACAGTCTATAATGGGAAAAAAACGGTTACTTGCTTACGAAGTTTGTTTGCATAGGGCTCTGTTGACCTCATGTTGCCTACAGGAGATCCCCAGAAGAGCTGTAAAGTCGGCTTTCAGTCCAGGTGCTCTAGCTCCTGTCTGTCAAAACAGAGCTATTTTCTTAATAAACATTTCAAAGCTGCCTACGCCAGGACTGATTAGTTTAGGGGCTAGAAGGCATTGTGGGAACTGCATGAGTGACAGGGAAAAATAAAAAGAAAGATAATATAGGTATTGGTATTTATTTCACTGATTTTCTAAAGTGTGTGTGTAATTTTTAACTTTTGAGAGAGTTCCTTTCTAAATCCATGCACTGGATTCCTTATTGGTCTTCTGCTCTATTCCATTCCAACTCATCCTTAACAGAGTCAGAATTATCTTTCTGAAATACGGATTGTACCATCACATCACTTCGCCACTCTCTATGCCTACACAATGAAACTTCAAATTAGTATCATGGCATACAAGGCCGTTCTAGCTTTAACCCTCAGAATTTCCTTCCAACGTTCTTTGCGTCAGTAGTATTACAGTTCTTATATTTCCTAAATTGTACCTTAATATTCATACCTTTGTGATTTTTTCATATGCTATTTTCTGTATTTGGAATAATTTCCCATGGAAATGAATCCAAGCATCTACAGCCAACTTGTCTTTGACAATGGAGTTAACACCCTGAAGAAGAGACAGTCTTTTCAATTAATGGTCCTGAGAATACTGGATATCTACATGCAAAAAATTAAAACAAGGTTTCCTCCCACCCTAACCTGTCCTCCACACAAAAATCACCTAGAAATGGATCAAATATCTAAATGTTAAGACCTGAGACTATGTAACTATTAGAAGAAAACATAGGGGCAACACTTCAAGACATTGGCATAGGCAATGAATTTTGGATGGTTCTATGACTAAATCTCTGTGACAGCCTTAACATTACACTGGAAATGTAAGAATGCCCAATGAAATAATTCATGTCTCCATTAAAAGTGAATACATTGGTAATTACTAAATAAATATTATATATTCATACATTCTATGACATAGCATGAGATTGAAAGAACTATTGACTATATGTTAATAATGTGAATAAAACTCATAAGATAGAGTGAAAGAACCTAAACCCACAAGAGTACTTATTTTTAATTCCATTTATAAATAATACAAACCAGGTAAAATTAAATATACATATACATGTGTATATATATGTACACACGTATATATCTTGGTGGTTATTCAGGGGAGATGTTAGCGACTGGAAGGGAGCACAAAGAAGTCTTTTGGAGTACTGCTCTTATTCTGTCTCTTGATATGGATGCTTGGTTATAAGCTTTTCAGTTTGTGAAAACAGTGAACAGAACTAGTAGTATATATACATTCTTCTAAAGGTCTAGTACACTTCAATAAAAGTTTAACACATATGTTAAGGAAGTTTAAAAACAAAAGCTAAGTGGGAAAAATTAAACGGATATAGCTGAAGATAGAATCAGTGAATTGGAAGACAGTATAGAGAAAATAGGCAAAAAATTTGAAGAGCTAATTACTGCTAATGTTCCAAAACAGAAGAACAAGATGAATCTTCAGCTTTAAGGTACTGCTGTGTGTCCTATGTAATAAAAATAGAAGTTCCACTCACAGACATCAGGAGCTGAAGAAGGAAAAGGTAGAGGAAAAGAGGGTGGGAAGAGGTAACCTTATTTTATACAGTAACTAGTAACGGAGCCTGAGATGCTGACAGAACAGAACTTTAGAGTTTTAAGCGTATGATGTGAAGCCATAAATGTACAAACAGGAGCACTAAAACAATAATATTGTGAAAACTGGGAGACTGATGAGAAGCAAGCAGTAATTTGAGTGAGCTAAAATCTTCTGCAGCAAGAAGTCAATAAGAACTAACATTCTCAGTCTAAAGTTGAGATTGATCAAGAAACCTCAAAAACAAGAATTCTCTCTAGAAAGCAGAGCTGAGAGCAAAAAGCTAATGGTATTGTTGCCTTTCCTAACAGGTCTTTCTACTTTCTTCATTATTTAATTTTCATGTATTATAATCCTTATCTTTTCCACAAAATAATGTAAAATGTTGGTTTGAGGTCAGCACCGTGCACAGAAGGTAAAGATGCTGCCTGCCATGCTGGTATCCTATACGAGCCATCCCCCCACCTGCCCTGTTCAAGTCCTAGCTGCTCCACTTCTGATCCAGCTCCCTGCTAATGAGCCTCAAAATCAACATAAAATGTCCTGAGAGCTTGAGACTCCACCACCCACGTGGGAGACCCAGATGGAGTTCCTGGCTCCAGCTTCAGCCAGGCTCAGCCCCAGGGTTGTTGTGGCCACCTGGGGGAGTGAACCAGCAGATGGAAAATCTCTTTCTGTCTCTCCTCCTCTCTCTCTGGAACTCTTTTAGATAAATAAATAAGCCTTAAAAAAAAAAAAAGGAAAAATTGGTCTCAGATCACAAATGACACAAGTTCTTAGTCATATAACAAAGGATACTGCTTGAAACAGCAGGGTTCAAACCACTGCTGCTGAAGGTAGAGTTTAAATATCCTCCTCTCAGCTTTTATAATTTATATCCATTGGGAATTATGAAACTATTCTCCAGAATCTCTTTAAAGGAGAAATCAAACATACTAGAAAACTGGGTCCAAAGTCCTGGGAGCTTTTAGTTTAAATCATCTTTAACTCCTCCCTTCCCTTTAAACACCACATATCCCTTTGTCATTGACTCTTCTGTTCATTCTTCTGCCTCAAAAGTTCTTCATCTTCCCTGTTAGACATAAACCTAGTTCACTATTTCTTGCTTTAATATCCACATTCTTAGTATCCAAATTATTTACACTTTCCCCTTTACCAACTAGGTAGCATCTAGAAGAGCAGTATTAAACGAATGGAAGAATCCAAAGTGATAGATCTGTTCCTTTCCATTTATGAAAATGACTGGGAAATTATTCACTTTATTACAGCCTCAGTTTCCTCAACTACAAAATGATTATAATGCAGGCAGCCTTCTCACAGGCTGCTATAAGTCAGCACAATATATACCTAGAAGATAGAAAACAACATAAAAATGTATTATTTAATTGAAGCCAGGAACTCCAGATAGGTCTCCCAAGTGAGTGGAAGTACTTGGGCCATCATCTTTCTTAGGCACATTAGCAGGAAGATGGATCGAAGGCAGAACAGCCAGGACTTGAACTGGTATTTTCATATAGTATGTAGGCATCCCAAAAGACAGCTTAACCTGAAGCCCCACAAAGTTGGCCTCTATTTATGGCAATTTTTTTTTTTTGCATTCTGAATAGGATTTAATTTATAGAAGACCCTCATTAAGTGTATGTGTGGTTAATTTTGTTTAAGCTGTTATAAAACTATTTTTTGGGATACTGGATGATTCTACATCTAAAAAACTTACAAAAAAACTTTTCTAAGATCTAGAATTTTGTTCTGGGGCTGGCACCATGGTATAGTGGGTTAAGCTGCTGCCTGCAATGCTGGTATCCCATATGGGCACCAGTACATGTCTTGGCAGTTCTACTTCTGGTCCAGTTCCTTGATAATGTGCCTGGGAAAGCAGCAGAAGATGGCCTAAGTGCTTAGGCCCCTGTACTCATGTGGGAGACTGGATGAAGCTCTTGGCTCCTGGCTTCAGCCTGGCCCAGCCCTGGCTTTTGAGGCCATTTGGGGAGTGAACCAGCAGAGGGAAGGTCTTTCTCTCTATCTAATCATGGCTTTCAAATAAATAAATAAATGTTTTTTAAAAATGACATTTTTTTCTTTAAAAGATTTATTAAGGGGCCAGTGCTGTGGCATAGTAGGCTAAGTATCTGCCTATGGTATTGGCATCCCATATAGGAACTGGTTCGTGTCCAGGCTGCTTCTCTTCCAATCCAGCTCTCTGCTTATAGCCTGGAAAAGCAGGAGAAGATGGCTCAAGTCCTTGGGCCCCTGCATCCACATGGGAGACCCAGAAGAAGCTCCTGGCTCCTGGCTTCAGATCAGCCCAGCCCTGGTCATTGCAGGTATTTGGGGAGTGAACCACAGATGGAAGTCCTTTCTCTCTGTCTCTCCCTCTCTGTCTGTAACTCTTTAAGAAAGATCTTATTTATTTATTTGAAAGGAAGAGTTACATAAAAGGAGAGACAGAGAGAAAGAGATGGAGAAAGAGATCTTCCATCTGCTGGTTCATTCACCAAATGGCTGCAGTGGTAACTCATATGGGATGCAAGTGTTGCAGGTGATGGCTTAACCTGCTGTGCCACAATGCAGCCCTGGGGATTTTTTTTTTTTTTTTTTTTGAATGAACAAGAATGAGGCAGGCACACGTGCACACACACACACACACACACACACACACACTTCCACATACTGGTTCACTCCACAATGCCTGCAAAGGCTCAGGCTGGGGGACGAAAACCAGGCGCCAGGAACTCAATCCAGGTCTTCCACCTAAGCGTCAGGAATCTAATCACTTGATTCATCCTCACTGCTCTAGGGTCTGCATTGGCAGGAAGCTGGAGTCAGCGGCTGTAGGTGGACATCAGACTCAGGACTGTGATACGGGACATGAGCATCTTAACTACTAGGCCAAATTTTAAACATTACAACTTACACTTTTAAACAGATTTTCATTCATTCATCAAACAGGCACTAAAGAGTTCCAAGAATGAAACAGGCCAGGCTCTTTTCCCTCCTTGAGAACAGGTACTCTGTATTATTCAGTTATACTCCAGCACATAGAATACACTGACTTACACTGACTCAAGGTGCTCTGGATTCTACCAAGAAGAAACCATGTACACAGTTTTAATTTGTGGTAAAAATAAAAAGCAATACGAAAGGCTCAGAGCAAAGTCACAGAAAGGAGTGCCTTCCTGTTGTGGCGTCATTCTTCAGGCAAGAGATAAAGAAAGAGATAAGGCAAGGAGAGACATAGAGGGAGAGGGTGTGAAAAGATGATGGGGAGAGAGGGATCCATAGGAGAAAGAGTGGGAAGGGGAAGGGATGGAGAGAAGAGTGTATACGGAAAGAACAAGGATAAAAGTGAGGTACTAAGGGATGGGAAATGGTGAACAACATGGAGATCTCTGATTATAGAGAATCTTCAATGCCAGTATCCAGAGTCTTACTTTTAGCCTGAAAACAATGGGTAGGTGGCCTTTAGAAAACTTTAAGATGAAGTATTATGATAACATTTATGTTTTTAAAAGTATTAACCTAGAAAGAGCAAAGGAAAGGATTGGCAAAATGCAGAACAAGTTAGAATTTAAGATTGCCAAAATAAAAGCAACAAAATATCAGAATAATTTCTAGGAGGACAGACACAAAATGATACTACCATATATGGTGAATTGATAGAATATATGATCAAAACAGCTATGGGAAGCAAGAGAAAGAAAGTAGTTAGGAATGATCTATTAGTTTTTGGTCTAAAAAACTGGGTGACATGGTTACATTTATTGTTGCTGAAAGTAATGAAGAGAATGTTTATAAAAGAAAACAATGAGCATGCTTCCGGATTTGTTGAGATTGTTTGTGGAATGTTAATGAGGCCAGGTACAGCTGGCACTGACATAGCTTGGGAGAGGGATGTGGCCTGGAGTAAACTCTGTGTTTGTTTATTTGTACTAGGAAGTCATCAGCACTTATTGACAGTAGTTGATGTTACTGAATAGATAAAATTATTTGGGGAGAATACAGGGGGAAAAGTATAGATCAGAGTTGAAAATGAATTCATGAGGCCATTGATGTTAGGGAGAGAGAAAGAATGGCTTTTAAGGAATGGCTAAAGAGGTAGGAGGGAAATCAAGATAATTCAAAGAACCAAAGATCAATTGTCACCACAAAGCAACATCAAGAACTTTCTATAGAAGAATTTATTCAGGGGCTGAATATCATGAAGTTAAAAGGGCACTAAGTGCTACTTCAAGAAACTAAGATATTTGTGCAAGTATATATTTATTCTGCTAAAACCAGCCTATAAGAATTCTACTGTTAGAACATAAGGACATGAAGAATTACTATAAATGCAAGGGTCCACAAAACACATGAAAATAATTCTTGTTACCTGAATAGAAATGTCCAAGACCTTTCTAGCCCAGAGTCTAGATTAAAAGTTTGAATTAATGCAATAAGTAAGAAATCTAGGATCCAAGATTTAGAAGCAAAACCAAAAGACAAAAGAGAATAGGAGAAAATTTTGAATAAAAAACAAAGGCAAACCAGAATTTATAGACCACTGATTATTCATAAAGTAGCAAGCTAGGAAATGCATTCATCACCAACTGAAATACCTTAGTTTCAGTGGGATGTAAGTCAACACACTGCTCACAGACTTTTGATATTATTTTTTAAAAAACCACAGAAACGGTTTATCTAAAATTTAGTCTGGAGTAACATTTTCATAGAAAGATATCTAAGTTTTACTTTATGTTGGCATTGCATAATCTTTCCAAGAGGGAGAAATAATGAATTTAAAATGATTGAAGAAATTATCTTATGTACTAGACATTAAAAAGGGAAACTGAAAAATAGTGAGCTTTCAACCTAAAACATTTGTCCTTGGAAGCAGTCTTAGCAAAACTTGGGAGACTTTTTACTCAATATCTAAAACATCACCTTTCAAACACAAAGAATTCTGGCTCCCAGTCTATTCCAAGTTCTATCTAGCACATAATCTTTTTGGCTCTAATAAAGAATGTTTACCTAAGTATAATTTGGAAATGGTATTATCAGGTAGGATCAAAACTCAAGTTGCTTCCTATTTTGACAGAGATGAATTGCTTTTCTGCTTCAAAGGATAAGCTTTTGTTATGAATGCTCTCACTGTTATAGATTCAGGATTTTCCCAAGAATGAGGTCAGTTATCACTTGATAAGCAAGTTAATTAGGTAGAATAATGAGATTCACTGCAGTTAAGTTATTCGAATAAAAGGTTAAGAACTATTAGTCCAACTCTGACTTACTCTCTTCAATTAGTGGGTTTTGGGTAAAATGTTTTGATTAACCTTGTTCCACTTTACCAGAGGTTGCAAATCAGTATAGTAAGTATCTTTGTTCTTTACTTTTGGAAAATAAAGAATCAAGAGATAAACTTGTAAAAGACTTTAACGGAAAGAAAATATATTTCTAGGGCTACTATTAATAATAACATGGCTTTTTTCTCCAATAATAAGACTTTGGATCGTATATATTAAAGTAGAAGATTGGTAGGTTCATAATGCAAGTAGGCTCTTCAAATCAACAAGATTTACTTGACTTTAGAATAAGTACATATATTACTAAATAAAAAACAAATATGCAATTGAAGTGACATGCGATAACAATTATGATAAAATATAGAAATGAGACATATCCAAATAAACATGTTTGGAGAACTGAAAGATGAATGGACAAATTGGCACATATTTTGTGTTATGACAAACATAAAAGATAAGCTATATTCATAAGACAAGATGAGTAAAACTGTAATCCTTAAATTCTCCTTTAATGTTCATGTACTTCTGTTTATTTATTTATTTATTTATTTATTTTTTCCTCCACAAGAAAGAGGAATAAGTATCTGGAACAGTCAATGACAAGAATTACAATCTTTAGGGGCCGGCGCTGTGGCGAGGTAGGTTAAGCCTCCATCTGCAGTGCCGGCATCTCATATGGGCACTGATTGAAATCTCAACTGCTCCATTTCCAATCCAGCTCCCTGCTAATGTGCCTGGGAAAGCAGAGGAAGATGGCCTATGTGCTTGGCCCCTGCACCCGTGTGGGAGACCTGGAAGCATCTCCTGGCTTTGGCCTAGGTCAGTCCCAGCCATTGCAGCCATTTGGGGAGTGAATCAGCAGATGGAAGACCTCTCTTTCTCTCCCTCTCCTTCTCTCTCTGTATCTCTGCCTTTCAAATAAATTCTTAAAAAAAAGAAAAAAAGAATTACCATCTTTGAATTATCTAATTTGAAGAGTGAGTGGGGTAGGTGGGTAACTGGCCAGCTGATCACTATGGTTAGGATGCCTGTGTCCCATGTCAGAGTGCCTAGGTTTGTTTGATCCTTAGCTCCAGATCCTGTGTCCAAGGCCCTTAGGAGGCAGTGGTGATGACTCAGTAATTGAGTTCCTATTCTCACATGGGAGACCTCTTCTGAGCTTCTTGCACTGAGCTTTGGCTTGGAAAAGCCTTTGCTGCTGTAGGTATTTAGTGAGTGAATCAGCATATGGGAGTTTTTTCTCTCTCTTTTTAACTCTGCCTCTCAAACACATACACATACATAGATAAATATATATATTTTGTATGTCATTTTTGTTTTACTGTGGCTTCTGCATTTCAAATAAGCACTTGCAGGTAATGGGGGCTTTGAACAGGATCACGTGGTATGAAAAGTTTTCCCAAGAAACCACAAAAAGATTGTTTTTTTTTTTTCTTTCTTTTTTCTGTCAACTTTTTGCCACCCTCAAGGCAGTGTAGGTCCCAACAAAAAGATGGTAGTTAGGGCACCATCGTGGCTGCAGGTGATGTGATGTTGGTTGCATCTGTCCTGGTGTTTGTGTAACTTCCCTGGTTTGTGTTTGATTCACTGGGGGCACCTGGCTTGAGTTGGCTCCTGCTGCGCTGCAGTGAGGCCACAGCCTTGGTTCTGGTGTGTAGGTAAAGGTGAGGCTGGTAGAATAAATGATTCCAGCACTACGGACCAAAGTTACTGGAACCTGAACTGGCTGTAGACCCATCGCCAACCTTCTCAGAATGCAGAAATGTCTGGGACAACAGGGAGCACGCTCTCTCCACACCTGTACATGGTTTCTACTTCTACATCCCAAACCACACTCGTAAACTTGGAGTGAAATTCTGGCCTGTAAGTTCAAGCATTGCTATGTCCTCTCTGCCATTCAACTGAAGACTTTCTTTTTTATTTATTTAATTTTTTTTTTTGACAGGCAGAGTTAGTGAGAAAGGGAGACAGTGAGAAAGGTCTTCCTTTTTCCGTTGGTTCACCCCCCAAATGACTGCCACAGCCGGCGTGCTGCACTGCTCCAAAGCCAGGAGCCAAGTGCTTCCTCCTGGTCTCCCATGCGGGTACAGGGCCCAAGGACCTGGGCCATCCTCCACTGCCTTCCTGGGCCACAGCAGAGAGCTGGACTGGAAGAGGAGCGACCGGGACAGAAACCGGCGCCCTCCTCTCTGCCATTCAACTGAAGACTTACTACGACACACACAGGGGTGACTGGGCAAGGACAGGGCCCATTCCCTCATAAAAGTTATACTCTGCCTTGTCTGTACTAACGATTGTCCAGGAAGCTCCATCATTTATCATTTCTTTATTTGGTTCTTTTGAGCATGGAGTGACCTGAAATTAAATTATTTCTTTCTTGAGAAAGGTGCATTTTACCTTATTCTTAAGGTAAATGCACATTCATGGAGTTGAGAACAGGATCATCTGCATCCAGCGATGCCATCTGCTTATCAACTTTCCTAATTATCAATCTTGGGAGTGCCATGCCAGTAACTGAACACACAACTTGACCGTCTTTCCATAATGGATGTAGCCATCTTGGACTGTAAATTCTTCTCCTTCTGATTCATCATCACCCAGGAGATGAATATAAAAAGCTCCCCACTGCTGAGAACTGGCATGGAAGTTACTTCCTTCTATAAGCAAATATCTGGTACTGATTGTCTAGGATCAAAGGCGATTAAATAGAGCCACCTTTGTACCTAAGGCAATGCACAAATCCACATTTTTCAGTGATTGTTTCTTTTTGGATGGCTGCGAGATGATTCTTATCTGCTTGCTGAGGAACACATCAATGTCATCACTGTTGCCATAGAACATATTTATGGACAACATGAAGTGTTTTCTCTTGTCTGAATCAGATATTTTCAGTGTTTTGGCTGTGCAATAGTTCTTTCTTTCCAAGTTCGGCTGCTACATTTCTTGATCACTATTTCCTATTCCAATAAATGCACAAGGTTGAAACTCTTGTTCAGAACAACCATCAGGTTCCATTTGCTCTTTTTTTTTTTTTTTTTTTTTTTGGCTTCCATCCACTGCCCATAAGATATACACAGGGAGGAGGGCAAAACACCCTTTTTTTCATTTCCATTTGACATCTGTGCAACTTTTGCATGAAGAATAAGCACTGTTTGATCCCCTCGATCTTTTAAATAGTTTCGCATAGCTTCTCTAGTGAGTCGCGTGGGTGGTGGTCGCTCACCAAATTTCCTTTTAATCCACGCATGGTCTTTCAAGAACATGTTAAGGAAAGTCCCAGCCTAGAACACTTTGAGTCACCTCAAAACACCTCAGCCAGTGTATCTGTATCATTCTCTTTTCCTTCTGAGATCATAATGGTTGCAAATTATAATGCTTTCATTTGAATGATAGTCTCATAATTTCAAAGACTTGTCACAACAGGCACCATCTTCCATACATAAATAATTTTAAGAAGAAACATGAATGGGATTGAAATGTGTGCGTGTATATATATCCTATATATAGATTATTTGCTTTACTAAACTGTCTTCCAACTCCCATCCTTCTGATGTTCAATTTACAGTCTTATGAAATGTGCCCTCATTCATTTGCCAATCAAATTAGCTGCCTTGGCTTCTCTGGATTGTTTCACTACAGCAGAAAAATTGTAACATGAATAGAATAAGGAACAAAATCCAACGTGATTTGGTCAAATTAGCACTTTGATCAAAACTGTGGACACACAGGCTCTCAGCACTTTCTTAACCTCTGCTCTAGCTGGAAGAGTATACTATGGTGCAATGCTTTGAATATGTTCTATACCCCAGAATTTATGCAACAGTTTAACCTGCAAAGTCATATGACAATGGCATTAAGAGGGCAGAATCTTTTTTTTTTTCTTTTGACAGGCAGAGTGGACAGTGAGAGAGAGAGACAGAGAGAAAGGTCTTCCTTTGCCATTGGTTCACCCTCCAATGGCCGCGGCAGCTGGCGCGCTGTGGCCGGCGCACCGCGCTGATCTGAAGGCAGGAGCCAGGTGCTTCTCCTGGTCTCCCATGGGGTGCAGGGCCCAAGCACTTGGGCCATCCTCCACTGCACTCCTGGGCCGTAGCAGAGAGCTGGCCTGGAAGAGGGGCAACCGGGACAGAATCCGGCGCCCTGACAGGGACTAGAACCCGGTGTGCCGGCGCCGCTAGGTGGAGGATTAGCCTAGTGAGCCGCGGCGCCGGCTTGAGGGTAGAATCTTAATATAATTAATTTGAATATAGTGTTTACAGGTGGGGCATTTGGAAATAATTAATGAAGTTATTAAGGTGAGGTCTCCATGATTAAATCCTGTTGACTTTATAAGAAGAGGGAGAGACACCAGATAGTCAGAGATATGTGCGCTCTGTGTCTTCTGCCATTTGATGCTCCATACAGCCTCAGGACTTTGCCAGCAAGGCCACTGCCAGGTGAGGCCCCTAGATCTTGCACTTCCAGGACTGGGAGCCAAAGTAAACTATTTTTGTCTTTTACAAATGAGTCTGCCAAAGGAATTCTGTGACAGTGACAAAGTGAACTGATACAATGGGTTCCTTGAAATTTATCAAGAGATGCTAAACAAGCAAGGCCCTCGCAGTCTGGCAATACTTAGCAATACAGACCCCCAGTGCTGACACACACTACTTTTACTCTTAATGCTCTGTGACTACAAATGTGGCTTCCCTTGACTTCCTTAGTAAGCCTCCTGGACTGCTAGACCACTATTACAGTTTGAAGACAAAGGTATAGGGATAACAGAGTTTTAAAAACTTTCTCTGAAGTCCATGTTCTGCCTAAAAGGAAAAGGAAAGCTGAAGAACTTTAAGAATAAAGAGGGGGCCGGCGCCGCGGCTCACTAGACTAATCCTCCACCTTGTGGCGCCGGCACACTGGGTTCTAGTCCCGGTCAGGGCGCCGGATTCTGTCCCGGTTGCTCCTCTTCCAGGCCAGCTCTCTGCTGTGGCCAGGGAGGGCAGTGGAGGATGGCCCAAGTGCTTGGGTGCCTGCACCCGCGTGGGAGACCAGAGGAAGCACCTGGCTCCTAGCTTCAGATCGGCATAGTTCTGGCTGTAGCGGCCATTTGGGGGGGGTGAACCAACAGAAGGAAGACTTTTCTCTCTGTCTCTCTCTCTCACTGTCTAACTCTATGTGTCAAATAAAAAATAAAAAAATTAAAAATAATAATGTAACATATATCCTTTTGTATCCATGAGTAAGTTACACTTCTGACATGCATCCAAGAAAGCCTACCTGCTAACCTCCTCAAAGTGAATTATATTATTAAGAAGCAACACCTTGGGGCCAGTGCTGTGGCCTAGCGGGTAAAGCTGCTGCCTACAGTGCTGGCATCCCATATGGGCACTGGTTCAACTCCTAGCTGCTCTACTTCTGATCCAGCTCTCTGCTATGGCCTGGGAAAGTGGTAGAGGATGGCCCAAGTCCTTGGGCCCCTGTACCCACGTGGGAGACCTGGAAGAAGCTCCTGGCTCCTGGCTTAGGATTGGCACAGCTCTGGCCATTGTGGCCAATTGGGGAATGAACCAGCAGATGGAAGACCTCTCTCTCTGCCTCTCCATCTCTCTGTGTAACTCTGACTTTCAAATAAATTAATTTATAAAAAAAAGGCAACACCTTGGCAAGTTCCAGAGTGAGGCACACTTGGTCTCTGGGTTCCTTTCTCACCTAGCCAGTAGGGTAGACTTTTTGAGTTCATTATCAACTCATCAGTTCATCTGTCACCTGCCAGTAGTTAGAGAAAACTAAGCCAGGCATCAAGTGCTGGCCTTTCTGCCTTCTCCAAAGCAAATGGAAAACCAGAACAGATGTGTACTTTTAAAACTCATTATATCCACTTGCCCATTTTATCAGATCAGAATAGGTAGTGATTAACATTAGATATGCCAATACAAAAAACTGTTCAAATAGAAGTCTAACTCATCACTCACATCCTAAATGGACATGCACTCTGAACCTCTTTGACATGTGAACCCTAGTTTGTTTGTTTGTTTAAGTTTTTTTAAAATTTTTTTGGAAGGTAGAGTTACAGAGAGAGAAAGGGAGAGAGAAAGCTCTTCCATCCAGTTTCACTCCCCAAAGGGCCACAATGGCTGGAGCTGAGCCAGTCTGATATTAGGAGCCAGGAGCTTCCTCTTGGTTTCCTATAAAATTTAAAAATTAAAAAAAAAACTAAACAAACAAACTAGGGTTCATATGTCAAAGAGGTTCAGAGCCTGGAAGGTAATGCGGCGGAAGTAAAATTCTGGGAAAACAGGCAGAGGACGTCAGGAGGTAGGAACAACTACCACACGGATTTCAAGGTAAGGTGAGGAGTAGCTTCATAAGAAATGGGGGCAGGTCAGCTGGAATGCTTGTATCCCTTACTAAAGTGGCAGAGTTCAAGTCTCAGTTCTCCTCCCCAAGCCAGCTTCCTGCTAAGGCACAGCCTGGGATGCAGCCGGCTCAAGCAGTCACACCCCTGACACCCATATGGGCATCTGGAAAGGGAATCAGCAGATCGAAGTTCTCTCTCTTTGCATTTCTTAAATAAGTAAAATAAATAAATAAGAAATAGCAAAGACAAAAAATGAAAAAAAGTAATTCCCTTTAAGTGAAATATTTTCCCTATGACTTTTCAATTTTGGAACGTGGGTTCAATGCTTTAATTTTTCCCCTGGGTATAAGGTGATCACAGTTAATTCTCTGCAACTAATCTGCTCTACTTTCTATCTATCCACATTTAGAGGAAAAACTTAAAGAACACTGAGAAAACAGATTTTATAAAATATGTAAGAGACTGTACTCTAAGTTGGATTACAATATACTTATATAAAGGTAGCATTTGCTTTTCAATATTCACAACATTCATAGAATATCAATTTTTGAGACCTTTGTCAAATGGTAAGGCAGTAAAAGAATTACAGAAGTGACTGATTTTTCACTCTAAAATACAATTTCATTTATTTATAAAAGTACTTTAAAATTACAATGCTAAGTGTAGGAACTGTTATTTTCAAAGTTAACTGATATCTTAGATTTGTTGCAGGGAAAGCTAATAATGAAACTGAATGCAGAGCAAATTGCAAGGAGCTGATACGTGATGCTTTTGATTGCCAGCCTTTTTTCTATCACCAGCCTCATCATTCAAATCATCAAGTAAGTGTGTTGGCATTAAAATAATTTGAATTCAGGTTTCAGATTCTGCATACTTATATCCAACATTATTCGCCAGAAGTTAAACATTCCTCTGATTCCCCCACAAAACATATGGTGCATAATGATGTTTCAGACGACAGCGGACCACAACATATACAACAATGTCCCATAAGATCGTATCACCTGTGGGGAGCAACTCGGACTAGACTAAGTTACTGGAATTAAGACTTATTCTATGCATCTGCTCTCCCACAATATGGCGCTGAGAAGGGAGAAACAGCTTCTACACAGCTGCCTCCAGTTCAACCAATAAACTGTAGGACCTGCTCCTGATTGGAGGAGAGCAGCATACTCGGCGTGTGGGCAGCCGAGTTGGGATTGGTGGAAGAGGACTATAAAGGAGGAGAGAGACAACATGCACCAGGAACATCTAAGGGGAACATCCACCTGAGGAACACCTGTGCAGCCCCCGAGAGAGCCAGCCGGCGGTGTGCCGCTCCCCCGCGGAAGTGGGGAATGTGGCAGGGGGAACCGCCCTTCCACGGAGGTGGAAGGGTCGGTAGCCAACCCGGGAAGAACCAGCAGCAAACCCAGGGAGGGCCGAGCAGACAAAAGAACAGCGCAGGGTCCTGTGTCGTTCCTCCACGAAGACGGGGAGCGACATAATGGTGCCGTGACTCGGATATGAAGCCTAGGCAGGGTTTAGTGTCGTTCCTCCACGAAGAGGGGGAGCGACAATCACCAAGTAACATTACAGTTGTCTTAGCTTGTGTAAGTACCGTCCGTGATATTTGCACAACAGCAAAATTACTTAACCTATTTCTTGGAACATATCCCTTCACAGTCATGTGAAGTGATGCATGACTGTGCAAGGACTCTTCAAAATGTTTAAGGAAAAAAGTGAATTGTGCAAAAACTTGCATGGATTTCAAAATTGCTTTAATAAACTCATCCATGAACTTTGTTGATGTACACTCATAAATGCTTTATTTCAAATTGGGTCTTGTTTTTGAAGACCTAAGGTTATTTTACAAATGAATTTTTCCAGGGCCAGTGCTGTGGCATAGTGGGTTCAGTCACCACCAGCAGTGCTGGCATCCCATATGGGCAATGGTTCGACTGCCACTGCTCCACTTTCGGATGGAAGATCTCCTTCTCTCTCTCTGCCTCTCCATCGTGGTAATTCTTTCAAATAAATAAATCTTTAAAAAATTACTTTTCCTACTGTGATGAAGAACCTTGGCAATAAGGAGAGAGATGGAAGAGAAAGTATAGGTGTTATTGGATATACTAGAATTTTCTTTTTGTTGCATACAAACTTACAATTTTTAATCAACAGGACTAAGGAAAATCAGATGTGGCAAAAAAATGGAAGGGGCCAGTGCTGTGGTGTAGATGTTTGTAAAGCCAGCACTTGCAGTGTTAGCAGTTCGAGTTGCAGCTGCTCCATTTCTGATCCAGCTCTCTGCTAATGTGCCTGGAAAAGCAGCAGCACATGGCCCAAGGTCTTGGGCCTCTGCACCCACATAGGAGATCAGGAAGAAGCTCCTGGCTCCTGGCTTCGGATCAGTCCTGCTCCAGCTCTTGTAGCCATTAGGGGAGTGAACCAGTGGATAGAAGGTCTTTCTCTCTCTGTCTCACCCTCTCTCCCCTTTTCTAACTCTGCCCTTCAAATAAATAAATAAATCTTTTTTAAAAAAAGGAGTCAGAGGGGCCAGCACTGTGGCTCACTTGGTTAATCCGCCACCTGTGGCGCCGGCATCCCATATGGGCACCGGGTTCTAGTCCCGGCTGCTCCTCTTCCAGTCCAGCTCTCTGCATGGGAGACCAGAAAGAAGCACCTGGCTTCTGACTTCGGATTGGTGCAGCGCTGGCCGTTGCAGCCATTTGGGGAGTGAACCAACAGAAAGAAGACCTTTCGCTCTGTCTGTCTCTCTCTCACTGTCTAACTCTACCTGTCAAATAAAAAATTAAAAAAAAAAGGCAAATTCAGTGACAGAAGAGAGACTAGATCCATGGCCTTGATTACAACTAAATTCTTTCCATTATACTAAGTCACATCTATATTCACTTATTTTCATTTGTGCAATTTTCAGTAAAGAAAAAAAGCGGTAGGAACTATTGGTTCATATTTTTTTTTAACTTGATATGGTATAGTACTTAAGGAAATTGCTAAGGATTATGCATTCATTATACTAAACCCATTCCAGGGGGTAGGTGTTGAGCTCCAGGATAGCATCTTCAGTAAGATAATTCCCCAATAGCAATTTCTATTAGGTTTACCTCTGTTCAGCTGAAAAAATTTTCCAGTGCTCAGCCTTTTTGTTGAAATCTGTAGTAACTTGCCTCAATAGTTGTTTGTCCATTTTCTAAGCTTTCATTAACATTTTTCCATTTTAGAAGACCCAAATTATCCTTGATTTTCCTGTATTAATTTAACTACCTCTGACTCCTTTTTTTTTTTTGACAGGTAGATATAGATAGTGAGAGAGAGACGGACAGAAAGGTCTTCCTTCTGTTGGTTCACTCCCCCCCCAAATGGCCTCTATGGCTGGCACTGCGCCAATCCGAAGGCGGGAGCCAGGTGCCTCTTCCTGGTCTCCCATGCGGGTGCAGGAGCCCAAGCACCTGGGCCATCCTCCACTGCCCTCCCGGGCCACAGCAGAGAGCTGGACTGGAAGAGGAGCAGCCAGGACTAGAACCCGGTGCCCATATGGGATGCTGGCGCCACAGGCAGAGGATTAACCAAGTGAGCTGTGGCTAGCCCCTGAATTTGCCTTTCAACTGTACTCAAATTACTTAGCCATTCTGAGTACCAGTTCCCTTATATTTATACAAAGAGAATGAAAAGCAAGAAAAGAAACCAAAACATGCACTGAGAACCTGCTACACATTATGTATGCATTCCTAGTGATTTTCAAATGTTACCAATGCTCATATTATGCTTACAACATCCTTATGAATTAGTTATCATGTCCAATTTCCTAAGTGATGAATTTGCCGTCACAATAGGCAGCTGAGCCAAGCTTTGTGTCCAGCTCTACTTAACTCTGAATCCCACAGTTTTAATAATACACTCATTGCCCCTCACTAGCCTCAAAAGGGGCCAATAACGTCAATGCTCTGGGTCCGGTTGACTACTGACTTTCCTGCCACCCCTACTGCCATCGTCATTCAAACTCTTATCTCAGCAGACTGTACCAGCTGTCCTAGATGTCCTCCTGCTCCCACTCACTGGCCTCTCTCACTGATTTCCCATGTTGCTGCCAGAGTGTCTACTCCTGAGACACAAACTTGTGAATTTTACATCCTTGCACAAAGGCTCCAAATACAGAGAAAACACCAAAACTTCTGGAAACAGTCTACTTCCAACTTTCCCACCTAACATCACTCCCCTCCCAAAGAACTACTTGCTGTTGCCCAAACACGGCCAGTTCAGGCCTTTGGAGCAGGCTGAGAACTGGCCTGGAATGCCCTTTGTCTTTCATCAACCTTTAAGTGTAGTCTGTTTTTAGTAGGTTACCATGCTCACTAGCCCAGAATGTATTTACTCCACCACATGCAAAATCTTCATCTTTTTAAATACAACTCTGTTGTCACTTCCTCTGTGACTAGCCCCGCTCCCAATTTTCACTGAGCAGTTTCTGTTGTGCTTCCATTCAGCATTCTCATGTTTACTTTTATAAGACATTATCCTACACTAGTGTTTTTGCCTTCTCTACTGTGACTGCTCAGGGTTTTTTGTATACTTATGTCATTATTCCTTTTTGGTCACTCATCGGTGTCTGACAATAATTATTTGTTAAATTTAAAAATCTGGAAAAGGTAATGCTTTCATCATTAATAAATATCATTTCCTCATTGATATTGCAGGGGTTCCATTTCCAGATAGAAACATCCAGCTACACGAGGTCAGAAATCATCTCATTTAGGATGTATGTATACATGGTTCAAGAGGAAGAGGAGACAGAGGAGAACAGAAAGGAGCTGGAAAGACAGGCTAGGACCAAATTGTGCAGGGTCTTAGGAGGAGCTGCGACTTTATCTTGTAAGAGATGGGACAGTACACAGAGATTCTTTTTTTTTTTTTTTATTTGAAAGTCAGAGTTACACAGAGAGAAGAGGAGAGGAGAGGAGAGGAGAGGAGAGGAGAGGAGAGGAGAGGAGAGGAGAGGAGAGGAGAGGAGAGGATTTGGAAGCAAAAGAGACACAGATGCATAGGCAGTTGAGGCTGAAAGATGAAAAAAATGAGCATATCCCTTGACATCCATCAGGTATTTTCCATAGGGCAGCTCCTGTTCTGAGTGCACACAAGTTAATTCACTGTGCCTTTACAGGAGGGAGTTTCTATCACCTTCAATGTAAAGAAAATGGAGACAAACAGATTTTAAGTAGTATCTTGCCAAGCTCACATGGTGAGAATTTGATGGAACTCAGATCAGATCCCAAGCAGTCTAGTTTCAGGGACCTCTTTAATGACCTCTCCGTAGTATTCATATAACGAAGAGCGCCCAGGCCAGCTTGTGGGTGAGAGGTGAACAAACTCAGGCTGGAAGGGAACACGGACATTTAGGAAGTGGAAAATGTTCACTTCCACAAACATTTACTAAGCAATTACTATATAACAATTCTTACATGCTAAACAGCGACGAAAAAAAAGTCACAGGTAGGGAAAACAAATTTATCTAATAATGAAATATAAATGATGCAGCAGTAAAAACAGACCATTATCAAAGGATTAAAAGGAATAGCTGAAGAAAAATAAGAAGTGTAAGAACAAGGTATCACAAAATCTAATGAAGATACAGAGTTAAAAATAGTACTCGGGGGGGCACATAAAAAGAGAAATAAAAGATGATAATCAGCTGTTTCCTACCTTCTGAAAGGAAATACATTCTGAAAATTCACACTGAAAACAACGGCATTTCTGGTTAGCTCTTGTTCCTCAAGTAGAGATTCTAATTTCTATAACTCTAAACAATTCAAGTAATTCAAGCATCTAAAATTTTCACCATGTAGGATCTAAGTTCTACTTGGTTCCTCACTTGCATCAGTGGATTGTAGCAATTCAAGTGTATAACCCCATATCAGCACAAGGACGCTTGTTAAATGTCGTGTCATGAATTTAGAATCAGATGATTACTTCTCAAAGCATCAAAACAGAAAATGTTTTGGTTAATAATTCCAGAAAGATTATCACTGTTGAACATGGCAGGGGAAGAAGTTATTTTTTTCTTAGAAAAATGCTATTGACTAGGGATTAACTCTTAGTCTTTTACTTAATTTTATTAGCAGAAAGGGAGATAATGCTTCACACCATGTAGTTCGCTATGTTCAATAAACTTATGGGAGAGAAGTAGAAATGATTAAAAAAGACAAGCATTCATTGTACTGAACAACCAAGTACTATTTATAAAGTCTTCTAAACCAATTGCATGCTCTTCTAATATATCACCCAAAGCCACGGGTGAGATACTCATCTGAAGAGCCCATAGAGAACATTCATCAGGAAGAGAATAACCTTTAGAGGTCTAAGTTCCCAGGAGTGAAGTGGTTTTGCCTTTAAACTTGTAAAACAGACAATTCAAAGCAGAAGCTGCATTTTTTTTATGTTGACAACACAATGTCTGATTGATTAAATAAAAGCATCATTGACAATCAGACTCCACAGTTCATGAATGCTACACATGGGAGCAGAGAATACAGAGCAAGGGCAGAGTTACACAGAGAGGAGGAGATAAGGGGGGCGGGAATCTTCCATCCACTGGTTCACTCCCCAAAGCTGGGGATATGCCAGGCAGAATACGGGAGCCTAGAGCTTCTTACAGATCTCTTACATGGGTGCAGGGGCCCAAGCACTTAGACTCTCTTCCGCTGCTTTCCTAGGCACAATAGCAGGGAGCTGGATTGGAAGTGGAATAGCCAGATCTTTTTTTTTTAAGGATTTATTTATTTGAAAGAGTTACACACAGAGAGAATGAGAGGCAGCGAGAACAGCCAGATTTTAAACTGGTAGCCATATGGGATGTTAGTGTCACAGGTGGAAGATCAACCTGCTATGCCCCTGGGAAATCCTTTCTTTATAAATTTTATATTGGGAGTGGTTTGCAGACAGGGGGCATATATCCCATTCTCCGATTCATTCCCCAAAACGAATGGCATAGCTCCACAGCTAGGAGCCAGGAACTCAACCCAGGTCTCCCATTTGGGAGGCAGGAACCCAAGCACTTGAGCCATCACTGCTGCCTCCACTGTCTGCATCAGCAGAAAGCTGGAACCACGAGGGGATCGAGCAACAAACCCAGGCATTTCAATATGGAACACAGTCTCTTAACTTCCAGGCCAAATACCACCCTCTAACCCCAAATTTAAGCTTGGGATAAAGTTGCATGTATCTGTAGCAAGTGGAAAGTCAACTGGTCCATGTGATAATTACTAGAAAAAGCAAGCCTCTGAAAAAATAAGAATAAATCTAGCTTGATACCAGAAGCAAGGACCAATCAAGCACAGTTGGTGCTCTTAATTCAAGATAGGTATTTTCTCTAAAATAGCCATGCTAAATTAGCAAATCCGGAACCCCTGGCCTTGGGGGTGAACAGGTTCCTGGAGCTCCTGGATACAACACCTCTGTCACTCGATCACTGCATAACCTTGTCTATGTGTGCTTCTGTTTAAAGGCACTTTATTTAATAATACATCATTGCTTCAACAGCATGACCAACAGCCCTAAAACTCATGCCTGAACTAAGCTGATTTACTACAGATACTCTCTCCATAAGGTACATCTCAGCCTTCTTACACTTAGGAACACCAGACAGCATTAGCACTATGGAGGCCATTTTAAAACAGACAAGTCAACAGAAAGAGTAACATGTGAAAAATGCAAAGGACACTTGTCTACAGTATGAAAGCTGAAATGAGACAGCAGAGCATCAATCTGATTCCAGCAGGGAACATTAACACTGAGAGCCTCAAAATTTTTTCCCTGAGAATGACCAAAAAAAAAAAAAAAAAAAAAAAAAAAAAAAAGTATTGATTTGGGGGTCACAAATAAACTTCAAGAAGTAGACAAATTTATAAATACAGAATCCACAAACAGACTGTATTTGTTACTAAAACATAATCAATGAAAACAAACTTGTATTTTCTACCTCATTAATCAGTACTGCTTCCTTTTAGAGTGACATTGACCTGCGGGCCACTTCCTCTTTTTGCTTCTAGTTTAGAAAGGAAGCACTGCAGCTGCCAAGTTAAGATACTAAATTTAAAAAAAATAAAAAATAAAAAAGATACTAAATTAAATCCTGGACAAAAATATCTGAGGGGTCCACTATGCTTCAATGACACATTCATATATAAGAACATGTAAAAAAATTTGATGAATAAATACTGAATTTATAAATGAATCTGAGTGAGAAATTGGACTTGATAATTCTTTACTCCTTCAGGTTATACTTTATTTTTTAAAAAAGATTTTATTTATTTATTTGAGAGGTAGAGTTATAGACAGAAAGAGGGAGAGACAGAGAAAAAGGTCTTCCATCCAGTGGTTCACTCCCCAAATGGCCATAATGGCCAGTGCGGAGCTGCTACAAAGCCAGGATCCAGGAATTTCTTTGGGGTCTCCTACATGAGTGCAGGGGCCCAAGCATTTGGGCCATCCTCTACTGCTTTCCCAGGCCATAGCAGAGAGCTGGTTCAGAAGAGGAGCAGCCGGGTCTCGAAGCAGCACCCAGATGCGGTGCTGGCACTGCAGGTGGAGGCTTAGCCTACTACACTACAGCACCAGCCCCCATAGATTGTACTTTATATAAGGATTCTCTTTTGCCTAAGACAGATTTCATCCCTGGTGGATTCTTAGACAGAAAGGTCAGAAAAGGTAAAAGTCTGACTCCAGTTGTCATCAATATTCTTCCAGTAAGCATAAAAGAGCTCCATCCTCTATGTGAATAATTGGCTACTAATCTCCTGTAACCAACACTGTTGCTAAGTTAGAAATAAAAATGTGGTCAACATTCACAGGAGGAGTGGCAGAAGTTAGGTATAGATACGGCAACACTGCTGCTTGGCAAATCCCTGCTATTTGCTAGGCAGGCACTAGGAGTTCACTGATCCACCAATAGGGCCTATGGGTAAACAAAATTGGAGTAAAGAGCCTGAACAACACGGCAGAGTTGAAAAGACCAAATGTAAAAGGCAAATAAAATGAAATATAACATGGTCTATTTGTAATAACTCCAAACAGAAAACAATTCAAATATCTATTCATGACTGAATGGATAAATTGTGGAATAGTCAGAGTGGAAAGCTAATGGTAATGAGAATAAATGAACAAATATTACTCAAAGAGGCAGAAGAAAGCAGAGGGCACATCATGAAGGGCGACACAGGAGAAAACCTGTTTCTGGAGACACTGAAGAATCTGAAGTAGAAGGCGCATCCGCATGTTACACTAAGCATCCCAGCAGGCCCTGTGAGGAAGGTATTACAAAGGGACAAGAAGCCCACTTAGGAGGCTAAGGACATCCATGCTAGAAGCATCGAAGTACAAATTATGAGTGACAGGAGGGATGAAGAGAATAGGCCATGGAAGTCAAACAGAATCAATCAATCTACTGCGAACAGAGGAAGAAATGAAGACAGGTCCCAGAATTATTCTGCAAGAAGCAGGAGGTATTTTCTTATTTTCAGTATTTTTTTTATAATATGAAAAGACTCCTTAAGGGTTATCACAGGTTTGCAGTCACAGAAGAAAATCCACAAGAGGAATGATCAAGTAACAAAAAAAAAAAAAAGCATATTTAGGGGCTGGCGCTGTGGCGCAGTAGGTTAATCCTCAGCCTGAGGCACTGGCATCCCATATGGGCGCCAGTTCTAGTCCCAGCTGCTCCTCTTCCAGTCCAGCTCTCTGTTATGGCCTGGGAAAGCAGTAGAAGATGGCCCAAGTCCTTGGGCCCCTGCACCCATGGGGGAGACCAGGAAGAAGCACCTAGCTCCTGGCTTCAGATCGGCGCAGCTCTGGCCGTTTTGGGAGTGAACCAACAGAAGGAAGACCTTTCTCTCTGTATCTCCCTCTCACTGTCTGTAACTCCACCTTTCACATAAATAAATACATTTTTTTAAAAAAGCATGTTTAATAAACTGGATAGTTCTCAGCGGAATGCGAGGGGAAAAGTGCGGAGCTGTGCATAACTGTGTGTATTGTAGTACACATGCAGGCTGATTGCATGAGGAGACCCTCTCAAGAGTTAGAGCACCACAACTTGTGCTACACAAAGCAAAGAATGTGGCAGTATTTATTAAGTCAGTGCTATTGCATTTGTATTAAAATAAGTGAAAAAATTCAAAGTACCTGAATGTTCAGTAGAGAGAAAAAATATTTCCTGAAATATTTTTCAGTTATATAAGGGATCTTCAAAAGGTTCATAGAAAATGTCTATTATGGAAAAATTATACAAGCATTTCAAAAAAAGTTTTGTACCAATATAAGCTTATCTTTTAATTCCATTTTTCTACAAAGTGTTTGAAGTACCATCACATAGAACATACTAGATGTGTGTACTACATGTTTAGATAACTGTATTGAATTTGAGCAAAGGTCATCCAAAATTTATAGGAAAAAATAATTTTATATTAATTTGAGAGTACATTTTTACATGTTTCTGAATATTAATTCTGAGCATTAATTCTTATAACATTTCAGAGGAAGTTCTACAGAATAATCAGATTAACACTGCAAATCAATTTAATTCTGGCACTTAAAATCAGCTCAACTCTGTTTAGGCAGGAAATGGAAAGAGAGGGACTTTCAAAACTATGCATTTATCTCTGAGGGAGCTGACCATCTCAAGTGGCAGAGAGTGACTAGGTCAGAGGGAACTCGATAATCTGAAGCACACAGCAGCAAACTGATTCAGAGATGAGAGATGGAAATTCGTGTAAAGAAGGCGAAACTTTAGCAAGAACATAAGAAAAAAGAAAGAACGGAACTCATTAGGATCTCCTCAGTTCTTTGGAGTTGGTGATTATACTCAAGGGCAGCTGGGAGGTCAACAGGAATCACCAGGAGTAAACCCTTCTGCAGTCTCTTCCAATTCTACATCTTTGAAGAAAAGTCCTATGAAATCTTGGAGATTCAAATAATTTAGAAGGGAAGACTAACAGTGAATTTGGAAGGATCACAAGATATTTTTAAATAGTGTAGTGAGAACAGTTATTTTAAAAAGTTGTATTGTGTGTGTGTGTGTGTGTGTGTGTGCGCGCGTGCGAGATAGACTATTTCAAAAATTTCTACAGGAACTACCCAGAAGCTATCACCAGCTAAACTGTGCTAACATATAAGTAGTAACTCCCATTAACACACTCTCTCACACACACACACACCCCAATGCCAACAGGACACAATCATGCCTGATAATGTACAAACCTCGCTTAAGGGTTGCTCACTTCAGCCATAGCTGATAGGTGTTTTACTCTCCAAAGCACTACACCAGCTCTATTCTATAATCAGTTTCCCATGCATTTTTTCCATTGTCTAGTGATAATTTAATGACTTCTCTTGCTGACACTGTCATAAAATCAAGTAAAACAAATGGCTCAGTTCTGCCTCCGTATTTACACTTAGAGAAAGAACAGATAACAGATAATCTGTGACTGAGTTTATCCCTCTGAATACAACCTGCCAGGCAGATCAGATTACAGGACCGACTCCAGCAGAGAGAATCAAAGACATCTACAGGCATTCACCATTCCTGACAGGCCTCATGTGCTGGCCACTGTGTTACATAACTCCATACACTTTTTCACTTAATCCTCATGGCTATAATAGGAAGGCATTTGCTAGTTTCATTTACATGTATGAGGAAACTGAGGTTCAAAGCAAATTCAATGTTTATGCTGTATTGTGACATTAGTCACAGCACACATTTTGATATAGTTCTAACTTGAAAGCACATTCTTTTACTACTAAATTAAAGAAATATTTAAAAATATTATATAGCTAGAGTTGGGTGTTTGGTACAGCTGTTAATTGTCCTTTTGGATGCTGGAATCCCATAATACTATGCCTGGCTTGAGTCCTGGCTACTTTGCTTTTGATTCAGCTTTCTGCAAATGTCCACACTGGGAGGCAGCAGATGATGGTTCGAGTACTTGGGTCCCCATCACCCAGATGGGAGACTCAGATTGAGTTCTGGGTTTCTGGTGTTGGCATGGCTCAGCCCTGGCTGTTGCCAGCATTTGGGGAGTGAGCCAGTCAATGGAATCTTTCTCTTTAAAATAAATGAAGAAAACAGGTAATATATTCACAAGACTGAAACAACTACACAGAGATTCAAAAACTTTGCTCTTGCCTTTTTCCTTAAACAATGGCCATAATAACATGTTTGTGTCTGTACATGTATATTCTTATTCCCCCACCTTTAAACAAACTATACATCCTGTTTTCCACCTTGATCTTGACAGTAGCAATGAAAATTACACATGTACACACCCTCTGACCCTGTAACTCTACTTCTTGGACTTTGGCCTGCAGACCAACTAGCATGTATGTTGAATGTGGTTTGAGTGTGTCCCTCAGAGGTTCCTGTGCTGGAAGTTTGGTCCCAGTGTAGCAGTGTGCAAGGTGATCAGGTCATGGCGGCACTGTCTTTAGAGGGTGCTAACACTAGTCCCATGAAGTGAACTGTCACAGGACGGGAAGCTGTTATAGGAGAAAATCTGGCCCCTGAATCTCTCTGGCTACCTGTCTCCCCTTGTGATTGCTCGTACATACACACTGCTACCACTGTGATGTTAGACACCCTGAGACCCTCAGCAGGGCTGAACTGATGGGGCCACGCAATCTTGGACTTTCAGGTTCCAAACCTGCCAGCTAAATAAACCTCTTTTTTTATACATTACCCAGATTCAAGTATATACAGCCACAGAAAATAGCTGAAACACATTAGAAATGACTTCTTTACAAGGTTGGTTTTATATTTATGAAATTTTATATCATAAAATTATTATTTTGAGCATTATATGGCTTGTGAAGTGTCAGAAAGAACTTAAACATTCATCAGAGGAAGATAAATTAAATACAGTAGTATAGAATACTATCCTACTGCAGAGGACAGTGAGTAATTATAAGAAAAAGTATTCCAAATATAAAATCAGATCATCAAAAATTTAAGAGATGGCTAATTTCCAGTATACCCCCGAGCGTGAGAAAATGTAAATTCTTATACACAGCTGGTGAAATCAAATGTGGATAGTACTTCTTCCTAAGATCCATTTAGCAACTCGTTATCCAAGGTATGTATTATGTTTGGATTAGCAATTCCATGAAGGATTCTATCTTAGACAAATATGCTTTCATACATTAAGAGGTTTAAGGATAATGATGCCCCTTTGCAGTATTGTCTATAATATTATAAAACTGGAAATAAATCTAAATGACCTTCAGCAGAGAAATGATTACGTAATGCAACGATGTAGTAGAACACAAAGCAGTTGTTAAACAGACTACAGTACATCTTTATGTTGCTATTTAAAAATTAACAAATATTCTTCAGTTAAAATACAAATCACAAAACCACATATCTAACATTTCACTTATATAAAACTCACAAAAAATAAAAACAATGTCAAATAAAAGTGGGCCCAGCACTGTGGCACAGCAGGTAAAATTGCCACCTGTGACACCAGCATCCCATATAGGTGCCAGTTCAAGTCCCAGTTGCTCCACTTCTGATCCAGCACCCTGCTAATGAACCTGAAAAAAGCTGTGGATGATGGCCATCTTTGGGCTCCTGCACCCATGTGTGAGACCCAGATGAAGCTCTTGGCTCCTGGCTTTGGCCTGGCCTAGCCTCAACCTTTGCAGACACTTGGGGAGTAAACCAGTGGATGGAAGATACCCACCCCTTATCCCCTCTCTCTAAATAATGCTTAAAAAGTAAATAAATAAAAGCTCATTCCATCTGCTACAAACACATACATACAAGTTTCCTATGTTTTCCCACTTCTACCATAGCTATAGTTACTTAAAGATGAAACTTATTACAGGTAAGCAAAGAAATGCAAGACTCCAACATCCCAGACACATTACTGTGATAGCCCAAAGTACAGAAACAACTAACATTCTGAGGCCTCTACTTTCTGGTGATGAACTCAATTCATACATTTATTTCAGTAACAATACCAAAATGTAATATACTGTAAGAAACTTTAAGACAAAATCATGAATAATACAGCACTGAAATGGAGTCTCACAGTAATACCCAAGTGATAGTTTCAGTAATGGAAGTTTATGGACAATAGTTGTTGAATTACTTGAAGGAAAAGAACATATATGAGGGCATTTCAAAAAGTTTGCAGAAATTAAAATACAATGCATGGGCTGGCGCTGTGGCGCAGCAGGTAAAGATGCCACCTGCAGTAACAGCATCCTACATAAGTGCTGGCTCGAGTACTGGCTGCTCCATTTTGGATTCAGCTCCCTGCTAATGCACCTGGGAAAGCAGTGGAAGATGGCCCAAGTGTTTGGGTCCCTGCACCCACATGGGAGACCTGGATGAGGCTCCTGGCTCCTGGCTTCTGCCTGGCCCAGCCAGGGCCATGAACCAGTGGACGGACAATCTCTCTCTCTAACTCTGTCTTTCCAATAAATAAATAAAAACAAATAATGCTATAATGAATGATGAAGGGTGATAGAGTTAAATTATTGTCATTAAGAAAATGATTTATTTAAAATAGAAGATAATGCAGACTTTTCCATAAACTATTTGAAGATCACACACACAACATATGGAACTAGCAGTATTCTTTCTACACAGAGGGTTACAACATAAATCGCAAAAATAATGCAAGAAACAGAAATTTTTAACATAAAAACTCAGTTGATTCTGATGATAATGGGTGACAACTTGTTTTGGGGTTTTCAAACCAGTTATCAACTTTGAGAGGTGGTGAGTTGGTAAGAATTTTTCTATTTGATACATGCAGCAAGCTGAAAGCTATCAAGTAGAGGCAAATAATATCCTTAAAGCACAAAAAAAATATTCCCACATGCAACATAAACAATAGGGGATGAATTAAACATCCAAATTGATTCTTAAAGTTAGGATCTTCGCATAACTGGATAGTATCATTGTCGACTTTTAAAAATAGACAATAAAACTGACACCGACTTGAGACTAGGATGAAAAATAAAGAAAATGATCACTGCGGAATATAAAAAAAGGAATAAGAAGGCAGCTATTGTAATACAAGCATCAGTCAGTTGAGAAGTCAGGAACAAGGGAGAAATATGGGCTGAAAGTTTTGTTCTGTTCTTTGCTAACCCTCTCCCTGCTATATATATACACACACACACACACACACACACTTCACTGAGGGCAATTTTGGACACTTAATTACTCCCACAGAGGAGGTGCTTTTTTAGATCTTCTTTTTGAAAATGACAAAGAACTGAGAATTACACAGTACATTTCTGGCAGTAAACCTGCAGAGACGGTTGCTTGGAGCTGCTACACCCAAACACTGCGCTTCTCAGCAAACAGAGCCTGCTGTGGCCCATAAACTAATCTCTATGGAGGGCCCCACTGGGAGACCCGCATGTTCTGTAACTCGGTGCCAGCACTCCTTTCAATACTCCAAAGGTTCACTTGCAACTCTGCATAAATTGCCAGTTTCTTTTGGCTCCAGAGACAGCTTCACCTGCAGGGTTTCATTTTTCTGTTTGACACCTTAATGTTGATTTTCCTATATTCTACAAAAGAGCCCTCTCCAGCGCTTCTCACACAATTACACAATCACTCCATTGTAACTCAGAAGAGGATTAATGATTGGGTTTTATTTGATTGTAGCTTTGATTAATCCTGACTTTGTTTAATTTGTGACCTTTGCTGGAATCCCAAGGGCTGGGAATTAGAAAATGCACACTGTACCACTGTGCTCTGTGTGGTTTGAGCTTGCCAATTTATTTCATGCCTCATTAGCCACAAAAGCTATGAAATTTTAGTCCA
Source organism: Oryctolagus cuniculus (assembly GCF_964237555.1). Classification (NCBI taxonomy): domain Eukaryota; kingdom Metazoa; phylum Chordata; class Mammalia; order Lagomorpha; family Leporidae; genus Oryctolagus; species Oryctolagus cuniculus. The sequence goes on along the minus strand of NC_091440.1, from coordinate 99,122,291 downwards.
AAAACAGCTCCACATTTTTTCAGGGTATGGGTACAAAATTTTGTATGAGCTTTTCATTTTGATTTAAATATGGTAAGCCAATAATTAGGTTTATTCTGGTTATGCCAATAGGGTTCTCATTCCAATTGGCAGGTATCTCAGAAAATACCAAATCCAGACAAGTCATATCACGATGCAGCTGTCCTGATTTCTCAAGGTTCAGAATTGGTTTTTCTGAATGGCTTTAAAAATCTGATTTAAAAAAAAAAAACTCCCAAATTGCAATATTCTTGGATAGATTTTTTTTCTTTGAAATTAAAACAAAATCCAGACCAATGAAATTACTGCAGTTTGTGTTAAATCTTAAAGATCTCCCATCTCACATCATGGAAAAGGTGCTATAATTTTTGGTTATGTAATATTAGAGAATCAGGTCTCTATAACTTTTTTGTATAAATAACTGTTTAAAATTTTATTTAAGGATCTATAACATTTTATAAATAATTTATAATACACACAGGCTATATAAAAATTTTGCCTTTTCAAATTCCCAGAATCCACTAATTACTTACGAGAAACTATAGAAGACTTTTTATATGATATTCAGGTCCACTAGGTCATTACCTGAAGAGTCCATCAATGTAAAGAGCCAAGCAATTATACATACATGTGTACACTGCTTTGCTGATTTTTTTTATATAGGTGAGGTTCAAATCTCACCATATGATCTGATGACTTACGTTCTGTACTTTTTAGATTTTTATTTATTTATTTGAAAGGCAGACTGCAGACAGCACTATCTTTTTCATATCATTTCCAGTTCTGGTTTTGGTAAAGTGAGGCTCATATGTAAAGACATCTGAAAGAAATTTTGGTCTAAACATTTTTATATTTATAAAAATTCCCTCAAAATTCATTAATTGTCTTACTTTGATCAAATTCAACAACAGCAATCTTCTAGTGACTAGGAGTTTTACAAAAATATTTTATTCCTAAGTCACTGATTTCATATAGTAGTTACATAATTATGTCAAGAATAACTGAAACAAACAAGTCTGGAAACAAACAGAACTTTTAGCAGTAACACAACTCAACAAGTTAACGAGATATGCATGGTGTATTCAAGAGTAACCTAATAGCTTTTCCAGCATGCTATGGGCATCAATCAGTACAGTTAACAGAAAACAAAGTCTCAATTAATCTGGCAAGTAGGTAAGGGGTTAAGTGAAGGTTGGTCAAAAGATAGCGCTCAGTTGGCCTAAAACTGCCCATTAGCTTTAAAATGCATTGAAACCGCGGACTCATAGTTCTAGGGGTGACATGACTGTTAGCTTTGTAAAGTAATGAGTAGTAAGAGCATGATTCACTCTACTGCCTTCCTGCATATTCAATCACACTATCTCTTGCCTCTCTTCTCTCTCTCTCTCTTTGATAAAGCAAGTCTAGGATGTAAATAAATTGAGTGTTTTATAGGCAGAACAGCACCAGGAAAGGAGTAAGTCTGAGGATGAGTCTGGGAAGTGGCACAATTTCATGTTTTAAAATATTGTAGAACAGCTCTGGAGGCATGGTGTTTACAACTAAAACCCAGTGACGGAAGAAAAGAAGCAAAAGTTTGTTATGGCACTAGACCATCAAGCAAGTTTCATGTGGAAACACTTTACTGAGGTTTCACTATAGGTAAACCACACAAGACCAAAAGAGACCAACTAAAGCAAAAGATAAACAAATGAACAAAACATTCACAACAAATTTGATTTTAAAAAGTCACATAACTGGGGTCAGGGTTGTGGTGCAGCATGTAAAGCCGCCACCTGTGACACCAGGATCCCGTTTGAGCATGGGTTTGAGTCCTGGCTGTTCCACTTCTGATCCAGCTCCCTGCTAATGTGCCTGGGAAAGCAGTGGAAGATGGCCCAAGTGTTTGGGCCCCTGTACCCACATGGAAGACCCAGAGGAAGCTCCTGGCTCCTGGCTCCTGCAGATGGAATCTCTCTCTCTCTCTCTCTGTCCTTTGTAACTTTCAAATAAATAAATCTTAAAGTCACATATCCATATTTATTTTAAAATGGTTGTCATTATTCTAATATGAGGATGCTTCAAAAAGTTCATGGAAAATAAAAGGAAAGGACAATTTTATTTTGTTGAAAAATTCTTAAATCCAAATGCACAAAAACGGTCTTCAAAAAGTTAATGGAAAAATGCTTATCATGAAAAAACTATATGGATCTCATAACATTTTTGCACAAAAATAAATTTCTCTTTCATTCCATTTTCCATGAACTTTCTGAAGTACCCCATACAATGTAGGAAAAAAAAAAACACACTAAATGCTCATAGTTTAGAATGCCTTTAGAAAGTTAAAGGTTTGACAGTAAATTTATTTCTTAGAAAGCTGCATGCAGTTTAATTACTATAAGAAAAGAAAAAATTGGCTGGAGTTTAAAGATCAATTTACCAGCTCAATAAATGTGCACTTTTCTAATATTTCAGCAGGAAAAGTTCCTTGAAGTAGAACTGCAAGGTCGAAAATTGTGTAATTTTTAAAAACTAATGATGAACACACCCAACTGCCCTGCAGAAGGCTTTATCATGTTAGATTATCCCATGTGCATGACAGTACTTGTTTCTTTATGTTTTTTATTTAAAAATTTATTTACTTATTTTTAAAGAATTACAGAGAGAGAGAGAGAGAGAGAGAATATGAATCTTCCATCTGCTAGTTTACTCCACAGATGGCTGCAATGCCCAGGGCTGGGCCAGGCCACAGTCAGAGGCAGGAGCTTCATCCAGGTCTTCCATGTGGGTAGCAAGGGCCATCCTTCATTGCTTTCCCAGGCGATTAGCAGGGAGCTGGATCAGAAGTGGAATAGCCAGGACAGGAACCAGCATCCATATGGGAGGCTGACATAGGCAGCAGCTTTACTTGCTATGCCACAACGCTGAATCGCCTATTTTCTTAATGGTACTCAGTATTATATCTCTGGTACTATGTTACTTCTGAAAGGTATCTTTAATTTAAGTTTAATTTTCTTTTGTAATAAGTGAGGGTTGATAAATTCTTTTAGTTTCATTGGCCATTTACATGCACATTTTTGTGCGTTGCTTGCCTATATTCTTTGCCTACTTTTTTAAAATCAGAGCCAATGTTCTCATTTCACAGGTAAGAAACAAAGGCCCTACAGAGATTAAACAATATCTTAAATCTCTACAGAGAAAATCTCCTCCTGGAATTAAAATCTGGCTGTCCTTTTCATCTTTCCAATATGCTCTCTAGGAAGTACTGCTGATGTAGACAGGCAACAGGTTAGCAGGTCATTAAGGCAGAATCAGCGTATCCTCCAGCCAATCACCACCACCACCATCACAAAAAAGGAGAACAACAAAATCTTTTATAAACAGAATTTTGTACTTCTGAAAAGAAATTAAGTCATGGGCAGGGGGCCAGCATTGTGCCATAACAGGTTAAGCCAATGCCTGAGACACAAGCATCCCATATGGGCACTGGTTTGAGTCCTAGCTGCTCTACTTCTGATCCAGCTTCCTACTAATGGTCTGGAAAGAGCAGCAGAAGATGGCTCAAGTGTTTGGGCCCCAGATGAAGCTTCTGGCTCCTGGCTCCCATCTGGCCCAGCACTGGTTACTGCGGCCATTTGAGGAATGAACCAGAAGATGGACAATCTCTCTCTCTCTCTCTCTCTCTGTAGCTCTGCTTTTCAAATAAATAAAATAAAACTTTTAAATTTTTTTAAAAAGTCATGGGTAAAGTCAAAATTTGGAATCTTTATATATACTGCTCAATTTCTTTTATAATGTTTGACTTATAGCTGGGAGGCAATTAGCCTCTTTTCTGTGGTGAGAGCCTTTAAAGGTCTGATTGTGGTCTTATAATTTTTTATTTTATTTTATTTTTTTATTTTTTTGACAGGCAGAGTGGACAGTGAGAGAGAGAGACAGAAAGACAGAGAGAAAGGTCTTCCTTTGCCATTGGTTAACCCTCCAATGGCCACAGCGGCTGGGCCAAAGCCAGGAACCAGGTGCTTCTCCTGGTCTCCCATGGGGTGCAGGGACCAAGGACTTGGGCCATCCTCCACTACACTCCTGGGCCACAGCAGAGAGCTGGCCTGGAAGAGGAGCAACTGGGACAGAATCCGGCGCCCCGACCAGGACTAGGACCCTGGGAGCCGGCGCCGCAGGCGGAGGATTAGCCTGTTGAGCCACGGTGCCAGCCCGTGGTCTTATAATTTTTGCAGAGTCTGATAAGCTAGGCAATATGGAACTACGTTTCCTAACAGGAAAGTCGTGGCAGGCACTCCTAGTTACTAGTTCAATATCCATTCTACCCTCAACTGGATAGTCACTGCCCACCTAAAACACAGGATTTTTCTAGGCTCCTCTGCAGTGGGTAGCGGTAGGGTAGCCCATGAGAAAGAGGAAATCTGGTGGATGAATCTTTGATGTGATAATTACTTTGACAACAGAGTTAGATCAGTTGGCACACACCTTTCTCCTCTTGGCTTTCTTTTTGGTCTGGATGATGTATGCAAGGTCTCTGTGCACAACCATTTTGCAAGCAAGAGAAGGAAAGTCACATGCTAAAGATAGTGGAATCTAAAACCTCCTGGTATCACGGAATCACTGTAGTTACAAACTGTGTAACTCTATACTTCTGATTAGGTAAGAGAATCCTTACTCTGTTAACATTTTATTACACTTCTCAAAAAGAGATTTATTTAATTTATTTGAAAGACAGAGTGACAGAGAGAAGGAGAAGTGGGAGACAGAAGATCCACCTGCTGGTTCACTCCCTAATAGCTATTGCAATAGGAGCACTGATGAGATTTTCATTGAAAATGTTCCAAGAAAGTCCTAAGTGACACCAAATTCACTTGCTAGTATAATAATCGAGAGAAATCATTTTAGCATTTTGATGTCAGACAACCTAAAATTGAGAGAAGAATTATGAAGATGAGTTACACTTAGCTGGGGATAATATATGACAAATGTGAAAATGAAAGTGGTTATAACAGAAAGAGAAAGGGACTTTCAAAGTGAAACTTTTTTTAATTTTTTTTTTTTTTTTGACAGGCAGAGTGGACAGTGAGAGAGAGAGAGAGACAGAGAGAAAGGTCTTCCTTTGCCGTTGGTTCACCCTCCAATGGCCGCCGCGGCCGGCGCACTGCGGCCGGCGCACCGCACTGATCTGAAGCCAGGAGCCAGGTGCTTCTCCTGGTCTCCCATGGGGTGCAGGGCCCAAGCACTTGGGCCATCCTCCACTGCACTCCTTGGCCACAGCAGAGAGCTGGTCTGGAAGAGGGGCAACCGGGACAGAATCCGGCGCCCCGACCGGGACTAGAACCCGGTGTGCCGACTAGAACCCGGTGTGCGGTGTGCCGGCGCCACAAGGCGGAGGATTAGCCTAGTGAGCCACTGCGCCGGCCCAAAGTGAAACTTTCAAAAAAACAAACTCAATTCATATGAAAAGATCAACCAGCTCATAAACACGGTGGAAGATTCAAGCCTAAAAATAAATGTTATTTCACAGAAGGAATTATCTTACAAGTGAGTAAAGAATTAACTAAAGTCAACATATTAAATGTTTATAAATAGAAAAATTGTTTTACTTCTCTGAGAGACAAATACATTGTCCGAGTCACTGTCACCATCAGTGGATTAGGAGGTCAGGAGCAAACATATCATTTCCTTTTGTCTGTGGCAATGGTTTTGTTTATCTTTAGACACCTTGGTTGCTTAAGGCTTCAGGGAAAGTCAAGGCATCAAAGGGCAGTCAGCAGTACCAGTTTCAGAGCAAAAACTCCCTGTGGGGTATGTGGTCACACCTGTAATCAGAGATTCACCAGGCATGCTACCTAACTGCTGAATATTATAAAACTTGAACTTGGTTATGGACCTCCGGTATCTGTATAACATGTTCCCTCTGTTAGGGTGAAGTTTTTATTCTCTGTTTCCAGCCTCACTCCCTTGTGAGTTATCTGACTGGCAGGTCTTGAAGAGATAAATGTGCACAGTTCAGTCCCTTCTGATCTCCTCTCTTTAGATCCAGCTCCCTATGCAGAAGGTCCATCCTGTTTTGCTCTCTCAGACAAGTAGTAAGAAGCCTGCAGTATTCAGCTACGCTAGTGGGCAGATCTAATTCAGGAGAGAAATACTAGCAGGACCAGTTGGTTTTTTCATTTTGAGCATGTTGAGCAGCATAAATTGCTTCAATTTTTCACTAAAATTTCATTGTAATACAATTGAATTCTGAAATTCAATTTTTCTTTTGTTCCTTATCTGCTGCTAATCTGCAACACTGAGATCCAAGGGAAATTTGTTTATGAAGTACTCACTATTATTCATGCAAAATACTTACTCCTAAGGAAGAAACAGAATTGTAACAACAAAAATATTAGAATTCAGCAGCTACTGACTCTCCTTACCTGTATTCCATCAGAGGCAATTCACTGCCCTACCGTAAGAACAACACTATCTTTAGATAATGAAATAAGATCATACAAATACACCATGACCAAAATCAAAGATGACTTTGAGATTTATTTTCTAGTATTTTGTACCATGTTGTCAGCATTCAGCTGGGATTTAGAATGAATTTAGAATGAACAGCTACTACTGTTCACAGTATATTGCATGTACAATAGAGTGCAAGATACCATAATATTTTCATTTAGTACTTTTTATTATCCTACAGTTCAGTTCAGCTCTAGTCAATGAAATACATAGAAGTTTCTAATTGAAAGCCTATATTTATAATACTGCTTTAAAAAGCTAAGATAAGGGAGGAATACCATGGAGAACATACATTCTCTGACTTAAAAACCAAGTAAAAATTGCCCAATTTTAAAGAGAAAATCTGGGCCAGAATAAAAGACTCATCAGCTTACTTAAACAGTGATTGGTGAATAAAGGAATGCTCTGGTACTAGTTAGAAATAAAAACAAAACACAGCTTTGTTACCTTCTTATACTTTAAAAGTGAAAACAAAAAAATATATCTATCAGCAGGATGCAACGGAGATATACCCAAAGCTAAAAGTAGTAGAAGAAAAAAAAAAAAAAACCAGCTACAACAAAGAAACTGCTTCAGACCAGTGGCATTCCAGAGCTATCTGTACAGAGATTTCACTCAAAACCCACCATCTATGATCTCAAGTTCTTTTTTTTTTTTTTTTTTTATTTTTTGACAGGCAGAGTAGACAGTGAGAGAGAGAGACAGAGAGAGAAAGGTCTTCCTTTGCCGTTGGATCACCCTCCAATGGCCGCCGCTGCAGCCGGCGCACCGCGCTGATCCGATGGCAGGAGCCAGGATCCAGGTGCTTTTCCTGGTCTCCCATGGGGTGCAGGGCCCAAGCACCTGGGCCATCCTCCACTGCACTCCCTGGCCATAGCAGAGAGCTGGCCTGGAAGAGGGGCAACCGGGACAGAATCCGGCGCCCCAACCGGGACTAGAACCCGGTGTGCCGGCGCCGCAAGGTGGAGGATTAGCCTATTGAGCCACGGCGCCGGCTATCTCAAGTTCTAAACAGCAAAGACTACCTGCCACGATGAGAGGACTCCAAGTATGCTATACAACACCACAAAGTTGGAATGAATGAAGGTACATGCTGACTTACCCCAGGATGGAATCACAAAAAACTTATTTTAGGGGATATTTATTAAACTTTACAATTTCTTTCTGTATTTGTCCAAAGTCTAGTAATTTGATTAGCTATCTTCAAGGGCAAAAAATGATTTTTCTTTCAAGACAACAGCAGAACCTGACACCAAATAAGATTTGTTAAAATGTCATCTTCTTAGAGATACAAAGATGGTACCCTTGTGAGCACTGGGTTTGCTATCAACAGTGTCTATGGTCGCTCTAACTCTGAAGCCCAGCAGCACTGCTGCCTAGAATGGTGGGAATTTGTCCACAGCATCTCATACAAACTTCTCAACTACAACCATGCCAAACATTTCTGTTGTTTGCATGTGATATGTATATGAAAGTTTATGCATATTGAGTAACTGTTTGGATAAATTATATATTTACATATATATTTGGAATAGTAATAACATGAGTAATTAACATACTCTTAGTTAGCAAAGACCTAAGTGGAACATGGATATCTGTCTTGGTCAAGAAACATTTTGACTAGACCCTCCTTCCATATCTGGAATTTACTGACAGTTTTGCACCACATTATTTCATGACAAGAGGGTGTCATTTCTGGCAAGTGTCACGACCCCAGGCCAAAACAAATACCTAATAGTTCCTAACATTTCTAGCAGCACTTAATCCATCTGCTGGTGTCTTACAATTGAAGTACCAAAGGGTTTAGCTATTCACCAAGAAAATAAAGATAAAATACATACAAAATCAGACCTAGAAATAAAAAGAAATGTCCTCTAGGACAATTTTAAATGGAGAGATTTGGAAATTCACAGGTACAGTGTACCTCTTTTATCTTTTTGGGAAATCAGTGGCTGAAAGAGGTTTACTCATCCAGTTTCTACTTCAATATTAACGGGTTGAGCCATTAGCACATAGAACAGGCCCCTTTAATACCACCTGGTCTTCTTCCCAGCAGTGAGCTCCACTCCTGGGCTGTCATGGCTCATTTAAATAGTACAGTGTGCTCTCTCTGTAAGTCTGCTCCTAGAGTGTATAAAGTCTAAGATATAATGAGATACAAAGGCGTTTATCACGAGGTAGAATGGAGCTCTGAGCCAAAGCAACGGGAGCTCACTATCATGAGCAGGCTGGGAACAGAAAGATTTTCTTTTCCCTCTCCCAAGTATATTGGAAAAATAAACTATTCCATAAGATACACATAAAGTTTGGGTAAAGGCAGACGTTTTAAGCAGAACTAACTCCTACAGAAACTTGCAGAACAAAGTGACATTTCAGGAATAAAGATGAGCAGTAAGAAAATCTTTCAACATGGTTTTTTGTTGCCTTTTCCAAAAAAATTGTGGTTCAATAGAATTCTAATTTACTCTACCACATAATCAATGCGTATTTTTTGCAATAAATACTCTGTCTAAAAAGTAGCATTCAAAATCCTTGTCATGGATTTTGAAGACTTCAGGAAGAAAAAAATGTATAAAAACAATGGCTGATAAAAACTAGGCCACAGCAGAGAGCTGGCCTGGAAGAGGGGCAACCGGGACAGAATCCGGCACCCCGACCTGGACTAGAACCTGGTGTGCCGGCGTCGCAAGGTGGAGGATTAGCCTAGTGAGCCGCGGCGCCGGCTACCAACTTACACTTCTAATAACTATTGAGAACTCAACGAAAAAGCGTCCTCCCCTCTTGGTTTAAACTCAAAATTATGACAGGGCCTCAAAAAGTTTGTGGAAAAATAAAATTAAAAGATAATGCAAGGGGCAGGTGTTGTGGTACAAACTACCACTCAGGACACCTCCACCCCTCATCAGTATATTGGTTCCTCTCCTGGCTGCTCTGCTTCCAATCCAGCTTCCTGCTAATCCATCCTGGAGGGAAAATATAATGGCTCAAGTGCTTGGGATCATGCCACCCACATGGGAGACCTGGACTGAGTTCTGGGCTCCAGGTTTTGGCTGGCTCAGTCCTCGCTATTGGTGCATTTAGGAATTAAGCCAGCAGAAGGAAGACCTCTCTCTCTTTCTGTAAGTCTGCCTTTCAAATGGATGAAAATAAACATTGTTAAAAAAGATAATGTGAATTTTCCCTCAACTTTTTGAAGCCCCCTCAAAGGCATCAGGCATAAACCAGAAGTACCAATAATGAATAATTCAAAGTCAGAGCATGGGTGAGAGTTTAAGTAGAAATAACTCACGGAGGATAAAAGCTGGGTAATAAGCCTTAACCAGGGACAAGATTCTGGAATGCAGACTCAGGGGGACAAAGAACTAAAGTTAAAGCAAGTCACAACAGTTGGCTCCATATGTAAAAACAGAGAACTTCAGAAAAATGCTGCCTAAGGGCTGGTGTTCTGGTATAGCTGGGAAAACCACTGCCTGCGATGCCTGCATCCCATACGGGTGCCAGTTTGCATCCCTGCTGCTCCACTACCAATTCAGCTCTCTGCTAATGGCCTGGTGAAAGCAGCAGAAGATGGTTCAAGTGCTTTGGGGCCCTGATACCCACGTGGGAGACTGGGATGAAGCCCCTGGATCCGGGATTTGCCTTGGCTTGGCCCTGGCTGTTGTGGCCACTTGAGGAGTGAACCAGCAGATGAAGGCTTCTCTTCTCTGTCTTTCCCTCTCTCTATGTAACTCCGACTTTCAAGTAAATAAATAAATCAAGAAAGAAATAGAAAAAAAGAAAGAGAGAGAGAAAGGGAGGAGGGAAAGAGAGGGAAGGAGCGAGAGGGAGAAGGAGGGAGATAGAGAAAGACAGGGAGAGAGAGGCGCTATCCATCAAACCAAGGAAGCAGCACAGACTGTAGGACTAGAGATGCAAAGAGTCACTCCTAAGAAATCACTGGTACACGAGAGTTGCACAAAATACTCCCCCCCACACACACTCAGATTAAAAAGAAAACTGTTCCAAAGCAGGTGAACGTATTGGGTCCCCACAGAGACAAACTTGAAAGCTGCCCAGGGGAAATGGGTCTCCCAAGGAAAGCAGCACCACGGAAAATGAGCTCATAATCAGAGGTTACTAACCATATGTGAAAACAAATCCTCAGCAGGGAAAATTAAGAGACTTCACATTGTGAAAATGAGAAATAACAGAACGGTGTAAAAGTGTCTTTAAATAAGTATAACAAGCTGGCGCCGCGGCTCACTAGGCTAATCCTCTGCCTTGCGGTGCCAGCACACCGGGTTGTAGTCCTGGTCAGGGTGCCGGATTCTGTCCCGGTTGCCCCTCTTCCAGGCCAGCTCTCTGCTGTGGCCAGGGAGTGCAGTAGAGGATGGCCCAAGTGCTTGGGCCCTGCACCCCATGGGAGACCAGGAGAAGCACCTGGCTCCAGGCTTCGGATCAGCATGGTGCACCGGCTGCAGCGGCCATTTGGGGGTGAACCAACAGAAGGAAGACCTTTCTCTCTGTCACTCACTAACTGTGCCTGTATTAAAAAAAAAAAAAAAAGGCCCTTCTTCTATATAGCAAAAAAAAAATTAAGAGAATTTAACAGAAAAAATGTCATTCATGACAGCAGCAAATGAGGTAAAAGGAATAAATCTAAGGAAACTATGTAAGAACTATCTTGAGAAAATGTACAACATCTAAATTAGGATGATAAAGAACTATGGAACTATGGTTGATTTTGTGAATTTAATTTTTCTTTATAAAAAATTATTTTATCTATTTGAAAGGCAGAATTAGAAAGAGAGGAAAAGACACAGAGAGAAATGTTCCACCTGTTGGTTCACTCCACAAATGGCCCAAATAGCTAGGGCTGGGCCAGACTGAAGCCAGGAGCCAGGACCTTCTTCTGGGTCTCCTACATGGGTACAGGGGTCCAAGCACTCAGGCCATCTTCTGTTGCTTTCCCAGGAGCATCAGCAAGGGGCTGGATCTGAAGTGGAGCAGCAGGACCCAAACCGGCACCCATATGGGATGCTGGCACTGCAGGCGGTGGTTTTTACCTGCCACGGCACAGCACCAGTCCTGATTTTGTGAATTTTTTGTACTATCTGTTTTTTTTTATTTTCTGATTTCTGCCATGCTTATTACTTCTTTGTATTTACTGTGCTTCATTTTCTAGTTTCTTAGTGTAGAAATCCAGACCACTGGGGCTGGTGCCATGGCTCACTTGGTTAATCCTCCGCCTGTGGCGCCGGCATCCCATATGGGCGCCGGGTTCTAGTCCCGGTTGCTCCTCTTCCAGTCCAGCTCTCTGCTGTGGCCCGGGAGGGCAGTGGAGGATGGCCCAAGTGCTTGGGTGCCTGCACCCACATGGGAGAACAGGAGGAAGCACCTGGCTCCTGGCTTCAGATCGGCACAGCTCCGGCCATAGTGGTCATTTGGGGGGTGAACCAACAGAAGGAAGACCTCTCTCTCTGTCTTTGTCATAAAAAAAAAAAAAAAAAATCCAGACCACTGACTTTAAACTTTTATCCTTTTCCAATAAGAGGATGTGCAGAGCAAAACACTCTTAAGCATTACTTGAGAGTGAAACACAAAATTTTACATGTGAATTTTTATTTTCAACAGTTCAAAATAATTTTTCATATTCCTTATGACTTCTCTGAGCCATGGTACTTAGAATTACGTTATTTCCAAACATTTGAGGGATTTACTAAATATCTGTTTTTTGACTTCTAACTTAATTCCACTGTGGTTAGAGAACTCTGACATACTACAGTCTTCTGAAATCGACTGAGGTTTGCTTTTGTGGCCCAGCATTTGCTGGTAAACGTACCAGAGTTCTAGAGACAGTATTCTTCAGTTGTTGGATACAATGTTTTTTAAGTATTAAATTGGTCAAGTTGATAGTCCTCAGATTTGCTATACATTTACTGATTTTTTTTGTTTACTAACTCTATCAATTTCTGAGAAATAAAGTTAAATTCTTCATTGATGACCAATGGGTACAGATTTGTCTGTTTCCCCCTTAGTTCATGTCAGTTTCTTCTTCATAAATTTTGAAGCTGTGTTATTAGGTACATACATATAAAGAACTGGTATGTCTTTCCTTTTTCTTTTTTAAAATGTATTTATTTATTTGAAAGAGTTACACAGAGAGAAGAGAGGCAGAGAGGTCTTCCATCTGCTGGTTCACTCCCCAATTCGCCACAAAGGCTGGAGTTGGGCCAATCCAAAGCCAGGATTCAGGAGCCTCTTCCAGGTCTCCCACAAGGGTGCGGGGACCAAGGACTTGGGGCAACTTCTACTGCTTTCCTGGGCTATAGCAGAGAGTTGGATCGGAAGTGGAGTAGCTGGGTCTCGAACCGGCACCCATGTGGGATGCCAGCACTCCAGGCAGCAGCTTTACCTGCTATGCCACAGCGCTGGCCCCTGGTATGTCTTTCTGATGAACCGTCCCCTTTATCATTAGGAGATATCCTTTGTTAATGTCTGGGAATACCCTTTGCCTGGAAGTCTCTTTTGTCTGATATTAAGGAGTCACATCAGGATTCTGAACAATTACTGTTTCTAAAGTCTACTGTTTTCTGCTCAATTTAGCCTATGTTTTTTGCATGTACACCTCTGTAGATGGCATATAACCGATCTTTGCTTCTTTTTAAAAAAATCCATTCTAATAATCTCTGTTCTTTAATTGCAGTGACTAGTCTGTTGGATTCTGCTATAAGTACCGGTTGGCTGACTTTCCTTTTTATCTATTCATACTTCTTTGTTCCTCTATTGTTACTTTCTTGTCTTTTTCTTCTGGGTAAATAATTTTTAGCATTAAATTTTATTTCTTCTGTTGGTACTTCACTTTTTAAAAATTTTTGCCCTAATTTTGGTAGCTGCTCAACAGCTAATAGGCATCTTGATTTATCAAAGTCCTTTAGCTTAGAAATTGTCTCATTTCAAATATATTTTTTAAAATTAATTAATTTTTTTTTTGACAGGCAGAGTGGACAGTGAGAGAGAGACAGAGAGAAAGGTCTTCCTTTGCCGTTGGTTCACCTTCCAATGGCCGCCAAGGCTGGCGCACTGCGGCCAGCGCATCGCGCTGATCCGAAGCCAGGAGCCAGGTGCTTCTCCTGGTCTCCCATGGGGTGCAGGGCCCAAGTACTTGGGCCATCCTCCACTGCCCTCCCGGGCCACAGCAGAGAGCTGGCCTGGAAGAGGGGCAACTGGGACAGAATCCGGCGCCCCGACTGGGATTAGAACCCAGTGTGCCAGTGCCGCAAGGTGGAGGATTAGCCTATTGAGCCACGGCGCCGGCCTCATTTCAAATATATTTGACATTCTCTATTTCAGAAATGTAACACCTTATTAGAGTACAGAAAATCTCTGACTTTAATGTTTCAACTTAAATTTTTTGACTTTATGATGGCACAAAAGTCATACACATTCAGTAGAAACCATACTTTGAATTTTGACCTATTTCCCAGCTCTCCAGATGCGATACAATACTCTCCCATGATGCTGGGCAGTGGCAGAAGGCAGCTTCCAGTCAGCCATAAGATCCCAAGGGGAAACAAGTACTACTGTACACTGTACTGAGTTGCTCAGCTACGATGATCAACAGATATGTTGTATTAAATGCATTTGAATCTTAACACTACTTTCAACTCACAATTGGTTTATCAGGTACATAACTCTATTACAAGTAGAGGAGCAAAATATAATTCTACCCCCAATCTTACAAACTATTGCTGTCCTATCTTGCACTTTTACACACATTATAAAGTGCACCTAACCATGTTATTTTTACTTTAAATGCTCTGTTGTTTTTTAAGAAAATTATGAGGAAAAAATATGACTTCTATAGATTTATATTCCTAATTCATCTACAGTAACACCTGGTGTTCTTCATTCCTCTGTGAGATTCAAGCTCCCACATAGTTTCATTTCCCTTAGCTTGAAGAACACCTATTAGAATTTCTTAGAGTGTGTTTCCTAGAGATGGTTTCTTTTTCCCCCTGAAAATGTATGTAACTAGTTTATAATGGATACTGACCTTTGGACACAGAATTTTAGGCTGACAATATTTTTTTTCACATTTTGAAACAAATTCCATCTTCTTCAGACTTCCAGTGTTTTTGATAAGAATGTTGCTATCTGGGCCAGAGCTGTGGCATAGCAGGTAAAGCCACCACCTGCAGTGCCAGCATCCCATATGGGCACCAGTTTGAGTCCCGGCTGCTCCACTTCCGATCCAGCTCTCTGCTATGGCCAGGGATAGCAGTAGAAGATGGCCCAGGTCCTTGGGCCCCTGCACCTGAGTGGGAGACCCAGAAGAAGCTCCTGGCTCCTGGCTTCGGATTGACACATCTCTGGCTGTCGCAGCCACCTGGAGAGTGAACCTCCCTCCCTCCCTCTCTCTCTCTCTCTCTCTCTCTGCCTCTGCTCCTACCTCTCTGTAATTTTGCCTTTCAAATAAATAAATATTTTTTTTAAAAAAAGAATGTTGCTATCATGGTTTCCTTTTAAGTAATATTCCCTTTCTCTGGATGTTTTTTCTCTATATATATTTTGTTTTCAGCAACTGAATTATGATATTTCTAACTGTAGTTTTCTTTGTATTTATTCTGATTGGTTTTACTAAGCTTCAAGGATATATACATCAAAGATTTATGCATGTGTCTAAATAAAATTAAAGAAGTATTGTGTGGCCATAATTTTACTAAACACTTTTTATGCCCCATTCTTCTTTTTTTTTAAAGATTTTTTATTTCTTTATTTGAAAGTCAGAGATAAACACAGAGAGAAGGAGAAGTAGAGGCAGAGAGAGAGATGTCTTCCATCCACTGGTTCACTCCCCCAAATGGCTGAAAGGGGACCCAAGGACTTGGGCCATCTTCTACTGCTTTCCCAGGCCATAGCAGGGAGCTGGATTGGAAGTGGAGCAGCCAGGACTTGAACCGGCACCCATATGGGATGCCGGCATTGCAGGTGGCAGCTTTACCCGCTATGCCACAGCGCCAGCCCCAATGCCCCATGCTTACTCTTTTGTCTTGCTACTGCTCCATTTATATACAATGGATCTTCCAAAAGTTCCTGAAGAATTTATAATTTGCCCATATGGGATGCTAGAACAGTAGATGGAAGTTTTATCTGCTATGCCACCGCATCAGCCCTGGCTTTATAATTTTAAACAGTACCAGTCCTACCAGAGCTATTTGTTTATAGCTACAATTCAAATATAGGAATTTTATATTATGTTGTTGTGCTATAAAATATTTAAACTGCAGCATTTTAGCCCGGTGTGACAAATGCTTCCAATACCACTGAAAGTCCTTTACATATGTCTAATGACACACACAAAAGGGGAGGGAGATGGTGAAACAATAAATAAAAAAGTACATATGATGTTTTGTAACTTTGAATGCATTTCAATTTTGAAAGCCACCAGTGTATGATTTACATAACTATTTATAACTTTGTGATTAATTTAGAGGACCACGTCATAAATCCTCAAATGAATTTTTAACGTCAGCAACCCGACATTTTTTTTTAAATGAAATACTGTGGGGTAGCAGGATAAAAATATTTTAAATAGCTTCATTAAATTAAGACTTTAAGATATAAGGTTGATCACTTAACCATACTATTCCCACGTAGCCTGAATACTTTTTTTTTTTTAAGATTTATTTTATTTATTTGAAAGGCAGAGTTACAGAGAGAGAGAAGTCTTTCATCTGCTGGTTCACTCCCCAAACGGCAGCAATGGTAGGGGCTGGGCCATGCCAAAGCCAGGAGCTTCATCTGGGTCTCTCCCGTGGATGCAGGGGCCCAAGCACTTGGGCCATCTTCCACTGCTATTCTAGTTGGATTAGAAGGGAGCTGGATCAGGAAGTGGAGTAGCTGGGACTTGAACCAGCACCCATGTGGGATGCTGGTGCTGCAGGCAGAGGCTTAACCCTCTAGGCCACAGTGCCAGCCCCTGCCTGAATACTTTCTGATAGCTATTTTGTATGGCTGTCTTAATTCCAAGCATCTTCTACTTTTATCTCGCAAAAAGGAAAGGACTTTTTAAATGTCAGAATTCAGATTATAGTAGGAGATTCTTCTTAGGTACATATGAAAATTTATTTTCCATTGGTGGGAAGTCAGACCTTTCTTGATCCAAAAAGCATCTCATGAGTCTATAATTTAACGCACAGAGGTTTGGGTTTCTCTGCCAGACTTACTAATCTCACAGGAAGACCAGGAGAAAGGCAAGTGTGAAGAGCCAGCACTGCTGCCACTAGTGCAGCCATGCCTAAGACCAGAGAAGACCCAGGCCGCTGGGCTGCCACCCCAACTTTCCCCCCTCCTCCCCACCAGCAATCTGTATCCTCAGACTGGTTCCAACAGCCTGTGGAAACATGGCAGAGGGCTAGGACGTTCATGGTGGGCAGAGACATGTCTCACCCCAGGATGTTAAAAGGCGTGTTGGAACCTGACTGAAGTGGCACCCAGATGAGAATGCTGAGAATAAATAAATGAAGAAAAATCCTAACAAGCAGCTGAGGCATAGGAGTTGTTAATCAAATGAAGAAAACAGGACATGTATGACAAACACGGCAAAGGAGGATAGTGGAGGAGCAAGTGGAAAGAATCCACTTTCACTTGACTTCTCTGAAGACCCATTCGAGGACATGTTAGGGAGACAGAAGGGTCCCAGAGAAAGCAGAAACTGTGATTCAGAGTTGTCTGTCTCTGCCTTGAGGGGATGTCCATCTCCTAGAGGTGGATTTTCTTCTTTTCATACAAGATTTTATTTGCGTTACTAGATGGTGGGGGCCTCACTTCACTCTCTTCCACATCACTTGGTGGTTGTAGGATGGGCAACGTCAAATCTACATCAGCTTCTACTAAGATAGTTAGTGGCAGAAAAACCACTACAAAGTGAATTGTTGACAACAAAAAAGAGTAAAGAATGCTCTTGCAGAGAACACCCGTGGAGAGGCCAGTACATCCTACTGCCCAGCCAGCCAGGCACTCAACAAAGCCACAAGTCTGACCTCTGCTCAGACACGTGCTGCACTGCGTCTGTGAGGAGGTGGATGAACAGGACAGACTGAGGGTTCCAGGCAGCTGGGACCCTTCCATGTGCTTCCAGGGTTCAGAGAAGGTGGTAAGCAAAGTCTGAAACAGAGGCAGGAGTTAAAGTTGCCAAAACAGCATTAGCAGTTGGACTTTCCTTTGCACTGTGCACAAGCTGTGATAGTGGGATCTTAGTATTGCCCCAAGGCCACAGTTACTGAGCAAATTACCGACATGTGACCAAAGACAGGTGAGATGAGGGATGTCAGAGGGCAGGAACCGGTGATCACAGGCGGTCAGATCGATATTTAGAACACAGCATCAGCTTCGTTTTTTCCTCACACTAAATCCGCTAGCAACTGTTAAATCACTATACAAATTATTGGGACCTTTAAAGTTGTAGAAGTATAATAACAGATAGATAACTTAGTTCATGAAAGGCATCTTATAGATATATTTTCCCAATGGTGACACAGTGTTTGAAATTAGAATGTAATTAATACAACGTAATTAAAGATAAAATTCACATTCAATCACAGTTGCCAGGATAGCTTTTCTTCAGAACAATCCAGCCTCAAACACTGGGAGGCCATTATGAGCCACTTCAGATTAAAAAAATCATTTGTTAGATTTATTGTTTTAGATTAATCTTCTCCATGAAGACCAAATTTCACCATAAGCATTGTTTGACTTTTGCTAAATCCCATATTTTCCCTGGACTCATAGTTCTCCTTTTAAGGAAAAATAATGTTGTTAAACAATACCATCTCAAGTTTCCAGAGGTTAAGAATATGCTGGGGAAAAAAAAAACTAGCTAGTTACACAAACATATGTAAAGTGACCATATATTGAACAAGTAGAATGAAATAAATATTTCAGTTTGGTTCCTTGAAAAATTTTGTATTAGAGCCAAACTCTGCCCACTTCTTTTCATTTTTAACCATTCATTCTGGTGTTGCCTTAACTCCCTTCATGCTCCCTCTGAGGAACATTTCCTTTCCTTTTTAAGATGAGAATCTGTTTCTTCATACTGCTTTTTCCTTTGTCCTCCTGGGAGGGCATTACAAAAAGCTTTGACATGATTTTAAAATGCCAGAAATTTTTAATCTAGTGGTGTTGAAACTACGAACTTTTTGGTGCAATATATGTAGCAAAGCTACAAGTTTACAGGCCAGAAACAAATATAATCTGTGATTTTTTAAATTAAAGAAGAGTTTGCTTTTTTTATTTGGTTTTGGTAGGGAGGTGGAACAGATGGCTGGGTGGAAAGCCAATTAGCATTTAATGCTTATTGTGGAAAATGCAACCTTAAATGCATAATGATTTAAATGCTACCTACATAAATAAAATCTAAATGTTGTCTAGTTAAGAAAGAAAGCAGGCTTCTAAATATGTGTGTCTAGTAATTCAAGAGATTCTAATGTTTTTCCTTTTGAACCTGTGTGCTAATAACTATTTTTTCCAATCACAATTCTTTATTTTTAAAGCTCCCAATGAACATAGCAATTTATTCAATCCTTTTAGTTTCATTCTTTGAACAACTTATATCTAGTTGCTTAAAAAATCATATTACAAAGTCAAATTGTTACATTAAAAACTCTCCGTGGGTGGGCATTTAGCTTAGTGGTTAAGACTCTGGTTACGGGCTGGTGCCATGGCATAGTGGGTAAAGCTGCCACCTGCAGTGTCACCATCCCAGTCTGGGCTGCTCAACTTCCGACTCAGCTCCCTGCTAATGGCCTGGGAAAGCAGCGGAAGATGGTCCAAGTGCTTGCCCCCTACACCCATGTGGGAGACCAGGAAGAAGCTCTGGGCTCCGAGATTGGCCCAGCTCTAGCCATTGTGGCCATCTGGGGAGCGAACCAGCAGATGGAAGACATTCTTTTCTCTCTCTGCCTCTCCGTAACTCTGCCTTTCAAATAAATGAATAAATCTTAAAAAAAAAAAAGGACTTTGGTTAAAGTACCTGTGTCCCACATTGGAGCAACTTGGGTTTAATGCCCAGCTCTAGCTCCCAATTCCAGCTTTCTGTTAATGCAGGTCCTGGCAGGCCATAAGCCTCAGTAGTTGGGTGAGTAGAATGGGCAAAGTAAATCTTTATCAACTTTTATTAAAATAGTTAATAGTGGAAAAATCTTTACAAACACAATTCTTGAGAGTGGCTGAGAAAGAGTAGAAGTTGAAGAAGATGACCAGATAAAGTTTTTAAAAAGATAAACAGGAACTGGTGCTGTGGCATAGTGGGTAAAGGCATCACCTGCAGCAGCTGGTTCAAGTCCCAGCTGCTCTACTTCTGATCCAGCTCTCTGCTATGGCCTGGGAAAGCAGCAGAGGATGGCTCAAGTCCTTGGGTCCCTGCACCCACGTGGGAAGACCCTGGCTCTGGCTTCGGATCAGCACAACTCCAGCTGTTGCTGCCAGTTGGGGAGTGAACCAGCAGATGGAGGATCTCTCTCTCTCTCTCTCTCTCTCTCTCTCTCTCTCTGTTGCTCCTTCTTTTTGTGTAACTCCGATTTTCAAATAAATAAATAA
This sequence comes from Oryctolagus cuniculus, assembly GCF_964237555.1. Taxonomy (NCBI): domain Eukaryota; kingdom Metazoa; phylum Chordata; class Mammalia; order Lagomorpha; family Leporidae; genus Oryctolagus; species Oryctolagus cuniculus. The sequence continues at coordinate 99,102,206 of NC_091440.1, read as the reverse complement.
ATCTTTAACAAAAAAGATAAATAGTTAAGGAGAGGGCAAAAGAATGCCTTGCAGAGACACCAGCATGCCCTGCAGCCCTGCCTGGTACCCACCACAGCTGCTTGCCTGCCTCTCTGGTCAGACATATCCATCTGTGAGGAAGAGGACGGAGCAAGATAGGATGCAGGTTCCAGGCAGATGGGACCCCTCCATGCACTCAGTAGATTCAAATAACATGCTAAGAGTTATCAGCTTCTGGCTTTAGCCTAGGCACAGCCCTAGCTGTTGTGGGCATTTAGGGGGGTGAATCAGTACACGGCAGTTCTCTGTCACTCACAAATTAATTAAAATGATCTGTTTTTTAACATTCCATGAAGCCTATCTACTTGCAAGATGGGACAAGCAAAGCAGCAATAAGGCTATTGAAGGCATACCCATGGGCAGAGAGAGAGCAAGTCAGACAGACAGAGATAGTGCATTCACGTACAATTAACAATTATGTTTGGAACAAGAGTTAGGGATACAGACTGCTACCAGTAGACTAGATATGGCGTGCTACTCAATAAACAGCTCCAGATTCCCAAGAAACTAACGAGCTCTGCCACTCCCTCCCTAAACATACCAGTTCCCAGGGTAGTCAAATTCACAGTTGGATAACACATTCCATGTTTTAAAAAGTCACTTAAGTTCTTTATTTTTATTTTTTTTTTTATTTATTTATTTTTTTTTTTGACAGGCAGAGTGGACAGTGAGAGAGAGAGACAGAGAGAGAAAGGTCTTCCTTTGCCGTTGGTTCACCCTCCAATGGCCGCCGCTGCAGCCGGCGCACCGCGCTGATCCTGGCAGGAGCCAGGAGCCAGGTGCTTTTCCTGGTCTCCCATGGGGTGCAGGGCCCAAGCACCTGGGCCATCCTCCACTGCACTCCCTGGCCATAGCAGAGAGCTGGCCTGGAAGAGGGGCAACCGGGACAGAATCCGGCGCCCCAAAAAAGTCACTTAAGTTCTATTCTGAATGGTAGCGCATGGTGCAGGAAGAGTCTGAAAGAGCAGGGAGGAGTGAACCAGATCATCCAGAATTCTTAATAGTGAACTTCATGACCTCAACTGATACTTAAAATTTATGACAGTTGTTATTTTTATTATTTTCCTCCATTCTCTTTCATTCCTTTTAAAGGAAAGAGGCTACCATAAAAGTGGAATAAAAAAATAATGGCTAACAAAACCACAGCATAAGGAAAAGAAGAACCACTGCGGGATCTGCCAATAAAAATGTTCCTTCTCTTCAGGGCTGGCTAACCAACTCAAATGTTTCTAATGAACCACTGGCAGGCTACCAAGAGCACAGTTTTACATCTCTCCAAACTCGTGGCCACCATTTATCTGTAACAGACGCTCAAACTGCAACCCCAATTGCTAGGGATGGAAAAGAACTATTAGATCACTCCTCTTGGTTTCATGAGGTCAGGATTATTCCAGAAAACTAGACTATTCTATTGTTCTGCTGAAGAATTTTCGATACAAGTAGGCTAACTGCCTTTTCCAGAGAGAAGACTATTTCTTACCCAGAGTCACACACAGCCATGGCTCAATCTCTCTGCAGAGTACATCCCCCTCATACTCCTACATTTCAAATTCTCTAGTTACAGTGAGCAAGTTCGTTCACTTGTTTTATTATCAGTAATTCAATAACTTGAAAATATTAAAGATGGTGGGTCCTGCAATGGCCCCAGAGAGAAGAAGCTGGTTGTCATGGTAGCCACAGGTGGGATAGTGTCTTTCTCCTCTTAAATTTTACTTGAATAATTTTATTTCCTTATAAATCATCACCAGGAAAACCACAGAGCAAACTAATAATGGCTATTAAGTGCTTTCTGCACCAGACACTGTTCTCATTCTATATATTAAATTTTGTATTTAATTCTTATGAAAACTCTTACGAAGTAGAAATAATCAAATTACCACTTAAAAACTGGAAAGTCTCAGCAACAACTTGCTTGGGCCACAGAGTTAATAAGTGGTAGAGATGGGGCCGGCGTTGTGGCATAGCCAGTAAAGTTGCTACTAGCATCTCATATGGGAGCTGGTTGGAGGCCTGGCTGCTCCACTTCCAGTCCAGCTCCCTGCTAATGTGCCTGGGATAGCAGCAAAGGATGGTCTAAGTGTTTGGGCCCCTGCACCCACATGGGAGATCCAGAAGAAGCTCCTGGCTCCTGGCTTCAGCTTGGTCTAGCCTTGGCCATTGTGGCCATTTGGGAAGAGAACAAGTGGATGGAATCTCTCATTGGGAATCTAGCCGGCTTATATATGGGATGCTGGCATAGTAGACAGTGGCTTAACCTGCTAAGCCACATTAGCACCAGATGCAGGTTCTTTTAATGTAGCAAGTATGTTCCTACTGGTTACCATAAGTAATTCGAGGCACATGCTACAGAGAGGGAGCAAATCCTCTCCACAAATTAACAACAAAATTAATTCTGAACAAGTTTTTAGAAGCCTAGATATCTTGGTCCATGCCACATGATTAGCAGAACCTACTCAAAATACAGACAGGAGAATCCAGAAACAAGCAAAAGCACTCTCTCCTTGCTCAGTTACATGGCAAAAAAAGAACTGAAATTTAGTATATCAGACTCAATAACAAGTCATTTATAATTTTTTTATGAATAATTACATCTTTTTTAAAGATGTATTTTATTTATTTGAAAGAGTTACAGAGAGAGGTAGAGACAGAGAAAGAGGCCTTCCATCTGATGGTTCACTCCCCAAATGGCCACAATGGATGGAGCTCAGCCAATCTGAAGCCAGGATCCAGGAGCTTGTTCTGGGTCTCCCACATGGGTGCAGGGGCCCAAGGACTTGGGCCATCCTCCGCTGCTTTCCCAGGTACATTAGCAGGGAACTAGATTGGAAGTTGAGCAACCAGAACTCGAACCGGTGCCCATATGGGATGCCAGCAGTGCAAGTCAAGGCTTTTACCTGCTGTATCACAGAGCCAACCACTGTATTTATGTTAATTTTATAGTTTTTGATAGAGGTTAGCTGAATCATTGCTTTGTGTTTGTATGGCAAACTTTAAATATCCACATTTTTTTAAAAAGTAGAGGGGTTTCAAATAGATGGGAAGAACAGAACAACTGTTGCTCTCTGTTCTTGGTAGTCATGCATTGGCTATAGGGCAGTGCAATCAGAGACCAGATACGAGGTACCACTTTCTCAAAAGAATATTTTGATAGAGGATTAGGCCTAAAGCACTGAGACAATTTACTAAAAGGAAGGTATTGGGCAAGAATCTTAATAAGAAATGTAAAATAAAAGACAGTGACGAGGGAAAATTTAAGTACAAATTAAAGCAAGGAGTGCTTTAAACACTGTAATACGGTACAACTTGTGTGACAGAACCCCTGTGGAAAATCTGGGAACATCATTAAGCCACAGTAAGATCCTAAGCAACTAAAGCTGATTAAAGAAATCAGTCATCTACCAGAGCTAGGTTTTAATACTATTTCTAGAACTTCTGTCTAATATTTGTGTCTCTGAAGTTTTATATTCTTTTAGTACTCCCCTATATCTTTTAAGGAGGCTATGAATTATTGTGTGGGTGACTAACTTTTACTAATCACATTATTTTCCCCAAATGTAATTTCCAACCTAAGTTAACAAGGGAAGCTCATGATAAAGTTTGCTACTATAGTACAATAAAATAAAAAATAAAACTTATAATTCTCATTCAAGCATTCTTTAAAAACCTCTTTCCTACCCTAGTTTTAATTTTAATAAAGGGAAATTTCAATACACAGAATATCACTCTTTTGCTGTCAGCAGCTATCTGAGCTGAGTAAGAAAGATCTGACCAGAAAAGATATGTATCAGTGCTTAGAAAAAACAAAACAAAGCTTATCTATGAGGAGGTCTTCAAGAAGTTCACAGATAATATGTTTTATGGAAAAGGTAGGCATGAATTTCCATTTTTTTGCATTAAATTATCTTTTTAATTCTACTTATGCCACACACTATTTGAAGTACTCTCCTACTGTTACTTTATCAAGACTGGTTTCTCCCTAGGAATATCTATATCTGTATCTGTATCTGTATCTGTATCTATATGATACTTTGTTGTCCTCAACATTATCTGCATCCTTCTCCACCCCCTACTCCCATTTATTTGGAAGGCACAGTTACACAGAGAGAGAAACAGTGATATCTTGGGCCATCTTCCACTGCTACCCCAGGTGCAGTAGCAGGGAGCTGGATCAGAAGTGGAGCAGTTGGACTCAAATCAGCACCAGTATGGCATGCCAGCACTGCAGATTTGTGACTTAACCAGCTATGCTACAGCACTGGCCCTCCTCCATTGTTTTAATGACTTTGGGATATGATTTAATTATCTTCTCAGCTCTAACTCCTACCATGTTCTAGGAATGGTGCCCAGATCTGTTCAAATCTAATCATTTGACTCAAGGCCACACACACACAAAAAAAATCACCTCTATGACTACACCCCTAAAACACTAGACCTTGTATTTTGCTTCCAGTGATAAAAAATGTGTCTAGTATCTCTTTTAGGAATTTGCTCTTAACAAGCCTATTTGCAAACTCCTAACTTCTCTCTATTGTCCTAGCACATCGATCTAGTTCTGGGTTCACCTATTCTTTACTCCCAAGAGCACATCATCTCTAGTGCTCTTCTAAAGGGTTTGGATCTACTAATGTTGCATTGTGGGCTAGTAAACCATATGCACAAGTGACACCAAACATTTGCTTCCACAACTCTCAGGTTGCTTCCACACCAACACAATAATCACATCCCATGAAACTCAAGCTAAGGTATCACGGCACATTCTTCTGCTACCTTTTTATATAGGCAGAAAGTTCAATAAATTTGGAAGAAGTGATGTCACCTAAACAGTGCTAGTTGCATTGAAAAAAAAGTTTACTTTAGCCAGAGAGAAACTGTCTATTTCTGTGGTGAACATACCATATGGATACATGCTTCCCAAGAGATTACAATCCCAGGACTTCAGGAAAGCAACATACAGCAAAGATTTGGTAAAAGTAACAACTTTTAAAAAAGTACTTCCGGTGTGGCAAAATGTTAACTGATGAATCTGGGGACAGGTATATGAAGGTTCATTCTACTGCCCTACTTTGGGAAATGTTTGTAATAACAAGTACTTTAAGAATTGCTCACTCATCATATGATCTCAAAACCAACAGTCCTCTCCATCCCCTGCCTCAAGACCACACCAGTGTACCTGAACTTTCTAGGAGATTTCAGAAAATTCTGAGAGTAATCAGACACAGATATGTGTACACATATGTATATGCTAGAGTGTTTAAAATTTTTTGAAGAGGTACAAATAATTCTATTTGACCAGGATTTGTTAAATATTTGACCAAATTTGTTCTACAGAATGAGAAATACAATTTACCATCAAGATTAGGCTAAGCGTGAAAGCAATGAGGCAAAGAATTACACTAAGCATATCCCTGAAGAATAAGACCATAAGTACTTACTTCATCTCCAGAACTTCCTCTAAATGTTTCCTTCTCTCTGCCCGAAGATTGGTCAAATGAGTTTCTTTTTCTGCCAGAGACTGTTGGGTGGAGGACAGCTTTGCTTTCATAGACTCTAGTTCCTGCTTTACTTTCTCCATGGCCATCAATAACTCCTCCACCTATGATAAATATGGAAAGGAGAAAAATAGAATATCATGATCAATTCAAGTCAGATGAACTGTGCATGAGAAACTCTTGGGTCCACAAGACTGAAGATAAACAAGAATGAATAAAAACACCTCTGTACTCTTTCTGGATCACATACATATAAGAAAATATGGCAGAGGCTGGTTGGTGTGGCACAGTGGTTAAGATGCTGATTGCAACACTAGCATTCCGTATTATAGAGCCAGTAGCAGTCTCAGATACTCCACTTCCAATCTGGCTTCCTGCTAATGTACCTAGGAAGGCAGCAGAAGATGGCCCAAGTGTTTTGGCCCAAGCCACCCATGTGGAAGACCAGGATGGAGTTCCTGGTTCCTGGCTTTCGCTCAGCTCAGACCTGGCTGTCATGCACATTTGGGGAGTGAACCAGTAAGTAGAAGATCTGTCTCTCCCTCTCTTTTGATCACTCTGCCTTTCAAATTAATTAATTAATTAATTTTTTAAAAAGGAGATATGGTAAACAATGCCACCCTGGCACTATAATTCTTTTCAGTTTGGGTCAGAAAGAACTTAAATTTTCTTTTTGGCATATGCTAGGACATGTAAGTCAAATTTTCCAAAAGTCATGCTCTTTTATGTCATCCTATTATGGAAATTATTTTGGAAATGGTCCAGAAATTTCCAGAGAAATAACAAATCATAATAAATACGTATAGAAGGATTTTAGGAGATAAAAGACATAAATCTGACTAACAGATTCAGCATACATCTAAACCAAGAATTTACTGTTAACACCATTCAAAAGAATTTCTCTTTAAAGAAACAGCTATAATTCAATTAGATAAGTTCTTCCTATAAAACCAGGTAAGTAGGTTTTGTTTGTTTGTTTAAGGCAGGCAGGAAGAAATAAAAGAAAGATAGAAAGATGCAACAGTTTGAAAATAACTGGGGATAGAAAATAATCTTGATAGAATCAGACCAGAAAATAAACAAAAAACACCCAAGAGAAAAAAGTATGCTAAAACATAGGGAAAGAAACTAAGGAAACAGGATTATGTTTTGTCTAGCACTTCAAAGTCCTCTGGGTGTTATTTAAAATAATATGACCACTTCAATTCAGAAGTGGAAATAATGCTGACAAAAACATCTGTTGTCATCAGAAAGTAACACAGGGCTGGCACTGTGGCACAGCAGGTAAAGCTGACGCCTGTGATTCCGGCATCCCATATGGACGCCAGTTCAAGTCCAGGCTGCTCCATTTCTTTTTTTCTTTTTCTTTTTTCTTTCTTTCTTTTTTTTTTACAGGCAGAGTGGACAGTGAGAGAGAGAGAGACAGAGAGAAAGGTCTTCCTTTTGCCGTTGGTTCACCCTCCAATGGCCGCCTCGGCCGGCGCGCTGCGGCCGGCGCACCGCGCTGATCCGATGGCAGGAGCCAGGAGCCAGGTGCTTTTCCTGGTCTCCCATGGGGTGCAGGGCCCAAGCACTTGGGCCATCCTCCACTGCACTCCCTGGCCACAGCAGAGGGCTGGCCTGGAAGAGGGGTAACCGGGACAGAATCCGGCGCCCCGACCAGGACTAGAACCCGGTGTGCCGGCGCCGCTAGGCGGAGGATTAGCCTAGTGAGCCACGGCGCCGGCCCAGGCTGCTCCATTTCTGATCCAGCTCTCTGCTAATGACTTGGGAAAGCAATGGAAGATGGCCCAAGGCTTTGGGCCCCTACACCCGCATGGGAGACAGAGAAGCAGCTCCTGGCTCCTGACTTTGGCCTGGCCCAGCCCTGGCTGTTGCAGCAATTTGGGGAGTGAACCAGTGGACGGAAGATTCTTTGTCTCTCCCTTTCTCACTGCCTCTGTAACTGTGCCTTTCAAATCAATAAAATAAATCTTTTTTTTTTTTTTTAAAGCCGCCTCAACCAGGTAAGCAAACAGCCAAAAATGACAGTTTATGTCAGGTTGCTACTCGTAAAGCAATACTCCTGGTGACAATACATTTTTCGGAGGCGGAAGAGGGATAAGTAGAGAGGTGTAGCATTTGCCAGGCATTGACTCACATGTAAAACCAGAACAAAGTGGTTTGGTGAGAAAACTGTAGCGTGACAATTCAGTGTTGTTCACAGACCCCTGAGTACCAGTGTCTCTTACCTAGCCAAGTCTTTATGGCGACTGGCACCAGCTACTAAACACTAACAGTGAACACATTTCATTTCTCTGGCTCCTGAATTACTTTCCAAAAGTGATCAAGCTAGTGTTCTCAACTGATAGTATCCTCACTGTCGAGCTGCCACTAAAAGACACTGTTACTCAGATCTCCTCCAGTTAAGTATTCATATGTGTAAGCTTTACATGAACATGTATCACTCTCTGCCCTTCTAGAAACTGTCCATAAGAATGATTCCATTTTATGAGAATCTTGTAGGGGCCGGCGCTGTGGGTAGCGGGTAAAGCTGCCACCTGCAGTGCCAGCAGAGTCCCAGCTTCTCCACTTCTGATCCAGCTCTCTGCTATGGCCTGAGAAAGCAGCAGAAGATGGCCCAAGTCCTTGGGTCCCTGCACAGCGTGGGAGACCCGGAAGAAGCTCCTGGCTCCTGGCTTCGGATCGGCACAGCTCCAGCCATTGCAGCCAATTGGGGAGTGAACCCGCGGATGGAAGACCTCTCTCTCTCTCTCTCCTCTCCTTTCCTCTCCTCTCCTCTCCTTCTCTCTGTGTGTAACTCTGACTTTCAAATAAATAAATAAATCTTTAAAAAAAAGAGAGAGAATCTTGTAAAATTCTGTCTAAAGCTGGGTACAAACTGTGCACCAAGGTATATTTTTATAACACAAAATCAGTAATGGATAGGCTCCATTTTCAGGAGCTCTAAATCATAAAGGAAGTATCTATCTTTTTTGAATTTATCAAACACTTTGGAAGTGCAGCTATTCAACCGTATCTCCCTAAATCCCTGTCGTGGGTAATCAGCATTCTTACTTTGTTACTTACTTTGACACTCATTTTTCACCTCTGACATACTAAACCAAAGTTTATAAACTTTGTATAAATGGAATATGCTAGCTTTCTTACATTATGCTTTTCCATGCATATTTTAAAAAGGAGAGAGGGAGAAGGGAAAGAAGAATGGATACGCTATGAATACAGAGGCAGAAATCCTCAACAAAATACTAGAAAACTGAATACAAGTAAAAAATTGTAATTTATTCTAATAATGCAGGGTGAGTTTAATACAAAAACCAATGTAATAAACTATATCAATAGAACACAAGATGAAAAAAAATCACATGGTCATTTCAATAGTTGTAGAAAGAACATTTGATAATTTCCAACATCAGTTCAGAAAAATAATCAAAAACTCATGAGGCCAGCACTGTTGTGCAGTGGTTAACGCCCTGGTCTGTAGCACCGGCAACACATATGGGTTCTTGTTTGAGTCTGGGATGTTCTACTTCCAATCCAGCTCCCTGTTAATGTGCCTGGGAAAGCAGCTGAGGATGGCCCAAATCCTTGGGCCACCACACCCTACATGGGAGACTGGGAAGAAGCTCCTGGTTCCTGGCTTCAGATTGGCTCAGCTCTGGCTGTTGTGGCCATTTGGGGAGTGAACCAGCGGATGGAATATGTCTCTTTCTCTCTTCTCTCTTTCTCTACCTCTCTCTATAATTCTATGTTTCAAGTAAATAAAACTAAATCTTAAAAAAGAAATAGGAAAAAAAAAAAAACTCAGAAGAGAAAAGAACTTCCTCAACTGATGAAGGGCATGGATAACAACAGACTGAATGTTTACCTTCTGAGATTACAACCAATCAAAAGTTTAGGACATCTGCTCCTACCAATTCTACTTAACACTGTATTCAAGCTGACAGCTGGGAAAATTATGTCAGACAAAAATCAAAAGATAGCAACACTGGAAAGGAAGACATAAAACTATAGCTGAAAATGACATGCTCTTGTATAAAGAAAAATCCTAAGGACTACAGTGAAAATCAACTATAAAAAAAAGTGCAGGGGCCGACGCTGTAGCATAGCAGGTAAAGCTGCCACCTGCAGTGCCAGCATCCCATATGGGTCCCAGTTCGAGACCCGGCTGCTCCACTTCCGATCCAGCTCTCTGCTATGGCCCGGGAAAGCAGTGGAGGATGGCCCAAGTGCTTGGGCTCCCACACCCGCATGGGAGACCCGGAGGAAGCTCTTGGCTCCTGGCTTTGGATCGGCGCAGATGGTTGCGGCCATCTGGGGAGTGAACAAGCAGATGGAGGACCCCTCTCTTTCTGCCTCTTTTCTCTCTGTGTAACTCTGACTTTCAAGTAAAATAAATAAATCTTTAAAAAAAAAAAAAGAAGTTCATGGAAAATGGAATGAAAAAAATTATAAAAAATGTGCAGGAAGGTTGCAGTACATAAGATCAATAGATCATATACAGAAATCAATTGTATATGCATATTGAGCAATGAAAATAAAATTAAGAAAATAATTCTATTTAAAATAATATTAAAAATTAAATAGGCCGGCGCCGCGGCTCACTAGGCTAATCCTCCGCCTAGCGGCGCCGGCACACCAGGTTCTAGTCCTGGTCGGGGCGCCGGATTCTGTCCCGGTTACCCCTCTTCCAGGCCAGCCCTCTGCTGTGGCCAGGGAGTGCAGTGGAGGATGGCCCAGGTGCTTGGGCCCTGCACCCCATGGGAGACCAGGAAAAGCACCTGGCTCCTGGCTCCTGCCATCGGATCAGCGCGGTGCGCCGGCTGCAGCGCGCCGGCCGCGGCGGCCATTGGAGGGTGAACCAACGGCAAAGGAAGACCTTTCTCTCTGTCTCTCTCTCTCACTGTCCACTCTGCCTGTCAAAAAAAAGAAAAAAAAAAAAAAAGAAAAAAAAAATTAAATAGCTGCTGGGTTGTTGTTGTAGAACAGTGGGTTAGGATGCAGCCTGCACTATCAGTTTCCTATACAAGCTCCAGTCAAATCGCAGTTGCTCTACTTCCAATCTAGCTCTCTGCTAATACATCTGGGAAAGCAGCAGAAGATGGCCTGAATACTTGGGCCTGTGCCACCCATGTGGGAGACCCAGATGGAGCTCCTGGTTCCTGGCTTCAGATGGCCCAGCCCTAGCTACTGAAGCCATTTGGGGAGTAAACCAGTAGATAGGAGATTCCTGTTTCTCTCTGTGTGTGTATATGTCTCCCCCTCTTTCTGTCACTGTGCCTTTCAAATAAATAATGGTTCTTTAAAAAATGACATAGGTAGGTATAAATTTAACAAAAGAAATATAAGACATGTATACTGAAAATTATGAAACACTGTAAATTAAATTAACATTGAAATTAAAGACAAATATTTAAAAGATATTCATATTCATGGATAAAAATGTTAAGATGGCAATACTCTCCAAATTCATCTACAGGTTCAACATAACACCTATAAAAACCCCAGCTGTATTTTTTGTGCTTTTTTCTTATTATCATTGATTTGAGGAATTATAAACATATAAATGAATATATTATTATAAAGAAGAATCTTCATCAATTACAGGTGCATCTTCTGTCAATTTATGGGTTATCTTTTCCTTTCATTAAGATATCTTCTTCTGAAAGATTAGAAATATATTCACATAACTGGATTTATCAAGCATTTATTTTAGGATTTGTAACTTTACACATTATTTCAGAAATCTTTTCTTATACCCAAATGTATATGGTATTTCCTACTTGACTTTAGAATCGGTAGACAGAATGAGTGACCTTTTATTTTATTTTATTTTGACAGGCAGTTAGACAGTGAGAGAGACAGACAGAGAGAAAGGTCTTCCTTCCATTGGTTCACCCCCCAAATGGCTGCTATGGCCAGCGTGCTGCGCTGATCCAAAGCCAGGAGCCAGGCGCTTCTCCTGGTCTCCCATGCGGGTGCAGGGGCCCAAGGACTTGGGCCATCTTCCAATGCCTTCCTGGGCCACAGCAGAGAGCTGGACTGGAAGAGGAGTAACCAGGACAGAATCCGGCACCCCAACTGGGACTAGAACCCGGGATGCCAGCGCCGCAGGTGGAGGGCTAAGTGAGCCGCGGCGCCGGCCGATTGGCCTTAACTATGGTGTACATCCGTATCTTATGGTCTTATGATCGCCACAGCAGGCTGACTTTGGCAAAGCTATGAAACTTGCTTTGGGCAATGGATGTTAACAGATTTGACAGAAACTTATAATCAGAAGCTTATAATCTGTGTGGTTGAACTGCAATTCTGCCATTGCCAAGCAAACAACACAATGAGTAGCCACTGCTGGAACTAGTCACATGAAGCCACCCTAGTCAACTCTTAAAGCATAGCCAATCATGCTAACCTCTAATGCATGTGAGAAATAAAAGCTCTTATTATATTGGTCAGGGTTCTCAAGAGAAACAGAACCAAGACATATACGGACTACAGTGTGTGTGTGTGTGTGTGTGTGTGTACAGAGAGAAAAACAGGCAGACTCAACATGGAATTGGCTTGTGTGGTTTTAGAAGCTGATAAATCTCAGGTCTGTAGGGTGAGCTTGCAAGCGGAGGAGGCCAGTGGTGTGGTTACAATCTGAAGGCCATCAGTCTTCAGACTCAGGAAGAGCTGAGGTTTCAGTTTCAGTCTGAATGCATGGCAGGAAAAGCCCAGGCCAAGGGCAGGTCAAGCCCAGGTTAAGCAGCAGTCAGGAAGGAGGAATTCTCTTACTCTTTTAGTCTTTTTGTTCTATCTTTGCCTTCAAGTGACTGGATGAAGTCAAACCATATTAGGAAAAGATTTTCTAAGACTAAAGTCTATTGATTTAAATGCTAATCTCATCTCAAAGTACCCTAACAGAAACAGATAGAATATTCTGTTTAACTAAATACCAGAGCACACCCACAGTGGCCTAAACTGATACATAAAATTAACCATCACAGTGTTACTGATACTCTGTGGCTGTCTATTATTTAATACCTGATTGATAAAATTTCTAAGGATTTTAAAGACTTGCTTTTCATATTAAATTCATAATTCATCTGAAACAATTTATATATATTGAGGCAGAGGTCCCAATTTCATTTTTCTTCATGTGAATATCAATTATCTAAGTATTATTCCAGCCTTTCTATCACGATCCACTGATTTGCCTATTCCTGTACCAATACCACAGAGTCTTAACAATTTTAGCTTTGGAAGGACCAATACCTGACAGAGTTAAGTCCTTTCACCTTGTTTGGTTATTGTTGTTTTTTCCCCCAAGAGTATCTTAGCTACTCCTGAATTTCTCAAAAAATATTTATTGAAGTTATCAAATGCCAGGCACTGTTCTAGAACAGTTAATGAGGGGCCTGCACTGCAGTACAATGGGTTAAGCCCCTGCCTGAGATTATGGAAAATTTCTGCTCAATGCAGATTACAGAAATGTAATTTATTAGCAGGTTTTTTTTTTTTTTTTGACAGGCAGAGTGGACAGTGAGAGAGAGAGAGAGAGAGAGACAGAGAGAAAGGCCTTCCTTTTGCCGTTGGTTCACCCTCCAATGGCCGCCGCGGCCGGTGCGCTGCGGCCGGCGCACCGCGCTGATCCGATGGCAGGAGCCAGGTGCTTCTCCTGGTCTCCCATGTGGGTGCAGGGCCCAAGTACTTGGGCCATCCTCCACTGCACTCCCGGGCCACAGCAGAGAGCTGGCCTGGAAGAGGGGCAACCGGGACAGAATCCGGTGCCCCAACTGGGACTAGAACCCGGTGTGCTGGCGCCGCAAGGCGGAGGATTAGCCTAGTGAGCCGCGGCACCGGCTAGTATTAGCAGTCTTAAATGATAAACTCTACAGTTTTTAGTATGCAGCCAACTATATTATAACTGAATGAGAGTTTTCTTTCTTTCCTTCCAGTATTTTTATATTCCTTTCTTTTACTTGTCTTACTTCAGAGCCCAGAATGTTTGCTACAATATTGTATAGACGTGAAGATAAAATATCCTCTATTTTATTTCTGACTTAAAAGGAATGTTTTAAAAATTTTATCCATGAAGTTGTATAAAACTTTAACAGGGATCACTTGTTAAGGAAATTCTCTTGCATTGCTAACTTGTCAAGCTTCTTTAAAAATATACACTCAATTTTCTACATTTCTTGGGATGATCATTTAACTTTTCTTCTATCATTTTTTAATCTGATAGATTATAGTAATTTGTGTTTTATTGTGAATCCAACCTGGAACACATGGAACAAAACCAATTTCTTCAAGAAAATGTTTCTTTTCAAGGTACACTAATTTAAGATTGGAAATATTTTGTTTAGGAATTTTTGCTTAATGTCTATAAGAAACTTGAGCCACACCTAAACTTTTTTTATAATTTGTCAACTTTCAATGTAAATTTTTGCTAGCCTAATTAAATATTTGGTTTTATTTTTTAAAAATTGTTTCTGTAAGATTGAAATTATTTGTTCCATATATGCTTACCTAAAATCACCAAAGTAAATCTCTGGGGTTGAAATTTGTGGGATATTTTATTAATGATTCATTTTCTTCAGATTTTCTTTTTCCTATTTAGTTGGCTTTGCTAAATTTCATTTTTCTTGGCATTTGTTATTTCATTTACATCTTCAAATGCACTTGCAAAGATATTCTGGTATCTTTCCCTCCCCACAAAGATAGATAGATAGATAGATAGATAGATAGATAGATAGAAAGATTTTTTTTTTTTTTTGACAGGCAGAGTGGACAGTGAGAGAGAGAGAGAGAGAGAGAGAAAGGTCTTCCTTTGCCATTGGTTCACCCTCCAATGGCCGCCTCGGCCGGCGCGCTGCGGCAGGCACACCGCGCTGATCCGATGGCAGGAGCCAGGAGCCAGGTGCTTTTCCTGGTCTCCCATGGGGTGCAGGGCCCAAGCACATGGGCCATCCTCCACTGCACTCCCTGGCCACAGCAGAGAGCTGGCCTGGAAGAGGGGCAACCGGGACAGAATCCGGCGCCCCAACCGGGACTAGAGCCCGGTGTGCCGGCGCCGCTAGGCGGAGGATTAGCCTAGTGAGCTGCGGCGCCGGCCGAAAGAAAGATTTTTTGAGAGATACAGAGAGAAAAGGAGAGAGAGAGAGAGAGAGATCTTCCATTGCTGGTTCACTCCCCAGATGGCTGCAACAGCTGAAGCTGGGCAAGTCCAAAGCCAGGGGCCAGCAGCTTCCTCAGGTTCTCCCACGTGGGTACAGGGACCCAAGCACCCAGACCATCCTCCATTGCCTTCCCAGGCACACCAGTAGGGAGCTGGATCAGAAGTGGAGCAGCTGGGATTTAAACCAGCAGCCACATGTGACACCACCATCCCAGGTGGCAGCTCTGGTGTCTTTTTAGCACCTGAAGGACTAGCAGTTACGAATCCTTAATCATTCTAAATGCTGTGTGTTGTATGCTTTTCTTCTTCTCTTTTTAGCCTCACCAAATGAGAGTCAATTTTCTTAGTACTTTCAAAGAAACACTTTGGGATTTATAGATCCTTCAAAAAAATCCTTTTTCCCCCCAGTTTATTTGAAAGCAGAGAGTGAACGGCTGGATCACTCTCTAAATGCCCACAAGAGTCAGGGCTGGGCCACAAGGAAGCCAGAAGCCTACACAATGCAATCTGTGTCTCCCATGTGGGTGGTAGGGAAGCAAGCCCTTGAGCCATCATCACTGCCTCCCAGGATGTACATGATCAAGAAACTGGGCTGGAAGTCAAGGAGCCAGGACTTGAACCCAGGCACTTTGGTATAAGATGTTGATATAACAAGAGGTGTCTTAATTGGTGTGCCACAAGTCCCTCCCTTGTGGTAGGAGGAGGATTTGCTTGCCTATTATACTCTCCACCTCGGGCTGTCCTGGATATTCTGTTTTGTCCTGCCAAGATAAAAAAAAAAAAAAAACACTAATGTTCAAAGTTCAACAGCTCACCAAGTACTTACCTTTGAATTTTCTGCCTATTTATCCTGACTTGAGAATTTCTTTTTTTGTTAGCTTATGAATGCATATTTTATCAGCCATCTTCAACTGCTTCCATGGAACTTATTTGCCTAGCACCTGGTCTGCCATATTTTTTAAAAAATTATTTTATTTATTTGAAAGACAGAATTAAAGAGAGAGGTAGAGCCAGAAAGAGAGAGAGAGAGATCGTCCATTCTGCTGGTTCACTCCCCAAATGACCACAACGACCAGAGCTGAGCTGATCCAAAGTCAGGAACCAGGAGCTTCTTCCAGGTCTCCCACATGGGTGCAGGGGCTCAAGGACTTGGGCCATCTTTTACTGCTCTCCCATGCCATAGCAGAGAGCTGGATCAGAAGAGGAGCAGCTGGGACATGAACTGGTGCCCATGTGGGATATCAGCACTGCAGGCTGGGCTTTAACCCACTGTGCCACAGCGCTGGCTTCCTGGTCTGCCATATTTAAAGATAGATTTTACCTTTCAATCAAAACTTTTCTTCCAAAATTTTATGTTCATGAAATATAGTTTTCTTAACTGTATTCATTTTCCAATCCATCTGAGTGCCAGATCCTCAAAATATTTCTGCCTCACATTACACATACATTGTAAGTTTTAAAGCATTCTCTAGTATTTAAGGCAAGAGCAGTACCATAAACCAGGATTTCTAATTAACCATCTGATTTGATCTCTGGCTAAAAGGCAAGGAGACAATTTCAAAATCAAATTGAATTACTTCATTTTCTTTATGTGCCCATAATGCAGGGGACCAAATTCAGCTGGAAGTATGTGGGTACCTACTCCATTATATGCCTACCACATAGCAATTGTACAGTATTGAGTATAGTCCCTGAGAAATGCAGGTAACAAAGCAGAGTAGAAGGAAAAAAAGATAAACCTCACGCTGAACAATGAAGAAATTCTCCATAACTTAAAAATGTGCTCCAGGTTACAGCATGATTTTCCAAAGCAGAAGTTTTAAGACATGCAGAAAGGTGCAGGCCAGAGCTGAGATTCAAGTATGTGACTTAACTGCCTCCAGTCACATATTACGGAGAAAGCACAGAGCTTGACAGTGGACTGCGCCAGCAGGACCAGATGGTTTGCTTAAATCAGAAGCTAATAAACTTTCACTGAGAGTAAGAAGGGAACAAATTATGACTTTACCACAGACCTATTTTCCTTAAGAGAGCAAAGCCACAAGTAGTGCTTCAGGTGCTGGCATCGCCTGCACCCTCAAGTTCCCCACCTTCTTCTGTTCCGCAACAGAGAGCAGAATAGTTTTTTTGTAGTTCCAAGTTGCTTTATGAAATCTCTCATTATAGTTTCTAGGGAGGGTCACAGGCATAAGTCCCCAAAGGAAGAAAATGGTTAGAAGAAAATAGGGAGTGGTATAAAAATATTATCTAGATGTTTCTGAGTCGCCAAGTAGGCCAGGGTGACTGTAACTAGCAAAGTTTTCTTGAGTCAAACAAAATCCTAGACTGACACACTCTGTTTCACTATTACAAAAAAAAAGAGAGAGAGAGAAAGAGAAAGCAAGCAAGCAAGCAAGCAAGCAAGCAAGCAAGAGAGTGGGTTACCGGGCTGGTGGGAGGATGAGCATCTCTGAAGTGTCAGTGAGAACAGAAACACATAACAGACCTGCCCATGGAAATTCTATCATGCTCTCCTAACAGATGTCTTTCCGTATCTCATAATTACTGCTAACAGGAATCTGAATTTACATTTCCTTATAGAGGTTTATGTACTTTTTGCCAAAGCAAAAATGACAAGATCCTCATTAACAGTGTGTGTACACTACTTTATAGATATGCAATAGCACCTATTATAATAATAACTAACATTATTGGACTGCTTTGAAGTGTACTGTTCTAAATGCTTTATAGGTACTGTCGTGCCCTGAAGACCTCACCACAATCTTAAGAGGCAGGTATTAGCTATTATAGGGTAGTCTCATTTCTATGGAAGAACAAATGGCTTTAGAGGCCATACAGACAGAAGCAGCAAGGCTGACTGCAACAGGGCAGTCTGACTCCATTGTTTTCACAGTGGATGCAGCTTTGCTACAAAGTACCAATGTTCACCAAAAACATCCTAACGCCACTTTCCACAATTACAGTGTGTCTAGTGAGTCACTCTGGGGAAGGCTCCTATACAGATCCTTGCATCTTTCCATTCTTTCTTTCTTTCCCTTCCCTTCTATCCTCCCAAATGCCTAACTCTTATCCTGTGCCAGGTACTGAGTACCATGCATTGAAGGCATAATGCAAAACAAAACAGTGCAGGAGCAGAGAGCAGATGGGGAGGACAGGGCACCCCAGCTTAGACTACCACATATGTACCAGCACTGAGGTAGGAAAACATACACACCTAAAAAAGAAGACAAAAGATCAAAATATCACAAGTCCTGGGAACAAGGGAGTAAGGATATCAATGCAGCAGAAGAGGGAGTAAAAGGATGAAGAAGGGTCTTAAGGACCATATTAGGGATTTTGGCTTTTGTCTCAAAAGCAACAGGAAGGTACTAAAGGGATCTGGTTAAATAAGAGCAAGAAGATTTAGGATATTAAAATTAGAATAGGGACCAGCATTGTGGTGCAACAGGTTAAAGCCTCAGCTTGCAGCACTGGCATGTAGCCACTGGTTTGAGTCCTGGCTGCACAACTTCTGATCCAGCTCTCTGCTATGGCCTGGGAAAGCAGTAGAGGATGGCCCAGGTCCTTGGGCCCCTGCACCATGTGGGAGATCCAGAAGAAGCTCCTGGCTCCTGGCTTTGGATCAGCTTAGCCCTGACCATTGCTGCCATTTGGGGAGTGAACCAGCAGATGGAAAACCTCTGTCTCTACCTCTCTCTGTAACTCTTTCAAATAAAAAAAATTTTTACAAAAAGTCAGAATAATTACAACAGACTAAGGAATTTAAGTGGAATCAAGAGACAAGGGGATGGGACATTCGGATCTGGCTAAAAGGTCCATGAGAGTCTCACAGGCATGGAAAGCCATGACACGGAGGCAAAAAACAATCTAAATGAAAGATCCTGGTGAACAAGACCCCAGCAAAAGGAACAGGCCATCAAGGAGAGAGGCACCTTTCTCTGAAGGGAGGAAGGAACCTCCACTGTGATACGGCCTTGACTAAACAAGTTCAGAGTCGGTGAACTCAAGGGGCTTCCATAGCCTAGACAGCTCATGGCAAGAGTCTCGGGAGATTGCTGACGTCATAAATAAGAGTGCCAATTGTTAAATCAACAACGGGAGTCACTGGGTACATGCTCCCCATGTAGGATCTCTGTCCTTAATGTGTTCTACTATGAAACTTAAAAACAACACTACTAGTCAAACAATACCCTATACCTTGTGCGGTTGTGTGAGTGCAGCATGTTGAAATCCTTGCTTAGTATATACTAAGTTGATCTTCAGTATATGAAGGTAATTGAAAATGAAACTCGATGGGCCGGTGCTGTGGCTCACTAGGCTAATCCTCCGCCTTGTGGCGCCGGCACACCGGGTTCTAGTCCCGGTCGGGGCGCCGGATTCTGTCCCAGTTGCCCCTCTTCCAGACCAGCTCTCTGCTGTGGCCAGGGAGTGCAGTGGAGGATGGCCCAGGTACTTGGGCCCTGCACCCCATGGGAGACCAGGAGAAGCACCTGGCTCCTGCCATCGAATCAGCGCAGTGCGCTGACCACAGTGCGCTGGCCGCGGCAGCCATTGGAGGGTGAACCAACGGCAAAGGAAGACCTTCCTCTCTGTCTTTCTCTCTCACTGTCCACTCTGCCTGTCAAAAAAAAAAAAAAAAAAAAAACACTCGATGAAGGGTGGGATGGGAGAGGGGAGGACCACGGGAGGGAGGGAGGTTGGGGGGGGGAGCCACAACAATACAAAAGTTGCACTTTCTAAATTCACATTTATTAAATAAAAAAAATAACTATATAACAAACAAAAAAAAGAACTTAATACTTTACCCTTTTGGTATTTTTTATGTTCTACTTAAAACTATTGGTTGAACTCTGTAATTAATACACAATTACTCTTAGGTGTTTAATTAATGCTATAACTAGTACTCAAATAGTATTTTAAACTTTGTGTTTCTGTGTGGGTGCAAACTGTTGCAATCTTTACTTAATATATGCTAAATTGATCTTCTGTATATAAAGATAATTGAAAATTAATCTTGATGGGAATGGATGGGGAGAGGGAGTGGAAGAGGGGAGTGTTGTGGGTGGGAGGGAAGTTATGGGGTGGAAAGCTATTGTAATGCATAAGCTGTACTTTGGAAATTTATGTTCATTAAATAAAATAAAATATATATAAAAAAGAGACAAGGGGAAAAATGACTAAAGGATTAAGTCAAAGCAAAAGGGACAGAGATAGAAGTTCCAATAATAGTGAAAAATAGATAGTTGGAGTACTTTAACAAGAAAGCTAAAATGACAGGGAACCATGCTTACAGGAGATGATGTCTGAATGAATGAATCTGGAGGTAAACTAGATTACCATGTCTAGGGTATCTGAAATTAAATGAATAGAGAGGACAGAGTAGCAAATGCAGGTATTCAGTGAGATAACAAAAGCTTCAATGTAAAGTTTCAATGCTACAAGCTGAGTGGCAAGAGCCTTAAAGAAGTAAGGGTTCATGTAAGAATGTGATGAAATAATGGCTCAAAGGTGTAACAGGAAACAAAAAGGAGTCCTACATGCAACTTCTAAGGTTGAGAATAAACAAGTATCACCAGACAGCGCTGGTGGGAGTAGCCAGAGGAGATAGAAGATTACACTTCAGGCAGAGGTAAAAGATGGTTCAAGGAGGAGGTTAAGAATATATGTATATTTCTCTAAAGCAAAAATAACAACAACAAAAAACACAAGAAAGGATTTTCAATATTTTTACCATAAAGATACATTAAAGATACTGTCTGAAGAGATAGGTAGCTTTGCCCTGATTGGACATTTTGCAGTGCATACCTGTATAGAAACATCTTATAATACCTTACACATATGTACAATTTTGTGTGTTCATTAAAAGAAAAGAACGTATGTGCCAGAACCTGGCACATGGCAGTATTCAGTGAATACCTGCTGAATGAGAGACTGAATGAATATGGGAACTTGTGGATTTTAGTGGCTTCCCAGGGAGACCTAAGAGGGCTCAGAAGAGTTGGAGGGCTGAGTTAGAGCAGAGAACAACATGCGGAAGCTGGTGCAGTGCAGCAGGGCTGATAGTGGCTCATGTGGACAAGGTCTGATGGCATCTAGGAAGAGAGGGACAATGGACTTAACTCCACCAAGTTTCTTTGAAAGGGGCAGGTACTAGTCCTAATAGACTATAACTGCAAAACAAATCAGATGCTGCCGAAGAAAGAACTTAAAATTTTGAAACTTTTTAGCCTCCATTTAAATACATATGCCTTACACAATAGTGTTGATTATATTTTCTATTCTATTCATGAAAACTCAGCTGATTCTTGATACAACCTAATAGTAACAGGTACCACTCCACTTAGCATTGCATTAAATGCAGGGATGGTCAGGTGCTATTGCCATCTTAGGCTACTGGCCTTAGGAAGCACCCACACAGCAGCTCCAAGAAGAAACACATTTCCACAACGCAACTTTGGACTTTACTAGTTTTCTTTATTTAATATATTGTCACATTTTCCCATTAAATTAACACTGCCAAGAGCTTATGTGAACAAATAAAAATTAGCAAATGATACTTTAAATAATTAATGTGCTCCTTGGGTGGGGAATTTACAAAATGTTCTTACAGTCTATTAAAATTTGGCTCACATTCCCATATGTTTCTTAACAATGCTGAATATTTCTACAAAAACAAGTGAATTGTATGTATCAACATAGTTAGGACTGACTTGTGGAGGAGGTATATGTACAATGATTGGTTATATTCTTTCACTGGCAATGGCTTTTAAGTTTCCAGTAATCCTAAGCTGTGATAACAAATCTAAAACTGAAGATAAATTTTTAAAGACAGTGGAAACATGTCAGCATAAAGAAATGCTTCTTTTTCAGGCCATCTCAATTTTCCTTTTCTTTTTTAAAATCAACTCAAGAGGGCTTAGGTAGATAAATCCTATAATGAGCACTCATCACTCCGAAGTGGAGCTTGAAAGATTAGACATCAGTGCAGATTTTCAAAGCAAACGTCAGCCTGCTGCTGCGATTCGCTCATCTTGAGTAACTAAAATTGGAAAGAAACTGTAAGAAGGGCCAAGGTTTAATCATTGCAATTCTATTTAGGTATCTTTTTGGTGACATAGCATCAAAATTAAAAAATAAAAACCTAAATTAATGTAATGAATAAATTTTTTTCTCAGAGCACTATTTGATTGTCTCTTATAATTTGCTTCTTTCAGCAACAAACAGGTCACACCAAATCATGTAAAGCGAAAAATAATTTCCTAGGTCCACGTAAGCGCCACTGTGCTTTTGCACTCCCAGAAGAAAGGACAGACATAATCTAAATAACAGATCACATTTACTTTCTCCAGCACCAGTCGCACAGCAGCTAGGGCAATCATCACTTTCTACTGTCTTCTGCATCTAGGTCCAACAGCTCTTTTTATTTCAGTAGGGTTTGTGACAAATGAGTAATTCAGAAAAAGAAACACAAATAGAGGTGGAATGGAAACACCTTCTCTTGAACTTCACTTCTAGTAAGTTCTCTTTGGAAAATAAAAATTCTTCCCTACTTTGCTTGGAAGACAAGGGAATACCAGTTCCTGCTGTTCCAATTCTGATCCAGTTCCCTGTTAATGCATGTGGGAAAGTGGCAAAAGATGGTCCAAGTATTTGGTCCCCTGCCACCCACGTGGGAGACCCAGACAGAGTTCTGGGCTGTTGGCTTTGGCCTGGAACAGGCCCCGGCCACTGCAACTGTCTGGGGAGTGAGCCAGCAGATTGAGATTTCTCTCCTTTTCTCTCTGTAACTCTGCCTTTCAATTAAATAAAAATAAATATTTTAAAAAGATAAGGGAATAAAATAAGTGTTGAACTACTAGATAGAATATCTAGGTTTTAGAAAAAAATTTCCTTCTTAGTTGGTTATTTCAAATGGACCAAATCTTAACTGCATTTTATTATAGAAAATGGCAATCCTCTTACAGGTACAAAGTTTAACAACACAGAACAAGGTATGCAGGGCTTGAGGCCTTCTCATGGTCCAATGAAATGATTTTAGTAAAACTGTTTTACACTGTTTCCTTAAGTTTTTAACAGCAAAAATAAATGTTTACTGGTATTTAACTGTAAGTTTTAATCTTTCTCATTTCCAATGCTGAAGAAAATAAACTTCTACCAAGATGTAAACAAAGTTAGTATGTCATTATTATGTCAAGAAAATGCATTATTTTAATACCCTTGGACAATGGTTTGAAACAAAATTTTGATGGATAAAATGACAGTTATTTGACTCTATTAGTAGCTTACTATTAGCTAAGGGAAAAAAGTACAGGGAGGGATTTAATGTATGGAAACCTAGAGGAATGTCTGACACCAAGAGGAAACTCATAAGCATCAATTGAGCATGTGTATATTATGTGTACATGTACACTCACACACACAAATTATACTGGCCATAGTAATAAGGCTCAACATTTGTGTGCTGCCTGGTTATCATAATGTGAGATAGTGAATAGATGCTTGGGATCATTTTTTTCCATTTAGATGAAGCTACAGAGCCTTGCAGATTATGGGATCTTAACCCTGAAAACAGCTAATAAACAAAACAAGGAAAAGAATCTACAACACTTGACTTCTGATCTGATGCACTTCACATTGACACTTCCTGTGTCTCTATTCATTTATTAAAGTGGGAAGGGGAAAGAAGAAGGGACAACTGAATGTAATATACAGCTCAGGATATGTCAAACACAAAAACAATTTGTTGAGAAGGATAAATCCTACTGTGCACATTTATCCAGGAAAGTATCTTTCATTAAAAACATCCAGGAAGGTGCAGCCAAGGAGAACATAAATTGCATATAAAAATCTGTGGGAAGCCATCTGGCTTTCATGGCTTCACCTCCAGCCATATCTTGGATGACTGCCTCTATCGTCAATAACTTAGTTTATCAAACTTCCCAGTAGGAGATAACAGAATAAAGGCCAAACACCCCAAGAACTCATCACAAGCGAACTATAAATCATCTGTTATAGATCTGCCACACAGACTCCAAAAGTGCTTCCTTGTGTAGTAGCTATTATGCACTTTAGGCAGACATGTAAAAACATATCTACTTTGAAAATCAGTAGACTTCTGGCATTCAGCTGTATGATTAGATGTTGGGGCACAACAAAGTTTTATTTCGTTTCTATGGAAGTCAATTTTTTCATTCTGTCATACTTCTGACAACAGATATGTAGATGTTTTATTGAATAAAAGTGAAAACTAAAGTTTAAATTTAGATATGTAAATTTTTCCCCAAGTTTCAAGACAATATACTCAGGTATTTATCAAACATTTTTCAAAAGGAAGAAAACAGGATAAAATAAAGACCAACCAAGATGCATTATTTTAAGAACTACTACCACAGTACAAACTACTCCTGTTTCTAGTGGATTTCTTTTGGTCATATAATCTCATATGATTATTTCCCAGAAGCTTTAGTTCAGCTTCAAAATTTCCTTAGTAGTTATCTACTGACCCCATCTGGCAACATTTTAGAGGAAGCTACAGTGGCTAGAGTTTCTGCCAATCCATTTTATTAACTTAATATAATGAGAAATTGTATAAGAAATAAGAAAACAAGACTAGGGAAAAAGAATCTAGGGACTCTTAGCTATATCCTTCTATAATATATAGAATGAGAGAGAAAACACATAATTAAGAAAAGGTCAGACTGTTGACTCATAAGAATTTCAAATTCCAACTAAATGCATAATCCTATTTCATATAACGCATAAACTCCCCATATCCCTACTGCTGAATTATTCACAATGTTTTCTGTTTTCTCTTTCAAGTATACTAAACATCACTCCCATCACAGGGATGTCTTTTTGGGCTATTAGTATTCTACTTAAAAAATTTCATGCCCCTGTCTTTTCCCTTGTTATTCCTGAAGATGCTTGTTAGTATTCTGATCCTGTATTAAAAGTTGTATTAAACCACTGAGGTCTTTTGTTCTTTTGTTGTTTAATATAAAGACAAGGTGATTATTTCAAAGTTGTATTCCACAAAACTGGATGAAAACTATTTTAATTAGAGTACATGGTAGTTTCAAATTTTAGGTATGTAGTTAGTAAATGGGGAACAATATCTGTTTAAACACCACAAATTAGCCTTGAGATTACAGATTTGAATATTCAGCCATACTTACAATCAACATTCAGTATCTGATTCTGCTAAAGAGGAAAATTATAAAGATAAATAGAAATAAGCTTTAAAAATACACTCAGAGCTTCATTTTATTCACCATCTCACTTATTGCGTCTATTTTAAGATTTTTAGAACAATACTATGGAGTTTCAAGTACAATTTTCAGATCCCTATACAGAGAACAATCATTCTCTGACACACTGAATTTCCAGATTTCCTATTATTTAAACATACCTGAGTAATTTCCATAAATAATTAGACAGAAATGCAGTATAATATTGAGTAGCTATTACTACAGACTACATCATTCCTCTAACTTATGGCCATTTTATATATCTTTCTAAGATCAAAAGAAGTTTAAACATGGAGATTTCTGCTACAGCAGGGTACAGCCATTTAACAACTTCTTTCAACAAGCCAGGGATGGCAGAATTCTCTTTGAAGTGGCAGCCCTGTTGGCCTTTGAAGTCCCTTGTCAATTGTAGAATGGCTCTGGTGGGGTTTGTTTTGTAGCCAGCTGTCACCATGAGGGCAGACATGACGTATTTCCAACAGTCTCACTTCAGGGTCTGTCAAGTGACTGATTTCATAACCAGCCACCATAACAAAGGAGATTCAAACTCCTTGACATTAGAGCAAGAGTCTACAATGAAAGTTACTAGGTTCCTCTTGACAGAGCTTGATTTTAAATACTGAATTGAGCACACAATAGCAAAGAGAAAATGATTATGAGCTTAATTGTCATTTCTTTTCAGATCCCTAAATTAAATTCATACTTTTCATATGCTTAATAATAATGTGCTTCATAATATCTTACATTTCTATGTGAAATATCATTGAACATTATGCTTGATCTGTGCATTGACCAAAAATGATGAGTTTTGCAGAAACCTGTAAACTGCTTACCACGCAGAGTTTATGTTGCTAACTTACAAATGGACTTTCTCGTAAGATCAAATGATTCTACAAAGTTCTGAAAAACATATTTGTATTTGAAAGACTTTTAGACTACTCTGCTACTCATCTCAGAAATCTCTGTCACTACTGACATGGACAATGGTCTTAGACGTCTAAGGGCAAGAAAAAGAAAGTTATATATGTTAAAAAATATTACCTATAAATATTAAATGCATTCCTTAGAACAATATAAAAGAAATCAGTCTTTGTAATATTAATTAATCTATTTTCAGGTGGGAAAAGATGAGACATTTGAAAAATGAAGAAATCAGTCCCACTGAAATGAAGTACAGCAGGATCAAGATGATACTGGTATTCATATCTGGCTCATATCTTCTCTACAGAATGTTGTGGATTATTACCTGTTTTTATGAGCATATTTCAGAGTTGAGGACATCTATAACCTAAGACTCTCAGCTCTCTCCATCTAGCTAAACAAGCAATACCAGGGGGACATGAATATCTATCTACTAGACCATGTAAGTCTTCTACTTCATTCTCAATGAAGGATAGTTCAGGGATAAAAATAATGACTTCTCTTTTATTTTTTCCATTCTGGCTAAATACTTTCATTAGCTAAAAAAGAATAAGTTCGTTTAAAATAAATAACAACTATGCTAATTCTTTAAATCTACAAGTCTGAAATCTTTGCTTTTCTCTGTTCAAATGACAAGGTGTTTTACCAAATTCAGTGGAAAAACAGCTGTAACAAAGAATAAAAACATCATGTTCCTAACTACTATAAATTCATAAAATTACCATTAAACACCAAATTGTTTAGTAAATAAAGTGATGCTGCTGTTATTGTAGGCATAAACAGTCAGGAGGTCAGAATAAATTTTCATTCACTTATTAATTAGTTCATTCACTCAATAACCGTTCGCTGAATGCCATTATATTACAGGGATGATGGTAGTATTAAGTTTGTAACAATAAACAAAACTCCTACCCTCAAGGAACTTCCATGCTGTGGGAGAAAACTTAAGAGGGAGTTTCTTAGAGTAATATATCATAGATAAGTAATATTAACACAGAGTTATAAAAACAGGGATAAGTACAGGATGCAGTTAAAAAATATGGAGGAGACACAACCCAGGCTTCAAAGTTAAACAACCACAACAATGAAAAACAAAAAAACTCCAGTGAGCACTGATGCTTATTTTGTACTCAGAAACACTAAATATATATGATAATTTGTTCTCTAAAAAATACCACCAAGAGGCTGGCGCCGCGGCTCACTAGGCTAATCCTCCACCTTGTGGCGCCGGCACACCGGGTTCTAGTCCCAGTCGGGGCACCGGATTCTGTCCCGGTTGCCCCTCTTCCAGGCCAGCTTTCTGCTGTGGCCAGGGAGTGCAGTGGAGGATGGCCCAAGTACTTGGGCCCTGCACCCCATGGGAGACCAGGAGAAGCACCTGGCTCCTGCCATCGGATCAGCGCAGTGCACCGGCCACGGCAGCCACTGGAGGGTGAACCAACGGTAAAAGGAAGCCCTTTCTCTCTGTCTCTCTCACTGTCCACTGTACCTGTCAAAAAAAAAAAAAAAATACCACCAAGAAAATATTTATCACTCTGACTGGTAGACAGTAAAGAATCAATAAATGCAGTATCTAAAGTCTTGTCTTGTTTGTATTATAAGATGTACATCCTGTGTGTCACATTTTCCTTAATAGACCAATCGCACACTTAAGTGTGGGGAGCAGCCCGGACTGGACTGAGTTACTGGAATTAAGACTTATTCTATGCATCTGCTCTCCCACAATATGGCGCTGGGAGAGAAGTAAACAGCTTCCGCACAGC
Organism: Oryctolagus cuniculus; assembly: GCF_964237555.1. Lineage (NCBI taxonomy): Eukaryota > Metazoa > Chordata > Mammalia > Lagomorpha > Leporidae > Oryctolagus > Oryctolagus cuniculus. Next base: position 99,074,569 of record NC_091440.1, on the reverse strand, counting down.
TGCCTCCAGTTCAACCAATAAACTGTAGGACTTGCTCCTGATTGGAGAGCAGCGTGCTCGGCGTGTGGGCAGCCGAGTTGGGATTGGCGGAGGAGGACTATAAAGGAGGAGAGAGACGGCATGCACCAGGGAACATCTAAGGGGAACATCTGAGGGAACGCCTGTGCAGCCCCCGAGAGAGCCGGCCGGCGGTGTGCCGCTCCCCTGCGGAAGTGGGGAATGTGGCCAGGGGGAACCGCCCTTCCACGGAGGTGGAAGGGACAGTAGCCAACCCGGGAAGAACCAGCAGCAAACCCGGGGAGGGCCGAGCAGACAAAAGAACAGCGCAGGGTCCTGTGTCGTTCCTCCACGAAGAGGGGGAGCGACATAATGGTGCCGTGACTCGGATATGAAGCCTAGGCAGGGTTTAGTGTCGTTCCTCCATGAAGAGGGGGAGCGACACTTAAGGAGTCATCCAAAGTTCAGTCCATATGCACAGAGAGAGTAATCAACTGGAGGAAGCCTGTATGTGGACCTCTGCTAACACAAAGTTAACAAAGAAGAGCCAATCACACAATTTGTTCCAACCTTGTGTTTTAACTCAGAGCATTCTCTAACGAACTAAGTTCACAAATTCAATTACTTGACACCTTCATTTGAAAGAGGTCATAGGCATTTCAAATTTAACATATTAACAAAGCTGAATCCCTCCCTTGAATTCTTCCTCCTCCAGTTTCCCCCATAGTTCAATAATCACCCAGGGCTTCATAGTAGAAGACCTAGGGATCAATGTCAGCCACATCCCTCTCCCTCATCCTTCACATGAACTCCATCAGCAAATCTTGTTGATTGTCTCCAAACAGATCTCTCCATCTCCCCAGCCAACAGCATACCATGTCCCTTGAGCATGCAACATCTAACAGGTCCTTGGCTCGTTCTATTGTGGCTCCTCATCCACCTTCTATTAATTCTTCATATAACTCCCCTACTAATCTTTTTAAAATAGAAAATGGATCTTACCCTTCTCCTACTGAAAATGACTTAAAGCTTAACCACTGGGGTTAAGATAAAAATTAAAATCATTAGCATGATTATTCTACCCAGTATGGTTTCTGCCTACCTCTCCAGTTAGTTTCATGTCAAATCATCCCTGCTTTCCCTCACTTAATCATTCACTCACCTACGTACCCATGAAACTACCGATTCACTTCTACTTCGTACTCTCCACGAACCCCAACTTCCTTTTGGTTCTCTGATGAGGCCAAACTATTTCTGTTTCTAGGACCTCTACACGTGTGGCTCCAGCTGAAGCAAACTGCTTGCCATTCCTAATCTAATTAATTTCCATTTGCTTTCAAATAAATTTTCATTTACTTTTCATGTCACAATTTAAATATCAAAGTATTAGAAATGTACTTCTTGACCATTCATTTTAAATGAAGTCCCTTTGCTATTTTATAAAATACTACAGTTTTATTTATTTGTATGTGTCAAAATTTAAAGTATGCACATATTTCTAGGATCACCTATGATTAATCTCCCCCATTATGGGGAGGAGCATTGTGCCATAGTGGGTCAAGCCATCACCTGTGATGCAGGCACATCTCATATGGACACCGTCTTGAGTCCCAGGTGCTCCACTTTCTATCCAGCTCCTTCCTAATGCACCTGGGTGTGGGGAGCAACTGGGAGCAACTCAGACTAGACTAAGTTACTGGAATTAAGACTTATTCTATGCATCTGCTCTCCCACAATATGGCGCTGGGAGAGGAGCAAACAGCTTCTACCCAGCTGCCTCTCACCAACTTGACAAGCTGCAGGACCTGCTCCTGATTGCAGGAGAGCAGCGGACTCGGCGTGTGGGTAGCAGAGTTGGGATTGGTGGAAGAGGACTATAAAGGAGGAGAGAGACAATATGCACCGGGGAACACCTATCTGAAGGAACACCTGTGCAGCCCCCGAGAGAGCCGGCCGGCGGTGTGCCGCTCCCCCGCGGAAGTGGGGAAAGTGGCCAGGGGGAACCGCTCTTCCACGGAGGTGGAAGGGTTGGTAGCCAACCCGGGAAGAACCAGCAGCAAACCCGGGGAGGGCCGAGCAGACAGAAGAACAACGCAGGGTCCTGTGTCGTTCCTCCACGAAGAGGAGGAGGAGCGACACCTGGGAAAGCACTGGAAGACAGCACAAGTGCTTGGGCCCCTACACCCACCTGGGAGAACTGGAGGAAGCTCCTGGCTCCTGGCTGTGGCCTGGCCCAGCCCTGGCCATTGTGGTCATTTGGGGAATGAACCAGTGGATAGAAAGTCTAATCCTCCCTCCCTTCCTCCCTCCCTTCCTCCCTTACTTCCTTCTCTAACCAGTGGATGGAAAGTCTCTTTCTTCCTTTCTTCCTTCCTTCCTTGCTTCCTCCCTCCCTCCCTGTCTCTCTTTCTCTCTCTCTTTCTTTCTCTCTTTCTTTTTTTTTTCCTGTGTAAGCACTTAAATATAAATTTCCAAAGTACGACTCATGTGTTACAATGGCTTCCCCCCCCATACCGTCCCTCCCACCCACAACCCTCCCCTTTCCCACTCCCTCTCCCCTTCCATTCACATCAAGATTCATTTTCGATTATCTTAATATACAGAAGATCCGCTTAGTATACCTTAAGTAAGTATTTCAACAGTTTGCTCCCACACAGAAACATAAAGTGAAAAATAATAGATGATTTTTTTTAAATGATGATGAAATCAGATCAGACCTATTGTCATACAGACAGAGTGAACAGTGAGAGAGACAGAGAGAAAGGTCTTCCTTTTCCGTTGGTTCACCCTCCAGTGGCCTCTGCGGCCGGTGCACCGCGCTGATCCAAAGCCAGGAGCCAGGAGCCAGGTGCTTCTCCTGGTCTCCCATGTGGGTGCAGGACCCATGCACTTGGGCCATCCTTCACTGCACTCCTGAGCCACAGCAGAGAGCTGGACTGGAAGAAGAGCAACCAGGACAGAATCCGGCACCCCGACCAGGATTAGAACCTGAGGTGCCGGCACCGCAGGCGGAGGATTAGCCTATTGAGCCATGGTGCCGGCCCTAACTCTAACTTTCAAATAAATAAATTCTTCAAAAAAAAAATCCACCATTAAACATATGTGTTCCATTAGGAAAAGGACCATATTGTTTTGGCTCACTAAAATAGTCCCAGTATATGGCACATAGTAAATTCTCAATAAACATTAACTGAATATATGAATATCTCTAGTACCATTAAACTCTTAATAATGCTTGGATTGCCATTTAATGTAAATGATTCATTTCTGTAAATATTCTACTTTTTCTTCTACTAATTCCAAAAATCATGCTATATATATAAGCATCTAGTATTATAAAAATATGGAGTAAAATACAAACATATATACACATATCTTTTGGATGTAACCTAGTCCTTTACTAACCTAATCCTTAATTATTATTTCCTGAGGGAAGAAATTATTTTGACAAATATATTTTAGACCACGGATTTCTTAAAAAACTAGAAACAGACTTGCCACATGATCCAGCAATCTCACTACTGGGTATATACCCAAAAGACACGAACATATTGTATCAAAGTTAAATAAAAGTAATTACTCAGTTTTCAAGGTGCTTATTTTATATATTCAACAGAAACTGACTAAAGGCTACTATCTTAGAGGAACAGATTTAAAACATTTCCAATGTCTTAGAAAGATCTATTGGATAGCACTGTTATAAAGAGTACAGAGGCTTCAGTAACCCATGAGCTTTCATGAAGAAAAGCATGTGTAATATTTACCTTATGCAAAAAGGAAAAAAGGAAATTCTGTTTGGAATTATTCAAGTCCTGATAATAAGGAACAATAATCAGAGACCACTGGAAATTAAGCACTAGGAATATACGCCGCTACTCAGAACACCATTTTCCTAGGTAATATCAACACACAGGAAATGTGCATGTGTTTATCTGTGTGTTTAACATAAGAAAGTCATAAATTTAAACAGATACTTTTAATTTCAATTTAAGATTACTAAGATTAAACTTTCAGAATTTATTTTCAATCTTAAATGTTCTATATCTTCTAAGGGGTAACACCCTCAAACCAGTATTTTGTTTCAAACAATGCTAAGAAAACATTTTCCCCTTCCTCCGATCCATTCTTCAGGAAACCATAGGCTATAAAGCTTAGTAAAACTGAGGGACTGCATTAGGAATGGATTCCACAGCACACATTTCTAGCCATTTACTAACGCTACTCAAATTAGTCTTATGAGGAAAGCCTAAAAGTAAAATGAGAAATAACAGACAAATTATTAAGAACCTGCCATTAAAAGAAACTCTTAAGAGAATGAAAGATCCAGTAGTAAGAACAATACCCATCTCATCATTCCCGTAGTCAGCTGTGTTATTTCAGCTGTTGCAAATACTACAAACTCTATGATTATAACGCTGTGCCAAAGGGGGGAATGAGAATTTCTGTGAGTCACAGAAATGAAACTTGATATATGAGAATCAAAATTTTAACAATAAATAAAGAGCCAAAGTCAGGGATTGAACCCATGCACTCTGAAGTGGGATACTGGGCTAAACGTTTGCTCTTCATTCTAGATTTAATTTGCATTACTCTTCAGGATACTGAGGATTAATGATAATAATAATTGAAGATTAATCCCTTCAGGATTAATGATATTCAAGATTAATGATATTGAGCATTTTTTCATATATTCGTTGGCTATTTGTATTTCTTCTTTTGAGAAATGTCTATTCAGAGGAATTGCCCATTTTTAAATTGAATTTTTTGTTGCTGTTGAACTTTTTGACTTCCTTTTACATTTTCTATATCAGTCCTTTGTCAGATGAATAGTCTGCAAATATTTTCTCCATTCTGCGGCCTTGGCACTAATACTTTCAATTGTTCTTTTGTCCCAGAGTTTTCACTCCCTAGAGGATTATATAATGGTGAGTCAGGACAGGTATGCATATTAATAAAGTGGAGAGTGTACAACTGTGAGAGGGAAAGTGAAAAAGGAGAATCTGAACGTCCTAGCGCCTTTCAAACACACTGATCTTGTGGGAACGGTGTGTCTGGAAGGTGACAAGCTGTGCCCAATTCCCTTTGGGAAAGTGCTGATACCTCAGCTTGAGTATTTTTCATATGGGCTACTCTAATAATACATTTGACCTTCTTCTTTCTATTACTCCCCTTCTAATTCATTCTCCAGCTAATATGCAGATAATCTTTGAAAAGCATAGATCAGATGGTATCCTCCTTTAAAACTCTTCAATGGCTTCACTCTTTTTTTTTTTAAGATTTATTATTTATTTATTTGAAGGTCAGAGTTACACAGAGAGAGAAGGAGAGGCAGAGAGAGAGAGAGGTCTTCCATCTGCTGGTTCACTCCCCAATTGGCCACAGTGGCCAGAGCCACGCTGATCAGAAGCCAGGAGCCAGGAGCTTCTGGGTCTCCCATGCGGGTGCAGGAGTCCAAGGACTTGGGCCATCTTCTACTGCTTTCCCAGGCCATAGCAGAGAGCTGGATCAGAAGTGGAGCAGCCGGGACTCAAACAGGTGTCCATATGGGATGCCTGCACTGCAGGTGGCAGCTTTACATGCTACGCCACAGCACCGGCCCCAATGGCTTCACTCTTAAAAAACACAGACTTCGCAGTCAGCTCTGTGGCACAGCAGGTTAAGCTGCTGTCTGTAACGGTGGCATCCCATGTGGGTGCCAGTTTGAGTCCTGGCTTCTCCACTTCCGATCCAGCTCCCTGCTAATGCTACTGGGAAAGCAGCAGAAGACTGCTCAAGTGCTTCGTCCCTGTACCACATGGGAGACCTGGATGAAGCACCTGACTCCTGGCTTCAGCCTGGCCCAGTCGCAGCCATTTTGGGAGTGAACCAGCAGACTGAAGACCTCTCTCGGTCTCTCCATCTCTCTCTCAATAAATAAATAAATTTTTAACAACAACAAAAACCCACAGACTTCCTGCCACGGTTTAACAGAAGGCCCTACAGATCTTGCGCAGTCACACTAATCTTCCTCAAATATGTCCTGTTCTTTTCTACCTCACTGTACTCTTAATAACAGATTCTTTTTCACTGGTCACACGGTGAGTTGCTTCCTATGGTTCAGGGCTCAGTTACATGTTACTTTCTGATTTTTGATCTAAAATATATTCTAAGCCCTCCAACTTCCATCAAATTATTGTCTTATCACAGAAAGCTTGTTCTTATCCTTTAGAGTACTTAGTGATAACTTGTTATTGCATGTTAGTGATTGGGTTCATGTCTGTATTGTACTCCAAACTGTCTCTTAGGGGATAAACCATAGATGCTTTGTTCATTATTATATATTTATTGCCCAGGACTAACACACACATATTGGATGATCAATAAGGATCTGCGGAATGAATGAGCAAGCAAACTAATAAGTAATTATTATTTCCTGCTTAAAATGCTTCAGTGGTTCTCCTCTACTGTCTTGAATATAAAATAAAAATTCCTGAATATTAGAGTGAACAAGCTTGATCTGATTGGGCAAGGTTGTGTAAATAACCAACCTCTCTCCCTCTCCCTTGCTCTTGTCTTTCTCTTTCTCCCCAAGTTTTACCATTTATATCTACCCACTAGAGTTCAAATGCTTCCAAGCTTTTACCTATGTTGGTCCCTCTATGTAGGATACACTGAATATCCTCCCTCAGTTCCTTGCCTAAACTTTTCTTATTAAGGCTCAACTCCTGCACAGCCATATCATGCAAGAAGACCTCTTCAAACTGATGACACATGACTCCCACATCCTCCATTCTTTTTATTTTATTTATTTATTTATTTTTTGACAGGCAGAGTGGACAGTGAGAGAGAGACAGAGAGAAAGGTCTTCCTTCACCCTCCAATGGCCGCCTTGGCCAGCGCACTGCGCTGATCCAATGGCAGGAGCCAGGTACTTATCCTGGTCTCCCATGGGGTGCGGGGCCCAAGCACCTGGGCCATCCTCCACTGCACTCCCTGGCCACAGCAGAGAGCTGGCCTGGAAGAGAGGCAACCAGGACAGAATCCGGCGCCCCGACGGGACTAGAACCCGGTGTGCCGGTGCCGCAAGGCGGAGGATTAGCCTAGCGAGCCATGGCGCCGGCCACATCCTCCGTTCTTAAAGCACTCTATACCTCTACCATGGCATTTATCAAATTTAATTATATGTTTATTCTTCAGTCTTTATCCAAAATAATTTTCATCTTCACTGCTTAGTACAACATGTGTAAAATAGCAAGATATTACAGGAATGTTTCTAAAAAAAACCAGCATGAGTTAACATGTCCCTTTATTTTTAGAGCATTACTGTTATTAATTAACAACTGAGCAAAATGTAACTTATATTCAGACCAGTACAGGATTGTTTTTAAAACCAAATACTTACCGCACACTCTGGAAATGGGTAAAAGTGGGGAGGACTGGGGAATATAATTACAGCTGTACCAGCACACAGCATCCTCCATAGACTACCTTACTACCAGTGCTGTTTCAGTAGAAGCAACTATGCTGCCTGAAAATGTACTTGAGTACATGTTGATAACTGCTGTGTAAACAGATTTATAGCCAGTGGGGAACTTACTAAGTCTTTCAAAGTAATAAAAAGATGCAATGTTAAAAATGCTCAATAATCTATATAGTTGTCCCTTGCTGTACACAGGGGATTAGTTCCAGGAAACCCCAGGGACACAGAAACTCATGGATGTTCAAGTCCCTTATATCAAAGGGCATGGTATTTGCATATATCCTATGCACATTCTCTTGTATATGTTAAATCATCTCTAAGCTATTTATAATACCTACCACAATGTAAATGTTATGTAAATAGTTGTTATACTGTATTATTTAAGGAATAGTGATCCAAAAAAGTTCAAGCATTTCCTATCTATCATCAGTTAAATCCCCAGATGTGGAACCCCATTGAGATGGAGGGCAGAATGTAACTGGTAAGCAAACCACAGATAAAATCTTACCATCTCAAAGGTTAAGAAATTCTACTTAACACAGATAAAATATTACAATCTTAAAGGTCAGGAATTTATACTTAACATCTAAGCCAAATGATGCTAAAATGCAATTTGAAAAAAATTTAACAGCATCACTATTAAATAATGGGCTTAAAAAATCCAAACTCCCATGTGTGAATGTCAGTTTTTTTGAGAGAATATATATTTATCATTGCTCAAAAGATTAAAAATATACTTTAGAAACAAATGTAAATTCAGCTTAATGAAATATAAAAAGATCTTTGCGGGCATTTAAAAAATCTTTATTAAGCAGGCTTGGTTGCAAATAATTCCTTGAAGAAATAAATTTATGCTTGAAGAATACTAATGCAGTCTTTTCTAGTTTTTTTTTTAAGCATTTCTAAAATATTATGTTGATGACAAAATGGTTGAAGCAAGAGTACTGCTCTTTAGACCCTGGCAATTCTGAGGCTTGTTTAAGTGCTCATTTTCTAAAAATCAGTAGGCTCTTAAAGAAGTTCATGGAAAATGTGTATCATGAAAAAACTATGCAGGGATTTAATTTTTTTGTATCAAAATACACATCTCTTAATTCCACTTTCCAAAAACTTTCTAAGTCCCTGTACAGACTCTTAGATCAAATGAAATACAATCTGCCAAAAGTTGAGCAGAGAAAGTTTCAGGAAAATAACTCTCATGTGGGAAGAGATAAAATAAAAGTAAAGGAACCTGTGACTTTTCCCCTTTGGGGATTATTCACATTCACATCTCCATTTGCCAAAACCAGTTAGAGGGCATCTTACTTCACTTGGTCACTGAACAACTTCCCTAAATCTCTGGATAGGTTCAATTTAAACAGCATGTATAGTATGAGGAATTAAGAAACTGTAAGGGGATCCTGTGACAATATAGGAATGACATTAAAAAAAATGTTTTCCTGTGGGAATTTTTCCCTGCCCAAACATCAGAAGGGTCTATCTTAATTTAATAAAGAGCTACGGTTCCCATACAGTTTCACTTGGAGAAACTAAGACATGTAGACATCCCCCAAAGGGACTCATTTCTTCTCAAAGGCCAAATTTAAAAACAAATTAGTTTCTGGACCTGAAAAAGAAAATAAAAATAATGTTCCTGGCCAAACTTCATCCATTTAGGCATTTCAAAAGAGTAACTGTAGATGATCTCAATACATATTATTAACAAACAGAAGTAAAATTAAGTCGAGTTAGAAGACAGAAAAATATGAAAATAAGACTAGAAGGAAGAAGCAAGGGTGGTAGATGAAGGCTGTAAGAATTCAAAGTACAAACAAAAGCAGTTTTCTTCATACCTTGAACCACTTAAAGCCCAAATGACTGGTCTCATGCAATGTATCACTCAACAGCTTCGGATAGCAGTGATAGCAGAATGGTGGGAAACAAGATAAACAGGAAGGAGAGAAGGAAAAAAGCATGCAATTAAAAGCAAATTTTATATAGCCACTTTGGAAGCCAATCTTGTAGTTTTTTACAAAACTGAGTATTATCTTATCATACAATCTTAATATATAATCAATTTCAACCCAAATGAGTTGAAAATTTATGTACATATAGAAACCTGGACAAGAATTTTTATAACAGCTTTATTATAACTGCCATAATTCAGAAGCAACCAAGATATCCTCCAATAAGTGGTAGAATGAACAAACTATGGTATGTCTATATAATGGGAATATTGCTCAGAGATAAAAAGAAATAAGCTCTTAATCCACAAAAAGAAAAATCTTAACTGCAGAGGCTAAGTGAAAGAGACTAATCAAAAAGGCTATATACTGTGTGATTCTAACTATCAGTAAAAGAAAAGGCAAAACTACAGAGATAGTAAAAAGATCAGGGATTAAGAAGATGGAGGAAAACTGAAAAAGGTAGAATACAGAAGACTTTGGCAGTGAAACTTACTAGGTATAATATTGTAATCACACTTCTGTCAAAACCTATATGAAAAAGAATGAATCCCAGTGGAATAGTTAATAATGTATCGATATTGGCTCGCTAATCTTACCAAATACATCATACTAATGCAAGACATTAATAATGGGACAACTGAGGAAAAAGGAATAAACAGAAACTTTTCTTTCTGCTTAATTTTTTGGTATACCTACAGAACTGCTCTGAAAAAATAATTCTATTAACTATAAATAGATAATAGTTCCAAAAAAGCAAATAATCAGTTTACACATTAAAGAACAAAAACTGTAACTCAAGTCTATATTCCATAATGACACATCTATTATTAATTGCCAACATCTCTGTGATCTTTGATATTTAAGACTTGCTACTAAATAATGAAATTGAGGCAGAAGGAATTCTTTACAGAAAGAAAAAGAGAGAGACATTTGGAAAATAAAAGAAAGACTGTGAAATGGGTTAAGAAGATTTTAAAAAATCCCTCAGCATCCTGGAACAAAGGCTGCCTCCACCCCTCTTTGAAGCCCTCCCCAAGCTCTGTTTGTGCTTCAAGAAGGTATTCAAAGACAGAGCAGATGCCGCAATTACCTAGGAAAAGGGTGCTGAAAGGTACTCATTCTGCAAAAAGGTCAGTTTTCCTCAGCTTTTCTAATAAATGTCGATGGGCTTTTCTTTCTACACTTGACACAGAAGAAACCACATCCTTGTGTCTAACATGGCTATGGAGGGGCTTCTTGGGGTACACGTCTGCCTTGAAATGCATGTTCTTTATTATTCAATCACCTAAACTCACAATAACACCAGTGGTCTGATCAAGGGGGACTCCCAACTATTCACATCACATCGTTACTGAGCTCTTTTAATTTGTTTAGCATTCACAGTTCTCCCACAAAGCAATGGAGACAACCACTACAAAAATCAAATGTCATGAACCTCTTGCTGTGTGAGGTAGATTCAAAACTGAAAATTACCTTCTCAGAATAGGAACTGAGCTATAGCCTTTACTTGTTAAAAATATTTCCTCCATTCACACTTCCCATCTTTACTTTTCTTAATTAAAAGTCAAAATCGAAGATATGGAGATTTAAAATGATGTAGAAAATACAGAAAACAAAGCCACAAACAGCAACAGCAGAACTCTTCAATAAGTCACCTGAAGGCTGAGATAGGCTAATGTGGTTCTCAGGTGCCATGGCAGCTATGTCCTTCACATTTTGTTATTACCCTTAATTGTTTTGTTATAACCTTCATTGCTCTTTTGAACAGGACAAGGTATAAAATAAACTGTTTCCTACTGAAATTAACATTATTGATTCAGAAATATCTATTTTTTTCTAATTCAATTTTAAAGTCAAGGCTTTCCTGATTCTTATAGCAGAAAAGCACCATTTCATCTCATCAGACATATAAGCATACTCTACATAAATACACATGAAATCAATTCTAAACTATTAATAGAGACATCTGCATTAACACAAGTCAATTCCTGTGCAACCATTTTTCAATTCTTATTTAAGCCTAGATACTTACAGGTAATGAAGTGGTTTTGAAACCCGATAAACAAATATACGGTATGTGTTGTTCACCTAAACTATACTGGTTGGGTTTTACCTTTCGTTTAACCAGCCGCATTGCTAATAACTGTATAAAATCGCAGACCTGTTTCTCAGCATTGGTCCTGGCTGATTCCTCTTGTGCTAGCACCATTTCTCGCTCTGCAGTTATCTGTACACTTTCTCTTAGTGCTTCTTCCAGCTCTTCAATCCTGTCATCCTTCTTACGGAGACTGTCCTGGAAAACGATGGAAGACCAGGTGAAGTAGACTAATTAGTTAACCCAAGGAGAGCCTATTTATCACAAAGCACTATTTGCTTATTAAAAGTTCTACTCAGAAGCAAATCTAGACCAATAAGATGTCCTCACAGAGGAAAGAATCAAACAAGGGAAGAAAAGAAGTAAAGCAGGCTGAAGAACAACAGCATTAAGAGGAAAGCGTCAAGTTAGTGAAGCAAGACAAATGAGATGGACTTGCTCTCCGCAACAGAGAGAATAACACCGTTAGCACAGGTAGCAAAGCCCTGACTATTTAAAAACGCAAGCTGTTTTGGAACTCTCTAAATGGAGCTTGAAGCTAGCACTGATGAAGTCTAAGTGACTGGACTGAGTAACAAAATATTCCTTTTTCTTGCAGAGTTGACCTGGATGAAAGTAAGTTAATGGCGCCATCTTTCAGATTGTATTCTTCATATACACAACTGTTGGCAAACTAATTAAAATAAAAAAGAACTTAAAAAGATGACAATGTTTCCTAACATTTCAAGAAAGAAAGTTTTCTTTCAAAATGAGAAAACCAAAAGTGACGATTGGCTGTAAGTAATTGCTTTGACAAAAATGGGCAATTTGGTTAGCCAAGCAATTCCCGTTAGTCCTGAAGATCTACAACACGTTTACAACCTAAGTTTCGGGGAAGTGAATGTAAGTCCATCTGAAAGACAAACAAAACCCACAGGATTTTGAGATCATGTAAGATGGGAGAGATCTTAAAATAAGGACAAATGAAGAGGATGGAGAACTGGATTCATCAGATTATTATAGGTACCTTCTCTTTAAATCCTTACACAACCAGAGAATAATTATATAAATTAGTTTAATCAATTCCTATAAGTAAAGTTCTATTTTATGAAAGGCAGATTAGCCATGACAAAAAATGCTCTTTGTTCAAATGTTAACGTTTTTAGCTGCCATGCACTGAGCAGCACAGTACAGAGGTTTTTACCACGATGCCAACTGGAGAAAGGCAAGGAGCGATGCCAGCAGGAACAAAGAGCAAGGTGTGTTTCTTTGGAATTAAAGAAAACTAAAGGTGAAGCAAGGGCCAAATGCAAGGATTTGATCTGACATCTCAAATCCTCTAATAAATTAACCATTATTTATAGCAAAATGAGATTCTGAAATACAGATGGTTGTTAGCAAAAACACTTCCATTTCCCATTCCCAACGTGCGGAGATCCTGTATGATGGTTTTGTGACAGGCTACCCTGTCTTTCACTCTTTGTGGTTTTTGAGATCTCCTGAGAGGATTCCATTATCCTAAATTAAACCAAAGCTGAAACAGTTCTTCCAGATGACTTCTGGGGAAACTACTTCTAGCAACCAAATGATGGGAATACTTATAGAAAAAATGGCAGGGCAAAGTCAATACTTATCAAAAGTCACCTCGAATATGAAGGGCCTTAACTCTCAAGTAAAAAAACAGAGACTGGCTGAATGGATTAAAAAACAAAACCCTTCTATTTGCTGCCTACAGGAAACATATCCCACCGACAAAGATGCACACAGACTGAAAGGATGGAAAAAGATATTCCATACTAACAGAAACCAAAAAAAGAGCTGTTGTAGCCATCTTAATATCAGACAAAATAGACTTTAACACAAAAACTGTTAAAAAAGACAAAGAAGGGCACTATATAATGATTAAGGGATTGATTCAACAGGAAGATGTAACTATTAAACATATATGCACCTAATTATAGGGCATCTGGCTATTTAAAAGAAATATTAAGGGACCTAAAGGGGCACATAGACTCAAATACAAATGTCGTGAGGGAGTTTCAATATCCTACTTTTAGCAATGGACAGATCAACTAGACAAAAAATCAGCAAGGAAACAACAGATTTAATCAAAACTACAGACCATATGGACCGAACAGATATCTACAGACAGAACTTTTCATCCTACAGTTGCAGAATACACATTCTTCTCAGCAGCACATGGAACTTTCTCTAGGATTGTCCACATAACAGGCCATAAAGAGAGTCTCAGCAAATTCAAAAAAATCGAAATCATACCATGTTATCTTCTCAGGCCACACTGGAATGAAGCTGGAAATCGGCAACTCAAGAATTTCTAGAGCATATGTAAACACATGGAGACTGAACAACATGCTCACGAATGAACAGTGGGCCACAGAAGATATCAAAAGAGAAACTAAAAACTTTATGGAAATGACTGAAGATGACAACACAACATATCAAAACTTATGGGATACAGCAAAAGCAGTGTTAAGAGGAAAGTTAATAGCAATAGGTGCCTACAAAGGAAAACAGAAAGGCACCAAATAAATGAGCTATCAATGTACCTCAAAGATCTAGAAAAACTACAGCAAACCAGACCCAAAACTAGTAGGAAAAAAGAAATAATTAAAATTAGAGAAGAAATCTACATAATTGAATCCAAAAAAAGCAATATGAAAGATTAGCAAAACAAAGAGTTGGTTTTTTGAAAACATAAACAAAATTGACACATCATTGGCTCAACTACCCAATAAAAGAAGAGAGAAACCCAAATCAATAAAATTAGAGATGAAAAAGGAAATGTAACAATAGACACCACGGAAATAAAAAGAATCATCAGAAATTACTACAAAAGAGCTGTATGCCAACAAGCTGGGAAACCTAGAAGAAATGGATAGATTTTTGGACACAAACAATCTACCTAAATTGAGCCATGAAGACACAGAAAATCTAAACAGACCTATAACCAAGACAGAAACTGAATCAGTAATAAAGATGCTCCCAACAAAGGAAAGCCCAGGACTGGATGGCTTCACTGCTGAATTCCACCAGACATTTAAAGAACTAACTCCAATTCTTCTCAAGTTATTCAAAACAATTAAAAGGTAAGGAATCTCTCTCTCTCTACAAAGCCAGCATCACCTTAATTCCCAAACCTGAAAAAGATGCAACAGAGAAAGAGAATCCAGTTTCCCTGATGAACATAGACACAAAAATCCTCAACAAAATTCTAGCTAATCAAATCCAACAACACATCAGAAACATCTACCTAGACTAAGTGGATTTATCCCTGGTATGCAAAGGATGGTTCAACATTCACAAATCAATCAATGTGATACATCACATTAACAAATTGCTGAACAAAGACCATATGATTATCTCAATAGATTCAGAGAAAGCATCTGATAAAATAAAATACCCCTACATGATGAAAACTCTAAGCAAATTGGGTATAGAAGGAATATTCCTCAACACAAACAAGGCAATTAATTAAAAATCTATGGTCAGCATCATATTGAATGGGGAAAAGTTGGAAGCATTCCCAAAGAGATCCAGTACCAGACAGGGATGCCCACTCTCACCACTGCTATTCAATATAGTCCTGGAAGTTTTAGGCAGAGCCATTAGGCAAGTAAAAGAAATCAAAGGAATACAAATTGGGAAGGAGGGGCCGGCGCCGCGGCTCACTAGGCTAATCCTCCGCCTATCGGCGCCGGCACACCGGGTTCTAGTCCCGGTCAGGGCACCGGATTCTGTCCCGGTTGCCCCTCTTCCAGGCCAGCTCTCTGCTGTGGCCCGGGAGTGCAGTGGAGGATGGCCCAGGTGCTTGGGCCCTGCACCCCATGGGAGACCAGGAAAAGCACCTGGCTCCTGGCTCTTGCCATCGGATCAGCGCGGTGCGCCGGCCGCAGCGCGCCGGCCGGGGCGGCCATTAGAGAGTGAACCAACGGCAAAAGGAAGACCTTTCTCTCTGTCTCTCTCTCTCTCTCTCACTGTCTACTCTGCCTGTAAAAAAAAAAAAAAAAACAAATTGGGAAGGAGGAACTCAGAGTATCCCTATTTGCAGAAAACATGATTCTATATATAGGGGACCAAAGAACTCCACTAAGAGACTATTGGAACTCATAGAAGAGTTTGGTAAAGTAACAGGATGTAAAGTCAATACACAAAAATCAATACCCTTTGTATACAAAGATAATGCCACGGCTGAGAAAGAGCTTCTAAGATCAATCTCATTCACAATAGCTACAAAAAAAACAAATACCTTGGAATAAATTTAACCAAAGGTGTCAAAGATCTCTATGATGAGAATTACAAAGCATTAAAGAAAGAAATAGAAGATACAAAAAATGGAAAAATCTTCCATGTTCATGGATTGGAGGAATCAATATCATCAAAATATCCATTCTTCCAAAAGGAATTTAAGATTCAATGCAAGACCAATCAAAATACCAAAGACATTCTCCTCAGATCTAGAAAAAAAATGATGCTGAAATTCATATGGAGGCATAGGAGACCTCAAAGAGCTAAAGCAATCTTTTTTTTTTTTCAAGTTTATTTATTATTTGAAAGGAAGAGTCACAGGGAGGCAGAGGTAGAGAGAGAGAGAGGTCTTCCATCCACTAGTTCACTCCCCAAATGGCTGCAACAGCTGAAGCTGGGCCAATCAGGAGCCAGGAGTTTTTTCTGGGTTTCCCACAAGGGTGCAGGGGCCCAAAGACTTGGGCCATCTTCTACTGCTTTCCTAGGTCACAGCAGAGAGCTGGATCAGAAGTGGAGCAGCTGAGACTTGAACCGGTGCCCATATGGGATACTGGCACTGCAGGCAGTAGCTTTACTCATTATACCAGAGTGCTAGCCCCTCAAGCAATCTTATACAACAAATGCCAGAGGCATCACAATACCAGATTTCAAGACATACTACAGGGCCGGCGCCGTGGCTCACTTAGCTAATCCTCTGCCTGCAGCGCCAG
The DNA here is from genome assembly GCF_964237555.1 of Oryctolagus cuniculus. Lineage (NCBI taxonomy): Eukaryota > Metazoa > Chordata > Mammalia > Lagomorpha > Leporidae > Oryctolagus > Oryctolagus cuniculus. The sequence goes on along the minus strand of NC_091440.1, from coordinate 99,058,117 downwards.
CACCCTGGGTTCTAGTCCCAGTCAGGGTGCCAGATTCTGTCCCAGTTGCTCCTCTTCCAGTCCAGCTCTCTGCTGTGGCCCGGGAAGGCAGTGGGCCCTGCACCTTGGGCCTTGCACCTGCATGGGAGACCAGGAGGAAGCACCTGGATCCTGGCTTCAGATCGGCACAGTGCACCAGCCGTAGTGGCCATTTCAGGGGTGAACCAACGGAAGGAAGACCTTTCTCTCTGTCTCTCTCTCTCTCTCACTGTCTAACTCTGCCTGTCAAAAAAAAAAAAAAAAAAAAAGACATACTACAGGGCATTTGCAGTCAAAGCCAAAATTAACAATTGGAATTACTTCAAATTGAGAAGTTTCTGTATGGCAAAAGAAACAATCAGGAAAGTGAAGAGGCAACCAACAAAACAGGAGAAATTATTTGCAAACTATGCAACTGATAAACCAGAATCTAAAGAGATCAAGAAACTCCACAACAACAAAAAAAGCAACCCAGTTAAGAGATGGGCCAAGGACTTAAACAGACATTTTTTCTAAAGAGAAAATCGAAATGGCCAACTGACACATGAAAAAATGTTCAGGATCACTAACCATCAGGGAAATGCAAGTCAAAACCACAATGAGGTTTTACCTCATCCTGGTTAAAATGGCTTTCATACAGAAATCAACAAACAAATGCTGGGGAGGAAGTGGGGGAAAAGGTATCCTAATCCACTGTTGGTGGGAATACAAACTGGTAAAACCACTACGGAAAACAGTTTGGAGATACCTCAGAAATCTGAATATAGCCCTACCTGTCGCTCCCCCATTCATGGAGGAACGACACCAGACCCTGCGCTGTTCTTTTTGCCCGGCCCTTCCCGGGTTTGCTGCTGGCCCCCCCGCCACTTTCCCCGCTTCCGCGGAGGAGCGGCACACTGCCGGCCGGCTCTCTCAGGGGTTGCTCAGATGTTCCCCAGTACTTATTGTCTCCCTCTTTCTTTATAGTCCTCTTCCACCAATCCATGCTCTGTTGCCCACATGCCAAGAACGCTGCTCTCCTCCAATCAGGAGCAGGATCAGCTCCTGCAGTTTATCAGTCAAATTGGCGAGGCAGCTGTGCAGAAGTTGTTTGCTGTCGCTCAGCGCCATATTGTGGGAGATCAGATGCATAGAATTAGTCTTAGCAGTTCCAGTAATTTAGTCTAGTCTCGGTTGCTCCCCACACCTACCACATGACCCAGCCGTCCCACTCCTCGGAATTTACCCAAGGGAAAATGAAACCTGCAAATAAAAGAGTTACCTGCACCTTTATGTTTATTGCAGCTCAATTCACAATAGCTAAGACATGGAATCAACCTAAATGCCCTTCAACTGAAGACTGGATAAAGAAATGATGGGATATCTACTCTATGGAATACTACACAGCAGAAAAAAAAATCTGGTCATTTGCAACAAAATGGATGAACTGGAAAACATCGCTGAGTAAAATAAGCCAGTCCCAAAGGGACAAATACCATATGTTCTTCCTGAATTGTGATAACAGAGCACCTAAAAGGAAACCTGTAGAAGTGAAATTGACATTATGAGAAGCAATGACTTGAACAGCCATTGTCTTGACTGTCGAGAAACAGTTTTTTTTTTATTATTTTCTCTTTATACTTAATGCCACTGATGAAACTCGTTACTTAACATAGAGTTATTCATACATGTATAAATCCAAATGAAAATAGATCCCAGTAAAAAATAAGAGTGGGAATAGGAGAGGGAGGAGCTGTACAGTTCTGCACACATTTACATGGACTTACCACTAAGGGTAAAGTTGAAAACTTGCCATGGAACACCAAATCCCATTAAGCTAAGTGGTACTAATGCCATCTTACGTGTTAAAGTGATCATATTAAGTGTGTAACTGATCATATAGATAAGATTAAGTGTCAAAGGATCACATAAATAAGACCAAGTGTCTGGTAATAATAATAGATAGAAAAAGAGAGATTGTTTCAACACCAGAAGCAGTCCTCACAGAGACTCATAGAATAACAAATGCCCTAAATGGCACTGTGACCTCAGAATCAGCCCTTAAGGCATTCAGATCTGGCTGAAAACCCCATGAGAGTATTTCATGACAGCCAAGACACTGTGGCAAAAAATGATCCACGTGAAGGATCTCTGTGAGTGAGACCCCAGTGGAAAGAAGGGGCCATCAAAGAAGGATGTACTTTTCTCTGAAGGGAAGAGAGAACTTCTACTTTGCTCATGGCCCTGTCTAAATAACTGACAGCAGCTCACGTCAAGAGCCTTGGTTGATCACTGATGTCATAAATAAGAGTGTCAGTTGTCAAATCAACAACAGGAGTCACTGTGCACTTATTCCCCATGTAGGAACTCTGTCCTTAATGAGTTGTACTACAAGAATTAACTGTAAAACTTGTTTTCAAACAGTACTTTATACTTTGTGTGTCTGTGTGGGTACAAATTGTGGAAATCTTTACTTAGTATAGAGTTGGTCTTTTATATATAACATTAATTAAAAACAAATCTTAATGAAGAATGGGATGGGAAAGGGAGTAGGAGGTGGGACAAGAATTGGGGTGGGAGGGCAGGTATGGGGGCAAGAACTGCTATATTCCTAAAGCAGTACCTATGAAATTTGTATTCATTAAATAAAAACTTTCATAAAAAATAAATTTATTTGTGTACCTGCAGGGGGTGAAAAGTAGCTTTGTGGCTGTATAAAGAAAAGATTATTAGTGACTTTTTATAATGCAAGGAACTAATGCCAGTTTTCATTATGTAAGTTTCCTCAAAACCAGTGGCAAATCCAGAGTCTGCCAGAGGAGACCCATGTTCATGGAAATTTAAGAAAGGGTTTCTGGATTTAATGTCAAAACTTGGTGGCAAGTCTCTTTTAGTAATAAGAATGAAGAAGAAAAGGTAAGTAAAGCTACAAATCTCAGAAGAGGATTGTTAAATAACAACTTTGTGACATTTTAAGGTATACAGCTCCTCAATGTAAAACTAAGTATTTGCTCAAAGGAAACTATTGAAACAGGGTAGTAACAAATGAATGAAGAGAACAACTACTTCCCTCACCTTCATTAGCAAATCCATAACTATTTAATCTATCTAGTGAGTAGAATGTGGGTCCAGTTTTAGTTTTAGAACCATAACAGATACCTGCTAAGGTACACCCAGGACGTTTTCTTTATATTAAACTATGCCTTAAATCGCCTATGTAATAAAATATTGAGCCAATACCAGAAATGATCAGAAAAATCTTCTGGTTCTAGGGCAGTAAAAAACACAGTTAAGTCTTATTTATAATCATTCTTTTTTGTTCTTGCTTTTTCAATAACATCAAAAAACATTTTTCTGGGCTTATTTTAATAACAGGTACTCTTCTTTTTAAGTGAAGAATATTAGACAAAAGAACAGAATTAGAAATTTTACAAAGGTCAACAATGACCACATACAAAGTATCAGAAATTCAGAAGACACTGGACTTTTTAATGGCTACAGAGGAACCTAGAAGGCAACTGAGTAATGCCTTCAAAATTTGTAGGGAAAAAATTATTTCTAACCTAGAATTTGTATCCAAACTAACAACCAAATGTGACAATAAAATATAAAAATCGAATGGAATGTTACTTCATTCACAGACTTTGAGGAAGTTGTAGTATGTACTCTATCAACTAAAGAAGCAAACTTAGAGGGGCAGGCATCTGACACAGTGGTTAAGATGCTGCACGGGGCTGGCGCCGCAGCTCACTAGGCTAATCCTCCGCCTTGCGGCGCCGGCACACCGGGTTCTAGTCCTGGTCAGGATGCCGGATTCTGTCCCGGTTGCCCCTCTTCCAGGCCAGCTCTCTGCTGTGGCCAGGGAGTACAGTGGAGGATGGCCCAGGTCCTTGGGCCCTGCACCCCATGGGAGACCAGGATAAGTACCTGGCTCCTGCCATCAGATCAGCGCGGTGCGCTGGCTGTAGTGCGCCGGCCGCAGCGACCATTGGAGGGTGAACCAATGGCAAAGGAAGACCTTTCTCTCTGTCTCTCTCTCTCTCACTGTCCACTCTGCCTGTCAAAAATAAAAAAATTTAAAAAAGATGCTGCACGGGCCATCCATATCCTGTATCAGAGTGCTGCATTCAAGTTCTGGCTCTGCTATGGATTCTAGCTTCCTGCTAATGCACAGCATGACAGGAAACAGGTGATGGCTCAAAGAGTTGAGTCAGTGCTGGTCACACAGGAGACGGGGGTTGAGCTCTAGACTCCTGGCTTTGGTCTAGCCCAGCCCCAGCCATGTGAAAATTTGGGGAGTTAGCCAGCAGCAGGAGATACCTACCTCTCCCCCAACCCTGCCCTGCATCTCAAATAAAACATACAAATGCATTTTTAAAATGAAGTAAATTGGGGCCGGCACTGTGGCGTAGCATGTAAAGCTGCCACCTGCAGTGCCAGCATCCCATATGGGTGCCGGTTCTAGTCCCGGCTGCTCCACTTCCAATCCAGCTCTCTGATATGGTCTGGGAAAGCAGTGGAAGATGGCCCAAGTCCTTGGGCCCCTGTAGCCTCATGGGAAACCCAGAAGAAGCTCCCGGCTCCTGGCTTCAGATCAGTGCAACTCTGGCCATTATGGTCATCTGGGGAGTGAACCAGTGGATGGAAGACCTCCCTATCTCTCTCTCTCTCTCTCTCTCTCTTACTGTGTAACTGTGACTTTCAAGTAAAATAAATAAATCTTTAAAAAATAATAATAAAAAGAATGAGGTAGCTATTATGATATGCATACAGTGTTTTTTCACTTTTATTTTAACTTATTCTATTTACTTGAAAGACAGTATTACAGAGAGAGGTCTTCCATCCGCTGGTTCACTCCCCAAATCGCCACAACAGCTGGAGATGAACAGATCCCAAGCTAGGAGCCAGGAGCCTCTTCCAGGTTTCTCATATAGGTGCAGAGGCCCAAGCACCTGGGCAATCCTCTGCTGCCCTCCTAGGCACATTAGCTGGAAGCTGGATCAGAAATAGGCGGGAGTCAAACCGGTGCCCCTATAGGATGCCAGCATGGCAGGCCAGGGCTTCTAATCCCCTGTGCCACACTGCTGGCCCCACTATTTCACTTTAATAATAAAAAAATTGTTCTGGTAGAAAATTGTTTAGTCAGGAAAATTTTAACCAGCAAAGTACTATACTGGAAAAACAGTAAAGGGGCCAGCGCTGTGGTGCAGCATTTTAAAGCCAAAGCCTGCAGTGCCAGCATCCCATATCAGTGCCATTTTGAGTCTGGGCTGCTAAACTTCCAATTCAGCTCCCTGCTGATGAACTGGGAGAGCAGCAGAAGATGGCCCAAGTGCTTGGGCCCCCGTACCTATGTAGTAGGCCCTGAAGAAGCTCCCGGCTCCTGGCTTCAGCCTGGCCTAGCCCCAGTCATTGCAGCCATTTGGGGAGTGAACCAGTGGATGGAAGACCTCTCTCTCTGTCTCTACCTATTTCTGTAACTCTGCCTTTCAAATAAATTAAATCCTCTTTTTTTTTTAAAGTGTAAAATACAAGGGACTTTGTATACTTCTGCTCTCAGGCCCCTGCTTCCTGGAAGGGCTTCATGGTGGCTCAAATAGCTATAGCGATTACCCCAGCTATAGTTTCTAAGATACTGAATGTGTGCTTTATATATGAAACTTTATTTTTCAAAATGTCCAAATTTCATCAGTCTATCATGAGGTAGTTATGGCACTCTGTTTCAGCAAAGCTGGAGTTGTCTAATATTCCTAATATCTCTATCCCTAGATTATTTCTCAGGATTTGAAGCACCTGAAAACTGGGAGGTGGATTTACTGAAACCAAATGTAGCTAGAGATTAAAATTTGGATAGGACACGCCACACTGAAGTTTGAGAAAATAATTTCTATTGCTTATATGCATTCTTGATTTGCTGTTACCTTAGAACAAAGTCTTCTTAACTCCTTTTAGTTAAATATACTACAGGTTGAATAGTCCTTATTCAAAATGTTTGGACTGTTCAAAATATTTCTGATTTTGGATTTTTTAAAAATTTTGGAATATCTACATATACATAATGAAATATCTTGGTGACAGGATCCAAGTCTAAACATAAAATTCATTTGCTTCATCTATACCTTATACAAATAGCCTAAAGGTAATTTTATTCAGTATTTTTAGTGTATCTGAGGTTTGACTGTGCCTACCATATGAAGTCAGGTTTGGAATTTTTCATTTATGGTGTAATGACAACATTGAAAATGTTTTGGATTTTAAAGAATTTCATATTTTTGGGCTGGTGCCGAGGCTCAGTAGGCTAATCCTCCGCCTTGCGGCACCGGCACACCGGGTTCTAGTACTGGTTGGGGCACCAGATTCTGTCCCGGTTGCCCCTCTTCCAGGCCAGCTCTCTGCTGTGGCCAGGGAGTGCAGTGGAGGATGGCCCCAGCGCGCCAGCTGTGGCGGCCATTGGAGGGTGAACCAACGGCAAAGGAAGACCTTTCTCTCCGTCTCTCTCTCTCACTGTCCACTCTGCCTGTCCAAAAAAAAAAAAAAAAAACAAACAAAAAAAAAACACCCTAAGTGGACAGTATCATTTCATTCACCTGCTGCTCAACCAATTCTAGCAACTCAAAGACATGAGCTATGTGCCACAGATAACTAGCTTAATAGCCATCTGGAGACAGTAAAGGAACACATTCTTCCAGTTCAAATAGCTCATATTACTTAAAATAAAAGCAGTATCTTTAGAGTTCTACTTCAACTGGTATTAATTATGTTTGCACTCATCCAAACTGACATAGAGCAGTTAAGCCTACACTTGCCAACTACACTTATTAGTGGAGGTCAAAGGGGAACATTTTGTTCACAAAGTATGGGGTTCAAGACAGGAGGTTTGTGTGACTACTTTTCTGGGTATGGTAGGGAGAGAGGAAGAGGCTACCAAAGAATTTCTCATGCTCTTAAGAAAAATTAGACTCCTATACTCAAACAACATGAGGGCAAAAGCGGCAACAGCTGAAACCATAACTTGGGCAAATTAACAAGACTGGACTGTACAATTTCCACGAAACTATCCACTAATACATTCCTCTGAACTTTGCTTTTTGACATCAGGTTTGTCAACACCAACCTAATACAACCACAGCTGTAAGACTCAAGCCTCCACTTCCTTTCTCTCAAATCAAACATTCCATAAAGAAAACAAACACCAAAAAATGGACAAGGAGAATCAGCCTTTAAAACTTAATTTGAGTATGGGCATTTAGCCTAGCAGTTAAGACACTGGTTAAGATGACCTCATTCCATATGGGAATACCTGTGTTCAATACTCAACTCCAGCTACTGACTCCAGCTTCCTGCTAATGCAGACCTTGGGAGGCAACAGTGATGGCGCAAGTGGTTCAGTTCCTGCTACCCACATGGAAGACCTGGATTGAATTCCTGGTTCCCAATTTCAGCCATTGAAGGCATTTGGGGAGTGAACCAGTGTATAGGGCCTCTGTCTTTCTCTGCCTCTAGAATAAACAAACAAGCATCTTTTAAAAAATTAATTTGCTGTTCTTGTCAAACATCTCCTTCAAAAAAATTTTAAGTGCAATAGAAGAACCTAAAAAGAAAGCACATGATAATGACAGAACTTTATAAAACTTTCTTGCTTCAGTAGCAGAGGAACAGCAAATTCAGATTTCACATAATTATGCAAGGCAGCACAGCCTTCCACATTCTCTCTTCCCTTTCCTAACTCCAACTCTGACATGGTAATGGAGGTCATTTACTTGAATTAACATTAAGAGCTGCTTCCTTTGGAGTAAACACCACTTACCAGATAGACTATAATATGTTCTGAAGGACTTAAATGTTACCAGTTATTCAATACCCTTTATGTAAAGAGACAGTAATTCGTTATTACCCTCAGCCCCACTGCTTATTTGGTCTCCCTCGCCCCATCCTCCAAGTGTACATACACATGTAGAAGATTTCAGTAAAATCAATCAACATGTCAGAATTCATTTACCAACTTTTCATATGCTTAGCGGGGAAAAAGATTGAAGCCAGATGTATTGATGAAGTCAATTTTAAGAAAAGAAAGCAAACCTAACATACAGACAGAATTTGGTTACACACTAACTACTTCTTACATAAAGAAAATACTTTGGGTTAAACTTTAAAGCCTTCCTCCCTTTCTTTAAAACCCCACAAATATTTCTCCCCAGTTAGAGTTCTGTTATAACCTCAATTGTTAAAAAACCAAAGTCAAAACAATAGCAGATGCATTTCATTAAAGAACCAGAAAAACAACCATACAAAACGCTGTTTATATAAATAATATTTATGGAGTATCTAGTACAAATATCCCATTATAGGTTGGCCAGGTTTTCATCTTGAAAATTCTGGTAGCTGGGTATGCAAAATGTGGGAAAAGATACTCTGGTAGCTGGGGTTTAAGTAATCTTAGAACTTTACAAATCTAAGTACAAATACTCAAAGACTTGGAAAAAATTCCGAAGATAATATTTTGCTTAAAATAATAAACAACTGGTATGGGCCATAGGAAGTCTTAGGAAACGGGCTGCACACGTGCTTACTTTTCATCTCAGCTTGCAGAGGCTTCAGCTTGCAACTGCAAACCAAGGGGAAGCTCCCACAGTAACACAAAGGAGAAAATCATTCAAGCCACAGGAGTGAGAACACAGTGGTCCACTTGCAGAATTTTAGTGCCAATTGTAAGTTTACCCATCATTTTATTCTGAGTATTCTTTTCAAAAGCTAAAAGGATGTGGTCACATGTTCCTGCAGAATAGGGCTGAAATTAACTGTGGGGAATGGACCAGTAGGCTATATATTAGTACTATGAATAAACTTCTTGCAATAAATTTATTGGTTAACAAATGGAACTGCATTTTGGCCAGAGGGAAAACCATCTAGCAGGGGTGAGGAACCTTTCTCTGCCAAGGGCCATGTGGGTATTTACAACATCATTCCCGGACCATACGAAATAATCAACTTAAAAATTAGCCTGCTGTAGAATAACTGAATTCCGAGTTCCACCTGAGGTTGCAGTGGCAGGGTGAGATGAGAGGACTTCACTGGTCTCATACAGCCCGCAGGCCGGACATGTCCTTGTCCTGTAGGCATCAATTTCAAACACCTCCTAAAATAATTTTCAGGACTTGTTCTCATTTTTTTCTAAATGATTGAAAGTGATGTAGGTATGAGCTAGGAGTTTCAAAAGCTGAACACATGCCAAAAATTTTAATAGTACTTCACCTTAGGAAAAGAGAATTTTTATGTGCAATTTCAACAACTATCTGTGGGGTTATAAAAATAGACACTGGTTTGTATGGACACTTTTCCAGTGTGATCCCTAACTCCACTTAATATTTGTCAGGAACACCATAAAAACTCTGCCATTACCCTTTTTCTCTGTAGAAAAAGCCCTGTTTGACTAAGAAAAAAAATAATTTAAAATAAGATTTAAGATTAAGAAATGGGGACCAGCCTTGTGGTGTAGTCACAAGCTGCCGCCTGTGACGACAGCCTCCCATATGGGCACCAGTTTACGTCTAGTTTCTCTACCTCTGATCCAGCTCCCTGCTAAGAGTCTGGGAAAAGCAGCAAAAGATGGCCCAAGTGTTTGGCCCCTTGCTGCCCACATGGGAGACCTGGAATAAGCTCCTGGATCTTTGCTTTGGCATAGCCTAGCCCTGGCTGTTGCTGTCATCTGGGGAGTGAACCAGCAAATGGAGGATCTCTCTCTCTCTCTCTCTCTCTCTCTCCCTCTCTCTGTTTAACTCTGACTTTTGAATAAATAAATAAATCTTTAAAACAAAATAAAAGGTAGAAATGGGGCTGGGACTGTGGCCCAGCAAGTTAAGCCACCACCTCCAATACTGGTGTCCCATACAGACACTAGTTCCAGTCTGGCTGCTCCACTTCCAATCCAGTTCCCTGCTAGTGTTTGAGCCACTGCACCTCCTTGGGAGACCCAGATAAAGCTCCAGGCTCCTGGCTTCAGAATGGCCCAGCCCTGCCACTGTGGCCATCTGGGGAGTCAACCAGTGGATAGAAGAGCTCTCTCTCTCTCTGCGCTCCCGTGTCTCTCTGTAACTCTACCTTTCAAATAAATAAACTTTTTTTTTTTTAAAGAAGGAAGAAATTTCATGGATTAAACACTTAAATAGGTGAAAAAAAAAGTCTTGAAAGAGGAAATCAAAATTTATTTTTATAAAAGCAAGAATATTAATATATTAGACACATGTAGCCTGTGACACACAACATAAGACTCTAAAAAGCTGTCAAACTTAAATTTTTAAAGGTTTGGGTCAGCACTGTGAAATAGCAGGTAAAGCTGCCGCCTGCAGTGCTGGCAATCCATTTGGGTGCTGGTTCGAGTCCCAGCTGCTCCACTTCCGACCCAGCTCTCTACTATGGCCTGGGAAAGCAGTGGAAGATGGCCCAAGTCCTTGAGCCCCTGTACCCACATGGGAGACCGTGAGGAAGCTCCTGGCTTCAGTTCAGTGCAGTTCTGGCTGTTGCAGCCAATTGGGGAGTGAACCAGCAGATGGAAGACCTCTCTTTCTCTCTCTCTGCCTCTCCTTCTCTCTGTGTAACTCTGACTTTCAAATAAATAAATCTTTACAAAAATTTTTAAAAGGTTTTCTTAATCCCATTTTCATAAAAATTAAAAAATTCATCAAAATGGAAGAGGCTTTTTCTGAAGACAGAAGACATCAAATTTTAGAGAAAAACAAAAATGTTTCACTGGCTCTACATCTAAGAGAAAAATGCCTAAATATATGTAAAGCTGATTTTCCCCATCCCTATTTCTATTGTTTTCACTATCTTTGAACTTTATTCTTAATATTCATTGGTCTCAGGAGAATTCACTCAAAAGAGCATTCTTTCAGCAGGGCCATTAATCTCTCTGACAGTAACCTCTCTCAAGGTTAAATTCAGATATGTACTGTGGTATCACATAAAAACAAAGCCCCAAAGCCACTATTTATCAATAGGAGGCCTCTTTCATTCCACTAAAAATACACAAGGTAAATATTCTCAAGTAAGGAAAGATGGTATTTCAAGGCTCTTAAAGGATAATCTGAGTTTTAGAGAATATGATTATTAGGATGCTGAAACTAAAATAAATTATAATAAAAATTTATAATTGAATTTTAAATCTTACTATGATTTATAATTCAGTAATTATAGCTGTAATTAATGCACCTATGTAAAACACTGTTTTTAAAAGGCTAAAAAGAAAGGTTTGTAAACTAAAGATTGATTTTAACACAGAATTTTTATGTGGTAAAACTGGAAACTCACAGGAAAAAAAACTGGCTAAGCAAAAGAAAACAGATTGGGAAACCAGCAAATTACCAACTTGTCTGCAGCAGGGTAGCGATGTGTTAGGGGGAATAAGACACCAGTCTAAGATGCATGGTACTGAGAATTTTCGACATCTACAGACACGATTAAAATCAATAAACATTTACTGAGTACCTACTATATACAGAGAACCAAGATAAGATCCCCAAACTCAAGTGTATGAGGAAACCAAAGTACAATTAGCATATGATACAAAGTAAGATAAAATAAACCCTGAAATCAAAGCATAAAGAATTCTGATGGAATTAGAACAGAAGGTAGCATTCCAAGGCAAGGGTTTGGCAAGCCCCCAGGAAGGGAGCATTTGACCCTTAAGAGATGGTTAAGGTTTTCAAAAGGGAGCTTTTTAAATGTCTAAATCACTGTCAGTCAAATCAGCCAGGACTATGCTTCCATGTAATCTTGAAGAGGCTCCTGTTGCTGGAATTTACCTTATTTCAGTTTCCCAAAAGCAATCACTGTCCTTTCAATGATAACACCTACACTGTAACAAAACTTTTCACACAGCCATCACAAAAACAAGTTCTAATAAGTATACCTACTGTTCATAGAGAGGAAAATCATTTGTTATTTATCTGTATACCCTCACAACACTCAGGACAATGACTATTCTGTAACAGGCACTCAATAAATACTACTGAAGAAAACTACAGATTATTCTGAAATCTGATTCAGCCAATCAAAACACAATATGGCTTAGCAAAAATGTTAAAGAAACTTTCAGAACTGAACTTAAAACAAAGCTAAAATTCTTGGGTAAAAAAAAAAAAAACAAGAAACTTTAGCCAAATTAAATGCAGAATATTAATAGAAGGGACATGACAATGGAAAAGGCTCATGACCAATATATACACTGTCTTTATTACTCATGTCCAGTTAAGTATCAACTGAAATCATTAAATAGTTTAACTAATGTAAGTCAATATGGACCATGCAAGAAAAACTTACTGTATAATCAAGTCTTAGAAAGTTAGGCAAATGTAGGTCTAAGAAGATATTCCAAATATCTTCTGAGGGTCAGTGAATTTCGATGAGGGTGTCACAGAAAAACTGGCCAAAGCCAAGTACCTGGATCAATACGGGACCACCTGCTACTTCCAAAGTCAATAAGGCATAATGGAAAGCATCTACCCACCTCAGCCACAGGTGATGATGGTGCACTACTGCTTGACTATTCTGAATACACTAGATCACACCTCTCAACTGTGCTGTTCTTTTCTCAGCCTCTGAGGAGCATTCAAATAATATACTTGCAGATTCTCCTCAACTTACAATGGGAACACATCTCATTAGACCCATCATTAAACTGAATGGATTGTAAATCTAAAATATAAGTTAATACAGCTAACCCACTGAACAAAAATCTTTGCAACACAGTACCCTGTCAAGCATCAGCTGTTTGCCTTTGGGATCACGGAGCTAACTAAGAGTTGTAGCTCACAGCCATTGCTCCGTATCATGAGACAGGCCTGCACAGCATATTGCTAGCCTGGGAAAAATATAAAAATTCAAATTTTGAAGAACAGTTTCTGCTGGATGTTTACCATTTTTGCACCATTCAAAGTACAAATTCCTAAGCCAGGGGCAGGCATCTGGTGCAGCATTTAAGATGTCCCTTGGGATGCCTATATTCCATACTCAAGTGTCTGGATTAGGGTCTCCATTCTGCTTCCAAAACCTGCCTTCTGCCAAAGCACACCCAAGTCACAGCAAGTGATGGCTCTAGTAGTTGGTCTCTACCTCCTAAACTGGAGACATGGATTACAGTTCATGTTTCTGACTTTGGTGTGGCCCGGTCCCAGATGTTGAGGCATTTGAAAAAGCAAACTAGCATGTCCTCTCTTTCTCTTTCAAACAAAAATTAAATAAAAAACCTAACTTGAACCACTGTAAGTTGGAGATCATCTGCGCTCTTTTCTCCAAGGATAATCTCTTTTCTGTAGTGCTAAACTCTTCCTTTCCCTCTCCTGCCTCAACTGTTTGCCTTCATTTTAGTTTGCTTTCTCAGCACCATCTTCTGCTACTCTATCCCATATCTAAATATTTAGGATCTTGTAAGGGCTTAGCTGTAATCCTATGTTCTTCTGCTAATATTTTATCTATAGATGCTATCACTGAATCCTATGAACTTAAATGATTTTTTTATAAACGCGGTTTCCCAATTTGTGGTTGTACTTTAATCTTTAGAATTGTGTGTTTTATTTATTTATTTATTTATTTTGAAAGTTGGGGGGACACACATGTGGGGAGCAACTCGGACTAGACTAAGTTACTGGAATTAAGACTTATTCTATGCATCTGCTCTCCCACAATATGGCGCTGGGAGAGGCGAAAACAGCTTCTACATAGCTGCCTCCAGTTCAACCAATAAACTGTAGGACTTGCTCCTGATTGGAGGAGAGCAGCGTACTCGGCGTGTGGGCAGCCGAGTTGGGATTGGCAGAGGAGGACTATAAAGGAGGAGAGAGACGGCATGCACCAGGAACATCTAAGGGGAACATCTATCTGAAGGAACACCTGTGCAGCCCCTGAGAGAGCCGGCCGGCGGTGTGCCGCTCCCCCGTGGAAGTGGGGAAAGTGGCCAGGGGGAACCGCCCTTCCACGGAGGTGGAATGGACGGCAACCAACCCGGGAAGAACCAGCAGCAAACCCGGGGAGGGCCGAGCAGACAAAAGAACAGCACAGGGTCCTGTGTCGTTCCTCCACGAAGAGGGGGAGCGACATAATGGTGCCGTGACTCGGATAGGAAACTTAGGAGGGAAGAAACGGGAAGAAGTGGGAAAATATCGGAGATAGAGACTAGCAAACAGCCTAGGGAAAAGCCGGACAAAAAAGGTGCCGGAAGAAGCTATTGAAAGCCTAGGCATAGACTCAGATACGGACTACGGGGGGAAGCTGGGAGAAATCTCTAAGATCGAAAGCGAAAGTGAAAGCTAGAACAAACAGATTTGTATACGGACTGTGGGGAGAGGCCAGGAGAAATGAGGGAGGAATATTGTTGGAAGAAAACTTAGGGAAACATACCGGGTAGAGAAAAATGTTAGGGAGGATGAAGCCGCGAGTGCAGGCTGAAGCGGAGATGTAAGCTATCTTGGGATTCTTCAAGTCAGCCCGGGGAGCAAGAGGCGAAGATCTGGAACCAGAGGCAGAGACGTGGGCCGCCAGGTTGGAATTTGCCAGGTTAGTCCGGGGAACTTGGACTGAATGCCGGTGGTGGCGGAAACGTGAGCTACGCTGTGTGATTCGCGGAAGCCGCCGCGTGCAGAGAGAGCACGGGGCGTGAATAGATAGGGAACGCGGGGCTGGCGCGAGGCCGTGGTGCGGGCGCGAAGGGCGTGGAGACCGCGGAGTGTGCGCGCAAAGCCGAGCCGCGCAGAGCCGGGAGCCCGCCGCAGGGCGGGCGCCGGGAAACCGCGGGGATAAGAGAAGCCGCGGGAAGTTTAGAAGTAAAATGAGAGAAATAGGAATGCTGGCAGATAGAAGTAAAATGGGAGAAATAGGAATGCCCGGAGATAGAGAAATAGAGAAAAAATAAGGCCTCCCCACAATACCGCAATGAGAAGGCTTGGATTCGGTCTGCCTGATTAGTAAGGCGGTAAGCACCAGCAGGCGGCTCGACCAGAGTATGAGCTGCAGGTCACCGAAGACAGGCATGAACCAACACTAATAAGTCTCCCCACAAGACGGCAATGAGAGGGCTTGGATTCGGTTTGCCTGATAGGGCTTGTAAGTACCTGCATGCAGTTATAGCAGAGCAGAGCATGCGCTGCAGGGCACCGAACTCAGGCACGCATCAGCGCCTAAAAACCTCCTCACAACATGGCAAAGAGAGGACCCGGATTCGGTTTGCCTGACTGATAGGACTTGTAAGCACCTGTGGGCAACTCCAGCAAGCAGAGCAGAGTGTGTGCCGCGGGGCACCGAAGACAGGCGCGTATCAACGCCAAAAATAAAAAGAAAGGGGGATCTGTGGGGAGCAACTCGGACTAGACTAAGTTACTGGAATTAAGACTTATTCTATGCATCTGCTCTCCCACAATATGGCGCTGGGAGAGAAGAAAACAGCTTCTACACAGCTGCCTCCAGTTCAACCAATAAACTGTAGGACCTGCTCCTGATTGGAGGAGAGCAGCGTACTCGGCGTGTGGGCAGCCGAGTTGGGATTGGCGGAGGAGGACTATAAAGGAGGAGAGAGACGGCATGCACCAGGAACATCTAAGGGGAACATCTATCTGAAGGAACACCTGTGCAGCCCCTGAGAGAGCCGGCCGGCGGTGTGCCGCTCCCCCGTGGAAGTGGGGAAAGTGGCCAGGGGGAACCGCCCTTCCACGGAGGTGGAAGGGACGGCAGCCAACCCGGGAAGAACCAGCAGCAAACCCGGGGAGGGCCGAGCAGACAAAAGAACAGCACAGGGTCCTGTGTCGTTCCTCCACGAAGAGGGGGAGCGACACACACACACATGGGGGGGTGGGATTCTTTCTATTCACTGGTTCATTCTCCAGATGGCCACAATGGACAGGACTGGGTCAGGTCAAAAGATAGGATCCAAGGGCTTCATCTGGGTCTCCTACGGTACTGCAAGGGGGCCCAAATACTTGGGCCATCTTCTGCTGCTTTTCTCAAGCCATTAGGATGGAGCTGGACTGAAGTGGAGCAGCTGGGACATGAACTGGAACCCATATGGGATGCCAGCATCACAGGGCTTTACCCAATATACCACTATACTGGCCCAAAATATGATTTTAAGCTCATCTCTAAATTGAACCTATGCAGTAATGCACTAAACTTCAAATTTCTGCATCCAACTACCAGTTTGACACTCCCAACAGGTATCTTGCAGATACCTTAATGTGTTGAAAATGGACTGTTATTTTTTTCCAGGCCTTCCTATCTTATTATTAATATTAGCATATATTCAGTTACTCAACTCAGAAGACAAGGGATCATCCCTGATTCCTCCCTCTCTCTTAGTGCTCATATTTCAACTCATGAGACATTTCTGACCATTCCACCCAGATACATGAGTCAAACTTACAATCTCTCTCCTCCCTTTCTCTTTTTAATCTCTATCTCAACTCTTCCATTATTACTACAGAGCCCGTACTAGAATGTAAGCTCCTTGAGAAGAAGGACTTATGTGGTACATCATTACTATGTCTGGCACAGAACACTGGCATGGAACAAAGTAAGTGTGTAATAAATATTTACTGAACAAATACTTTGTCCATAATACTCTTTTCCTATTTCCAATCATTTTCAAGCACTTCAAACTGGAATACAGGCATCTGAAGCAGATGGTTTAACCACCAGGCCAAATATCCACCTTATCAGGCACTGTGGCACAGCAGGTTAAAGCCCTGGCCTGCAGTGCCAGCATCCAATATGAGCACTGGTTCAAGTCCCAGCTTCTTCACTTCCAATCCTGCTCCTTGCTAATGTACCTGGCAAAGCAGAGGAAGATGGCCCAAGTCCTTGGGCCCCTGCACCCATGTGGGAGACCTGGAAGAAGCTGCTGACTCCTGGGTTCAGATCATATACAAGAAATTTGTTTAATATTTTAATGTATTGAACTAGGAAAAAGGCAAAGTAACCACTACTTCCAAACTCATTTCCTGTCAAAAAGGAATACTTCTAGCTTTATCTGAAGGTTTCAAAATGAATCTCATATATAAACTGAACAAAACTAATGACAAAGGGGTCAGTGTTGAGGAACAGTGAGTAAAGCTGCTGTCTGTAATGCCAATAACCCATATGGGCACCAGTTTATGTCCTGGCTGCTTCACTTCCAATTCAGTTCCCTGCTGGAAAAAGCAATAGAAGATGGTCCAAGTGCCTGGAACCCTGCTACCCATGTGGGAGACCAAAAAAAAGCTCCTGGCTTTGGCCTGGCCTAGCTCTTGCCGTATGACCATTTGGGGACTGAACCAGCAGGTGAAAGATCTCCCTGTCTCTCAGTCCCTCTATCTCTCTCTAATTATGACTTTCAAATAAATAAATAAATCTTTAAGAAAAGAGGGGTCAAAATCATACATGACTCATTTATATAAAGGAGGAAATATGTAAAACTAAACTATACTTTTTATTCAGTATATATATATATATATATATATATATATATATATATATATGTTGTAAAGAAAAGGAAAGAATAAAACTCACAAATGTGCTTTCCTCTGAACAAAGAGAAGAAAATAGAAAGGGTACTTTACATGGAAAATGTGTATCATGAAATTTCTATTTCAGAAAGTTTTTTGTACCAAAATAAACATCTTTTAAAAAAAGATTTATTTATTTGAAAGAGTTAGAGAGAGGGGGAAAGAGGGATTTTCCAACCTCTGGTTCACCCCCCAAATAGCCACAACAGCCACGATGGGCCCAGGTACAGGTCTCCCATGTGAGTGCAGGGGCCCAAGCACTTGAGCCATCCTCTGCTGCTTTCCCAAGCACAGTATCAGGGAAGTGGAGCAGCAGAGATTCGATCTAGCAGGCGGTGATTTTACCTCCTATACCACAACACAAGCTCCATAAGTTGATCTGTCAATTTTATTTTTTCATCAACCTCTTGAACTTCCCTAGAATATATTTTTGGGGAAGAGATGATCACTTTATATGCTTTATGTTGTGTATGTGTACTTTTAAAAATGTATTTTATTTTTCAGGATAAATGAAGGCAGATAAAATAGTTGTAACACTGCTTTATGACAATTTGTGTCTTATCCATGGAAGAGCGAAGCCACAGATGAACTTATCAGCATAAATGGTAGTTATTGAGCAACAAAAGATGAAAATGAACCTTCCAGGTTAATTTAAATTTTAATCACCACAAATAAACACATTTATTATATGCTTTTTCAAAAAATATTTATTTATTTACTTGAAAGAGTTACAAAAGCAATGAGAGAGAGAGAGAGAGAGAGAGAGAGAGAGAGAGAAGGAGGAAGGTAGAGGGAGATCTTCCATTTGCTGGTTCACTCCCCAAATGGCAGCAAGAGCAGGGGCAAGGGCCAGGCCAAAGCCAGGAGCCTGGAACTCCATCTGGATCTCCTACATAGGTGCAGCAGTCCAAGAACTTAGGCCATCTTCCATTGCTTTTCCGGGCACATTTGCAGTGAGTTGGATAAGAAAGGGAGCAGTCAGGACTTGAATTCGTACTCAAATGGGATATTGGCATCCCAGGCAGCTTTACAGGCTACGCCACAACACAGGCCCCTATTATGTGCTTATTAACATAACTAGAATTAATCTTGGAATGCCAAGATGGCATCTGATAAAATTCATTACTCATTAAACTTCAAGACATTAAGTACAAAGTCTTTCTTTTTAACATGATAAATAACAATTTTAATCCACAAACTATATATACTTACCCTGGAAATACTAAAATTCTTTCTTCCAAAAACAGAAGACAATAATGGTTTCTTTTACTTTCCTATTTTACAAAAGCATCAATAGCTAATCCAAATGAATATCCAGGAACTCTTAACAATTTCAGAAAATAGGGGCCAGAATTACAGCGTATCAGACAGAGCCCCCTCTGTGATGCTGACATCCCATATGGGCCCCAATTCATGTCCCAGCTGCTCCACTTCTGATCCAGCTCCCTCCTAATGACTTGGGAAAAGCAGCAAAAGATGGCCCAAATGCTTGGGCTCCTGTCACCCTCATGGAATACGCAGATGAAGCTCCTGGCTGCAGCCAGACCTAGCTCTGGCCATTGTAGTCATCTGAGGAGTGAACCAGCAGATGGAAAAATCTCTGTGTGTAGATTCTCCCCTTCTTTCTATAACTCTGACTTTCAAATAAATAAACAAATAAATCTTAAAATTAAGAAAATCTTTATATTAAAAATATAGTTTTTCTGTTCTGCAAGATTCTGAAACATAACCAAAATCATTCCAATTGAGGTATGTATGACAAATGACAACAGTAAGATAATTATGTATGACTAATAGTAAATATTTTAGATCACCAAGTCTTCTTTAATAACAGAGTATTTCAATTAAATGGCATATTAAGTCCAAGTTGGAACTGTACACCTGAACATGATGGTTATGTATCATACTACTCACTCACCCCAACTCAACTAGCATTAAAACCATGTATCTATGGGCTGGCATTGTGGCATAGGAAGTTAAGCCCCCACCTGGGATGCCAGCATCCCATATGGGCAACAATTTCAGACCCAGCAGCTGTTCGACTTCTGATCCAGCTCCCTACTAATGAGCTTGGAAAAGCAGCAGAAGGTGGTCCAAGTGCTTGGGCCTCTGTACACTGTGCAAAATTAAGAGTCCTGGAGAGGCCAGCATTGTGGCATAACAGGTTAAGCTGCCATCTGCAATGTTGGCATCCCCTGTGAGTATCAGTTTGAGTTACAGCAGCTCCATTTCCAATCCAGCTCCCTATTAATGTGTCTGGGGAAGCAGCAGAAGATGGCCCAAGAGCCTGGGCCCTTGCACTGGCATGGGTGACCTGGAAGAAGATCTGGGCTCCTGGCTTTGGCATGGCCCAACCCCAGCCATTGCAGCCATTTGGGGAGTGAATCAGCAGTTGAAAGATTTTCTCTCTCTCTCTCTCTCTCCCCCTCCCCCTCTCCCACTACTCCTGCCCCATCTTCCAAATAAATAAAAAATAAATATTTTTTTAAAAACTCATATATTTAGATACTACTACTATCTGGTCCTACAGCACTACCATTACAGAACATAATGAAAGAAACTTGGGAAGGATGTAATCAATCTTAGATAATAAGTATTAATTTTTCTAGCATGTTAATTAGGGGGCTCTAGCTGTAGTTTTAAAGCAATAAAAGCAAAGGTATATGATCTGAATTTTAAAAAAATGATGGGGCAGGTGTTTGTCCTAGTAATTAAGATGCCCCATGTAACAACAGAGTTTCTGGGCTCAATATCCAGATCCAGCTTCCTGTCAATGCACTCAGGGAGGCAACTGTGATGGCTCACATGTTCCTGCTACCCATGTGAGAAAACTGGGCTAAGCTCCCTACTCCCAACGTCAGCTCAGGCCCAGCCATAGGCATTGTGGGTAACTGAGCAGTGAATCAGGGAATAGGAGATCTCTCTCACTTTCACTCTCAACTTGTCAAATAAAAATGACATATGTGAAAAAAACTAAAAGAAAACCAAAAAATATGAAATAAAATGTTATTTGGAAAATATAAGAAAATACTTCTAAAGGGAAGGAGAAAAACTTAAGTAGATCGTACCTCTATGAAACAGCTAGAGTCCAGGCCTCCATTCCAGGATAACATCAGCATGTTTATACAGGCTGGCTTAGTACTGACAGCCAAACTAAAGTGCATGCAGTCTGACCATTTTGGGTCTTTTTAGAGGTACAAAAAGGAGGTTCAAGAGGTTAAGTGACATCTTCGGCATTTTATTAGGAAAATTTTCAAACATACACAAAAGTTTAGAGAGGATTATATAATGAACCTCATATCATCATCACTCAGAATCACAATAAAAAAAAAATAGCCACTGATTTCTACCACTGCCACTGGAATTTTTTTAAAAACTCAAACATTATATTATTTTGTCTGTAAATATTTCACTGTGTACCTTAATAATATAAAACAATACTACAATACCTAAGAAAATTTAAAAATATGTTAATTGCATTTGATGTCTTGTTAGGAACGACAATCTTCCCTTATATTACATATCATATACTATATAATATTATATTTATATATTTATATATAATACATATACAATATATAAAAATATATGTTATATATTGTTATATAATATTATAAATAATATTTATAATTCATATAATTATATATTTTATAATTTATTATAATATATATTTATTTCATAAATATAAAATATGTTAATTGCATTTGATGTCTTGTTAGGAATGACAATCTTCCCTTATATATCATATACTATATATTATATAAATGTATTTATTATATATTAATATATTATGTATAATATATTAATATTAATATATACATAATATATTAGTATTAATATATACATAACATATAATATACATTATATGCATATATAATATGCATATAATGTATATCATATTACTATATTATATTATATAATTATATATCATATATAAATATGTATCATATAAATATAATATATTTATTAATGTTATATATAATATGCATATAATATATATTATACATATTATATAGAAATTCACATATTTATATTTGTATATTAACACATATATTATATAATATATAAAATATGTGTCATATATAAATATATATTGTATAATATATAAATATGTATTATATGTAAATATATAAATATAATACATAATATTATATACAAATATATATTATATATATAAGTCTTTTTTTTTTTTTGACAGGCAGAGTTAGACAGTGACAGAGAGAGAGAGAAAGGTCTTCCTTTTCCGTTGGTTCACCCCCCAAATGGGCAGTGTGGCCGGCGCACCACGCTGATCCGAAGCCAGGAGCCAGGTGCTTCCTCCTAGTCTCCCATGAGGGTGCAGGGCCCAAGGACTTGGGCCATCCTCCACTGCACTCCCGGGCCATGACAGAGAGCTGGACTGGAAGAGGAGCAACCGGGACAGAATCCGGTGCCCCAACCGGGACTAGAACCCGGTGTGTCGGCGCCGTAGGCGGAGGATTAGCCTAGTGAGCCGCAGCACCGGCCTAAATCTTATGAGACTTATAAATATCTTTCAAGTAATGATACAAATAAGTTCTAAACTTTGATTAGCTTGAAATTATAGTTCCTGGACCAGCGTTATTGGTATAGAAGATTAAGCCTGGGGCTGGTGCAGTGGCATAGCGGGTAAAGCCACTGCGTGGACTGCTAGCATCCCATATGGGCACCAGATTCGCATTCCAGCTGCTCCTCTTCCAGGCCAGCTCTCTGCTATGGCCTAGGAAAGCAGCAGAGGATGGCCCAAGTCCTTTGGCCCCTGCACCTGCATGGGAGACCCGGAAGAAGCTCCTGGCTGCTGGCATTGGGTTGGTTCACCTCCGGCCGTTGCAGCCAACTTGGGAGTGAACCAGCAGATGGAGACCTCTCTCTCTCTCTCTCTGTCTGTCTCTCCTTCTCTGTCTCTCTCTGTCTCTCCTTCTCTCTATGTGTAACTCTTTCAGATAAATAAATAAATCTTAAAAAAAAAAAAAAGATTAAGCCTCTGCCTGCAGTGTCGGCATCCTAATCCCTTCCCTTTACTCATCTATTTCAGAGTAATGCACTGATGTTCTATAAATCTCCAAATGATTTTTACAATTTTATCATGAAACTTTTGGATTTAAAAATGCTTCATTCATTTTAATCCACTGCAGTCATCAGTCCCTTTTATACTCAAACTGTCCATCCAAGGTTGATGATAGCCCTTCATTCTCACTCCTCTGTTCTCTTTATATGACCCCAATAAGTCTTGGACAGCTTCTTAGCTTCTGAAATCACACAGAACTACAGTGTAACACTTTTCAAAGTATGGTCCCTAGACCAAGAATGTCATTGTTACCAAGAAGCTTATATAGATGCACAAATTCCAAGGGCTTACCCCAAACTGACTGAATTAGAAACCCAAGGGACAAGGCCCAGCAATCTGTTTTGAAAAGCCCTTCAGTAACTCTAATGAGAATCACTAATACAGGTTTATCTTGTACACTGCCTGCTCTAACATTGAAATCAGTAACTTTGCCAAGAATCCCCATCTTCTTTTAGTGGGGAACCATATTAAGAGATCACATCACTTGGGTCCTCACTTGTAACATAAGAAATGTACTTCAGCAACAGAGTAGTTAGTAATAAAAGAACTGAGATTAACCCTAGGTATCCAAATTTGTAGTTCAATAACTTTTTCTATATTTAAATGAATTACATCTATTTGGCCATCAGCTATAATTTTCCATAACTTTGATATATATCACTTGAAACAACTTGGAAAAATGAGTCATACCCCCTAAATTATTTATTTATATTTTACATATAGAGGAAACTAATAAAATCGATCTTAACTTATTTCTCAATTTAAACAGGAATTAAAAGATTACATATGAAAGCACTTTTGGTGTTATCACAATAACTGACAGATTAAACAGCACTTTTGGTTTACAAAGACAGATTAGCAGTAAAAAACATATTGAATGAGGAGGAAGGGAAGAAACAGCAGAAAAATCTAACAGTTAAGGGGCTAACATAAAGACCATTTTGCTTTATCATAAAACAAACCATTTTCTATAACTAAAAAACAATGCAATCGTAGTTCAAGAAAGGTTAATTTGAAACCCCAGAAATAGACTAATTATTAAACAATTTCATAAAATAGAAAGATATCAATTAAAAAGTGTGAGAAATGAAATAATTCACTATAAACACTCCAATGAAATTACTAGAAAAAGATGCCTTCACCACATAAAATACTATAAAATAAAATGAACAGGTAAAAAATGAAAACACAGGAAAATTTAGAAATATTTACAGTTAAATATACATCTTAAAATGGGACTATTTACTAAGCAAAAAAATCCATGGGGGAGAATCCTACCATGGAAGAGAAGTCTGAGGTACAATAACAAACAAATAAAATCTGAGACATAAAAACACACTCATTGTCATTGGTAATCAGAGAAATGAAATATTTTGCACCCATTAGATTTGTTTTTTTTTTTTAAGGAAATTCCTTTTTTAAAAGATTTTATTTATTTATTTGAAAGCCAGAGTTACACAGAGAGAGAAGGAGAGGCACAGAGAGAGGGAGGGAGGTCTTCCATCTGCTGGTTCACTCCCCAGCTGGCCACAACAGCTGGAGCTGAGCCAATCCAAATCCAGGAGCCAGGAGCTTCTTCCAGGTCTCTCACACAGGTGCAGAGGCCCAAGGACTTGAGCCATCTTCTACTGCTCTCCCAGGCCATAGCAGAGAGCTGGATCGGAAGTGGAGCAGCCAGGACTTGAACCAGGCACATATGGGATGCCAGCACTGCAGGCAGCGGCTTTACCCGCTACAACACAGCGCCAGCCCCAATTTCTTTTTTTAAAGGAGGAAAAGGAGGATGGCATTATGACATAGTAGGTTAAGCCACAGCCTGTAGTACCAGCATCCACGTGAGCACTGGTTCGAGTCCCAGCTGCTCCACTGCAAACCCAGCTTCCTGCTAATGCACCTGGGAAAGCAGCAGAAGATGGCCCAAGTGCTTGGGCCCCTGTACCCACATGGAAAACACAGAAGAAGCTCTTGGCTCCTAGCTTCGGCCTGGCACAGCCCTGAGCATTACAGCCAGTTTGGTAGTGAACTGGCAGATGAAAGATTTCTCTCTCTCTCTCTGACTCCCCTTCTCTCTCTCTAACTCTTTTATTTCAAATATTTCAAATTTATTTCAAATAAATAAATACATATTTTTAAAAATAAATAAAAGGAGGAAGAATAGGAATATTAAATGTTATAGGCAAGGGTGAGACACAGTATGTTGTTTTTCTCAAAACATGTTGCATTTAGGGAAATCTATACTTTTCCTATAAAGAGTCTACAGTAAGTTACAGAAAAGAATGAAAAAAGTAAAAACTAGTATCTTCATGTGTAAAGTGAACTTGTTATAAGGCTAAAAATGGCTTCCAAAAATCCTGTCTCTCCAGTGAAGATTTTGTATTTATGTAATTGTGGCATATACACCTTATATATCATACCAAATTAGAAGGTGAAGCTAGAAAAAAAACAATCTCTTGGTGGCTCAGAAGTCTCACCAGGATTTTCAGAGGATTCCAGCCAGTTTATGGCATTATTCTCTAAAACCTAAATTTCATTCAGAAGATTTACTCAAGATGAAGAGGGCAAGCTGTAGATTCAGGAAGTCTCCTCTAAAATCAGGGCTGAGCCACTCAGAAAGCTCACACATTTCAGTCATTTAATGTCTCTGAGTTATGTCCTTGCCTGAAAAATGTGCACAACTACCTGTTCTAATGGATTACACTGAAGGTTAGAAGAAAGGAATGCCCATCAGGGCCAGCACGGTGGCACAGCAGGTTATGCCAACAGTGCTGGAATTCCATACTGGAGTGCTGGTCGCAACCCCAGCTGCTCCACTGCTGACCCAGTTCCCTGTTCACGTGTGTGGGAAGGCAACCTTTGCGCAACATTTGTGGGAAACCAGGATGGAGTTCTGGGCTGCTGGCCCCAGCCATTTAGGCCACTTGGGAAGTGAACCATCTCTCTTTCTCACCGTGTCTCTCCCTTTCTCTTTGTTCTTCTGCCTTTCAAATAAATAAAATAAAGCCTTTAAAAAAGGGGTGGGGGTGGGGTGGGGGTGGTGATGGGAGAATGACCAAGGCCTAGTTTCAAGTCCTGGGATCATAACTGGCACTTATCACATGGCAGTTGCTACTTGTTGTTACTGAGCCTGGTTTAATCAAGCTGTGCGTAATTAGTCTTACACATAAATTTTCACTCCACTGAAGTGAAAAAATATAGTTTATACATCCAATGTAACTGAAATACTCCCTCTAAATTTAATTTTTAGAAAGAGGAAAGGGCAAAAAACAGAGAGGAAAGAACAGCAGAAAGAAAAGAGGAAGGAAAAATCATAGAAAAAAGGAAGAAAATCAAACAGACAAGATCAGCAATGAACTTTGAGGAACTGAATAGGCAAACAGTTATACTGACAACCTGAAGGTTAATATCACCCACTCATTGAACTGACATTGAACTTACCAATTAAGTGTGGTCAACTTGAAGCAAGATGAACTTTCTCCTACGCTGAGGTGTCCTCAAAAAGCTGTGGAATAAAACTTGCCTTTTCTATTTAAAGTCATTCCTTTATTGCTAAACAGTTGGCCTGAGAGGAAGGCAGCAAGCGGGTTAGAAAGAGAAAAAAGAGGAGGATACAGATGAAGAGAAAACATGCGGTTATGGATGAAAGCTCTTCACCCAGTCCCTGCAGATGCTCCTGGCGCTCTAACCTGCAGCTGCTGTGAGCTGTCGTTGAGGTCGTCCTCCCTGCGCCGCGCCTCCTCCAGCATCTGTGCACTCTTCTTCTTTTCCACCTGTTCCTTGTGCTTCAGATTGGCAACCTTCTTATTCTGGTCTTTCACTTGCCTGTGGATAGGAGGGAAAAAAAAATCAAGTGTTGTACACATATGCCTGGGAAAGAGTATGTTTACTTACAGACTCGCAGTAGAAGCACCATGGAAGGGACAGCTGGAACCAACAAAGAATTCCAGCTGTAAAATTCACTCAATTTCAAATTCCTTCCTATCACCAGTAGCAAACTACACAATGATGGTTCACTTCACTTTTTCTCTAAAGAGCATGCATTTCATCATGTACTTTATGGAACACAATTGGATGATCATAAAACAAAAGAAAGGAATGAGAAAGTTTCAAATGACAAAAAAGCAACTGACTCAAATCCAAAAAAAGTCCTTCAGTTTTCTATTATCTAGAGAAGAGTCCCAAACCACCTTCCCTCCCCCCCTCTTTTTTTAAAGGACTTTTGTTTCTTTAAAGAAATGCTGTTTTCTATCAAATGACTCAAATTCTGTGTATGTGCTTCTTCATGCTGGAATTTAACTTGTTCCTCAATCTCTTGCCCTGTTTTTGTTTTTGATATTGAGAAATATCTTTAAATATTTGAGTACAGTAGGTTTCAACTAGTTAAGTAAGAAAAATAAAGGTGTTGTGTGACTGATAGTCCCTTCCATCAGATGTCAGTTTTCCCAGTGTTAGGCTAAGATTCATCAGTGAGTTAAGGGAGTGACAGCCCAATCATCTTCAGTGCATAAAGTTCACCTGTCATCCATCAACTTTCCTTCTAAGGCTCCACGAACTAATAAACACGTCCCAAATACATTAGTTTAGTGATATCTTTTGTAAAACTGTATTTTCTAATGGCATTTTGCTGACATACAGATATTCATATGATTGCTGTATCAAGTAAAACTGAAAAATGATCCTGCTAATTGTAATAATTTTTCCGTAGACACTTTCAGTTTTCAGTGTAGCTAGTTACAGAATACACCACCAAAGGAAACTAATAAATCTGTAACAGACTCCAAAGAAACAGAGATCTATTAACTAACTGAAAAAATAAATTTTGATCATTTTAAAGAAGCTTAATAAAGAGCAAGAGAATATAGACAACAAATTAGGAAGACACTGCCTGGACAAAATGAGTTCTATAAGGAAATAGAACTACACCAGCACCAGCACCAGCACCACACACACACTCACACACTCACATACACACTCACACACGAAGTCCTGAAGGTGAAGAACACAACAGAATGGCAACATTCAAGAAAGACAGACTCAACAGTAAACACAACCACACAGAAGAAAACTCCATGAAAGAGCATTTGAAATTGGACACAGGAATAACAACAATAGAATGCAAAAGAGTGATGAAAGCACACAGAACACATGGTACCACATCAAACAAAGAAATATATGTATATGGGGGAACCTCAAAGGAGAAAAGGTAGTAATCCTACTTAATGTCCAGGTATATCAAAGCATCTTGTTCCTCATCTTAATGTACACAATTTCCATTTGTCAATTATACCTCAGTAAAGCTGGGGGGGGGGGGGGCTTTCAAAAGGAAATAGTGAACTGATGACACAGATGGTAAGAGAAAAGCTCATTCTCTGATGGAAATGCACACTATGCAAAAGTCACATTTCAGATCTCTTCACTTTTGCCATTTTGAATACATGCAGTAGGATTTTGCCACAGAAAATATAACAAAAACTGTTGCCACTAGAAGAAATAAAAACAGATGTCATGTTTATATTTGATTCTCATCCCTTAATGTTTTGGGGATTTTTCTAATTTTTAAAATCTGATATTCATCATATCAACCAATGGAAAAAGCAAATTGATGTCTTCAATCTGGAAAAAAAAATAGTAAGATTGTTTTCATGAACCAAACTGTTCTTTTTCAAAATTAAATTGCTTATAACATTCATTTATTAAACACAAAGATTTTGCTCTGTTTTAAGAGAAATACTTTAAATGAGACAAAAATTCCTTTCACCTTGCATCTCTGAATTATTCCAGATGGTGCTGGCAATCACCACCGCCTCATAGCAGTAACCTGGTTATTTGGGGCACTATGACACATAGAGTAAGGAACTTAATTAAAACCACTTGAGTGTTTTTTGGTTAGCAGGCAAATATTATGGGTTAAACTTTTGATCCAATCAAAGCCAATTTTATTCCTCAGCATTTTTTATTATAATTATGTCTGAGAGTAAGTGATTTCTTTATCCCAACTTTACCCCTAAGACATAGAATTGGGTCATGGTGCTTTCAGCTGTGTTTTAGAAGACAGAATTGAGGAAACTCATTGCTCCCAGCTGACCCCAATTCCTACCCTACTTGTGTGGTTTTTAAAAAGGGTTGTTTTGACCATCAAATACTGAACATACTATTGAATGACTACCCTCCATCAACTCTAAAAAGACATGATAAAATGCTGAGTAAGGAATACAGACCCCAGCCCTAGCTGTTTTGACATTCTAGGTAATGAATTCCCACAAATGGAACATCTCCCTCTCTCTCTCTCTCTCTCTCTCTCTCTCTCTGTGTATGTGTGTGTGTGTGTGACTCTCTCAATGTCACCCTGCCTGGCAAATATAAATCAAATGAGAAAATGATTTCATTTACATCAGGCAACTAAGAAAAGTGTAGAAAATTGTGAGATGATTAAACCAATGTCTCCTATTGTCCCCTTTCTACCCTACCTTCTTGTCCTGTGTGTGTGTGTGTGTATACACACAAATGACCACACCCACACATCACTGAATGTATAGTTCTTAATTCACATATTAACTAGAACAGATGAAAACACATTATATTCTGGTCTCACATATTTTTCAATACTATTTCTATGGGAAAGGATAAAAACAGAGTATCAAGAGTATCATCAAAATATATGTTAAATGTAAAAAAAGGGAGTACTTTCTAAATGCTTATTTAGGAACAAATAACCTGATATATAATAGAATCTATAACATAGGGAATTTCCTTCACTTCTTTAATGTATCAACAAATCAAGATGCATTATAGTGGCCCAGCGCAGTGGTGTAATAGGTTAAAACTCCACCTGCAGCACCAGCATTCCATATGGGCACCAGTTCGAATCTCAGCTGCTCCACTTCTGTTCCAGCTCCCTGCTAGTAGCATGCGAAAGCAGCAGAAGATGGTCAAAGTGCTTGGGCCTCTGCACCCATATGGGAGACCCAGAAGAAGCTCCTGGCTCCCGGCTTTGGATCAGCCCAGCTCCAGCCACTGCGGCCATTTGGGGAGTGAATCAGCAGCGGAAGACCTTTCTCCTCTCTATAACTCCGCCTCTCAAATGAAAAATAAAAATCTTTGAGGAAAAAAAAGATGTACTGTAAATCTGAGTACATAGGAAAATCCAAATATGTTAGTAAATTCATACTACATGATGCTACCAGTAAGAAAAGATCTAATGGCTTAGTATATGTTGTTTTAAAATTCTCTCAGACTACTGTTGGATCTGAACTAACCTGAATTAAAAGATGTTAAGTTCATTTTGAATTTATCAACCTTTAAGCAGAAAGAGAATAAAAATGAGAGTGATTCATAAGTGAATTAACCCTAAAATGAAATTCACAACTGCTTAAGTTCCCAACTATTACAATAAGCAATGAAATGTTGGATGGATTTAACTATACCTCCTATCCACTACCATACAGAAGTGAGCAAATAAGTGTGTAAGAAGAGAAAAAACCAAGATGGAAAAGGAACCAGTTGTTCAGTTTACATTGGTTTCTGACACCAGATTATAAAATGTGGTTCACCATTTTGTTATTCAAAGTGTCATCCATGAACTCACATTGTCAGCATCACCTGAGATCTTGGGAGAATTCAGAAACTTAGGCTCACACAAGATCTATTCAATGAGAATCTGAATTATAACAAGACCCACAGGTGATATGAATGCACACTGCTCTAGTCAGGCTAAGTCAGGCAGGCTCCTCCCTATTTGTTACTGCTGCCCTAAGCTTCTATCTTTTAAAACCCAAACTCAAATTTAGGAAAGTGTATTCCTTCCTTCCTTCCTTCCTTCCTTCCTTCCTTCCTTCCTTCCTTCCTTCCTTCCTTCCTTCCTTCCTTCCTTCCTTCCTTCCTCCCTCCCTCCCTCCCTCCCTTCCTCCCTTCCTCCCTTCCTCCCTTCCCTCCTCCCTTCCCTCCCTTCCTTTCTTTTCTTTCTTTCTTTTTTTTTTTTTTTTACAGGCAGAGTGGACAGTGAGAGAGAGAGAGAGAGACAGAGAGAGAGAGAAAGGTCTTCCTTTTGCCGCTGGTTCACCCTCCAATGGCTGCCACGGCCGGCGCACCGCGCCTATCCAAAGGCAGGAGCCAGGTGCTTCTCCTGGTCTCCCATGGGATGCAGGGCCCAAGTACTTGGGCCATCCTCCACTGCACTCCTGGGCCACAGTAGAGAGCTGGCCTGGAAGAGGGGCAACCGGGACAGAATCCTGTGCCCCGACCAGGACTAGAACCTGGTGTGCCGGCGCTGCAAGGCAGAGGATTAGCCTATTGAGCTGCGGTGCTGCCCCGGAAAGTGTATTTCTTAACTACTGTTGACCTTCCTAACTCCCAAACCACTGTAACTCAATAATTTGTCTCCACATTCTAGGTGGCCTATAATACACATATTATTATACCAGTGAATATGCCTTCCTGGAGTATGAGGTTCGTGCCTGATAGATTTTCATGCTGGGAGCTTATGGGGGGAAAAGCTGCTATAATACAAAAGTTGTACTTTGGAAATTTACATTTATTAAATAAAAGTTGAAAAGAAAAAAAAGATTTTCATGCTGCACAACTCATAGCATAGTTCCTTACTGGTGTATAGGTTTTGATTAAACACTGCTGACCAAATACATAAATAGCATTAACTAAGCACATCCTCTCTACTGACAAGCCTGCTCAAAGTGCAACTCTGAGAAAAAATACATTGTTTAAATGGGAAAAGGAATTATTCTTGCTTTCCTTCCCCAAAATTTATTGCTATTCTATTAAACAATCAATATTTGTCAGAAACTACTACTGGTTGTTTTGCTTCCCCTCTGCCTATATATATATATATATAAATATATATATATATATATAAAACACAAATGAAATATGTTAACATATCATAAAAATCTCCCACACAAATGTCTGTTATTCTCAAATTTAAAGAAATACAACATTCCAACTTGACTCAGTTATTTATGTTTTCCCTGGAGAATGGAAACAAGAAAAGGGCTAATTACAGGTAAAACAATGTAACAGATATGAACATCTGTATTATATATAAAATTACATATATAGAAAATATATATATATTCCACCCCCCCACTACCCACACAGTCTCTCTTTCCTTCCCTCTCTCACTTTACCTTCAAAGAACAGCTCTGCTCAAATTCAGTTAACATAAAAATTGATATAATATTTTTAGTACTACCTAAATGTCGAAGCATGATTTAAAAATAAGAATTTTGGGGCTGGTGTTGAGTGGGTAAAGCTGCCACCTTGCGATGCCAGCCTTTCATATGGCACCAATTTGAGACCAGCTGCTCCACTTCTGTTAATGCACCTGGGAAAGCACTGGATGATTGCCCAAGCGCTTGGGACCCTGCGCCTACCTGGGAGACCCTTCGGTAGAAGCTCCTGGCTCCTGGCCGAGGTGGCCATTTGGGAAGTGAACCACAGGATGGAAGAGATATTCTCTCTCTCTCTGCCTCTTTCTCTCCTTTTCCATCTCCCTCTCTGTAACTCTGGTTTTCAAATAAGTAAGTAAAAATTTTAAAAAATGTAAAACAATAATGTGGAATTTTACATCAACACTTAAACTTCCACAAGAATATTTAAAATTATCAATTCAACTCCTTATTAAGTCACTGATAATTCATCTCACCTTTCATTTATTTCCATGCTTGTTCTCACTACCACTCTGCTCTCTTTGAGGGCAAGCATCTTATTCACACATATGTAAGGTCTGTCCTACAGCAGTTTGTCAATGTTTACCAAAATGTTTTGATAGAAGCTCTTTTCTAATATTGGTTTTCACAGTAATGTTAATCTATTACCATTAATTCAACAAATATCTAATGAATGATATTTCATTCATTATGTACTATAGTTAAGTACTATCTTTGGGAATATTGCTGTGAACAAACAGACAAAAATCTTAGCCTTTACTGAGTTTAATGTTTGTTGGAAAGGAAAAATGTAAAAATGGCAATAAGCCCTGTGGGAAAAAAAATAAAAGAGAAAAGGATACTGGGAATACAAGAATGGGTGTTGAGCTTCTAATTGTAAATAGAATGCTCAGGAAAGGGCACACTAAGAAAGTGACATCTGAGCGGAAATGGAAGGGAAATGAGAGAATAAGCCTCAGGCATACACATATTGAGGAAGGCATGTTCCACCCAGAAGAAAAAGCAAATGCAAAGATCCTAAGATAATAGAGAGGGCTTGATCTGCTTAGGAGCAGGGAAGTCAAAGCAGCTAAGTGGACCTGGAATCAATGCAGTGTAGATGAGGTCAGACAGGTAACAAAGGCTCAGATCCTTCAACAAGGGTCAAAGAGTAAATATTTTAAACTTTGTGAACCATATACAATCAGTCTCACACATTCTTGCTTTTCTCAATTGTCAGACAATGTAAAATCCATTCTTAGCTTATAGGGTGTAGAAATAGGTCACAACTAGGCTGCCCTTTTGCCACCCCCTGCTGAAGAGCTTTGTAGATCACTGAAAAGTCTTTTGCATTAGGAAGTGATTCCTTGTATGTAACACAAGGTACAAAGAAATAGTTCATAAAGCTAACAAAAATAAGAGCAAGCCAGTAAACATTCGAGTTTCTAGCAACTGGGGTAAAGCTATATATTTGTCTATGGTGTAAAAGAAATATGTATATATCTCAACCCAATTGTTAATTTTTTCAGAAAGAGTTGGCTTTCATTTATTCATTCAACAAATACTTACTGAATGCTTACCAAGAGTTACATATATACTTTGAAAGAAGAGAACGAAATCCACGTCCCAACCTCACTGAACTCATTTTTGAAGAGGAGGGGCAGACATCATAAACTAACAAGCATCCCACAGCACAGTGACATGTGCTATGGCAAAAATGGACAATGTTACAGCAACACTGGATGTAAGGCAGTCTATTTCAGCAACAGTCAGATCAATAAAGATCTGGGAGAAGAGGCAGAAAGAATACAAATGCAAAGGCTTTGAAGACAGAAACAGCTTGGCTTGATTTTGTTTTGCTGATTTTCTTTCTTTTTTTTTTTTTTTAAGGAAAAGAAAAAGAAAAAAAAGCCCAATATGGTAGAGCCTAAGGAAGGGGAGGCAGTGGTGCATCACACAGGCAGAAAGAAGCCAGATGATGGAGAGCTGTTTGGTAAGAAGTTTGGGTTTTACCCTAAGTATAATGAGAGAACATAGCAAGATCTTAAGCAAGGAGTGACAATATCTACCCTAAAGTGCTTAGTGCAGCTGCTATGGAGATGAGACTAGCAAGGAGCAAGATGCAGACGCAAAGACAAGTCAGGAAACCCTGCAGTAATCTCAGCAAAAGATAATGCTCACAGCATGAGGTGAACTGAAGATACAGGGGGCACAAAAAGACTTCATGTCAGATTTAATATGAAAAGTGGGAGGAGAGAACAAAGGTCACTTGGTGTTTGGTGAATGGTGATACAATTTATTGAGATGGCAAAAAAGGGGTTTTGAAAAGGGCACACAAAATTAAGAGATCTATTGCAGTTAAAACTAAGTTTGATATTTAATTAAAGCTATTATATAGGTATTCTAAAGTATCTTACTGTGTATCTTAATTTGGGAGCTATCAACAGATGTTTTACACTCAAACAGATTAGGCCAGAAAATGAAGCCTTTCAGGGTCTAGCGGAAGGCCGTGGAATAAAAAATGCCAATGCAGAAGGAATGACAAGTGAAGACTGGGTGTCAGAGATGCTGAAAGAAAATAGTGTTTCCAAGGAGGTGGTGTGTAGAATGGCACTGAAAGGTAAGGAGAGAACTGATATTTAGATCAGACGAGGTGAATGCTAGGATAGCCTTCCCAAGAGCAGTGTTGGGGGAGTGATAAAAATAGAAGCCATATTAGATGAACTGGAAAAGGCTGAGGAAAGGCAGACAGCAACTCTTTTTTTAAAACAAAAAAACAAGATCTGCTGAGACGGTAAAGGAAAACACGAGGCAACCAGAAGAGTACATCCATCATGGGAAGGATTTTTAGAGATGGAAGATGAATGTTTAAGATACACCAGCATGCTTGTGATAATGAGCCGAGAGCAGAAATCTGAGCATAAAAAGACAGGGTAATTGAGGAAGCAGTGTGTTTTCGTTGGGGACATGGAGTAAGATTAACAGAGATGGAGGAAGAGAGAAAGTGGCAGAGTTGAATATATGAACAGTGACACTGCTATCAAAGAGCAGGAGCAAGAAGGTTGTTAGAATGAATGCTGGGAAGGCTCTGGAGAGCATCCGACTATTCTGATGTTCTCAATGTAACATGAAGGCAGCCAGCAATATTACATGGGAAGAGGAATTTTTGCAGAGTTAATAAAAGAAGAGAGAATATGATACAGTCATCTCTTGAGAATGGGAAACCAAACTTAATAGGCATTTTTCTTAGGATTGCCTGTAGAATTAGGAGTACATTTGAGATTTGGAGCCACAGATTTTTTTTTTTTTTTTTTTTTTTACAGGCAGAGTGGACAGTGAGAGAGAGAGACAGAGAGAAAGGTCTTCCTTTTGCCGTTGGTTCACCCTCCAATGGCCGCCGCGGCCGGCACACCGCGCTGATCCGATGGCAGGAGCCAGGAGCCAGGAGCCAGGTGCTTTTCCTGGTCTCCCATGGGGTGCAGGGCCCAAGCACCTGGGCCATCCTCCACTGCACTCCCTGGCCACAGCAGAGGGCTGGCCTGGAAGAGGGGCAACCGGGACAGAATCCGGCGCCCCGACCGGGACTAGAACCCGGTGTGCCGGCGCCGCTAGGCGGAGGATTAGCCTAGTGAGCCACAGCGCCGGCCCTGGAGCCACAGATTTTATGTGAGACTATTCAGCACAGCTGGGTGATTTTTCCTCTGCAGAAATATGCACATACTCAATGCAGAAGCAGTATAGATAGATGCTCACTTTAAATCAGGAATAAGATTATGCTAGGCAGGTATGACAGAAAACAGAGAGGAGAGAAAAGAAGGGAGTGCTTAGTGTGGAACCCTGAAATCTGAGCCAAGTAAAAAAGGAAATTTGGGGGACAAAGACGATATGAACAAAAAACAACTTAATAGGTTGCCATATCAAGGACCTAATTGGGTCAGAAAGTTGTCAGAGTGAAAGACAATCAGAATAACTAGGAGGATAAGAGGCGGTAGCCAGAGCTGCACTGTGTTTCTAAGCATCACCAAATCAAGGTGGAGAATGGCAACAGGTAACAATCAGGTGCAAATACTTAAATACAAAGGAAAAAAAGAGTGGTTTTACTACAGCCTGAAAAGCACCACAATACCCCACATCACAGAAATGACACTACCCATGATGGACCAAACCAGAGGAAAAGAAAAGCATCGAAACTATTCTCACATGCCACAGTGTAATTTGTAAAACTGCTGTCCTAAAATAGCCATTGTCTGTTTCCCAAGTTGTGTAAAGATAATCGGCGCTGCTGGTACAGTCAAAATCAACTGATGAAAGTCTGAAAAGGCAGATCAAGACTCCAACACAATGCTATGGACATATGTGCCAAGAAATCTGCAGGTGTGATAGTGAAACAGAAAACCCCTGACTTGGCTTTCTGCAGCTGTGACACAATAAATATAGTATAAACTTTTCTTCTCTTTAAAGAAAAGCTGGGGTGGAGGTATGTGTGAGTGTGGAAGACAGCTCTGTGATGCTCTCCCTAGATTTCTCCCTGATGCATTCCATTCAGGACAACAGAGGAAAGCACCAAGCATTTTTATGGAGGACAGCACCCATTTATTTTAAACATTATCTTAATTTCTATCACTGTGTAAAACAAGACATGCAACCTTATGTGCATAGTAAGAGAAATAATCATATATAACCTCTTGCTCCACCTCTAGTAGTTTTCCTTTAATTTAATTATTCTTCTCCAGCACTCCTCTCTGCATTTCTTTTTCCTTTCATGTTTTTCTGTTTACATACCTCAGAACTCACAAATCAACAGGGATTCAACTGTCCTTGGTAGAAACCAGACCTATGGAGGTTGCTGGCTCCATGAACTGAGAAGAACAATGTACTTGCATATAAACAATATGGCTTTCATTTCTTGCTATCCTGATCCCCTCATTCCATCTGAAAGTGACTGTGTAGATATTACTCCAATGACTTTTCTCCCCTCAATGCTGTAGAAACTATAGTTTAATCATATTACATAGTAGCCTACGAAGACACATATACAGAAACACTTTCCCATACAAATATTTTTCTTTTTTTTTTCTTTTTTTTTTTTTTTTTTTTTGACAGGCAGAGTGGACAGTGAGAGAGAGAGACAGAGAGAAAGGTCTTCCTTTGCCGTTGGTTCACCCTCCAATGGCCGCCGCGGCCAGCGCGCTGCAGCCGGCGCACTGCGCTGATCCGATGGCAGGAGCCAGGAGCCAGGTGCTTTTTCCTGGTCTCCCATGGGGTGCAGGGCCCAAGCACCTGGGCCATCCTCCACTGCACTCCCGGGCCACAGCAGAGGGCTGGCCTGGAAGAGGGGCAACCGGGACAGAATCCGGCGCCCCGACCGGGACTAGAACCCGGTGTGCCGGCGCCGCTAGGCGGAGGATTAGCCTAGTGAGCCGCGGCGCCGGCCATACAAATATTTTTCATCTGGTGATTTCAGAGGACTCAGGCTAAACACAAATTTAACTTGGACATTTCAATGTAACATGCACAATGTACCATGTAAAGGTAATAGCTTGAGGCTAACTGTGGGGAACAAGGCATTAATGAAATCATTAGTAGGGGTTGCCTAGTGGTTGATGCCCCATTTAAGATACCTGTGTGCCCATGTTCAATTGCTAGCTCCAGCTTTTTTTTTTTTTTCTTTAAGATTTATTCATTCATTTAAAAGGCAGAGTTACAGAGAGGCAGAGGCAGAGAGAGAGAGACAGGTCTTCCATCTACCAGTTCACTCTCCAGATGACCACAACGACCGGAGCTGCGCCGATCTGAAGCCAGGAGTTTTGTTTCTTCAGGTCTCCCACATGGGTACAGCAGCCCAAAGACTTGGGCCATCTTCTACTACTTTCCCAGGCCATAACAGAGAGCTGGATCGGAAGTGGAGCAGCCAGGACTAGAGAAACGGTGCCCATATGGGATGCCGGCACTACACGTGGTGGTTTTATCCACCACGCCAGAGCAGCAACCCCAGCTCCAGCTCTTAATTCCAGATTCCTGCTAATACAGATGCTGGGAGGCAATGATGATAGTTCAGGTAACTGGGTTTCAGATACCTACCTGGGAGACCTGGTCTGAGTTCCTGGCTCAGCTCTAGTTGTTAAGGGCATTCGGGGAATGAACCAGCAGAAGCAGAGGAGAAATCACTGTCACTCTTGCACTCATACTCACTCTCTCTCTCCCTTAATGCTTCTCAAATAAGTAAACAAAAACTAATAAAACAAAATCATTAATAAATGCAAATCTAGTGCGGCCAGTGCCGTGGCATAGTGGGTAAAACCTGTTGCCTCTGGCATCAGCATCCCATATGGGGGCCAGTTCAAGACCTGGATACTTTACTTCCTAGCCAGCTCCCTGCTAATGGGCCTGGGAAAGCAGTAGAGGACAGCCCAAGTGCTTGGGCCCCTGCGCGCACGTGGAAGACCCTGAAGAAGCTCCTGACTCCCGGCTTCAGCCTGGCTCAGCTCTGGCTGTTGTAACTATTTAGGGAGTGAACCAGTAGATAGAAGGTCTCTCTCTCTCTCTCTCTCTCTCTCTCTCTCTCTGTCTGTCTCTCTGTAACTACTTTTCAAATAAATAAGCAAATCTTAAAAATAAAAAAAAGGGGGGAGGGGGCCGGTGCCATGGCTCACTTGGTTGATCCTCTGCCTGCGGCACTGGTATCCCATATGGGCGCCGGGTTCTAGTCTCAGTTGCTCCTCTTCCAGTTCAGCTCCCTGCTGTGGCCTGGGAAGGCAGTGGAGGATGGCCCAGGTGCTTGGGCCCTGCACCCGCATGGGAGACCAGGAGGAAGCACTTGGCTCCTGGCTTCGGATCGGCGCAGCAAGCTGGCCGTGGCGGCCATTTGTGGGGGGTGAACCAACGGAAGGAAGACCTTTCTCTCTCTGTCTAACTCTGCCTAATTAAACAAAAATTTTTTTTAAAAGCAGATCTAGTAAGCAGATAATAGTAATGAGTTTTTCTTTTCTCCTGGTATAAATAGATACCAGTGATCAGAAAACTTCCTGAAGTGGTAATAGCTAGCCATAAATTTTAGTTAGAATACAATGAAAAATCATTAAATAAATTAGGCAGAAGACTATTCTAGTTACAAAGTATCCAGGTCAGATAGGAAAGGATAGGTCTATACTAGGAAAGGAGGGAGGGCAGGAAGAACACATCGAGAGTGGAGGACAGGGAAGCAAATAAAAAATGTATAATTCAAAAATTTACAGAGCAACTTATTTTCATTGCAAAACCATTTGAAGCCCACTTCCAAAGAGCCCTTAACCAACTGGGTTTTGATTTTATGTAAAACTTGATTTGATTTGCAAAGCTTCAGCATGTACACAATTAAATTATAAAAGTTCAGCTTATACTTTGCTTTTTGCTTTTGTTAGATTCATCCTAACCACATAATAAAGTCCAAATTCCCTAATTAGCACAAAAGATCTGTTACTGACAATCACTGTATTTCCACTACTCACTCACACAGTAAGCTAGATGTTTTGATGTTCTTATTCTTTCGCTCGCTTTGCTTTGCTGCACACTCAAGCACACATTCTGGAAGGTGAAGCTTATGTGGCAGCACCTTAGCAAAGCTTTCTAGTAGTCTCCCTCAACAAAATTAACTGCTTCAACCCCATGAACTGAAGGGTCTGTCTAGACTACAATACAGAATAATTATAAAGGAGAGTATTTTCTAGATCTCTGATAGATCACAATGCTTTAAAAGATACAAACAATAAGTCTAAAATTTACAAGTCAGCTGACAGGAGTCTTCAAAAAGTTTGTGGAAATGTGTATTATGAGAAAACTACACACATTTTTCAAAAATGTTTTGCACCAGAATAAATTTATCTTTAATTCCGTTTTCCATGAACTTTATGAAGTTTCCTGTACAAAGAAAACTAAAACACAATGAAATTCAAGATGTAAATACTAATTATTATCATTATCAATTACTTTATTTTCATTAAATTTTAAATACTCAATTAACCAATAATGTAGTTAAATCACTGCTCAAAGCATGGTACTTGCTACAATGGTCCAAGTTGTTTCATTCATAAAAATATTTGATTTCTTTATCAAATTGCTAAAAGCAAGTTTGCTTCATATAGTAGATCACAACATTATTTAAATTTTGCTTAGTATAAAAGCAGCATTGTACATCAGATCTACCACTGTTCTTTGTTCATTGGCCCATGACAATGACAGTGGTAATAGTTGAAGACAATGAGATCAAAACCACAGGAACAGATGAAACTACATGTGTTACTTACTTTTAAGATACTGACCCAATGACAATAGGTCCTTGGCCTAGCATTTAAGATGCTGGTTAGGATGAACACGTCCCATGCCACAATACCTGGATTCGATTCCCAGTTCTTGCTCTTTATAGACTCCAGCCTCCTGATAATGCAGACCCTATGAGGCAATGGTGGTGGCTCATAAAACTAGGTTCCTGCCACCTACACTGGAGATCTAGATTGAGGTCCAGGCTCCAGGCTTCACCACAGCCCAGCCCTGGCAACTGCTTTCATTTGGAAGGTAACCAGCAGATGGGGGAGCACTCTTGCATGCTCGCTCTCTCTCTCTCTCTCTCTAATAAATAAAAGTTTTTAAAAAGCTATTCACCTAGATAATACAGAATGTTTGATTGTTATTGAAATGCAAATACAACATCATAAAGTTGGCATGGTAAATATGTAAAACTCAGAACAGGTTCAAGGTCTCCCAGGGATGTGGGAACCACCAATCAGAATACAGTGGCAGTGAGGTTTAAAAGCAAAGGTCTAAGGGTTGGAGAGCTCTAGGTTAAAAAGTAGATCACCATTCATTACTCTGTGATATTTACCCTCTCTAAGCTGAAGAATTGTTTCTAATTTTTATTTATTTTCATTTTATTTGAATGGCAGGGGGTGGGGAATAAGAGAAAGTGTGACCATCTGCTAATTTACTCCTCAAATGCTCACAATAGCTGGTGCTGGGCCAGACCGAAGCAAGGAGCCAGAACTGAATCTAGATCTTCTATGGTGAGGACAAAAGTACTTTAGCCATTACTTTCTGCCTTCCAGGGTGAACATTAGCAGGAAGACAGAATAAGAAGCAGAGTAGGAACTTAAAACTGGCACACTGATATGGAATGCAGGCGTCCCAAGCAGTGTCTTAATCTTAATACCTGCACCAAATGTTCATCCCTTGTTTGATCTTTTTAATTTACAATGCCCATGTATAAATAAAAAGATAATGGGAACGCTGAGGATAGGAT
Source organism: Oryctolagus cuniculus (assembly GCF_964237555.1). NCBI lineage: Eukaryota > Metazoa > Chordata > Mammalia > Lagomorpha > Leporidae > Oryctolagus > Oryctolagus cuniculus. The sequence goes on along the minus strand of NC_091440.1, from coordinate 99,017,083 downwards.
CTGGTACACTGTAAGAAGTCAGTAACACATTCTTCCCTTCTACTCCCAAACACATTCACACGAGCAACACACACACACCCACAACCTTACTGTATTTTCATAAGTAAATGTAAGTATCTAAATCCCTCAAACATTAAGACCCAGAGATTCAGGGAATATGCTGCTTCCCTGCTGTTTCAGAATAGGGGTGCAAGGTGGAAAGGAAGTCATTGAACGTTATGTGTTAAATATTTCTATCTAAGAACGTGTTAGCTAAATAGTATAATAATCTTTGTAAACAGTATATATCTAGTATCCTAATGCTTATATTATCACATTTCAATTACCATCTTGGTAAGAACATTCTTCAAAAGTTTTATTAACTCTACAGATGAAATAATCAAACCTCAAAAAAACTTAGTAATTAGCTGAAAATCAGTTTGACACTACAAAACAGTTACTCAAGCCCAGGTCCGCCTGACTGCAACTACCATACCCTTAACTTCTCTGCTATAGCAACTGTGAACAAAAATTATTGATATGCAAGATCTCTGATACAAAACATTGAAAGAAGATGGCTAACATAACAGATTAAAAAAAATAAAGAAAAAGAAACACACTGCTGTACAGAACTCTGCCCAGACCAGGGATTCACAGACATGGTTAAATGCTTATCTTTTTGTGTTCTTAAAATATTTTAGTAGGTTAAGCCTCTGCCTGTGGCGCCTGGGTGCTAGTTTGTGTCCCAGCTGCTCCACTTCCAGTCCAACTCTATGCTAATGGCCTAGGAAAACAGTAGAAGATGTCTCAAGTGCTTGGGCCCTGCACCCAAGTGAGAGACCCAGAAGAAGCATCTGGTTCCTGGCTTCAGATCAGCTCAGCTCTGGCCATTGCAGCCATCTGGGGAGTGAACTAATGGGTGAGAGACCCCCCTCTCTCTCTGTAACTCTGCCTCTCAAATAAATAATCTATTGGGAAAAAAAAAAAAAAAAAAAAGAATTCCAGGTTCAAACACTGGGCTAACTAAAAAAAAGACATTTTGCCCTTTTTCCGAAAAAGCAGCACATCCAATGATGTGGTCACTCCTCATAGTGACTCACTTTTTTTTTTTTTTTTTTTTTGGACAGGCAGAGTGCACAGTGAGAGAGACAGAGAGAAAGGTCTTCCTTTTGCCGTTGGTTCACCCTCCAATGGCCGCTGCAGCCGGCGCACCGCGCTGATCCAATGGCAGGAGCCAGGTACTTATCCTGGTCTCCTGTGGGGTACAGAGCCCAAGGACTTGGGCCATCCTCCACTGCACTCCCTGGCCACAGCAGAGAGCTGGCCTGGAAGAGGGGCAACCGGGACAGAATCCGGCACCCCAACCGGGACTAGAACCCAGTGTGCCGGCGCTGCAAGGCAGAGGATTAGCCTAGTGAGCCAAGGCACCAGCCTGACTCACTTCTGATCCAGTTCCTTGCTAATGGGCCTGGGAAAGCAGCGGAAAATGACCCAAGTGCTTGGGGGCTCTGTTATCCAAATAGGAGACTTAGATGGAGCTTTGGCCTGGCCCAGCTCTAGCCATAGCAGACATTGGGAAGTGAATCATCCAATGGAAGGTCTCTCCCTCTAATTCTTTCTTTTAAAAAAATAAAATAAATCTTAAAAAAAAAAAGTCAGTTAGGACAGCCACTTCTCATATCAGAATGCCTAGGTTTGACTCCTGGCTCTGCTTCCAAATCCAGCTCCTGCTAAAATGCAGTCTGGGAGATAGTACTTGTGTCCCTGTCACCCATGTGGGAGTTGTGGCTTCAGCCTGGCCCAAATCCAGCTGTTGCAGGCACTTGGCGAGTAAACCAGTGCATAGAAGTACTCTTTCTCTCAGCCTTTCAAATAAATAGAATAAGTTTTTAAGGCAGTTATATAGAGAGGAAGAGACAGAGAAAAGACCAAGATCATCTATTCATTGGTTCACTCCCAAGATGGCTGCTACAGTCCGAGCTGGGCAACGTCAAAGCCAGGAGCCCAGCCCCTGCCATCCTCTGCTGCTTTCTCAGGCACTTTAGCAGGAAGTTAGAAAGTAGAGCAGCTGGGACTCAAACCACTGCTCATATTGGGATGGCAGTGTCACAACTGGTAGCTTAATCCACTAAGCCACACCGACCCCTAAATAAATAAAAAACCAAATGCTGAACGGTTAAGTATCTTGTCAAAGGTCACATAACGAAATCACCTAAACATTCAATCCTATTTCAAAACATCCTAAATTATACTCTCTTGATAACCTACTCAACTGGACTTGGAAAACTCTTCATTTAAATGGTAAAACACTTTACTATAGAAAAAAACAATTGCCCTAAACACTAATCCAAAATGAAGAGAGGCTTGAAACTTTCACATAACACAAAAGATGATCTTCGCCACCAGAACAAAAGAAATTTGTTTTTATTTTGTATTCCCTGGAAAATAAACTTACTTAGAAATAAGTATAGTTTTAACAGCATTTACTGCAGGGTACAAGTTACAAAATGAACCAAATTATAGTATGATGATTAACATACTTATAAGTCACAGAATTATCTGTATACCCATGGTTTTCAAAGATAAATTCTTCTGGAACTTTACATGGGGTATCACTTACAGAGACTGAGAACAAACCAGTCATGCAAAAGACAAAATATGGGACAATGATAAAACTTCCCCCATATGAGTCAGCTAGAAGCTCAAATTAGAGATGAAGGTTTTCCAAGGCAAAAGACTTCATGATATTTTTCAACTAGAAGAAAAATGTTTTCAGATTTTCCCATAATAGAATTACTTAAGAGGTACCATAATTTTTAATGTAATATGTGGATAAAATATTTAGAGTAGAAAATGGGAAAATTATTTTAAATGCAGTTTTTGTGCTTGCTATTTTTATTGTAAATACTGTAGATTTCTTTAATGAATACAGCTTATTTGAAATGCAGGTTCTATAAAAATTTATAAAAAAAAACAAAATAAACCTAAGAAGTCCTTGATGCTAACAAGACTGAGTATCAATAATGCGGATGAAAAGGTACTTTAGAACATGAGAGAGGTTGGTGCTGTGGCATAGCTAAGTCAATGTCTGCAGCACCTGCATCCCATATGGGGGCAGGTCCACATCCCAGCTGCTCCCCTTCCGATCCAGCTCCCTGAAATGAACCTGGGAAAGCAGTAGAAGAGATGGCCCAAGTTCTTGGGCACCTGCCACACAGATAAAGCTCCTGACTCTGACTTGGCCCAGCCCTGGATATTGCAGCCATCTGGGGAGTGACTCAATAGATGTAAGATCTCTCCCTATCTCTCCTTCTTTCCATAACTCTGCCTTTCAAATAAATAAAATAAATCTTTTAAAAAAAGATTTATTTATCTGAGAGGCACTTCAGGCCAGGGCGTTAACCCACTGTGCCACTGGCCCCAAATCTTTTAATTTTAAAAGATTCATTTATTTATTTGAAAGTCAGAGTTACACAGAGAGAGAAGGAGAGGCAGAGAGAGAGAGAGAGAGAGAGAGAGAGAGAGAGAGAGAGAGGTCTTCCATCTGCTGGTTCACTCCTCAACTGGCTGCAATGGCCGGAGCTGCGCTGATCCAAAGCCAGGAGCCAGGAGCTTCCTCCAGGTCTCCCACAGAGGTGCAGGGGCCCAAGGACTTGGGCCACCTTCCACTGCTTTCCCAGGCCATAGCAGAGAGCTGGCTCAGAAGTGGAGCAGCCGGGTCTTGGACCGGCGCCCATATGGGATGCTGGCACTTCAGGCTAGGGCGTTAACCCGCTGCACCACAGCGCCGGCCCCTAAATAAATAAATCTCTTTAAAAAAAGTAAAAGAGCATGAGAAACACTATGAGTTAAGAAACACATAAAAGATGTGTGGGGCCGGCACTGTGGAGTAGCAGGTAAAGCCAACACCTGTGATGCCAGCATCCCATATGGGTGCCAGTTTGTATCCCAGCTGCTCCAATTCCAATCCAGCTCTACTAATGGCCTGAGAAAGAAGTGGAGGATGGCCCAAATGTTTGGGCCCCTACACCCACATGGGAGACCTTGAAAAAGCTCCTGGCTCCTGGCTTCTGCCTGGTTCAGCCTTGGCCGTTGTTTCCATCTGGGGAGTGAGCTAGCAAATGGAAGATCTCTCCCTCTCTCTGTAACTCTGACTTTCAAATAAAAAAATCTTTAAAAAAAATGTGAAACTCACTGAAAATTGTCAATAAAGCATTAAGAGATCTAACAGGCCGGCGCCGCGGCTCACTAGGCTAATCCTCCGCCTAGCGGCGCCGGCACACCGGGTTCTAGTCCCGGTCGGGGCCCCGGATTCTGTCCCGGTTGCCCCTCTTCCAGGCCAGCCCTCTGCTGTGGCCAGGGAGTGCAGTGGAGGATGGCCCAGGTGCTTGGGCCCTGCACCCCATGGGAGACCAGGAGAAGCACCTGGCTCCTGGCTCCTGCCATCGGATCAGCGCGGTGTGCCGGCCGCGGCGGCCATTGGAGGGTGAACCAACGGCAAAGGAAGACCTTTCTCTCTGTCTCTCTCTCTCACTGTCCACTCTGCCTGTCAAAAAAAAAAAAAAAAAAAAAAAGAGATCTAACAGAAAACAATGTACACAAACTACAAAAAACAAAAAGTTTATACAGGGAAGAGAAATAATAATAATATTAAACACCCCAGATGGGTCAAATAGGCCCAAGACAAAGTCACTGAATTGGGCAAGTTTTAAATACATCAGGAGCTTCTTTCATGTCTCCCAGGTGGCTGCAGGGGCTCAAGCACTTGGGCCATTTTCCACTGCTTTCCCAGGAGCAGTAGCAAGTAGGGAGCTGTATTAGAAGTCGAGTGGCCAAGACTTGAACTGGCATCCAAATGAGATGTTAGCATTGCAGGTACTGGCTTACAACCACTATGCCACAATGCCAACCACAAGAAAACTTTTTTTTTTTTAAGATTTTATTTACTTATTTGACAGGTGGATTTACAGACAGCGAGAGAGAGAGAGAGGTCTTCCATCCACTGGTTTACTCCCCAAATGGCCGCAATGGTCAGAGCTGGGCCAGTCTGGAGCTGGGCTGATCATAAGCCAGGAGCCTGGAGCTTCTCCCAGGTCTCCCACGTGGGTGCAGGGGCCCAAGGACTTGGGCCACCTTCCACTGCTTTCCCAGGCCATAGCAGAGAGCTGGCTCAGAAGTGGAGCAGCCAGGACTTGAACCAGGCACATATGTAGAATGCTGGCACCACAGGCAGAGGATTAACTTACTGTGCCACAGTGCCAGCCCCAACAAGAAAACTTTTAAGTGAGAAATCTACCCAAGAAAATCCCAACAATCTGGGGCTCCACAGCTGTTACTTTACCTCCTAGGCTAGAGTTCATATAATATAAAGAACCCTGGGTTGAAATGAGAAAATCTGGCTTCAAATCTAAGTATCCTCGATTGGTTGGTTGTCCCTGAAGAAACATGTTTCCTAATTTAGTTCTTCAGCAGAATAATAATCTGCCCTGTGCAACCCATATGTTAACTAAAAGATTCAAAGAAATGGATGCTTCTATAAACAGCAAATAGATGTATGCTGTCATTATTAGTAGAAAGTTGCTATGTAAAATGTACATGGTATTAACAAGTTCATTTTCTGAAACCTATCATATATTCCCACACTTTAGGGCAGATGTTGTGGTGCAGCAAGTTAAACTGATGCTTGCAAAGCCTGCATCCCCTACTGGAGTGCTGGTCTAAGTCTTGGCTCCTGTGATTCTGACCCAGCTTCCTGGGAGAACCACATGAAGTTTCTGGCTCCTGGCTTCAGCTTGGCCCAGCACTGGTTATGGTGGGCATTCAGGGAGTAGACCAGTAGATCTCTCAATATCTCTCTCTCTGACTTCCAAATAAAAATAAATTTTTGAAAAAGAAATAATTCTCATTCTGTAATTTACACTGTCATGGCTCATATGTGAAATAACTATAAAAATGCAGGTTTCTGATTACTTTAGGCAGCTTCTCTTGCTATATACTTATTACCGAAGATAAGCAAAGTACTCAATTGGCTCTGCACTTGTGTTTTTCACCCAAAAAAAAAAAAAAAATTTAAACCTTTCCACATAGTTGCATCAATGCTAAACAAAATATGTGAAGCTTCTACCAAAATGCTCTCACATACACACGGCAGTTAGCGGCTGTTGCTTTTGATCACAGAATCACCAACTAAAACAAAATAATTCACAGGTTGACTGCAATAACTTTCCCTCCATCATTTTTACTGCATTTCCCCAGCTTAACACCCAGAACGTTTCTGATGATATTTTAATTAAATTAAAACAATTTTTTTCCTCCTCATTCCCCTGCTGGCTTTTCCCTCCATTTCTGTGTAAAATGGGCAGTCTGATTCTTGTTCTCTGAATATATTTTGAATCTGCTCTCCTGATAACTCTAATAATTTTCACGTTATGCACATAAAACTCCATTTCTAAAATCTCTTTCCTGGAATATATTCTATCATTTCGGTTCCCTCGCAGAATTCAAGAGAATGTTGGTAAACAATGTTCCATCACAATATCTTCATTTTAGTACAAGCATACTGACCTTGAGGTGAGACTGAAGAAAACAGCAAATCCAGGAAGAAAACGTGAAAGAGAAAGTTAGAAAGAGTTAATAAGGACACTATTCAGAAATATATTAATCACAGACACAGACAAAACACAAAGCACAGGGTTACAGAAAGGGATAGGATCACATAGATTCTACACAGGTGCTACAAAAAGTAATTTCTAATTTTCAACTCTCAGCAAGCTATTTTTCTTATTAGATTACACCATTGTACTTTCATGAAAGCTTCCAAAGGAAAAAATTTTGTCTAAAATTTACTATTTCCTGAGACAGGAAAACAACCAATTTCTCAAACACTAAAGAAAATACAGAAAATTAGCCAGCCCCTTCTCATTTAAGTAGCTAAAAGTAGTATGGAGGGGGCAGCATCGTGACATAACAGGTTAAGCTGCTGCCTGCAATGCTGGCATCCCTGGTTGCTTCACTTCTGACACAACTTCCTGCTTTCTTGGGAAAGAACTGGAAGATGGCCCAAGTCCTTGGGACCCCACACACATGTGGGAGACCTGGATGAGGATCCTGGTTCCTGGCTTCAACCTGGATCAGCCGTGACTGTTGCAGCCATTTGGTAGGTGAACCATCAGGTAGAAGAATTCTCTCCCTGTGTATCTCCTTCTTTCTCTAACTCTATTTTTCAAATAAACAAATCTTTAAAAAATAATACAATATAAATAAATAGAAGTAGCATGGAGTGATTTCACAACTTAGCTTACTTCTATAGACACCTGCCTTATAACTGACCTTCCATTAAGAGGATCTAAGTTATCCAAAAGCAAAAGCAGAAAAAAATTGACAGCTTCAGTTTCTCTGTAGCATATAGAACTCTAATTTATTTGAAAACACTGTCTCAAAGGATAAAACATAATAATATTTTTCATTAGCCACAACCAATTATTTCTCAATTTAAATCCAGCAAAATCCTCAAATGGTGGAATCCAAAAGCAATAATGAATAAGAATATACAGCTCTATAAACTCAATTCATTTCCAATGTTGCTTAGCAGCAGGAGAAGCAAAGTGGCCATGCTTAATATTGCTACCTAGCAGGAAGTCCCTATGGTTCATTATTGCCATGTGTAACAGGCAATATGCTTCTCTTTAAAATTTAATCAATTTCACTGAAATTGTTAGCATTCTCTGAATAGTTAAAAATCTAATGGCCATTGCCATCCGGATTATCTTTGTGATCTAATTTTTAATTGAAGAATATTGAAAAGAAAAGTTTATTTCTTAAATGTAAGTACCACTTCAATTTGTACTGCAGTTAATCCTTAATGATTTGTTGCAAAAGACTAATCTACTACATACTTAAAACCAAAGTTTTAAAAGTCATAAAATTTTAAAATTATAAAGGTGAGGTGGACAAGATTTATTATTCTCATTATATAAGATGAAAACTCAACACAGAATCCAAATGACTTGCTCATAGATACAGATCCAGCATAAGAATGTGGGTCTGCTGATATCTCACTGGAGCCTACTTCCTATGTTCTGGATTTCTTGAGGGATCTATAAAAAACCATGGACCTCTGCATATATAAAACAAGGTAAAAAACAGATAGTGTTCAATGGCAAAAAGGTCAATCTTTAATGGATTGTTCCCAATGACCTTTTGTATTTTGGTTGATTATGACAAAGGAAATTAGAATAATTTTAGATCAACAATGACATTAACTGAACTCTCTCAGATGCAAGGCTTTAGGACAAGACTGGTAAATCCATGAAATAAATATTGAGCTTATCCCTGCTAACACAGTAACTTTAATCATCTTTTTACCTATGTTACTGCACATGAATCATATTTTCACTTCCACATCAAAGTACAGCTCTTAGAAATAAATTTGAGAGAAAAAAATTCACCCATGAAATAATTATCTGACTTCAGTGTTTATATTTTTAAGTGAAAAATTCAAGTAGCCACTACTTTAATTTACACCAATTCTTCTAAGATGAAAGTGACAAATTATCAAGTGCTGTGTCCACAAGGAACTTTGGGCAGATGACATAATAGAAGTGACTATGTAAAGCTATGTAATTTAGTCTTCTATTAAATGAAATCAGTGAAATTGATCAAGGAAGAAGAAGCAAGAAACAAGCAGCTTCCCCTGAAAGCAAGCTGAAGCAAGCAGGATCAGATAAAGAATCAGTCATCTTCAGCTGTAATACTTTAACATCTTTCTTCCTGTTTCTGTTCTTCATTTTTTAAAATACAGATCATACTCCATCAAGCAACACAGTTTATATGATTCCTTACAACCACACCAACAGCCCCAGCCATTTCTCTTCTACTCTAACTACCTTAAGAGCATCCTCTCTGATATTGTACATCATAGACCAGGGGGCAGGCATGTGGCACAGTGGGTTAAGCAGTCACTTGGGACACCTGAATCCTGTATCTGAGTGATTGGGTTCAAGTTCCAGCTGTATTTCCAAGTCCAGCTTCTTGCTAAAGCTCACTCTGGAGGGCAGCAGGTGATGGGTCAAATACTTGGGTCCCTGCTACTCATATGGGAGATCTGGATTAAGTTTCTAGCTTCAGGTTTCAGTTTGGCTCAGCCCTGCCTGTTTGGGTCTTTTGGGGAATGAACCATCAGATGGACAATCTCTCTCCTCTGTCTCCCTGCCTTTCAAATAAATAAAAAATAAAAATAAATACTTAAAAGGTACATAACTATAAACTTGAAAGTAAGGAAATTCTTAGCAACCATTTTCCTCTTATATTATACAGCTGTGTATATTCAAAATAATTTACAGTTTAATATCCAGATGATTTATCTTAGAGGACATTAAGGAGAGTATCAATTCAGGATTTCTTTAATGAAAAACACTTAAAAATCTGAAAACTAAACACCTAGGTTTACATTTTCGGGTTACCACATGCCATAGATGCTTCAACATAATGTTATACCAGTAAAAAATAAACATAAAGCTTATTTTCCCAATGAGAAAGTCCAAAAGTAACTTTTTAGGTCAACCTGAATAAACAAACTCAGGATGTAAATAAAAGAGTCAAATATCTAATTATAATAGTAAATATATTTGGCCGGCGCCACGGCTCACTAGGCTAATCCTCCGCCTTGCGGCGCCGGCACACTGGGTTCTAGTCCCGGTCGGGGCGCTGGATTCTGTCCTGGTTGCCCCTCTTCCAGGCCAGCTCTCTGCTGTGGCCAGGGAGTACAGTGGAGGATGGCCCAAGTGCTTGGGCCCTGCACCCTCATGGGAGGCCAGGATAAGCACCTGGCTCCTGCCATTGGATCAGCATGGTGTGCCGGCCGCAGTGCGCTGGCCGCAGCGGCCATTGGAGGGTGAACCAACGGCAAAGGAAGACCTTTCTCTCTGTCTCTCTCACTGTCCACTCTGCCTATCAAAACAATAAAAAAATAAAAAAAGAATAGTAAATATATTCATTTGGTTACATGCACATTTAAAATAAACTATACAATGCTAATTTAAAAATACTATTTTCTGGGGCCAGCACTGTGGCGCAGGAGGTTAAGGCCCCAGCTTGAGCACCAGCATCCCATATGGGCATCAGTTCGAGTCCTGATAGCTCCAATTCCAATCCAGTTCCCTACTAATGCACCTGGGAAAGCAGCAGAGGACGGCTCAAGTCCTTGGGCACCTGTACCCATGTCAGAGACTCAGAAGAAGCTCCTGGCTCCTGGCTTCAGATTGGCCCAGCTCTGGTAGTTGCGGCCATTTGGGGAACGAACCAGTAGATGGAAGACCTTTCTCTGTCTATACCTCTCTCTGTAACTCTTTCAAATAAATCAAAACAGATCTTTAAAAAAATACAACTTTCTTCCACTCCCATAGTCAACAAAAAATTAATTCACTATTTTTGTGTACATCTTCGACATCAATTCACCCAAGACAGGAGAAGCAACAATACATTAGCTATCACTAAGAAAGGAAAAATGGGCCGGTGCTGCGGTTCAATAGGTTAATCCTCCGCCTAGCGGTGCCGGCACACCGGGTTCTAGTCCCGGTCAGAGCACCGGATTCTGTCCCGGTTGCCCCTCTTCCAGGCCAGCTCTCTGCTGTGGCCAGGGAGTGCAGTGGAGGATGGCCCAGGTGCTTGGGCCCTGCACCCCATGGGAGACCAGGAAAAGCACCTGGCTCCTGCCATCGGATCAGCGCGGTGCGCCGGCCACAGTGCGCCGGCCACGGCGGCCATTGGAGGGTGAACCAACGGCAAAGGAAGACCTTTCTCTCTGTCTCTCTCTCTCACTATCCACTCTGCCTGTCAAAAAAAAAAAAAAAAAAAAAAAAAAAAGAAAGAAAGAAAGAAAAAGAAACAAACTAGGAAACACGCATGCTTTTAAAAAAAGTTAGAAGCCCAAAGCTTAAGAATATATATCACTTTTTAAACAAAGCCAGTTGTTTATAACTTATAATATAGTTCCTTTAAAAACAATTTTATATAGTGCATGTTTGGTTTTCTTGTTGTTCACAGAATTCAAGTTTAATCCTGATGTAAAAGCCTAGAACTAGTAGATCTAGATGATGTCTGGAAATGATGGTCAACAAGGAGGATATGATTAACCACTGCAAAGTAGAAAAGCCATATTTCCTCGATTAGAACTTCTCACAGGCTGATTATACACAAAATCAAAGTCTCGATTTCTTGTCCTCCTCAAAAATAACCGTAGCAGCAGTATAACATCCTGGCTTCCTCCTCAATTCTTTACCTCTACCTATACTATGGAGTTTGGGAACCTAAAATTAGCTATCCAAAATCCAAAATTACTTATCAGCCTTCTACCCAAACAACCTTCCAAGCCAAAAATTAGAAGAACAAAGACTTAAAAGTTCAAAGTTCAGTAAGTCCCTTCTCTTGCTACTCCTATATCCTAGGGCTCACTTTAATTGGGATGGTCAAACCCGGGGTATATTATGTATTACCTCCCAGGACAGCTCAACTGGACCTGAAGAAATTGCAACCTCATTACTGGAGTTTCCAGCTATTGGACAAACTATGGAAGAATGCCTGGGCTCACATCATCTATAAAAGAAATAACTAGAGGTGCTGTATTGCTGGAATTTTAGTCTCCTGAGGTCAGAAACACCCGCTCTGAATCAAGTCTAGATTGACAGAACAGCTAAGGGTCACACATGCAGGGAAAACAAACAACTGGAAGCAAAGCAAGCCACATGCCACCTTGAAAGCACTGTCCTGTAAGATGGAATTCTAGCAAAATCCTCAAGTGAAAAGCCTCAGAATTTTCTGGGTAGGGGCCAGCACTGTGGCATAGCGGGTAAGGCTGCTGCCTGCAGTGCCAGCACCTCATATGGGCGCTGGTTCGACTCCAGGCTGCTGCACTTCTGATCCAGCTCTCAGCTGTGGCCTGGGAAAGCAGTAGAAGATGGCCCAAGTCCTTGGGCCCCTGCACCTACATGGGAGACCCGGAAGAAGCTCCTGGCTCCTGGCTTTGGATTGGCACAGCTCCAGCCATTGCAGCCAACTGGGGAATGAACCAGTGGATGGAAGACCTCTCTCCCTCTCTCTCTCTCTTTCTCTCTCTCTCTCTCTGCCTCTCTTTTTCTCTATGTGGAACTCTGACTTTCAAATAAATTATAAATAAATCTTTTAAAAAATTAAAAAAAAAATTATCTGTGTACCCCTTTCCCTTCTAGGAGGCGAGGTCATCAATGAAAACTGAACAGAGGACATTCCAAAGGAGAAAAGGAAGCAGAGACAAGACACTGGACTTATTAGACACAACTCTGCTATCTTCTATTTAACATTGGACCAACCATTTAACATCTCTGGTCCTCAGTCTCATCTGTAAAACAAAAATCTATGTAAGAACCCTTCCCAAAAAACAAAAAAAAGCCAGGGAAGCAGGCCGGCACCACGGCTCACTAGGCTAATCCTCCGCCTTGCGGCGCTGGCACACCGGGTTCTAGTCCCGGTCGGGGTGCCAGATTCTGTCCCGGTTGCCCCTCTTCTAGGCCAGCTCTCTGCTGTGGCCAGGGAGTGCAGTGGAGGATGGCCCAAGTGCTTGGGCCCTGCACCCCATGGGAGACCAGGAAAAGCACCTGGCTCCTGGCTCCTGCCATCGGATCAGCGCGGTGCGCCGGCCACAGTGCGCCAGCCATTGGAAGGTGAACCAATGGCAAAGGAAGACCTTTCTCTCTGTTTCTCTCTCTCACTGTCCACTCTGCCTGTCAAAAAAAAAAAAAAAAAAAAAAAAAAAAAGCCAGGGAAGCTAAAATTAACAAATATAACAATCATACAAATCACATCGTATCTTTCTTAGAAAGGTTTCTATCTGATACACTAAAAACAAAACACAAGACTTGCAGAGTTCCTACATGAAATCTCTACCCAAAATATATGTGCCAGTTTGCTTTTGAATGCTTCTACTTTAGGACAGTAAATGAACTGTTCACTCTATCCAAACAAAATGAAATATGGCATTTCAATGTATCCTCCTGGGTGGGGACACAGTCTGCTATATGTGTCCCTTGCCAAAGATGAAAGGAAGAGCTCTGTTTCAGGCATCTGGGTGGGGGTTGGGATAGCGTAGAGACTACTAAAAACTAAAAGAAAAGGAGAGTAGGATTGAAACCTGTATGGACTTATCTGAAACTAATAGTGGAATACAGTATTTTATGACTGCTTTATTAGGTACCTTCAAAATACTGTCTCTTTTTAAAAGAACCAAAATAGGCATAGTGGGGAAGTAATTAGAATATGGTAATCATTATGTGATTCAGAAGGTATAGGCAGACAAAGAAGCCTTAACCTTGCTAAAGGCCTGCTACTGCTCTGACAGCTGGCTTTAATTGCTGTTTGACAAAGACAAAATGTTTAACTCTTTTCAAAATGATTGCTTCTATTACAGGAAAAAAAAAAAAAAAAAAAAACCAGAGGAAGAAGTAGGTATATCATTAGCTGTATCAGTTTAAAAATGTCGAGCTACAAAATAACAGAAACTCCTGACTCAAACAGGCTTAAACAACAAGAAAACACACTACCAGGGTGGGCATTTGGTGCCTACATCCCATATCAGACTGCCTGGGTTTGAGTTCTGGCTCCACTTCGATTTCAGCGTCCTGCTAACACACACCCTGGGAGGCAGCAGGTCATGGCTCTAGTATGTGGGTCCCTGCCACTCAAGTGGGAGGCCTGAATTGAATTCCAGGCTTGTGGCTTTCGTCTGGCCCAGCCCCAACATCTGCAGACATTTGGGAAGTAAACTAGTACATGGAAGATCTCTGTCTTTGGCTTACAAATAAATAAAACTTAATAAATGAAAATTATTTTAAACAAAGAAAACATACTATCTCACATAAGTTTAGAGGCAGTTTCAACAGAAGTCTATCTGGATTCTAGCTATGTTTCTCAGTGGTTTTCTCGACTGTCATATTCTGGATGCTGTCATCATGTCAAGCGGGTAGAAGGCAGCCGTGGCAGTTCTGGGCATCATATCCACACACGATAATGTCCAAAAGAAAGGAGTCGCCTTTCTTTTTGCAACTGTTTCTATTAGAAAATCACTCCCAGAAGCCTTGAAGTGGTCTTTCCTTCAAATCATTCGTGCATTATGAACAGCATGTAGTCAGTCACTAAAAAGGAGAATGCCATTGTCCTGACTGGCTTAAATGAATCAAGATCTACCTATTTCTAGTCCCCATTAGGGAGTAAACCAGTGGATGGAAGATCTCTGTCAGTAACTCTGCCTTTTAAATAAATAAATCTTAAAAAAAAGAAATAAGGCCGGCACCGCGGCTCACTAGGCTAATCCTCCGCCTTGCGGTGCCGGCACACCGGGTTCTAGTCCCAGTTGGGGTGCCAGATTCTGTCCCGGTTGCCCCTCTTCCAGGCCAGCTCTCTGCTGTGGCCAGGGAGTGCAGTGGAGGATGGCCCAAGTGCTTGGGTCCTGCACCCCATGGGAGACCAGGATAAGTACCTGGCTCCTGCCATCGGATCAGCGCGGTGCGCTGGCCGCAGCGCACCGGCCACGGCGGCCATTGGAGGGTGAACCAACGGCAAAAGGAAGACCTTTCTCTCTCTCTCTCTCTCTCTCTCTCTCACTGTCCACTCTGCCTGTCAAAACAAACAAACAAACAAACAAAACAAAACAAACAAAAAAAAAAAACAAAGAACAAAGACCCTTCAAATGTCTGCTCAAACATCACCTTATCAGACGGAGCTTTCTTGACTATCTCATAAATAATCACTAAATCGTCTACTAAATTTTAAAATACACCCCCAAAATAGGATCTGTAATCATTAAAATCCCAGTTCTTAATTCCTTAACTAAGGAAATATAGTAAACCTACATTTTTTATTCATTTTCTTTGCATCATACAATAACAGATTCTATTATTCTTTAGATCACTGAAAATCCCTAACTTTGATAAACCAAAGCCAATTCTTCATACCTAAATTATATGAAAATCAGAAGCAGGTACCTAGCCTTACTTATGATGCTGCTTAGGGTCTGGCGCTGTGGTGTAGTGGGTAAAGCTGCCGCCTGCAGTGCCAGATGCTCCACTTTTGGGCCAGCTCCCTACTATGGCTTGTGAAAACAGTGGAAGATGGCCCAATTGCTTGGGCCCCTGCACTTATGTGGGAGACCCAGATGAAGCTCCTGGCTTTGGACTGGCCCAGTTCGGGCCATTTCAGCCATTTGGGTAATGAACCAGCAGATGGAAGACCTCTCTCTCTCTCTGCCTATGCCTCTTTGTAACTCTGCCTTTCAAATAAACAAATAAATATTTAAGAAAAAAAACAGATACTGGTTAAGTTGCATACATTCCACAGTGGAGTACCCGGGTTCAATACGCAGCTGCAGTTCCTGATTAGAGCTAGCTTCCTGCTAACGAGCACCCTGGGAGGCAGCAAGGAACTGAAGTGGTTGGGTCCTTGCCAGTCACATGGGAGACCTGGATTGAGTTCCCAGTTCCTGACTGCAGCCCAGCCCAGAACCATCGTCAGAGCGTCTGTGGAGTTAACCAGTGGGTAGGAATTGTCTCTCTGACTCTCTTAAAAAATAAATAATTTGGGTGCCAGTGCTGTGGCCCGGTAAGTTTATCTTCCCCTGCAGCACCAGCATCCCATATGGGCACCGGTTCTAATCTCAGCCGCTCCTCTTCCAACCCAGCTCTTTGCTATGGCCTGGAAAAGCAGCAGAAGTTTGCCCAACTCCTTGGGCCCCTGCACCCGTGTGGGAGACTTAGAAGAAGCTTCTGGCTCCTGGCTTCAGATCGGCCCAGTTCCGGCTGTTGTGGCCATCTGGGGAGTCAACCAGTGGATGGAAGACCTTTGTCTCTGTCTCTCCCTCTCACTGTCTGTAACTCTACTTGTCAAATAAACAAATAAAATCTTTAAAATAAATAAATAATTTAAAAAATTGTATGAAGATTAGGAGATTGTTGCTATCCTCTAGAATACAGGTTTCTGAATGGCATGTTGAATTTAATCAAAATAAACCCCATAGCAAAATTGAGGATTTCTGCTGCAAACACTAACCTCTCAATTCATCAGTCATTTAGGTAATAAAAAAGGTAACAGAGCTAAAATAGAAGCATAATTATAAGTCAAAATAATCACTTTCTGACAGCAACTACTATTTTCTGTAACAGCCAACACAGAAAAGGAATACTGGTTACTTCTCAAACCTACAAAGAACGGGTCTGAAAATTCTTTATGATGTGATCTAAGCCTTTCAATTTCACATAAGAAATACGATGAAATGCAGAAGACACTAGGAATTTTCTTGAGTTGAATCACTGCAATAGTCCCTGCTCCCTTTTGCTCCTGCACTTAGAAGGATGTTGAACACCCTTTAGAAATGAATTCTACAATTACACGTGGCACTACAGATACATCAGTTAAGGGGCTATGTATAGGGCATTTCAGAACAAGCACCACCACACACACACAAAAAGGGCATATACTTGGCATATACTGATCTTTAGTATATAAAGAAACAAGGACTAAAACATAACTAGGGGCCAGCATTGTGGTGTAGAGGGTTAAACCACAGCCTGCAATGCCAGAATCCCATATGAGTTCCAGTTCAAGTCCCAGCTGCTCTAATTCCAATGCAGCTCCCTGTTAAGGCACCTGAGAAAGCAGCAGAAGATGGCTCAAGTGCTTGGGTCTCTACACCCACACAAGAGACCTGGATGAAGCTCTTGCCTCCTGGTTTCAGCCTGGCCCAAGCTCCAGCCACCTGAAAAGTGGAACCCCACTCAATACCCGTCTCTGCAACACTCCCTTTCAAGTAAGTAAAATAAATAAAAAAATATATAACTAGAACTATCAAAACTTTACCACACAGAATACAAACTGAGTTTATCCAAAAAAGACAAGGTTCAATGTGACATATAACTGGCTGTTCTTTAATTCTGATCAAGCAAAATTCCCAGCAAGCCCCAGCAGCAGCAACAGCAGCAGTAGCAATTCACTGTAGTACAAGACTGTAGCTTTACATTACACTCACTTTCCCAGGAAGTCCCAAACAAACCCCCCTGACGGTGCAGGGATAGAAACCTGGCGTGGAGGGTACAATTTGCGGGAAACTGGCTTTCTGAGAAACAGCATGGCCAAGGGGCAGAAGGGAAACACATATAAACGCAGACACCAAACACCCCAATGGAACAGGACCACGGTAAGATAAATCAAAAGAAAGGTGAGGAAACTCAAAATGATAAATTACAGACAGACATCCACACACAGGAAATAGTGGAATGGCAACATAAGAAACAAATGGTTAGTAAAAAACACAACAGCCATATACATGCACCTCAATTCTACATCAGAAAACAAAAACCATAATATAATCCCAACCATCTCTGACATACAATGTACCGATTATTTCCTAGAGCTCAGTTTATAAAAATGGCACTCAAGGGCATAAGTGAAATTAAAATCTAACTTAGCTTCTAAGCAAGTCATAATACTAAATATAGCCATTTTTGCTACTGATCTTAGGTCAAGATGGGACAAAAAGATAAATCCCATGAGAGCAGGGAACTTTGGAAATAAAGAGTTTCCAGTAATGCCAAAAAGAACATTCCTAACCTTGATGAAAGAAAAAGAAAATGGGAGTTGGAACTGAGTTAACAACTGGGCTTTTCTGTCTATTTGTTGTTTTGTTTTGCTTTGGAATAGCAGCCAAGAAATGTGTCAATTACAACACTGCGTGACCACAGGACAGAACTATATAGGACTCTTCCCAACCTGTACATTCTTTGGAAAGAGTAGACCATTTATAACTCTTTCTCAAAATAGAAGAAACAGAGCAACTAAAAAAACTGCTATTTGGTGTGCTCTGAATGTCACATGCAGAATTAGTCCCGTTTCCTATTCTGTTTCAAATAATATCCATCTCCTAAAATCTGTATTGGGGCCAAAAATGAATCCAAAATGTTTTCCAAGCAAGCTGCCTGGAACAGCAAACAATTTCAAATGTAGATTTCTCATATAAGAAATCAAACTTTGATGCTGGTGCTGTGGCACAGCAGGTAAAGCCATTGCCTGCAGTTCCAGCATCCCATATGAGCACCAGTTTGAGACTCGGCTACTCTACTTCCCATCTAGCTCCCTGCTATGGCCTGGGAAAGCAGTAGAAGATGGCCCAAGTGCTCCTGGCTCCCAGCTTCAGATTGGCTCAGCTCTAGCCCTTGTGGTTATTTGGGGAATGAACCAGCAGATGCAAGACCTCTCTCTCTCTCTCTCTCTCTCTCTTTCTTTCTCTCTGCCTCTGCCTCTCTGTAACTCTGCTTTTCAAATAAATAAATAAATATTTTTAAAAAAGAAACCAAACTTTATGAAACTTTCATAAGCAATTTCTTTTCTGAAATATACTTAGTAGGAGGCTACTTATCAATAAAAAGTATCATATTTCAGCCTCTATGGAGTATTGCTGCTGATTTCAGGACCATACAAAAGCAAAAGGAGTATTCATCATACTAACACATAAGGCTGTGGGTGTGTGTGCACATTATGCGTGTGTGTGGGCAGGCTTGTGCACGTGTTTTGGGAAAAGGGTGCAGGGCAGAGATGAAGACATTCAAAAACAAACAAGGGGTCTTCAAAGAGTTCATGGAAAATGAAACTGAAAGAGAACTTTCGAGCGAGCATGAAGACACCGCTTGGGATAGCCTCATCTCACACCAAAGTGCCTCAGTTCCAGCCCCTGCTCCACTTCTGATCCAGCTTCCTACTAATGCACAGGCTAAGAGGCAGCAGATGAGCTGACTCAAGTACTTGGTTCCCTGCCACCCATGTGGGAGACTCAGATTGAGTTCTGGGCTTCTGGCTTTAGCCTGATACAGCCCTGCCTGTTGCAAGCATTTGGGAAGTAAAACAGTAGGTGGAAGATCTTTCTCTGGTCTGTCTCTCCCTGCTGCTCTTTCAAATAAATAAAAGCACATTAATGAAACTTTTTTTTCTAAAGAAAAGATGACATGAATTTTCCATGAACTCTTGGAAGCCCCTAATATATAATCTGATTTTTTATGATTAATTAATTTATTATTTGAAAGGCAGAGTTAGAGAGAGGCAGAGGCACAGAGAGAGAGGTCTTCTATCTCCTGGTTCACTCCCCAAATGGCTGCAATGGCAGGAACTGCCGATTCAAAGCTAGGAGCCAGTGTAGGGACCCAAGGACTTGGGCCATCTTCTACTGCTTTCCCAGGCCACAGCAAAGAGCTGGATCAGAAGTGGAGTAGCCAGGACTCCGGGTACACATATGGGATGCCAGCAAGCGGTGGCTTTATCCGTTATGCCACAGTGCTGGCCCCTATAATATGATTTTGAGGCTCTGGTAATTTCTAAATTTTGATTTAAAGAATTGTATTAATTTGCCTCATTCAGAAATAGAGAAAACATAAAAATAAAAGGAAACAAGCAGGCAGGTAATCATTCCATGTGATTCATACTTTCGGTGAAGGAGAACTAATTGTAAGGCAAAGACTTTGTTGTTTTGATTTCTGAAAGATCAAAATTCCATGGGGATAGATCAGGGTAAAACAACTTTACAGGAAAATATCAAGTCCACATGCAAGCCCCCAAAGTTTAAACCTTAGTGAACAATTTATGAAAGTTATCTAATAGTTCTAAATCTTTAAGAACTTGAAGATAAAGTATTCCTTAGGGTCAATCCCCAAGGAGCTACACAGATGAGGAACTCCCTGTGTCACTGTCAGTCTTTCTGGCTGTGCAGAAGACTGTGGTGATTAACGAAGTTCTAACATAAGAGTTGTTCCTACACACTGGAGAAGGTACGTTAAAGTACATGTAAAAGAAGAGCTCATGAGATAGGCATATGCCTCATCCTTAGTTAGTATCAAATATGGTAATAATAATAAAAAAAATTCTAAGAGAGCTGAATGGTTGGACCTGCCCAAAAATAGCTTTGAAGAATTCAAAGTCAGAGTTCCATAAAAATCACCTCTGATTCTCCTAAATTGTCCTCAAAATGTCTGACTTTCTAATTCTGGTTTATCCACTGATGTAACATATTGCTCCTCCACAATGCAAACCATGAAAAGTCTAAGACCTCATAGCTCAAGAGGGTATCAGCTCAACAAAAAAGGTCTACACCAATGATAAAATATTAACTCCTTCTACTTGAAAAACATTTGCTCATTATATATAAAAATAAAAAAAAGCAAGCATCTAGTTGACTGTCTTGATTAGCCAGTAGAAAGCTTTGATTTCTTAATGAATATGTTCTCATTTGCTAATCCATTATGTTGAAGCCCACAGCTTCCCCATTTATTCCCATTCTGTGCTTTCTTTTGGAGACTGCAACAAAGGATTCACACTGACCTAAAATAATAAGCAGTTGGTAAAATAACACCAAGCCTTCAGGAAAATAAATTCAGAGGCAGGTATACTGAGAAAAGGTACAGAGTTTTAAAACCATTCTTCTAACCTGGCAAACCAAGTGAGCTTCATTCAGCTTCCTGTTTTTCTTACCTTTCCAACTCAGCTATCTTCTTATCTTTGTCATTCTTCTCATTTTCCACTTCCTTCAAGATTTCTAAGAGACGGTCAACTTCGGCCTGAGCCTTGCTGGATTCATCTTTGTACCTGGAAATCTCTCTCTCTAACTGCTGTATTCGATCACTCATCTCCGGACTGGCTCTTGCTTCCAAGGTTGCCTCATGTGCCTACAAAGAAAAGTGTTCAAATATTACCAGATACACATAACGGTAGCTGGAAGCAAATCATGACACAAAGAACAGTTCAATTTAAACAGAGTATTACTAAATACCTAATAACTAGCCTTCAATATTTAAGGCATCACTCTGCTTAATTACAGTCATTTTGGTTATCCTTGGAGATTGTTTTCATGACCCACTGCAGATACCAAACTCTGAGGAAGTTCAGTCCTTTAATGAAATGACACAGCATTTAATTATAACCTACAGAATCTACTCTTATACTTGAAAATCAGCTCTCACTTATAATACCTAATAATAATGCCAATGCTATGTAAATAGTTGTTATTGTTTAGGGAACAATGACACAAAAGGGAAGAAGTCTATTCCCATCCAGTATACGGTTTCTTCATACTTCAAATAGTTGAAACCACAGATGTGGAACCAGCAGAGGGGCAATGGTACTGTGCAGACAAAAGTAGCAAATGGAAAAGTAACTGTCTTAGGTTCCAAGCGGATTAGATTTTTATAAAAACTCCTTACTTAGTGTAGGATTAATCTTATGAGTATAAAGTTTACTGAAATTAGATCTGTGTAAAAAGTAAGAATGGGAATGGGGAAGTGGGGAAGGAAGAGGAAGAAAGGTGGGAGTGGAGGTGGGAAGGAGGGTACAGTTGGAAGAATCCAAAATTTGTATATACGAAATGCACAAATTTCTAATTTTGTATATAGTTTGTATACCATAAAAAAGATATATATATATATATATATATATATATATATAGTTTATATATCTTAAATAAAAGGTTCCTAGGTTTAAAAAAAAACCTACATTCCTGAATATTTAGTATTAGGCCAAAAATCATAAGCTAAGAGAGGCTTCAGAGTTTAGTGAGGTGAACTGACAAGCCACTCAACTGCTACTGATCTCCCTAAGACAGTATCAAAAGGCACCACCAGCGATTCCTTGCTGGTCTTACTGCAAAGGCACCAGTGCTGAGACCTAATTCCCACTGGATTCACACTTCCATGTCCTTCTTCTGTATACTGTGTGACAACTTTGTGATTTACACGGTCCTGAGTATCTAAAATCATACAGATATACCAAGTGTGGTGCTATAAAAATGGAATTAAGTTAAGAAAATGGTTATCACACAGGGCAAAATCCTAATGCAAGGATTCACAGTTTTACAAAACAACATGGAACAAATGAAGTCAGCTATCAAGAAACACATTTAAAAATGACAGAAAAAAATTTATTCAGGATTCTGTTATATTGTACATGCATTTTAAAACAATTTCCATTATATAAAACTAATTCTCAAGCCCTTAATTTGCCTCCTGAGTCTCTCAAGTTCTGCAGGTGGACTGCATTTAGGTTAAGATTAAGATGTTTTATTTTTCCTTCTTTCATGGAAAACAGTACAGTTTTAGTTTGCAAATTATTAAAGGACAAATAATCTTAAAAAGTACTTCAGAAAGCTCCGATACAAAGTTTCTTGAATAAATGAGACGTGTTTAAGTAAACGCTAAGCATTTTGTAGGAGTAATACCCATTCTTTTAAGATTGAGTCCTTTACCAAGTTAATGTACTGAAGGCTTAAAACGTGATGAAAAAGTATTTTTTAAAATGTCTTAAATACTGGCTTCCTTAGCGTTCAACTTATGGAGTCTATTTTAAGAAATAAAAACCATGCTCAAATTTTGCAGGTAAAAAGAGATCACTGTTCTGCACTAACTGTTGTCCAGGGTCTAAATTCAGTTGCTGCACATTGATTTGCCAGTTTTTGAGTTGACAGTAGGAGGGAAACTCCTGTAGCAGTTATTCCTTCATTTGCAGAGGGCTACAGATACTTCTTAAATCTAGTATGTCTAACAGAAAAGGAATGAGGGAGACAGAATAGGGAGAACAGCACGAGGTGATGTTTTACAGAAAACAGACCCTATGTATATACAGGGTGTGTGTGCAAAGGGCTGGGGAGGGGTAACGAGGAAGTGACTAAAGATGCAAACAAAAGCAGAAGAAAATCCCCAGCAAACACACACACACAAAAAAAAGCTGGATGAAATGGCAGCAGAAAGGGGCTTTGAGTCCGGGGCACAAGAGTACTTTGTAAGCAAACCTGAAGGCCTACTGCTGCTCAGTGCCACTGAGGTAACTCTGACTTGTAATAATTTACTGCAACTTATATTATTTATAATTCCACATATATAATTACTGCATATCAGCATTCTGGACCTTCATACGTGCTGCTGAGTCCTTCCTCTGAGGTCTCGGCTTAGTAAATGTCACTTCTGTGAGGAGGTCTTCCCTAACCGCGACCTTGATGAGTTCACTGACATGAGCTTGCCCACGCCCTGTGCTCTGTTAGCATCACGGTTTCAGCACCTGTCTTCCTGGACAGAGACTACGAACTCTATATGACCAAGCAACAGCCCTCATGTCCACCACTGTATCGTCAGTGCCTGGTAAATGACATTCAACTATTTGTTCAAAGAATGAATATATAGAAACAATGAGGCAGGCGCCATGGCTCACTAGGCTAATCCTCCACCTGCAGCGCCGGCACCCCGGGTTCTAGTCCCGGTCGGGATGCCGGATTCTGTTCCTGTTGCTCCTCTTCCAGTGCAACTCTCTGCTGTGGCCAGGGAGTGCAGTGGAGGATGGCCCAAGTGCTTGGGCCTTGCGCCCGCATGGGAGACCAGGAGAAGCACCTGGCTCCTGGCTTTGGATCAGCGTGGTGCGCCGGCCGCAGCAGCCATTGAGAGGTGAACCAAAGGAAAACGAAGACCTTTCTCTCTGTGTCTCTCTCTCACTGTCTAACTCTGCCTGAGACAGAAAAGAAAGAAAGAAAGAAAGAAAGAAAGGAAGGAAGGAAGGAAGGAAGGAAGGAAGGAAGGAAGGAAGGGCTAATTTCCTTTTGATTATAAGTGGTTCATTGGCCTAAATGATAACAATACAAGAGTGACTGGGGCCAGCACCATGGCTCACTTGGTTAATCTTCTGCCTGCAGCAAAGGCATCCCATATGGGCACCATGTTCTAGTCCTGGTTGCTCCTCTTCCAGTGCAGCTCTCTGCTGTGACCCGGGAGGGCAGTGGAGGATGGCCCAGGTGCTTGGGCCCCCGCACCCACATGGGAGACCAGGAGGAAGCACCTGGCTCCTGGCTTTGGATCGGCACAGCACCGGCCATAGCAGCCATTTGGGGAGGGAATCAACGGAAGGAAGACCTTTCTCTCTGTCTCTTTCTCTCACTGTCTATAACTCTACCTGTCAAATAAATAAAAAAGAGTGACTGAGAGGATAAAATAATAATAAAATGTGAGAACAAGGTTAAACGTAGCACAGGATGATCAAGAAGAATATCAAATAGTTTCAAAGACCTCTAAAACTTTATAAAAAACCATTACAAACTATATAAAAATGTATTTTCAAATAAGTATTATAAACATTTCTATAATATGGATTTCTAAATTGCGGAACATGACGTTTAATTCAAGATGTAAGTATTTCTTATGTCCATCATAGCATCAGTCGGAAAGATATTTTCTGGATAAAGCTATTTACTTTCATGTCTTTAATCACCTCTCACCTATTCGATCTCTTAAATTCTAATTGTTCATTAATCTGTGCTTTGAAAATGTGGATATTCTTCACAGTTTTCTTTTAGAGTATGAAGAGTATGAAGATGACAAGATTACTCACAAGCAAAAGCCACAAACCTCAATAAAATAACAATATACTTATAAAAAAATCACCTTTGGACAAGAAAAATTAACTTAATAACTAACAGTCCTCCTTAAAATACTTAGTCAAAAGATAAGTTTCCATTCTCAGGCATTTTTCTAGAGGAAACTGACTACCTTGTACATTACTAAAACCTCAACACAGAAGAGGGCATTTAGCTTAGCAGTTAGAATGCCTGCATCCCATGTGGTAGTGCTTGGACTCCAATCCTGGCTCCACTCCCAATGCCAGCTTCCTGCTGACACAGAACTGAGGGGCAGTGATGATGGCTCAGGTAATTGAGTTCCTGCCACTCACATGAAGACCTAGAATGTATTCCCAGCTCCTGGTTCCAGGGCCCAGTGCAAACCATTGTGGACATTTGGAGAGTAACCAGTGGACAAGAGCTTGCTCTCTATCGCCCCCACCCACCTCACTGCCCCTCATATGAAACAAAAGTATTTAAATCCTCAATACATATACACTGGAGGCAAAGATTTTGTTCTTTCGCATTTCACACATGTCAAATTAAAATATGTATGATTGGAGCCAGCACTGTGGCACAGCAGATAAAGCCACTGCATGGGATGTCAGCATCCCAAATGAGCACCAGTTGGAGTCCTAGCTGTTCTACTTCCGATCCAGCTCCCTGCTAATAACCTGGAAAAAGCAGCAAAGGATGGCCCAGCTCGTTGGGTTCCTGCCACTCATGTGAGAGACCCAAAGGAAGTTCCTGGCTCCTGGCTTTGGCCCAGCCCAACCCCAGCCATTGTGGTCATTTGAAGAGTAGATCAGTAGATGGAGGATCTCTCTCTCACTCTCTGTAACTCTGCCTTTCAAATACATAAATAAAGCTTTATATATATTTGACATATATGAGTAACAGAACTAAAAAGCTGTACAAGACAGGCATATTATTAATTCATAGACTTGTAAGATTTACTCTCAAATTCCTGGGGACAATTAGCTTACTAATTTCATGTATATTTATGTGATATTTACAAAAACAACATCTGATTCTCAAATATATGCAATAAATCAGGGGTTTTTAATATTTTAGATTTAATTCTAAATGGCAACATTCATTTAAATATTTTCATGAAGTAATAATGAGTAAGTCTGTTCCACATGGAAAACCACAATAACTTCACCTCCAACATGCAAAGATTGCAAGTCATTACTCTTGGCCTTATAACAACAAAACGCTATACAATCTGAAAATGAATGACTTGTCTTGGATCCACTAGAAAATGAAGGTCACAGGGAAAACTGTCTCCCCCCAAAAATGGAGAGGTAAGCAAGTCCAGAGACTCAGAGACGCTACTCCTCCTTGAAGGATAGAAATCCAATTTTGAAGAATGACTAGAGGCTGAATGAGGCCACATAAGAGAGTGACAAAGTCCTGGGATCGGTGTTAGAGATGCTCTCATGGCTTTTACAATTCTAGGGTCTCCCCCAGCTTCTTCAAGTGAAAAGCTGAGAAAGGTCTCACTGCTCTGGCAGAGGAAGAGGGAAAATCAACTCCAAAGGCTGCTTCCTTTGGTATGCTTATTTCTCACTCTCTCTTTCTTTTTGTTTTCCTGTGTTTTTTTCAAAGGCTGACTTTTTAAGAGTAAAGAGTTCACCAGAGCTTTATACTGTCTGGGAGGACAATGGTCCCAGTCTAATCCCATCCCATCACAGAGAAAAAAAGCTAAGAAATGGTTGTTAAGAACACAGACACAGCGGTGGGTATTTGGCACAGTGGTTAATACACTGCATGGAACACCTATATTCCACATCAAAGTGCTTCAGCTTCCAATCCAACTTCCTGTAATGCACACCCTGGGAGGCAGAAGGTCATGGCTCTAGTACTTGGATCTCTGTTACCCCCGTGGGAGACCCAGATCAAATTCCAGGCTCCTGGCTTTCCCCTGGCTCAGTCCTGGCTATTACAGGCACTTGGGGAGTAAGAGATCTCTCCCTCTTTGTCTCTCTCAGTGTCCTTCTGCCTTTCAAATTAAAAAAAAATCACAACAAATAAAAATTAATAAATGAATTAATTTTTTTAAAAAGATTATATATATATATATATAGAGAGAGAGAGAGAGAGAGAGATTATATAGGAAGGCAGGCCTAAAAAATACTGAGACTTAATCACAAAATTATAGAATGTTAACCCTCCCCCTGTACCTCACCACTACATAAAAAAGCTCCAGGATAGGAATAGTGAATTATGGCTGAAAGAATTGCAAGATACAGATTCTCTGAAGAGGGAAGCCCAAAGTCAGCAAGGGAAACAAGGATACCAGAGGAATCTGAAGCCTCTGGTGCCTGTAGCAAACTTTAAATACAGTCTAACTTCTACTCGGATTAACAACCACCACCACAAACTAGTACACAACAGGCTGATTTATCTAAGTAATAGTTGCAATAGCCAGTTTTCAATTAAAAAAAAAAAAAAACTTAGATGATATGCTAAAAGGCAAGAAGACAACATAATCTCAAGAGATCTAGCAAGCACCAGAACTAGACTTAGACATTCAACACAGATATTGGCATTATCTCACAGGGAATTTAAACCTATGATGAATATGTTAAGGGCTCAGGGCCACCGTCTGTGGTAATGCCAGCATCCCATTTGGGTGCCGGCTCTTGTCCACGCTGTTCCACTTCGAATCTAACTCCCTGCTAATGGCCTGGGAAAACAGTAGGGGATGGCCAAGAGTTTGGGTCCCTGCTACCCTCATAGGAGACCTGAAAGAAACGTGAGGCTCCTGGCTTCGGTCTGGCCCAGCACTGGCCATTGCAACCATCTGGGGAGTACACTAGCAAATGGAGGCTCTCTCTATCCCTCTCTCTTTGTAACTTTGACTTTCAAATAAAAAAATCTCAAAAAAAAAAAAAAAAAAAAACACATACACACAGTAAGGGCTCTTATGGGAAAGGTAGACAACATGCAAGGACAGATAGGTAAAATAAGCACAAAGGAAAGGAAATGCTGAAATCAAAAACATATAAGCAAAATAAAGAACAGCTTTGATGGGCTCATCAGTAGATTGGATGCAGCCAAAGAGCTTAAAGGCAGGTCAATAGAAACAGTAAACTGAAATACACAAAGAAAAAGGAAGGGGGAAAAAAAACCAGTACAGAACATCCTAGAACTCTGAAGCAATTTCAAAAGGTAAAACAAATACAAATGGAATTCTAGAAAGAAAAGAGAGACACAGAAAGACTATTTTAAATAACAATGGCTGAGGATTTTTTCCAAATTAATGACATACATCATTAAACCAGGAAACTCTTGTTTATGGCCTCAGTAATCACCCTAGGCTCTTGCCATAAACAAGAGTGTCAATTTGTTAAGTCAACAACAGGAGTCACTGTGCACTTACTCCTCATGTAGGATCTTTGTCCTTAATGTGCTGTACATTGAGATTTAATGCTATAACTAGTGCTCAAACAGTATTTTTCACTTTATGTTTCTGTGTGGCAGCAAACTGTTGAAATCTTTACTTAATGTATGCTAAACTGATCTTCTGTAGATAAAGAGAATCGAAAGTGAATCTTGATGTGAATGGAAGGGGAGAGGGAGTGGATAAGGGGAGGGTTGCGGGTTGGAGGGACGTTATGGGGGGGAAGCCATTGTAATCAATATTCTGTACTTTGGAAATTTATATTCATTAAATAAAAGTTAAAAAAAAAAACAGGAAACTTAGAGCAAGCAGACTAAACACCTGAAAATCCACATTTCAGCATACCATACCCCAACCTTCAGAAAACCAAAGACAAAGAGACTAAAGCTTGAAAAAAGTCACAGGGAAAACACATCCTATGTTAACAATCTCAGAAGACATATCATCAGGAATCACACAAGCAAGGAGAGAGTAGGGTGAAATGTTTAAAATACAAGGGGGGAGGGACACCAACCTAGAAATCTAGATCCAGAGTGATTACACTTCAAAAGGAGAAAGAAACAAAACCTGAAAGATTATGGCCAGGAGACCCACCCTATAAATAAAGCTAAAAGTAGTTCTTGAGGGAGAAGGAACTTCATCTAGGTCAGAAATCCATACACAGTTCACATAAACAAAGAAAGAGAGCCAGACAGGAGAAAAGGAGGCTGACATTACATCTTTGCTTTTCTTAAAGGATCTAAGAGATAACTGTTTGAAGTAAAACTGATAACAATGTATCAGCTGACTAAAGATGGATAAATGAAAAGAATAACAATCATCATCACAAGCAAAATGGAGAATCAGGACTGCTGTGCTATAAGCTATCAATCCTACATACAAAGCAGGACAGTGTTATTTGACAGAGGTTTTAAATTAGCTAAAATGCTGCGAACCATAGGATAACCACTTAAAGAAATTTTTAAGAAGTATAATTGATACACTAAGATAATAGAGAAAATGCTCAATGAAAACCAGAGAAGACAGAAAAAGAAAGCAGAGCAGCGGGCAGGGGGTGGGGGGCAACAAATGCAACTAATAGAAAATACAGTTAACAACCTGCTTTTTAGAGTAGGGTATTGTGGAAGCAGTCTAATAGAAACTATCAGTAATGAGTTAAAGTTAAAAGGAATAACTGTCCAGAATGAAACACAGGAAAACATGTAAAGAAAACAGCCATGGATAGACAGAAAATAATCAAAGGAGGAGAAAGTCACCTACTTCCTCCACCTAAAGACAATGTTACATCTTTCTTATAAATAAAGTCTAAAATATGAGGCCACATGAGTAAACAACTATACAAGTATTAAGACACAGAGAAAGATTCAAATGAACAATAAAGAATGTAAGGTTGTCATAAACAGGGGCGTTTAGAAGATTAATTAATACATTACTCGTGATAGTTACTTCTCAGTTTTATAACCCTAAATATGTCTAAGAGCTTCATCTTCAATATTTAGGCATTAAATGGAAAATAAGTTCCACCCTTTTAATGAAGAACAAAGATTAAAAATTAACTATCAAAGCAGAATTGGTTATAAATGGAATCCTTAATCTCAAAAAACGTACTTTCCTACTCATTTGCATGTAACTTTAAGATACTAGATTTTTGGGGGCCGGCACCATGGCATAGCAGATAAAGCCACCACCTGCAGTGCCAGCATCCCATATGAGCACCAGTTCAAGTCCCAGCTGCTCTACTTCCGATCCAGCTCTCTGCTATGGCCTGGGAAAGCAGAAGATGGCCCCCGTGGGGGCCCCTGCACCCACGTGGAAGACCCAGAAGAAGCTCCTGGCTCCTGGCTTCAGATGGGTGCAGCTCCGGCTGTTGCAGCCAACTAGGGAGTGAACCAGCAGATGGAAGCCCCATCCCTTCCTTTCTCTCTCTCTCTCTCTCTCTGCCTCTCCTTCTCTCTCTATGTAACTCTGACTTTCAAATAAATAAATATTTAAAAAAAAAAGACACTAGATTTTCTTCCTCTCCTAAGCTTCAAATGTGATTTTATTTTTAGCATTCTCCAACTGAAGTTATCATGTTAAATATACCAAATACATGAGAAGACAACAAACCCATTAGTCATCACGTGACCTGAACCCAGATCACTTAACTACTCAAAAGTCTAAATTCAACTCTCACAGAGTTGATAACTCACAGATAAGAACAAGAAAGGGCAGAATGGTGGTTAGCCTACCAGCTAAGATGCTCATGTTCTATATTATAGTACCTGAACTGGCTTCCCAATTTTAGCTCCTGAATCCAGCCTCCTGCTAATGCAGACCCTGGGAGGCAGCAGTGTGTTCAAGTGATTGGGTTCCTGCCATGAGACCTGGACTGAGTTCCTGACCACTGCAGGAATTTGGGGAGAGAACCAGCAGATAGAAGCTCTCTGTCTCTGTCTCTGTCTCTGTCTGCCTGCCACTCAAAAAAAAAAAAAAAAAAAAAAAGTAGTGTTCTGAAAACTATAAACTATTAAAAACATTAGAGAAGTAGAAGTCAAAGAAACAGTACATATCTGCACTATGCCTAATATTTACCAGTATGGGTAACTAACACTGCTTCTTATCTCCTTCTATAAATACAGGATAATTGAATGTTAACACTATATTCTCATATTTTACACATAAGGGAGTTTTATGTCTTAACTTTCCTCTAATTGTTCATCATCCAAGAATTTGGGGATTCTCATGAATAAAATAAGTGGTGGGTAAGAATGCTAAAAGAGGCTGGCGCCCCAGCTCAATAAGCTAATCCTCCATCTGCGGCACCGGCATACAGGGTTCTAGTCCTGGTCAGGGCACTGGATTCTGTCCCGGTTGCTCCTCTTCCAGTCCAGCTCTCTGCTGTGGCCCGGAAGTGCAGTGGAGGATGGTCCAAGTCCTTGGGCCCTGCACCCGCATGGGAGACCAGGAGGAAGCACCTGGCTCCTGGCGTAGGATCAGCGTGGTGCGCTGGCCGCAGTGGCCATTGGAGGGTGAACCAATGGAAAAGGAAGACCTTTCTCTCTATCTCCCTCCCACTGTCCACTCTGCCTGTCCAAAAAAAAAAAAAAAAAAAAAGGAATGCTAAAAGAATTAATAAAAAGCATGAAGATAATTTTGGGCTTTGGAGATTATTCCACTGTGAAGTTATCCCCTATAAACGACCTAGCATTTTTATTATGTTCTTAAAAAAAGAAAAGCAAGAAAAATGGAACATTGTCCTTGAACCTTTTTCAACTGTGATTCCATTTTCAGACACTCCTCCTTCTTCTGCTCCAAAGCAATCTCGAGTGTCTTAAGCCGTGAGTCCTTTTTCAGTCCTGAGGAAGCCAGGGAAGAAGCATGCTCTTTCAGATCCAAAAGTGATGCCTGAAAGAAGTAATACACACCAAGATTCAATACTGACTTTTAAACACAATGGAAACTTAAACTTTTAAATGTATTATCATGGTGGCTTATAGTTTTATTCCATTGCCAACTCCTAACATTCATGAAACATAAAACAATATGAGCTTTAGGTTTCAAGTTATAACTAAAATGAGATTCCCAAGAAATACCAATTGAACAGTGATATAAGGAGTTCCAGTGAAATATACACATTCTCAGAAAATAAAAGTAGGACAAACTTTGTGAATAAATAATCAACTTTAGTGACTACATAAAACATTTTTTCCTTTTAGGAAAAAATTCTTTTAAGAATGAGCTTCCATAAATTTTCCTAAAAATATCAGAAAAAAAATCCAGGGGCCAGCTCTAAGGTGAAATGGGTAAAGCTGCTGCCTGTGGCGCCAGCATCCCATATGAGCGTCGGTTCAAGTCCCGGCTGCTCCACTTCCAATCCAGCTCTCTGCTATGGCCTGGGAAAGCAGTAGAAGATGGCCCAAGTTCTTGGGCCCCTGCACTTGCGTGGGAAACCTGGAAGAAGCTCCTGGCTTCAGACTGGCACAGCTCCACCCGATGCAGCCATCTGGGGAGTGAACCAGTGAATGGAAGATCCTTCTCTTTCTCTCTCTCTGCCTCTACCTCTCTGTAACTTTCAAATAAAATAAATAAATTTTTAAAAATAAAAAATCCAGAGAAAGTCCTTTTAAAGCTCAAGCACTAGGAATTTAGGCATTCGGAATTCTTTGCTGTTTAGGTCACATTAATAGAATTCTCCAAAAAAGATCAAAGTATATTAAGGCACCTAATAGTTGTGACACACTTTAATAGTTGTTAGAAATAACTATATAACAACTATTGTCTGTCACTTTCCTTACTTTTATTACAATATTTTTCCAAATGTAATAGAGCTTCAGGTATCTCAGCATCTATACAAATGCTTCGCAAATAAAAAAACTACTCGAAACATAGTAAATGGGGCCAGCACTGTGGCGTAGCAGGTAAAGCCACTACTTGCAGTGCCAGCATCCCAAATGGGCACCGCTTCAAGACCCAGCTGCGTCACTTCCGATCCAGCTCTCTGCTATGGCCTGGCAAAACAGTAGAAAATGGTCCAAGTCCTTAGGCCCCTGCACTCACATGGGAGACCCAAAAGAAGCTGCTGGCTCCAGATCAGCACAGCTCCAGCCATTGCAGCCAACTGGGGAATAAACCAACAGATGGAAGACCTCTCTCTCTCTGCCTTTCCTTCTCTCTGTGTAACTCTAACTTTCAAGTAAATAAATAAATCTTAAAAAAAAAAATTGTAAAGGAGTCCTAAGACTCAAAAAATTGAATAAACCAATCTACTGTGCCTTTGTAAAGCTTCCCGAAATATTCCTTAAGGGACTCAAAGAAAGTCTGCTGTTAAGCATAAGTAAACCCTGCATCAGATACTTTCATATATGTATTTTTTAAGCAACAACAACAAATACACCTAATGCATTGACTTAGCAGACCAAGCAATTAAAATTTGATGATACCAACCTCTTTCTCTGAGAGGTCTCCTTGCAACAGGCTGACTTTTTCTTTCAGATCTTTCAGATCTTTTTTGTAGTTATCAATTTCCTCTTGCTTTTCCCGTTCATCTCGATCCCGTTGCTCCTTTAAGCGTTCAATTGTCCG
The DNA here is from genome assembly GCF_964237555.1 of Oryctolagus cuniculus. NCBI lineage: Eukaryota > Metazoa > Chordata > Mammalia > Lagomorpha > Leporidae > Oryctolagus > Oryctolagus cuniculus. Next base: position 98,984,201 of record NC_091440.1, on the reverse strand, counting down.
CTCCTGATAAGAGCACATCAATACGTGAGAAAATTACTTGTCATGCTTATATCATCACTGTAATTCTTCTTTCAGCTAGAAAAATTTCACACCTCCATTCTCTGTTCAAAACACAGTGATAAGTTTTACAGGAATTTACTTTTTAAAGAGTCCATTCCTCTGATACAACTTGCCATAACAAAGACCTGGATATGTTCTTTTGAATACCAAGTTTTAAAGTATTCTTTTGGGACATTTCTATTTATTCATTTCCCAAATAGCTAAAAAGTTATATATGTACCCTAAGGACAGTAACTAACAAATATTTCTTCCTTATATATTATTCAAATGTTCCCTACAAGACCATGGAAACAACTCATAATTCACACACTCAAATAAAGGTGGGATGAGGGAATATGATATTTTGAGCTAAAATTATAAAGGAAGACAACAAGAAAAGAAATCATTAAAATGTATTTCTGTCAACAGATACTTGGGAAGTTTAAAAGTTGAAGCGATTTTATTATTTTTAGCATTATTTCTAAATACATTCAGGGACGAAGCCTTGACCCTGGAAGGCAGCCTGAAGCATTCTGAGTGCAAAAGACTTATAGGACAATGACCTTGTTCCTTCAAAAAATTTTCAATTAAAATCCCCTAAGGCCTGCTTCTAAGATACTAACACTGGGGAAGACTGACTGCTTCTGTAGTTAGCCATTCCTGAATGGCTTGTTCACAAAGATAAAATGAAATGGCAGCATCAAAACTAGGAAATTAGCAAGCATATTTTATTAAGAACTAAAATCTAGGAATATATTAGATTCCAAATTAGGTATTTAAGGAGAACTAATTATGTATCACGTTCTGCTGTCATTGTCTGGTATTCTCACACTCCTGTTCTTCTTTCAGAAGATGGTAAATGGGAAACATATGAGTGATTCTTTAGAAAGTTCAGCCACTGCCCTCGAGTGTGGAATCCACCTTGCCTAGTAGCAGATGCTTAAACTGGCAAAGACTAAATGGATTTTCTTTCTCTTTTACACCATGTATGCCAACCATACAACAGAGGAGCTCTTTTCCCTTTTGCCCAGGGGGATTTCATTGTATCCTCTATCCACTTTTAGATGAATGAGAAAACAGAAGGAATGTGCCTGAGAAGAGTCTGGGCTGGTCACTCACTTTCTCCGCAAGGGCCTCCTCCAAGGTTGTCAAAGCAGTGTCTGTGTTGGTGGTGTCCGCCTGCAAGGACTTGACTCGTTCTTTCAAGCTGCTCATCTGCTTTTCCTTATCTCTAAGCTGCTCTTGAAGGTTTTCAATCTGAGTGTGCACACATATTTAAGAGAGAAAAAAAGACATTAAGAAGAATACAAATAAGACACAATAAAAATCATTTTAATAGGAAACAGATCAGGGTTCTCTGTGTTCTGTAGAAATAATTTAATCCTAAGGGTTTCAGAACAAGCAATCCAGTGAAGAAATGGGCAAAGGACCTCAACAGACATTTCTCAAAAAAAGAAATACAAATGGCCAACAAATATATGAAAAAATGCTCAACATCACCACTCATCAGGGAAATACAAACCAACACCACTATGAGAGATCACCTCACCCCATCAGAATGGCTAAAATCCAAAAGATAGAAAGTAACAAATGCTGTGGAGGACCTGGAAAAAGGGGAACATTTATACACTGTTGGTGGGAATGTAAATTACTGCAGCCACTGTGGAAAAAAGTGTGGAGATTTCTTTAAAAACTAGAAATAGACTGGTTATATCATTCAGCAATCCCACTACGGGGTATATACCTGAAAGTCATGAACACATTATAAGAGATACCTGCACCACCATGTTTCTACCAGCACTGTTCACTACAGCCAAAACATAGAATTAAACAATGCGTCCAAAATCAGATGAACGGATAAAGAAAATGTGGTATATATGTACAATGAAATATTATTCAGTTATAGAAAAGAATGAAATTCTATCATTTGCATCAAAATGGGTATAACTGGAGGAAATAAGCCAGACACAGAAAGACAAATATCACATGTTCTCCCTTATATATATGTGTGTGTGTGTGTGTGTTAAAATTTTAAAAAATGAAGTAAAATTTTTTTTGACAGGCAGAGTGGACAGTGAGAAAGAGAGAGAGAGAGAAAGGTCTTCCTTTACCGTTGGTTCACCCTCCAATGGCCACTGCGGCCAGCGCACCGCGCTGATCCTACGCCAGGAGCCAGGTGCTTCCTCCTGGTCTCCCATGCGGGTGCAGGGCCCAAGCATTTGGGCCATCCTCCACTGCACTCCTGGGCCACAGCAGAGAGCTGGCCTGGAAGAGGAGCAACCGGGACAGAATCCGGCACCCCAACCAGGACTAGAACCCGGTGTGCCGGCGCCACAGGCGGAGGATTAGCCTATTGAGCTGTGGCACAGGCCAAAAATTAAGTAAAATTTAAAAACAAAAAGAAAAAAAAGAAATGTCTATGCATATTAGTATTCCTGCAAATATAGTTTTGCCAAATGTTTTATATTTTTGTCAAATGGTTAAGAATAATTTATTACTATAATTCTACTAATCTGTTACTATTTTTAAAATCACTGTATATGAGTAAAATTAGTATCCTTTCATTTGATTGTTTATACCCTTTCCTATATTCCTGTTGAACTATGGTCTTTTTACTTTTTACTTGTTAAGCTCTTTTAGTACACCATTAAGCCTTTGATTATAATTTAATTTAAAATGTTATCTCAAAATTTAATGCAAAAGAAACAGAGAGGGAGGGAGCAAAAGGAAGTTAGAATTATTATATTCTTAGAACTGTATCCATGAACTACATTGAATCTGTTTTCTTCCTATTAATATCACATTAATACGAAAGGGAAAAAAGAAACTAAAAAAAAGTTTCAGAGTTACATGCTAAATGTTAAACTTAGTATTTATAGCTAGAACAAAGACACACACACAGGTTATGAAAACACACACAGAAACAGATCCCTAACACAATAAGGAGAGTAACTAGGAGAAAAGACTCAATGAAGAGATGAGAGTGGAGAAAGGGACAGTGGGAAAAGGGCCACAGCAGAATTACTTCAAAAATGACACTGTAGGCCAGCTCTGCGGCTCAATAGGCTAATCCTCTGCTTGCGGCGCCGGCACACCGGGTTTAGTCCCGGTCAGGGCACCGGATTCTGTCCCGGTTGCCCCTCTTCCAGGCCAGCTCTCTGCTGTGGCCCGGGAGTGCAGTGGAGGATGGCCCAAGTGCTTGGGCCCTGCACCCGCATGGGAGACCAGGAGAAGCACCTGGCTCCTGCCTTCGGATCAGCGCGGTGCGCTGGCCGCAGCGCGCCAGCCGCAGCGGCCATTGGAGGGTAAACCAACAGCAAAAGGGAGACCTTTCTCTCTGTCTCTCTCTCTCACTGTCCACTCTGCCTGTCAAAAAAAAAAAAAAGACAGACAGACAGACAGAAAGAAAGACAGACAGACAGACAGACAGACACTGTAAATGCCAAGAAGGATTTCTTCACGAAGAATTGAGGCAGGACAGCAAATGCAACAGGTATACAGTGAGAAAGATGAGACATCAGTATGAAGGAGAAACTTTTTAAATATTAGGGTTAAGTTAGATTTTTTTTGACAGGCAGAATTAGTGAGAGAGAGAGAGAGAGAGACGGAGAGTAAGGTCTTCCTTCCTTTGGTTCACCCCCCAAATGGCCGATACAGCTGGCGCCCCACGCCAATCCGAAGCCAGGAGCCAGGTGCTTCCTCCTGGCCTCCCATGTGGGTGCAGGGCCCAAGGAATCCGGCGCCCCAACCGGGACTAGAACCCGGGGTGCCAGCGCCGCAGGCGGAGGATTAGCCAAGTGAGCCGCGGCGCTGGCCAAGTTAGATTTTTTTATTATCCTTTAAACATAAAGCATTTTCAATGAAACTTCTTACTATAGCCATTCCTTCCTGTACACTTACATGTATTCATTTGCTCAAAAACTTTTACTGAATGCTCTATTGTGTGCCAGGTACTAGTGATGGAAAGAAAAAACGAACCAACTCATTTTTATAATGTTAAGAGATGGTAATAGAGTTCCCCAATCGTGTAGCTGAAGCCAAACTATATATGCAAACAGACACACATATCCATTCTTCCATCCACCAATGCATCTGTCATACTGACATCCATTCTTCTGGCTAATCCCCAACTATACACATTATCTGTTTTCCCACATTCCCACAGGTAGATATGGGCCCTGCCTCATCACCTCATTTCTGTATCTTTATGTTTTGATAGTATCGGGTCTTAAGTAAAAATTAGTTCATTAATCAGTAAACGAATGAAATCTAAGTGTGGACTTAAGCTATTTAAAAGTTTTTTTGTTTTTCCAACTTATTTGAAAGACATAGAGAGAAAACAGATAAAGAAAGGAGAGCAATGAGGAAAGGAAGGGAGGGAGGGGGAGAGAGAGAGAGAGAGAGAGAGAGAGAGATCGATCTTCCATCTACTGAATCACTTCCCAAATACCCCCAACAACAAAGGCTGGGCCAGGCTGAACCAGAAGTCAGGAATTCAGTTTGGGTCTTCCACATGAGTGGTACGGAGAAGGTAGTCCTAATAACAGGAGCAGTCAGCACTTGAAAAGATTGTACTTAATCAGGCACACCAAGGAGATGCTGCAGAAACACCTGGGACCTTCTTTTTTGGCACCATTACACTTAACGTCATGGCTAAGCTCCTGGGAGAGGTTCCAGGAGTTCAGCCACTGCCACTCTGTGAACTTCCCTCACTGCACAAGCCTTCAGAAGGATGAACGGACTCCAGAAACGGAACATCAGCAGGAAGCTGGAACAGAAGTGAAGCAGCCAGGACTTGACCTGGCACCCCAATGTAAGATGCTGACATTGCAAGACTTGACTTGATCTGCTATGCCACAATACGGGCCCAGGTATAATTCTAGAGACCCCTACATGTTTCCAATACCAAAGGAAATGAATACATCTCTAGGAAAATGTGGAATGAGAAATGGTTTGTTTCTTTTCCTCTTGGCTGCAGGACAGCAAAATACAACTACAAAACTGTCAAAATGTGATCTTACAAACCACAGTTCTGCAAGGACCAAACCAAAACATGAGGTGCGTGACAAGCTATCCAGTCACACAATGGCTGCATAGTTCTCATAATCTACAAAAACCTATTACAATAATCTTAATCTTTTTAACTTTTAACATGTTAAGAATAAGAAACTATCTCTTAATTATAAATGAGATATATGAAAAAATACATAAAAACATTGTACCAGGGCAGGTGTTTGGTCTACCAATTAACATGCTGGTTGAGACACTTGCCTCTCACACCAGAATGCGTGGGTTTGAATCCCATTTCTGATTCCAGCTTCCTGCTAATGTGCACCCTGGGAGGCAGCAGATGAAGGCTCAAGTGGTTGGGTCCCTGCCACCCACAGGCGAGACCCAGGTTGAGTTTCTTGTCTAGGCCATTGCAGGCATTTAGGAGTGAACCAGTGGATGAAATATTGATTTCTCACTCTCTCTCAAAAACAATAAATAAATAAACAAACAAACAAGCTTTTTAAAGCGTATTCGATGTACGTACCAGACACTGTTATGAGGACTTTATATAAACAACTATTATATAATACTGGGTCATCTAACTACAGAATTCTATCTTTCATTTCTGTGCTATAAATAATATATTCCACGGTAAAAAAATGAAAATCATACAAAGCATCTTACCATAAACTAGAATAGAATAGAATAGAATAGAATAGAATAGAATAGAATAGAACAGAACAGAACTATAAAGACCATTTATATGAAAAGTTTATCCTGTACTGCAGCAAGGAGATACCAAGTTACTGAACATGCCTCTATACCTCTTTCTTGCCAGGGATATATCCAATCAAAACACACTAAAGCTGATGATCTAAGAATTTCAGTATCATGATTTTATTAAATAATCTATTTGCTCTGAATTTCAAGGCTAAAGGATGCTAGGACTATTAGAAATCCAGTTTACTTACACACAGGTGGACTAAGGAGCACCAGATAATGAAAATATTAGTCCCAGTTTTGCTTTCTGTGTTTTTAGTTGACAAAGGTCAACAAAAGTCTGAAAATATTATGTGGAGAATTCTAGAAATAAACAGTTCTTAACTTCTAAGATCAATCCCATTCACAATAACTAAAAAAACCAATCAAATACCTCGGAATAAACTTAACCAACGATGTCAAAGATCTCTACAATGAGAATTACAAAACCTTAAAGAAAGAAATAGAAGAGGATGCCAAAAAATGGAAAAAGCTTCTATGCTCATGGATTGGAAGAATCAATATCATCAAAATGTCCATTCCCCAAAAAGCAATTTATACATTCAATGCAATACCAATCAAAATACCAAAGACATTCTTCTCAGATCTGGAAAAAATGATGCTGAAATTCATATGGAGGCACAAGAGACCTCGAATAGCTAAAGCAATACTGTACAACAAAAACAAAGCCGGAGGCATCACAATACTAGATTTCAAGACTTATTACAGGGCAGTTATAATCAAAACAGCATGGTACTGGTACAGAAACAGATGGATAGACCAATGGAACAGAATAGAAACACCAGAAATCAATTCAAACATATACAGCCAACTTACATTTGATCAAGATGCTAAAACCAATTCCTAGAACAAGGACAGTCTATTCAACAAATGGTGCTGGGAGAACTGGATTTCCACATCCAGAAGCATGAAGCAAGACCTCTACCTTACACCTTACACAAAAATCCACTCAACTTGGATTAAAGATCTAAACCTATGACCCGACGCCATCAAATTATTAGAGAACATTGGAGAAACCCTGCAAGATGTAGGCACAGGCAAAGATTTCTTGGAAAAGACCCCAGAGGCACAGGCAGTCAAAGCCAGAATTAACAATTGGGATTATATCAAATTGAGAAGTTTCTGTATGGCAAAAGAAACAGGAAAGTGAAGAGGCAACCAACAGAATGGAAGAAAATATTTGCAAATTATGCAACTGATAAAGGATTAATAACCAGAATCTACAAAGAGGTTAATAAACTCCTCAAAAACAAAACAACCCACTTAAGAGATGAACCAAGGACCTAAATAGACATTTTTCAAAAGAGGAATTCCAAACGGCCAACAGACACATGAAAAAATGTTCAGGATAACTAGCCATCAGGGAAATGCAAATCAAAACCACAATGAGGTTTCACCTCACCCCGGTTAGAATGCCTCACATACAGAAATCTACCAACAACAGATGATGGCAAGGATGTGGGGAAAAAGGGACACTAACCCACTGTTGGTGGGAATGCAAACTGGTAAAACCACTACGGAAGACAGTTTGGAGATTCCTCAGAAATCTGAATATAGCCCTACCACACGACCCAGCATCCCACTCCTTGGAATTTACCCAAAGGAAATTAAATTGGCAAATAAAAGAACTGTCTGCACCTCAATGTTTATTGTAGTTCAATTCACAATAGCTAAGATATGGAATCAACCTAAAAGCCCATCAACAGTAGACTGGATAAAGATATTATGGGATATGTACTCTATAGAGTACTATACAGCAGTAAAAAAAATGAAATCCAGTCATTTGCAATAAAATGGAGGAGTCTGGAAAACATTATGCTGAGTGAAATAAGCCAGTCCCAAAGGGACAAATATCTATGTTCTCCCCGATCTGTGACAACTAACTTAGCACCTAAAAGGAAACCTGTAGAAGTGAATTGGACACTATGAGAAACAATGACTTCATCAGCCCTTGTCCTGACTGTTGAGGAACAAGTTACTATTTTATTCATTTTAGCATTTTTTTTTTGTTGTTCTACTTAATACCACTGGTTGAACTCTTCAATTAACACACAATTATTCTTAGGTGTTTAAATTTAACTGAAAAGTGAAAACTGTTAAATATAAGAATGGGAATAAGAGAGGGAGGAGATGTATAGTTTGGCACATGCTCACTGGGACTTACCCCTAATGGTAGAGCTAGAAACGTGCCAGGAGATTCCAATTCAATCCCATCAAGGTGGCATGTACCAATGCCATCTCACTAGTCAAAGCAATCAGTTTAAGTTCATAATTGATCATAATGATAGGATTAAGTGTCAAAGGGATCACATACACAAGACCAGTGTCTGCTAATACTAACTGATAGAATTAAAAAGGAGAGAACGATCCAACACGGGAAGTGGGATACACAGCAAACTCATAGAATGGCAGATGTCCTAAACAGCACTCTGGTCTCAGAATCAGCCCTTAAGGTATTCAGATCCGGCTAAAAAGCCCATGAGAGTTTCACAGGCATGGAAAGCCAAGATACTGTGGCCAAAAAAAAATGAACTAAATGAAAGAGTTCTGTTGAGTGAGATCCCAGCAGAAAGAATGGGCTATCAAAGAAGGAGGTACCTTTCTCTGAAGGGAGGAGAGAACTTCCACTTTGATTATGGCCTTGTCCAAATAAGGTCAGAGTTGGTGAACTCAAGAGGCTTCCAGAGCCTTGGCAGCTCATGACAAGAGCCTCGGGTGATACTGATGTCATAAATAAGAGTGTCAATTGTTAAATCAACAACGGGAGTCACTGTATACTTGCTCCCCATGTAGGATCTCTGTTCTTAATGTGTTGTACTATACGAATTAACAGTAAAACTACTACTCAAATAGTACTTTATACTTTGTGTATCTGTGTGGGTGCAAACTGTTGAAATCTTTACTTAGTATATACCAAGTTGATCTTCTATCTATGAAGATAATTGAAAATAAATCTTGATGAAGAATGGGATGGGAGAGGGAGTGGGAGATGGGATGGTTGTGGGTGGGAGGGAGGTTATGGGGGGTAAAGCCACTATAATTCAAAAGTTGTACTTTCGAAATTTATATTAAATAAATTTTTTTTAAAAAAGAAATAAACAGTTCGCCGGCGCCGCGGCTCACTAGGCTAATCCTCCGCCTAGCGGCACCGGCACACCGGGTTCTAGTCCCGGTTGGGGCGCTGGATTCTGTCCCGGTTGCCCCTCTTCCAGGCCAGCCCTCTGCTGTGGCCAGGGAGTGCAGTGGAGGATGCTCCAGGTGCTTGGGCCCTGCACCCCATGGGAGACCAGGAAAAGCACCTGGCTCCTGGCTCCTGCCATCGGATCAGCGCGGTGCGCCGGCCGCAGCGCGCCGGCCGCGGCGGCCATTGGAGGGTGAACCAACGGCAAAGGAAGACCTTTCTCTCTGTCTCTCTCTCTCACTGTCCACTCTGCCTGTCAAAAAAAAAAAAAAAAAAGAAAAAGAAATAAACAGTTCTTAAATTTTAGATTGCACACCATTCTGAGTAACGGGATAAAATCTTGTATGGTCCCACTCCATCCTGCCCAGGAAGTAAATCATTCCTTTGTCCAGCATATCCACATTGCACATGCTCCCTGCCCACTAGTCACTCAGCAGCCATCTCCACTATCGGGCCTGGTGTTGCAGTTATCACAGTACTTACATTCAAGTAACTTTTATTTTACCAAATAATGTCCCAAAATGTAAAATTCTGGCAAACTTACTACAGTACATTGTTGTAATTGTTCTACTTCAGTATTAGTTTTTGTTGTTAATTTCTTACTATTCCTAATTCATAACTAAACTACCACAGGTATGGATGCTTTGGAAAAAACGTAGTATAGAGGGGCCAGTGCTGTGGCATAGTGAGTAAAAGCCATCGCGTGCAGTGCCAGCATCTCATATGGGCTCAGGTTTGAGCTCCGGCTGCTCCACTTCCAATCCAGTGCTCTGCTGATGGCCTGGGAAAGTGGTGGGAGACAGCCCAAGTCCTTTTGTCCCTGCACCCACACGAGAGACTTGGAAGAAGCTCTAGGCTCCTGGTTTGGATTGGCCCAGCTCCAGCTGTTGCAGGCCCTTGGGGAGTGAAACAGCAAATGGAAACTTCTCTTTCTCTGCCTCTGCCTCTCTATAACTCTGCTTTTCAAATAAATAACTAAATCTTAAAAAAAAAAAAAAAAAAAAAGCATGGTATACACAGAATTCAGTACTACCCATTCATTTAGGTATCCTATAGGGGGTCTTAAAATGTATCCCCCAAGAATAAGGAGGAATCACTATACCTAAAAAGCATTCCTTCTCTTACTTAAATAACTTACTTTCAATGTTGAAAACTAATAATTCGACTGTGGAGAGTACAATACATTTTATAACCTGATAGGCTTTTTTTCTACTTTATACATACTCTACCTGCTATGGAAAGCAAAGTACCCATTAGTACTCAATTTTTACATGAGTAAAGTTTTGTAAAGTTTAAAAGAATTGGCATTTATTCTATATATGTGCGTCCTCAAAGATAAATTGAATGGGGGTGCTACCAACTAGGTTATACATGCAGTTCATTATCATAGAGAAAATCTAAAAGTAAGGAATTAAAGAAAGAATGACTTTTAAATTAACAATTTAGAGGGAAAAAAAGATATATTCCTTAAAATGACTTCTCTAATCACGTTACAGTTCTTTTACTGGCTTGGAAAGCAGACAGAAATAAAATGGCCTGCTTCTCTTATAATTTTTATTTCAAAACAGAAAAATTTATAACACCAGAGGAAGACCAATGCTAAACGCAATGTAGCATGGTGAATTCTTCAAATTTGCCTGCCAGTTCCACACTGGCACAGGTTTATTGAAATCTTTTGTTTTGTTTTTTTATCAGCATTGCCCAGTTGTAGGAGCTATCACGTTCCAATGTGGCTGATTTATTTCTAGTCAAGTGGAACTGATTACTCTGCCTTCAAGGCCCTAATCACCGAGTGAAGGTAGAAGAGACTTCCTCTAGGGTATAGGCTGACGCATGAGAAACTCCAAAACATTTCATGAAATCACCTTGATTACTTAGAACATCATGTAAAGGAAAAGAACTTTTTGTTAATGCTTCCACAGAGGCTGTAAGCAGCTGTCAGCGTTCAGTTTGCTGTATGAAGCCAGATATTCACAAAGACTCTGACCTTCACTTTTGCTTAATAATTCCTCTCAATACCAATGGTACAAGTACGGCCTGATGACCCGGTCGCACTCAGCTGGCAAAGAGTAGGAATTTTCCCATTTTAGATTTTAAGTCCCCTAATTTCTAGTAAATTGTTTGTTTTCCACCCTACCCTCTGACAAAATACACTACACCAGGCACAATTATAACTTACCAAAAAGAATAAGTTTTGGTCAGATTATTTTTACTTGGCTTATAAACTTTATTGTCCAATCACGCGTTTCCAATGATTAGAAGACACAAGAGGAACAAAGTCAGGAGAAATTCTAAGCAAAGTTTAAAACCCAGTTTGGTTGGTTTTTTTTTTTTTTTTTTTAGTTTTAATTCAGTACTACGTTTTTTTCCCCAAAACATAGTGATAAAGTTTAACCTCTAAATTAGGCTCAGTAAGAGATTAATAATAACTAACAATAAAATACAACACCTACAATAATATCCTGTAATACAACAGCCAGCATCACTATGCTTGCACTTTGGGGTCATTATTAAGGAAAATACAGGTTAGTGGAACACAAGCACTGCCACAGCTGACCTGATGATGATGAGGTTACTAAGTGACTGACAGGTAGAGGGTACACAACGAATATGCCAGACAAAGGGTTGCCTCAAGCCCCAGGAGAAACAGCATGAAATATATCACACTACTCAATACAATGTAAAACTTATAAATTATTCTTGGAATTTTCCATTTGTTATTTTCGGACCACTGTTGACCTGAGGTAACTAAAAACTGTGAAAAGCAAAAACAGAGAGAAGGGAGGGATGGGAATACTGTTACAGGAGTGTAGGTCCTTAGGGAAATGCACTCAGAGACCACTGCTGCACAAATACTTTACTAATGCTGGAAGGAGAAGAAAGGCCCTTGACATTCACGCCTCTTGCATTAACGCACACTGGATAAAATGACATAAAAGTAGTTGAGACAAAAGGTCACTGCCAGTCAAAATCTGCCTAACTATCAATTATGCAAAAAGTTCAAATTCCTCCTTTTGTACCTGTTAGATATTTCTGAAAAATTGACAAAGCTTCTTATATAAAACTGTTCAAAAGACAAGAAAGATACATAAACCTACAATGATAGGTAACAATGGTAGGTAATACTTCTTCGGCAACAACAATAATGGCACTACTTGGACCTCAGTTTACAGCATCTATGTCAACAGCATCCCCTGAAGTTTCAGTCACAATAGTACTCCAGAAAGAATAGTCTCAAATCTAAATTTTTCACTACTTATAGTGAGGAGAGAGTCCACTTAAAAAAAAAATTAAAGCAGACACACTAGGTTTAGCTTCAAAAACTATGCACTGGATTATCTATGACAATAACAAAGTTGGGAAAAATTAAACAATAACAGGAAGCTGTTTAAATTAAATATGGCTTATCCCATGGATGGACTATTAAGCAACCATTATAATTCACATTCTCGAGAATGTGAAAACCTGCTTATTATATATTACCACTTGAAAAAGTTACCAAAAAATACATATAAAGTTATCCCAATGTGAAGAAAGAATTTTCCTTCTTTATGGTTTTTCCATATTCTTCAAATATTCAGAATGTACAGCCATAATTTTAATGATAATGACGAAAGCAAAGAAATATAGAAATATAAAAAATAGAAATATAATACAATGCAAGAAATCTTGGGGAAAGAAGATTGCCTTATATGCACTGATCAACAAGGAAAATCTCACTTCTATAGTGCATGAAAGCAACTTTTTATTTAACCCATACCTTTCACAGGTTCACAGTGTAAGACTAAAAAAATTAAGCTATCAGAAATTTTGGGGTTTTTCTGCAATGCCAAAGAGAGACTGGGAAACAAGTGAATTGAAAGAAACCAAGACTTTTAAATCCCACCTGAATGTAAAGCCAGAAAGAAATAGTGAGATACACTTCACTTATTTAAAATCTGAATTCAAGGTCATCTCACTAAATTTTTATTTTTGTCAGGCCTGCTTTCGTGGTTTGAAAGATGTTAACTTATAGTAATGTGAATATTCGGTAGATTCTACTCAAGGTTGGTTTCCCAAGAAATTGATCATGAGATGGATACTACTGTGCATAAAGTTTATTAGCGTGTTGTCTTGAGATCAAAATCAGTAGAAAGAGAAGAAATCAGGATAGTGCAGAGGGAGAAATGTAGTGGCCATGAAGTCCCACAAGCCCATGAGGAACTCTGAAGCTGCTATAGCAACTGGGGGCTAGAGGTTCAAACCCTCATACCTGATAAGGACCAAGTTACTGGATGTCAATGACAAGAAGAATGCCCTCGGGCAAGGAAGTTCTCTTTGGCATAAAAAAATCTCCATGGGGGCAGACAATTGAAGGCTTTCTGTCAGCAGCACTTCTAGCATCTGTAGGAATAAGCCCTTCAACCCTCAGAGGGCATTTAGGTCACTCATCACAGCATCCATTATGCATGACAGCTATACTCTTTCTGGTTCAATTACAGTTAACATGAAATTGCAATTGCACTCAATTTCTGTTGTATTTGAATCATACATATCACTTTATAATATTATAAAATGTAGATACTCTTATAATCTCAACTTGAATGTTCTATACACGGTAGTTATTTGTAATTGGGAGTTCACAGATGAACTAACTTTTATGTATGAATGATGTCCCAGTTCACACACAAGCTGTGTTCATTTTACATGGAGAGAGTCCATAGCTTGATTGTTCAAAGTCTAGAAGTCAAAAACACTGATCACAAGCATTCTTGTCAAGTACCAGAATATTGTTTAAAATGAATAACCACTTACTTAAAGTTGCTGGCTTAGTTGATTTATAAAAATACCAAATTTGCTTTATATAAAGGCAAAGTTTGTCCTGAGTAGGGTGAAGTCTAAATGTTAGTTCCATACCTGTATGCAATGGATTTAAGAAAGTTATAGTTCTTACCAAATTTAGTAAATTTTCCTCTGTAAAACTAGAAAATTTTTCTAATCTAAAAAAATCTAGAAAAAAATAAGTGAAAAAAAGTAAGGATGTCTGGAAATTACAGAAAGATGAAGACAGATGAACAGAATATTTATCTGATGTTTGAAGTTATTTTATGGTTGGAGATTATATATATCAAAAGAAGGAGGAACACAAAACATTGCTTCATCAAAGCCTGATTTAATAACTTCTTCAGGTGGTTAAATACTTTAACTGTTCAACCATAACTGCCAGGTAACTGGGCATCTATCCAAACAGCCATTCCCACAGTAAGAGTGCAAAGCAAAGTAATTCATGCAAATTACAGGCAGTTTTTAAGTAGAAGAAATTACTGACTATGCTTTAAAATTTTGATCAAGCACTTTTTTTCCAAATCCTCTGACCCTTTCTGATACTTATCTGTGTATTTATTCTTCGGACAAGTTCCTGCTACAGGGTCTGCTGAGGGACAACTAAAAAAGATCTTTGTCAGAAGAATCCTTCCATATTTACTTAGGCATTGTGCAAGTTTAAAATGTATGCTCAATCAAAACTGAAGTTAAGGTACCCTGAACAAGAACTTACAAGAGCCTGAGAATATTCTTCTTAAGATTTTATTTATTTATTAGAGACAGTTACAGAGAGAGGGAGAGACAGAGAGAAAGGTCTTCTGCTAGTTCACTCTCAAATGGCTGCAATGGCCAGAGCTGGGCCTATCCAAAGCCAGAGCCAGGAGCTTCTGCCAGGTCTCCTACATGGGCACAGAGGCCCAAGAACTTGAGTCATCCTCCACTGCTTTCCCAGGCCATCAGCAGAGAGCTCAATCAGAAGAGGAGCAGCTGGAACACAAATCGGCAACCATATGGGATGCCAGCACCATTGGCAGAGGCTTAACCTACTATGTCATGGCACAGGCCCCAAGAATCTGAGAATATTAAAACAATCTAATATCAATAGATAGAAAAAGTAGACCACAAATAAACATAAATCCTCAAATTATTCACAAACTTACAAAAAGAATTTATGTTTTGGGGGCCAGTGCTGTGGCACAGTGGATTAACACCCTGACCTGAAGCACCAGCAACCCATATGGGCACTGGTTCTAGATCCGACTGCTCCACTTCCGATCCAGACAAATTAGGCAAAGGATCTGAATAGACATTTCTCCAAAGAAGATATTCAAAAAGATGCTCAACATCATTAGTCATTGCGGAATTTCAAGTCAAAACCACACACCCATGGATGCTATTGGGGGAAAAAAGAAAAATAACAAGTGGAAAGGGTATTAAAAAAATCGTAAACTTTGTGCATTACTAGTAAGAAGGTCAAACTGGGGCAACTACTTTGGAAACAGTTTGTCAGTTCCTCAAAGAGTTAAACATGGAATTAATATATGATTCAGCAACTCCATATCTAGGTATATATGTCTAAGAGAAAT
Organism: Oryctolagus cuniculus; assembly: GCF_964237555.1. Classification (NCBI taxonomy): domain Eukaryota; kingdom Metazoa; phylum Chordata; class Mammalia; order Lagomorpha; family Leporidae; genus Oryctolagus; species Oryctolagus cuniculus. The sequence continues at coordinate 98,968,820 of NC_091440.1, read as the reverse complement.
GAAAACACTGTCATAAAACACTTATACATGAATATTCATAGAATCATTATTCACAATAGTCAAAAAGTAGAAATCTGCCAAATGTTTTATCAGCCCATAAATAAAATATGGTATATCCATTCAAATGGAATAAAAAGTAATAAAGTACTAAGTATTAACAACAATAAAATACTAATATTTGCTACAACTTGGATGCAGCCACAAAACACATCAAATGAAAGAAACCAGACATAAAAGGTACATATTATGATTACATCCCTGAGAAATTTCCAGAATAGGCAAAATCCCACACAGGAAGTTACTTAATGTTTGCCAGAGGAAGAGCGGTTGTGACGGTATGGGTTTCTTTGTGAGGTGATGAAAATATTCTGGAATCAGATAATGGTAATGGTTGCAACAATCTTGTAAATCATACAGTTTAAAAAGGTAAATTTTATGATATATAAATTATGTCAATTGTTAAAAGAAAAACATTCAATTAACCCCTTATTGCTAATTGAAAACCTGTCCAAAAAGTACAAAACTACTCTAAACCTGAGATGTATCCTGCTTTATCCCCCAAATAACACAATAGGATTTCATCAACTTTATTTGTCATTATAAGACTTCAAAATTCCATTGCATTTCATATATCACTTACACACATATTTGGTCTAATTATCTTCTAATAGGCAGTCTTGCAGAAGGCAGACGCTTCCGTATTAGATCACTAACACAAAAGAGCTTTCATATAGACAGTTATACTTCTCACCTACGGTCAATCTCCAAAATAAACATGTAGTATTGATTCATCTTCTGCTGTCAGTCTTCCTCCATTCCACATACCTTACTCCCTTGTACTCTTCTCCTATGAATTGCTTTTATATCCTGTGGTAATTTCTGCATTGAGTAAAATCACTTTCAACTGTTAGTTCTTGCTGGTTTGCAGTGGCTTCTATTAGGAGAAATGCATGACAGTACAAACTCCAAAAATAACACACTGAAACACTGAATAGGGCAAACATTTCACCTAGCAGTTAAGACGCAAGTACAGATGCTCACCACCTCATAACACAGTGCTTCAGGTAAGAGTCATGACTCCACTCCCAATCCCAGCTTCCCACTAATGCTCACCTCTGGAAACAGCAGGTGATGGCTCAATTACTTGGGTCCCTGACATATGCATGAATTCCTGGCTCCTAGTTTTAGCCTGGCCCAGCCTGGCCACCGCAGGCTTCTTTCTCTCTTTCTTTCTCTCTCTCTCCCTTCCTTCCTCTCTCCCTCCCTCCCTCCCTCTCCCACCACCTCTCTTCCTCCTTTCTCTCTCTCTCTCTCTTCCTATGTGTGTGGGTGTGTGTGTTTCTCTGCCCCTCAAATAAATAAGCAAGTAAGTAAATCTTGTAAGCCACTGAAAAGAAAAGTCTTCTTCCATTCTATTAATGCTGCAATGTCATAAAACAACAAAAGACTAGACTGTTCTGGATCATAAAACAATACTTGCCTATTGCTGATTTAATCACTTTCATGTGACTTTTATTATTTCTTGGTTATCAGAATAAAAGGCTGAAAGATGTTTTGTTTTTTCTAGTTTCTGGATGGAAATACTCTGAAGTAGAAGGAATGGTACTAGGAACATATCATATTAAATGATCTTTTTAATAACAAAGTAAACTAAAATCTTCCCTTCTCTTACAGAAAAATTCATTGGTCGTTGCAGTCTGTCACTTGTACAAGATTAGCATCACCCAAAAACAGTAATCTGTTGACATACAGAAAGTTAAATCAGACTTTGCAAGTTAAACTCTCTACTTCCTCAAGGTTTACTTACACAGAGGGAAAAAATGTCAGATGAAAAAATTCATATGGAGTGTACTTCCTTAGTTACCAGTAAAAACATTAATCAGATTTATTTAGTATTGTTTTTCAGTAAATTATTTCAAGATTTGACTATCAATAAAAAACTTTAAAGTATGTTCTATTAAACAAGACAGAAAAGAGTAAGTTTTTAATGCTGAAATTAAGTTTCAGACTTAAAATTCAATTAGGGCCTGACCTGATCTTCTCTTAACAGCTGGACTGAGACTTAAAAATAATGTCTAGAAAATATCAGAATTATTCCTTATTAAAATAAAGTGGCAGAATTTAAAAAACAAAATATTCTCTGAATAAAGTAACATTCTCTTTAATGAAAAAACACATTCTCTTTTCCATTTTACCACACAGAAAAAGTGAAAGGACAAACAACTGCCCTACACAAGACTTCACAAAAAACAAATACAACATACAAAGAACCTATTCGCTCTGACTTTTTACCCAAAACAAAATAACAGAAGCAACCTAAGAACGAATCATGGGAGAAAAAAAAAAAAAACTTCTAATTCTATATATCAATCAGCTTTCTGCTACTATTAAATCTAAAACTCTAAATATCAAAATGAAGGAAAGTGGAGAAGCAAGCAAAGCAAAATAAACAGAAGTTACAGAAGCATAGCAGGGAATGTTGATAGCATCTGCGTAAGCAAATTAAACTCCAAGCTACATTATCATTTATAATCAACGAAGCAAGAAGCTGTACAATTTTAACACAGATTTTGAATGCAGCTCAGATTCAAATGCTCAATTACATTTTCCAGGTCAGTGATTTATTACAAAGATAAGAAATTTACTGTAACACAAAACTACTTTAAACCATAGGGGAGAACCCTGGGAAGGAGGAGCCCAATACTAATCCCATTGTACAGCATGCTTGGCCATCTGCTATTGTCCCATTTCATTCTCTGAGCACAGGCTTATCCTAGTGCATACAAATACATACACTATCTAGAGAGCTAAAAGACTATGGGTGGGCCGTGTTGGCCTAGACGGAGCCAGACAGTCCAGTGTATGTGGCTCACAACTCAGCCACTATCATAGCTGCCATTGTATCAAAATATTAATAATTCTATAAAATATATGTCTAGATGTATGCTAGAATAACAAACTGCTACTCTGTACTCCTCCCAAAATATTATAATATTTAATATCAAATATATAACTAAAATAATATTTATAAAGAAATTACCAGAGAATGCAGATACCAAAGAATAAGAAAAAGATGAAAACAGACTCACCATAGCCCTCTTCCTTATGGAATCTAAGTGTCTGAATCAAGGAACAAATTATCTTAAGTGTTGTACAAAATTAAGGCATTCCTCCAGGGATACTTAAAGTACTACCTGAAAAATTATACTACAATATTCCACTTCAGGTAAATCCTAAAGCTCTTGACTTGATATTTTCAAAACCAGAAGAAAGAAAAAACTGAATTATATTTGTTTCTAAAATTAACAGGACAATAAAGATGGCAATATTCACTAAAATCATTCTTACTATATAAGAATCAGGTATAATCTTCTCAAAGACCATGTAATTTTCAGAGTTCACAAAAAGAAGATGCAGTCATAGGCAGAGTAATGGCAGAAATTACTAAGAGAGAATAAAATGTCTGAGAGGGGTCAGTGTATGGGTGCTGGTTCCTGTCCTGGCTGCTCCTCTTAAAATCCAGCTTTCTGCTATGGCCTGGGAAAGCAGTGGAAGATGGCCCAAGTCCTTGGGCCCCCACACCTACGTGGTTGACACATAAGAAGCTCCTGGCTCCTGGCTTCAGATCAGCCCAGTTCTGGCCATTGAAGCCATTTGGGAAGTGAACCAGTAGATGGAAGACCTTTCTCTCTGTCTCTCCCTCTCTCTATCTGTAAATTCTACCTCTCAAATAAATAAATAAATAAAATCTTTAAAAAAAAAAGTTTGATGAACAAATGTGAAATTCTAGGGAATAACACTCTGTAAGGAAACATTCTTTTTTCTTTTTTGTTTTCTTTTGAAGATCTTATTTATTTGAAAGGCAGTTTTACAGAGAGAGGAGAGAGAGATCTTCCATTTGCTGGTTCACTCCCCAAATAGCCACAATAGCTGGGGTTGGGCAAGGCCAGAGACAGGAGCTTCCTGCAGGTCTCCCATGTGAGTACAGGAGCCATCCCCAGGAGTATCAGCAGGGACCTGGATTGGAAGTGGAGCAGCAGGGACTGAACAACGCACCCATTCAGGATGCCGGTGCTGCAAGCAGTGGCTCAACCTGCCGAGCCACAGCACAGGCCCAGAAGGAAACATCCTTCCTCATTTTACTCACACTGCTCTGCTCAGAGTGCCCCACCCCCTGCCAATCTGCAGAACAAAGTTTCATTCATCTTTCAAGACTCAGCTCCTCAGACCTCCTTATACTCCTTCCAGAAAGGTCAGATCTAGAACTCCTTGCTGTACAACATTCATATTTTAAGTTCCTTGATTTCCACAGTTCTGAGACTGTCAAGGGCAGAGACATATCTACTTGTCTTTGTACTTAGCATAGCACTTCACATAGAGTGGAGGGTATTTCGCTGAATGCATGAATTAGGACAACTTAGAATCATTGGGAAGAATGAGAAGCCCAAAAGAAACTAACTTTGACTGCATAACTATCAATGTTGCTTCGTAAGGGAAAAACAAGAAAACAGAGACTATTCTAATGTGCAAACACCTGAGTTGCACAAATTGAAACACCCAACAAAACTGTGTAAGAAATTCAGCTGCCATATTTATTAATACTTTGTATTACCAGATATCTTTTGCCAATATGTACCAATTATATTTTGTCAATATAGCATAAAATGTCACCTTGTGTATATGCTCCCTAGATATCTAGAAAATATGATGGGTGTAGGGGTTCAGAAAAAGCCCAAAACAGGTAAGTGTATTTTATGGTTCACTATTAAAGCATCATTATGAAGAAGGATTTTACAAGGTGATCTCTCTAAAACAGATTTTTAAAACAGATTTATAAGGGTCTGAATGAAGGACACAGATGAAGAACAAAACACAGAGTTATAGAAATTCTGCAAACTGGACATACAAAATTATTGCACAAATAACAGGGCTTTCTGAAGTGTTTTGATAAACATATCAATCTAATGAGTGGCTTTTTACAACATACTACAACAATCTTGTTTGAGCCTGTTCAACATACTATCACTTATGTGAAAGTTTAAAGAGTAGACTCATAAATGGGTAGAAAGCATAAAATAGAAAGAGACAAACAGACTAAACAAATCAATAGTAAAAGGATTCTCAAAGATTGAATATTCAGAGTAATTTGGCCAAACTTAGCAAAGTAACATTTTAATGAAAATGAGTTACACTGATATCTTATACCCACAGTATATACCACGTAATGGTTCCAACATTATTTCCATATACATTGCATCATTTAACAAGAACCCTTTAAGAAAGCTATTAAGTCCATTATATAGATTAGGGGTGGGAAACAACCAGCCCACCAGCCATGTAAGGCCTGCAAAATCATTTGTTCTGGGCCTGTCAACATAACCAAAGCAGGACTCAAAATTCAATAAATCTATAGCAGGCTAATTTTTAAGCGGATAATATTGTTATGACCTGCAAATGATGTTATAAATGTCCAAATGGTTCTTGGGGTAAAAAGGCTCCCCACCCCTGCTTCAGTGAATAGCCTACACTTCAGCTAAGAGCCAAGAACAGGACATTAATTCTGTCCTAATCATCTCTGTTGCATTTAGATTCAAACTAATTCCAACTGGACAAGAAAAGGAAGGAAGAAAAATGAATGTAAGTACATCACAGCTATTAACAAAACTAACCAGGGCAAACAATCAGGAAACGAAAAACATTTCACCTAGAAAAACAGGAATGGGGGCTTCCCAATAGCAAGCTCCAAATATCTAAAAAAGCTGTCAGTCATATGGAAGAAACATTACACTTGTTCAATACGCCCCCAAGTCAATCTCAATCAGCAAACAGAGAATCAAATTCCGGTTAAAGAAATTAAAGTCAAAACTGTCCAAAACAGATATACACTACTCAGAAAAAAAAACAAATTCATCTGTCAAAATTGGACATGTTTGATCATCAGCTAGATAAATCAATTTGTTAAGAGATTTTACAGGAAGGCTGGCGCCGCGGCTCACTAGGCTAATCCTCTGCCTTGCGGCGCCAGCACACCGGGTTCTAGTCCTGGTCGGGGTGCCGGATTCTGTCCCTGTTGCCCCTCTTCCAGGCCAGCTCTCTGCTGTGGCCAGGGAGTGCAGTGGAGGATGGCCCAAGTGCTTGGGCCCTGCACCCCATGGGAGACCAGGATAAGTACCTGGCTCCTGCCATCGGATCAGCGGCCATTGGAGGGTGAACCAACGGCGAAGGAAGACCTTTCTCTCTGTCTCTCTCACTGTCCACTCTGCCTGTCAAAAAATAAAAAATAAAATAAAATAAATAATAAAAAAAGAGATTTTACAGGCAAAAAAATTACTAAAATGAATGACTGCACCTTACTGACACTGCACATATCTGTATCACACATGTTTCAAAATGTACAAAAGGTACAGATGTACATTTCCAGGGAAAGAAGATAGATGATTCTAATTATATAATCATAACTTGAGAAAATTCTTTTGCAATGAATATATATCTGTACATACACATAGTTAGCATACAGTTTGTCTAAGCATTTTTATTATAAATATTCGAACAAAAATATACAGTATACAATATATACACATAACAATGCAAATTTAATAGGAGCTAAACCTGCAGTTAATTTTCTTATACAGTATTTAATGCATAGATAAATTTATATATAATACATATTTAACAGTTAAATACAAAAGTCCATAACCCCACTTAAGAAGGAGAACATAATCTAATGTATGTAAGATTAAGGGCCAGCATTGTGGCATCTTGGCTTAAGCTGTTGCCTGCAATGCCAGCATCCCATATGGGCAGCGAATCAAGTCCTGGCTGCTCCACTTCGAATCCAGCTCCCAGCTAATGTGCCTGGGACCCTGCACACATGTAGTAGACCTGGACAAAGCCACTGTCTCCTGGCTTCAGCCTGGGCCAGACTGGCTGTTGTGGCAATCTGGGGAGTGAACCAGCAAATAAATCTTTCTCTTTCTCTTCCTCCTTCTCTGCCTTTCAAGTGAATAAAAAAAATTTTGTTATTCTTAAAAAATATTCTTTAAAAAATTATGGTATAATTATGATGCCAAAAACCAAGCAGACTTTTAAAAAAAGATTTATTTATTTGTTTGGTTGTTTGAAAGAGTTACATAGAGGAGTCCAGCACTGTGGTACAGAAGGTTAAGGCTCCACCTGCAGTGCCCGCATTCCTTATGTTCCACTTCCAATCTAGCTCCCTGCTAATACACCTAGGAAAGAAGCAGACAATGGCCTAAGTACTTGGGCCCTTGCACCCACGTGGGAGACCTGATAGAAGCTCCTGGCTCCTGGCTTCAGCCCAGGCATTGTGGCCATTTGGGGAGTTTATCAGTAGATGGAAGGTCAATCTCTCTTTCTCTCCTTCTATGTATTTCCGCCCTTCAAATAAATAAATAGATCTTTTAAAAAAGAAAGAGCTGAAAAGAGAGAGGGACACATAGAGAGAAGTCTTCCATCTGCCAGTGCACTCCCTAAGTGATGGCAGTGGCCAGGGCTGGGCCAGGCAGAAGCCAGGACCCAGGAGCTTCATCCAGGTCTCTCAGAGGGGCGGCAGGGACCCAAGCACATGGGCCACCTTCTGCTGCTTTTCCCAGACCATTAGTAGGGAGCTGGAACAGAAGTGGAGCAGTCAGGACACAATCCAGCATCCACGTGGGATGCTGGCATGGCCATGCCACCCAGGCCATTGACGTCACTTGAGGAGTGTGCCAGCAAATGGAAGACCTTTGTCTCTCTAACTCTCACTTTCAAAACATAAACAAACAAATCTTTTTTTTTTTAAAGATACAGCTACCTATAACAAAATACTAAAATGCTTACTTTAAAATGAAAAATACTGTTTGATTTTTAAAATTCAACAATATATACATATATATGAATAGAAGCTTTAAAAAAGAGTACACAAAGTATTCATATAGTTAACATCTTGAAGGAACTACACTGAGAAGGTCAAAAGATGAGGAAAGGGGGGCTGGCACTGTGGCGCAGTAGGTTAATCCTCTGTGGCACCAGTATACCAAATGGACACCAGTTCTAGTCCCAGCTGCTCCTCTTCCAATTCAGCTCTCTGCTACTGGGAAAGCAGTAGAAGATGGCCCAACTGCTTGGGCCCCTGCACCAACGTGGGAGACCCGGAAGAAGCTTCCTGGCTCCTGGCTTCAGATCGGCACAGCTCCAGCTGTTGCAGTCATTTGGGGAGTGAACCAGCAGAAGGACCTTTCTCTGTGTCTCTTCCTCTCACTGTCTGTAACTCTACCTCTCAAATAAATAAATAAAATCTTAAAAAAAAAAAAAAGATGAGGAAAGGGAGTTTAATTTTACTTTATATGTTTTGGTACTTTTTTTTAACCTTGAACATTTATTACTTTTATAATTTTCAAACTAGTCCATTTTAAAAACACTGCCATTTCTTAGTTCTTTAAAAGAAACAGGATATAGAGTTAAAAGAGTCAGGGGCCAGGCTGTGGCATAGCAGGTAAAGCTGCCGCCTGTAGCACCAGCATCCCAATATGGGTGCCAGTTCAAGTCCCGGCTGCTGCACTTCCAATCCAGCTCTCTGCTGTGGCCTGGGAAAGCAGTAGAAAATGGCCTTGGGCCCCTGCACCCAAGTGGGAGACCCGGAAGAAGATCCTGGCTCCTAGTTTCAGATCGGTGCAGCTCCATCTGTTGTGCCCAACTGGGGAGTGAACCAGTGGATGGAAGACCTCTCTCTCTTTCTTTCTGCCTCTCCTTCTCTCTCTGTATAACTCTTTCAAGTAAATAAATAAATCTATTTTTTAAAAAGAGTTGAATACATTGTATTTCAACTATAACTGTGGTTCTAGATTATGTAAAAAAAAAAAAGACAAAAAGATTTTAGTACCAAAGTTTTACAATGGTTGTACAATTCTCCAAAATAATACTTAAGAATTACTTTTTCTATTAAAAGGCAACTGCTGGCATGTCAGCAGTCGGAAGCAAAGCTAAAACAAGATTCATAATGGAATAACTCAGAGCTTGACAGGAAGCCAATACATTAATATGTATCAGCCAAGAAAAAAATACACTGAAGTGGTATAGCATCTTTTGTAAAGCTAATGTATTTCAACATCTCCAACTAGAAAGCAATGTAAGAGTAATTTGTTACAAGCTAAACATAGTCTAACCATATGTCCAGCCATCATGCTACTGGGACTTACCCAAACAAGCTGAAAATATACGTGCACACAAAAATCTGCACATAAGTGTTTGCAGTGGCTTTACTCAAAACTGTGTAAGGTTGGAAGTAACCAAAATGTCTTTCAAAAAGAAATTGGATAAACAAAGTGGTATATCCACATAACGAAATATTATTTTGATTTGAAAACATGAGCTACTGAACCATGAAAAGAAATGAAAGAACCTTAAATCTATATTTTAAATGAAAAGGGAATATTTGAAAAGCACATACTATATGATTCCAACTAGATGATATCCTGGAAAAGACAAACTTACAGAGATAATAAAAACATCAGTGGTACCAGGGGTTAGGAAGGAGTCTGGAACAGCGAGTGTGTCGAACAAAGGAGATTTTTACAGCAATGCAAGAATTCTGTATGCTACTGTAATCACAGATACATATGATCAGACATTTGGCAAAACTAAGAGAACTGTAAAAGAAACAAAGTGTTAAAACCCTAATGTAGATATGAAAAAAAAAAACCCTAATGTAAATTATAGACTTTAGTTGGTAATAATGTAGCAACATTGGTTGAAAACACCTTAACAAATGCAGCAGACCAATGCAAGATGTTAATAGGGGAAAAGTGGGTAAGGAAGGGGGAGGACATGGAAACTTTCTGCACAGAAATATTTTTGTAAACCTAAAACTGTTCAAAAATAAATTTTAAAAAATACGATATATTCCAAAAGCACATGGAAGAGAGCGCCCAGGGGAAGACACTCGGCTGCAGATTGTAGTCAAGGTGAGATGAAACCAGGTGATGCACAAGAAAAGAGGACGCAGGAAGGTAAGCCCAGCATGGGCACCAGCACAGCCAGGGAGCGGCTTCAGAAAGTATTCCCCTTTTGGTGAAGTCACAGTAATCCACTGGTTTTGCTTCCTCCAAAATCACTTTCTTCCAATTTCACTAACTGGAATATGTGTCTCTTCAGCTCTAAAAAGCATCAATGGAAAAGGAACAAAAACTAAGGAGCTCATACATCAGGATTAACCTGGGAAAACTGTCTATTTCTTGCCGCTAATCCCAGGAGCCAACCTGAAATCCAGGATCTACTCATACAACATGGGAGATGCCTTTAACTACCTCTTGAATTCACTTCAATGTTCCTCCCATAATCAAGTCTGAGAGTCTCTTCACTGTCGTCTGTTCATCCACTATATGGCTCCCACCAAATGAAAATGGTAAGATAACCTTCTTCAATGGGAAAGACAACAGTCAACAAAGGAGCTAACAGTATGGAAGACAGAGTCAAATAGAAGGCCCCCACCAAACCAGTCACTGTTAGCTGCCCCAAAAGACCCCTAAACACTACAAAATCCCAGAGGTTTAGGACATTACAAAATCCCAGATCTCCTACTGAGAACTGAACACAGTTCTCTAACACCTTTGTCTTTACCACCATTTTTCTCCCCAGAAAGCTGCATTTTGCAGTCAATTACCTCACTGGCCACCTGGCAACAACCAATCACTTGGTTTTCATCTTGGTTATGTCTACCAACATAGCATAAGCCATCACTCACAACTGGAACTTTGCCCAATCCTATGTGGCATCTGCTATCTTCCGGCATCATATCCTTCATGGCATCCAACCTACATTTCCACTTCATTGCTCTGAACAAGTACGGGCCATCATACATTTCTTATAGTGTAATAAATATCACACTCCAGTCCAGTTATAGGCCACCTCAAACTGTATCTATCCCTCAGCTCTTCTCCCAGTTGTCATGCACAATCTACAATCTACTCCACACAAGAGGCTTTCTATAACCTGTCATGTTCTTAATCATCTTCTGCATGGTATCCGGGAACAACATCCTAAAGCCACCATCATTTTACCACTGCCAGTTAATCACAGCTCACTCTGTCTGCTCCTTCAATCACAGACTCCAAGAAGTGCACTTGCAATTGACTGGCTTCCTTGCTTTTCAATCACATGAAAACCAAGTGTGCTGAGAGTATCCTGGAACAGGAGAACATTTGCTTTGCAAGAAAGGAAAGCCATGGAAATCTTGGGAATCCTTTGATGAGCTTTTTTATCATCTACTGTCTGCCCTTCTTTGCTGTGCCTCCAGCATCCCTCCTGCCAGGATTCCCATCATCAATCCAGTTACCTACACTGTTTAATGAACAGTTTCTGCAAGCATTTCAGGAAGTTGTCCATGTGCAGAAAGCCATGGAATCTGGTGGCAGCTCTTTTATGTCCTATAACCCAAGTAGGACAGTCATTCTTATTTTTTCTGGGTCTTGGGTTAATTCATGTCTTGAGTCTTGGTTGAATCAACAGAATTCTTCTGTATTCCTTTTCCTGTTGACTTCTAAGCCACACCAGCAGTACACAATGTAATAGGACTAAAACTTGCCAACAGAACTTGGGAGAAAACATGGCCCACAGGATTCGCTGTTGATGTTGCTCAGACAGAAGACTGTCCAGCTCCATGAAAATAGAATTTAAAAAATAAGTTTATTTTGGCATACAAAAAAATTTCAAAGTCACAAAGTTTTTTCATAACATGAATTTCCCATGAACTTTTTGAAGACTCCTCATATTAACAGGCTTTGAGCCCACCAAACTTTAAGTGAAACAACAGTCCAAACTTTTTAATTTTTTACTCTCAAAAACACTATTATTTATTTATTTCACCATAATACACTGTTTTTAAAAGATTTTTAAAATCTTTTTGTTTACCACAGGTTTGGATTAGCAGAGTGGTTGTGAGAATGGTACAGAAAAGGTGATGCAAAGAATCCTTATGCATCAGGAAGCCAGTTTTCCCCTAATGTTAACATCTTACATTAGCAGGATAACTAATTAGCTATAATTAAGGAATCAACATGGATGCATTATTATTAACAAAAGCTTACACTTTGTTTACAATTCCTTAGCTTTTATCTGATAGCATTTTCCTGTTACAAGTTACCACCTTCGGTATATCACTGAATTTGAATGTCATGAGTCTCCCTGGTGCTTCTTGGCTGTGACAGTTTCTCAGACTTTGTTTTCAGAGGCACTGGCAGTTTTGGAGAACATTAGCATCAGATGGTCTGTGGAATGGTTCCACAATTAGGACGTATCTGATGCTTTGTTCATGATTGGATAGGGGTTGTGGGATTGGAGGAAGAGAACCACAGAGGCAACAAGTCATTCTCACTGCATCACACAGAGGGGTGCATATTGTCCACACAACTCATCATTATTAACAATGACCCAGATAAATTAGTTTTTACATCTCAGTTTGCAAAATGAACCTTTTTTTATTTCATTAAATGTACTCTGAGCTATAGTCTAATCTTCCTTACAGGAAAATTTTAAATGTTAGTTTTGACTTTTTAAATTATTTCAACACACAATAAGACACTTTCTCTCCCAGGATACCCTATTTCACATGCTTCCCCATTCCTCTCCCAAAACCAAACAGAAAGACATGTATTTTACAAATTTCATGGTCTAAAAATTTAGCCACAAAGTGTGATAGAGAAGTAAAGATATAAAAGTCATTGCCCAGTGACTGTAGTAATTAAAACAGATTATAGATACAAAGTGGCTAGCATAGTGTTGGCATTTAATTAACAAAATATGATCATTTTAACTTCAAAAATTATGCTAATTTTAACTTCAAATCTACAGTCACAGTTACAAAAACTTTCTTGGAAAAGCAATTTGGCATAACTGATGTTGAAGCTACTGGTGAAGATACTTGCATGCCACATCAGAGTGCCTGGTCTGATACCTGTCTCTGGCTCCTGACAATGCCAACCCTGGGAGACAATGATGACAACGCAAGTGACTGAGGTCCTGCTACCCAGGCGGAAGACTTGGATTGAGTTTCTGGCTACCAGCTTTAGCCTTAGCCCTGGTCCAGCATTTGGTGGGTGAACTAGCAGGATGGGAAAGTTCTAATGTTCGTGTTTTCTCTCTCAAATGAAAAAAAGAGAAAGAAAAAAGAAACACTTCTAGTGGTAAAACATCATAAGGGGGACCGACATTGTGTTGCTGTGGGTTAAGCCATCTCCTCCTGTGAAGCTGGCAAGCTGTATGGGAGTTAAGTCCTGGCTGTTCCACTTCCCATTCAGCTCCCTGCTAATGCGTCTGGGAAAACAGCAGAAGACTGTCCAAGTACTTGGGCTGCTGGCTACTGTGACAATTTGGGGAATGAATCAGTGGATGGAAGATCTCTTTCTCTGTCATTCTGTTTCAAACACATAATTTTTTTAAAAAATCATACAGCATTCCATAAATACGTACAATTTTATGCGTCAATTAAAAATAAAACTTTCTAAAAATTTCTAGCTAGTTAAAAATAGAAATGCATTACTTCCAAACAGCCTTGGTTCCAGCTAGTAAATTTTTTCTTCTAATAATATTAATCATTTTAAGACTTTCAGTAGGGGCCGGCGCTGTGGCACAGCAGGTTAAAGCCCTGGCCTGAAGCACCGACATACCACATGGGCACCAGTTCTAGTCACGACTGCTCCTCTTCCGATCCAGCTCTCTGCTCTGGCCTGGAAAAGCAGTAGAAGATGGCCCTAGTCTTTGAGCCTCTGCACCCACGTGGGAGACCCGGAAGAAGCTCCTGTCTCCTGGCTTCAGATCGGCGCAGCTCTGGCTGTTGCGGCCATCTGGGAAGTGAACCATCAGATGAAAGACCTCTCTCTCTGTCTCTACCTCTCTCTGTAACTCTTGCCTTTCAAATAAATAAAATAAACCTTTTAAAAAAACAGACTTTTAGTAGCTTGATCTCACATTAATATTGAAAAGCAAAGTTTAGTGATGACTAAAAATCCATGCAATGTTTCTCCATTTTGGTTTAAAATGAAATGACCTTAGATGATGACAGCCAAGGGAAAAGGAATTGGGAAAAAAAAAAGCTTTAAAAGTAAAATATAAAGAAAATGTTGTATAAATAAAATACACAATGGAATATTACTCAGCCATAAAAAGAATGAAATTCTAACATCTGCAACAAAATAGATGCAACTAGAGATGACTGTGTTAAGTGAAAAAGTCAGATGCAAAAAGAAAAATATCATGTTTTCTTTCATTTGTGGTAGTTAATATATATATATAGGGAGAACAAAAATCATATGGATGTCTGGTATATAGTTAAAATACTGCTTCATTAAATCATACCATGTCCCAGCTACTATACTTCCAATCCAAAAGCACTGGAAGATGGTCCAAGCATTTGGGCCCCTGTACCTGCATGGGAGACCTGGAAGAAGCTCCTGGCTCCTGGCTTCAGATTTGCCCAACTCCTGCCATTGTAGCCATTTGGGAATGAACCAGCAGATGGAAGATCTCTCTCTTTCTCTCTGTTCTCCCTCTGTGTCTATAACTGCCTCTCAAGTAAATAAATCAAATTAAAAAAAAAAAAAAAAAGAAAGTAGAAAGCAGTTTCACAGTTGCAAAAGGCATTAAGTGATAAGAATCTTACATCAGTAGAAGTACCCATACTTGAATTAACATTCATTTTATTTATTTATTTAATGATTTATTTTATTTATTTGAAAGTCAGAGTTACACAGAGAGAGGAGAGGCAGAGAGAGAGAGAGAGAGCGAGAGAGCAAGAGAGAGAGAGAGAGAGTCTTCTATCCACTGGTTCACTCCCCAGATGGCCACAATGGCCAGAGCTGCGCCGATCTGAAGCCAGGAGCCAGGAGCTTCCTCTAGTCTCCCACGTGGGTGCAGGGGCCCAAGGACTTGGGCCATCTTCCACTGCTATCCCAAGCAGTAGCAGAGAGCTGGATCAGAAGAGGAGCAGCCGGGACTAGAACCAGCGCCCATATGGGATGCCGGCACTTCAGGCCAGGGCTTTAACCTGCTGTGCCACAGTGCTGGCCCCCAAAATTCATTTTATCTAGATAAATATTATCTTGCTGTATCTATTAATTCTAACTGTAAAGAGGCATCATACAATACTGGGAGAAAACTATAAAAGCACTATCATCTGGATCAAGTCCAAGACAAAGATATGCATCATTGCTATTATTAATTAGCATGATTTCCCATATGTGGAAAAAAGAAAAAAATGAGAGATATATTCAAAACCGAAATGTTAAAATAGGCATTATTTGGGGCCGGCGCCGCGGCTCACTAGGCTAATCCTCCACCTTGCAGCGCCAGCACACCAGGTTCTAGTCCCGGTCGGGGTGCCGGATTCTGTCCCGGTTGCCCATCTTCCAGGCCAGCTCTCTGCTGTGGCCAGAGAGTGCAGTGGAGGATGGCCCAAGTGCTTGGGCCCTGCACCCCATGGGAGACCAGGAAAAGCACCTGGCTCCTGCCTTCGGATCAGCGCGGTGCGCCAGCCGCAGTGCGCCGGCCGCGGCGGCCATTGGAGGGTGAATCAACGGCAAAGGAAGACCTTTCTCTCTGTCTCTCTCTCTCACTGTCCACTCTGCCTGTCAAAAATAAATAAATAAATAAATAAAAAATAGGCATTATTTGAAACTGATATAATGGTATATTTGGACAGACCAAAGGAATCAGCTAAAAAATCAATCCAAAGAGAATTCAGTATGATGAGTAAGCACCAAACTAATATACAAAAATCAAGAGTTTTCAGACACACACAAAAAAACAATAGAAGATATAATGAAAAATATAGCATTATTTATAATGTACAGAAAACCTATGAATAAACTAAATTAATGTACAATATATACATTAAAGAACAATTAAAATGCCCCTGAGGAACACAAAACTTGAATTCACGGAATGACATCAACTCTCCCTAAGTTACTATACATTTAGCAAATTATATGCAATCCCAATGAAAACTGAGAGAGAACTGAGGGGAGAGGATGAGGCAAGCGAATTCTAAGTATCTTAGGGAAAAACAAGCAAGTAAAACTAGCTGGTATACTGGTACATTTCTGGAAGTACCTATATTATGCATATTATAAAACAAAAAAAAATTTGATGGTGGCACTGAAAACATAAGGTGAGCAGAGAGATATTTTCAATTAGAACTTCTGAAATATCACAAAAACCAGATACTTCAAAACACTCACTTTATAAACACACAAAAAAAACTGATGTGTGACGCGTGCGCAAACATACACACACACACACACACACACACACACACATCCCCAAGTCAAAAAGCTTAACACAAAAAAAAATTTGGAATTCACAGCAGACTAAAATAGTTGATTTTTAAATTGGGTAAAAACTTCTTCAAATCAGTAAATTAAAAAGCAGGAAAGAAGGCAGAATAAAAATAGGTAAAGAATACAAACGTAAATTATAGAAAATACAAAGAATCTTCAAGATGTAAAAATATGTAAAATCTTACTTATAATGAAAGAACGACCAACTAAACTGAAAGATTATTTTTCTACTTATTAGACTGGCAAAAAGTTTGTGATAGTACACTCTGGATAAACAGGGGGGAAAATAGCCATTTCACTCACTAAAAATAAAAACACCAGTTGTACAATGTCTTTAAACTATAAATGCATATCCTTTTCCCCAGCAATTCAACCTCAAATGGAATTTACCCTAGAAATACACTTTGCATGTGCATGCACTGAATATACACAACACTTTTTACTGAATCATCATTTTATGTTAGGTAGAAATTATAAGCAAACTAAATGGCCATCAGTAGAAACATTTCTAAATAAATTGCAGTACATCCACATAGTTGCCATCAATAAGAAACAACGAGGAAACCCTTAGAAGGGATTCCCAAACACATTAACTGACAAAAAGGCAAGGAGCAAGCAGGGTGGAATAATAAGATCTGTGTTCAAACACACAACCATGTATTTTTTCTTGCACAATATACAGATTAAGCATGTGAGAGAAAGAACACATGAAAAAGAGGTTAACAGAAAAACAAGGTTATATATTTGGTTGTATATATATAGACTTTTTTATGGAAGAATATGCAAAAGACCAGTAAGGGGATATGCACAGTTTGGGGAGAGGGATGAGGATATAAATATGCCTGAACATTTAAAAATACCAAATTAGCACACACTAAAAAGATACAGTCAACCAGTATTTAGAATGTTTACACATAGAAAGCAAAACTTCTATAAACTGCAAAAGCAGGACATGATCCTCTGTACATTAAAAAAAAAAAAAAGCTGAATTTGAAGTTTAGCAAAAAGTTTAATTACTTTGCTATTGTTAGAGGATAAAAGTAAACTGAGACAATGTCAACTACTTCTATTACCTCAACAGAAATGAACAATAAATGACAGCATCTCTTAACAACTGCTATCTCAAGGACACCTTTTCTATACTTATTCATTCCAGAGTTAGCCTCTTCTCAATAATGATTAAGGTCAAAAAGGAAAGAAAATTCTCCCTTTTCTTGGGGCCGGCGCTGTGGTGTAGTGGGCTAAGCCTCACCTGCAGTGCTGACATCCTATATGGGCGCCAGTTTGAGACCCGGCTGCTCCACTTCTGATCCAGGTCTCTGCTATGGTCTGGGAAAGCAGCAGAAAATGGCCGAAGTGCTTGGGCCCCTGCTCCCACGTGGGAGACCTGGAAGAAGCTCCTGGCTCCTGGCTTTGGATCGGCGCAGCTCTGGCCATTGCGGCCATTGCGGCCATTTGGGGAGTGAACCAATGCATGGAAGACCTCTCTCTGCCTCTGCCTCTAATTCTGTCTTTCAAATAAATAAATAAATCTTTTAAAAAAGGGGGAGGGGGCAAGAAAAAAAATCTTTTATTGATACATGCTACTATAATATTAATTATAGTAGTACATTTTTCTACTTGTATTTTCCATCTTATTAATCACACAGATGAAGTTGCAACCACCCCAAGTTCACGTACCCTACTAATTCTAAATAGTTCAGGACAATACAGAAGGGGCAGAAGAATGTCAGTTCAAACACTGGCAATTTCTAAGGAACTTTTCAAAAACAGCATGAAAAATACTACTGAGAGATACTAATAATGTTTACTTTAATGGGGAAAAATTTTTAAACTGAACACGCAGAGCAGTTTTAACAATTTACCTATCCCACAATGGGTCCAATCATCAGTTACAAAAATAGAGACAGAGGAGTGAGAAGGCAGCTCTGAGAGCATCGGCAGACACTGGAGGGGAGGAGTGTGAGAAGTGGCCGGACTTGGGACACCAGCCCCTCACCTTCTTCTGCAGAACATTGACCTTCCGCTCCTTCACATCCAGCATGTCCTTGAGGTCATGTATCTCTCCAGCTTGTGTCCCCTTCTCCTCGGCCATATCCTGAATTTGTTTTGTCTTTTTATTCAGCATGGTTTCCTTCTCTTCCAAACGCAGTCGGAGAGCATCCACCTAAGAAGGCATGATTTTTACAAGTGATTACTTGCCAAGAAAGGAATACGATTCCTTCCAAACAGATACACTCCAAAGACGTTATAGAGATGGTGAGCAAAATCTACAACTAGGTTTCTCAAACTTTTTATGCATCTGAACCATTTAACAGGCTCAAACAGATTGCCAGGCCCAGCTACCAGAGTTTCTGATTCAGCAGGCTTGGGAATCAAAATCAAAAATTGTTTTAAAAAGTTCCCAGATGATGCTATATCACTTCAAAAATCCAAAATTAGAAGGCACACAAGCTCGGCAGTTGCTGTATCAAATAATATAATCTGTCTGTAGGCTATGATGATGCTTTTAGGAGAAACAAGCCCATCATGCACTTAGATACTCATATAAGGAAAAACCAAAGGTCTCCTTTAGACACCAAGACTAACTGGCTGGAATCCAGTTACCTTTATACCTGAAGTTTAACAGCTTTCATTAGATATAATTTTCAACAAGAATTCTAATGAAAGTAGTATTTATTTCTAAATCCATTCACAGAAAATTTCATAATCTTTTAGAACCCCACATATATTCATATACTAACTTTTTATTTGCTGTTTGTTTTCCCATTGGGGATTAATTTAAAAAATCAAAAATATATAATGTGTATTTATATGTCACAATGTATTATATAAAATATAGCTCAGAAAATAATTACACATTTAATTATAGCAAAATAGGGAAGTAGATTTCTTTCACCTAAGACAGTGCTGTTGAACACAAACACATTGTGAGCAGTGTTTACAAGGCACATAGTGATTCTTTAATTTCCTAGTAACCACATTAAAAAGCTTTATGGGGCCAGGGATGTAGCAGAGCAGATAAAGCCACTACCTGTGATGACAGCAACCTATATGGGCACTGATTTATGTCTTGGCTGCTCCACCTGTAATCCAGTTCCCTGTTAATGGCCTGGGAAAAAAAGCAGCAGAAGGTGGCCCAAGTATATGGGCCCTTGACACCTACGTGGGAGACCTGGAAGAAGCTCCTGGCTCCTGGCTTCAGCCTGGCCCAGCCCTGGCCATTGTAGCCATCTGGAGAGTGAACCAGCAGATGGAAGATATGTCCCTCTCTTTCCCTCTCTATGTAGCTCTTTCAAATAAATAAATAAAAAAAAATCTTTTTGAAAAAAGTTTTTAAAACTAGGTAATTTTTTTTTTTTTTTAAATTTGAGAGTAGAGAGAGAGCACTTCCATGGACTGGTTCACTCACAAATGCTCACAACAATCAGGAACTGGACCAGGCCAGATGAAAGCCAGAGGTCAGGAACTCAACCCACATCTCTCATTAGGAATGGCAGGAACCCAATCATGTGAGCTATCACCATTGCCTCACACAAACACTGTTCTTTTCTTTCTCTTATACCTACTAAGTCTACTGTATGGCCACAGTACAATCTCTAATCTTTCACCCCTATCTTTTTTCATAATTCATCGGCCTAAGCAATTGTCTGTGGCGCAGCAGGTTAAAGCCCTGGCCTAAAGCGCCGGCATCCTATATGGGCGCCGGTTCTAGTCCTGGCTGCTCCACTTCCGATCCAGCTCTCTGCTATGGCCTGGGATAGCAGTGGAGGATGGCTCAAGTCCTTGGGCCCCTACCAACGTGGGAGACTGGGAAGAAGCTCCTGGCTCCTAATCGGTGCCGATATGGCCATTGCGGCCATCTGGGGAGTGAACCAGCAGATTGGAAGACCTCTTTCTCTGTCTCTACCTCTCTCCATAACTCTGACTTTCAAATAAATAAAATAAATCTCTAAAAAAAAAAAAAATTATAATGTGGAATTGAAAAAAGCTGAAAAAATAGAAACATTGAGTAGAATGATGGTTACCAGGGGCTTGGTGGGGTGGAAACAGGGAGAAGCATGGGGAGATACTGGTCAAAGGCATGCAAATTTACAGTTATAAGATGAATAAATTCTGATAACCTAATGTACAGCATGATGATTACAGTTAATATTATATTATATTATATATTAGAAATCTGATAAGACAGTACAAACACACTGTAAAGACTTGAATGTGGTTTGTCCCCTCCAAAACTCACCTTGGAGTTTAATTCTCACTATAAGACATTGAGGGTAAAAACTGAATCCAACTGTGATGTTGAAAGGTGGGAATTGAAGAGGATTACGTAAGGTCATCAAGGATGAGTCACCATGATTAAACACTGGGTTTTATAAAAAGGAAAGACCAGCGAATACACAGAGATAAACACACAGGCATGTGCTTCCTACCTCTCACCATACGATACCTATTCCACCTCAAGACTTTGCCAGCAAGAAGGCCATCACCAGATGTGGCACTCAGCCTTGGATCTTTAGAACTGTGAGCCAAAATAAACCTCTTTATAACTTACTGAGTCTGTGGTATTGTGCTGTTCACTAGAGAAAACAGACTAATCCATACACCTTCCACATACTCCAAATACTTCACTCCTGCCTAGTGAATACAGACTCGCACACAAATGTTCACAGCAGCTTTGACAGCATAAATGTCAATCAACAGGTGAATAAAACATGGTATTCCATACAACAGAACACAATTAACAACAAAAAAAATGAATTATTGATACAGATTATAACAAGGATAAATCTCAAAAGTAAGTTTTGATACATGCCACAATATGGATTACTCAAAAAAACTGCTACGCTAGGTGAAAAAAAAAACTAAAAGGAATATACATGGAATGACTTCATATATACAAAATTCTGGAAAGTGAGAATTAATTATGGTAACAGAAGGCTGATCACTGCTTGCCTGAGAACGGGGAGGCGGGAGCAGTAACTGGGAGGAAGTGAAGAACCTTAGAGCAGGGCAGAAGGAAGAGAATACAAAGAGCAAACAGTTCCCATCTTAAAATGGCTTAACTTAAACTCTGTTCAACTTTACGATGGTGTAACAGCGGTATGTATTCAGCATACACTACACTTAAAATTTGAAATCTAATCCCTTTTTGGCCTAGTGACATGCTCTCTCATGATGCCAGCAGCAGCAACCAGCCACACCACTCAGTCGGCCACACAATTATCAAGGGCAATAGGGTATACAAACAACACTAAAGTGTACTGTGTTGCTAGGTTACGGCTTTTGGTAGGTTAGGTTATTAAATGCATTTTTGACTTAACGATACTTTCAAATCACAAGTTTATCAGGACATAAACCCCATCATAAGTTGAGGAACGCCCATACAAACTTTTCGAAGTAAAGAAGGATAATGCTCCTTATATAGACTGCAGTGTTGTTTTCACAGATATATCAATGCAATGATGAGTCACTTGATGACCACTGAGTTCTTTAATGGTCCCTGGTAAAGTGCAAGATCACAAAAGTCTCAAGATTTCCAACTGTTTTCCTTCATCTACATATTAAAACCAGTAACACCCTACCATGCAAAGAAAAACTGTCTGAGAAAGAAATCCAGAGGCTGAATACGGGCTCAGTTTAGTGAAGAGGACTACTACCACAAAGATTTGCCCAGAACTCAAAATTCCATAGCCAGACTGCTCATGATGCCAGAGCACCCATGACCCTTATCCACGTGGCACAGCTCAAGCCAGCCTGTGTCGCTACTAATCCTATTTGACATTATCAGATTTGATTCCTGTTAGCTGAACCCATTACAAAGCATCAATCATAGTGAGTGCTTACTGAATCCACTGACCCTGCACCACAGTTAAAGAGGTCATAGGGGCCAGTGCCGAGGCTCACTAGGCTAATCCTCCGCCTGAGGCGCTGGCACCCAGGGTTCTAGTCCTGGTTGCTCCTCTTCCAGTCCCGCTCTCTGCTGTGGCCCGGGAGTGCAGTGGAGGATGGCCCAAGTCCTTGGGCCCTGCACCCGCATGGGAGACCAGGAGGAAGCACCTGGTTCCTGGCTTCAGATCAGCGCAGCGCGCCAGCCGTAGCAGCCATCTGGGGGGTGAACCAACAGAAGGAAGACCTTTCTCTCTCTCTCTCTCTCTCACTGTCTAACTCTGCCTGTCAAAAAAAATTAAAATAAAATAAAATAAAAAGAGGTCATAGGTCAGGGCTGGCTTTTTGGCGTAATGGGAAAAGCTGCTGACTGCAGCACCAGCATCCCATATGGGCACCGGTTTGAGTCCTGGCTGTTCCACTTCTGATCCAGCTCTCTGCTATGACCTGGGAAAGCAGTAGAAGACAACCTAAGTCCTTGGGCCCCACATGGGAGACCCGGGAGAAGCTCCTGCTCCTGGCTTCGGATCAGGACAGCTCCAGCCATTGCGGCCATCTGGGGAGTGAATCAGCAGATGGAAGACACCTCTATCTATCTAACTATCTCTTTCTCTCTCTCTCTCTCTGCCTCTCTGTAACTCTGCCTTTCAAATAAATAAAATAAATCTTCATTAAAAAAAAAGAGGTCACAGGTCACAGTCCTAGAAAAGTATACAGGTCGGATATCTTTTTTTAAACAGATTTATTTGAAAGGCAGAGTAACAGAGAGAGAGGGAGAAGAACAGAGAGAGAGTTCTTCCATTCACTGGTTCACTCCCCATGTAGCTGAAACCAGAAGCCAGGAGATTCTTAAGGGTCTCCCATTTGGGTGCAGGGGCCCAAGCACTTGGACCGTCTTTCATTGCTTTCTCAGGCATATTAGCAGGAAGCTGGATTGGAAGTGGAGAAGCCAGGCACCCATAAAGGATGCCAGCGTTGCAGTCAGTGGCTTTACCAGCTACTCCGTAACACTGGCCCCTAGAAATCTTAAAAATAAATAAAATCACATACTCAATCATTTGTATTTCATTTCTACATTCTAACTTTATTCCATATACTATATATTCTTCCTTTCATATTTCTATCCAATACCTGTAAGAAAAAACAAAGCAGCTCACTGAAAAGACAATATTTTGGGGCCAGTGATGTAGCGCAGTAGGTTAATCCTCCACCTGCAGTGCCGGCATCCCATATGGGTGCCAGTTCTAGTCCCAGCTGTTCCACTTCCAGTCCAGCTCTCTGCTATGGCCTGGGAAATCAGTAGAAGATGGCCCAAGTCTTTGGGCTCCTGTACCTATGTGGGAGACCAGGAGGAAGCACCTGGCTCCTGGCTTCGGATCAGCACAGCTCTGGCCATTGCGGCCATTTGGGGAGTGAACCAATGGAAGGAAGACTTTTCTCTCTGTCTCTCCCTCTCACTGTCTGTAACTCTAACTCTCAAATAAAATCTTTAAAAAAAAAAAAAGACAACATTTTACTCAATGTCCTATACACACACACACACACACACACACACACTATTAAATTCTTACTATAAAGGTAAAAATTGCAAACATTTAAACCTGTAGAATGGGCTGGCATTGTGGGGCAGTGCAGTAAGCCTGCAATGCCAGCATCTCACAGAAGCACCAGTTCAAGTCCTAGTTGCTCCACTTCTGATCCAGTTCCCTGCTAATGTGCCTGAGAAAGCAGCAGAAAATTGCCCTAGTGCTTAGGCCTCTGCCACCCATCTGGGAGACTCAGATGGAGTTCCAGGCTCCTGGCTTCAGCCTGATCCAGCCCTGCCATTGCAGCCATTTAGGGAGTAAAATACCAAATGAAAGACTTCTCTCCCTCTCCCTCGCTCCCGCCCTCTCTCTTGTTCTCTCTCTCTCTCTCTCTCTCTGTGTATGTGTGTAAAACTCTCTGCCTTTCAAATAAATAAATAAATCTTTAGACGACACTGTGACATAGCAGGTAAAGCCAATGCCTGGGGTGCCGGCATCCCGCGTGGTTGCCAGTTTGAGTCCCAGCTGCTTCAGCTCTCTGCTGTGGCCTGTGAAAGCAGTAAAAGATGCCCCAAGTGCTTGGGCCTCCGCACCCATGTGGGAGACCCAGAAGAAGCTCCTGGCCCCTGGCTTTGGGTTGGCACAGCTCTAGCCATTGCGACCATCCTGGGAGTGAACCAGTGGATAGAAGACCTCTCTCTCTCTCTCTCTCTCTCTCTCTCTCTCTGCCTCTCTGTAACTCTGCCTTTCAAATAAATACATCATTTTTTAAGTATATATATATTCATATAGTATATGAATCTATAGAGAACAAGTGGGCATTTGGTCTGACAGTTAAGACATCAGCTGGGGGGGCTGGTGCTGCGGCCTTTATGGGCCATATGGATGCCAGTTCACATCCTAGCTGTTCCTCTTCTGATCCAGTCTCTGCTAATGGCCTGGGAAAGCAGTAGAAGATGGTCCAAGTCCTTGGGCTCCTGTACCCGAGTAGGAGACCTGGAGGAGGCTCCTGCTCCTGGCTTTGGATCAGCCCAGTTCTGGCCATTGCGGTCATTTGGGGAGTGAACCAGTGGATGGAAGACCTTTCTCTCTGTCTCTCCCTCTCTTTATCTGTAACTCTACCTCTCAAATAAATAAATAAAATCTTTAAATTAAAAAAAAAGAGACATGAGTTGGGAGATGTCTTCACTGCCTAATCTACTTGTCTTCCTGTTCTTCTAAGTATTGGCTTCAGAAAGAGGAAAGGTCTTGCATGTGCAGGTCAAGGATCATAACATCCCTAATCCCTTGTAAATGTTAGTCATTTTGGCAGCACTAACATCACATAGGGCAAGATTTGTATGACTCTGTTTGCTGTTTCTTTACCTAAAATACTTAGATGCCCAAGCTGCACTTATATTAGAACCCCGACTCAGCTAAGTGACCTGGAAATGTGCCAATGCTAACCAGTCATAAATACCTGCACGCCATTTTGAGGGTATGTCAAGTATGAGACCCACAGGAATTAGTAACTGGAAAAGGTAAAGAATGAGGACTCTTGTTGTAAACACACAAACCTTAGGTATAAATGTGGCTGGAAACATAGGCTTTGATATTAAAAGTCTCATATCTTGAATATTGGGCACAGCAATCGCACAAGCGCATAGCCCTAATTAATAACCAATCTTTCTTTACTAAGTATTCCATTCAGCTCACCTATATCCTTTTTCTGGGTCTGCTTTTTCATACAATGCTGAATTTAAATGTACAACTCTGGAGATTTGAGATAAAAGCCACCACAAATACCACTTTGCTCCTACTAGATTAATTGCTCCGAATTCTACATTGATCTTTGGTTTGGAATCAACTAAATTTGTAGTGTAATTTTGTGTGAGGTCCATATTTTGCAAACCACAAAAAACATATTCAGGAAAACCCCTCAAAGACTAGCAGGACCCAGTCATCACCCTAACACCACTCCTGGCAGAAGGAATAAAACCTTGTTTATTCACATCAACTGAGTGAGAGTAACAGCATCCATCTAGCTTGCCAAGCATCCAAGTCTGTGGCAAATGGGTTATGCCAACTTCAATAAAAACAGGAGGTTTTTCTTTGCAAGTTTTCTCCATTGATAGAAGTGAAGAGAAAAATGGCTACACTGCTTTTTTGGCCTCTCACTGCTAATCACAAAACTACTATCTTGGCCTACCTTAACCTTCCTTTGTTTTCCATCAGTAAACATATATTTGAATGCACATTAGTAGCAATAATTATGTAACACTCTCCCTTTCTAATTCTCTGAACACATCCTTTTAGTTTTCTTTACTCTCCTGTCATTTCCCCTCCTCACACCTCACTGAATACAACTTGCTCAGGGGAAACCAATTCAATCCTAAAGCTTTACCCACCAGCCTGATGATTTGGAAAGTTACACATTACATTTTTATTCACCTAGTGTAGTAAAAACCATACTGTTTCCCCTTCCATTTATTTCTTAAGCTTATCATTATCTACATCTCCCCACCAACAAGACATTAGCCCAGCACCACTGTGAGAAGTGCTAACTCACCTTGTCAGGTGCGAGGAGTGGCAGGTGGAAGGAAGCCTCCCAGGTAGGAGAGGCCTACGGTATAAAAATCTGCACCTCTACTACTCTGACAAAGCTCTTTTTTCCAAAGCTGTGGTCTCCCTCAGATCCAAAGATACTGAGAGGGAAAGGAGTACTAACTGGTCTACCTCACAAACAGGCTTGCCTGTCATGTCAGCGTTACTCTGCAGCATCTGCCTCCATTTCCTACCCTGTAACTCATACTGGGTTGTGAAGCAGATCCATATCCAATCTCTGCTCATGGTACCTAGTTCTCTTTTATTCTAAGACATTGCTTCATAAAGAAGAAATACAAATACAGATACAAATACAACTACACAGGCCGGTGCTGCGGCTCACTAGGCTAATCCTCCGCCTTGTGGCGCCGGCACACCGGGTTCTAGTCCCGGTCGGGGCGCCGGATTCTGTCCTGGTTGCCCCTCTTCCAGGCCAGCTCTCTGCTGTGGCCAGGGAGTGCAGTGGAGGATGACCCAAGTACTTGGGCCCTGCACCCCATGGGAGACCAGGATAAGCACCTGGCTCCTGCCATCGGATCAGCGCGGTGTGCTGGCACAGCGCGCCAGCTGCGGCGGCCATTGGAGGGTGAACCAACGGCAAAGGAAGACCTTTCTCTCTGTCTCTCTCTCTCACTGTCCACTCTGCCTGTCAAAAAAAAAAAAGTTTAAACAAATACAACTACACAGACACATCATCAGTCTGTTTTGTTGCTTTCACTATACACCTGGTCCTCTAGTCCAAAAAATAGAATTCACTGTACCTCCAGTGTTCAGAAGTATTCTAAGCTAGCATTCACAAATAACTATTGATTGAATAAAGGGCTCAATCGAAAGTCCTTCTCTTCTTTGATAACATCATGTCATAAAAGATATCTATCTCTTTCTTAAGTTATACAATTCTATCACCCTAAATTCTAGGCAATATCATTTTCTCATCTCCATTAGCAGGTACCATTCCTTCCTCTGCCCCTGTATCTTTGTGGCTGTCTCTAATCTACCAACTGAACAAGAGTCATGGTCTCTATAACACGCCATCATTAGCAGGATCAGAAAATGGGTTCTAGACCCAAAACTAATACCAAGTTGCTGGAGAGGTCTTTCACATGTCACTTGACCTCTCTGCACCTCATATTTCTCATAGGGAGGAACTGCAGCATCACAATCAACAATATAAGTTTTATAGTTTTAATTGATCAGTTTCTGAATCCCAGGCAGTCAGGCAATAAATGACGTAAATCTCAATCTCCCCAAGCACACAGTTACAACAATTCTTATTCCTTAGAAGGTAACTGGAAGGTTACACTCAGAAAACAAACTAAAGTATACAAAACATAAATGATACAAAGAAACCACTCAATATTAGCTATTATCATATATATTTTTTAAATCATAGAAAAACTAGATGATCCCTAAACATGTCCTCTCATCCTAAGAATGCATTACTGACTTTAAGTATCCTGAGGAGTCAGAACCTGGTCTGAAGAGGCAGCACACAGCGCTGGTGTGTTGGGACCGAGTTACATGTCAAACAGCAGCATCAAGGCGACACTGCCTGAACCTCTGAAAGCTGGGCAGTTCTTTACATTGTGTCATATTCTGGACTTGCCTATTAAAAAAAATAAATAATCGGCTGGCGCCGCGGCTCACTAGGCTAATCCTCCGCCTTGTGGCGCCGGCACACCGGGTTCTAGTCCCGGTTGGGGCGCCGGATTCTGTCCCGGTTGCCCCTCTTCCAGGCCAGCCCTCTGCTGTGGCCAGGGAGTGCAGTGGAGGATGGCCCAGGTGCTTGGGCCCTGCACCCCATGGGAGACCAGGAAAAGCACCTGGCTCCTGGCTCCTGCCATCGGATCAGTGCTGTGCGCCGGCCGCAGCGGCCATTGGAGGGTGAACCAACAGCAAAAGGAAGACCTTTCTCTCTGTCTCTCTCTCTCACTGTCCACTCTGCCTGTCAAAAAATAAATAAATAAATAATCACTTCTTCTTACTATAAATGAAAGCATTCACCTATAATATTCCCCAAGTACAATTTCCTAGAGAAGCAAGAAAAAGATGGTACTACTTTGAAGCAGTAAGGTCTGTACAATTTTCATTTACTGATAGAATTAACCCTGATCTGCATGTTAAGAATTTACGAAGAAAATAAAGCCAATAGGTAACTTGTAGTATGGGATCAACATTTAGGAACAAGAAATTGGGCATAAATAGAAAAATCCCTGAGAATACTATAACCAATATGAAAAGTCCCAGTAAGAGCAGCCACAAGCGCAAATCAAACACAGTGTGCTGGAAGTGTGCATTCAGCCTACCAGGTAAGTCACCTGAAACCCCGCCCTGGGAGTGTCTAACTCCAGCTTGCTGCCTTTACAGATCCTGTGTGCCTAGCTCAAAGAACTGGGGTTCCTGTTACCCTCATGGGAGATCTGTGTTCTGTCTCTGGCTCCTGGCTCCAGCCCTTGCCCAGCCCCAGACATTGTATTGTGGTTCACTCTGGGGAGTGAACAGTTGGGTCCTTCTGCCTCTAAATATTTTTTTTTTTAAGAAAGTGTGTGTTAATAAGCAGTCCCTATATATATATATATATATATATATATATATATTATTTTTTTTTTTTTTTTTTTTTGACAGTGAGAGAGAGAGACAGAGAGAAAGGTCTTCCTTCCGTTGGTTCACTTCCCAAATGGCCGCTACAGCTGGTGCTCTGCGCTGATCCGAAGCCAGGAGCCAGGCGCTTCCTCCTGGTCTCCTTGCAGGTGCAGAGCCCAAGGACTTGGGCCATCCTCCACTGCACTCCCAGGCCACAGCAGAGAGCTGGACTGGAAGAGAAGCAACAGGGACAGAACCGGCGCCCCAACCGGGACTAGAACCCGGAGTACTGGCGCCGCAGGTGGAGGATTAGCCTAGTGAGCCGCCTATAATATAGACGCCAGCCTATAATTTTCAATTATAAAAGCAAGACAACAATACTTATCTTGTCTCTCATAACATTATTATGAAGAGTAGATAAAACAGGCCGGCGCCGCGGCTCACTAGGCTAATCCTCCACCTTGCGGCAACGGCACACCGGGTTCTAGTCCCGGTCGGGGCGCCAGATTCTGTCCTGGTTGCCCCTCTTCCAGGCCAGCTCTCTGCTGTGGCCCAGGAGTGCAGTGGAGGATGGCCCAAGTGCTTGGGCCCCGCACCCCACGGGAGACCAGGATAAGTACCTGGCTCCCGCCATTGGATTAGCATGGTGCGCCGGCCGCAGCGGCCATTGGAAGGTGAACCAATGGCAAAAGGAAGACCTTTCTCTCTGTCTCTCTCTCTCACTGTCCACTCTGCCTGTCCAAAAAAAAAAAAAAAAGAGTAGCTAAAACAGACATCAAATAAAAATGTTGTAAACTATAAGGAACTTTACATTTTTTTAGCATACCATATTTAGCCCTCCATATTCATAAGAGCTACATAATTAAACACCTATTCTTGTCTAACAGCCTTAGGAAGTTGGTATTAGCATTATCACCATTTTATAGATAAGAAAAACAGAGGTTTAAAGACTTGGAGTTACTCATTTAAGCCCATACAAGCAGTAAACAGAGTGTGCTTCAAGCCTCCATCTGACCCCAAAGCCCAAGCTTTTAACCATTATATTACTAAACTCAGTCCACCTCTGATAAAGTCAACAGACTAAAAGAGACAGAAAATAGCATCAATACCATAAATACTGTACACTATAAGATACCAGAAGGCCTCATTCCATGTACTATGAACTGAGGGCAGGAGAAACCAATTTTTTCCCATGTTCTCTTTTCCTTAAATGATTAAATCAAAAACAAAAAATCTCCATGATCCATGTTCTTTCTCATATATACTTAATTTTATGATATGAGAGTTAGATAAAAGTCTAGGACAGCAGCAGAAAGGACAAAAAAATCAATTAAAACCAAATTGCAGAATACAGGAGCACTTTCAAAGAGCTGGAAAAAAACTGTCTCTTTTGGGGCTCAAACCTGAGAAAGTTGCTTCAGAAAAAGTGAATATTGTCAAGTGAAACCAGAGTAATTTTTTTTAAATATTTTATTTATTTATTTGAGAGGTTACAGATAGAGGGAGAGACAGAGAGAAAGGTCTTCCATCTGCTGGTTCTCCCTAAATGATCACAATGGCTGAAGATGGGCTGATCTAAAGTCAGCAGCCAAGAGCTTCTTCCAAGTTTCCCATGCGGGTGCAGAGGCCTGAGCACTTAGGCCTTCTTCTACTGCTTTCCCAGACCATTGCAGAGAGCTGTACTGGAAGAGGAGCAGCTGGCACATGAACTGGTATCCATATGGGATGCCAGCGCCACAGGCAGAGGCTTAGCCTACTACATCACAGCGCCGGTCCCACCAGAGTAATTTTTTAAGTTAGTAATCATTCCAAAGTCAAAAGGAAGTTAGCTTTCCTACTCTTATCTTTTAGGATAAGATGAGTATATTTGAGCAGTTGTCCTAGTAACTTACAGGGGTAATCACTGAGACTCAGCTACTCCCACAATGGCTAAAAACAAACATAATAATCATTCAAGAACTCCAACAAATATATTCTTTATTCTCTCTGGTCCACAAAACCAATCACAAGCCCATCTGCATGAGACCCAGCTAATAAGAACATTCTTTGAGAGGGTTACAAAGAGAAGAATGGATTGCCAAGGGGAAAAAGTCATCTGTTAGGCTGTGACAAGCTTTTAAATGTTTGCATTATCATTAACCAACTGCTTGATTCTCTGGTTTGTACACCTGCTGCCTCTAACCAAAGCTATCACAGTAGCCAACTTCAAGTAGGGTCCACCTCCAAAACACTGACACCCTCTTCTGACCCTTTTGCAGTACTGCATGCACATAAGTTAACTTGCAGGTAACTCTTCCCAGACAGTTTTCTACTTATCATTCTCTGAATTAACTAAATTTAGATTAAAAATATGAAAAAGCAGGGGCTGGCGCCATGGTGCAGTAGGTTAATCCTCCACCTGTGGCGCCAGCATCCCATATGGTCGTCAGTTCTAGTCCTGGATACTCTCTTCCCATCCAGCTCTCTGCTGTGGCCCGGGAGAGCAATGGAGAATGGCCCAAGCATTTGGGCCCCTGCACCCACATGGAAGACTAGGAGGAAGCACCTGGCTCCTGGCTTTGGATCGGAGCAGCTCCGGCCATTGTGTCCATTTAGGGAGTGAACCAATGGAAGGAAGACCTTTTTCTCTGTCTCTCTCTCTCACTGTGACTCTACTTCTCAAATAAATAAATAAAATCTTTAAAAAATATATGAAAAAGCAGTATACGAATGAAAGAAAAAAGCAACTGTATTCTTGTAACATCTTAGTTTACAGATGACAGTACTTCAAAAAGTTTGTGGAAAATAGAATTAAAAGATAAATTTATTTTGGTGCAAAAATATTTTGAAACCCATTCATATCTCATAATATCTATTTTCTAGGAACTTATTGAAATACTCGTATACATTATCTGCTTTTTATTATAAAAATTACAATGACTCCTACACAAAGACCTTACAATGGGCAAGGCACCAGGCATAAATAAACTAGCTTAATTCTAACAACAAACTTATGAGTTAAAGGCATTATCATTCTCTTTATTTTATAGATGCAAAAAGTGAGGCACCATGGAGTTGCACACACACCCAGGATCATACACCTCACAGTAAATAATGTGGCCATAATGAAGTCCAATCCCAGTGAATACAACATAAGAGCCAGAGCCTTAACTGCATCACCTGTTTTCATACCTATAATATCTATGTAAGGTAAAATGGAGCTAATAAAGTAAAATGTGATAAAAATAGAAAAAAGTATAAGTTACACAAAAAGTGAAACATATATTATACATATCTCTGATTTTCCACAAAGCTCTTAAATTGTACAAATAAAAATATTATATGAGATATTTTGGGCCTTTTCCCCATGTCTTCTCTATTTCTCCTTACTTGGAGAGTCTGGTCTTCTAGGACTATGAAATTTTTTTTTTTTTTTTTTTTTTTTTTGGACAGGCAGAGTGGACAGTGAGAAAGGTCTTCCTTTGCTGTTGGTTCACCCTCCAATGGCTGCCTCGGCCGCTGCACTGTGGCCGGCACACCGCGCTGATCCGATGGCAGGAGCCAGGTACTTATCCTGGTCTCCCATGGGGTGCAGGGCCCAAGGACTTGGGCCATCATCCACTGCACTCCCGGGCCACAACAAGAGAGCTGGCCTGGAAGAGGGGCAACCGGGACAGAATCCGGCGCCCCGACCGGGACTAAAACCCGGTGTGTCAGCACAACAAGGCGGAGGATTAGCCTAGTGAGCCGCAGCACCAGCCTGGACTATGAGGTTTTTATTCTTTATTTTCCTCCCCATTCCTTTCTTCCACCAAACTGTGTCCCTATTTATCTACTGTCTTGTCCTTTCAGAGAGGGGGGAAAAAAAAAACTCATCCCTCATCCACATCATATACTTTATTTTTCTTCTATAAAGAAGAAATACTTGCCTATTCCCTACGTCGATTACCTGTTTCACTGAGATCTTTCAAAATATGCATTTTTAGACAATCCAAACAACACCATTAATTCTTTCTCTATGATCACTGAAAATATAACAGATGAGGATCTGTGTGAGGTGGAATTTTTTAATGTATACCACCTAAAGTCAGTGCCAACAGACCAAATAATCTTTTATGATTTCTAAAAACACTCTTTTCAAACAAGACAGGAAGACATCAACTAATGAGCTGGAGTTTAAAATGAGAGTTATGCAGAAGATTTATAGATTCTGCAGTCTGTCTATGGATATTCATAATTACAAAAAAAAAAGAACATTTAAATGTTATCCAAACACAGAATAATGAAGCTCATTGTCATTCATTCAAATTTTATCATGAGTGCAAATTAAAGCTTCTAAAAATCAATTACTTATTTTTTACAATTATCTTTTTCTGTAATATTGTTAGAATATACTTTAAGACAGTAAAAGTCTAAAATATTAAAAACCTAAGTAAACGGTACAAATTTTAATTTATTAGATCTAAGCAATTGAAACAATGGTTCAGTTTAATAGAAAAGCTTATCACATTGCTGAAGAATGGATCATAACATTCATATTTCTCAACCTTAAATGTAACAAAAAACAGCACAGGTAACACTAAAAAGTCCAAGGAATCAACTCCCCCAGCCCCGACCAGATCCCAAAACTCTTTTTACCTCAGTCTGTAGGATAGCAGCCCTCTGTTCCTTAGCAGTCAAGGACTCCTTCAGCACTTCAATGTGCTGCTTACTGTCTGAGAACTGGTTCGTCAATGTCTCCAACTTTGTCTGTAGGGCCAGGAGTTCTGTATCTTTCCTGGAGAGCTCTTGTTTCACCTGGCCAATCTAGAAAAGAAAACACTGTAAGGAAAAAGAAATGAAACCACCTCTCCTCTGAATCTCTGACAGATCTGCATCACAAGATGTGAAACCAAATACAGCACTAATTTTTATATCATCTAATCTTGGCTACAATTCCCCTCAAAACTAAACTTAACCAGCAAATATAGAGATTTCCAGTTTTATGTACTGTGTGTTCCAAACATTCTTTGAATCCCCTTAGAAAAGAAATGGAGGAAAAAGAAATTTCAATTCAGTTATTACTATGAGATAGCAATAAGCAACTGAACACCCCCTGTGCTGAGAAAACAGCTTTCATTTTATTAAGTCAGACCTCTTCAGAACATGATGATCAAATGTAGAATTAGTGTTGAAGATACAACACAGAAGAAAAAGAAGAAACCTGCTAATGGTATTATTAAAAGTAAATTCAAAAGCTGCTGCTGCTTTATGTTCTTTCTTTCTTTAAAGATTTATTTTATCTATTTGAAAGGTAAAATTATGGTGTAGGGGGAGCAGAGAGAGACAGATAGAGGTCTTCCACCCACTGGTCCACTCCCCAAAAGGCCACAAAGCCAGGGCTGGTCCAGGCCAAAGCCAGGAGCCACTTCCCAGTCTCCCACATGGGTACAAGGGCCCAAATAATTGGGCCATCTTCTGCTACTTTCTCAGGCACATTAACAAGGAACTGGATTGGAAGTGGAGCAGCCAGGTCTCAAACTAGCAACCATATAGGATACCTGTGCTGCAGGCGATAGCTTCAACCTGCCATGTGCCAGTCCCACTCCTTTATTTTCTCATTCATTTTAATTTTTCATTCTCAGGCAAAAGTTTACATAAAATCCTTTCCCTAAAAAGCTACAAGTGTTATAAAATGATTTTTTTTAATTCTATAATTTTGGTGAGCTATGTGTACTGAACCAAACAAAAAGATTCCCCTACAAAGTTTACCACCTGTAACAAGTTGTACCAACCCAGTGGATAAAAATATGTGACCTAAATAAAGAATGTATAAAAATTCATTCTGTAAGAACCCTTTGGTGTCATCTAAAGTTCGTTACTCTGAGAGGGTAATTTCTAAGTCATAGGTGCCATTCATCCTCCTAAAAATTTCTCACTTAACACAGAAAGCACTTTCCTTCAAACCTCCCTTATGTTCCTACTGATTCCAAGAATTTTTTACATAGTCTTTTATTCTAAATGTAAGCCAAAAACCAAAAATTAGATCTACTTCTACATTCTATCTCCCATCTAGCAAGGCACTAAAGGATAGATTAATTAATAGAAGTATAAATTTGACAAGTAGTACTTTCAGTATCACTGATGAAAAGTTTTTTGTGTTTTTTTAGAAATCTAATATCTCAGAAGTATCTTAATTGTGGGGCTGGTGCTGTGGCATAGCAGGTGGGGCCACCACCTGCAGTGCCGACATCCCATATGGACGCTGGTTCGGGTCGTGGCTACTCCACTTCTGGTCCAGCTCTCTGCTGTGGCCTGGGAAAGACGGCTCAAGTCTTTGGGTTCCTGCACCCACAGGAGACCTGGAGGAGGCTCCTGGCTCCTGGTTTCAGATCGGCGCAGCTCCGGCCATTGTGGCCAGTTGGGGAGTGAACCGGTGGATGGAGGATCTTTCTCTCTGCCTCTCCTTCTCCCTTATTGACTCTGACTTTCAAGTAAATAAATACAATTTAAAAAATAAAAAAAGTATCTTAATTGTAATAATCTTCAACAAAAGGGGCAAAGCTTGAGAACAACTGCTCATGAGAAAATAATTTAACTTTAAAATTAGACTTTTGGAGCCACCTTTGGGGAGTAGACGTTTAAGCCACTGCCTGCAAAGCCAGCATCCCATAAAGGTAGCTGCTTTAAGTCTTGGCTGCTCCACTTCCTACCCGGCTCACAGTTAATGTATCTGGGAAAGCAGCAGAAAATGGCTCAAGTGCTTGGGTGCCCGCACCCACATGAGAGACCCAGATGAAGCTCCTGACTCCTGGCTTCGGCCTGGCCCAGCAACAGCTGTTGCAGCCAGAAGATGTGTGTGTCTCTCTTTCCCTGTAACTCTACTTTTCAAATAAATAAAATAAATCTTTAAAAAAATAAATAAAATTAGACTTTTAAGGGGCACTAAATTAAATTTTTCACTTAGTGTTCTACGCTAAAAAACAAAAAAAGAAGCATTTTTCTTATGTACATGGAATCTCTATTTATAGATAAAGCTACCTATTCATTCAATAAATATTTCTTTATTCTTATGCACACAAAGTACTTGAGGATTCTAACAACATCAGCAGAAGACACTTGCAAGTAGCTGCTGGGGGCCAGCATTGTGGCTTTGTATGTTAAGCTACTACCTGAGATGCCAGCATCCCATATAGGCACCAGATGGAGTCGTGGCTGCTCCGCTTATGATCCAGCTCATGCTAATATGCATGGCCCCTGAACACATGTAGGAGACCTGGATGAAGCTCCTGGCTCATGGTTTCAGTGTGGCCCAGCCCTGGCTGTTGCAGTCATTTGGAGAGTGAACCAATGGATGGAATATATATATATATATATATATATATATATATATATATCTCCTTCTATCTCTTCTTCTCTCTTTATTAACTCTTCCTATCAAATAAACAAATCTTTAAAATAAACAAACAAAACACATGCTGCCAACAGACATGTGACCAGCAGCTTATTCTGTAACAGTGTGGTACCTTTCATAATATCCCTTTACCACAAGAAACGTACTATTAATAGTATCCCATCCAAAACACACAGTCTGCACTAAAAATCTCATTTGAGATATGAATAAACATTCAGGAGAAATGTTAAAATGTTACCACTTAAAGATTATTCAAATTTCCAGCTGCCTCTAAACATGATTGAGAAATAAACATAAAATCTCAGTTTCTTCATCATCTGCATTATTAAATAAGCTTCAAGTAATGCAATATTAAAGATTGCGAAAGGAAAGAAAATATTTTAAATGAAGAGTTTAGAAGCATAAATTTTCCTTAATGACTTAATGAGTACAGAATAGTATAAACAGGAAGCAAATATGATACAAAGGCTTTGTAGTCAACCAAATATTAACCTGAGCTAGCTATCTGTCTTTGAGCAATTACTTCTGAAAATCTTGGTTTCCTAATTGAAAATATGGAGAAATTATACCACTGCCACTGTACTGTTAAAGGATTCAATAAATTAATGTTATGCAGTGTGCTTAACCTGTTTTTGACAAAATAATTAATAGTAGCTAAGAAAAAAGGAAATTTTAAATAAACTTCTCAAGACAATACATGGATACCATAAACCAAAGCAGAACCTTTCAAAGTATTTCACTTTCTCAACTACGCTATAAAATGATCCATAAATAGCAAACACACCAGACTAACACGTTTGTTTTTTAATGTTGCATTTCTGTCTTAGCCTACAATTATTTTCAGTTTTCCCTGACACTTTGACAAATGCATACATGACCTCATATTGGGCAGTATGGTACAAGGCTTGTTAAGTAGTTTCTGGAACCAGACTGTAAAATCAAATGCTGCCTCTTACTAGCTGGGTTTTCCTACCTATGTACCATCCTGCTACTTCAGTTTTCTCATCTACAACTTCGAGTAGATAACTCAGCAGGTTACAAAATGCTTATTGTAAGTAAATAAGTGTTAGATATTTTGTTATTATTTTATTACTATGTTTTAAAACTGGAATTGTAAATTTGGTAGACAGAAGAATGAACTATATTTAGAACTATACTGGGAAGGCCGGTGTCGCAGCTCACTTGGCCTGTGGCGCCGGCACCCTGGGTTCTAGTCCCAGTCAGGGCGCCAGATTCTGTCCTGGTTGCTCCTCTCCCAGTCCAGCTCTCTGCTGTGGCCCGGGAAGGTAGTGGAGGATGGCCCAAGAGCTTGGGCCCTGCACCCACATGGGAGACCAGGAGGAAGCACCTGGCTCCTGGCTTCGGATCGGTGCAGCACGCCGGCTTTAGCGGCCATATAGGGGGATGAACCAACAGAAAAGGAAGACCTTTCTCTCTGTCTCTCTCTCTCTAACTCTGCCTGTCAAAAAAAACAAAACAAACAAACAAAAAAAAAAAAAAAAAAAAAAAAACACTATACTGGGGCCAGTGCTGTGGCACAGTGGGTTAAAGCCCTGGCCTGAAGTGCCTGCATCCCATATTGGTGTCGGTTCTAGTCCTAGCTACTCCTCTTCTGATCCAGCTCTCTGCTGTGGCCTGGGAAAGCAGTGGAAGATGGCAAGTCCTTGGGTCCCTGCACCCATGTGGGAGACCCAGAAGAAGCTCCTGGCTCCTGACTTCAGATCGGCGCAGCTCTGGCCACTGCAGCCATTCGGGGAGTGAACCAACAGATGGAAGACCTCTCTCTGTCTCTCCTTCTCTCTGTAACTCTTTCAAATAAATAAAAATAAATCTTTGAAAAGAACTATATTTACTTGAAATGAGTCTCATACTAATTTTAATTTACTAGATAACTTTAAATACATCTGTCCTAAAGAAAATAACATTTGTTGCAAAACACTTAATGGGGAGTTAAAAATGTCTACCTAGGAAGGTAAAGCACCATACTCAAGAATTCCAAATTCAAATAAACTCTAGGTAATAGACCTACAACATCTGCATATTCATGTACCTAAGAGGAAAAAAAGACCACCATTCAAATAAGTCAGCAAGAGTCAAGTAACAAGATAGAGGGGAAAAAACAAGCTGTGAAATACCACCCATAGAGCGGCAAAAAGCAACAATAAAGAACCAGGCACAGGGCTTCCAGGACAAATGAGGGCTCACTGCACACAAAGTGACATATGGGTCAAACTGGTGAACAGGAGTCAGTTGAAGAGCAGGGCAGGCTGGTTAGTGCTAGCAATGGGCAAAGCTGCCACCCATAGAGAATGAAAGTATAAGCCACCCAGAAGCCAGAGCTGGCAGAGTCCCACTGTGGGATCACTGCACACAAAGAGGTAAATCTTACGGCAAAGACCTCAGCCTGAAGACCAGCCGCTCTCTTTTTCAGCTCTTCCCCTTGAGCCTCTTTCGAACTTAGCTCCTCCTTCAGTTGTTCTACCTGTCACGACATTGTAATTTTTTTTCACTCATGTGTTAATTTAGGACTTATTATCTGCTTTTGGGCCCAAGTGGTAATTGGACATCAAAATTGATACAGCACAACCAAATCTGCTTCCTAATTCCCTCTTCGAAGACACCCAGACAGTTCCTCTGTTTTCACAGGGCTTTTAAAAATGGACTGGAACGTGCTTATCAACAAATGGGAAGACTTAACACAGAGTTTAACTTGCAGTATATTTTTTTCTCCAATGAAGGTGAAAAATACAAACTAACAAATTTGGATATGTGAATTTTTATGTTCTATAATTAATATGAAATTAACACAAAATATTTATAGTAGCCAGCTATGGGTAACACAGCAAGAAGTTAGAAACTGTACTTATAATTGTGGCATTCTTTTACACTATTAGGAATGTTTTAATTTTCAATTCTGAGAAAGTGAGCAGGAATTCAATTCAGATACAAAAGAAGGAAACACTTATTTTCTAGCTAAGTTTTTATAATTAAAATTATGATTTTCAATTAAATCACAACAAAACTGAAAAAAACGGTAACTATAATAAATTAAATCTTGCAATTTGCCTAAATAGTTAACAAAGTTAAACTGAATGACTTTGGACCAAAAGAGAGAGAGTATTTTGACTGATTTATAAATACAAGCTGACAGATCTCAGCGGTATCTATGTTGCTGTAAACATGCCTGAAGTGCACATGGGAAGCAATACACCTGACAGCAAATGGATCTCCCACAAGAGATGCGAGAACAGGCTTTCCCTATGGAACTGTCCTTAAAGGAGAAACATGATTTCATTTAGCCCATTTCAGAAAGGGGGTGCCAGAATCAGCCTCTGAGGGTTTTGACTTTTAAAACACTTCACAAGAGGCAGAGAACTTGATGTCTCATGAAGTGAGAAAACCTCACGCAAATATAATTCTATTAAATCACCTCAGAAGTATGGAGAGACATGAAGAGTTAAGCTGTGACCATGCATACTTAGCTTCTTCTAAGTAAAAATGTGTAATAACTACATGATGTCAGTAATTCTGACTTTAATTCTGGAAAAGTTCCATTTCAAAGACAGGGGCTAAATCTAAGTATTTTTCCTTGAAGTCAATGAAACAATGTGAAGATTTTCTCATCACTAGGGAAGTAAACAATACATTAATTTTTGAACCCGCTTTTAGAATTAAAGCACCACACATCGTTACCTTATTTTTCATAAATTTAGAATGGCTCCGATACACCTCCATTTGCTTCATTTCTTCCTCCCGTTCTTCAGTACTCAAAGCCCCATTGGACTTCAGCATCTGAATTTCCTCTTCCAGATCCCGGAGACCACGCTCCATGGAGGAAATTTTTGAATCCTGAAGACAACAGAAAAGTAAGACAAAAAGTATTCACCAAAAATATCAAAGTTGAATGACTTCGTCTTCTAAAATATGACCTTTAACAAACATAAACAAATACACTGAAAACTTGCTGCCTGACAACTGCTGTTGCTGCAGTCGTCTGGGCTGGGAAGGAGGAGCCTTACACCTCCACTGTGATTCTTCCTCGATCTCGTCCCCAGTTCTGGACTTCTCAGAGTTCAACAATGAACTAGAGAAACAGACGCAACAGGAAACTGGTTAAATGGGTGGACACTGTGGTATAGCAGGTAAAGCCCCCACTTCAGACACAGGCATCCCACATGTGGGTGCCTGACATCAAATCCTGCTTCCGCCTTCTGAGTCGGCTTCTTGACAATGCACCTGGAACAGCAGATGACAGCTCAAGAGGTTGACGCCTGACGCTCTTGTGGAAGACCAGATGATATTCCTGGCTCCTGGCTCCAGCCTGACTCAGTCCTGGCAGTTGTGGGCATTTGGGGACTGAATCAGCAGAAGGAAAATCGCATTCTCTCCGTCTTTCTCTGTTGCTCTGCCTTTCACATAAATATTCTTCTAAGAAAACTGGTAGGGGCTGGTGCTATGGCGAAGCAGGCTAAACCTCCACCTGTGGCGCCGGCATCCCATGCAGGTGCCAGTTCATGTCCCGGCTGCTCCTCTTCCAATCCAGCTTTCTGCTAATGGCTTGGGAAAACAGCAGAAGATGGTCCAAGTGCTTGGGAACCTACACGCTCGTGGGAGACCTGGAAGAAGCTCCTGGTTCCAGGCTTTAGATTGGCTCAGTTCTAGCCATTTGGGGAGTGAACCAGCAGATGGAAGACCTTTCTCTCTGTCTCTCCCTCTCTCTGTCTGTAACTCTACCTTACAAATAATAAAATAGATTACCATGATTTAAGAAAAAAGAAAACTGCTTAAAATTGCTTTGCACTTTATAGTTGACAAATTTCTGGTTGAAAAAATTGCAATATAAACAGTAGAACCTTTTCAGTTATATTTTATCACTTTACCAGGTAATCCCTAGAAGGCATATAACATCCCATTACAGAAATTCAAAGGAAAGAATAATTATATTATTTTTATCACATTACAAACCTTTATTTGTTCACTATACTTCTCAATACACTTGAAATATTTCATAGCAATTTTTTAATCTTTTTTAAAGATTTTACTTCATTTATTTGAGAGGCAATGTTAGAGACAGAGAAGGAGAGACAGAGAGAAAGGTCTTCCATCTGCTGGTTCACTCTCCAAATGGCCACAATGGCCGGAGCCGGGCAAATCAGAAGCCAGGAGCCAAGAGCTTCTTCCAGGTCTCCCACGCAGGTGCAGGGGCCCAAGCACTTGGGCCATCTTCCACTGCTTTCCCAGGCCATAGCAGAGAGCTGGATCAGAAGTGGAGCAGCCAGAACCAGAACCGGCACCCATATGGGATGCCGGCGCCACAGGCAGAGCCTTAACCTACTGTGCCATAGCAACAGCCCCCTAAACATTTTCTTATAAAACATCATCAGGGAGGCAGGGTATGATGGCAGCTGAGCAAGCTCCTCCACTCATCATGAAAAGCAACCAAAAGCCCCATATTCATAGTCAGATGCGCTGCACACAGAGCTACCAGGAAACCATGACCACTTAACCAATATGTCCCTTCAACCCTCTGTATAGGACACCTATAAAGACTGAAACAGAGCAAAACATATACCACTTATAGTAACTTTGAAACAAATGTTATGTCATTGAAATTCAGAATTAAAAATGTGGGGCTTTAAAGGTTATGGGAGCTTCATTCCAACTAGCAGTACAATCCCACAATCCCTGCACCTTAAACCACCATACCCCCAGAGATGTCGCCAACACTGATTACAACGGAAGCCACATGAACACTACACTGAACTTCTCACCTGGAACCAAAGCCAAAGCAACACATCCAATCAGCACCTAGGACACTTGCTAGCACAAAGTCTTTTACTACAAAGGCTATCCTTTAGGGGCCAGTATTGTGGCATAGTGGGTTAAGCCAATGCCTATGATGCCAGTATCCTATTGGGTGCTAGTTCATGTCCTTGCTGCTTCATTTCCAATCCAGTTCCCTGCTAATGTGCCTGAGAAAGTGGAAGATGGCCAAAGTGCCTTGGCCACAGTACCTACATGGAAGACCTGGAAAAAGCTCTGGCTACTAGCTTTGGCCTAACACGACCCTGGCCACTGCAGCCACCTAGGAAGTAAACAGGCAGAAGGAAGAGCTCTCTCTCTCTGCAACTCTGCCTTTCAAATTAAAAAATAAAAAAAAAAATAAAAATAAAAAGCTATCCTATCTAAAAATGGTACAAGAAACTGATCCAATACATACCCACTACCCCCACCCCCACCCCAAAAAACAAACACAGGAAATGAGGAGTGAGAAAAAACAAGCTAATATGACACCTCCAAATGACACAATAACTCTAGCAACAGACCACAAAGAAATGGAAAACAAATTGCCTGTAAGAGTTTCAAAAGAGTAACTGAAAGGGACCTGCTATGGCCTGGGAAAGCAGCAGAAGATAGCGCAAGTCCTTGGGCTCCTGCACCCACGTGGGAGACCGGAAGAAGCTCCTGGCTCCTGGCTTTGGACTGGTGCAGCTCCGGCTGTTGCGGCCATCTGGGGAGTGAACCAACGGATGGAAGACCTTTCTCTGTCTCTTCTTCTCACTATCTATAATTCTACCTTGCAAATAAATAAATAAAAATCTTAAAAAATAAGAAAATGGTAAAATTTTAAAAGGTGAAACTGTGTCATTTGTGACACCATGAATGAATGTAGAGGATATTATGTTATATTAAATAAGCCAGTCTCAGAATGATAAATACCACATGAAATCACTCATTTGGAATCTTAAAAAAAAAAAAAAAAACTGATTTCACCAAAGTTGAAAGTAGAATAGTGCTTACCAGAGGATATAGGGGAGGGAGGGTATTACTCAAAAAGTACAACACAATTAGGAGGAATGGAGGTTTTGGTGTTCTACTATATAGTTGAGTTACTGTAGTGAACAATAATAATGTATTATGTTCTTTCAAAATAGCTAGAATAGAGAGCTTTTTTTTTTTAAAGATTTTATTTCTTTGAAAGGTAGAATTACAGGTAGAGGAGAAGACAGAAAAGTTTTCCAAATGCTAGTTCACTCCCCAAATGGCTGTAACAGCCAGAGTTGGGCCAATCAGAAGCCAGGAGTTGGGAGCTTCCTCTGGGTCACCCATATGGGTGCAGAGGCCCAAACACTTGGGCCATCCTCCACTGCTTTCCCAGGCCATTAGCAGAGAGCTGGAACAGATGAGGAGCAGCTGGGACACAAACCGGAGCCTATATAGGATGCCAGAGTCACAGGTGTTAAGATTAGCCTACTATACCACAGGACTGGCCCCAGAATGGAGGATTTTTAATGTCCTCACTATGAAGAGATAATGTTTAAGGTAACAGATATGCTAATTATTCTAATTTGATCATTCTACAATGCACACATGCATCAAAATTATGGTCCACAACTGAAAGTTAATGAGGCTAAAAGTCTTCTAAGATGTCATTTTCATTAAGTCTTACTACTACATCCTCTCAATCTCTAAAATGAGTGAATAGAGATGGTTATCTAGTGCAGCAGTTAAAAAGTAA
Organism: Oryctolagus cuniculus; assembly: GCF_964237555.1. Lineage (NCBI taxonomy): Eukaryota > Metazoa > Chordata > Mammalia > Lagomorpha > Leporidae > Oryctolagus > Oryctolagus cuniculus. Next base: position 98,925,020 of record NC_091440.1, on the reverse strand, counting down.
CTTGTGGCCAGCACCGTGGCTCACTAGGCTAATCCTCCACCTGCGGCGCCGGCACACCGGGTTCTAGTCCTGGTCAGGGCGCCGGATTCTGTACCGGTTGCTCCTCTTCCAGTCCAGCTCTCTGCTGTGGCCCCAGAGTGCAGTGGAGGATGGCCCAAGTGCTTGGGTCCTGCACCCGCATGGGAGACCAGGAGGAAGCACCTGGCTCCTGGCTTCATATCAGCGCAGCACCGGCTGTGGCGGCCATTAGGGGAGTGAACCAACGGAAGTAAGACCTTTCTCTCTGTCTCTCTCTCACTGTCTATAACTCTCTCTGTCTCTCTCTCTCTCTCACTGTCTAACTCTGCCTGTCAAAAATTTAAAAAAAAAAAAAAAAAAAGTAACTTGGGACACTCACATCCCACATTGGAGTCCCTGGGTTTGAGTCCCAGCTTCACTCCTGATTCTGGCTTTTGGTTAATGTGCACCTGGAAAGGCAGCTGGAGATGGCTCATGTACTTGGGTGCCTGCCGCTTCAGTAACAGTCACAGACTGAGTTCCCAGTTCCTAGCTTTGGCATGGCTCAGTCCCAGCTGTTGCAAGAATTTGAGGAGAGAACCAGCAGATGGAAAATGTCCACCTATTTCTCTCTTAGTCTCTGCCTTTCAAATAATATGAAAATAATTAAATTTGTTTAGAAATTTAAGTGAGTGCAATATTATTACATACCATATAAAAGTATATGATCACGTAAAAGCATAAAGTGACTCATATGTACCTTTGTTAAATAGTTTGTTCACTTACCTTCATCTCAATAACAGTTTGAAGAGCTTTTGTTTTGGCAGAGTCAGGGGCACTGTCAAATCTCCGATGCATCTCCTACAAAAGATAAGAAAAAGAGTGTGTCTTCCTTCTCAGTCTCGTTTTTTTTTTTTTAACCGGAAGGAAGGGATAGTAGTTGTACGCAACAGCTAACAACTCCAGCCTTGTATTGACCCTTTTCCCTGTGGATCAGGGAATCCACAGACTGCATTTAGGGTACTCCAACTATTCAGGCATAGGAGGGTCCCTGAATAAACCTAGTTATCCAGAATCAGTCACACATATGCCACATTACAACAGCTGAAACTATAGCACACTCCTGAGTTGGTACGTCAGTATTCCACATGACTCCAGGGCATACATAAAAATTAGAATTCCACATGATTTTAAAAGGAGATTAGAAGTTTACCCTTTGTAAAAGGAAAAGCAAAAGCTACCACAATCAGTGTGCACCACACAGCCCTATGGAAGACTTGTGATGGCAACTTTCTTTCCACAACATCCACCCCCAGCGTAGCAACCACCTGGTTACCTATAAGAAAAATCTCTCTCCAGGGGTTACAGGCAGAAAGAAAAAGAGTAAAACTGAAGCAGTCGAACAAGTTTCCCAGGTAGTTCCTGTTTAGAAAATATCAGGAAAACAGTTTTTTGTTTGTTTTTTAACTCAACTTTTAGGAGTTCAGGATGCAGAAGAAGGAGGGGATGAAAGGGTCTTCAAGGGTCACCCTTAGTTACCACACCACCTTGAGTGCTTCCCTCGTCAGGTTCTGTGAATGCTTCTCAGCTAGTCAGTACTGGACAACCACCAGCACCCCCTGGGGACAGACTTTCCAGCTGAAGCAATACAGGAGCATCATAAAGAGGAAGGATAACATAATACTTGAGCTAGACCTTTCACTTAATTTATCCATTTTTGCCTAACCAGAAGGGGAGAATGGCTTGGGAAAAACAGGAAATAGAACTACAAACTTCACTTAGTTATCTCTTCTTAAAACAGCAGTCAACAATTTGAACACCAGTAATTTCTGAACACCCACAATCCCCATTTGGTCACTTGTAACTTAGCACAAACCACTAAGGTTGAACATCCTTAATCTAAAAATCCAAAATCTTCCATACTCCAAAATCTGGGGGGAAAAAAATGTCTAAAAGAAATTTCTTTTGGAATGCAAAGAGACAGAGAGCTTCCATCTGCCTGTTTACTTTCCAAATGCCTGCAATAGCCAGAGCAAGGCCAGGCCAAAGCCAGAAGCCTAGAACTCAGTCCAGGTCTCCCATCCTGGCTGGCAGGGATTCAAGTCCTTGAGTCATTTCCCACTGCTTCCCTGGGTATACATTAGCAGGACGCTGCAATCAGAAGCAGGGCCAGGACTGAAGCTCAAGCACTCATATGGAACACAGACATCCCAAGCAGTAGCCTAACCACTGCACCCAATGCTCATCCCCAAAATTCAAAAAATGCTGAGAATCACATAAACTCTTCAGAAGCCAGGATCTTGGTTTCACTCACTCACTCACTGATGGCTCCTAAATGCATAGTACAACAGCTGCATGTTAGTACTCACTCACCAGATATCTAGGGAACAAATGTTGGATGAGTGAATAAAGATCACTAAACTTTCAAAAATTATCAAAAAGAAATCATTTAACCCCTTCCCACTGAATTATGTGCACCCTTCTCCTACAGCATGCTACACTGCCTACCTTTAACACTTATTACATTGTATTTGGAACAATGCTTTTCTCTAACATACTAGACTGTAACTCCCTTAAGGGTATTCTGTATTCCTGAGTCAGCACCCAACATGTAAGCAATCACTAAAAATTGAATCTCCCACATCCAATCCTCTTTTGTTAGATGAAGGAAAGAATGAATGAATGATCAGCTGGCTTCCATCCGTACCCTTCTATCAGACCACGCTCTAAACTACCAAATAAGAGATCTTATTTCTAAATATTGTCAGTTCACATCTTTTCTGAACTCCATCTGGTAGTCAACAGAGAGTTAAAAGAGGAATATCTTTAAAATTTTCTCTTTTTTTCTTTAAAGATTTATTTGAAAGTCAGAGTTACACAGAGAGGGAAGGAGAGGCAGAGAGAGAGAGAGAGAGAGAGAGAGAGAGAGGGAGGGAGGGAGGGAGGGAGGGAGGGGTCTTCCATCCACTGGTTCACTCTCCAGCTGGCCACAAAGGCTGGAGCTGCACCGATCCAAAGCCAGGAGCCAGGAGCCTCTTCCGGGTCTCCCATATGGGTGCAGGGGCCCAAAAACTTGGGCCATCTTGTACTGTTTTCCCAGGCCATGGCAGAGAGCTGGATCAGAAGTGGAGCAGCCAGGACTCGAGCTGGGCATCCAAATAGGATGCTGGCACTGCAGGCAGCAGCTTTACCCACTATACCACAGCGCTAGCCCTGAGTATTTTTAACTGGCTTCCATCAAATAAATATCCTAGCTCTCAACACCTATTCTCTACCCTTTTCCTTTTCCTACCTACAAACAGACATTTTAAATTTCTATTCTTGGAATTCTCAACTTATGGCCCAAACCCAAGGGCCTTCCTGTAAATCAGCAAAGAGCAGTCCTCTGAGGAGGATGCAACTTCCCATGAAGCAGACTGGATTCTAGGCTCTACTTGCTCTGTTAGTAGGAAGTTCTTGTCACGTGATATCTGATCCTTTCCTGTGCGGGGGATTCCACATTCTAAGGCACAGTCTGCTGAGTCTGCCTCCCACAGTAGAAACTGAAATGCCACACACTTGCTTTCCCAGACTCTCTTGTAACTACTGTTCAGGCATGTGACCTAATCACCTCAATCAGACAAATTCATCCAATACTTTGAAACAGAATTCTGTAACATGAGGAAGCAAGAATACGAACATTCAGCAGCCGTTCCGGCAATGAGTAGCAGAAGCAGCAGCTGCGCAGGCTTCCAAATTTGGCAGCAGCAGAGGCTCCAGTTGTGGCAGGCAGTGGCACTGGTGTCACAGAAACAAGCTGCTGTGCCAGTGCCATGCAGTGACAGCAGCACTGTCTTTGCCAAGTCAAGATAAAGGCGCACTTCTCTGAGGCACAGTTATTGGCTATGCAACTTCTGGGCCCAGTTCTCTAGCCAGCCCCCCTTGTCTGAAGTTCTGGAACCTATGATTTTTTTTCCATTTTATCACTCCAGGAACTAGTCTAAGATTCAGAGATATGATGAGAAGAAATAACATATTTGTGGTCCTTTTTGTCATGTAACTTTTAGTATAATAAGAAAACAGATTTTAAACATCTGCACAACTCATTGGGGGTTGGGCAATGATACGCTCTACTACCATTAAACCTAGGATGTAGCCTTAGTCTTCATCTTCCTTGACCCATCAGCAGCACTTGTCACAAGCGCTCAGTCCTTCTTCCTTATTATACCCACTTCTCCTGCAAGACAACACACTCCAAGCCTTTCCTCACACATTACTTTTCTTCCCAAATTCTTAGGCATGCCTCAAACATCAGTCCTTTATCCTTTTCTCATCTCCATCTATAGTCACTGCCTTGATGTTCTTACCAAGTCTAATAACGCTCAGTGCCATATACCTACTAGTAATTCCCAAATGTTTACCTCCCACTGAAATCCACAGTTGTATATTCCATTGATTTCTTGATGCATATATCTAATAGATGTCACATTGCTGATGCCTAAAACTGAACTCCTGTTCTTCCCCCTTTAAACTCCCTTCACCCATCTTATAATTAGGGGTGTGCATCTGCTGTGATTTGGATGGAGTTCATGTGTTAGAAGCCTGGTCCCAGTGTGGCAATTGAAGAGGTGGTAGAACCTTTAAGAGGTGGGCCTAGTGAGAAGTCTGTAGGTCACTGAGCAGTGAAGAAGAAGCGGGTAAAGTCATTCTTGTAGAATCCAGAGTTCTCTCAAGAGGGCTGTTATAAAACAGCAGGCCTGGTCCTACTACCCCTGCCCCCCTGCAAGCTTCATGTCTCACCATGTGATCGCTCCCTGTCACATGCTGGCAGCACCACAATACCATCCACCACGAAGTCCTCATCAGAGCTGGTACCATGTGGTATGGACTTTCAGCATCCGGTGTATTTTCTTTCTAAATACCCAGCTCCAGGTATTTTGTTATAGTAACAATCAACAACAACAGCAACAAAAAAATATCACAGTGTCTAGCCAATTGATCAGGCCAAAAACATAAAGAACCTTTTTTTTTTCTTGATACCTATATGCAACCCATTAGGAAATCCTATTGTTCCTGTTTTCAAAATATTTCCAGAAACTGACCAGGTCTTACAATCTCCACTGTCATACTGGCTCAAGCCACAGTTCTTTCTTGCCAGGACAGTTTCCCTTAAGTTGATCTCTGTTCAGCAACAGAGAAGCTCGAGTGCTTTTTTTTTTTTTTTTTACTTGACAGATAGAGTTGGACAGTGAGGGAGGGAGAGAGAGAGAGAAAGGTCGTCCTTCTGTTGGTTCCCCCCCAAATGGTCGCTACGGCCAGAGCTACACTGATCCAAAGCCAGGAGCCGGGTGATTCCTCCTGGTCTCCCATGCGGGTGCAGGGGCCCAAGCACTTGGGCCATCCTCCACTGCCTTCCTGGGTCACAGCAGAGAGCTGGACTGGAAGAGGAGCAACTGGGACTAGAACCCGGTGCCCATATGGGATGCCGGCACCGCAGGTGGAGGATTAACCAAGTGAGCCATGGCGCCGGCCCGTAAAGTGCTCTTTTTAAAAGAAAAGTCAAAACATGCTTGCACTCCTAAAAATTTTTTGTTTCACTCATACTAAAAGTCACAGTCTTCTGCCAGCGTAGAAGGCTCTCCACGATCTGGCCTGTTACCTCTCTAGCCTCATCTTTTACAATTCTCCCCCTTGCTTAGTTGGTTCCAGTCAGATCAGCCTCTTTGCTTTCTCTCAATATATCAGTCATGCACCTGACTAGGACCTTTCACTCACTGCTCCTTTTGTTTGGCCCTCTGTTTTTCCTATCACTACTGAACTCTGTTCAAAAGTCAAAGGCTCAAGTAGGTACATCCCATACAGGTGTTCCTGGCTCCAGTCTTGGCTATTCTGCTTCTAATACGGCTTCCTGCTAATGTGCCTAGGAAGGCAGTAGATGATTCCTCCCACTTGCCCTCCCACCCTTCCTCCTCCTCCCACTCATTAAAGGACACTGCCATCCCAGTGGTTCAAGCCAAACACTGGAACATTCATTTTCATTCCTCAACTATCTTCAATCCCCACAATCAAGTCAACTAAATGTTCTGACTCCACTGAATACAGACACTGCATTCCTTTTCCAGTCTAGGTTAAGCCTATATTATTAGCAACAGCCTCTAGAGAATTTACTTCCATTTCCTTGAAACACTTCCAAGAAAGCATCAATGTAATATTGGTAAGTGACAAATCATGGCATTAAGCTGTTTTAAATCCTTTAATGAGGGGCCGGCGCTGTGATGCAGGTTAATCCTGCGCGGGCATCCCATATAGGCACCGGTTCTAGTCCCGGCTGCTCCTCTTCCGATCCAGCTCACTGGTATGGCCTGGAATAGCAGTAGACCCCCTGTACCCAAGTGGGAGACCCGGAGGAAGCTCCTGGCTCCTGGCTTCAGATCAGCACAGCTCCGCCCATTGCAGCCATCTGGGGAGTGAACTAGTGGATAGAAGAGCTCTCTCTCTCTTTGTCTCTACCTCTCCCTGTAACTCTTTCAAATAAATTAATAAATCTTAAAATAAATAAATAAATCCTTTAATGAATTTCCCATTATACTTCTCACTCCATGAGATAAGCAAGATATGGTCATAATACGGTAACAGATACAAGACTAGCCCTCCTGCTATAAATTATTATAAAATTAGAATGTATGAAACAAGGTTTTTCAGAAATCAGACAACAAACAATACTGCAGTCCTTGGGAGAACAGAAACAAACAAGCAATAGCCTAAACTTGCTGTCTAGTGAGCAGGTACCCAGGGAACAGCAGTCTTGCAGAACTCTTATGCGTGACCCCAGGACAGGCATTTGGCCTAAATAAGTGGTATGAGTCCCACATCACAGTATATATGTTCAACTCCCAACTCGGGTTCCTTACTCCATCTTTCTGCCAACAAGGACTCTGGCTGGCAGCAATAGACAGCGCAAGTAAATGGATTCCTGCCACCTACACAGGAAACCTGGATCGTATTCCCAGCTCCTAGCTTCAGACCCCACCCAGCCCTGGCCATTGCAGGCATGTGAGGAGTGAAATGCTAATAGGAGTTGGCTCTCTGTATTTCTCTCTCCCTCTCTCTTTGCCTCTCAAATTAAATTAATAAAAAAAAAAAGGACATATCAGTGGGTAAGGTTCCTATAAATGTAGTAGTAATTTGCAGAGCAGAATAATGCCTGTAGGAAGGACTCATCTTGAAACGACTGCAGCCATTTTGGCCTGTAATTGTAATCATACCCTTTGGGTAACACGGGAGGCATTTAGTAGGGACTCCAAAAAGGTCAAGCCTTAGAATAAAGCCATAATTTAGCCATAGAGGGAAGGCTATCTAAAAGAGCCCTAAAAGTAAAATAACTTTTATAAGACAAGACATGCAGATCAAGATAATATGACCAGGAGATAAGTCATTCAATTGGAGTAATACAGAAATCACAAAGATGATAGAATTACCATCTATTATTAAAATTATTTAACTTGTACTTCACAACATTTCATATTTGATACTTGAATATTCACTTGAAAACATTAAAATTAGGGGCCAGTGCTAATGGCACAGTAGGTTAAACCTCTTCTTGGCAGCGCCAAGATGGGCACTGGTTCGAGTCCTGGGTGCTCCACTTCAAATCCAGCTCCCTGCTGATGGCCTGGGAAACCAGAGGAAGACGGCCCAAGCGCTTGGACCTCTGTACCCACGTGGGAGACTCAGAAGAAACTCCTGGCTCCTGGCTTCTGGCTTCTAGATTCTGGCTTTGGATCAGCCCAGCTCCCGCCATTGTGGCCATTTGGGGAGTGAACCAGCAGATGGAAGACCTCTCTGTCTCTCCTTCTGTTGGTAACTCTGCCTCTCAAATAAAAAAAATAAATAAATAAATATTTTTTAAAAAGGGATGGAAGTGTGGTGTATAGTGGGAAGAATCACTATTTCTAAAGCTGTACTTATGAAATGCATTAAGTTTGTATTCCTTAAATAAAAGGTTTCTTTAGCCGGGGGACATTAAAATTGAGGATAGACATCTGGAACACAGGATAAGAACTCACTTGGGACATCCACATCTGAGTGCCTAGGTTTAACCCATAGCACGGTTCCCATTTCGGCTTCCTGCTAATATGCAACTTGAGGAACAGCACACTGCCACCCACCTGGGAGACCCAGATTAAGTTCCAGGCTCCTGTTCTGTTTTGTTAAATCTGTAGGAACTTGAGGGTTGACAAAAATGTTTTTTCCTTCAATAATTCTGCTGCTGAAACCAAAATATATTGGTATTTTTGGCACAGTTGATTAAGCTACTGTCTGCAACACTGGCATCCCATATGGGCACCAGTTTGAGACCCCACTGCTCCACTTCTGATCCAGCTTCCTGCTCATGTGCCTGGGAAAGCAGTGGAAGATGGACTGAGTGCATGTGAGACCCAGATGAAGCCCCAGGCTTCTGCCTGACCCAGCCCCAGCTGTTGCGGACTTTTGGAAAATGAACCAGTAGATGAAAGAGGTTACTTGCTTTCTCTCTCTCTCTCTCCCTCTCTCTCTCTCTCTCTCTCAATCTGTCTTTCCTTTCTTTCTTTCTTTCTTTTTTTTTTTTTTTTTGACAGGCAGAGTGGACAGTGAGAGAGAGAGAGAGACAGAAAGGTCTTCCTTTGCCATTGGTTCACCCCCCAATGGCTGCTGCGGCCGGCGCACCGCGCTGATCCTAAGCCAGGAGCCAGGAGCTTCTCCTGGTCTCCCATGTGGGTGCAGGGCCCAAGCACTTGGGCCATCTTCCACTGCACTCCCAGGCCACAGCAGAGAGCTGGCTTGGAAGAGGGGCAACTGGGACAGAATCCGGCGCCCCAACCGGGACTAGAACCCAGTGTGCTGGTGCTGCAGGCGGAGGATTCGCCTATTGAACCGTGGCACCAGCCATCAATCTGTCTTTCAAATAAATAAATAAAGGAATTTGTTTTTAAAAATTGATTTTTTGGAAATACTTCACGATTCAAATTTTTCAAAATTTTATCTGACTTTTCTTCCCCCTTTTCTAGTTCCAAACAGGGGATATCAAAATGGTGAAATTGTTTTACTTATGGTGAAATTGTTAAAATATTCTTTTTAAACCCAATCAAGTGGGGTGGGCACCATGGTGCAGTAGGTTAATCCTCTGCCTGCAGCACCGGCATCCCATATAGGTTCTAGTCCCAGTTGCTCCACTTTCTTTTGACAGGCAGAGTTAGTGAGAGAGAGAGACAGAAAGGTCATCCTTCCATTGGTTCACCCCCCCACCCCCAAATGGCCACCACAGCCAAAGCCAGGAGCCAGGTGCTTCTTCCTTGTCTCCCATGCAGGTGCAGGGCCTAAGCACTTGGGCCATCCCCCACTGCCTTCCCGGGCCACAGCAGAGAGCTGGACTGGAAGAGGCCGGTTGTTCCACTTTCAATCCAGCTCTCTGCTATGGCCTGGGAGAGCAGTAGAGGATGGCCCGAGTTCTTGGGCCCCTGGGAAGAAGTACGTGGCTCCTGGCTTCAGATCAGAGCAGTTCCGGTCATTGCGGCCATTTAGAAAGTGAATAAATGGAAGGAAGACCTTTCTCTCTGTCTCTCCCTCTCACTATCTGTAACTCTACCTGTCAAATAAATAAATAAAATCTTAAAAAAAAAAAAAACCTAGCAAGCATACAAGTAAAATATAAAAACAGAAATTCATTTGAATAAAAAAAATCCTCCTCTATCTACAATAAAGAACAAGAATGCAATTTAAAACATTTTTAGGTATGAAGTATTCTTATTATGACATTTCAAAACCCATCATTTAAAAGCCTAACAAATTTCCAATCAGAGGCTAGTACTTTAAAACTCATTATGAACATATCTTATAGTCAGTAAGCTGATAAACTCTCCTTTCCCAATGAGTACATCAAGTCATTGACTCATGCACTATTAATAGAGAGGTGACTTTGCAAACAGAAATGAATGACTGTTCAAACAAGTCTAAGGAGGAGAATATGCTATCTGCTCATTTTACATCATGCCTATTGGCCTGAAAAATTTCACATACAAAAAAAAAATTACAAGCAGGATTATCCAGATCTTGTTAAATGATCAATCATGATTGGCAATAGAAAAGGTGTTAATATTCTTTCATTAATTTACTAAAGAGCAATGTTTAGAGTTAAAAATACAACTCATGGGGATCAACATGGTGGTACAGTGGGTTAAGGAGCCACCTGCAATGTCAGCACCCATATGAGCACCAGTTCAAATCCCAGCCGCTATACTTCCAATTCAGATCCCTGCTATCGCACCTGGAAAAGCTGTGGAAGATGGCCCAAGTGCTGGCCCCTGCCACCCACCTAAGTGACTCAGATGTAGTTTCTGGCATCTGGCTCAGCCCTGGCTGATGCTCTCTTGCTCTCTCTCAATCTCTCTCTCTCTAACTCTGTGTTTCAAAACAATAAGTAAATCTTTATTTTTTTAAATCAAAGCAAAATTTCAAGTTTCTGCTTTTCTCGAGCAGTTCTTTTCTTTTTCAGGCTTCAGCATCCTTGACTCAAGGACAGAAGAACCCAGCTGTCTGCAAACATTCTTCACAGATTCAACCTCCCAAACAAGTTCTAGGTTAACTGTACTCACAGCACACAGGAGACACACATAAAAAGGGGGAAGATAAATAGAAAGAACCCTCAAAGATTTTTCAGTATCTTAACTCAGCCCAAGTCAAACAACAGTGTACTTTAACCCTTCACCATCTCCAGTAATAGCACTAAGCTGAGAAAAGGCATCTTCTTGTGAAAATGGACTTTAAGGACAAATGGCACAATGGAAAGTGGAGGAAGAACCACATAAACATGTGGTTGCATGGTATGCAACTGTTCTCATTTTCAGAAATCATTGCAAAATATAAACTAACTGGGAACATCTTTCCCTTTTTTAATTCCTCCTATTCACTATCTATTTTAACTATTTTTCTCTCTTTGTGCATCCCCTTATCTTCCTTTTCCAAATCTCCTCAGTTCGTACCTTCCAATTGCCATAATACTGAGAGACATTCCTCAGGTGTTCTGCTTAGATTCAGAATCCCTGGCCTAGAATTTATTCAATATTAGCACTTTTAACCCCTGCACATCCTTACATGACAGCTGTTATACTAACAAGGTTTGGTGACTGAAATATTAAAAAGAACAAAAACTAGCAACAGAATCAAATAATGTTTTAAAACAATTATTTTTCATTATCACAAAAGCAACAACTTACATTTTTTTTTTAAGTAGCACATACAGGTTTGAAATGTTGTAGCTGGCCTTTAGACAAAGCTTGGTACACATATGTATTAAAGATCTAAAACTTTTATGGACAGCTTACACAACCTTTACTAACAGAATGAGAACCAAAGTTTGAACCAAAGGACTCAAGCTTTGGTATATAATGGAATCACCTGCAAAGCTTATTAAAACTCAAAGACTACTGGCAGGCACCACAGCTCACTTGGCTAAACCTCCGCCTACAGCGCCGGCACCCTGGGTTCTAGTCCCGGTTGGAGCACCAAATTCTGTCCTGGTTGCTCCTCCTCCAATCCAGCTGTCTGCTGTGGTCCAGGAAGGCAGTGGAGGATGGCCCAAGTGCTTGGGTCCTGCACCTGCATGGGAGACCAGGAGGAAGCACCCGGCTCCTGGCTCCGGATCGGCGCAGTGCGCCAGCCATAGTGGCCGTTTGGGGGGTGAACCAACAGAAGGAAGAACTTACTTTCTCTCTCTCTCTCTCTCTCTCTCTCTAACTCTGCCTGTCCAAAAAAAAAAAAACAAAAAACACCAACAACAACACCTCAAACACTACTAAGCACTACCCAAGGCTTGCCTGTAATTCGGCATTTGTCCAACAGATGTCCTCACTCCTCCATCAACCAAAGGAAAACCGCTACAGCAAAACCATACGAAATCTAATAGTCTCACAATAATGTAGTTTCAACACAAACAGAAAATACGATACTTCGGAAAATTTTAGTTTTCCTCCTTGGAGGAAAGGATTTACCTGCTATCTGTAGAAGCATGTTTATAAACGAACTAAGAAACTAATCACAGATGTCACAGAAACCAATGCCCTTTTTTTTTTTTTTTGGACAGGAATAGTTAGTGAGAGAGACAGAAAGAAAAGTCTTCCTTCCATTAGTTCACCCCACAAATGGCCGCTACGGCCAGCACACTGCACTGATCCGAAGCCTGGAGCCAGGTGCTTCCTCCTGGTCTCCCATATGGTTGCAGGGCCCAAGCACTTGGGCCATCCTCCACTGCACTCCTGGGCCACAGCAGAGAGCTGGACTGGAAGGGGGGCAGCCGGGACAGAACCGACACCCCAATCGGGACTAGAACCCGGGTGTGCCAGCGCCGCAGGCGGAGGATTAGCCTAGTGAGCCGCAGCACCGGCCACCAATGTCCTTTCATGTTAGTATCTAATGCTGGACTCACCACTGCTTTATGTCCTGGAAATAAATGGGGAGAAATTCTTCCAAATAAATCAGGAAACAAAGTTTTATCAATTTTTTTTTAATGTGAAACTGATTGCAAGATGGCTTTTTTATTTTCAATTTATTTAAATGAAGATTTTTTTTCTTCTTAAGATCTATTTTTTTTTACTTTTTTAAAATTTTTTGACAGGCAGAGTGGACAGTGAGAAAGAGAGACAGAGAGAAAGGTCTTCCTTTTGCCGTTGGTTCACCCTCCAATGGCCGCCACAGCCGGCGCACCGCGCTGATCCGATGGCAGGAGCCAGGTACTTATCCTGGTCTCCCATGGGGTGCAGGGCCCAAGAACTTGGGCCATCTTCCACGCACTCCCTGGCCACAGCAGAGAGCTGGCCTGGAAGAGGGGCAACCAGGACAGAATCCAGCGCCCCGGCCGGGACTAGAACCCGGTGTGCTAGCGCCGCAAGGCGGAGGATTAGCCTAGTGAGCCGCAGCGCCGGCCCAAGATCTATTTTATTTACTTGAAAGGCAGAGAACCAAGACAGAAGGAAAGAGATCTTCATCTGCTGGTTCCCTCCCCAGATGGTCCCACAGCCAGGTCTGAGGTAGGCAGAAGTCAAGAGCCAGAGATTCCATGTAGGTTTTCCCACATGGGTGGCAGGGGCCCAATTACTTGAGTCCTCATCCACTGCTTTCCTAGGTGCATTAAGAAGTGTCGCTCCCCCTCTTCATGGAGGAACGACACTAAGCCCTGCCTAGGCTTCATATCCGAGTCACGGCACCAATATGTCGCTCCCCCTCTTCGTGGAGGAACGACACAGGACCCTGCGCTGTTCTTTCGTCTGCTCGGCCCTCCCCGGGTTTGCTGCTGGTTCTTCCCGGGTTGGCTACTATCCCTTCCACCTCCGTGGAAGGGCAGTTCCCCCTGGCCACATTCCCCACTTCCGCAGGGGAGCGGCACACCGCCGACCGGCTCTCTCGGGGGCTGCACAGGTGCTCCCTTAGATGTTCCCCTTAGATGTTCCTGGTGCATGCCGTCTCTCTCCTCCTTTATAGTCCTCTTCCACCAATCCCAACTCTGCTACCCACACGCCGAGTACGCTGCTCTCCTCCAATCAGGAGCAGGTCCCACAGTTTATTGGTTGAACTGGAGGCAGCTGTGTAGAAGCTGTTTCCCTTCTCAGCGCCATATTGTGGGAAAGCAGATGCATAGAATAAGTCTTAATTCCAGTAACTTAGTCTAGTCCGAGTTGCTCCCAGTTGCTCCCCACAAAGAAGGAAGCTGGATTGGAGGCAGAGCAGCTGGGACTCCTCTAGGCACTCTGATATGGGATGCTGGCATTGAAGGCAGCAGCTTAACACGCTGCACCACAATGCCAGCCCCTTTAACACAGATTTTAAAGTTACAAAGTGTTTTCAAAACTTTTTCTAAATCTGATAACTTTGGTTAATGGTGACTGACAGAATATTTCTAAAGACATACTGACAACTAAAGTTAACATGAGAAATACTAACAATGTATTTCAATGGAAGTTAATGACAAAATGAACAGGACTGCATTAGGGAATATACAAGCAAACACCCAGACTGCTGTTTTACAGATTATAATATGCCATCAAGTGTAAGATATAATTCAACTTCATATTATTAAAAAGGGGAAAACTGTGAGTCTTAGAATTGATGAAATATGGATTTCTTTAAAAGATGGGCAATAATCAAATAATAAATTCCAAGACTATACTAGTCTTACCTACTCATAATTCCTTTCTTGACATACTGGTGATATAATGTCACTTAATATCAGCCACATCAACAGTCACTTCAAGTCACCACTCACTAACGCTAGATTAGAAAAGTTAAGTTCCTTACTAAACTTCCTTGTTCACTCTTGACTTTCTCTCTCCCCCATTTGCACTTGACACAATCATGGTATCACACCCTTGATGAAACACTGACCTGGTTTTCTCTCGCACTGTGAATAGAACTGTAACATTATCTTCAAGGATCAGGAAGTCAGGTTCTTTGTCTCCTACAAGGCTTTGATTTTGCTTTTTCTCATTGCTATTTGCTTAGTTCTTTGGACACGGTTGGCGCCCAATAAATATTTGATGAGTAGAATGAAATCTAGCTGTGGTTACCTCTCTAACTTATTTCACCAAGTCTTTCTTTTTCACAATATGCTCTTGCACTCTAGTCTTCTTCCTGTCCCCTCAAAATTCCTTCCTATCAAGCCTTTGAAACTGTTACTCCAGGAGATGATTTTAACGAAATGCTTGAAAACCTAACTGCTCCTCTCTCTTCAGATTTCCAGTTAAAGGGCACCTCCTCAAAGACACTTTGACTATGCTATAGTATGGGTGTAGTCTGTTCCCCAACGGGTTATGTGCTACAGGCTAGATCCTCAGTGTGAGGTGGTGAAGTAGTAGGACGTTCAAGAAGCGAGGGGTCCTTAGGTCACCTCTGTCTTGCTTTCTGGCTTCCTATCAGATGATTAATCCCTTCTTCCTATATGCAATAATGCACTCCCACCACCAGCACATCATCTGGCATGAGGTCTTCACCAGAGCCAGGAAGAAACCAACACTATGCCCTGGAACCTCGAGAATTGTGAACTAAATAAACCTCTTTTCTACAGAGCTAACCTGCCTCAGGCATTTTATTACAATAACAGAAAGCAGACTAACATATTAAATGAACAATCAAGAAGCATACACGTTAAGTATATTATAATATGATTGGGTCTATCTACAAATATATACAAAACTACACAAAGACACCACAGAATTAGAATTTGACTAAATTCTGAAGACGAGTAGGAAAAACAAAAATGAGAAAGGGCTCCTAAACATTTTTTCTAAAGTGATTATTTCCACTTGCTTTTAACTTTAAGCTGTATGGCTGTTTCCTGTAAGATGATGTTATGTTACTAATGGCAACTGAAATTTATGTGTTGGTACGACTTTAAGGCCTATATTTCTTTCTATACTGTGTGTGTAAGACAATACTTGTAGAATTTCTTGTTGTTTGAAAATCAGTTTTAAATTCTTAGTTTTTTCTCTACTGCTTTTTCAAATTCAACATATTTCTCATCATATTCAGCCAGAATAACACTTTGGCTTTCCATAATCCTTAGCTATTCAATATTTACAAACCCAAAAACTAATAAAGAACTAGCATAAGCTGAAATATTCAGAATAATATAAGCTTCATTGAAAAGCTCAATATGTGGCACAGCAGGTTAAGCTGCTGCCTATGATGTTAGCATCCCATAAGGGGGGCAGTTCAAGTTCTAGCTGCTCTACTTCCAACCCAGCTCCCCACTGATGCACCTAGGAAGGTAGCAGAAGATAGCCAAAGTGATTGGGCCCCTGTACCCATGTGGGAGAACCAGATGAAGCTCTTGGCTCCTGGCTTCAGCCTGGACCAGCCCTAGCCATTGGAGCTGGAGAGTGAACCAGCAACAGATAGAAAATGGATCTTCTCTCTCCCTCTGTAACTCTGCTTTTCAAATAAATATGTTTTCTTAAAATTTTTAAAAAAAGAAAGTTCAACTTGATGCTGGTACAGTTTTCATGTTGCATGCTCTTTGAGATTATGAGAATTTAACAGTGATCTATGGCCTGGTTCTGGATTATCTTATTAAAATGTGAAGTCTTTAAAGCAAACTGAGAGGCGGGGCTGGCGCTGTGGTTCAGCGAGTTAATGCCCTTGCCTGAAGCGCCGGCATCCCATATGGGCACTGGTTTGAGTCCCGGCTGCTCCTCTTCCAATCCAGCTCTCTGCTATGGCCTGAGAAAGCAGTGGAAGATGGCCCAAGATGTTGGGCCCCTGCACCCACATGGGAGACCTGGAAGAAGCTCCTGGCTCCTGGCCCCTGGCTTTGGATCGGCACAGCTCCAACCGTTGCGGCCATCTGGGAAGTGAACCATTGGACAGAAGACCTTTCTCTCTCTCTGCCTCTCCTCTTTCTCTGTATAACTCTGACTTTCAAACAAATAAATAAATATTAAAAAAATTTTTTCAAAAAAAAATAAAGTAAACTGAGGGGCAAAGCAAGTCCAGCAGCTACCTGGACTCCCACATCCCACACAGGAATGCCTGGCATGGAGTCCCAGCTACTCTGCTTCCAATCCAGCTTCCAGCTAATGCTCCTGGGAAGCAGCAGATGATGGCTCAAATACTTGCATGGCTGCCACCCATGTGGAAGCCCCTGATGGAGTTCTCAATTCCTGGGTTAGAACTGGCCCAGCCCTGACCATTACAGACATCTGGGAAATGAAGTAATGGATGGAAGATATCTGTCTCTTCTTTTTGCCCTACCCTCTCCTTCTCCCTCTCTCCATCACCCTCCCCATCTCTCTCCCTCTCTCACCCCCTCTCCATCTCACTCTGACCTTCAAATAAATAAATCTTTTTAAAAAGATATATAGTGGGCTGGCATTGTGGCATACTGGGTAAAGCTGCTGCCTGCAATACCAACATCCCATGTGGACACTGGTTCATTTCCTCGCTGCTCCACTTACAATCCAGCTCCAGCTAAAGGCCTGGGAAAAGTATCAGAAGATGGCCCAAGTGTTTGGACCCCTGCCACCCATGTGGGAGGCCTGAAGAAGCTCCTGGTTCCTGGCTCTGGCCTGGCCCAGACCTGGCAGCTGCGGCCATCTGGGGAGTGAACCAGCGCATGGAAGACCTCAATCTCTCCCTCTCTAACTCTGACTTTCAAATAAACAAACAAATCTTAGGGAAAAAAAAAAAAAAAAAAAAAAAAGAAAGAAACTGAAAGAAATTCAGGATATGCCTGTAACATGGTAATTAGAAAATATTCTAAAATAATATGGTGTGATACTTTGAAGAGCATAACATGTATACAGTTGCTAATTAACCCTAAGAATACAATACACATTGCTGGGAAGATAAAGAGATTCAACCACTCTGGAGGTCAAATTTATTCAAAATTTCAAAAATGCACATACCTATGGACAAATTTCCTTAAAGAAAAAGTTAAGGATATACACTGCAGCACAGTTTTATAATACTATGGAAGCTAATAGTGGCCTGAAATTTCAACAGCAGAGGTATTCAAATAAATAAAGTGAAATATGATAAAGTCATGTGAAATTGCCAAAGTCTACAAGTACTGACAGCAAAGACTGGTCAAGATAAATTTTTAGGGCCAGCGCCGTGGCTCACTTGGCTAATCCTCCACCTGCAGCACCAACATCCCATATGGGCACTGAGTTCTAGTCCCGGTTGCTCCTCTTCCAGTCCAGCTCTCTGCTGTGGCCCGGGAGGGCAGTGGAGGATGGCCCAAATCCTTGGGCACCTGCATCCGTGTGGGAGACCAGGAGGAAACACCTGGCTCCTGGCTTCGGATCGGCATAGCTCTGGCTGTAGTGGTCATTTGGGGGGTAAGCCAACAGAAGGAAGACCTTTCTGTCTCTCTCTCTCACTGTCTAACTCTGTCAAATAAAAAAAAAAAAAAAAAAAACTTATAAACAAGAAAAGTAGTTGTTATTACATTATACATCGCTGCACTAAGATAACAGCCATTAGCTATATGTACATACACAAATATGAATTTCATTAAATTTGATGGCAAATTAACTATATTTAAATAAATTTAAAATTCTATTCCTCACACTTCAGCTGCTGGACCGCCACATGTGACTAGTCATCACCGTATGTGAACACAAATACAGAACATTTCCCCACCATCATAGGAAGTTACACTGAATGATGCTGATGTATAGTATTCCATCTTTTTAAGGGAAAGAAACAGAAAGAATGTATAAATAATAAAAGTGACTAGAAATATACACAAAATAAAAGGTAACAATTATTACCAGGTAATAATACCTTGGGTAAAAGTTTTGCTAACCTATTTTCTAATTCTACTACAATGAACTGCCACGAATTTCCTTGAATTTTTAAAAATAAAATTATTTTTTAAATGAAGTCCATCTTAAAAAATAAAAATACTCATTGTAAATACAATTTCAGATTTTTTCAAAAGGAGAAATTATAGAACAAGCTATAAATTTGGAAGTAATTTGTTTTAATTATTATTTTGCTGCTTTGGAAATATGTTTCGCTTTTAACCATAGGCTTCACAATTCATTTGAAAAGAAATCAGACTCGTACTAACACAATTTGGAGATTTCCCCCCATCAAAATGTGAAAATTGTCTGAATTATGACTATATGTGGAAAAGTTATTATAGCTGTTGCTTTTTTTAATATAAGGTGAGTTATTCTTATATGCTTTATTTAAATGCAGATAACCTAGAAAAGTGAAAACCTATCAATAGCCACAGAGATCAGATAAAGTCTCAGTTTTCTAAGTAAGTAACTGTGTCTCTGATTCTTTCTACCTGTGCCTCCATGACAGCAAATAATTTTTATCACTTATCTCTTCCAGGAAAGCAACAGTTTCCATGGAAACCACAAGGCAAACATCCATCGCTGCTGCCAAGGACTTCATTAGCAAATGTAAACAGGTAACTGCTTCTTTCTCTTATTAACATTTCAAGATTGGGCAACAGTTAGCTGCTCTGATTCTGGTTTTGCTGTCTCTATGAACAAACTTAGAGTTGAGTAACAAACCAGAACTCTCTGTTCTTCCAGCACAGAGGCAGGGGACTCAAAAAGTTATGGAGCCACAGTACATACCAAACAGTGTCTGCCCACACAGAGAGACCAATCAGAGCAGCAATCAAGCGCTTAAATACAGAAGACAGAATTCCCTTCCACTAGCACAGCAGAACACACAAGGTAGGTAAGCCAAGACGTTGATCGTCAGGAAAAGTAGTCGTAAATTACACCAACCAAGAAAGTGATCACTCACCTCTCTCAACATATTGTTCTCCTTCTCCTTCTGCTCCAAAAGACCTTCCAGGTGGTGCACGTGCATCTCCGCCTCGGCCAGCCGTCTTGTCCTCTCATGGTCCTCCTCTGTAGCCTTGGCGGAGAGTCCTTTGCTCTGCAACATCTCCAGAAGTTTCTTAATGGATTCATCCCGAGCGTTGAGGGTCTGCTTCTGCGTCTCAATACGCAGTTCCATTTCCTCCAGAGTCTTCCGAAGAAGGAACAGCTCTTTGGCCTGCCTCTCATGCTCGGCATGCAGCCTCTGGAAGTTCTCCTCTGTCAGCTCGGCCAGACAGGGCTCACCTGTCCTGCTGCTACTATCTTGCTGAAACAACTGATTCAGGTCCCTCTGGATCCGCAGTTCGTCCTGGAGAGCCTGGATCGTCATCTGCATATGCTAGAACCAAGATAAAAACAGCATTCTAAATCAGCATTTGTCTCTCTTTAGCAGTAATAGGGCACACTGGGGTCAGGAGGCTGAAAATAGCCACAAGGTTTCTCAGAAACCTACATTCAGGAAATAAGGATTCACCTTAGTCTGTTTCATAGCTTCTTTTAAAAAATTGAGAAAATCTACAAAATGACAGTATATTAACTTGCATTTATTGCCAGTACATCATACAAAAGTTAAAACAAACATACTTGGGGCCAACGCTGTGGCACAGCGGGTTAAAGTCCCGACCTGCAGCACCAGCATCCCATATGGGCACAGTTCGAGTCCCAGCTGCTCCACCTCCAATCTAGCTCCCTGCTAATGTGCCTGTGAAAGCACCAGAGGAAGGTCCAAGTGCTTGGGCCCTTGCACCCATGTGGGAGACCTGAAAGAAACTCCTGGCTCCTGACTGTGGATCAGCTCAGCTCCAGCCATTATGGCCATTTGGATGAAGGTCAGTCTCTCTCTCTCTCTCTCCAACTAATCTTCCAAATAAATAAAGTAAATCTTTAAAAAAAAAAAAAAAAAAAAAACATTAAAAAACCCCATACTTGCCTATCTCGCAGACATTCATAATGATCAGCCAAAAACCAAGGCACTGAATTTAGTGAGATTTCCAAGACATGTATATTGGAGGAATTTCCATTTGGGAACTCTGCTCCTTACACTTTGCAAAACAATCCCGCATCCTATACTTCTTTTTTTCTTTTTTTGAGACACAGCAAGCACTCCCATCCTCTGGTTCACTCCTCAAATGCCTGCCAACAGATGAGGCTAGACCACCAAAGCTGGAAGCCAGAAACTCAATCCAATCTCCTACTTGGATGACAAGAACCCAATCACTTGAGCTATCACTGCAGTCTCCCATATGTGCATGAGTCAGGACCTGGAGTCAGACATTATTAAATCCAGGGACTCTGACATGGGACGCAGGCACCTTAACCAGTGTCTTAACCACTAGGCTAAATGCTCATCCCACATTCCAAACTGTACGGCAACATCTACTAGCATACTTTGCACTGTTAACACTCAGTTTGATTTGATTTGAAAAGTGGAAAAATAGTTACAGAAAATGCACTCCAAGACTGTGCTATTATTACACCAAGCTGTATGTCAATGATATTGTGAACAACAGTAATAAAAACCTTAATTATGTGACAAAGACTATGATTTTTATTTTAAACACACACATCTGCAAAAATAATGACAAATCACAATAACCTTTTCTATATCTTAGATAAACATAGGAAGCTCCTCTTAAGCAGTACTTCCAACAGATAACTATCATTAGCTTCTTGGAACAAGAGAACACTTTGAAGCAATTTATCCTGGTTCCTAACATAACACAACTATGTAGTCTAAAAACATTTTTAGTTATAGAAAAAGTGTACTATGAATACATGAAAATGATCACCATCACAAACAATGCATCACAAAAAAATGAATGTACTAGTCATCAAGATGACTAAGGTAGAGAAAATTTCAGTATTTTACCCCATTATTATGTTAAATTAATTTTTCCTGAAACATGCGAATACATAAACTAAGAGGCAAAGAGTTTATAACAATTCTTACTTAAGTCTCAGAGTCAAACCTCCACCTTCCTCAAGTTGTCCGATGGTCTTATCTGCTGCACAGCACTGCATGCTCAGCCCTAGAGCAGCACACACCAGATGCCCTGCACTTTACCCTGTTTGTCCTCAATAAGCTTTCTAGGACTTTTTTATTCTCATCTTTTTATCTTAGCCACAGCATAGTACTTGGTATGATAAATGCTCAATACATTTCTGAATGAAATTCAGAACAAATTTTGTGGAATCATTTCAAATACCTATAAAGTTATCTCTCTTCCCTAAAGAATATATAGTAAAAAAATATTCGATGCTTGAGAAATATTTTCAGATAATTAACAGCGAATAATAATCTTTCAGAATTTTAGTACTGTTCTCATCCAAAAATAAATTTATATACTGGTAAAGCCCAATAGTTGTATACATACACACACTCACCAACACTATATCCTGTTACAAATTTTAAATTAAGAGCAAAAAAGAAAAAAAAAAGCACTTATTTTACATGCAATATACTCAAATGTTCAGAACCCAACGAGTAACTGTAGAACAGACCTAAGAATATTTAATAATGTCTATGAAAAGATGGGCTGATTTCTATCATTTTAGAAGAGTAAACTAGATAAAGTAATTTAATGAGTCTCCAGAGACCTGAGGCACCGGCATCCCACATGGGTGCCAATTTGGGTCCCAGCTGCTCCACTTCCAGTCCGGCTCTCTGCTGTGGCCTGGGAAAGCAGTGGAGGATGGCCCAAGTCCTTGGGCCCCTGCACTCACATGGGAGACCTGGAGGAGGCTCCTGGCTCTGGCTCAGCGCAGCTCCGGCCGTTGCGGCAAATTGGGGAGTGGGCCATTGGATGGAGGCTCTCTCTCTCTCCCTCTCTCTGCCTCTCCTCTCTCTGTGTAACTCTTTCAAATAAATAAATAAATCTTTTTAAAAAAATAAAAAAGACAAATACTAAATCAAAGCAAACTTCTCAGAATGATCTAAATGCCAGCAATAGACACATTAATGCAGGAAAGAACCACGCTAGAACTAAAATGGATGTACTTAATTGTTTAACATTTTTACTGTTCACTTAGAGCTAAGAAAAGTTATTCTCCTCTTAAAAAGATGTCAGAGTAAAGAAAATGAACAACTACACTAAATTTCTTACAACTACTCTCTACTACTAAATTCAGGAAAGAAAAAGAACATCAACCTCTGTGCTCTGAGAACTCAGTACCTAAATCTTAGTGGCGAGATATGCCTGAGAAACACCACTCTAATGCCTAATGTTGATATGAACCTGTTGTTGAATCAATCTTTATGCTAGCACAAACCAGAATGGAAATTAAATGGAGGAAAATACTATAAAAATAGAAAAGTTCTAATGTCATAAATATATTCCATATACTATGGACTTCTTAAGGCAATCAAGAACTAAGTAATGGGCTGGCGCTGTGGCGTAGCATGTTAAGCGCTGCCTGCAGCGCCGGCATCCCGTATGGGTGCTGGTTCAAATCCCAGCTACTCCACTTCCAGTCCAGCTCCCTTCTAATGCACCTGGGAGGCAGCAGAGGATGACCCAAGTGCTTGGGTCCCTGCACCCACATGGGAGACCCGGAAGAAGCTCCTGGCTTCTGGCTTCGGTCAGGCCCAGCACCTGCTGATGTGGCCATTCGGGGAGTGAACCAGCAGATGGAAAGGCTCTTCTCTCTCTCTGTATCTCTCCCTCTCTGTGTATCTCTTCCTTTCAAATAAAATAAATATATCTTTAAGAAAACAAAAATAAAATAACTTAAGTAACAATAAGCCACTATAATACACGTGAGAGAAACCCCAGTTTTTAGTTACCCAGATTCTATGCTAGTTACTATTTACTCTCAACCTTTATTTATGCAGTCTCCTCTACCATTCCCCCTCTTTCACTTCTATCTAAATCTTAGTTGTCCTTTATTTCTCAGCTCAGCCATCACCTCCTTTACAAAGCTTGTTCTGACTCCCCTGAATGAGGCAAAGCCCCTCTATTTCCCAGTGATATTCTCATTCTCATTATAAGGACTACTGCCCTTATAATATGGTATCATTTGTATTATTTTTTGCTTCCCCACCAAATTATGTGCCTCTTAAAGGTTTTAAGACCTGCTCATCTTTGTATCTCTACCACCTAATACCAAGCCCAGCACACCAATGCCCATCCTACCCCAGCTGCTGAATCAAATATTTACATAGTTTACCCTTACTTTCTTAACTAGGCTATAATATTTTCAAATTCAGGATGCCACAGGAGCAACACAGTCCTCACACTCAGCCCCTGCATCCGCCTACACTCTGTCGCCTGTCCTTTACCCTTCACTTGGTAAGGCATTAAACTGGTTTGGCTTCCCACAAAATTGATTCCTAGGAATCTTATCACACTGAGCTAATTAATACGTGGTTCTCTTGCTTCACAGGGCATGAGATATCTCGAGAATATTTCTCTTTTCCTATGTTTGAGTAAGGGAAAAAGAGAATGAGGTGCATCAACCAAAGGAAGCATCAAACAGGTATAATGCCCATGTATAAACATCATAATCTCAATAAAAATGATCAGATTAAATTCTCCAGAGTACCCTTCCTGGAGATTTAGTCAATTTAACCATGAAGTAGCCCTGTTAGTATAGGGACAAATGAGAAAGACAGGCAGGAAGATATGGAGGAATTGGTGGGGGAAGAGAAGTACAGAAACAAAAAAGTGTCCCCAAATCACAAATCAAAATAGCAAAAATACCATACGCTAGGGAACAGGCATTTAGCCTAGTGGTTAAGACATCTGTGTCCCACATCAGAATTCCTGGTATCTATTCTGAGCTCCTAAGTCCAGCTTCCTGTCAATGCAAACACTGGGAGGCAGTAACTGAGTTCCTGCCACCCACTTGGGAGATCCGGATTTAGTTCTTGGCTTCTGGTTCCAGTCCAGCCCAGACAAGCTGTTGTGGGTATTTGGGGAGTGACCCAACAGATGGGTAAACTTGCTTGCCTGCATGCACCACACACACACACACACACACACACACACACTCCCTCTCTGTCTCTCTCATTCTCTGCCTCTCAAATAAGCAAGCAATATCTTTTAAACATTATCATACTAAACAAGCTCAGGTTTGAAAGAGCTTTGTTCCATCAAAAATAACTTCAGGGCAGATGTTTGGCCTCACAGTTTGGAAACCACTTGAGATGCCCACATTCCATATTCAAGTGCCTGGGTTCAAGTTCTGGTGCCATTCCTGAGTCCAGCTCCTTGCTAATTCCCAACCTGGAAGGCAACAAATAATGGCTCAAGTGGTTGAGCCCCTAACAGCCACATGGTGACCTAGATTAAGTTCCCAGTTCAAAGCTTCAGTTTGGCCCAGCCCCAGTTCTTGCAGGCATTTGAGGAGTGACCAGCAGATGCGAGGTCTCTCTCTCTCACCCCCCACACTGTGTGCGTATGTATGTCTGCCTTTCAAATAATAAAGCTAAATAGAATTTTTAACAAACACTATCAAAATTTTTTTAAAATCTTAAAGAGTAAAATCAACTCACAGAAGGACCATTTCATTAGGCATTAACTTAAGAATGCTCTGCAGTCAAAAAGCAGCAGCAGGACCTACAAGGAACTATAAAGACACTGCTCATTCCAGCAGCATCTGCTTTACTCCCTACAACCCCAAAGTTTCAGGCACCTGCAACACAAGTATATGAGGTGCTCAAGATAACCAAATGTGGTCACTGAAATAGTAGTTTATGAATCAACAGGAAAGATGGGTAAAGAACAAAGTGGGGAAGGGAGCCGAATCCTGGTCACCTTCAAGGGGCCCAGTAATGGAGTTTTGGTTTGGTAACGGTGCCGAGCTTCTCCCGACAACAGCAATCCTGGGTGTGTGTGCCTGCCCTTCCTTGGAGCAGCCAACTGCATGCATACTTTCACACATTCACTCATGGCAGCAAGGGAAAAAGGGCTGCCCATTAGTCCTATGAGCAGATTTTGATGGAAAGAAACAGGAGCATCTCTGGAGTCACTATGATGTTTCAAAGGGTGTGGAGAACACAGATTAATAAAGCATTTCCCTTATTGATAAAAAACAACTCAGTATGGTCACTGACCTCAGTCAGAAGGTTATGTGGTGTATCAGACAGCATGTAGTATGACAGTGTTAATGAAAGTAACATAAAAAGAAGAGTTAAGTGCACAGAATCAGGTATGAAAGTGTTAACAGTTAATCTTGGC
Source organism: Oryctolagus cuniculus (assembly GCF_964237555.1). Lineage (NCBI taxonomy): Eukaryota > Metazoa > Chordata > Mammalia > Lagomorpha > Leporidae > Oryctolagus > Oryctolagus cuniculus. The sequence goes on along the minus strand of NC_091440.1, from coordinate 98,899,489 downwards.
AAGGCTGTTACTGGAAACAGATTTTGCTGAATGAACATAATTGGAGGCAAGAAGCAAGAAGCAAGAAGCTAGGCATCTGAAGGGAGTCCCTGCTGGCAGTCAGCTGCACACATGCTGTAGAGCTGACAGGGACCAATGTCAGTGCCCAGTAAAGCTGTATCAACACCGAGGCCACTGTGCACTCAAAATTTATCAGAAGCAATGTAATTTTTCTTCCATTTATCACTCTTCCTTTCCTTCAGAGAAAAGAAAAAGGCAAGAAAGTACAGAGACCATGACTCTGGTCAAAGAAGCACACGCACATCACACACACACGGAACAAACAGTTAAGGTGCTTTCACATAAGCTAGCACCACAAAAAAAAAAAAAAAAAAAAAAAAAAAAAGAGGCATCCAAACAAAATTAGTCACATAAATAATTCCCTGGGAAAGGGTAAGTCTAACAAAATTATTCTATGAAAACCAAATCTAGCTACCAAGCAAATCAGAATGAAAATGACACTAGGTAACTGACAGACTATAATAGATAATCCACTGCACAAGACTGATTCCAAATCAGCATATCCCTTTTCACAAGTGTGCTTTTCATATCATACTGCTTGAAACTCTACTACATATTTAGTACACACAAAAAATGCTAGCTAATTCTAAACTGTAAGTCAAGTGTAGAGTAACAGTCCTATCAGTATACATGAAAAGGTTTTAAAAATTTTTTTAAGATTTCTATTTTATTTATTTGAAAAGCAGAGTTACAGAGAGAGAGGGAGAAATAGAGATCTTCCAACCGCTGGTTCACTCCCTAGATGACCACAACAGCCAGGGCTGGGCTAGTCCAAAGCCAGGAGCTCCTTCCAGATATCCTTCGTGGGTGGCACGGGCCCAAACACTTGGGCCATCCACCATTGTTTTTCCCAGGCCTGGAAGGAAGCTGGATCCAAAGTGGAACAGCCAGGACACAAACTGGAGCCCAGTATCACAGGCAGTGGTTTTACCTGCTATGCCACAAGGCTGTCCCCACCTACATTCTTTAATATATTCTTTGTCCTTTACCCTACATTAATAAGGCTTTAAAATGGCTTCCGAGGCTGGCAATGTGGTGCAGTAGGTTAATCCTCCGCCTGTGGTGCTGCCATCCCATATGGGTGCCGGTTCTAGTCCCGGCTGCTCCTCTTCCAATCCAACTCTGCTCTGGCCTGGGAATGCAGTAGAAGATGGCCCAAGTGCTTGGGCTCCTGCACCTGCGTGGGAGACTGGGAAGAAGCACCTGGCTCCTGGCTTTCGATTGACACATCTCTGGCCGTAGCGGCCATTTGGAAGACCTTTCTCTGTCTCTCCCTCTCACTGTCTGCAACTCTCTCAAATAAATAAATAAAATCTTAAAAAAAAAAAAAAAAAAAAAAAAAAAAGAACCAGTAGATACACATGTGAGGATCAAATCAAAGATGCTGGCCTCATTAAGACCAAGGTCTACTCTATTTTAATCAAACCATGTCCCCTGGTAGGGATGACTACCTAAATGAGCTACTTTGAGCAAATCATTTGACTAGCCTCCACAAAATTACTCTACCTATTTTTAAAAGGGGTGGGGGGGCTGGGGGAGGCTGGATTCAGTATTTGCAAAAATTAGTAGAAATCCACCCTTCATTCTAAATACAGCAGTGCTCCCTTTTGTTTCACAGATTGCACTTAAGCTACTAATTCTCAACCCTTGTGAGACATTCCAAAACCCAGAAGTCATTCCCCAGAGACTCTAATTTGATCAGACTTGGGCTTACTTAGCAAAGAGTTTGTTTCTTGCTTTTGCTTTTTAATTGATTTATAACAAGGAGTTTATAATTTACAACTGAGAAACACTACACTTTAAAATTCTTAATGCTGTTCTAACTGTTCTATGAATCTGTAACATTTGAGCCTAGATGATCCAAATCTTAATTCTGACATCCAGAAAGGTCTAAAAGCTTGTAAATTCACTAGAAAAACATGAAGATGGTTTTTAGTTCTTATCTATTCTGGTGTGCTTACACTTATCATTGCAGAAAACATACAAAAGAGAACCATAAAATTCTAATTATATACAAGCCAAGTTCAAAATCATGCAAACTTGACAGTGTTAGCCATCAGGATGATCACAGCGGTATGACTAGAAGAAGTCGTAAGGTCATAAGGAGGTGCTTCAGGGATCTGATAAGACATTTTTTCACCTGGTAGTTGCATATCACAGTATATTCACTTTGTGAAAATTCAAACAATACACACCCAGGACTGGAATACTTTTGTATGTTACATTTTAATACAAATTTTACTTTAAAAACTGTTGCATTACCACATTTGTAAAAATAAATTACCTCTTTCTCTATAACTTCTTGATATACAACAATGCCCAAAACTGGTTGGAGTAACTGTTAAAGAACTCCCCACACTGTCCGCTCACCCAGTGTACAGAAAGTCAATCACTGACATGCGAGTGGTGGAAGAAAGGAGGCCTTTATCACAAAGCACAGAACAAGGACTTTGGCAACTACTACTAAATTCTCTGGCTCCCAGAGGAGTCAGAAGTGAAAGTTCTTTTAAGCTGGGGCTGACAGGTGCATGGTCAGCTCAAGTACAAGTTCCTGGTTGGTCTGTGGTACTCATGGTATTCTTTGCTCAGTCAGGGATACTAAGTTCTTTATGATGAAAAAGGTGGCCTTCAGTCAGTCTAGGAGCTACATGTAGGTGGTCGTTACTTCGTGCCTTCAGCTTGAATTCCCCAAAAGAAACGCCTTCCAGATAACACAGAACATCCACATGTTAATAACTGGAGAAACAAATTACCTCATGAGTTTAGTGATAGCTACAATACTTCCTCAGATTAGGGAGTTAATTTTAGTTAGAGGTTGTTTTGCAATCAAAAAGTATAATATTGTGGTGTAAATATAAGTAATTGTACACAATCCTTTAGTATTTTTCATGGCTACTATCAAATAAATGTCTAAGACTCTTTTACACATGATTTTGTGTTAAGTAGATTATGAGGGTAAATTTTAGGTGTCAACTTGACTGTACTAAAGAATATCTAGACACCTGGAAAAGTATTATTTGGGTGTGCCTGTGAAGGTGTTTCTAAATGAGATTAGCATATAAGAATGAATGGATAGGAGAGAGGACCCAGTCTCATTGTGACCAAGGACCACGAATCGGCTGGAGATCTGAAGTGTATAAATACAGAAGGTAAATTAGGCTCTTGCTCTGAGGACTGGGACAGGTTCAACCCCTGTCTTACACATCAGTCGCCAGCCTTTGGACTCCAGGAATTACACCAGCAGGCCCCTCACTGGTACTCAGGATTTCAGCCTGAACTCAGAGTTATGCCCCTGATCTTCCTGGTTCTGAGGCCTTCAGACTTGAACTGAGCCACACTATCAGCATCTCTGGGGCTCCCGTCCACAGAAGCCTTACCACGGGACTGCCATAATTGTGTGAGCCAATTACCCTAATAAATTCTCCTTCAAATACCTACGCAGATATCCCATTGTTTCTTTCTCTATAGAACCCTAACTAAGACAGATTTTGGTACCAGGATTGAGGCTGTTATTCTATCTAAAAATGTTCAGACAGCTTTGGAACTGGTTAACTGGCAGATTTTGGAAGTTTAAGCAAGAAAAGCCCAGGATTCTATAAGCAGAACATCATGAGTGATCTGGTGAAGGCTCAAAAGATGAGGAAACTAGGAAAGTGATAGAAAATCTCCACGGTCATGATCAGAGTATTATCAGAATGTGGACAGTAAAGGCCATGCTGATGAGGTTTCAGACAGAAATGAGGATCCTATGGGGAACTGAATCTTGCTGTACCATGGTGAATAACCTGGCTTTACTGTGTCCTTGTGCTCAGACTTCATGAGAGACCAAACATAAAGATAATAGATTAGCTATTTTTGGAGGAAGAGATTTCAAAATAGCAAAGCATTTAGGCTGCAAAATGGGTATTACTGGCTGCTTTTACTGAGTTTTACAGTAAGATTCAGAAGCAAAAGAAACCATAGCCAAAAGATCCAGAAAATTCACAGCTTGACCAAAGAAAGAAAGAAGAAAAAGCTTACCCCCATTTCTAAGATTTTTGAGGCTACTCCTTCCATCACAGGCCCAGGGGCCTTGGAAGAGCATAATTATTTCATGAAACCCCAGAATGCTTTCCAAGAGCTCACTCAAGGATTTACTTCCCTCTGTTCAGCTGCAGAAGCACTCCGGGGCTGTAGGCTCTGGCACTGTCCACATAACGCTGGTTTTACAGGCATACAGGTTAAAATTGATTAGGTTTGTGAGCTGGAAGACTATCCCTTCACCACGCCCCCTGTGTGACCTCACGCCCTACCTGGCCACACCTGAGTGCCCACCGGCCAATCAGGTCAATTAACCACTCCCCTTTGGAAGTGGGTTAAAAGCCTGGGACATGGTGTGTCCTGGCCCTTCTCTTCTTCCCTGGCCTCTTGCCAGAAGGAGGCTTGCTGTAGCCCTGTGCCTTCGGGCTACACGCCCTAGACTTCTAGGCCTTGATGCTCCTCCACGTGGCTGGTTCCTGGTGCTCAGTATGAACCCAGATTTACCTCACTCTTTTAAATAAAGCTCTCACTTTCCTATGCACCTTTCGCACTAAATAAAAGCCTAAAATGTACCATGCTGCCTCGTTTATCTGTGCTGGTATTTAGAATCCTTCTCTAAATACTAGGCAAGAACCCTCTTGGGCTTATTATATTGGGGATTTATTAATAAGCATATGGTGATATCATATGGCACCCCAAATTCCGGTAACATATGTGGCATCCCAGATGGCACTTCTGGGAAACTTCAAGGGGTCACATTTTCGCATAAATTTTAGGGGGTCATTCCCGATATCACTTCCACACTCCTTCTCATGCACTGCTTTTTGCTGTGCCCAACTAATGGGGCCACCCAATCTTGGACAATGAAGCTCTACTACCATGAGCTGAGGTAAACCATGTTCCTTATAAATTCCCTGTCATAAGTGCTTCACTATATAATAAAAAGCTGATTTATAGATTTCTTAAAGCTCTTCAAAACAAAATTTTTTGAAAAATTAATTAAGAAACAATCAATTTAGGTAGCAAACAGTACAAAAGATTGCTTCATGTTTTAGCAACCTTGTTGAAAGCAAATAAAAATATCATATGAGGGGTGGGATTTTGGTATAGTCCCTGGGATACCTGCATCCCTTATCAGAATGCTTGGTTGAGTCCACACTATTCTGCTTCCAATACAGCTTCTTGCTAATGCATAACCTGGAAGAAGCTAATGCATAACCTGGGAAGTAGAAGGTTTTGGCTCAACTACCTGGGACCTTGCCACACACATGGGAGACTCAGATTGAGTTCCAGGCTACTGGCTTCAGACTAGCACAGCCCTGGTTCTTGTGGGCATATGGGGAAAGAATCAGTAAATGGAAGTATTCTCTCTCTCCAGCTCTCTGTGCCATTCAAATTAAACTTTCAAATTAAAAAAAAAAAAAAAAAAAAAACATGAAAATACCATATGAAATCTTCATGGGGTATTTTAAAGAAAATAACTTTGCTTTCCTGAGTGCCAATTCTATGACATAAACCCAAATAAATACATACATTTCAAACAGACATTAACTCCTGCATCCACAGTGTAGAGATTATACTTTCTTAGTTGTATTTGCAATGTAAATACCTGGATCTAGGATCACAAAAGCTTTCACAATCACTTCAGCTGACTGCACACTTTCAAGAGAAGCAGTTCATATCTATGTTAGAAAGCACTATTTATGAACAGCACTATAGCACAGCAAGTTAAACTGCTGTCTGCAAATCCAACATCCCATATGGGGTGCCAATTCATGTCCTGGCTGCTCCACTTCAAATCCTACTCCCTGCTAATGGCCTGGAAAAGCAGTGGAAGATGGCCCAAATGTCTGGGCGCCTGCCACCCACATGGGAGATCCAGAAGTTCCTGGCTTCAGCCTGGCCTAGCACAGGCCATAGCAGCCATTTGGGGAATGAATCAAAGAAATGAACCAGGCCAGCTCTGTGGCTCACTTGGCTAATCCTCCGCCTGCGGCACTGGCACCCCGGGTTCTAGTCCCAGTTGCTCCTCTTCCAGTCTAGCTCTCTGCTGTGGCCTGGGAGTGCAGTGGAGGATGGCCCAAGTCCTTGGGTCCCTGCACCCGCATGAGAGACCAGAAGAAAGCACCCAGCTCCTGGCTTCAGACTGGCACAGCGCTGGCCGCGGCAGCCACTAGGGGAGTGAAAGAAATGAACCAGATGCTCACTCTGTAACTCTTTCCAATAAATAATCTTTTTTTAAAAATGAAAGAAAGCACTACTGTGAAACTTAAGATTTGGACTTCACAAAAATTTAAAATTAATGCTTATCAAAAGAGATTGTTACAAAAATAATAACCTCACACTGGCAAAAATGGTAACTTTCAAAAAACTTGTATCAAGAACATATAAACTGGTAGCCTGGCTAAGTCTTAGCTTGTGTTCAGGAACATAGGTATTTAAAATGTCACATCTGCATGAAGCTTCAAATTTTTAATTTTATTTAAGACAGTAAAGAGAGTTTATATAATATGTTCTAAGAGGTAGCTACTTTATAAAGTATCTTAAGCAAAAGTGTATAATATATTCAGCAAAACTGTATCAGCAATTATAGACTGTTCTTTATAGAGCATTTACTTGAAGTTTTTCAGTAGTTCCTGAAAATTTGGTCATGGAAGTTGAATGTAAGGGAAATATGCTTATTGGCTGCTTTTTATTTATACAGAATGGAAAAATAAAAATGAGTTTCTGACAGTCAAAAAAAAAGAACATATAAACAACTTACAACTCAAAAACTAAAAAATATCCAACTGTTCTAAAAGGCAAAAGGCTTAGAACTTTCAAATAGGAAGATATACTAGTAGGCAACAAGCAAATGGAAAGTGACGAATATCATTAGTCATTCATTAAAGGAAATACAATTTAAAATCACAACAGACTACAACTACACACCCATCAGAATGGCTAAGATTTACACAACAATGCCAAATGTTGTTGAGAATGTAAAGCAACTACAATATGAAATTATAGCAACATTTTTGAAATTGTTCTGAGAGTTTCTCATTAAAATTAGATATGCAGCCATCCTATGACCTAGCAATTCCACTTTTAGGTATTTCCCTGAAGAGAAATGAAAACATATGTCCACAAACACACATATATAAAAATGTTTCTATAGCTTCAATCATAACAGCCAAAGAAGTGGAAACAACCCAAACATCCATCAATAGGAAAATGGATAAACTAATTATGCCAGATCCATTATAACAGACTACCATTCAGTATTAAAAAGGTAACTACAGATACGTACAATACAGATAAATGTCAAAATCAATATGCAAGCAAGAGAAGGCAGACACAATAAAATGAAGACTATATTACTTCCTTTATATTTAATTTTAAAATGGGCAAAATTAATGGAAGATAAAGGAATCAGACACTAGTTGCTGGGGACAGGATTATTCTGAGTGGAAGGGGTTCAAGGGAGCCTTGTGAAATGATTGACATGATCTATATGGTGACAGGACTGCAGATGATGGAAATATTGGCATCTGTGAAAACTCATGAAACTGTGATGGATAAGATGTGTGCTTTTTACATAGTATAAACTATACCTCAACAATACACGTTAAAAGAGAAAAGCAAAAATTATCAAGATTAAAAAAGGAAAAATAAATATTCAAAATATTCAAGAGAATTAATAATGCCCAACCAACCTTTAATACAAATTACAAACCTGTAATAATTTACCTAGTACTAGAAAAACAGTATCAACAAACAGATCAATGAACAGACCTTGCAATGTATAAGCACTTAATGACCAAAAGAAATGCTACAAACTAAAAGGAAAGAGACTGATCATTTATCACACAGTGTTCAGAAACCCATTCAATTATTAGGAAAATATCAAAATATCAAAAAAATTATCTCCTCATACACAAATACAAAATAAATTCCAGGAAGATTTAAAAACTAAGCGTAAAATTCGAATGGCGAACCAGCATTGTGGCACAGCAAGTAAAGTCACTGTCTACAACAACAGCATCCCATATGGCTCCTGGTTCATGTTTCCGCTGCTCCACTTCTGGTCCAGTTCCTTGCTAATCACTTGAGAAAAAGCAGCAGAAGATGGTCCAAGTGCTTTGCCCCTGATACCCACATGGGAGACTTGGATGAAGCTTCCAACTCCTGGCATAGGCCTGGCCCAGTGCTGGCCATTGTGGCCATTTGGGGACTCAAACAGCAGATGAAAGATTTTTTAAAAATCTGAACTACAGAAAATGTAGATATATTTTGTGATATTCAGATAGAGAGAGGCTTTCGAAGTAAAAAAAGAAATTACAGATTATTATACACTTTACTCCTCAGAAATTTAAAATTTGTATGCATCAAAAAACAAAAAGCGGAGCTGGCACTGTGGCGTAGCGGGTAAAGCCACTGCCTGCAGTGCTGGCATCCCATATGGACACCAGTTCGAGACCCAGCTGCTCCACTTCCGATCCAGCTCTCTGCTATGGTGTGGAAAAGCAGTAGAAGATGGCCCAAGTCCTAGGGCCCCTGCACCCGTGTGGGAAGACCCGGAGGAAGCTCCTGGCTCCTGGCTTCGGATCAGCACAGCTCCGGCCAATTTAGCCAACTGGGGAGTGAACCAGCGGATGGAAGAAAGAAGACCTCTCTCTCTGCCTCTCCTTCTCTGCATAACTTTGACTTTCAAGTAAATAAATAAATCTTTTAAAAAAAAGTAAAGGCAAATGACAAATACTGAAAACTACAGCAAAAGATAAAGAAAAAAACGTTATCTTCACCATATAAAGAGCCTATGTAAATCAACGAAATACTAAGATCTTTCCCTCCTCAAGAAAAATTAACAATGAATACATAATCATAAAATGAAAATAGTCAATATACATTAAAAATGTAAACAAGTGGGGCTGGAGCTGTGGTGCAGCGGGTTAAAGGCCGGGCCTGAAGTGCAGGCACCCCAAACGGGCACTTGTTTAAGTCCTGGTGGCTCCGCTTCCAGTCCAGCTCTCTGTTAAGGCCTAGGAAAGCAGTAGAAGGTGGCCCAAGTCCTTGGCCCCCACACCCACGTGGGAGACCCAGAAGAAGCTCCAGGCTCCAATCTTCAGATCCGCGCAGCTCTAGCCATTACAACCAATTGGGGAGTGAACCAGCGGATGAAGACCTCTCTCTCTGTGTCTCTACCTCTCTCTGTAACTCTTCCAAATAAATAAAATAAAATCTTTTTTAAAAATGTAAACAAGTTCAAATTAAAACAACATAGCATTTTTTAACCTATACAACAGGCACAAGTTTTATAGGCAAAAGATTTTTAAAGATTATGTAAAGCAAAACAGACTCCTGACACACTCCTAGTCATTACCAAGAGTGGTTCAATCTTTCTGAAAAATAATTTCTACCAGTATTCCACTAAAAAATGAAGCTCTATGTAAAACGGTTTTGGTGACTATTTTCTCAATTACTCCAAGGATAACTCAAGCCAGTGTAGTTCAACATTCACAGGCAGTAAGTTGACTCATTACTTACAGTGGATACCATAGGGCATTAGGGCTTAATTTTTTCAAGGACCAAATTGAGAAGGGCTGATCAAGAGCCATTAGGGGGGAAAAATGCTTTCCACAAGAAGACTGTAGTGATGAATGTCTTTCATTTTGTAGGCACAATTGTGTGTCCTCCAGGACCAGACTGTATTTTAGCAGTACTACTTCTGGTTTCAAACACAAAGCAGATAACACAATAATTTGTAGACTTGTTTGTGTGATTTTTTTTTCTCATTACAAGGAAATATGTGTTAAAATTTCTGTTAAGATTTATTTTATTTATTTCAAAGGCAGAGTTACAGGGAGAGAGGGAGAGACAGAGGAAAAGACAGAGGAGAGAGAGATCTTCCATCCACTGGTTCACTCCCCAAATGGCTGCAACAGCCAGGGCTGGGCCAGACTGAAACCAGGAGCCAGGAGCTTCCTGGGGTCTCCAACATGCGTGCAAGGGCCCAAGGACTTGAGCCATCTTGTACTACTTTCTAAGGCATATTAGCAGACAGCTGGATCAGAAGTGGAGCAGCTGGGACATGAACTAGCACCCACATGGGATGCTAACATCACAGGCTGCAGCTTTACCCACTATGCTATAATGCTAGCCCCATGTTTAACATTTTAAGAACATATAAAGTATGGGGAGAGTGTGCTCTCTTATAATTACTTTACTCATCTTTGGCAAATAAGATTCAATCCTTCAGCAAAATACCATAGGAAAATAATCAGAAATATGTAAATGTATTAACAAAAATAACTATAACAGTATTCATATGACCAAAAACCCAAAATATCCTAAATGTCCAACAATAGAAGAATGACTAAAAGAATGATGATTTGTATAATCACTTAAAATGTTTCTGAAAATGCTTATTAACATATGGGAGATGTTAATCTCATAATATTTTTTTTAACAGTACAGGCCAGGGACCAGCATTGTGGTGCAGCAGGTTAAGCCAAACAAGCACCAGTTCGAGTTCTAGTAGCTCCAGTTCTGATCCAGCTCCTTGCTAATGCATCTGGAAAAGCAACAGAAGATAGCCCAAGCACTTGGGTCGCTGCCACCCACATGGGAAACTCAGATAGAATTCCTGTCTCCTGGCTTCCACCTGGCCCAGCCCCTGCTGTTACGGCCATTTGAGAACTGAACCAGCTAATAAAAGATCTCAATCTCAAACAATCAATCTCTCAGTATCTCTGTCTCCCACATACCCTGTCTTTCCTTCTATCACTATAATTCCAACTTTCAAATAAATACAATTTTTTAAGTAAAAACAATTTTTAAAGTATCATACAAGCATTTGGCCCAGCAGTTAAGTCACCCTCGTTCTATATCGGAGTACCTGGTTCAAGTGCCAGCTACTAAGCTTCTGATCCAGGCCCCTGCTCATGCAATCCTTGGGAAGCAGATCATGCCTCAAGCACTTGATCCCTGCCACCCACACAGGAGACCTGAATTGAGTTCTGCACTTCTGATTTAGCCCGACCTGGTCCCTGCTGTCATGGGCATTTGGGGAGTGAACCAGTGAAAGAAGATATTTATTTCTCTCTCCCACACTCTTTTTCTCTCTCCCTTCTGCCTTTCAAATAAAATTAAATAAAGCATTTTTAAATGAATTGATGAAATAATAAAAGTAATATGAAGTATATGTGTGCTTATGTGATATAGATAGATAGACAGATAGATACAGATATAGATATAGATATAAATATATAAAAATTATCTCAACTGGGTATATATATGACAAATATGCAGGATTCTTTTTCCCCTACGCAGATTTATAAATTCTTAAAATATTTTACCACATGCATTTTTAGTTGGCAATGAGGACAGAATATTACAAAAATTGCTACAAGTTATCATCTACCCCATGTTTGGAGAGCAAAGCCATATTGCTAAAATAGAATTTCTGCTTCCTGAAGGTAAAACAATTGTGCTTAAAATATAAAGGAGAATGAATACAGTATTCTTCTTAAATATACAAACCAGTGTTCTTTTTTCAATATCCAGGTCTTTCATGTGAGTGGAAATGACCCAAGTACTTGGACTATCGCCTGCTATGAACTGGGGTACACATTAGCAGGAAGCTGGAGTTGGTAGTGGAGCCAGGACTAAACCCCAAACATGCTGACATGGGATGAGAGCATTCCGAGCAGTACCTTAACTGCTATGCCAAATGCCCACCCCAGATTAATATTCATAACAGTGTGGCTATAATAATACACCCTTCCACATACTTGAAAGTCAGTTCTTTAGGGGAAAAGTTAGTCTCCAGGGAAAAAAATATGATTACAGCTACATATAAATTAACCACAAATGGTTATTACATTTAGTATACTAAAACTAAGAAATTTGCTGACTCTTCAAATATATACTAATCAGGAACACTTTAAAGCTAAGAAACAATAGTTCTCCTTATATTTGGCCTGTATGTAAAAGCTGCCTGCTTTGGAAATCCCTTCCCCACTGAGTATCATCAAGCTTCCAATTAAATTTAAAGTTCACATAAATATAAAACTTTGGCAGAAAAAAAAAAAAAACAGATAAAAGCTTCATTAGGCAATAAGTGTGATTGCAAGATTCAAGAAAAACTTGTTTAAGCACTATATACACAATTTAAAGGTACAGTAACAAAGCAATTGTAAAACCTTTTTTTTTTTTTAAATTTTATTTATTTATTTGACAGAGTTACAGAGAGAGAGAGTAAAAGAAGGACAGATGGAGAGAGAAATCTTCCATCCACTGGTTCACTCCCCAGATGGTGGCAACAGCCAGAGCTGGGCCGATTGGAAGCCAGGAGTTTCCTCCAGGCCTCCCATGTGGGTGCAGGGATCCAAGCATTTGGGCTATCTTCTGCTGCTTTCCCAGGCCATTAGCAGGGAGCTGAATCAGAAGTGGAGGGGCTGGGACTCGAACCGGCACCCATATGCAATGCAGTGTGGCAGGCAGAGGTTTTACCCAATGTGCCTCAGTGCTGGCCCCCTGTACGATTGTAAACAATTAATAAACAAAGCACCAGTTAGAGCTTATGTTTATCACTTAGGACCTCTGAAGCCAATGCTTCACATTTGAAACAAGACTGTATAACAGGACCTTTGAAATCAAAATATCAAACTGACAACCAGCTATGGCAATTACTATAAAAAACAGCAGCTGAAACAAAATACAGTGACAGCGGCAAACTCCAAAAGATGCACATCCAATCTTAGGTGGTCTAAGATGTGTTTATAACATGAACTAGTTCATGTATGATCACAGTAAATCAAGGACCATCACTGCATCAAAGCTGTGTTGGTTCATAAGCAATTTTTCCAAGGCTAAGGAACTACAAACAGTAGAAGCAGAAAGAATTTAAAGTGAATGGTTCAACAGGAAAGGAAAATGCCCTCAGCTTGGCTGCTGCATAAACAGGAATCCATTTGGCTCTATTTTAAGAAAATTAAAAATAAGCACCTGCAACCAGGGCTCCCTTTCCACAGGAACACAGCCCTAAGCATTACAGCTTCCTATTCAAGAGGGGTCGCACCTCACTCTGCATTCAGGTCCACCTCCACGAGCAGGGTCTCAGAGCTGCAGCAAGCATCTCTACTCTGACCCTGAGAGTTTTCACTAGGTGCTGGAGCAGCCTCCAGCCACAGTGACCAAGCATGCTGGGGCTATCCAAGTGACCTCCATTTATTATTTCTGCTTGTGTTCTGGTTACAAAGTTACATATATTTAGAGCAGTCTTCCCAAACCTTAACTTTCCAATAACAGATTTCATAGAATTTCATGGCCTTCACTGGACAGCAAAAACACCTACATTTTATACTGGGAACTTTAAAAATAAAAAAAAAAATTTTTTTTTATTTGAAAGGCAGAGTTACAGAGACAGAGAGACAGAGAGATCTTCCATCCACGGGTTCAGTCCCCAACTGGCTACAATTGCCAGGGCTGGGCCAGACCAAAGCTAGGAGCTTCTTTGGGGTCTCCTACATGGTATAGGGGCCCAATCACTTGGGTCATCTGCCACTGTTCTCCTAGATGCATTAGCAGGAAGCTGGATCAGAAGTGGAGCAGCCAGTGTCAAACCAGAACCCATATGGAATGCAGCACTGTAAGCTGCAGCTTTACCCACAACACAACACAGGCCCTTGGAATTTTTGAACTTAACTTGTTATTGGTTGTAAAATCAAGTTGCTGATGGAGAACCACTCCCCTTTGAACTATGCCTTTCAAATTAAATAAATCTTAAAAAAAAATAAACAAAGCAACCTGTTTGAAGCCACTTAGACCCTAAGTGGCAGGACCACCCACCAGATAGACTCCATAGTTTGTGCTTTTAACACAACGCTGTAAAGACTATACTGCTTCTAAAAATTGATCATTGCACATACACTATTTCCCTATTAAATAAATAAATCCCTAAAAATAAATAGATAAATTGTACCTCAGTGAGGAAACAGTTTACTCTTTTTTATTTAAAGATTTATTTTATTTATTTGAAAGACAGATTTAGAGAGAGGTAGAGAGAGAGACAGACAGGTCTTCCATCTGCTGGTTCACTCCCCACATGGCCTTAATGGCTGGAGCTGAGCTGATCTGAGGCCAGGAGCCAGGAGCTTCTTCCTGGTCTCCCACATGGGTGCAGCGGCCCAAGGACTTGGGCCTTCTGCTGCTTTCCCAGGCACATTAGCAGGGAGCTGGATCAGAAGGGGAGCAGCCAGGACTCAAACCAGCACCCATATGGGATGCCAGTGCTGCCGGCTGGGGCTTTAACCCTCTGAGCCACAGTGCTGGCCCCAGTTTACTCTTATGAGTAATTCTTTTGTGTAGTTGTTTTGTATTGAGATTTACGTATGTATCTGAAAGGCAGATGGGAAGAGAGACAGATCTTTCATGCACTGGTTCACTTTTCAAATGGTTTCAACAGTCAGGGCTGGTCCAGGCCAAATCCAGGAGCTCAGAATCCATCCAAGTCTTCCACATGGCTGGTAGGGGCCCAAGTACTTAGGCCGTCATCTGCTACTTCCCAGGCCCACTGGCAAGAAGCCAGATCAGAAACAGTGGTCAGGACTCGATATAGGGTGTGGGGCACCCCGAGTTGTGACTTTACCTGCTGCACCACAACACCTATCCTAGCAATTCAATTCTTGACACTAATCTACGTTGAGATATTTGAGAATTGTGTCCCTCCAAAAGTTCAGGTTTATGAAACTACAGAGTATATAGATTTCATGTTAACATGATTTTAAATTTCTCAAATGTATGCCTCTATTTCACTGTTTCTCATCCTCCTCCCTTTTCCAGAATCTCTCAAAGTAGCTAGTATACTACCTGGGCATTCCTAAGTAGGCACTCAATCAATACCTACCAAAGTCCTGATTAGATAATGCTACGTTAAGTAGAGAATTCTGTAGACACACATGTAATCTTGTATGAGTGAATGCAACCAAACCTCTCTTCTCATCAGAAAACCACTCCATCTCAGAAAATGCAAAGTGACACACCACCAGAAAAACAGCTGTTACCACCACTCACTGTGCCTGAATGATGAACTTCTGATTGTACTAAGGTCGGGTAAATATATTCAGCATCCAAACAAGCAAGGTACAAAACAAATAAACTTAAAAGGTTCTAGTGAATTGAAAATAACTAAAAACAAGAGTCCTACAAGGCCTACAATACACAATTCCTAAGCAATTTCAGTGGTTCTGTGATAGTCATCATACTACATAATGTGCCCATGTCCTGGGAAAGCATTTGGCCTTGGGAAGCCCTCTTCAAAGAAGGAGGTCAATTACTAATTGGTCTATAATTTGAATATTTGGCAAATACTAATGAACTGAGGATTATTAACTTTCAAACTCTGAATACATTTAACTATATACAAAAATAATTTCCTCTTTGGTGAATTTTTGGATCCTTCTCCATGAACACAAAGAATCTAGTTATAAAAATAACAATAATAATCTATTAATTTTTTTCTGAATCTAAAAGACCAGGCCAATGAGGATAACACAGAAGTGTGCTATAAAATGCATGCTAATCCCTGTTATTGCCAACACTTGAAAGAAGAGCACATACTACCTAGAAGGTCAAGGCTAGCTTAAAGACCACAGTCTCATCTGCAAGCCAAAAAAATAAAAATAAAAAAAAGAGAGAGAGAAAACCAAACTCCCAGGCTATATGAAAACTGAAGCAAACAAGGCCAGCATTGCGCCATAGCAAGTAAAGCCACCACCTTCAACACAAGCATCCAGTTTGTGTCGTGACTGCCCAACTTCCAATCCAGCTCCCTGCTAACAGCCTGGGAAAAGCAGCCCATGATGACCCAAGTATTTGGCCGCCGCCACCCACATGGAAGACCCATATGAAGCTCTTGGCTTCTGGCTTCAGTCTGGGGAATGACTCAGCAGTTGGAAGATCTCTCTGTAGCTCTGTAGCCTGACTTTCAAATAAATAAATAAATAAATATTAAAAATAAAAATAAAAAAACATGCAATAACCAGGGATAAGCCAGGTTGAAGTCAGGAGTCAGAAACTCAATCCCAGTCTCCCACAAGGGTGACAGGAACCCAATTACTAGAGTCACCAATGCTGCCTCCCAGAATCCACATTAGCAAGTAGCTAGAGTCAGGAACAAGGACAACATATTGAACCCAGGCACCTAATAAGGGATGTGGACATCCCCAGGGGCATCAACTGCTAGGCCAAGCACTTGCCTATAAACTCATATTTTAATTCCATTAACTATTTGAAGTATCCCTGTACAAATTTCTGTTTATTGCTTTTTCAGGTTTTCTGGATATAAGAAAATAAATATAACATTCTAAGTTTCCTTTTTTTTTATGATTCATTTACTTACTTCACAGTCAAAGTTACACAGAGAAGAGAAGGAGAGGCAGAGAGAGAGAGAGAGAGAGAGAGAGAGAGAGAGAGAGGTCGGTCTTCCACCTGTTGGTTCACTCCCCAGATGACCGCAACAGTCAAAGCTGCGCCAATCCAAAGCCAGGAGCCAAGAACTTCTTCCTGGTCTCCCACATGGGTGCAGGGGCCCAAGGACTTCCACTTCCAAACTCGGAGCCCAAGATGGCTTCTAACTCCATCCCCCTACTGCAAGTTCCAAAAGCTGGGGTCCTTCTAATTTTGCTTTCTTCTTCTGACCCCCTTATCCTCCTTAAAAGCACCTCCCCTGAATACACCAATATGATAACCTCTTGTCCCCCACACTCCATCTTTCCAGCTCTTTTTGAAGCTAATTCTTTTTAAATGCCACAAATCCTGGCATAACCTAATATCAATTTACATCTATCCTCTTAAATTCCAATGATAAACATCCTCTACCCGCTCAAATTGCAAACTGTTCATATATGGCATAGTTATAAACCGCCCCACTCAACAGAGCACAGAGTAAAGATGTTTCAGGTCATTTACCAGTTCTTACTCGTTTGTAGTAGCTAGTTAGTCCCTGCCTTGACTACGTAACAGAATTACCTGGGGAATCTTTTGAACTCCCACACGGAGGCCAATCCATATCAAATTAAACAGGAGTATCTGGAGGTGGGAAGTGAAACTCAAGCATCAGTGTTTTTTAAAGTTTCTCAGTGATACCAAAATGAAGTAAAGATTAAAAACCACTGGTGTCGGTTCAACTAGATTGAAAGACTGCCAAAATAGATGGAGTCCGCCATAGGTGAGCAACATTGTGACAAAACATGGAAGATTGACAGTGACTTCTGAGGACAAAAATTCCAAATTCCAACACCAGAAAGAGGAACATGCAAGTATTTGTTTATATTTATCTTAATTAGGGTATGTCTTAATAACAACAACAAAATATTTCTTTGACCTAGCAGGCATTTGCTTGCTCATTTGTTTTACTATCAAACGCCACACCTCCAAATATGTACAGTAGTTTTATAGAATTAAACTGGCTATGATATAGACTTTTAATTGTCTTCAAGGCCTAACATGTCATTTATAACAAACAAGGGGCAGAGGAGATCCCAAGCAAGAAAGTTAAAATTGACAGATAAACACTGTTACCTATATCTGCCATGAAGTATATTCAAATATTAGCTCAAAGTTCAATACTACATATCATAAACAATTTCAACTGTTTCTAAAGTCTGTGATACAAATCCCTTTCATGATTATATTCATTGCAATTAGATCTATTCATTCAGTATCTTCTACAAACAGACTGAAGTCTGGTATACTATAGGTCTTTATGTGAAACAGATTTAAAACCCTATAATAAATATGCCACCAAAAATATTTACCATACATCAAAGGAGAAGTATATTCTACAAAAGTAATAAAAGCCAGCTTTATTCTTGGTGTGATAAAGAAATAATGTTTAATTTTAGGAAGCTATAATTTTTCTAACAAATGAACACTTGGCACAGAGAGTCACAGTTGTATCCACTTCCTGCCATAAATGCCAGCAGCAAGTACATCCAATTGCTAGTTCCTCTGGAGCCAATAAGTGGGCAGAACACATCCAGAGCCAAAATGGGAAACACATGGTATTCATTCTCTGAAAAAATCAGCAGTGGATTACAACCAGGAGGGAAAGCCATCTGTCACATGAAAAAGAGGTGACAGTAACTGTCATAGACTAAAATATACTATCTCAACCCAGGTTAAGTTTTAGATTTTAATTCTAGTTAACTCTTTATAATCAGCAATAGTTTTTCAAAATTATTAGTGCCAAATTATGAATGGAATGGGTAAGAAGAAGAAAAAAATACCAACACTGTAACCCTATCACAACTGTGAAGACAACAACATAGCAGCAAGAAGAAATCCACAAATGCAAAAAACCTCAAACAAGTCAACACCTGACAAATTTACTTCCCATGAGTACAGAAAGCAATGGCAGTTTTATCTGCAATATATTTCTAGCTTTTGAACATCTGCCCAAAGGAAACAAAGAGAGCGGCTTCCCAAATATGAAGTTAAAAATGAACCACAAATCCAAACTCAACCTTCACCACTGTCTCAATTCCCCACATCCTCCACCCACCATAATGTACACTGCAGCCCATCTTCTGGATTTCATCTTTAAGGTAAAATCACTGGGGAACTACATAATTTGAAGGAAGGAAAAAAAAACAGTATTACTGAGCTGTCAGTTCTGTATTCTCTATGGTCTCAAACCCTTTAAAACCAGTAGGATCCTAACCGTTAGAGAACAACAAAACTATATAAACATGATCATTGTTATTATCAAAATATAGTGAAGTTTAATTCAGAAAAAGTATAGCCATTAGACCTTTATTTTATTCAGATCAGCATTTTTTTTTCATTAGAGTGTAGGAAAGCTCAGAACGTTGATGTGGTAAAGCAGTTTAAGACACCACCTGTGATGCCAGCATTCCATGAGTGCCAGCTCAAGTCCCAACTGCTCAGCTTCCAATCCAGCTCCCTGTTAATGCACCTGGAAAAGTAGCAGAAGATGGTCCAAATGCTTGGACCTCTGCCACCCATGTGGGAGATGGGGATGGAGTTCCAGGCTCCTGGCTTTGGCCTGGTCCAACTCTGGCCATTGTAGTCATTTGGGGAGTGAATCAGTGAATCTAAGATCTCTTCTCTGAAATTCTGCCTTTCAAATAAATAAATAAATAAATCTTAAAAAAAAAATCTGGGGCTGGTACTGTGGGGTAGTGGGCTAAGCCTCAGCTTGCAGTGCCGGCATCCCATATGGGCGCCGGTTCATGTCACGGTTGCTCCACTTTCACTTCCGATCCAGCTCTCTGCTATGGCCTGGAAAAGCAATGGAAGATGGCCCAAGTCCTTGGAACCCTGTACTTTTGTAGGAGACCCAGAAGAAGCTCTTGGCTCCTGGCTTCGGATCGGCACAGCTCCAGCTGTTGTGGCCCACTGGGAGTGAACCAGAGAATGGAAGACCTCTCTCTCTGTCTATCCTTCTCTCTGTGTGTAACTCTTTCAAATAAATCTTTAAAAAAAAAAAATCTGTGGCCATATAATAATCATTTTAAAAGATGTAGGAAAGGGGCCGGCGCTGTGGCACAACGGTTAACACCCTGAAGTGCCAGCATCCCATATGGGCGCCAGTTCTAGTCCCAACTGCTCCACTTCCGGTCCAGCTCTCTGCTGTGGCCTGGGGTAACAGTAGAAGATGGCCCAAGTCCTTGGGCCCCTGCACCTACATAGGAGACCCGGAAGAAGCTCCTGGCTCCTGGCTTCAGACTAGCGCAGCTCCAATTGTTGGGGCAATCTGGGGAGTGAACCATCAGATAGAAGACCTGTCTGTCTGTCTGTCTGTCTCTCTCTCTCTCTCTCTCTGCCTCTCCTCTCTCTGTGTAACTCTTTCGAATAAATAAATAAATCTTAAAAAAAAAAGATGTAGGAAAGCTGTTTTGTTTTTTGTTTTGTTTTGTTTTTGACAGGCAGAGTTAGTGAGAGAGAGAGACAGAGAGAAAGGTCTTCCTTTTTCTGTTGGTTCACCCCCAAATGGCTGCTATGGTCTGGATCCGAAGCCGATCCAATGCACTGTGCCAATCCGAAGACAGGAGCTTCCTCCTGGTCTCCCATGTGGGTGCAGGGCCCAAGGACCTGGGCCATCCTCCACTGCCTTCCCGGGCCACAGCAAAGAGCTGGACTGGAAGAGGAGCAACCAAGACAGAATCCGGCGCCCCAACCGGGAGTAGAACCCGGGTTGTCGGTGCTGCAGGCAGAGGATTAGCCTAGTGAGCCACGGCGCCGGCCTGGAAAGCTGTTTTTAAACACACTTGTGAAATTAGAACCGATCACTAATTCTAATTCATTAATTATGTGTCAGTATTCTTTCCTTCCTTCAAGCAGTTTTAGAACCCACCCCACAGCAGACTTCTCTAAAAAGGAAAACAGTGATTTCCTCACGAATACATTCATCCAAATACCCAACTACTGATAACAATTCTTCTTTCACATTTGGCAAACAAAGTCATATCTATTCTACCAAAAAATAGAATCACCATTTAAAATGTTTTACAGTATTTCATTATGGATATTGTATTTCAATGTTTTATTTTTTAAACTAAATCAGTGACTTAGGAGGTATTCCTTATTCTCACTCAGAAAAACATGAGTTATTCATGATGACATTGACAAATAAGTTACCCTCCACCAAGTTAAGAGTGTAATTTATTATTCTAATTATACCAAAAATGAAGTCAATACATGTTTAGAAATGACAAATTTATTGGCTCATAAATTCAAAAGGTAGGAAATCAATAAGTAGGATATCTCAATCAGCAAACCTCTGGAGAAAACACAAAGTCCAATAAAAATAAACCGAATTCATGCAGCATGAAATAGTTAATGTTGAACTCTTCAATTACGCAATGATAACATTTTGGGCAACTACAGAACAAAGCTATGTCACTATTTTCCTAAAACAATTAAAGTAAACGTGAAGAGTATTTTAGTGCCTCAAAGCAGAATCCTGAAGTCTTCTTGTTTCCTTTTTCTGACATTCTCACTCAGTGGATAGCTTCGACTGTAGACACTATCTAGGCTGGAATCCTGCCTCTGCCACTTGACAGCTGTGTGAGCCTGGAAAGATATTCCCCCAAAGCCTTAGTTTCCAACTCCAGTAAAGAAGTAACAGGAGGCTGGAGTTGTGGCATAGTAGGTAAAGCCACCACCTGTGATGCCAGCATCCCATATTGGCACTAGTTCATGTCCTGGCTGCTCCACTTCCAATTCACCTTCCTGTTAATGTACCTGGGAAAGCAGCCTAAGATAGCCCAAGTGCCTGGGCCCCTGCAGCCATGTGGGAGACTCGGATGAAGTTCCTGTCTCCTGGTTTCAGCCTGACTCAGCCCTGGCCACTGTGGCCAATTGGGGAGTGGACCAGTGAATAGAAAATTGCTCTCTCTCCTTCTAACTCTGCCATTCAAATAAATAAATAAACCTTAATTAAAAAAAAAAAAAAGTAACAGTACCTACCTCCTAAATGGTTATGATGATTAAGTACAGAGCACATAAAACAAGATCTGTTCCTTACTAAACCAAACTTACAAGTGTTAGCTTTACTATTTCTTCTGTTGTCTGAATCAGATGTTGACAAACTTTATCTTTAAAGAGCCATTTAGCAAATATTTCAGGTTTATCAAGTCATTTGGACTCTATCTCAACTACTAAACTCCACCTTTGTAGTATGAAAACAACCATAGACAATACAAAAATTAGAACGACTGGGTCCAATAAAACTTTACAAACACTGAATTTGAAATTTCATTTAATAAACATTTTAAAATGCAAAACCATTCTTACTTTGTAGGACGTACCAATCCTGTAGGAAAGATTTGGTCCTCAGGCTGTATGATGTGTGTGTGTATAATATAGACTATATATATTATTATATATTATATATAGTATATATTATATATATATATATATGTAAACCACTGTTCCTCAAAGCTAATCCAAAACCAAGTTTCCACCGATCCTTAATAAAATTGTCCTTATAAAGTTAAAAACTGGGACTGGCTTTGTGGCACAGAGCAGGTTAAGCTACTGCCTGCGACACTGGCATCCATTATAAAGTGCCAGTTCAAGTCCCAGTTGTTCCACTTCTGATCCAGCTCCCTGCTAATGCACCTGGGAAAGCTGCCAAGGATGGCCCAAGTGCTTACATCCCTGCCATCCACATGGGAGACCTGGAAGGAATTCCAGGCTCCTGGCTTCTGCCTGGCCAGCCCCAGCCTTTGTAGCCATTTGGGTAGTGAATCAACGGATGGCAGATGGATATCTCTATTTCTCTTTCTCCAACCTCCCTCCCCAGCCCTGTAACTCTGTATTTCAAATAAATAAAATCTTTAAAATACAAAAACTAAAAGCTGTATTTTCTTGGAAATAATTGTCATTTTTTCTGAAATTATGTAATTTTAATTCCTGGTGATATAATGTCTTTTCTCACAAAATAACAGTAACAGTATCAAGTCATTCTTTTTTAAAATACTTTTATTTGACAATAGCATGCCAGCCACAACCATTGCCCCTTCTCCCCCACCCTCACTTTCATTCTACTGATGTGTGAAATTTAAACCTGGGAATCATTTATCTAATGATTTGTCTAATTAAAACGGGAAAAGTACTGATGAGTACCATTTTCACTTGCTAATACAGACAGATTATCTAATCAGATTTAATCTTTGCCATCCTCTTAATTGATAACCTATCTCTTTTTAAAAAAATTTTTCTAAATTTATTTGAAAAGCATAGAGACAGAATATCCACCCACTGGTTCACTCCCCAAATGCATGCCATGGCTGGGGAGATTACACTGGCCTAAGCCAGTTGCCAGGAACTCCATCCAGGTCTCCCACATGGATGGAGGGAACTCAATTACTTGAGCTATGACTGCATTAGCAAAAAGGCCCGGAACCAGGAATCAAACCCAAGTATTCCAAAAGCAGATGTAGGCCTCTTAACCACATGGTTAAACACCCTCTTCCTGTCCCTTCTCTTAATGTTAACTTCTTCCAGGATGGCACTGGATTTTATGCTACTCCAATTTCCTCCTCCAACTGAAACATAGAAGCATTATTTTATGCTTTATAGGTGATTGAAGAAACATTAATTTTTCAATAAATAGTTTTTATTTTAATTTGAAAGTTAGAGAAATAGAGGGAGACACAGAACTTCCTGGTCACTCCCCAAATGCCCGCAACAGCCAGGGTTGAGCCAAGTTGAAGCTTGGAGCTAGGAGCTTCATCTGGGACCCAAATACTCAAGGTATAACTTGCTGCCTCCCACAGTGTGCATTAGCAAGAAGCTGGATTATAAACACAGCAAGGAATCAGGCCCAGGCGCTGAGACATAGATGCATGTGTTCCAAGAAGCTTCTTAACCACTGTACGACAACACTTGCCCCCAAAAGACATTTTTTTAAATTTATTTTATTTACTTATATGAAAGGCAAACAGAGAGCGAGCACTTCCATCAACTGGTATGCTCCCCAACTGGCCCCAGTAGCAAGGACCTAGAACCTGGAACTCCATTTGGGTCTCCCATGTGGATGACAGAGGCCCAAATACCTGGGCCATCCTCCCCTACTTTCCTAGGCACATTAGCAGGGAGCTGGATCAAAAGCAGAGCAGATGGGACTCAAACAGCTTACCCAATGTGGGATGCCAGCATCGCAAGCAAGCAACAGCTTAGTCCAATGCATCACAATGCTGGCCTAACAATAAATATTTTAAACAAGCATCTACATTTCACTCCGTTGTCTTTAGCTAAAAACACAGTGACATTTTACTTGGTTTTGTAACCAATCAGACCAATATCTGTCACTGCCAGATGTTAGACCTGAACAAGTTCCTCTCTTAATTTTCAGTTTCCTCATCTATAAATGATGACAACACTACATGATCCCTAGATTTTGTCTAAGAATGAGAAGCAAGATATCTATAGATGCTGCCATCTGTAAGTTATTACAGATTTATTAGTATCCAGATCTATAATAAGTATTCTTAGCATCTTCACTAGTTCTCTGTAATTGGTACTGAGAGATATTTAACAAGAGTATCACTGTAAGACATCATTTTCGTTGACAAAACAATTATGGGATTTTTTAAATGATACAACAGCAGATGACATATGAAAACCAAAGGGAACATCAGATGTTATACTACAGTTTTAATGTCAGCAGAGTAAATAGGGATAATGTGAACAAAGTGTACCTTTTAGTGACAAACACTTTTTATGTAAGATTTCACCTAAACTATTAGTTCACAGTTCAAAAACTAATAGTACAAATTGAGCAGAATGAGTAAATGTGAGCATTCCATGTAGCCCATTCTCAGGAAACCTCCACTGTCTTGAAGGTCACGGTTAAAATTATCTTCAGAGTGTTCTGGGCCCAACTAACCAGCCAGGAATCCGTTCCCACAGAAAAATAACAGAGCAATTAAAAAAAAAAAAGCAAGTCCAGCAATATAACATTCATTCCTTTTGGGAAAGCAGTCTATAATTTATAGATGAGTCATTAAGGAAATAAAAAATGTTAAATAATGACTATGACTGTAACTGCAAATTCTGCAAGTTAATTACGCTATCCAAAGTTCCTGGTTTTTCCTCCAGGAATATTAAGACTGCACAGACAGTGATTAGCTATATAAATGAAATTTATCACATGTTGTGACCCACTTCCTAAAAAAACTTTATAGGTCCCAAGCTACTATTTGCCTTTTGATAGCAGAATTATAAGGTGTAATTCATACTTCAAAATGCTATAAAATATATATTTATGAAGTATCTGACTTTTCATTCAACTAACATTTATTGCACCAGTTATTATGTCAAGTAATCATGACCATAATTTTATACATATTATTCCCTTTAAACACACTGCAAAACAAAAGTATTATTCTCCCCTCTTGAAAACTGATGACACTCACATGAAACCTATTAGCTCCTTATATGTAAGCCCTGATTTTATTCTCTTTACATCGAACACAGCTTTAATAGTAATATTTTTCTCATTCACAAAATTGCCTAACTTGGTTATACGCATCAGTCCTGAATTTAGGTATTATGATAAAAACAAAAGGACTCTTAGTGAATTCTACTTGGGTAACAGACAAAAACAAAATTAGGGTATTTCAGAAGAACGAACGAATCTCAAGATCAGTGCTGCCGTTCAGCGAGTTAAGCCGCTGCCTGCAACACTGCCATCCCAGTTCAAGTCCCGGCTGCTGGCTTCCAATCCAGCTCCCTGCTAATGCACCTGGGAAAGCAGTGGAAGATGACTCAAGAAACTAACTGGGCCCCTGCCAGCCACATGGGAGACCCAGATGGAGTTCCTGGCTCCTGGCTTGTGGTTGTCTGAGGAGTGAATCAGCAGATGGAAGATTCTCTCTCTCTCTCTCTCTGTCCCCCTCTCTAACTTTGCCTTTCAAATAAATAAAGAAAATTTTATAAAAATAATAAAAAAGGGGGGCAGGCACTGTGGTGCAGCTGGTTAAGCCACAGCCTACAGTGCGAGCTTCCCATATGGGCACCGGTTGGAGTCCCAGCTGCTGCACTTCAATCTAGCTCCCTGCTAGGGCATCCTAGGGCATCTGGGAAAGCAGCAGCAAGTGGCCTAGTACTTGGGCCTCTGCACCCATGTGGGAGAACCAGGTGAAGCACCTGGCTCCTGGTTTCAGCCTGGCCCAGCCCTGGCTTTTGCAGCCATTTTAGTAGTGAATCAGTGGATGGAAGCGCTCGTGCTCGCGCGCTCTCTCTCTCTGTCTCTGTAACTCTGCCGTTCAAACAAATCTTAAAGGGGCTGGCACTGTGGCACGGTAGGTTAATCCTCCACCTGCGGCACCGACATCCTATATGGGCACCGGTTCTAGTCCCGGCTGCTCCTCTTCCAATCCAGTTCTCTGCCGTGGTCTGAGAGAGCAGTAGAAGATGGCCAAGTCCTTGGGCCCCTGCACCCAACATGGGAGACCGGAAAGAAGCACCTGGCTCCTGGCTTCGGATCAGTGCAACTCTGGCAGTTGTGGCCAACTAGAGAGTGAACCAATGGTCGGAAGACCTTTCTATCTCTCCCTCTCACTGTCTGTAACTCTACCTCTCAAATAAATAAAATCTTAAAAATAAATAAATAAATCTTTTAAAAAGAATAGTCTAACTTGTCCAACTTCTTGGGTTTTATAAAGAAACTGGGACCCAGAAAGATTAAACACTAGGTGCTGACTGACAAAGTCAAGATCAAAACTAGAATGCCATTTCCTGATTTAAAATTCTCTGGGGAAGATATTTAGCCTAGCAGTGAGGACTCCAGTTAGGAGTTCCATATCCCATATTAGAAGAACCTGGGTTTGATAACTGGCTCTGGCTACTAATTCTAGCTTCCTGTTAATGTAGGACTATGTGTGTCTGTGTGTGTGTCATAAAAACACACATGCATACATAAAATGTTTTTAAAGAAAAAAGTAAAATTCAACATCCTGTCCACTCAAGTTCCTAAGACCAAACACAGTTCATCCCTGATTTATAACAAACATTTTATAAATATGCCCTTTACTGTCCTGAAATACGTGAATAAATCCCTCATATATAATTTCAAAACTAAAAATTAATATTATACTCTGTGAAAGCAAAGAATTTCATTATAAAATACCATGTTAATTGCAAATACTGGGCCACAGATAACCCAAAAGACATATGTACTCACAAATGGAAATTTAAATAGGAGGTTGCACTGGCAACAAAGCGATGTTGCTACTGAAGTGATTTTCCAAAATGCTAAAAACTCTAGGTAGCGGCGCCGGCACACCGGATTCTAGTCCCGGTCGGGGCGCCGGATTCTGTCCCGGTTGCCCCTCTTCCAGGCCAGCTCTCTGCTGTGGCCAGGGAGTGCAGTGGAGGATGGCCCAAGTCCTTGGGCCCTGCACCCCATGGGAGACCAGGGTAAGTACCTGGCTCCTGCCATCGGATCAGCGCGGTGCGCCAGCCGCAGCGCGGCGGCCATTGGAGGGTGAACCAACAGCAAAAGGAAGACCTTTCTCTCTGTCTCTCTCTCTCTCACTGTCCACTCTGCCTGTCAAAAAAAAAAAAAAAAAAAAAAAAAAAAAACACACTCTAGGTAAAGTCTCAAACAAAACAACATACAATCTTCCATCAGCATCATCAGCATACACAGTAGTCCCATGATGGCAAAGTCAGTGTATATTAAAGCTGCTCAAAAAATTATAATTTGCCTGTACACATTTATGTAGTTAAGAACTAGATTCAAGTCACTATAATCAGATTTTCACCTACACAAATTTCTGGCAAGATATTTGAAGATCATATGGAATGAGGGTAAATTTTTCAATGTTGCAGACCTATCCCAAGCCGTATAGGGTTATCTACTAATCCTAAACCCTCTCCATTCTAAACCCCGAAACACCTTCTGCTTACAATAAATTATGCTAGCCGCCAATGTTCTCAAAACATTCCAACAACTGAGAACCAGTACACTATCCCTTGAAAACAAGTGTCTATCATCACAAAGAGAAATCCAAGAATTTATTTGCTACCAGTTAAGCAGATTATCTTTTACTTGCTTCATATTTTGGTATACAGGTACATATATTATGTATACCATAATTATATATGTATATATATTATCCTCTGGATAACGTGTTTTCATAGAGAAATAGAAATATACTTCCAGGAATAAGAAAGATTGCATATATTCCTAAATCTACCTTCAGGACAGGAAAGACTGTAACTGCTAATTAAAGTGTGTTTCTCCACACCTGTTCAAGTCCCACCTGTTGGCTGTTCTACTTGCAATCCAACTCTCTGCTAATGGGCCTGGAAAAGCAGAGAAGTAGTCAAAGATGGCCCACTTGCTAAGGCCTCTGCGACCCAGATGGGAGACCCTGATGGAGTTCCATACCCCTAGCTTTGACCTGGCCCAACCCTGACCATTTGGGAAGTGAACAGCAGATGGAAAAACTCTCTACCTCCCTCCCCAAATTCTGACTTTCAAATAATGAACAAATCTTAAAAATAAATAAATTTTTAAAAATTTAAAAATGAATGAAGTATGCTTCTCTCATGAATTTGGCACCTATTCCAAGTTCCTAAACCCATGAAGAGCCATGGGGCAAAAATAAATTACTAATTTTTCAGGTTATCAAATCTACATAAGATAATCAAAAGTAAGAACATTTCTTGAATATATTCTCCCAACTTTTCAACAGATTTTATATCTTACATGACAGTTTTCACTTAGTTCTCAACAGTTTTTCTCTTAAATAGAACAAATATTGTACTTTATAATGTAAATACAATTGTGTTGTTTTAAAAATTAAATACTGTGCTTAAACATATAATAGCTGTGAATAGCTAACCACAGCAGTTATGTTTTCATTTAATACCATTATCTCAGATCAACAAGAATGATATTGATGTACAAAGGAAAAATAAAATATAAATGCCTAAAACTCTTTACCCCAAATAAACTATATTATATATATGTTTGATGATAAAAATACCTGAATTACAGACAAATCTCTTCCTAAATTTCACAGAACATAAAACAGCTCAACATACATAATTTAGAAACTTAACCTGAAAAGCTATTTTCTTCAGTTACACTTCTAAGACAAATACTATAAAAATGGATGACAATGGCCAGTGCCAGGGTTCACTTGGCTAATCCTCCGCCTGTGGCGCCAGAACCCCGGGTTCTAGTCCCGGTCAGGGCGCCGGATTCTGTCCGGGTTGCTCCTCTTCCAGTCCAGCTCTCTGCTGTGGCCTGGGAGGGCAATGGAAGATGGCCCAAGTCCTTGGGCCCTGTACCCGCATGGGAGACCAGGAGGAAGCACCTGGCTCCTGGCTTCAGATCAGCGCAGCAAGCTGGCAGTAGCGGCCATTTGGGGGGTGAACCAACGGAAAGGAAGACCCTTCTCTAACTATGCCTGTCCAAAAAAAAAAAAAGGATGACAAGGGGCCAGCACTGTGGTGTAGCGCGCCACTGCTTACAATGCCAGCATCCCATATTGGCGCCGGTTGGATTCCCGGTATCCAGCTCTCTGCTATGGCCTGGGAAAGCAGTAGAAGATGGCCCAAGTCCTTGGGCCCCTGTGATGTATGGATTCATTCTGAGAGGAGGAGCGTGGTGGGGGCAAGAGGTGCAGAGTCACCACACAGACCCCGGGAGTCGGGTAAGCGGGCCAGAGGCAAGCAGCCCGCAGACTCGTTTATTTCAGTTGGTACAGCAGCTTAAATAGCCAAGGCAGCCAATCTGGTCAAGGGGTGGTTTACACTCTAACCAATCACAGCATGTTGCCAGGCAGTGTCTGAAGCCATCCAATCACAGCCTGTTGCCAGGCAGGCTCCAGTGCCATGTGGTTTCCAAAGCCATCCAATCACAGCCTGTTGCCAGGCAGGCTCCAGTGCCAGGTAGGTTTCGAAGCCATTCCTGAGTAACTGATGCTCCCTTGCCAGCGGCCATCTTGGCATGGCCTTCTCATTCCACCACATTTCTTCCTTTCCGTTTATTTTTGAGCAGCGGGAGGCATGATTCTTGGCCATACCATTATTGACCCCATTTCCACGTGGTCTCCGTACGCGGCTGTGCCTGTCTTAGGTTGTCCCCCAGGGGATCTTACCCGTCATTGACTAACCAGCCCTCAAAACGAGAGACCACAGGAGTGCTTGCTCAGATGTGGGTAGGAATGAGGAACAATGGTAATCCGGAATGGCATGACCATACACAGGCTGTGGGCCATTTGAGTGGCTGACCAGAGCTAGTGGGGTATAAAACAGTAGTGGATGTGGCTATGAGCAGTTTCTCAGGGTAGGATAATAGGGCAGGTGAGTCTGCTAACAAGGCAGGCTCTCAGTCTTGTTCAGCTGGTTCTGGTTGGCTGTCAGTTGCAGGCTTGATGTTTCTGGCTGGTACCCAAATGGGCTGTCCCGTATTCTCTGGAAAGACACAAGCATATCCTCGATCTTTGGTGAGCAGAGGGTGTGGTCCTTTCCATTCTCCTGTCAGGGGGTCTTTCCACCTAACCATAGGGGCTGGGGTCTGGGATGGAAAGGATCCCCAGTGTTTATAGGCTGGGCTGGTCCCTTGGGAATCAAAAGTAAGAAATTTGATAGTGAAAAGGACCTCAGTCAAAGCAAGCTGTGGGTCTGCGGGCATATGATTGTTTCCAGTGGCCATCTTGGCATGGCTTTCTCATTCCACCACACCCCTGCCCCGACATGGGAGACCCGGAAGAAGCTCATAACTCCCGGCTTCAGAACGGTGCAGCTCCAGCTGTTGCGGCCAATTGGGGAGTGAACCAGCAAATGGAAGACCTCTCTCTCTGCCTCTCCTTCTCTCTCTGTGTAACTCTTTCAAGTAAATAAATAAATCTTAAAAAAATAAAATAAAATGGATGACAAAGTATCTCCACCATCAAATCTGATTGCACAAAGGAAAAATCAGAGATTAATGTATCCAAATTCCTTGCTTCTAAGCAAAACTATATTGTATAGTAAACTAACTTTATCAGATGATATACTTAGGGTATCAGAAAATTAAAATGCACCATTCATTTCTTTTTTGCTACGCAGAGAAGACTTAAAAAAACAAAATCAAAGGAAAACACAGGAAATAAGGGGCTAAACATGCACTTCAATTTTAGCAAAAGGCAGCATACAATCATGGGCTCAACTCAACATGGGCTCAAGACCCTTTTAAGCTTAATGGGATAGGAAAAGAAGATACTGCATTCCTCCAACACAAACTGGGTAATAAAAGTTACATAAAGTCTTCCATGAAAGTGCTTAATATACATTGCCTGCCGGCTGGCACCGCAACTCACTAAGCTAATCCTCCACCTTGCGGCACCAGCACACTGGGTTCTAGTCCCGGTCGGGGCGCCGGATTCTGTCCCGGTTGCCCCTCTTCCAGGCCAGCTCTCTGCTGTGGCCAGGGAGTGCAGTGGAGGATGGCCCAAGTTCTTGGGCCCTGCACCCCATGGGAGACCAGGGTAAGAACCTGGCTCCTGCCATCGGATCAGCGCGGTACGCCAGCTGCAGCACGCCGGCCGCGGCGGCCATTGGAGGGTGAACCAACAGCAAAGGAAGACCTTTCTCTCTGTCTCTCTCTCTCACTGTCCACTCTGCCTGTCAAAAAAATAAAAATAAAAAAATAAAAAATATACATTGCCTGCCAATATTTAAAGTCTTTAAAATTGTGATCGCTCACTTTCAGAATTTTACAATGCTTTCTAATAGGCAATGGTAATATTGATTCCAATCATCTAGAAATTCTTGATTATTCTTTTTTTCAGGGCAAAAAATACAATGTTCAAGGAGTGTTCACAAGACAATTGTTTAAAAAAAAAAGAAGCATTCATTCTTGAAGAATTTAAATGCTCCTTCATTTAGGGCTACAGATATGTTAGAAAGCAGGACTCCCAGAGAGTGGGATGACAAAACTAAATTATTAGTTTGGACACAATTACACCAAAAATCTGTCAATACACTTCTATTTATTTTTTAACTTCACAGTAAAAACTAGGTAATGGGTGAGATAAAGAGGTATACTTAGAACAAAAATTCAGTAAACAGAGTCTTGGTGGGCCAACCACAAGTAGGATTTCCTTAATAGAGCCCACACAAAGAATCTAAGGGCTGGGAAATACATGCTATCAACAACAATAAACAAACAGCATTTGCCATTAGTATCACTTGTGGTATTTTCCCGTTACTCATGATTACTGAAAAAATACATGTAATGTCCTAAACCATGGCAAAGATGCAAGATCCTTGTTGATATCAGAGTTCATAAAACTTTATTACAACACCGAACAGATGAGAAAAAAGGCCTCAACCAAAGAGTGACCTATGCAGTCAAAACCCCAGTAGGAGTCATGACCAGCAGCAGGAGATCCCTGTAGCACCCTTACAATACAGTCATCTTTACAAGGAGCGTTCTTTGTCTTAGAGATTCACACAGCTTAGGTTTCCCTTTGATCAGCTAACATGTCTTCAAAGAGGCAAAAAGTATTTACAATGCATACTAACTAAAACACAATAGATGCTAGAGAAAACACATTTATAGAACTGATTATGAAACACTACTTTTTTCACTGAATGTCATTTTAACTTAAAAGACTGCACTTATGCCGGCGCCGTGGCTCAATAGGCTAATCCTCCACCTTGCGGCGCCGGCACACCGGGTTCTAGTCCCGGTCGGGGCGCCAGATTCTGTCCCGGTTGCCCCTCTTCCAGGCCAGCTCTCTGCTATGGCCAGGGAGTGCAGTGGAGGATGGCCCAGGTGCTTGGGCCCTGCACCCCATGGGAGACCAGGAAAAGCACCTGGATCCTGGCTCCTGCCATCGGATCAGCGCGGTGCGCCGGCTGCAGCGGCGGCCATTGGAGGGTGAACCAACGGCAAAGGAAGACCTTTCTCTCTCTGTCTCTCTCTCTCACTGTCCACTCTGCCTATCAAAAATAAAAAAAATAAAAATAAAAATAAAAATAAAAAAAAAAAGACTGCACTTAAAAACGTATGATTACTTAGAATTTGGTATTTGGTGACTATTTTCTCAAAAATTCATAAATGTGGTGTGACAGGTGAAGCTGCCGCCTGCAGTGCCGGCATCACATATGGGCACTGCTTTGAGTCCCGGCTGCTCCACTTCCAATCCAGCTCTCTGCTGTGGCCTAGGAGGGTGATGGAGGGTGGCCCAGGTCCTTGGGCCCCTGCACCCACACGGGAAGACCTGGAGGAAGCTCCTGTCTCCTGGCTTCGGATCAGTGCAGCTCCAGCCGTTGTGGCCATCTGGGAAGTGAACCAGTGGATGGAAGACCTCTCTCTCTCTGCCTCTCCTTCTCTCTCTGTGTAACTCTTTCAAATAAATAATCTTTAAAAAATTAATAAATGAACCTGTTACTTCAAACACAATAACTGACAACATGTCTCATCAATGATAAAATTGAGCTTTCAAGCAACAATTAGGATTTTGAAAAGCTTTCATAAGTTATTTGGTGAGTCTGTTAGCTTACCAGTACTTAAAGACTTTTCTGATGAGAAGAATGACAGTATTAATGAATGTGGTTTTTTGTTTTGTTTTATTTTAACCCAATAAGGGGCAAGCATATGATACAGTGGTTAAATTGCAGCTTGGGATACCTGCATCCCATATCAAAGTGCCTGGCTCAAGTCCCAGCTATTCTACTTCCCATCCAGGTTCCTGCTAAAACACACCCTGGGAAGTAGCAGGTGATGGCTCAGTTGCTTTGATCCCTGCCACCCACATGGGAGACTGACTTGAATGGAGTTCCAGCTCCCAACTTCAACCTGGCCCAGCCCCGGCTATTGTAGGCATTTGGGGAATGAATCAGTAGATGGAAAATCTCTCTGTCTCTCTGCCTTTCAAATAAAACTGAAAATTTAAAAATTAATTTATTCAATAAAATGTATCAACATTTGGAAGATTTACATAACTCAGTGACTCAATGTCACAAATCCAGAAGAAAGCATATATAGTATTAATATATCCTCTAAGTGTAAAAGATCCCTTCAAATTGCAAAACAGACCAATACATTTTAACATAACAAAGTATGGAGAACTCACTGATAGGGTTTTAGATTCCACACTGCAATTAACAAATAAACTACCACTTACTAATGAAAATGTTCTAAAACTGGATTATGATTATGGTTGTACACCTCAGTAAACTTAATAAAAAAGAAAATCATCGAATTACACACTTAACATTGATGTACTTTACAGTATACAAATTATATCTCATTAAGGTTTTTTTTTTTAAAAGGAATCTACTTGTAAAGTTTTGCTGTGGTTTTTAAAAAAATCCACAATTATCTGAAAGATCTCAACTGTATATTTATGAGCCTTGATTTTCTTCATATACTTCAATTAGAACAAACGTCAGACTGAGTATAGAAGCAAGTATGAGAATCAGTCAACTTTTATTAAGCAGACATTAAAGCGAACTGCAAAACTAGTTTGCATTTTAAAATATTATTTATTTATGTTAACACTTAATGTATCTGTTGCTTCCTAATTTCTATTCCAGTAGCTAATATGATAAATACTGACAGCTACAGCTATATAACAAAAGTTGCTTGGGCTCCTTAATAATTTGTACAAGTAAACAGGGGTCCTGAAGCCAAAAAGTTTGAGAGTCACTGCTACAGAAGACTATTCAATACCTGAAGCTCATGCAAAACGATAGCCATTATCCAAGGGTGACTTCAAAACTAAATAAGTCTGTTTCTCACATTCTCTGTGAAGTCATAAGCCGCCAGTCAC
Source organism: Oryctolagus cuniculus (assembly GCF_964237555.1). Taxonomy (NCBI): domain Eukaryota; kingdom Metazoa; phylum Chordata; class Mammalia; order Lagomorpha; family Leporidae; genus Oryctolagus; species Oryctolagus cuniculus. The sequence goes on along the minus strand of NC_091440.1, from coordinate 98,865,113 downwards.
TGTCAAGAGATGTATAGTTTGTACATCAAGGATGAACAATTTCTCACTTCCAAGGCCTAAAGGGTCTCCACATATGAAATTAAGTTGGACAAGTGTCATTTCAACTCAGTATTCTCCATAAACTGCCAAAATGTAACAGAACTTACCATGAACCTATTAAGTAGGAAAGACTGGCAGAACAAGAGAAAGAGAAGGGATTTCAATAGGCAGTAGTGCTATTATATTATTATATAGAAAAATAAAATGGATAGACCTTTTCAACTCCAGAAAGAAAAGTCAACATTTTTAGGGCTGCATGTGGCAGCATGAAATAAGTTAATAGAAGCATTTCTAATCTTGTCTGCAAAAGAACAGGACATTTTCAATACAAAATTAATCATTTCCTCACTGAAAGAACATTTGCTACAATACTTCTCTTTTTTACAAATTCACTCTAATTTACCATGCAGAAGTTCATGAACTGTTATTAGCTAACATAAAATAACAGACGTCTATTAGAAGTTTGTTTATCACAGGAATATAAATTATTAACCTTTTTAATGAATAGTGATTTTAAGGAGTTGAAGCATTCAAGTTATTTGAATTAAAAAAAAAATACCACTACAAAGTAAGAAGACCAACACAAAAGCTGCTGGGTGAGAAAACACATATAAAATATGTTTTTATATGGCTTCTCCCCTCCTCTGCAGTCCTTACTCCCACAAACCAAAACATGTGGCTTGTGGCACTAAATCAACAAGAACAATAGGCTTTCCTGCATTAAACAGCAAACATACTATGACAGTCATGTGTATGTACATAAGTCTCTTATTTCAAAATGCTTATGAAAACCTTCTATTCAAATAATTAAACTCAAATTTACCATTTATTACTCTCAATCTAGTTCTACTTTCTAATCCTCTCCATTGCTGCTAATAAAAGACAAAAGTATTCCCCCAATCTCAAGACCACTCACTGTCGTCTTTTTTCTTGCCACATAGTCCACATTGAAATAACTCTGAGAGAATCTCAGATGTGCAGTTTCCTCTCCATCCCTATTAACCAAGTTATACCAGGCCTTCTGCAGCAAACTCATTTGCTTTCCTACCTCCATCCTTCTATCCATCCTGTTGATCACAACAAAAGCTACTCCTAAATAGCACTTTTGATTATTTCATTCCCTTACTCAAGAACTCCTTAGGGCAACTTACTACTAATGTCTTTAAATTTTTCCATGAATAAGTCAAATGAAAAAAGAAAAAACTATACACTATAAAGGGTGAGTTCAATTATATATCAAAAAGGCTGTCAGAAATGAAGGAAAAGAGGCAGGGAAGGAGGAAAGAAGGAATAAAAGGTGAGAAAATGAGGGGAAACTCCCTGAATTCTTCACAAGTACTTCATCCACACCACTTCAGGCGTTCTAATGGACTCAGAGAACCCATACCACTGTCAAAAGTAATCAGGCCTCCTGGTGACCACGTCCAGCGAAGGTGAAGTATAAATTTATGAAGCTATGTTTTCCATCAAATAAACATGACCTTTTTTTTAGAAAACACATAGAGCCAAAATCTAAAATCTACAATCATTTTTCCAGTGTTAGCCTTTGGGGCAAGGGAGGAATGCCCAGAAATTAAAAAGGGAAAATCTCCTTCCCCGTGTCTACCCATTGAATACAGAGTAAAACTAAAATGTCACAAGTCTTCTCTTAAGTTACTCCACCACTTCTTAAAAAGTATGGTTTCTAGGCCAGCGCCGCGGCTCAATAGGCTAATTCTCCACCTGCAGCACCAGCACACCAGGTTCTAGTCCTGATCGGGGCACCGGATTCTGTCCCGGTTGCCCCCTCTTCCAGGTCAGCTCTCTGCTGTGGCCCGGGAGTGCAGTGGAGGATGGCCCAAGTCCTTGGGCCCTGCACCCACATGGGAGACCAGGAAAAGCACCTGGCTCCTGGCTTCGGATCAACGCAATGCACCAGCTCGCAGTACACCGCCTGCGGCGGCCATTGGAAGGTGAATCAACAGCAAAAGGAAGACCTTTCTCTGTCTCTCTCTCACTGTCCACTCTGCCTGTCAAAAAAAAAAAAAAAAAAATTATGGTTTCTAGGGGGCCAGCACTGTGGCATAGAAGATAAAGCTGCCACCTGCAATGCCGGCATCCCATATGGGCACCGGTTTGAGTCCCGGCTGCTCCACTTCCAATCCAGCTCTCTGTTATTGCTTGGAAAAGCAGTAGAAGATGGCCCAAGTGCTTGGGTCCCTGCACCCATGTGGGAGACCAGGAAGAAGTTCCTAGCTCCTGGCTCCTAACCAGCCAATATGGCCTCTTGGGGAATGAACCAGCGGATGGAAGACATCTCTCTCTCTCTCTCTCTCTCTCTCTGCACCTCTCTTTCTCTGTAACTCTGCCTTTCAAATAAATAAATAAATAAATCTTTTAAAAAAGTAAAGTATAATTTCTGGACACCTCCAATACTCTCTGGGCATACAGACTTGGGGACAGGAAAGGTGAGAAACTGTAATCTTCTGGCAAATTCTCTTTGCTTCACAAATAAGTTCTCTCAAGTATTTGTGCAACTTTTTTTCTTTTCCTCAATTATTTGAGAGGTAAAAAAGAGAGAAGGAACTCCTATTCACAGGTTCATTCCCCAAGTGCCCACAATGGCCAGGACTAGGCCAAAACCAAAACCTGGAACCAGAAATTCAATCCCAGTCTCTCATGTGGGTAGCAGTAGTGGAGCCACCACCACTGCCTTGCAGGGTCTGCATTAGCAGGAAGCTGGAGTTAATGTGGGTACAGAATCCAGACAGCCTGATTTGCCTCCAGGCAACATTTTTTGTTAGATATATTGAGCTATTTCTTATAATATCCCACTACATACCAGGTGAACAAAGTCACCAATTCTATAGGCAACAAATTTCCCATACTCATTTACATACCTTTATACGTGAAAGACCTTAATGGGTGTAGTGTTTGAATTTATATAAGCCAAGATGCAAACATTTTGCATTTCAAAATGCTGTCAACTCCCCCAAAAGGAAGATATTTACTTGATTTTCTCAACGCCCTCTACATAGTGTCTTTAAGACACCCTTCTTTTGAAACAACAAAAATAAATCTATACGGAAAATAAACTAGAATCTGGATTTGTACCCTGAAGAATCATTCAAATTTCAATTGTATGTTAAAATAGTACTGTCACAAAGAACATTGAAAGAAATAGTATAAGATATAAATACCGGGGCCAGCACTGTGGCATAGTGGGTAAAGCTGCCACTTGTGACATTAGCATCCCATATAGGCACCAGTTCAGGCCCCAGCTGCTCCACTTCAGATCCAGCTCCTTGTTAACGGTATGGGAAAAGCAGTGGACAGTCCGAGTGCTTGCGCCACTGCTACCCACTTGAGAGACCCAGAAAGAGTTTCTGGCTCCTGGCTTTGACCCAGCCCAGCCCTGGCTATTACAGTCATCTGGAGAGTGGATATAATTTCTCTCTCTCTCCTTCCTTCCTTCCTTGCTTCCTTCCTTCCTTCCGTGTAACTCTTTCAAATAAATACATGCAAAAAAAAAAAGCTAGGGCCAACGCTGTGGCGCAGCAAGTTAAAGCCCTGGCCTGAGGCGCTGGAATCCCATATGGGCCACTGGTTCTGATCCTAGCTGCTCCTCTTCTGGTCCAGCTCTCTGCTGTGGCCTGGGAAAGCAGTAGAGGATGGGAGACCTGGAGGAAGCTCCTGGCTTCGGATGGGTGCAGCTCTGGCCGTTGCGGCCATCTGGGGAGTGACCCAGTGGATGGAGGACTTTCTCTCTCTTTGCCTCTCCTCTCTCTGTATAACTCTGACTTTCAAATAAATAAATAAATCTTTAAAGAAAAAAAGCTATAAATCCTAAACTTTACATGTCAGTTTACATGCGACAATTTGCAACCTCATGAAAAAGTTATTTAAATACAAATAAAGGCTTTTACCGGGGCTGGTGCTGTGGCGTAGTGGGTAAAGCCGTCACCTCCAGTGCTAGAATCCCATATGGGCGCCGGCTACTCCACTTCCGATCCAGCTCTCTGCTATGGCCTGGGAAAGCAGAAGATGGCCCAAGTCCTTGGCCCTGCACCCGTGTGGGAGAACCAGAAGAAGCTTCTGGCTCCTGGCTTCGGGTCACCACAGCTCCAGCCCTTGCAGCCAATCGGGGAGTGAACCAGAGGATGAAGACCTCTCTCTCTCTTTCTGCCTCTCTTTCTCTCTCTGTGTAACTCTGACTTTCAAATAAATAAATAAAATCTTAAAAACAAAAAAAGGCTTTTGCCATGTGGCAAATCAAGATATAACCTAAAACTATATAAATATTAATAGGCAGTAGTCTCCAAATAGTAAGAACAAATGACAAAAAGATTTATACAGGGTAAGTTTATCTTTTCACATTTCTGAATTTGAAATTCTCTTGATGCCTAAATAATGAGAATCAAAAAATTCAGACTCTCACACTAAAAAAAAAAAAAGCATAAGCCAAAAACATTACCACTCATTTGCCAACCTATAATATACATTACAAAGAATGTACTCCAATCATGCAAAATTCTACTGAAAACGCTTTAGAATAATTTTTTAAAAAAAATTCTTTTGGCAGGCAGAGTGGACAGTGAGAGAGACAGAGAGAAAAGTCTTCCTTTACCATTGGTTCACCCTCCAATGGCCGCTGCGACTGACGTGCTGCAGCCTGTGCACTGCGCTGATCCAAAGCCAGGAGCCAGGTGCTTCTCCTGGTCTCCAATGCCGGTGCAGGGCCCAAAGACTTGGGCCATCCTCCACTGCACTCCCGGGCCACAGCAGAGAGCTGGACTGGAAGAGGGGCAACCGGGACAGAATCCGGTGCCCCAACCGGGACCAGAACCCGGTGTGCCGGCGCCACAGGCGGAGCATTAGCCAATTGAGCCGCGGTGCCAGCCAAAATTTTTTCAATTTCATTTATTTGAAAGTGAGAATCCTTCATCCAATGGTTCACTCATCAAATGCCTTTAACAGTCCATTGCACCAAATGCCTACCCCTAAAATAGTTATTTTTAAAATAAACCTCCAACTAAACTCAAAATAATTATTCTAAGACATAATCAAGAAAGAAGTATGACTTATCTGGCTAGGCATTGGTTAGAATAAAATAAAAATATAAATCGCCCAGAGCCTTATTAGGGCTACAATTCCACCAAGCTTATAGGTGGATTTTTAATCTTCATCAATCAAACATAAATTAAAAGCCTTCCCTATATTCAACTAATAAAAAGAGAAAGCCTTTCTGTTAAAATACATTTTGTTCTAACACTCTACCACCATAATTCGAAAGTTCAGTAACAAAGGAGTGTGAAACATAAAAACAGCTGGGAAATTCTTTAGAAAAAACCTCTTAAAAGGTCTCCATAATAATGAATTATACACATCAGGTAATTCTAAGCAAATATCTTTTCACATCTGATAGGATTTTAGATCAAGATCTCTATGGACCAATCAGATCAAACATTTAGAATGAACCTAATCTCCAATCTCAAACTGAAATGAGGAAATTTGTTTAATTACTATAAATCCTATCAAGCCAATCTTCTTTATAAAGTGGAAGATGTCCAACCTCTGAGAGTCAGGGAGGGTATAATGAATGCAGAGTTTAATTAGGGCTCACTGCTGGTTGACTATAATCTATTAATTAGCATTCTCAGTCCCACTATCTCATTGCAGTGATTCACTTCACTTTAAAATTGCACCCTTTGCTTTTTGGACTAAAGTTATACAATTGTAGGATTGTGTAGTAATTATAGTGGGTGCAGGAAGAATATATTCCTGCCAGAAATGGTGTTTAATTAGGGCAAGGGGCGGAAAGTAGACAAGGCCGTGCTCACCCTCCTTCAGCACATATGGTTGTTTTGGTGTGAAAATTCCATGGACTGTTTTACTTGCATTGAACTGAAGTGCTAAGTACCCACTACTACCCTAGCAGAAAATTCAAATATTTTGCTTTGGAACGTAGTTTGAGCATTACAAAGAATACCACAGTTTTTCTTTTTCCCACAAAGTTTCTGAAGTATTGGCAAAAACAATTACCTCAATTGTTTCAAATCAACAAGAATGTCAATAACTTTTTCTCTCATTGAGCTCCTGGATCCTGACTTCAGGCATGGCCCAGACCTTGCTATTGCAGACATCTGAGGAGTAAACCAGTGTAGATGGAAGATCTCTCTCTGTTCTCCCACTCACACTATCACTCTGCCTTTCAAAAACACAAACAAATCTTAAATATATATATATATAATGCACTTATAATACTTAATTATCTAACTATATGTATATAAAGATATCTTATTTGGGAACTGATAACACTACCAGTACATAATTCAAACTTACCAATAATGTAAATACGAAATTTACTCCACATCCCCCAAAAGAATCCAATACTCATTGTAAGATACAGACACATATACTCATTCTAAGATACAGACACATATACCTATACTTTGCCTATACTTTACAGTAAGACTAAAGAAAACATTCTTATTTTTTTCTCTCCTGATATTTACTCAATAACAAACTATAAAAACTGAGGAAGTACTTTATTTCACATTTAGGAACGATATATTTTTGTGTTCTACTTCAATTTCCAACAACTGTAAATGTCAACTGAAGAAAAAATATGTTCCTATTCTGTTGTAATATATAAAACTGGACATTTATTTTGTGCATTAATGGTTCACAAAGCAGGGAGACACCAAAATCACCTGAAAGGCTCTTTCTAGCTAAACGTATCTAAAATCTTAGACCCTCTTCCATATGCACACCCTATCCACTGAGGGCCACTATCATAGTTAATGATCATTATGAATAGGAGTATGTCACATCCCTAGAGTGCAACATGGCGGGAAAAAGGAGCAGCACTGAGCAAATGGTCCCTCAGTTTTTTTCCTTCTTTTACAACTGAGCTGATAAATGGCACTAAAGAACCCTCACAATTTCTCCATGGCTGATAGACAACAGACAAGTTTAATAATTATATGTACAAAGGAAATTCTAAAGCTCACAGAATGGGCTTATCATCAGGACCCTGAGAGAAACTTGTCTCAAATCTAAGTTCCTGGATCCCATCTCCAGAGATTTTTACTTAGTTGATATTAAGGATTGAGAATCTATGTTTTCAACAAAACACATGCTGATACTGATCCACATGAGCCACATTCAAGAACCCTGTCCTCACTTTTAGGATCCATCTTAGTTCTTCTCCTTCTTTTCACATTTTAAAAGGCTTAATGGCTTAAATTCAAATAATTTCATAAACAATATTTTTAAAGGTTCTTTTTTCTTTTTTCTTAGACTGGATTTATAGCAAAGTTAAAGATTTAAGTAAATTAAGGCTTCAAATTTCAAGTGGTGACAATCTACATTTAACCAGTGAATGAAAAAAAAGTATATTGAGGGGCCGGCGCTGCAGCTCAATAGGCTAATCCTCCGCCTGTGGCACCGGAACACCGGGTTCTAGTCCCAGTCGGGGCGCCGGATTCTGTCCCGGTTGCCCCACTTCCAGTCCAGCTCTCTGTTGTGGCCTGGGAGTGCAGTGGAGGATGGCCCAAGTCCTTGGGCCCTGCACCCCATGGGAGACCAGGAAAAGCACCTGGCTCCTGGCTTCAGGATCAGCGAGGTGCGCCGGCCGCAGCATGCTGGCCACAGTGGCCACTTGGGGGGTGAACCAATGGTAAAGGAAGACTTTTCTCTCTGTCTCTCTCTCACTATCCACTCTGCCTGTCAAAAAAAAAAAAAAAAAAAGTATATTGAGGGGTTGGCGTCATAGCACAGTAGGTTAATCCTCCACCTGTGGCGCCGCATCCCAGTTCTAGTAACAGCTGCCCCTCTTCAAATCCAGCTCTCTAAAATGGCCTGGGAAAGCAGTAGAAGATAGCCCAAGTGCTTGGGCACCTGCACCTGCATGGGAGACCAGGAAGAAGCTCCTGGCTCCTGGCTTCGGCTCAGCGCAGCTCCGGCCGTTGCGGCCATCTGGGGAGTGAACCAACAGAAGTTAGACCTTTCTCTCTGACTCTTTCTCTCACTGTCCATAACTTTACCTCTCAAATAAATAAATAAAATCTTTAAAAAAAAGTATATTGAGGTCATAATTTATCTAATAAAATAAAATTACCATAATTTCTAATTACATTGAAATCCCAGGTTCAAATGAATTCAAGATTCAATTTTTAATTTACACTGTACTATTTCAAATAAATGTGAAGATTTTTAATTTCAGTTAAATTAACCAGGATAAGTGTACACACAATGCAATAATACATAAGCATTAAAATAATCTTTACTTCTATACTGTACGGCTCTCTACAGTTGCAATGTTGTTGGCAACAAAAAGGTCATAGCATAAATTAAAATACAGCATTCATATAAAATTTGTTATGTACATATGCATAAGAAATATTTCAACAAGGAGAAACTTCCACTGTTAGAATACTTTAGTCAGCAGTAAATAGGAGCATCTGGGATAAATTTTGCTTTCAAAATAAATTTTGTTTTTCTGTACTATATCTATCACAAAAAAAAATTATTTTGGTTGCTGAAAAAGTAGGTCTAGAGCTTTAACATACAAAAGGTAATGTAACTACAGATCTTCATGTACCCAAAATAGGTTTGAATACCTGAGCTGAATATTGATAATAAAATGATTTATTTCATCAGACAAAAGATCAATTCTAACTCCTTCTTTACTTCTTAACATCATCCAAGAACAATGAAGAAATTTAAATGTTTATTACTTCTTTACAAATCATATTACTAAACAAAACAAAAATACAGTATATACCAACAACAAAGCAGCTACTTTAAAATTCTACTCCTAGGAGTAGGCATTTAGCCTAGAGGTAAGACTCCAGTTAGGACACCCACACCCCACTGTGGAGTGCCTGGGTCCAATTCCCAGCCCCAGCTCCTAATCCCAGCTTCCTTCCGATGCAGACCCTGGGAGGCAGTGCTGACTGCTCAAGTGGCTACACTCCTGCTACCCAAGAGAGCTTAACTGAGTTCCTGGCTCCAAGTTCTTGCTTTGCCCAGCCCAACCCTGGCTATTGCCAACATTTTGGGTGTAACCAGTAAATGGGAATTCTTGGTGTCTCAGTCTCTCTATCTCTGTGTGTGTGTCTCTCTCTCCCACCATCCCTTCTCAAATAAATTTTCAAAGAATTTTTTAAATAAAAAAATAAAATAAAATTCTATCTAAAAGTAGAAGACAGTTTTTTAAAAAGACAAATAATCAAGTTCATAAATATAAAAAATGTTCTATAAATACAAAATTTTATAAATACAAAAAGTATGTTTAAGATTTTAATTTCTGGAGCCTAAACATGATTTGTTCACATCTTTGGAGTCTTAAGTATGTATCTGAATGTGATGTGATTATTGTAAAACAACAACTATAATGAGGAAGAGTGTAGAAAAATAACAAATGAATGTTATTCATACAGCTAATGAAATAGAACTCAGTTCTTAAGACTGCAAAGTTCTATAATTGCAATACCTAGTTATGTTATTTACATTATAGAGCAACCAGTCACATCAGGTTGAATTTCCTCTATCTAAATTTTAAAAATTAAAGAATAAAAGTACATAAGCATTCTGAAACTTTCCTAAATGTCAACAAAGAAATCAGTTACTCTTTGCTAATACTTAATATGTACATCATCAGGAGCAGCTATTTGATCTGGTAGTTAAGCTGCCTGCCAGCTGGGATACCCACATCTCATATTGGTGTGGCTGGACTCTCAAGTTCCAGCTCCACTCTCAATTCCAGCTTCCTACTAATGCACACCTTACGAAACAGCAGATGATGGTTCACGTAGCTGGACCCCTGCCACCAATGGGCGACCTGGTTTGAGTTCCTGACTCCCAGTCTTGGCCTGGCCCAGCCCCAGCCATTGCAGACATTCAGGGAGTGAACCAATGGACAAGAACTCATTATCTCTATCTGCCTCCAAACAAAATTTTAAAAATTCTGTAACTTTTTAAAAATAATTTCTGTTCCATACTAACAACATGATGAAGCTTTTTTTTAATAAAGGAAACCCCTCCTTTTATTTTAAAATTTATTTATTTATTTGATAGAGTTACATAGAGAGGAGAGACATCTTCCATGTGATGGTTCAATCCCCAAATGGCTGCAAGACCAGGATTTGGCCAACTCAGAGCAAGGAGCTTCCTCAGGATCTCCCAGTGGGTGCAGGGGCCCAGGGACTGGGGCCATCTTATGCTGCTTTCCAGGCACATTGGCAGGGAACTGTACAGAAAAGGGAGCAGCTGGGAATGGAACCAGAGCCCATATAGAACACCAGCACTGCAGGCTGTGGCTTAATCTGCTATGCCACAGCACCAAGCGAATAACTTTTTTTAAAAACTGGCTTTTTTGATATTTATTATGACAAATCTTAATGGTGTAACTTACAAGGTCACATAGTCTAAATAATTTTGATAATGGATGTTAGAATGCATGGCAAAATTACATTCTCGCAAGAATTGGAAAAAAAGGAACATATACTGAAAGAAAAGACAGGAAGAGAAAGAGAAGCCAGGGAAAACAAGCAAGAACAATGAGCATACCATCTGGCAACCAGAAAAAAATAAATAGGGCACAGTAGCAAATCTGGAAAAGATTGAGCAATGGAGGACAAAAATACTAAAATAAACAGGGAAAAGGCAAATACATGAACTAAGAAAAAGAATGGCTCATTTCACTTTTATACATGAAATCACCCAAGAAAGAGAAACATACATGGAAAACTAACCTGATTTTCCTCCTGCACAACTCTATATTGTTCCTTCCAAATGGTGATTTTGGAAGCCTCATCTTTTCTCAGAGCTCGTTCTTTTTTCAGCTCTGGGCTCCAGAAGGTCTTGATGCTATTCATTGAAGAACTCAGTTTGCTCTCCTTTACTTCCACATCCTTCCGCAAAAGATCGTTTTCCCTTAATACTTCCTTCAGCTGTGTCTGCAGATCCATGATCGTGTTATCTCTTGCCTGACGAAGAGAGTGCGGTACAGTAGACGCCATACTCACAGGAGGAAGGTGATGTTCTCCAAATGCTATGGTGTCACTAGCAACCCCACTGCTGGCTATATTGGGGCTACTGCCCATAGCAGTCATCCTAACACCATAAGGCAGACGTCCCCCAGAACGGCCAAGTGTCATGGTGCTTTTAGGTGTTTCTGAACCCACGTTTTCGTGGTCACTTAGGTACATAGGGCCAGATGTGGCATAGGCAGCATTTAAGGATTGTATATTCTCCATTGATAGGGTTTTTCCACTACCACCTCCAACACTGCTTCCAGAACTCCCTCCTGTGCTATTGGTCCGACGATGACCCAAACGAGGGGAACGAGGAAGCCTAGGTGAACGCCCAGGGCTCTGGCTGCTTGGTTCCACCTTCCCAACTGAACGAGCACTTCCATACATGGTTGCAAGGTGAATTTAGGTGCAGGGAAAGATGTCAAAATTAAAAAAAAATTTAAAAAAAAGGAACTCCGTGAGGTTTCTCTATGGCTATAAGTTGGCTTAAGGCTCATCAGTATTAATAGGTCACCAGCCGTCCAATCTTGAGGAAATATCTTACACCATATCTGAAATGAAAAAATCACACATTAAATCCTCCAGGAATAAATATTGCCCTTCTCAGAAACTTTGTATTACCCCATACACTAGAAAGATCCCCCTTCAATCATCTATTAACTCATGCATTCAAAATGTATTTCACAGTAAACATTATTTTTAAAAGTTTTACATGTCTCAAAACTAAATACTGAAAACTCATCACCAACTGCAAAAGAAAAAAGGGGGGTATAAATATTGACTGGAGTGGACATTTGGTTTAATGGCTGAGATGAGGTATAAGACAATCACATCCTACACAGGAATTCCTGGGTTTCATTCCTGGCTCAGGCTCCAGACTCCAGCTTCCTATTATGGACCCTGGGAAGCAGGAGTGATAGCTCAAGTAGTTGAGCTCTTACCACACACATGGGAGACCTGGACTGAACTCGCAGTTCCTTGCTTTGACCCCCCTCCCCACTCAGCTACTCTGGGCATTTGGGAAGTGAACCAGTGGATGACAGCTTTCTCTCTCACCCTCTCTCTCTCTGCTTCTCAATTTAAAAAAAAAAAAAAAAAAACTGATAAAGAAGAGATAAAAGTTTAAGTATATATAATTTTCTAACTGAAAACTGAAGATTATCAACTAACAAGTAATTAGAACTAACAGAACTCAAAAAGTCAGTCAAAAGGTCAATATATAAATATACAAGTATCGGCCGGCACTGCGGCTCTCTAGGCTAATCCTCCGCCTTGCGGCGCCAGCACACCGGGTTCTAGTCCCGGTCGGGGTGCCGGATTCTGTCCTCGTTGCCCCTCTTCCGGCCCGGGAGTGCAGTGGAGGATGGCCCAAGTGCTTGGGCCCTGTACCCCATGGGAGACCAGGAGAAGCACCTGGCTCCTGCCTTCAGAGAGGCGTGGTGCACCGGCCGCGGCGGCCATTGGAGGGTGAACCAACGGCAAAAGACGACCTTTCTCTCTGTCTCTCTCTCGCTGTCCACTCTGCCTGTCAAAAATAAATAAAAAAGAGAATATCAAAACACGACAGGCAATATGACAGAGCAGCAAAGTCACTGTCTGGGACACCAGCATCCCATATCAGAGTGCCTAGGTTTGAGTCCTGGCTCCACCACCAACCCTTCCTGGGAGGTAGTATGTGACAGTTACCATGTTTGGCCCATGTCACCTGTATGGGAGACTCAGATTAAGTTCCAACCTCCTGGCTTTAGCTTAGTTCAGTCCCCAGCTGTTGTGGGCATTTGGGCAGTAAAACAACAGATAAGGGGGGCCAGCACTTTGGTTTAGCAGGTAAAGCCACAGCTGCAATGTCAATATCCCATATGGGTATGGTTCCAATCCAGCTCCCTCCTAATGTCCCTGGAAAAGCAGTGAAAGATGGCCCAAGTGCTTGGGGCCTTGCACCCACATGGGAGACCCGGAAGAAGCTGCTGGTTCCTGGCCAGCCAGTTGGGGAGTGAATCAGAGATAGATTTTTTTTTAAATCATAAATCTCTCTCAAGCCCTAAATGTAAAAATCAAAAAATACAATTCCTATCCATTTGACTTCCAAATATCTCTTAAATTGATCCTTCTCTTCTAAGCCCATAATTATTACCTTGGCCTATTATTATTATTATTATAGCCTACCTGAATTACAACAACTTTCTAACTGCCTCTAGTCAGAGTCTCTTAATCAGTTTTCAAACTTACAATTACAACTCAACTGTGGGTTGTAAATCAGTTTGATAGATTTTGTTTGAGCTTTTTATTTTTTTTATTTGAGAGAAAGTAAGCTCTCATCCATTGGTTCATTCCCCAAATGCCCACCAACTTCAAGGGGGGCAAAAGCCTAGTGCCAGGAACTCAAACTAGGTCTTCCCACATGGGTGGCAGGAATCCAGCCAGTTCAGCCATCACCACTTCCCTCCCATGATCTATAAAAACAGAAAGCTGAAATCAACAGCCAAGCTAGGAACTGAGCTCAAGTAGTCTGACGTGGGATGTAACCATACTGACTGGTGCCTTAGCTGCTACACCAAATGCCTATCTGTGTTTGTTTTTAATAAAATAAAATACTGGCTCCAGAACCATCATGGGTACCAAAATTTGTGGATGTTCAAGCCTCATATCAAACAGCATAGTATCTGCGTATAACCTACACACATCCTTCCATATATTTTAAATCATTTCTTAGTCATAATACCTAATAAAAAGTGAATTTGTATGGAAAAACTGTCATATCATTATTAAGAAAAAAGTCTATACATGTTCAGTAAGATAACATTTTTTTCCAACTATTTATCACCTGCATTTTATTTGAATCTGCAGTGTGGAGCCTACAAATATGAAAGGTTAACTGTAATTGAGAATAAAGCAGGAAACAGAATGTAGAGCTTATTTTCAGAGTATAACACACTAAAGTAAAGGTAGATATTGTGAAGGGCCTGGAGTTTTATTTTACCATATTTACAAGTCAATACATTATCTTATAACTAGTTTATGGATTCTGACAGAATAGGAGTCTCTTGGGACTTTAAAAAAAAAAAAGGCTTTATTACAGTACAGCAAGCATGAACATGCATATGTTTGCATTTCTTCCATGTCCCACAGGTTAGATGAAGGGGGTCAGATGGATTCTACTTATATTGTGGGTGTGCATCATAGCTGCAGAACACTGAGCTTGGGAAATCTACCGCTTTCATAGTAATAAGTAAGCCTTTCCTTGTCCCCATGAGAGACATTACCTCATCCCTCAAGACAGCTCATGCAAACCCAATCCTGAGAAACAGCAGTAAGGACAGTACATTCTTAGCATAGATAGCTAAAGTATACCAGAAACAAGAGACCCATGGAAGACACAGCCTCCTGACAATTATCTGTGGCAGCTTTAAACATGGCCATACATTCTTTGACTTCTTTCTTCAAGAGGAAGAAAAATATTCCTTTCTCCTTGAATATGAGCTGGACTTAGTAACTTGCTTCTAAAGATGCATTACTTTCAAGAATCACTCAAGGGCCGGCGCCGCGGCTCACTAGGCTAATCCTCCGCCTTGTGGCACCGGCACACCGGGTTCTAGTCCTGGTCGGGGCACCAGATTCTGTCCCGGTTGCCCCTCTTCCAGGCCAGCCCTCTGCTGTGGCCAGGGAGTGCAGTGGAGGTTGGCCCAGGTGCTTGGGCCCTGCACCCCATGGGAGACCAGGAAAAGCACCTGGCTCCTGGCTCCTGCCATCAGATCAGCGTGGTGCACCAGCCACAGCGCGCTGGCTGCGGCGGCCATTGGAGGGTGAACCAACGGCAAAGGAAGACCTTTCTCTCTGTCTCTCTCTCTCACTGTCCACTCTGCCTGTCAAAAAAAAAAAAAAAATCACTCAAAAAGATGCTGAAGCATGTGTCTTGGTCACTCATGGATCACTCACTACACATGGAATTAGCTGCCATGTCATGAGGATATTCAAAACTTCTCTATGAAGAAAGGCAAATAGCCAAGAACTGAGGCCTCCAGCCCAAAGTCATGTGCAATGGCTTGGAAGAGGACCCTTCAACCTGTAAAACCATGAGATGACTGTAGACTTTACTGACATCTTGACTCAACTTCATGAGATATCTGAGCTAGGACTACCCATCTATACTGTTCATAAAAACTGAGATTCTTTTTTTAAACCCAGTAAGTTTTGAATTTGTTGATGCAACAAGATACAATTAATATGGTGCTGTTTCCTGAAACTTTTTATTTTCATTTGTACATACATATATATATAATGCATACTGTATCACAATTTAGAAGGCACTTCTTTTTGCAGGTGGAAAATTATTCTCAACACTAGTGCCAGAATGATCTTTTACAAGACAATTCTCAAATGGGTTACTGACCCCCAAGGGTGCACAGGACCTTTTTAGGAGGTCCATGGAAGCAAATTATTTTTATAAAATATTTCTGGCCGGCGCCGCGGCTCACTAGGCTAATCCTCCGCCTTCTGGCGCCGGCACACCTGGTTCTAGTCCCGGTTGGGGCGCCGGATTCTGTCCCGGTTGCCCCTCTTCCAGGCCAGCTCTCTGCTGTGGCCAGGGAGTGCAGTGGAGGATGGCCCAGGTGCTTGGGCCCTGCACCCCATGGGAGACCAGGAAAAGCACCTAGCTCCTGGCTCCTGGCTCCTGCCATCGGATCAGCGCGGTGCGCCGGCCGCAGCGCGCCGGCCGCGGCGGCCATTGGAGGGTGAACCAACGGCAAAGGAAGACCTTTCTCTCTGTCTCTCTCTCTCACTGTCCACTCTGCCTGTCAAAAATAAATAAATAAATAAATAAAAATAAAAAAAATTTTTATAAAATGTATATATAGTTTGTTTCTCAGAAGTTATGTGCCATGTAATCTTATCCCACTGACAGATATTGAAAAGTGTGCTTATATACAGTGGTATTTCAAAGTTTTCTTAGATTTCTAATGTGGTAAATAATGATAGATATAGCCTTTAGAAAAAAAAGTTATCTGAAGTCCTCATTAATTTTTAACAGTAAAAAGGATGCTAGAACAAAAAAGGTTTAAAAATTATTTTTCTGGGCTGGCGCCGCAGCTCAATAGGCTAATCCTCCACCTGCGGCGCCTGCACACTGGGTTCTAGTCCCCATCAGGGCGCCGGATTCTGTCCCGGTTGCCCCTCTTCCAGGCCAGCTCTCTGCTGTGGCCCAAGAGTGCAGTGGAGGATGGCCCAAGTCCTTGGGCCCTGCACCCACATGGGAGACCAGGAGAAACACCTGGCTCCTGGCTTCAGATCAGCGCGGTGCACTGGCCACAGCGGCCATTGAGGGGTAAACCAACGGAAAAAGGAAGACCTTTCTCTCTCTGTCTTTCTCACTGTCCACTCTGCCTGTCAAAAAATAAAAAAAAAAATTATTGTTCTGGAGCTGGAGCTGTGATGTGATGGGTTAAGCCACTGCCTGTAACACCACCAACATCCCATATGGGTGCCACTTTGAGACCTGGCTGCTCAACTTCTGATCCAGCTCCTTGCTAATGTGCCTGGGAAAGCAGCAGAGGATGGCCCAAGTCCTTGGGCCCCTTCACCCACGTGGAAGTCCTGGAAGAAGCTCCTGGCTCCTAGCTTCAGATCAGCTCAGCTTTGGCCATTGCAGCCATTTGGGGGAGTGAACCAGCAGATGGAAAACCCCTCTGTCTTTTTCTTTTTTAGATATTTTTTTTATTTGAAAGGCAGAGCCAGAGAGACAGACAGACAGACAGAGACAGAGAGACAGTCTTCCATCTGCTGGTTCACTCCCAAAATGGCCACAACAGCTGGAGCTGCGCCAATCTAAGGCCAGGAGCCAGGAACTTCTTCTGGGTCTTCCATGCAGATGCAGGGGCCCAAGTACTCGGGCCATCTTCTACTGCTTTCCCAGGCCATAGCTGGATTTGAAGTGGAGCAGCCAGGACTTGAACCGATGCCCATATGAGATGCCAGCACTGCAGGTAGCGGCTTTACTCACTATGCCACAGCATCGGCCCCTCTGTAACTTCAAATTGATAAATCTTTCTTTTTTAAAGATTTATTCTATTTATTTGAAAGACAGAGTTACAGAGCGAGGTAGAGCCAGAGAGAGAGAGAGAGAGAGAGAGGTCTTTCATCCACTGGTTCACTCCCCAAATGACTGCAATGGCCAGAGCTGAGTTGATCCAAAGCCAGGAGCCAGGAGCTTCTTCCAGGTCCCCCATGCAGATGCAGGGGCCCAAGCACTTGGGCCATCTTCTACTGCTTTCCCAGGCCACAGCAGAGAGCTGGACCAGAAGTGGAGCAGCCAGGACTCAAACCGGTACCCATATAGGATGCCAGCACCACAGGCCGCGGCTTTAACCCGCTGTCCCCAGTGCTGGCCCCTGATAAATCTTTAAAAAAAAAAAAAAAAGAATAAACTTCTGTTGTTTTCAAGTCATTAAGTTTGTAGTAATTCATTACAAGATCACAAGGAAATAGTCTGGGTAGACTATCTCATTAAAAGCAATGTGTGGGGTCAGCATTGTGGCATAGCCGGTTAAGCCGCTGCCTGCAGTGACAGCATCCCATATGGGCGCCAGTTCGAGACCCAGCAGCTCCACTTCTAATTTGGCTCTCTGCTGTGGCCTGGGAAAGCAGAAGATATCCCAAGTGCTTAGGCCCCTGCACCCGCGTGGAAGACCCAGAAGAAGCTCCTAGCACCTGGCTCCATATCAGCACAGCTCCAGCCGTGGCAGTCATTTGTGAAGTGAACCAGCAGATGGAAGACCTCTCTCTCTCTCCTTCTCTCTCTCTCTCTCTGCCTCTCCTTCTCTCTTTATGTAACTCTTTCAAATAAATAAATCAATCTTTAAAAAAAAAAAAAAGTAGTGATGTGCCTCTATAAATAATGATGTGGAAAAATGTTTATATATACTATCAAAACAAAGACAAAGAAGAAAACATAACAGATGCCACCTAAGTTTTTGAAAAAGAGTACAGTGTATTATACAATTGTCAGTTGTTGTTAAGATTCCTGATGATGATCTCATTCTTTTATACATCTTTTCAAACGAAAATTTTCAGCTTTTTTATAATCAGGACAAAATACTAAAACTTTCAACAAATATTAACACAGGGTAAGGTTCTAGGTACTAAAAATTTAACTACCCACTTCAAGAAGAAAGCCAGAATCTGAGGGTGAGTGTTTAGCCTAGTGGTTAAGACATCAGTGTCCCACAATGGAGTGCCCGGATTCAATTCCTGGCTCTGGCTCCAGCTTCCTGTTCATGCATGGTTGAATATGGGAAGAAGTGTCTGTCTCTCTAATGAATAAAATAGTTTTTTTTGTTTGTTTGTTTTGTTTTTTTTTTTTTTTTTTTTTTTTTTTTTTTTTTTTTTTTTGACAGGCAGAGTGGACAGTGAGAGAGAGAGAGACAGAGAGAAAGGTCTTCCTTTGCCGTTGGTTCAACCTCCAATGGCCGCCGCGACCGGCATGCTGCGGCCGGCGCACCGCGCTCATCCGATGGCAGGAGCCAGGTACTTATCCTGGTCTCCCATGGGGTGCAGGGCCCAAGTACTTGGGCCATCCTCCACTGCACTCTTGGGCCACAGCAAAGAGCTGGCCTGGAAGAGGGGCAACCGGGACAGAATCGGCGCCCCAACCAGGACTAGAACCCGGTGTGCCGGTGCCGCAAGGTGGAGGATTAGCCTAGTGAGCCGCAGCGCCGGCTACAAAATACATTTTTTAACTTGAAAAAAATTTAAATGTATTTACTTACTTGAGAGGCAGACAGAAACAGAGAGATTTCCCATCTGCTGGTTCATTTCCTAAATGGCACAATAGCTTAAGCTGGCCAGGCTAAAGTCAGGAGTTAGGAATTCAAACCAGGTCTCCCACGTGGGTGGCAGAGAGACCCAACCACCTGAGCCATCACTTGCTGCCTCCAAGGGTGCCATTAGCAGGAAGACAGAATTAAGAGAAGAGTTGGGATTCAAACCCAGATGTCTGACAAAAGATGTGAGCATCCAAAGCAGCATTTTAAACACTGTGTCAAAAACCCACTAATTTTTTTAAGCCAGAATTTTTTTTAACTTTTATTTAATAAATATAAATTTCCAAAGTACAACTTTTGGATTATAGTGGCAAGCCAGAATGTTTTTTCACGCCCAAATTCAATGAAGTCTCACTGCTGTTATTGCATCTGACACTACTAACAACTTCTCAATATTTTATTTATTTATTTTCATTTTATTTGAAAGTCAGAGGGGCTGGTGTTGTGGCGTACAGGGTAAAGCTGTGGCCTGCAAAGTCAGCATCCCATATGGGTGCCAGTTCATGTCCTGGCTGCTCCATTTCTGATCCAGCTCCTTGCTAATGGTCTGAGAAAAGCACCAAAACAATGGCCCAAGTATTTGGGCCCCTGCCGCCCTTGTGACAGACCCAGAAGAAGCTCCTGGATCTGGCCTGACTCAGCCCTGGCCATTGCACCCACTTGAGGAGTAAACCAGTGGATGGAAGATCACTCTCTCCCTTTCTCTCTCTAACTCTGACTTTTAAATAAATAAATAAGTCAAGAAAGGAAGGAAGGGAGAAAGAAAAAACAAAGAAACAGACAAAAAAGAAAGACAGCTTTTCCATGTGCTGCTTCACTCCCCCAAATGCCTGTAACATCAAGGGTGAGCCAGATTGAAGTCAAGAGCCCCAAACTCAATCTAAGACTCCTGAGTGTATGGCAGGGACTTACATACTTGAAGCCATCACCTGCTGCCTCCCAAAATGCACATCAGCAAGAAGCTGGATAAGAAGTAGAATAGCTGAGACTTGGATCAGGCACTCTGACATGGGATGTGGGTGTCTCAAGAGGCAACTAAGGCCGGCGCCTCGGCTCATTAGGCTAATCCTCCGCCTAGCGGCGCTGGCACACCGGGTTCTAGTCCCGCTCGGGGCGCCGGATTCTGTCCCGGTTGCCCCTCTTCCAGGCCAGCTCTCTGCTGTGGCCAGGGAGTGCAGTGGAGGATGGCCCAAGTGCTTGGGCCCTGCACCCCATGGGAGACCAGGAAAAGCACCTGGCTCCTGGCTCCTGCCATCGGATCAGCGCGGTGCGCCGGCCGCGGCGGCCATTGGAGGGTGAACCAACAGCAAAGGAAGACCTTTCTCTCTGTTTCTCTCTCTCTCACTGTCCACTCTGCCTGTCAAAAAAAAAAAAAAAAAAAAAAAAAGGCAACTTAACTGATGTACCCCAAGCCCACACCATTACTGATCACTTTTACCTTGAAACTCTTAGGTGGGTTTCTCTGATCCTACTCTTTGGGACCTCCCACTATCTCTCCATGACATTTCCTTTTTTATATATTTTATTGGCTCCTCTTTCTCTACCATTACAGACTAACATGCCTTACAGTGCTACCTAACATGTTCTTGTCTCATTCTCTATCATTTCTCCTGGGAAATCTCCTCCACATTCATAGTTTCACAACCATTATCTATTTTAAGTAGGTACCACATTTAGGTTTTCTCAATCAATATTCCCAACTTTGGCCTCTCTACTGGACTGTAGGCTTAGATGACCATTTATGACCAACTACCTACTGAATATTTCCACCAAGATGTCCCACAGACAACCCAACAATTTTAAACAAACACCTATTTTCCCCTAAAACATACCCCTCCTCCTATGTTCCCCAGTTTGACATAATTTATTTTCACTCCTCCTTTTCTGCTACTCAGTTCAACACCAATTATCTAATCAATTATAACATCAATTCTTTAAAGGTGTATTTATTTATTTATTTGAAAAGTAGAGTTACAGAGAGGAAGAAGAGAAGGGAGGGGACAGAGAGACAGAGACAAACAGAAACATTTTCCATCTGCTAGTTTACTGCCCAAAATGGCCACAATGGCCAGGAATGGACCAGGCCCACGCCAGGAGCCTAGAATTTCATCCAAGCCTCACATATGGGTAGCAGAGGCCCAAGTATTTGGGCCATCTTCCGCTGTTTTCCCAGGCATATAATCAGGGAGCTGTATCAGAAGTGGAGCAGCTGGGTCTCAAACGGCGGCTCAGATGGGATGCTGGCATTGCAGGCAGGCAGCTGCTTAATACATTGCAACACAATGCCAGTCCCATCATCAATTTTTACCTTTCCAATGTATTTCCATCATCCCTACAGCTACAACTTCATTCTATCTGTCAGTACTGTTACAACAATTTCCAAAACAGCCTGCTTAATACACAATCTTATCTTCATAATCTATTGATGCTGAATTTTACTTTCACAGCCTAACGAGTTGAAGGCGTATGACACATTAACACCAATAACAGTCCACTCTAATTTAAATTACCAGGTTGAGAGTGAGAGAGATATTAGAACCCCATTAAACATTTCTGGTTTCAAAAGTCCTATATTCTAATACCTTTTGTTTACCTAATCACATCCCACTGAGAATCAATATACTTTTGCTTCTAGGGCTTTTCATTTTTGCTTCAACTTTCATCCACAGGTTCACTCCCCAGATGGCCACAATGACCTGGGCTGAGCCAGGTCAAAGCCAGAAGCCAGGAGCTTCATCCAAGTCTCCTACATGGTACAGAGGTCCAAGCACTTGGGCCATTCTTCACTGCTTTCCAGAGCCACTAACAGGGAGCTGGATTGGAAGTGGAACAGCCAAGTCTCAAACCGGCAACCATATGGGATGCCAGCATTGCAGGCAGTGGCCACTATGCCAAAATGTTGGCACATTTCAGCATTTTTCATCAAGCTATAACTCACAAACCATAAAATTAACCATTTTTAAGTGTAAAATTCAGCAGTTTTTAGTACATAATGTCCCTCAGTATCCATAGGGGATTTGTTCCACTTGAGATACCCCAATCCACAGATGTTCTAATTCCTTACATAAAATGGTGTAGTATTTTCATATAGCCTATGCACATCCTTCTGTATACTTTAAATTGTGTCTAAATTACTTAGATTATCTAATACAATCAAGTGCTATTTGAATAGTTGCTACATTGTATTGTTTAGGAAATAACGAAAAAATTCTTTCATGTTCAGTACAATTTTTTTTCTTGTTATTTTCAATCCTCAGTTGGTTGAATCTGTGATGTGGAACCCATGGACACTGAGGGCCAACTGTATTTACAATGTGATGTAACCATCACCACTATCTATTTGCAGAATCTTTTCACCACAGTAAACAGAAACTCCAAGAACATGTAAACAGTCACCATTTCCCAGTCCCCAGGCCCCAGCAACCGATAATCTACTTCTTATCTCTATAATATTTGCTATTCTGGACATTTCATATAAATAGAAATATATAATTTATGACTTTTTTTTTTTTTTTTTTTTTGACAGGCAGAGTGGACAGTGAGAGAGAGAGACAGAGAGAAAGGTCTTCCTTTGCCGTTGGTTCACCCTCCAATGGCCGCCGCGGCCAGCGCGTTGCAGCCAGCGCACCGCGCTGATCCGATGGCAGGAGCCAGGAGCCAGGTGCTTTTCCTGGTCTCCCATGGGGTACAGGGCCCAAGCACCTGGGCCATCCTCCACTGCACTCCCTGGCCACAGCAGAGGGCTGGCCTGGAAGAGGGGCAACCGGGACAGAATCCGGCGCCCCGACCGGGACTAGAACCCAGTGTGCCGGCGCCGCTAGGCGGAGGATTAGCCTAGTGAGCCGCGGCGCCGGCCTTATGACTTTTTTTTGTAGAAGCTGGAAAAGATTAGTTATGAGGATCAATTATTTGTCATTCAGGATCTTAATACATATACGTATAATTAATTATTTCCAAAAGCTGAGAAAGACAGATAAAAAGACAGCTCCCATCTATTGGTTCATCCCCAAATGCCCATAATTGCTGAGGCTGGAAGAGGTCAAAGCCAAGAGTCAGGAATTCAATCCAGGTCTCCCATGTGGGTAGTAGGAACCTAAATATTTGAGTTATCACCTGCTGCTTCCCAGGGTACATATTTTTCCGGAAGCAGAGAAAGGACTCAAACCCAAACACTCCAACATGACTTGCAGGTGTCTTAAGCAGTATCTTAACCACCTGGCCAAACATCTGCCCGTAGAATTTTCCTGAAAACTCCTATTTTCCATATTCATTACATAATGTCTATGAGTTCTTAAAACAGAACAATAAAACTGAGTTCAGACATTGCCACTACTATTTAGACCACCAATGTCTATTAGCTTGACAGGGGAAAATACAAAGAAAATAACACTTAAAAATTCCAGGATCATTTTTCCCCATGAGAGAAGTTTTGATCCCAACAGTAACATACACATTGAAAAAGAAAACACCTCTGGCCTGGCCCCACTCCAGAGATACCCATATACACACAAACTGGATCCTGCAGCACACTCAGAGATCTAAAAATAAAAAGACTTCTACAGACAATGATTACACGTTAGCTTTCAATACTCATTCTTCCCACAAATGGCTATGAGCATAGCATGCAACTGCAGACAGCAGTCTCCCACTCTTTCCTCACAAATTGGATCAATAATATCTTTTTACAACGTAATTCTCCAAAGGAATACAAAATATTCCTAAGACAATGGAAAGCAGAAAATCATTTAATAGCAACATAATGACCTTCTTTAAATTAATTATAATTGAATAGGCTGTGCTATGAAATATTTATAAAAATGCATCACCCATTAGCTATTCAGAGCATTACAGGGAAAATGTCTACCTAAATCTCAAAATTACTAGTCCAACCTACTATAATTAGTTGGAGTCACATATAATTAGCAATTATTATCAGAAAATGAGTTGGATATCTTAAATACTATACTTAAACATTTTCTCGATTCTGTTCATTTTTTCAAAAGGTTGAGCATTATGAGGAACAAGAAATATGTTGCTTTCTTAAGCTTTCTGTGAAACGATTGAAAGACCAAAAATTTAGATCTCACTGAAGTATAATTTGGCAAAATCTATCAAAATTTTAAAATGTGCATAATACTTGAACTAGAAGTTTCACTTTAAAAAATACCATATAAGAGGGCTGTAGCCATGGCGCAGTAGGTCATTCCTCCACCTACGGTGCCGGCATCCCATGTGGGTGCTGATTCTAGTCCCAGCTGATCCTCTTCCAGTCCAGCTCTCTGCTATGGCCTGGGAAAGCAGTGGAGGATGCTCAGGTGCTTGGGCCCCTGCATCTGTGTGGGAGACCCGGAAGAGGCTCCTGGCTTCTGATTGGCGCAGCTCCGGCCATTGCAGCTATTTGGGGAGTCCACCAACAGAAGGAAGACCTTTCTCTCTGTCTCTTCCTCTCACCGCCTCTAACTCACCTCTCAAATAAATAAAATCTTTTTTAAAAAATACCATCTAAGATATGAGAGTACTTCAAATAGTTCACGGAAATTAATTAAAAGATAAGTTTAGAGGCCAATGCTATAGTATCAGCAGGGCATATGGGTACCACTTCGAGACCCAGCTGCTCTACTTTTTTTTTTTTTTTTTTTTTGGACAGGCAGAGTTAGTGAGAGAGAGAGAGAGAGAAACATCTGCTCCACTTTCAATCCAGCTCCCTGCTAATGTGCCTGGAAAAGCAATGCAGGATGGCCCAAGTGCTCTCGGGCCCTGCGCCCACTTGTGAGATCTGGAAGAAGCTCCGGGATTCTGGCTTCAGGCTGGCCCAGCCCTGGCCATTGTGGCCATTTGGGGAGTGAACTAGTGGATGCAATATCTCTCTTTCCCTGTCTCTTTCTCTCTCTGTGTACCTCTGACTTTCAAATAAATAAATCAATCTTTTAAAAAAGATGTTTATTTTAATGCAAAAAACTACAGTTCTTTTTATAAGTATGCATTTCTATGAACTTTTTGAAGACCCCTCATGTATTTTCATAAATCCAAGAAAATATGTGCAGTGATGTTCAATGATTTTATTGTTTATACCAGCAAGAAGAGAGAAAACACCACAAATTTCCAACAAGGGACTGTATCTCCAAACTAAAAAATTAAACACTGCTATAACAAAAAGGTTTTTTTTTTTTTTTTGGGGGGGGGGGGGTTGACAGGCAGAGTTAGTGAGAGAGAGAGACAGAGAGAAAGGTCTTCCTTTTCTGTTGGTGCATCCCCAAAATGGCCGCTTTGGCTGGCGTGCTGTGCCAATTGAATCCAGGAGACAAATGCTTCCTCCTGGTCTCTCACGCGGGTGCAGGGCCCAAGGACCTGGGCCATCCTCCACTGCACTCCCGGGCCACAGCAGAGAGCTGGACTGGAAGAGGAGCAACTGGGACAGAATCTGGCGCCCCGTCCGGGACTAGAACCCAGGGTGCCAGCGCCGCAGGTGGAGGATTAGCCTAGTGAGTCGCAGTGCTGGCCACAAAAAGTTTTTTAAGTGAATATCTGTACCTGACAGGCAAAGACATCTTTGATATATTGTAATGTGAAAAAGAAAGTAAGATATAGAAAAATGGGTACAAAACAATCTCATGTGCATATAAAAAGATACACATGTGTATGGGTATAGAGTCTCAGGAATTATTTGAATCATAACAAGCTGGTTCTGAAAAGACAACTCTTTCCTTGCTTATATACTTTTCCTTTTCCATTTTATTTTAATAGTGAACATGTATTACTTTCATATTTTAAAGTCTCATTATAAACTAAGGACCTTTACAACCATTCAGCACTAATTTACTTGATAATTAATGCAGTAGGCCCTGATGCTAACTGTTACTCCTCTCCAAGTAGTGTGAGGTTTTTGTGATTACATGTAATATTTATACACTTTTAAGGGGTACAGTGCAATGTTTCTTTTTTACAAAAAGATTTATTTACTTATTTGAAAGGCAGAGGCAAAGAGAGGTCTTCCATCTGCTGGTTCACTCCCTAAATGGCCACAATGGCCAGAGCTGATTTAATCTGAAGCCAGAAGCCAGGAGACTCTTTCTGGTCTCCCACAAGGTTACAGGAGCCCAAGGACTTGGGCCATCTTCTATTGTTTTCCCAGGCCATAGCAGAGAGGTGGATCTGAAGTGGAGCAGCCAGGTCATGAACTGGCGCTCATGTGGGATGCTGGCACCACAGCTGGTGGCATACCTGCTATGCCACAGTGCCAGTCCAGTACAGTGCAATACTTCAACAAATGCATTATCTGCTCAAGCCAAGCAACTAATTTCCTGTTTCTTTATCTTTCACTAGGAAACTTAAAAAAACCAAACTACACATTAAAGAAATCACATGTCTCTACTTCCTCAACATGTAACAGAACTGTATAAAGTTTGGAACTCCATGCAGCATCCGGTTGTATGAATTTCATCTGATTTTCAACACTGACTAGAGACCAAAAATGAAAGAACAGTATGGCAAATGCAGTTGTTTCAGTAGCACTCCATCTGGAAGTGCACCTCTACTAGGATCAGCAATGATGTCACCAACTTAGAGATGGTCTTTGGGGCCAGCACTGTCATAGCAAATAAAGCAGCTGCCTACAATGCCAGTATCCCATATGAGCAACGATTCGATCCAGCTCTCTGCTATGGCCTAGGAAAGCAGTGGGAGATGGCCCAAGTCTTTGGGCCCCTGCACCCATGTGGGAGACCTGGAAGAAGTTCCTGGTTCAGTTCAGCTCACCTCCAGTCATTGCAGCCATTTGGGGAGTGAACCAGTTGATGGAAGACCTCTCTCTCTCTCTCTCTGCCTCTTTGAAACTGCTTTTCAAATAAGTAAATAAATCTTAAAAAGAAAAAAAAAAAAAAGAAGCATTCTTCTTGCTTGTCTTAGTCATGATTTCATCTTTTTTTATGGAAGGGTGAGTAACCAGGTTACAATCAAGTCAATTGCAGGTTTTAATAATTCTTATCAATCGCTTAATCAAGTTTAATTGTAAGTTCTATCAAAGTCTTGCCATGAAAGATATCAGGTAGAGAGAAGTAAATACAAGGTTACTACTCATAGTTGTTCTGTACCTGTATCAGCAATCTGTGTCACTTGCTTCAAGAAAGACAATTTCTAGACTATATAGCCTTCAACAGTGACTCTAGTCCTCACTGCTATCCTGATTTCTTAAAACCTTAAAATACTGGGGGCCGGCATCATGGTATGGTAGGTTAACCCTCCACCTGCAGTGCCTGCATCCCATACGAGTGTCGGCTCCAGTCCCAGCTGCTCCACTTCTGATTCAGCTCCCTGCTGTTGGCAGTGGAAGATGGCCCAAGTGTTTGGGCCCCTGCACCACGTGGGAGACCCTGAAGAAGCTCCTGTTCCCTGGCTTTGGATCAGCTCAGCTCTGGCTATTGTGGCCATCTGGGGAGTGAACCAGGGGATGGAAGCTTTCTCTCTCTCTCTGTCTCTCCCTCTCTGTGTGTAACTCTGCCTCTCAAATAATCTTCAAAAAAAAAAAAACTTTAAAATATTAAATTATTTAGACTTCAGTTATGCTACTTTGCATTTTATGCCACATCCACACTACAGTATGATCAGTTCAACAACAAAAAAAAATTCAACATATCTCACCTAAGTCATAAGCTGAAAAAATGTAAGATGTATATGTTCACAAATCAAACATCTGGAAAATCTAAAAATTTTGTTACTGATATGGTGGCAAAACCAGATCTGAATTTGCAAAAATATCATTATGTTTACTGAAGGAGTTAGGGAGCAAACAAACCTCAAAAGTTGTATTAAAGTTAGATAATAAGTAAGTGTGTGCATTAGATCAGTTTCCTTATATTAGAATTAAACCCACATTACTGTTTCAGATTAAACATACAATCATTGTTGGTAAATAAAGACACAAATCAGGGAGAGCTTCATAAGGAGTTCTAACTCCATAATAGTTTATCTTTTTTTTTTTTTTTTTTGGACAGGCAGAGTGGACAGTGAGAGAGAGAGACAGAGAGAAAGGTCTTCCTTTGCCGTTGGTTCACCCTCCAATGGCCGCCACGGCCAGCGCACTGCAGCCGGCGCACTGCACTGATCCAAAGCCAGAAGCCAGGTGCTTATCCTGGTCTCCCATGGGGTGCAGGGCCCAAGTACTTGGGCCATCCTCCACTGCACTCCCTGGCTACAGCAGAGAGCTGGCCTGGAAAAGGGGCAACCGGGACAGAATCCGGCACCCAGACCGAGACTAGAACCCCGTGTGCCGGCACTGCAAGGCGGAGGATTAGCCTAGTGAGCCGCGGCGCGAGCTCCAATAGTTCATTTCTTAAGGGAGGTGGTACACAGGCTTTAATGATATGATTCCCTATCTTTTTTGCATGTCTGAAATATTTCATAATTTTTTTAAGTTTATGAATTTTTTTTAAGTTTAAGTGAAAATTGTTAAGGATACATTAAGTATTTTTCTTCTTCCCTGAAATAATAAAAGTATTTGGAAAGCAGCACTTTGAAAATGGTTATTTTAAGGCTCTTAAAAACATTCATAACTTTTGTTTCAAAAAAAAAAAAGGCTTAATTATTTACTTGAAAGGCAGTTACAGGGTGTGGGGCGGGGGGAATGTTTAAATTCCATCCACTGGTTCACACCCCAAATGGCTGCAACAGCCAGGATCCTAGAGCTCCACCCTGGTCTCCCATAGGTCTTCCAAATAAGTGGCAGGGGCGCAAGCACTTGGCCACCCTGTGCTGCCTTCCTAGGCACGTTAGTAGAGAGCTGGATCTGAAGTAGAGCAGCCAGAACTCAAACCAGCACTCTGACGTGGGATGCTGACGTCGCAGGCCGTGGCTTAACTCATTGTGAAACAACACCAGACCCAAAAGTCATTCATATCTTTTGATTCAGTAATTTCATGAACAGGAAAAACCAATCTCCTAAAATGTGGAGAAAAGTTTATGAATTATAACAGACCAGTTTTAGTTAAGTACTCATCTCAGTGAGAAAGGTTCTGGTGAGGGGACGGTACTGTGGCATAGCAGGCAAAGCCAACACCTGATACCAGCATCCCATATGGGTGTTGGTTTGAGTTCTGCCTGCTCTACTTCTGCCAGAAGCTCCCTACCAGTGGCCTGGGAACAGCAGAAGATGGCCCTAACATTTGGGCTACTGCCACCCATGCGGGAGACCCTGATGAAGTCCAATATTATTCAAAACCTTAGTGGATAGACTGGAAAAGCAAGCAATCAGATTTCCTAGCACACACTATACAATACACAGTGTAAGAATTATTAAAATCTTTCCAGTCAGGGCTGGTATTGCAGCCTCACAGGTTAAGCCATCGCTCATAATGCTGGCATTTCATATGGGCTCCGCTTCAAGTTCTGGCTGCTCCATTTCCACTCCAGCTCCCTGCTAATGAATCAGGTTTTTGGGCCCTTGCCACCCATGTGGGAGACCCAGAAGAATCTCCCGCAGATGGAAGATCTTTCTCTGTCTCTCCTAACTCTGACTTCAAAAATAAATCTTTTTTAGAAAAATGTTTCTAGTCTTTTCCAAGACACTGGCAGAATGACATGCTACCAGAGATGACAAGATGGCACTTGAGGAAAAGACCTGGGATAAAGGTCTTGCAGAGACATTAAAAGTCCTAATTCCTTTCTCCTGAATCTGGGAAGAGTCATTTTCTTCTGTTGCCATGCTTCTCTGAATAAACTCTGCAAAGCACTTGTTTTTAATCCCTTACATGTATATAAGCAGATAAAGAATTACACTCTTAAATTCTGTAGATTTATCCAAGAGTATTATGAAATAATTTTCTGTTCCAAAGCATATTTACATGAAATTTTCTAACAGAAATGTCATGTTGCATTGCATATTTTAAAAAAAACTTTTATATCTTCATATAACGTGTTTAACACAATATCTGGTTCACAATGACAACTCATGAAAATAACAGTATTTCTTCTATTTTAAAATATACATTATTTCATATTTTAAAGTTTCTCAAACTGGAATTCAGCACACAATTAATATGTATCATTAAGGTAGGCTTCCTTTTGTCTTTTAAAGAAACAATTATTATATTAATGGCATGCACCTACAGAAAAGAAATGGTAACTCAGAAGTGAGGAAAGAGATTTTACAACCCCATTTGCAGATGAGGAAACTAGGGGTTAGGCTCAGTAACTTGCCCAAGAATTTGCATCCACCTTACTTGAAAGTCAATTTTAATCACTACAATATGCTGTATATTCAGCTAGTATTTTACTCTAAGCAAGGTGTATTTAAAGACTTTTTCTTCCAATGAGACTCAGGGAGAATTAAATTGGTATGTCCAAAACCCCAAACTGTTTTTATCTCCATGTTCTTCACAATCCCTCCCATATATGAGTAACTGTTTCTAAACTTAGCTTTCCAACTATCAAGTGAATGCATTAACTATTCCAGAGCTATATTAGTAACTCAAGAGGTACACTGTCCAGTATGCTGACCAGTAGCCACATGTAGCTGCTAAAGGCTTGAAATGTGGCTGGTGAGACTGAGGAACTGAAATTATTTTCTTATTTTTTATTTATTTGAGAGACAGAGAAAGCTCTCATCTGCTGATTCACACCCCAAACGACTGCAAAAGCCTGGGCTAGGACCAAAGCTGAAAGTCAAGAAAACAATCGAGGATCTCCCACATGTGTGGCAGGAACCCAATCACCAGTCATCACCACTGTTTCCTATGGTCCACAATGCCAGGGAGCTGAAGTCAGGAAACCCACTCAGGAATCAAACCCAGGCACTCTGATGTGTATGTAGGCATCTTTTTCTTTTTCTTTTTTTTTTTTTAAGATTTATTTATTTACTTAAAGCAGAGTTACAGAGAGGCAGAGGCAGAGAGAGAGAGGTCTTCCATCTGATGGTTCACTCCAAATGGCCACAATGGTTGGAGCTGGGCTGATCCAAAGCCAGGAGCTTCTTCCAGTTCTCCCACATGTATGCAGGGGTTAAGGACTTGGACCATCTTCTACAGCTTTCCAAGGACATAGGAGAGAGCTGGATTGGAAGTGAAGCAGCTGGGACTCAAACTGGCGCCCATATGGGATGCCGGCATTGCAGGCAGTGGCTTTACCTGCTATGCCACAGAGCCAGCTCCGATGCAGGCATCTTAACTGCTAGATTAAATATCCAGTCCCAGAAAAAATTTAATGTTTGGAACAACTTGGTATGTGAACTCTTTTTCAAGTATGTTATATGATTTACGTAACTAAATAAAGATAAAATATTTCACAAAAAAACTTAGCATCTGATTATATCCTAAAAAAGTATATCCAAATTGATTTCAAACATTAAGGGGAAATAATGTAAATAACTCACTAATTAGCTGAAATAATTCAGTATGCTGAAAATGATAAGACTGGATGAATTGTATAAAATATATAACACTACAAAATGTATTTATTTTTTCTCTTTAATGTGGCTACTAAAATTTTATTACATATCCGATTTATGTTATATTTCTATTGGACAATACTTTCTTAGAGGCTCCTGTTGCCCCCACCACAGCTATCAAGAGATCAATGAATGGGGAAGACACTGTGGTATAGTGAGTGAAGTCACTACTCAGGATGCCTGCACCCCATACTACAGTGTTTAGGATGGAGTTCCAACTCTACTTCCAATCCAGCTTCCTGCTAAGGTGTATCCTGGGAGGCAGATGATGGCTCAAGTACTTAGATCCATGCCACCCATGTGGGCAACTCAGATGGAGTTACTAGCTTCTGACTTTGGCCTGACACAGCCCTGGCTATTTGGGGAGTGAACCAGCAGACAGAAAACCTCTCTCGCTTGCTTGCTCTGTCTTTCAAATAAATAAAACTCAATAAACTTAAAAAAGAAATCAGTGGGGGCCAAAGCTGTGGCGTAGTGGGTAAAGCTGCTGCCTACAGTGCTAGCATCCCATATGGGCACTAGTTCGAGTCCTGGCTGCTCCACTTCTGCTCCAGCTCTCTGCTATGGCCTGAGAAAGCAGTGGAAGATGACCCAAATCCTTGGCTCCTGTACCAACATGGGAGACCCAAAAGAAGCTCCTGGTTCCTGGTTTCAGATCAGCCCAGTTGGGCCGTTGCAGCTATTTGGGAAGTGAACCAGTGGATGGAAGACCTCTCTCTGTCTTTCTCTGCCTTTCAAATAATTAATAAATAAATCTTTTCTTAAAAAAAGATAAATGAGTGGCATTATCATCTTTCTAGCTCAGCACTGTCCAACAGAACGTTCTATGACTATAAAAGAAATGTTCTATGTCTAATGCCAATTTAGTGATGGTGGCTGGCAGATGGTGATGGAGTCTATAACAGAATCCCTAACAGCAATATCCCACAACAGGATATTGTAGAGTCAAAGATACCAGGAAACTGTAGAATACCACCTGCTATTCTGACTTTCCTCTGTGGAAAAGCAAGTAGATTTCAAAAACTGAAGATCAGTGCTGTTCAATAGAACTTTCTATAACAACAGAGATTTTCTGCACTCCCATCTGCACTGTCCAATACAGAAGTCACTAGACCCATCCTACTACTGAGCACATATAATAAGGTTTAAATTAAACTAGTTTAGGTGCTGGCGCTGGGGCACGGCAGGTTAACGCCCTGGCCTGAAGCACTGGCATCCCATATGGGCACTGATTCTAGTCCCGCTGCTCCTCTTCCAATCCAGCTCTCTGCTGTGACATGGGAAAGCAATAGAAGATGGCCCAAGTCCTTGGGCCCCTGCACCTCCATGGGAGACCCGGAAGAAGCTCCTGGCTCCTGGCTTCGGATCGGCGCAGCTCTGGCCGTTGCAGCCATCTGGGGAGTGAACCATCAGATGGAAGACCTCTCTCTCTGTCTCTACCTCTCTCTCTAACTCTGTCTTTCAAATAAATAAAATAAATCTTTAAAAAAATACATAAACTAGTTTAGATTTAAATAGTCCTACATGGCTAGTGGCTACTGTACTGGATAGCACTGTTTCTAGTCTTACGGCTCTATCCGAAAGTCAGGAGTCACCTTAGATTACTCTCTCCCAATCAACTGTCCATTATCCACAGAAATGTGTACACACACACACACACACACACAGAGGGATGGAGGGGTGGTAATTACCCAGGCCAGTGTTCCTCAAGGCTTTCAATTTTGTATGCTTCTCTATCCAGTCTGTCACAATTTCAGTTTTCAGGCTATACAGCAGTAGTGAGGTCACAGCCTTGCAGTTGGCCTCATTTAGTCTCATCCTATCCACTCTTTGTAAAATTTAAATATAGACACGTTATTTCCTTTACTCAAAAGCCTCCAAAGTCTTACTGTGCCCCCAAGTAAAATTCAGATTCTAACATGGTTCAAAAAGTCCTTTATGATCAAAATCCAGTCTCTGGCTTCAACTTCTGCCACTTCTTCCACATTCCAGTTCTTGCTCACATCATTAGAACGGTCTTACCCATATCATTAGCACTTATCATGCTCCACTATAATCACCTGTTTTACTTGTCTCTCTCCCAGTCACCACATCCTAAGAGCACAGACAGTACCTCAAATGTTACACTGCCAAAACAAAACACAATGAACTACATTAAACACTGCATAATTTTTTCAATAAAGGGACAGAAATAAAGAAAATAGGAAACAGATGTATATTCTTGACCTATTAAAAAAGAAATTCTATAAAACAGATATTTTGCTATTCCATTTAAAACAACCTTAATATGAATTTTAAGAATCAAGCCCTAATTTTGAACTTCTGAGGGAAATGCTGATTATTTAAAGACAGAATATATGCGCATATGTAATTGCTATATAAAAACATAATCGTTAGGACCAGCACTGTGGCATATGGGAGCTGGTTTGAGTCCCGGCTGCTACACTTCCAATCCAGCTCTCTGCTACAGCCTGGGAAAGCAACAGAAGATGTCCCAAGTCCTTGGGCCCCTGCAACCATGTGGTAGACCCAAAAGAAGCTCCTGGCTCCTGGCTTCAGATCAGCCCAGCTCTAGCTGTTGCAGCCATTTGGGGAGTAAACCAGAGGATGGAAGATCTCTCTCTCCCTCTCTGCCTCTGCCTCTCTGTAACTCTGCCTCTCAAATAAATGAATATTCTTTAAAAAAAAAAAAAAAACATAATCACATAACAAACTGGACATTTAGCCTAGTGATTAAAATACCCACATCCCAATACAGAGAACCCGGTTTCAATGACTGGCTCCAGCTCCTGAATACAACTTCCTGCTAATACAGACCCTAGGAGGTAGCAGTGATGGCTTAAGTAATTGAGAGATTCAGAAAAACAGATGATGACAGACCTTTCATCTGCTGGTTCACTTCCTAATACCACAACAGCCAGGGCTGGTACAAGCCAAACCCAGGAAGCCAGACTCTATCCAGGTCTCCCATGGGAGTGCTACCCCACAGAGTGCACATTAGCAGGAAGTTGGATGACAAGGGGAATAGCTGGAACTCAAACTAAGAACTCTTGATACAGGACCCAAGTGTCCCCAGCAGCAACTTAACTGCCATGCCAAATGCCTGCCCAACTTAGTTTTTTTTTAAAGATTCATTTATTTATGTATTTGAAAGTCAGAGTTTGGACTGGTGCTGTGGTATCCCGGGTAAAGCTACCGCCTGCAGTGCTGGCATCCCATATGGGTGTCGGTTCAAGTCCCAGCTGCTCCATTTCTAATCAAGCTCCCTGTTAGTGCTCCTGGGAAAGCAATGGAAGATGGACCAAGTCCTTGGGCCCCTCCCCCCTCCTTATTGGAGACCCAGAAGAAGCTCCTGGCTCCTGGTTTCAGATATGCTTAGCTCTGGCCATTGTGGCCATTTGGGGAATGAACCAGTGGATGGAAGATCTCTCTCTGTAACTTTCTTTTTCTTTTTCTTTTTCTTTTTTTTTTAAGATTTATTTATTTATTTGAAAGGCAGAGTTAGAGAGAGAGGGAGGTAGGGAGGGAGAGATGTAATCTAAAGATCTGAATAGATGACTTAAAAAACATAAAATGTAACTACTACTTGTTTCGGAAGAAGCACAGTCTCTTAGATCTTTAGTAATAGCTTCTTATTGATTAATCAGAAGTTCATTATAGTCTCTCTTCCTTGGAAAGTTCACCAATAGCAAATTCTACACAAATAAAGGGGGGGGGGGATTACATAATACAAGGAGGGTAAGGCAAGAAAAAGTGTGCTAAGAAATCCTTAAGGAATTTAAAAGTCCATATAATTGGAGTGAGTATTGACATAGCAATAAACACACCACTTGGTTTGAGTTACAGCTCACTCCCAATTCCAGCTTCCAGCTAATGCATACCCTGGAAGCAGCAAGTGACGGCTCAAGTAGTTGAGTCCCTGCCACCCACATGGGAGATATGGATTGAGTTTCCAGCTCCCAGCCTCAGCCTGGCCCAGTCCTGGCTGCTGTGGGCATTTGAAGAGTGAACCAGTACATGGGAGCTCTCTCTCTTTCACTTTCTCACTACCAAACTTTTAAAATGTTTAAGCCCATGTAAATAACCACATTAACAAATAAGAAAAAAATTAAATCTCAACAGATAACTAAAGTATCAAATTTCAGCACCTATTAATTACAAATCTTAATATGTTAGGAACAGAAGGGAACTTTCTTAATCTACTTAATCTTAATGCACATAAAGGATATGTACGGAAGCAACTACTACAGACATTTATAGGGGGATGGCTCTGCCATGGTGCTTTAACAACCTGCAGCTTATCTGAGTCTTGGCAGAAAGCCTAGCAATCCTCCCAGAACAGGAGATGACAGGAGGCCTACAATGCCACCTCTTATGCTTCCCTATCTCACTTGAAAGCTGTAATAAGACAGTTTCTCATTGCTTCCTGGCTTCTGATGAGGCATGGGACTCTCATTCCTGCCCATCTTAGATTACAACTATAGAATATAAAACCACTTAGCAGCAATCTAGAAGGGGCTTTTCATTAATAAAATGACCCACAACTCACACTATAGGCATTTCACTCTGTTTCCATGTCACCTGCTCTAGTGTGTGGGACAAAGATAACAGGGTGTTGACACCTTTGGCTTAATTCTTCGTGATACATTAAGTAACTACCTGATTCTACAGGTGTCCACTGCCTTAATCTAATTAACCATGCCAGGTCAAGTGTTTGCCCTAATTGTTAAGATGCCCATATTCCATTTTGGAATGCTTGGGTTTAAGTCCAGCTCCACCTCCCAATTCACCTTCCTGCCAACGAAGATCCAGGAAGGCAGTAGGTGACAGTTCAAGTAACTGAGTTCCTGCTACCCACACAGGAAAACCTGTTTATGTTCCTAGCTCCTGGCTCTGGCCCCAGATCCAGCCATTGTAGGCATTTTGGGAGTGGACCACAGGATGGGATTCTCTCTCTCATATGTATGTATGTATATGTGTTGTTTTTGTGTGTATGTGTGTGCGTATGTGTGTGTGTCTGCCTGCTTGCCTGCCTGTCTTTGGAATAAATAAAAAGAAAAAAAATTAAAAACAACAGGCCTAGATGGCTCAAGTCCTTGGGCCCCTGCACCCACATGGGAGACCCGGAAGAAGCTCTGGCTCTTGGCTTCAGATCAGTGCAGCTCTGGCCATTGCAGCCAACTGGGGAGTGAATCAGTGATGGAAGACCTCCCTCCCTCCCTCTCTCTCTCTCTCTCTCTCTCTCTCTCTCTGCTTATCCTCTCTCTGTGTGTCTCTTTTAAATAAATTAATTAATTAAAAAAAAAACAGCCCTAGGCCTTGGTATTACATTACTGTGTGCATGTGTGAATTTGACGTCAGATTTAATAATGAAGTTACATAATTTACCTTTGAGATAGGAAATGACAAGTGTGTCTCCTATCTCCTGTCTCCTACTCTATTCTACCACCACATGCCAGAAATCCTAGCTAGTACATTAAGAAAAAGGGGTAAGAATTGCAAAGAGAGACACATAACGGTAATCATTCACATATGCCAGGATTATGTAAGCTGAAGTTCAAGAAAATTCACAAATAAAAATTATTAGAATTCACAGGATTTCAGTAAATTTAGCAAAATACAGTCAATACTCAAAATTCAATTTATTTGCATATACTAGTAAGAAATAGAAAATAAAACTTACTTTAGAATAAATACTATTATCCAATACTTAGCACTAAATTTAAAAAAGGATGTGTAAGAATACTGGACAGTAAGCTATAAAACACTACTGAGACATGAAAAGCAACATAAAGAAATGGAAATATTATATTCATTAATTCAAAGACCTCATATTATAGAGAAGTAACTCTACCCAAAATCCAATTAAATTCCCATCAGGATCCCAGTGTTGTTTTTCCCTTCTAAAATTTTTAAAATTTTACACAGAGACAGACAGAGAAAGTGCCCATCCACTGGTTCACTCTCTAAATGCCAGCAATAGCCAGAGCTGGGTCAAGCCAAAACTAGAAGCCATTAACACAATTCAGTTCTCTCATGTCAGTGGCAGGGGCCTAAACACTTGACCATCACCTGCTACCTCCCAGGATGTACATTACCAACAAGCCAGAATCAGGAGCAGAACTGGAACTCAAACACCATAAGAGATGTGGGCATCCCAAGGAGTATGTTAACATATGCCAAATGCCTGCTCCCAACATATTTATTTTTAATTCAACAAGCTGATTCTAAAATTTATAAGAAAATACAAAGATAATCAAAATATTTTATTAATACTTTGCACATCATAAAATTCACACATGTCAAGTGTCCACTTTGATAAGTTTTAGTAATTCTCTACAGTCGTGCAAAACAATCCAGTTTAAGAACACTGCAATCACTTTAAAAAATTTGTTATGCTTTTTCAGTCAATGCTCCCATACCAGCCACAACAGCCACTGACTTGCCTTTTATGAAAATTTCACATAAATAAATAATTTTTTTAATTTCATTTTAAGTTATACAAGTTCCATGTATTTCATATATACAGATTTGGGAACATAGTAATACTCCCCCCACACACACTTTCCCTCCCTCCTCCTCCCTTTCACATTCCTACTCTTAATTTTTACAAAGATCTATTTTCAGTTTACTTAATGATCATATAGTTAACCCTACACTAAGTAAAAGAGTTCAACAATGAGGCTAGCACTGTGGCACAGTGGGTTAACACGCTGGCCTGAAGCGCCGGCATCCCATATGGGCACCGGTTCTAGTCCCAGCCGCTTCTCTTCCAATCCAGCTCTCTGCTATGGCCTGGGAAAGCAGTAGAAGATGGCCCAAGTCCTTGGCCCCTGCACCCGTGTGGGGGACCCTGAAGAAATTCCTGGCTCTTGGCTTCGGATCTGCGTAGCTCTGGCCGTTGCAGCTGTCTGGGGAGGGAACCAGCAGACAGAAAACTTTTCTCTCTCTCTGCCTCTCCTGTGTGTAACTTTGACTTTCAAATAAATAAATAAATCTTAAAAAAAAAAAAGAGTTCAACAAATAGTATGAAGGAAAAAAAAAACTGCTCCCCAATGGAAAAGACAAGGGCTGTGAACAATCACTGAATCTCAAAAATGTCTATTTCACTTCACTACATTATATATCAGGTACTCCATTAGTTACCTCAGATCAGGGAAAACATGGTATCTGTCTTTTTGAGACTGGCTTATTTCACTAAGTATAATGGTTTTTAATTGCGTCCATCCTGTTGCAAAAGACAGGATTCCTTTTTTTTTTTTTTTTTTTTTACAGCTGGGTAGTACTCAATACTGTATACATACCATATTTCAATTCCTTTATCCACTTGATGGACATCTGGGTTGATTCCATATCTTAGCTATTGTAAATTGTGCTGCAATGAACATGGGGTTAGATAATTTTCATATACTGACTTCCTTTGGTTTGGGTAAAATCTCAGGAGTGGTATGGCTGGGTCATATGGTAGGTCTATATTCAGATTTCTAAGGTATCTCCATACTGTCTTCCACAACGGCTGCACCAACTTACATTCGCACCAACAGTGGACCAGTGGACCTTTTTCCCCACATACTCACCAGCATTTGTTGTTAGTTGATTTCTGTATGCAACCCATTCGAACT
Source organism: Oryctolagus cuniculus (assembly GCF_964237555.1). NCBI lineage: Eukaryota > Metazoa > Chordata > Mammalia > Lagomorpha > Leporidae > Oryctolagus > Oryctolagus cuniculus. The sequence continues at coordinate 98,826,178 of NC_091440.1, read as the reverse complement.
AGAGTGAGGTGAAAGCTCACAGTGGTTTTGATTTGCATTTCTCTGATTAGTGATACTGAGCATTTTCTCAAGTGTCAGTTGGCCATCTGAATTTCCTCTCTTGAAAAATGCCTGTTCAAGTCCTTTGCCAATTTCTTAACTAGGTTGTTTGTTTTGTTGTTGTTGAATTTCTTGAGCTCTTTATAGATTCTGGATGTTAACCCTTTATCAGTTACACAGTTTGCAAGTATCTTCTCCCATGCTGTCGGTTGCCTTTTCACTTTGCTGAGTGCTTCTTTTGCAGTGCTGAAGCTTCTCAGCTTGATGCAATTACATTTGTCAATTTTGGCTTTGACTGCCTGACTTTCTGGGGTCTTTTCCAAGAAGTCTTTGCCTATGACAATGTCTTGCAGAGCTTCCCCAATGTTCTCTAGTAATTTGATGGTATCAGGTGGTAGATTTACGTCTTTGATTCATTTTGAGTGGATTTTTGTGTAAGGTGCAAAGTAGGGGTCTAATTTCATACTTTGGCACATGAAGATCCAGTTTCCCCAGCATCATTTGTTAAAGAGACTATCCTTGCTCCAGGAATTGATTTTAGCTCCTATGTCAGAGATAAGCTGGTTGTAGATGCATGGATTTATTATTGGAGTTTCTATTCTGTTCTACTGCTCTACAAGTCTGTTTTTATGCCAGTACCAGGCTGTTTTGATTATAACTGCCCTGTAGTATGTCTTAAAATCAGGTATTGTGATGCCTCCAACTTTGTTTTTATTGTATATTGCTTCAGCTAGTCAGTGCCTCCCATGTTTCTATATGAATTTTAGCATAATTTTTTTCTAGATCTATGTGGAATGTTATTGGTAACATAAATAAAATTATAAACCAGCATGGTTTTTTTTAAACACAGAATATTGTTTTTCAGTTTTTTCAGCATTGTTAAGTTTATCAGCTTATTCTTTGTTATTCTCTAGCAGTATTTTATTTATCAACAGTTGATGAACATTTGCTCTGTTTCAGGTTTTAAGAAGACTAGATAAAGAAATTATGGGACATGTACTATATGGAATACTACACAGCAGTAAAAAAAAATGAAATCTAGTCATTTGCAACAAAATGGAGGAATCTGGAAAAAAAATCATACTAAGTGAAATAAACCAGTCCCAAAGGATCAATATCATATGTTCTCCCTGATCTGTGACAACTAACTGAGCACCTAAAAGGAAACCTGTAGAAGTGAAATTGACACTATGAGAAGCAATGGCTTGATCAGCCCTTGTAGCACTGAGGAACAGCTTGCTATTTTATTCTTTTTAATATTTTCTTTTTTACTTAATACCATCAGTGGAACTCTTTACTTAACACAAAATTATTCATAGGTGTTTAAATCCAACTGAAAATAAGAGTGGGGGCCAGCGCTGCGGCTCACTTGGCTAATCCTCTGCCTGCCTGCAGCACTGGCACCCTGGGTTCTAGTCCTGGTTGGGGCGCAGGATTCTGTCCCGGTTGCTCTTCTTCCAGTCCAGCTCTGCTGTGGCCCGGGAGGGCAGTGAAGGATGGCCAAAATGTTCGGGCCCATGCACCCACATGGGAGACCAGGAAGAAGCACCTGGCTCCTGGTTTCAGATCGGCACAGTACGCCGGCTGTGGCAACCATTTAGGGGGTGAACCAACGGAAGGACAGAAGGAGGACCTTTCTCTCTGTCTCTGTCTCTCTCTCTCTAACTCTGCCTGTCAAAAAAAAAAAAATTTTTTAAATAAGAGTGGAAATAAGAGAGGGAGGGGAGGAAATGTACAGTTTGACACAGGTTCCCTCGGATTTATCCATAAGGGTAAAGCTAAAAACTTGTCATGGGATTCCAAATCCCATTAAGTTGGCAAGTACCAATGGCATCTTACTAGTCAAAGTGATCATTTTTAAGTATATAACTGATCATAAAGATAGGAATAAGTGTCAAAGGGATCACATAAATAAAACCAAGTATCTGCTAATAACAATAGATAGAATTAAAAAGGAGAGAATGATCCAACATGGGAAGTAGGCCACACAGCAGACTCAGAATTACAAACGCTCTAAACAGCACTCTGGCCTCAGAATCAGCCCTTAATGCATTTGGATCTGGCTAAAAAGCCCACAAGAGCATTTCAGGCATGGAAAGCCAAGACACTGTGACAAAAAAATGACCTAAATGAAAGATCTCTGTGAATGAGATCCCAGTGGAAAGAAGGGACCATCAAAGAAGGAGGTACCTTTCTCTAAAGGGAGGAGAGAACTTCCACTTTGACTATGGTCCTGCCTAAATAATGTGGAAGTTTGTGGACTCAAAAGGCTTCCATAGCCTTGGCAGCTCATGACAAGAGCCCTGAGTGATCACTGATGTTATAAATTAGAGGGTTAATTGTTAAATCAACAACAGGAGCCAGCGCCGCGGCTCACTAGGCTAATCCTCCACCTTGCGGCGCCGGCACACTGGGTTCTAGTCCCGGTCGGGGTCCGGATTCTGTCCTGGTTGCCCCTCTTCCAGGCCAGCTCTCTGATGTGGCCAGGAAGGCAGTGGAGGATGGCCCAAGTGCTTGGGCCCTGCACCGCATGGGAGACCAGGAGAAGTACCTGGCTCCTGCCATCGGATCAGCCATTGGATCAGCGCGGTGCGCCATTGGAGGGTGAACCAATGGCAAAGGAAGACCTTTCTCTCTGTCTCTCTCTCTCTCACTGTCCACTCTGCCTGTTAAAAAAAAAAAAAAAAATCAACAACAGGAGTCACTGTGCACTTGCTTCCCATGAAGGACCTTAATGAGTTATACTATGAGATTTAACAGTAAAACTAATATTCAAACAGTACTTTATACTCTGTGTGTCTGTGTGGGTGCAAACTGTTGAAATCTTTGCTTAGTATAGAGTTGATCTTCTGTATATAAGGATAATAAAAAATGAATCTTAATGAAGAATGGGATGGGAGAAGGAGTAGGAGGCGGGACGGGAGTGGGGGTGAGAGGGCAGGTTGGGGGGAAGAACCACTATATTCCAAAAGCTGTACCTATAAAACTTATATTTATTAAATAAAAGCTTAAAAAAAAACTTTTTGTACAGACATGTTTTCATTTCTCTTTGGCAGATACTATATGAGGACATATAATAGATATACATGTATGTATGCAGATTTAACTTAGGATACTACTAAATTATTTCCCACAATGGCTCTAACAGTCCCATCAACAATGTACAAGAATTTCAGTTTCTCTATATGCTTGTCAACACTTAGTATTTCAATCTTTGGATTTTAGCCATTCTAACAGGTGTTTAGTGGTACCTCTCACTAGGGTATCTCACAGCCAATGACTAAGAGTGGTGAGCATCTTTTTTAAGTGCTTATCACCATCTTTATATCTTGACTGGTGAAGTGTCCATTCAAATATTTGTCTCATTTTTTTTTCTTTGGGTTGTTTTATTATTCAGTGTAAGAATTCTTTAACTATTAGGAACACAAGTAATCAAATTCATGATGTGCAAATATTTTCTCTCATTCTGTGATTTGTCTTAGTTTTTTAATGATGTCTTTTGAAGAGCAAAATTCACATTTTTGGTAAAGACCAAATTACCTTTTTTTCTTCTTTTAACAGTCATACTTTTGGTGTCATATCTAAGAAATCATTTCCTAACCCAAGAACTCAATGATTTTTCTCCTCAACTAGAGGACATTATATTGGGTGAAGCCATACACAAATATACAAATACAGCATGTTCTCCCACATATGCTGAAGCTAAAATTTAAAAAACAGAGACAAAAAAAAAAAAAGAAATGTCTGTGTGTACATACTGCAGTACTACTGCAAATATAGTTTTTTTATATATATAGTTTTTTCTTTTACACCTATGTCAAACCAATGGTTAAGAATGTTATAGCTTTAATGATCTGTGATTACTTTAAAATTTACTGTATATGACTGAAATGGTCATTTTTCTATTCAATTACTGTTTATAGTCATTGTCTATATTCTCACTATAGTCCTTTTGGTTTTTACTTGTAAAGCTTCTTATGTAAAGTTAAAATATGTTATCTCAAAAAAGAAAGAAAAGGAGAGGTAAGAAGGGAGAGGACAGATGGGGAGGGACAGCAGGAAGGAGGAAGGCAATATTACACCCTTAGAATTCTAATTACAAACTATACTGAATCTGCTATAAATTATTTAAAATTTAAATTAAAAAAACTCCCATGAGAAAAACTTTGAGGTTCATTTTTTAATTGTTCTGGTACTTTTAATGAAAACACTATCTTCCTCCCATTTAATAACCTTTACTTTATTGAAAATCAATTAACCATAAATGAAAGGTTTATTCCTGACCTTATTGTGTCCCTCTGATGTGGACAGCTGCTACTATACCAATTCCACACTGCCTTGGTTACTGACTACTACAATCACTGACAGACACTGTATACTGAGAAGACATTCTTGGGAACAGGTGTTTGGCGAAGAGGTTTGGACTCTGCTTGAGACATCTGTATCCCATATCAGAGTGCCTGCATTCAAGTCCCAGCTCTACTCTCAATCCAGCTTCTGACTCTTGAACACCCTGGGAGGCAGCAGGTGATGACTCAAATTTTACATCCCTCCCACTTACATGGAAGACCCTGCTCCTGGCTTCCATCTGGCCCAGCCCCATAGTTGTAAGGATTTGGGGAGTGAATCAGCAGATTGTACATCTATCTCCCTCCCTTTCTTTCTCTTCCCTGGCCCTCTCCCTCCCCCTCTTTCAAATAAATAAACATTTTGAAGGAGAGAATAGTCAATGGCACAGAATAGAGAAACTTAATTTATTAGAAGGCAGTAGACAAAGGAATTAATTGGGGCCAGCACTGTGGTGCAATGGGTTAAGCAGCCACCTGCAATGCCAGCATCCCATATGGATGCACCAGGTCAAGTCCCAGCTGCTCCACTTCCAATCCAGCTCCCTGTTAATGCTCTGGGGAAAGCAGCGGAAGATGGCCCAAGTCCTTGAGCCCCTGCACCCACATGAGAGACATGGATGAAGCTCCTGGCTCCTAGCTTTGGCCTGGCCCAGCCCCAGCAGTTCTGGCCATTTAAAGAATGAACCAAGAGATGAAAGATCTTTATCCCTCCCTCTCTCACTATGTACCTCTGCCTTTCAAATAAACCATTTAAAAAATAAAAAAGAATTCATTCTTCAAAGGAAACTACTGAGTCAAAATGGCAAAAATGGAATAGAAATATTTGTAACCCCAATAATTAAAGAACTCACATTCAAAATACATAAGAATCGCTATAAATTAATTAGAAAAAAAAAAAACAGAAAATTATGTAAGATTTGAAAAAGTATTTCTCAAAAGAAGTTTTCCAAATAACCAGACATAAAGGTATTCAACCTCATTATCAATCAATGAAATGCATTATTAAAACTATGAGACACCATTATAAATCTACCAGAATGACTAAAACTAATAAACCAACAATATCAAGTGTTGACAAGTATATAGAACAAAAGGAATTTCCAAGAAATAGTGTGGGAATCAAAGTTTATACAATCACATAGAAATATTATCTAGTAATTATCTATTAAAATTGTATATATGCATATCCTATGACCCAGACATTCATGCCTGGTTTTATATGAAGGAACTTCAAAAATTTAATTGGGGCAGGGATCTTACCTAGCAGTTAGGATGCTGGCTGGGACACCTCATGTCCCATAATAGAGTGCCTAGGTTCAAGTTCCAGCTCTTCTCCAAATTATAGCTTCCTGCGAATGTGAACCCTGGGAGGAGCAAGTGATAGTTCAAAGTAGTTGTGCCTCTGCCTCTCACATGGGAGATCTGACTGAGTGCCCCTCTCTTGGTTTGTCTGGTACAGCTTTTGCCACTGTGGGCGCTTGGGGAGTGAACCAGAAGCTGAAGTGTGTGTGTATGTCTCCCTCCCCGTACTCTCAAATAAAAAAAAAAAAGTTTATAGAAAAATTTTATTATGTTTTAATTCCATTTTCAATTAACTTTTTGAGGTCTCCTCAAGTATGCATCAAAAATATGAGAATACTGTAAGAAGGTCATGGGAAAATGAATTAAAAGATATATTTACTTTGGTGCAAAAAATTTTTAAAACACATGTACAGCCGGTGCCATGGCTCACTAGGCTAATCCTCCACCTGCAGCACCGGCACACCGGGTTCTAGTCCTGGTTGGGGCGCCAGATTCTATCCCGGTTGCCCCTTCCAGTCAAGCTCTCTGCTATGGCCCGGGAAGGCAGTGGAGGATGGCCCAAGTGCTTGGGCCCTGCACCCCAAGGGAGACCAGGATAAGTACCTGGCTCCTGGCTTCGGATCAGCGCGGTGCGCCGGCCGCAGCGGCCATTGGGGGGGTGAACCAACAGAAAAGGAAGACCTTTCTCTCTGTCGCTCTCTCTCTCTCACTAACTCTGCCTGTCCAAAAAAAAAAAAAAAAAAAAGTGCTGGGCTTCTTGATCTTCATGAAAGCCTGCACTTTTAAGTAAAAAAAAAAAAAAAAAAAAAAGAGTACAGTTTTTCTATAATACGCATTTTCCGCTAACTTTTTGAAGATTCCTCATATGCATGGATTTCAAAACTTTTTGTGCCAAAATAAACTTATCTTTTATTTTCTACATACTTTTTGAAGCACCCTTGACCATACATATATGCGCCAAAACACTTGTACAAGAAGGGTCATCGAGGCATATTTCATAATTGCCCCAACCTAGAAACAACTTAAAAATTCATCAACTGTGGTATACTTATACATACTACTACTCAGCAGTGAAAATGAACAAACTAAAGCTACACACAACAAATGTAAATCTCACAAAATGCTGAGCCAAAAAAGACAGACATAAGAGAACACACACAATATTATTTCAAGTATATAAAGTAGGGAAACAGGGGCTAGCACTGTAGTACAGCAGGTTATGCCTCCACCTGTCATGCTGGCATCCCAGCAGTGGAGTTCCCACTGCTCCACTGCTGATCCATCCCCCTGCTAATGCTCCTGAGAAAGCGGTAGAAAATGGCCCAAGTACTTGGCCCCTGCCACCTAGGTGGGAAATCCATTTGGAGTTCCCAGCTCCTGTCCTGGCCCAGTCTCAGCCATTGCAATCATTTAGGAAGTGAACCAGCAGCAGGGGCTCGCTCTCTCTCTCTCTCACTCTCGCTCTCTCTTCCTTCTCCTCTCTCCTGCCTTTCAAATAAAACTAGGAAACAGGCAAGTAAACTAAAACTAAAAATGACTATATAGTAGTCCCCCCTGCCTTATCTATGGTCTCACCTTCCTATGGTTTTGGTTACCTGCAGTCAACTGCAGTGCAAAATATTACATGGAAAATTCCAGAAATAAACAATACAAACGGCACACTATTCTGAGCTGCATGAGGAAACAGCACATGCTCTGCTCCATTCAGCTCTGGAGGTTATATGCTACTTGCTCATAAGTAACTTAACAGCCTTCTTGGCTGTCAAATCAACTATCACAGCATGGCAGCACTGCAGTGCTTGTGCTCAAGTAACACTTACAAAGTAGCTCTATCACCCACCTCTCTTCATCTCAGTACACGGTATCATCACAGAAGGGTAGAGCACAATAAGACAGTTTGAGAGACAGTATTCACACTTTTATTATACTATATTATCAAAATTTATTTTATAAATCTCTTATTTTGCCTACTTTATAAATGAAACTTTACAGTATATATTTATGTACAAGACAAAATATAGTGTATATAGGGTCCAGTACCATCTGCAGTTTCAGGCATCCACTGATTGTATCCATGGATACAATGGACTACTGTATAAAGAAAATAATTCCCCCATGAGTTGGGCCATAGATTACCTTTATGGGGAATGGGTGAACTGTGACTGGAAAGAAGTAAGTGGGACTGATGTTTGGCCTAATTGTTAAAACTTGGTAGAATAAGCCGGCGCCACGGCTCACTAGGCTAATCCTCCGCCTAGCGGCGCCGGCACACCGGGTTCTAGTCCCGGTCGGGGCGCCGGATTCTGTCCCGGTTGCCCCGCTTCCAGGCCAGCCCTCTGCTGTGGCCAGGGAGTGCAGTGGAGGATGGCCCAGGTGCTTGGGCCCTGCACCCCATGGGAGACCAGGAAAAGCACCTGGCTCCTGGCTCCTGCCATCGGATCAGCGCGGTGCGCCGGCTGCAGCGCGCCGGCCGCGGCGGCCATTGGAGGGTGAACCAACGGCAAAGGAAGACCTTTCTCTCTGTCTCTCTCTCTGTCCACTCTGCCTGTCAAAAAAAAAAAAAAAAAAAAAAAAAAAAAAACTTGGTAGAATACTCACAGCCTACACATCACGGAGTTCACCTCCTGACTCCAGCTGCTGATTCCAGCTTCCTGCTAACACAGACCCTGAGAGGAGGTGGAACTGGTTCAAACAGGTAAGTCCCCACCACCCACCATGTGTGAGACCTGGATTGAGTTCCTGACTCCTGCAGACATTTAGGGAGTTAGCCAGAGGAAAACGAAGGAGTTTTCTCTCTCTCATTCTTTCATTTTTTCTCTATTTCATCCTCTCTCTCTTTCTCTGTGCATTGGCCTGCCTTTCAAATTAAAAAAGAAAGTAAGCACAGTTTTTGTAATGCCAGTCATATAGTGTTAGCATAATAACCTAGGCTGTTTTTCACTTAATACATTTTTCTATATATGTTATATTCACAAAAAAATTACTTTAATCAGTAAGTTATATTCCCATAATAAAATTAAGTTGTGAAATTTATTTCCTTTTTGAAGATAAGGCAGAACAACAGAGCAAAAGGGAGAGCAAGATCTTTCATCCACTGTTTCACTCCCCAAATGCCCACAGTCGGGCTGCACCAGATCAAATCCAAGAACCAGGAACTCCATCAGGGTCTCCCATATGGGTAGCAAGGTCCCAAGCATTTGGGCCCTTATCCATTGCCTTCCCAGATGCATTAGCATGGGGCTGGCTCAGAAGCAGAGCACTACAATTTGAACAGGTACTAGAATACGGGATGCCAGCATCACAAACAGCAGTTTAACACACTGCACCAGAATGCTGACCTGTACTTGTATTTCTTGAAAAGTTTTTACTTGATTTATTGAAAAGCCTTAGACATGGGGCCAGCACTGTGGCGTAGTGTGTAAAACCGCTACCTGCAGTGCCGGCATCCCATATGACCACCGGTTCGAGTCCTGGCTGCTCCACTTCCAATTCAGCTCTCTGCTATGGCCTGGGAAAGCAGTGGAAGGTGGCCCGAGTGCTTGGGCCCCTGCACCCGCATGAGAGACCCGGAAGAAGCTCCTGGCTCCTGGATAGAAGACCTCTCTCTCTCTGTCTCTACCTCTCTCTGTAACTCTCTTTCATATAAATAAACATTTTTTTAAAAAAAAGAAGTGGAGCAGCAGAGACTTGAACCAGCACCTATATGGAGGTCACCACTGCAGACTTAATCCAATGTGCCACAGCACCAGCCCCCAGACCATTACTCTTAAACCTTCAAGTAAAATCCTTACTCTGATTCTCAGTCTATTCAGAAACACAATCTTCTACCTCTACCTCTTCACTATCCGCTAACACTCACTTGGACATACCCCAAACTCAGTAAACTGTGATTGTCCTATATGTCACCACTACTGCTAGTATCCTGGGTCATTTCATCAAACAGGTTGATGGGCCACCTAAGACAGTTCCTCATGCCCTTCATCTCCATCTCTTTCTGCGGAGAGCCTTTCAACCTGTTGTGGAATCACTTAGTTGTTCTAGTATCCATTCATTCAGCAAATATTTAGTAAGTACCCATCACTTACTCAGTAAAGAACACATGACAGTTCAAGTTCTCATGAAATCTAGGACACAGCTTTTCTTATTTTCCACAAAGACAGCATCAAAAGATCAAGCAAGGCCAGATACGTTATAACTGCTGCATTTCCTTTATCAGTCAAGCAATCATGTCAATTCCAGGAAACCTGCATTACTGTCTGTTCTGACTTAGTGAATCCATGTTGGAGCTCAGTGATTATGATTTCCCTTGTCAAGGCTTCTAAAACTATTGTTTAAGTTCCTGATTCTAAAATAGTGCCAGGACTCCCTATTAGCAGATAAAATACTTCGCATATTTATGCGATTTTAGAAACACTAAATGCTGTATTATTGCACAGAATTTCACTGATTAGGAAAACGAAAAACTTGCATCTAGGAAGACCGAGATAGGACAGGAAGTCAGAGACTTATTTTTCCCTGCATATTCTTTTACCTTCTTTTGGCACATATATTATCTATTTTTAAAAAAGTATAAGGCCTGGCATTATGGCACAGTGGGTTAAGTTTCCATATGGGACGTGTCATCCCATATGGGAGTGTTAGTTAAAGGCCTAGCTGCTATGTTTCCATCTAGCTCCCTGCTAATGTTCTTGGGAAAGAAAATGAAAATGGCCTAACACTTGGGCCCATGCAACCCACATGGGAGGCCTGGATGGATTTCTGTGCTCCAGGCTTCAGCCTGGCCCAGACCAGCGCATTGTAGTCATTTGGGGAATGAACCAGCAAATGGAAGCTTGTCTCTCTCACTGTCATTCTGCCCTTTAAATTAATAAAATTACATTTTTAAGTAAAATAAAAATTAAAAAATAAGTATACATGAGATTAACAACTATAAAAAGTCATACATCTCTCCTGGGTAAAAGTACACACTCCCTCAAGCTGCCTATTTTGCTCTAAAAAGAATGAAACAATTGGGAGAAATAAAAAAAAAAAATGAAAGATCTTTCATTTGTCTCATGTATCCAACACTAAAAAGTATTTAGTCATTTCTCTGCTGTTAGACATTATAATGAAGCAGAACTCTCTTGCTCAACACTCTGACACATCTTTACACAATGACACAGTTGATCACTCCTTCCTCATTGAAAATGTCCTTTCCTTCACTTCTAGTACATTGTGCTTTCCTGGTTCTCCTCCTGACTCAAGGGCCTCCTACCAATCTTCTGCTGGATTCCTCTTCATTTTCCATGTACACAGTTCCATATAGGTAGAGATTTTGTCTGCTTTGTTCACTTCTATATTCCCAATGCCTAAAAAAGTACCTAAAAGGCCGGCACAGCGGCTCACTAGGCTAATCCTCCACCTGCGGCGCCAGCACACCGGGTTCTAGTCCTGGTCGGGGTGCTGGATTCTGTCCCGGTTGCCCCTCTTCCAGGCCAGCTCTCTGCTGTGGCCAGGAAGGCAGTGGAGAATGGCCCAAGTGCTTGGGCCCTGCACCCCATGGGAGACCAGGATAAGTACCTGGCTCCTGCCATCGGATCAACGCGGTGCGCCGGCCGCAGCGGCCATTGGGGGGTGAACCAATAGAAAAGGAAGACCTTTCTCTCTGTCTCTCTCTCTCACTGTCCACTCTGCCTGTCAAAAAAAAAAAAAAAAAAAGTACCTAAAACCTACTCATGAAATAACTGTTGAGGGGGCCAGTGTTGTGGTACAGTGGGTTGAGCTGCTACTTGGGATGCCCACATCGCATATCAGAATGCTTGCTTCATGTCCCAGATACTCCTCAGGCTTCCAGTCCAGCTTCCCGCTAATGTATATGGGAGGCAACAGATGATGGTTCAAGTACTTGGAGCCCTGCCACCCACATGGGAAACCCCCTAATGGAGTTCCTGGCTCCTGCTTTGGCCTGGTCCAGCCGCAGCTCTTGCAGGCATTTGGAAAGTGAATCAGCAGATCTCTCTCACTCTGTCTCTCCCTGTCATTCTAACTTCCAAATAAATAAATCTTTAGAAATAAATAACTAGGGCCAGCATTGTGGTGTGGCAGGAAAAGCTGCGGCCTGTGACGCCGGTATCCCATATGGACACCAGTTTGAGACCCAGCTGCTCCATTTCCAATCCAGCTCCCTACTAATGCACCTGGCAAAGCAGTGGAAGATGGTCAATGCTCTTAGGCCCCTATATCCATGTAATGACCCAGAGGAAGCTCCAGGCTCCTGGCTTCAGCCTGGCCCAGCCCAAGCTGTTGATGCCATTTGGGGAGTGAACTAGCAAATGAAGATCTCTCTCTCTCCCCTCTCTCTGTGACTCTGCCTTTCAAATAAATTAATTAAAAAAAAAAAAAAAAAAAAAGAACTGTTGCAATAAATGAATGAATGCCACAAGGCTCACAGACTGGATCTCTTCTCTGGCTAAACACACCCCTCTGATGATCTCACACACCTCATAATCTTAAATATCACCTAGAAGCTGAAAATAGCCAACTTCCTCAATTTTCTTAGATACCTCCCTGGAACTTCTGCTTTCTCCTCAAACATACTCCACTGACCATCAAGTCCGCTTCAGTTACTGACAGCCTCATTCTTATTTATTCTTACATTTTCCTCACATTCTACTGCCAGTCACCAGTAAACACTACAAGTCAAAATATATTCAAACTCAAACCACTTCTCATCACTTCTTGTTATGCCCTGTTCAGTGCCATGCTCATCTAGAACATTACAATATAAATTCCTGTCTAGTCCCTTTGCTTCTCTTGTAACCCTACTCTAAATCACTACAATGTTGCCAGAGTGATTCCTTCAAAACATAAATCAGGGGTGGGTGCTTGGTGCAGCAGTTAAGTTACCACCTGGGACATCTGCACCCCATATCAAATTGCCTGGGTTTGGGTCCAAAGCTCCACCATTTCCAATGCCACTTCCGATCCACCTTCCTGCTAATGTATACCCTGGAAGGCAACAGGTGATGGCTCAAGCACATGGGTCCCACATAGGAGTCACAAATGCCACCCACATAGGAGACCCAGATGGAGTTCCCTAGTTGGCCCTGGCCTAGCCTCCCCCTGCTGTTGTGGGCATTTAGGGAATGAATCAGCAGATGGAGATCTCTTTCTGTGTGTGTGTGTGTGTGTGCACGCCTTTCAAATAAAAGTAAAAATCTTTTGTTGAATTTAAAAAAAAAAAAAAAAACTAAGTCACAGTGACTCCATATCTTACTCAAAATAAAACTCAGAGGGGCCGGCATTGTGGTGTAATGGGTAAAGCTACCACGTGCAATGCCACAGGCACTGATTCACGGCCTGACTGGTCCACTTCTAATCCAGCTCCCTGTTAATGGCCGTGGAAGATGGTCCAACTGTTTATAGACCCCTGCCACCCACATGGGAGACCTGAAAGAAGTTTCTGGCTCCAGTCTGGCCCAGCCCTGGCTGTTACAGATATCTGGCCACTGTGGGGAGTGAACCAGCAGATGGAAGATCTTTCCCTCTCTCTGTCTCTCCTTCAGTTTGTAACTCTTTCAAATAAATACACAAATCTTTAAAAAAGAAAATTCAGAGGCTATGCAATGATCTATTAGTCCCCTATATTCCCATCCCCATATTCCCTATCCTCCTCTCTTTTCTCATGTATCTCTATGTCAATGTCCAATATACCTTGTAGTAATTTATTTACTTATTTACTTATTTATCTCTTCAAATAGCATAAAAGCTCCATAAAGACATAAATTTTTGTCTGCCTTGTTCACTGCTTTATTGCCAGCATCTGCAATACCTGAGTTATAATACATGCTCTCTCTCTCTCTCTCTCTCTATATATATATATATATTTTTTTTTTTTTAAGTGAGAGTAAATAGTACATAGTAATAGCAATAGATATTACTGGATTGGCTATATGGCAAAACCATTCTACATACATAAACTAATTCATTTAACCATCTTAAAAGATTAAGTACAATCATTAATTACTCCCATTTTGCAGATGAAGGAGTTAAGGTTAAGAAACTAAGGTTAGGGGCTGGGCATTGCAGCAAAGCAGGTAAAGCCTATGATGCCAGCATCCCATATGGGAGCCAGTTCATGTCCCAGCTGCTCCACTTTCAATCCAGCTCCCTGCTAATGGCCTGGGAAAGGCAGTGGAAAATGGCCCAAGTGTTTGGGGCCCTGCACTCACGTGAGAGATTCAGATGAAGCTCCAGGATCCTGGCCTTGGCCTGGCCCAGCCTGGTCAATGTGGCCATTTGGAGAGTGAACCAGCAGATAGAAGATCTCTCACACACTTGCTCGCTCACTCTCTCTCTTTCTCTCTCTCTCTCTCTGTAACTCTGACTTCCAAATAAATAAATCTTAAAAAAAGAAACAAACAAAGGTTAGGCAGTTTACCCTAAGTCATATGATGACAAAGCGAGGATTGTAACTGGGGCACTCTGATCCCACAACACAGACTCAAAGATCTGAAGAGCCATAGAATTATATTCCATAAACTTATTTTATTACCTATTTCCCTGAAAACTTATAATCAATGTACTGATGAATGAAATGAAATGGAAATATTTCAATCTCTGATCTTTTCCATCAGTGTTTCTGTTATAATGCATGTAAAACACTTTTTTCCTTAATTTTTCTAAGAGACAGAGAGGGCTTCCGCCTGCTGCTGGCTCCCCAGTTGCTGAGAGCTCAATCTAGGGCTCCCACATGAGTTACACTATTTGAGTATTTATTTGACTATCTGAGTCATCACCTGCTGTCTCCCAGGATCCACATCAGCAGGAAAACAGAAATCTAAGATGATGGGTATGAGGCTGGAACATGGGATGCAGGCATCCTAATCAACATCTTACCAAGCCAAGTGTCCAGCTCAGGAAAACACACTTTTATCAGCTCTCATACTATATCTACAAGCATAAACAAAGCATAAAACAGAGCAGCTGTTGGGGTGAGAACCTTCATTTTTAAGTTTCCAGTGTTAATGTTGAATTAACAGACTGGCATACTTACCTATGACTTTAGTTATAAAGAAAATACAGGATAGCTTATTAGATTCAACAAGGGTATCACCAAGTAATGAGTAACAAGCAACATTTTCAAAACTTTAAAATGTATAACAAGAAATTCTAAATAGGAGAGATTACTGCTACTCTGGACTTTCTCTTAAGCTCTATGATTTAAGTCCTACAAGAAGAACTGCATCTCAGTCAGCCATGCACATATTAATTTAGGAGTACATACACCAAAAGTTTCACCTGGTGGGGCCAGTGCTGTGGCACAGAGGCATAAGCCACTGCTTGCACCCTACTTCACAATGTTCTGATTGATTAAATCACAGTACCATTCAAAGCCAAAACTAGATATGTGACTTTTTTTTTGAGATTGATTTCTTTTTTATTTATTTATTTTATTTTGACAGGTAGAGTTATAGACAGTGAGAGAGACAGAGAGAAAGGGATATGTGACTTTTAAGTTTTCCTTCTAACTAACCCAAAATCAAAATTATTCTTTGCACCAACCCAAAAACCAATCTAATATAGTTCATTAAATATTTTATTTGTAACTATAAATTGGACCATACTCTATTATATTCTGTTGCCAGTAAGTCTCTTAAAAGCAGAAGCATTTGCTAGAAGATAACCGCCTGCTCATTAGGCATGTCAAAAAGGCAATGATCGGCAACTCCTAAAACTTACATCTGTGTATTTCTTTCTTGGGATACAGGAAAGCACATCTCTGGCTGTATTTCCAAATAAACTGGTTAAGCCTTAGGAAAGTCACTAATTTCTATCTCATGACGCTTTCTTTTCCTTCAGAAATGAATTATTAAGAATCATGCCTATTTTCATCCATTTCATAATACATGTCCAACATAGGACCTATTTTCTAAACAAGAATTAGCTTAAATGACAATAACCAATAGATAGATAGTTAAGGCTGTAATCTAATAGGGAGCAGGAATCCAAGAGTCTGATTTACTGTACCAAGTTGTGAAACACTGACTTAAAACTGAACACTGTTTACCCTTAATAACATCACTCTACAAAGTAAGACATAACATTATTACAGTATTTTAAAAGCACTTGACTTCCAAAAACATGTCTAAGAAATTGAGGGCCTACCTATAAACATATATATGTACATACATATCTTCCATTTCTTGTTAAGTTTTATTTATTTATTTGAAATGCAGAATGACAAAGAAAGTTATCTTTGATCCCACTGGTTCGCTCCCCAGATACCTGTAACAGCCAGAGCTGGGCCAGGCTAAAGTCTCCCATACTTCCTCCCAGGCACATTAGCAGGAAGCTGGATGGAAAGCTTGGAGTAACTTGGACTCCAAGTAGGCACTCCAATATAAGATGCCAGCTCCCAGGGGGTGGCTGTTAACCTCGAGTGACAAAGCCTGCCCCTATGCCCTTCCATTTCTAGAGTGTTTAATAAAGGTTGCAATAAATACAACTGCAATTGAGAAATAAAAACAACTTCAATAACTGAACACAAAACGTCTAAATGTCAAGGTCTACTGAAAAACAAGCCATAAAAGACAACTGTGCCTTAAAACATTTAAGCATTTCTCATATAATTAGCTCCAAAAGAACTGTTCAAATTGTTCATTTTATCCACCCAAAGCAGTCAACCACAACCACCTGCAAGTATTACTCAGAAACGTGTCTTCCAAAACAACCACCTGAGACTCAGGCCTTCTCTTAAGGGGCCCGGAAACGCCTGTACCTTAAAAAGTGGCATAAAGAGATCCAACAGGCACAGGGGGGAAAAAACTGGAAGACAACACCTCACGGAGCTGAGTGTAATGAGACCTGTTCCCTAATGGTTGCTGCCACAACGAAGTTGTCTAAACCCAAGATCTTCCTCTTCTTCGGTATAAAACTTCTGATCCAGCCATGCTCACGATTTACTCATCACGAACTAAAGCAAAGGAATTCTCTTCCCTCCCCGGACCCCTCCCCACCCACCCAACCCAGGAGAAGAAAAAGAAAAGGAACCAAAATCCTAAAGTAGAAATGTGAGATCTGCTGCAACAGCTTCTCCAGCCGCCTCAAAGGCATCACCTATAGTTCAGCTTTCTTTTGAAACAGAACCCGTCTTCTACCTCACCATTTCACCGGGAAAAGGGGGGGGGGGGGAGCTCAACATTTTTACATCAGTCCCCAACATCCAAGAAGCACCGTGACCGCACCTCAACCTCAAGGCTCCCCAAGGTTCCCAACTCCCCCCGAGCCCCCAGCACAATCACGCCTCACCAACCTCCCTCCCACCTCCCGCCCCGCAATCGCCCAGAGCCCCTGCCTCCCACCTCCAGCCCGGGGCTCCCCACCGCTACTGCCTCAGCTCCCGCCCAACCCGGAGTGCGCGGGGTGGAGCCCGCCGGTGGGCTGGGGTGCGCTGGGGTGCGCTGGGGTGGGGTCCGCCCCTCCCCGGACTTCCCCATCCCCCCCGGTCGCGAGAAGAGGGGGAGGGGGTCCTGAAGCCTCACCTACAGCTCCGCCCCTCCCCGGGGGCGCTCTGCCCTGCCCAGTCAGGGCCGGGAGCAAGAAGCCGGGTCAGAAAAGGCAAAAGCCTCAGCGCCAACAGCAGGCGGGAAGCTGGAGGTCCCACCCGACTTCCGAGTCGTCGCTGCAGCCGCCGCTGTCGTCTCACCCTCCTCAGGGCTGCCGCTGCCGCTGTTACTGCCGCTGCCGCCGCCGCCGCCGCCGCCGCCGCCGCCGCCGCCACTACCCCACCGCCGCCGCCACCGCCGCCGCCGCCACCGCCACCGCCACAGCACGGCCCGGGCGCCCGGACGTCACCGCGCCCCGCCCCCTGCGCGAGACACCTAGCCCCGCCCCCGGCCCCGGCCGCCGCGAGCTCCTCCTCCAGCTCCCAGCCCGGGGACCTCACTGTCCCTCGCTCACCCTCCTGGGACTTCGAATCTGCGGCCCTTGAGCCCCCGGACGCCTCCTAGGGCGCGACGGGGTAGCGGCCGAGAAGTTGGGTGATACGGGGCAGAGCCGGGGGGCCGCGGGGCGGACCCACGTACACACTCTCGCGCCCCTGAGGCCTCGGGAGGGGAGAGCCCAGGCAGGCTCAGGCGCGAGGCTGTAGGTGGGCGCGAGGAGAGGCGGCGATTGTCTCCTCGTGCTTGCCGTAGGAAGTGGACCGCCGAGGCCCGGAGAGAGGAATCGTGTCTCTCCCGAACCTGCGCGCCGCCCCGCCCCGCCCCCTCCCTCCCGGGGCCCGCTACCCGAACCCAGGGACCGCGGCCGCTGCGGGGAGTGGCGCTGGGGCTGTCCTCGGATGCCGGGCTGCAGTGGGCGCCCTTAGTGCACCGTTAGCTTTTGCCAAACGTGGCCGTGGGAGGTAGTGCTCTGCTCCCAGAGGCGCGAGGCAGGCCTCGCAGGACCCTTCGCCGGTGTGCGACGTGTTCCTGTGGTGACTGCGTGGGCGGGAGTCATGTCCACACTCGGCCCCTGCCGGTGCCAAACACGGCAGCGAGGCGAACCTGCTGGGCAACTGGTATTTCAAGCAACCCAGTTTTCTGGGTTCTCCTTTGTCGGCTGCAGCCATTAATTTAAAGATGTAGATAAGCTATCTCTAAGCCAAGAAAAGAAAGAGGGGTGTGAATCACACTTACTCCCAGCCTTCCAGCGTATATTAAAATTATTTAAAATACCCTTAAGATGAAAGGCGTTGAGAGTCATCTTTTTACACATACCTCCCACTGCCATAATTAACCAGTCTCTGGCTTCCTCATAGTCCCACTAGTGTTTTCCTATCTCTTCCCAGTGTGCACATCCATTCACCAAATCCTGCCCATCCTGCCCATCCTCCCCAAGCTCCCTCTAATTGTTCCCTTCAGGATCACTGTGCATTGGGAAGATTCTGATTCCCGGGCCTGCGGCGATCACCTCTGTACTCCCTACGTAGCACTGCCATTTGTAGATGGCTACCAGCCGAGCATCCTAACGTATTCCATTTCTTGAGCATCCAGCCTCTTACCCAGGAAAAGCCATCGTTCTTTGACTATTTTTCAAAACCTTTCTCATCTGACTCCCGATATGCCATCCTGTTACCTACCCACCCCCACTCTCCGCCCCCAGCAGTGTGGTGAGGTAAAATAAATGTAGACTGGCAGTCAGTCCATTCTGCCCCTGTCCCTTGTGTATCCTTGGAAGAACCACTGTATACTTCTGGGAACTACTGAAGGACCAAGTGGGATTTGAGTGGCAGCTGGGATCCAGCCTATCTCTAAAGTGTGCGGATCCATGGGGCCGTCGCTGTGCCGTAGCTGGTAAAGCCCCCGCTTGCAGTGCCGGTATCCCATATGGGTGCGGGTTTGGCTCTGCTTCCAATCCAGCTATCTGCTATGGCCTGGGAAAGCAGTGGAAGATGGCGCAAGTGCTTGGGCCCCTGCACCCATGTGCAAGACCTGGGAAGGAATTTGGATCACCCCAGCTCTGGCGGATGTGGCCATTTAGGGAGTGAACCAGCAGATGGAAGCCCTTTCTCTCTGACTCTCCCTCTCTCTGTCGCGCTACCTCTCAATATAATAAATAAATCTTACAAAAAAAAAAAAAAAAGAGGTTCAAATCTTCATGTTCACTTTAAGAACATTTATGAAATTGACAAGGGTACAAATGCCCAAAAAGCCACAAAGTATCTGAAAGATGCTACATTGAAGAAGCACTGTTAAAGAGTGGAGTTGGCTGGGGCCATCGCAGTGGCTCACATGGTTAATCCTCTGCCTGTAGCACTGGCATCCCATATGGGCGCCGGGTTTTAGTCCCAGTTGCTCCTCTTCCAGTCCAGCTCTCTGCTGTGGCCCAGGAGTGCAGTGGAGGATGGCCCAAGTGCTTGGGTCCCTGCACCCGCATGGGAGAACAGGAGGAAGCACCTGGCTCCTGGCTTCCGATCAGCGCAGTGCTGGCCACAGCGGCCATTTTGGGGTGAACCAAGGGAAGGAAGACCTCTCTCTCTGTCAAATAAATTTTTAAAAAATTAAACAAAGAGCCGGCGTCGCGGCTCACTAGGCTAATCCTCCACCTTGCGGCGCCGGCACACCGGGTTCTAGTCCCGGTCGCGGCACCGGATTCTGTCCCGGTTGCCCCTCTTCCAGGCCAGCTCTCTGCTGTGGCCAGGGAGTGCAGTGGAGGATGGCCCAAGTGCTTGGGCCCTGCACCCCATGGGAGACCAGGATAAGTACCTGGCTCCTGCCATCGGATCAGCACGGTGCGCCATTGGAGAGTGAACCAACGGCAAAGGAAGACCTTTCTCTCTGTCTCTCTCTCTCACTGTCCACTCTGCCTGTCAAAAAAAAAAATTAAAAAAGGAGTAGAGTTGGCAAGTGTACACAGGGCAAACAATGGACTAGACATAGGTCAGTGGTGCAAGAATAATGCTGAATTTTTGCTCCACGTGCTTAAAAATACTGGTCATTGACCACATCCAGGTGAACAAAGCACCCAAAATGGGCAGTTACAATTACAGAGCTCATGATCGGCTTAAACTGTGCATGAGCTTCCACTGCCACGTTGAGAGGATCCTCACAGAAAAGGAACAAAAGAAACAAAAACTTAAGGTGCACGAATAAATTCGGCATAAAATAAGTGCAAATAAAAATTTAAAAGTAAAAAATCAGGACTGTGGTGTAATAAGTGAGGCTGCCGCCTGCAGTGCCAGCATCCCATATGGGCGTTGGTTCAAGTCCCGGCTGCTCCACTTCTGATCCAGTTCTCTGCTATGGCTTAGGAAAGCAGTGGAAGATGACCCAAGTCCTTGGGCTCCTGCACCCATGTGGGAGACCTGGAGGGGGCTCCTGGGTCCTAGCTTCGGATTGGCACAGCTCCAGCCATTGCAGCCAGTTGGGGAGTGAACCAGTGGATGGGAGACACCTCTTTCTCTCTCTCTCTCTTTCCTTCTCCTCTCTCTGTGTAACTCTGAATTTCAAATAACTAAATAAATCTTTCAAAAACTAAAACATCAGAGCAAGAGGGGCCAGTGTTATAGCACAATGGATTAAGCCACCACCTGTGATGTCTGGTATCCTGTATGAGTGATGGTTCAAGTCACAGCTGCTCCACTTCGAATCCAGCTCCCTATTAATGTGCCTGGGGACAGAGTGAAAGACGGCCCAAGTATTTAGTCCCTTGTCACCCAGGTGGGAGATCTGATGGAGCTCCTGGCTCTCTCGCTCGCTCTCTCGCTCTCTCTCTCTCTTCCTCCTCCCCTGTCTGTCACTCTGCCTTCCAAATAAATAAATCTTTAAAAAATGAAAAGAAGAGCAAGAAACATCGACTGTCTTTCTCCCCTCCGCCGTGTTTGTGTGTGTGTGTGTGCCCGCGCGCAGGCCAAGAAGACAGTCCTCACCACAAACTAAATTTTCCAGTAGTTTAATCTTGATCTCTAGCTCCAGGACTGTGACAAAATAAATTTCTTTTTTTTAAACTATAGTAACATAACATTCTTTTTTTGAGTTTTTTTTTTTTTTAACTTAAAATATAGAGTTACAGAGAAAGGGAAACAGAGACAGAGAGAGAGAGATTTTCCATCTACTGGTTCACTCCCTAGATGGCCACAATGGCCAGAGCAGGACCAGGCTGAAGCCAGGAACCAGGAGCTTCTTCTGGGCCTCCCATGTGGGTGCAGGGGCCCAAGGACTCAGGAGATCTTCTACTACTTTCCCAGGTACGTTAGCAGAGACCTGGATAGAAAGTGGAGCAGGGCTGGCGCCGCGGCACGCGGACGCACCAGCAGCAGCGTCCACTGGGGGTGAACCAACGTTAAAGGAAGACCTTTCTCTCTGTCTCTCTCTCTCTCCTCTCTTACTGTCCACTCTGCCTGTCAAAAGAAAAAAAAAAGAAAGAAAAAAGAAAAAAAAAAAAAGAAAGTGGAGCAGCCGGCCGGCGCCACGGCTCACTAGGCTAATCCTCCACTTGCGGCGCCAGTACACCGGGTTTTAGTCCCAGTCAGGGCAACGAATTCTGTCCCAGTTGCTCCTCTTCCAGGCCAGCTCTCTGCTGTGGCCCGGGAGGGCAGTGCAAGATGGCCCAAATCTTTGGGCCCTGCACATACATGGGAGACCAGGAGGAAGCGCTTGGCTCCTAGCTTCGGATCAGCGTGGTGCACCAGCCGCAGTGGCCGTTGCGCGGTGAACCAACGGAAAAGGAAGACCTTTCTCTTTGTCTCTCTCTCTCACTGACCACTCTGCCTGTCAAAAAAAAAAAAAAAAAAAAAAAAAAAAGTGGAGCAGCCAGGACTCAAACTGGTGCCGAGAAAATAATTCTGTTATTTAAGTCATGTAGTCTGTGATTTTTTTTTTTTTTTTTTGACAGGCAGAGTGGACAGTGAGAGAGAGAAAAAGAGAGAGAGAAAGGTCTTCCTTTACCGTTGGTTCACCTTCCAATGGCCGCCGCGGCTGGCGTGCTGCGGCCAGTGCATCGCGCTGATCCAAAGCCAGGAGCCAGGTGCTCCTCTTGGTCTCCCATGCGGGTGCAGGGCCCAAGCACTTGGACCATCCTCCACTGCACTCCCAGGCCATAGCAGAGAGCTGGCCTGGAAGAGGAGCAACCAGGACAGAATCCGGAGCCCCGACCGGGACTAGAACCTGGTGTGCCAGCGCCGCAGGCGGAGGATTAGCCTATTGAGCTGCGGTGCCGGCCAGTCTGTGATATTTTGTTATGGCAACCCTCACAGTTTAAATCAGTAGCCATTAACTAGTATATGGTCTATCTTGTTTTCACATATGTCCTATAAATTACTCTACATCAATCTCTACAGAGAATAAGCAATACTTCACTCCTATAGAATGAGAAATACCTCATTTCAGCTGCATTTCCCTGTTATGTGTTTATACCAGTTTGTCCAATTATGCTTTCAATTTTTTTTTTTTTTTTTTTTTTTTTTTTTTTTTTGACAGGCAGAGTGGACAGTGAGAGAGAGAGACAGAGAGAAAGGTCTTCCTTTGCCGTTGGTTCACCCTCCAATGGCCGCCGCGGCCGGCGCGCTGCGGCCGGCGCACCGCACCGATCCGATGGCAGGAGCCAGGAGCCAGGTGCTTTTCCTGGTCTCCCATGGGGTGCAGGGCCCAAGCACCTGGGCCATCCTCCACTGCACTCCCGGGCCACAGCAGAGGGCTGGCCTGGAAGAGGGGCAACCGGGACAGAATCCGGCGCCCCGACCGGGACTAGAACCCGGTGTGCCGGCGCCGCTAGGCGGAGGATTAGCCTAGTGAGCCGCGGCGCCGGCCTAATTTTTTTTGCTATTATAAAAGTGTGCTTCCACGAGTAACTTTGTGTATTTGTTATTTAATGTTTGTGAAGCTGTCTGTTTAAGGCAAATGCCTAAAATGGGTAGCTGAGCCGAAGGACACATATCTTGGTTAGATAATGTCTAATGACCTTCAGGGAAGTCACAGTGTTCTGCATCCTCACTAGCAACGTATGAGACTGTCTGTTCCTTCACTGCCTCCCTCACATGCTGTCAAGCCGTTGAATTTTTTCACATCTGATAATGAGAGATGATACATCAGTGAACTTTCAATTTGTATTTCATTTATCATGTTGGGCATACTATCATATGTCAATGATCAATGATTATTTATGCATCTTTTTCCCTGGGCATTTTCTTTGTTTAAAATTTTATTTGCTTATTTGAGGGGGCAGGAGGAGGGAGGGAGGGAGGGAGAGAGAATGCTCCCATCTACTGGTTTGCAACCAAAATACATGCAATGGCCAAAGCCAGGGGCTGGGAATTCAATCCAGGTCTCCAATGTGGGTGGCATGGACCCAATTACTTGAGCCATCACTTGCTGCTTCCCAAGATGTACGTTATCAGGAAACTGGAATAGGAACTGGAGACAGGCCTCAAATTCAGTTAACTCTGATAGGGGACATAGGTGTCCAGACTGGAGTCTTGACGGCTAGTTCAGTCATCTACCCCATTGGGCCAGCATTGTGGCACAGTGGGTTAAGCTGCCATTCGAGAGACCTGGATGGAGTTCTTAGCTCCTAACTTCGATCTGGCTCAGCCCTGGCTATTGAAGGATTTGAACTTGGAGATGGGAGATCTGTCTCTCCCTCTCTCTATCACTCTGCCTTTCAAATAAATGAATAAAAATATTTAAAAAAAGAGAAAATGCCTTTTAAAATTCCACCCCATATCTCCTTAAAATTATGTTTTCTAACTAGGAGGAAGCATCTGCTCAATTTTTTTATATATTTAACTTGTACTTAGACACTTCACTAAATTATTTTATTATGTTTAATGTTTATTTTTTATTTATAAAAAGGTTTATTTATGTATTTTAAAGGCAGAGTCAGAGAGAGAGAGAGGAGAGACAGAGTTTTTCCATCCTCTGATTCAGTTTTCAAATAGCTGCAACAGTTGGGGCTGGACCAGGTTGAAGTCAGGAGACTGGAACTCCATTTGGGTCACCCAGGTGATTGGTGGGGGTCCCAACTAATTAGGCCATCTTCTGCTGCCTTCCCAGGTGCATTTAGCAGGGAGCTGGATCAGACACAGAACAGCTAGGACTTGAACCAGTTCTCCAATATGGGATGCTGGTGTTTCAGGTGACAGCTTAACACTGGCACCTCCATATAATATTTAGTCGGTAGATTTAAAAAAAAAGGATTATTTATTTATATATTTATTTATTTGAAAAAGTGACAAGGAAAGAGAGGCATAAGCATAGAGACAGATGACATCTGTCTGCCAGTTTACTTCCCAAATGTCTGTAATAGTTGGGACTGAGCAGGGCTGAAGCTGAGTGCAGGAGCTCAATCCAGATCTCCTACATGGGTGGCAAGGACCCCACTGCCTGAGCTATCACTGCTGCCTCTCAAGGGCTGCATTGGCAGGAAACTGGAGTCAGGAGCCAGAACTCCAACTCAGGTACTCTGATGAGATGCAGCTAAATTAAAGGCTAGGCTGAGCACTCCCCCCCAAAATATGTTCTAAGTATTGCAAGCTTTTAATTTACTAATTGTAGGCTTTTAATTTACTAATAGGTTGAGTATAAAAGTTAAAACCCCAGAAAACAGCATGTTCTAAACTTTCTATCATGGTAGTTGATTATTCAGTTGAATTATCTTTTTATCCAGGAGAGTTCTTCCCCATAACCCCTCTCCCTCCACTCCAATCTCACTTACATCTGAGGGTTTCTCTTTACTATTTTTCTGAATTGGATCTAGGGATTCCCAAATAGGATGTTGTCAGATACCTGGTTTCGCCCAAATTTATTTGAGCACACATTTAAGTAAATCTTTAAAAAGGGCACCCGCGGGGTTTGCATCATGGCACAGCAGGTTAAATGGCCACTTGCGACCAGGGATCCCATAGCGGAGCACCAGTTTAAATCTCAGCTGGTCCGCTTCCCATCCAGCTTCCTGCTAACGTGCCTAGGAAGGCAGCAGGTGATGGCCCATGTACTTGGGCCCCTGTCACCCGTGTAGAAGACCAGGATGGAGTTCCTGGCTCCTGGCTTTTGGGGAGTGAACCAGTGGAAAGATCTGTCTCACCACCTCTCTTTCTGTCACTCTGCCTTTCAAATGAATAAATGAATAAATCTTTAAAAAAGGTGGGCATCTGAGTTGCGGGTTTTTAGCCTAACAGTTAGACAGAGATTAAGATGCCCACATCCTACAGTGGAGTGTGTGAATCTGATACTCAGCTCCAGAGCCTGACTCAGTGACTGCCCAGAGAACTGGGCACCTGCCACCCCTGTGGGAGATCTGCATTGTGTCCCCTGCTCCAGGCTCTGGTCCCAGTCCAGCCCTAGGTTGTTGTAGGCATTTGAAGAGTGAGCCAGTTGAGGGGAGCTCTCTATCTTTCTGTCCCTCTCCCTCTGTAACTCTGTAATTAAATATCTGAAAATATTTTCATTCTGCTCTTTTACTTAATGGTAATTAAGCTATATATAGTATTTTCTTGAAAATATTTTAAAAATAATTTGAAGTTCAAAATATTTTCCTTTAGAAATGTGAAGGCCTCTGGATGTTCTTTTATCTAGTGTTGCTGGTAAGAATTCTAATGTCAGTTTGATCCTTCTTTTATGGGATCACTTTCTTTCCTTTGAAAATCTACAATCTTCTCTTTGGAGTCTTAACATTTTGCAAAGTTGAATAGTTTATCTTTCTTTCATTCTGTACTACTGCACACTTTCAGGTCTGGTAAATTTTCTTGCATTTTTTTTAAGATTTATTTATTTATTTGAAAGTCAGAGTTGCACAGACAGAGGAGAGGCAGAAAAAGAGAGAAAGAGGTCTCCCATGCACTGTTTCATTCTCCAATTGGCTGCAACAGCCAGAGCTGCGTCGCTACAAAGCCAGGAGCCAGGAGCTTCCTCTGGGTCTCCCTCTTGGGTGCAGGGGCCCAAGGACTTGGGCCATCTTCTACTGCTTTCCCAGGCCATAGCAGAGAGCTGGATCAGAAGTGGAGCAGCTGGGTATCGAACTGGCAACCATATGGGATGCCATATGGGATGCCGGCGACTTTACTGGATAGACCGTAGGGCCAGCCCCTCAGGGACAATTTTATTTTTTAAAGATTTATTTATTTATTTGAAAGTCAGAGTTGCATAGAGAGAGAAGGAGAAGCAGAGAGAGAGGTCTTCCAACCGCTGGTTCACTCCCCAAATGACCACAATGGCCGGGGCTGAGCAGATTTGAAGCCAGGAACCAGGAGCTTCTTCCGAGTCTCTCATGCGGGTTCAGGGCCAAGTACTTGGGCCATCTTCTACTGCTTTCCCAGGCCATAGAAGAGAGATGGATCAGAAGAGGAGCAGCTGAGACTCAAACCAGCGCCTATATTGGATGCCAGCACTGCAGGCGGCGCCTTTACCTGCTATGCCATAGCACTGGCCCTGTCAAATTCTTTACAAAATAACACAATCAGTTATGCAGAGGGTCTCAGTGACATGATACTCCTACTAGACATTGTGCTTTTTTTTTTTTTTAAGATTTATTTTATTTATTTCAAAGACAGAGTTAGAGAGAGGTATTCCATCTGCTGGCTCACTCTCCAGATGGCTGCAACAGCCGGAGCTACACCGATCTGAAGCCAGGAGCCAGAAGTTTCTCCCAGGTCTCCCATGTAGGTGCATGGACTCAAGGACTTGGGCCCTCTTCTACTGTTTTCCCTGGTCATAGCAGAGACCTGGATTGGAAGAGGAGCAGCTGGGACTAGAATCGCCGCCTATATGGGTTGCTGGCACCTCAGGCCAGGGCTTTAACCCACTGCATACAGTGGACAACAACAGGCTTCCTCCCATGGACCAGAATCTCTCAAATTACCTACTGTAGCCTACAGCAGGCTGGGCCTTGGATTCCCCAGAGGCCTGGAAGATCTCTAAGAGAGGGGGAAGAGAAAGGCATATGGGATCATTCTACCAGCTCCTCTGCACTGCTCAACCAGTGCCTGGCCTCCCCAGACCATCCTGAGATACTAGAGAGGCCAGGAAGTTTTACTAGACATTGTGCTTTTAAACTTTCCTACAAATTTATAGGGATGACTAGAAAAATGGATTATTATGTATATTTATTCATAACTTATTTTTAAATAAATAATAATATAATGTAATACAAATAGTGTTGTTTTTTTTTTTGACAGGCAGAGTGGACAGTGAGAGAGAGAGAGAAAGGTCTTCCTTTGTGCCGTTGGTTCACCCCCCAATGGCTGCCACGGCCGGCGCACTGCGGCCGGCGCATCATGCTGATCCGAAGCCAGGAGCCAGGTGCTTCTCCTGGTCTCCCATGGGGTGCAGGGCCCAAGCACTTGGGCCATCCTCCACTGCACTCCCATGCCACAGCAGACAACTGGCCTGGAAGAGGAGCAATCGGGACAGAATCCAGCGCCCCGACTGGGATTAGAACCTGGTGTGCTGGCGCCGCAGGCGGAGGATTAGCCTATTGAGCCGCGGCGCCGGCCACAAATAGTGTTTTAAAAATTAAAATCTCACCTCCAGGGTTTCTCAAACTTATTCACCTTCTTGCCTTGGACCTATCTTTGGCTGTTTATGGGGAAAGGTGAACTTACTAACCTAACACTGCTTCTTATGTTCCTGTCCTGTCATACCTACCTCCTAAGTTCATGACTCCAGATCCTATTTACTAGTATTTTTCTTGGTATTAGAATTCTCACAAACTTGGGGTAGCCATTTAGCCTTGCAGTTACAACATCGATTAAGAAATCTGTTTTCCACTTCTGGAGTACGTGAGTTTGATTTCAGCTCCTTCCTCCTGATTCCAGCTTCCTAAAAATGCAGACCTTGGGAGGTGGTGTGATGGCTCCATTGATTGCATTCCTGCAACACCTGGTTTGGGATTTCCGCTCCTGGCTTCAGGTTGCCCAGTCCTGACTGTTGCCAGCATATAGGTTCTGTCTTGCTCTCCCTCTCTCTCACTGCCCCTCAGATTTATTTTTTAAAGGAATTCTCACTCTAGAGAGAAGAGCAGTCTTTTCTGGCTCAACGATCATGACTTTTTAAAAATGCCATGCCCCTCCTCACAAAGTTTTCTAGCTCCTTTAATAATCTAAAACAGAACAAAATGTTAATTAAATGAGAATGCATATTGGTTACTTCACAGTTGTCACAAGAGAAATATTAGGCTGCAATGAAGGTAAAGACACACTGGTTCTTTTGCTTCTCCAACCAAAAGAACTTGCTGCTCAGATTTCAAAATCTATATTTTGCCGGCGCCGCGGCTCAATAGGCTAATCCTCCGCCTAGCGGCGCCGGCACACCGGGTTCTAGTCCCGGTCGGGGCGCCGGATTCTGTCCCGGTTGCCCCTCTTCCAGGCCAGCTCTCTGCTGTGGCCAGGGAGTGCAGTGGAGGATGGCCCAGGTGCTTGGGCCCTGCACCCCATGGGAGACCAGGAAAAGCACCTGGCTCCCGGCTCCTGCCATCGGATCAGCGCGGTGCGCCGGCCGCAGTGCGCCAGCCGCGGCGGCCATTGGAGGGTGAACCAACGGCAAAGGAAGACCTTTCTCTCTGTCTCTCTCTCTCACTGTCCACTCTGCCTGTCAAAAAAAAAAAAAAATCTATATTTTGCACAGGCACAGATAAAAACTCACAAAAATATGGTCATATGTGCACATAAATCCACTTCTACATACATGCACAAGGACTTTTAAGAAACAGCTACAGGGGCTGGCACTGTGGCATAGCAGGTTAATGCCCTGGCCTGAAGTGCTGGCATCCCACATGGGCGCCAGTTCTAGTCCTGGATGCTCCTCTTCCGATCCAGCTCCCGGCTATGGCCTGGGAAAGCAGTAGAAGATGGCCTAGGTCCTTGGGACCCTGCACCCACTTGGGAGACCTGGAGGAAGCTCCTAGCTCCTGGCTTTAGATTGGTGCAGCTCCGGCCATTGTGGCCAAGTGGAGAGTGAACCAGCGGGTGAAAGACCTCTCTCTCTCTCTCTCTCTCTCTCTCTCTCTGTGTAGCTCTGTCTTTCAAATAAAATTAAAAATAAATATATATATAAAAAGAAGGCCGGCACCGAGGCTCAATAGGCTAATCCTCCACCTGTGGCACCAGCACCCCAGGTTCTAGTCCCAGTTGGGGCGCCAGATTCTGTCCCGGTTGCCCCTCTTCCAGGCCAGCTATCTGCTATGGCCCGGGAGTGCAGTGGAGGATGGCCCAAGTGCTTGGGCCCTGCACCCCATGGGAGACCAGGAGGAAACACCTGGCTCCTGGCTTCGGATCAGCTCGGTGAGCCGGCCGCAGCACGCCGGCCGCAGCGGCTATTGGAGGGTGAACCAACAGTAAAGGAAGACCTTTCTGTCTGTCTCTCTCTCTCACTGTCCACTCTGCCTGTCAAAAAAAAAGAAAAGAAAAAAGAAAAAAAAAAAAAACAAATAAAAAGAAACAGCTACAAGAGGCAGGCATTTGATACAGCAGTTGCATTGCCACTTGAGATGCCCAGAATCCTTATCAGAGTGGCCTGTTTGAGTCCTGGCTCCTCTGCTTCTGACCCAGCTTCCTGCTAATTTGCACCCTGGGAGCAGCAGAAGATGGCTCAAAAGGAGTACTTACTTCATAAGTACAACTTTAGGAATACAGTGATTCTTCACATCATACCTGCCCTCCCACCCCTCCTCCTCCTCCCTCTCCCATTCCCAGTCCCATTCTCCATTAAGATCAAACAAATAATTTTTTTTAAGATTTATTTTATTTACTTGAAAGACAGAGTTACAGAGAGAGGTAGAAACAGAGAGAGAGGTCTTCCATCTGATGGTTCACTCCCCAGATGGCCGCAACGGCCGGAGATGCGCCGATCTGAAGCCAGGAGTCGGGGCTGACGCTGTGGCGCAGCGGGTTAACGCCCTGGCCTGAAGCACTGGCATCCCATATGGGTGCTGGTTCAAGACACAGCTGCTCCACTTCTGATCCAGCTCTCTGCTATGGCCTGGGAAAGCACTAGAAGATGGCCCTAGTCCTTGGGCTCCTGCACCTCTGTGGGAGACCCGGAAGAAGCTCCTGTCTTCGGATCGGTGCAGTTCTGACCACTGCGGACAACTGGGGAGTGAACCATCGGATGGAAGACCTCTCTCTCTCTCTCTCTCTCTCTTTGCCTCTCCCCTCTCTCTCTGTGTAACTGACTTTCAAATAAATAAATAAATAAAAAAGAAGCCAGGAGTCAGGAGCTTCTTCCAGGTTTCCCATGTGGGTGCAGGGGCTCAAGGACTTGGGCCATCTTCTACTGCTATCCCAGGCCATAGCAGAGTGCTGGATCGGAAGAGGAGCAGCCAGGACTAGAACCAGCACCCATATGGGATACCAGCGCCCCAGGCCAGGGTGTCAACCCACTGTGCCACAGTACCAGCCCCTAAATAAATAATTTTTTAAAAATTATATTTTCATAGGAAGAGCGTGGTAATATCCAGTCATATTGGGCAGTTCTGAAAGTTTATGGAAAAAAATTAAAAGATAAAGTATTGGTACAAAAATATTTTTGAGAACCATGCTTAATTTTTTCATAATACACCTTTTTCATGAACTTTTTGAAGACCTCTTGTGTGTGTATGTGTATTTGTCTGCATGTTTTGTTGTTCAGAGTTTCAACAAGGGATGTGCCTGGCTTTGGTTACTGATGAGGAAAGTGATTAACGTAATGTTCACATTGCAAAGATAACCAGCCAAAGTAACTCAGTTGTTGGCTCCCTTTCTCCTGATACCACCTTGTCTCATGAACCACCTACTCCCAAATGTGATTGCTTTTGAAGGTTTATTTTGAATTTTAAATAAAGATCTATTTTACAGGGGCTGGCATTGAGATGTAACAAAAAAGCTGCTGCCTGTGACACCAGTACACCGATTCATGTTCTGGCTGCTCGACTTCTGATCCAGCTTTCTGCTAATGGCCTGGGAAAAGCAGCCAAAGATGGGCCAAGTGCTTGGCCCCTGCTAGCTATGTGGGAGGCCTGGATGAAGCTTCTGGCTCCTGGCTTTAGCCTGGCCCAGCCCTGGCTATTGTGGCCATCTGGGATCTGGGGAATGAACCAGCAGATGGAAGATCTGTGTGTGTGTGTGTGTGTGTGTGTGTGTGTAACTCTGACCTTCAAATACATAAATAAATCTTAAAGAAATTATTTTATGGACAGAGAGGGAGAGAGAGTTCTTCCATCTGCTGGTTCACTCCCCAATGGCCACAATGTCTGGAACTGGGCCAGGCTGAAGCCAGGAGCCAGGAGCTTCTTCGGGGTCTCCCAAATGGATGCAAGGGCCCAAACACTTGGACCATATTCTGCTGTTTTTCCCAGGCACAATAACAGGGAGTTGGATCGGAAGTGAAGCATTCAGGACACAATTGATGCCCTTGTGGGATGCCAGCATCGCAGGCAGCAGCTTAACCTGCTGCGACATAGCACCAGCCCCCAAATGTGAGTTTTAAACAAGCATTTACAGCTTCATCCTCCCAAATACCCACTTCCAACTGCCTCTCTAAATCAATGTTTCTCAGCCCTAATTTGTTACAATCCTGTCTAGTTGTCTATTCCTCACTGGTCAGTCTTTCAGACTGAAACAATATTAAGAAATCTTTTGATAAAAAGAAATTTTCCCTCATTTTTGGTTGTAAATACCTTGCTTTTTATTTCAAACTATGGATGGGTTCCTGACCGGGCATGACTATGCTAAATCAGAATCCAGTGACTATCCTAATCAGCAAAACAAGGAAATAAAACTATTCCAAGAGGAATGTGACCTTGGAAACAAAGACCAAATTGTGATTCCATCACTGGGAACGGAGGTGGTATATACAAAGATGACATTTCTCAGTCAACAGAAGTAGTTTCTGAATTCAGTTATCACCAATAGATGTACATATAGTGTTCAGAAAGCCTCTTTTTTGTTCTTTTTAAAGATTATTCATTTATTTATTTTGAAAGGCAAAGTGACAGAGAGGCGGAGAGAGACACATCTTCTACACGCTGCTTGACTCCCTGAATGGCCACAACAACCCGAGCTGGGCCAGCAGAAAGAAGCCATGAGACTGGAACTCCATCTGGGTCTCTCACATGGATGCAGAGGCCCAAGACTTCAGGCCATTTTCCGCTGCCTTCCCCGGGTGCATTAGAAGGGAGCTGGTTCAGAAATGGAGCAGCCAGGATTCCCATATGGGATGCTGACACCCCAGGTGGTGTCTTAATCCTCTTCACCACAATACAAATCCCTCAGAGAGCCTCTTCACATAGTTTCTTCATTTTACCCTTTCCAGACTTGTATTTCTCACTTAATATTGTACACATAAACCAAAATTCTAGGAATTAGGACAACATTGGGCAAAAGTAATACATTATGGATATATAAAAGAAGTGAGCAAATTTCAATTATTTAATCATTTATCTGAGAGGCAGAGAGACAGAGACAGACTGAGTACCCATCCTTGATTTATTCTCCCAAATGCTGCAATGGCCAGGGCTAGGCAGCCTAAACCAGGAGTTGGGAACTAAATCTAGGTCTTCCACGTGGCTGGCAAGAACCCAATCACTTGAGCCATCACTGCTGCCTTCCATTATCAGGAGACCAGAGTCAGGAGCTTGAGTCACAAATTGAACCCAGGCATTCCAATATGGGATATAGGCAACTTAATCATTTGGCCAAATGCCTGTCTCCAATATTTCATGTAACACATATGCCATCCGAAACAAAATGCAGTCCCACCAAATTCTCATCTAAATAACACTGTTGACCATTATACTTTTACTGTGAGCCAATTCTCATCATGAGAATGGTAAGTAATTGGTGTTCTTGGGTGATACACATGGATATACATACATATATATACACACATTCTATAGGACTCACTAATTCTTCATTTATTTCACAAATACTTATTGAATTTCTACTGTACACAATGAATATTTCATGATACTGAGACTATAGTGGACAAGCTCCCTGCCTTTAATGTCCTTCCCTACAAAGTTAGGGCCTTCTTAGATCTTTCCCTAGCATGCACTCAGCCCTGTTCGTGTTCTGCTTCCTAGACTTCCAGAATGTATTAGAGTTTTTCAAACTCCTATGTGCTTATCATTCTCTAGCCTTTCCTCTTAAGGTTTAGGTTTTTCTATTGTTTGCTCTAATATTATCTGTTATTCAGACAGCAGTGAAATTCAACAGTGGTCTCTAAATGGTTTTGATATCTTCTCCTGAAAGAAATATTTTATAACCCTGGATAAGATCCAAGACAGGTAGAAGAAAGGCAGCCTTTCAAGTGGGGTATTCCAGAGAAGCATCAGACAGATCAAATAGTGACAATTCTATAAGGTTGAACTTCGGGGGAGCTCCCAACACTTGCTACCCTTTCCAGCGGCTGCTGGGTTCCTGAGTTTCACCAGGATGTGGAATGATGGTTTCTAAGGCCATCAGGGAGTTGGAGCGGGAGATGGGAAGAGGGCAAGTTCATACACCTTAAAACACTTTGTCAGGGATGGCACTGTGGTGCAGCAGGTTAAAGCCCTGGCCTGCAGTGCCAGCATCCCATATGGGCACCAGTTTGTGTCCTGGCTGCTCCATTTCCAATCAAGCTCTCTGCTGTGGCCTGGGAAAGCAGTAGAAGATAGCCCAAGTCCTTGGGTCCCTGTACCTGCATGGGAGACCCAGAAGAAGCTCCTGGCTCCAGGCTTCGGATCAGCTCAGCTCTGGCTGTTGTGGTCATTTGGGGGGTGAACCAGCGGATGGAAGACCTCTCTTTCTCTCTCTCTCCCTCTCTCTGGCTCTACCTCTCTCTGTAACTCTGTCTTTTAAATAAATAAAAATAAATCTTTATAAAAAAAACTCTGTCACTGAGATTCAACCATTTTTTTTAAAATAAGTGTTTCCCAAATTGCTCTAAGCTTTTGGTTAAATTGTACCATAAAAATGTTCTTAAATACATACTTCAGTTATAATTTGCACTAATCACAAAGTAAAGGAATCTTGCCCACCCAGAATTCAGTTGTGTGCACAGGGAGAAATAAGGATGCAGAGCCAAAGCAGAAGTCACAGGGGCCAGCACTGCAGTGTAGTGGGTAAAGCTGCCGCCTGCAGTGCCAGCATTCCATATGGGCACTGGTTCCAGTCCCGACTGCTCCACTTCTGATCCAGCTCCCTGCTATGGCCTGGGAAAGCAGTAGAAGATGACCCAAGTCCTTGGCCCTGCACCCACATGAGAGACCTGGAAGAAGCTCCTGGCTCCTGGCTTTGGATCAGCACAGCTCCAGCTGTTGCTGCCAATTGGGGAGTGAACCAGTGGATGGAAAGCCTCTCTCTCTCTCTCTCTCTCTCTCTCTCTCTGTCTCTGTCTCTGTCTCTCCTTCTCTCTCTGTGTAACTCTTTCAAATAAATAAATTAACCTTAAAAAAATAAAAATAAAATTGTCCCTGAGGGGCTGGCCCTGCAGTCTATCCAGTATAGCCACCGCCTACAGTGCCAGCATCCCATATGGGCACTGGTCCAAGATCCAGCTGCTCCACTTCTGATCCAGCTCTCTGCTGTGGCCTGGGATAGCAGTAGAAGACAGCCCAAGTCCTTGGGCCCCTGCACACTCATGGGAGACCCAGAAGAAGCTCCTGGCTCCTGACTCCTGGCTTTGGATTGGCACAGCTCTGGCTGTTGTGGCCATCTGGGACATAGACCAGCAGATGGAGGACCACTCTCTGTCTGGGGGGAGGGACACGCGCGCGCACACACACACACACAAATATAGAGAGAGGGAGAGGGAGAGGGAGAGGGAGAGGGAGAGGGAGAGGGAGAGGGAGAGGGAGAGGGAGAGGGAGGGAGGGAGAGAGAGAGAGAGAGAGAGAGAGAGAGATTTTCCATCTGCTAGTTCACTCCCCAGGTAGCCACAAAGCCAGGGCTGGCCCAGGCTGAAGCCAGGAGCCAGGAGTTTCATTTGGGTCTTCCACAGGGGTGGCAGGGTGCCAAGCACTTTAGCCTTCTTTTGCTGCTTTTCTCAGTCCATTAGCAGACGAGCTGAATCAGAAGTGGAGCAGCCTGGACATGAACCAATGCCCATATGGGATGCCGGTTTCCTAGGCAACAGCTTAACCCAGTGCACCACAGTGCCACCACCCCTGGCTCTTGATTTACATACTAAGTTGACATTTTCATCTAGATGCGTAATAGATAATATAATAACATATTCAAGACAAAACTCCATATTTCCTCCAAAGCTGTTCCTATCTCTGATTTCACCATTTCATAACCAGCAATGCTATCTACTCAATTACTCAAGACAAAAGCCTAGGTATCATCCTTTCTTTAATTTACCCTCTTTATACAAACTATGGTCAAGTCTTACAGTTTGGATTCTCTATGAACACGTTTTCCAAATCTGTTATCTTCTCTCCAACTTCACTAAGCCATCTCTTAACTGCTAAATGATTCTGCTGTGTTTACACTTGTGCCTCTATAATCCATTCTCTTTCTCTCTCTCTTTTTTTTTTTTTTTTTTGGACAGGCAGAGTGGACAGTGAGAGAGAGAGACAGAGAGAAAGGTCTTCCTTTTTGCAGTTGGTTCACCCTCCAATGGCCGACGTGGCCAGCGCACTGCACTGATCCGAAGCCAGGAGCCAGGTGCTTCTCCTGGTCTCCCATGGGGTGCAGGGCCTAAGCACTTGGACCATCCTCCACTGCACTCCCGGGTCATAGCAGAGAGCTGGCCTGGAAGAGGGGCAACCGGGACAGAATCCGGCGCCCCGACCGGGACTAGAACCCGGTGTGCCGGTGCCGCAAGGCGGAGGATTAGCCTATTGAGCCACGGCGCCGGCCTCTATAATCCATTCTCTACACAATGAGAGTGATGTTTCTAAATGGATTAGATAATTTTCCTGCTTAAAACTGCCAAAGGGCCCATATCTGGGCAGTCCCCCATATGGGTGTTCCCATTACACTCAAAATAAAACCCAAAGTCTTTACCCTGGTGTATGATCAGTTCATGGATCATGCAGCACCAGGCCATAAGCGTTCAGTGGTCCCCTAAAAAGGGTAAGAATAGAACTCTTTTAAAAAAGTATGTATTTTTTTGAAAGGCAGAATTACAGAAGGAAAAACATAGGGAGAGATAGTTCATCCGCTGGTTCACTGCCCAAATGGCCACAGTGCATGGTTTAACTTGCTATACCACAATACCAGCCCAGAAGAAAACTTTTATAAGGAGTTCTTGGGAGCAAGATGAAGAAAATATGTTTGATTAAATTGAGAAGTCCCTACTTAAGAGGTTAGTTGGAAATTTCTAGTTAGAGTTCCTAGTTAGAATTGCTGTCTGCTGAAATAAACCTTTAAAAAATTTAATAATATGGTATAGCCACTGATTGATTGATCTTTACTGATTGATTGATTGATTGATTTGAGAGACAGACAGACAGACAGACACATCCAGAATACTCCCATCTGCTAGTTTATTCTTCAAATGCCTGCAATGGTCCCAGGCTGGGCCCCAAAACCAGGAGGCAGGAATTCAGTCTAGATCTCTCACATGGGTGGCAGGGACCCAACTACTTGAGCCATGACCTGCTGCCTCCCAGGGTTTGCATTAGCAGGAAGCTGGAGTCAAGAACCATAGCTGGAAATCAAACCAAGGAACTCCAATATGGGATATGGGCATCTTAATGGCTAGGCCAAATGTCTACCTACACTTCATAATTTTAATGGTTCTTTTTTTAATCTCTTAACATCAGCCAGAATTGTTCTTCCTCCAAAATTCACTGTTCCTGTCTCTTTCTTCTCTCTCAGGTATTGACATAAAGTCAACACAAGTATGACGCTCCTTTAATGCCAGCAATTTACCTGATATTTTACTATCATCCTTTCTCCTCTAAAAGTTAACAAGTACAGACTTCATCTGCTTTATTTGGTGTATATATATATATATATATGTATACACACATATATGTATAGATAAAGATTTATTTATTTATTGGAATGGCACAAAGAAATAGAGATCTTCCATCAACTAGTACACATCCCCAATGGTCACAACAGCTGGGGCTGGGCCAGGCCAAAGCCAGGAGTCTGGAACTCTAACCTGATAGCCCATGTGAGTGGCAGCACTTGGGCTGTCTTCTGCTACTTTCCCAGACACATTAGCAGGGAGCTGGTTTACAATCAGAGCAGCCAGGACTCAAACTAGCACTGTGAAACGGGATCCAGCATCTCAAACAGTTGCTAAACCCACAGCACCACAACACCGGCCCCCATAGGTACATTCTTTTTTTAAAAAAATATTTATTTATTATTTACTTGAAAGTCAGAGTTACACAGAGAGAGAAGGAGAGGCAGAGAGAGAGGTCTTTCATCCACTGGTTCACTCCCCAGATGGCCGCAACAGGTCTCCCACATGGGTGCAGGGGCCCAAGGACTTGGGCCATCTTCTACTGCTTTTCCAGGCCACAGCAGAGAGCTGGATTGGAAGTGAAACAGCTGGGTCTTGAACTGGTGCCCATATGGGATGCCGGCACTGCAGGTGGTGGCTTTACCCACTAAGCCACAGCGCTCCCCACCCCCATAGGTACATTCTTAGAGCTTAGAAAATGCTAACTCCTGGAGCCAGTGTTGTGACATAGCCTCTGATGCCAGTATCCTATGTGAATGCTGGTTCCTGTCCTGGCTACTTTACTTCTGATCCAGATCCCTGCTAATGGCCCAAGTGTTGAGCCCTTGCCACCCACATGGGAGACCCAGGTAGAACTCCTGGCTTTGGCCTGGCCTGGTCCTGGCTGTTGTGGCCATCTAGGGAGTGAACCAGCAGATGGAAGACCTCTCTCTCTTTTTCTCCCTCTCTGTAACTGACTATCAAATAAACAAATAATTTTTTTTTACAGGCAGAGTGGACAGTGAGAGAGAGAGAGAGAGAAAGGTCTTCCTTTGCCGTTGGTTTACCCGCCAATGGCCGCCGTGGCTGGCGCACTGCAGCTGGCACACCGTGCTGATCTGAAGGCAGGAGCCAGGTGCTTCTCCTGGTTTCCCATGGGGTGCAGGGCCCAAGCACTTGGGCCATCCTCCACTGCACTCCCGGGCTGTAGCAGAGAGCTGGCCTGGAAAAGGGGCAACCAGGACAGAATCCGGCGCCCCGACTGGGACTAGAACTTGGTGTGTGGGCGCCAGCCTAAATAAATTTCTTTAAAAAAGAAAAAGAGGGGCTGGCGCTGTGTCATAGCGGTTAAAGCCAATGCTTGCAGTGCCAGCATCCCATACAAGCACTGGTTCAAGACCAGGCTGCTCCACTTTTGATCCAGCTCTCTGCTATGGCCTGCAAAAGCAATGGAATATGGCCCAAGTGCTTAGGCCACTGTACCAACATGGGAGATCTAAAAGAAGCTCCTGGCTCCTGGCTTCAAGTTGGCCCAGCTCTGGCCATTGTGGTCATTTGGGAAGTGAACCAACAGATAGAAGACCTCTCTCTCTCTCTCTCTCTCTGCCTCTCTGTAACTCTGCCTTTCAAATAAACAAGTAAATCTTTTTAAAAATTTTTAAAAACAAAAAATAAAAAGTAATGGTAGGATGGCATAGTAGAATCAAAAGACATCCAAATCAGCTGGCCTTGAGCTGCTAACTCTGATACTCAACCTTGCCAATCGCCCCACCTCTCCACATTGCAGTTTCCTTAACTGTGAAATAAATGCTGCCTAACTCTCAGGGTAGTTTTGAAAATTAAATAAGACAAAGCATGTTAATTACTTAGCACACTGTTAACAATTAATGCTAACATATTTTTTCAGAATTCATTGGTGAAAGTATTAAATCATATGCCTATTGCATCTTTGTCTAGTGAGTAGGGTGGCAGTGACCGATAAGCAGTGCAGCTGCCATCACACAATAGACAAGGACAGGAAATAAAAAGAATACTCCATCCCCTGGGGATCACAGGCTTATTCAGGGAGGCATGATGTGATTATGAGATTTGGAACTTGGTTGAGCTGCTAATACCACTGGAGTGATGTTTGTGGGAAGTGGGCTTCAACCTCGTGAATCCAGACTCCATGCTATAGCCAAAGCTTCCTACCCACTTCCATATTGTGTAAGAGGACCTGGGTCTTCGTGTCTCTGCTGCAGCTCCCAGATCCTTCCAGCTTCAGCCTGTGCTGGGCGGGAAGCACATCTGAAGCTTGTCCAATAGATAGTATTCTCCAAAAATGATCATAACGATACTTCTAATTCCACATGATTGGCTTTTTTCAAGAATGTTCATCCATTCGGTTAATATTTTTTCTTTAAAAAAATTGAGAGACAGAGAGAAAGAGACAGAGACAAAGAGAGAGTTCCTGTCTACTGATTCACTCCTCAAATGCCTGCAATGACTGGGGCTGGGCCAGGCCAAAGCCAGGAGCTGGGAACTCAATCCAGGAAGCTGGAATCGAGCTGGAGCCAGAATCGCACCCAGGGACTCTGATGGGCGACACAGGTGTCTGAACCAGCAGGCTTCGCACCTGCCTTCACCTGTTCTTACTGCTTTGTGACTCTGACATTCTCCTGTTGAGAAGTGAGGCTGTGTTTCCTTCTCCTCCTCCTGCTCCTCCTCCTTCTTCTTAAGATTTATTTATTTGAAAGGCAGAGTTACAGAGAGAGAGAGAGGGAGAGACAGGAGAGAGAGAGAGAGAGAGAGAGAGAATCTGCCATCTGCTGGTTCACTCCTCAAATAACCACAATGCTTGGGGCTGAGCCAGGCCAAAGCCAGGAGCTTCTTCTGTCTCTCCCATGTGAGTGCATGGGTCCAAGCACTTGCACCATTTTTTGCTACTTTCCCAGGACATTAGCAGGGAAACCGGATTGGAATTGGAGCATCCAGGACTTGAACAACCACCCATATGGGATGCTGGCATTGCAGGTAGCAGCTTAACCAACTACGCTATGGTGCTGGCCCCCTCTATGTCCTCTTCTTTCGCTGGGTAATTGAAGGTCATAGAGCTGGCTGCTGTTCTCAAGGAATGCTTGCTCTTAGAGCCCAGTTATGTGCCCTGAGCAATCCCAAACAGTCTGTGGAGAACCCCACATGCGCAGCAACAGGAAGCTTCATGTTGGCAGGGATGCAGACTTGCAGGACCCTTATGCACTGTGACTGTCACGGAGAGCAAACCATCATTACTTAGGCATGTAACACATATGTCAATGATCCAACAATTCTACCTCCATGTGTATATTACAGGAAGTTCTTACACAATTTATGATGAGATATATATGAATTTGGTCCTTGTGGTATTGTTTATAATTGATGGATCATTGTAAGTAACCTAGTGCCCTTGGTCGGGAAACAGGTGGGTGATATATGCTGAGGGTACACCTTGGAAAATTCTGTGGCAGGGAGACATAATAGATTAGATAAAACATTGTATTCATTTCTTACAGCCACCATAACAAGTTACCACAAACTGAGTGGTTTCAAACAATAGAAAAGTTCTTTCTCGGCCGGCGCCGCGGCTCACTAGGCTAATCCTCCGCCTAGCGGCGCCGGCACACCGGGTTCTAGTCCCGGTCGGGGCGCCGGATTCTGTCCCGGTTGCCCCTCTTCCAGGCCAGCCCTCTGCTGTGGCCAGGGAGTGCAGTGGAGGATGGCCCAAGTGCTTGGGCCCTGCACCCCATGGGAGACCAGGAAAAGCACCTGGCTCCTGGCTCCTGCCATTGGATCAGCGCGGTGTGCCGGCCGCAGCGCGCCGGCCGCGGCGGCCATTGGAGGGTGAACCAACGGCAAAGGAAGACCTTTCTCTCTGTCTCTCTCTCTCACTGTCCACTCTGCCTGTCAAAAAATAAAAAGAAAAAAAAGAAAAAAAAAAAAAGAAAAGTGCTTTCTCACAGTTCTGGAAGCTAGAAGTCCAAGATCCAGACACTACAGGGTCTCGTTCCCTCCAAAGCCTCTAGGAAGAACTCCTTTCTTGCCTCATTCAGTCTTTCTGGCTCATGGCTTCCCAAGCAGAGACCTGGGTAATGAAAATGTGGTGGTGTATATAGACAAGGCAATGCTATTCAGTCACAGAAAAAGAAGGAAATCCTGTCATTTGCTGAGCCTGGAAGGCAGCGTGCCAAGCGAAATATTCTGGGCACAGAAAGACAAATATTACATGGTCTTAACTTATATCTACATGTGGGATATAAAAAAATTGAACTCACAAAAGCAGAGATTAGAATGATAGTTTCCAGAGGCTGGGGAGACATGTTGGTCAAAGGGTACGTAGTTCTGCTCAGACAGGAGGCATACATTTGTGAGATCTATTGCACAGCATGTTGGCCACAGTTAACAATACTAATGGAGGAGTATTTTGTATTTCAAAATTGGTAAGGGAGTCAGGGCAGGCTGTTGGCACAGTGGTTAAACGGCACTTCAGACATCTGCATCCCGTACTGGAGTGCCTGGGTTCAAGTTCTGGCTCTGCTTCTGCTTCTAGCTTCCTGCTAATGCACATGCTGGGAGTCAATGGTGATGGTTCAAGAACTTGGGTCCCTGTCACCCATGTAGTAAACACAGGATGAGTTCCCGGCTCCTGGATTCGGCCTGGCCCAGCTTCAGTCTTAGCAACCATTTGGGAAGTACACCAGTGGATGGAAGGTCTCTTTCTCTCTGTCTCCCTCTCTCTATGATGCTCTGCCTTTCAAATAAATAAAAATAAGTCTTCTACAAAATGGATAAATAATTTCACAGACATTTCATCACAGAATACATAAAGATGGCAAATAAGCATGTGAAAAGGTTACAAGCATCATTAGTCACTAGGAAGAGTAACAGCTGCATTAAGAAACAGTCAACCACAAACCTAACATGGACAAGGATGTGGAACAAGGGTTACTCTCACACATTGCTGATAAAAATGCAAAACGGTACAGCCATTCCAGGAGAGTATCCTGAGAGTGTTTCATAAAGTTATCCCTCAATGTACTCCATTCCATTTCTAGGTATTTTATCCAAGAGAAGTAAAGAACATGTTTGTTTGTTTTTTAAAGATTTATTTATTTATTTGAAAGTCAGAATTACACACAGAGAGAGGAGAGGCAGAGAGAGAGAGAAGTCTTCCATCAATGGTTCACTCCCCTATTGGCCGCAACAGCCGGAGCTGCGCCCATCTGAAGCCAGGAGCCAGGAGCTTCCTCCAGGTCTCCCACGTGGGTGCAGGGGCCCAAGGACGTGGACCATCTTCTACTGCTTTCCCAGGCCTCAGCAGAGAGCTGGATCAGAAAAGGAGAAGCCGGGACTAGAACCAGTGCCCATATGGGATGCTGGCACTTCAGGCCAGGGTGTTAACCCACTGTGCCACAGCACTGGCCCCAAGAA
Organism: Oryctolagus cuniculus; assembly: GCF_964237555.1. Classification (NCBI taxonomy): domain Eukaryota; kingdom Metazoa; phylum Chordata; class Mammalia; order Lagomorpha; family Leporidae; genus Oryctolagus; species Oryctolagus cuniculus. The sequence continues at coordinate 98,783,727 of NC_091440.1, read as the reverse complement.
CATGTTTATATAAAGAGCTCTGAAAAGTTCATAGCAGCTTTATTTATAATGGTCTACTGGTGAATGGAAAGACAAATTGTCATCCACACAATAGAATACTGCTCAAAAATATAAAGAAACAAACCACTGATACATGCACCAACACAATTATATTTTAAAAACTTTAGGGGATTGGCAGGCACTGAGGCTCACTAGGCTAATCCTCCGCCTGCGGCGCTGGTACCCTGGGTTCTAGTCCCAGCTGGGGTACCGGATTCTGTCCCAGTTGCTCCTCTTCCAGGCCAGCTCTCTGCTGTGGCCCGGGAGTGTGGTGGAGGATGGCCCAAGTGCTTGGGCCCTGCACCCCATGGGAGACCAGGAGAAGCACCTGGATCCTGCCTTCGGATCAGCGCCTTGCACCGGCCGCAGTGCACCGGCCATTGGAGGGTGAACCAACGGCAAAAGGAAGACCTTTCTCTCTGTCTCTCTCTGTCACTGTCCACTCTGCCTGTCAAAAAATAAATAAATAAATAAATAAAAAAATTTGGCTTTAAATAAATTGTGGCCACTTGGGGAGTGAACCAGCAGGTGGAAGACCTCTCTTTGTTTCTACTTCTCTTTGTAACTCTGCTTTTCAAATAAATAAAATAAATCTTTAAAACAAATAAAAAAAGAACACTTTATGGGAAGTGAAGGAAGCCAGACGCAAAAGGCTGTATGATTCCATTTACATGGAATTCTAGAAAAAGTAAAGTTGTATGGATAAAAGCAGATCAACCCAGGGTCTGGAGGGTGGAAAAGAGAGAAAGGGAATTTTAGGGAGTGACGTCTACAAAGAGCACAAAGTAAATTTGGGGGTGACAACATTTCCGTAGTTTGATTGTGGTAGTTACAAGTGGTTACATGGTTGTAACAATTTGTCAAAATTGTTAAAATGCACATTTAAAATTGGGGAACTTTAGAGTATGCAAATGACACCTACAAAAGCTGAATGTGAAAATTTAAACCTTCCTGGGGCTGGTGCTGTGGCATAGCAGATAAAGCTGCCGCCTGCAGTGCTGGCATCCCATATGTGCCCCAGTTCTAGTCCTGGCTGTTCCTCTTCCCATCCAGCTCTCTGCTATGGCCTGGAAAAGCAGTGGAGGATGGCCCAAGTCCTTGGGCCCCTGCACCCACATGGGAGACCTGGAAGAAGCTCCTGGCTCCTAGCTTTGGATCAGCACAGCTCCAACTGTTGCAGCCAGTTGGGGAGTAAACCATCGATAGAAGACCTTTCCCTCTCTCTCTCTCTCTCTCTCTCTCTCTCTCTCTCTCTGCCTCTCCTCTCTCTGTGTTACTCTGACTTGCAAATAAATAAATAAATCTAAAAAAAAAAAAAAAAAAAAGAAAATTTAAACCTTCCATTGGTTCACTTCCCCAAATGGGCTTTGTGGTACAGTAAGCTAAGCCACATCTTAGAGCACTGTCATCCCGTATCTGAGGACCAGTTCAAGTACCAGCTCCGTTGCTTCTGATCCAGCTTCCTGCTAAAGCATCTAGGGAAGAAGTAAATAATGGCCCAAGTATTTGAGTCCCCACCACCTAGTTGGGAGACCCTGATTCAGTTCCAGGTTCCTGGCTTTGGCCTGGCCCGTCCCTGGCTCTTGTAGGCATTTGGGGAGTGCACCAACGGAAGGAAGATCTCTCTCTGTCTCTCTCTCTCCTTCTCTTTCACTGTGCCCTTCAAACAAATAAATAAATAATTTTCTTTACAAAAAGAATTGATACGTGCATGTGTAAAAACTCATACAACTATGGGCTTGGCACTGTGTTGCAGTGGTTACACTGGAACCTGTGGTGCCAACATCCCATATGAGTGCTGGTTCCAGTCCAGGCCGCTTCACTTCCTATCCAGCTTCCTGTTAATGCACCTGGGAAAGCAGTGGAGGATGACCCAAGTCCTTGGGCCCCTGCACTCACACAGGAGACCCAGATGGAGCTCCTGTCTCTGGCCTGGCCCAGCCCTGGCCACTGCTGCCATTTGGGGAATAAACCAGCAAATAGAAGATCTCTTCCCCTGACCCCTTTCTCTGTAACTCTGTCTTTTAAATAAATAAATAAATCTTTTAAAACAATCTTAGAATTATAACCAATAATAATTAAAACAACAATAATATGCAATAATTTTTCAAAAGACTATTTGAAAGGCCAAGTTACAGAAAGGCACAGGCAGAGACAGAAGGAGAGAGATCTTCCATCCACTGGTTCACAAAGGCCAGAGACAGTCCAAGACGAAGCCATGAACTTCTTCCAGGTCTTCCATATGGGTGTAGAAGCTGTAGTACTTGGGCCATCCTCTGTTGCTTTCCTAGGCACATTAGCAGGAGCTGGATAGGAACTGGAGCAGCCAGGACACAAACTGGCACCCATATAGGATGCCAGTGTCTCAAGTGGCAGCTTAACTCCCTACATCACAATGCCGGTCCCAATTCTTTTTTTTTTTTTTTCATTTTATTTATTTGAAAGGCAGAGTTACAGAGAGAGAGATAGAGAAATAGAGAGATGGAGAGAGAGAGAGAGAAAGAGAGAGAGAGAGAAAGAGAAGAGGTCAGGCTGGTGCCGCGGCTCACTTGGCTAATCCTCCGCCTGCGGCGTCAGCACACCGGGTTCTAGTCCCAGTTGGGGCACCGGTTCTAGTCCTGGCTGCTCCTCTTCCAGTTCAGCTCTCTGCTGTGGCCCGGGAAGGCAGTGGATGATGGCCCAAGTCCTTGGGCCCTGCACCCGCATGGGAGACCAGGAGGAAGCACCTGGCTCCTGGCTTCGGATCAGCGCACAGCGCTGGCCGCAGCTCGCTGGCCGTAGCGGCCATTTGGGGGTGAACCAATGGAAGGAAGACCTTTCTCTCTGTCTCTCACTGTCTAAATCTGCCTATCAAAGAGAGAGAGAGAGAGAGAGAGAGAGAGAGAGAGAGAGAGAGAGTCTTCCATCTGCTGGTTCACTCCCCAGTTGGCCGCAATGGCCAGAGCTGCGCCGATACAAAGCCAGGAGCCAGGAGCTTCCTCTGGGTCTCCCACGTGGGTGCAGGGTCCCAAGGACTTGAGCCATCCTCCATTGCTATCCCAGGCTATAGCAGAGAGCTGGATTGGAAGAGGAGCAGCCAGGACTAGAACCAGCACCCATATTGGATGCCAGCACTTAAGGCCAGGGCTTTAACCCACTGCACCATGGTGCTGGTCCCCAATTCTTTTTTTTTTTTTTTCCTACTCAGGAGGAGTAATTATAAGATCATCTTCTTTGGTCTGAACACCAGACAAGATTTCCATCACAATTCACAGTCTTATGGAGGATACACACAAACAGATAAATTACAGTACAAAACAATGAAAATCCTACATAGATAAGGAATGTGTCAATGACAAAAAATGAAAGGATACCTGCATAGAGCCCAGATTCTTCCAGAAGTTTTCTTTTAGGACTTAACAATGAGGTCTAAGTTTTTCTTTCTGTGCAAATTATTTCCTCCAGCTTCTTTATGTCACTTTAAGAATATTGCTTAGAACCAAAGCATGATATTACTTGCCATTAAAGGAATCATATTTCATGGACAATTAAAACCTGCAGATAATTCCTAGATTATTTTGAAGTCAATAAGCAGAGAGCTGGATTGGAATTGGAGCAGCCAGGTCTCAAACCGGCGCCCAAATGCCAGCCCTTCAGGCCAGAGCGTTAACCCACTGCACCACAGCAACGGTCCCTGAAGCTAATATTTTAAGGAGAAGAAACACATCAGAAATTGGGAGAAAGGGGAAAGCATTTGGCTTAGTGGTTAAGGTCTCCATATCTCACATCGGAGTGCCTGGGTTCTATATCCATGTCTAGCTCCTGACTCCGGCTTTCTGTTAATGTACTCTGGGATCAGAAGTGATGATTCAAGTGATTGGGTTCCTGTCACTCACGTGGGAGACCTGGATTGAGTTCTCAGCTTCTGGCTTTGGTTCAGCCCAGTCTTGGCTGTTAAAAGCATATGGTAAGTGAATCAGCAGATGAGAGCTTGCTCTCTTTGTCATTCTCTCTCTTTGCCTGTTCAATAAATAAATAAAATTTTTAAAAGAGAAAAATTTAAAAGGGGGAAATGGGTAGATCAAATCTATGGATGCCCTACGTTTCCACCTTCTAGGGTTTGTTAACTGAGTATTACTGAGCACCTGCTACGTGCTGGCCTACCGCAGGGCAGTCAGTAGGCTCATGGTACCAAGGAAGACAGCATCACAGTTCGGCTGGGTGATGATACAGGATAAGAGGCACCAGCCCTCTCACCAGTGGCTTTTCTGAACTGCTATTAAATCATGGGATTCCAGTGTTGCAAAGGGACTTGGAGGCCATTTGGTCTCAAGAAATAAATACAGAAGAAGAGACAATTTTTCAGAATATGGATTTTGTGCAACAAATGAGGTAATAAAGTTACTATTGATTATTGACCCTTCTAAAGCAATGAAAAGCAAGGTGCAATCCTCTCTAACTGTAAAATCCTTCACCCAGAGGAAAAATCACTGAGTTAATTGACACATAACTGGACTTAATCTCTGTAGAAACTATCAAAATCCAGTAGAAACCCTTGTTTTACATTTGTTAGAGCCCAGTAGCTTATAAAGCCTAGTAATAACTATGCTTTGTATCTGTAGGGAGACTTACAGCCTATAAAGCTCTTTCCCTCACAAAATTTTATTTGATCTCCCCAGAAATTCTGTTTAAGTGGTCACAGGAATATTACCTCCAAGTCATTTTTATCATAACTTCTGTCTGAAAGAACGATTGCAACAGCACAAAGAATTTACACATCATCTGCTCCGATTCTCCAGCTCTTCAGTTTACCACATTTGAGTCTCTCTCTCAAATCTTCCTTCTGCACTGTGTGAAAGTTTCAGCCCTTCGACCCTAGACATGCCAAAATATATTTTCTAATAAGTATATTCTTTTACATAACCACTACACAATTTTCAATGTCAAGGAATGAACATTGATATGATACTACTAGCCAATTTACATGTTACTCAAATTTTGACAATTGTCCCAATACAAGCCCTTACAGAACAAAAAATCCAAAATCTGGGTTGAATTCATGCCTCACTTTTTCTTTTTAACATTTGTTTATTCATACGAAAGTCAGAGTTACAGAGAAAGAGGGAGAGATGGTGAGGGGGAGAAGGAGGGAAGGAGAGAGAAAGATCTTCCATCCACTGGTTCACTCCCCAAGTAGCCACCAGAGCTAGGGCTTAGCCAGGCCAAAGACAGGAGCTTCATCTGGGTCTCCCACATCAGTGGCAGGAACCCAGATTGGGCCATCTTCTGCTGCTTTCCGCAGGCTATTAGCAGGGACCTGGATTGGAAGTGGAGCAGTCAGGACTGGAACCAGCACCCTATGGGAGGCAGGCACTGCAGGTGGAGGCTTAACTTCCTGTGCCACAGTGCCAGCCCCAGACCACATTTCAAACCAGTGCCCATATGGGATGCTGGTGTTATGGACAGTAGCTTTACCCGTTACGCCATAATGCCAGCCCCAAATTCAAGTCTCTCTAAATTTTTTTTTTTTTTTGACAGGCAGAGCGGACAGTGAGAGAGAGAGAGTGAGAGAGGTCTTCCTTTTTCCATTGGTTCAGCCTCCAGTGGCCACTGCGGTTCACCTTCCAATGGCCAATGCGGCCGGCGCACTTCAGCTGGCGCACCACGCTGATCTGAAGCCAGGAGCCAGGTTCTTCTCCTGGTCTCCCATGCGGGTGCAGGGCCCAAGCACTTGGGCCATCCTCCACTGCCTTTCCGGGCCACAGCAGAGAGGGGCAACCAGAACAGAATCCGGCGCCCTAACCGGGACTAGAACCCCGTGTGCCGGAGCCGCAGGTAGAGGATTAGCCTATTGAGCCGTGGCACCAGCCATGTCTCTCTAATTTTTAGTCTGGAACAGGTCCTCAGGTTTTTCTTTTCATAATCTTGATATTTTTTGTAAATATAGGCAATATTAAAAAAAGATTTATTTATTTATTTGAAAGCACATAGAGTCGAAGAGTCAGAGAGGGATCTTTCACCTGTTAGTTCACTCCCCAGACGGCTGCAAATGGCCAGGTGCAGGGGCCAGGCCAAAGCCAGGAGTCAGGAATTCCATACTCCATACAGGTCTCCCATGTGGGTGGCAGGGGCCTAAGCACTTTTGCCATCTTCTGCTTTCCCAGGCACATTAGCAGGGAGCTGGATTGGAAACGCTACAAGTGAAACTTGAACCAGTGCTCCAATAGGGGATGCTGGTGTCACAAGTAGCAGCTTCAGATGCAGTGCCACAACACTAACACCCAGATATTTTGTAGAATATCTCTTATTTTTAATTTTTCTGATATTTTGTTTCTATCTTTTTTTCCCCCAAACTTTTATGTATTCATTTATTTGAGATGCAGAGAAACAGACAGAGGGATAGAGAGACAAAGATTTTTTATCCTATCAAAGACTTCCTATTTGGTTCACTCCCCAAATGCTCACAGTAGCCACTGCTGGGCTAGACCAAAATTGGGAGCCAGGAATTCAAACCAGGTCTCCTACTTGAGTGGCAGGAATGAAGTCACTTGAGTCATTATCTACTGCCTCCCAGGGTGCATTCATTTTTTTTTAAGCAAGGAAAATGAGATATAATAAAAGCAGTGTTAAGATGTATATCTGGGCCCCTGCACCCGCATGGGAGACCAGGAAGAAGCACCTGGCTCCTGGCTTTGGATCGTCGCAGCACCGGCCGTAGCAGCCATTTGCGGGGTGAACCAACGGAAGGAAAACCTTTCTTTTTTTAATTTCGACTTGATTGACCTACATGTCCAAAATAGTAACTTAATTCACTTCCCTCCATAATAATAGCTTAATTGATATTGTATCTATATAACTTACTGCCAAGACCTGCTCAGCATATTTTCCAGGGTAAAGAGGGGAGGGTACAATAGAGATAAGAGATTATGGAAAAGCAGGGGGCCAGAGGGAGCCTCCACCCTAGTAGAAAGAGAAAGTCTCTTTCCCTCTCCTGGTGGCTTTTATTCCCTACAGATAACTTTCAGCCTTGCTGTGTCAGCAAGTCTATATTCGTTCACATCAGCACAATTTCGTCCATGGGGTGGTATGCATCAGGCTGTCTCTCACAAGGAGGGGAGGAACATCTTATGTGATAACAAGACCTTTGCCTGCTATCCTGGAACAAGACGTCCAAGGCCTCTGTGGCATGAGCCTTCCCATAACCTAAGGCACGAGGGGACTGTTCTTAGCATCCCTGGCCTTCCAAGGAATGCAGGCATGATGTTTCTGTCTCCCTCCTCAATATATTGGCGGCATCCTTGGCCTTCCAAGGGATACAGCCATGATGCTCCTATCTCTCCCCTTAAGAGGTCGCTGAAGCTGGCGCCGCGGCTCACTAGGCTAATCCTCCGCCTTGCGGCGCCAGCACACCGGGTTCTAGTCCCGGTTGGGGCACCGGATTCTGTCCCGGTTGCCCCTCTTCCAGGTCAGCTCTCTGCTGTGGCCCGGGAGTGCAGTGGAGGATGGCCCAAGTAGTTGGGCCCTGCACCCCATGGGAGACCAGGATAAGTACCTGGCTCCTGCCATCAGATCAGCACGGTGCGCCGGCCGCAGCGCGCTGGCCGTGGTGGCCATTGGAAGGTGAACGAACAGCAAAAGAAAGACGGTGCCTAGGCAGTCCTTGGCACTTACTGCTGCACTTTGGATATGGTTTGAGGGCATCTCATACATGTTCTTGTATTAGAAGCTTGGTCTCCAGTTTGGTGGGGTTAGGAGGTGCTGGAACCTTTATGAGGCACAAGGTAATTAGGTCAAGGGAGCGTTGCCTGTGGTAGTGATTAATGTAGCTCTCTCAGGACAGAGTGAGTTCTCATGAGAGCATCCACCCCATGTGTTTGGCCCCTTCTACATTAGGCCATTTCTCTTTCCACTTCTCTGCCAAGTTCTGGTGCACCCAGCGGGCCCTCCCCAGAAACCAGATAGGGCTGGCTGTTTTGGGACTTTCAACCTCCAAGATTGTGAGCTAAAATGAACTTTTATAGCAACACAAAATGGACAGAGGTACTGTCTTTTGCTTGTGACAACCTATTGACGTAGATGTTCAAGCACTGGCTAGCTGATCACTTTCCAGATAAGTGTAAATACTGGATGAGGAATGGGTGGTGAGTTTCACAAATCTGTAAAGTTAAAGCAGTGCCACATGTTCCCACCCCAATGTCAGCTACAACAGAACCATTGTATTTTCTCTATTTCTATGATTGCATTTGTAAAAAAAAAAAAAAAAAGTCTTCTGCTCCTAAAAATTTGAAAAATGTTGGATGAGATAATCTTTAAGTTCATTTCAAGCAGTGTTGAGCAGACAAATAGGTAAGAAGAACAGTGGAGGTAGACTGTATACATTAATAAGCAGGAGAAAGAAAAAAAAAACAAATTTTAAACAATACACTGCACAACAATGCTCTTAGGCATTGCATTAGGTATAGTATCCACCCATCTACAGCCATCTAAATCCCAGTTCATTTGCTGTTGTCCTCCTCAAAGTCTGCTGCTTCTTCCCTAGATATAATGTCTTTATTCCTCTAATTTCCTTATCTCCAGTACTTATCATTTACTATTTTTTGTTTATGTGGTACTTATCTCTGATGTAGGGTCCTGTGTTTTAGTCTTTGTGTTTACATATAGTTCCCTGCAGTGTTTTGGAAATAGCAAATGCTCAATAAATACTTACTGAATGAATGAAATCCAGGCAGTTCTCATACCATTTGGGAAAATAAAACCAAAACACATTCTTATGGAGAGGATTCGGCTTGTTCTGTGTGGTCCCAAAGGACAGATCAAGAAGTACAAGATGGAGGCTGGCGCCACAGCCCAATACGCTAATCCTCTGCCTATCAGGCTGGTATACCGGGTTCTAGTCCCGGTTGGGGCGCCGGATTCTGTCCCGGTTGCCCCTCTTCCAGGCCAGCTCTCTGCTGTGGCCAGGGAGTGTGGTGGAGGATGGCCCAAGTGCTTGGGCCCTACACCCGCATGGGAGACCAGGAGAAGCACCTGGCTCCTGGCTTCAGATCAGCGCGGTGCGCTGGCTGCAGTGCGCCAGCCACAGCAGCCATTGGGGCAAAGGAAGACCTTTCTCTCTGTCTCTCTCTCTCTCACTGTCCACTCTGCCTGTAAAAAAAAATAATAATAATAAAGTACAAGATGGAGTGGGTGCTGAGGTGCAGTGGGTTAAAGCCCTGACCTGCAGTGCTGGCATTCCACAGGGGTGCTGATTTGAGTCCTGGCTGCTACTCTTCTGATCCAGCTCCCTGCTAATGTGCCTGGGAAAGCAGAGGAGGATGACCCAAGTCCTTGGGCCCCTGCACCACATGGGAGACACAGAAGAAGTTCCTGGCTCCTGGCTTTGGATCAGCTCAGCTCCAGCCATTGCAGCCATTTGGAAAGTGAATCAGCAGATGGAAAACCTCTCTCTCTCTCTCTCTCTGTAACTCTTTCAAATAAAGTATCTCTTTAAAAGAGAGAGAGAGTGTGTGTGTGTGTGTGCAAGATTTTGATCCAGAAGCACTTTCTTCCAATTGGAGCTCTCCAAAAATAGATCTGCTGAATCATAAGGTGGGGTTTCCTGTCTTGGGAGGTTTCTACTGGCAAAAAATCATTACTGCAGATGCATGGAGTACAAAGCTATTTCAAAAACGTTACAGGGTGCAGGTGTTGTGGCACAGTGGAATAAGTTGCCACATGAGATACCTGCATCCCATGTCAGAGTCAAGGCTCCTTCACAGGTGATGGCTCAAGTGCCTTGGCCCCTACCACCCACATGGGAGACCCAAATGGATTTCTGGGGCCCTGGCTTTGGCCTGGACCAGCCCTGGCTGTTGTGGACTTTTGGGGAGTGAACCAGCAATGGAAGCTCTCTCCGTCTCTGTCTTTTTTCTCTCTGTCTCCTCTGCCTTTATTTATTTTGAAAATAAAATTTTCTTTGGATTTCAATTTCTATTCAGAGTTACAAAGAGAGAAGAGAGACAGAGAGAAAGATCTTCCATCTGCTAGTTCACTTCCCAAATGGCCACAAGGGCCAGGCTGGGCCAGGCCAAAGCCAGGAGTCTGAAGCTCTATCCAGGTCTCCAACTGTATCAGCTAGAGCTGAGCCAGACCAAAGTCAGGAGCCAGGAGCTTCTTCTGGGTCTCCCACATGGGTTCAAGGCCCAAGCACTTGGGCCATCCTCCACTGCTTTCTCAAATGCATTAGGCGGCAGTTGGATCAGAAGTGGAGCCTCTGGGATTTGAATAGGCACCATATGGGATGCTGGTGTGGCAGGTGGCTTACTCTAACCCTATGCCACAGACCAGCCCCCAAAATAAATATTTTTAAAAACCCTTTGGAGGGGCTGGTGCTGTGGATGCAGTAGGTTAAATCCTCCACCTGTGGTGCCAGCATCCCATATGGTCACCGGTTTGTGTCCCAGACTGCTCCACTCTCCAGCTCTCTGCTGTGGCCTGGGAAAGCAGTGGAAGATGGCCCAAGTCCTTGGGCCCCTGCACCCATGTGGGAGACTCAGAAGCTCCTGGCTCCTGCCTTCCGATAGGCCCAGCCCCAGCTGTTGCTGCCATTTGGGGAGTGAACCAGCGGAAGGAACACCTTCTTCTCTGTCTCCTTTCACTCTCACTGTCTGTAACTCTACCTCTCAAATAAATAAATAAAATCTTAAAAAAACCCTATGGAGGAAGATGGAATAAAAAAATCAGTATCTTTCTGTGCAAAAAAATTCTTTTAAATCTTTTTTTTTTCCCCCACAAGTTTCCTATGAACTTTTTGAAGACTTCTATTATCTTATTCCACTCTGAACGTCTCTTAGGGGCAAAAGCACTGACTCTGAGACCAGACCACCTCTGGCTAAGCCAGTATCGATGTGGCTTTGGCAAGCCATTAAATCTCTCTGTATTTCAGTTTCCCTATCTCTAAAATGAAGACAATGTCATTCATGGTAAGATGCAATTATTTCATCATTTTCATCTTTCTTTCTTTTCTTTCTTTCTCTTTCTTTCTCTCTCTCTTTCTTTCTTCCTTCCTCCTTTCCCTTTCCCTTTCTCTTTCTTTCTTTCTTTCTTTCTTTCTTTCTTTCTTTCTTTCTTTCTCTCTCTCTCTCTCTCTCTCTCTCTCTCTCTCCCTTTCTTTCTTTCTTTCTCTCTCTCTCTCTCTCTCTCTCTCTCTCTCTCTTTCTTTCTCTCTCTCTCTCTCTCTCTCTCTCTCTCTCTCTCTCTTTCTTTCTTTCTTTCTTTCTTTCTTTCTTTCTTTCTTTCTTTCTTTCTTTCTTTCTTTCTTTCTTTCTTTCTTTCTTTTTGCCAGGCAGAGTTAGGCAGTGAGAGAGAGAGAGACAGAGACAGAGAGAAAGGTCTTCCTTCCATTGGTTCACCCCACAAATGGCTGCCACGGCTGTCGCGCTGCGCCGATCCAAAGCCAGGAGCCAGGTGCTTCCTCCTGGTCTCTCATGCGGGTGCAGGGACCCAAGCACTTGGGCCATCCTCCACTGCCTTCCAGGGCCACAGCAGAGAGCTGGACTGGAAGAGGAGCAACTGGGACTAGAATCTGGAGCCCATATGGGACGCCGGCGCTGCAGGCGGAGGATTAACCACGTGAGCCACTGCGCCAGCCCCATTTTCATATTTCTGAAATCAGGATGCTTCTTACAATTATTGTCAGGAGCACTTGTGACACGATTGTCAGTTCATATTGTTCATGTTAGAAGTAAACTCTGTACTGTGTAAAATACTTTCCAGGAGTGGCTCTTTGGCCTAGTGGTTAAGATGCCAGTCAAGATGCTGTAGTCCCATATTGGAGCGTCTGGGTTTGATGCCTGGTTCCAACTCCTGACTCCAGCTTCCTGCTAATATAAATCCTGTGAGGCAGCAGATAATTGCTCAAGCAGTTGGGTCCCTGCCATCCATGTAGGAAAGCTGGATTGGGCTCACCACTCCCAGCTCTGGCCGGGAGCCTAGAGCTTCACTGGGTCTCCCAAGTAGATGCAGGGGCCCAAACACTTGGGCCATCTTCCTTTGCTTTTCCCAGGCCATTAGCACGGAGCTGCATTGGAAGTGAAACAGTTGATGGTAAACAAAACAACGATGTCTTAATATTGACAACATCTTCGAGTCAATGAGTATGGTATTTAACTACTTACTTCATGAGATTCTTATGAAACTTATAAGGGTTAAATGAATTAATATATGTAAACTCTTTGGAAATTAAGTACCAAATAAGTGGTATTGCTATGATTTTTATAGAATGAGTCATCATTATTTTCAACAATTGAGTCTTCTAATCCAGATTCTTTCTTTCTTTTTTTTTTTTTTTTTGACAGGCAGAGTTAGACGGTGAGAGAGAGACAGACAGAGAAAAAGGTCTTCTTTTCCATTGGTTCACCCCCTAAATGGCCGCTACGCTGATCCGAAGCCAGGAGCCAGGTGCTTCTCCTGTTCTCCCATGCGGGTGCAGGCACCCAAGCACTTGGGCCATCCTCCACTGCCTTCCCAGGCCACAGCAGAGAGCTGGCCTGGAAGAGGAGCAACCGGGACAGAATCCAGTGCCCCGACCGGGACTAGAACCCGGTGTGCCTGCACTGCAGGTGGAGGATTAGCCTATTGAGCCGTGGCGCCGGCCTCTAATCCAGATTCTAATAGGATGTCATAGCAATAAGGTTATAGAGGTTGTGAAAGGAACACTAAGGGTTTTCTCAAGTGAAAATATGGCCTTGGGAATAAAGTGGAGGAAGACAGAGGAGAGTAAGGAAAGGGCTGTAGAAACAGACTATGCTCTTCTCAATGAAACTGAATGGAAGTCAAAAGACTGGAAATGAAAATGAGACGTTAGGGTGCAGCAGGGGCCTTCTCCCTCTTACTCGCAACAGTTTCCGGCATCACCCACATTTCTGTTCTGCCACTCCCTGTCTGGCAGGACCTCCACCATTTTGAATATAAATCACTCGTAAAAGATGCACTTCTTTCTAAACAGTCACTGATTCTGCGGGAAAAGTAAGAGAGTCAGTGCTTCTTCAAACGTCTTTGTCTCAACTGCAGCCAAAATGACTGCCCGGGGTTTGATTATCAGGGAAAAGATATTTTGCATTGAAGTAAGGGGTTTCTGATCCCAGCTGGCTCCATTTCAGAACTGCTGGTTTGGATACTCTGCTCAGGGCAGGTTTTGTGGAATGATAGCTATTGAAAGAATGCAAGATGGAGATTTTCACTTGACAACTGCAGCTTTGAATTCTCAAAGCCTTTTAGTTCCTTGTTAAGGAACAGGCATGGTGTAGTGGTTAAGCCATCTATTGAGACACCCATATCCTGAATTGGAGGGTCTGGATCCAAGACCTGGTTCTGCTCTCAATTCCAGCTCTGTGCTAATATGCACCCTGGGAGGCAGCAGACGATGGTTCAACTACTTCGATTCCTGCCAGTTACAAGGGAGAGTTAGGTGGAGTTTTTGGCTCCTGGTTTCAGCCTGGCTCAGTCCTGGTTGCAGCAGGTGTTTAGGGAGTGAACCAGTAGATGAGAGATCTTTGTCTTCTCTTTTTTTTTTTTTTTTTTTTTTTTTTGACAGGCAGAGTGCACAGTGAGAGAGAGAGACAGAGAGAAAGGTCTTCCTTTGCCGTTGGATCACCCTCCAATGGCCGCCGCGGCCGGCGCCCTGTGGCCGGCGCACCGCGCTGATCCCATGGCAGGAGCCAGGAGCCAGGAGCCAAGGTGCTTTTCCTGGTCTCCCATGGGGTGCAGGGCCCAAGCACTTGGGCCGTCCTCCACTGCACTCCCAGGCCACAGCAGAGAGCTGGCCTGGAAGAGGGGCAACCGGGACAGAATCTGGCGCCCTGATGGGGACTAGAACCCGGTGTGCCGGCGCCGCAGGTGGAGGATTAGCCTAGTGAGTCGCGGCACCGGCTTCTCTGCCTTTCAAATTAGATAAGTAAATAAGAATTTTTTAAAAACCCAAAGAATAAGAAGATAAGGGCTGACTGAATGCATTGCTTTGGCTGAGACTCTTAGCCTGCTTTAAATGTCTCCTGGTATGCTTGCTATTGCTTTTCAAAAAAATCTATTACAGCTTTACTAGTATTAAGAAAGCAGAAAGCGGGAGACACCACACTTTCTGGCTTCAAAAAGTATTATAAACCTACTGAAATTGTATAGCACTGGAATAAAAACATACATATAGAAACAAATCCACAAATATATGGTCAAATAATCTTTGACAAGGGTGCCAACAGTACACAATGGGGAAAAAATAGTGTTTGTAACAAATGGTGCTGGGAAAACTGGCTATTCAGATGTAAAATGAATGAACTTGAACTCTTATACTACAATCAAAAATTAATGCAAAGTGGATTAAAGACTTAAATGTAAAACTCAAAATTATAAAACTCTTAAAAGAAAATGCAGTAGAAAACTTCATGGGGCTGGCACTGTGGCCTAGTGGGTAAAGCCACTGCAGGCAGCACAGGCATCCCATATGAGAGTGGGTTCCAGTCCTGGCTGCTCCACTTTCAATCCAGCCCCCTGCTAATGTGCCTGGGAAAGCAGCAGAGCATGGCTCAAGTCCTTGGGCCCCTACACTCAAGTGGGAGACCCGGATGAAGCTCCAGGCTCCCAGTTTTTAATCAGCCTAGCTCCGGGCATTGTGGCCATGTGTGGAGTGAACCAGTGGATGGAAGATATTTGCTCGCTCTCTCTCTCTGTAACTCTGCTTTTCAAATAAATTAATAAATCTTTAAAAAGGAAAACTTCATGATGTTGGTTGTAGCAATGATTTCTTAGATGTGACATTAACAGCATATAAAAGCAAAAATAGACAAGTAGAACTAAATTGAACTAAAAAACTTCTGCACAGCAAAAGAATAAACAGAAAAAAGACAGGGGTTGGTGTTATGGTTCAGGACCCAGCTGCTTCACTTATGACCAGTTCTCTGCTAATGCGCCTGGGAAAGCAGCAGAGCATGGCCCAAGAACTTGTGGCTTTATTACTCATGCAGGAAACCTGGATGGAGTTTCAGACCCTGGCTTTGGCCTGGCCCAGCCCTGGCCCTTCTAGCCATTTGGAAAATGAACTACCAGATGGAAGATCTCTCTCTCTGACTCTTTTTCCCTCTCTGTTGCTCTGCTTTTCTGATAAATAAATACATAAACAAACAAATAAATAAATTAGAAAGAAAAATTATGGAGCCAGCACTGTAGTGTAGTGGGTAAAGCTGTTGCCTGCAAACCCAGCATCCCATATGGGCACTGATTTGTGTCTGATTTGTGTGCTGCTCTTCCCCTCCCCCTCTCCTCCCCCCCCTTCCTCCTCCTTCTCCTTTTTTTTTTTTTTAAGATTCATTTTATTTACTTGAAAGTCAGAGTTACACACAGAGAAAAGGAGAGGCAGAGAGAGAGGTCTTCCATCCACTGGTTCACTCCCCAGTTGGCCGCAACAGCCAGAGCTGCGCCAATCCGAAGCCAGGAGCCAGGAGATTCTTCAAAGTCTCCCATATGGGTGCAGGGGCCCAAGGACTTGGGCCATCTTCCACTGCTTTCCCAGGCCATAGCAGAAAGCTGGATTGGAAATGGAGCAGACAGGTCTCGAACCGGTGCCCATTTGGGATGCCAGCACTGCAGGCGGCAACTTTACCCGCTATGCCACAGTGCCAGTCCCTGCTCCACTTCTGATCCAGCTCCCTGCCAATGCACCTGGGAAAGCAGTGAAAGATGGCCAAAGTGATTGGGCCTTTGTACCCACGTGGGAGACCCAGAAGAAGCTCATGGCTCTTGGCTTTGGCCTGGTCCAGCTCTGGTTGTTGCAGCCGTTTGGGAAGTGAACCAGCATAGGGAAGAGTTTTCTCTCTCTCTGTTTTTCCCCCTCTTGCTCTGTAACTCTTTCAAATAAATAAATGAATACTTTTTAAAAATCACTGTTAAATTATCATCCCACACCTGTTGAATACATATATATTTCATTTAATTTTAGTTCAGTTTTAAAAAGTTTTTGTATTGATTTAAAAGGCATAGTTACAGAGAGATTTTTTTAAAAAAGGTTTATTTATTTGAAAGTAGGAGTTACAGAGAGAGGGAGAGACAGAGAGACAGAGAGAGAGAATATTCCACTTTTGGTTCACTCCCCACATGGTTGCAATGGCCAGGGCTGGGCCAGGCCAAAGCCAGAACTTCATCTGGGTCACCCAATGAGTGGCAGAGGCCTAGGCACTCGTGCCATCTTCCACTGCTTTTCCCAGGCTATTAGCAAGGAGCTGCATTGGAAGTGGGGCCTCCAGGACTCTAATTGGCACGCATATGGGATACTGGTGTTGGGGATGGGGGCTTTATCAGCTACGCTGAAACACCTGCCCCTTAGTTTAGTTTTTTAAGCAACAATTAAAGAAAAGAAGAGTTGGGAAGGATGTAAAGAAATTGGAACCTGTGTGTACTGTCGGAAGGGATGTAAAATGATTTAAGTGCTATGGAAGTCAATACAGTGGTTCTTCAAACATTTAAAAATATAATTGCTATAATATACTCCAGCAGTCCCACTCTGGTACTTATCCAAAAGAATTGAAATGAGGGTCTCAAAGAAATATCTGCACTCCCATGTTCACAGTAACATGATTCACAATAGTTAAGATATAGAAACAACCTACATGTCCATTGATGGGTCAATGAATAAAAAAATGTGGTCTGGGGCTGACGCTGTGGTGCAGCAGGTTAAGCCTCTGCCTACAGTGCTGGCATCCCATTTGGGTGCTGATTCAAGTCCTGGCTGCTCCATTTCCAACCCAGCTCCCTGCTAATGTGTCTGGGAAAGCAGTGGTGGATGGCCCAAGTCCTGGGCTCCTGCACCAATGTGGGAAACCTGTAAGAATCTCCTGGATCTGTCTTCAGCCTGGCCCAGCTCCAGCCATTGCAGCCATTTGGGGAGTGAGCCAGCAAATGGAAGATCTTGCTCTCTCTGTGACTCTTCCCTTCAGATAAATAAATAAATATGAAAAAAAAGAAAGAAATCTTAAGTTCATGGGAAAATAGAATTAAAAGATAAGTTCATTTAAAAAAGATTTATTTATGTATTTTAAAGGTAGAGTCAGAGAGAGAGGAAGAGGCAAAGAGAGTTTTTCCATCCTCTGATTCAGTTCTCAAATGGCTGCAACCATTGGGGTCAGCCCAGTTAAAGTCAGGAGCCTGGAACTCCATTTGAGTCTCCCATGGGCGTGGTGGGGGCCCAACTGATTGGACCTTGGGGCCACTGCTGTGGCGCAGCAGGTCAAAGCCCTGGCCTGCAGCGCTGGCATCCCCATTCAGCTCCCCACTAATGTGCCTGGGAAAGCAGCAGAGGATGGTCCAGATCCTTGGGCCCCTGCACCCACATGGAAGACCAGAAGAAGCTCCTGGGTCATGGCTTCAGATTGGCTCTGGCCATTGTGGCCATTGCGGCCATTTGGGGAGTGATCCAGCAGATCGAAGACCTCTCTGTTTCTGTCTCTACCTCTTTCTGTAACTGTATTTCAAATAAATAAAATAAATAAATAAATAAATAAATAAATAAACAACTAATTGGGCCATCTTCTGCTCACTTTCCAGGTGCATTAGCAGATAGCTGGATCAGACGAAGAATGCTTTCTCTCTGTGGGTGTGTCTCCTTTCTGTAACTCTGCCATTCAAATAAATTAAAAAAATACTGAAATGAAACAAAAATTTAAAAATAAGATTTTGTGGCCTTTTTTATTTCTAAAATATATTTTATTTTGGCCAGCGCCATGGCTCAATAGGCTAATCCTCCACCTGCGGCACTGGCACACCAGGTTCTAGTCCCGGTCGGGGTGCTGGATTCTGTCCTGGTTGCCCCTCTTCCAGTCCAGCTCTATGCTGTGGCCTGGGAAGGCAGCGGAGGATGGCCCAAGTGCTTGGGTCCTGCACCCGCATGGGAGACCAGGAGGAGCACCTGGCTCCTGGCTTCGGATCAGCGCGATGCGCCGGCCGCAGTGCGCCAGCCACAGTGGCCATTGGGGGGTGAAACAACAGCAAAAAGGAAGACCTTTCTCTCTGTCTCTCTCTGTCACTGTCCACTCTGCCTGTCAAAAAAATTTTTATTTATTTATTTGAGAAATGCAGAGTCACAGATGGAGAGAGGAATAAACAGAAAGAAAGGTCTTCCATCCGCTGGTTCACTCCCAAAATGGCCACAATTGATAGGCTGATAGGGCTGATAGGAAGCCAGGAGCCAGGAGCCAGGAGCCAGGAGCTTCTTCTGAGTTTCCCACGTGGGTGAAAGGGTCCAAGTAGTTGGATCATCTTCCACGGCTTTCCCAGGCCATTAGCAGAGAGCTGGATCAGAAGAGGAGCAGCTGGAACACAAACATATGGGATGAGGGTGCTGCAGGTGGAAGTTTAGCCTACTAAGCGGCAGCACAGATCCAGAAAATGTGGTCTATAAACACAATGGAATATCATTAAGGCCTTTTTTTTTTTTTTTTTTTTTTTTTTTTTGACAGGCAGAGTGGACAGTGAGAGAGAGAGACAGAGAGAAAGGTCTTCCTTTGCCGTTGGTTCACCCTCCAATGGCCGCCGCGGCCGGCGCGCTATGGCCAGTGCACCACGCTGATCTGAAGGCAGGAGCCAGGTGCTTCTCCTGGTCTCCCATGGGGTGCAGGGCCCAAGCACTTGGGCTATCCTCCACTGCACTCCCTGGCCACAGCAGAGAGCTGGCCTGGAAGAGGGGCAACCGGGACAGAATCCGGTGCCCCGACCGCGACTAGAACCTGGTGTGCCGGCGCCGCTAGGCGGAGGATTAGCCTGTTGAGCCTCGGCGCCGGCCTTATTAAGGCTTTAAAAAGAAGAAAATCTGACATACATCACAATGTGAATGAACATGTGGGACACTGCATTAAATGAATTAAGCCAGTCTCAGAAGGACACATTATGCTCAAATTCATGTATATGAGGAATCTGAAATAGTCAAATGCAAAGGAACAGAGGTTGAATAGTGGTTGACAGGGGCTGGTGGGAGGAGTAAATGCAGGATAACTGTTCCATTGGTAAAGAGTTTCAGTTATGCAAGCTGGGAAAGTTTGAGAGATTTATTATTCATCATTGTGCTTATGGCTAAAATATACTGTATCCTGTACTTATAACACTTGCCAAGGGTCATATGTTATTTTTAAAAAGCAGAAGCCAGGAAACCAGGAACTTCTGTCTCTCCCATGTAGGTGCAAGGGCCCAAGGACTTGGGTCATCCTCCACTGCTTTCCCAGTAGATTAGCAGGGAGCTGGATGGGAAGTGGAGCAGCCATATGGGATGCTGGTACTGCAGGCAGCCGCTTAATCTGCTAGGCCAAAATGTCAGCCCTTTGTCTCTTATTTTTATGAATACATATATGATGCAAAATTACTATGACATTGGATTTAAGTTATTTTTAATTTAACAAAAATTTAAAATGTATTTCAGACAGAGAGGGAGAGGAGGGAGGGAGGGAGGAGGAGGAGGAGGAGGAGGAGAGGGAGAGGGAGAGGGAGAGGGAGAGGGAGAGGGAGAGGGAGAGGGAGAGGGAGAGGGAGAGGGAGAGGGAGAGGGAGAGAGAGGAAGAGAGTGCTCCCATCTGCTGGTTCACTCCCCAGATGTTTGCAACATCCAGAGTTGCACTAGGCCAAAGGCCTGAGCCAGGAACACAGTCTAAGTCCCCCACATGGGTGACAGGAATCCAATTACTTGAGCCCCTGCTGCTGCCCCTCAATGTCTGCATTAGTAGGGAGCTGGAATTAGGAGTTGCAGCTGAGACTCGAACTCAGGTACTCCAGTGCGGGCCATGGGTGTCTGCCCCGATACTGGCACTTCTGAAGACTGCAGTGCCTCTCAGTACATATAAACAAATCTAACCAATAAGCCCCGCCCTTAACACACATTTTTTCTGTTAATTGAATGCTCCTCATTTTACGTTTGTCTGCTCTTCGTGACTTGGTTATACATTCTGTGCTGGGACACCACACAGATGACGTTGTGCCTTCAGGACAGCACACTGGGAGGCAGCAGTGAGGGCTCAGTGATTGGGTTCCTTCCACACCCATGGGAGACCTGGACTGAGTTCACGGCTCCTGTTCTAGCTCTGGCCATCTTGGGCATTTGGAAAGTGAATCAAGGAATGGGAGCTCTCTCTCACTCTTTTCTCTCTCTCCTCTCAAAAAAAATTTTTTTTTGGATGCTTTCTGATAGATTTAATTTTAGGCAAGTTTTTAAAAATTATTTTTATTGGAGCCAGTGCTGTGGCCTTGTAGGCTCAGCCTCCGCCTGTGTGTGGCACTGGCATCCCATATAGGTGCTGGTTCAAGTCCTTGCTGCTCCTCTTTGGATCCAGCTCTCTGCTATGGCCTAGGAAAACAGTGGAAGATGGCCCAAGTGCTTGGGCTCCTGGCTTTGGATCAGTCCAGCTCTGGCTGTTGTGGCCATTTGCGGGGTGAACCAACAAAAGAAAGACCTTTCTGTCTCTCTCTCTCTCTCGCTGTCTAACTCTGTCAAATAAATTTTAAAAAAATTTTAAAAATTTTAATTGTTGTAAAATACTCATAACATACAATTTACCATCATAAAAATCCTTAGGTGTACAGTTCAGTGGGGTTAAGTACATTCATATTACTGTGTAACCAATCTCCAAAATTCACATATTTTTATAACACTGAAGCTCTATATCCAATAAATAATAGCTCCCCCTTCTATCCTCCCCTTAGCTACTGGCAAACACCCTTCTACTTTCTGTCTTTATGATTTTTACTACTTTAGGTACCTCCTATAACTAGAATCATACAGTATTCGTCTTTCTTAACAGGCTTATTTCACTGACATAATATCCTCAATTTCATCAATGTTTTAGCATGTGTCAAGATTTTCTTCCTTTTATAAAGCAAGTAACAGTCCATTGTATGAGTAGTGGTTAAGAGGCTGCTTGGGACATCCATATACTATACTGGAGGGCCTGTTCACCCTGGGAGGAGGCAGATGATGGCTCAAGTACTTAGGTTCCACGTGGGAGACTATGATGGAGTTTTGAGTTCCTGGCTTTGGCCTAGCCCAGCCCTGGTTGTTGTGGGCATGTGGGGAGTGAATTGGAAAATGAAAGGTCTGTCTCAGTCTCTCTGTGTCTTTCTACCTTTCAAATAAAAATTTAAAAATAGAAATAAAAATGAAATTTAATTGTGTGTATCTACTACATTTTGTTTTTCAGTTCACCTGTTAATGGAACTTTGGTTGCTTCTACCACTTGGCTTTTGTGAATAATGCTGTTATGAACATGCTGTTAGGAAACATTTCTTGAATGCTTTCCATTCTCTTGGATATTCACACAGAAGTGACATTCCTTGATATATGGTAGTCCTATTTTTAAATTTTTTGTATTTCCATAGTGGCTGTACCATTTTACCTTGCTACCTGCATAGCACAAAGGGTTCGAATTTCTCCACATCTTCAACACTTGTTATTTTCTGTTTTTTAAATACTAGCTATTTTAATGGATGTATTTTTATACATAGTTTAGGCCTTGCCTTTTCTACAGAAAATGATCTTGAGCATTATCATGTCAATAGACATTCTTCTGAACATGATCATTAATGGGTGAATACCTAATAGAGTCTGTAATGTGGTATTTTGTTTCCAGTAAATATTCAGGGTATAAATAATGTGCATGGTAGTCTTGGAAAGAAATCTTTGTAGGGCTAGTGTTGTGGTACAATGGGTTAATGGGCACCAGTTCAAGTCCTAGCTGCTCCATTTCCTATCCAGCTCCCTGCTAATGTGCCTGGGAAAGCTGTAGAAGATGGCCCAAGTGCTTGGGCCCCTGCAGCCACCTGGGAGATCCAGAAGAGGCTCCATGCTCCTGGCTTCAGCCTTGCCCAGACTCAGCTGTTGCAGCCATTTGGAAAGTGAACCAGCGGATGGATGATTTTTCTTGTCTCTCTTCCTCTCTCTTTAGGTCTGCCTTTAAACTAAATAAAAATCTTAAAAAAAAATTATTTCAACTTAGACAGAGAGAGAGAGAGAGAGAGAGATGGGAGAGGGAGAGGAAGGGAGAAGGGGCGGGGGAAGAGGAGGGAGAGGGGGAGGGGCTCTTCCATTGTTGGTGTACTCCCAGATGGCTGCAATGGTCAGTGGTCCAGGGCAATGCAGAAGCTAGGAGCTTCTCCTGGGTCTCCCACATGAGTCACAGGGACCCAAGGACTTGGGCCATCCTCCGCTGGTTTCCCAGGTGCATTAGCAGGGAGCTGGATGGGAAGTGGAGAAGCTGGGACACAAACCTGCACCTATGTGGGATGTCAGCTTTGCAGGTGGTGGCTTTATGTGCTATGCCACAATGCTGGCACAGTGGAATTTCAAAAAGGTTGGGTAGGTAGTTACATTTATATACTTTTTCCTTTATGACTTATTTTTCAATTTTTATTTTTTTAAAGATTTATTTATTAATTTGCAAGTCAGAGTTACACAGAGGAGAGCAAGAGAGAGAGACAGAGAGAGAGGGAGAGAGATCTTCCATCCGATGGTTCACTCCCCAACTGGCTGCAACTTGGGTGCAGAGGCCCAAGGACTTAGGCCATCTTCTACTGCTTTCCCCGGCCATAGCAGAGAGCTGGATTGGAAGAGGAGCATCCAGATCTTGAACCAGCGCCCATATGGGATGCCGGCACTGCAGGCCAGGGTATTAACCCTCTGTGCCAAAGCGTCGGCCCCTATTTTTCAACTTTTATACTTAGAGCATCCTTCTCTAGTCTATTTTTTAAAATCTTGTTTTATGTATCTGTGTGTAACATTTCACCATTAGATTCTACTGTAACTTAAATAGCTAAATAATTGTCTCAGCACCATCTTAAAAATAAACTTTTCTTTCTAGGTTGACTTGAAATACGGTCTATGAGGCTGGCGCTGCTGTTCACTTGGCTAATCCTTTGCCTGCGGCGTTGGCACCCCGGGTTCTAGTCCCAGTTGCCACCCTGGGTTCTGGTCCTGGTTGCCACCCCGGGTTCTAGTCCCGGTTGCGGCGCCGGATTCTGTCCCGGTTGCTCCTCTTCCAGTCCAGCTCTCTGCTCTGGCTCCGGAAGGCAGTGGAGGATGGGAGACCAGGAGGAAGCACCTGGCTCCTGATCGGCGTAGTTCCGGCCATAGAGAACATTTTGGGGTGAACCAACGTAAGGAACACCTTTTTCTCTGTCTCTCTCTCACTGTCTAAGTCTGCCTGTCCAAAAAAAAAAAAAAAAAAAAAAAAAACAAACAAAACAAAACCTTAAAAAAAAAAAAGAAATATGGTCTATGAAACAACAAATAATTTACGCATCGTGGGATTCCAGGGTTCCCACTCGGCTTCCCGCCAGCTGAGTAGGGGCCCTGGATTACTTCCGCCCGGATAGTGAGCCGTTGGGTTCACTGATTTTATTGGAGTTCTCAGTACAGATGCTCTGCGCCTACCACGAATACCTCCACAGACCACAATCTCATTCATGACCGTCTGTACCGTACTTAGGGTGTGATGACTCAACTTCTAAAACCATTTTTTGAGCATTGCTAACAGGATGTGCACTCGTCATCCAGGTCCAGGGAGCTGTGCCATGGGACATTCAGAAGTAGACGTCCCCTCCACCAAGTCTCCACCTAGCCCTTCCCCTCGGCTCCTCGCCACTTTTTAGGACGTCACCAGGTGACGAATGGATGAGCCCGGAGGTGACGAATGAATAAGCGTGTTCACGTTTGGCTTGCTGTGCCTGTCCCGAGAGGAATCCAGGGAGGGATGTAAAAACCATCCCAACAAGACTTAAAAGCGCTATTGCTTTTCCCAATTGTGCAGGGAGAGCTATTGGGGAGGTATTCCCGCCCCGCCCGGAACTGGACCTTGAGTACACGTGATGGCGCGGGAAGACTTGGCCCCAAGAGACCTACGATTAAGCCGCAGCCCCAGAAGGAGCTCGCCAGGTCCACGAGGGTGAGCGGAAGCCCGGGCGGCAGCAGACTGTAAGAAGTTGGCGAGAAAGCGGTTTGCGACACAGAAACCTTCATCATGCAACTAAATTGCTTTACGTCTTCCAGCAGGCTGCTTTGCGGCTCTCCTCCCCATCCGAATTGATTTACGGCTCCTCCTTCTGCTTTTTCAAATCTGTCCCTCACGTCCTCCCGGCTCCCTGAGGCTGATGCTGGGATTAGACCTTCTTCCCAGGGTGCCCTTGCACTTCCTTCCCAGTTTCCTCTGCGCATCCCGTCCCTAGTTCCCGTCGCTTACGTGCTGCCGTACGAGGTTCCCTGCGTGCACTGCGCGTTGCCGGAGGCGCGTAAGTGAGGAGGGGGAGGCTGGTCCTGTTTCCGTGGTTCCGGCTGGGGATTGTGGAACGTGGCGCCGCTCAGATTCCGAGCGGAGCACTGGGGAGACGTTTGAGCTCGTCTTGCGGGTGTCCAGAGGCCTGTGCTAATTCATTAGTGCAGCAAGAGGATCTGGATCAGGGCTTTGCGAGGCAGTGGGTGGGAGGAACGGGGGGCGCAGCGCGCGCACCGGGACCCCTCCGTGGGAATGGCGACCACGCCCGGGCCCTACCTGTTTACCAGAGTGTCAGTAGCTGCCGGACAGCTGCTTGTATGGAGTAGGTGAAGTTGGGAAGAAGTGATCGACTAAAAAGGCATTTGGCTCTCTGTTTAGCCGTGTATTCAGCCGTTGTAGACTGTTGTAAAAATTGTGATACAATTCATGTGCAGCTGAAGTCACCCCTTTAAATTGTACAGCCTGCTGTTTTCCAGTGTATTTGCGTGGCGGTGGCCATTATCTAATCCAAGACAACGTTTTCATCACCCCCAGAAAGAAGCCCCGAGGCCCGTTAGTCCACACCTGTCTTCCAACACCCCTAATCCCCTTCTTGTCTGCGAGTTTGCCTCTTCCCAATATTTCTTGTACGTGAAATCCTACGGGGACATTTTAAAAAGTTCTCAGGACAATGGAATTCAAAGATAACTTGAGTTTGGTGTGAAATAATTTGAAATCCATGCATTTTTTTTTGTCATTTTTAAGATTTATTTATTTGAAAGGCAGAGTTACAGAGAGGCAGTGGCAGAGAGGTCTTCCATCTGCTGGTTCACTCCCCAAGTTGTAGCAATGGCTAGAGCTGTGCCGATCCGAAGCCAGGAGCCAAGAGCTTCTTCTGGGTCTCCCATGTGGGTGCAGGTGCCCAAAGACTTGGGCCATCTCCTACTGCTTTCCCAGGCCATAACAGAGAGTTGGATCAGAAGTGGAGCAGCAGGGACTCAAACCGGCGCCCATATGGGATGCTGGCACTGCAGGTGGCGGGTTTACCCACTACGCTACAGCGCCAGCCCCAGAGTTTGTCTTTTTAAAGTCTTCAGTTTTCTCAGTCCAGCACCCATGAGACCATTACCTGTATAGGTGACATGTAGGAAAGAGTGAGTGCGCCTGTCTTCCCAGGGAGGCAGAAACCATGGATGTTGCTGTTGTGTGATATAGGTTTATCCTAAACCATAAACTGTAAACAGGGTGTGGTTGGCATGAGTGCAAGAAAACTTAGCTAGTTGTAGGAGAGAGCTTTCCCTACAAAACAAAACCAGTCAGCCCTCATTATTCATGGTTTCTGTATTTGCAAATTTACTTACTAGCTGAAGTTTGTGGGCTTGCTTTTATTTATTTTTGGCCTGCGTGTCAGGTGGGTGTCTTTCTTTTCTTTCCTTCTTTCTTTCTTTCTCTCCCTCTCCCTCCCTCCGTCCCTGTCTCTTTCTCTCTCTCTCTCTTTCTTTTTTAAGATTTTTATCTATTTATTTGAAAGGCAGAGTTACAGAGAGGCAAAGAGAGAGGTCGTCTATCTGCTGGTTCACTCCCCAAATGGCTGCAACGGCCTGAGCTGTGACGATCTGAAGCCAGGAGCCAAGAGCTTCCGGGTCTCCCACGCAGGTGCAGGGGCCCAAGCACTTGAGCCATCTTCCACTGATTTCCCAGGCCATAGCAGAGAGGCGGAGGATTAGCCAAGTGAGCCATGGGGCTGGCCTATTTTGAGATTTGAGTTGCCCACCATTCATGTCCCACTCTGAGGCCAATGCTGGACCCCACCTTCCTGTTTCAGCCCTCAGACTGTTCTGAGTACCCTTTTGCTGGTATACTTAGTGTTTTGTTTTTCAGATTTTGGGTTTTTTTGGTTGGTACTCTGGCTGTTTAGAATGGCATCCAAGTAAGTTTGGCGTTGTGGCAACGCTGTCATCCCATATGGGCGCTGGCTTGAGTCCTGGCTTCCACTTCCAATCCAGCTCCCCGCCAATGGCCTGGGAAAGCAACAGAAGATGGCCTAAGTTCTTGGACCTAAAAGAAGCTCCTGGTTCCTGGCTTCAGCCTGGTCCAGCCCTGGCCATTGTGGCCATTTGAGGAGTGAACCAGCAGATGGAATCTCTCTATCTCTGCTTCTGCCTCTGCCTCTGCCTCTCTGTAAGTCTGACTTTCAAATAAATAAATAAGTATTTATAAAAAAAAAAAAAAAAAAACAACAAACCAGATTGGGCCAAGTGTTGTAGTACAGTGGTTAAATTCACTGCCTGTGATGCCAGCATCCAGTATGGACACTGCTTTGAGTCCTGGCTGATCTGCTTCTGATCCAGCTCCCTGCTGATGCACCTGGGAAAGAAACTGAGGATGGCCTGAGTGCTTGGGTCCCTGCCACCTCTGTGAGAGACCTGGATGGAATTCCTGGATCCTGGATTCCTCAGCCATTTGGGGAGTGAGCCAGTGGATGGAAGACACCCCTTTCCCCCCAGTCACTTTTTCAAATATTTTTTTAAAAAACAGGAAGATTCAAGGCTTAGGAATAACCCTCTGCTTCTCCACACTTGGGCCAGGGACTCAGTCTTTGGAGTCACTTTTCCTCTTTCTTGAGGGGTAGCATGTGTTAACATTTGAGTGTTTTTCTTTTTTAAATAATTATTTATTTGAAAGGCAGAGTTAGAGAGGGAGAAATTGTGTGTGTGTGTGGGAAGCTTCCATCCACCGTTCGCTTCCCAAATTGCTGAAATGGCTCAGGCCAGGCCAAAGCCAGGAACTCCATCTGAGTCTCCCCTGTTCGCGTCAGGGTTCCAAGTATGTGGGCCATCTTCTGCTGCTTTTCCAGGCACGTCAGAAGTGGAACAGCCAGGACTCCAGGCAGAGGCTTAATCCGCTGCACCACAACTCTAGCTGATAGCTGAGTGGTTTTATCAGTGTATTTCCTGCCAGCAGTGTTTGAGAGTTCCAGTTGCTTCATGTCCTTGCCAACTTTTGGTGGTGTCAGTCATTTATTTTTAGTCATTCTGGTAAAGCGGTATGTGGTTGGGGTTTTAATTTTAGTCCTTGATTATTAATGATGTTGAGCACTTTTTCCTGTGCTTTTTTTTTTTTTTTTTTTTTTTCTTTTTGACAGAGTGGACAGTGAGAGAGAGAGACAGAGAGAAAGGTCTCCCTTTTCCATTGGTTCACCCTCCAATGGCTGCTGCAGCTGGGGCGCTGCGGCCGGCGCACCGCGCTGATCCGAAGCCAGGAGCCAGGTGCTTCTCCTGGTCTCCCATGCAGGTGCAGGGCCCAAGCACTTGGGCCATCCTCCACTGCACTCCCTGGCCACAGCAGAGAGCTGGCCTGGAAGAGGGGCAACGGGGACAGAATCCGGTGCCTTGACCGGGACTAGAACCCTGTGTGCCGGTGCCGCAGGCGGAGGATTAGCCTATTGAGCCATGGCACCAGCCTTCCTGTGCTTCTTGACGTTTGTATGTCTTCCTTCCCAAAGGGCTCACTCATATCTTTTGCTCACTTCATTACTTAAAAATGGTTTTTCATTTGAAAGGCAGAGAGAAGAGAGAGATTGACAGAGCACCCATCCACTGGTTCACTCTCCAGATGCCCACAACAGTGGGACTAGGCTGGGGCCAGGAGCTGGGAACTCGATGCATGTGGTTTACGGGAACACAATTTCCGAACCGTTCCCTGGTGCCGCCTGGGTCTGCACTGGAAGGAAGCTGTACTCAAAAGCAAAGCCAGAAATCAAATGCAGGCACTTGCCCACTTTAAATTGTGTTGTTTTTTATTATTGAGTTTTTGTAATTCCTTATATAGCCTTTATTTGTGATTGCCTATTCATTTTCCTAGAGTTGTGCTAAGTTTTACATTTTGATGTTGTAAATTTAGCATTGTTTTCTTAGTTATTCTGAGTACTAAGAAATCTTGGCCACTTTGAACTTATGAAGATATTCTGTTATATTTCCTTCTAGAGGTTTTATAGTTTCAGCTTTTATGTTTAGGACTCTGATGCATCTCTAATTTTTGTGAGTGGTGTGAGGTACAACTCAGTATTCATTTTTTTCCTGGATAGGTATCTAGTTGCTCAGCATTGTTTGTTGAAAATGCTGTTGTGTTGCATTTTTGAAATCAGGATGACTATATGAATGGTGGTTAACATCTGGGCTGTTCTGTTCAGCTGATGAGTCCTTAGGTTAGTACCACATTATTTTCATTACTGTGGCTTTAAGGTAAGTCTGGAAGTTATGTAGTTTAGGTTCCCCAGTGCTGTTGTTTTAAGATTGATTTGGATATTTTAGTTCCTTTGCATTTTCATATGATAGTAGAATAATCTTACCAGTTTATACAAAATGTCTAATTAGGATTGCACTGAATCTATAAATTAATTTTAAAAAAATGGCCATTGTATTGAGTCTTCAAATATATGACCGAGGTATATATCCTTTTGATTTAGATTTTCAATTTCTTTTAGTCCTGTTCTGTCAATTTCAGTGCAACAATCTTATGTGTCTTTTGTTAAATTTATTCCTATTATGAGGGTTCTTTAGAAAGTTCATGGAAAGTGTTATTATGGATTTCAAAATAAACTTATTTTTAAATTCTGTTTTCCATGAACTTTTTGAAATCCCCTTGTATTTTATTTTTATTTTTTCCTAAAGGTTTATTTTGCTTATTTGAAAGGCAGAGTTAGAAAGAGAGAGAGGTCTTCCATCTGCTGATTCACTCTCCAAATGGCCATAATGGCCAGGGCTGGGCGAGGCCAAAGTCAAAAACTAGGAGCCTCCTCCAGTTTCCCACGTGGGTTCAGGGGCCCAAACACTTGGCTCATCCTATGCTGCTTTTCCAGGCCATTACCCTGGAGTTGGATAGGAAGTGGATCAGCTGGAACTTGAACTTGCACCCATCTGGGATGCCAGGATTGCAGGTAGCAGCTTTACCTACTATACCACTACCCGCTATACCACTATGCTGGCCCCCCCCCCCAGTATGTTTTTTCTTTTCCTTTTTTTTTTTTTTTATTTGGCAGATAGTGTTAGACAGTGAAAGAGAGACATGGGAGAGAGAGACAGAAAGGTCTTCCTTCCATTGGTTCTCCCCTCAAATGGCCGCTACAGCCAGAGCTATGCTGATCCAAAGCCAGGAGCCAGGTGCTTCCTCCTGGTCTCCCATGCAGGTGCAGGGGCCCAAGTACTTGGGCCATCCTCCACTGCCCTCTAGGCCCACAGCAGAGAGCTGGATTGGAAGAGGAGCAACTGGGACTAGAACCCAGAGCCCATATGGGATGCTGGCGCTGCAGGTGGAGGATTAACAAGTGAGCCATGGCGGCGGTGGCCCCTGTTTTTTAAACTTTGTTGTCAAAAAGAGCTTCATTTGTATCATTCATTACTCTATGGAGTGTGTCCTGTTTCTCTGGCTGCCTTTCCAGGTTTTTTTTTAAGGGAACTATTACTTCAAATTTTATTTTATTTATTTGAAAGGCTGAGAGACAGAGACTGAGGTCCCACCCGTTAGTTTACTCCCCAAATGCCTGCAACATCAGAGTCTGAGCCAGGCCAGGGGCTGTGAACTCAATCAAGGTCTCCCATGTGGGTGGCAGGGACCTGACCACTTGAGCCATCACCTGCTGCCTCCCAGATCACATATCATCAGGAAACTGGAATTGGGAGTGGAGTCAAGACTCAGACCCAAGCGCTACAATCTGGGACGTGTACCTCCAAGCCAAGTGGTGTCCAAATGCCTACCCCTCAAGTTTTTCTTTTTTCTTTTCTTTTACAAGGTTCATTTATTTATTTATTTTAAAAGGCAGAGTGATAGGGGGAGGAGGGAGAAAGATAAAAAAAGAGAGAGAACCGAGAGGGGGGGAGAGAGAAAGAGAAAGAGAGAATCTTCCATTCCTCAAATGCCTACAGTAGCTGGCGTTAGACCAGGCCAAAACCAGGAGCCAGGATCTTTGACATGAGTGGGCAAAGGTGTCCTAAGTGGTGGCTTGACCCACCTTACCACAACGCTGGCCCCAATTTTTTCTTTTTATCTTTAGTTTTCAGCAGTTTGCCAATAGTATGTCCAGGTTTGGGTTTCTTTGTATTTATTATACTTGAGGTTTGTTGAGCTTATTTAATCTATAAATTTATGTCAACCAGTTTGGGAAATTTGGAACCATTATCTTATTTTTATTTTTTAAGATTTTAGGCCGGTGCCGCGGCTCACTAGGCTAATCCTCTGCCTTGCGGCGCCGGCACACTGGGTTCTAGTCCTGGTCGGGGCGCCGGATTCTGTCCCGGTTGCCCCTCTTCCAGGCCAGCTCTCTGCTGTGGCCAGGGAGTGCAGTGGAGGATGGCCCAAGTGCTTGGGCCCTGCACCCGCATGGGAGACCAGGAGAAGTACCTGGCTCCTGCCATCGGATCAGCGCGGTGCACCGGCTGCAG
Organism: Oryctolagus cuniculus; assembly: GCF_964237555.1. Classification (NCBI taxonomy): domain Eukaryota; kingdom Metazoa; phylum Chordata; class Mammalia; order Lagomorpha; family Leporidae; genus Oryctolagus; species Oryctolagus cuniculus. The sequence continues at coordinate 98,753,024 of NC_091440.1, read as the reverse complement.
CACGCTGGCCGCGGTGGCCATTGGAGGGTGAACCAACGGCAAAAGGAAGACCTTTCTCTCTGTCTCTCTCTCTCACTGTCCACTCTGCCAGTCAAAAAAAATAAAAAAATTAAAAAAAAAAAGATTTTATTTATTTGAGAAGTAGAACCAGAGAGAGAGAGAGAGAGAGAGAGAGAGAGAGAAAGAGAAAGAGAGAGAAAGCCTTCAGCTGCTTTCCCAGGCCAATAGCAGTGAGCTGGATGGGAAATGGAGCAGCTGGGACTTGAACCAGAGCCCATATGGGATGCCAGCATTGCAGGCCGCTTTATCCTCTATGCCACAATGCTGGCCCCAAATTTTCTTTTCTCTTGCATTGCCTGCATCCCTCTCTCTTGCCCTGCACAGCAAGGTTTTCAGAGGATTCCTTTCCATTCCTTAGCTCCATTTTCATCCAAAACATTGACTTTCCAAGACTGTGGAGAACTTGAGCGTATTAAGTTCTGTTTTACTCAAGTTGTCCTCTCTCCGTCTTTTCTTGCTCTGTCTGCCCCCTCTTGACCTATCAAAAATCGTCAGAATTTTTATACCTAATTTGGCTTTTCTCTTTCAGGGACTGATGTTAGTTCCATCTTAGGCTCTTTGTTCTCCTCCTCTATTCTATATATTTCCTTTTCCTTCTTGGATTCTGCCTTGCTCTCCCTAAAGAGTTAGGACGAGGCTTCAGGAAATATCTCCACCAGAAAATGATATTTGTCTTCTTAGAGGTGACTTGAAACTTGTATTTTTTTAAAAGGTTTATTTATTTATTTGAAAGGCAGAATTACAGAGAGGCAGAGGCAGAAAGGCAGAGAGGTCTTTCATCCTCTGGTTCACTCCTCCAAATGGCCGCAATCGCTGAAGCTGGGCTGGTCTGAAGCCAGGAGCCAGGAAATTCACCTGAGTCTCCCAAACAGTTGGGCCCTCCGCTGCTGCCCTCCCAGGCACACCAGCAGGGATCCGGATAGTAAGCAGAGCAGCCAGGACACTAAGCAGTGCCTATGTGGGATGCTGGACCTGCAAGCCAGAGCTCTGAGCCACTGAGCCACAATACCGGTCCCAAGTTTGTAGTATTTTTAGTTTTCTAATTATGTTTCAAGTCTATGGCCATACCACCCTGAACATGCCCAGTCTCATCTAATTATGTTTGATGATGTGGGATATTTGGTCTATGTAGCCTTTGGAGAATTAAAAATTTTAGGTTCATGTAGTTGCCATCACCTTGGCTATGCAGGAGGTGTTTCCTGTCATTGTTTTGGAAAGATTTGGAGCCTTCAGAAAAGTTACACAATGAATGCCTGCATATCTGCTATTTAATTCATAACTTTGTTACTTTTTCTCTATCTCCTTCTCTTCTTTTTACATACACTCACACATTGCTCTTTTCCTTAGCTGAATGGAGTGAGAATAAGTTGCAGAAAACATGGCATCTTTCTCTCATACTTCATCATATATGGTTGTTCCCTCTTAATCTGCAGTTTTGCTTTCAGAATTTTCATTCCAAAAATAATACTCTAGTGGAGTGAGAAATTAAGATATTTTAGAGAGAAAAGGAGACCACATTTATATAACCTTTATTATGGTATCTTATAATTGTTCTATGTTTAGTTATTGTTGACAATCTCTTATTGTGCTTCACTTATAAATTAAACTTTATCATAGGAGTGTATCACGGGAGAAGACGTAGGATAACTTGTATATAGGGTTTTTGTCCACAGGGGTCTTGGACCATAGGCACCACAGGTAGGGAAGGGGACTATGTATCTTGTAGACACAAGGTCATGCTCCTACCAAGCCGTGATCCCCTTACCGCACTGGTAAATTTGACAGTTCCTCTTCAGATGTCTCCCATTGTCTCAGTAATGTCCTTTATAATCAACCCTCTCTTTCCTGATCCAGAATTTTATCAAGGTCAGTTTTGTTTTGATCAAGAATTTTATCAAGTGCAGTTTGTTTTCAGGTGTCTTTATCATGTAATTTTTAAGAACATTTATTTATTTGAAAGGCAGAATGATGGAGAGGGAGAGACAGAAGAGAGACAGACAGACACCAAGATTTCCCATCCGCTGGTTTGCTCCCCAAATGGCTTCAGTGGCTCGGACTGGACCGGACTGAAGCCAGGAGCTCAGAGCTCCATTCGAGTCTCCCACATTGGTGGCAGGGGCCCAAACACTTGGGCCATCCTCAGCTGCTTTCCCAGGCACATTAGCAGCGAGCTGGATCGGGGGCTGAGCAGGGGCTGGCACTGTGGCGTAATGGGGTAATGGCATAATGCTGCAGTGCCAGCATCCCATATGGGTGCCAGTTCGAGTCCTGGCTGCTCTGCTGCCACTCTAGCTCTCTGCTATGGCCTGGGAAAGCAGTACAAGATGGCCCAAGTCCTTGGGCACCTGCACCTACATGGGAGACCTGGAAGAAGCTCCTGGCTCCTGGCTTTGGATCACCTCAGCTCCAGCTGTTGTGGCCATTTGGGGAGTGAACCAGTGGATGGAAGACCTCTGTCTCTGTCACTTCTCTTCTGGAATTCTGACTTTCAAATAAATAAATCTTTAAAAAAAAAAAAAAAAAAAGGCGACCAGGACTCGACCTGGTGCTGCAGTATGGGATACCAGTGTTACAGGTGGCACGTTAGTCATCTCCTTTGATACTGGGGAGTTCCCCAGGCTTTTTGCTTTTTGAGACTTCGACATTTGTTTTCTAAGATTCCAGGGTAGTTGCTTTGCAGATTTGAATTCGTCTTTTAATTCCTCCATGATCAGAGAGTCCTAATATTAGACTGGCAGAAAAACATGTGCTACAGAAGTGATTTTGTGACCTCATCACATCTATTGGGAAGCCCATGATAGGAAGTGGAGCAGCGGGGGCTTGAACTGCTGCTCTGACGTGGGCTGCATCTCAACGCCTGCCCCGTGATTGTAGTTTCTGACGGACCTGAGGGTTTGTAGAGTCTCAATCTAAGGCATTTGCCCTCAACCTTGAGCGTGCACGAGAATCACCTGGTGGGTGATTACTGAGCCTCATCCTTAGGGTTCGATTCAGGATACCCCGGGCAGGGCCTGATTCCAGGTGGTGGGGAGCATGCTCCTGTTGGAGAAACAGCCTGGTCTGAAGCCCCCTCTGTACTGCTTGAGCTGCAGGTGTCTTCTCCCTCACCTTCCCTTGTGCCTTAGCTGGCCCCTCTGTTTGCCGGCTCCCTCCAGCTGCTGGCTGGCTCCTGGGTGGTACTTCCCTTGCTGTGGCTCCTGTTTCTTTTCTCAGTCCACAGTGACTGTGATCCTTTTGCCCAGAAAGTAGAAGCAGTAAGGCTTTTTTGTTTTATACTTTAAAATGGACTCTCTTGGTCCCCCCAACCTGCTTTATTGAGATATGATTGAAAAATTTGAAGTTATACACTGTAAAGAGAACAACATGATGATCTGATGTGTAGACATAATTGGTTGTTGGTTTTTCCTTATTTTTTCCTTAACGTTTTTGTAATTTTGATCTTTTTTCCAATTATAAATGTCATACATTCTCATTGTAGAAATCGCTGTTAATAGCACCAGCGTAACAAAAATGGTGGCAGAAAGGAAGAAGCTGGTAGTAGCTGGAGGAGCCCAGCTCCCTGGAGAGCCGTGGCCTGTAGGGGGCCGTGTTGGGAAGTGCAGTGTGTGTGGTGACGGGGTGGCATGCGCAGAGCTGCAGCGCAGGAGAGAAAGCAGCTCCCAGAGGACTGCCTGCGGGTGCTGTGTCTGCCCTTGCCTTTCACTGTAAGCATTCTTTGAGGTCTGTCTTTACCTTTTCATTTTTACAGAGACCAACCAGGGTCACTATGTCTGGGGCTGGGGAGGCAGCACTTGGAGCACATGGCAACCATTCCCGCTGTGCGGGCGGCAGCACTGTGTTGTGCTTTGGACAGGTAACTGCATGGCTTCCTCACGCCCGGGGAAGGATGAGGTTCAGGAGAAGGGTTACGGAGAATCAATTTGCAGAGCACCCTCAGGCACGTGTGGGCTCTTTATTGTGACTGGTTTTTCCTTTAGAGGCATTATTTGGGGGAATCTCTGGTTACCTCTGAGGGCATTTTGAAACTTCAGCACTAAAAGACAAAAGGGGAGTTCCATTTAGATGTAAATCCATCCAGATTTTGGATAGCTAACACGTTCGTATGATATCAAATTCAACATGAAACCAAGAGGCCGTGTCAGAAGTCTCCCTATTTCCTTACCATTGCTGTCACCTGCCGCCCAGTTCTCTCTTGGAGGCAGCCAAAGCGAGGGGGTCTCATTCTTCGTAGAGAAATTCTGGGCATAGAAAAGGGAATTCTGTTTTGTCTACCAAACTCCACCTGCTGATATTTTCCCCAAATGCCTACAACAGCCAGGATTGGACCAATCATGAAGCCAGCAGCTAAGAACTCAATCCAGGTCTCCCATGTGGGTGGCAGGGACCCGAGTACTTGAGTCATCACTGCTGCCCCCCAGGTTGCACATTAGTAGGAAGCTGGAATTGGAGGTGGAACCAGGACTCAAACCCAAGCAGTCTGTTATATTACACAAGTGTCCCGAGAGGTGTCTTCAATCACTGGGCCTGGATGCAGGCGTCAACTGCTAGGCCAAACTCCCGGCCCCTGCTGAAGCAGAATGTGTTAGTTTCTTATTTGTACTCAAGAAAGATACCCCCCCTTCTTTTTAAAAAGAGATTTATTTATTTGAAATGCAGAGCTACAGGGAGAGAGAGAGAGAGAGAGATCTTCCATCTGTTGAGTCACTCCCCAGTTGGCATCAATGGCCTGGGACAGGCTGAAGCCAGGAGCTAGGAGTTTCATCTGCGTCTCCCACGTGTGTGCAGAGGCCCAAGCACTTGTGCCATCTTCCTAGGCACGTCATCAGGGATCTGGATGGGAAGTGGAGTACCTGGGACTCAAACTGAGGCTCACACAGGACGCCGGTATCACAGGCTGTGGCCTCACTCACACACAACACCGGCCCTTTGACAGGTTGTATCAGAGGGGGAGGGGCAGCTAAGGCAGCAGTTCTCTGGTGGCATTTGCAGGCCCTGGGGACATTTTCAGCATCCGTGAGGTCAGAATTATTTTCAGAGTAATACTGGTTTTTCAGTGGGGATGGCATATAGCATAGCAGTTAAACCATCAGCATCCCACATCCTCATATATCCTGAAGTTTGGGTCCTCACGGCTCTGCTTGCAATCCAACTCCCTGCTAAGGGATCTCAAAGCAGCAGAGGATGGCTTTGGCCTGGCCCAGCTCCATCCGTTGGTCGCCATTTGGGGAGTGGATCAGCGGATGAAAAATCTCTCTCTCCCCTTCTCCCTGTCCACCCTGCCTTTCAAATAAAGAAAATGAATCTTTAAAAAACATAAAAGTTTCTTAGTTTTATTTTTTAAAAGGTTAATTGTGTTTATTTGAAAGAGTTACAGAGAGAGGCAGAGAGAGAGGTTTTCCATCCGCTGGTTCATTCCCCAGATGGCCACAATAGCCGGAGCTGTGCCGATCCAAAGCCAGGAGCCAGGAGCTTTTTCTGGGTCTCCCACATGGGTGCAGGGGTCCAAGGACTTGGGCCATCTTCTGCTGCATTCCCACCATAGCAGAGAGCTGGATCAGAAAAGGGCCAGCCGGGACTAGAACCGGCGCTCATATGGGATGCTGGTGCTTCAGGTCAGGGCATTAACCCGCTGTACCATAGCGCCAGCCCCTCTTAGTTTTAATTCCTCATTTTAAAAAATGTTTATGGGACCGGCATTGTGGCACAACCAGTTAAGCCACCACCTGTAATGCAAGCATCCCAAATGAGTATCCTAGCTGCTATACTTCCAATCCAGCTCCCTACTAATGCAACTGGGAAAGCAGCAAAAGATGACCCAAGTGCTTGGGCCCCTACACCCCTACGTGAGAGATCTGGATGAAGTTCCTGGCTCCTAACTTTGACGTGGCCCAGCACTGACCGTTGAGGTCATTTGGGGAATGAACCCAGTGGATGGAAGGTCACCCCCCCTCTGTTTCTGCCTTTCAAATAAGAAAGCTTTAAAAAATTTTTTAGTTTGAAAGGCAGAGGGACAGAGAGAGAACTTCCATCTTCTGGGTTACTCCCCAAATACCTGCAACAGTCAGGGCTGGCCAGACTGAAGCCAGGAGCTAGGAACTTCATCGGGTTCTCCCACACCTGAGCCATTACCCTCTGCCTCCCAAGGTGTGCATCAGCCGGAAGCTGGATAGCAGGACACCGGATTGGAGGTGGAGGTGGGACTGAAACCTCAGGATGTGGACATCCCAAGCGGCGGCTTAACTCCCTGCACAATAATGTCCATCTCTAATTCCCAGTATTCATAGACATAACCCACATGAACAAAAGCTCTTGAAGGGGGTCCTCACACCCAAAGTTGGGGGCTCATGGATCTTGGGTGTGGTGACCATGTTAACCCATTTGTCTTCCCCGGGCTGCAGTGCCAGTACACAGCGGAGGAGTACCAGGCCATCCAGAGTGCTCTGAGGCAGAGGCTGGGCCCGGAATATATCAGCAGCCGCACGGCTGGGGGAGGCCAGAAGGTAGGAGAGTTTCCGGCCCTGCACGGTGGGTACCTGGGTCACAGGTGCTCCTGCCAGTCCCCCTGCGGCCTCAGGCTGTCAGAAGGCTCTGGCTCACTGTTGTGGGGTGTCTGCTCCAGGCCCCGGTGAGGGGAGGGTGCTGGGGTCCAGCCTTCATTGTCATTTGAAGCAGCCCAGGCATTGAGACTCATATAACATCATCTTACATCATCTTTTCAAAGTGTTCCCTTTGTCATTTGCTTCTCATTTTAATTTATATGCTTTTGGTGTTCTATCAAATATGTTAACCTGAGATTTGTGCTTTTGTTGAAACTGAGTCTGGAAACCCTTAGGTGGGTGACTGTAGTGTAGTTCTTCCCCAGAGACACACCATCAATTCCAGCTGGCCTGTTCTAAAAGAGCTTTTGAGTAAATCCACTGGGGATTTCCCTGGGCTGTTTAAGAGCAGTTTTTGCCCCCCCCCCCCCCCAAAACAGATAAAGAACAAATTATGTAAAGTTTGATTCACAGTTAAAGATGGCAGGGAATTTGTTTTTAAATATTTATTTATTTATTTTTGAGATTTATTTTATTAATTTGAAAGAGTTATAGAGAGAGGTAGAGCCAGAGAGAGAGAGAGAGAGGTCTTTCATCTGATGGTTCACTCCCCAGATGACTGCAATGGCCAGAGCTGAGCTGATCCAAAACCAGCAGCCAGGAGCTTCTTCCAGGTCTCCCATGGTGGGGCAGGGGCCCAAAGACTGGGGCCATCTTCTACTGTTTTCCCAGGCCATAGCAGAGAGCTGGATCGGAAGTAGAGCAGCCGGGACTAGAAACAGTGCCCATATGGGATGCCGGCACTGCAAGCTGGGGCTTTAACCCACAGTGCCACAGCGCCAGCCCCAAAGATTTATTTTTATTTATTTGAAAGGCCGAGTTAAAGAAAGGCAAAGACAGAGAGAGAGGGCTTCCATCCTCTCATTTATTCCCCAAATGGCCACAATGGCCGGAGCCAGGAGCTAGGAGCTTCTTCTGGGTCTCCCACGCTGGTATAGGGGCCCAAGGACTTTGCCAGGCCATAGCAGAGAGCTAGATCAGAAGTGGAGCAGCCGGGATTTGAACCTGCATCCGACACAGCAGGCGGTGCTGCTTTACCCGCTATGCTTTACCTGCTATGCCACAGCATTGGCCTGGCAGGGAATTTTTTATTTATTTATTTTTTTTGACAGGCAGAGTTAGAGAGATAGAAAGGTCTTCCTTTATCCGTTGGTTCACCCCCCAAATGGTTGCTGTGGCCAGTGCGCTGTACTGATCCAAAGCCAGGAGCCAGGTGCTTCTCCTGGTCTCCCATGCAGGTGCAGGGCCCAAGCACTCAGGCCATCCTCCACTGCACTCCCTGGCCACAGCAGAGAGCTGGCCTGGAAGAGGAGCAACCGGGACAGAATCCGGCGCCCTGACCGGGACTAGAACCTGGTGTGCCGGCTCCGCAGGCAGAGGATTAGCCAAATGAGCCATGGTGCTGCTGGCAGAGAATTTTTAACATAGCTTTTTCTTAAAAAATATTTTCCAGGTGTGTTACATTGAGGGTCACAAGGTCATTAGCCTGGCCAACGAGATGTTTGGGTACAACGGCTGGGCGCACTCGGTCACGCAGCAGAATGTGGGTGAGTCGGCCTCCGAGTTCCGCTGCGGGAATTCTGTGGCTGGGGCGGCGCACACGCATAAGGAATGCAGGAACGGCCAGGGAGCAGTGGCTTCTTCAGCTGTGCTCTTTCTCGCCCCTAGATTTTGTTGACCTCAACAACGGCAAGTTCTACGTGGGAGTCTGTGCATTTGTGAGGGTGCAGTTGAAGGTGAGGCTGATGGCACTGCGCGGAAGGACTGGCAGGCGAGGGAGGGGGCGGCGGGCACCAGGGCCTTGACCTGTTTCAGAGCGGGCCCCGGAGGGCCTCCAGAAAAGAACTCTGAAAACCTTTGTCTTCTTTCATGTTTTTAATTTACACTTAGACAGTTTTCACTACCTGTTACCTAGTTCAGAGTTTCTTTCTTTCTTTTTGATATTTGGCATTTTTAAAGAAATCTGTTACAGTTTTAGGAAATCTATACAGTTTTAAGTTCCCTCCCATGGGAGGGCTGGTGCTGTGATGGAGCAGGTTAAATCCCGGGCCTGTAGCACTGCTGTCCCATATGGGCACCAGTTGGAGTTCGGGCTGCTCCACCTCTGATCCAGCTCCCCACTAATGTACCTGGGAAGGCAGCAGAGGATGGCCTAAGTGCTTGGGCCCTTGCACACACGTGGGAGACTTGGAGGAAGCTCCTGCCTTCTGACTGGGCCCAGCTTCGGCTCTTGCGGCCATTGGGGAGTGAACCAGTGGATGGAAGATTCTCTCTCTGTTTCTGTCTCTGTAACTCTTTCAAATAAATATAATAAATCTTAAAAAAAAAAAAAAAAGAAGTATACCCATGGAATTTGAGTGCCAGAAAAAAATACATGTATTTTTTTTTCCTTTAGTCATTAGAAATTTCACATTGTTCCTTATCTGAGTTCATAGTTTCATTCTGGTTTTTTTTTTTTTTTTTTTTTTTTTTTTTTTAAGATTTTATTTATTTGAGAGCTAGAGTTACAGGCAGTGAGAAGGAGAGGCAGAGAGAAAGGTCTGCCATCAGCTGGTTCACTCCCCAAATGGCTGCAATGGCCGGAGCTGTGCCGATCCGGAGCCGGGAGCCAGGAGCTTCTTCCCGGTCTCCCACACGAGTGCAGGGACCCAAGGACTTGGACCATCTTCTACTGCTTTCCCAGGCAATAGCAGAGAGCTGGATTGGAAGAGGAGCAGCTGGGACTAGAACCGGTGCCCATATGGGATGCCGGTGCTGCAAGCGGAGGATTAACCTACTGTTAACCAGCCCCTCTCCACTGGTTTTTATCCTACTGTGTTTTGTGATTGAAAGCTTTATTAACCTTATTAGGCTTCTCTGCCTGTGTGTGTGTACATATGTGCAAGTGTGTGTATAAGAAGAAATTTTAGGGGTAAATTTCTAGTGACCTTAAGGCTCCAAATATGGAAAGAGTTCTTCTGGGTTGAGTTACTGTCATTGCTAATGCATAGTTGATCAGACAGTTGTATTTACTTTTTTTTTTTTTTTAAGATTTATTTATTTATTTGAGAGGTAGAGTTACAGTGAGAGGGAGAGACAGAGAGAAAGGTCTTCTGTCTGTTAGTTCACTCCCCAAATGGCTGCAATGGCTGGAGCTGCGCTGATCTGAAGCCAGGAGCCAGGAGCTTCTTCCGGGTCTCCCACATGGGTGCAGGGGCCCAAGGACTTGAGCCACCTTCTACTGCTTTCCCAGGCCATAGCAGAGAGCTGGATTGGAAGAGGAGCAGCCGGGATTATAACTGGCGCCCATATGGGATGCCGGCACTGCAGGCGGAGGATTAACCCACTGTGCCACCCCACCGGCCCCAGTTGTATTTACTTTTAAGAGACAACGTAAATGCTCAAAATGTTGATAATCAATATTTAAAAAATGGCATGGAAAATGCACTTAATGAGGTCATGGTACTTCTTTTCAGTTAGTTATATATTCTGTGATTGAATATCATATATTTCTTTTATGAATATTCAGCATTACTTCTGTTTTGACTTATGTATTTTGCTTTTTAAAATAAAAACTTTTATTCATTTTATTCATTTGAAAGACAGATATAAACAACACCCATCTTTTGGTTCACTTCCTGGATGGTTCACTTCTGCAATGGCTAGAGCTAAGCCAAGTGGAAGCCCGGAACTCCAGCCACGTCTCCTACATGAGTGGCAGGGACCTGGGTACTTCAGCCATCCTGCTGCCTCCCAGGAAGCTGGAATAGGAAGCAGAACTTGGACTCCAAGATGAGAGTACCCCTGACTTGTTATTTTTATAAATAGTACTGAACAATTTTATTCACATAAATTCAATAGCTGGGATGAGAAGTGGTTTGTAATAGTATCACTTGTTTCTCTGAGTCTTTTTCAAGTTTTTTTCCAAAACTCAGTGCTATCATCAAACATTATATTTAATTCTTTTTTCTTTTTTCTTTTTTTTTTTTGGACAGGCAGAGTGGACAGTGAGAGAGAGACAAGAGAGACAGAGAGAGAAAGGTCTTCCTTTGCCGTTGGTTCACCCTCCAATGGCTGCCACGGCCGGCGCGCTGCGGCTGGCGCACCCCGTTGATCCGATGGTAGGAGCCAGGTGCTTCTCCTGGTCTCCCATGGGGTGCAGGGCCCAAGCACCTGGGCCATCCTCCACTGCACTCCCTGGCCACAGCAGAGAGCTGGCCTGGAAGAGGGGCAACCGGGACAGAATCCGGCGCCCCGACCAGGACTAGAACCCGGTGTGCCGGCGCCACAAGGCGGAGGATTAGCCTAGTGAGCCGCGGCGCCGGCCACATTATATTTAATTCTCTATCAGCCAAGTGTGCTCAGGTCCACCCTTCTTCACTGTTGGTGAAAACCAAGAAATGGGCACTGCCTGATATGGAAAATGATGTACTGTACGACTCTTAGAGTACGTTTGATGTGATATTTCAGATATTCCTTTTGGATGGTATTGGAGGGGTTTTTACACCCTGGGGGCCTGTTTCTTAGTAAGATTTGGGGTCACTTGGAAATGGCCTTCCATATGTGGCTAGGGGCCGGCAAGGGGGCATGGGACTGTGCGGGAGGGTTGTCTTGCAGCTGTCTGCTGCTGGCGGCAGGAGGCGCTGCGGAGCCAGGGTCCCGCCGCAGCCTTGCTCTCTTCTTCCCCCAGGATGGCTCCTATCATGAAGATGTAGGCTACGGTGTTAGTGAGGGCCTCAAGTCCAAGGCCTTGGCGCTGGAGAAGGCGAGGAAGGAGGCGGTGACCGATGGGCTGAAGCGAGCACTCAGGTGAGAACAAGTGGCCAGGGCGGAACCTGCTGCTTCAGCCCATTTCCCGGCAGATTTTGGAAACCGAAATGTAGTCAGGTGGTCCGGAAGTCTGAGCACCAGGAAGGGATGCCCTCGCCTGTAGCCTCCTCCCGACTGTATAATGCTTCCTGTGGGTGCGGGGGTGGGACGCTGGGAGGGCCGTGTTGGGTGCTCGCCACTGCTGCTGCCCCGCTCACTCGTGTACCCAGCCGTTCCTCCCGAGGCCGCAGCTCGCTTCCTCCTTCTCTGTACCGTAACCCTCCTCCAGGTGTCCCGGTAGGTCGGCCTAGTTAGGTAGCACAAGGTGGTGTTTTGGGTCAGAGACAGGACACCTTAGAGAACTGAAGTGAGTTGAGTCACCAGAAAAACACGGATGCACTACGGAATGGCGTGCCCGTGATCCCCCACCCCCCACCCCCGGAGTCCCGTGTGTCCATGGCTGGACTGTGCCCGTGACCCTGCCCCCACTGAGTTCCCAGCTCCAACCAGCCTCTGCAGGCGTTTGGGGAGTGAACTTGTACATAGAAGGTCTCCCTCTTTCTCTTTGTCTCTGCTTTTCAATAAAAATAAAAGTTGTAATTCTGTTCTCTGATATTCACTTGTAACAATTCTCAACCCTGTTTCCCCATTTTGGCCTTGCTGTTGCGGTGTTGCGGGTAGGAGTTTTGGGAATGCACTTGGAAACTGTGTCCTGGACAAAGACTACCTGCGGTCCCTGAATAAGCTTCCGCGCCAGGTAAGCCGGCAGCGGGAGGATGACTTGAGGTGTTCCTTGTGTCATGGATTAATCTGTGGGAGGGAGGGAGAAACACACAAGGGCTCAGCTCCTGAGAGGGTCTAGAGTGGTCCCGATTTGAGTGTCAGAGCCAGCAGGAGTCAGTCACCTCAGCTCATGACTGAAGAAGCAGGCGTAATGGATCCTCAGAGCTGTGTTGCGAGTGGAGAGGGCACGGAGCCCCTTCCAGCACCACTGCCGTGTGCCCGTCATGCTCAGAGCCTGGCCTGTCGACCCCTACTCCCTTCCCAAGCATCCGCCCGTGGAGAATGGTGTCTGCAGTGGGACAGCATGGAGTCACGCGAGTCCTCTGGCATATTGCCCACCTGCTGGAGGGGGCTGCTCACTCTCTGCTCTTCTCTGAGACTCTTGCCTTGCTGTCACCTTGGGCAGTGCTCCCCATCCTGCACTCGAGGGCTTCTTTTCTTGCGGAACCCCTAATAGATGTGTGTGTGTCAGCTGGCATCTGTCAGATCTCCTCCCTCCTTTCCTCCCTCTCAAGACAGAATGATGGAGAGAGAGAGAGAGAGATTTTCCATCTGCTCTATCACTCCCAGAACAGCTAATTCTGGGCCAGGCCGGAACCAAGAACCTGGAACACAATCCAGGTCTCCCACGTGGGCGGCAGAGACCCAGGCACTTGAATCATCCTCTGCTGTGTCCCAGGGTGAGCAGGAGCAGGAGCTGGAACAGGAACAGGAACAGTAGTGGGCTTTCTGAGTGGTGGCTTAACTACTGTGTCACAGTGCTTACCTCCAAAACTCCATTTTAAAAAAATTCTTTTATTTTTTTTTTCTAATTTATTTTTTTGACAGGCAGAGTGGACAGTGAGAGAGAGAGAAAGGTCTTCCTTTGCCGTTGGTTCACCCTCCAATGGCCGCCGCGGCCAGCGTGCTGCGGCCGGCGCACTGCACTGATCCAATGGCAGGAGCCAGGTGCTTCTCCTGGTCTCCCATGCGGGTGCAGGGCCCAAGCACTTGGGCCATCCTCCACTGCACTCCCTGGCCACAGCAGAGAGCTGGCCTGGAAGAGGGGCAACTGGGACAGAATCCGGTGCCCCGACCGGGACTAGAACTCGGTGTGCCGGCGCCGCAAGGCGGAGGATTAGCCTAGTGAGCCGTGGCGCCGGCTAAAAAAATTCTTTTAAACATTAGATTAGGTGTGCTAATATTTTGTCAGTGATTTTTGCACCCATATTTACAAGGGATATTACTTGATAGTTTTTCTTTGGACTACAACTTGTAATGCAGTTTGCCACGTGAGCATTTTCAGTGTCTGGGTGAGGAGAGCTTGGTCTGTTCCCATTGTTTGCAGCCAACTGCCAGCACTTTTTCCTCTTCCAAAATCAAACTCCATCCAGAAAAGGCTACTCTCTCTTCTTTTCAACCCACCTCTGGTGACTAGCATTCTAGCTTTGTTTTTTGTTTATTTATTTATTTTTATCTATTTGAGGGACGGAAATAGATAGAAAGCTTTCATCTGCTGGCTCACCCCCTCAATGTGCGCAAACACCAGGCTGGGCTCGGGCTGGAGCTGGTAGCAGGAACTCAGCCCGGGGGTGGCCAGAACCCCGCCACTTGAGCCAGCGCGCTGCCTGCCAGGACCTGCATAGCAGGAAGCTGAAGTCGGGAGCTGGTGTCTAAGCCCGGTCCTCTGATGGGGGACGCACTGGGCCAGATGGCTGCCTCCATTCTACTGTGTTCCTGTGAGCTGGATGGTGCGAGTGAGAGCGTGTAGGTTGCCAGGCTCATTTCACTTAGCATTCGCATCTCAAGGTTCATCCCTATTGGAGTGCGCCCGTGATTCCCTTCCTTTCTAAGGCTGAGTTCTGCTGTTTGTCTAGACCACGGTTGACCCTTCACCTGCCGATGGACACTTGGGCTGCTTCTGCTGTGGCTGCTGTGAGGAGCACTGCTGTGACGTGGGTGCGCTCCCAGTCTTCGGGCTGCGTGCCTGTGGGTCGTGGTGGTTCTGTTTGTCATTTTGTTGAGGAACTGCCGTTCTGATTTCTACAACAGTTGCAGCATTTTATGGTCCCCACAGTACTAAGAGTTTGCCTCTCTACATGCATGACAACACTTGTCATTTTCTGTGTTTTTTTGTAATTGCCAGCCTGATGGGTGACGTGATATTTTGTTGTCGTTTCAGTCTGCCTGTTCCTGATGATTAGTGATGTTGAACATCTCTTTGTAAATTGGCTTCATATCATCTTTGCAGAAATGTGTATTCAAGCCTTTGCCATCTTAAATTAATTAAATTATTTAATTAGCTTGAGAAACAGACAAATAGAGCTTCCATCTGCTGGTTCATTCCCCAAATGCCCACAAGAGCCAGGGCTGGGCCAGGCCAAAGCCAGGAACCTGGAACTCCATCTGGGTCTCCAAGTGGCAGGGCCTAGGTACTTGGGCCATCTTCCGCTGCCTCCCCAGGTGCATTAGCAGGGAGGAAATGCAGGTGTGTCAAATAGCGGCCTAGCCTGCAGAGAGCGGCAGCACGAGACAGTCTCTCCGTGAGCCTTTGAAGAACCCTCAGGTTTTGAACTTTGGAGGTTGGAGCCCTTTGACTTTCTTTTTTCAAAATCCTTTTTATTATTTGCGGTCCCTTGGGATTCTGTGTGAATCTTAGTATGGATTTTTCTATTTCTGCAAAAAAAAATACTGATGAGATTTTTATAGGGATTGCCTTGAATTTGTAGCATGGATGTTACAACAATCTTGAGTCTTCCAGTTCGGAAGCTGGGAAGTCTTTCCATTTATTTGTGTCTGTATTTCTGCAGTGTTTTTTAGTTTTTGGTGTACCAGTCTTTTACTTCCTTGGCTAGGTTTGTTCCTCAGGATTTTGTTCTTTTTGGGGTTCTTATAAATGGAATTGTTTTCTTACCTTTTCAGATTGTTCATTAATACATAGACAGCCTAGTGATTCTTATTTTGATTTTGTCCCTGCAACTCTGCTGAATTCATTTATTCTAGCAGGGTGTGTGTGTGTGTGTGTGTGTAGAGTTTACTCTTTTCTACACAGAAGATCATGTAAGGTCCCAGCCTGGGGCAGCAGGTTAAGCCACCACTTGAGATGCAGGCGTGCCATATCCGAGTCCTGGCTGCTCCACTTCCCATCCAGTTCCCTGCTAGGGCCTGGGAAAGCAGCAGCAGGTGTTCCAAGTGTTTGGGCCCCTGCCATCTACGTAGGAGACCTGGATGAAACTCCTGACTCCTGGCCCAGCCCTGGCAGTTGGGCCATTTGGGGAGTGGACCAAGACAGAAGGTGTTTCTGTCTCTCTCTCTCTCTGTCTCTCTTTCTCTTTCAAATAGATAAATAAATTGTTAAAAAAAGATCATGTCAAGTCTGAAGATAAGCCTACTTCTTCCTCCCCAGTGTGCACGCCGTTTCTTTCTTTGTCATGCCTAATCGCTGTGGTTGGCACCTCCAGCCCTTTCTTGAATAGAAATGGTGAGAGCAGGCGTCTTTGCCTCATTCCTGATCTTCCTGGAAAGCTTCGATCTTTCACCCTTTTCCATATGCTCTTTCTCATATTGCACTGGGTTCTTCTAGTCCTGGTTATTGAGCCGTTTTATCCTAAAGGGTATTGGAGCTCGTCGAATGCTTTCTCTGAGTCAGTTGAGATGATCCTGGGTTTGTCCTGCGTCCGTTCACGTGTGTTATGCTGATGGGGCTTCCCTTGGTGAGCCGCCTTTCTGGGAACAGCACTCTCTCGGTCGTGGTCACAATCCTTTTAATGTGCTCTTGAATTTGGCTTGCTAGTATTTTGTTGAGAATTTTAAAATTAATTCTCATCACTGACCTAAGTTGTCTTTCAAGGTTTCAAGGTTTGTCAGTTTCGTTGGGAAGAGCAGTTGGAGGAAGTTTTTTTTTTTTTCCTCTCTCTTTCTTCCTTGTTAGTTGCCTCTTGAAGTGGATTTGAGTAAAGCAAAGAGACAAGATTTTGAACCATCTGTGGAACAAGCAAGATATAACAGCTGCCGACTGAACACGGCCCTGGCACCCCCACGACCACAGGAGGTGACCTCCCCCTGCAGACCAGGCCTCCCAGATAATCCCCACCTTGTGACACAGGGGGACAAGGACAGCAGCTCCCGGTACGGGGTCCCCCCTGCACCTCCCGGCCCTCCTCGCCTCCCGTTCTCAGGAACGGCGAGCTGGGCTGTGTGCTGCTTGGGGCCCTGCAGTCCCTGGGTGGCTATGGAGCAGGTAGGTGCCTCTGGAACTTGCCCGACCTCGGTGTTCTGGTCCTAGAACCCCGGCCTGCTCCGCGGGGAGTGACACCACCCAGCAGCGGAAGCTCCGGCAGCAGCAGCTGCAGCGGCAGTTCCGGGAGCAGATGGAGAGACAGCAGCAAGTGCAGACGTCCGCCCCGCCCGCGGAGACAGAACGTGAGGGTGTGTGGGAGGCGGGCCCTGGAGAGGAAGGTAGGTGACAGGGTGCCCTGAGTGCTGCCAGACCTCAGCGGGACAGGTGACAGACAGCCCTCAGATGAAGACGGTGAACTCCGGCCCGCACTCTCCTTTTCTAAAGACGGGGTGACCCGGCCTGGGCGCCCCTTCTGGAAACAAGTTCAAGGGGAAGAACTTTTTGCTTCCGACACCTTGATCATCTCTGCACGACAGAGCTGCTTGTTTCTGAGGTGCCCTTGGGAGCGAGGCAGACTGGGTTTGGACAGGAGCTCTGGGTAGATTGTTGATCCCTGAACTCTGGCTCACCGCAGACCTGGGAGTAGCAGGTAGGCACAGATTGGGGCAGCGGCAGGGGGTCTAGAGTGCTGAGGAGATTTCCCCGTTTTCCTACACCTTTGGAAGATTCACAAAGGACTGCATTCGGGTCTGGTTTGTTAATATCCTCCTTGGCCCTGAGAGGCGGCAAAGATGTGAAAGCGGGCCCGCTTTCTGTGTGGGGGTGCCCACTCCTGATCAGACCACCCGAGCCAGTATTTATCTACCTTATCCTGCTCTCTGCCTAACATTTTGTGTGAACAAGGGTTATGGCTTTAAAAATGTCGAATTCCATACATTCAAATGCAGGCAGGCCTGGGGCAGCCCAGCCGGCTCTGCGGCGTGTGACTTGTGCCCTCTCACCTGCACTGCAGTGGCGCTGCCTGCCCCGCCCGTGACGCACAGCACTCCCAAACCTGCTGACCCTGACCCGGGCCCGGAGGAAGACTCCCTTGCAGGTACAGCTCCGGAACTCGTCAGCAGTACACCCTCGGTCATAGAATACATTTTAAGAGGCATCCAAATCGTCGTTTTTGTCTGTTTCATAGCCCTGTGTAGTCGAAGAACGGGAAGAAGACCCAGAATAGATTGCTGGGGGTTCTGAGTGAGCTGTCCTGACCACAGCCGTGTGTTAGTGCACCCACGGGGGCGGGGGAGAAATTCCAGATCTGTCAGTGACAGGGCACTCCAGATGGGCGATTCTTTGACCACGTCTTCAGTGCTTCATGTGACACTGATTTGCTGACATTGCACTTTCTGTGGCCTCTGCAGAGAACCTCGAAGACAACCTGGACCTGTGGGATGAGACTCCAGACATCCTGGACAATGTTGCCAAGCCCTTGTCAAGAGCAGCACCAGCCCAGATGTCTGCCATGCCAGCCCTGAACCATCTGGAGCTGGAGACCTGGAACAAGAACCCCCACGGCCTTTGCCACCAGAAGCCACAAACAGAATCTGTGCCCCGGCACCCCCAAATTCACGACACTAACCAGCATGGAACAGGTAGCAAGAACAAAATGACAGGGACATACGGGTTTAGTTCTGTGCATTTTTAAAGAAAGGATGACATTGCATTTGAAGGAGCTGGCCGGACAGGTGTTTGGTGCTGCCTGGGACACCTGTCTCCTTCACTGGAGAACCTGCTCTGCTCCCAGCTCCGGATTCCTGCTAACGTGCACTCTGGGAGGCAGTGGCAATGGCTCAGTGGTTCCTCAGGAGTGAACTTGGGGCCCTGCTTCCCACGCTGGAGTTCAGGGCTGGATTCCTGGCTCCTGGCCTTGTTCTGGCAGAGCCCTGCAATTGAGAGCATGTGGGGAGTAAATCAGAGGCTGGGAGGTTTTTCTCTCTGCTTTCAAATATAATAAAACAAATGACTAAATACAGGGCCGGTTTTGTGGCACAGCAGGTTAAGCTACTTGGGATGTCCATATCCCATATTGGAGTGTCAGTTCAAGTTACAGCTGCTGCACCTCCCATCCGGCTCCATGCTAATGCCTGGGAGGCAGAAGATGATGGCTCAAGTGCTTGAGTCCCTGCCACCCACTGGGAGACGTGGATGAAGTCCTGGCTCTTGGCTTCAGCCTGGCCCAGCCCTGGTTGTTCTGGGCTTTTGGGGAGTGAACCAGTAGATGGAAGATCTGTCTTTTCCTCTCTGTTACTCTGCCTTTCAAATAAATAAATCTTTAAAATGAGTAAGTCAACTTAAAAGAAGTTGGATAGAATTAGCCTAAGGCAGTAAGAAATGTTAAGGAGAAGGTGACTGACTGGTTTAAGAACCAGGCCATTTTTTGAGTCTAAGATGGCAGCCAGGAAGCATGACTGCACTGAGCTTTCTCGGCTAAGAGTAGGTCCATCGTGAGCACGATGCCACAAAGGCTGATCGTCATTCTT
This sequence comes from Oryctolagus cuniculus, assembly GCF_964237555.1. Taxonomy (NCBI): domain Eukaryota; kingdom Metazoa; phylum Chordata; class Mammalia; order Lagomorpha; family Leporidae; genus Oryctolagus; species Oryctolagus cuniculus. Next base: position 98,734,170 of record NC_091440.1, on the reverse strand, counting down.
GGGCTCTGACTCTAAATTGGGATCATGAGCTAATACAACCCCCCAATTATGAACGGTTTATTCCTTATTTTAAAAGAATTACAGCAATATTTAAGCCCTTTTATCTTCCAGGAGACTGTGCATCTCATAGGAACAGCCGGGACATGAAGAAAAGGAAATGGGACCCGTCCTGAGGCTCAGGCCACATGCCTGGACTTCATTACCAAGGGGCTTTGGAAGCTACTCTTGAGTCATGAACTTGTTCGTCCCTGAGGAATGGACTGTCCACGGGCTCACACCGGGGTTCATCCCGAACCTTCCCAGGGGATCTGTCGGAGCCTGCTGCAGAGAAAGCCGAGTGCCTGAGGATGTCACACGTGGCAGTGGCGGGGGTGGTGGTGGGGAGGTGGGGGGGAAGGATTGGGGGTCTTGGACAGATGGAATGCCTTGCCTTTGGCCCTTGATGCTTTTCAGTATTTATTCCTACGCAACTGTTAATAAAGACAGACATTTTAGGACTTGCCCATGGCTGCTTGCCTCCAAGCAGTGTAGGCCACACTTGAGTGCCAGCTTTAAAGGCCTTGATGAAGTTGAAATTGTAGCAAGGAAGGCCCTGCCCTTCTTTCCCTTTTCCTCAGAACAAGGCAGGTGCTGATGCCTCTTACTTTGTATCAATGCAGGTGGCCGAGTCCCTGTGCTACCCTGGTCTCCTGCATCCCTGAGGGATACGTTCCAAGACGCCCAGTGGATACCTGAACTCTCAGTGCCAAGCCCTGTCAGCGAGTGCCGAGTGCCTCGTCTACCTTTACTGAGCATTTTAGCTGTAACTGTTGCAGCTTGCGGTGTGATAGAAAGGACATTTTCCGGCCGGCACCATGACTCACTTGGCTAATCCTCTGCCTGCAGCGCTGGCACCCCAGGTTCTAGTCCCGGTTGCTCCTCTTCCAGGCCAGCTCTCTGCTGTGGCCTGGGAATGCAGTGGAGGATGGCCCAGGTGCTTGGGCCCCGCACCCGCATGGGAGACCAGGAAGAGGCACCCGGCTCCTGGCTTTGAATCAGCGCAGCGCCGGCCGTGGCGGCCATTAGGGGAGGGAACCAACGGAAGGAAGACTTTTCTCTTGGTCTCTCTCTCAATGTCTATAACTCTGTCTGTCTCTCTCGCTAACTCTGTCAAAAAATTAAAAACAAACAAACAAAACCATTTTTCCTTCTCCACAGTCTTACAGAAGATTAGTTCTGAGGCCGGCAATTGACACAGCAGGTTAAGCTACTACCTGGAGGAGCCGGCATCCTACACTAAGAGTGCTGGTTTCAGTCCTGGCTGCTCGGTTTCTGATCTAGCTTCCTGCTAATGTACCTGGGAAGGCAGCAGAGGATGGTCCAACTTAGGCACCTGCCAGCCATGTGGGAGATCCAGATGAAGTTCCTGGTTCCTGTCTTTGGCCTGGTCCAGCCCCAGCTAATGGGACCATCTGGGGAGTGAACTAGCATATCAAAGCACTCTGCCTTTCAAATAAATAAATAAGTAATCTCTAAAAAAATTCTTTAGATTTTTAGCAGGGCTGGCGTACTTTTTTTTCCCTTTCCTTAACGAGAATTTTTACCTTTTTACTTTTAGTAAAAAGTGCTCCATGGCTTCTCTTTGGCATATCTGGACATCCAGTATCACTATTGCACTTTGGAGAAGAGGAAATCTTTTAAGAAAATACAGATTTCAGATGGGAGATGCAACCTACCCTAACATAAATCAACTTCTCATGGTTTTGGATGTTTCAAAACAAGGAGTTCACAGTTTTACTTTTTAAGGTGCTATTTGGAATGGGCTATGTCTGATGTCAAGGCAGTAGCTTCTTATTTGTTGGTTCACAAATGCCCTGAGTGGAAAGCTGTGAATGTGAGGCGAGGGGCTGTGTAAGCCTGGGCCAGGGGCCACTGCCTGTGATGCCAGCATCCTATATGGGTGCTGTTTCAAGTCCTGGCTGCTCTGCTTTCAATCCAGCTCCCTACTAATGTGTCTGGGAAAGCAGCAGAGAATGGCCCAAGTGCTTGGCCTGCTGCCACCGACATGGGAGATCCAGAAGCAGCTCTCCTTCTCTGACTCTGCCTTTCAAGTAAATAAATCTTAAAAAAAAAAAAAAAAAAAAAAAAAAAAAAATCCTGGGCTAAGAGCCAGCTAGTTCCAGGCCTCCGGAGGACGAAGAGGCGGCAAGTTCTCCAAATTACCCTTCCTTTCAGCCACTCTGACTTTACCTGTCATGTGGGTTCGATCATATGTTCATATTTTGATTTTGGTATGCTTATCATTGTTCTCCGAAAACAAAAATCACCTTTGTCTGTAGGACAGGGCAAAATTTATGCTAAAAACATTTCCTGGGAATTAGGGACTCTGCATACAATTCAAAATATAGCCAATGAGATTAAAAAGGTGCTTGCTGGAAATGAAACCCCACAGCTCAACAAAAGCAAGTTTGGTTTATTTGAATGGTTTCATTAAATAAGTCTACAAAGGTAACAAACTGAAGCACGAAGCGCAATCTTACAAGAAGCGCAACACCCAGAGTTAGTGCAAAATGTACAGTTAACGGCTGCTGAGAAACCCCCAAGGTTTGAATTCAGTTTTTTAAAAAATAGTGTACATTGTTAAATAATGTAAGGAAAACATTTATAATTCAGAAAGTTTTTTTAATGTGGAAAAAGATACTCAAAGTGTACTATTAACACAAAAATAATTTAAACAGTTCAGTAGCACTAGTTAATTCCTCTAGGCTTCAGTTACTACATCCACAGGAGGGGGAAAAATCAATAGTAAATAAAACCAGTTCTTACTGTTTGGGTGTGAGTGAGAAGATCTCAGAATGTTTAAACCAAAGTAACAGAACACCACCGTGCTGCGCCTGGCTGTCTCACGTTTGGGACCCGCTGCTCATTACCTGGTACCTTTGTGCTACCTACTCTAACCCTCCCCACAAGAATAATAAGCAGAGGGCAGATCAATAGTTTTGAATCAGGGCTTGAAACCGCAGTCCTTATTGTTTGTACCTTCTTTAAACCTCGGGTTGTCATTTACATGTCAAGGGTCTGGGCCAACTTGAAAAAGAAAAGGAAGGAACAGCATTCGGGGAGTGGCCAGGCTCTTCCCAGCCTGGTGGTGCCTGGGATGTGCCACTGAGGAGGGCAGAAGGCTGGCAACAGGTCAAGTTCTCAACCAAGTCAGGAGAAGAAGCACCTCCAAGTGGGGTGCTCGCTCTTTCTCCGTCTTCAGAGATAGCAGAGATCCCCAACATAGCCAATTAGCACAGTACTTCTGGAAAACTCTGAAAATAATACAAGTGCCCATTACAATTAGGCATAGCATTAAATAATACTGGTTGGTTGCAGTTACATTTAAGAAAAATATTTGTATGAAAATGTGTGAATGTTAGATGGAATTCTAGAAATAGTGGTGGCACATTAGATTGTGATCCTGCAACCATTTTGGACCTCACAGAAGAAAGGGTAGGAATGAGCACTCTTCCCTGTGATGCTCAGTAATTCAAATGTGGATCTACTTTCCACAAAATACCGTACCCCAAGCAGGGAATTGCATGGTACACGTGCACCAAGAGGAAAGCAAGCCAAATGATTTTTCTTAGAGCAACTTTTACCACCTGTGACTTTTTACAATCATATTTCCCAACTTGAAACTATCACCTATACCCTTCTCTTTGTTTAGCATCTTCTTGGTCTCGTCTGTTCAAGCCCAGCTTAAATAAATAAGGGTTATGACAGTCACTGGCCAGGCATCACACGTCTTCTAAACAAGTCTGTTCCCATTCTTCAGTCTTTCTGTCATTCCGCTCACGCTCATAGAATCTCTGAAATTGCCTAATTTTGTTGTAGGACCCCTTCTCACTATTCCTGAAACAGACTGCTCGGAACCACTGACGTCGACTTAACTTCTCACCTACTCATCTTCCACCTGCTCGAGACAAAACTGTTGATGACTTTAAAAAAAAAAAAAAAAGCTTCAATTTCCCTTTGGCATATACATTTTTGGGGTCACATGGACCTAAGGTTTCCTTCCACGTGCCCTTGCTGATCCGGGGTCTGGTAAATTGATGCTAATGGCAGAAGCAATAGAAGTCCAAGGCACTAAAATGTCCAGCAAGCAATACTGGGAGAACAGAAGTATTCAAGTACAGTAATTTATACAATTTTACATTCACATTTATTTATCTAATACAACGGGAATACAAAGGAAAAAGTTAAAGTGTCTCAATAAGTAAAGGACAGAGCTAGCTTTTTTTTTGGGAACTTTTTAAATCTTTCATATTTTACTCTTAAAACTACTGTTGTCCAACAACATTTATATATCACAGTGTTTCCACATCAAAACTGATGGCAAAGTTACATGTCCGCAGGGAACTTAATTTTTTCTTTCCTAATTGCTAATGCTGCAGTCAAAGCTGCTAATATTTTTTGCTTAAAGCACTAATGACCTATCATAAGAAAGGGTTGTAGCCCCAGTCCCCTGGTCTTTTTTACTGGGGTTTAGAGGAAAAAATAAAAGTAGAGGGCAGGGTGGGAGAGAGTCCATTTTTTTTTTCTGTCTTGTGGTTTGGATTTTTGAGGAAGTAAGGGATTTGGGGCATGTACCAAAGTTGAGAGCTCCACCCAACCTGAGAATACAGATGGGGTTTGGTTTTACGTTGAGCTCTAGTAGCTTCCTGATCAATAACATGCTCTTTCACAGCCCCTGCCCTCACCGCTGGGTACAGACAGATAGCAAAGCAGATCTGAAGCTACCCTTCACAAGAAAGCTGCTTTTTCCTTCTGTTCCACTGTAATCAAGAAGTAGAAGGGGAGGGACAGGTCCATTCTGAGGGCTCAACGCGGTGTTAAATACTCCCTTCTGACAGGAGTCAGTTAAATGCAGCACTAGTCGTTAATATATCAGCTCCTTCCCCTCCCCCAACCACCCCACCATTCCATCTCCTGCCCAGATCTATGGTGGGTGTCTCCGGGTGTGACTAAGTGGTCCGCAGGTTGGAGCCCGGGGGATTGCTGATGGATTTCTGCAAATTGCTGATGTTGAAGTTCTGCAAGGAGGCAGTTCCGACAGGCTGGAACTGGCCAAGTGGCTGTGGTGCTGGGCCACCTGTCCCACTCCACTGCGTGCCAAATGGGGCAGCTGGAAAACCGTACTGCTGTGGGGGGCACATGGACTTGGTAAAGTGACCTAGAGAGGTAGCTGATGCTGCAGAGAGGGGGGCAGAGCCGCCCAGGTTCGAGGTCATGGAGATGCACAGCTGCCCAGGTGCAGAGAACTTCCTTGCCATTCCAGGGCCCTGAAAACAAAACAACTACATGTAAAGTCTGGTGGGGGAATAACACCAATGGGTATAAAATGGGTGGTACTAAAATAAGACTACAACGGAGACTGTTTTAATTTTACAGATAAAACAAAGCCTTCCATTATATTTGCTGATTCTGTAATTGCCAAATAGGGGTGAAAATAATGATTCTAAAGAGGAGGGTGTCATGCATAGACTGTATGCACACAGCATATTGAAGGAAAAGTTGAGAAAAAACTAAGCTGACCAATCGGCAGCCAACAGGACTGGCATCGTGGCACACCAGGTCAAACTGCTGTTTGGGATGCAAGCGTCTCATATAGGAGCGCTGGTTTGAGTCCTGGCTACTTGGCCACAAACCCGGCTTCCTGTTAATATGCCTGGAAAAGCAGCAGAAGACTCAAGTACTTGGGTCTCTGCTGCCCAGGATGGAGTTCTTGACTCTTGGCTTTGAACTGGTTCAGACCTGGCTGTTGTGGCCATTTAGGGAGTAGGTGGAAGATCTCTCTCCTGTACTCTGTAACTCTCTGCCTTTTAACCTTTCAATAAATAATAAGAAAAATCTAAAAAAAAAAAAAAAAAATCATGAGCCACTAGAACAGGTGATGCTGCAGCTTCCATCTTCTCTCATTCAAGTGTGTATCGCCGGATTCTCTGATCAGGTAGTAAGACGGCAAAAAGGGACGATTTACCTCGTAATTCATGTGCCCTTTGCTTCCTCTCCTGCCTGAAAGATTCATGGCATCTCGGGCCCAGTTGTCCACCAGCTTGTGCAGGTCATCGGTGAACGTGCCCTTCCTGCTGGATGTCACGGCAGGAGGCTGAGCCTGCGCAGCCTGGCTGTTCACTGGCCCTGCAACGGTGTTTGTGCTGCTGGTCCCTAGAGTAACAAGAAAAAAAGATACAGGCATTAGAGGAAGCCTGGGTTATAATTTCAGGAAGAAGGTACACTTCACAGGATGATGGATGGATGGCAAGCCATAGAATGGGGAGCAGAGAGATGGCAAGCCATGCATGAAAGGAAGATGTTGTGTTTTTTTTGTTTTTGGTTTTTTTTTTTTTTTTTTTGTAAAATTAAATCAGTTTCTCTTCCATAGCTGCAGATAAGGCTGACAACTCAGGACGATGGCAGGCATGGGCGCAGGGACTGTTTCTGCCAGTACTCTACTTTGAGCATCAGTGATGAGGGAGCTGTATGATAAGGGCAACAGGGCTGGCTACTGTGAACAGGTGTGGAGAGCAGGCAGAAGAAGGATATTTTGTGCACCAGGGAGAGTTAAAGGAGGAGGAGGAATGCAGATAGGTGCTTGGCCAAGGAGAAGATGGGGTTCCTAAAGCATGTGGAAACTACCACATGCTTTGGCCGTACTTTAATAATAGCATAGCTCTCTTGAAAATCTGTTTCATCTGGACCCACAAACCTCAATTTGTAAATACAAACATGGGAGGAGTTAAGCCTTTAACCTCTCTCCATTTCTCTTGAGTAAAAACCAAGACTCCTCATGAGAAAGCAACTGTATGGTGGGTCTGAGCCTCTCGACTCCAGGAAGACATGGTTTTCCTGAAGATCTCAGTTTCAAGTAGTTCCAGGATTCTCAGTCCCTCTCCCCACTCCTCCAAGAACAGCAAGCACCCCCATTAGAAGCAACAGGGAAATCCAGTTGAGGCAGGGGCGTAAAAGGGAGGAAGAAGCTTTGAGGATACAATGAAGGAATTCTATTTCTATGGCTTGATGAGAGAGGAAGAAGAGGTCTGTGTCCTGCCTGATTTCGGCTCTGCTGGAGGGCACACTGGAGATTATTCGAAGAGGCAAGTTTTAGGGAAGAGGGAAAGAAGAGTCACGGTCTCGTTTTGCATTTTCACCACCCCCCATTTCTTACCAGATCTCACACATTCGCTGCAGAATAAATAAAAACTACCGACATAAGCCGTGAGCCACTAGGCCTTAGAATATCCAAGTGATGCCAGGGACTTTGGTGAGTACATGCGCTTTCCTGCTTCCAGGTCCAAGCAGCGCCAGAGCACAGCAGCACACTGCACCAACCCTGTGTCACTTCCGAGCCCTTCGCCATCCACTGCTGACCTCTAGTCAAGTTTGTATCACCGCCCAGGGAGCGGCGCACACAAGCTGTCTGTGCTAGAGGAACAGCTAATCCCGGAGTGACGCTGTAGTGTGAGGAAGGGGACACGCTTCTTACCACCATGGCAAGACACGGAACTCCTGTAGCGTGAGTGTCGGCTCGCTTGGCCTGGAGCCCCGAGGGGCCTGTTATGGTGCAGACAGTGTAAAGGGAAGAAGGGATCCCCTACAGTACTACAGTACCAGAAGCCAGGTGGAGAAGTATAAAAGCACAGAACAGCCTTCTTCTAACAGCGAATGGGAGCCAGTGGTGAAGCGGGAACCACAGGCAATGGGCAGGCAGGCACTGTGCTGAAATCCAGAAAGCAAGCGCATCACATGCATGAGGGCATCACCCTGCTGGTGACTACTGTCTGGTGAGCTTGGTGAGTGAGACGACGAAATAACAAAACAGAAATCACCACAAGCGAGCAGAGCTGTCAGAAGCCAAGTACAAGAAGCTCAAGAAAGGTGAGCACCGCTCGTCACAAAGCACTCATGCGGGATCACACCTCTAGTCTCGACATCAGTCTGCTCCATGGCGTGAGGCCCCTTTAGAACCAAGTTTCACTTTACCTTATATTACCTAACACTGAATTCTGGAAGTGGGGTTTATCCCACAAGGGACAGTCATCATATAGGCAGCGTTCTTATTCTGGTTTCCCATTAAAGAAGGAAACACACCTCCCTTTCTGACCAGAAATCAACCCCTGGGAAAAGCAGACTTGACTGTGAAAGCTAACAGAGAAGCCTTCTAGAGAGGGTGCTATTTGCCTTTACTACTTTGCTTAGTTCTGAGAAGCCCTGGGTAGCAGTATATACTTTACTGCCCCCAAATAATTTTTTGATTTCCTCCTGCCATAATACATGTCTCCTATACCACCAGACAGCAACAATGCCCATTATGAACTACAACTTATCATGTAATATTCTATCTCTAGAGTGTTCTTATTACCCTTTCTAGAACCATATAGGTGGCCTGCTGGGTTGCTGAATTATCTGTAACCTAAAGAGAGGGCACCATGTAAGAAGCCAAACTGTATAAAAGTAGCATTTCTCTTCTCACCCACCCAGCCCATATCTCCCACTTTAATGTAAATTTATTTGAGGCCATGGACCACTGCATGCTTTGATCACTGCTAATTTTCCAGCAGGGGTAGAACAGTGACAGGCATGTATTTGCTGATTAAAGGACTGTTTTTCCTACAGGAGCCAGGCATTCCTAACCTCCCTGTTCCTATCCATGGGCATTACCAATCCATGACTGTCACCAGCTAGGCTCACATGGGGTCATCACTGAGCACTGACTATGAGGTGCTTTCTCGATCTGAAAGAATAGCCAGTAGTTAGCAGTTAAGCATGTTAAAGACTGTATCAGAAAAGGGTGCAGAGATAGAAGTTAGCACTAAAGAGTCATGAAGCTTCAAAGTTCAAAGATCTCATGGATAGCAGGCTTTGCGATCAAGGACCACAAGTAACAGGAAGAAAGGATAATTACTACAGAGCTGGTTGCAGGGACAGACTTTTTTCACCATCTTCCCTGAAGCACAAAGAGAGAGCAGTGCGTTAAAGAAACATCAGTGTACAATCTTTAGACTCTAATAGCACACACAGGCCCAGCAAGAGAGAACAGGAGGGGAGACAGATGGGTAGGACCTGGCAGCCCTGACAAAAGTTACAGTTCCATGTGGTCTGTTGATTGGCTGTGTTTCTGGCTCACACACATTGAGTTTCCACACCCCTTCTTTGCATCTAAAAGAGCATAATGCCTTGAATTAAGGCTCCAATCTCTCAGTTCTCACTGTTTGAATTGCAAACATCCAAGCAGTGTTTCTGAGGATCCTGTCCCACTTTCTGTTTCTCCTGCTGGGTTGTTTTAAAAGCACTCAAATTAGTACGGTTTTAAGTTAATTTAATTGGCTATTATACTTCCACGTTCTAGACAAATATACTAACCCCTTCCCTTCCAGAAAAATCTTTTACCAGTATGTGGAAAACAAGCAATTTCTAAACATAAATAGAGCAGTAAAGCCAAGCCGTGCTTCCAAATCATTACCGACTGAGAGCATAGAATAAGGCATCCAAAACCAGTAAGCCAACCCCTCTACCCCCAGTCTGTTTTCTTCCCCTGTCTGTAAGCTGGCCTCTGGAGATTTGTTCACCAGGCTTACATAATAGATTCTGACATGACTTTCACAGATGCAGGGCCTCTCATTTAGACCCAAAGGAAACTGATAACATTTAGTAATTCTAACTCACTTTCATTTGACAACAGGGGTAATACCACCTACCTTTACAAGGGTGATGAGAGTCTGCAGAATTAAAGTGATATTTTGCCTACGACACTTCACGAAAGGAAGCCTCCGTTCTCTTCCTTTCCTCTCAGACATCTCAGGCTGCACATCTATTAATGTTTTTCATCTTTTTAGCTGGACAATTAAATGCTTATTCAGCTGTCAAGATGCTAATATGCATAGCCCAGGGAAGTTTAATCAGAAAAATTATTGATCTGAGTGCTCAAAAAATAAATCACATAGTCTTGAAAAACTACCAAACTGGGTAATACCTTCTACCCTGTTCTTTAGCCTTGGACTTGTAACATGTGGGAGAAAGTGGTACGAGACTGTCTCAGAGCCAATCCACTTTTAACTCAGGTGAAAAATAGAGGAACCAGGGAATTACAAATGTGTGAGTGAGAGAAAGGGAAGCTGAATGTAATGCATACGGGCAGATGTTGGGCGGCAGATGTTGGGTGTAGCCACTTGAGATGCCCACATCTGGTAACTGGAGTGCCTGGGGCCATTCTTGATTCCAGCTTCCTGCTAACACATGCACTAGGAGGCAGGTGATAGCTCAAGTAGCTGGGTTCCTGCCACCCATAAGGGAGACCAGGATTGAGTTCCTGGCTCCTGGCTTTGGCCTAGGCTCATTCCTGGCTATTGTAAGCATTTGGGGGAGTGAACCAGTATACAGGACACTTCTTTCTGTTTCTGCATCTCAAATAAGTAAATGGAAATTTTAAAATGGAATGCATAAAGCTTAGGTTTGTTGTTCTTTCCTTTACATCTGGTCACTACAAAAGGGGAGAGTAAATTCTTCCCACCATGAAGAAGCCCAAGGATCTCTGAACTACATTCAGAAACATTGATGGCCTTAGCACATGCATTTAAAAAGCACTTCAATAACCACACCAGAAGTTTGAGACCTTAACAGATAGTCATCCAAACTCTAACAAAGGCTTTTCATTTGAGCTTTGGTTTTTTAGAATTTTATATCAATATACATTTACTGACTGCCTACTGTGTGTTCAGTAGGCAGGCACTGGCTAAATCAGAGGAAAATCATGAGTGTGTCTTAACTAGTACCTGTTTTTCTGTATATGAGCCTATTTGATTTGTTCAGCAGCCATAGTAGATAGGCAACATTTTTTTCTCACATACGAGAAAGACAGAATGACTTGCTATTGTGCCTTATTCTTAAACAGAAAGCTGAGAAATTGAGAATCAGGTTAAAGATAGTTTTTGCTTGCAAATCCTGGGCTTTGACATTTAATAGAGTAAGTGTCTTATCAGGATAACCACCATCGCAACCCTTTCTGAGTGACTGATTTTTATGGAGTTATGAGGGCAGTGGTTCTGGAAGAATCCAGTGAAGAGATTCTGGCATCTTTTCAACTGATAGATGCTGAAATGTAATTAAGAAAAGTGGCTGCCTGCTCTCAATAGGATGGGGAAGAAATGGCGGACGTTTACCTGCTGCTGGGATCTCGGTGCGTCAGTGGTCAAGATGCTTTCTGCCAAGGCAGGGAGGCCGTGTTGAACATGACTGTGGGACATGACAGTTTTCACCATCTCTACCCTCGCCCATGGATCTCTGAAGTAATTCTACTAGAAAATTTGTTTGACATTTATGGAAACCTATTATTACTTCTCCATCTTTTACCATAATTAACGTTGGGACCCAAACTTCTGAGGGTAACACTAGGTCAGCCAAGGCACTGAGTAGATGATATACAGAGACAAATGAGAAGGGACTGTGTGAGACATCCGAGTCAAGCAGCAGAAAAGCAAGGACAAGGAAGGAGTAAAGGTGTTACACACAAAGAGCCAAGCAGGGCGTACTCAGAAATCGGGTCCTCCTGCCACCAGGTTTGAATGTCACCTGTTCAGATGCACAGTTAAACTTCGCACAGCCTGTGAGAGGGGTAAAAACAGGGGAGAACAGAGAGAGGAGAAGAGACAGAACACAACTACAAGATGTTAGAAACTCGAGGCTGGAGAGGGGCAATGCACTAAGATGGCACACAGAAGAGCAAGCTTCTGGGGGAAGGTCAGATACATAGTTCCCTCTATCTGCAAAAGGCTGAAGCTCTTCTCGGTGGCAATAATGCTACCTGCTTTGTGTTGCTCACTGAGTACCTTGTGAAGAGATCATTTAATTTTTATGAAATTGTGGCAAAGGTGCCTAAGTTAGTTATCTCTATTTTTTCATTGTTTTCTACCCAGATACCCAACTCCTTTCAATTCCTGTTTAACATTAACTTGAAGCTCTTTCTCCTGCAGAAGTGCTTTGATTAATAATTAACAAACAAAACTATAAATGGAAATTAGACTATGGACAAAAAAATTTAATTATAGGCCTATTTATTTTATTGTGTTATTTCCATGCTTAGAAAGTTAAAAAACTCTATACTAGTTAAGAAAATGAATTAACTTCAGAAATTGTTAAAACTCTTTAGGATTTGGCCCAGAACATCTTAGTCTAATATTAAACTTAAGTTCTAAATCCCAAGTGAGTTACGCATACAGGCTGTAGAAAGATGTTTTCATCATTATCTCTTGAAAAAAGGCTATTTCACTGATAGTGGCTATAGGCCCACTGATTCCAATCATCACTCAACTTCTCTTTTTAGCTCAACACACAGGCTATGTTCTGGTTACCTGGTCACCTAACCCACTTATTATTCATCAAGCTTTTATCCTAGGTATAGCAGTATTTCCATTTTCGTGTTTATGGATGATGGCTGCTTTCATTTCTTACCTTGACCTGGAGCAGAAAGGCTTGGTACTGAAATGGCACCATCACTGGTGAAAGCTGAATAGAGGTTGTCACTGGAGGGAGATGGCTTAAGAGGCTGTAACAGCTGGTTCTGCCCGGTCTCTGAGATGTTGCCAGGAGGGTGGAGGGTTTGCTGGGGGTGCAACACTGAAGCTGCACTCTGACCAGACAGGTTACCTGCCAAAAAGCAGTAAAGCAGCATGAGAAAATACGTACAGCTTTGCCAGTGTATTCAACATGTTAGGTAGGAAGTCAGTTATGAGCTTATGTGTGTGTGACATAAAGGCCTAATGTGTCCAGCATATGCATCTGCATCTCAGTCATCCTGACAATGTTTCACGGGCAGCCCGGCCTTTACATCCTGCCCTGCCCCCTTCTACCTGATAACCTGCCAGGTGGGGGTCCCCGCCCCTTCTGCCTGACAAATCTTCCATAGTCTCCCAGGTGCAGCCCAATATCTGCACTTCAAACACCCTGCTCCGGATCCCAATTCTCCAGAGGGTCTTGCTCTCCCTTCCTCTGAACCCAGCCAGCTAGGCTTCCTCCTGTCTGATACCTTCAGGGGAAAACTCAGAAGTTTTTCTTTTACATCCAAAAAGCCCTTTGTTCCAAGAGGAGCAGAGGTGGGGAAGCAAGAACCATCTCCTTAAACCCCACCCCCCACCCCACCCCCGGCCTCAACTGGACTGCAAGCTCAGCCCTCTGCCTCTCTGCTGAGCCGCCCACCTGCCTGGCCAGGTATAATCTTTCCACTCAATCATGTAACCTTGCCTCCCCACCCCCCAAATCTGAGTGATGGCACTTTCCCAGGTCCTGTCTGGAGAGGTGCCCATCCATCCTTACGGATGTCCCTGCCCTAAATAAACCTTGCTATTTTACCTCCCACTACTCTCTGTCTCACGCCTGAATTCTTTCTTGCGCGAAGACAAGAGCCCCGCAATTTCTCCGGTAACAAACAGATACCATTCTTATTTCTTTCAGTTTGTCCCACTGAGTGATTGCTAGGTCAAAAACTATAAACTGATGAAAGACAAGGTCTTCATTTACAGAAGGGCACACGAGGAGTGACATTAAGAATTCCAGAAGATGGGCCGGCACTGTGGCGCAATGGGTTAACACCCTGGCCTGAGGTGCTAGCATCCCATATGGGTGCAGGTTCCAGATCCGGCTGCTCCACTTCCGATACAACTCTCTACTGTGGCCTGGGAAAGCAGTAGAAGATGGCCCAGGTACTTGGGCCCCTGCATGCACGTGGGAGACTTGGAGGAGACTCCTGGCTCTGGATTGGTGCAGCTCTGGCGTTGTGGCCAATTGGGAAATGAATCATTGGATGAAGACCTCTCTCTCTCTCTCTGCCTCTCTGTGTAAGTCTGACTTTCAAATAAATAAATCAATCTTTAAAAAAAAAAAAAAAAGAATCCCAGAAGTTTTAGTTTTAGATAACCTAGAAAGTTCCTAAGCCTGAGCTGAGTAAAATGACTAAAATATGTCGTGGATACAGGGAAGACATTTTGCAATTCCACAATCATTCATTATTTTTCCCTTTTAGAAAAGATGTTGGCTGGCGCCGCGGCTCACTAGGCTAATCCTCTGCCTAGCGGCGCCGGCACACCGGGTTCTAGTCCCGGTCGGGGCACCGGATTCTGTCCAGGTTGCCCCTCTTCCAGGCCAGCTCTCTGCTGTGGCCCGGGAGTGCAGTGGAGGATGGCCCAGGTGCTTGGGCCCTGCACCCCATGGGAGACCAGGAAAAGCACCTGGCTCCTGGCTCCTGCCATCGGATCAGCGCGGTGCGCCGGCCGCAGCACGCTGGCCGCGGCGGCCATTGGAGGGTGAACCAACGGCAAAGGAAGACCTTTCTCTCTGTCTCTCTCTCTCTCACTGTCCACTCTGCCTGTCAAAAAATAAAATAAAATAAAATAAAATAAATGTTGATGATAAAAATAAATTTTTTCAACAGTCTCTGCTTATTAGACTTTTTTGGTAAATATGCATCAGATTGGATACAAAAGAGAAGCCAATGGTACATGTTTGGCCTGTTCATTAGGAAGTTCGCATCCCACAGTGTAGTGCCTGGGTTTGATACCTGGTTCCCAGTCTCAGCCCCTGGGTATTTGGGAAGTAGACTGGTGGATAGGAGCTCAATCTCTCAAATAAGTTAAAAGAAAAAAAAAAAAGAAAGAAAGAAAACAAAAAAGGTGTCAAAATGATGTAGCAGGTAACTTTAGAGTAATGAATATTTAAAATTATTGGCAGTGGCTGCAATTGCTAGATCAAGTGTCCTAAAAACTGACTAAGTTGATTGTTCCCCAATTACTAATTGACTAGCAGTCCACTCAAGAAGTATGTAAAAATTGGGATCAGAATCTAAATCAGTTGAATTCCCTTATAATCACACTTTACTAATGCATTTCATGAATTAGTCCTCATATGTTAGAGAAAGGTTTGGGCACTTATGAAAGCTTTCAAGAATGGAGAGCTGGGGCCGGCACCTGTGGCTCACTTGGTTAATCCTCCACCTGTGGCACCGGCATCCCACATGGGCGCTGGGTTCTAGTCCCGGTTGCTCCTCTTCCAGTCCAGCTCTCTGCTGTGGCCCAGGAGGGCAGTGGAGGATGGCCAAAGTGCTTGGGCCCTGCACCTGCATGGGAGACCAGGAGGAAGCACCTGGCTCCTGGCTTCGGATCAGCGCAGTGCCAGCCGTGGCAGCCATTTGTGGGGTGAACCAACAGAAGGAAGACCTTTCTCTCTCTCTCTCTCTCTCTCTCACTGTCTATAACTCTACCTGTCAAATAAATAAAAAAAAGAATGGAGAGCTGCTAAGAAGTTTGCAACTGCTCTCCAACACATTTAAACTGTATCTGGAGAGCAAATATGAAATAAAAATGTATGTTGGTTCTTACAACTAATTATCTGCTAACACTACACAATTTTAATAAAGGATTAACAACTATTCCAATTAACAGAGACAAACTCTAGTCCATTACAAGAGATTATGGTTTAACTATCTGATTATAACCACTAGCAAGTTCTTTTTTTCTTTTTTTAAAGATTTATTTATTTGTTTGAAAGGCAGAGTTACTGAGAGAGAGGGAGAGATCTTCAATCCGCTGGTTCACTCCCCAAATGGCTGTAATGGCTGGTCTGAAGCAGGAGCCAGGAGCTTCTTCTGGGTCTCTCATGTTGGTGCAGGGGCCCATGTACTCAGGCCATCCTCTGCTGCTTTCCCAGGTATACCAGCAGGGAGCTGGATCAGACTTGGAGCAGCTGGGACTCAAACCAGCACCCATATGGGATGCCAGTGTCACAGGCGGTGGCTTTACCCTTTACACCACAATATTGGCCCCCACTAGCAAGTTCTTAATCACAATACAGATACACAAAATAACAAGCTTTAAACTGGAGCAGGGGGCATTTGGCATAGTGACTGAGATGTCAGTTAGGACACCAGCATCCCTATGGTAGTGCCTGGGTTCAGGGGCTGGCTCCACTCCAGCTTCCAGCTTCTGGCTAATGTGGACCCTGGGAGGCAGAGGAGCTGATGGCTCAACTACCTGCTACCCATGTGGGAGATGTGGGTTGGATTCCAGGCTCTCAGGCACCTGGGGAGTGAACAATGGATGAGAAGTGAAAAACTTACTCTCAAATTAAAAGCAATAACAATCACCAAGAAAAAAAAAGCTACTCAAGAAAGTTATCACTGAGATAGATCCATTCAGTCCAGCTATAGTTGTGACCAACTCATTAAAAGGAAGAAATACCTGAAATTTACTTGAGAGTAAGTCATATTGTCAAGTTTGGTTAAATTTGAGTTATATGAGCTAACAGGCAAAGCTAAGTGTTTTTTTTTTTTCTTTAAAGACTTATTTTTATTTATTTGAAAAGCAAAGTTACAGAGAGAGAGAGGCAGAGACAAAAAAAACAGAGAGAGAGAGAGATTGGTCATCCATCTGTTGGTTCACTTACACATGGCTGCATTGTCCAGGGCTGGGCCAGGCTGAATCCAGGAACCTTGAACTCCTTCCTTGTCTCTCATGTGGTTGCAGGGGCTCAAGTACTTGTGCCATCTTACACCACCTTCCCAAGTACATTAGCAGGGAGCTGGGTCAGAAGTGCAACTACTAGGACTTGAACTGGTGCTCATATGGGATTAAGAACAACTATAAAGACTCCCAGGGGCTGGCACTGTGGTATAGTGGGTAAAGCTGCTGGCACCCCACATGGGTACCAATTTGAGTCCCAGCTACTCCACTTCTGATCTAGCTCTCTGCTATGGCCTGGGAAAGCAGTAGAGATGGCCCAAGTGTTAGGGACCTTGTACCCATGTGGGAGACCCAGAAGAAAATCTTGGTTCCTGGCTTTGGATCAGCTCATCTCCAGCCATTGCAGCCATGTGGGGAGTGAACCAGCAGATGGAAGATGACTTTTCTCTTTCTGCCTCTCTGTAACTCTGCTTTTCAAATAATAAATAAATAAATCTTAAAAAAAAATTAAGAAGGCTCCCAGTAGATAGAAACATGGATTACAATGGAATAAGCCATTGTACTCACCGAATCTAATTCCATAGATTCAAAAAGAGGTACAATAAATATTGCAGTAGAGAAGGAAGCAAGAATATTAGGAAAGACAAATACCTTTGAAATCAAACAAAAATACCAAATGTTCAATAGGTTACATGCACAGTTTGAAGACAGAAACAAATGATAGCTGAGGGCTTTTTACCTGAAAGCTGGGGGCTTTTATTCCCCAAGGAACTGCTGCGACTAGACTTGCTGCCCTTGCTTTTTGTGGGTCGTCTTCTTCTCCCTGAAAGGGGAGCAGCTGGGGGAATAATGACAGCAGGGGGGACCTTGCCCAGTTTGGTATACAAAGATTCAATTTCATGTTTCTGACGACTCTGCAAGTCTTGAATCTCTTTAAGATGTCTATAAAAACAATAAAACAATTCAAAATATTATAACCATCTTTGCTCAAACTAGAATTAACAGCTTATTAAACTGTATTCAAGTCTTTACTTATTTAGAAAGCTTTGCCCCCACATGTACTACCACCAGACTCTCCTCTGTCAGCTCATCTTGTTGGCCTCCACTCCCTAACCACGCCATTCCAACAAGCTCTTAGCCAATAACAAAGAACATGTTACAGGGAGATCTTCTGAATTTTGAGGCAATTTACAGGATGACTGAATTTGCTACTCTGATACAATCTGCCATATATAATTAACAAAACCTGCAACATATTTATATGCAACAGTGCCATCATTGAATTCCTTTGGTGGACTAATAAACAGCTGAGAGTAGCTCATAGTGAAAAGAGGTATTATTAATTAATAAAAATAATACATACTTTTCTCGTAGTCGTCGCAACTCTAACTTTAAGTCTTCGTCTTCAATATCTGACTCGTTGTCACTACTCATGTAAGAAGAGTTGAATGAATTACTAAGGCTTTGACTCAGATTCTGAATAGGAAGGCTCTTTGAGCTCAGCTGGTGGGGAGAGTGTGGACTACCTGAACCGTCATCCACATCCCTACTTAAAAAGGCCGCCTCAAGGTCAGAAGATGGTCCATTCAGATGTGAAGGCTCAGAAAGGTCAGGCTTTTCTTTCTTTGGTATCACAGCAGGAAGAATCGCTTGTTCGGGATCCATTAGAGGAGGAGATGTCACCGGTCCCTCTTTCTTTGCCTCGGTAATCTTGTCCTCGGTTCTTGACACGGAGAAACGACCCACTTTGTTTGCTGTAGTTGTCACCTGAAAACGTCCAACCTTAGTAGGCTGCCCAGTTTCTGACTTTACCTCTGAGGCAAGAGTTTGGTGGGTGCTATCTGGCACCTCTGAAGAGATGCCAGGGATGGTCATTCCATTAGGCTCTGGCTTCACCATGGTACTTTCTGGACTACTACTTGATAGCACCGAGGACTCTGAAGTACTGGATTCAAAATGAACAGACTTTGTATCTTCTGACTTACTTTTACCCTCTTTCTGGGCATCTTCCATTGCAACTGAAACCTGATGGAAAAAGAAAAAGTGAGATTAAAAACTGAAGTCCCCAATATTCAATTTGTGGCATGGACTGTTAAAAAACAGAATTATTTTATTCTCCAATCAATAAATAGGCTAAGTATCTCTTACAAAGCACCCCCATCTTTGTGAAGGTAAACTGAATACAATGACAAAGAACATATCTGTAATGATAGAGATTTGGAATGGCTGGCTAAACTTAATAAGTTAAGTACATGATTTTCTCTCATACCTCATATCATACACAGGATTCAGATTCAGATACTAATCAAAATAAAAAATAACTGATCATAGAATCTTGAGTAACTAGTTAAGATTACTATATGAAGCCAAAGAGGGGACCTAGATCTATGAATTACAAATACAAATGGCTAAGCTAGAAAATGCTTACTTTGTTGGCTCAGTTGGGAAAATAAAATAACACAGTTTCATTAGACAGTGACTCTGTATGTTCACTTAAGGAATTATTCCTAAGAAAATTATCCTAAACATGGAAGAACTTTTTATAGACAAGGATATTTACTGTTTTTCTGCTTATTATGCTGAAAAAAATTTAGAAAAATGATTAGGTAAAGTAACCACCAAGCTGGGAAATAAACTAACAGTATTATTAGAAGGAGCAGAAGCAGTGGTCCATTTTAGATACACATTTGCATAGAGAACAAGGAGTGAAGGGAAATATATCCTAAAAAGTAATCTTGGAGCATCGTGGGGATGGGTAGAGAGGGAAGGGGTAGGCAGGGGACCTGTGGTACAGTGTGCTAAGCCTCTACCTGTAGTGCCAGCATCCCATATAAGTGCAGGTTTGTGGCCCAGATGCTCCTCTTCCGACCTAGCTCTCTGCTATGGCCCGAGAAAGCAGTGGTAGATGGCCCAAGTGCTTGGACCCCTGCACCCGCATGGGAGACCAAGAAGAAGCTCCTGGGATCCTGGCTTCGAACCATTGTGGCCATTTGAGGAATGATCCAGGGGACGGAAGAACTTTCTCTGTCCCTCCCTCTCTCTGTCAGTAACTCTACCTCTCAAATAAATAAATAAATAAAATCTTAAAAAGTAATCTTGGGACTACGTGGGTAGATGGTGTGCCCACTGTTTCTCTACTGTGCTTAGTATTCTGTGTTTTCTTTAACTAGTAGTACTTGTATGAGGGAGAATGCTAGAGTTATACAACAAAATCATTGGATTGTCAATTATGTCCCAAATGGGTCACTATTTTGTTATATATACAACTCTCCCAAAAGAGGGAATCAAGGCAAAGACAATAATTATCTTACCTGAAATCGCCCCATCTTGAACACACCAGCTCCTGAACTAGCAGCAGCTAGCAGAGGGCCTTCAGTGCCCTGAGAAACTGAAATAAATACACCGAAGAGAAAAACAAATTAACATCTCTTTTTAGTTAGCTTCTTTCTCCTTTGGTCAGAAACACAGGCCCAATACATGTTCTTTTCCTCATTTTCTTACTGATTTCAAAGGATGCACAACTTTTTCACATTCTCCATTTTATTCCATATTTATGTAATTGATTCATTTTTATTATAAATATTTAAGGTATATAACTTAAGGTTTTATAATCTACATTTCTCTTAAATTTATCCATTTCTAGACTTCCTAGTCCATACTATCAATTTGCAAATGACTTCTTTTTTTTTTTTTTTTTTTTTTTTTTTTGTGACAGGCAGAGTGGACAGTGAGAGAGAGAGAGACAGAGAGAAAGGTCTTCCTTTTGCCGTTGGTTCACCCTCCAATGGCCGCCGCGGCTGGTGCGCTGCGGCCGGCGCACCGTGCTGATCCGATGGCAGGAGCCAGGAGCCAGGTGCTTTTCCTGGTCTCCCATGGGGTGCAGGGCCCAAGCACCTGGGCCATCCTCCACTGCACTCCCTGGCCACAGCAGAGGGCTGGCCTGGAAGAGGGGCAACCGGGACAGAATCCGGCGCCCCGACCGGGACTAGAACCCGGTGTGCCGGCGCCGCTAGGCGGAGGATTAGCCTAGTGAGCCGCGGCGCCGGCTTGCAAATGACTTCTTTTAAAACGAGAGAGTCAATTCAGAATCTACTTGCCTTGAAAATAATGCTTAAACTGATTAATTGAAATCTTACATTTATACTTATATAGAAATACATGTCTAAGCTATTGAAACTTATCTCTAATTCTATGTATCCAGTGTCACAAAAGCCAAGGAGTTATCAGTAAACTGACTTTTATAAATAAGCTTGAATTTCTTAATATCTTATAGCAAGTATCTTACCTAGCTAGTTAGAAAGGGTCTTATGCCAAGAAACCATCATGACCCTATGTACAACACCCTGTCTTCCAATAACTTAAAAGACTCATTAATCTGCTTATTACATGATTTCGACATTAGTATCAATGCTCTTCAGTCATGAAATACAGAAACTTCTCCTCATAGTAGTCTCAAATACATCAATTTCTCAAGAATGCACCTTTGAAGAGTAAATCTCTAAAAACCAGGGCAGGACTGTGGATAGTAATATAAAAGGAGGATGTCTCTCACCATCCTTCTGAGACTGTGCTCCTGCTTCTATAACTGCTGCTGGAGCCACCATGGACACAGTCTGCAAAACACATACACACAAACAACTGTAACAACTTTAACTTCAGTTCTTCTTAAACTTTTGTACTTTCCCCTGATCTTTATAAAATGGGAGAAATACAGTATACGTGAAGAAATACATCTGAGGGAATTTTGTCTTCTTTATATCTGAAAATAAGTCTTATGTAAAGAAAGCCAGCTTTTTAAAAAGCAATTTCAAATCTTTTTTTTTTTCCCCCACAGGCAGAGTGGACAGTGGGAGAGAGAGAGAGAGACAGAGAGAAAGGTCTTCCTTTGCCGTTGGTTCACCCTCCAATGGCCGCCGCAGCCGGCGCATCACACTGATCCAAAGCCAGGAGCCAGGTGCTTCTCCTGGTCTCCCATGGGGTGCAGGGCCCAAGCACTTGGGCCATCCTCCACTGCACTCCCGGGCCATAGCAGAGAGCTGGCCTGAAAGAGGGCAACTGGGACAGAATCCGGCGCTCCAACCGGGACTAGAACCCGGTGTGCCGGCGCCGCAGGCGGAGGATTATCCTATTGAGCCGTGGCGCCGGCCACAGTTTCGAATCTTAATCCTTCTTGTTACTTTCTTAATTTTTTCCCATATGAATATTCATTAAAATGTAGTTTTAATCAAAACATTATCTTACAAAGTTTAGCTTTCTCAAAGCATAAATGCAAAGTGCAAAGGATTCAGCTGATACAGTATCACCAGAGGTTAAGATACAAAAAGTGTATTAAATAAAATATTTTCCATAGTTATACTACTGAATCAGTATTAAATCTTTCATTAATCTGTTTCATGTCTATTGGTTGTAACAAGTAGGGCTCTGAAAAAGTTTTAAAAAATTAATTATGGTTTAGGTTATAGTTTCTGTTCCCAAAATATAAGCTAACATGATGACATAAAGGTTACGGAAGGTTTTGTCAAGATTTTCCAAACTTACACCAGCCGCAGAAGTCACTGCAATAGTCTCTGGACTAAGCGTTCTTCTCAACTGAGCATCAAGATCTTCTAGAGGTTGCTGAGGCTGAACAAAAATAATCGTAGTAAATATAGTTCTTTGGCCCTTTCAGATCGAAGATCAGAGTCATTATATACAATTTATATAAGAATACATTATTTTATGCTTTCGTGACATATTTGTCTTCAATGAATACAAGACTCAATATACTAAATTTAGTACACTGCTTTGATAATTTACAAGATTCTCAAGATTGTATGTCAGTCTACTAAGACTTAGAGTAATCCATTTACTACATTTGCACAGTTTCAAAGTCTTTCTAATCTTCTATGTTTGATGTTATCCAAAGTGACAGAAAATTTGTTTATTTGTTCTCTCTCTTTTTTTATTTTTTTTATTTTTATTTTTTGACAGGCAGAGTGGACAGTGAGAGAGAGAGACAGAGAGAAAGGTCTTCCTTTGCCGTTGGTTCACCCTCCAATGGCCGCCGCGGCCGGCGCGCTGTGGCCGGCGCACCGCGCTGATCCAGTGGCAGGAGCCAGGAGCCAGGTGCTTTTCCTGGTCTCCCATGGGGTGCAGGGCCCAGGCACCTGGGCCATCCTCCACTGCACTCCCTGGCCACAGCAGAGAGCTGGCCCCACTGGAAGAGGGGCAACCGGGACAGAATCCGGCACCCCAACTGGGACTAGAACCCGGTGTGCCGGCACCGCTAGGCGGAGGATTAGCCTAGTGAGCCGCGGGGCCGGCCTTATTTGTTCTCCTTTTAAAAATACATTCTGCCAGCATTTGTGGCTCAGTGGGTTAGGCTGTCATCTGCAACACCAACACCAGCATCCATTATGGGCACCTTGCGGAATCCTAATTGCTCCACTTCTGATCCAGCTTCCTGCTAATGCACCTGGGAAAGCAGCAGAAGATGGCCCAAGTGCTTGCGCCCCTGTACCCATGTGGGAGTCCTATATGAAGCTCTTGGTTCCTAGCTTTGGCATGGTCCAACCCTGGCCATGGCAGCCATTTGGGGAGTGAATCAGTAAGCGGAAGATCTCTCTCTCTCTCCCCCCTGCCACTTCTTCTCACTGTAACTCTATCTTTCAAATAAATAAATGAACAAATAAGCACTGAAAAACAGAAAATATATTCTGGGGGAAAAATTCATCAATTTCTGTTGGTAGATTAACTGTATCCTGTGTTCCCTATTTTCTTTCTCAGTTTTACACACCTTTCTGGGAACCTTTTTTTTTTTTTTTTTTTTTTTTTTAAGATTTACTTATTTATTTGAAAGGCAGCATAGTTATATATAGAGAAGGAAAGTCAGAGAGAACTCGAGCTTCCATCCGCTGGTTCACTTCTCAAATGGTTGCAATGGCTGGAGCTGGAGCTGGGCAGGCCGGAAGCCAGGAACCTTTTCCAGGTCTCCCATGTAGGTGTAAAGGCCCAAGTACTTGGCACATCTTCTGCTTTCCCAGGTGCATTATCAGGGACTTGGACTGGAGTAGAGTAAGGGACTTGGACTGGAGTAGAGCAGCCAGGACTTGAACTGGTGCCCAGATGGGATGCCAGATAGGGAATGCAGGTGTCGCAGGTGGCAGATTAACCAGTTAACCCCCTGGGAACGTATCCTTATGAACAAAAGACAGCATTAATATATTCCGTCATTCTTAAGGAATTTTCTTTTTCGTATCTTGAAATATACATGTCTACTCTACAGATGGGGACAAGAACTAGGCATTCCATCCTGTTAATCAAGCTTTTGTGTAATCAACCCTAAGGCAAAATCTTTTACCCTTGTTACAGTATCTAATCTTATGTCAATCTTGGCTTCTATCACTCTTCTTTTTTCTGTCCTTTTTTCAAAGATTTATTTATTTTAGAGGCAGGGTTACAGAGAGAGAGAGAGAGAGAGAGAGAGAGAAAGAGAGAGAGAGAGGGAGAGACAGGAGAGTGGTCTTCTGTCCACTGGTTCACTCCCCAAATGGCTGCAACAGCCAGAGCTGGGCAGATCCAAAGGAAGGAGCCAGGAGGTTTTTCTGGGTCTCCCACGTGGGTGCAGAAACCCAAGGCATTGGGCCATCTTCCACTCCTTTCCCAGGCCATTAGCAGGGAGCTAGACCATAAGCGGAGCAGCTGGGACATGAACTGGCTCCCAAATGGGATGCGGGCACCGCAGGCAGAGGCTTAGCCCACTTCGACAAAGCACCGGACCCTCTATCACTCTTTTCTAATGCAGCCTTTGATGGGATGCTTCCCCTTCTACATGGAGGACCTATTCATTATATTTCTTTGTATGCAAGTACTACCCATTTATATTCCTCACTTCTCATTTGCTGTTTCTCATTATTTTGAACTTCCTTAGGAAACTGAACACATATTTTTAAAAATCAAACTCTCAAAAGATTTAACCACTCTCTCAAAAGATTTAACCATATATATGCATATATATATATATAAGTTTTTTTTAATTTAAAACTTTGTGGCTGATGGAGTGGTATTTTACTTTAGTATGACAAGTTCTTTACATCAGTCAGGATCAAAGTAAGAATAAATTCAGACTAAGATTCTCAAGTTAGCAACTAACCATGTTAGTGATTCCAAAATTAATTCTTACTAGCTTGTCTTATGTCTGAAACTTTTCATGTTTACAATGGCTTTCCTAATCGGTATTCAACTAATGTGTTCACAGTGGGGTGGAATGGGAAAGGGAAATAACAATTTAAATATTACAGATAATTCTGACCAATGGGTACAGATAATTCTGTACTCAATAAAAAGAACTGGGAGTTGAGAATCTCAAGTTCATGTTGTTGGTCTGTCTCAGTTCTTCTATGAGTAACCTCATAATGTTAGCATTTTTGCTAAGCTAAGTAGTTTTTACATTATATAGCATACATATTATACACATATCATAAACTATATATCTTTCATAAAAAGATATCTACATATTAAGATGTTTATATTAAAAATATAGTATATATTTTTATGAAACATCACCCCAAACCCACCTATATGTAAAACTGATTATTTCATTAGACGATCAATGAAAGAAATGATAAACATTCAAGACAAAGTTGTTGCACTGAACTCAAAGAAAAGATGTACTAGTTATCAAGGTGGTTTTGTTTTTGAAGGAACTTTCAAAGTTAATTTTCATTATTTGTAAGTTTTTGTTTCCAGAATGGCTTATAAATGAACTTCAAATTTAAGATGCTATTTCACCATTCTACAAAAGTGTGAATGATAAAAGGTGCTAACATTTACCTAGCAAAATGTCAACATGAACATTTTCTTCCTTCTTAGGATATGAAAAAATATTAACATCAAATGTTTTCTAGATGATCTTAAGTAATAATATAAACAGAAAAACTGTGAAGCTTCTTACCCTAAGTATAGTCTGGGTCATGATCTACATAATTTTTAAAGAAAGGTGTTAGTAAGTCAAAGCCAAAAAAGAGCTATAAGCCAAGATCATGCGATGAAGAATTTAAATAAGTTTTATGAAAGAAAAGTAGGAGTACAGAAAGAAACAGGCCCAATCTTGAGGCACCTGACTTAGTGAAGGTCCTGGAAAAGGTAGCAGCTGCTCGCTGGGTAGAGTACCAGCTGGAAATTCAGTACCCACTGGCAGAACCTATAGACAATGAGGGGAAATTCAGGTCCATGAGGCACTAATAGTATCAGTATTCATACTAAAGAACAAATCAACTAATTTGAATGCAGAGAAATACACAATTCAAATGTGTCCAGTTAATGTAGGTTCATTATTACCTAGGTTATATTCTGGTATCAGTCTTAAATAAAGGACATTATTAACCCCAGATACTATTATAGAGGTTACTACAAAATACTTATAAAATGAATAACAAAATACTGTAAAAGTTTGTTCCCTAGAGAAAATAGAGAACAAAGACCTAACAGGAACAGTCTAAATATTCTTGAGCCACTTATTTGCTACAGTAAATACTACAGTTTCTGAGAAAACAGTAGCCAGCTCAGAAATAACCAAGGGCAGGTCTGATAACAAAAGACATGAGAAATCTAATACTATCAAGGAATTTCTTGTTTGTCTGAGTGAACTCTATACAGATCATCTCTGATTTATGATGGTCTGACTCACAGTGATGTAAAACCAATAAACATTCAGTAAAAATGATATTTCAGATTTTGAATCTGGATCTTTTCCCAGAGCTAACAATATACAGTCTGATCCTGTTTTGTGAAGCTGGGCAGTGGAAGTGAGCCATGAGACCACAAGGTTAACAATGGATACTCTATAGTGTACTGTACTGCTAAGCAACAACCATAAGTAGGTTAGGTATATTAAATGCATTTTTATTTTAGGATATTTTCAATGTACTATGGGTTTATTGGGATGTAATTCTATTGTATGTCAAGGAGCATATCTATTCACCTACCCTACAAAGAATCTCAGATCAAGGGCAATGCACAAAGATGGCTGAAGCATACAATACAGTAGACATAATACAGCCTTGTCTGGAGAAGATTAGAGACTGAAGATGGCAGAATGAGAGGAAAGCCAGCACTACAGAATTAGATAACACAGTTTAATTATTTTATTACTAAGATTAGAGTCTTTCCAATTTTTAAAATAAATCCTGAACTTCATCTGTGGAATCTGTAACAAAGCAAATAAAAATCTGCTTCATTCTCAATTGATACAAAGATTGTAAACTACTGTTACAATGTATATTTTGCTGACAAATGTATTTAGCTCTCTTGGGATACAAATTCTTATAGTTTGTATATATTTGGAAGAAATACCTGTATTTATACCTGATAATATGCATTCTTAGAAAACTGTGCAACATAATTCAACCCAAAATCCTGCCATGCCAAATAAAAAATCTCATGTTTTTATAAAATTACTGTCCATCTGTTTAACACTGAGTGCCTACTTATTATAAGGCAGGCACTTTACAATTACATGTCTAATTTGCGAATTTAAACTGCAAAGTGGAGGGAAAGAGTGATCACACCTATCTACTGTAAAACAAGGACCTTACCAGAGCCTTAGTTAAAGGTAGCTTTGAGGGAGCAGTTCCAGGCTTGACTCCCGATGCAGTGCTGACTGGGGCTGAAACGTAACTGCCTGGTGTAGAAACCTGTCCAGGTGAAACCACTGGTATAACCGATAAACCAGTTGTTCCTAATGGTAAACTGGTTGGTGGTAAGCAAGTACTTGTAGTGGAAGTCAGGAGTTTGCTTGGTGCAACAGCAGTGGTTGGGATGCCTGGTGTGACAGTAGTCTCTACTACCAGTGATGTCTCCAATGAGACAGTGGCATGCTGAGCCCCAGATGAGCTGTGTTCACTAAAGAGAGACCGCAGTTTTTCTTCAAGAGTCTTTATGTCATCAATTCCAGGAGCTTTGGGTTGTGCATCAGCATCGATTTCAGGGCAATGAGTATGTGGCTGGTTGGGAAGCAAAGCTGGTTGAGGCTGACTATGAATTAGTGTCTGCTGCACAGCAGGCACATTGGCAACAGGCTGTATTAAGGGTGGGATATTGGGTACTTGGGGTAATAAAGGTGTAGATGTAGGTCCTGCTGCTTGGGCAAGGACAGGAGTAGAGGCTATAGCTGATGGGATGACTAAAGGATGCACTCCCCCAGGTTGAGAAATAGAACTCAATACTCCTGCTCCAGGGGAGGAAGAGGAAGATGGTGCAGAGAGGGACAAAGCCAATCCAGTTGTACTGCTATGAGATGTCTTATCAAGTGAGTGTGCACTAACCACCACTGTTTCAGCTAGAGTAGGAGCAGAGGTGCTGCTGCTGAGCTGAAGGGATGGCTGTGAACCTACACTTGGGAGAGGAGTGGTGGTAGAAAGTGATGTTAATGTGGCTATTCCCGTAGAACTGCCTGCTGCCTGCTGAGATAACACAGCTGGAGGCTTAGCACCTGGGCCAGAGGTACTGCCCACTGCAGAGGCTGAAGTCACTGGAATTGTTATAGAAGGTAAAGGGACTGTACTAGAAACAATGCCCCCAGAAGTGGGGGCCTGAACTGACTGGGATGTTGTAGATACTGCGACCATTGCAGGTATTGTGATGCCTGACGCAACACTAGAGAGTACTGGTGATTCAGACACAGTAGGTATAGGAACACCACTTGAAGTGATTGAACCTGTGCTAGTAGCAACACCAACAATCCCCTTTTCAATGGGCACTGTAACCTCCGACTGAATAACTGATGTAGAAATGTCACTTAGGGGGCTGCTTGTTGCAGGGACTGATACTGGAGGTGTGGCCGCTGCTGTGGTTGGGACTCCAGGAATGCTACTCATGAAAGGAGATACTACTGGAAAGGACGGTCCTGTATGACTAAAGTTGGGAGGTGCTGTACTGGGTCCTTCAGTCATTTGGGCATGTCTAAGTTCAGAAAAGGCCTGCTGCAGACTAAGGGATGAAGCAGAGTGAGATAAATTCATTCCAGGGCCCTGAGATGTGGAGGCAGCAACTGCAAAGAAAAACAGAAATATAAGAATCAGCCAATTTTAGAAGGATGGATTCAAAAGACTGTCCTAATAACCTGTTTTGTGACGACCATTAATATCACATATATCAACAAGGTTTAGAAACTCTCCTAAGAAAATGATAGATTCTGAAAGAGCAAAGGCCAACAGTAGTTTGATGAAGTCAGTCAGTCTGAATGAAGATCTATTTCTGGAAAAAGAGAACATGGAGAAACCTGAAAGCACATACAATGGTTCTAAATACAGAAACAAATACATACCATAGTATCTACTACATAGGTTATATCTTGTATGGTCGTCCTTTATTCTTTTTCTTCAATCCCTCTAATTTACCAACTACTTATTTCCCTCTTTCATGTTTACCTGTTGGTTATAACCTCCATTTTCTACTTTCTAAAAAGTTATCTGTGTCATCACAAACTACTGCTTGATGATCAAGATTTCAGCATAGTAGAGATACAGAAGGATATGGTAAATCAATCCTTACCAGTATCTGATATTTCAGTGGTGAAAACTTGAGACTCTCGTAATCGACTTTCTGGGACAGGACTCACTATAAACCGTCTTCCAGCCGAATGAACAACTTGAGTTAAAGAGCTGGTGGGAACACCTAGTCAACAAGAAGCAAACCACTTAACTGCAGTATTATTATTATTTTTTTTTTTATTTTTTTTTTGACAGGCAGAGTGGACAGTGAGAGAGAGAGACAGAGAGAAAGGTCTTCCTTTGCCGTTGGTTCACCCTCCAATGGCCGCCGCGGCCGGCGCACTGCGGCCGGCGCACCGCGCTGATCCGATGGCAGGAGCCAGGAGCCAGGTGCTTTTCCTGGTCTCCCATGGGGTGCAGGGCCCAAGCACCTGGGCCATCCTCCACTGCACTCCCTGGCCACAGCAGAGGGCTGGCCTGGAAGAGGGGCAACCGGGACAGAATCCGGCGCCCCGACCGGGACTAGAACCCGGTGTGCCGGCGCCGCTAGGCGGAGGATTAGCCTAGTGAGCCGCGGCGCCGGCTGCAGTATTATTATATATATCATTACCAACATGAAGCTTCAAGAATTTCATTATTGGCACAAATAACTACTCAAGTAAAAGGTAAAAATAGACAAGAAGAGAAATTCACCTATTTGTTGCGGCATGGAAGATACAGGAATTGGTTGTTTGAACTCTCCTTCCAATTTCTACAACAAACAAAAGTGATGACATTCATTCTCAAAAACCATCTCAACAATTAGACAAAGCCAACTGCCACATGTGAAGAGAACATAAATGCTCTTAGTCATAGGCATAATATGATATTATTTGATATATAAATATGCATGCAAATACAGTGCTATGAGAATATTTTAAATTAACAAAGCTTCACTATGGAATGGAAAACCTACCTGAGAACCTGAAAAGCCATAGTCATCCTTTCCTTGAAGACTCTCCAATCCCTGGTCACCCTCTGGTTCCACACTGACATCCTCACTGAGCATTTCATCAGCTTTTTCAATAATTTCTCGCACTTGATCCACAAATGACTCCCTCTCTATTGCTAAAATAAAGTCATTGTTCACCTGTGAAAGAAATGTGATGTCAGTCTGATTAGTGTGACATTTCTTAAGGTTTAAATCATTTAAATACAACTTTCAAAAACTTCTATTTACATATCAATTTTATTATTTACTTAGTGTTAGCTCTTCCCTGTTTAAGAACTTCAGTACCTAGTTAGACATGTCCTAGACAAAATATTTCTAAACCACAAGTTGGGTATGTTAGTTACATTTACATTGGAATAAATATACGACTGACAAGATAAACACAGATTATAAGACACTGCCTATTTGCGCAGAGCAATGGATATTAAGATGAAGTACAAAAGAAAAATTTGGAACACAAATACAGACATACCATAATTGTTGCTATCTCCTCAGGGTTGTCACCATCTAGGTCAAATTTGAAGGTAACCATTTTCCGATTATGAGTCTCTAACTGACATTCTACTACTCGATCTCCTTTATTTGAAACCTAAAAAGGGAAAGGAACTTCATCTCAAAACCATATTCAGGTTTATTACCAAATTTGAGAAAAGTCATCCAGATTAGCAGTTGAATTTAAGCCTCAGGAAGCATGGTGTTATCACTGTTCCTTGGACCACAGTACTTTTGTCTCTTCAACTGGTAACTAGAAAAATCTGAAATGGTATTGGACTTTGAGCTACTCCCTAAAGACTATGGAAGGAATATAAAGATTTCTTTCCTACAAGTTAAAACTCTTTACCCATTTTCTTTTTAGATTTTTGTTTGTTTGAGAGGCAGAGAGAGAGGACAAAAGAGAGAGAGAGAGAGAGAACGAACGAACCTGTCTACTGGCTCTCTTCAAATGCCCACAACAGCTGAAGGACCAATGCTAGGAGCTAGGTACTCAATCCAGGCCTCCTATGTGGGTGGTAGGAACCCAATTACCTGAACCATCACTGTGACCTCTAAAATTCCACTTAGTGCCAAATTCCTTTTTTTTTTAAAGATTTATTTATTTTACTTGAAAGAGTTACACAGGGAGAGGAGAGGCAGAGACAGAGAGAGAGAGAGAGAGAGAGAGAGGTCTTCTACCCAATGGTTCATTCCGCAATTGGCTGCAATGGCTGGAGCTGTGCCGATCCAAAGCCAGGAGCCAAGAATTTCCTCTGGGTCTCCCACGCGGGTGCATGGGCCCAAGGACTTGGACTATCTTCTACTGCTTTCCCAGGCCACAGCAGAGAGCTGGGCAGGAAGTGGAACAGCTGGGTCTCGAACCAGCGTCCATAGGGGATGCCAGCACTTCAGGCCAGGGTGTTAACCTGCTGTGCCACAGCGCCAGGCTGGCAAAATTTGTTTAACAATATGAAGTCCATGAATCAGCAATACTTACATTCAAAATTCTCAATTTTGGGCGTGAAGTCTTTTCATGACGAGATCGACTTCTCACAGATTTTCGATAATGTCGTTTTGTAGTTCTCCCTTCATGCCTTCCACTGGAGGTTGGGACATTCTCATTGCCATCACTCATCCCTGAAGCAACATCTGAATGTGCACTTAAAAAAAAAAAAGCTTTTAATTTCAATATAAGATTTAAAATCTGATATTTATATATATATATTTAAATTTTTAAAAGATTTATTTATTTGAAAGGCAGTTACACACACACACACACACAGAGTGAGAGAGAGAGACAGAGAGACAGAGACAGAGACAGAGAGAGAGAGAGAGAGAGAGAGAGAGAGAGAGAAAGCTCCTTCGTTGCTGGTTCACTCCTCCAATGGCTGTAACAGCCAGGGCTGAACCAGGCTAAAGCCAGGAACCTGGAACTCCATCTGGGTCTTTCACATGGGTACAGGGACTTAAACACTTCAGCTATATTCCACTCCTTTCTCAGGAGCATTAGTAGCAAGGAGCTGGAATAGAAGTGGAGCAGCAGGCCGGCGCCGCGGCTCACTAGGCTAATCCTCCGCCTAGCGGCGCCGGCACACCGGGTTCTACTCCCGGTCGGGGCGCCGGATTCTGTCCCGGTTGCCCCTCTTCCAGGCCAGCTCTCTGCTGTGGCCAGGGAGTGCAGTGGAGGATGGCCCAGGTGCTTGGGCCCTGCACCCCATGGGAGACCAGGAAAAGCACCTGGCTCCTGCCATCGGATCAGCGTGGTGCACCGGCTGCGGCGGCCATTGGAGGGTGAACCAACGGCAAAAAGGAGGAAGACCTTTCTCTCTGTATCTCTCTCTCAACTGTCCACCCTGACTGTCAAAAAAAAAAAAAAAAAAAAAAAAAAAAAAAAAAAAGAAGTGGAGCAGCTGGAACTTCAAACAGCCTGTGCCCATAATGGAATGCCAGCGAAGGTGGCAGCTTAACTTGCTACATGACAATGTCAGTCCCTATTCATTTTTATGTATTTGAAAGAACGAGAGCTAGAGAAAAAAGAAAGAGACAACTTCCATTTGCTGTATCACCCACCAAATGCCTGCGATCTGCTGCCAGGTCAGGCTGAAGCCAAGAGCCAGGAACTCCACCTGTGTCTCCCAGGTGGGTGGCAGGGATTCACAACCTGAATCCCTATCTGTTAACTTCCAGGTGTATTAGCAGGAAGCCAATCAGAAGCAGAGACATGGGACTTGATTGCAGGCGCACCAATATGGGATGCGGATGTACCAACTGGTGGCCTAACCTGCTGTACCACAATGCATACCTCAAAAGTCTGATATTTTGAAGTTTCATACTATTCTACCTACCGGTTGAGGAAGGAGTTTTTAGTTTTACATACCTGTCTATAGAGGAAACCAATGTGGGAGGCTGGGGAGGTTGTGGCTGTGCTACTGGAACTGGTTCTGGAGGAGCAACCTGAGAGACTCCCTGAGTACTCTGTGAATGGAAAGAACAACTGAAATCTTGGCAGTAACATACTTTATCACTCACCATTCCCAGTAGACTACTCTTTTCTTTCTCTTTTTCTTATCCCTCCCCCAAGTCCTAGAAGCACTAAATTTACTAGTAATCCTCATCATTCAGCATCTAGAGACAGTGGTCTTAAAAACAAAGTTTCTAAAGCTAGTCTCTGGTACAGACTGCATGGTGTGCGGTCAGCCAACGTATTTGCTAGGCAGTGTGAAACTACAACTTGCCATGCAGCCAGCATCTTACCAGAGATGTGCAACAGGGCAGGCAGAGCAAAGTGCAAAGATGAGTTCAGATCTTTCCCCTAGTAGGGCAAAAATGATTGCTGGGAGCATAGCAAGTCAAGATACTCTTATGACTGCCAATGACAAGAATGTGTGAAGATAAGAATAATGGCTAAAGTACTAGCTAGAGAAGTGAAGTGCTAATAGGGTTAATCTCCAAGGCACACTCACTTCCCAACAGAACAGCCAGTGGCAACAAGGCCCCCACATTGGCATTTCATTCTGCTGTAAGAAAAAGTCATTCAAGAAGTTAGTTTGATATAGTCTCCCAATGAGTTCTATACCAGGGGAGCCTATGTGTTTCCTTTGTCATTTTTATCCCATTATATTTATTTTGTATATAAACATGCAACAATTCCATTTACCTCCAGAACTGCTTGCTGGGAGGATGTAGTGGGGGGTTGCTGTGCTAAACTCACTGCTGGCTGAGACACTTGAACCTGTCCTCCTATACCGCCCACAGGAACCAAAAGATTTGATTCCACATAAGGCTGCACCACTGTAGGAAAGTAAGCTGGTGTAGCCAATGCTTCTGTCGGCATGGGAGGGGATAGGACTGTAGAATGGATGCAAACAGAAGCCACGTTGGAGGAGGGAGCAATATTTGAATCTCCTGGGTACTGTGGTGGCAGTCGAGGTGGGAAGCCCTGTGACAGAAACGAGGAAGGCAAGTTAGTGCAGGTTGTGTCATCAAATCAGCACAACAGCAAGACATGCAAGAAAAAAAAAAGGCACACAGCGAAAAAAAGAATTGTAGCCTTATCTCCTTATCTCTTAATCTCTCTTTCTGAAAAAATAATCTAAAGATCATTCTCAAAATGAAACGGTAGACTGGTTCCAATTTGGGGGACAAGATTCTACAATCATACCTTAAAAATTGTTGGATTTTCTCTCTTCTAGAGATTATTTAGATATGAGGAAATAGACTTAATAATTCCCCTTAAAAATACTTTCTGGCCAATCTCAAATAGAAGAATGCAAATGCCCTTACAGGTATCTAGTCACTCCAGTCATTTTATAAAATGCTTGTCTTAGAAATCTAAAC
Organism: Oryctolagus cuniculus; assembly: GCF_964237555.1. Taxonomy (NCBI): domain Eukaryota; kingdom Metazoa; phylum Chordata; class Mammalia; order Lagomorpha; family Leporidae; genus Oryctolagus; species Oryctolagus cuniculus. Next base: position 98,699,929 of record NC_091440.1, on the reverse strand, counting down.
CCTGAAAGTTTTTGTTGATACCAGTTGACCACCTATATACAATAGAGGTACTCTATTGATGCCCAGTATTCAACCAACTTACATTGAATATTCAAATAACCATTTTCCTCCCAAGTGGTGTCTTAAGAATATAGAAATAATCGACAAACACCATCACCCTATTCTTTCTCAGAATTTTACTATTTTAGCTTCTCTCAAGATCACCAACTTTTGTTACCGTTATTCAGATACTTAACTACTAGGTTTTCAAGTTTTTGATGGTCTACTATTAGAACCAAACCCTGTGATGCCCTCCTTTTAAGCTAGCTAACACAATACCTGGTATAGAACATCTCCAGAGGGAAGTGGAACCTCAGCAGCTTGTCCAAGGTTAGCTGGTATTCCCATGGACTGAACTGCTGTTTGTAGAAGGTGTGGGTGAGCCTGACTTGGCAGCTGAGTCACAGGCTGCAGAAGGGTTGGAAGCTGACTAGGAACCACAGTTGATCCCCCTGGGATTGCAGCTGCCGAAGCAGATGAAGCCAGGGTGAGCAGAGGCTGATTAATGCCGGCTGCCATTGTGATGGGAAGGGATGAGAAACCTGTCTGAGCCGTAGTAACATGAGGAGTTGATATGGGAATTTGAGAGACAGGGTATTGAGGGAGTAAGGAAGTAGGGAGTGGCTGTCCCATAGAGAGGAAAGGAGCACCAGAGTGGACTGGAACAACTGAGGGTTGTGTTGCAACTGGGATCTGAGGTTCGCCTTGGATAGTTGGTACTGGCTGGGAAACTGGAAGCTGGGAAGGTAAAGAAAAACAAAACAGACAGACTTTTATAAAAAACAAAAAGCAAGGCTGCCAAAAGCAAGCTTTATGTATAGCCAAAAAGAAGGAAAAAATAAACAAAACAAAACCCTGCATACATTAGTGTAAGTTAATGTGCCATGTAATAGGGAAAAAGCAGGAGACAAAGAGGCTAATACACTGGCCATTGTTCCAAACCATTTGTAGTAGAAAATTTTGCCAATATTATATTGTTTGATAATAAAGATAACCTTTTCACTGGCAAAAGTGGCTCTCTTTTAAAAACAGCTTTACTGCTATATATTTCAGATACCACAATCTATTATCATGCTTGCTGTCAGTACATCTATTAACTGCTATTGCAATAATATGGAAACTCAGATGAATTTCCTCCCAAAGGAATTAAGCTTCAATCAAATTACTTCCACAATTCTTAAGTCTAACATAGCTCTAAAAAAGTGGGTAAAATTAACACAATTCACTAATTGTAGGATGTTTTTACCCCTCTCTTCTACTGCTCATTTTCAATATATGCAAAATTGGGGATGTATTATGCAGCTGGTAATGTGTCAGCATTTTACAGCTGATAGCATCTCAGAGGCAATAAAACATGACAGTAACACACAATACACATATAATACAAGGCAATATGCATAAAATTGAAAAAAGGTCATGGAGAAGAGCATGAATTCTACAGGGTACTTTTCAAGTAATAAGGACTACATAGGGAAGTAACGCACCATTCCATACAAGCTGTTTTTGGACTTACTGTCAAATAGGCAGTGAGAGAGGAAACTGCAGAAATCTACATGAAAATAAAGCATTGTTGCAAACCTAGACTATTAGATATGGCTGAGAATGAACGTCAGACTCAGTTATCAAAGCACTTTTATTTAACCCATTAGTTCTAACAGGTTATCTATTGATACTGATAAACCTAAACATGAAACATTTTTAACTGGCACCGTTATTAGTATGTTTCCATTTATATTAAACAATGAAAATGGAGCAATTTTTACTGCATTTTGTAGGAAGGCCAACTAACGTAAGCAGATACTTCACTATTAGAACAGAAGGCAGAACGCTGGCTAGGGTAAGTTACATGAAGATTCCTTTTAGCATCCTTTCAGAAATTAAAAGTCTACCTGCTTTGCAGATGATACTTGGGGTAAGACCTGTGGAGGCTGTGGCTGATTCCCAGGCTGTGCCGTAGTGGCCTCACTGGATCCAGATGTCTGTGGAACTGAATACTGTATAGTCTGCTGAGGAGCAGCTGTCTGCTGCATTCCCTGCTGCTAAGAATAAAACAAAATGATTCAGTTTCATTTCAAATCATTATTATCATGCTTTTAAGGCAGTATGCTTACCTAAGGCCTTCCGTGTCTGTAAATGATATTTTTGGTAATTAACATGTACAACAAATCCAAATTCATCAATCTTTACACATCTGTTTTTCCTCTGATGTTCTTTATTTCCAATGGTACCACCAAGAACAAATTAATTTTTCAAAATTCAAGTCACTATTGGTCCTTCATCTAGCATCATCCATCACTAAGCAGATCTTTTAAAGACATTTAAACACCATCCTTAAACAGCTCTTTTTCCCACTCCACCAAAGCTTTCCCACCCACCATTTCCTATTTCTTTGATCAGCTCTCACTTTGGGTCCCCTACTAGACTACTACACCTTCTTTCTTTAATCTCTTTCCTTATCCTATTTTTATTCACTGTATAATGTACTTGAAGAATAGTTCTAATTATAGCTACAAGATGATGAGAAAAGTATTCAATTTGGAATCAGGAGAGTTATAAATTTGACATTTAGTATTTACTAACCTTAATATTTTAGATTTCTCATTTTATTGCAAAAATGAAGTTTCTTTTTTTAAAAAAAACAAGGACACTATCATTCAATCCAAAGTGGTGCAAAGGGAGTAATATCTGGGAATTAATCATGCATTAGGTACTGTCATGTAATTCCATGCAGATAGTAAATTTTCTAATAAATCACACAAATATAACAGAACCATCAAAATTATTAGCCTAACAAATTTTTCTGCCTAACAAAATAAAAACTGAGCTTTATAACTCAAGACTCCAACACATATTAAAAAATTTTAATATAAAACAATAACTTTATAATCAACTATGACTAACACACCAGATGATAAAGTAATCAGATGAAAAGATTGCTAATCTCATTCTCCAGAGGCAACCATTCTTAGTATGTACCCCCTTATATATTTTTTCCTATGCATAAGAAATCATTTTACACATAGGTACATTTTCCTTGCTCTGTTAAAACAAACAAAACAAAAACATGCCCATCCCACAGTATTTTACAACATGCTATTTTCATTTCATTTATTAATGATCTTAACTTAATCTCCTAAGAGTGAACATTTTGGTTGTGATTTTTTTTTCCTACTTAAAATAATGCTGCAACCAGCACTAATAAATCCATTAAATTAACTGTTTACTGTTGGTATAAAGGTAAGCTACTTATTAGAAATGTAGTCACTTATAACAAGTGTCTTAAGATTTTACTAGGTGGGGCTGGCGCTGTGGCACAGCGGGTTAATGCCCTGGTCTGAAGCGCCAGCATCCCATATGGGTGCTGGTTCGAGACTCCGCTGTTCCACTTCCAATCCAGCTCTCTGCTATGGACTGGGATAGCAGTAGAAGATGGCCCAGGTCCTTGGGCCTCTGCACCAGCGTGGGAGACCTGGAAGAAGCTCCTGGCTCCTGGCTTCGGATAGGCGCAGCTCTGGCTGTTGCGGCCGATTGGGAAGTTAACCATCAGATGGAAGACCTCTCTCTCTCTCTGCCTCTCTTCTCTTTGTGTAATTCTGACTTTCAATTAAATAAAAATATTTTCCTAGGTGATGATCTACAAATACTATTTTTGACATTCTTATTTTTTTTTCCTAAATTCTCTAACTTTATCAAATAGAATCATCCAAGGAGTGCTGAAATAGCAAAAAGTCATGATGTTTTATTTGTACTTAATTATTTCTGATAATGTATTGTTAATTTAAAAAAAATTTTTTGAGACGCATACATGCAGATACACCCCCCCCCCCCCCATCTGCTGATCTGCTGGTCGTCTCCCAGATGCCTGCTCCTCAAAGGATGGGGGCTGAACCAGCTGAGTTATCACAGCTGTCACTCAGGGTTCACATTAGCAGGAAGATGGAATCTGGAGCTGAGCCAAAGATCAAACTCAGACATTTTGATGTGGGATACAGTGTTCTAACTGGTGTTTCAACTGCTAGGATGAACATCCTTCCCTCCAATAAAGTGTTTTTAACATTTATAAAAATCAGAAATGAATAAATGTTTAATTATATATAATTTATTCTCAGCAACTAAGATACATAATAGATAACCAATTTTAAGGCAACTCAACATAAAATGATTTCCTCATTTTCCTACTATGAAAGAAAATCTTTTTAAAGTCTAAATACACTTAAAGTTTAAGGAATGTGAAAGAAATAACAACCGTCTAACTGATTAGTTTACCTAAACTGGATTGCATATTACACAAACATATTAATTCAGCTCCCTCACCAAACTCTTCATATGTAATATCAACATCTTTTATTTTCATTGTAGCTACATTGTAAGTGCTACAGTAGTTTTCTGATGTAACACTTATGGTTGCCTTGATGTAAAATTTGCAATGACAAATACCTATTAGGATAATGTTAAGATAGTGGGATTTCTTTTTCTCATATCTTATAGACTGATATTTCTGTAACTTTTGTATTAACTTTTTATCTTACTAGTCTCACTTGATTTTCATTAACATTTTACTGGTTCTTGCTGTTAAAAATAGCAAAGGAAACCTGTTGATATGGAAGCACGACAAAGGTTTGAATACAAGGTGGCTCCCTTCTATTCCAGGCCTAAGTTTGAGGAAAAGTCCCTACTTTATATTTGAGCATATGGCAATCATACACTCCTCTACTCCTTTCCTACCCTATTAATTCAGAATTATGCTCACATCAAAATTTAGACTCTATCAACTCTTTCTGAACTTATGTCCTCACATAACTATGTTCTAGCTAAACTGAACTATTATTTGTGCTGTCCTTTATTTTTCTACCTTTGTGACTTCTATCTTGCATACACTGCTCACCCTTCCATCCTTCTGGCCTAGAATATTCTTTATTTCTACATCTGAGTCTAACTTATAATCAGAATTCAATTCAAATGCCATCTCTTTCAAGTAGCCTTCCAGTTCAGGAAAGATGTTAAGTTCTCTCCTTTTGGGTCATAGCTGTCTAGTTAGGCTACTTAGATCGAAACTCTGGCATTGTGGCATAACAGGTTAGGTCGCCTCCTGTGACACCACATCCCCAATATGGGTGCTGGTTCGTGTCCCAGCTGCTCTACTTCTGATCTAGCTCCCTGCTAGTGCATCTGAGATGGCCTAAGTGCTTGGCCCCAGCTGCCTACGTGGGAGACATGCAGGAAGCTCCTGATTCGTGGCTCCAAGCTTCAGCCTGGCCCAGCCACAGCTGTTGCGGACATCTGGAGGGTGAACCAGTAGTTGGAAGATGTCTCTTTCTCTGTCTCTCCCTTTCTCTCTGTAACTCTTTCAAAGAAATAAATAAATCTTTAAGAAAATTACTAATTGTATTACTGCACTAATCTCTTAAGTTCCCTGGACCTTCCTAAAAAAATAAAAACACAAACACACACAAACAAGTAAAAAAAATTTTTTTAGATGTTCCTTAGATTTTCATTCAATGCCTCTTAGCATAAAATCTGATTGCCTATCTTGCAGACTAGGAATAACTGAAAAGGACTTTGGGACAGACATTTGGCCTAGCAGTTAAAAGGCTGGTTGAGATGCTATTTTCCCATACTGAAGTGCCTAGGCTTGTTAACTGGCTCTGCCTCCTGAGACCAGGTTCCCAGTAAGATGATGGCTAAAGTGGTTAGGTCCCTACACCTACATGGGAGACCTTGATTGAGTTCCTGGTTCCCAGATTTTCCCTGGCCCAGTCCTGCCCATTACAGACATTTGGGGAGTCCATTATTAGATGATACAAGCAGATTGTCTTCTCTGCCTCTGGAATAAAACAAAAAATCACTTAGAGAGCTCCCATCTACTCATTCATGACCCAAATGTCTACAAGATGGGACTGGGCCAGGATGAATTTGGGAGCCAGGAACTCAGTCCAGGTTTACCATGTGGGGGCAGATACCCTATCACATAAACCTCCTGATATCTCCCAAGGTGCTCAAGTAGCAGGGAGCTGGAATGGGGGCTGTGGAGGAGGGACCTGAACTTAGGCACTCTGATACAGGATATAGGCATCCCCAGCAGTATCTTAACTGCTAGGCAAACTACTCCTTTTTTTTTTTTTTTTTTTTTTTTTTTTTTGACAGGCAGAGTGGATAATGAGAGAGAGAGACAGAGAGAAAGGTCTTCCTTTGCCGTTGGTTCACTCTTCAATGGCCGCCATGGCTGGCGCGCTGCAGCCGGCGCACCGCGCTGATCCGAAGGGAGGAGCAGGTGCTTCTCCTGGTCTCCCATGGGGTGCAGGGCCCAAGCACTTGGGCCATCCTCCACTGCACTCCCGGGCCACAGCAGAGAGCTGGCCTGGAAGAGGGGCAACCGGGAAAGAATCTGGAGCCCTGACCAGGACTAGAACCCGGTGTGCCGGCGCCGCTAGGTGGAGGATTAGCCTATTGAGCTGCGGCGCTGGCCAACTACCTCATTTTTTAAAAACAAATATTTCATTCATTTATTTGAGAGAGAGAGGGAGAGGGAGAGGGAGAGAAAGATATCTTCCATCTGCTGGTGCACTCACTCCTAAAATGCATGCAAAAACTGGAGCTGGGCCAACCAAAACCAGTAACCTAGAACTAATTCTGGTCTTCTATGTGGGTGATCAGGACCCAAGCACTTGAGACAACCTCTGTTGCTTCCCAGGGTGCACATTATCAGGAAGTTGAATGGGAAGAGGAAGAGCTGGTCTCAACATGGAATATGGATGTTCTAAGCAGGATCCTAACCACCACGCCAAACACCATATCCTCTACTCCTTTTTGTGTTGTTAAATTATGTACAGAATTATCTGTTTAAGAAGGCAGATAAATCATAACGCATCTGTAATAATGACTCTTTTAAATTTTTAACTTGTCTACCAAGTTGCTAAAAAATATATTAAGCAAAAGATTTTCTAAAATGTTATTAAACATGAAAAATATTGTGCCTCTTGGCTTTCCTTTCAAAAACTTAACAAGTCAATTACATTAGGAATCTAACAAGAGATGTGAAAGTGTTTTAACCACTGCTAATCCATATAATGCAGCAATGATTCTTCTTACCTGCTGAGGATGCTGGACAGGTTGAGAAGATGGAACTCCTGTTAAGCTACTTGTGGGTGGCTGGACCTGGCTCTGCCCCTGTACCTGAAGGAAAGAAACATGACAAATTAGAGAAGGCCCAATAAATGTATACAGTAGGTCAAGCTTTTATAGCAGTTAAACTCTTTAAGAGTTTGTTTGATCAAAATGAAATATTACCTTAAGTCTGTATGGAAAAAGCCCTTTGGGCACCTTTTCTAAGAAATGTTTGGTGAAGGATCATAATCACAGAATATCTGATCCCATTCCATACAAAAACTACTTATATAGTTAAAACAATCTACTATTGAAGCTCAGGCTGGCTAGAAAAATCAGTCATATTGTTACTGAAAATATAATAATCAGAAAAAAATGGTATGACTATCAATGTAAAAATTTTTATTTGAACAATGAAAGAAAAGCATTATTTGATAATGCTAATTTGTTTTATTTTGCTATTTCACATAGTGCCATAGTGACTTTTTATCAGAAATGTTAAAGATCTATTATCAACTGCTAAGTACCTATAATAATGGTTGCCACCAAGAATGATTTTGCTACCCTTTAAGGGGTCATTTGGCAAAATAGAGAGACATTTCTGGTTGTCATGCTGGGAGAGATGGCTGCTACTAGCTACTAGTATCAAGTAGGTAAAGACCAACGATGCTGTTAAATATTCTACAATCCAAACAACAGCACCCCCCAACAAGAGCTATCCAATCCAGAATGTCAATAATTTTGATTTTGAGAAACCAAGTGTTTCAATTATCAAGAAGTCTAATTCAAAATAAACGAGAAAGTGAGAAATGAATGCAGAACTATATATATAAATAAGTTAAGGAAATGAAATACTACCTTTGTTGTTCCTGTTCAACTTAAAGGGGGTTCTCTGAATCTTACATGGATATGTTATCACAATGAATTATAGCTTCACCACTAAAAGTATACACTCCTTTTGTAATAGATCTGTGTTTAAAGAATGCCTGATAAAACTTTAATATTTACAGTAGGGGTTGACAACTTGAAAACTGATATTTCTTGATCATTTAGAATCTTAGTACTATTTTAAGTAATTGTCACTTTATGATCATTGTTGGGGTTCTTGATGGAGGAAGAACACAGGAAGAAAGTAGGAAGAAAAACATATAGTACTTTATAAAAGGGTGGGTATTGGGTGTAGCAGTTAAGAGACTGCTTGGGATAACCACATTCCACATCATAATGCCCGGTTCAAGAATCAGCTCCTCTGCTTCAGATCTAGCTTCCTGCTAATGTGTGCCCTAGCAGGCAGCAAATGATGGCTCAAGTGCTTGGGTCTCTGCCACCTATATGGGAGGTCTGGATTGAGTTTCAGGCTACTGGCTCCAGCTTGGTCCAGTCCTGGATGTTGTAGGCATTTGAGGTGTGATCCAGTAGGTGGACAAGCTCAGTTTTTCCCTTTGAAATAAAGTGAAAATAAAAAAAAAATAAATAAAACAAAAAAAACTTAATTAAGGTGGAATATTTAATGATCCAAATGGTGTTTTTGAATATATAATTGTGTAGCTTCCTATGTAATTTTATAAGCTGTATATATTTGATGATATATATAAAAAGAATATATGGTCAATATTGACTCTACTTCTTGAATTCTATTGGGTCCCCTTGTCATTATTTGTATGTCAGTGTACATGGGAAAAAAAAAAAAAAAAGGTCTGAGATCTACCTTGGGAGACATACTACAAATTTTTAAAATAAAAAATAATAAAGATATTACCTACTTGATTCTAACATGGTTGGTAAAGACTAGAATCAGCCTTTAACTTAATGGATTTACTATTTTATTTGGACATATAATTTATAGTGACCTGTTAATTAATGTCATTTTATAAAGGCATCTTCATTTGTTAAGGTAAATTTCCTTTTCCTGTCTTTTTAGATACTTCCAAATAATGAAAACTTTGTGTATTAATTCTTAATACTTCCCCCATTCAATCACTCCCTATATCTCAGCCTTTGCATTTTACATATGTAGTATTTTCTAAAAAAGCTTATTTAGAAGGAGCAATACTTTCAGTATGCCTAAATAATCAATGCTGAGTCCAACCTTACATTATAGACATTTGCATTTCACTACTAGTTGAAAATACCATAAACAGGAATAAAAGTAATTGTTTTTGATGAATGATTAAAATTCTAGTTTTTATATTCTCTTTCCAAGGATTTGGAAATATAGGTAAATCAGGTAGCTTCTGTTTCATGTTTTGTTTTTAAATACAAGTAGTTTATAATCCCCAAAAGATGGCAAACTATTGGCAAAATTAAACAATGTAAATCCATAATTCAAGAAAATGAGGAACAGAAAATTTAAATGTCATGGTGCATAACAGGGAAGTTTGAAAGAGTTGTGGAAGTTTTCCTATAACCTGTGGATGGAGTGCTGATCCTCCTGAAGAAAATGAGGCAGATAAGACCTGCTGAGATGTGGTTCCTTGGGGGAAACAGAAGAAAAGTGGGGATTCTTGTAACACTGTCTGAGGCAGACGAACAAAGGGTAATGAGACGTCAGAGCCAAAAGGTGCAGCTGCTCCCCCTGTAGGAGGAGGTGACTGAAAATCACTGAGATCTGAGGAAGTGATTTGTGAGGAATCACTGGAATATTCTGGGCTTCCTATTGGCCAGTTCTGTCCGACAGGTTCTACCACAGAAACAGTCAATTCAGGGACACGGTAATTATGTTGTTCTTCAGTCACAGGCTGTAGGTGGCCAGGTAATCCAAATGATTGAGACGGCGATTCTTCCTGATTCAAATCCATTGCAACCTGTCGATTTCGGTAAACACGCTGAGGTAAACTTCCACCTCCTTCTCCTGAAGAGGAGCTTGGTGTTTGAACATGAAATTCAAATACACAGTTGCTTCTGCTCTCATTGCTATGAGTTAACACAGCAGGTGCAGAATGAGGAACAAAGACAGGGTGAAACTTTAAACTTGTAGCATCTGTACTGATAGGTGCAGAAATACTAGAGAGGGGAGGTCCTGGACTCACTCCAGAATCTAACCTTAAATTCTGAAGGTGTCCTAGCAGGAAAGCCTGTCCAGATGGAAATTCAAAGACAGAATTTGTGGTAGAACCCCCTTGTCCTGGCTTCTGTTCAGGCATCTGTTTCAAAGAACTTGACATTACTGGTGAGTTGTATGAAATGCCCTCATACTGTTCTGCCACCTGGGTCTGATAATGTACCCCAGCTAGATACATTGCTTCCTGAGGAATAAAATAGTGAGCTTCTTCTGGAAGTACTAGTCCAGGTCTATAGTCATTGTAAATTTGACTTGGTTCAAAAATAGGATGGACCTGCATCTCACATAGCTCTCCGGTTACTCTACTGGCTGTAGTGCCCAACATAACTACAGCCTCTGGTGTCCAGTTAATTGGGCTGCCACCAGGTGGAAGAAGATTTTGACCAACAGTCCTCAGCAGGGGTTGGAAGTGGCGAGTTTGGGCTTCCAGGAAGGAGGTGCTCTTACGTCGCTGAGAAATGGATATTTTCGGTGGACAGGTGGGAGGTGGTGAAAAAGAAACTGGACGTTCATGAATAGTTGGGAAAAATATCTGTGATTCTGGGTATGTTGGGGTCCCCCCACACGGATGCGCCACGGACTGAGGCTGTATCAACATGAATAAGACAAGTAATTCATACATTCACAAGTGAAATTACATCAGACATGCACAACTGGGTGGCTTGCATAACCTGATAAATGGTTATACCAAATTTATAATTAATAAGGAAGTAACAATGCTTTTGGAAATCATGTGCATAGTAAAAATCCATTAAATACATCCAGGGCCAATAAAATCAATCCATGGGACTCTCTGCATCAGGTAAGAGCTGCTTTTCCACAACTTTCCTTTTTTAAAAAAGAAATGGATGAACTGAGTTTTCTAAGTGATTATTATTCTACTTTCACCCACAATAAGTATGTGTAATTTTCAGATTTAACGCACAATATGTCAATGGAAAACAAGTTAAAGGCAGGCAATCAGCCCAATTATTTCTACAATGTAAGAAGTATGCTTCAATTTAACCTATTAAGACTTTCTATATTCTATTTTCTTATTATACTGCATTTGCGTTAGAGGCTTCAAAGTTATTTTTCAACAACTAATAGATTGTCTCTTAACTAGAAATCAGAAGAGATTTCTGATGGATATAGTCAAAGAAATACAACTTGACTTGTAACAGTAATGCCTTCCCTTTGCCTACCACAAACGAGATGCAGCAAATGGTTTTATTACATGAAATGTTACAGATGCCTGATCCTAGTTAAGGGTTGAATAACCATGAATTTCCAGATGATGGTAGAAAGGAAAATATAAATGACAGTTTTATTTAATGCATGTTTTGTTCATAGAAACAGTTCTAGATTTAAGGTCTAAATTTGGAATCCTGGCTTGTTCAATGCAAACAGTATATACTACAATAATTCAGTCATGGAATCCCTTTTAAAAAGAGGTCATTTTCATTCACTCGTAATAGCTAAAAGATTTCTATTTTGAGGCCGGCGCCGCGGCTCACTAGGCTAATCCTCCGCCTAGCGGCGCCGGCACACCGGGTTCTAGTCCCGGTTGGGGCGCCGGATTCTGTCCCGGTTGCCCCTCTTCCAGGCCAGCCCTCTGCTGTGGCCAGGGAGTGCAGTGGAGGATGGCCCAGGTGCTTGGGCCCTGCACCCCATGGGAGACCAGGAAAAGCACCTGGCTCCTGGCTCCTGCCATCGGATCAGCGCGGTGCGCCGGCCGCAGCGCGCTGGCCGCGGCGGCCATTGGAGGGTGAACCAACAGCAAAAGGAAGACCTTTCTCTCTGTCTCTCTCTCTCTCACTATCCACTCTGCCTGTCAAAAAAAATAAAAATAAAAAAAAAAAAAAAAAAAATAAGATTTCTATTTTGAATCAAAATGCTCATTTTACTACTGCTTGTTTAAGGTATGTTCCAAGTCCATTCAACATTGTACTGTTAATCATTCTTATATGTAAAAATCTTGAAGATTCTGGGTTGCTAGTTCAGAACTACATTTTATATCTGGAAAAGCAGCAATAAAGTTCCATGGTGCTTAAAAAATTTAAAAGGTAGATCTTTTATAGACATTGATAGAGCCAAAGAAAGTCATATATTGTATGTGTTTCTAATGTAATCATTAGTCAAGACCTCATTCTATTCAACCTAATAAAATACTTTCCATGAGGCCTTTTAGTTTGCTGATATATCACTTTACAAATTAAAACAGACTTTTACTTAAATTCCTTTTAACAAATAAAACCCACTTTTACTCCTCAATTATTCTTTACTTAACAGAGTAAAAAAAATGAACTCATCCAGCTTTACTGTAAGTGTTCCTTAAGACAAAAGTGAAAAGAAAACATGTTTTCATGATGCTTGATCTAATTTGCTTTTGACTAAGCCAGAGTTTCAAATTAAATAAAGCACATATTTTTACTAGAATATGAAAATGCAAAAATGTTATGTCAGTAGGGGGATGGGAGGATACAAAGGCTAAATTTTATTGGGCACGTACTGATATGTGCCAAAGATATTACGAGTATTCTCTCTCATTACCTCTGTTTCTGTTCCCCATTAAAGACTTCTTTTTTATAAAAAAGCTTTTGATTAATACAACCAGTACCTTATAGGCACAGTATGTAACCAGGTTTAGTCCTGTTCCTTACTCAATTTTTATTGACATTCTAGATGCCTGGATGTATTCATTGGTAATACGTTTTTGTTTGTTGGAAGTTTACATTTACATACAGCACTGACAAAGAGGGAAGGCAGGCTGGAGCGTCGGTGCTTGCGCTGAGAGGCAGAATGCATAGGCAGGACACTCTCCAATGCTTTAGAAAGCTTTTCGGCAAAAGTTTCCTCAGGGGCAGTCCGAAGGAGGGAAGGAGAAAGAGGTGCATACAGCACTGGTGGTGGGGTGGAAGGAGCACTGGGAGAGATGCGGGACTGACAGGGAACAGCAGAAAGATGGGGAACACAAACCGACATGCTACGGCCACGACGAGGCTAAACAGAAAAAAACACACATGAAAAACACAGTACTTTGAAAACAAAATAACCAAATGTATAGTGATAACGGCATAGTTAACATAAAGAAATGTTCCACCTTTCCTCTAATTCCTCAAAGTTAGTTTTTTTGAGGTGGCATGTAATTCCACAAAGCACACCTGGCAGAAAACAATTTTTCTCTCTATTCTGTAGGTCAAGTACAGGTTTTCTTATGAATAATTGCAATAATGATCAATTATCATCCTGAATATTTTGAAATAATATCAATTGTTATGGATGACTGACTAAAGGTAGCAGGCAGAGAAAATAATGAATATCAGAGCTTATAGTTTCTACAAACTTAGATAATATTTATAAGACTGAATTCTATTAGTTTAAATTATCTTATATGATGTAGAAGATATTAAAACCATACTATTTTGTAGGATCTCTGGAAACTTCAGAAAAGAAGGCATCAGAATAAATAGGTTGTTGGTTCACAATATTTTACCTATTAAATTTTCCAATCTTATCTGAGAATGTAAAAAGTCATTATCTACAGGAAAAAGTAGAGCTTCTGAAAGAAAGTCACAATTGGATGTAGGAGACATTCTGTACTTTTACTAAAGTACCCAATGGAAAAATATCTTCAATTTGAATCTATAAGTTAAAATATTTTCAAACATATCAGAGACTCAACTCAGATTTACAAAGTTTGGGGTACCTTAACAGAAAGGGTTTAATAAGCTACAAAGTAGTACGTCTAATATTGTAAGGTTGTCTTGAGCATGTTTGTTACTCTCTTTTAGCTTTGTGAATTATGTAGTTATTTTCTTTTCCCAAACTGGCTGTATGGAATGGTCTGAGTCAACCTTGTAGCCGACAAGTATGTAAGTATCATCTTATGATTATTTAGCTTCATTCCCTGTTCCATTTTTTTCTGCCCTTTATTTCTCTCATTTTAATTTTTTAAAATTCCACCTATAATTCATATCTTATTATAAGTCACAGTAAATTCTTTCTGGAATGAGAGAGGAATAGAATTATAAAACTTTGTGAAATCCTAAATATTTAATAATTCTTCAATCTGACATTAAAATGCAAGAATATTGACATTAAAAGGCAAAAATATTGACTATTAGCATTAAAAGGCAAGAAAACAGTCTGCTGTTAGAGCATCAATAAACATACTTATGTTAGTGGCTTGAATATTAATATCCTCACAAGTGACTGTTCTGTTTTCTAAAATATACACCTAATGTTCTTAACCCTATGATGAGTGAAGCCAAAAATTAAAAATAATTTTCTAGAGGGCCGGTTTGTATCCTGGCCACTTCTCTTCCATAGCTCTCTGCTATGGCATGAGGGGCAGCAGAAGATGGCCCAAGTGGGCCTCTGCACCGGCGTAGGAGACCTGGAGGAAGCTTCTTGCTTTGGTTGTTGCAGCCATTTGGCGAGTGAACCAGCAGATGGGAAACCATTCTTTTGTCTTTCTCTCTTTCTGTTACTCTACCTCTCAAATAAATAAAATCTTTTAAAAATGAAAAAAAGAAAAAATTTTCTAAAATCTAGCTAAAATGACCTAGAAAAAAAATCACGTACATAAAAAGTAGAAACTGATAAGAAATGTTGACAAGTAGTATTTGTCAGAAAACAGAAAATACATCTTCTATGCAGTCTTTAGAAAGTTCTTCTATACTACCTATTTTAAAAGTTAGAAAGTAGACTTAACAAATCAGTACATTATTATTATTTATATTATTAGTACATTCTTTGGGTGACTGTGCCATGAATTCATCTACAGAGCTCATCAAAAAGGACTAGTCAACGTACTCAGAAACAAACAAGAATCTTTTATTCTAGATGTAGAATAAAAGACCAGAGGAAGCAGAACTATGTTAACAGAATGATTTTCATTTAATGAAGAGTAAGAATTCCACAAGGTTCAGATTAAACACTTTTTGAGAAGGAGGAAAAAAAATCTGCCTGATTAATAATCTTAGGCAACAAGTACTATTCAGTGATTTTCTAATTTGCTTCTGAGGCAAATGATGTAGTTTCCTTTGAAGACGTCAGAGGGTCAGCAAAATAAATGGGGTATAAACTGATGACCTGCTCTATATGAGAAGCAAGACTGGATAATGTGTGTGTATGTGCGCAGAAGAATAAAATATTTTAGCAAATTATCTCTATAAGTTGATTCTGAAAGTAAATCAGTAATAAAACAGATACTAAATAAAGGGAAAAAGCAAATGAACATATGCTGGGGAAGGAACTTGTGTCCAACAAAGACTTTATAAACGCAGGAACACGCATAGCAACTGATGATTAACTAAATACAAGCATTAAATGGTCATACAAAGAAAGGATTCCTTCACTCTGGAGTACTCACATGCAGCATTCTATAATGGTTTGAAGTTCTTACCTGTGTTTTACACAATAAAAAATCTTACAGAAAATACTTAATAATTATTTCAATAAATAAGCCTTTGAAAAATTCTCCTTACCCCACCCCCAAATCTAGTTTATGCTGCTGCTTGAAAACAGTTTCAATTTGTGGTAAAAAGAGTATTTATTACCTTCAATTAACTGCATATTAGTCTAAATCTTACATCTAGTTGCTTCTCAGAGGCAGTTTATCTAATTTTCAAACACTAATGTATATATTCTGCTGTGCTTGAATTATTATTATACTCTATAATAAGCCTATTTTCTTTAGAAATACAGTCATCCCTCCAGAGCCTCAAGGGATTGGTTGCAGGACTTCTTCCTTGCCTCCACCCCCAGTAGACAATGAAATCTGAAGATGGTCAAGCCCCTTATATAAAAGGGCATGCTATTTGCATATAACCTAAGCACACCCTCCCATATGCTTTAAAATCATTTCTAGAAAACCAATAATGCCTAGTATGATATAAGTGCTATATAAACAGTTATTGTACTACATTTTAGGAAATATAAGAAAAAAAAGTCTGTACATGTTCAATACAGTACAGCTTTTTTAATCTTTTCAATCCACAGTTGGTTCAATCTGCAAATATAGAACCCATGGATATAGAAGGCTGATTGTACATCACTTATATTTTCTACTTCAGACTCCTGATATTACTTGAATAGCAACAGATTTGAATTTAGCAGATTATCTACTGGCTCACACTGTATTTCGTAGATTCTCTATGCATCTACTTACCATACTTGAGGGTGGATATACCCCATGGGGCTGAGATTGTGCTTGAACAACAGAAGCGGTATGCCCTGGGATTGTGCCAGTAGAATGTGTCTGTTCATGCTGAGAACCATATGAAACTGTCTGTTGGCTGCTTACTCGAGAATCTGTGAAGACAGAGGATCCCTGACCACTGTCAACTGTCCCATCAGCTGAAGGAGAAATGAATCATCAAAAAAACAGAAAGAGATAAATCATAAAAGGAAGTTCACATTTTAGGCTAATTACATTAGAATTAATTATTTGTTTCTTTGCATGGACCTAAACTAAATAAATGAACAGTAGTCCTATTAAGTAAATTTCTATATTTAAATAAGGGATTCCTATGGTAAAAACATGTTTTAGTATATTTTTAAAAAGTTACTCTGGTTATCACAGAATCTTATCACCTGAAGAGCATGGGAAATAAAATATAGCACTGCTGGGACTGGTGCTGTGGTGTAGTAGGTTAAGCCTCTATCTAGAGCGCTGGCATCCCATATGGGTGCTGGTTCATGTCCTGGATGCTCCTTTTCCAATCTAGCTCCCTGCTGATGGCCTGGGAAAGCAGTGAAAGATGGCCTAAGTGCTTGGACCCCTGCACCAACATGAGAGACCCAGAAGAAGCTCCTGGCTCCTGGCTTTGGACTGTCCAAACTCCAGACATTGCGGCCATTTGGGGAGTGAACCAGTAGATAGAAGACCTCTCTGTCTCTCCCTCTCTCTGCTAACTGCACTTCTTAAATAAATAAATAAGTCTTTAAAAAAATACAGCATTGCAAGTAAGCTTTAAATTTAATGCTGTTAAAGTCTTAAGTATGGAGACCTGCGAGCTCTCATCAGTTAGGTCAATCAATAACTAGTAGGGACGGCACTGTGGCGCAGCGGGTTAAAGCCCTGGCCTGAAGTGCTGGCATCCCATATGGGCGCTGGTTCTAATCCCGGCTGCTCATTTTCCCATCCAGCTCTCTGCTATGGCCTGGGATAGCAGTAGAAGATGGCTTAAGTCCTTAGGCACCTGCACCCAAGTGGGAGACAGGAAGACGCTCCTGGCTCCTGATCGGTGCAGCTCTGGCCGTTGCGGCCATCTGGGGAGTGAACCAGCAGATGGAAGATGTCTCTGTCTATCTCTCTGTAACTCTGTCATTCAAATAAATCTTAAAAAAAAAAAAATAACTAGTAGTATCATTCATTTTTAGTCTGTACACATTGAACTTTGCTTAAAGAGCTAAACCAGATTCATGAATCCAATTTTAAGTAGCTAAGTTTTTTCATTCTTCATTGATTACATTTTATTTTAAAGAATTGTAAAAAGTAGGGGCCGGCACTGTGGCACATTAGGTTAATCCTCCATCTGCAGTGCCGGCATCCCATGTGGGCGCTGATTCATGTCCTGGCTGCTCCTCTTCCCATCCAGCTCTCTGCTATGGCCTGGGAAGGCAGTAAAAGATGGCCCAAGTGCTTGGGCCCCTGCACCCACAAGGAAGACCAGGAAGAAGCACCTGGCTCCTGGCTTCGGATAGGCGCAGCTCAGGCCGTTGCGCCCATTTGGGGAGTGAACCAATGGAAGGAAGACCTTTCTCTCTGTCTCTCTCTCTCTCACTGTCTGTAACTCTATCTCTCAAATAAATAAATAAAATCTTAAAAAAAAAAAAAGAATTGTAAAAAGTAGAAATCTGCAAACTGGAATGTCCAAGATCTGGAACTTGTGAAATTATTTCATAATCTAAACATCTTTCTTTTTATTTTTTTTTATTTATTTATTTATTTTTTTTTGACAGGCAGAGTGGACAGTGAGAGAGAGAGAGAGACAGAGAGAAAGGTCTTCCTTTGCCGTTGGTTCACCCTCCAATGGCCGCCGCGGCCGGCGTACCGCGTTGATCCGATGGCAGGAGCCAGGAGCCAGGTGCTTTTCCTGGTCTCCCATGGGGTGCAGGGCCCAAGCACCTGGGCCATCCTCCACTGCACTCCCTGGCCACAGCAGAGAGCTGGCCTGGAAGAGGGGCAACCGGGACAGAATCCGGCGCCCCGACCGGGACTAGAACCCGGTGTGCCGGCGCCGCTAGGCGGAGGATTAGCCTATTGAGCCGCGGCGCCGGCCTAAACATCTTTCTTTAATGTCACATTCTATTCTGTTAGTCATAGAGATAAGAAAAAAAGCAAACTAGATGGCAACCACCTTAACAGTTCTTATTGTATGTTAGGTTCATAATTCAAACCCAAGGAAAAAACCAAAAACAAGATGAAGAAAAGTCAATCAGAAGCATCACTGGCATATTTGACTACTTACACAACACAGATATGCTAGGTTGCTGGTACTGTAGTTGTTGATGCTGGTCTGCCTCAGGTTCTTCAGGTTCTACTTGTGTAGAAACTGAAGCTGAAGTGGCAGAAGCAGTAGGTATGCCGGCGCTAGCAGAGGGGAGCTGCTTGACTCCTGCCTGAGAAGCACTTGATTGTTCTACTTGCTGTTTAAGACCGCTCTCTTCTTGCTTTCGTTTTTCTTGCTCTTCTCGTACCAATTGCCGCTGCTCTCGTTTTCTTTTAATTAATGACACTCTATCTTTGATAGCTTTAGCCATGGTCTTATGATCACTTTCACAGACATAGCCAGACTCTACCTACAGAATAAAAGAGTGTATTAGGATGCAAAAGGATATTAAAAAAAAAAAAACCCAAAAATGAAAAAAGAAGGCACTACAGCAAAACAGAGAAGAAGGAAGAATGGATCTCAGTATAGATCTTGACCAAATGGTTAACTTACTGGTCTCCAAATTACATTTCCCCACCACTTTTGTAGATGCCAGAAGTGTGCGGATACCTTCAATCTTTATAGCAAAAAATGAAACAATAGGGTACCTGAAACCATGAGTTTTAAAACAAGTAAGGTACTCTATTCTTCAATCTAGTATATTTCCTTCTTGCATGTAATCATTAACATTAACCTTTGTTACTTGTACTTTCTTTCACTATGCAACTGCTTATCCAAATGAAAAACCTGTATAAGTATATGAAAGTTGTAAAAAAAGTATTTTTTAATACCTATCACTGAATGGTTCTTATCAATCCCAACAGATATTCTATGAGTATCTTTGCAAAATAACTGGCTATTTTAAGCATGGTAGCAAGCTTAAACTTGGTGAAGGGCTTCCTTTAAAAAGTGATCTTTTAGGGGTCGGCACTGTGGTGTAGCAAGTAAAGCCACAGGCTGTGGTGCCAGCATCCCGCATGGGCGCTGGTTTGAGACCCGGCTGCTCCACTCCAATCCAGTTCTCTGCCATGGCCTGGGAAAGCAGTAGAAGATGGCCCAAGTCCTGAGCCCCTGCACCCATGTGGGACACCTGGAAGAAGCTCCTGGCTCCTGGCTTCAGGTCGGCTCAGCTTTGGCTGCTGTGGCCATTTGGGGAATGAACCAGCAGATGGAAGACCTGATTCTATCTCTGCATTTCTTTTTTTTTTTTTATTTATTTTTTTTTTGACAGGCAGAGTGGACAGTGAGAGAGAGAGACAGAGAGAAAGGTCTTCCTTTTGCCGTTGTTTCACCCTCCAATGGCCGCCGCGGCCGGCGCGCTGCGGCCGGCGCACCGCGCTGATCCGATGGCAGGAGCCAGGTGCTTTTCCTGGTCTCCCATGGGGTGCAGGGCCCAAGCACCTGGGCCATCCTCCACTGCACTCCCGGGCCACAGCAGAGAGCTGGCCTGGAAGAGGGGCAACCGGGACAGAATCCGGCGCCCCAACCGGGACTAGAACCCGGTGTGCCGGCGCCGCAAGGCGGAGGATTAGCCTAGTGAGCCGCGGCGCCGGCTTATCTCTGCATTTCAAACAAATACAGCTTCAAGAAATAAAACAAAAATGTGATCTTTTAAACTTACTTAAATACTGATACACCAAAAGAAGCCCACTAATAATTGATCCTGAAAACTCCCTTCAAAGTAAAAACAATATATGATCCTATGGCTATTTATATAAGGTTTATCCAATGACTGATCAAAGGCAAACCAATATTTAAAAACATAACATCATTCAAACTGGAGAGTTTTTATACAAATTAGTAGTCAATCTTATAGACTTTCAAAATGACTCCAGAATGCATTTTAACTTTTCCTCTCTTTCATCTACCCCTATATATACATTCATACATTCATATGTATATATTATCTCAAAAATAACTTTAGTAAAGAAGCTCCTGGCTCTTTATAAAACTATATATTTATATATTATATTATATGTATTATAACTAATTATAAAATCTAATACCCATTATCAAACAATAGAAAAAAGTACAAAGAAGGGTGGTAAAGCAAAGTCTCACATTCAAAGATTGTATTTGGGGCCAATGTAATTATATGCCAATGATGTCACACACCACTGTATAATTTACTTTTTTCTCATTAATATCAGTGCATATATATGTACATTAGTTTTAAAATGGCTGATTAATGTCAATTTACCATTTCTTGAGCAACATCTTCTGGCACATCTCTCTCCAAGTCAAAGGAAAACTCAATAGCTTCATTGTCTTTGTATTTGCCCTTTAGTTTCTTAATATCTTCAATACGTAGCCATAACTTAATAGCTATCTTTTCTCCATCATCTTCTTCTGCTAATTCTACTCGTACTCCTGTTTCCTCCTGGAAGAAGGCATGGTTCAAGAGGTCTTTGATGGAATATCTTTCAAAAAAGGGGAGAAAGAAAAAAAAACAAAAACAAAACTCCATTAGTTTGAAAAGATAATCTTCAAATGTGGCCGATTAATTTTATTCATAAGAAAAAAAGGTTGTGAAAAGAAAGAAAATAATTTCAAAATCACTCCTATACTATACTATTTGGATAGTTACTACATAATTTTATAATCAAGTTATAAAGTTATAGAACATCCAAAAATCTCATATTTGTGAATAAGAGTTCACTGAAATAACACTTAAATCCAATGATTTAATCTCATTAATAGTGTACTAGTAGGGGCCAGCACTGTGGTATAGCAGATAAAGCTGCCACCTACAGTGCTGACATCCCATATGGATGATGGTTTGAGTCCCGGCTACTCCACTTCCAATCCAGCTCCCTGTTAATATGCCTGGGACAGCATCAGAAGGTGGCCCAAGTGCTTGGGCCCCTGTACCCATGTGGGAGATCTGGAAGAAGCTCCTGCCTTCAGACATGCCAAGCTCTGGCCATTGCGGTCATTTGGGGAGTAAACCAATGGATGGAAGATCTCTCTCTCTTCCTCTTCCTCTCTGTTTCAAATAAATAAATAAATCTTAAAAGAATAGTGTAACAGTAATGGCAAGCATGCATAGAATAACAAAGATATCACATAATCATTTATGTAGCATTTCATAAGTAATAAAAACCCTTCCTGTGTATAATCTAGTCTGATCACTGATCAACACCAAACAAAATATCAACTCCTAATGATTAGGAATGGATGTTGAGAATCCTGTTCATTGTAAATGAATCAAAAGGATTTCTAGGCCGGCGCCGTGGCTCAATAGGCTAATCCTCCGCCTGTGGTGCCAGCACACCGGGTTCTAGTCCCGGTCGGGGCGCCGGATTCTGTCCTGGTCACTCCTCTTTCTGTCCAGCTCTCTGCTGTGGCCCGGGAGTGCAGTGGAGGATGGCCCAGGTCTTTGGGCCCTGCACCCGCATGGGAGACCAGGAGAAGCACCTGGCTCCTGGCTTCAGATCAGCGCGGTGCGCTGGCCGCAGTGGCCATTGGAGGGTGGACCAACGGAAAAAGGAAGACCTTTCTCTCTGTCTCTACCTCTCTCACCGTCCACTCTGCCTGTCAAAAAAAAAAAAAAAAAAAAAAAAAAAAAAAAAAAAAAAAAAAAGATTTCTAGTTTGGTGCCTTCTACCGTAATAACCTTTATTTACTGCAGTAAAATCTTTCAGTTCCTCTTTTCAAGAATTTGTGTACTAGGCAAGAAGTACAATTACAGAACAATCTTCTTTTTAAAAAAAAATGGTTTCAAAATACCAGTAATTTAATTAACCGTGCCATCGAGAAAAGAGAGAATACCATGTTCTGAGACTCAAAACATTCCTTCGACTGTAACAAAAGTTCTGAAAGAGATTTAAGGATTCAGTGACCACAAAAATAGAAACTCAAACAAATTTCTATTAAAAAGCCTTAAAGATTATCATGCTAAGCTCTTCCAAATAACAAAGTTATAAAAATATGAGAATGGAAAAGTAAAAGATATAGAATTAATGACTGATACACCTGATTGTTCTCAATCTTCAGGAGGTAGAATATGCTCAATTTACACTTTATATTTTTATTAGCTAGCCTATTTTTTTCTCGTCGGAATACATAAGGAGAAGATGAAGGTAGATTGTCTTTCAAAAACAGACCCTGGTCCCCTCCCATGCCTAAATAGGTGATGAATCAGCTATAGGGCAAATCAAATTCTTGTCACACCTCTGAAAAAAGTCCTCAGTTAGTAAACATGGCTAAGCTAGGATCCAAATGGCTGCAAAGCTGGAGGCTGCACCAGTCCGAAGCCAGGAGCCAGGAGCTTCTTCCGGGTCTTCCACATAGGTGTGGGGCCCAAGGACTTGGGCTTTCTCCTATTGCTTTCCCAGGCCACAGCAGAGAGCTGGATCAGAAGTGGAGCAGCCGGGACTAGAACTAGAGCCCATATGGGACGCTGGCGCTTCAGGCCAGGGCTTTAACCCGCTGCACCACAGCACTAGCCCCAATTTAAATTTAAATTTAAATTTTATTTAAATATGTCATTAGATCTGATCCTTTGTTGTTTACCCAAAGGTAAAGATGTCCAAAAGGCAGAAAAAAATCTTAACTTTTTAAAGTCAACTGTAGTTATGTAGGAACTGGCACACATATGAGATACCAGCACTGCAGGGGCCAGCTTTACCCGCTATGCCACAGCACTGGTCCCTTAGAGACTACTCATATTTACAATCATGATGCAATAACTCATACTGAATGCAACAGCTATGTTTAAAGTGGTTCTGCTTTAAACTCCACCAAACAACACTTTTTAAAAATTAATTTTTTAAGGGGCTGGCACTGTGGCGCATCAGGTTAATGCTCTGGCCTGAAGGGCCAACATCCCATATGGGCACTGGTTCGAGATTCGGCTGCTCCACTTCCAATCCAGCTCTCTGTTATGGCCTGGGAAAGCAGCAGAAGATGGCCCAAATCCTTGGGCCCCTGCACCCACGTGGGAGACCCGGAAGAAGCTCCTGGCTTCGGATCGGCGCAGCTCTGGCCATTGAGGCCAATTGGGGAGTGAACCATCGGATGGAAGACCTCTCCCTCTCTCTGTGTAACTCTGACTTGCAAATAAATAATAAATCTTTAAAAACATTTAATTTTTAAAAATATTTGAGAAGCAGAGAGAAGGATAGGGAGAGAAAGTACTCCCATCTGCTGCTTTACTCCCCAAATGCCTGCAGTGGCCCAGGAGTCAAAGCCATGAACACAATCCAGGTCTGTCACATGAATGGCAGGAATCCAATTACTTGAGCCATCAATGATGTCTCCCACCATTTGTATTAGCAGCACGCTGCAATCAGGAGCCAGAGCCAGGGGTTGAACCGGAGTATTCTGATGAGGGAGTAGGCATAACTTACACCTTAACCTTTAGGCCAAGTGCTTACCTCCCAACAACATTTTTACTATGTTCCATTGTACTGAATCTGAATAACCCCATTTAAAAAAAATGTTACATGGCATAAATGGATAACCTAATCCCAAGTATTAAATGTTAGTTACGAAACAGGCAACTTACCTTTCATCTTTGTTTTGCCTTATGCATCCTTCAATAATTTCCTTTACTTCAGGAATTGCTACTTTGTCAAAACTGGCTGGCTTTACCCCCTGAAAACCATAAAAATAGCCACAGAAACACATTAATAACAGCAGTGCCTTTGAGTTTTGTTTTTAACTTTCCAATTAAGGTTCTACTATGTTACCTTCTTATCATCCTAGCTTTTTTCCGACTTGCCTGCAGGAGCTTAGTCAGCCAAGGTCAGGAAGGATGGTGGTCAATTTAGCTTCTCAAAAGCAAACAGGGGGAAAGGGGTGCACAGCGCTGTGGCATAGCAGGTAAAGCCGCCACCTTCAGTGTCGGCATACCATATGGGTGCCAGTTCAAGTCTCAGCTGCTCCACTTCCAATCCAGCTCTCTGCTACGGCCTGGGAAGGCAGTAGAAGATGGCCCAAGTCCCTGGGCCCCTGCACCTGCATAGGAGACCCAGAGGAAGCTCCTAACTCCTGGCTCCTGGCTTCAGATCGGCACAGCTTAGCTCCGGCCTTGTGGCCAATTGGGGAGCGGACCAGTAGATGGAAGACCTCTGATTCTCTCTCTCTCTCTGTAACTCTGCCTTTCAAATACATTTTTTTTAAAAAAATTCTTCAAAAAAAGTTAAGTCTATTTTGGGGTGCAAAAATTTGAAATTCATGCATTTTATACTAGAATTCAGAGCTCTACCAAGTTTTACACATCCCACTGGAACCTATAGGGGAACTGGCATACACAAAATCATTATCTCCAAAGTCTTTAAATACCAGAGTCGTATCCAACATGGAATAATTCTCAAAATTACTCATTATATCATTGCAAAGTCACGACCTGGAGAATTCTATCTTGAGGGCTAACTTCACAGCAAGAAACTATAGGGCTGATCCTAAAATTAAAACCATGTATTTTAAAACTTTGTATCTAAAAATGACTACAAAGATCACTATTGAGATTTTCTTCAATTCTCTTATCTTTTTGAATCCCAACTTACCCTTGTTTTCATATGAGAGGGTAACTTCAAAAAGTTATGGAAATTAAAATTAAAAGATAAGCTTATTTTGCTGCAAAAATATTTTGAAATCCATGCAGTTAATGCAATAACACACATTTTTTCATGGACTTTTGGAAGACCCCTGATATCCATGGATTTCAAAATTGTTTGCACCAAAACAGGAATTACCTTTTTAAACATTTCCTTTCTTTCTTCCTTTTAAAGCTGGAATCAGATATGGGAGCCAGTAATTGGGCCCAGGTACTCTGATGTGGGATGTTGATGTCCTAAGTGGTGGCTTACAGACCACACACACCCCCTTGAATTATCTTCAATTTTATTTTTCTAAAAACTTTTTGTGGTATTTTTGTGAGTTTAATAACAAGGAAACAATATTCCTGAAGTAAAAGATTGCTTTAATAAGAGATATGTGATATTTCAAACTTAATAATATAAATAGATGCTGTATACTAAAAAGTTCTCTGGCAGTACAAAAATGGAATTATTTTTATATTTGTTTTCAGTTTTCTATGATAAGCATGTAAATCTGCATAATTTTAGTTTTTTTTTTTTTAATTATTTATTTATCTGAAAGGGAGCGAGAGAGAAGAAACGGATCTTCCTTCTTCTGGTTCACTTCCCAGATGGCCGCAATGGCCAGAGCTGGGCTGATCTGAAGCTAGGAGTCAGAAGTTTTTTCTGTGTCTCCCACATAGGTGCAGGGGCCCAGACACTTGGGCCATCTTCTGCTGCTTTTCCAGGCACATCAGCAGGGAGCTGGGTTGAAAGTTGAGTAGCTGGGACTCTAACCACAGCCCATTTGGGATGTTGGCACTGCAGGTAGCAGCTTAACTCACTACACCAGAGCACCGGGCCCTGTCGCATGATTTCTTGAAAGGTCTTTTTTTTTTTTTTTTTTTTTTGACAGGCAGAGTGGACAGTGAGAGAGAGAGACAGAGAGAGAAAGGTCTTCCCTTGCCGTTGGTTCACCCTCCAATGGCCGCCGCTGCAGCCGGCGCACCGCGCTGATCCGATGGCAGGAGCCAGGATCCAGGTGCTTTTCCTGGTCTCCCATGGGGTGCAGGGCCCAAGCACCTGGGCCATCCTCCACTGCACTCCCTGGCCATAGCAGAGAGCTGGCCTGGAAGAGGGGCAACTGGGACAGAATCCGGCGCCCTGACCGGGACTAGAACCTGGTGTGCCGGCGCCGCAAGGTGGAGGATTAACCTATTGAGCCACGGCGCCGGCCGAAAGGTCATTTATAAAAATAATGGGAGAACCATCTAAAATGCAGCATGAGGGGACTTCAAAAATTTTGTGGAAAATGGAAATAAGTTTGCTTTGATGCAAAAAAGTTGAAATCCATGTATAACTGTTACAGTATGTATTTTTCATGGACTTTTTTTTTTTCAGGATTTATTTATTATTTGAAAGGCAGAGAGAGAAGGGGGGGGGGGAGGGAGGGAGAGATCTTCCACTCCCCAAATGGCTGCAATGGCCAGGGTTGTGCCAGGCCAAAACCAGGGGCTTCTTCCAGGTCTCCCATGTAGGTGAAGGTACCCAAGGAATTGGGCCATCTGCCACTGCTTTCCCAGGCACATCAGCAGGGATCTGGATCAGAAGTGGAGCAGCTGGGACTTGAACCAGTGCTCATATGGGATTGTCAGCACTGTAGGTGGAGACAATCTATAACACCACAGTGCCATCCCCTCTCCATGGACTTTCTGAATGCCTCTTGTATATATTAAGTTTATAGAACATTTATTACTAACAAAAATTATCTGAAAGATTGTTCTTTGGTCAAATTAGACTGTCATACATAGTTGGACTTATGATAGTTTGAATATTATAGAGAAGTGACTAAAGTGAACACAGAATCTAATGAAGAAAAATTATCCTTCTCATAAGCTCATACATTTTGGGGGAAATGTGTTTGGCCTACTGGCAGTAAAAATCCATATATTAAATTAATAAAATATATAATTTAATTCATTCATTCATTTTTGACAGGCAGAGTTAGACAATGAGAGAGAGAGAGACAGAGAGAAAGGTCTTCCTTTTGCCGTTGGTTCACCCCTCAACTGGCCTGCTGGTGTGTTGCGGCCGGCGCGTTATACCGATCCAAAGCCAGGAACCAGGTGCTTCCTCCTGGTCTCCCATGCGGGTGCAGGGCCCAAGCACCTGGGCCATCCTCCACTGCACTCCCGGGCCACAGCAGAGAGCTGGACAGGAAGAGGAGTGACCAGGACACAATCCAGCGCCCCAACCGGGACTAGAACCTGCGGTGCCAGTGCCGCAGGCAGAGGATTAGCCTATTGAGCTGCGGCGCCGGCCAATAAAATATATAATGATAGATCTGTTTTTTTTTTTTTTTTTTTTTTTTTTTTTTGACAGGCAGAGTGGACAGTGAGAGAGAGAGAGAGACAGAGAGAAAGGTCTTCCTTTTGCCGTTGGTTCCCCCTCCAATGGCCGCCGTGGTCGGCACGCTGCAGCTGGCGCACCGCGCTGGATAGATCTGTTTTGATCTAGCATTGGCATGTTCAAAAGAGGAAAGAGGACTTAACAATTAAGATTTGAATTTGGTGCAAATTGAACAAGTGAAAACAGTTCTGAGCTTCAGATTCTCTGTCCAATAAGTAGAAATTTGAATCAGATGTCTAGATTGAAAGTTCTTTTTCATAAGATTTATTTATTTGAAAGGCAGTGACAGAGAGAAAAGGAGAGATTTTCTATCTACCAGTTCATTCCCCAAATGGCTGCAACAGCTAGGGCTGGGATATGCTGAAGCCAGGAACCCAAAACTCCATCTGAATTTCCCATGTGGGAAGCAATAGCCCAAATATCTGGGCCATCATCTGCTCCTTTTCCAGGCCCATAAGCAGGGTGCTGGACTGGAAGCATAGAAGCCAGGACTAGAAATGATGTTTCAATTTGCAATGTTGACAAATGTTGCTGTACCAAAATGCACCCAGTAAATTACTAAACCCTGAATTACTAAGCTTTGTTGAACTAAGGCCACCTCTGAGTTAGAAGACAATCACCTAAGATAATAAAGCATAAGGTTAAAAGGAAGTAAAATTTTGTATGATCCTTTCATCCTCAATTATCCTTAATAATCTTCTTATAATCTTAACCATCCAAACATATATCCACACATGGCTCTACTGAAAAGAATTCCTATTTCCAAACAGGAATACTAATTGAAAAAGACAGAAGATACAATAAATCAGTAACTGTACATGATATAACCTCAAATCTTACTTGGTCATCCTGTTTTCTCACCCTGTAGCCAAGATTTAGGTACAGTCAACTCCACACCAGTGCTACGCAACACAGTGAGTTGCCACTGCCACCTAAAAATGTGCCGTAAGTGCCAAGGTAGCAAATAAAGCTGCTATACATCTTACCAGTCCAGTAGTTGATGTTAAAAGATTAAGAATGCTTAGTGCTACCCACTTGGATACTGAAAAATGTGCCAAGAAATTCCAACAGTCAGTTACCACAAATAAGTCAGAATACCAAAATAACCTGGCACAGGGATTCTGAATAATCTGAGGAGAATATAGAGGGATTATATATATATATTTTTTTTTATTTTTTTTTTGACAGGCAGAGTGGACAGTGAGAGAGAGAGACAGAGAGAAAGGTCTTCCTTTGCCGTTGGTTCACCCTCCAATGGCCGCCGCGGCCGGCGCACTGCGGCCGGCACACCGCGCTGATCTGATGGCAGGAGCCAGGAGCCAGGTGCTTTTCCTGGTCTCCCATGGGGTGCAGGGCCCAAGCACCTGGGCCATCCTCCACTGCACTCCCTGGCCACAGCAGAGGGCTGGCCTGGAAGAGGGGCAACCGGGACAGAATCCGGCGCCCCGACCGGGACTAGAACCCGGTGTGCCGGCGCCGCTAGGCGGAGGATTAGCCTAGTGAGCCGCGGCGCCGGCCAGAGGGATTATATATTAAAAAATGAGTAATTGAAAGTGTATAGAATGGTTATGAAACTTCAATGACCCTGAAAGTGACCTACAGAAAAGTCATCTGGGACATAAAATAGAAAGCTATTTAAAAAGAAACAATTAAAATTTTTATATACTCATCACACACTCAAAGTCTTTTTTTAAGAGGTAAGAACTCAATGTATTTTTTATAACTTACACCTCACCTTACTTCCTATTTCATATACCAATCAAGGTAAAGCCAAGCAATCCTGCCGAAGTCACCCCTTTCTCTTTACTCTCCAAGTTAGCCCCATTTAATCCTGTTCTAACCAGTAAAGGCAAAGCGTTACCCAATTATTCTGTATGAGGTTGAAAAAGCACAAAACAGGAAAGAAAAGTACTATGAATAAACCAGGCTACTCTTAGAACAAAACTAAAGTTTGTTAAGGACATACAACACTCTCTATTTTTCTAGAGCCATCAATCTACTGGCTCTGCCAATATTCCTGCCTTTTGTAATTTACAAGATGTCTCTTACACAGTAGTACCATTTATTTATTTGATTTTTCAATTGGAATGGTAGCTTAATTCTCCTAACTAAACATAAGTACTTCTTGCATACCTAATACATGCTCATTTAAGATTTTTTCAGTACTGGATGGTTGCGGGTAGGAGGGTGGTTATGGGGGGGAAAAGCCGCTATAATCCAAAAGTTGTACTTTGGAAATTTATATTTATTAAATAAAAGTTAAAAAAAGGAAAAGATATTTTCAGTATTATATAAAATTATTCTCTTAAACCCAACAAAAAAATGCAAGGTCACTTATATACAATATTAAATGGTTTACACAATTTAACAATTGTGACTGCATAGGGCACTTCAAGAGTTTATATAAACATTTGTCAGTATGTTGCTTTATTTAGACTTAAATTACAAAAATACATACATACATGCTACACACTCTGACTTTTCCTTAGACTTCTGTATACTTAATGTTTGCCAACAAAGAGAGTCATAATACAGAAGTCTCTGGTTCAACCTTCTAGCTCTAAAGTGCCAACATTTTGGCTTCTTAAAAACTTTAATTTTCAAATGTTTTAGGGCAACATTTGATGAATACAAAGCTTAACCATTCAGAAGAGAAAAAAGCTCATTTCTTTCTCAGAAAGAACACAGTATACATTAACTACATAATTTTAACAAATAGGATACTTTAAAAAGTCTGCAGAAAATGGAATGAAACGTAGGAATTTATTGTAGTTCAAAAAAATTTGCTAAAAAATGCATATTATCAAAAAACTATGCATAGATTTCAAAAAGTTTTACACCAATAAGCTCATACTTTTTACTCAAATTTTCCATGAATTTTTTGAAGTCCCTTGTACTTTTAAAGCACTCTGAAGTAAACAATTTCAATACTTTAACTGAAACTTCATATATAAATATTTACATATATATCAACAAAAAGACTACAATATAAACTTTATATTTTTTAGAATTTCTTACCCACCTCATTTATACAGTCCTTTTGAAGACAGCAGCAGCAATGAGAATTTACAATGACAAATACAGAGCAAAAATCTTTCTTTGTAAAATCCATCAGAAAAGGCAAAATAGACTTGTTACAGTCAGAAGAGAAATAGGTAAGATATAAATTAACAAAATAAATTAGCCCACGGCATAAGAAAGGCAGACAGCAAAGTCAGACTGAAGCACAGTTTCTTGTATAACAACAGCCATGCTTGCCCAACTCTTCGACATGAGTGTGCTTTGCACTGCCAACAACCTACTTATTCTTGATTGGCCCTATTAAAAAAACTACATGCTGAACAGCAGGAAAATTATTCTGCCTGCTGTTTCTTCTTATACTTCTCCAATGCCAACAGATCCCTGGACAGCAAAACTGAGACTTTGCACTTATTTAAAGCTCCACCTACTTTGTCCACAAGTTCTGCCTCCTTGACAGCAAAAGCTGTCTTGGAGACTTAACTGTATGTTTAACTGAAATTAATTTACTGAAACACTGCTTTCACTCTAAACCATGTTGAAACTATGCCTTTTTTGTTTTTAAAGGGCGAGGGGTGTTGGGATTGGGTTCAATACACAAAGTCTAAACTTCGAATATATACCCAAAAGGACACTAGACAAGGAATCACAATCACAATACAGTGTACCATATACTGAGTTTTTATGAACTGGACCACACCCTTAAACTCAACTGGAAAGTGGTGATATTAAGGCAAATTGTATTAC
Source organism: Oryctolagus cuniculus (assembly GCF_964237555.1). Classification (NCBI taxonomy): domain Eukaryota; kingdom Metazoa; phylum Chordata; class Mammalia; order Lagomorpha; family Leporidae; genus Oryctolagus; species Oryctolagus cuniculus. The sequence continues at coordinate 98,668,607 of NC_091440.1, read as the reverse complement.
CATTCTTGTAGCATAAATAAGGGCTTAGAAGTTATTTGGTAGGAATACTTCTACTCTAAAAGTTTGGAAATGCTACTAATTCCAACAGGCTATTTCTCAAAGCAGCTGCCACAGATCTCTTGCTCAACACAGTTCATCCCTGCTAGAGAAGCAGTCTAGAATGTCAAGTATTAGGCAAAAATGTAGCACAACTTTAACTTAAACCTATAAACAATCCTGTTTAGGAGTAAGCTTGGTTAAATCAATGAAATAGAAAGCAGATGCCTTGTTTCCTGTTTCATAAGGTCCACCAGATAAAAAGATGTGGATAGGTTTTTAACTCTACTGGGCAAGAAATAAGCGAACCAAGTTGGGATACCTTATTTATTAGGACAAAGGTATCTGAAGATATAAATACCTAGTTTCTGTAAAGAGCAACCTTTACAGTAAATCAATAGTTTTTGATATATATCATATATATAATAAGTAGCAGCGTACACAGCTAAACTAATTCCTCTTTCTCTCAAATCAGTGTCTATCTCTGAATTTCCCTATTTTTCAGTAGAATAGAATAAAAACCTTAGTCACTCTTGGAAGCTTTTTCCACACTATTTAAGTACTATTTTTCTCTACTAACTCTTCAAATAGACAAATGTTAAAAACAGCTAATAAATGGTTCTGCTATGAGCATTCACAGTATTCCTCAGCAGCCAAAAGATCCTAACCTCTCAAAATCTTTCCTTTTTCTGCATTACAATTATGACCATAAATGTAACAAACTGCAACAAGCGTGATGTAAAAAATCCTGATTACTAACATTTCATCTCTTTAAGCTTAGATCAATTTAAGATGGGCTTCATTTTTCCAATCTCTCCATCTCAAATTTCTGTTTTACAGTGTGACTAGCTCAACAGTCTGATTGCATTTAACATGTGACACATAACCACTTCCAATCACCTGAGATTATTTAACTCACATCATGTTGTTCAAAAATGGTTAGGTTTTTCACATCTGTAAGATGGTCAGAGCATAACACATTTATAAAAAACCTAAGAATCCCCTCTTGTTCAAATGAGAATTGTGGCCCAAACAGAGTAATGCTACATCAAAGGTAGATTCACAAATTCAATTGGTGGCTATGAAGTCTAAAGTAACAGGTATCAGCCATCTATCAGATAATATTGTATTATCTTCAGCAGCTAGAATAAGGTAAGTATATTTATTCCAGTAGGTAATGGTCTCCTCAATGTAAAACAAATACTAGAACACAGATTACCCAGTGTCTAGTTATTTCCAGTCCATGTTTTTGTGTTTTTAATTTCCTTAATGTGGTACGAAAACCCCTTAAAATCTAACTTCTACCTACAATTCTATCCTTACCTCTTGAAAATTAATTCCAAACTGGTTACTTGTTCACTGAATACTAATAAATGTTTCCACTCACAAGAATATTCTTCCTACACTCCAATAAGTCCAGTCAAATGGATTATTTGTACACTAAATATTTAATGCACATTTCAAGCAACAAAAATTATTTATTTCTTCTTATTTTAGGCAATTAAGTTCCATATACCTCAAATCAAATATATAGCCCATTATGAGAAAGCAGCAATTATAAACTAACTATATGAATCTTTGAGCATTTAGCATGTAAGTACTATTAAAACGAATTTAAATATGGAAACTATCTTCATCCTATCAGAACCATTCACCTAATTCCAGTAAGTTATTTTCTGTGATAGCATAAAAAACATTCTAACTGATAAAGAAATAAATACAAAGGTTTCCTCAACTTTCAAACTCCAATCAGCAATCAGTCTCATTTGTTTCTATAAAAAAGAAAAGGGGAGGGGTGGAAATGGCTGAATTGCAATCTGTTATATAAAACTAAAAGGAATTTTACCCTAACAGCTTTAATTCTGTTTGTCCCAGAAACAATGTTCAAACTCTGCAATCCAAAGGCTGATGGAATCAGCGACAAAGTCAAATTACACAAACAAAGTAATTAAAAATCCTCATTATTTCTAACTTGGTTGCTAAGGGGCTGGATTCAGCCAGATTCTTACTGGTATGAACCATTAATTTACAGGAATTTGAACATACCTTATGATCCCACTGAAAAACAAACCTCTTCAAACACCCTACCAAACTGAGCTTACCCTATCAAAGGAAATTAACTTGCCTCATGAGCCCAAGGCTCATTACTCTTTGCACACATGAAAGCTTATGCTGCTCTAACCTCATATGCACTATCCTTCGTGGAAAAAAAAAAAAAAAAGGTGATGCCATTGCGCGTTGTGGTTTTTATTTATTTTGCAATAGCAAACAAAGGTTGTGCTAAATCCATTACCACTCCTATTTGGACCTTCTCATTACCAGTGGCATAGATTTTGAAGGTAACTGGATCAAGATCACAGATATAGCATTTTAACTATTTTTTTCCTCTGTTAGACAAGGATTATGAACCTTTACATATGGCCCTAAACTGTAAGACCAGTCTTACACTTCTGCTACTGCCTAGATCTTCTAAGTAATTTATCTTCAGATTTTTTTCCATCTTAAGGAAGAGAAAAGTTCAACAAAAAATGAACAAACCAACAGGTAAAGGAAAGAAATGTTAAGATTTGTTTTAGTGTGTCATGTTAAAGATTAGTGGCTTTTTTTTTCTTGTACTTTGTTTCATTTTCTAAGATTTCTTTGATAGAGTCAGAGAGAAGAGGAGGGGGAGACAGAAAGAGAGAAAAAGATCTACCTACTGGTTTACTCCCCAAATGGTTGCAATGGCCAAGGTTGGGCCAGGCCAAAGCCAGAAGCCAGGAATTCCATCTGGGTCCCCCACATGGGTGGCAAGGTCCCAAGTATTTGGGTCATCTTCTGCTGCCTTTCCAGGTAAAATGGCAGGGAGCTGAATGGGAAATGGAGCAGCTGGGTGACAAACTGGCATCCACATGGGACGCTGGAGTTGCAGGCAGCACAGCTTAACTTACAACATAATGCAGGCTCCATTATGTTTGCATGTTACTCTTGTTTTCACAAATATTTTAATTTTATTTGAGAGAAGCGGTGGTGGTGGCGGGGCGGGGGGGGGGGGGGGGAGGGTAGATTGTAGAGTTGAACCAGGATGAAGAAAGGAGCTGGAAACTCAACCAGTGGGTGGCTGTGAATTAACTACTTGAGTTATCACCTCTGTCTCCCAGGGTCGGTGTTAGGACGCTGGAATCCAGAGCAGAACCAGAACTTGAACCCAAGCTCTCCAGTATGGAATCAGGGCACCCTACCTGGTGGCTTATCTGCATGGCCAAATACCTGAGCTTAAAGATCCTTTATTTCTGGGGCCAGCACTGTGCTATAGTGGGTAAAACCGCTGCCTGCAGTGCTGGCATCTGACCCAGCTCTCTGCTATGGCCTGGGAAAGCAGTAAAAGATGGCCCAAGTAACTTGAGTCCCAGGACTCATGTGGGATGCCTAGATGAAGCTCCTGGCTCCAGCCTGGCCCAGTCCTGACCTGTGGCTATACGGGAAGTCAACCAGCAGATGGAAGATATCTCTCTCTGTAACTCTTTCAAATAAATAAATAAATCTTAAAACAAAACAAAACCCAAAAAACAAAACCACTCAACAACTGAAAGGTTAAACAGTATATTAAGAATATGGAACAGTGGTACTGATCTTTCTAGGTTCTTCTTCCTCTTCTTTTTTTCCTTTTAAGTTTTACTTATTTATTTGAAAGGTAGGATTACAGAGACAGAGAGAGAGAGGCAGAGGCACGCACGCATGCTGGGGTGGGGTCTTCCATCCACTGGCTCACTCCCTAAATGGCCTCAATGGCCAGAGCTGGGCAGATCCAAAGCCAGGAGACTGGAGCTTCTTCCAGACTCGCACATGGGTGCAGGGGACAAGGACTTGGGCCATCTTCTACTGCTTTCCCAGGCCATAACAGAGAACTGGATTGGAAGTAGAGCAGCCAGGACTTGAACGGGTGCCCATATTGGATGCCAGCGCTGTAGGCAGCGGCTGTACCCACTATGCAACAGTGCCAGGTTCTACTAAACTTAACATCAAAGTCTTCTTTCATTTAAGGAGATATTCTTGTCATCTAAACTTGAGATTACATTTGACAAATAAAGATATTAAGGTGATAATTTACCATTAAGAGAGGCAAAATGAGCATTTACAAATTTTTACAGCTAATAATGTCAAGTATACTGCAAGTACAGAAGCTAATGCATTCCTAAAAGAACATAAGAACAACACCATTGTTTTTGAAGATTGATAACTACTTAAAGAACTCTCTAGGGGAAAATTAATATGGATGAAAATAGTGTGGCTGTGTTCCAAAAAAACTCTAACACTGAAATCTAAATTTCATATAATTTTCACATATCATAAAATATTATTTTGATTTTTCACCAGCTATTAAAAATGTAAAAAGCATTCTTAAGAAATGGACTACGCAAAACAACCACCCAACTCTCTCTATTCAGTCTGAGGAATTACAATTTGATATTCCCTAGTTTAGAGTACACAATCATGACGGTGGTAAGTTATCAAATAGAATATGCAAATCATTCCATATATAAGTTGTAAATTCTATAGTATATAGAATTTAAAGGTATATATTTAATCTCATAATCAGGTTTGACAGTCTACTAGATCTTAAGTATATGTTATTTACAATGGGCCATTTATTTTATTAATCTTAAGTGGAAAAGAGCGTAATCATGATTCATAAAGAAAATCTCTCTAATCCATTTACTTTGTCCATCTTTCCTACAACTCTTTATTTCAGATCATTAGTCATTTCCTCAGATTACTACAATATCACTTTCACTAGGTTTTCAGTTTTTAAACTCCACAAATCCATTCCCCATTCTGTAGTCAGAATAATCTTTCTGAAATTTAAATCTGCTTGAATGCCTTAAAAGTGTTAGAATGGTTCCCCCAGTGCTTCATTTAGAATAAAGTCTAAGTTTTCCGTTCCTACCTTGCCTCTCCACATCTGGTAGACACACAGAATTATACATCCCTCATATATTACAGTATTTCAGTTCATCCGTCCTTAACACTATTTCTCTAACCTGTCCAAACTTGATTAGGCACTACCTGTAAGTACTGTTATTAATTACCTACCACCAGAATAACTATTTACTTATCATTTCACTAAAGGCAGAGAGACAAAGAGAGATCCCCCATCTGCTGGATCACTCACTTCCCAAATGCCCACAGCAGACAGAGCTGGAATACAGTAAAGCCAGGAGTTGGAAATTCAATTTGAGTCTCCCACATGGGTGGCAGGGACCCAAATATTTGAGTTATCACCTGCTACCCACTCCCGAGCCCCTTATGCATTAGCATGAAGCTGGAATGGAGAGTGGAGCCAGGACTCAAAAACCCAGGCACTCTGCTATGGGATACAAGCATCCCAACAGGCAGCATAACCACTGTGCCAAATACCTGCCCCCAAATAACTCTTTATACTATATGGTAATTATCTGATTTCTTTGTTCCTCTTCCCTTATTCAGTTCTTTAGAGACAGAGATTCTGCTTGATACAATGATTATTCAATAACTCAGATCTAGAAAATTCTGTAACACAGAAGGGAGATGAGTATTTGTTAAATGAATCCACAAGCTGTTATGGGTTGAACTGTGTCCCCCAAAATCTGTGTTGTAGCTCTAACTCCTAGTACTTTACAATGTAACTTTATTTGGAAAAAGGATCATTGCAGGGGTTAAATTTAGTTAAGATGAGGTCTCTAGGTGGGCACTTATTTGGCCTAGTGGTTAAGATATCCATGTTCCATATCAGAGTACTGAGTTTCAGTCTCAGATTCAATTCTCAACTAAAGTTCTTGATTTCAGTTTCATGCTAATGGAGACCCTGGAAGGCAGCAGTTAAGGGCTCAAGCAGTCAGCCCCCAACCCCCACCCCCAACCCATGTGGTATATCTGGATTGAGTTTCTGGCTCTTGGGTATGTCCTGGTCCAGTCCTGGCTGTTGTGGGCATTTAGGGAGTGAACTAGTGATGGGAACTGTATGTCTCCCAAGTAAGAATGATAATAAAGTAAGCTCAATGAAGTATAGGTGTGCCCTCAACTCAATAACTGGTATCCTTTTAAGAACAGAAAAGACAGGGCTGGTGCTGTGGCACAGCGCGTAAAGCTATCACCTGCAGTGGCAGCATCCCATATGGGCGCTAGTTCGAGTCTCTGCTGCTCCACTTCTGATCCAGCTCCCTGCTAATGCGCCAAGAAAAGCAGTAGAGATGGCCGAAGTCCTTGGGCCCCTGCACCCATGTGGGAGACCCAGAAGAAGCTCCTGGCTTAGGATAGGCTCAGCTCCAGCTGTTGAGCAATTTGGGGAGTGAGCCAGTGGATAGAAGACCTCTCTCTGCCTCTCTGTAACTCTGCTTTTCAAATAAATCTTAAAAAAGAGAGAGAGAGAGAGACAGACAGACAGACAGGGGGAATCCCATGTAAAGACAGAGAAATTGAAGTGCTGTAGCCACAAACCAAGGAATTCCAAAAATTGTTAGCACCAGAAGCTAGCTAGAAAGAGGAATGAAAACAGGGCCAGCATTGTGGAGTAGCAGATTAAGGAGTTGCTTACCACATATCCCATATCAGAATGCAAGTTTGAGTCCTGGATACTTTGTTTCAGATGCAGCTGTCTGCTAATGTGCCTGGGTAGGTAGTGAAGATGGCTCAAGTGCTTGGGCTCTTGCCACCCACGTGGGAGACCAAGATGGAGTTTCTGGCTCCAGGCTGGCCCCTACCTGCTGTTGTGGCCATTAAGGGAGTGAACCAGCAGACAGAAGATTACCACCCCCACCCCCATGTTTGTCTATCTCTCCCTCCCTGTCACTCTGCCTTTCAAATACATAAATATTTTTTAAAAAGAGGAAAGGAAGATTCTCCCATACATGGCGTATAATCATGCCAAATGAAATCTTACTTTGGGACTTAAGGTTCCAGAATTGTGAGACAACACATTTCTGTTGTGGCACTTGTTATGGTAGACCCAGGACACAGATACATTTTGTGCTCGACTATCAGGTAAGCCAGTTTAAATTTCAAGGGTATGTAATTTCCTCTGTGTCTCCACACCTCTACGTCCATCTCTTCCTGGAGAGTTAGGTAAAAGTTGGCCAATGTGCATAGACTTGGTAAAGTAAATTTGATGTATCACTATGTGAAAAATGATTTAATTCACATATTTGTCCTCAAACAAGAGTTTGTATAGTTCTCTGAAAAATAATGGGATGGTTCAGATTTTGTTTCAATTCAATGTTTTAATTGTAAACCATTGTCATTTCAAACAAAATCAAGACAATTTAAAAAGCAAATAAAATCCCAATCAACCTAAAGGGGAAAAAAAGGTAAACTCTCTTGAGGCAAAGTAATAACAGAAAAATAATTTACTTATACATCTTTGCTTATTATTCTTAAAAACAGACTTAAAATTTTATTGGTTATTTCACTGAATAAGTTGAGAAATGTGTATTCACCTTTTTTCACATAGGTGGACTGTATAATTACAGTGGAAGTAGATTCTGACACATCAAAAGATAATGTCTTTTTTCTCAAGAGAAACTTTTTTCAGAAGCCAATCATTTCATGTTTCTCCATTTTGGTTTTCCCAGTTTTATCCCCAAATCTCTGCTAATGTAAGAACCAGCCATTTTTCTTAATTATTCTCACAAAGCATATACCAGCTCTTGCCAAAGTTTGTAATTTTTTTTACAAGATTTCAAAATTCAATCACAAATGTATTTAGAAGTTATTATTTTATAGAGCTTAACATTAAATACATGTTCTGCAATGCAAAGTTGATATAGTATCTGAAAATCATTGAATGTAATATGCAGTATCAATAGAATAAATAAAAAACTGTACCTGGATCATCTCAATAGATGCAGAAACAGCTTTTGATAATAACCCAGACCCTTTCATGACTCAAATATTCAACAAGCTAAGAACAGAAGAGAATTTCCTCACCATAATAAAGGGTATCTATGGAATACTCCCCAAAGAGTAGATGCTTTCTCTTTTGAGATCAAGAAAAAAGATAATAAAGACGCCTACTTTTACTACTTCTATTTAACATTGTGCTGGAAGTTCAAGGCAGAGCAACTAGGAAAAAAAAAAAAAACAAAAGAAAAAGAAAAAACAGGAATCTGCGTTGATGATGAAAAAGTAAAATATCTCTACTTGCAAATGACATGATCTTGTTTACAGAAAAATTCATAAAGACTCACTAAAAATTATTAGAATTGATCAATATCTAAAATCCTGTATTATTTTTTTTTTAAAAAAGATTTATTTATTTGAAAGGCAGAGTTAGAGAGAGAGAGAGAGAGAGAAAGTGACAGAGAGAGAGACAGACAGACTGAAATCTTCCATCTACTTGTTCACTCAGCAAATGGCGGCAACAAACGGAGCTGGGCCCATCTGAAGCCAGGAGCCTCTTCTGGGTCTCCCAGTGGATGCAGGGTCCTAAGGACTTGGGACATCTTTTTACTGCCTTCCCAGGCCATAGCAGAGAGCTGGATCAGAAGTGAAACAGCTGGGACTCGAACTGGCACCCATATGGGATGCTGGCACTGCAGGCAGTGGCTTTACCTGCTATGCCACAGCACAGACCTCAAAACCTGTACTATTTCTAATGGCCAAAAACTGAAATTAAGAAAACAATTCCATAAAATACATTACATAGGATGAAATTTAACAAAATAAGTACAAAACTTACACTCTGAAAACTACAATGCGGGTGAAGTATATTGAAGATCCTTATACTAAACTTTATATAGGTATACAATTAACAGCTATCAGGATTCCAGCTGATATCTCTGTAGAAACTGACAAGCTGAATTTTAAGCTGAAACAATCTTGAAGAAAAATAAAAGTTCAAGGACTCACACTTGTTGATCAAAAACTATTATAAAACAATGGTAATCAAACCATATTAAATCAGTGGAACAAGATTGAGATTCCAGAAATAAGCCCTTATATCTGTGGTCAAGTAATTTTCAGCAGGGATGCCACACCTCCAAAAGTGGAAAAGTTGTCTTTTCACAAATGGTGCTCGGACAGGCATAAGAAAGAGAATGAAGCTAGACCCTCACACCAGAAACAAAAATTCACTAAAAATGAACTAAAGATTGAATTGTAATACTAAAATTCTCAATTTAAAACAGAAATAAATCTTCATGAATTCAGATTTGGGGGTTGATCCTTAAATATGACAACAAAAGCAGAAGCAAAAAATAATTTCATCAAAATTATTTATGACCTGCGTGTTTTGGCAGACATTAAAAAAACGACACTATTGGAATTGGTGTTGTGGCATAGTAGGTTAAGCTTCTGTCTATGGCGCCAGCATCCCCTATTGCCACTGGTTGAAGTTTTGGTTGCTTCACTTCCAATCCAGCTCCCTGTTTATATGGCCTGGGAAAGCAGTAGGGGATGGCCCAAGTGCTTGGGCCCCTGCACCCACATGGAAAACCCAGATGGAGTTCCTGGCTCAAGGCTTTGTTTTGTTTTTGTTTTTGTTTTTGTTTTTGTTTTGTTTTGTTTTGTTTTTTTTTGACAGGCAGAGTGGACAGTGAGAGAAGAGAGACAGAGAGAAAGGTCTTCCTTTTGCCATTGGTTCACCCTCCAATGGCCACCGCGGCCGGCGCGCTGTGGCGGGTGCACCACGCTGATCTGATGGCAGAAGCCAGGTGCTTCTGGTCTCCCATGGGGTGCAGGGCCCAAGCACTAGGGCCATCTTCCACTGCACTCCCGGGCCATAGCAGAGAGCTGGCCTGGAAGGGGGGCAATCGGGACAGAATCCAGCGCCCCAACTGGGACTAGAACCCGGTGTGCCGGCGCCGCTAGGTGGAGGATTAGCCTACTGAGCCGCGGCACCGGCCTTGTAGAACTCTTAAGTAATAAAAATTCAAATAATGGGCAGGGGGCTGGCGCTGTGGCATAGTGGGTAAAACCGCTGCCTACAGTGCCATATGGGTGCCGGTTCATATCTCAGCTGCTCCACTTCCAATCCAGCTCTCTGCTATGGCCTGGGATAGTAGTGAAGGATAGCCCAAGTCCTTGGGCCCCTGTGGGAGAACTGAAAGAAGCTCCAGGCTCCTGGCTTTGGATTGGCCCAGCTCTGTCCTTTGCGGCCATTTGGGGCATGAACCAGCAGATGGAAGATCTCTCTCTCTGCCTCTCTGTAACTCTGCTTTTCAAATAAATAAATAAATAAATAAATAAATATTTTAAAAAGATAAATAATAAGCCAATTTAAAAGCAAGCAAAGGATCTCTTTGAAAGGCCTTTTTTTAACAGTCAATAAACATATGAAAAAGACAGCCAATATCATTAGCAATCAGAGAAATGGAAATCCAAACCACAGTAAGAGATCACTTCAAATCTAGTAGGATGGTGTAGGCAAAGATCCAGAGAGAACAGAACTCTTTTATACTGAAGATGGGAATGTAAAATGATGCAGGCACTTGGAAAACAAACTGGTAGCTCCTCAAATGGCAAAACACAGGACACAACACAGCAATTTCACTCGTAGGTACAGGAGAGGACTTTGAAAATTTTGTGGGAAATGCACATATCCTCAAATTTCATTTTTTCATGAATATTTTGAAGCACCTATCCTTGCAAGAATCTGTAAACAAACAACTTTTATACCTGAATATTCACAGCAGCTCTATTCACAATAGCCAAAAGGTAGAAACACTTTTTAAATGTTCACTAATGGATGAATAGCTAAACTGATTGTGGTGTGTCCCTACAATGGAACACTACTCAGTCTTGAAAAGGAATAAAGTACAGATACTTTCTATACCATGGATGAACTTTTTAAACATTGTGATAAATGAAAGAAGCAAGTTACAAAAAGACCACACACTGGGTCTGCTACTGTGGTACAGCAGGTTGGACCACAGCCCATGACACTGGCATCTCATATGGGTGACAATTCCAAATCTAGCTGCCCCACTTCTGATCCAGCTCCCTACTCATGTGTCTGGGAAAGCAGCAGATGATGGTTGAAGTGTTTGGGCCCCTGCAACACATGTGGGAGACAACAGATGAAACTCCTGGCCCAGCCCTGGCCATTGTGGCCATTTGGGGAGTAGGTCAGTGGACAGAGGACCTCTCTGTCTCTCTCTCTCTGCCTTTCAAATAAATAAAATAAATCTTAAAAAAAAAAATCCCACATACTATATGATTTCTTTTATATGAAATGTCCAGAATAGGGAAATAGGGAATAGAGACAGAAATAGGCTAGGGGTGTGCTATGGCACAGTAGGTTAACCCTCCACCTGTGGCGCTGGCATCCCATATGGGTGCCAGTTCTAGATCTGGTTGTTCCCCTTCCAATTCAGCTCTCTGCTGAGGCTTGGGAAAGCAATGGAGGATGGCCCAAGTGTTTGGGCCCCTGTGCCCATATGGGAGACCCGAAGAAGTTCCTGATTCCTGGCTTCAGATGGGCCCAACCTCTGGCGGTTGCAGCCATTTGGGAAGTGAAGCAGTGGATAGAAGACCTTTCTCTGTCTCTCCCTCACACTGTCTGTCACTCTACCTCTCAAATAAATAAATAAAATCTTTAAAAAAAGTAAATAAATAGATTAGTGGTTGGTTATGGCTGGGTTGTGGGTAGAGATGGGAAGAATTTAGGATTAAGGAAGTGACAGCTAAAAGGTACAGATTTTTTAAAAACATATTTTACTTATTTATTTGAAAGAGTTACAGAGTGAGAGTGAGAGAGCAAGAGTGAGAGAGGGAGAGGGACAGGGACAGGGAGGGAGAGACAGGGGTCTTCTATCTGCTGGTTCATTCCCCAAATGGCCACAATGTCTGGATATGTGCCAGGCCAAGACCAGGCGCTTTTTCTAGCATGCAGTGTCCCAGGGACTTGGGCCATCTTCTGCTGCTTTTTCAGCCGCATTAGCAGGGAGCTGGATCAGAAGCAGAGTAGCTGGAATGCTGGAGCCGCAGGCAGTGGTTTTACCTGCTATGCCATAGTACTGACCCAGTACAGAATTTCTTTTTCATTAAAACTGACTGTGGTGACAACTGCACCTACCTGTGAATATACTGAAATCATGGAATGATACATTTAAAATTGATGAATTAGATGGCATATAAAATATCTCAAGGTATTAAAACACATTTTTTATTACACACATATAATAAAAAAATTATTCCTAATCAAGACTAACTTGGAGCATTATGCTACAGAGTTAATCAATCAGGAACCAAATCCTCAAAGGCCCTCAAAGATTCAATAAAAATATTAAACACAAAACATTAGAGTAATAAATTTATCAAAGAAAATTCATCCAAAGAAAGCAAGATTTTAAGGACTATGAAAGCCCATGAGTTGACAAAGTAGTCATATCTATTTCAGTATCTATACATTCACTTGTACATGGAATAATTTATCATATATTTACTAGTTTATTAAAAAGTTAAGGTTAGCAGCCAGAGCTGTGGAGTAGCAGGTTAAGCTGCTATCTATGGCACCAGCATCCCATATGGGCAGTGGTTTGAATCCTGGCTACTCCACTTCTGATCCAGCTCCCTGCTAATGGCCTAGAAAAGCAGCAGAAGATGGCCCAAGTACTAGAGTCCCTGCACCCACATGGGACACCCAGATGAAACTCCTGGCTCCTGGTTTCGGTCAGGCCTACCCCTGGCTGTTGCAGCCATTTGGAGAGTGAACCAGTGGATGAAGACTTCTGCCTCTCTCACTCACTCTGTAATTCTGCCTTTTAATTAAATAAGTCTTTAAAAAAAAAAAGCTAAAGTTAAAAAAAATGTTAAAAATACACCCCAATAGATTTTGGGACTTTCATGTAAACAATGTATCTGAGCCTCATTAAATGTCAAACAGCTATTTATTGCTACTATCCTCCTGATTTTTTTTATGGCAACAACCCTTAGTCAAACCATTCCGAAGTATCAAGTATATATTGAGATAGAAAACATTTTAGAGATGACCTAGTTACATGTCAAATATAGTAAAAATATTTTTAAACCTTGCATTTTCTTATATAGTTTCAATGCATTTGCTCTTTCAACAACTTTAGTAAGCCAAGAAGTTAAGGCTACAGTATTCATATGAGGAAATCAAGATAAGAAATGATTTACTTGAAGTTATATAATAGAAATACCTTTAGATACACTCATACAGTCTATCTATAAATCTTCTTTAATCCATACTAATTTTAGGTATGTTTTCCTCAGCTTCAAATCTATTGGCTTATATTTCTGCCTTCATGACTTGGTTATTTATTTTAATAATAATAATCATACATTTCAGTTAAAAAGTAACAGTAACTGAATTCAATGTACCACAACAATTAAGCTAGTTCAATTTCTCAATTTTTATTTCCCATCTAATCTAGACAGGAACTTCATTATAATTTTAAGTTGTTAGTTTTTTTCATACATGTTAACATAAGCTTTATGACTGGTAGTTTTTTTTTTTTTTTACCTGATGTATTCTCAGTTCATAGCATAATGCTTAGTTACAAAGGTGAAATCTATCAAATGAAAAGATGAAGTGAAAAATTGAATGTATCAAAAAGAAAGAATTCCAAATAAAGTTAATTTTTCACCTATGATGCCTAATTTATCAGTATAAAGTTACCATATTCTACTCTTCAAACTCTAGTGCACAGAACTGAGAATATCAAAAACTAAGGACACCTTTCTCTCTCTCTCTCTCACTGTCCACTCTGCCTGTCAAAAAAACAAAACAAAATGAAACAAAACAAAACAAAACAAAACAAAAAAAGGGGGGGCCGGCGCCACGGCTCACTAGGCTAATCCTCCGCCTTGCGGCGCCGGCACACCGGGTTCTAGTCCCAGTCAGGGCACCGGATTCTGTCCTGGTTGCCCCTCTTCCAGACCAGCTCTCTGCTGTGGCCAGGGAGTGCAGTGGAGGATGGCCCAAGTGCTTGGGCCCTACACCCCATGGGAGACCAGGATAAGTACGTGGCTCCTGCCACTGGCTCAGTGCATTGCGCCGGCCACAGCGCGCCAGCCACAGCGGCCATTGGAGGGTGAACCAACGGCAAAGGAGGACCTTTCTCTCTGTCTCTCTCTCTCACTGTCCACTCTGCCTGTCAAAAACAAAAACAAAAACAAAAACTAAGGACAAACAAAGCAAGCTAAGGTATTATTGGTGTCACAAAAAGTCTAAAGAATTTACTCTTTTTTATATGGGGCTGATGCTGTGGCATGGTGGGTTAAGCTGCCGCCTGCAATGCTGGCATTCCAAATGGTCACTGGTTCAAGTCCCAGCTGCTCTGCTTCTGATCCAGCTCTCTGCTAATGCACCTGGGAAAGTAGTAGCAGACGGCCCAAGTCTTTGGGCACACGCACCCATGTAGGTGCGTGTAGGAGATCCAGATGGAGTTCCAGAATCCTGGCTTCAATCTGGCCCAGCCCCAGCTGTTGCAGCCATTTGGGGAGTGAACCAGTGGATGAAGATGTCTCCCTCTCTGTAACTCTGCCTTTCAAATAAATAAATCTTTAATTTTTTTTCTTTCTTCTACTCATAGATACAAGTAAAAACAATGGATTTGCTTTTATATAACATTGTTTATCAATACTTAAAAGGTATTCTGGAAGCTTGGTTTTGCTTCTCAATTCCTACTATTTTCTGAGCTATTTAAAATTCCCTAAGTGTTATGGAACAAGTGTTAGGCTAGTGGTTTGGGCAACATGCAAGATGTGGATTGAGTTCTTGGCTTCTAGCTTGCATTGTGGGCATTTGAGAAAAGAGCTCTGTGCTCTCATTGTGTGTGTGTGTGTGTGTGTGTGTGTGACATAACCTACAGTTGCTAGCCAAAGCCTTTTATCATCTTCTTCAAAAAGTCATCTTTCTTTCTTTTCTTTTCTTTCTTTCTTTTCTTTTCTTTCTTTCTTTTTTTTTTTTTTTTTTTTTGGACAGGCAGAGTTAGACAGTGAGAGAGTGAGAGAGTGAGAGAGAGAGAGAGACAGAGAGACAGAGAGAAAGGTCTTCCTTCCATTGGTTCACCCCCCAAATGGCTGCTCGGCTAGTGCGCTACACTGATCTGAAGCCAGGAGCCAGGTGCTTCCTCCTGGTCTCCCATGCGGGTGCAGGGCCCAAACACTTCGGCTATCCTTCACTGCCTTCCCAGGCCACAGCAGAGAGCTGGACTGGAAGAGGAGCAACCGGGTCAGCATCCGGCGCCCCAACCAGGACTAGAACCCGGGGTGCCGGCGCCGCAGAAGGAAGATTAGCCAAGTGAGCCACGGCGCCAGCCAAAAAGTCATCTTTCATTCTATACCTCTCAGAAGCAGCCTTATCTCACATTTCACAGAAAATAACCAGGGCCATGTACCATGCTAAGCAATCTCTAAGTGAGAAAGGATATCACTCTTAGAACAAAATAAAATTAACTGCCTTGCTTAAGATAATGTAACAACAACCAGAGCAAGGATATGAATCCGAACATTTGTCCCCCAAACCCATCTAAAACCTTATCTCAAGAAAAACACCTTCCTTCTTAAGGCTTGCAATTACACCATATTCTAGATACCTATGAATCCTGGATATTACTCTATCAATTATCTACCCCACCTCTACTACTGTAATTTCAACCTCTCTTTCTGTCTTTTGTTCCTTCCAAAAGCTTATATATGAGGTTGCACTCTTCTTTAAAAACAAAATAGTTCCCCCGAAATCATCAAGAGTTGTAAGTTCATTTTTTAATGTGTTTTAAAGATTTATTTATTTAAAAGACAGAGTGATGGAGAAAGGGGGTGGGGGGGAGGGAGAGAGAGATCTGACAAATGCCTATAACATCCAGGACTGGGTAGGCCAAAGCCAGTAGCCAGGAACTCCATCCAGGTCTCCTACACGAGTGGCAGGAACTCAAGTTCTTGAGCCATCATTTGCTGCTTCCTAGGTGCTAGATGAGGAAGTTGGATCAGAAGTGGTGGCAAGACTTGATTACTAAGCAGCAGCATAACCTGCTGTGCCATACACCTGCCCCCAACTTTTTTGTTTGTTTGCTTATCTGTTCGTTTCAAAGGTACAGAAACAGAAAACGACAGTCAGAGAGAGGGCTCCCATGCGCTGGCCCATCCCCCAAACGCCCACAATAGCCTGGAAAAAGGAGTGTGGAATACAATCCAGGCTTCCTACATAGGTGGCAGAAACCCAACTGCTTGAGTCATCACTTGTGCCTCCTAGAGTTCACATTAACAGGAAGCTGGATGAACTCAGGTACTCAAACATGGATACATATGACTCAATCAGCATTAAACGCCTGTGATTCTTCTCACTTTTTGACTTTCCTGTAACAGCTCTTTTTGTGAAACCTTCCCTCATCCATAGTGAATTACTGTGCCTCTACTATTCTTGTTATTATCTTTATTAAAGTATTTACTATTCGAGTTCTGGTGACTCCATTTACAATCCATTCCTTACTAATGTGACTGGGAAAACAGTGGACGATGGCCCAAGTACTTGGACCCTGCTACCACGTGGGAGACACACATGGAGTTCCAGGTTCCTGGCTTCAGCCTAGAGAGAGTGAACCAGTGGATGGAAGATACCTTTCTCTGTTTCTCCCTCAATCTGCCTGTTAAATAAATCTTTTTTGTCTTTGTTTTGATACAGGCAAACCAGTATCATGTAAATTCTTTATATCAGGAAGACAGAGAAAAGTTCAACCCCTTTAAGTGAAATGAATAAACAAGTTCAGAATGTAAACTACTCTGGAAATAACATAAGATCTGAAGTAATAAAGATACAAAATCAGAGTTGTGGCAGTGGAATGAAGAAAAGTTGCATCTAAGAGGTATTTGGAAAAAGAACATGATAAAACAGTAGAGAATTAAAACACAAGGAATCAAATATACCTCTTGAATAAAGGAGGAAATCATCCAGTAAAAAAAAATGTAAATTAGTGTTGCATAAATTACTGCTGAAAGAATAGGGAATAATAAGATACCTGAACTGGAAACAGAGATTTAGAACTCTGAGAGATAAGGCACATAGGTCTAAGATATAACTGTAGAATAATGAGTATAGTGCTTATTAGAATTATCTGTAGGATTAATAAAGTACATTTTTCCTGTTCCCTTCTAGCTCAAGTTGAGAATCAGTGCTTCGAGGCTTAGAATAACCTGGAGTCAGATGGGATAGGTGGATAAAGAAAACAGGTTGATAAATACATCAGAAAAGCTTTGGAACAGAGACTTGACTTAAACAATAATAAATGATAAAACAGCCTCCATTTATTATACCAGGAGTAACTTAAGAGTAATGCTGTCTTCAATGCAAATAAGAAGTACTGTATTTTACTGGATATGAAGACTATATTGGTTCTTACCATTCACATTGAATTAAACTAACTGTTCAATGTTTCATATCCATCACACAGAATTACATACCAAAGGAAAAATAAGAGAATATTCATAACAATTACAATCAAATTATAATTAATCTTTGATTACAAAATTTCTTCTAAGCCTTTGTCATGATGTAAAATTAACTTGGTCTGGGACCAGTATTGTGGTGTAGTGGGTTGAGCAACCACCTAATGATGGCATCTGATATGATTCTTGGCGCAGCTGTTCTACTTCTAGTCAAGCTCCCTGATAATGGCCTGGGAAAAGCAGTGCTACCCATGTGGGAGACCTGGATGAAGCTCCTGGTTCCTGGCTTCAGCTTGGCCCTTTTGACCATTTGGGGAGTAAACTAACCGATGGAAGATCTCTCTCTCTCTGTCTCTTCTCTTCTTTGGGTAGTTCTGACTTTCAAACAAAATTTAATTTGGTCTACCTAGAGCCAAATGTTACCCATTAGTTTTCAAAATAATGTCAAATTTCCATTCAGATTAGCTATAAAAACCTAAATGAGTAATTTGTTTTTTAAAAAATTTATTTAGGGGTCGGTGCTATGGTATAGAGGGTAAAGCTGCCACCTGCTGTGCCAGCAACCTATATGGGTGCAGGTTTGAGTCCCAGCTGCTCCACTTCTGATCAGGCTCTCTGCTATGGCCTGGGAAAGCAGTGGAAGATGGCCCAAGTCCTTGGGCCCTGCACCTGTGTGGGAGATCTGGAAGAAGCTCCTGGCTCCTGGCTTTGTACCGGCTCAGCTCCAGCCATTGCTGCCATTTGGCGAGTGAACCAGTGGGTGGAAGACCTATCTCTTTCTCTCTGCCTCCTGTAACTCTGCCTTTCAAATGAAATAAATAAATATTTTTAAAAAATTTTATTTATTTGAAAGGCAGACTGACAAATTAAAAAGAAGATACAGAAACAGAGAGATATCTTCCATCCACTGGTTGACTCTTCAAATGCCAACAACAGCTGGGCCTGGACCAGGCCAAAGCCAGGAGGCTGGAACTCCATTTGGGTCTCCCACATGGGTGGCAGAGACCCAAGCCCTTGGGCCATCTTCTGCTCCCTTCCCAGGCACATCAGCAGGAAGTCAGATTGGAAGTGGAGCAACCAGGACTCAAACCAGCACTTTGATATGGGATATGAGAATTCCAGGCAGTGGCTTAACTTGCTATGCCACAACTCCTGCCCCTAAATAAGCAATTTAAAATCAGACCTTCTAATATGTCAAAATTCAATTAAATCACATCATTAAAAAACAGGTTTGCTTGTGGGTAGTAAACCTAGCAATTAAGACACTCATGTTATACACTGGAATACCTGTGTTTGAGTCCCAGCTGGGGCTTGTGATTCTAGCTTCCTGTCAACACAGATCCCTGCGGGAAAGGAGCAGATGGCTGAAGTAGCTTGGTTCTTGGCAGTCACGTGGGAGACGTAGGCTTTATTACTTAGTGCGCATTCCCAGTTCCTGGCTTTTCAGTCTAGCCTAGCCCTGGCCATTACAGTTATTTGGGGTGTGAACTAGTGAATGGGAGCTCTGCCTTAATCTCTCAAATGAATTTTTAAACAATATATTAATGAGGGCCAGCACTGTGGCACAGCAGGTTAAACCTCATCCTGCAGTGCTGGCATCCCACATGGGTATTGGTTCAAGTCGTGGCTGCTCCATTTGCAATCCAGCTCCTGCTAATGGCCTGGGAAGGCAGCAGAGGTCGGCCCAAGTGTTTGGGCCACTGCCATCCATGTAGGAGATCAGATGAAGCTCCTGACTTTGGTCTAGCCCAGCCTTGGCTGTTGCTGTCATCATCTAGGGAGTGAACCAGTGGATAGAAGATCTCTAACTCTGCCATTCAAATAAACAAAATAAAACATTTATATTATATATGAAATATATAATAAAAGCGTAAATGAATACAGGAAGGTCCAAGATAAACCAAGGGTTCTCTGCTCTCATATAACACATACCTCAACCCCTCCCTGCACCAACACTCTCTTCAGTATGCTTTCTACTACTGTCCTCTTTCGCATGATTTATGTTATCCAGCTGGAGATTTTTTGTTAGATCTCACCCAGGGTCAACAGTAGTTAGAAGACTTACACTGGTCACTCGACGGTAGATCTGTGCAGCATTTTGGCACTCAGAGTACGGATATTCAGATGTAGCCATCTCAAGCATGCACATTCCAAAAGCATACACATCAACGGATTCATCATATTTCTCCTCATACATCTCAGGGGCCATGAACTCGGGGGTACCTTAAATTAAAAGAACGATTCAGACTCAATGTGAGCAGAAGGTGGCAGATGTCACTCACTGACGGGTGGGGAGAAGTAGAGGTTGACCTGTATAGAGCAGAAATTGGAGGGGCAAAAAAGGGAAAGAATGAAAGAACAAAAGAAATTAAGAAATTTTCATTAAGAAAATGAAGGAGGGGAAAAAATTCTGTTTTCCATCAAATATCTTAAAGAAGATCTTCCACTGTAAGGCCTTCACAGGAAACTGGAACAGGGTCAACTGTCCATTTGTTTACTGTTTAAAATAGATTCCTGTCATACAATATGTCAAAGTAATGTAACTCACACTGAAAGAAAAGGCAACCACCTAGAAAGGAATAAAGCAAATGTAAGATATAATGATGGATTTAAAAAGACCAAAATACTTGTCTGCCCCCTACTGAATGGTAGCTGTAAGGCTGGCATTTACAATTAGTCCCTTGCCATTAAGACTCTATCCGATCAGTTTCATTTTGTAAGTGGGCCTTGTAACGAAACCTCAATATTCACTAAGTTCTTAAAAAATAAAGTAATACTTGGGGCCGGCGTTGTGGTGCAGTGGGTGAACGCCCTGACCTGAAGTGCTGGCATCCAATATGGGCGCTGGTTCAAGACCCGGCTGCTCCACTTCCAATCCAGCTGTCTCCTTTGCCCTGGGAAAGCAGTGGAAGATGGCCCAAGTCCTTGGACCCCTGCACCCGCACGGGAGACCTGGAGGAAGCTCCTGGTTCCTGGCTTCAGATCAGCGCAGCTCTGGCCATTGTGGCCAATTGGGGAGTGAACCACTGGATGAAAGACCTCTCGTGCTCTCTCTCTCTCTGCCTCTCCTCTCTCTGCATAACTCTTTCAAATAAGAAAATAAATCTTTTAAAAAAATAAAGTGTAACTGTCTACAAAGGCCACTCACCGGAGCCCTTTTCTTGTATTTACCATTCAACCTACAGTATACAAATAAGTCTACTGCAGATAGAAGAAATATAGTGAGGGAAACTCTACAGGCAGAATGTAAATATATATATATATATACACACACACACATATACATATATATGCATACACAAACACACAACACAAATATTGAACTCTAATAGACTGATTTATGAGCACAGAGTGTGTGATCCCACAAGACTAGGTTTGCCAATGCTTCCAAAATTAAGTCTATACATTTCAAATTACAGGGCACTTCCAAGAACAGGATTGTACCCTATGACTTAACAAAGAAAGAAAGAAAAAAAAAATGCTTTCTGTGAAGAATGCAAAAAGGAAATTCTGCTAAAAATAACTCTTCCCTCCTTATTGTTAATTTATTGTAAGAAAATTTAAAACCAGCATTCTAAATCCTAGTTATGTAATATTCTGAGGAGAATAATACTTTTAAAATTGCAAATTACTAATTTTCTAAGATTTTCCTATTAATACTAAGGATTCTAGCCCCATTTAAAAATTAGTGGATTTTTCTTTGTCATCTTGTCTTGTAGGGGAAACAGAATAAATGTCCATGAAGATTTTAAGTTTTTAAACTGTGATACAATCCTCAAAGAGTGAAAGCTTATCAAAATAGGCACTGAATTATTTTCCCAGCTGTGAGTTTCTTAGTTAAATGTACAAAAAGGTAGCTTTATTATTTAGGTCAATAGGAGGTGATTTTGACCACTAGAGGACAGAAGGCAGCACCTGAAGAAAGGACTATAAGTAAAAGGATAGGGAGATACCACAAGCATCCAGTGGACATATGCCAGGAATGCTGTTAAATAATCCTACAATAAGTATAGCTCTCTACACAAAGAATTGTCCAGCCCCAAATGTCAGAATTACTGAGGTTGAAAAACTGTTTTAATTTCAAAAATTATAGAGTGGAAGTAACCAAAAGTTGGTAAAACGAACTTTTCAGAATGTACTATCATAGTTTCACACTTTTACAATTTTAACAGGCAGGTAGTTTTGAATATTTATACTTAACATCTTGGAAAATAGCCACATATAAATTCTAATTCTGGGATGTGTTTGTAGCAAAGCTTGTTAAACTGCCACTTCCAATGCTGGCATCCCATACTACTGCACCTGGGAAGGCAGCAGAAGATGGTCCAAGCAGCTAGGCCCCTGCTATTCACATGCGAGACCCCAATAGCATTCAGAGACCTTCTTTTGGCCTGGACCAGTCCCAGCCATTTTGGTCACTTGGGGTATTAACCAGCAGAGAGAAGATCTCTCTCCCTCTGTCACTGTGTTAAATGAATAAATCTTGAAAAACAACCTCATCATCCCCAAAAATTTCTCATATGAAGTGGCAATTGTGTCCAGCCCCAATGATTATAAAAATATTGCATAAAATTGAGGATCAACAAGATGACTCAATATGATTGTTGCATGAGGTTGTCAATAAAGTCCATCTTACTTCTTTTGCATGGAACTTTATAAAACATGAATAGTTCAAAAAATAATTTTATAAGCATAAATTTAGAGAATCCCAAATCTCTTAAGCAGAATTGATCCTTTTGTGGTTTCAAGTTATGAAGTTCTATATCACTTAATAAAAGCTCTGATAGGGCCAAGTTTCTAAATAAAAGAAATCAGAAGCCCAGTCAGGCTCCAAAGTATATTTGAAACATACCTATCACACTCTTGGCAAAAGAAGCACGTTTCAGGGTTGCCAGACCAAGGTCTCCAATCTTGACTGAGCCTGTAGGGCCAGTGATAAAGATGTTGTCACATTTAAGATCACGGTGAATAATAGGTGGAGTTCGAGTATGAAGAAATTGAAGTCCCTTAAGGATTTGACGGCACCAGCTTCTCAGAACTTTGATCTTCATCACTTTAAACCTTTTCAGGTACCTGGAAAAGGCACCAAACAAGTTATCAATGATATGAGTTTGTTGCTTTGAAGGATTCCATTAAATTCTAGCATACCAGTGATAGGAATATCAAATTTAGAATATTAAGATTCAGCAACCTTAAAGGTTAATGATACTTTTAGTAAGGTTAAAGGGCCAAAGAGAGTTAAGGGATACAGAAAAATAAGTCTTCTAAGAACTTTTTCATCCAAATAGTTATAGGATTAGGCAACCACAATTATTTACTATTGAAATGACTAAGGGGAAGAAGAGATAGAATTCTGCTTCTGCTAAATGGAGGGGCAGTTCTTATCAACATAGATATATTTATAAAACTCAAAAAATATATAACACAACTACTTGAAAGTTATGCAGAACATTTACAACTAGTCATAAATTGAAGGGAAAACTCACAAAGATGAAGACAAAGTAATGCTTAAGTTTCGTACTTTCTATACCTTTGCACCCAAAAGAAAACCTTAGTCTAATTTGTAGGTCAGCTAAAATCCAGACAAAAATGAAGAGAGTTTGAAATGACCATTGCATTGAGAACAGTGCAGAGAAAGTATCTGCCACAGAAACATGACTATATTTAAGTGTAGATTAATTAAAGTAAAAATTCTGTTTCTTAGTTGCACTAGCCACATTTCAAGTACTCAAAGTCACATGTGGCACAAGGTACCACTTTGGACAGTACAAATTGTAGAATAGTTCCATCATTGGAGGAAGATCTATGGGACAGTGGACATCTACAGAGGAAAGGAGAAAATCCTAGAAAGTAAGCACAGAAGGAAAATCCTGAACTCTGCATACTCTCTCTGCCAAAACTCCAGATGACCTCTGAAATATGTGAAATATATGAAATACTGGCAACCCAGCCAATGCTAAAAAAACCCACTAGATTTCGAATGCTACTCATTGCAGGGAAGATAAAGTAGGGATCGAATTGCAATGCACAATACAATGGACTTCTGAGGAAAAAAATCAACAGCACTAAAAGTGCTAAATATAAAAATTATCTTTTTCTCAGTACCATTAAAATACATTTGATTAGTTAGAAGAAAATCTCTTAACACTATGGGGGTCTACAGAATATATAAATGTATCATGAAAATTATGGCATGAAGAACAGTATTAAAGAGGCTAAATCAAAGTATATCTGTGCACGGGTCATATTTTACATTAAACTGTACAGTATAAATCAAATTGTGTTAAAGATATAAACACAATTTGCAGAGAACCACTTTAAAAACACATATACACACACACACATGGAAATCTAGCTCTAAGAATAAAGCAAACAACATAATGGGAAAAAATATTTGCAAACTATACAACAGATAAAGGGTTAATAACCAGAATCTACAAAGAGATCAAGAAACTCCACAAAAACAAACAACCCACTTAAGAGATGGGCCAAGGACCTCAATAGACATTTTTCAAAAGAGGAAATCCAAATGGCCAACAGGCACATGAAAAAATGTTCAAGGTCACTAGCAATCAGGGAAATGCAAATCAAAACCACAATGAGGTTTCACCTCACCCCGGTTAGAATGGCTCACATACAGAAATCTACCAACAACAGATGCTGGCGAGGATGTGGGGAAAAAGGGACACTAACCCACTGTTGGTGGGAATGCAAACTGGTCAAGCCACTATGGAAGTCAGTCTGGAGATTCCTCAGAAACCTGAATATAGCCCTACCGTTTGACCCAGCCATCCCACTCCTTGGAATTTACCCAAAGGAATTTAAATCGGCAAACAAAAAAGCGGTCTGCACCTTAATGTTTATTGCAGCACAATTCACAATAGCCAAGACCTGGAACCAACCTAAATGCCCATCAACGGTAGACTGGATAAAGAAATTATGGGATATGTACTCTTTAGAATACTATACCGCAGTAAGAAACAACGAAATCCAGTCATTTGCAACAAAATGGAGGAATCTGGAACACATCATGCTGAGTGAAATAAGCCAGTCCCAAAGGGACAAATACCATATGTTCTCCCTGACCAGTGACAACTGACTGAACACCAAATAGGAAACCTGTTGAAGTGAAATCGACACTATGAGAAATGGTGACTTGATCAGCATAGCCCTGACTGTTAATGAACAACTTAATACATTAGCCCTCTTAGTAGTTTTTTTTGTCTGTTCTACTTAATATGACTGGTTTAATTCTGTAATTAATACACAGTTATTCTTAAGTGTTGAAATTTAACTGAAATGTGATCCCTGTTAAACATAAGAGTGGGAATAAGAGAGGGAAGAGATGTACAATTTGGGACATGCTCAAGCTGACTTGCCCCAAATGGTAGAGTTAGAAACATACCAGGGGACTCCAATTTAATCCCATCAAGGTGGCATGTACCAATGCCATCTCACTAGTCCAAGTGATCAATTTCAGTTCACAATTGATCATAATGAAAGGACTAAGAGTCAAAGGGAACACATAAACAAGTCTAGTACCTGCTAATACTAACCGATACAATAAATAAAGGGGAGAGTGATCCAACATGGGAAGCGAGATACTCAGCAGACTCATAGAATGACGGATGTCCTAAATAGCACTCTGGCCTCAGAATCAGCCCTAAAGGCATTCCGATCTGGCTGAAAAGCCCATGAGAGTATTTCAGGCATGGAAAGACAAGACACTCTGGCAAACAAACAAACAAAAACACCTAAATGAAAGATCTCTGTGAGTGAGATCCCAGTGGAAAGAACAGGTCTTCAAAGAAGGAGGTACCTTTCTCTGAAGGGAGGAGAGAACCTCCACTTTGACTATGACCTTGTCTAAACAAGATAAGAGTCGGAGAACTCAAGGGGCTTCCATAGCCTTGGAAACTCATGACTGGTGCATAGGGAGATTACTGATGCCATAAACAGGAGTGTCAATTTGTAAAGTCAACAACAGGAGTCACTGTGCACTTACTCCTCATGTAGGATCTCTGTCCTTAATGTGCTGTACATTGAGACTTAATGCTATAACAAGTACTCAAACAGTATATTTCACTTTGTGTTTCTATGGGGGTGCAAACTGTTGAAATCCTTACTTCATGTATACTAAACTGATCTTCTAAAAAAAAAAAAAGAAGAAGAAGAAATTAGCAATTCCCAACTTGATTCTCACTGGGATTAAACATGACAATAGGTCTGATCTGATTTCATCATCATTTAAAAAATCATCTATTATTTTTCACTTTATGTTTCTGTGTGGGAGCAAACTGTTAAAATCTTTACTTAATGTATGCTAAACTGACCTTCTGTATATAAAGAGAATCGAAAATGAATCCTCATGTGAATGGAAGGGGAGAGGGAGGGGGGAAGGGGAGGGTAGTGGGTGGGAGGGACGTTATGGGGGGGAAGCCATTGTAACCCATGAGCCGTACTTTGGAAATTTATATTCATTAAATAAAAGTTAAAAAAAAAATAGTGAAACTACAGGGGCTGGCACTGTGGCAGGTTAAGCAGCCCCCTGCAAAGCCGGCATCCCATATGGGTGCTGGAACGAGGCCTGGCTGCTCCACTTCTGATCCAGCACCCTGCTATGGCCTGGGAAAGCAGTAGAAGATGGCCCAAGTCCTTGTGTCTCTGCACCTGCATGGGAGACCTGGAGGAGGCTCGAGGCTCCTGGCTCCGGATTGGCACAGCTCTGACCATTGAGGCCAACTGGGGAGTGAACCAGTGGATGAAGACCTCTCTCTCTCTCTCTCTCTCGATGTAGCTTTCTCTCTGATTTTCAAATAAATAAATGTTTAAAAAAGCATAGTGGAACTACAATGAAATTCTACCTCATTTGGGTAAAGGAAATTGATAGCAAAAGTAGGTTTTATAGGTTACAAATCATATCAGTAAGGGTGATGGAAGGGCTGCACGGGAAGGAGTAAAAAGGGTGTTTTTTTTTTTTTAGTATGATGAAAATGCTCTATCTTAAGGATCTTGGTTATAGGAGTGAATGTCTTCGTCAAAAGTCACTGATTCACTACAATTATGATTTATGCTATTGTATGTAAGTTTAACTGTGATGAAAAGAAAACATACAAATATTGTATATATTTCATTTCTAATGAAATGCATTTATTTGGGAATGAATAAGATTGATGGGAGATGAAAAGACAGATGAACAGAATGTAGTAAACAAATTCAGCAAAAAGTTGTTAATGATTTTAACTGTAAAATCAAAAAATTTTACAATAAAATGTTGGGGGCCTTAAATGTCACTATATCTCCTTATAAACTTCCAATTTTTAACAAAAAATATGAACCTAAATAAATCTTTAAAGGGGTGGGGGGTAGGAGAGGAGAGGACAAATAAAATCTACCTATCCCATAAGTCATGGTTTAGATTACCCCAAACAATGGGAACAAATCATACTTCATTCTCAACTGCTTTTAAAATGAAAATTACACTCCTTCCAGCCAATGCCCAGCAATAAGCATCTCCGAACAACTGGCACAAGCGTTGTAAGAGTGGGAGAAAATGTAAGCTCTACTGTAAGTATGAGCTGGGCGGCCTGGAGGCCAACACTAACTAAGATAATCCACCCCCTCCCCGAACATAAATACAGTGCAGGTGTGAGGAGGTAACTAGAAGTATCGCACCTTGAGGCTAGATGTGAGGAACATCTCCTGGGGCTTCAAGTATTGTACTAGGAAATCAAGGATTACTGATGTTGTCTACAATGTCTCTAATAACAAGCTGGTCTGCACCAAGAGGCTGGTGAAGAACTGCATTTTGCTTATAGACAGCACGCCGTATCAACAGTGGTACGAGTCTCACTATGCATTGCCCTTGGGCTGCAAGAAGGGGGCCAAGCTAACTCCTGAGGAGGAAGAGATTTTGAAAAAAAAAAAAAAAAAAAAAAATGATCAAAGAAAATTCAGAAGAAATATGATAAAAGGAAAAGTAATGCCAAAACCAGCAGCCTTCTAGAGGAGGAATCCCAGCAGGGCACGCTGCTGCTGTTTCTTTTTTTCTTTCTTTTTTTTTTTTTTTTTTTTTTTTTTTTTTTTGACAGGCAGAGTGGACAGTGAGAGAGAGAGACAGAGAGAAAGGTCTTCCTTTGCTGTTGGTTCACCCTCCAATGGCCGCCGCGGCCAGTGCGCTGCGGCCGGCGCACCGCGCCGATCCGATGGCAGGCAGGAGCCAGGTACTTATCCTGGTCTCCCATGGGGTGCAGGGCCCAAGCACTTGGGCCATCCTCCACTGCACTCCCTGGCCACAGCAGAGAGCTGGCCTGGAAGAGGGGCAACCGGGACAGAATCCAGCGCCCCGACCGGGACTAGAACCCGGTGTGCCGGTGCCGCAAGGCGGAGGATTAGCCTAGTGAGCCGCGGCGCCGGCCACGCTGCTGCTGTTTCTTCCTTTTTAAAAAACATTTTTAGGTTAGCATATGCTAAAGAGGAGAAATGGGTAAATTGCATCTTTGTTAAAAATATTTATTTATTTTATTTGAAAGGCAGAATTACAGAGAGAAAGAGAGAGAGATCTTCCATCCACTGGTTTACTCCCCAAATGGCTGCAACAGCCAGGAGCCAACAGCTTCTTCTGGTGTGGGGAGCAATTCGGACTATACTGTTACTGGAATTAAGACTTATTCTATGCATCTGCTCTCCCACAATATGGCGCTGGGAGAGGAGTAAACAGCTTCTACCCAGCTGCCTCTCACCAACTTGACAAGCTGCAGGAGCTGCTCCTGATTGGAGGAGAGCGGCGTGCTCGGCGTGTGGGCAGCCGAGTTGGGATTGGCGGAGGAGGACTATATAGGAGGAGAGAGACGGCATGGTGGTGTGGGTTGGTTGGAGAGTGCATTGGAGAGTTCGCGGGGAAGTTCGTTGCTTCGTTCTTTCTCATTTCTCTCTACTCATTCTTGCTTTCAGTTTAAATCCTAACTTCTTTCCCACAGTCCGTATCCGAGTCTATGCCTAGGCTTTCGATAGCTTCTTCCAGCACCTTTTCTGTCTGGCTTTTCCCTAGGCTCTTTGCTAGTCTCTTTCTCTGGTATTTTCCACTTCTTCCCGTTTCTTCCCTCCTAGGTTTCCTATCCGAGTCACGGCACCATTATGTCGCTCCCCCTCTTCGTGGAGGAACGACACAGGACCCTGCGCTGTTCTTTCGTCTGCTCGGCCCTCCCCGGGTTTGCTGCTGGTTCTTCCCGGGTTGGCTACCGTCCCTTCCACCTCCGTGGAAGGGCGGTTCCCCCTGCCACATTCCCCACTTCCGCGGGGGAGCGGCACACCGCCGGCCGGCTCTCTCGGGGGCTGCACAGGTGTTCCTTCAGATAGATGTTCCCCTTAGATGTTCCTCGTGCATGTTGTCTCTCTCCTCCTTTATAGTCCTCTTCCACCAATCCCAACTCTGCTACCCACACACCGAGTACGCTGCTCTCCTCCAATCAGGAGCAAGATCAGCTCCTGCAGCTCAGTCAATCAAGTTGGCAAGAGGCAGCTGCATAGAAGTTGTTGCTCCCTTCTCAGCGCCATATTGTGGGAGAGCAGATGCATAGAATAAGTCTTAATTCCAGTAACTTAGTCTAGTCCGAGTTGCTCCCCACATTCTGGGTTTCCCCTGTGGGTGCAGGGCCCAAATACTTGGGCTATCCTTCACTGCCTTCACAAGCACACTAGCTGGGTGCTGGATCTGAAATGGAACAGCTGGAACCAAACATCCTATATGGGATACTGGCACTATAGGCAGTGGCTTTACTCACTACGTCACAGCACAGACCCCAGGGCAAGCTTCTTTTATACACTGTACACTGCATTAAGATTCACTGGTGTGGCTGAACAGATGGCTATGTACTAGAGGGCAAGGAGCTGCAGTTTTGGAAAATCAAGGCCTGGAAAGGTAAACAAGTCCTCCTTCATGGTTTATTATTAAAAAAAAAAAAAAAAAAAAAAATTGGCTGGTGCTGTGGCTCCAGCATCCCATATGGGCACCGGGTTCTAGTCCTGGTTGCTCCTCTTCCAGTCCAGCTCTCTGCTGTGGCCCAAGAGGGCAGTGGAAGATGGCCCAAGTGCTTGAGCCCCTGCACCCACATGGGAGACCAGGAGGAAGCACCTGGCTCCTAGCTTCAGATTGGTGCAGTGCCGGCCATAGCAGCCATTTGGTGAGTGAACCAATGGAAGGAAGACTTTTCTCTCTCTCTTTCTCACTGTCTATAACTCTACCTGTCAAATAAATATTCTAAAAAAATGAAAATTACACACACTTTGACTTATATTTCATTTTAGAAACCTATTTTACAGTCACCCATATTAACAAATAAAACCTTTATTTTTGCTAAAACAACTTATTTTAAAGCATACATATACATACATGATTACTGTAGCACTGTACAAAGTGAGAATAAGGATAAGAAGAGATCCAATCTGCTTCATCAAACCATAAATGCAACATTTTCCATCTCAGAGAGACTAAATATAGTGAGAATAAGAAGTGGTGCTAAAAAGGGAATATTAATAAATTAAAACTGCCTCAACCACACAGCTTGATGGAGAAACATGATAACCAGACACCCTCGGTGTAGACAGACATTAAAAACAACAACAAAAACACCCCAGATATGGTGGCAGGTATTTGGTCTAGCAGTTAAG
The DNA here is from genome assembly GCF_964237555.1 of Oryctolagus cuniculus. Classification (NCBI taxonomy): domain Eukaryota; kingdom Metazoa; phylum Chordata; class Mammalia; order Lagomorpha; family Leporidae; genus Oryctolagus; species Oryctolagus cuniculus. The sequence continues at coordinate 98,638,538 of NC_091440.1, read as the reverse complement.
CTGCCAGTTAGGACACTTGAATTTCAAATCAGAGTGCTTGGGTTCTCTGACTCTAGCTCCTCACTCCAACACCTCTTGCTAACACAGAACCTGGGAGGTACCAGTAACAGCTTAGGTAGTTGGGTCCCTGTCACACATGTGGGAGATCTTGACTGAGTTCCTTGTTTTGCCCAGTCCTGGACTGGGCATTAAGGGAGTGAACTGATGGATGGGGACTCTCTCTCTCTTTTTTCCTCTCAAATAAATATCTTTTATTTTTAAAAAAGTAACTATATATCTAAATATCAAAACCAGCATTAAGGCATTCTGAATTCATAATTTATCTTACTACCTATGTGATTTAAAAACACATCAAATAATAATTCTAAATCCATGTTAATGGGCAAAAAAAACTATAAAGATAAATTAAGGGATCAGCATTGTGGAATAGCAGGTTAAGCTGCTGTCTGCAATGCCAGCATTGCATACGGTCACTGGTTTACATCCTAGGCTGTTCAATTTCTGGTCGAGCTTCCTGCTAATGAGCTTGGAAAAGCAGTGGAAGATGGCTCAAGTCCCTGGGCCCCTGCACCCATGTGGGAGACCCAGATGAAGCTCCTGGCTTCTGGCTTTGGCCGGGCCCAGCCCTGAAGTTGCAGACATCTGGGGTGTGAACCAATGGATGAAAGACCTCGATCTCTCTGTCTCTCCCTCTCTGCAATTCTACCTTTCAAATAAAATAAACCTTTAAAAATATATATGTAACTTCCTGTGGCACCAGCAACCCATGTGGGTGCTCGTTCTTGTCTCAGCTACTCCTCTTCTGATCCAGCTCTCTGCTATAGCCTGGAAAATCAGTAGAAGATGGCCCAACTGTTTGGACCCCTGCACCAGTGTGGGAAACCCAGAGGAAGCTCCTGCTTCATGACTGGCCAATTGGGAAGTGAACCAGCGGATGGAAAACCTTTCTCCCTGTCTCTCCCCTTCTCTGTCTGTAGCTCTACCTCTCAAATAAATAAATAAAAGATTTTAAAAATATACGAATAGGAAAGGGGCTCCAGGATGGCGGAATAGGGAGGGAACTCACTGATAGTCCAGGAAAAGATAGTTTAATAAAAGTGGAGATAGTGTAGTCTCAGGGAAGAGTTAGGAAAAAAACTGCAGAGGAAACTCTATTGGAATTAAGGGACACGGTGGATCTATATGGAGGACATGGGCGCCCATGGCTCAGGAGCCCAGCTGCCTTCTCTGCACCAGTGCTGGAAAAGAGGTGAGGTGAAACTGCAGTAGCCTGAGACACTGGTGGAAAAGCAGCGGGAAGAGCCTAGAGGGAAGGAGGCTTGCAGCCCTGTTGGGGAAAGTACGCCAGCCTAACTAGAGGAGAGAAAAAAAATAAAAGGGACGGTACGGACATGTTCTCTCCACACACCTTACAAAGGGGTGTGAGACAACAGAGCAGGTGCCATTTTGGACATACATAACAGCTGTGCCAGCTCGGGGCTGCGCCTGCCCTCAGCCAAGCAGAAGAACCTGACTCTGGTGGGAAGTAATAACATGAGACTAAGACCTAGTGAATGTGTAGAGCTTATGAACCAGGACAGTGGGGAAAAAAAAACCACTGAGGGTATGTGGGAGAACTCATGGTGTGGCTGAAACGTGAGTTGTCTTGGTGGGAGATGCCACAAACTCAGGCGGCCTTGGCTATCTGGTGAGATACACTGCAGGGGAATCTGGCTCACATGGCCCTGGATACCCGGTGAAAGATACTGCAGGGGAATCTGGCTCAGGCAGCCCTGGCTACCTGATGAGAGATATTGCAGGGGAATTTGAGCTTACACTGAGGACTGCACAGATCCTTTGCATGGTCCTTGGGACAGAGCAGACGAATATTATACCCACTGGGGCTGGCACTCAGGTACTGATTGCCATCGAGGAGAAGAGCTCAGCTGAGTGGAATTACTTCCCTTCTGAATAAAAAAAGAGAGAGAGAGAGAGAGAGAGAGAGAGAGAGAAGATTTACCACGCCAAACCTGGGTGTGTCACCTTTGGCATACCCTTAACTCTGAAGAACTGAACAGAGCTCTCTGGCCATACCCACCATAAGCCTCTAGAGATTCACCAAAAGCAGACAGTCCACTTAATCTAGAGTCCTAGTATGCCGAGAAAAGTCACCACAGTGGCGGGCGGGGGGAGGGGGAGGCCAAGAATATCTCCACAATGCCAAACAAAAAATGCAAAAACCGAGGAAACAAGAACAAGGAAGACATCATGACGGTCCCAAATGAACATGACACTCCAATACAAGATTATGAAGATGATGAGATAAAATAAATGCAAGCTATGGATTTCAAAAAATTTATGATAAGAACATTTAGAAGTTATCAAAAACAAATGCATGATCTACAGAAATCCATACAGGACAGGACAGAAAATCTCTCTTGTGAAAATGAAATAGGGAGGAATCAAAATGAAATGAGGAATTTACTAGAACATGAAATTGAGATATTGAAGAGAAACCAAAATGAAATGAAGAATTCAATAGAACAAATAAAAACCACATTTGAGAGTCTTAAAAATAGAATCAGTGAGGCAGAAAATAAAGGACTTAGAAGACAGAGCACAGAAAAGTATACAGTTAAGGCTGGCACCGTGGCTCACCTGGCTAATCCTCTGCCTGTGGAGCCGGCACCCCGGGTTCTAGTCCCGGTTGTGGTGCCGGGCACTAGTCCTGGTGCTCCTCTTCCAGTCCAGCTCTCTGCTGCGGCCCAGGAGGGCAGCGGAGGATAGCCCAAGTACTTGGGCCCTGCACCCACATGGGAGACTGGGAGGAAGTACCCGGCTCCTGGCTTTGGATTGGCGCAGCACCGGCCGTGGCAGCCACTAAAGGAGTGAACCAACAGAAGGAAGACCCTTCTCTCTCTCTCTCTCTCACTGTATATAACTCTCACTCTCTCTCTGTCTCACTGTCTAACTCTGCCTGTTAAAAAAAAAAAAAAAACAACTATACAGTCAAACCAAAGAAAAGAAGAGGAAATTAGAAATCTAAAAAATATTGTGGGGAATCTACAGGGTACTATTAAAAAAACCAACATTTGGGTTTTGGGAGTTCCTGAAGGTCTGGAGAGAGAGAAAGGATTAGAAGGCCTTTTTAGTGAGATGCTATAGCAGAAAAACTTCCCAGGTTTGGAGAAGGACAGAGACATCCAAGTACAGGAAGCACACAGAACCCCCAATAAACATGACCAAAAGAGATCCTCACCATGACACATTGCAATCAAATTCACCACAGTAAAACCTAAAGAAAAGATTCTAAAATGTGCAAGAGAGAAACGTCAGATTATTCTCAGAGGATCTCCAATTAGACTCACAGCAGACTTCTCATCAGAAACCCTACAGGCTAGGAGGAATGGCGAGATATAGCCCAAGTACTAGAGAAAAAACTGCCATCTCAGAATATTATATCCTACAAAGCTCTCATTTGTGAATGAAGGTGAAATAAAGACCTTTCATAGCAATTTGTCGCCACTCGTACAGCCCTGCAAAAGATGCTTAAAGATGTGTTACACACAGAAACATGGCCACCAATACAAAAGAAGGTAAAGGAAGAAAACCTCCTAGTAAAAGATCACAGGGAGTTCAAAGCATATATTAGAAATATCTTTAGAAAAACGGCAGGGCAAAGTCACTACTTATCAATAGTCACATTGAATGTAAATGGCCTCAACTCTCCAATTAAAAGAAACAGACTGGCTGAATGGATTAAAAAACAAAACCCATTATTTGCTGCAAAGATGCATGCAGACTGAAAGTGAAAGGTTGAAAAAAGATATTCCATGCCAACAGAAACCAAAAAAGAGCTGGCGTAACCATCGTAATATCAGACAAAATAAACTTTAATACAAAAACTGTTAAGAGAGACAAAGAAGGGCACTATATAATGATTAAGGGATCAATTCAACAGGAAGATGTAACTATTATAAACGTATATGCACCTAATTACAAGGCACTTATTTGAAAGATACGTTAAGGAACTTAAAGCGAGACTTAGACTCCAATACAATAGTATAGGATGACTTCAATACTCCACTTTCAGAAATAGACATATGGGCCGGCACCGCGGTTCACTAGGCTAATCCTCCGCCTGCGGCGCCGGAACCCCAGGTTCTAGTTCCAGTTGGGGTGTCGGATTCTGTCCTGGGTGCTCCTCTTCTAGTCTAGCTCTCTGCTGTGGCCCAGGAAGGCAGTGGAGGATAGCCCAAGTCCTTGGGCCCTGCACCCACATGGGAGACCAGGAGGAAGCACCTGGCTTCTGGCTTCGGATTGACATAGCGTGCCGGTCATGGCGGCCATTTGGGGGGTGAACCAACAGAAGGAAGACCTTTCTCTCTGTCTCTCTCTCTCTCTCTCACTGTCTAACTCTGCCTGTCAAAAAAATAAAAATAAAAAAAATAAAAAATAAAAAAAAGAAATAGATCAACCAGACGGAAGATTAACAAGGAAACAGCAGATTTTATTGACACTATAGACTATATGGATCTAACAGATATCTACAGAACTTTTCATCCTACACTTAAAGAATACACATTCTTCTCAGCAATACATGGAACCTACTCTAGGATTAAGCACATATTAGGCCATAAAGCAAGTCTCAGCAAATTCAAAAGAATCAAAATCATACCATGTAGCTTCTCAGACCACAGTGGAATGAAGCTGGAAATTAGCAACTCAGGAATCCCTAAAGCATATGCAAACACATGGAGATTGAATAACATGCTCCTGAATGAAAAGTGAGTCATAGAAGAAATCAAAAAAATAATCAAAACTTTCTGGAAGTAAATGAGGATAACAACACAACAAATCAAAACTTATGGGATATAGCAAAAGCAGTATTAAGAGGAAAGTATATAGCAATAGGTGCCTACATCAGGAAATTGGAAAGGCACCAAGCAAATGAGCTATCAATGCATCTCAAGGATCTAGAAAAACTGCAGCAAACCAGACCCCTCAAACTAGCAGGAGAAGAGAAATAATTAAAATTAGAAAAGAAATCAACAGAATTGAATCCAAAAAAAAAATTACAAAAGAGCAGCCAAACGAAGAGCTGTTTTTTTTAAAAAAAAACAAAATTGACAAACCATTGGCCCAACTCACTAAAAAAAGAAAAGACCCAAATCAATAAAATCAGAGATGAAAAAGGGAATGTAACAAAAGACACACAGAAATAAAAAGTCATCAGAAATTACTACAAAGAGTTGTATGCCGGCAAACAGGGAAATCTATCAGAAATGGATAGATTCTTGGACACATGCAACCTGCCTAAATTGAACCATGAAGACGTAGGAAACCTAAACAGACCCATAACTGAGTCAGAAATTCAATCAGTAATAAAGGCCCTCCCAACAAAGAAAAGCCCAGGACCAGATGGATTCACTGCTGAATTCTACCAGACATGTAAAGAAGAACTGACTCCAATTCTTCTCAAACTATTCAGAAAAATCGAAAATGAGGGAATCTTCCCAAATTCTTTCTATAAAGCCAGCATCACCTTAATTCCTAAACTTGAAAAAAGATGCACCAGAGAAAGAGAATTACAGACCAATTTCCCTGATGAACATAGATGAAAAAAAATCCTCAATAAAATTCTGGACAATAGAATGCAACAACACATCAGAAAGATCATCCACCCAGACCAAGTGGGATTTATCCCTGGTATGCAGGGATGGTTCAATGTTCGCAAATCAATCAATGTGATATACCACATTAACAGACTGCAGAAGAAAAACCATATGATTATCTCAATAGATGCAGAGAAAGCATTCGATAAAATACAATACCCTTTCATGATGAAAACTCTAAGCAAACTGGGTATGGAAGGAACATTCCTCAATACAATCAAAGCAATTTATGAAAAACCCACAGCCAGCATCCTATTGAATGGGGAAAAGCTGGAAGCATTTCCACAGAGATCTGGTACCAGACAGGGATGCCCACTCTCACCACTGCTATTCAATATAGTTCTGGAAGTTTTATCCAGAGCCATTAGGTAAGAAAAAGAATTTAAAGGGATACAAATTGGGAAGGAAGAACTCAAACTATCCCTCTTTGCAGATGATATGATTCTTTATTTAGGGGATCCAAAGAACTCTACAAAGAAACTATTGGAACTCATAGAAGTTTGTATACACAGGCAATGCCATGACTGAGAAAGAACTGCTAAGATCAATCCCATCCACAATAGTTATAAAAACAATAAAATACCTCGGAATCAACTTAACCAAGGACGTCAAAGATCTCTACAATGAGAATTACAAAATCTTAAAGAAAGAAATAGAAGAGGATACAAAAAAAAAAAAAAAAAAAAAAAAGGAAAAATCTTCCATGCTCATGGATTGGAAGAATCAATATCATCAAAATGTCCATTCCTCCAAAAGCAATTTATAGATTCAATGCGATGCCAATCAAGACACCAAAGACATTCTTTTCAGATCTGGAAAAATTGATGCTGAAATTCATATGGAGGCACAGGAGACTTCGAATAGTTAAAGCAATCTTGTGCAACAAAAACAAACCCAGAGGCATCACAATACCAGATTTCAGGACATACTACAGGGCAGTTATAATCAAAACAGCATGGTACTGGTACAGAAACAGATGGATAGACCAATGTAACAGAACACCAACACCAGAAATCAATCCAAACATCTACAGCCAACTTATATTTGATCAAGATTCTTTTTTTTTTTTAAAGAATATTTTTGTAATTGAACATTATGCAAACACGTGCCATGCTTGCTTTGTCCATGCATATGCGCTATATACAATTTTGAAAAATACTGTGTTGTCCTCTTGTTTTTAAAAGTCATATACAGGCCGGCGCCGCGGCTCACTAGGCTAATCCTCCGCCTAGCGGCGCCGGCACACCGGGTTCTAGTCCCGGTTGGGGCGCCGGATTCTGTCCCGGTTGCCCCTCTTCCAGGCCAGCTCTCTGCTGTGGCCAGGGAGTGCAGTGGAGGATGGCCCAGGTGCTTGGGCCCTGCACCCCATGGGAGACCAGGAAAAGCTCCTGGCTCCTGCCATCGGATCAGCGCGGTGCGCCGGCCGCGGCGGCCATTGGAGGGTGAACCAACGGCAAAGGAAGACCTTTCTCTCTGTCTCTGTCTCTCACTGTCCACTCTGCCTGTAAAAAAAAAAAAAAAAAAAAAAGTCATATACAAAGCATTTTGTTTTTGTTTGTTTAATCCTCTTGCTGCCTACCCCCTTCCTTGTCCCAAGAATTTTCTTCACAAGGAGTAATCGTTCACTCATGACTTTGAGTAAGAGAGTCAGTCTGTGTGTGTGGGCGTATTGTGTGTGTGGGTAGGAAAGGGAAGAGGGCCTTTACCAAAGTACAACAAAATGTCTGGTTTGGACATGAAAAGCAGTGTCAAGGAGCTGTTGGAAAGTTTAACTGTACTACACTCAGGGAAAAGAAAAAGAAACAAGGAGTCAACTTTGAGAATGAAGCTACGTTACAAGTTAAAGTTGGAGGGCTTTTAGTGTGTGTCACACTTTTGTTGGCGGCCTAGAATACTGTTGTACAATGGTTTATCTACCTTTTTTATTACAATATAATTTACTTAAACTTTCCGTTAACAAAACAGAATTCTGGTACTATAGACCAGTCGTGTCAGAATAGGCTTAGTGCCTCCTTGTTTGTGTTTGTTTTGTTTGTTTTAATTGCATGAGCACTCTAGATGGTAAAGATTTCAGAGTTCATTTTATGTGGGGCCACTCTCAGTCCTCAATGTACTCCCACAGATCTTTCTGATAGCCTTCATGCACATGCTGTAGCAAAACCCTCTGACGACTCTCGCAGTATCTGTTATTTGATCAAGATTCTAAAACCAATTCCTGGAGCAAGGATAATCTATTCAACAAATGGTGCTGGGAAAACTGGATTTCCACATGCAGAAGCATGAAGCAAGACCCCTACCTTACAACTTACACAAAATCCATTCAGCATGGATTAAAGATCTAAATCTATGACCTGACACCATCAAATTATTAGAGAACATTGGAGAAACCCTGCAAGATATAGGCACAGGCAAAGATTTCTTGGAAAAGATCCCAGAGGCACAGGCAGTCAAAGCCAAAATTAACAACTGGGATTATACCAAATTGAGAATTTATGTACTACAAAAGAAACAGTCAGGAAAGTGAAGAAGCAAACAACATAATGGGAAAAAATATTTGCAAACTATACAACAGATAAAGGGTTAATAACCAGAATCTACAAAGAGATCAAGAAACTCCACAACAACAAAACATACAACCCACTTAAGAGATGGGCCAAGGACCTCAATAGACATTTTTCAAAAGAGGAAATCCAAATGGCCAACGGACACATGAAAAAATGTTCAGCATCACCAGCCATCAGGGAAATGCAAATCAAAACCACAATGAGGTTTCACCTCACCCCGGTTAGAATGTCTCACATACAGAAATCAACTAACAACCGATGCTGGCGAGGATGTGGGAAAAAAGGGTCACTAATCTACTGTTGGTAGGAATGCAAACTGGTCAAGCCACTATGGAAGTCAGTCTAGAGATTCTCAAAAACCTGAATATAACCCTACCATACAACCCAGCCATCCAACTCCTTGGAATTTACGCAAAGGAAATTACATTGGCAAATAAAACAGATGTCTGCACCTTAATGTTTCTTGCAGCTCAATTCACAATAGCTAAGACCTGGAATCAACCTAAATGCCCATCAACAGAAGACTGGATAAAGAAATTATGGGATATGTACTCTATAGAATTTGGCCGGCGCCGCAGCTCACTAGGCTAATCCTCCACCTTGCGGCGCTGGCACACCGGGTTCTAGTTGCGGTCGAGGTGCCGGATTCTGTCCCGGTTGCCCCTCTTCCAGGCCAGCTCTCTGCTGTAGCCAGGGAGTGCAGTGGAGGATGGCCCAAGTGCTTGGGCCCTGCACCCCATGGGAGACCAGGATAAGTACCTGGCTCCTGCCATCGGATCAGCGCGGTGCGCCGGCCGCGGCGGCCATTGGAGGGTGAACCAACGGCAAAGGAAGACCTTTCTCTCTGTCTCTCTCTCTCTCACTGTCCACTCTGCCTGTCAAAAAAAAAAAAAAAAAAAAAAAAAAAGAATACTATATGGCAGTTAAAAAAAAAACGGGATCTGGTCATTTGCAACAAAATGGAGGAATCTGGAAAAGATCACGCTGAGTGAAATAAGCCAGTCCCAAAGGGACAAATATCATATGTTCTCCCTGATCTGTGACAACTGAGCACCTAAAAGCAAACCTGTTGAAGTGAAACGGACACTATGAGAAACAGTGACTTGATCAGCCCTTGCCCTGAATGTCGAGGAACAACTTACTATTTTATTCCTTTTAGTATTTTTTTGTTCTACTTAATACCATTGGTTGAACTTTTAATTAACACACAATTATTCTTAGTGTTTAAATTTAATTGAAAAGTGATACCTGTTAAATATAAGAGTGGGAATAAGAGAGGGAAGAGATGTACCGATCGGCACATGCTCTCTCGGACTTACCCCTAACGGTAGATCTAGAAACATGCTGGGGGATCCCAATTCAACTCCATCAAGGTGGCATGTACCGATTCCATCTTACTTATTAAAGTGATCAGTTTAAATTCACAATTGATCAAAAAGATAGGATTAAGTGTCAAAGGGATTACATACATAAGACCAGTGTCTGCAAATAATAATTGATAGAATTAAAAAGAAGAGAATGATCCTACATGGGAAGCAGGATACACAGCAGACTCATAGAATGGCAAATGCCATAAACAGCACTCTGGCTTCAGAATCAGCCCTTAAGGCATTCGGATCTGGCTAAAAAGCCCATGAGAGTTTCGCAGGCATGGAAAACCAAAACACTGTGGGGGGAGGGGGGAACAAACCCTACATGAAAGGTCTCTGTGAGTGAGATCCCAGAGGAAAGAATGGGCCATCAAAGAATGCAGTACCTTTCTCTGAAGGGAGGAGAGAACTTCCACTTTGAATATGGCCTTGTCTAAGTAAGAACAGAGTTGGTGAACTCAAGAGGCTTCCAAAGCCTTGGTAGCTCATGACAAGAGCCTCGGGTGATTACTGACATCATAAATTAGAGTGTCAACTGTTAAATCAACAACAGGAATTGGTGTGTACCTGCAACCCATGTAGGACCTCTGTCCTTAATGTGCTGTACTATGTAAATTAATGGTAAAACTACTACCCAAACAGTATTCTATACTTTGTGTGTCTTTGTGGGTACAGTCTGTTGAAATCTTTACTTAGTATATACTAAGTTGATCTTCTGTATATAAAGATAATTGAAAATTAATCATGATGAAGAATGGTATGGGAGAGGGAGAGGGAGTGGGAGATGGGATGGTTACAAGTGGGAGCGAGGTTATGGGGAGAAAAGCCGCTATAATTCAAAAGTTGTATTTGGGAAATTTATATTTATTAAATAAAAGTTGAACAAATATACAAATAAAAATCAGTGAAGTATATAAAAGCAAAGATTTTATATGTTAATAAAACTAAGTTGGTATGATTCCAAATAGATTGTTAGAAATTTGTACACAGTTTACCGCACAATGGGTTCGACTGCAGCTTGTGACATTATTAACTGTGATCTTCAAGATAACCAATAAGAAAATGTCTATAAAAAATATACACAGGGGTAAGCACTGTAGCACAATGAGTTAAGCCACTGCCTGGGACACTATCCCACATGACTGATGTTTTGAGTCCTCGCTGCTCCACTTCAGATCCAGCTTCTTGCTGATGTGCCTGGAAAAGCAGTGAAGAAGGTCCAAGTGCTTGGATCCCTACTACCCATGTGAGACCCAGATGTAGTTCTGGACTCCCAGCTTTGGCCTGGGTCAGCCCTGGTTATTGCAGCCATTCGGGGGAGTGAACCAGCGCATAAGACTATCTGGATATCTATCTCCCTCCCTCCATACAATTCTGTAATTCTTATGTAATTCTATTAATTCTGACTTTCAAATAATAAAATAAACCTTTAAAAAATACATGCAAAAGGATCCTAAATACAAAGAAATGAAACATGTCTAAGGTGATAAATTATCCTGACCTGATCATAATACATAGTATCCCATAATATGTATAATTATTGTGTATCAATTAAAAATACATATAATTTTCAAAAAGGAATGAGAAGGGAATCACAATGATAAACTACAAAAAACAAATACAAGAGTAATGGGGGCCAGTGCGCTGGTGTAGTAAGTTAAGCCTCCAGTGGCCGGCGCTGTGGCTCACTTGGTTAATCCTCCGCCTGCAGCGCCAGCATCCCATATGGGTGCCGGGTTCTAGTCCCAGTTGCTCCTCTTCCAGTCCAGCTCTCTGCTGTGGCCCTGGAGGGCAGTGGAGGATGGCCCAAGTGCTTGGGCCCCTGCACCCGCATGGGAGACCAGGAGGAAGCACCTGGCTCCCGGCTTTGGATCAGCGCACAGCGCTGGCAGCAGCTCACTGGCCACAGCAGCCATTTGGGGGGGCTTCGGATCGGCACAGTGCCGGTAGCGGCCATTTGTGGAGTGAACCAATGGAATGTTTCTCTCTGTCTCTCTCACTGTCTAATTCTACCTGTCAAATAAAAAAATTAAATTAAATTAAATTTAAAAAAAATAAAAAAAGGAAAGCTAAGCCTCCGCCTGCAGCGCCGGCATCCCATATGGGCACCAGTTCAAATCCTGGCTGCTCCTCTTCCAATCCAGCTCCCTGCTAATGTACCTGGGACAGCAGTGGAAGATGGCCCAAGTGCTTGGGTTCCTGAACCCACATGGGAGACCTGGATAAAGTGCCTGGCCCAGAACAAACCATTGGAAGACCTCTCTCTCTGTCTCTTCCTCTCTCTAACTCTACCTTTAAAATAAAATAGATCTAGGCCAGCGCTGAGGCTCAATAGGCTAATCCTCCGCCTGTGGCGCCGGCACACCAGGTTCTAGTCCCTGTCGGGGCGCCGGATTCTGTCCCGGTTGCTCCTCTTCCTGTCCAGCTCTCTGCTGTGGCCCAGGAGTGCAGTGGTGGATGGCCCAAGTGCTTGGGCCCTGTACCCACACGGGAGACCAGGAGAAGCACTTGGCTCCTGGCTTCGGATCAGGGCGCCGGCCGCAGCAGCCATTGAGGGGTGAACCAACGGAAAAGGAAGACTTTTCACTCTGTCTCTCTCTCTCACTGTCCACTCTGCCTGTAAAATAAATAAATAAATAAAAAAAAAATAGATCTTAAAAAAAAAAAAAAAGAAAGTAGTGATGAAGGAGATGAGGAACAAAAATGGTCTAGGGCATTGAAAAACACATAGCAGGACCAGTGTTGTGGTGCAGTGGGATTAAGCTGTTGCCTGCAATGCTGGCATGCCATATTGGAGTGTAGGTTTGAGTTCTAGCTGCTCTGTTTCTGATCCATCTCTTTGCTAATGTACCTGGGAAAATAGTTGGGCATGTCCTAAATATCAGGACCCCTGCCATGCACATTGGAGACCTGGATGGAGTTCCAGGCTCCTGGTTTCGGTCTGGCCCAGGGCATTAAGACATTTTGGAGTGAACCAGCAGATGGAAGAACTATCTATCTGTCTTTCCCTCTCTCTAACTCTGCCTTTCAAATAAAACAAATCTTAAACCAAAAAAGTGTGTATGTGTTGACATTATTGAACTACACATTTAAAACAGCATCTCACTTGAGTCCCAGCTGTTTCACTTCTGATCCAGCTCCCTACTGATGTGGCTAGGAATGCAGTGGAAGATAGCCCAAGTGCATGGATCCCTGTACCCATTTGGGAGAACTGAAGAAGTTCCTGGCTCCTGGCTTTGGCCTGGCCTAGCCCCAGCCATTGCAAATGAACCAGTAGATGGAAAATCTCTGTCTCTTCCCCTCTTTTTCTATAATTCTGTCTTTCAAGTAAACAAATAAATCTTTTTTTAAAAAATTGTTAACCCAGAGGAAGCTCCTGGCTCCTGGCTTTGGATAGGCCATTTGGGGAGTGAACCAGCAGATGGAAGACCTTTCTCTCTGTCTTTCCCTCTCTCTGTCTGTAATTCTCTCTCTCAAAAAAAAAAAAAAAAAATTATACATATATATATATATATATAAGATGGTGAAGACATGTATAAAAGCAAATTTACCTATCTTCCTCCCCTTAATTTTTTAACAAACTTATAAAATTTCCATCTATGAATACTAAACATGAGTTAGTCCAACCCCTTGTTTTCAGATGGGGACGAGGGGTCCAGAAAAGGGTAGCTACTTGCCCCAAATTATAGCTGGTCAGAGGCAGAGTTGATAATAGGAGCTGGGGTTTCAAGTCTAAGGCTCTCTCAGCTAAATCCTCCTGCCACCTTAGCCTCTGAGGCTTCGAAATTGAAGCAGATAATGATCAGAAAAGAGTTTTGAATTTAAAAAGAAAAATGCCTAACAACTTAGACAATTCACAATTAAAGAATGCATACATAGCATAGGCTTAAAGGAAGGGGAAACAGGAAGAGATGCTTAGTAGATACAGATTGTTGTTTTTAAGATGATGAAAATGTTTAGGAGCTTGATGTGTTGGTTACACAACATTGTGAATGTAATGAATGCCACTGTATTGTACAGTTAAAATTAATTTTGTTAGGTAAATTTCATGTCAACTTATAAAATAAATCTAAATTTATTTCCACTTTCTGACTCAAACTTTCCTTTTTTTTCTTTTGACAGGCAGAGTTAGACAGTGAGAAAGAGAGACAGAGAGAAAGGTCTTCCTTTTTCCATTGGTTCACCCCTCAAGTGGCTGCTGTGGCCGGCACGCTGCGCTGATCCAAAGCCAGGAGCCAGGTGCTTCCTCCTGGTCTCCCATGAGGGTGCAGGGCCCAAGGACCTAGGCCATCCATCCTCCACTGCACTCCCGGGCCACAGCAGAGGGCTGGACTGGAAGAGGAGCGACCAGGACAGAACCTGGCGCCCCAACTGGGACTAGAACCCGGGGTGCTGGCGCCGCAGGCGGAGGATTAGCATAGTGAGCCGCAGCGCCGGCCTCAAACTTTCTGATACTTTGTCATCTTAATTGTTGGATATGGTTGTTATATTTTAAGTATTTATATGTATAGAACAAAGGTAGAAATTAAAGATACAAAAAGCACACTCCTTGTAACTCACTCCCATTCTGTTCACCCAGTGTGCCTCTTCAAATGCTACTAGTGTTCCTAGTTATTCTGTATTCTTCAGGGTATAACTATGTATATTCCTAATCTACTTTCTTAGAAGCTTGTTTACCGGGGTAGGCATTATGGCACAATGGGTTTAACTGCAGCTTGTGACATTGGTAACCTATATTGGAGTGCCAGTTTGAATATCAGCTGGCTGCCCTGCTTCCAATAAAACTTCCTGCTAATGTATCCTGGAAGATAGCAGATGACAGCCCCAAGTAGTTAGGCCCCTGCCTCACATGTGGAAGACCTCGATGGAATTCTTGGCTTTGGCCTGGCTCAGCCCTGAGACTGTTATAGGTATCTGGAAGTGAACCAATGGATACAAGATCTCTCTGTCTCTCGCTCTCTCTGCCTTTCAAATAAATAAATAAATCTCAAACAGAAAGAAAGAGCTCTACATATCCTCTATATGAGCCACTACTTTCTCAATTTAGGCTGTTCTTTATCCTAACCACTGAAGTGGTTTTTTGTGTTTTGTGTGTGTGTGTGTGTGGTTTTTTTTTTTTTTTTTTTTTTGGCCAGGCAGAGTTAGATAGTGAGAGAGAGAGACAGTTATAGACAGTGAGAGGGAGACAGAGAGAAAAGTCTTCCTTTCATTGGTTACTCCCCTAATGGTTGCTACAGCCGGCGTACTGTGCTGATCCTCCGAAGCCAGGAGCCAGGTACTTCCTCCTGGTCTCCCATGCGGGTGCAGGGACTCAAGTACTTGGGCCATCCTCTGCTGCCCTCCCAGGCCATAGCAGAGAGCTGGACTGGAAGAGGAGCAACCAGGACTAGTACCCAGCGCCCCAACTGGGACTAGAACCTGGGGTGCCGGCGCCGCAGGCGGAGGATTAGCCAAGTGAGCCACAGCGCCAGCCAACCACTGAAGTTTTAATTTCAGTGACTTGTTTTCATTTCTGGAAGTTCTCCAGGTCTTTTTCAATTATGTTTATCCTTCTTTGGTTGAGCACTATTCCTTCTTTACAACTTCATTTCATTTTTAAATTTTTATGTACTCTCTCTATATTCTTTATAGATGTCTTTATATACCCATTTTGTAATCACTTTTAGACTTGTTTATAGCATCTTTAATTGCTGCAGTGCTATTTTCCAGTTGTGTCTGTTCACCTTCACTGTTATGATTTATAATTTAATTGATGGGTTATCTTTGAAAACTGCTTGGTCCAATGAACTGTGAATATGCTCCTGGGAGTTTTCTTTGTTTCTAGATCAACTATGATATGTTTTGTTTGGCTTAGGATTCTTGTAAAAAGCAGATAGTGTAAATTTATAGTATAAAGTCATTTACATATGACATGGAAGAATGTAGAGTATTAACACTGGCAACATCTAGAGAGGCAAAGTGGACAAAACAGTGGGACTTCTGATTTTTCTTTTTCTTTTTTTTAAAGATTTATTTATTTATTTGAAAGGCAGAGTTAGAGAGAGGCAGAGGCAGAGGCAGAGGCAGAGGCAGAGAGAGAGAGAGAGAGAGAGAGAGAAAGCTCTTCCATCCACTGGCTCACTCTCCAAATGGCAAGAATTATGTTGATCTGAAGCCGGTAGCCAGGAGTTTCTTCTGGGTCTCCCAAGCGGGCACAGAGGCCCTTGGGCCAACTTCTACAGCTTTTCCAGGACATCAGAAGTGGAGCAGCTGGGTCTCAAACTGGCGCCCATATGGGATGCTGGCACTGCAGGTGGTGGCTTTACCCACTCCGCCATAGCGCTGCCCCCAGGAATTTTGATTTTTCACAGGGATTCCCCTCTCATCCATAGTCCTGGCAAAGGGGCAAACTCCCTGTAGTTTTTACTGGCTATGGTGTCAAATTCTCCCTTTTCACAGACAATTCCATTTTCCACAGCCTAAGTTCCTGCTCTCTTCCCTCTACTGAATAGTAAGGCCTTTTGTCATTGCATGGACATTACAACTCTAAGTATCTACACTCTTCAAGTCCTATGCTGGGTATGAAATCCCAATAGACTGCTAGGATATCAGCTCCTGTTTTGGTTTTGAGTAACATTACCTCTTCTTTGCTTTTTTATCTTCTTTGAAGCTTGGATGTTTATTGAAAACATGTGTATCATATTCCATATTTTAGTTCATTGGTGGGGAACAACCATTTCAGAAGAGATCAATCTACTATGTTACCCAAAGTCTCTCAGAATAGTTTTATTTACTTTTTTTAAAGATTTCTTTATTTATCTGAAAGTCAGAGTTACACAGAGAGAGAGAGGGAGAGAGGTCTCCATCCAATGGTTCACTCCCCAGATGGCCCCAACAGTTGGAGCTGTGCCAATCCGAAGCCAGGAGCCAGAAGCTTCTTCCTGGTCTCCCACATGGGTGCAGGGGCCCAAGGAGTTGGGCCATCTTCCACTGCTTTCCTGGGCCATAGCAGAGAGCTGGACAGGAAGTGGAGCAGCCAGGTCTCGAACCATATGGGATGCCAGCGCTTCAGGCCAGGGCATTAACCCACTGTGCCACAGTGCCGGCCCCTCAAAATAGTTTTAAAAACTAGTAAATATTAGGCATGCTTGATGGACTTCTGACAACCAACTAAGTATCTAAACCAGTGAAAAGATTCTCATAGTATGTATATATACAAATATATATACATATATGTATACACACACACAAAACTACCACAAAATTCTCCTTAACTCATTCAAATAACTACCAAATTTCAGATACAGTGCTAGGTAGTACAGTTTAGTAGAAAAAACAGATATGTGACAAGAAACATGGATAACTAGGAAAAAAGAAGTTGTCATAAACAGAGTTGGAGAAGTTGGGTGGTGAAATTAAGATTTTCAAAAAATAAAGGATCCATTGGCTTTCTGTCATGTGAATCTTGGGTTTTGAAGGGCATGTTCAAGTTGACTATATCTCGAAAATAAAATACTATGTTTCAAAGTAGTATTTATCTGCTCAATAGTGTTGGGATTATTCAATATGTTTAAGATGCTAAGCACATAATAAATCATGATCAATTAAGGGGGGATTAATTAGGTCAGTAAATTTTTTAAACAGGGAATAAATATATACCATAGTCACAATTTTTAAAGATCAAGTACCTCCACAGTGAAAAACTTACACTGTATAATTTATAACAGGGTCTTATCTGAATACAAATTGATACTCTGATAGACCTGGGATTCCAAAAGCATACTCTCTTATTTAACATCCTTTTTAACAGGTAATGGAAATTCTGCATTTTTACCTGTTTTCCTGGGATAATAGGTCTAGTTCTTCTGGAATAAATGAGATGATATGGGAAATGAAAGTGAAAGTAATTTTAAGCGATAATTATCACAATATACTTTGCATACAACATAGTTACATAGATGTAGCAAAAAACAATACCAAGTGGTAAAAAATGGATAAGGTACCTCAAAAAAACTGTAATCTCATTTTAACCACTAGAGGGCTATCATGATATTTGACATGCTTACTTAGCCACTCAATTTTAGAAATACAGACTAGTGTAATTTAAAATAACTAGATTTATTCTGCAGTAGTTTCTCATTTCAATCCTTACCAACAAATAATTATCAAATCACTTCACATGTCTGAAGACTACCTGGACAAGAAGACATATGCATGTAATAAAAGATGGAAGGATTCTATTTCCTCCTTAGGCTGAGCAACAAAAGTAGAATTCTTCCTAATTCTTGGTCAACTTTAGTAATTGACAGACTTACGTTTTAAGTGTTCCAGATGTCATAAGTTCAGTCACCAAAACAATGCATTTCTTTCCTTTTACAGTGGATTCCCATGAATCATAAAATCGAACGATGTTGGGATGCTGAAGACCCTTCAACATTTCAGCCTCTTCCTTGAATCTCTGCCTCTCAGACTTGGTTAACTTTCGATCCTAAAATCAAAATCCAAAACAACATTTAGTTTTCAAATTTTAAGTACCAAGTTACACAGTTAAAATTTAAATGCTAAACATGTACTAAATCATCAACAGTATTAAAACAGCAACACTGAAGTTATTAATGACAGTTCACCAGCGTGCCTTAAGACTATGAGAAAAAGCTAAATTGTTTTTAAGAAAATTCTAGCTTACAAAATCATGCTTTTGTATATTTACTCTTAATATGTTAAAGATATAGTCTCATTTTATAAAGTGAAGTTAACCTGCCACTTTCAATACAAGTCATCAATTGCTAGAGATATGCAATTTAATGTCACGGAATGAACATGGGGTTTTGAGGCAGAAAGGTCTAAATATAAATTCCAATTCTTCCCTCTCATTGATTACAATTTCACTGGGGTGGGCATTTGGCACAATGGTTAAGACGATGCTTTGGGGCGTCCACATGCCATGTTGGAATGCCTGATTTGAGTCCCAGCTCCTCCACTTCCAACCTAACTTACTGTTCCTATGTATCCCAGGAGGCAGCAGATAATGGCTCAAATACCTGGGTCCCTGCCACCCATGTGGAGGCCAAGATTGAGTTCCAGGTCCTTGGCTTTGGTTTGGCCCAGTCCAACTATTGTGGGCATTTGGGGGAATGAACCAGAAGATGGAAGATGCCGTGTCTCTGCCATTCAAATACAGTGAAAGGACAGAATGAATAAATTACTTTCCTTTATGAATATATATCATCCCAAGAATTGCTATGAGAATTAAGTAACCTATGGGCAAGGCTTTCATCACATGTTTAAAGAACCTGATATTTGGGGCTAGTGCTGTGGCACAGACGGTGCTGCAGTGCCAGCATCCCATATGGGCATTGGTTGGAGACCCGGGTTGCTCCACTTCCAATCCAGCTTTCTGCTACGATCTGGGAAAGCAGAAGATGGTCCAAGTCCTTGGGCCTCTGCACCCACGTAGGAGACCCAGAAGAAGCTCCTGGCTTCGGATTGGTGCAGCTCCAATCATTGCAGCCATCTGGGGAGTGAACCAGAAGATAGAAGACCTCTCTCTCCCTCTCTGCTTCTCTGTAGCTTTGCCTTTCAAATAAAATAAATTAATCTTAAAAAAACAAAAACCCTGATATTTCACAGGTCAAGTCACTTCTTATTTGAGAAGTAAAAGAGGGAAAGAACTCGATTTTTTTTTTTAAGATTTATATATTTATTTTAAAGTCAGAGTTACACACACACAGAGGAGAGATAGAGAGAGGTCTTCCATTGGCTGGTTCACTCCCCAGTTGGCCGCAACAGCCAGAGCTGCGCCAATCCGAAGCCAGGAGCCAGGAATTGCTTCTGGGTCTCCCATGCGGGTGCAGGGGCCCAGGATTTGGGCCAACTTCTACTGCTTTCCCAGGCCACAGCAGAGAGCTGGATCGGAAGTAGAGCAGCCAGGACTTGAACCAGTGCCCATATAGGATGTAGGCACTGCAGGCGGTGGCTTTACCTGCTACGCCACAGCGCCAGCCCCCTTATTTTTATTTATTTATTTAGACAATGTCTTGTACATTAAAACTCTGAGTTGCTCTGTGAATTAAAACAGAAACTAGGGGCAGATATTTGCGGTGTTCAGTTAAAATGCCACTTGAGACACCTACACTCCATATTGAAGTGCCCATTCAGCTTCCAGCTACTCTGTTTCTGATCCAGCTCCCTACTGATGCGCCTGGAAAGCAGCTTTACACTTAAGTCCCTATCACCCATGTGGGAGACCCAGATGGAATTCCTGGCTCCTTGCACTGGACTGGTCCAGTCTTGGTCATTGGTGTCATCTGGGGAGTGAACCAGCAGATGGGAAATTTCTCTCAATAATAACATTGTTAAATAATAATAAAGATTTCTGATATTTCCTTCAATTATAAATGTGTACAGCTAGTAGTATTTAGCAGTCTGTGATTTCTGTCACCAAAAGACTTAAGATATTTTCGTGTCACATAACAAAGGGTCACAGTATCTCAAAATGTGACTTGCATTAATCATTACTTTGAAGTTATGGTAGCTCCCAGACCTCCCACTAGATCTCTACCTCTCTCTGTAACTCTTTCAAATAAATAAAATAAATCTTTAAAAGTAAATAAATAAAAATACAAATTATTCAGCCTCAGGTAGTTTGTTATAGCAGCCTGAACAAATTAAGATACCCTCCCACTAACAATGTATGAAGGTTACCATTACTCCACATACAGCAGTACTTAGTAGTATCAGACAATTTCTGCTTGTTTGATAGGTGTAAAATAATTTCCATTTGCTTCATTTACTTCTTCAAAATCAATAAAATGTTTGAGCAACCTTTTCTGTTTTCTTTGCAGACTACTTGAGATTTCTCTTAGCTGCTCGGTCATATAACTTCTTTATCTGATTTGGAGAAATTCTTCATTTATTTTGGATACTAATTCTTTACCGGTCTTACAACTTACAATTGAGTTTTCTCAATTTGTGGTATAAGTTTTCAACTTGTTTATGATGCTTTCTGATTTACAGATGGTTTTTCACTACAGAAAAATCTTTTTACTTGGTGGCAGTAATCTCAGATACTAAGGCCATAATTTTTCACCTGAAAATATAAAATTTGTTTTGTTTGCCAGATTTGGGGAATTTTCTTGTAAGGTAAGAGAGAGATTGATCATGAACAACTCATTCTTTCCTCGCTCCATCATATATCAATTTTTAGTAAGTATAGTTCTATTTTTGGATTCTATATGCTATCCCAATGGACAGTCTATTTCTGTACTAATGCCATAACTTCTTAATTACTACAGCTTTATAATAATTCACCCTTAATGGGACAATTTTTGTGACACACACTCCCCAAGTTCATTGAAATTGTGTAGGCTATGTTTTTTCCAACGAGAAGTTTAGTTCACTTCCAAAATGGCTGCTATACCCAGGGATGGGCCAGACCAAAGACAGGATTCAGGAACTAAATCCTAGTCTCCAACTAGTAGCAGAGGCCAAGTACTTGGGTCATCTTCCACTGCTTTCCCAGGCATTAGCAGGCAGCTGGACTGGAAGCAGAGTAATCGGGACTCAAACAGGCACTGTAACATGGAACACTGGTATTGCATGCAGTGGCTTAACCTGCTGAGCTACAATCCCTGCCCCAACATATACTAATTTTTTTTAAATATTTTATTTATTTATTTGAGAGGTAAAGTTACAGAGAGTGAGAGGGAAAGTCAAAGAGAAGGGTCTTCCCTCCGTTGGTTCACTCCTCAAATGGCCTCTGCAAGCCGGAGCTTTGTCGATCCAAAGCCAGAAGCCAGGTGCTTCTTCCCGGTCTCCCATGTGGGTGCAAGGCCTAAGGACTTGGGCCATCTTCTACTGCTTTCCCAGGCCACAGCAGAGAGCTGGATAGGAAGAAGTGCAGCCGGGACTAGAACCAGTGCCCATATGTGATGCTGGCTCCGCAGGCAGAGGATTAACCTACTACACCATGGTGCTGGCCCCAATGTATACTAATTTTAAATAATTTTATTGAGGCGTAATTTGTATACCACAAAAATCACTACTTCAATCATTCCACCTCTTATACATTATCTCCCTTAATAATTATTTTACCTTAAGTATTCATCTTTATAATTATGACTATAAATGGCACATATTCCTAATTGCTCCTTACTCCCTTCTCCAGTCAATTTTCTATTTTTTGGAATATATTTTTCAAAACTCTATCACTAAATATCCATTAGTGGAAGAATCCTAGATTTTCTAAGTGTTTCTTTTTGCTTTAAAGACTTATTTATTTATAGAGGGACCAGGAGAGAGACAGGGATAGTGAAAAGGACAGAGAGAAGGAGTAATAAATAAATAGGTATCAATCTTCCATCTACTGGTTAACTCCCCAAATGGCCACAAACAGGGCTGGGCCAAACCAAAACCAGAAGCTTCACTGAGGTCTCCCACATGGGTGCAGGGGCACCAAGCACTTAGGCCATCTTTCACTGCTTTCCCAGGCATGTTAGCAGGGAGCTGGATCAAAAGTGGAGTAGCTGGGACACAGATAGTGCCCATGGGGGATGTCAGTGTCACAGGCAGTGTCTTAACCTGCTATGCCACAAAGCCAGCCCCTGAAAAGTTTACTCACTCTTGAATGATAGTTTAGATGGGTGCAGAATTCTAGGTTAGCTCTTTCTTCCCCAGCACTTTCAAAATAACGCATCATGTTATTCTGCTTTCTACTGTAGTTATCAGTAAAAAAAATGTTCTTTTTAGTGGCCGGTGCTGGGATGTAATGGGTAAAGCCACCGCCTGCAGTGCTAGCATTCCACATGGTCGCCAGTTCAAGACCTGGCTGCTCCACTTCCGATCCAGCTCTCTGCTAAGGCCTAGGAAAGCAGAAGATGGCCCAAATCCTTGGGCTCTTGCACCAGCATGGGAGACCCAGAAGAAGCTCCTGACTCCTGGCTTCGGATCGGCACAGCTCTGGTCATTGAAGCCAATTGGAGCATGATGGAAGTGGATGGAAGAACTTTCTCTCTCTGCCTCTCCTTCTCTATGTAACTGTGACTTTCAAATAAATAAATAAGTAAATAAATCTTAAGGAAAAAAAAAGCTCTTCTTAGACTCCTTTTTTTTCCTGCTGTGTTCTGCAAATCACTCACTACCTTGCATCTAGCTTTATTTATATTCAATTGGCTAATCATGCTTCTCAAGCTGAAAGTTTCAAGTATTTTTCCTGAAGACAGTAAAATTCTCAACTGTTATCTCTTTAAATACCACCTCCACCCATACTTCATGCTCTTCTTCCTAAGATTTTGTATGTGATGCAGTGTGAATTAGTGCACGTGTAACCTTATTTTATCCTTATTATCTTTTAAACTTCTTTTAAACTTCTCTCTCATTTCCCATTTCTTCCTCTCTGCTCCTTTCTGGGCAATGTTCTCATATTTATCTTCTTGTTCACTATTTATCTCTTCAGTTTTGACTGTATACAGCAGCAGCACCATTCTTGTGTCGCCAGACTACCACAGACTAGGGAATTCTGTGGACATCTTTTAGGATGAGGACAGAACTGACTCTCTGGCAAAAGTAGACGTATATATATCAAAACACTTTTATTTCCCCTCCCTGCAGAATGAACAAACAGGCCATTTTTCCTCTGTATTATTATTATTAATTGAACTGTAAGGTTTAAAGGAGGCACAGATAAAAACTACACATTTTAGGGTCTCAGCCTCTGTTCCAGAAATAAGGAAAAATGAACACAAACTAGACACAGCTTACTACAAAAATCTGGGAAGACAGGGGTGTTGGAAAGAGGGGTAAATATCTGGACATCCATAAAGAAAACAAAACATAGAATCAAGTAGTCCATCACCAAAAGTCTCCACTGGGAAACCTGATAAAGGGAATTAAAATCCCCACACCTGTCCTTCTTTCTATACTAGTATCAAAAGCAAAGCTTGGAGAAAAGGTGTTAGCAGGGAAGCTAGGTATATACTCAAGACTTCAGTAGTGGAGGAATTCTTCAGTTATCTCACCAGGCCCAGTGTCTGGGAGAGGGATTTGTCCCTCCTCATTCAGCATTAACCCCTAAACGTGGAATTTTGAATAGGGTATGATAATCAACCCAATTTGCAATGATCCTTCCAACCCTATACCATTCCTGCTTCATGAACAGACAAGTTTTCCTGGCACGCACACCTTGGAACCTCTTTCCCTCTCAAAATTGGCTTCTCTCAAAGTTCTACAAAAGCCCCTTTTCACATTTATTTCAACCCTCCAACTAGAGGTTGCACCCTCTTGCCACAGTCACATACCCCGATGTGAAAGATTCATGGCAGCAGAGGTATTTCACCCTGGGCTATCCTAAAATGTGCCTTTCCCAGAGATTAGGTGGCCAAAGGACAAGTCCAAAGTATCTGGGATCAAATTACTAAGAAAGATAATACTTCTTACCTGGTATTTAATTTCACTGCATTTTCATTTCATTATAAATTATTCACTGCAGCTCCCCTCAACACAGGTTGGTGTGTTGTTTTTAAGCTTTTCAGTTCACTTTTATCTCAGGTATCAGGAAATCTGATTTTGCCAACTGTTTTGGCTGCTGACATTTGCTTTCAGTAGTTGGTTTCCTCATGTAACTTACAATACGGGATATAAGTTATCTTAAGCTGTTATTTGTTAGACTCCTGCATATACTCAGTTGTGAGTATATCCCTGTAGACAGGCTCTGAACTTATCCCAGAGATATTATTAGTCCTGGCTATAACTCCATGCAGTAAGTTTAAAGCTCTCATTTATGTGTGAATACAGGTCCTTGGTTATAATCTCTCAGGATAAACTATTTTTTATCTTACTTTACTCGGAAACATTTCCTCATCTTCTTCCAGTTTCAGAGAATGAATTTTCCCTTTCATTAAAATTGTAACTCCTTGAATAAACTGACTTTATTGGATCTTAGTTCTAATACCTCTGTGGACTGGAGATTTCATTTATCCTCTGAAAGATAGCAAAATCATGTCTCTTACTTAATAAGATCGGCAAATGTAACCAAAAAGAGCTCGTCAATTCATATTTTTTCCCACTGTGGTCTTTAGTTTCCTCTTAGGTTTTAGATTTTGGAAATTATTTTTACATTATTACAAGCTCAGCTATGCATTTGAAAAGTTAGTTATTGCTGGTTTTTAAAAAAATTCAAGGGGCCAGCATTGTGGTGTAGTGGTGAAGCTGCCACCTATGATGCCAACATCCCATATAGGCACTGGTTCGAGTCCCAGCTGCTCCACCTACCATCCAGTTGGCTGCTAATACACCTGGGAAAGCAGCAGAGGATGGCCTAAATGTTTGGGTCCCTGTACCCACGTGGAGACCCGGAAGAAGCTCCTGGCTTCGGTCTGACCCAGCCCTGGCCGCTGCAGTCATTTGGGAAGTGAATCAGCAGATGAAAGATCTAACTCTCTCTCTCTCTCTCTCTCTCTCACCGCCTCCCCACCGCTTCCTCTTAAAGTACCTATCAAATACATAAAATAAATGTAAAAAAATAAATTAAAATGAAAAAATAAAAAATTCAAATTATCTGGTGTTTGACAGTGGGAAGAGTCCAGTTTTTAATTTGTAATAATAGCTCCCAAATACGTTTTTTTAAAATATGTTATATATTTAAAATATATTATAAAATATGTTTTTAAATATATTATATATTTAAAATATATTATAAAATATTATATATTTTTAAAAAAATCTTATTTACCAAACATTCTTAAATATTCCTCATTTAAAGGAAATTCAGGCAGAAATAAGAGGGAAATCTGGATTGCTTGTTGACTCCTTTTCATACTATTGGACATTCTGAGCCTTTCTATAGTTTTTTTTTTTTTTTTTTTTTTTTTTTTTTTTGACAGGCAGAGTGGACAGTGAGAGAGAGAGACAGAGAGAAAGGTCTTCCTTTGCCGTTGGTTCACCCTCCAATGGCCGCCGCGGCCGGCGCACCACGCTGATCCGATGGCAGGAGCCAGGAGCCAGGTGCTTTTCCTGGTCTCCCATGGGGTGCAGGGCCCAAGCACCTGGGCCATCCTCCACTGCACTCCTGGGCCACAGCAGAGGGCTGGCCTGGAAGAGGGGCAACGGGGACAGAATCCGGCGCCCCGACCGGGACTAGAACCCGGTGTGCCGGCGCCGCTAGGCGGAGGATTAGCCTAGTGAGCCGCGGCGCCGGCCCAGACCCTTATTTTTCAAAAGTTATTTTATTTTAATCATCCTCTACCAGCTATCTTCTCTCTTACCATCATATATCAGTATTTTCTTTTTTTCTTTTTTTTTTTTTGACAGGCAGAGTGGACAGTGAGAGAGAGAGACAGAGAGAAAGGTCTTCCTTTTTGCCGTTGGTTCACCCTCCAATGGCCGCCGCGGCCGGCGCACCGCGCTGATCCGATGGCAGGAGCCAGGAGCCAGGTGCTTTTCCTGGTCTCCCATGGGGTGCAGGGCCCAAGCACCTGGGCCATCCTCCACTGCACTCCCTGGCCACGGCAGAGGGCTGGCCTGGAAGAGGGGCAACCGGGACAGGATCCGGCGCCCCGACCGGGACTAGAACCCGGTGTGCCGGCGCCGCTAGGCGGAGGATTAGCCTAGTGAGCCGCGGCGCCGGCCACCATCATATATCAGTATTTTCTAAAGTAGCAATCCTGTATCTTTCTACTGCTTATTTTATTTGTCCTAGAAGCCAACCTTCCACACCAACTATGCAATTGAAGCAGAGATTGGTTTCCATTAATTAATCTTTTAATTTTCACTTTATTAGTTAACAATTATAGTCCTCAAAGCTTTTGATCTTAAGTCAATATTTAAACTTCTGTAGCATTTATTTTCAGCAATATTCAGGTTTTACTGCTAAATTAAGACTACATATGATATGTCTACCTATCAAAATATGGGTGGAGAGAAGTGTCTGGAATTCCTTGATTAAAATATTTTAGGTCACTATAGGAGCCCTCCCTCGTTATCACTTTCTGCACCACCCTGACGTAGCAAAGACCTGGGCATCTATTCTGTCATTCAATGTGATATTAACTGTTGATGGGTTCTGGGAAATAGAAATAAAAACTTGTTTTCAGGCATAAAGTACAGAAGTTTGAAACACTGTTTTACCACACAGCATGGTTTTAGGTACTATTTACAGGAAAAAAAAGTAGAGAATTATTCTGTATTTTAAGAGAAATGTGTCATATAAATAATTAATGACGTCTGGTATAATAGCAATTCAAAGATGACAGACGTATTGTTTAGGTATCTTACTCTTGAAAACTTAAAAATAATCTGAGATTGAGGCCTAGGTACGGTTGAGAAAATAACTACTAGAAGCAAATAATGACTCAAATGAAAAAACTCTTAGCTGTTAAAAACAACAAGGGACTGTTGTTTTGGTATAGCAGGTAAGACTGCTGCCTAGGATACTGGCAATTCCATATGAGTGCCAGTTTGAGTCCCAGCTGTTCCATTTCCAATCCAGCTCCCTGCTAATGCACCGGGGCCCCTGCATCCATGTGGGGTACCCAGAGGAAGCTCCTGGCTACTGGCTTCAGGCTGGCCCAGCCCTAGTGGTTGCAGTCATTTGGAGAATAAACCAGCAGATGGAAGACTGTCTCTCCCTCTCTAATTCTGCCTTTCAAATCAGTAAAGTAAATCTTTAAAAAACCAACAAGCCGGCGCTGCGGCTCACTAGGCTAATCCTCCGCCTAGTGACGCCGGCACATCAGGTTCTAGTCCCGGTCGGGGCGCCGGATTCTGTCCCGGTTGCCCCTCTTCCAGGCCAGCTCTCTGCTGTGGCCTAGGAGTGCAGTGGAGGATGGCCCAAGTACTTGGGCCCTGCACCCCATGGGAGACCAGGATAAGTACCTGGCTCCTGCCTTGGGATCAGCGCGGTACGCCGGCTGCGGCGCACCTGCCGCGGTGGCCATTGGAGGGTGAACCAACGGCAAAAGGAAGACCTTTCTCTCTGTCTCTCTCTCACTGTCCACTCTGCCTGTCAAAACAACAACAACAACAACAACAAAAAAGATTAATATAGCCTTTAAGGTGTTTCAAAACACTTTAAAAGTGTTTGAAAATTATGCCCGCACTGTATGTGGCCAAATTAAATATGAAATTTATTTAATATTTCTTTAAAACCTTCCAAAATGGTAGGTATCCTTAAGGATTCAACTGATTGTATCCTATGAAGAAGAGTGGATGTTAGTTGAATTTTTCTCAGTCTGGGGGTGGTAGTGGAGGTGGTGGTGGGAAAGATGGAGAGGGAAGGGGGGAGAGAGAGCTGGATCGGAAGTAGAGCAGCTGGGAGTTGAACTGGAGCCCATATGGGATGCCAGCACTGCAGGCGGCAGCTTTCTATGCCAAGGTGTCAGTCCTAGGATTTTTTTTTTCTTTAAAACAAGTTTATCTTAATTTGAATGTGAAGCTAATAGAGCTAAGCTTCAACTATTATAGGTAGAACCTAATACTGAATTAAAATGTTCTAAAGAAAGCAAAAAGGCTGAGAAGGGAAAGTGAACAAAGAATAAACATGCAAAACTTTTGCTCATTTTAGGAAGGAAATTTTGCCATTCGGAGAATAATGTTACTCTGTAGTAGACAAGAAAAAAACATTCTCTAAAGTTTTTATGAATGATGGGTTGCTTAAGGGAGACCAACAAATCTGATCTCTATCAACTTTAATACTCAAATAGAGTTGTTATCGTTGAAATTTAGTAGGTATTTTAAGAATTTGCCATTAGGGCTGGATGCCAGCATCCTATGAACACCAATTAGGTCCTAGCTGCTCCACTTCTGATCCAGCTCCCTGATAACGTACCTGAGAAAGTAGAGGAAGATGACCCAAGTGCTTGGTCTTTGTCACCCACGTGGGAGACCCAGAGAGAATTCCAGGCTCCTGGCTTTGGCCTAGCACAATGCTTGCCACTGCGGCCATTTTAGAAGGAACCAGCAGAGGAAAGATCCTATTCTATAATCTTCTCTGTATTTCTCCCTCTCTGTGTGTGTGACTCTGCCTTTCAAATAAATAAACAAATCTTAAAAAAAAAAAAAAAAAAGAGAGAGAGAGAGAGAGATTTGCCATAGCAGAATAAATGCAGTGGTGCACACTGCCAAGACAACAAGGATCTTATCAAAGAATTTATTAAGCCTGATATAAAAAATTGCTTGATTTTATACAAGAAATCAAGAAAATGAGTACAATACATAAAAACACAATGTGTTAAATTTTCAATATGCAAGTCAAAGTATTTATTTAAGAAAGTAAGATCCAAAAAGTCTATGTCATTTCCAATTCATATACTTTTTAAGATTTTATTTATTTATTTGAGAGGTAGTATTACAGACAGAGGGAGAGACAGAGATAAAGGTCTTCCATCTGCTGGTTCACTCTCTAAATGGCCGCAAATGGCTGGAGCTGAACTATGTAAAGCAAGGAGCCTGGAGCTTCTTCCAGGTCTCCCACATGGGTGCAGGGGCCCAAGGATTTGAGCCACCTTCTGCTGCTTTCCCAGGCCATAGCAGAGAGCTGGATTGGAGGAGGAGCAGCTAGGACAAGAACCAGCGGCCGTATGGGGCGCCGGCACTGCAGGTGAAGGATTAACTTACTGCGCCACAGAGCTGGTCCCTCCAATTCATATTAACCTCAAATAACGAACTTCTGTATTACATTTTTTTCCTAAGACCCTTTTCTTATCAGCTCAATCTTTTTTTTTTTTTTAAAGATTTATTTTTATTTATTTGAAAGACAGAATTACAGAGAGAAGTAGAGACAGAGAGAGAGGTCTTCCATCGGATGGTTCACTCCCCAGATGGTCACCAACAGCAGGAGCTGTGCCGATCCGAAGCCAGGAGTCATGCCGATCTGAAGCCAGGAGCCATGAGCTTCTTCTGTGTCTCCCATGTGGGTGTAGGGGCCCAAGGACTTGGGCCATCTTCTACTGCTATCCCAGGCCATAGCAGAGAGTTGGATGGGAAGAGGAACAGCCGGGACTAGAACCGGCGACCATATGGGATGTTGGCACATCAGGCCAGGGCTTTAACCCATTGCGCCACAGCACTAACCCCTATTATCTCAATCTTTTTTTTTTTTTTTTGACAGGCAGAGTGGACAGTGAGAGAGAGAGACAGAGAGAAAGGTTTTCCTTTTTCCGTTGGTTCACCCCCCAGTGGCCGCTGTGGCCGACACACCGTGCTGATCTGAATCCAGGAACCAGGTGCCCGCTCCTTGTCTCCCAGGCGGGTGCAGGGCCCAAACACTTGGGCCATCCTCCACTGCCTTCCTGGGCCACAGAATCCGGCGCCCCAACAGGGATAGAACCTGGAGTGCTGGCGCTGCAGGCGGAGGATTAGCCTAGTGAGCCGCGGCGCCGGCCATTAGCTCAGTCTTAATTGTCCCCCTCATTCCTCCCCATAATCACTTGGGAAGTAAGAAATAGGTGTTTCAAATGTATGGGGAGACTCATCCCAAAAGCCCAGAAAGCAGTAAAATTTAGAGTTAGGAAAAACAAAAACAGAAAGCTGAATTCCCACAACAAATGTAACCTGTCTTAACACAGGTTTATACTGACAATAAACATGTGATATCTTTATGTGCAGCAAGATCTTACTTTTTAATGTAATAAGTTAATGTTTTATAATTAAAATTAAAAATATAATTAAAATAATTAAAATTAGTATTTCCAAATGATTACTGAACATTTTGATCAAAACCTCAATATAGTATATCCCCAAACCCTATCAAGGATTTTAGGATAAATCCCAGACCCAGTGACTCATATCTGCACAGGAGATATCCTTTTCATGACCAACAAGTCTGAAAAATACTCTTGGGGCCGGCTGTGTGGTGCAGTGCTGGCCTGAAGCGTCAGCATCCCATACGGGCACCGGTTCTAGTCCTGGCTGCTCCTCTTCCCATCCAGCTCTCTGCTATGGCCCTGGGAAAGCAGAAGATACCCCCAAGTGTTTGGGCCCCTGCACCCGCGTGGGAGACCCAGAATAAGCTTCTGGCTTCGGATTGGCGCAGCTCCAGCCGCTGTGGCCAATTGGGAAGTGAACCAATGGACCAACAGATGGAAGGCCTCTCTCTCTCTCTCTCTCCTCTCTCTGTGTAACTGTGACTTTCAAATAAAAATAAATAAATCTTAACAAAAAATACTTATTGTATCAAATCCAAATTTCAAAGCCACTCCGATACACCTTCATTCTCAACACCGTCCAAAACAACTCACTACAAGATAGAAGAACTCCTAAATTCTCACATGCCATGCTCATTTCTTCCTTGTACTTCTATTTCTAAAGTAACTGCCCAGAATTTTAGTTTCCTTTTGAGGACTGAACATACTCTATGTAAATGCTTTTTGAAAACCACGGAAATATGCAGATTAAGGACATTATCTTAATGTCAGCTACCCTATTCACAGTGATTTATTCTCCCATATATATTCCTGAATATAATTCAAACTTAGTCTTTTTTATATTTCAAAGAAACAGGCTACTGAAGAAGCCATCAGAATAAGGTAGCATTTTCTTAATTTGAGACTACATATATCAGAGGTGACTAAAAGAATTTTCTGTCTAATTTTGACTACTAAGTAAAAATTAATACATGTATATTCTGGCTCATCTAGTTGACCAAAGATTTCACTAAGCAGTTTGTTTTTTGAATAACATTAGCAACCAAATGAGAATAGCAATTTACAAATCTGATGTATTCATTACTAAGTTTGCTAATGATTTTGGTTGCAGGTAGATATAGATGTCCTAATATCAGCACATTTTCCTAATCAACTATTTACTCTGAATTCCTTTACCAATCAAACATAAAAACTTTTGCAGCTTTAATTTGTAACTAAAAAAGACAGTTTCATGAGAGATGCTGGCATCCTATATCAGAGTGCTGGTTTGAGTCCTGACCTCTTTGCTTCTGAAATAGCTTCTGCTAACACACCTGGGAAAGCAGTATTAAGATGGCTCAAGTACATGGGCCCCTGCCACCCATATGGAGACACAGAAGGAGTTCTGGGCTCTGAACTTTAGACTGAACCAGTTCTAGCTGTTGAGGCCATTTGGCAGTGAACCACTGAATGGAAGATATTTTTCTCTGTCACTCCCTCTTCTATGTCACTCTGACTTTCAAATAAGCAAATCTTTAGGGAGGACCTGTTAACTGTCCATCTTTCACTTTATATAGTATCATATTACTTTCATTTAGAAACCAATATAATACTCCGGAATTAACCTTTAAACTCTGTCTTAAGAAATCAGTTCCAGGGGCCGGCATTGTAGCATTGCAGGTAAAGCCACCGCCTAAAATGTCAGCATTCCTCATGAGTGCCAGGTCTTGTATGGGGGGCTCCACTTTTTTTTTTTTTTTTTTTTTAGATTTTATTTATTTATTTGAAAGGTGAAGTTAACAGACAGTGAAAGGAGAGACAGTGCTTGGACCATCTTGTACTGCTTTCCTAGGTCAAGCAGAGGAATGGATCGGAAGAGGTGCACCACAGTGCTGGCCCCTGCTCCACTTCTGATCCAGCTCTCTGCTAATGACCTGAGAAAGGCAGTGGAAGATGACCCAGTGTTTGGGCCCTACCACTCACATGGAAAACCTGGAAGAAGCTCATGGTTGCTGGCTTTGACTTGGCCCAACCTGGCCAACGTGGCCTTCTAGGGAATGAACCAGTGGATAGAAGATCCTTCTCTCCCTCTCTCTCTGTACTCTTTCAAATAAAACAATCAGTCATTACACACAAAAAGCGGGTAAGGAAGGGGGACTGCATTGTGACATAGCAGGTAAAGCTGCCACCTGAGATGCTTGCATCCTATGAGTATCATAGGATACTCATAAGAGTTTGAGTTCGAGTCCTGGCTGCTCCACTTATGACCCAGCTCCCTGCTAATGACCTGGAAAAAGCAGCAGAAGATGGCCCAAATCCTTGGGCCCCTTCACCCATGTGGAAGACCAGGATTAAGTTCCTGGCTCCAGGCTTGGGCCTGGCCCAGCCCTGGCCATTGCAGCCATTTGGAGAATGAACCAGAGGATGCAAGATTTCTAGCTCCTCTCTTTCTCTGAAACTCTGATTTTCAAATAAATGAAATAAATCATTATACACACACACACATCAATATACTTACTACCTACAACAGCATCCTCTTAACCAGTTAGTATTGTTATTGGTTATTAAAACAAATTTACAAGTAGTAAAATACTCATTTATATACCACATAAGATTATCTTTTAACTCTAGAAGTGTATGTACTGTATGGACAATAAAGCCATGGCCCATGCACGCTACATGTTCATTTTCAGTTTCTGTTTCTACAAGCTTCTCCACCCACCATCTCATTTTACGTTGCTTATATGTAGAAAATGTGGGGCCAGTGTTGTGGCATAAGGGGTAAAGCCGCCGCCTAAGTGCCAGCATCCCGTATGGGTGCCGGTTTGAGTCCCGGCTACTCCACTTCTGATCCAGCTAGCTCTCTGCTATGGCCTGGGAAAGCAGTGGAAGATGCCCCAAATCCTTGGGCCCCTGCACCTGTGTGGGAAACCTGGAAGAAACTCCTAGCTCCTTGCTTCAGATTGGCGCAGGTCCAGCTGTTGCAGCCATCTGGGGAGTAAACCAGCAGATGGAAGACCTCCCTCTTTGCCTCAGTCTCTCTATAACTGCCTTTCAAATAAAATAAATAAATCATTTAAAAAAAAAGGAAAAATGTGAGAGGGAAAGTTAAGGGCTGCTCAATTTTCTGGTTAACATACACTACAGATCAGATTTCTGAACGAATTTTGAGAATGGATAAGATTTTTTCTCCTGGTGATTTCCATTTCAAAACATAGCAAAGTGTTTATCTGGGAGTTTTACCCTTGGATAGAAGGGGAAACTAGGGCTCTACATATATCAAAGCACTGAATGGGGAAATTAGCATCCCAGAATAAAATCTCCCAGCATTCTTTCATCTTGGGGGATCCGTGTCATTCTTCACATTAGAATGAAGTCTGTTAACAAGCCCACCTATATTCAAAATTTATAGTAAGTCTAATTATTAAATACCAGCATACCACCAAAGATATCACACTGGAGAAACTGCAAAGATAACAACTGAAAAACAAAAATAAACTCATTCTGCAAGAAACCTAAATCCTTCCGTAAAAATGTATGACCTCTTCAGAACTATTACAACTCACTGCCAAGTGAAAAAGTGATTAAGGAAGATGAAATTTTAGGGGTCGGCACTGTGGCACGGAGGTTAATGCCCTAGCATGAAGTACCAGCATCCCATATGGGCGTCGGTTCAAGACCCAGCTGTTCCACTTCTGATCTAGCTCTCTGCTATGGCCTGGGAAAGCAGTGGAGGATGGCCCAAGTCTTTGGGCCCCTGCACCTGCTTGTTAGACCCATAAGAAGCTCCTGGCTCCTGGCTTCGGATCAGCACAGCTCCGGCCATTGTGGCCAATTGGGGAATGAACCATTGGATGGAAGACCTCTCTCTCTCTCTGCCTCTCCTCTCTCTGTGGAACTCTGACTTTCAAATAAATAAATAAATCTTTAAAAAAAAAAAAAAAAGGAAGAAGATAAAATTTTAAAAACGACAGCAATGGTGTCAGGTGCTTACTTTTTTTTTCTGGATTTGTGAAGATTTTGGTATTAATTCTTTTAAGTTTTTTTTTTTTTAAAGATTTATTTATTTATTTGAAAGGCAGAGTTACATAGAGAGGAGAGGCAAAGAGAAAGAGTGAGAGGTCTTCCATCCGATGGTTCACTCTCCAATTGGCCGCAACGGTCGGAACTGCGCTGATCAGAAGCCAGGAGCCAGGAGCTTCTTCCAGGTCTCCCATGTGGGTGCAGGGGCCCAAGGTCTTGGGCTACCTTTTACTGCTTTCCCAGGCCATAGCAGAGAGCTAGATCAAGTGGAGCAGCTGGGTCTTGAACCAGCACCCATATGGGATGCTGGTGCTTCAGGCCAGGGCATTAACCCGCTGAGCCACAGCACTGGCCCCCATTCTTTTAAGTTTTTAATGTATGAAATTTTCCTTTCCAAAAATAATAATCACTTTTAATGAAAATTGTGATATATTTTTACTTATTAAATGAATTATTTTACTTTTAGAGAGTACACACAAGAACAGAAAATGATGGGGGGTGGGAATCAGAAGGAACTTACCAAAATGATAATTCAATGTAATCTTACAAAATAATGTAAAACCACAATGTCAGGTAAGGAGTAGGGGAAAGACATTACCTGAACTTCAACATAAAAATATTATATTCCTCAAAAACAAGAAAACAGAGAAAAATGAAGAAAAATCATCCAAAAATTACAACAGAAATTACAAAGCAGAAAAACATATTTACAAGAGTCTATTTAACAACTTGGATAGCAGAGAAACAGTAAAAACAGGATGAAAAGAAAGACCATTCTTTTAAGCTTTCAAAACCAAAAAATATACAGAGATGGGGAGGAATACTAGCTGTGCTAAAGAGGACAAATGGAAAGAATCCCAAACAAAGCAAGATTTAAAATTTAAAAAAAAAAAAAAAAAAAAGGTATTTTCATGTGAAGGCATTAAAAGGACATCATATATGCATACTTTTTTATTCTCAAGAATCTTAAAAGATGTATTCATAAATTTTAAAATAATTTTAAAAAAAGAAGAAACATGGGGGCCGGCATTGTGGCTCACTTCGTTAATTCTCCGCCTGCGGCCCAGGCATCCCATATGGGCGCCGGTTCTAGTCCCGGTTGCCCCTCTTCCAGTCCAGCTCTCTGCTGTGGCCCGGGAGGGCAGTGGAGGATGGCCCAAGTGCTTGGGCTCCTGCACCTGCATGGGAGACCAGGAGGAAGCACCTTGCTCCTGGCTTCGGATCGGCACAGTGCCGGCTGTGGTGGCCATTTGGGGAGTGAACCAATGGAAGGAAGACCTTTCTCACTGTCTCTCTCTCTAACTGTCTATAACTCTACCTGTCAAATAAAAAAAAAAAGAAGAAGAAGAAACACAAGGAACTCTTGAGTAGATCAACCCATGAAAGGTGGAGACAGGTGGGGAAGACAGTTGTATAGCATTCTTGGAAACTTAATGAGGGTCCGGTGCTGTGGTATAGAGGGTAAAGCTGCTACCTGCAGTGCCAGCATCCCATATGGGTGCTGGTTTGAGTCCTGGCTGCTCCACTTCCAATCCAGCTCTCTGCTGTGGCCTGGGAAAGCAGCAGAAGATGGCCCAAGTCCTTGAGCCCCTGCACCTGTGTGGAAGAAGCTCCTGGCTCCTGGTTTTGGATTGGCACAGTTCCAGCTGTTGTGGTCGTTTGGGGAGTAAACCAGTGGATAAAAGGCCTGCCTCTCTCTCTCTCTCTCTCTCTCTCTTTGCCTTTCAAATAAAAAACAAAACAAAACAAAAATAATATGAGGGTTAAGTGTTGTGCAAGAGTGGGTTAAGTAGCTGGGACAGCCATATCCCATATGGGAGTGCCTGGATTTGTGTCTCATCTCCACTTACAAAGCAGCTTATTGGTAATGCACACTGGGAGATAGCAGGTGATGGCTCAAGTAGTTGAGTCCCTGACACTCAAGAGAAAGACTCATGGCAGAACTGGATTGAACTCCCAGCTCCTGGCAGCAGATGATAGCTCAAGTAGTGGGATTCCTGACTTGGATGGAGTTCTTGGCCCCTGGCTTCAGCCTGGCCTAGCCTAGTTTGTTGGGGGCATTTTGGGGAGTAAATCAGCAGATGGAAGATCTCTCTTTCAAAAAAATAAAAAGTTTTAAAAAGTTGAATGTATTGGGACCAGCGTTGTGCTAAGCTCACCTGCTTGCTCTCTCACTCTTTCTCTCTTCCTCTCTCTGTGTAACTCTTTCAAATAAATAAACAAATCTTAAAAAAAAAAAAAAATAAAGTTGAAATCATGGGACCCTGTGTAGTGCAGGGGGTTGGGCCACTATCTGCAGTACCATCCCATATGTGCATTGTTTTGCATCCAAGCTGCTCTGCTTCCAATCAGGCTACCTGCTAGTGCACCTGGGAAAGCAGCAAAAGATGGCCTGAGTGCCTGGGCCCCTGCCACCCATGTGGGAAACCAGGATGGAGTTCCAGGTTCTTGGCTTTGGCCTGGCCCAGCCCTGGCCATTGTAGCCTTTTGGAAAGTGAACCAGCAGATAGAAAATCTATCTCCATAACTCTGCCCTACAAATAAATTAATTTTTTTAAAAAAAGCTGAATTCATAGAGGTAGATAGTACAATAATTTTGTATTCTTTTAAAATGAATACAGGGACTGGCACTGTGGCTTAGTGGGTAAAGCCACCGCCTGCAGCGCCAGCATCCCACATGGGCACCAGTTCAAGTTCCTGCTGTTTCATTTCTGATCCAGCTCTCTGCTATGGCCTGGGAAAGCAGTAGAAGATGGCCCAGGTCCTTGGGCCCCTGTATCTGCCTGGGAGACCCAGAAGAAGCTCCTGTCTCCTGGCTTTGGATTGGCCCAGCTCTGGCCGTTGCAGCCATCTGGGGAGTGAACCAGCAGATGGAAGGCTTCTCTATCTGCCTTTGCCTCTTTATAGCTCTGACTTTCAAATAAATAAATAAATCAACAAATAAAATAAAATAAATATGACTTACTAGGAATGAAAACAGAACATCATGAATATGTAAATGAAAAACATGTGGAGATAACTTCAAAATAAGAACTCTGGCAATTGTTTAAACATATATTCTGAAAAGAGAAATGGTAGGAGGGAAGGCTAGATAAGTATCACTAAAATCTTGGGAGAACTTCCCAAGCTTAATATGGAGATGAAAATTTATGTTGTAGAGAATAGAGCACCACTGAAAATTTAAAAAGATACGATCAGATTTCTATCTGATCACTCTAGCATCAGTGTGAAATATATACACAGCAGTAAAACTATTTCTGGTAGACTGTTGTATTGGTCTATAGAACAGGCAAAACCAAAATGACAAAATAGTTGATTAGAAATGGAAAATGGAACCAGGTATTTGGCACAGAAGTTAAGACATCACTTACGGTGCTCACATTCCATATTGGGATGTCTGGGTTCCAGTACCAACTCCGCTTCCAATTACAGCTTCTTACTAACGCACACCCTAGGAAGTAGCAGAAGATTGCTGAAGTAGTTGATTCCCTGCCACCCATATGGGAGACCAGGACTGTGCTCCCAGTTCCTGGCTTTGCCCTGGATCAGCCCCTAATGTAGGCATCTGGGGAGTGAATCAGCAGATGCAAGCTCTCTGTCTCTATATTTCTGCCTTTCAAATAAGAGGAAAATAAACACTAAAAAAATTTTAAATAAAATATTTTTATAAAAAAGAAATAGAAAATGAGGGCTGGCACTATGGTATAGTAGGCTAAGCCTCTGCTTGCAGCGCAGGTATCCCCTATGGGTGCCAATTCTAGTCCTGGCTGCGCCTCTTCCAATCCAGCTCTCTGCTATGGCCTGGGAAAGCAGTAGAAGATGGCCCAACCATCAAAGGAGGATGTACTTTTCTCTGAAGGGAGAACTTCCACTTTGCTTACGGCCCTGTCTAAATACTGATGGAGTCAGTCTGTGGACTCAAAAGGCTTCCATAGCCTTGGCAGCTGATGTCAAGAGCCTTGGGTCATCATGGACGTCATGAATAAGAGTGTTAACTGTTAAATCAACAACAGGAGTCACTGTGCACTTACTCTCCATGTGGGACCTCTGTCCTTAATGAGTTATATTATCAGAATTAACTGTAAAATCTGTTTTCAAACAGTACTTCAAAATGTGTGTCTGTGTGGGTGCAAATTATTTAAATCTTTACTTAGTATTGAGTCAGTCTTCTGTATATAAAATTAATTAAAAATGAATCTTAAGAATGGGATGGGAGAAGGAATAGGAGGTGGGATGGGAGTGGAAGTGGGAGTGGGAGGGCGGGTAGGGGGAAGAATCACTATTGTATTAATTAAATAAAAGCTTTCTGAGGAAAAAAAAAAAAATGGCCCAAGTACTTGGGCCCCTGCACCCAAGTGGGAGACCCAAAGGAAGCTCCTGGTTCCCAGCTTTGGATCAGCCCAGCTCCGGCCATTGCAGCCATTTGGGGGAATGAATCAGCCGATGGAAGATCTTTCTCTCTGTCTTTTCTTCTCTCTGTCTGTAGCTCCGCCTCTCAAATAAGTAAATAAAATATTAAAAAAAAAATAGAGAATGAAGACATAAAGGAAAGAGACAAATCCAAATTCTCAAAAAAATTGTTTTAAAAACAGAAAAAAATGATTAGACAGAAGTTTCTTACTAAAGTCTATTTCAATTTGAGACTTGAAATTTCATTAAGAATTCGGATTATAATTTCTATTTTAAAAAATATGTATTATTTATTTGAGAGGGAGAAAAAAAGGGTAGGAGGGAAAGAAAGAGATCTATCCAACAGTTCACTTCCCATATGCCCCCAAACAACTGCCTCTAAGGCTCAGAAAGCAGCTAGAAACTTAATCCCTATCTCCCAGAAGAGTGCCAGGAAGCCAACCACTTAAGCAGTCACTGTGCTAGGGTTCACATTAGCAGAAAGATGGAGTCAGCAGCTGGAGCCAGAAACAGAACCCAGGCACTCTCACATAGCCAAGAGTGCCTTAATCACTAGGCCAAATACTCACCAGAGTATATCCTTTCTTAACCTCTCTTATGTTGCCCTTTCTCTTTCAATTATCAAGCTCCTTACTGCATAAAGCAGAATATTTTTCTTGTTTCTCTTCTTTATACTTTCTCTCATTCCTGTAATTCAGAAAAATGTATAAAAATAGCAAAAAGAACAAGATGGAGCAATTTGAATCATACTACTGTTTTTTTTTTATTAAAGATTTATTTTATTTATTTGAAAGGCAGAGTTACAGAGAGAGAAGGAGATGCAGAGAGAGAGGTCTTCCATCCGATGGTTCACTCCCTAATTGGCCTCAATGGCCGGAGCTGCATTGATCCAAAGCCAGGAGCCAGGAGCGTCTTCCCATCTCCCACTTGGGTGCAGGGGCCCAAGGTCTTGGGCTATCTTCTACTGCTTTCCCAGGTCATAGCAGAGAGCTGGATTGGAAGAGGAGCAGCGGGGACTAGAACCAGCCAGCGCTTCAGGCCAGGGCTTTAACCCACTGCACCACAGCGCTGGCCTCTGGCACATACTATTGTTAAGATCCTTCCACTAATCTTGAAAGATGAATGCTATTAGAAGGTACTTTCTGATGATTTTAAATGTTTTATTATTAATATTAGAGCAACTGCTAAAAAAATTTAAATGAAATACATATTAAGCTAATGGTGCAGATAAAATAGGAATACTAAGTTAAGCCAAAGTCAAAAAGAAATTAAAGAGATAAAGGATGAAACAAAGAGAAAACAGGTACCAACATCAGTAATACTATTAAATTCAAACAAATAAACTAATTAAATTAAAAAATTTAAATAGAATGCTACAAAAATCCATATTGCCAATAGATTAGATAATCCTGAAAAGGGAAAAAATACCTAGAAAACCACAAGCTATAAAAACTGACTCAAAAAAGAGACAGAAAATCTGAATAAAGCTTAACAAATAATGACACTGAATTAGCATTTTTTTTTTTTTTTTTGACAGGCAGTTAGACAGTGAGACAGAGAAACAGAGAGAAAGGTCTTCCTTTTTCCACTGGTTCACCCCTCAAGTGGCCGCTGTGGCCGGCGCGCTGCGCTGATCCAAAGCCAAGAGCCAGGTGCTTCCTCCTGGTCTCCCATGCGGGTGCAGGGCCCAAGCACTTGGGCCATCCTCCACTGCACTCCCAGGCCAGAGCAGAGAGCTGGACTGGAAGAGGAGCAAGCGGAACAGAATCCGGCACCCCAACCGGGACTAGAACCCGGGGTGCTGGCGCCACAGGCGGAGGATTAGCCAGTGAGCCGTGGCGCCGGCCAGAATTAATAATTTTTAAAAACAATTTATCTGGATGTGAGGACGATCTAGCTGCGACATCTGTCACCCCAATGATTGCCAGGGTTGATTCAGTTGATCTGGCTGGCTAGGTGGATATCCCCTTACTCCCTCACTGCTCCAGGTGCACCCCTCCTGAAGCTGCACAATTGGTGAAAAAAGAGGATCTTCCCCCCTTAGAGGAAGGTCAAGGGTATATGAGTATACCAGTATAGGAGTACACCCTTTGGTCAAGGGTATACAAGTAGCTGCGCTCCCCTGCTAGAACCTCCAAACAAGCTCTTAAAAAAAGATTTATTTGGAAGTCAGAGTTACAGACAAGACAGGGAGAGACACAGAGAGATTGCCCCTTCACTGGTTCACTCACCAGATGGCTGCAATGGCCAGGGCTGCACCAGGCCAAAGCCAGGAGACAGCAGCTTCTTCCAGGTCTTCCCTTGGTGGCAGGGGGCCAAGCACTTGGGCCACCTTCTGCTGCTTTTCCCAGGCTACCAGCAGGGAGTTGGATTGGAAGTGGAGTAGCTGGACATGAACTGACACTCACATGAGATGCTAGTATTATACCACAATGCAGGCCCCTGAATTAGTAATTTTTTTTTTTTTTTTTTTTTTTTTTTTTTTTTTTTTTGGACAGGCAGAGTGGACAGTGAGAGAGAGAGACAGAGAGAGAAAGGTCTTCCTTTGCCGCTGGTTCACCCTCCAATGGCCGCCGCTGCAGCCGGCGCACCGCGCTGATCCTGGCAGGAGCCAGGAGCCAGGTGCTTTTCCTGGTCTCCCATGGGGTGCAGGGCCCAAGCACCTGGGCCATCCTCCACTGCACTCCCTGGCCATAGCAGAGAGCTGGCCTGGAAGAGGGGCAACCGGGACAGAATCCGGCGCCCCAACCGGGACTAGAACCCGGTGTGCCGGCGCCGCAAGGTGGAGGATTAGCCTATTGAGCCACGGCGCCGGCTCTGAATTAGTAATTTTTAAAAAGCTCTCACAATGAGAAACCCAGGCCCAAATGACTTCACTGTTAATTATATCAAGAACTTAAAGAATTAACATCAATTCTTTACAAACTCTTCAAAAAAAAAAAAAAAAAAAAGAGAGATTTATCATACCAGTATCAAACTAATACCAAAACTAGATAAAAACACAAGACAACTAAGGAACCCTTATGAATACAGACACAAAATCACCCAAAATACAAGTGAAACAAATCCATCAATGAATAAAAAAAAGATTCTTTCCCATGGTCACATGGGATTCACCTTAGGGATGCAAGGTTGGTTTAATATCCAAAAGTCAATGTAATATACCAAATAAATAGAACTCAAAGCCCAAGTGATCATCTCAACATGGAAGCATTAAACAAAATTCAATATTCTTTTATGAATAAAAAAAAAATCACTCAACAAACTAGGAGAAGGGACCTTTTTTAATCTGATAAAGGGAATCTAGAAAAATTCACAACTACCAAACATTATACTGCACCTTAATAGTAAAAGGCTGAATGCTTTTTCATGAAGACCAAGAATAAACAAAGAAGTGCTCTTGCCACTTCTTTTTAATATAATTTTGAAGGTGCTAGCCAGGACAATGTCAGGGAGAAGGAGTGCACAGGAGAAGTTATGATCTTCTATATGAAAGGTCTTAAGGAATTCACAAATACTAGAATAATGCAGCTGAACAAGTTTACAGGATACAAGATCAATATATAAAGTGAGTTTTGTTTCTATTGACAAAATGTTTATATACATTAAATATTCAAAAATGGGTCAGGGGCGGGGAGTGAAGTGGGGAACCTCCAACACCATCAAAAAGAATTACAAGGGTAGGTGTTTGACCTTACATCACCTGGGGGGCCAGCACTGTGGCAAAGCAAGTTAAGCAACCACCAGCAAGGCAGGCATCCCACATGAACACCAGTTGGAGACCTGGCCATTCCAGTTCTAATCCAGCTCCTTGTAAAAAGCAGAGGAAGATGGCGCAAGTAATTGGGCCCCTGCTACCCACATGAGAGACCTGGAAGAAGCTCCTGGTTCCTGGTTTTGGCCTGGCCCAGCCTCAGCTCTTGTGGGCATTTGGGGAGAGAATCACTGGATGAGAAATTTCTTTCTCTCTTCTTCGCCTCTCAAATAAATAAGATAAATGAATGAAAAAATTTGAAATTCTCCAAAGGAATAACTGGTTAAAAAAAGGGACAATATTTAAATGAATTTAATGAAAGAAGTACATGACTTCTGTGCAGAAAAATACAAAACACTATTGAAAGAAATTAAAGATGACCAAATAAATGGAAAAACATCCAAGCTCATGGTTCAGAAGACTTAATATTATTAAGATAATACCCATCAAACTGATCTAGATTCAATACAATCGATACAAAACCCTCAACCCCCACACACAATATGCTATCCCTTCTGTGGAAATGGTCGACCTGCTGCTGATCATACGTAAATTCAAGATTTCTTCTTTTTTTTTTTATTTTTTTTATTTTTTTTTTTGACAGGCAGAGTGGATAGTGAGAGAGAGAGACAGAGAGAAAGGTCTTCCTTTGCCGTTGGTTCACCCTCCAATGGCTGCCGCAGCTGGCGCGCTGCGGCCAGCGCACCGCACTGATCCGATGGCAGGAGCCAGGAGCCAGGTGCTTTTCCTGGTCTCCCATGGGGTGCAGGGCCCAAGCACCTGGGCCATCCTCCACTGCACTCCCTGGCCATAGCAGAGAGCTGGCCTGGAAGAGGGGCAACCGGGACAGAATCCGGCGCCCCGACCGGGAGTAGAATCCGGTGTGCCGGCGCCGCTAGGCGGAGGATTAGCCTAGTGAGCCGCGGCGCTGGCCAAGATTTCTTCTTAAAACAGAAGAACAAGACTGGAGAAATCAGGCTTTAGGATCCTAAAACTTAATATAAAATATCACTACAGCAGTCAAGATAGTGTGGTACTGGCATACTGAGAGATATGTAGATTAACAGGATGCAACAGAAAGAAGTCCTAACATCTATACTGTTAAGAAGGATGCAAAGACAACTCTATTGGAGAAAAAACAGTCTTTTGAACAAACAGTGCTGGAACAATTGGTCATCTACTGAAAAATAAACCCAAAATGAATCACAGATCTAAATTTAAGAGCTAAAACTACCACTTAGAAGAAAACACAGGACTAAATCTTTCACCTTAGGGTAAACATGTCTTCTTAGCTTGCTTTAAAAGCACAAATGATGAAAGAAAATAAATTTTACTCTTTGAAAATTAAAAACTTTTGTGTATATAGGACACTACAAAAGTGAAATGACAATCCAAGAAAATGAGAGAAAATTTCTGCAAACTTTACCTGTGATAAAATACTTCAATCTGTTCAAGAGTTCAGTCAGAACTCTTACAACTCTACAACAGAAAGCTAAATAACCCAATTTAAAAATGGGCAAGGGGTTCAACATTGTGATGCAGCAGGTTAAACTGCTACCCAAGACACCAGCATCCATCATCAGAACACCAGTTTTGAGTCCTGGCTGCTCTGTTTCTGATCCAGCTCTCTGCTAATGCCCCTGGGTAAGTAAATAGTAGATGTCCCAAGAGCTTGGGCCTTTGTCACCCATGTGGGATATCCATGTGGAATTCCAGGTTCCTAGCTTCAGCCTAGTCCAGCCCCAGTTGTTGCAGCAATTTGGGGAATAAACTGGCAAAAGGAAGAATCTCTCTTTGTCTCACTTTCTCTCTGTTACTTTGCCTTTTTTTTTTTTTTTAAGATTTTATTTATTTTATTTGAGAGGCAGAGTTACAGAC
Organism: Oryctolagus cuniculus; assembly: GCF_964237555.1. Classification (NCBI taxonomy): domain Eukaryota; kingdom Metazoa; phylum Chordata; class Mammalia; order Lagomorpha; family Leporidae; genus Oryctolagus; species Oryctolagus cuniculus. The sequence goes on along the minus strand of NC_091440.1, from coordinate 98,594,291 downwards.
AATGAGATGGAGAGACAGAAAGGTCTTCCTTCCATTGGTTCACTCCCCAAATGGCCACAAAGGCCTGAGCTGTGCCAATCCGAAGCCAGGAGCCAGGCACCTCTTCCCAATCTCCCGCATGTGTGCAAGGGCCCAAGGACTTGGGCCATCTTGTACTGCTTTCCCAGGCCATAGCAGAGAGCTGGATTGGAAGTGGAGCAGCCGGGACTAGAACCGGCATCATTGGGATGCCGGCACCACAGGTGAAGGATTAAACTACTGCGTCATGGTGCAGGCCCCACTCTGCCTTTCAAACAAATAAAAGCCTTTTGTTTTTTATAGGCAAAGGTCTGAATATATATACACACAACTGGTTATTAAAAAAAAAAAAAAAAAAAAAAGATGGGGCAGGTGCTGTGGCACAGTAGGTTAGTACTCTGCTTGCAGTGCCAGCATCCCATATGGGTGCTAGTCCCGGCTACTCCTCTTCTGATCCAGCCCTCTGCTATGGCCTGGGAAAGTAGTGGAAGATGGCCCAAGCGCTTGGGCCCCTGCACCCACGTGGGAGACCTGGAGGAAGCTCCTGGCTCCTGGCTTCAGACTGGCTCAGCTCCAGCCTGTGTGGCCATTTGGGGAGTGAACCAGCAGATGGAAGACCTCTCTCTCTGTCTCCCTTTCATTATCTCTAGCTCTACCTCTCAAATAAATAAATAAATAAATAAAATCTTTTTTTAAAGATAGAATTACAGAGAGAGGCAGAGACAGAGAGAGAGGTCTTCCATCCGTTGGTTCACTTCCCAGATGGCCGCAATGGCCGGAGCTGTGCCAATCCGAAGCCAAGAGCTTCTTCCGGGTCTCCCACATGGGTGCAGGGGCCCAAGGACTTGGGCCATCTTCTACTGCTTTCCCAGGCCATAGCAGAGAGCTGGATTGGAAGAGGAAAAGCCAGGACTAAGACTGGCAGCCATATGGGATGCTGAGCATCTTTTTTTTTTTTTTAAGGCTGCTCAAGGTCATCAAACATTAGAGAAGCCACATTAAGATATCATTTTATACCTATTTAGGGGTTAAAATAAAAGAGATAAAAACAAATGCTGATGAGGATGTGGAGAAATTAGAATCCTCAATTCACTGCTGATTGCAATGTAAAACAGTGTAGTCACTTTGCCAGAGAACTTTGCCAGTTCTTCAAAAGGTCCAAAAGAGTTATCATATGACTCAGCAATTCCACTCTTCAATATCTGCCCAGGAAAGATGAAAACTGTATATTGATATAAAAATTTGTGTCAAACGTTCATAGCAGCACTATTTATATTAACCATAAAGTACATCAAAATAAATGTCAATCAACTGGTAAATAAATCGAATGTGGGATATCCACACAATAAAATATTAGATTCAACCATAAAAAGGAATGAAGATTTGGAAAAGGCATTTGGCCCAGTTGTTAAGATGCCCACATCCCCATCAGAATGCCTGCTTTCAAGAACCAGCTCTAGCTCTCAATTCCAATGTCCAACTAATTCATACCTTAGTGACAGTTCAAGTAGTTGGGTCCCTACTAACCACTTGAAAGACCTAGGTTGCATTCCTATCTCCCAGCTTCAGCCTGGCTCAGTCGTGGCTGGGTGCAGGAATTTAAGCGGGGAATATGCAAATGTTCACTCATGTGCATACTTTCTCTCAAAGTCATTTAATTTTAAAAATTAAGTTCTGTTACATATTACAGCACAGATGAACCTTGAAAACATGCTAAGTGGAAGAAGCCAGTCACTAAAGACCATATAATGTATGGTTCCATTTATATAAAATGTCCAGCATAGGCAAAAGTAGAACTAAAAAGTATGCTAGTGGTTACCTATGGCTAGAAGTGTTGGTGGAAAATGCAGTCTTCTTGAGGTGGGAGGGTGGCCAATGAAAACTTCTTAAAATTATTGTACTGTAATATAACACTGTATTTTTTAAACCACTAAACTGTACAGATGACTTATATATGAAGTATACCATACAAGTTGTTTTTAAAAATGCAAATGTTAAGTTAACAATAAAATACAAACCATCACCATACATTTAAGAATTGTCATTTAGTTAAACCTATAAGCTCTAATACCAAGGTTCTGTCTCAGACAGTGCCAGATAAGAACATATATAGACTGAGAAATCTTTTAGAAAAGTTTAGAGATAGTCCTGTACTCATACTATCATCCAACATAAATCTCTATTATCTCAATCATTATAAACAAACAAACCTGTTACCACTCTTTACCTGAAATAATTATTTTTAATAATTACTATCCATTTTCCTTAAATTTATTATTTAGCTCTTGTGAGTGATCTCTTCATTTCTATACTACAATGAGGAAGATCAACATTTCCCCCCCTTTATAATTTCATAGATGTCTCAGATTGTTCAAATTTAGTAATCTCTGCTATGTGAAGTTCTTCCACAAACAACTAAATATTTGATATCTCAATAATCCTAAAAAATAATTCTTCATAAAACAATTTTTCAAAAACTTGATAACAGTGATCATTAACAGGCTTCCTGAATAATTTTCTTCTCTAGATTTAGAGGGCTGGCTGACTGTACCCTAATGTTACAGGTTTATTTCTTAAGTATAGGAGAATGATAAAGAAATCTTAACTTATATTTTTTTAAAAGATTTATTTTATTTATTTGAAAGACAGAGTTACAGAGAGAGGTAGAGACAGAGAGAGGTCTCCCATCTGCTGGTTCACTTCCCAGATGGCTGCAATAGCCAGAGCTGCACCTATCCAAAGCCAGGAGCCAGGAACTTCCCCCGGGACTCCCACATGGGTACAGGGGCCCAAGGACATGGGCCATCCTCCACTGCTTTCCCAGGCCACAGCACAGAGCTGGATGGGAAAAGGAGCAGCTTGGACTAGAACCAGCGCCCATATGGGATGCCTGCGCCTCAAGCCAAGGCTTTATTTAACCTGCTGCATCCAATCTTACTTATTATTAATGTTACCATGTGTTAGTTTGTCAAGATCTAGTTAGTATGTGAAGAAATTAATATGTAGCCTTATTTAATCCTTGTTAGAAGTCTAGAAAATAGGTGCCATCTTATTCTTTACAAACAGATATGGTATGTGACTACAAATTATGTCTTATATCCTCAAAGTTCACTAGACCTGAGAAGAACTCTATAAATTAGGGAAAAGATGAGTTATAGAATGTATGTTTACATAATATTTTAATTTTCAAAAGAAGATTTATTTATTTTATTTGAAAGGCAGAATTACAGAGAGAAGGAGAGACAGAGAATTCTTCCAAATGCTGGTTCATTCCCCAAATGGCCGCAATGGCCAGAGCTGGGCTTGGCCAAAGCCAGGAGCTGCTTCTGGGTCTCCCACGTGGCTACAGGAACCCAAGTTGGGCCATCTTCCACTCCAATCCCAGGCCCATTAACAGCGAGCTGGATAAGAAGTGGAGTAGTTGAAAATCAAACCAATACCTATATGGGATGACAGCATTGTAGGTGGCAGCTTAACCCACTACAGCACAAAAGTTCATGGAAAATAATATTAAAAGAGTTTTGGTGCAAAAAAATCTGAAATTCATGTACAGTTTTTTAATAATACATATTTTCCATAAACTTTTTGGACACCTCTCATATTTGCATAAATGCATAAAGAACAAACCACAAATACATGGTTGCCTCTGGGCAGAGTAAAAGCAGGAAGACAACGCAAGAAGGAACTATCAAGCTCTGCTATAAATATCTTTATATGGTTTCAATCTTAAATGGGATACTCATAAATGTATTCTTATTTGTAATTTTTCTTGCAATAGAAATATTACAAAAATGGAAAGTTTATTAACCAAATTAACACACTTATATTACTATAGCTCTGTGCCAACCTCTCTCATCATTAGACCTTTTTCCTTCCTTAGGTAAATTTATTTCCTTCTCCCCTTTCAAATGTAGCTAATTTTTTACTCCAACAAACTTTTGCTTGATATGTTCTCTCACTTCAGCCAGGACTGGGGGGGAAAGGATGGGATTGTATATTAGGTATTACTAACATAATTAATAAAGCTGTTATCATTAGGTCTAAGTGGGAAAGAAAGGCCAGCTGACTAATTTTTGGGGTACTGGGACATCCTATTATTTCCCATCTCTGCTGGCACTCTATGGACTTTAGTAGAATAAAACTGCTATTCATTCTAAAGCCTGGAAGAGGAAGCAGGGGTCATATAAAGTGTTTTAAACGTGAATTAATACATGATTCCTTATCACCAAATGTATAAAAATAGAAAGGTAACAATAAACAAACATCTTCCTTTAATTTAAGATTATAAATGTAGAGAAAATTATCAGGTAAGGACATACCAATCATATTAATCGCTAATGTTACATACTTTAAGTATAATGTCTTCTGCTAAGCAAGATATAAGCAGATAATCGCATCTGTCCTCTTCAATATCTTTAATAAATTATTAATAAATACTCGAACTCAAAAGGTTTTGCCTTTTAGGGTGGCAAGTTACATATGAAATATACCTTAAAAAAAAAAGCAGCCTTCTCAAACAAAGTACCTCTGAAAGCAGGTATTTGGTGCAGAGGTTAAGACACTGCTTAAGATGCCTACATCCCATATCAAAGTGCCTGAGTTGGAGTTCCAGTTTTGCCCCTGATTCCAGCTCCTTGCTATTGCACATCCTAGTGGGTAGCAGTGATTATAGAGTAGTTGGGTCCCTATCACCCATATGTTAAATCTAGACTGAGTTTCAAATTCCTAGCTTTGGGCTGGCCCACCTCCAGCTGTTGCAGGGATTTGGGGAGTGAACTAGTGGATGGAAGATCTTTGTCTCTCTGCCTTTCAAGAAAATAAACACATAAATAAAATTTTAAAAACAATAAAAAAGTACCTTCTTGAGGCAAGCATAAACTTAAATCAGGAAGAAAATACTAAATACAATCACAGATACAGGTTTTAGATAAATTAAGGACCATATTGTACATAAAGGCTTTTTCCCATAAAAAGTTTTATAATAAAATATTATTTATAACAGTATTATATCACTGGAATTTTATGCAGATAAAAATTTTCAGATGAGCCTTATTACATGTAATTCTTTTTTTTTTCTTCTTTTTTTTCTGACAGGCAGAGTGGACAGTGAGAGAAAGAGACAGAGAGAAAGGTCTTCCTTTGCCGTTGGTTCACCCTCCAATGGCCGCCGCGGCCAGCGCACTGCGGCCAGCGCACCGCGCTGATCTGATGGCAGGAGCCAGGTACTTATCCTGGTCTCCCATGGGGTGCAGGGCCCAAGTACTTGGGCCATCCTCCACTGCACCCCTGGCCACAGCAGAGAGCTGGCCTGGAAGAGGGGCAACCGGGACAGAATCCGGCACCCTGACGTGTAATTATTCTTGTTCTCTTATTTATAAGACCTTTACTATAATGTTCATCATTTTAAATATACATGTACATACAAACTCACATTCACACAATAAAATTCTGTTACTGACATTTCTAGATTTCTATTCCAAGTATGCTGGAACATAGCATATTATATACTGTAATACGACAACATCCACAATATTTATAACAATCCATCAACCCGGGGCCGGCGCCGTGGCTCACTTGGCTAATCCTCTGCCTGCGGCGCCAGCATCCCATATGGGTGCCGGGTTCTAGTCCCGGCTGCTCCTCTTCCAGTCCAGCTTTCTGCTGTGGCCCAGGAAGGCAGTGGAGGATGGCCCAGGCCCTTGGTCCCTGCAACTGCATGGGAGACCAGGAGGAAGCACCTGGCTCCTGGCTTCGGATCGGCATGGCTCCGGCCATAGCGGCCATTTGGGGGGCGAACCAACGGAAGGAAGACCTTTCTCTCTGTCTGTCTCTCTCTCACTGTCTAATTCTACCTGTAAAAAAAAAAAAAAAAAAAAAAAAAAAAAAAATCCAAAAATCCATCAACCCGAGAAAAAAACAGTTTTTATATCCCCTTTATAAAATAACAGGCCAAGGGCTACTGTGGTAGTACACTGCCTGCAATGCCGGCATCCCAAATAAACACTGGTTCAAGTCCCAGCTGCTCTAATTCAGCTTTCTTCTAATCCTCCTGGGAAAATAGCAGCAGATAGCCCAAGTGCTTGGCCCCTGCCACCCATGTGGGAGATTGGGATGAAGCTCTTGGTTTTGGCCTGGTCCAGCTCTGGCCCTTGCAGCCACTTGGGGAGTGAATCAGTGTCTGTCTCTCCTCCTTTCTCTGAAATCCTGCCTTTCAAATAAACAAATAAACCTTTAAAAAATAAAAAAATCAGGCTATCTGACATTTAGAAAGAACATGAGAACTGTTTCTCTAGAATCTAAATATGGCACATTTCCCTTATTTTTTTAAAGAGTTATTTTTATTTATTTGAAAGACAGAGTTACAGAGAGAGACAGAGACAGACAGACAGAGGTCTTCCACCCACCTGTTCACTCCCCAAATGACTGCAAAGGCTACAGCTGAGCTGATCTGAAGCCAGGAGCCAGGAACTTCTTCCAGGTCTCCCACGTGGGTGCAGGGGCTCAAGGACTTGGGCCACCTTCTACTACCTTCCCAGGCCACAGCAGAGGGTTGGATCGGAAGGGGAGCAGCCGGTACCAGAACCAATGCCCATATGGGATGCCAGTGCTTCAGGCTTTAACCCACTGCACCACAGCGCAGGTCCCATGCCTTATTTTTTCATGATAGTGGCAATTCATTTCCCTCAAAGATGTGGCTAAGCCTAGCTCAGTCAAATGATTTATTCTTTCCAGATTTCTACATCTACATCTTTAAAATTCAGAGAACAACATCAGGTAGAAAGAACAAAAAGAGGTGCTTAAATTCCATTCTGAAAGAAAGGAATGGAACAGAAGGCAGGCAAAGTAATATATAGGCTGTTAACTCATATTATCTCTTAGAATAAAAATGTTAATCCTAAGGTATGAGACATGAAGACTGTTGTCTCTTCAAATACTGATTAGCAGTTTCTTAGAAGGCCCTTAATTCATAGTACATGTTTCAATAATCTGAACTAGTTGCTACATGTTCCTTTTTTAAAAAAAATTTCTAACACAGCCTTCATAGTAACTCAGGACATAGTAACTTAGTTTCCTAGGGAAATGTGTTAGGCATACCTTTGTTTTTTTTCTTTAAATTTGAGAGAGGCATATAGAGAACTCGCACCTACTGGTTCACTCCTCAAATGCCTTTATCAGTCAAAGTTGGGACAGGGATGAAGCCATCCAGGTCTCCCTGTGGGTGTCAGGAATTCAATCACTTGAGCTATCACTGTTCCTCCCAGGAAGAGCAGCAGCAGAAAGCTGGAGTCAGAAATCAAAGCCTTGTATCTCAAACTCCAATATGGGACATAAGCATCTAAACTGCTAGGCAAAATGTTCCTTCCCCTCTCCATCTTTATAAAGATTATTTGCAACTTAAAAGACAGAAAATGGCTTGAATTTTGCAGTGTCTAAGTGGATACACACACACATTCCTTAAACAACTGTGCTAGTGTATGTGTTTAAGATAGAAAGAAAAGATGATGCTAAAAAGGTTGGTTTACTAAAAAGACTAAAAAACTGACCAAGTTAGAGAATCAGACTTGACTGCAACAGCACAGGATTTCTCAACATGGAAACAATGGTTTTTTTAAGGTAGAATTTCTTAGGACCTACAATATACAATTCTCAACTTCCATAATTTTGTCAAGAAAATGGAATTCTAGCCAACAGAATGTAAGAAAATGAAAATTTCCATATAAGGGTACAACTCGGTGGAAGCAGTGTGGATACATACACAGGGATAACACAGTTAGATGCCAAACAGCTTACCAATCAAAATGAGATGGTGGCCTAAATTAAGGAATTTCAGATGAAAGGAGAAAACAGAAAATATTTCTGAGATAAAATAGACAGGGTTTGATGAAATGGGAAGAAACAGATTTTAAATATAATCACACAGTTACTACCAGGACATTGAACAGAGAAGGACTAACATAGGTAGTAGAAGTGGGAAAAGATTTTAAATTTTTTGACTAGTACGGTACATCAGATCATACTACCGTGGCTATAAGCTATACTTCCATTTTAACAGCAAAAAGAAAAAAGTTTATTCTTTAATATTATCTATCTTTACATAGTACACTGTTACACTTTCCACTGAACAACTAGTATGCAAAGCCATTAGAGCTTTGTGCATGAGATTAAGGTATTTTCTGGATTTATAAATCAGCAGCCCTTTATGGTGTCCAGCAAAAATCTACCTTCTCCCAAAGTTACAAGCTACCTAAGAATCTCAGCTCTTCACCTCCCAATTTATGAGTTCCAGCTTCTGTTCTAGTTCTAGTTTTCTAATTCTGTTCTAGATTCCTTACATTTTCTTTTACCCATGACTTCACCAACAAAGACAAAATTTAAGCTATCCTCTTTTGTTCTTAGGCCTTAATTAAAGAAAGTATGTGATCCTCATATAGTAGCATTCAACTAATAAATTTTTCCAGAAAAAGTACTATAAACAAAGGATGAAGTCTAAACAATTATTAATATTATTGGCACCAAATGAATGTACAGCATTTAATGATGCTCACTTACATTTTAAAATAGGTTTCTCTTCTATACATAAAGTATTTCCCATCACCACTGCCTCCTATAGGACGCGCACTGGCAGGAAGCTGGAGTCAGGAGACAGAGCTGGGACTCAAACCCAGACACTGATGTGAGATGCCCTGTCTTAACTTTCATGTTACCCAGTAAACTAAATGCCTGTCCCTATTAACATAATCAAATCTAACCATATCCCTGTGAGGCAGGTATTGCTATTATTCCCTCTTTAAAAGATGTAAAATGGCAGCAGACATTCATAATCAAAAAGCAGCAAAGGACACCAAGATGCAAACAGAAACTTAAGTTGCTTTGGAGTCCGTGCTCTTTTCCATTACACTATACCCCAAAGAAAATAGAGGAATAACATTAGTTTTAATAAGTAATAATCTAGTACTAAAATGTTAGAGTTCAGTTCTTGAAACCTAGTGAAATCACTTGAATAAGGAAAATTAAATAGCATAAAGACTAGTAGGCATAAACATGGAAAGAAAATAAATTTATCTTGGGGCCGGTGCTGTGGCACAGCGGGTTCATGCCCTGGCCAGAAAGCAGTAAAGCATGGCCCAGGTCCTTGGGCCCCTGCACCCATGTGGGAGACCCGGAAGGAGCTCCTGGCTCCTGGCTTCAGATCAGCACAACTCCAGCCGCCAAGGCCACCTGGGGAGTGAACCATTGGATGGAAGACCTCTCTCTCTCTCTCTCCCCCTGTATAGCTCTGACTTTCAAATAAATAAATAAATCTTTAAAAAGAAGAAAATAGGGCCTGCCTACAGCGCCAGTACCCCGGGTTCTAGTCCCGGTTGGGGTACCAGGTAGATGGCCGACGCTGTGGCTCACTAGGCTAATCCTCCGCCTGCAGGGCTGGCACACCAGGTTCTAGTCCCGGTCGGGGCGCCGGATTCTGTCCCGGTTGCTCCTCTTCCAGTCCAGCTCTCTGCTGTGGCCCAGGAGGGCAGTGGAGGATGGCCCAAGTGCTTGGGCCCTGCACCCCATGGGAGACCGGGAGGAAGTACCCGGCTCCTGGCTTCGGATCAGCACAGCAGCCTCCGTAGCAGCCATTTGGGGAGTGAACCAACAGAAGGAAGACCTTTCCCTCTGTCTCTCTCTCTCTCACTGTCTAACTCTACCTGCCAAAAAAAAGAAAAGAAATTTATTTTAATAATAAATAAAAATAAACTACAAAGAAGGCAAGAAGATGATCAATTCCAGATATACCAGTTATCATTGTAAATGTGAATAGGTTAAAATTCCATATTAAATCTTTGAAACAGGCTTTTAAAAATAATCTAAGTGTTGTTTATAAGAAATACACTGGGCAGCCAGCACTGTGGCACAGGTGATGCCACTGCCTGCGATGCCAGCATCCCGTATCGGAGCCCAAGTTCTAGTCCTGTTAATGCGTCTGTGAAGGCAGCAGATGACAGCCTAAGTGTTCGGGTCCCTGCATCCACTGTACCACAACACAAGCCCCAATACATGAATATTTTTAAAAAAAGAAGACTGAGTCTCAGTTAAAGAGGTTTGAAAGCCATTGCAAGGCTGTCTAAAGCAAACTTGAAACTGAAGGGAGATTGTGATAAACAGACTGAAAAATCATCCTTTTTGATTGTGCAAGGATAGCAAGCATATTTCATGAAAAGGCCTAAAGCTAAGTATATCCTTCAACAACCATTCATTTTATCAATAAAACAGACTTACTTAAGTCATTCTTATATAGTTTGTTATTAGAACCAAGTCTCACATTCTAATTCTCTTTGTACTAAATTGCCCTGCAGAAAGCCATTGCAGCATTTTAAGCACAAATTTTGAATATCTGATGTTGATTTCTAATAACCAAAAAATTTTTTTAAAAAAACCACAGCTTAACACATGCAGCCATTACCTCAAGTACTATTTTACCAGACTAATGACATACCAGCTCTCCCATTAAAAGCTTTTTCTAGCTAGTTACTTGGTACTTAGCTTTTTATGACACTTTTGTTTTCCCATTATGTTCAGTAGTGCATGCAACACACTACACTCAGGAATGTAAAACACTTCATTTGGGAATGCATAGCCATGGCTGTAATACAACCAGAATTTTTCCTAAATTTCCAGATTCTGTCCAAATTTAAAAGCAAATTACAACAAATTCCTACTTTTGTGATTTGTATACCCTGCTATTAAAATACTACAAATATTTTCAGAGGTCCCATTTATGTAAAATGCTTCATTTCCATCTGACAAATTTTTTTTTGACAGGCAGAGTTAGACAGTGAGAGAGACAGAGAGAAAGGTCTTTCTTCTGTTGGTTCACCCCTCATATGGCCACTACGGCTGGCGCGCTGCACCGATCCGAAGCCAGGAGCCAGGTATTTCCTCTCCTGGTTTCCCATGCAAGTGCAGGGCCCAAGCACTTGGGGCATCCTCTACTGCCTTCCCAGGCCACAGCAGAGAGCTGGCCTGGAAGAGGAGCAAGTGGGACAGAATCCGGCGCCCCAACCGGGACTAGAACCTGGTGTGCCGGTGCCGCAGGCAGAGAATTAACCTAGTGAGCCGTGGCGCTGGCCCAAATTTTTTTTTTTAAGATTCATTTTTATTTATTTGAAAGGCAGAATGACAGAGAGAAAAGGAGACAAAGAGAGAAGGAGAGACAGAGAAAGGAAGAGACTGTCCATCCACTGGTCCACTCCCTGAATAGCCTCAATGGCCCGGGCTGGGCCAAGCCAGGCTAGAGCCAGAAGCCAGGGATCCAAGTACTCAGGCCATTTTCCACTGTTTTCTAAGCACATTAGCAGGAAGGTAGATCTGGGCAGTCCAGCTGAAGCTAGAAACAATACTCCAATATGGGAATGATGGTGTCAAAGGGGACAGTTTAACCTGCTGTGACACACCGATGGCACCCACACAAATCTTCACTAACAATTAAATCAGTAAAAGAAACATGCAAAGATCGATGTTAAAACTGAATTAGATAGGCCTGACACTGTGGTGTAGTGGGCTAAGCCTCCACTTGCAATGCCAGCATCCCATACGGGTGCTGGTTCAAGTCCTGGCTGCTACTCTTGCCATCCAGCTCTCTGCTTATGGCCTGGGAAAGCAGAAGGTGGCCCAAGTCCTTGGGTCCCTGAAACCACATGTGAGACCCAGAAGAAGCTCCCGGCTCCTGGCTATGGATCTGTATAGCGCAGCCATTTGGGGAGTGAACCAGAGGATAGAAGACCTTTCTCTCTGTCTCTCCCTCTCACTGTCTGTAACTCTCCCTCTCAAATAAATAAAATCTCAAAAAATAAATAAACCTAAAAAAATAAAATTGCTAAACACTGAAAATGGCAGAGATACTGAAACTTATGATGTCTAGTCAATCAGTAAGTACATATAAATCTCAAGCAAATACAGGAAAGAAGCTTACTCAGACAGGATCCAAAAAGAAAATATCAGGGCTGGCACTGTGGCATAGCAGGTAAAGCCAGCCTGTGGCGCTAGTATCCCATATGGATGTCGGTTCGAGTCCCAGCTGTTCCACTTCTAATCCAGTTCTCTGCAATGGCCTGGGAAAGCAATGGAAGATGGCCCAAGTCCTTGGCCTCTGCACCCATGTGGGAGACCTGGGAGAAGTTCCTGGCTCCTGGCTTTGAATCAGTGCAGCTCCAGCCATTGAAGCCATCTGGAGAATGAACCAGAATATGGAAGATTCTCTGCCTCTGCCTCTCTGTAACTCTGCCTTTCAAATAAATAAATAAATCTTTCAAGAGAGAGAGAGAGAGAGAGAGAGAGAGAGAGAGAGAGAGAGAAAATATCTTATTCATTCAAGCCTGTAGTATGCATAATGGTTAAGACAAAAAAAAGGGTGGGGGGGGCGGGGGCAGCGCCTTGGCTCACTTGGTTAATCCTCCACCTGCAGCGCCAGCATCCCATAAGGATGCCAGGTTCTAATCCCGATTGCTCCTCTTCCAGTCCAGCTCTCTGCTGTGGCCCGGGAGGGCAGTGGAGGATGGCCCAAGTGCTTAGGCCCTGCACCCTCATGGGAGACCAGGAGGAAGCACCTGGCTCCTGGCTTCAGATCAGCGTATCTCCAGTCATGGCAGCTATTTGGGGAGTGAACCAATGGAAGGAAGATCTTTCTCTGTCTCTCTCTCTCACTGTCTAACTCTACATGTCAAAAAAAAAAAAAAAAGGGTCCACTACTTTTATTCTACCGTGTAGTCAATTCACAAAGTTGTGTATGAATTTTTGTTTCAAAAATTTAAGAAAATTTAACAAAGCATTTTTAAAATTTGTATTTCCTTATTTTCATTTTACTTAAAAGGTAGAAAGAGAGAAATCTTCTGTAGGTTCACTCCCACAATGCCCAAAATAGTCAGGACTGAGCTAGTAAAGGTCAAAGCCAGGAGCTCCAAACTCCATCCAGGTCTCACATGTGGGTGGCAGGGACCCAAGTATTGAAGTACCATCTTCTGCCTCCCTGGGTTCCCATTAGCAAGAAGCTAGACTGGAAGTGTGAGAAGCCAGGACTCAACCAAGTACTCTGAAATGGGATGTGGGTGTTTGTTTAATTTATTTATTTAAAAGTGGAGCAAGAAAGTGAGAGGGTGAGTTTCCACCTGCTGGTTTACTCCCCGAATGGTCATAACAACAGGGGTTGGCTAGGCCTAAGCCAGGAACTCATCTGGGTCTCCCAAGAAGGTGGCAGGGACCAAGGTGCACATGAACAGAAAGCTAGATCAGAAACAGAGGCAGGACTTTATCCTAGGAACTTCAATATGGGATAGGAGCATCCCAAGCAGTGACTTAATTCTATATTTTTGTATTATACTCACTTCAATGTAACTTAGGACTTTCTCACCATGAAATTTTCAACTTGAAAGCATATATCACTCATGTCAAATATAAGGGCTACCAAAGTTCATCACTCATTTTTCTAAAATACAGGGTACTTGAGAAAGTTCAAAGAAGATGCTTATTATAAAAAATCCTATCCATTAGCTTAAAAAATATGCATCAGGGGCTGGCGCTGTGGCGCAGCGGGTTAACGCCCTGGCCTAAAGCGCCGGCATCCCATATGGGCGCAGGTTCTAGTCCCAGCTGTTCCTCTTCCCATCCAGCTCTCTGCTGTGGCCTGGGATAGCAGTAGAAGATGGCCCAAGTCCTTGGGTTCCTGCACCCTCGTGGGAGACCCTGAAGAAGCTCCTGGCTCCTGGCTTCAGATTGGCGCAGCTCCAGCCGTTGTGACCATCAGGGGAGTGAACCAGCAGATGGAAGACCTTTCTCTCTGTCTCTACCTCACTCTGTAACTCTTTCAAATAAATTAAATAAATTTTTTTAAAAATAAAAAATATGCATCAAAATAAATATCTTTTAATTCCACTCTGTGAACTTTTCCAAGTACCCTCATAATGAAAATAAGTATACTACTCGATTCCTTGGGAGACAGGAACTATATGATCTTCAGTATCTGAAGAAATAAATAATCATTAGTGATGTTAACATAAGACAACATTGTGTCCTGAACGTAGAGCAGAACAAAATTTAGATTTCTTCTATTTTCCATTTTACAACAGTAAAATTCTGAGAATTTCTCATCCCTCAAACAATATCTCCCATTGTGTGCTGTTCCTCCTATAGTGTTTATTTCTCCTTCAGTCACAAGATTCTAGATATGTTATTTGAATATCCTAATACTGAATTTTGAAAAACAGATACTGACTGTTGTTAACGTTTTCAGGTCCTCACCTAATACTGTGGTGTGGTCACCCTATCAAAGAAAAGTCATACCTGTGTTACCACTAAACCAGTACCAGTATTAGTAGCATTGAAGATTCTTGCTCTACAGTGTATAAAAAATTTATCTAGTCTTTTCTTAGGATCTTATTTTTCCATAGCTTGGTTACATTCGCCTCCTTTCAAAATGCACATGTCCTGTCTTGTATTATTTTGTATTTTAAAAAGTCATTCAAACTCTCAAGTTGTAATTACAATAAATGTTAAGGTGATAGGTGCTTCCTTCAACTTCTATAAAGCACCTAAAACTATTTTTTCTATTTATTTTTCTGAGAGGCAAAAAGAGAGATTTAACCGAGAGAGAGAGAGAGAGAGAGAAAAATCCCCTCTGCTGGTTCACTCTCCAAATGCCCAAAATGCCTAGGACTGGACTGAAACCAAAGCCAGGGGCCAGAAACTTTATCCAGGGATGCTACGTGGCCAGCAGGAGCCCAATCACAGGTGCTATCATCACTGCTTTCCAAGCTCTGCACTGGCAGGAAACTGAAGTCAGGAGACAAAGTTGGGTATCAAATCTCACCACTCTGATATGGAACGCAGGTGTTTTAACTGGTAAGCCCAACACCCACTCCTAAAAATCACTTTTTAAAAAGACTTTACGGGACCGGCGCTATAGCGTAACAGGTTAAGCCACCGCCTGCCGGCATCCCATATGGGCACTGGTTCGAGATCTGGCTGCTCCACTTTTTTTTTTAAATTTATTTAATAAATGTAAATTTACAAAGTGCAACTTTTGCATTGTTGCGGCTTTTTCCCCCACAATGCTCCACTTCTGATCCAGCTCTCTACTACGGCCTGGGAAAGCAGTGGAAGATAGCCCAAGTGCTTGGGCCCCTGCTAAACATATCGGAGGCCCAGATGAAGCTCCTGGATCCTGGCTTCAGATTGGTCCAGTTCTGGCTGCTGTGGTCATTTGAGGAGTGAACCAGCAGAAAGACCTTTCTGTCTTTCCCTCTCTATCTGTAACTCTACCTCTCAAAATCTATTGCTATAAAGCATTAAGAAATACATGTCCATTACCTTAGAACCAGTGATTCCATTTCTGAAATTTAATCCCAAGAAAATAGTTCAGAATCTAAACAGTGAAATCTCAGGTACTAATTTGCTTTTTGTTCACAAGGCAACAGGTAAATTCCCCTCTATGCCAAGATCTGTGGCTCCTGGTCTCAGATTCTCGAATTACTCTAGCACCAGAAATCAGAAGACAATCCCCTTAACAGCATTCTACTTGAGAAAGTCTGTGCCCAAAGAAAGGAATTCAGCTGGACTATACTAGAATGGAAGGGAAGCTTGAGGTGTGAATGCAGTGGGAAAAGGAGGGAGTTAGAGGATTCATCAAGACCAGGATCAATTCTCCTATTCCCCCTGGGAACTGTAGGGCGAGGGGAAGATGATGGGAAACAATAATGGTAAAAACTTTGCTATGAGGAAACTTGATCAGAAGCAGAACCAGGGGCTGGCATCGTTAAGTGTTAAGAGCTGCTGCCTGTGAGGTGGGTATTCCATATGAGAACATGGGTTTCAGTCCTGTATGCTTTGCTTCCAATCCAGTTCCCTGCTAATGCACCCGCAAGTCAGTGGAAGATGGCCCAAGTGCTTGGGCCCTCACCACCCATACAGGAGACTTGGGTACAGTTCTAGGCTCCTGGCTTCAGCTTGGCTCAACCCTGGCTGTTGCAGCTATTTGGGGAGTGAGTCAGCAGATGGAAGAACTCTTCCTCTGTCTTTTAAATAGATAAATGTAAGAAAGAAAGCAAGCAAGCAACACAGTCCAACACAGTCAGGACTTAAATCCAGAGACTCTAACATGGGCTGTGGGTGTCCCAAATAGTATCTTAACTGTGCCAAATGCTCACTCCAAAAATTGGTTGGATGGTTTGTTTTCATTTCATTAAAATAGGTTCCCTAAAAACAAACAAACAAAAACTATGCTATGCAAAATTCTATACAAGACCCCATGACCTAAGATTCTATGTAACTTGGCCTTCAAAAAAACCTTCCAATTTTACACAAATGGGCATGCTAATGACAGTAGATTAAGATTAGAAAGCTCTTTCCAGACAAAGTTCTAGATTATATAAAGCTCTGCAAAGATGGAAAAGAGGGCAAGCTGTACAGGAAAATACCAACCAACTAAACTAGGTGAAGGTACAATACAAATTAAATGTGAATTTAGTAACTCAGGAATATGATATTTCATAGTTACAACCTTGTAAGGTATGACTCACACCAACTATGCTTACAACAGAAAAAAATAGTACCTAACATTAGAGAAGAAATGAAGTAAATTATGATGTATACATAGAAGAACTATCATGCAGCTGTCAAAAATATTTATCCTAATTCTTTTTTTTTTTTAAAGATTTACTATTTATTTGAAAGGCAGAGTTACAGAGAGAGAGAGGGAGAGAAGTGGTTCACTCCCCAAATGGCTGCCTATGGCCAGAGCTGAGCCAGGCAGAAGCCAGGAGTTTTATTACGATCTCAAACATGGGTGCAGCACTTGGGTCATCCTCTGCTGCTTTTCCAGGTACATTAACAGAGAGCTGAATCAGAAGTGGAGCAACTGGGACTTAAGACTTGAACCAGAGCCCATATGGAATGACCACACTGCAGGCAGCGGCTTAACTTGCTGTGCCACAGCACCAGCCACCTATCTTCTTATGTTACAATAAATCACAAAATTAAAATTATATAACATTATAAACACACAAACACACACACCCCAGACATGACACGCCTATGACCACAACAGAATATAAGTTCCAGGAAGACAGAGTTTCATCTCTATTTGCTACCTAAGACAACCCTAGGCATATAGTAGTTGAATAAATATTAAATCTATAGTGAGGGGGAGGCAGAAACTAAAGGGAAACATTTCAAAATTATATACTGGCATTGTCTTTTAGTGATTATTTTGGCTTTTCATTTTTCCATTTTCTTAGATGTATATACATGTATGACTTCTACAATGCAAAGAACTGAATAGGAAGTAGTTCCCTTTAAATGCATTAAGAATTTCCTGTATTTGCAAAACATCTTTGGCATGCCCTAGAGTAGAGAATTAACAGCAAATTTAAATAAAGGAAGAGGACTTGGATTATCTTTAGTGGGTAGGAAGTGGAAAAAGCACACTAAGCCTTTTTCCCCACTAGCTTGGTCGATTTACAAAACAAACTTCCTCAAAAATCTTTCAATGTTATTAAAGCCCCTACCACTTTGGCTTTTACAAACCTCTGACCTGTACAGTAACAACTGTCATAAAAACAAACTACTGGTCTAAAATATTCTGATAAGACCTAAAGTCATATGAAAAGCAGTGAATAAACTTTCTTGCAAATCTCTGATAACAGGTTGAAAGTGAGAAAAAAAATTTAGCTTTGCAATGTATCAACCATGACTGTTAAATTTTTGTTCTGAATGAACAAATTCATCAAAGACCAATATCCTAGATTTATTTCTAATATCTACATTTGCCAGACACTCTAATTTATTTCCCCAAATAATTTTAAAAAATAATACTCGGGTGAGAAATTGTGTATTTTAACTTCAAGATCAAAACATAAATACAAAACTGATGATTTCTTAACTTCACGTACAGTAGTATAAAATATCAAGAACAATTCTAATAACAAATAACTTAGTTTTTTATCTCAAATCTTTAACATGGGAAATGTTTTCTTCTATGAGGTATCAGGCAAATTATACTATCATACAACAAAGAGCATCACAACTATGCATACACTAATTATGACTAAAATACACAAATATTTTGGTGCTTTTTAAAATATAAAACCCTCAAAATTTTTAAATGAGAAGCTATTTTTATTCTATGGTAGTATAAAACAGGCAAAATGTACTACCATACAATGAGATCACAATTAAAAAAAAAAACAGAAATTACAGTGTCAAAAATGGTAACATGCTTACCTATGGCTGAAGGATTGCAGGTGACTGTTATTTCCTTCTCCCCCTCTAATCTCCTAATTTTCATAATGAAAATGTATTCCTTCTACAAATTTTTAAGTAACCTTAATTTACAAATGGTTATGAAAACTAAGAAATAAATGAAGTTTATAACTCAGATAATTTAGTCCAAATCAAATTAGTATACTGCTATGAAAAAGGACTATCAAAGGTCCTTACATTAATCAAGCAAATGGCCTAGCAGTTAAAAGCTAGGTTAAGACGACCATGTCCCATTCTGGAGTGCATGGGTTCAAAGGCTGGTTCTGGCTCCAGCTCTGTATTCCAGCTTCTCACCATGCAAAACTTGGGAGGTAACTCAAATTAACTGGGTTCCTAACATCCATGTGGGAGATCAGGACTGAGTTCCCATCTCCTGGCTTCGGCTCAGTCCTAGCCACTGCAGACAGTTGGGAAGTGAACCTGTGGAAGGGAGTGCTCTCTTTGCGTTCTCTCTCTCTCTTCCTGGCAAATAAAATAATAAGGCCTTAAGGAAATTAGGCAAATTACCTTTAAGAATTTGAAAGGAACTGTTATGGCATCTGTAAACTGGTACAGTACAACTTTATTAAAATAAAGCCATTAACCATATTTTCACTAAAATCTTTTCATTATTATTATAAAAGCATAGCTAGAATTTAACTAATTTAGGAAAACATAATGCAAACAAATAGTTGAAGTACAATTTCTCTTTTTACAAGAAATACATACCAAACTTACTTCTGGATATCATTAAGATAAGAAACTTGGGCAATCTGTTAACAAAATTTAAGGAGCCACAGTGGCTAGGAATTATGAAAGAATACAAAGCAGCAAGTGTACATATTCAATAAACATCCAAACATATTCTAGTAGTTTATGTAAAATAAATAAAAAGGGGCTGATGTTGTGGCATGGTGAGTGAACCCACCATTTACAGCCTGGCCCTGCCCTGGCTGTTGCTGCCATTTAGGCAGTGAACCAGCAAATGGAAGATTTTTTTGTTCATTCTGTCTCTATTACTCTTTCAATGAAATTAAAAAATAAATATAAGTATTTATGAAAAAAATAAAATAAAATAAACAAAAATATCTACTAACTACTTCAAGATATTTATAATAAATTCTGACTTCTAATATGCTCTTGGCAACAACTACAATACTCAAAGACCATAAGAAATAACATTTCTGATACAGACATACAGGCAAAATAACAAAAGATAAAATTTTAAATGGCATGGGTTCAGTTTCCATAATAATCAAGTATAAAATGCCCCACAAATGAAAAAGACAAGACTTTAAAACTCTGTATTTCTGTATTCAACAACAACCAAAGAGTTGTAAAGAGTGCTAATGAAAGAAACCACAAAAAGGAAGATACTGAGATATTTTTAAAAAGAATGTAGTAAACTTTCTCTAACATCAGCTCTTTGTATAACACTTTAATAGAATATCCTAAGTCAGCAACGGTCAACAGAAATACATTGCAAGCTAAATGCAATTTAAAATTTTTTAGTCACGTTAAAAAAGAATCAGATAATACATATATTTATTTAACCAATATATAAAATATAACTTGCAATCTATTTTAATTGAAATGGTTTAACATTCTTGAGTTAAA
This sequence comes from Oryctolagus cuniculus, assembly GCF_964237555.1. Classification (NCBI taxonomy): domain Eukaryota; kingdom Metazoa; phylum Chordata; class Mammalia; order Lagomorpha; family Leporidae; genus Oryctolagus; species Oryctolagus cuniculus. Next base: position 98,574,386 of record NC_091440.1, on the reverse strand, counting down.
TTTTCAAAACTGTGTGTACTTTGTATACATGCATATCAATTTGGATGCTAAACTTTCACCAGAAATACTTGATCTGTATTTACATTTCATAAGATTTGTTACTAATAAAGTAGACCCACATAAGCCAAGTTGTTCCAAGCATATTTAAAAAGCTTTCCAATAATTAAATGAAGTATCAGTTTTAAATTTTCAGTTAATAATAATAATATTAAGAATTTCATAAGCATTGTCATGGCATCTCATACTATCTCTAATATTACTTTGTTAAAGATAAAGCAGTTAACTATATTTTTTAAATGTACATGAGTGAAATTGATATTTTGAATTTTCTAAGATTTATTTATTTGTTTGTCAGGTAGAGTTAGAGAAAGAGAGAGAAAGAGCGAGAGAGAGAGACAGACAGACAGACAGAGACCTTCCAATAAGCTGGTTCACTCCCCAGTTGACTGCAATGGCTGGAGCTGGGCTGACCAAAGCTAGAAACCAGGAGCTTCCTCCGGGTCTCCCAGGTGGGTGCAGGGGCCCAAGCACTTGGGCCACCTTCCACTGCCTTCCCAGGCCATTAACAGAGAACTGGCTCGTAAGTGGGATGCCGGGACTTAAACCAGCATCCATATGAGATGTCAGTGCAAAAGGCAGAAGCTTAACCTACTATATCATAGCACTGGCCCAGTTAACTATGTTCTCACTAATAACTTTCCATTCTTTATTATGGAGGCATGAGTCAGGAACTTAATTTGGAAAAATCTTCATACAAATAAATAGTTGAAATACAAACGATTTCTGTTTTCACAAGCAAGAGATAACAAAAACCAAATGAACTTAATTCTCAATATCATTAAGGTATGGATATGGGCACTAAACAGGCTGACAGGTTTAAAAACTTAAAATGTAAAATTCAGTTCCTTAGCCAACTATAGCCTTATTTTAAGTGCTCAGTTACTGACTACCATAATGAACAGCATTTGGCCTAAGTGCTATGCACTATAAACTCTCAAACTAAACAAAGACAACTTTTAGAATAATTTCGTGTTCAAACAGTGAAACATTTTATTAAAGCTAGCACTCAGTGGAAACATGGTATGACATACACAACTGAGTAAATAATTAACAATTTTAAGAAACTTATATAAATACTGCATATCATTCTTAGATTCATAGTGGTTTTCTCTATTTGACTTTGCATGTGAGTGAGGAAAAATTCTCCTCCATGACTGCAATATTCTACAACTACAAAGTCACAAATTCAGGCTAGTTTATATTACTCATCTTCGTTTGAGGTTTAAAGCTATCTCTTATCCTCAAATGCAGAAACAGAAATATAAAAGGACAGTAAACTAATTTTAAAATATTACTGCCAGAAAGGACGATATTAAGAGTAAGACATACACACATATTTATTATTTCTCAACTACTATTGTCTGAATGCAACTCCCAAAATTCATGTGTTGGAAACTGAATTCCCAATGCAACAAAAATGAATTAAAGCTTCCACAGAAAGGGCTGCAGAAGAGGGTACACTCACAGTCTTACCCTTCTGCTTTTCTTCAGGTGAGGAAGGCACCAAGAAGGCCCCTCACAAGATTCCAGTGCCTTGATCTTAATCTTAAGACTTCCCAGGGGCCTGGGCCGGCGCCGTGGCTCAATAGGCTAATCCTCCACCTTGCGGCGCCGGCACACCGGGTTCCAGTCCCGGTCGGGGCGCCGGATTCTGTCCCGGTTGCCCCTCTTCCAGGCCAGCTCTCTGCTATGGCCAGGGAGTGCAGTGGAGGATGGCCCAGGTGCTTGGGCCCTGCACCCCATGGGAGACCAGGAAAAGCACCTGGATCCTGGCTCCTGCCATCGGATCAGCGCGGTGCGCCGGCTGCAGCGGCGGCCATTGGAGGGTGAACCAACGGCAAAGGAAGACCTTTCTCTCTCTGTCTCTCTCTCTCACTGTCCACTCTGCCTATCAAAAATAAATTAAAAAAAAAAAAAAAAGACTTCCCAGGGGCCAGTGCTGTGGCGTGACAGGTAAAACCAATGCCTGCAGTGCCGGCATCCCATATGGGCGCCGGTTCAAGTCCTGGCTGCTCCACTTCTGATCCATCTCTCTGCTATTGTTATTGCTTAAGATAGCAGTACAAGATGGCCCAACTCCTTGGGCCCCTACACCTGCATGGGAGTCCGAGAAGAAGCTCCTGTCTCCTGGCTTCAGATCAGCACAGCTCAGGGCCATTGCAGCCAACTGGGGAGCAAACCATTGCATGGAAGACCTCACTCTCTCTGCCTCTCCTTCTCTCTTCGTGTAACTCTTGACTTTCAAATGAATAAATAAATCTTAAAAAAATAAAAAAGATTTCCCAGCATTCAAAACTGTGAGGAAATACATTTCTGTTCTTCATAAATTGCTCAGTCTGTGGTATTCTGTTATGGTAGCACAAACTTAATGAGACACTGATTCTTCACTGTGTCAGATACAGCAATGACCCAGTATAGCCATAAACACATATGGTACCCAGATCTTATTTTCTGAACACCATTTCATACTGAAAGGAACCAAGATTCCAAGAGAAATGGATAGTGGGGAAATTTCTGGAAATTATTTCCAGAGTGGGGAAATAATAAAATGAGTCTAGAACATTTTGCACAAAAAATAAAGATATTATCAAAAAAATGATAGGAACATGTTAATAACAAAGCAAAGAGAGCTTCTAATAAAACCTAGGATAACTGTTACCTTTGAAAGTATCTCAAAAGGAGAAGAGATGAGGGATGGAATGAGTATGATAAAGAAGTACAGAGTGCGGGGGCCGGTGTTGTGGCATAGTGGATTAAGCTGCCATCTGAGATGCCAGCATCCCATGTGGGTGCTAATTTGAGTCTCAGCTGCTCCACTTCCAATCCACCTCCCTACTAAAAGCGCTGGAGGGGCCCAAGTGCTTGGGTCCCCGCACCCATGTGGGAGATCTGGAAGAAGCTTCTGGCTCCCAGCTTCCACCTGGCACAGTCGTGGACGTTGCAGCCATTTGTAGAGTGAGCCAATGGATGGAGGACCTCTCCCCTCTTTCTGTAACTCCATCTTTCAAGTAAATAAATAAACAAATCTTTAAAAAAAAAAAAAAACCATAGTGGGTAAGAGGAATAACTTCCAATGTTCTGTTAACACAGTAGGGCAACTATGGTAGAAAAGAATTATTTGTGGCCGGTGCCGTGGCTCACTTGGCTAATCCTCCACCTGCGGTGCCGGCACCCCAGGTTCTAGTCCTGGTTGGGGTCCCGGGTACTACTCCCAGTTGCTCCTCTTCCAGTCCAGCTCTCTGCTGTGGCCCGGGGAGGGCAGCAGAGGATGGCCCAAGTGCTTGGGTCCCTGCACCTGCATGGGAGACGGGGAGGAAGTACCCAGCTCCTGGCTTCGGATTGGCGCAGCAGCGGCCGTAGCAGCCATTAGGCGAGTGAACCAACAGAAGGAAGACCTTTCTCTCTGTCTCTCTCTCTCACTATCTATAACTCTCTCTCTGTCTAACTCTGCCTGGCAAAAAAAAAAAAAAAAAAAAAAAATTATTTGTTTCAAATACCCAATAGAGAAGATTTTGAATATTTCCAACACAAAGAAATGATAAATGTTGGAAGTAATAAATATACCAATTTTCCTGCTCTCATCAATATACATTGTATACATGAATTGAAACATCATACTGCAACCTGTAAACATGTATGTTTACTATGCATCAATGTGAAATTTTTTAATTTTTTAAAAAACAATATCACAGTGAAGAAGGTTTTTAAAAACTGTTGCTATATCCATCACATGAAGATAAAAATTACATTATGCAACATTTACTAGTTGTGAAGAACTCTACTCATGAAGAATGACAGATGTTTAAGATATGAAATTAACAAGATACTCATACCAAGTTCATACTTAGTGAAGATTTGTGGAAGCCTCTAATAGATAATAGTGATATTCATGGGTAGTACGACATTCCTACTTCTGCCTTTATAACAGAGAAAATGGTCAATATTTTCATCATAGAAATCAAACTGCTTTAACCAAAGGATATACATCAGCAAAGTATCATCATTATTCCCCCTACCTTATATTCAAGACATTAAAAAACAAAAACTGTATAGATAAAAAATAAACTGGTAAAATACAACAGAAAACAATTGTCCACCAAAAATAAAATCTAAACTAGTACCTCTATTTAGTAAGGTGTCTGGTTAGGCAGGACAAATACTTAAGTGGGCAGTTTACCATTTAAAGGCAGTTGGATGGCTTTAAAAAAACAAAACAAAACAAAAAACTAAGTAGGAAAGAGCAATGCCCCTAGGAGTCATCTTTTTTGTTTTGTGAAGAAGCACTAGAGTGGCCCTTCTCAGCTATGTAACTGAAGCAATCAGACCCTTGTTAAAGCATGTAAGATTTGGATTTGTTCCTATCAATAATATTAAACATTGAGCAAAAGTGTGTAGAAATATGCAAAAAAAAAAAAAAAAGCCTTCTTTAAAGCAAATGAGACTCAAAGGATTTCTGTTTTAATGTTATTAAAAATGTTCTGATAAGACTTAAATGACCCTGAATGAGATCCACTGGTACAAGTTTCCTCCATCCAGAAAATAAACACACAGTAACGCAACTCATTCTAAATGATGGGAGAATTAAAGCTTAAACAAACCTTGGATATTAAACAGTGATTTGTAGCAGAGTACTTTAAAAACTCTTTGAGGGCTGGCGCCGCGGCTCAATAGGCTAATCTCCGCCTTGCGGCGCTGGCACACCGGGTTCTAGTCCCGGTCGGGGCCCCAGATTCTGTCCCGGCTGCCCCTCTTCCAGGCCAGCTCTCTGCTGTGGCCAGGGAGTGCAGTGGAGGATGGCCCAAGTCCTTGGGCCCTGCACCCCATGGGAGACCAGGAGAAGCACCTGGGTCCTGCCTTCGGATCAGCGCAGCGTGCTGGCCACAGTGCACCGGCCACAGCGGCCATTGGAGGGTGAACCAACGGCAAAGGAAGACCTTTCTCTCTGTCTCTCTCTCTCTCTCTCTCTGTCCACTCTGCCTGTAAAAAAAAACCTCTTTGAGAAAATGGAATTAAAAGATAAGTTTAGGGACAGGCAGTGTGGTTCAGTGGGTTAAGGCACAGCTTAGGATACCCACAACGCATATTGGAGTAGAGTGCTGGCTCATGTCCAGACTACTCTACTTCCAACCCAGCTTCCTTCTAAAGTGTCCTGAGAAGCAGCATATGATGGCTCAAGTGCTGGGGCCCCTGTTACCCACATAGGAAGCAGCCTGGCCCCAGCCTGGCCCAGCACAGGCTGTTACAGTTATTTGGGGAGTGAACCAGCAAACGGAAAATCAATCTCTCCCCTCTACCTTTCTTTCTCTCTCTCTCTCTGACTTTCAAATCGGTGAAAACAAACACACTTTTTTAATGATAAAGTTTATTTTGGTGCAAAAAATTTGAAACTCAAGCATGATTTTAGAATATCCATTATCTAAACTTTTCGAAGCCCCTTTTTGTATGTGGCTGAAGCTGAAAACCGCTACAAACTGAACTATTCTACTACCACAACAGAAACATTTTAATAAATCTGCCAAATTCTAAAGTGAGATTTTGTGTGCCCAAGTACATTACCCCTGGTTTAAGAGGGTTATGGGACTTTCTGACTTCAAACAATCATTATGGTCTAAAGAATATCAAGGAATCTAAGTCTATGGGATGATACACTCTCATCTCCTGTGCTGGCTGTCTACACAGGAAATAATATTAAGAGAAACTAACAGAGGATCATGCAGGTTATAACTACATTATTTCTAACACTGAAATCCCAAATCCCAGGAAATACATATAAAGTTAATGATAAACATGGTTTACCTTTAAGAGAATTTTATAGGTAAAAGAAAAAATCTAGGCCAGCGCTGTGGCACAGTGGGTTAACGCCCTGGCCTGAAGCGCCGGCATCCCATATGGGCACTGGTTCGAGACCCAGCTGCTCCACTTCAAATCCAGCTCTCTGCTATGGCCTGGGAAAGCAGTAGAAGATGGCCCAAGTCCTTGGGCCCCTGCACCCACATGGGAGACCTGGAGGCAGTTCCTGGCTCATGGCTTCAGATCAGCACAGCGCTGCCTATTGCGGCCAATTGGGAAGTGAACCATTGGATGGAAAACATCACTCTCGCTCTCTCTCTGCCTCTCCTCTCTGTGTGACTCTTTCAAATAAAGAAATAAAATCTTTAAAAAAGAAAGAAAAAGAAAAAACCCTAGTAGTCTACATACACTTTCTAGTAACCCATTCTAGCCATCAATGAATAATATACTGATCACCTCTATCAGCTTTGAGATACTTTAATTCAATTCAAGTGTCCTAAGCTAAATAAAATACCAACAAAGTAGTATCCCAACAATTTCAAAATATTGCATTAACACACACTCAGATATCACTAGAAAAACCAAACCCTGAAAGCCAAGACAGTCCTGAGAAGCAGACAACATGCTAAAGCTAGTGGATTTTACATACACCTAATTCCTCTCTAAACCATTAAAACCAATTCTAACAAAACTGGCAATTTAGTTGCTCAAGGCAGAGAAAATCAGCAGCAACCATTGAAGAGTAGGATACAAATGAGACAAAAACAGCAAGTAGTTACTGACATAACAAATGGTTGGGTTGGGGGAACTTGGGGCAAGAACTAATTTTTTCTTTTCTTTTTTTTTCCATTCACATCAAGATTCATTTTCAGTTATCTTTATATACAGAAGATCAATTTAGTATATATTAAGTAAAGATTTCATCAGTTTGCCCCCCCACAGAACACAAAGTGCAAAATACTGTTTGAGCACTAGTCATATCATTAATTCACATTGAACTACACATTAAGGACAGAGATCCTACATGAGGAGTAGGTGCACAGTGACTCCTGTTGTTGACTTAACAAATCGACACTCTCGTTTAAGACGTTAGCAATCTCCCCAGGCTCTAGTCATGAGTTGCCAAGGCCATGGAAGCCCCCCGAGCTCGCCGACTGATCTCATTTCCACAAGGCCATAGTCAAAGTGGAAGTTCTCTCCTCCCTTCAGAGAAAGGTACCTCCTTCTTTGATGGCCCGTTCTTTCCACTGGGATCTCACTCGCAGAGATCTTTCATTTAGGGTTTTGTTTTGTTTTGTTTTTGCCAGAGTGTCTTGGCTTTCCATGCCTAAAATACTCTCCATGGCTCTTCAGCCAGATCCGAATGCCTTAAGGGCTGATTCTGAGACCAGAGTACTGCTTACGACATCTGCCATTCTATGAGTCTGCTGTGTATCCTGCTTCCCATGTTGGATCGTTCTCTCCTTTTTATTCTATCACTTAGTATTGGCAGACACTAGTCTTATTTATGTGATCCTTTTGACTCTTAGACCTATCATCATGATCTATTGTGACCTGAACTAATTTTTTCAAAAACTCCACAGTATAGGAGTATAAAGGCAACATGCTCATCACCTTTAAGTATATTATCATCTAATATGGTAATTAGCGCTCTTAACCCTTCTCTTTAGAGATGTAGACCTTCTACCTAAAAGAACAAGAAAATGATACACTTTGAAGAGTTTTACCAAATTAATATGAAGCCCTGCTAGTTTTGAGAAGACTTCAGGTTTGTTTGTTTGTTTGTTTGTTTTTAAGTTAATTTATTTGAAAGGCAGCATTACAGAGAAGCAGAGGCAGACAGCAAGGTCTTTACTTCCCAGATAACCACAACGGCTGGAGCTGTGCAGATCTGAAGCCAGGAGCCAGGAGCTTCCTTGGGGTCTCCCATGTGAGTGCAGAGGCCCAAGCACCTGGGACATCTTGCACTACTTTCTCAGGCCATAAGATTGGAAGTGGAGCAGCTGGAACTGGAACCAGCACCCATATGGGATGCCAGCACTGTAGGCATCAGTTCTTTCTGGAGGTGAGGGAACATCTTATTCCCTAACAATACTGAATAAATTTAACACTCTGGTAAATTTCAAAACATTAAATTTAAATGGGATTTCTATTTGGAACTCATACAAACAAGACAGTCAAATCCTTCTCAAAAGCATGGACATCAAAGTAAACTTAGAAAGCAAAGAAGTGAAAGCCAAAAAAAAAAAAAAATTGTCATTTCACACAGTATTAAGAACTAAGGTAAGAAACAATACTTTTTTTTTAAAAAAAGATTTATTCATTTATTTGAAAGGCAGAGTTAGAGAGAGGAAAGGCAGAGAGAGAGGTCCTCCATCTGCTGGTTCACTCCCCAATAGGTCACAATGGCTGGAGCTCGGCCAATCCAAAGCCAGGAGCCAAGAGCCTCCCCTGGGTCTCCCATGTGGGGGCAGGGGCCCAAGGACTTGGGCCATGTTTCACTGCTTTCCCAGGCCACAGCAGAGAGCTGGATCGGAAGTGGAGCAGCCAGGACTAGAACTGGCGCACATATGGAATGTCAGCACCACAGGCAGCGGCTTCACCCACTACACCACAGTGCCGGGCCCAAACAATACCATCAATCCCCAAACTACATAAAATTAAGTCAATGAAAACACTTTATACACAGTAGTCATCTAGATACCACTGACAAAAAAAAGCTAACGTAACTCATATGTCTCTATTAAATAGAAATCACATTACACATTCACTACTAGAAATAACATTCTATCATTCTAAATATAAATAAATATATATATGAATATATATATAAAACTCTGCCTTTCAAATAAATAAATTTTAAACAAAAACAACTATGCATGTATGCAGTGTAAAAGGCCCTTTAGGTAGACTGCTTCATTAGAAACTATAAAAGGCAGAAGATGCTCAACTATAAGTGACAATTGTTAAATTGATTGTTAAAAGGATTACCAAGACTTAGAATTCCACTAGAACTAAAGTACTTTAAAGTGGAAAGAACAAAAACTCGAGGCCAGCATGGTTGCACAGCGTGTAAAGCTACCACCTGCAACACAAACATCCCAAATGGGTGCCAGTGCAAGTCTGGCTGTACCACTTACTTCAGGTCCAGCCCCCTATCGATGCGCCTAGGAAAGACAGTTCTTCCATCTGCTGGTTCATCCCCCAAATGACCATAATGGTTGGGGCTGGGCCAGGTTGAAGCCAGGAGCCAGGAACTTAATCCAGTCTCCCACATGGATGCAGGAGCCTAATCACTTGGGCCATCTTCTGCTGCTTTCCCAGGCTCATTGGCAAGGAACTGGACTGAAAGTTGAGCAGCGGGGTCTCAAACCAGTGCCCATATGGGACGCTGCTGTTGCAGGCAGAGGCTTAACATGCTTCACCAAAATGCCAACTCCAACTAAGTTTGTATCATCATAATTAATATTTACGTACTAGGCACTGTCCTTGATGGTTTACATATTACTAACTCATTTAACCATCACAACAACTTATAAAGTAGATCCTCTTTAAACTGTCTATAAAAGATAGAAAATTGTAGTACAAAAGTTGGCCAAGGTGACATAATCATGTGGCTAAACCAGAATTTGAATCCAGGCACTCCAGTTCTTAACTACTATGTTTGGCACACTACAGAAAAGTGTTCTCTTCAAACCTAAATTGAGGTCATGCTAAGCCTCACCTACTTGCAGAGAATCCATTCTGTGTTAAAAATTTTATTTGTAAGGGCCAGTGCTGTGGTATAGTGGGTAAAGCCACAGCTGCAGTGCCAGCATCCCATTTAGGTGCTGGTTCGAGTCTCAGCTGCTCCACTTCCAATCCAGATCTCTGCTGTGGCCTGGGAAAGCAGAAGATGGCCCAAGTCCTTGGGCCCCTCCATTGGCATGGGAGACCTGGAAGAAGCTCCTGGCTTCAGAATGGCACAGCTCCGACCGCTGCAGCCATTTGGGGAGTGAACCAGTGGATGGAAGACCTCTCTCCCTCTGCCTCTCTGTAACTCTGCCTTTCAAATAAAATAAATGCTTTTAAAAATTTTTTTGCAAACTAATAAAATACTGGTATAGCAAAAACCTGCTAACTGTAATTATTATGAACTATTTGCTGATATACTACTATTCAGAAATTACAGTCTGAGTATAACACTCTTGCTGCTTTTAGTTGTGTGTGTGTGTGTGTGTGTGTGTGTTTAATTTATCTATTTGAAGTTACAGAGAGAGAGGAAAAGACACAGAGAAAGACAGAGACAAAGACCTTTCTTTGCTGATTCATTCCCCAAATGACAGCAATGGCAGGAGCCGGGCCAGGCCAGGAGTTTCTTCCAGGTCTCCCACATGGGCGCAGAGACCCAAGCACTTGGGCCACCCTCCACTAGCACATCAGCAAGGAGCTGGATTGCAAGTGGAGCAGCTGGGACTCAAACCAGCACCCATATGGGATGCTGGCACTGCAGGTAGTGGCTTAACCTTCTATGCCACATCGCCAGCCCATGCTTTTACAGCTTATCTAAGATATTTTAAAAGCTACCAGAGGGGCAGGCCGGCAGCTGTCTGCAATGCAGGCATCCCATATGGGATAAGTTTGAGTCCTGGATGCTCCACTTCCAATCCAGCTCCCAGCTCAAGGACTGGGAAAGCAGTGGGAGATGGCCCAAGTACATGGGCTCCTGCCACCAATGACAGGGAAACCTGGATTAAGTTCCTGGTTCCTGGGTTCAGCCTAGCCCAGCCCTGGCCATTGCAGCCATTTGGGGAGTGAACCAGTGGATACAAGATACCTCTCTCTCTTTGCCTTGCCTCTCCTTCTCTGTGACTTTGCCTTTCAAACAAGTAAATAAATCTTTAAAAAAAAAAAAAAAAAAGCTATAGCAAAGAAATGTTATGATTTCCTAATCATAGAACCAGAGCAACACTGCAAAACTTCTCATAAAATATTAATATAAACTGAGGAGACATGAGCCTCAACTTACTGAAGGCCAGAGGAACTTAAGCAAAAATTATGATTTGACTTTTTTCATATAGATCTAGAACAATTTCATCCACACATAATATATCAACGGAATTCATTATTCAGAGCCAACTTTGAAGAAAAATATTTAAAAGTGAACCATTTTGGGGCCGGCGCTGTGGCACAGTGGGTTAACGCCCTCACCTGAAACGCCAGCATTCCATATGGGCACAAGTTCAAGACTCAGCTGCTCCACTTCCGATCTAGCTCTCTGCTATGTCCTGGGAAAGCAGTAGTAGATGGCCCAAATCCTTGGACCTCTGCACCCACATGGGAGACCTAGAAAAAGCTCCTGGCTCCTGGTTTCGGATCGGCACAGCTCTGGCCGCTGCGGCCAATTGGGGAGTGAACCATCAGATGGAAGACCTTCTCTCTCTCTCTGTCCCTCTCCCTCTCCTCTCTGTGTAATTCTGACTTTCAAATAAATAAATAAATCTTAAAAAAAAAAAAATGAACCATTCCTAAATTTGTATAAAAATGCTTTCTTAAACTACTTTGTTTTTTTAAAAAATAAGATCCCTCGTTAAAAAAAAATAAAAGCAATGTAAATTCTACAGGTAGAATCCAGCAGTAACATTTTCTGACCAAGGCAACTAGGTATTAAAATTAAAGCACACAATTTGCCTAATAAATCCAGGTAAAGAAATCTGTGTCTTAATTAAAGAACCTCAGTTATTACCTAAGAGCCTATGGTATCAAAGTATTACCCAGGTATTACTTAATAATAATTGATGCTTGTGCAACTAGATAGGTATGCATACTGTGACTCTAAAAATAAAATGGAAAATAGTTTGATTTACTTACCACACTAACCCATTCCTCAAAGCCCACCTGAAGTGATAAAATCAACATGTAAAACAGAAGCTTGAGATTTGCTATGGTTATAGGACTACATGTTTCTAAAAAATCTGACAGCTACTTCCACATCAAAATACTATTGCTTCATTTAAAATGACTAATAACCCAGCCACTGGACAACAGGTGTTTTACCTAACCAGTTTAAATTTTGTGTGTGTTTTTTTAATCAGTCTTAGTAACTTATTTACCTGCTGTATGATTTCAGATTTCTTATTTATCAAACAAGTAGCTGAGATAACTTTTCTTCCAGCTTTAATAGACTAGAAATTTTTTAACTCAACAGCTAAAACACAATATGTATTTCTTTTACCTTGCTTCATAGAAAATATGTGTGTGTGTGTGTGTGTATATTAGCAGTATACACTTAGTGAAAAAGCTTTCTTAATCTTGATGAAGGATGGGACGGGAGAGGGAGTGGGAGATGGGATGGTTGCGGGTGGGAGGGAGGTTATGGGGGGGGGAAAGCCACTGTGATTCAAAAGCTGTGCTTTGGAAATTTATATTTATTAAATAAAAGTTGAAAAAAAAGAAAAAAACTTTCCTTTATTTCCAGTGTTTCAGTAATCCTTTGGCTTGTCCTTTAATTTGGATCTCAAGACAAAAATTCAAATTGACTTAGTAACTATACTTTATTAGACACATACTTCAAGTGCCTTGCTCAAAACAAAAACAACTGTAATGAATCCTTGGGCTACGACAGTCACATTTTTAAAATCAAGATGAAAAACTGTAGCATGGGGAAATGACACAGAAGCTTCTAAACCAGGATGTCACTCAGTGACCTAGGAATTCCTTTGGTCTATATCCAAAGCCTGAACTGGCTTAAAAATATGTGATATAAGACTGACCTTAGTTTGATCATGCCCATGCCCACATAAGTTAACTAAATACCCAGCAGGCATTCTAAAAAAAAAAAAAAACAAAAACAAAACCGAGACGCTTAGACAGAGTTCTTATTATGTATGACATTAGACATAAAAATATTAGTTTTTTTTCCAAGACCATAAACTATCGACAAATTCCAGGTGATAAGGAGAAAGCACATCATTACATTCTGGTAAGTCTTACAAGTAAGATAACTGAAACTAACAAAATAATCCATAAAGTGCTCAACAACTAGTTGGATCTAAAGAAACAAAAAAAGGTAAAAAAAAAAAAAAAAAGCACCTATTAAAATATGGAATGATAGTGGAAAAATAAAATTCCAGGATCAGTAGCAATAAGCATTCAAAAATGAAAAAAATCAAAAGGAATCAGTCCTAAGTTTCTGAGCATGACCAACCAATTGGAATAAAGTTGACAATTCGACATTTTTGGTTTTTTTTTTTTTGCTAAAAAAAAAAGTGTCATCTAACTCTAAACAACTAACATAAGAAAAACTTTAAAAATCATTATGTTCCCAAAGAACCTGTCAATTTTAAAGTTATTTCCACACACTGTATTAATTTCCTTTCACATTTGACATGGCTTTGGTCATTTGGAAGCTGAATTCAAAAGATTAAATGTTAACATATTAGTTGATGGATAAAACAAATTCCGAGATCATTCAGTTACTTTCGTATCCTATTTCAGCCTATTCTATTTTCTTGGCAAGATTATCGATAATGGCGTTTTTCTTGTATGCAGCTGACTAATTTTCTTCCCTTCATGGCAACTGCTTTTACCAGCAACCTATGTTCACCTCCCAGTGAGGACATTCAAGCAAGCTGCTACAATAGGTCCAGCAACAAGTAGCCCAAACTCAGCTGTTTAAACCTAGAATACACTTGTCAACTGCAATAGCACAACAAAAACCTCCCTGAGAGGTAAAAAGGAAGCACCACTGTGACTCCTCTGAACTCTTAAGAAAGTTTAACTTCAAAGTGTTTTAAAACAAGATTGAAACAATCAAAGCACTTACACAAGACGTCAGTTTAATGACCGTCCTAATCAATGCTAGCCACCATAAGGCATCATTAGGCGGACCAGCATCGCACACTCTTTCACTGCACTAGTCCCAAGGCATTTATCCAAAACGGACAGAAAAGGCTTTTTCACAACTGCTTTACACTAAATGTCTGTGCAACCACCAAGCACGACATGTCCAAAGGAACAGTTGGTTCTTAAAGAGAACGGCCTGACTCAGGGACGGAACACGGCTGCTAACACAGGGGCAGCTCAGCACCGCAGCCTCTCCTGAGACCGAAATGCACCAGAGCAAGACACGACTCTGTACTTTCCTAACTCAAAAACTTCCCCCACCATCTCCAAGCTTCCTGCCCGACACGAGGCCATTAACCAGGAGACAATTTGTTTACACTACGGATACCTCCCCCACCCCCTGCCCAGGAGCAAATCCCTCTGGCTACCAATCATTCTGACCCAGTGCCGACGCTGAGGTAAATGCACTCTCCTAACGTAAACTGCTTTCAAAGTTGGCCTCCCCCTCCCACTCGGAGAGTGACACCAAAGGGGGTGAACTCGGTAAACTGTCTTAACCGAGGCAAACTGGGGCTGCACACGACCGTAAGCTGAAGCAGGAGGTGGGGCTTTACCTGCAGTTCACACCAGGCGACCTCCACGGTGGTTTCAGTGTCCAGCCCTTTGTAGACCGTCTTAAAGGATCCTCTGCCGATTTCGATGTCAAACTTGAGAAAGCGGCCATCGTTGGACATGCCCACGGCCTTGGTCTCCAGCTCTTCGATGTCATCCTGTTGCTGGCTCCGTTCCTCCGGGGCCTCTTTGGCGCTGCCGCCGCCACTGCCACTTCCACTTCTCGCCGGCGGTGGCTCCTCTTTGCTCCCCGCAAGGCTGGGCTGGGAAACTGGCCGGTCTTTGCTGGCACTGCTGGGGGCAGTCGAGGCGGCGGGGCCAGCGACGGCTTGTTCCCCAGGGGCAGCGGCGGCTGGAGGCTGCTGGGCCACCTGGGAGGCGGTGGTGGCGGTCAAGGTCTCCTCCCGGGGCGGCTCGGGTGGCGCGCTCTGCGGAACAACCGCGGGGACGCTGGGCTGGGGGAGCGGCAGAGGGAGGCCGGGCAGCTCCAACGCAGTGGCGTTGGAGTCGCAGATGACGCTCCGGCGGAAGAAGCGGTGTTCAGTGGTGGTGGTGGTCGCGGCCGCGCCGCGACTGTCCTTGTCCATAGTGTGGCGGCGGCGCCGGTACTCCTCGGTCCTGCCAGCTGCAGCGTCGGTCGCCGCGGCGCCCAGCTTCTCCCCCACGGAGGAATCGGAGCTGGAGCCATTCTTGGGGGCAGGCGCCGGCGGCGAGAGGAACAGGGAGCTCGGGGTGCTGCTCTGCTTCTCTGCGGCGCCGCCAGACATGGTGGGTCCGCGGGCGCGAGCTCGGATTTGTGAATGAAAAGAGGGTGAAGGGCCGCCCCGCGGGAGCCGCGAAGGTCCGCAGGGCACCGCTCTCTCGGGGCGGGTTCGCAGCGGCCCGGACGACTCTCAGTCAGCAACGACCGGACGCCACGAAGGCGAGGCGGGACACGGGGCCCGGTTTCGGCGGCTGCTGCTGCGGCTCACGAGGCGGGCTCGTCGGTGGGCGATTCGGCAGCGGAGCCACGGGGGTTAGCGCTGCACGGTCCGCATCCATCCTGCGGCGAGCGGCGGCCGGGAAGGCTGTGGCAGCAGAGGCGCCGCAGTCATGAGGGGCAGGGCACCGGGCCGGCAGCGAGTCGAAGCGGATGCGGCGGATGCGGCGGCGGCGGCTCAGCTCCCACCGTCGCCGCTCGCCGAGCAGGGCGGGCTAGGCCCTGAGGGCGGCGGCACGGCGCGGAAGGGACGAGCTCCGACGCCCAGGCGGTGGCAGCCTCAGGGCAGGAGTGGGAGGGGCCGAGGACGGCGAGGGAGGGCCGCCGCCCCGGGGCTCCCGGTCACTCCGGCGGTCGCCTCCTTTCACACGCGCCCCCAGTCAGGGGACCGGTCTCACAGGGCGCCCATCGCCCGAATGGGAAGGGCCAAAGCCGCGAAGCCTCGGAGCCTGAGGAGCGGGCCCCCCCTTCCCCAAGGCCTCCCTGCCCGCCCCGGGCCTGGCAAACCCCCGTCTCCTTCCCGGGCCGGGGCCGGGGGCTGAGGAGGGAGGGAACGGTGGGGAGGGGAGGGCCGCTCACCGCGGGCCCGGGCTCCGCTGCTTCTCTGGGCCGAGAGGAGAGGAGACCGAGAGGACTGGGTGAAGGGGGATGGGGAGAGAAGAGAGCAGTCACCCCACCAGGCGCCTTCTGTCACCGAAGACGGGGGTGCGGGGTGGCCGACGGAGAAGAGCCGCGTCCGCCGGGGAAACTCTCCGCGCTAAATGGCGCCGGGAGTCTGAAGCCTCCACACAGCCCGCTCCGACCCCGCCCCCCGCCGCCCGGGGCAGCCCCACCCCCACCGCGCGCGGGGGGCTCTCGCGCAGGCGCGCCAGGACCGAGGCGTCCTAGGACTTGTAGTTTGCGAATTGTAGGGCTTAACGGGGCGGAGTGAAGTGGAGCCTACGACTTCCGTGATGCCCTGCGGCCGCTTTAGCCCAATGCCTCTTGGGAGTTGTAGTTTTCTTCGGAAACCGCCCCTTCTGGAAGGCCGATGGGAGCGTCATCGTGGGTCGCTCAAACCCCATCCCGAAGTCAGCGCTAGCTAGGAAAATTATTATTTAGAGATTTATTGTGGAAAAGGGCAAGGAAGAAAAAAAAGAAAGAAAAAGAAAGAGGGAGGGAGAATGAGAGGAGAGACTCCCATCATGCTCTGCTAAGGCAAGAGGGCTCTTAGGGTTGCCATGCAATGAAAAATGATCTTTAATGGAGAGAGCCGCTGCAGTGTTGAGTGACTGTGGGGGCGTTGGGGTGGAGGGGAAGTGCAAAGCAAGATAACCCGAGCTCGAGTCCAGAGTGTTGGAGGAGCCAACGACTCCTAACGTAGGATTAAAGAAACTTTGTAAAGATGGTACAGGAGGTTAATATCGATTACGTGACTGGAGAAGGAGACAGGGAGATTTATCTTGCATCCTCTTTCCCTCCATGACAATTAAGGCCACATTTCTCGGCGCTACCAGTCCCAAGCCCGTTCGCAAAAATGAACTACTGTACTGAAATCCAGGATCATCATGAACTCTCTTCACGTTGCCAGAAAACCAGTGAAAGGGGCGTGGGGCTGGAGTGGGAAGGAGGATGATTCGGGCAAAGATAAAATCCGCACATCGTTGCGTGTTTGACCACAAACTTGAGGTCTGAGTTGACTTCTGCCTTTGTAGTTGACTGAAACGTGTTTTCAGTCTGGCTCTGTTAAAACATCGCCATCCTCTTCCTCTAGACCCGCGTGTATGCGCGCGTGTGATTCACACAAAGGCTCTGCACCCAGGAAGCCCGGGGCCACACAGAAGTTGCCAGTAATGGAACGCTTTTCTTGAAAGCATCCTTGTGCTCCCTGGACCCCTCTGCTCTCTGCGACTGCCCAGGATGGTACAGGTGGTGAGCACCAGGGGGCACCAGACAGAGCAGGAAGCCCGCCTCGGGAGCCAGATGGCAGTTGAAAGTCTTCGCCCGACGGGTAAGAGCGGGAAGCGCTCAAACGTGCGCAACCGCAACCGAGCGTCCCGGCGCGGCTGGCCTCCCCGGCGCCCGCTGCGGGACGGGCCCAGAAGCGCGCGCCGCCGCCGGGGAGCCCCCCGAGAGCGCGGCTCGGAGGCGCCCTGGCGGAAGGCGCTTCGGCGCCGCGCGTTGGTGAGCGCTGCGCTGGGGGAAGTCTTGTCCCTGCCTGTCGTGTGCCTTGGTCTGGCAGCAAGATAGCTAACGCTGTTTTTCTTATTTTGCTTCTCCAAAGAAACTGCACTTTCTGCTTTACGAAGACGTTTGTTTCAAGCCAGTCCTTGTTAGGTTTCTTGAAGCTGGCGGGTTATGAACATTTTAGAAAACAAATTCAGTAGAGGCAACTAGAGGGCTGCAACAACAGTGTTCCGTTGTTTGAGAACTCGTGCCTTTCATTCCTCAGCTGAGGTAATGGTTGCATTTCACTATGGTGAATGTAATTAATGGTTTATCTCCCGTTCTGAGCTTAGTGTGAACAAGGGACAAAGGGACTGTCAAGTACATTTTTATTGGACTTCTTGAGGGTGCTTAGAACTTGCTTTCCTACCAGAAAATTGTCTGCTTTTAAACTAAAGGCAACTAGTAATAAACTAGTGAATTAAAAAGAGTGCAGTCAATCGCCATATTCACTTTTTGGCTGCATAAAAATTTGTGGATATTTCTGTTTGGATAAGTTATTAAAGGATTTCACTGTTGCACTCCAACTTAGGCTTGAACACAGGTGCCTTGACAATCACCACACCCTATGGACATGCCTTTTCAACCACGAACAACTAAATTCATTGTAAATAATTAAATTAAGTGTTGACTTAAAACCGCACTTGTCCATGTGACAGCTTTTCCTACTTGTGTAATGTTAGCTTCAGTATGAAAACATACAATTTTAAGATGAGTATAATCATATTGTATACGACGGTTAGACTTAAAGGTTTTACTGTTTAGTGAGTATTTTACTACAAACAATTTACCCAGTTCTCTTTTTATTGCTAACCAACCTCCCAGTAACATGATATCTTCCCTTACCCAGTCTGTAATCTCTAATAGCTACTCTTCCTCTCTGTCATTTTAATTGTCAGGTAAACGATCAACCCCTCTATAAATCCACATAAAATATCAAGTGGCTGTGAGGAAAGTTAACAGGCAACCAGGATTCAGTGCATGCACTAAGCTTGCAGGTCTCACTTCCTGACATTTCGGTCCATCAGAAAAATACAAGTATTTTAGTCTCTCTCTCATCGTGTTCTTTGTTCACTCTAGTGCTGTTCATTTTCTCATGTTGGCTCATGCTTCTCTCTACTTCCCATCCATTCACATTTTGTATTTCCATGGTCCCTGCCATTATCAGACACAGCTTTGATTTAGACAGTGACTGACTGATCCTGAACACACAAATTCCACCTTTTTTAAAAGGTGGCATACTTCACAGGGTAGCTTCTGGAAGTGTGGGGGGGGGGGTAATACCATACAGGGCATCTCTCTCTCTCCCTCTGTCTCCTTTCGTTCCCCATGCTCTTTTTCTTGCTTGTGGATAACTTCATTTACCTCTCTGTTCTCTGGAAGAAGTGAAAATCAGGCAGTTAAATAATGAATAATAGATTTTAAAAAAAAAATTAATTATTATAAATGAAATAAAGGGGTTAGGATCTGCCCTACATCAAAATATATTATAAAAACATAAAATGAAATCTGTATGGCACTGAGATACATAAACAGAGGACACAATAGAAAAACAGTTTCATGAATGTATGGGAATTTCATATATGAGTAAGTTGGCATTTCTAGTGGAGCAAAACAATAAACCGCATTTGGACAATTAATTATGCACTTTAAAAACAAAGTAAGTCAGTGTCCACCTCACATCATTCACAAAATTCTTTTCCATTTGGATTTAAGAGTTAAACTTTAAAGAGCTTTAAATGATTTTTTTAAATGTATGAGAACATGAGTTAGGAGAGAGCTTCAAACACGATCTCAAAGCCATAAAAATTGACAGTATCAAAACTAATAACTTCATTCAATGAAATACAAGTGACAAGCTGGCAGAAAAAATTTGGAAACTACATAACAAAAGGCTAAAATCCAAAATAAAATATAAAACAACATCGTAAATCATTGAGAAAAAGACAACCATATAGAAAAAAAGAAAAGGATATAAAAAATTAGGAATGAAGAAACACGAATAACAAAAGATAAGTATGAGAAAATCCTAAAGCTCAGTTAACTAGGGAAATGTAGATTAAAATAATATTTTTCCTTCATAAAATTGGCAAAATTTCTAAGGATTTATAATGTCAGATGTTGCCAAGGATGTGGGAAACTCATGCTGTCAATGATGATATAAATTGCTATCACCTTTTTGAGAACAGTTTATTAGTAATTACTAAAATGCACCATGAGCATAGATTTTTCCACTTTTTTTTGAGAAATGCTTGCAGATGTGCACTAAGAAATATAATAGCATTCATCATGGCTTTATCTGTGGCAAAAATTCAAATGATCTGTATGTCTATCAATTAAAAAGTGAAATAAACTAAGGTATCTCCAATTTTAAAAACACCATGCACTAATAGAAAAAAAGGAAGTAAATATAAACGTGGCATAAATATTAAGTGGTAGTATAAGAAGTTAAAAGCTCAAGCTGTAAAGAATATGTACTAGATCATATGTTGTATATTTTTTAAAGAAAAATTATGTGAGTGTATTTAAGTGCACAGAGAATAACTCTGGGCTTTTTATAGAAAATATTAAAAATAAAAAGGTTTAAAGGAAAATATTAGTAGATTATTAAATTAGTAAATTGGTATTTGAACAAGGAAAGAAAACAGTAGAAAAATATGTTGGGAAATATAAAAGGCATTTCTTTTCATCACATTAAAAGGTGTCAGCTAATAATAACTGATAGAATTAAAAAGTAGAGAGCTATTTAACATGGGAAGCAGGATACACAGCAGACTCATAGAATGGCAGATGCCCTAAATAGCACTCTGGCCTCAGAATCAGCCCTTAAGGCATTTGGATCTGGCCAAAAAGCCCATGAGAGTACCTCAGGCATGGAAAGCCAAAACACTGTGGCAAAAAAAAAAAAAAAATAATAATAATAATAACCTAAATAAAAGATCTCTGTGAGTGAGATCCCAGTGGAAAGAATGGGCTATCAAGCCGGCGCCGTGGCTCAATAGGCTAATCCTCCACCTTGCGGCGCCGGCACACCAGGTTCTAGTCCCGGTTGGGGCGCCGGATTCTGTCCCGGTTGCCCCTCTTCCAGGCCAGCTCTCTGCTATGGCCAGGGAGTGCAGTGGAGGATGGCCCAGGTGCTTGGGCCCTGCACCCCATGGGAGACCAGGAAAAGCACCTGGATCCTGGCTCCTGCCATCGGATCAGCACGGTGTGCCGGCTGCAGCGGCGGCCATTGGAGGGTGAACCAACGGCAAAGGAAGACCTTTCTCTCTCTGTCTCTCTCTCTCACTGTCCACTCTGCCTGTCAAAAAAAAAATAAAAGAAAAAAAAAAAAGAAAAAAAAAAAAAAAGAATGGGCTATCAAAGAAGGAGGTACCTTTCTCTGAAGGGGGGAGAGAACTTCCACTTTGATTATGGCCTTGTCCAAATAAGGTCGGAGTTTGTGAACTCAAGAGGCTTCCATAGCCTTGGCAGCTCATGTCAAGAGCCTCGGGTTATTACTGACGTCATAAATAAGAGTGTCAATTGTCAAATCAACAACGGGAGTCACTGTACACTTGCTCCCCATGTAGGATCTCTGTCCTTAATGTGTTGTACTATGGGAATTAATGGTGAAACTACTACTCAAACAGTACTTTATACTTTGTGCCTGTGTGGGTGCAAACTGTTGAAATCTTTACTTAGTATATACCAAGTTGATCTTCTGTATATAAAGATAATTAAAAATGAATCTTGATGAAGAATGGGATGGGAGAAGGAGAGGGAAATGGGATGGTTGTGGGTGGGAGGGAGGTATATGGGGAAAAGCTGCTATAATCCAAAAGTTGTACTTTTGAAATTTATATTTATTAAATTAAAGTTTAAAAAACAAAGGTGAGGCAGGTGTTTAGCCTAGTGGTTAGGTTTCTGGTTAAGATACCTGTGTCTATTGGGGCCAGCATTGTGGCATAGTAGATTAGGCCTCTGCCTGTAATGTCGGCATCCCATGTGTGCACAGGTTCAGGACCCAGCTGCTCCACTTCCGATCCAACTCCTTGCTAATGCTACTGGGTTGGCAGCTGAGCATGGCCTAAGTGCTTGGGCCATCACACCCATGTGGGAGACCCAGAGAAGGCACTGGGCTCCAGGGTTCTGCTTTGGGCTTGCTCAGTTCCATCCATTCTGGACATTTGGGAGGTGAACAAACAGATGAGATTTCTCCCTCTTTCTCTCTCTCTCTCTCTCTCTCTCTCTCTCACACACACACACACACACGCACACACACACAATTAGAGATCTTCATCTACTGGTTCACTCCCCAAATGGCTGCAGCAGCCACAGCTAGGCCAGACTGAAGTCAGGAGCCAGGAACTCCATCTGGGTCTCCCATGTGGATTCAGGGACCCAAGCACTTGGGCTGTCTCCTGTTTCCTTCCCAGATGCATTAGCAGGCAGCTTGATTGAAGTGGAACAGCTCTGACACAAACTGGCACCCACATGGGATGCCGGCCTCACAGGTGGCAGCTTAACCCACAACATTGGCCATACAAATAAATTTTTTAAATGTTTTTAGTTAAAAAGGAAAAATACATGAAAACACTAATCAAGAGAAAACAAGAGTGACTATATTTATACAAAACAGAATTCATAACAATGAAGAGCTCAATTCCTTGAGAAGACATTTTAATCCTAAATAAGAGTTGAAACTATAAAACTTCTAAGGGAAAATCTTTGTGACCCTGGCTTAAGCAAATAATTTTTAGGACACAAAAAAGCCATAAATCATGAAAGAAAAATTTATTAACCTAAAGTTCATCAAAATTAAAAATTTTTTTAAATAAATGTTAGTGTGTGTATATTCAAAGTATATAGTATGATGTTATGGGACACATAAATACTAAGATAGTTACTGTAGTGAAGCAAATTAACATATTCATAGAAATTTTTTGTTTTTAAGTGACAGGGCCACAGATTGAGAGTGAATATTATAAAACAAATTTACACTTACAATTCAATTTTTTTATTATTTAATTTTTTTGACAGGCAGAGTTGGACAGTGAGAGAGAGAAAGACAGAGAGAAAGGTCTTCCTTTTTCCGTTGTTCACCCCCCAGATGGCTGCTGCAGCTGGCGCGCTGCGCTGACCCAAAGCCAGGAGCCAGGTGCTTTCTCCTGGTCTCCCATGCGGGTGCAGGGTCCAAGCACTTGGGCCATCCTCCACTGCACTCCTGGGCCACAGCAGAGAGCTGGACTGGAAGAGGAGCAACTGGGACAGAATATGGCACCCCAACCGGGAATAGAACCCCAGGGTGCCGGTTCCGCAGGCAGAGAATTAGCTTAGTGAGCCATGGCGCTGGCCTACAATTCAATATTAAGATAACAATACAATGGAATGTTTGAAAGATATGAACAGATACTTCACAAAATGGGAAATGAATAGCAGATAAACACACGAAAAGATGTTTACCTGTAGTCACTGAGGACGTGAAAATTAAGGCCACAATGTAATGTTACTGAAATTACTGAAAGAAAAAAAAATTGGGAGTATCATCAAGTGTTGACAAGGATGTAGAACAATTAGCTCTCTGATATATAGCTGGTGGATGTACAATGGTACAATGAGTTTGGAAAATAGCTTGACTTTCCATTTAAGTTGAATATACACTGACCATATGATCCAACAACTCTACCAAGGGGTTTTCACCCAGAAGAAATAGAAATATGTCAACACAGAGAATTGTATGGAAAATTTCATAGCAGTTTTATTCATGATAGTCCAAAAATCGAAACAAATCTATCACTTGTGAATGTTGAAAGGGTAGTAAATTGTGATGTTTCTGTATAATGGAATGCTATTAGGCATTAAAAACAAAGTATTGATAAGAACAATAATAAAGAAGAAAGTCAAAAGCATTAGGCTAAGTAAAAGAAGCCAGACATAAAAATGCTATATTAAATAATGTTTTTTAAGATTTATTTTATTTATTTGAAAGACAGAGTTACAGAGAGAGGTAGAGACAGAGAGAGGTCTTCCATCTGATGGTTCACTCTCCAAATGGCCGCAAAGGCTGGAGCTGCGCCAATCCGAAGCCAGGAGCTTCTTCCGGGTCTCCTACATGGATGCAGGGGCCCAAGGAGTTGGGCCATCTTCTACTGCTTTTCCAGGCCATAGTAGAGAGCTGGCTTGGAAGAGGAGCAGCCGGAACTAGAACTGGCGCCCATAAGGGATGCCGGTACTTCAGGCCAGGGCTTTAACCCACTGCGCCACAGCACCGGCCGAATACTATTGAGTATTCAATGTCAATCTTGAAAATGTAGAGCTATGGTAAGAGAAAATGCCATTCCAGGGTCAAAGAGTGAAGGAAGGGGCTGATAGCAAAGCAGCATGAGAGAACTTTTTGTGTGATGAAAATGTTTTCTGTCTTAATTTTGTCGGTGGTTACATGACTGTATTCATTCCGAACTCTTTACATGGGTGATTACACTTTAAATGGGAGATTTCCTATCATTTATAAGTTTTTCTTCAACAAATCAGTTTTTAAATGGCGCATAATGGTGTCAAAATGACCGATGCATCATATACTCCACAAAGCTTCCTATCTGCTTACAATTATTTGCCTCAAAACCCAAGAAATGTAAACATAATACTGGAAAATCGCTAGAAACTGTATGGGTAAAAATTTAAAGATGAAATTACTAGTTCAGTTTGATAAACCTTTAAGCAGTAGGCATGTTTACCCATTTCAGTGGTTTGGAGGATGATAAATATTGAAAAGAATTACAAATAAAGTCCATCTTTTGTAAACTTTCTTATCAATAAATAAAAAGATGAATTTCTTGATTCCTTATGAGCACCCTTAAAAGTTTTCTCACATTATTTAGTCATTTATAATCAAGGCAAATTAATGCACTGCTAATAAATTTAAAATATTGTATTCAGTAATAATTTTCTGATTTTTCAGATAGTGATTTTCCTGAATTAACCGCCACAGTCAGGTTCACTCTGTAACTGGAAAGAGCATTTAACAAATTCGATAACAAAGGTAATTTTATTCTTCTAAATGTCTGTGTTGGAACCAAGATTTTCTCCTCTAAATGTCTGTGTTGGAACCAATTGGAGACATGATACATTTACTCTTCTAGATTAGCCAAAAATGAGGGCAAGAGCTACAAGTTCTACAGGGCATCCTACTCTTCAGTGGGCAAAGTATCCATTCTTTGAAGACTAATATGTGTAGTGCTTAAACAGTGGTCTCATACTTCTCTATCATAATCACAAAGCTCATAAAATTCTAAAAGAAAATAACAGGAAAGAAGATGAAGAAAAAGGGGCGGGGCTGGTGCTGTGGCTCAATTGGTTAATCCTGCGCTGCCAGCATTAACCCATAGGGCGCGGGGTTCTAGTCCTGGTTGCTCCTCTTCCAGTCCAGCTCTCTGCTGTGGCCCGGGAAGGCAGAGGAGGATGGCCCAAGTGCTTGGGCGCCTGCACCCGCATGGGAGACCAGGAGGCAGCACCTGGCTCCTGGCTTTGGATTGGCACAGCGCTGGCCGTGGTGGCCATTTGGGGGGTGAACCAACAGAAGGAAGACCTTTCTCTCTGTCTCTCTCTCTCACTAACTGTCAAATAAAAAAATTTATAAAAGAAGATTTATAAAAAAGAAAAAGGGGCTTGGGCTACTGAGGGCAGGGGTGGAGGAGACCTTGGCAATGCAGTCTTTACAGAGCTGGGCCCTTTGTTGAACTGAATTAATAATAAGTAATATTGCATTTTAAGAGTGGCAAGTTACCTCAACCTACACCCTTTGGAATTGACTCCCTGTGAAATTTCTTTATTTCTTTATACTTTCTCTATGAAAACCCTTAAATGATCATTTTTTCCCCTTCCTCTGTCTTCTCACTCAGCTTCCTAAAATCTTCATCTCTTTTGTTTACATATCTAGATTAGATTTCTGCTTGAGAGGAAGTATGTCTAGTTTCACATTTCGTGTGTTGTGCAATTTTAATTCTTCAATAAGGGTGCAGTGGGTGAAACTGCTGCTTGGGATGCCTGCATCCCATTTCACAAAGTCTAGGATGGAATGCTGCCTCTGCTTTCCATCCAGCTTCCTGCCGATGTGCCTAGGAGGAAATAGATGAGGGCCCAAGTACTTAGTTCCTGCACTGATGTGAGAGACCCGGATGAACTTCCTATTTCCTGACTTCAGCCTGGCCCAGCTCTGGCTGTTGCAGGCGTTTAGAGAGTGAACCAACAAATGAAAGTTATCTCCCCCCAACCCCCACCGCATCACTCTGCTTTTCAAATAAATAAATAAATCTATTTTTTTAAAAAGGAGGGTGCCAAGAATAATAATAACCATCAGGATAATAAGGGAACAGGTTATGGTTATGTTCATGGTGAATGGAAACTAAAGGCAGGAATGTGAGGAGTACAGAAAGACAAGATAACACTGCCTCCTAGCTTAGAACATGTTGGGAATAGCTTCTTAAATTAGACCCTTTCAACTGCCAGGATGATTTTAGCTCTTTATCTATGCATCTCCACAGTGCTTATCACCAAGTTTTGACAGAGGTATTAAGAATGATAAAATAGGACTGGGGAGTCTTTTATCACTTGTCTCTGCCTATAACAAGCCAAGGCAGGTTGAAGTGTTGAATGAGCTACCAAAAGGAATCAGGATACAAGTGATAGGCCTTGGTTAGAAAAATAAAGTCTAGGGGCCAGCGTTGTGGCTTAGTGAATTAAAGCCCCAGCCTGCAGTGCTGGCATCTCAAATGGGTGCCTGTTCGAGACCTAGCTGCTCTACTTCCAAACCAGCTCCCTGCTGATGTGTTTGAGAAAGCAGTGGAGAATGGCCCTTGCACCCATGCGGGAGACCCAGAGGAAGCTTCTGGCTCCTAGCTTCAGTCTGGTCCAGGCCCAGCTGTTGCAGCTGTTTGGGGAGTGAACCAGCAGATGGAAAATCTCTCCCTCTCTCTCGCTCTGCTTTCCAAATAAAAAAAATAAATCTTTAGAACTAAATAAAGTCATATTTACTCTAAGGATCCAGGAGCTTCTTCCAGGTCTCCCATGTGGGTGCAAGACCCAAACACTTGGGCCATCTTCCTCTGCTTTCCCAACTTTACCAAGCCATCAGCAGAGAGCTGGATCAGAAGAGGAGCAGCCGGGACAGGATCCAGTGCCCATATGGGATGCTGACACCACAGGTGGAGCCTGTGGAGGCTTAGACTACTATGCCACAGTGCCATCCTCTTTCTTTCTATTCTATCAATCTATCTATCTATATATATATATAATCAATCAATTGATTACAGCCATTTGGGGTGTGAAGCAGCAGATGGAAGACCTTTCTCTCTGTCTCTCTCTTTCTCTGTCTGTAACTGCCTCTCAGATAAATAAATAAAATCTTTAAAAAAAAAAGAAAAGAAAATGAAAGTCTGTGGGTAGGCACATTGGACCTAGCAGTTCAGATACTCACACCTCATATTAAATACTTGGGTTTCAGTCATGGCTCTGCCCCTGATTACAGCTTCCTGCTAATACAGATCTTGGGAGGCAGCCAGTGATGGCTCCAGTAGTTGGGTCCCTGCTACCCGCAGGGGAGTCCTGGATTATGTTCTCAGCTCCTAGCTTCAGTCCAGCCAAGTCCTGGTCATTGCAGGCATCTGGGGAGTGAAACAGCAAACAGGAGCTCTCCTTTTCTATCTCTGTCTCTCTGTTTTCTCTGATTCTCAAATAAATAAATAAATAAATAAACATACATCTCTACTTATTTGCTTTTCTTTTCTTATATATTTATAATTTATCTTTACTTTATAGTCCATATATATTTACTCACTTACTTTCATATATTTACTTAGTTACTTTTCCTATATATATGTATGTAATTTCCACACACATATATTTACTAATTAACTCAGACCTCTTTGCTCACAGCTAGTCCTTAGAAGACCCCAAAGGCTACATATTATATGCAATGTCCCTGTAAAGTCTTAAGCCTTATTGCCAAATCAATTCTGATGCAATTTTTGTATTTTTATTTATTTTTTGATATATTCTTTTACATTAAATACAAAAGGTCTCCCCTCTTCAGACACCTGAAGGACAGGTAACACTCCAAAATAGATTAGCTGAGATGTTTTCAAAAGTACAGATCTCAAGGAACATCTTCTGTTCAACAAGTTAAGTGAGTGAAACATCTGGCAGTGACTTGTGGGAAACTTACCAACTAACTGGAACTACTTACCAACTACTGACATTCCTACATAATTAGACAATCACTTTTTTACTTGTGTCCTCTAAAATATTTAATACAAGATTCTAGATACAGTAGCTACTGATTAACTACAGGATTAACTTAAAACATTACATTTGTATGGCTGGGTGTCCGGCTGAGTGGTCAGTACTCTGGTTAAGACATCCTAGTCCCACAGCGGAGTACTTGGGTTTGGCTGCTGACTCTGGCTGCTGCCTCCAGCTTCCTGCCAGCGCAGACCCTGGAAAGCAGCAGGTGATGGCTCAAGTGCTTGAGTTCCTGACACCCGCACTGGAAAGCTGGATTGCATTCCCCACTCCAGCTTCAACCTGCCCAGTTTCAAAGTGACCCACCAAATGAGTGCTCACTCTCTCTCATAAATAAAGAAATAAAAATAATATATATGTATAGCTTTTTGTCTCCAAGTCTACCTGCCTACACATTCATACACACAATGAATTAGGTTTTTAATGAATTTTGTTCATAATAGTAAAAAAACCTTTTGTAATGGTATTATTTTATCTGTTCAAAGGCCACAAACTCATATTATTCACTTACTTATTGTATTATTTTAAAATAACTTTTATTGTTTTCTAATTCCAGCAATAATACATGTTTTCAGAAAAAGCTAGAAAATAAAGATAATCCAAAAAAATAAAAACTACTCATAATTCTCACACAGAGAGATTACCATTGGAATATTCCCTCCAGTGTTTTTTCTTGGCATTATTCTTATTTATTTATTTGAAAATCAGAATTACACAGAGAGAGAAGGAGAGGCAGAGGGAGAGGTCTTCCATCTACTGGTTCACTCTTTAATTGGCCAAAACGGCCAGAGCTGTGCTGATCTGAAGCCGGGAGCTTCTTCCGGTCTCCCACATGGGTACAGGGGCCCAAGGACTTGGGCCATCTTCTACTGCTTTCCCAGGCCATAGCAGAGAGGTAGATTGGAACTGGAGCAGCCAGGACTCAAACCGGCACCCATATGGGATACTGGCACTGCAGGCGGCGGCTTCACCTGCTATGCCACAGCGCGGCCCCTCTTGTTTTTGTTTTTATTTTTTTAAAGTATTTATTAGAATCAAAGACCTCTAGCCAGAGCAGCATGGACAGGGGCTTCCAAGAGAGGAAACAATCTACCCCCCCCCTTTTTAAAAGTACTTAATAGAGCAGTGTTTTTTCTTGTATGTGTGTACATGTTGCCTCTGTCCTTATTTTTACTGCTACACTATTAATGCCTTATGTAATATTATAATATTTTCATGTCACTAAGTTTTTACTTATAATACCATCTTACATGATGGGCTAGCCTTCCATCATATGAGTAAACCAAAATTTATCTAAACACTCTCCACTTTGGGACTTATAATTTGTTACTAATATTTCACTAGTATAAACAGACTGAACATACTGCATTTTGAAGCTCTGTCTTCAGCTCAAGGTCTGTGAGTGGATGTTCTGTGCAATGTGGACTAGAAATAGAAATACAAGTAGGGGCCGGCACTGTGGCATAGCAGGTAGGGCCACTGCCTGCAGTGCCAGCATCCCATGTGGAGGCTGGTTCAAGTCCCAGCTGCTCCACTTCCAATCCAGCTCTCTGTTATGGCCAAGGAAAGCAGTGGAAGATGGCCCAAGTTCTTGGGCCCGTGCACCCACGTGGGAGACCTGGAGAAAGATCATGACTTCTGGCTTTGGATCAGCCCAGCTCCAGGTGTTGTGGCCCTCCAGGGAGTAAACCAACAAATGGAAGACTCTCTCTCTGCCTCTGGCTCTCTGTAACTCTGCCTTTCAAATAGCCCACTGTATCAGCAGAACTCCTTTAGAGCCTTTATTTCATTATTGTTTTAATACTAAATAAGATATAGAGTGCTTCTAGTCCTTACATCTCTGACTCAGCTTGACAAATCCACTTGTCCCACACCGCAACTCAGTCTTACATTCCTTTCTCCTTTTCCAGATTGCCTTCTCTCCTCACACCAATACAGCATGCTTCATAAAATCACAAGCAAGCTGCTAACCCTGTCACATTTTAATGACACGTGGAACACACAACATGGGGCTGAGTGTGATCACTAGAGTATGTGCTTGAGCAGCAGGGAGAAGACCAAAGTGAACCTCTCAGTGAGATTCATGGGAACAAACTTGGTGCTAAAGCCTTCCATGCTCACTGCTGGGGGCTCTGAAATGAGCCCAGTCAGACACTGCCCTGAAAGGAGGAGAGGTGACTCGACGGTCTGTGTTGTTTTGGGTCACATTAAGGCCCTCAAAGTAATATAAATTTTTTTTCCATGACCACTCAGAATAACAAGCACTGACAATGGAAAAGGTGGGGAAGGAAATTAGTAGGAAATTGTGACAAATGAACATCAGAGCCAAATCATTTTTAAAGGTCAACAAATCCATTTAGATGTTATGATACCTCGTCGACTTCTAACACAATATCAGCTTTTTGTATTTTTATGATACTGACTAGGGTTTTAAAAGACATTCCTGGCCGGTGCCATGGCTCACTAGGCTAATCCTCCGCCTGCAGCGCCAGCACACTGGGTTCTAGTCCCAGTTGGGGCACCGGATTCTGTCCCGGTTGCCCCTCTTCCAGGCCAGCTCTCTGCTGTGGCCTGGGAGTGCAGTGGAGGATGGCCCAAGTGCTTGGGCCCTGCACCCGCATGAGAGACCAGGAGAAAGCACCTGGCTCCTGGCTTCGGCACAGTGCACCAGCCACAACGCTCCAGCCGCAACGCTCCAGCCATAATGGCCACTTGGGGGGTGAACCAACGGAAAAAGGAAGACCTTTCTCTCTGTCTCTCTCTCTCTCACTGTCTAACTCTGCCTGTCAAAAATTAAAAAAAAAAGAAAAAAAGACATTCCTAGTCAGTTGTAATATATCTTTCAGATAAAAATAAAAGCACCAGGGATAGATAATGTGTCAAATAAACTTTGAGCTGCTTAATGCTGACAAGAGTCACTCCACAGTTTAAATGCTTTGTTAACCATAGTCCCTGAATTTACAGATGGCCATTTATGTGACTTAAAATAAATGAGGCTGGCAGTCCATTGGTTCACCCAGGATGAACAGGATGAAGCCAGGAGCTAGGAACTCTGTCTTGGTCTCCCATATGACTGGCAAGAGCTGAAGCACTTGAGCCATCATCGGCTGCTTTCTAGGCACATTAGCAGGGAGTAATGTGGAAGTGGAGCAACCGGGACTCCAAGCAGCACTCCCATATGATGCAGAAGTCTCAAGCAGCTGCTTAACCAGCTGAGCCCCAACACCTGCTCCAGTAAGCCCATTTGTTAAAGATGAGGCAGTGGCACACTCAAGTTGATTATTTAACTGTAGTCTTAGTTCTTAAAGCGTGTTAATTGTCTTTAATGGCTTATTGTTCAAGACAGTTAAATTCTAATAGCACCTTATATTTCTCTAGTATCTTTCACATTCGAAATTCTTTAGCTGGCCATACTCTCATTTTCAATCTCCTACAGTCCCTGTGACCTAGGGAAGACACTGGGATAAAAACAGATAGAGAAATTGAGACACATAAAGGGGAAGAGAGGGCTGGCACCGTGGCACAGTAGGTTAATCCTCTGCCTGTGGCACCGGCATCCCATGTGGGCGCCGGCATCACATGTGGGCGCCGGCATCCCATGTGGGCGCCGGTTCTAGTCCTGGCTGCTCCTCTTCCAATCCAGCTCTCTGCTGTGGCCTGGGAGAGCAGTGGAAGATGGCCCAAGTCCTAGGGCTCCTGCACCTGCGTAGGAGACCGGGAAGAGGCTCCTGGCTCCTGGCTCCTGGCTTCGAATCAGCGCAGTTCTGGCCATTGCAGCCAATTGGGGAGTGAACCATCAGATGGAGGACCTCTTTCTCTCTCTCCGTCTCTCCCTCTCACTGTCTGTAACTCTACCTCTCAAATAAATAAATAAAATCTTAAAAAAAGAAGGAAGAAAGGGGAAGAATTTGGCTCCAGAGTCACCCAGCTAGAGACTAAACTTGGTGAGTATGTCCCCATATGTCCACATAAAGCCAGCATCCAGATCCCAGGCGTCAGGCCCTAGTGGGTCTCGTGGATTTCCCCCTCTTATTTACTGATTGGAAAGAAAGATGCCTGGGTTAAAACATGTTGTTCTGGACAGATAGCAAGCCCATGCTGTGTTCATTCTCTTGGAATCTGGGTAGCAATCCTGAGAGAGGCAACCGAGTTTGCAGATGATTATCAAAGCTTGAGTATTCCTTACGCTGAACCGGGGCTTGAAAAATGCAAGTCTGGATATGTCATGAATTCTCCAGACAAACTATCTGGGTTCAAACTCTGGCTCTGTCACTTAGCAGCTATTTATTTAACTTCCCTGAGTGTCTTAACCTCCCTCAGCCTTTACCCTTATCTGTAAGGCAGGGATGATAACAAGACCCACCTCCTCAGGTTGTTAGGTTAAATGACTAAGTGGATGTAAGTCAGCTGGACAGTCTGACCAGTAGCAAGCTCTGTGGAAGTATTAGGAATTATGGAGGTACAAGTTGCACAGATCCTCCTAAGAGCATGACTGTTACACAAAATGATAACTAAGTACCAACCCTAAAACTCCTTGTTCAATCTCCATTTCCTGATCTGATAGGAATACTAACCTACGGAATCCAAACAAAAATGCTATATGACAGTGTCCTTTTTTGTTTTGTTTTTAAATTTTTTTTATTTTTTTGACAGGCAGAGTGGACAGTGACAGAGAGAGACAGAGAGAAAGGTCTTCCTTTTTCCATTGGTTCACTCCCCAATGGACGCTGAGGCTGGCGCGCTGCGGCTGGCACACCATGCTGATCCGAAGCCAGGAGCCAGGTGCTTCTCCTGGTCTTCCATGGGGTGCAGGGCCCAAGCACTTGGGCCATCCTCCACTGCACTCCCTGGCCACAGCAGAGAGCTGGACTGGAAGAGGGACAACCGGGACAGAATCCGGCACCCCGACCGGGACTAGAACCCAGTGTGCCGGTGCTGCAGGTGGAGGATTAGCCTAGAGTGAGCCGCGGCGCCGGCCTGTTTTGTTTTTAGAAAAAGATTTATTTATTTATTTGAAAGGCAGAATGACACAGAGGAGGAGACAACAGAGATCTTCCAACCCACTTGTTCACTCCTCAAATGCCAGTAACAGCTGGGGATGGGCCAGGTTGAAGCCAGGAGCCAGGGATCAGAAGCCAAGTAGCTAGGACTTGAACATACTCTCTGATATGGGATGCAAGTGTCCCAAGCGGCAACTGAACCCACTGTACCGCAACACTGGCCCTTCTTCCTTTATTTCTATCAAAATTTATTACAAAGTCTTTTAGGATGTTGTTGCAAGTAAGATGGAAAAATGGGAGCTGGAAGATATCAAGAATGCAGCTATTCTATGGGATAGAAATCCTCAGGAGCATGCCACAAAACTGTCCTTGATCTGTTCTGTTCAATATTTTAATCAATGACTTTGACAAACACTCTAAGAAACACTAAGCTTCCAGATGACAGCCTTGGAAGGATGGTTGGTTAATTCCATGACTAACAAACCAAGGTTTAAAACTATCTGGACAAGCTTGATTAATGAGCTACATGGTGAAAATAAAATTTTAGAAGATTAATCTAAAGATCTTAAGCTTAGATGTAAATAATCAGCTGTACAAGTAAGCTTTGTAGATATTTCATTATCAGCAAGAAAGAAAGTAAAAGAAGGGGGGGGGGAGAGAAAGAGAGGGAGACCATCATTTGCCAAAATCCATGATCTAAATATAAAAAAAATAAACCTGGGATAAAAGAAACCTTAGATTTTATCAACTGTTAAGGTAACACAATCTACAAATACATCTAATGACTGGGTCTAATTCACTGAACAGAGCTAAGCAAATGAAGACTTTTGTGTCTACATTCATTTAGGGAAAGGGTATGCAGCTTTCATGACTTCTTCCCAAAGGTGTGTTTGATCCCTTCTCCTCCAGAAAAAGAGAAAAAAAAATGAACTTAAGACCCACTAATCTAAAGTGTGTTTGTTCTGAGCATTATTTTAAAATAAGAAATTAATAAAGCAGGTGTCAACTATTGGGGCCCAGGAGGACAAAAGGCTTATAAACCATATCCTATGAAAACAGTTGGAACACAGGAAACAAAGCATGGATGAGAAAATTTGTGTTGGGAACATGATAACAAAATTCCTCAAATATCTGATGGGCTTGTGTGTGCATATGGATTAGATTTATTCTGTGTGGCTCCAAAGGGCAGAAGGATGGAAGTTACAAGGAGACAGATTTCAGCTTAATGTAAGCAAGAACTTGCTAATAATTAAAGTTGCCCTAAATTGGATTCCATTGTTCTATGAGCCAGTAAACCCCTTGTCTCAAGAAATGTTCAGACAGAAACTCAGTATGGGTCAGTGATACTAAGGGCTATTTTCACGCTGGGCAGAATGTTGTAGTGAATGACCACTAAGGACCCTTTCAACTCTAGAAGTCTGTCATACCCTGATTTTTATCATTGTTGGGTAGATTCCTAAGCACTCCTCCCACCCATCCCCAGATACTCTTAAGAATGAAAAGAGGTGCAGGTATTGTGGTGCAGCGGGTTAAGCCCTTGGGACACCCGCATCCCATAGCAGAGTGCCTAGGGTTGAGTCTGGGTAATCTGTTTCCAGATCCAGCTTCCTGCTAATGCAACTGGGATTTTTTTTCCTCAGGGTGGTAGTCTTTTGTGAGATAATAATTGTTTTTTCTTTAGGGATTGATAAAATTTGCGAATCTTTTTCTAGATATGTTCAAAATGTCTTGATTTAGGAGTATTTTAATCACGAAACCAGCACATGTTACTGAGAATCTGGTTAAAATCTGGTAATTGTTCAATGGGACCAACAACAACAATAGCTGGACTCTTATCATAAATATATCTGGCACAATCTTCTCGAACTGTCTCAGCATTCACAGCATTAATTCTTGCTTCAAGCTCAGGGATAGGAATTGTTCTACTCTAGCATAACATTTGCCTACCAATATCTTCACAAGTTGGAGTTGAACCATCAAGCTGCAGAAGCACGTTTGTTTGCAGAAGATTTTTGGCTCGTGCAACTTCACTTTCAGTGACACTTGTACAGAATCACATTCATTCTTTTTGAACAACACGTAGCATGTCTGCAACTGTGGCTGGTTCACAAACCGTATACAGTCCCCACAGTCCTGTGTCAGTGTAAGAAGTATTGAAGGACTAGAAGCTATGGCAGAGGGTGCCATGACAGGTGAGCTGAGCCAGCTTGCTGGATAAATTCATTCCTCTTCCAAAAGAATGATCCCAGTTGCCAGCCAATCACTGTGTTTGCAACCATGAAACAGATTGCATCTGGATGTACTCAACCAACAGCTTCAACAGCTGTGGCAAGTTGTGCCAAAGGCATCTTGTCTTCTGTCACTCGAATCTCACCTCCTGTGAATTTGCAGGAGCAGAGCTGGTACATCTCCTCTGTGTGTGCCCGAAGAGTCACCAAAATGAAAGGTTGCTAACTCAAGCAGGTCATCATGGGAAACACCTCCAGCAGCAGCAAGCACTACTCTCGGCCCCATATAATGGGTGGGGATGTAATCCACTAAGTCTTCATGATCGATAGTCTTGATATTCTCAGTCCCAAAAGTGTCCATCCAAGCTGTGGCATGAAGACAATCAAAACAACTTCTTGTAAATTAGTTTCAACTTCTTGCATCCCTCTCAGGATTACTCCAGGCTCATGTTCAATCTGCTTCTCCCAACGTGCTGTTCTGTATTATATCAGCAAGGATTTCTACAGATCTTGGTAAATCGTTGGTGAATGCTTTGGCATAATACACAGTCTGCTGTCTGGAGGGACAGGCATTGCCATGGGCACCGCTGTTTTCAATCTCAAGTTCCAGATCTAACTGGGATCTCTTTTTGGTGCCCTTGAAAACCATGTGCTCCAGAAAGTGGGCTTTTCCATTATTCTTCTTATTTGCATAATGACTTCCAGTGTCAATCCACAGCCCAGTGGTGCATGTGGACAGCCCCGAGGCTTCAGAGGCCACTGAGAGTCCATTTTCCAGACACGTTACTTGAGTTTCAGGAACATTCAGAACATCCTGTGTAGCAGCCTGTGTACTTCTCCATCTGTTCCCTCCAAAATGTAATGGCCATCCTGCAAAGCCAGGACCCAGAGCTTCTGGGTGAACCTCCAGAGTGGCCCCTCGAGCCACCGTGTCTGCTAGGGGCATCACCAAATGGCTCAGGTATTTGGGTTCCTGCATCCTACATGAGAGACCTAGGTGGAGTTCCAGCTCCTGGCTTCAGCCTGCTACAGCCCTGGCTGTTGGAGCCATATAGGGGGAGTGAACCAGCAGAAGGATGATCTCTCTCCTTCTCTCTCTCTCTGTCATTCTTCCTTTTAAGTAGATGAACACAAATAAATAAAGGTTTTAAAAGTGAAAAGTGTTTTTTATCTACCTTGTGTGGGTTTTTTTAAAGTTATATTTAATGAAGCATATAAAATAGCACCTTTCTCAAAAGATAAATGACTTAAATACAACGTGTTTTTTTTCCAGAAGTCTTTTATTTAAGAAATTAAAATTTCATGCATTTCATAAGTAAAACTTTAGGAACATGGTGATTCTTCCCACCATACCCACCCTCCCACCCCTCTTCCTCCTCCCTCTCCTTTTCCTATTCTTTTTTTTACTAAGATCTATTTTTCTTTTTTTAAAGATTTTATTTATTTTGAGAGGTAGAGTTACAGACAGTGAGAGGGAGAGACAGAGAGGAAGGTCTTCCATCTGCTGGTTCATTCCCCAAATGGCCACAACTGCCAGAGCTGCGCCGATCCGAAGCCAGGAGCCAGCATCCAGGAGCTTCTTCTGGTCTCCCACATGGGTGCAGGGGCCCAAGGACTTAAGCCATCTTCTACTGACTTCCCAGGCCATAGCAGAGAGCTGGATTGGAAGAGGAGCAGCCAGGACTAGAACCAGCATCCATATGGGCTGCCGGCGGCTCAGGCGGAAGATTAACCTACTGCGCCACAGCGCCAGCCCCACTAAGATCTATTTTCAATTAACTTTATACACATATGATTCACTCTATACTAAGTAACAGTTCAACAAATAGTATGGGGGAAAAAAACTGTTCCTCAACAGTGGAGACAAGGGCTGTTCAAAGTCGTTGCATCTAAAAGTGTCAATTTTACTTGTGTAGATTACCTTTTTAGGTGCTCTATCAGTTATCACAGATCAGGGAGAACATATTTAAATAGAATGTTAACTCAGGATCTCAGAAGACTCTGGAAGAGTCCTCAGAGATAATCTAGTCCTATTTCCAACTCCACCCCCTTTTTAAAAATAGACAAAGACACTGTGGCCTAAGGAAACAAAAATGATTTTGCCCAGCATCCTGACATTCTTCTGCTAGCCAGGCTTGTTAAATAATAATTACACTTTAAACTGGAAAATGTTTGTTGAGTTAAAAAAAAAAAAAAACTCCCCCAGGGCTAGTATGGAATTACCTTTCCCTGTGATAAGGATTTCTTATAAGATCATGCTACACTTGATCTAGCCAAAAGGCCGAGAAGCGATGTAAGATCATAATATACTATAACACCTCCTTTGAATTATTCAGGTTCAAATAAAAGCCTGTGGAGTTTTCAGACCTTCTCCCTTCTGCTCTCCTCCCCTTCCCTTCTCTCCCCTCCTCTCCCCTCTTCCATCTTCCCCTCCTCTCCCCTCCCCTCCCCTCTGCTCTCCCCTCTCCCTTCCCCTCTTCTCTCCTCCCCTCCTCTCCCCTCCCCTCCTCTCCCCTCTCCTCCTTTCCCCTCCCCTGCTCTCCCTCTCCCCTCTTCTCCTTTCCCCTCCTCTCCCCTCCCCTCCTCTCCTTTCCCCTCCCCTCCTCTCCTCTCCTTTCCCCTCGCCTCCTCTCCTCTCACCTCTCCTCCCCTCCCTTCTCCTCCCCTCCCCTCTCCTCTCCTCCCCTCCCCTCTCCTCTCCTCCCCTCCCCTCTCCTCTCCTCCCCTCCCCTGCTCTCCCTTCCTCTCTCTTCTTCTCCTTTTCCCTCTCCTCTCCTCCCTTCTCTTCCCCTCTCCTCCCCTCCTCTTCCCTCTCCTCCCCTCCCTTCTCCTCCCCTCTCCTCCTCTCCTCTTTCCTCTGCTCCCCTCTCCTCCCCTCCTCTCCTCTCTCCTTTCTTCTCTTCCCCTCCCCTCCCCTCCTTCACCCTCTCCTCCCCTCCCCTCCCCTCTGCTGTCCTCTCCTCCCTTCTCATTTGGTGTATCTTTCAAGCTATTTACATATTTCATACGGAGAGATTAAAGGATACCGAAAGTTTAGTGAAAAAATGGGGGGATGAATTTTGAGACAAAATTTTCTGGCTAAAATCAGAACTTTGGATTTGATTTTTCTATGTTTTCTCTCCTCCTATTATATACTAACCCACAATGTATCACTTTTTAACTTTTTTAAAAGATTTATTTTTATTTATTTGAAAGAGAGTTACAGAGAGAGGGGGAGAGAGAGAGAAAGGTCTTCCATCTGCTGTTTCATGCCCCAAATGGCTACAATGGCCTGAGCTGAGTTGATCCAAAGCCAGGAGCCAGGGCTTCTTTCAGGTCTCCCACATAGATGCAGGGGTCCGAGCACTTGGGCTATCTTCTGCAGCTTTCCCAAGTGCATTAGCAGGGAGCTGGATCAGAAATGGAACAACCAGGACTCAAACTGGCACCCATATGGGATGCTGATGCTGCAGGCTGGGGCTTTAACCTGCTGTACCACAGCACTGGCCCTAAAAATTTTTTAAAAGCACATCATTAAGGGGCTGGTGCTGTGGCTCACTTGGCTAATCCTCTGCCTGCGGCACCAGCATCCCATATGGGCACCGGGTTCTAGTCCCAGTTGCTCCTCTTCCAGTCCAGCTCTCTGCTGTGGCCCAGGAAGGCAGTGGAGGATGGCCCAAGTGCTTGGGTCCCTGCACCTGCATGGGAGACCAGGAAGAGGCACCTGGCCCCTGGCTTCAGATCGGCGCAGCGCCGGCCGTGGTGGCCATTTGAGGAGTGAACCAGTGGAAGGAAGACCTTTCTCTCTGTCTCTCTCTCTGTCTATATCTCTACCTGTCAAATAAAAAAAAAAGCACATCATTAAAACAGTAAAAAGAAAACCCACTGAATAGAGGAAATATTTGCAAATCATCTATGTATAAAGGAACATTAATCCACAAAGAACTCTTATTCTTCAACAATAAAAAAGACAAAGATTTGGACCAGTGTTTATTTGGCATAGGTAAACACTGAAAATATTATGGATAATATTTCATTGATCCCATCCAATATAGTAATCATTTCAGACATTATAGTTTCTTTTTTTTTTTAAAGATTTATTTCTTTTATTTGAAAGGCAGAGTTACAGAGAGAGAGAGAGAAAGTGAGCTCTTCCATCTGCTGGTTCACTCCCCAAATGGCTACAATGGCTGAGGCTGAGCCAGGCCAAAGCCAGGAGCCTGGAACTCTATCCTGGTTTCCAATGCAGGTGACAGGGTCCCAAGGACTTGGGCCATCTTCTGCTCCTTTCCCAGACACATTAGCGGGGAGCTGGATTGGGAGCAGAACATAACGGGCTCAAATCAGCACTATGATATAGGATGCTGGCATTGCAGACAGCATCTTAAACCACCATGAAACAACACAGGTTACTTTGCCTGCTGATTCTAGTAACCAGTTTTTCTGTTAGTTTGGTTAATTGCATTCCTCATTAGGAGTTGTATTTTCCTGTTTCTTTGTATGCTTGATTTTTCATACCATTCATTGTGAATTAATTTGCTTTGTTAGGGCTGGATATTTGTGTAGTCTCATAAATATTCTTGAGTTTGTTCAGAGACACAGTTACCTGGAAACAGTTTGATCCTTTGAGGTCTTGCTTTTGAAGATGCGGTAAAGCAGGACCAGGGCATCATGGGGTCAGGAGCCAATTTTATTCCACAACTGAGGCAAGCCCATCCTGAGTACTTAACCTCACGTCCTGTGAATTATGATTTCCAGTCGGTGTTCACCCTGCGAAGGCAGCAAGTACTGGTTCAAGTACTTGGGCCCTTGCCACCCACGTGGGAGACCTGGATGGAGTTCCTGGCTCCTGGATTCACCCTGGCCCAGCCCTTACTGTTGTGGGCATTTGAGCAGTAAATCAGTGGGTGGAAATTCTGTGTGTGTGTGTGTGTGTGTGCATGCATGCAAATGTGTGCATTAAAAACAAAAAGCAATGGGCCAGCACTGTGGCACAGCAGGTTAAAGCCCTGGCCTGAAGCACTGGCATCCCATGTGGGTGCCGGTTCTAGTCCCGGCTGCTCCTCTTCCGATCTAGCTCTCTGCTATGGCCTGGGAAAGCAGTAGAAGATGGCCCAAGTCCTTGGGCCCCTGCACCCACGTGGGAGACCCAGAAGAAGCTCCTGGCTCCTGGCTTTGGATTGGCACAGCTCCGGCCGTTATGTCCAGCTGGGGAGTGAACCAGCAGATGGAAGACCTCTCTCTCTGTCTCTACCTCTCTCTGTAACTCTGTCTTTCAAATAAATAAAATAAATCTTAAAAAAAAAATGTTTTGCTGTGGCCAGTGCTCTGGCTCAGTAGATTAAGCCTCTGCCTGCAGCGCCGGCATCCCATATAGACTCCAGTTCAAGTCCTGGCTGCTTCACTTCTGACCCAGCTGCCTGCTGACGGCCTGGGAAAGAAGCAGAAGATGGCCCAATTACTTGGGCCCCTGCACCTGCGTGGGAGATCTGGAAGAAGCTTTTGGCTCCTGGCTTTGGATTAGCCCAGCTCTGGCCATTGCGGCCATT
Source organism: Oryctolagus cuniculus (assembly GCF_964237555.1). NCBI lineage: Eukaryota > Metazoa > Chordata > Mammalia > Lagomorpha > Leporidae > Oryctolagus > Oryctolagus cuniculus. The sequence goes on along the minus strand of NC_091440.1, from coordinate 98,533,882 downwards.
TGGGGAGTGAACCAGTGGATGGAAGACTTCTCTCTCTGTCTCTCCCTCTCTCTGCCCCTCAAGTAAATAAATCTTTTTAAAAAATGTTTTGCTGAGGTTTTGCTTTTTTTTGTTTTTTAGAGGGGAGAAGGGTTGGGATTAAATGTGGTCACTGTGATATTCTGTCTTGGCTGGAAATGTAAGTTCACACTCTTGCCATTTTTTGCCAGAGAGACAGCCTTAATTGGCTCACATAATCTAACCATGGGAAGGAAGAAAGTACATTGGCCTTTGGGTTAACTGGATCTGTCAACTCAAAATTACACCAGAATGCTTTCTCTTTGTCTTTCTCTCTACCTCTCCACCTCATCTCTATCTCTGTATGTTGGCCACATTCTAGTGAATGGTGTGGCCACTGTCAGGTTTTGAAGGCTCACCCTTAAAGCCAGAAATGCTGAAGGACAAAGAGAGAACTCCTTTTCCATCTTGGACTTGGATGATCCCATGGGAGGAGTGGCCTGAAGTGGATGCATCCCACGTCTATGTCTTGTTTGCACCACTAAGGTCAGGAGAGTATCACACGATACTTGACCCAACAAAGACACAAAGCACACGTCATCTGCACTACCACTGTATACACAGGTTTAGCCATTTGTCCTTTCTTGGAACAACTTTCTGGAAATGAAACTGTTGTGTCAAAAGTTTTAGGCAGGTTTTTCTTTTTTTAAATGGTCTCAATTTGCCCTAGGGAAACTTACAGCACTTGATTTTCTTAACAGTGTGTAATATGGCACATTTCTTCTCGTCGTTACCAATACCAGTGATTCTTTTTTTTCATCACTGCAAGTTAAAATATTATATCTTGTTTTTAAATTTGCAATTCTTTTAAAAAATTTGTAAATGAATTTAATTTATTTGAAGAGTAGAGAGACAAAGATGGAATGGGAGGGAGCGAGAGAGAGAGAGGGAGAGAGTGCACCCATCTACTGGCTGACTTACCAAATGCATACAATAGCCAAGGCTGTGCTAAGTTTAATCCAGGAGCCAGAAGCTCAATCTGCATTTCCCATGAGGGTGGTAAGGACCTAACTATTGGAGCCAGGACCTGCTGCCTCCTAGTGTGTGCATTAGCAGGAAACTGGAGTCAGGAGACGAGTCAGGACTTGGAACCCAGGCATTCTGTTATGGGATGTGGGCACTATACCCACTCCTTAATTTGCAGTTCTTTGATTAGTCCAGAAGTCAAAACATTTTTTCATAGACATTTACTTATACAGTGGCTATTTTGTTACCATGTCTCATACACAGCAATATTTTAAGATGGAAGTCCTCTGCCTGTATTTTGCCTTTTTAAACTTTTGATACCTTATATCAAGTCCGTCAAGCATTTTCTTCACGATTTCTGTGTTTGATGTTGGCACAGGCTTCACACATTTTTCAGTGGGTTCCATTTGGCATGTTCTCTAGTTTCTGTTCAAGGTTCACCGTACCATCTATACAAACCAACTTGGGGCACGTGTGTCTTCTAGCCCTTGATCTGCTCCTGTTTCTTACAAGGCCCCCAGGGCTGCAGGCAGCAATTCAAAACACAGTTTCTCCCAAAAGGCTAATTAACAGAGGCAGTGCTTCTGTGATGTTTACCAAGTGCCTCTGTGACTTGGGTTATAAAGCAGATATTCTAGTTGATGGTGCTCTGTGACTTTAATTTTTAAAAAGTATGAGTAGTGAATAATTTTAAAAAGTATGTGATAATAAGTCAAATAGCAATACATATATTTCTCATTTAGGATCTTTTAAGATTTCACTTGTTCTGATCTGATAGCTAGTTTATTTCCTGGTCGTTCTATAAGAAAAGCAGAACAGCCATGTCCACAAATGTAGACTTGCAAGAGCTTTTTCTTTTTTAAAGATTTATTTATTTATTTGAAAGCCAGAGTTACACAGAGAGAGGAGAGGGAGAGAGAGAGAGGGAGAGAGAGAGAGAGGTCTTCCATCCACTGGTTCACCCCCCAGATAGCCACAACGGCCGAAGCTGCACCAATCCAAAGCCAGGAGCTTCTTCTGTGTCTCCCACGTGGGTGTAGGGGCCCAAGGACTGGGGCCATCTTCTACTGCTTTCCCAGGCCATAGCAGAGAGCTGGATCGGAAGTGGAGCAGCCAGGACTTGAGCCGGCGACCATGTGGGATGCTGGCGCTTCAGGCCAGGGCATTAACCCGCTGCACCACAGTGCCAGCCCCAAGAGTGGCTTCTTTCATATTAACTCCTTCATTGGTACAAAGGTGCCTTCTACAGTTTAATAAAATACTCTACATATTCAGTAACAGTAACAGATAGAGACAGGGAGACTGACTTCTTTGTTGTGTCAGAGGTGACTTCCAGGATTTGCTAGTAGTTTCCCAGGCCCAAACATACTTTTTATAAAAATGTATATGAGAGGCAAAGAGATACATACATACAGACAGACAGACAGATAGATGTTAGATAACCACTCCCATCTGCTGGTTCATTTCCCAAATGCCCTCAGCAGCAGGCTCAGCCTGGGAGCCAGGAACTCAATCTAGGACCCCATATAGTGGCAGGAATCCAATTTCTTTCTTTCTTTCTTTCTTTCTTTCTTTCTTTCTTTCTTTCTTTCTTTCTTTCTTTCTTTCTTTCTTTCTTTCTTTTTTTTTTTTTGACAGGCAGAGTGGACAGTGAGAGAGAGACAGAGAGAAAGGTCTTCCTTTTTGCCGTTGGTTCACCCTCCAATGGCCGCCGCGGCCGGCGCACCGCGCTGATCCGATGGCAGGAGCCAGGTGCTTCTCCTGGTCTCCCATGGGGTGCAGGGCCCAAGCACTTGGGCCATCCTCCACTGCCTTCCCCGGGCCACAGCAGAGAGCTGGCCTGGAAGAGGGGCAACCGGGACAGAATCCAGCGCCCTGACGGCGCCGCAAGGTGGAGGATTAGCCTAGTGAGCTGCGGCGCCGGCAGGAATCCAATTTCTTGAGTCATCACTGCTGCTTCTGAGAGTCTACACCAGCAGGAAGCTGGAGTCAGGAGCTGTAGCTGGGGATTAAACCCAGGTACTCTGATGTGGGATGAAGGTATCTTAACTGCTAGGCTCAAGGTCTGCCCCCCGACCAAATAGAACTTTTTTTTTTTTTTTTTTTTTTTTTTTTATTTTATTTTTTTTTATTTTGACAGGCAGAGTGGACAGTGAGAGAGAGAGACAGAGAGAAAGGTCTTCCTTTGCCGTTGGTTCATCCTCCAATGGCCGCCGCGGCCGGCGCGCTGCGGCCGGCGCAGCGCGCTGATCCGATGGCAGGAGCCAGGAGCCAGGTGCTTTTCCTGGTCTCCCATGGGGTGCAGGGCCCAAGCACCTGGGCCATCCTCCACTGCACTCCCTGGCCACAGCAGAGGGCTGGCCTGGAAGAGGGGCAACCGGGACAGAATCCGGCGCCCCGACCGGGACTAGAACCCGGTGTGCCGGCGCCGCTAGGCGGAGGATTAGCCTAGTGAGCCGCGGCGCCGGCCCAAATAGAACTTTTTATAACCTGTAAAGTACACAGAGCTTTCCTTCTGTCCTTTGCTTGGCAAAACCAGCATCCAGTGGAACTTTCTGTGACGATGGAACTGTACTATGCTGGTGCTGTTCAGGACAGTAACTTCAGAAAGTGTATGGAAGTGGAATTAAAAGATAGGTTTATTTTGATGCAAAAAAATTTGAAAATGATGGAAAGTTTTTTTTCCTAATATGTGTTTTTCATGACAATTTTGAAAACCCTCATATTGGCCACATGTGTCTACTGAACACTTGGAGCTAGTGAGATTGAAGCACTAAATTCTAAATTTTTTTTGAAAATTTTTTTTTATTTATTTGAGAGGTAGAGTTACAGACAGAGAGAGGGAGAGACAGCGAGAAAGGTCTTCCATCCTGAAGCCAGGAACCAGGAATTTCCTCTGGGTCTCCCACATGGGTACTGTGGCCCAAGCACTTGGGTCATCTTCCACTGCCTTCCCAGGCCATAACCAGAGAGCTGGATTGGAAGAGGAGCAGCGGGTACAGGAACTGGCACCCATATTGGATGCTGGCACCTCAGGTAGAAGCTTAGTCTACTATGGCATAGCACTAGCCCCTGAATTCTAGACTTTTAATTACATTGTAATTAATTTACATTTAGATAGTCCAGTGTAAATTTACTAGATTTAATTAACAAAGTACAGGATGCCCAGTTTATTATCTATTTCAAATAAGTAACAGATAGTTTTTTTTGTTTTGTTTTGTTTTTTTTTACAGGCAGAGTGGACAGTGAGAGAGAGAGAGAGACAGAGAGAAAGGTCTTCCTTTTGCCGTTGGTTCACCCTCCAATGGCCGCCGCGGCTGGCGCACTGCGGCCAGCGCACCGCGCTGATCTGAAGGCAGGAGCCAGGTGCTTCTCCTGGTCTCCCATGCGGGTGCAGGGCCCAAGCACTTGGGCCATCCTCCACTGCACTCCCAGGCCACAGCAGAGAGCTGGCCTAGAAGAGGGGCAACAGGGACAGAATTCGGCGCCCAGACTGGGACTAGAACCTGATGTGCCGGCGCCGCTAGGTGGAGAATTAGCCTATTGAGCCGCGGCGCCGGCTTAGATAGTTCTTAAAAAAAAAAAATTATGGGGCCGGCACTGTGGCGCAGTAGGTTAATACCCTGGCCTGAAGCACCAGCATCCCATATGGGCACAGGTTCTAGTCCCGGCTGCTTCTCTTCCGATCCAGCTCTCTGCTATGGCCTGGGAAAGCAATAGAAGATGGCCCAAGTCCTTGGGCCCCTGCATCCACATGGGAGACCCGGAAGAAGCTCCTGGCTTCAGATCGGCATAGCTCCAGCTGCTGGGGTCATCTGGTGAGTGAACCAGCGGATGGAAGACCTCTCTCTCTGTCTCTACCTCTCTCTGTAACTCTACCTTTCAAATTTGAAATGCAGAGTTACACAGTGGGGTGGAGGGAGAGAGACAGAGAGTGAGATCTTCCATCCTCTGGTTTACTCCCCAAATGGCCACAATGGCAAGAGCTGGGCCAGTCAGAAGCTAGGAACCAAGAGCTTCTTCCAGGTCTCCCAGGTGGGTACAGGGCCCCAAGCACTTGGGCCATCCTCCACTGCTTTCCCAAGCTCATTAGCAGGGAATAGCATTGGAAGTAGATTAGCCAGGACTCGAACTGGCCCCATATTCCGGGATGTTGGTGCCACAGTTGTGGCTTTACCCACTACAACACAGCACTGGCCCTGACAGATAGTTCTATAGTTTAAGTATGCCCCAAATATTAGATGTAACATACTTACAGAATTGTGCTTCAAAAATTGACATTCCAATATAACTAACATCTTATATATTTTTAAAACATTTGTTTGTTTATTTGAAAGGCAGAGTTGCAGAGAAAAAGGGAAGGACAGAGAAAAAGAGAGAGATCTTCCATCCACAGGTTCACTCCCCAAATGGCTCTAATGCCCAGGCCAAAGCCAGGAGACAGAAACTCCATTCTAGTGTCCCATGTGAACTTGGACCATCTTCTGCTGCTTTCCCGGGCACATTAGTAGAGGAGCTAGGTTGGAAAAGGAGCAGCTGGGGCTTGAACCTGTGCTCATGAGGGATGCCCATGTTGCAGGATATGGCTTACTCCGCTGCACACAACACCAGCCCTGCATCCTATACTGTACAATTTTATATAGATGGCTAGTCACTACCGTGCTGGACCATGGAGATACATAGTGTCTATTTCTTGCAAAGTTCTTCAAAATTATTTCACTCTCCTATAGAATATAAATCATGGAAGAACAAATTATTGTGATCATATTTTGGTAAGAGAAAGCCACTGACTTCTGAAAAAAGTCATTATTTTCCATGTAAAGGACTATTAAACTGATGATATTCACCTCAATTTTTTTATTGTATGGCTTCTGTGTGAAGAACCAGTCTTCAGCTGTACACACCAGTATGGGCATATGAAATGCTTAAACCTGTGTCCATCTTAATCAGTTAGAGCCTGTGCTGAATTAGTTTGAGTATCATCCCTCACTGTGGGAAGACAAGGTGGGATAATCTTGAGATCCTCCTCTGTGGAAATTCATGATACAAGGAGAAGTCAGCTGCCTACTTCAGAAACAAGAAACAAAACACAAAGCTCTTTTTTTAAATAAAGATTTATTTATTTATTTATTTGAAAGTCAGAGTTACACAGAGAGAGGAGAGGCAGAGAGACTGAAAGAGAGATGTCTTCCAACCTCTGGTTCACTCTCCAATTGGCCTCAAAGAATGGAGCTGTGCTGATCCAAAACCAGGAGCCAGGAGCTTTTTCCAGGTCTCCCACACGGGTGCAGGAACCCAAGGACTTGTGCCATCTTCTACTGCTTTCCCAGGTGGTAGCAGAGAGCTGGATCGGAAGTGAAGCAGCCAGGACTCGAACTGGTGCTGATATGGGATGCCAGCACTACAGGCAACAGCTTTACTCACTCTGCCACAGTGCCAGCCCCACAAAGCTCTTTAATTGAGATTCTAAGTGAGATGTACAGGGAAAATACTGTCGGAATATAAAGGATCAGCCATGGAGGAAACCATTGGGAGCAGTGATGTTTGTTTTGCCAGTGTCTAAAAGCTCTACCTTTTCACCTTTTCTTCCAAGGGCTTGATGAACTTTACAAATCAGACATCCAGATCCTTGTGGGAGATTAAGTCAAGGCAGGCAGACTTGTGCTTGTATGCAAAGAAAATTTTCCCTACTTTCAGCATAGAGATCTAATGGGTCTCAGTCAGGATTGCCAAGCCAGCGTAATGCAATTCAATTCAAAAAGACACTTACTGAGTGCTTCCTATGTGTCATGTCTGTGATTCTATGCTACTAGGTTAAGTTCCCAGGTGTTGCATTGTTTAGTTCCATAATTTCTTTCTGTTTTAAAGAAGGGAATCTTTTTTTTTTTAAGATTTATTTTATTTATTTGAAAGACAGAGTTATAGAGAGAGAGGAGACAGAGAGAGAGGTCTTCCATCCGATGGTTCACTTCCCAGATGGCTGCAGCAGCTGGAGCTATGCTGATCTGAAGCCAGGAGCCAAGAGCTTCTTCTGGGTCTCCCACTCGGGTGCAGGGGCCCAAGGACTTGGGCCATCTTCCACTGCTTTCCCAGGCCATAGCATGGAGCTGGATCAGAAGTGGAGCAGCCGGGACTAGAACCAGCGCCCATATGGGATGCTGGTGCTTCAGACCAGGGCTTTAACCCGCTGCGCCACAGCACCAGCTCCAAGAAGAGAATCTTTTAAAAAATTGATTCACTTATTTGAAAGGCAGAGTTCAGAGAGAGAAAGGGACACACGCACGCACACACACACACACACGCACAGAGAGAGAGAGAGAGAGAGAGAGAGAGAGAGAGAGAGAGAGAATCTCCCATCTACTGGTTCACTCCCCAAATGGCCACATCGGCCGGGGGTAGGATAGGCCAAAGCCAGAAGCCTGGAACTTCATCTGGATCTCCCACATAGGTGCAATCTTCCACCACTTTTCCAGGTGCATTAGCAGGGAGCTGAATCAGAAGTGGAATAGCTGGGACTCTAACCAGTACACATATGGAATGTAAGCACTGTACCACAAAACTGGCTGCTAACTTCTATGGTCAAAAAGAGATGTGCACTGGATGGGTGTTTGGTGCAGCAGTGAGTCACTGCTTGAGATACCCACATCTGATATTGGAGTGCCTGGTTAGAGTCCTGCCTTAACTCCATGCTTTCAGTCCAGCTTTCCACTAATGCTCTCACTTACATGAGAGACATGGATGGAGTTCTGGGCTCCTGGCTTCAGCCTGGCCCAGCCCTGGCTGTTATAGGCCCTTAGGCATTTGAGGGGTAAATCAGCAAATAGAAGAATGGATATTTCTCTGCCATTTGAATAAAATGAAAATAAATAAATGAATAAGTTATTAAAAATGCGTGGATTCTCCATCAACCACAGACATAGCTGGAATGGCCTCTGAGGTCATCCAGCCCTACACCGTCCATCTCTATTGCAGAAAGCTGCTAATTGTATCACTTCCCTATTCCCTCCCCTTCCCAAGTCAACCTCTAGATGAAATTCTCTCATTCCCCCACCCCCTATTCTTCCTCTGTATAAATCAATAGCTCAAAATTTCTCCTAGATTTTGAACCTTAAACACAACTCACAGTTACACAGCAAGCAAGCTATAGTAGATCCTCTGCTTCCTGCAGCTGCAGCTGCAGCACTAGCTGTTGGTGTGTCAGGGCTGAATCCTCCTCCTGGCACTGCCCTCAGCGAGAGCGAGCTGCCTTGCATATGTTTACAGCCCTTCTCTGTGGTCAACCAGCAGCAAATGACTGGGCCAATACAGGACACAAAGATCCACACTCTGCCTCACCCGGGCAATTTTGCACTGCACCTAGCACCCCAAAACCTTAGCAGAGTTCTCTGTTGCAACAGCATCACAGTTCAACTTCTCCCTGTACCAAATTCTGGTTCCCTCACTCCCATCCAGGTGTTATCACTCTACTCCCCATCAAAACCAAACAATCTACCCAACCCTGCATGCACATCTCTGTCTAGGGGTCTGTCGTGGGAAGTGGGGTGGGGGCAGGGAGCTTACCTAACATGTGGGTTGTTGCAGTGGTTCTTAGCCTTCCAGATTCTTAAGACAAACTTGGAGCTTTGCTGAGATTGGCTGATTCTACTGCTTGGGGAAAGCGAGGTCTCAGTTGCCTTTTTTCCAGACACATGTTCAGGCTTCATAGAAGCATGAGGCTGAGAAGTTTCTGGAATGAGAGAGGAATTTCCAAAGTTGCTTACGTGAATGAGGGTGACTAGACAAACAGGTGCCTGCAATTAATCTTCCTACTCCTCAGTAAAATATAGATGACCCAGTGAGATCTATAGATCTTTGTATATCCTTAAATTAATCCAATCCTGGCCAACAAGATAGATACTGATTACAGTGAAGGAATCCCCCAAATGAACTTCACCCTCTGCTAGGAATAGCTACTTCCTTTTCCTTCTATTAGGCCTCTCACTTGCCCCTCTCCTGGCTAATGTTTCCTGTAAGACTAAAGGCTGCTCTGGGGAATCTTGGGCGTGGGCCATGACACCTCTGATTCACAATCACTTAGCCCTGTGGAATGTGACTAACATCTCTGTTGCCAGCTGTCATCCACTCATCTCTCCTCTTGGCTTTTTGCCTTCTTTCGACTTTGCTGCAAAGTGGGAGTGAAGGAAGAGTGAAAGGAAGGCCAGTATGTGTGCAGTTCAGGCTATGTGCCAAGCACTGAACTGGGTACTTCACATTCCCCCACTAACTCTCACAGTAGCCCCATGAGGTTATTGCTATCTCCTCCTGACACACACAACACCAAGGTTCTAATAAGCAACATAATTTAGTTTTTTGAGATGCATAGCTTCTCTTTAACAGGAAGTTATCTGACTCAGTTAAGTCTGCATGGGATTGTAGAGCAGGGTCTCAGGTTGATTCTAATGTCACTAGCGCAATTGGTATATCTTGGTTTCATAGTGGTCTGGATGCTCAACCCTTCAATATTCCCTAATTTTACTGCTAAACCCTTTGGAGCCTTAGCTGTCCTAATATGGTCGGTCAGAAGAACTAGCTGAAACTGAGACAAGTCTACTATCAGCTGCCCAATATTCTTGCGTCACTGTGTTAATGAATTCAACAGGTATTTTCTGCATCTTTCCTGGCTACAATGTGCAAGGGTCATTGCTAGGGGCTGCTGTGGCCCAGTAGCTGAGAGTATAGACTTTGCACTCACACTACTGGAGCTTCAGTCTAGGCTCCATCACTTAGTAGCTGCCTGAGCTTATGCTGGATATTAACCCTTTTGGCCTTCAGATTTTTTTCACTTGTACTGTGGAGAGCAAAAACACTTCATGGGAAGTAGTTGTAAGGTTTAAATCACTGGTCCACATAAAGGGCTTGGCACACAAGTAACTACTTGATTGGTCATTATCTTGTTGTAGGACAGAGTAACTGAGGGATGGGTCCAGGTCTCAGGAAACACAAACTCTAGCAGAGAAGGTTAGGTGTGTACATAAGTAACTCTAAAACACACTTAGAGAGTGGCGGGTGATGTGGAGGTAAATGTCATGCCTGATGAAATTTTAGTCAAAGGAAAGATTGTTTCTGGTAAGGAAGTCAGAGGAGGCTTCCTGGATGAAGTAATAACCTCCACACCATCCAGTAGTAAGCCTGTGGGTGGCAAGCCCATTCCAAATCAGTAAACACAATCCAAACTTTAAAATAACAGCACGTAACAGAATCCTGATGCAGGGTCCTGACGAACAGCATCTTGAGTGTGGGCGCTCATTCGAAGTAGAAATACATGCCTGAGAGATCAGTCTAGGACAATTCGTTCAACCCTACTCGGCAGTGAGTTCCACAAGGGTCATTCTGACCCAGGTAAGACCTCGTCTGTGTAATCTCCTCCCCCAGGAATAGCTATGGAAAAGACTCCAAATTAATGACTGTCAACAAAAGTTTATTAAGTGCCTGCCATGTGCCCTAAATTGTAGGTATGGGAAACAGACCAAAAAAAGAAAGAAGGAAAGAAAGAAAGAAAAAAAGAAAGAGAGAGAGAGAGAGAGAGAGAGAGAGAGAGAGAGAGAGTTTGTAGTTAGGAAGATAAGGTTAACATACTAAATGCTCTGTGTAGCATTTAAAAGCGACATAAATTCACTGTAGAAAATACAGAAAAATCTGTAGAATGAAAAAAATCCCAAATTCCACTACCCAAGATTAACTAAAGGTAAAAATTCAGCTATGAATTGTTAACTCCCAACCCCGACAGGAAGATTCCCACTACCTTCATCTCACACTTAACCGCAGGAGTAGGTTCTTGGATAAATGGATGACACTCTCTCCGATTTCCTCCTTGTTCTCCTGATGGGTCTCCCTGGGCTTGTGAATTGGCTTGAAGTACAGAAACAGGGGTTATTGTGAAGCTGGTTCAGGTTCTCAATGTAGCCATCAATCAGCACACAGCTCTGGAAAGCCTTCTGTTCCTTGTGCAGGTGGCCTCCTGGCCTGTGTTCTCATGAAAGGAAAGGAGAAAAGGAAGTGACTGACACAACACTGCACAAAAAGTGTAAAGCACTATTCCCATTTGGCCAGGAAATATTACATGTTGCCTTTGGGGAAGTGGTTTCGCCCACACTGTGGTTGCACCTGGTAATGTCCTACAGAGTTAATATTAATTGAATGTTCCTCGTTGTACATGTACATGTATGAATTTGTGTGTATATGTGTGTGTGCCTGTGTGTACGCACACATGTGGGTGTGTGTATGTGTGTGATTCTGAACTACAATGCTCCCCATGCTTGGATTTTTAACCATGTATTATTTTTTACGAGCAGGAAAAGTTCATTTTCATTGTAAAAATGAATAAATAAAAGAATACTGCAATGGTAAACAATGATTAGCAGAGATGGATTTATCTGGAGGAGCCATTCTGGACTCCTTAAATTCAAAACCCCACAATTACAACCTCTTTTCTGTTTGGGGATAAGTCTTGCTTTCTCACGGTTAGAACAAAACAGATTCAGCGGCATGTTGACACTGTCTGCATGTTACACTCATGAGAAATGTTCCTTCTCTCCTCTGTGTCATTTCTGCAAAGTCAAAAGATACGCTCCTCTCTCAAAGGCCGTCTAGGCTGAGTGAGGCAGACTGTAAACTTGGCAGGTTTCCCTCACATTCCCCAGCCCGGGCTGTCGTTGTATGCCTGAACAGAAAAGGGTCCGCCTTCCAGCAACAGCAGAACTGCTTCAGGTCCTCCTTCAGTTTCACCAGCAACCAAGTGCTTAGCTTTCAGGAGCTCAAGTGTCTTTCTTCCCTGCCCTCCTGCAGACAGGCAAACCTCGGGAGGGGCTGTAGCAGCCTGTCGAGTACCTTGCATGGCCTGAATGCCTCGCAGGTGGTGAGTAAGCCTCTGTTGGAGGCCATTTCTAATGCTTCTTGGGTCCCTGGTTGAGTAAGGCCCTCTGAGTTCTTCTATGTTCTTGCTTGTCCACATTTTCTTCCATTGGGTCATTCTTTTGGTGGTTTGCTTTTAGCAAGGATGTGATGTATAAATCAGAATCACTGCTTGCCAGCCTCCACTGGCCTTTCTTTCTTTTTTGAGGTTTATTTTATTTATTTGAAAGTCAGAGTTACAGAGAGAGAGAGAGAGAGAGAGAGAGAGAGAGATTCTCCATCTACTGGTTCACACCCCAAATGGCCGCAATGACTGGAGCTGGGCCAGACTGAAGCCAGGAGCCAGGAGTTTCTTCCAGGTCTCCTACGTGGGTGCAGGGGTTCATGCATTTGGGCCATCTTCCACAGCTTTCCCAGGCACATTAGTAGGGTGCCCATATGAGATGCTGGCATTGCAGGCAGCGGCTTTACCCACTACGCCCCTATGCTGTCTCCCTCCACTGGTCTTTCACTTCACTGAATATTAAGTTGTAGATAATAGTTTGGGTTTGAATGTTCCCAAAAGTTCATGTATTAAAGGTTTGATCCCCAAAGTCTTTTGTTAATGGTTACTGGATGAAGAGAGGAGACTTGATCTGGTTATGGTGTCTGGGAGGTGGGCCTTGTGGGATGTCCTTGGGTCGCTGAGCACATGTGCTTGGAATGTTGGTTTTATGAGTGGGTTGGTTATAAAGGCCAAGTCCAGGGGCCAGCGCTGTGGCGTAGCAGGTAAAGCTGCCACCTACAGTGCGGGCATCACATGTGGGCTCTGATTTGAGTCCTGGCTGCTCCACTTCCCATCCAGTTCTATGCTATGGCCTGGGAAAGCAGTAGAAGATGGCCCAAGACCTTGGGCCCCTGCACCCACGTGGGAGACCAGGAGGAAGTTCCTGGCACCTGGCTTTAGATCAGTGTAGCTCTGGCCATTGTGGCCATCTAGGGAGTGAACCAGTGAATAGAAAACTCTCTTTCTCTCTCTCTCTCTTTCCCTCTCTGCCCCTGTAACTCTGTATTACACATATCACTCAGAATAAGAACTGATTCTTTTTTTTTAATAAGAGTAGCTTTCTTTTTTTTTAATTAATTAATTAATTAATTTTTTTGACAGGCAGAGTGGACAGAGAGAGAGAGAGACAGAGAGAAAGGTCTTCCTTTTGCCATTGGTTCATCCTCCAATGGCTGCTGCAGCTGGCGCACCACGCTGATCTGATGGCAGGAGCCAGGTGCTTCTCCTGGTTTCCCATGGGGTGCAGAGCCCTAGCACTTGGGCCATCCTCCACTGCACTCCCTGGCCACAGCAGAGAGCTGGCCTGGAAGAGGGGCAACCGGGACAGAATCCAGTGCCCCGACCGGGACTAGAACCTGGTGTGCCAGCGCCGCAGGCGGAAGATTAGCCTAGTGAGCCGTGGCGCCGGCCAAGAACTGATTCTAATCTTCTCAGAGAATCTGTGTGAGAGCTTGACCAGAAAGAGCAGGGGAAGCCACTCCTTTCAAATCCCACTGCTATGCCCTGTACTGTCAACCACCGTCTACCATCACCATGCTCTGTCCATTGCCCACACTACACACACACCAACAGTGGCCTGAATTTTTTCAATACACTATGTAAGGAAAGCAAAAGAAGGTGTTCCTATCAAGCAGCTGACCATAGGCAGTTTTTGGTACTGACTCCTGGGATCAGGAACATACTGTCTTTAAAAAAAGATTTATTTATTTGTTTGTTTATTTATTTATTTGAAAGGCACAGTTATGGAGAGGCAGAGGCAGAGAGAGAGAGAGAGAGAGGTCTTCCATCTGCTGATTCACTCCCCAAATGGCAATCAACAGCTGGAGCTGTGCTGATCTGAAGCCAGAAGCTAGGAGCCAGGAACTTCTTTCAGGTATCCCACGTGTGTGCAGGGGCCTAAAGACTTCGGCCATCTTCCACTGCTTTCCCAGGCCATAGCAGAGAGCTGGATTGGAAGAGAAGCAGCCGGGACTTGAACCGGCCCCCATATGGTTTGCCAGCACTGCAGGTGTCAGCTTAACCTGCTGTGCCACAGCGCTGGCTGTTCATATCAAATAGTCACTGAGTTCCAACTTGGTGTGAGGCATTAGGGGAGACAGGCAGATGCAGGAAAGTAAAAAACTATTTACAAAGTAGGAGTTTATGAAGTTAATGGGGAGATCAAATCTAAATAGAAATCTATTTAGAAAGCTACAAAAACACTTTGACAGTTTGTCTCCTCAAAACAAGACACATTTTCCCCACTGGATCCATCAGTTCCACCCCTAGCGTTAAAATTATAGGAGGTCATTGTTGTGTACTGAGCTTCTACACAGATGAAGCTAAAAAACAAAATGAAGTCACACATGCTAAATTCTGCATAACCAACCAGAAGGAAGCTGTTGATCTGACTCTCCTACAAATCAGGATTAGTTAGAGGTAACAGTCAAATTTCCCAAATCAACCAGTGTCAGTTGGCATGGGAATGAGGCTCCCTCTGCCTTAATCCTTAGGCAAAGAAAGATAACCTAAAGTAACCTGATGTCAACCAATCACTCACTTCTGCATTGTTTTGTCTCCCTGTCCTGCCTTAGAAGGAAAGTAACTTTGAAGGACCAACCCACTGTGTGAGTTTTTGTTTTTGTTTTCCTCAGGCTTTCTCTTTGCCTAAAATCAACCTTTTCTGCTCAGCTCATCAGAACATTTATTTTGTGGAATGTATGTTACCTGGTTCTAGAACTGAAAGTAAAGCCAGAGTGGACTTCTGATCTAGCAGCTGAAACACCTACCTGCCACACGGGAGGGACTGGGTTTGATTCCTGGCTCCAGTGCCTGAATCCAGTGGATCCCCAGAGGCAGCAGAGATGGCCCCCAGGATTGTTCCTCCAGCTTCAGTCCGGGCTAGGACACTGTTCAGGGCGTTCAGGAAGTGAACCAGCAGACTGATCTCTCTCTCTTTATCTCTCTCTCTCTCTGACTCTCTGCCTCTTAAAAGTTTTTTTCTAAAAAAAAAAAAAAAAAGAAAGAAAGAAAAGAAAGTCAAATAAGCTCTTTAAACCAAATTGCTGTATTTTGTCCTTTGAGCCTGGGCATTTACTTAAGAGAAATGGAAACACACGTCAATGTGAAAACTTACCTGAGTGTTTACAGCAGTACAGTTCACGATAGCCACCTGGTGTCCATTAAGCAGAGGATAAAATGTGATATATCCGTGCAGCAGAATATTCAATTGGATATTATTCATTCAAAGAAATGAAATAATGTGATATACAGTCAGCTCTATACCCAGGAGTCCCACATCCTTGGATTCAACCAAGAGCAAATTGAAAATATTCCCCCTAAAAATTGTGTCTGTAATATGTATAAACCTTCTTATTCTCATGACTAGTTCCTAAACAATACAATATAACAACTATTTACAAAGCATTTCTTTCTTTTTTTTAAAAGATTTATTTTATTTATTTGAAAGACAGAGTTACAGAGAGAGGCAGAACCAGAAAAAAAGAGAGGTCTTCCATCTGCTGGTTCACTCCCCAATCAGCCGCAAAGGCCAGAACTGTGCTGATCTGAAGCCAGGAGCTAGGAGTCTCTTCTGGGTCTCCCACATGGGTGCAGGGTCCCAAGGACTTGAACCAACTTTTACTCCTTTCCCAGGCCATAGCAGAGAGCAGGATCAGAAGTGGAGCAGGCAGGACACAAACCAGAGCCCATACGGGATGCCTGTGCTGCAGGCCATGGCTTTAACTCACTGTGCCACAGTGGCAGCCCTACAAAATATTTTCATTGTGTTAGATATTATAAGTAATCTGGACATATTAAAAGTATGGATAATATGCAAGTATTATGTCATTTTATATAAGGAACTTGAGCATTTATGAATTTGGTAACTACAGGGGACCCTATAACTAACCCCCTGTAGATGCCAAGGGACAACTTTATGAAGACATATATTTGGACTAGGTATTTAGACTGGTGGCTTCAGTTCAATACTCAGCTTCAGCTCTTGACTCCAGTTTCCTGCTTGCAGAAGCTTGAAGACACTGGTTGCTACCACCCACATCAGAGACCTGGATTGAGTTCCAGGCTCCTGGCTCTGGCCTGGCCATTGTATATATCTGGGGAGTGAACTAGTAAATGGGAGCTCTCTCTCTCTCGCTCACTAACTCTCCATTTCTCAAGCAAATATATCTTTAAAGAAGAAATACATATTTTTTCTTTTTATTGGGTTCCTGGCACAGAATTCCTAAAACTTTTGGAATTTATTAAGTAATGAGTATGACAGAAGTGTCCTTTGTAATCACCATTAGTTCTTTTCAATCATACATGACTTGGTGCTAATGAGGCGACATAAGTGTATTTGCATGTGTGTGTGTGTGTGTGTGTGTGTGTGTTGAGAGCTTCTGGATGGGAGCCAGCCTACTAGGTCATGATTACAGAGATGCAACTTTCAGCCCCACCCCCCACCTCCAGGAAGGGGTAGTTCAATTCAATCACCAATGGTCAATGTTTCAACCAGTCATGCCTATGCAGCGCAACCTTCTTAAAACCTCTAACTGACAGAGTTTGGAGAACTTTCAGGATGGTGAACACATTAAACTGTGCTCTGGAAAGGGCAAGGATGCATCACATACCACTCTTCCCATGCCTTGTCTGGTGCATCTCTCCCATTTGGAAATTCCTGAGTTACACTCTTTGTAATAAACTGGTTACAGTAAGTAAAGTGCTCCCTTGAGTTACTGAAGCTGAGAGGCCATGATGGGAATCCCTACACCTGTGGTAGGCTGGTTAGAAATGTGGATAGCCTGGATACCTCATTTGCACCTGGCATGTGAAGACAGGCAGTTGTAGGATTGAGCTCTTAATCTGTGGGGTCTACGCTAACCCAGCAATTAGTGTCAGCCGTGAATTGAATTGTATGGCACCCAGGTTGTAGTAAAGAACTGGAATCAGGAAGAACCTCAGAAGCACTGCTGCATGCAACAATGTAGATGTGCCCTGAGAACACTATGCTAAATGGAAGACTCAGACACAAAAGGCCACATACAATAGGATTCCCACAAATATTAGATGTCCACAATAGGCCAGTTTTTAGAGACAGAATGTAGATGAATGGTTTACAGGTGCTAGGAGGAGGCAAGTAGGAGAGTGCTAATGCGTATGGGTTTCTGTTTGGGGTGACCCAAATGTTTAGGCATTAGAAAATGGTGGTGCTCATGCAACTTTGTGTATAACCTTAAAACTACTGAATTGGGGCTGTCATTGTGGCATAGCAGATAAAGCTGCCGCCTGCAATGCCAACATCTCATATGGGCACCATTTTGTGTCCACTTCTGATCCAGCTCCCTGCTGATGAGCCTGGGAAAATAAGTGTGTCGCTCCCCGTCTTCGTGGAGGAACGACACAGGACCCTGCGTTGTTCTTTTCGTCTGCTCGGCCCTTCCCGGGTTTGCTGCTGGTTCTTCCCGGGTTGGCTACTATCCCTTCCACCTCCGTGGAAGGGCAGTTCCCCCTGGCCGCATTCCCCACTTCCGCAGGGGAGCGGCACACCGCCGGCCGGCTTTCTCGGGGGCTGCACGGGTTCCCTTAGATGTTCCCCATAGATGTTCCTGGTGCATGCCGTCTCTCTCCTCCTTTATAGTCCTCCTCTGCCAATCCCAACTCGGCTGCCCACACGCCGAGTACGCTGCTCTCCAATCAGGAGCAAGTCCTACAGTTTATTGATTGAACTGGAGGCAGCTGTGCGGAAGCTGTTTACTTCTCTCCCAACGCCACATTGTGGGAGAGCAGATGCATAGAATAAGTCTTAATTCCAGTAACTCAGTCTAGTCCGGTTTGCTCCCCACAAAGTGGAGTATGGCCCAAGTGTTTGCACCCCTGCCACTCACATGAAGACCCTGAAGAAGCTCCTGGCTCCTGGATTCAGCTTGGCCCAGGCCTGGCTGTTGAGGCCATTTGAGAGTGAAGCAATGGATGGAAAATCTCTTTGTCTTTGTCCCTGTCTCACCCTTTGTAACTCTGACTTTCAAATAAATAAGTAGATCTTTAAAGACAAAACTACTGAACTGAACATTTTAAAAACAAATGAATATTCAAAATAAAAGCAAGAAGAAGTTACTACACCAGCTCTCCACATAGAGCAATGCATTGTGAAGGCGACCCAATGATGATGGCCTGGAGAAATTATATCTCCCAGTCAACTGACAGTGACTTCAAAATAGCTGATCCCATAAGAGTGGCTATTTCAGACTATTACCTTGGCTTAGCCTAATTCAGAAACCAAGTATTTCTATCTTAACCACACAGCCAAAACCATGCTAACTCCCAATGCTTACCTTCCTCTTAATCTTATATCACTGGTTGCAAGAATTAATTAGTTATTTTATACTGAAAAAAAAAAAAAAACTACAAGTAATATCAAGAGACTAAGTTTACGCTAGTAGCCTGTATTCTTTCATGAAAGGAAGAACTGAGACCATGGCTGCTCCTCTTCTAATCCAGCTCTCTGCCAATGGCCTGGGAAAAGCAGTGGAAGATGACCCAAGTTCCTGGACCTTTGCCACCCACGTGGGAGATCCGTATGAAGTTCCTGCTTCCTAGCTATGGCCTGGAAAAAAAGAGTGAAAGATGACCTATAAAATGGGAGAGAAAAAATTTTCAAATCGTATATCTGATAAAGGATTAGTATCCAAATAATATAAAAACAACTCAAGGGGATGGCATTTTGGCATAGTGGGTAAAGCTGCCACCTGTGACACCAGCATCCCAACAGGCACCAATCCAGCTCTCTGCTATGGCCTGGGAAAACAGTGAAGGATGGCCCAAGTGCTTGGGCCCCTACACCCACGTGGGAGACCCAGAAGAAGTTCCTAGTTCCTGGCTTCAGCCTGGCCCAGTCCTGGCCATTGTGGCCATATGGGGAGTGAACCAGTGGATGGAAGATTGATCTTTCTCTCTCTCTCTCTCTCTCTCTCTGACTTCCAAAATAAATAAGCCCTAAACAAAAAAAAATCTCAAAAATACCACCTTATTAAAAAAATGTGCAAAGAACTTGAATAGACATATCTCCAAAGAAGATACAAGATGGTCAATAGCATATAAAAATATGATCAACATAACTAGTCACTAGGGAAATGCAAATTAAAATCACAAAGAGATATCACTTCATACCCATTACTCTGGTTATTATTAAAAATAAAACCCCCCAAATAACAAACGTTGGTAAAGATGTAAACAAACTTTAACTCTGTGTTACTGATAGAAATATAAAATAGTGCAGCTGCTATGGAAACAGTTTGGAGGTTCTTTAAGAAGTCAAACACAGGACCCAGTGCAGTGGTGCAGCAGGTTAAGCCACTCTCTGCAGTGCTGGCATCCCATATGGGCACCAATTTGAGTCCTGGTTACTCCATTTCTGATCCAGCTCCCTGATAATGTGCCTAGGAAGGCAGCAGAAGATGGCCCAAGTGCTTGGGCACCTGCACCCACGAGGGAGACTTGGAGGAAGTTCCTGGTTCCTGGCTTCAGCCTGGCCCAGACCTGGCCATGTGGCCATTTAGGGAGTGAAACAGTGGATGGAAGATCTCTCTCTCTCTCTCTCTCTCTCTCTCTCAGTCTCTCTCTAACTCTGACTTTCAAATAATTAAATAAGTCTTAAAAAAGAAAGTCAAACATAAAATTACATATGATGCAGAATTTCGTTCCCAAATATACACTTACCCAAAAGAACTTGCTGTAGGCATTCAAATAGATACCTAATAGAGCAATATTCACAGCAGTATTATTCACAACAGCCACAAGTTGGAAGCAACCCAACTGTCCATAAACAGAAGAATGGACAAGCTAAATGTGGCATGTATAATCAAAGGAATATTATTCAGCCTTAAAAAGGAAGGAAATTGTTTAAAAATATAATCTTATTTTATCTGACACATTAAAAATTGCAGAGATTGGAGGCCAGCACTGTGGCATAGTGGATAAAGCCGTGGCCTGCAGTGCTGGCATCCCATATGGGTACCAGTTCAAGTCCTGGCTGCTCCTCTTCCAATCCAGCTCTCTGCTATGGCCTGGGAAAACAGTGGAAGATGTCCCAAGTGCTTGGGCCCCTGCACCCACGTAGGGGACCCAGAAGAAGCTCCTGGTTCCTGGCTTCGGATGGGTGCAGCTCTGGCTGTTGCAGCCACCTGGGGAGTAAACCAGAGGATGGAAAACCTCTCTCTCTCTCTCTCTCTCTCTGCCTCTCTGTAACTCTGTCTTTCAAATAAATAAATAAATCTTTTAAAAATATTGTAGAGATTAATGGGATACTATGTGATGTCCAATACATCTACAATTATATAAAGTTCAAATCAGAGTAAGCATATCATCTCATCAAACATTCAAAACCTTTTCCTCTAGCTTTTCTGAGATGTACAGTACATTATTGTCATTTATAGACACCCATACTCCTTTCTAACTGTACAATTCAGTGCCCATTGACATACCTTATAAACCAATGAAATTCTGATAGATGCTACAGTCTGTATGAAACTTGAAAACATGCTAAATGAAATAAGCCAGATAAAAGGACAAATATTGTATGATTCTACAAAGGCAAATTCATGGAGACACAAAGGAGACTACAGGCCACCTGGGGCTCAGCTGATACTGTTTAGTGGGTACAGAGTTTCTATTTGGGATCATGCAGATGTTTTGGAAATAGATATTGATGATCGTTGTACAACATTGTGATTGGATTTAATGCTACTTGAAGTGTCCCTTTAAAATGGTTAAAACAGTAAACGTTATGTTAAATGGATTTTATCAGAGAGAGAGGGAAGGAAGGGAGGGAGGGAGGGAGGAAAGGAAAAATTCATAAGACAGTTTTTGGGGGCCTCTGGAAAAGGGACCAAGGTGAATTTAAGAGCCAGACTAGTACTTCTCACCAGTGCGTCAAATGGGGACATCCACAGCTATAGCACCTGGTGTGACTATGATTTGAGAAAAGTAGTTCCAGGCTGGTAGTTGACTGGGTTATTCTGAAACTGAACTCCTACAAGGTTTAGCTTTCCACTAGACTTGTTTGTTTGGCTCCTCTTTCATGGTCATGAGCCAAGGCCAAGGCCAGAACACCACCTGGCACCCAAGGATTTGACAGAGACTTTGATCCATTATCAGAGCGTCCCTTCAGCTTTTGTCCCAGGCTGCTAGAATACCCAGACCGATACCAGCCTATTGTTCCTGCTGTCATGTTTGCTTTCAAAACTTCAGACTTTGAGCCGTTCAGGGCATTTTTTCCAAAGTTGCTGAATGGGATTTCAAGAACTGTTTTTCTGGTTCTTCCTGTTTAGCACCTGTTATTGTAATCGCCCCCTGAGAGTCACAACAAATGGCTTTTCCTTCCAGTTTCCTTGGGCTGTGGCATGCAACCAGCTCCAGCTAGTTCATAGCTGTGAGTGAACCCAAGCACCGTTTCCACTTTCTTCCTTCAGATCACCTTTGAAGGGCACAAGAAGTATCTGCCCCATGGCCCCCTCACAGCGACACTTGGGGCAGAGACTCCCACAGTTGGCACTCCTTCCTCTGAGAACTTCTGTCTTCTTCTTTGCCATGGCTCTTCAAGGCTTTATCTTTCTCTGCCCACATACTTTGAGGAAGATTTACCTCTCTTCTTTCCCACAGGCAGGATCTCAGATCTACCACTGTTTTCAAAGAACTGCACACACTAAAACCAACTTGAGAAATGTTCTCCTAAATGCTCCCTTACCAAAATGTAGTTTTGACATATTTCTACAGGAAAAGTTGTTTTATTTATTTTTTATTTATTTGAAAGAGAGTGAGCGAGAGAGAGGAGAGCGAGAGAGTGAGAGAGAGAAAGAGAGAGCCAAAGAGAGATAGAGACCTCCCATTCTCTGGTTCACTCTCCAAGTGCCCGTAACAGTCAGGGTTGGGCCAGGCTGAAGCCAGGAACTCAGTATAGGTCTCCAAGGGCATGGCAGGGACCCAGGTACTTGAGCCATTGCCTGTTGCCTCCTAGGTTAGCAAGAACCTGGAATCAGGAGCAGACTGTTTGAACCCAGGCACTCTGACATGCGGTGTGAGAGCACCAAGCGAAGTCTTAACCACTAGGCCAAACACTCGTCACTGATTTTTGTCTTTTAACAATAGTAAAATACACATAACGTAAAGTGTACCATCTTAATCATTTTTAAGATTTTTTTTTTTTCTGGCAGGCAGAGTGGACAGTGAGAGAGAGAGACAGAGAGAAAGGTCTTCCTTTGCCGTTGGTTCACCCTCCAGTGGCTGCCGAGGCCGGTCCGCTGCGGCCGGTGCACCGCGCTGATCCGAAGGCAGGAGCCAGGTACTTATCCTGGTCTCCCATGGGGTGCAGGGCCCAAGTACTTGGGCCATCCTCCACTGCACTCCCTGGCCACAGCAGAGAGCTGGCCTGGAAGAGGGGCAACTGGGACAGAATCCGGTGCCCCGACCAGGACTAGAACCTGGTGTGCTGGTGCCGAAAGGCGGCAGATTAGCCTAGTGAGTCACGGTGCCGGCCTTTTAAGATCGTTTTAAGCATACAGTTAGGTAGTATTGAGTACGTTCACATTAGTGTGCAACCAATTTCCAAAAGTCTTGCAAAACTGAACTTCTATTTCCATTAAAGAGCAGCTCCAGATTTCCCCCTTCCTTGTTCAGCCACCATTCTGCTTTCTGTCTCTATGATTGACGACTCCAAGTACCTCCTCTAAGTGGAATCCTGTGTTACATCTCTTCTGACTGCCTTGTTTTCACTATGCACAATGTCCTCAAGTTTCATAAGGTTGTGTAGCATCTGTTGGGCTTGCCTTACCTTTGAGCTGAGTATTATTCCATTGCGCATCTGTACCACACTTTGTTTATCCATTCTTCCATCAGTAGACATTTGGATGGCTGCTGCCTTTTGCCTGCTCTTGTTCACAACTCTTCTTTCAATTCCTTTGAATATTCACCCAGAAATGGAATTGATAGGTTGTATGGAAATTTTATTTTTAATTTTTTTAGTAACTTCTATATTTTTCAAAAAAGTCTAATAAAATCACCCAAAAATTATCAGTGGAAGAAACTGGATTCAAGTGATGCTGGATAAGCCTATCATCTTTAAATTTATCATGAAATTTTTCTTTCCTTTCTTTTTTTTTTTTTTAGGAATTCTGTTTCCAGACTGCCATGTTCTTTTTTTTTTTCTCTTTTTTTTTTTTTTTAAGATTTTATTTATTTGAGAGGCAGAGTTACTGAAAGAGAGAGGTCTTACATATGTTGGTTCAGTCCCCAAATGGCTGCAATGTCCAGAACTGAGCTGATCCAAAGCCAGGAGCCAGGAACTTCTTCTGGGTTTCCCATGCAGCTGCAGGGGCCCAAGCACTTGACCAATCTTCCACTGCTTTCCCAGGCCATAAGCAAAGAGTTGTATCAGAAGAGGAGGAGCTGGGACAGGAACTGGCGCCCATATGGGATGCCTGCACTGCAGGCAGTGGCTGTATCCGCTACGCCACAGCGCCAGCTTAGCCTACTGTGCACAGCGCTGGCCCCTACTTTTCTCTTGTGGCTTTTCATACACACTCATCTCTTCTCTTTCACTTTAGCCTATAGAGTGAAGATGGTACTCTTGAGAGCTAGGTGTAAAACAAACAATAACATGAACAAGAAAGCACTTAAGAGGGAGGCATGAGACGCACAGGAAGATAACAAAATTACTGGGGAGAAAGTGTACAATGGAACAATAAAATCAAAGGCCAATAAATGAAACAATTTGAGAATCTCACCATATTTCATTTTCTTCCTACTCACTTTTCAAGTCCCAACCCCTACGCAATTGCTAGGAATTGTCATTGTAGACATGTTTTAAATGCAAACACAGTGCCTTCTATTAATAGAACGCGTATGTTGCCATGAAGCAGGTCAAGCAGAAGATGAGATAAGAGGATCAATACACCAAAGAGGAGCTTTAGCTCATTATTCCATCAAGTAATGGCTAAAAGCAAAAGAAATTGCTGCAAGAGACAACCTCAGTCTGAACCCATAAGCACAATGTTGAGAAAAGCAGCACCCCCATCCCCTCTCTCGCTGTGTCATCAAGTGTCCCAGAGGGAAACAACTGACACCAGCAGGAGGGAAACAGAACCGGTGAAAGCACACAGAGTCAGGCTTGATTCTGTGCTAAACAGACCAGGAGGATGTGTACTAAAACCACACCGTTCATGACAGAACATAAAAACAAAGGAAAGGGAGAGTGTCTCCACACACTCTGCCACTGGTCACCTTTCCTCCTTCTCCCTGTACTCAGACCCTGCCACTACCCCATTCGAGCTACGTTTCTCCTCCCCCAGCTTTGCAGTCTGGCTCCGCGTCCCTGTGCTGCTGGGCAGCTCTTCCCTCCCCAACCTCTTTGTCAAATAGGTCTGGTCTGAGCTCTAGGCCATTTATTTGCCTTTTTGGTGCGTGTGTGGCTCTGTGTTATATTGCATTCTAGAGCACTCTCCTGGCTTCATCCCTGGATGAGGGGAGCAGGAGCAGATCCCCAAGTTCAGAGCCCTAGCGTTAGCTGCTCTGCCAACAATGGACCATATTCTTTTCTTGTCCCTCCATCAGCAGGATACATTGTTCTCTGGGTACAGCGGGAGGGAGAGAGAAACAGCAGCTGTGAGGCCCTGCCTTCCCCCCACCAGGCCTGAGTGTGAATGCTAGAAGCCTGGCATCCTAAGCAGGAGCTGACACTTCCCCAAGGTCAGAGCTGACGGAGATGGGAGCCCAAGCTTCATTTTGCACAAAGGAAGGGTTATTTGCCAGGATAAGTAGGAGACTGTGATGTTACAGTAACTGTTAGCACTAATCGCTTCCTGTATTCTGGCATATGAAATCGCTCAAGAAATAACATATTTCGAGTTGAGAGTACGTCAAAAAGTTCATAGAAAGTGAAATTAAAAGATAATTTTATTTTGATGTGAGCAAGATTTGGAGCCTGTGCTTAGTTTTTTCCAAATACTCATTTTCCATGAACTTTTTGAAGTCCCCACACAGGTTATATATGTTTATTTATATTTGCCAAGTTTTGGGTCAGTTTTCAAGTTTTTCCTCCTTTTTTTTCTGGTTGGAATTTTTTAAAAAAGATTTATCTATTTATTTGAGAGGCAGTTATAGGGAGAGAGAGGGAGAGACAGAGAGAGTTCTTCTATCTGCTAGTTTACTCCCCAAATAGCCACAATCGCCAGAGCTGGGCTGATCCAAAGCCAGGATCCAGGAGCTTCTTCTGGATCTCCCATGGGGGTTCAGGAGTTCAAGCACTTGGGCCATCTTCTATTGCTTTCCTAGGCTACCAGCAGGGAGCTGGATTAGAAGAGGAACAGCTGAGGCTTGAACCGGCACCCATGTGGGATGCCAGCACCACAGGCAGAGGTTTAAGCTAGTATGCCACAGCGCCGACCACATCTGGTTGGGATTTTTATGGTTCTTTCTTGCCTCCTCAAATTCCCCACAATATGCAGTCAGTTCTCCTTATCCATAATATTTAGTGTCTATGAGGTTACCCCGAATGCTGACGTGTTTCTCTGAGGGGTAATTCAGGGTTAGGTTCCTATGGGCCTTTAGCTATTTTATTTCCATCAACCAATCAATCATGTGTTTCTGTTCAGAGATATTGTCTATATTGTTGATTCACTGACATGGACTCTCTGTGGTCAACAGCATATAACTCATGCCTGAGTGCAGCTTACGTAACACAAGGTTTTTCTCCGTGAGGCACATGCAAGTCATCTTGCACTTCAAGTGTCCAACAGCGCGTCAGCCCCACAATTCGGAGCACACGAAAAATGAAGCACATAGCAGTGGGCATGCCGCTCATAGGAAGACACTTGTTCACCGCATGAGCGCCGAAACAGGAAAATACAGCCTCACTCTGCTCAGCCTCACATGGGGGGCCCATCATCATGTGGGGGACTTTGGCTTTTCACTTCTCTGCACCTGTTCCCGAATGACATGTCTGTGAGGGTGGGCTTGAGAGTTATGCATAAAGTTCAGGAAGTAGGCAAATTCCCAGAGGCGGAATCCAGGGATAGTCAGGATTGATTGTAACTACACTTGGTAGATAATGAGATTTCGTCAGTGAGATTAAGAGACTGACCCAGCACCTACATGTGATGCCAGCGTAACAGGCAGGGGTTTTACCTGTTACACCACAAGGCCAGTCCCAAGAATCCTATTCTAAGGGCACTTTGTGAAGCCACCCATGACCTATTGTAGACTGACTGCAATTGAGTCCTGGCTCCACTTCATTTCCAGCTTCCTGCCAGTACAGATGCTAGGAAGTAGCAGTGATGACTCAAGTAGTTGGGTCCCTGTCACCCATGTGGGAGACCTGAACTGAGTTCCTGGCTCCTGGTTTCAGCTTGGCCTAGTACTGGTCATTGCAAGTATTCAGGAAGTGAGCCAGTGGATGAGAGTGCTGTCTTCTCTCTCTCTCTCTCTCTCTCTCTCTCTCTCTCTCTCTGAAATTCTACCTGTCAAATAAACAAATAAAAATCTAAAAAAAAAAAAAAAAAAGAAAAGAAAAGAAAACCTGCTCCTTGCCCTCCAACTCATCTGGTCCTTCTTGTAGCTAATGGCCTGAAGGGGCCTGACTTATTGGTCTTTGTATGGAAAGAGCCAGGGCTTGGTAGTCGTAAGAATCTCAGTTCTGTCTTTTACAAGAGTCCTCAAGTAGTTCATGCAAAAACACATTATAAAAGACTATGCATGGATTTCAAAAATTTTCTCACCAAAATAAGTATCTTTTATTTCCATTTTTTCCCAGGAACTTTTTGAAGTACCCTCATCTAACAGAGAAACTTTAAGTTACTTAAATGTGGGACTAGCATTGTGGTGTAGCAGGTAAAGCTACCACCTGCATCCCATATGGGTGCCAGTTTGTGACCCAGCTACTCCACTTCCAATCCTGCTCCTGCTGATGGCCTGGGAAAAGCAGTGGAAGACAGCCCAAGTGTTTGGGCCTCTGCCACCTAAGTGGGAGACTCGAATGAAGCTCCTGGCTCCTGGCTTTGGCCTGGACCTGGCCACTGCGGCCATCTGGGGAGTTAAACCAGCAGATGGAAGATTCCTCCCTCTGGGTCATCCTCTTTCTTTGTAATTCTGACTTTCAAATAAATAAATATTTTTTAAAAAGTTATTTAAATGTTTCTTAAGGCCCGTTTCTTTGCTTTTAACAATGTGGAGATTAAAAAGAAATACTGGGGGAGTAGATTAAGTCTCTGCTTAGGATGCCTGTATCCCATATTGGAGTGCCTGGTTCTAGTCCTGTCTGCTCTGCACTTCTTCTTCTTTTTTTTTTTTTATTTGAAAGTCAGAGTTACACAGAGAAAGAAGGAGAGGCAGAGAGAGAGAGAGAGAGAGAGAGAGGTCCTCCATCTGCTGGTTTACTCCCCAATTATCTGCAATGGCCGGAGCTGTGCTGATCTGAAGCCAGGAGCCAGGAGCTTCTTCCAGGTCTCCCATGTGGGTGCAGGGGCCCAAGGACTTGGCCATCTTCTACTGCTTTCCCAGGCCGTAGCAGAAAGCTGGATCGGAAGTGGAGCAGCCAGGACTCGAACCGGCACCCATATGGGATGTCGGCACTGCAGCCAGCAGCTTTACCTGCTATGCCACAGTGCTGGCCCCTACTCTGCACTTCTGATCCAGTTACCTGCTAATGTAACTGGGAGGCAGTGGATAATGGCCTAAGTATTTGGGTTCCTGCCATCCATGTGGTAAAATGGAGTTGATGATTTATGACTTTGGTCTGTCCTAGCCTTGGCTGTTATAAGCACCTGGGGAGTGGACAAGTGGATGGAAGATCTCTCTCTCTCTCTCTCTCTCTCTCTGACTCTGCCTTTTATACATACATATATATATATATTTTAAAAAGATAGTAAATGAGAAAGTACTTAATATACAAAAAGCCTCAATAAACATTAGCATTCTTTTAAAAAAATTTTTAATTAATTTATTTTAGAGACAGAGAAATAAAAATAGAACCAGAGAGAGAGAGAGAGAGAGAGAGAATTCTCATCTGTTGATTTACTTCCCAAATGCTGCAACAGCTGGGGCTGGGCTGGGGCTGAAGCTGGGAGCCAGAAACACAATCTGGGTCTCCCACATGGATGGCAGCAACCTGATTACTTGAGCTATCACCACTGCCCACAGGGTCTGCACTGATGGAAAGCAGGAGTCAATAGCTAGGAATCAAACTTAGGCATTCTGCTGAAAATGAACTCAGCTTGAGTCATCTTGTAGACCTGCTAACACTGCCACTACGTAACGTGTATGCTGTAACCTCAGCTCTTCCCCTGTGCATTGGCAGCACCCAATAAGTAAACCAACATTTGTAAAGAGGAATAGAGGCTTGCAACTTTGGAACTTTAATGGTAAAAACCAAAGGGATTTTAATGGTAAAAACCAATTACCTTTTTTCAGGCCAGGGAAATTCCTTAACACAGGTTTCAAGATACCTCATCAGCCTTCCTCAGTCTTCCTGCCACTCCAACCCACTAAACTTCTTTTACACTTTAACTTAGATTCTATTTCCCTCTCTATGGAACTTCCTTCTCTAAAAAATAGAACTGGATGAAGCTGAGACCCAGAAGAGAGAGATTATTTTCCCATCCCAACCACATTTTGATCCAAGTCTCTTTCCCAGCACCACACTTTTTTTTTTTTTGACAGGCAGAGTGGACAGTGAGAGAGAGAGAGACAGAGAGAAAGGTCTTCCTTTTGCCGTTGGTTCACCCTCCAATGGCCGCCGCGGCCGGCGCGCTGCGGCCGGTGCACTGTGCTGATCCGATGGCAGGAGCCAGGAGCCAGGTGCTTTTCCTGGTCTCCTATGGGGTGCAGGGCCCAAGCACCTGGGCCATCCTCCACTGCACTCCCTGGCCACAGCAGAGAGCTGGCCTGGAAGAGGGGCAACCAGGACAGAATCCGGCGCCCCGACCAGGACTAGAACCCGGTGTGCCAGCGCCGCTAGGCGGAGGATTAGCCTAGTGAGCCGCGGCGCCAGCCCCAGCACCACACTTCTTATTCCTACCCAAGCCATTATCTTAGGCCTTTCCTTCTACCACATACATGGCCTTTTTCCTTCCACCAAAGCCTGTCCTTAAACCTTTCAAACCTCTCTTGAAGAGTCCTCTCCTCTAATAAATCAGACCTCGCCCATCTTCATGTGACCCTGATCAACCTGTTTACTCCGAGAGCCTTTCTCCCTTCTCCTTTAGGTATGGTGTTATAGATTATAGGGTTGCAGAAATTTCTGGCTTTGAAGATGATCCCAGTTTTTAAAATAAAGATTTATTTATTTGTTTGAAAGGAAGAGTTAGACACAGAGAGCGAGATCTTCCATCCACTGCTTCACTCCCCAAATGGCTGCAACAGCCAGAGCTGGGCCAGCCTGAAGTCAAGTGTCCAGAATTCTATCGTGGCCATCCACATGGGTGTAGGAGTCCAAGCACCTGAGCCATCTTCTTCAGCTTTCCCAGGTACATTCGCAGGGAACATGATCAGAAGTGGAGCAGCTGAGACTCAACAGGCATTCATGTGGGATGCCAGCATCAGAGTCAGTGGCTTAACCTGCTCCTCTTCCGATCCAGCTCTCTGCTGTGGCCTGGGAAAGCAGTACAAGATGGCCCAAGGCCTTGGGCCGCTGAACCCGTGTGGGAGACCCGGAAGAAGCTCCAGACTCCTGGCTTCGGATCGGCACAGCTCCGGCCGTTGCGGCATATGTCGAGTGAACCATCGGATGGAAGACTCTCTCTCTCTCTCTCTCTCTCTCTCTCTTTCTCTCTCTCTTTCCCCATAACTCTGCCTTTCGGATAAATAAATAAATCTTAAAAAAAAAATTGAGTCCCAGAGGCAGGGTACTGGCTAGCTTCCACTCTCAGCTGTTAACTTTACTCTTTGGTTGTGAAGCCATGTGAAGCTGGAACCCAGATGGTTATTCCTGATGAAGCTGAGAATCAGAGAATGAAGCAGAACCTCAGAGAAGCAGAGATGACCCCCGCCCCCAAAATGAAACCCCAGGCAACAATCTTGTGTGCTGATTCTCACTTCTGGTTGCACTTATTGGTAGTCTAGATGAAACTCAGTGACTCTGTCAAACCCCTTCTTCTTTTGTCCCTCCTTGACTTGAACGAGTTGAGTGGACTGCTTCTGCCACTGAGAAGCCTCAAGACCTCCCCTTTATCCCTGGAGCTGAAAGGTGGACCTGGCAGCCTCACAGTCGGAAGTTCAGGAGGGGGTTGCCAAGGATTTCAAGGCATTGTTTCCTTCTCTGTAGGAGACGGGGCTCATTTCTGCAGCTCAGATCTCCCATTCATAGTTATTTCTCTCTGTCCCACCCCCTCATCCAGGTAAACACAGCAACTGTTGCCAGCCTTCAGCCTTCATTGAACTTCATTTCCTCCGCTGACTTCCTTCTCAGGAACCTAGAGGAAATTTGTTTGCTTGCGCACAGAAACAAGCTGAAAGCCTTGTCAAATCAATCTAGGGGATGATGTTTGGTTCAGCAGTTACGATGCTGGGTAGGACACCCACAGTCCATGTCAGAGGCCTGAGTTCAAGTCCATTCCCAATTTCTGCTTCCTGCTAATGTGCACCTTGGGAGGCAGCAGGTGGTGGTTCAAGTAGTTGGATCCCTGCCACCCCTGTGGGAGACCTGGGCAGAGTTCCCAGCTCCTGGCCTCAGCCCTGGCCATTGTGGGCATTTGGGAAGTGAACCAAGGATGGGAGCTCTGTCTCTGACTCTCAGTCTCTCTGCCTTTAAAATAAAATAAATGAATAAATAAAAATGTTAACAATCAATTTATCCTGAAAATACATATTTTAAAAAGTGAATCTAACTGGCCTTTGGCTTGTGACTTTTTCTCCCCTTTTTGGGAGGTAGAAGGGTGTATTACCACAATTCCCCAACTTCAGTTGCCAGCATACCAGCTTCAGGATTTTTTTAAGGGTTTATTTAGAAGGTAGAATGAGAGAGAGAGAGAGAGAGAGAGAGAGAGAGAAATCTACACATATCTGTACACACACGCACAGATCTTCAACTGCTGGTTCACTCCTCAAATGGCCTCAACAGCTGGGGCTGGGCCAGGCAGAAGCCAGGAGCCTGGAACTCCATCTAGCCCATGTGGGAGCAGAGGCTCAAGCACTTGGTCTTCAACTGCTTTCCCAGACTCTTTAGCAGGGGACTGGATCTGAAGTGGAGCGGCGGGTGTCTGTGCCATGATGCCAGCCCCAACCATCTTCTTTTCTACGGGACTTCCCAATCCATAATAAGATAATAAGCATTAGGGGGGCTGGCACTGTGGCGTAGCAGATAAAGCTGCTGCCTAGTAGCGCTGGCATCCCATATGGGCGGTGGTTCAAATCCCGGCTGCTCCACTTCTAATCTAGCTCTCTGCTAGGGCCTGGGAAAGCAGTAGAGGATGGCCCAAGTCCTTGGGCCCCTGCACCCACATGGGAGATCCAGAAGAATCTTCTGGTCCTGGCTTCGGATTGGTGCAGCTCCAGCCATTGTAGCAATCTGGGGAGTGGACCATCGGATGGAAGACCTCTCTCCCTCTCTGCCTCTGCCTATCCGTAACTCTGACTTTCAAATAAATAAATAAATCTTTTTAAAAAAGATAATAAGCATTCAGAATCTCCAACAGAGAGAGCACACTTCTTTTTCCAAATTTGACCACTTAAGAACTCTTAAGTGCTCCTCAGAGCACTAGTTGGGGAAAGAGGAAGGGCAGTGTTGACCATCTTGGCATGAATGCTACTCCTCTAATTTCTTCCTATTATAAAAGCAAGCTGCTCTGGGGATGCTAAAAGAAAAAAACATATCTGAACTAATGTTGCCTTCATATCAGCCTAGGGCCACCCTGGAGACATTTTATTTCTGTATCACTTTCTGCTGCGTGCCTGAGAACTCCCTCCCTCCACAGCCTGTCTTTGATCATGTACTTTGCTAATGTGTAATATCTCAACTCTTCATTGGGTTTCGTTTTTTAAAAATTTTTTGAAATATAGCATTTCATTTCTTTTTATTTTAAAGATTTATTTATTTGAAAGGCAAAGTTACAGAGAGAGAGGGAAAGACAGAGAGAGAGAGAGAGCAAGTGAGCACACTCTTGCATCCTCTGGTTTACTCCCCAGATGGATGCAACAGCCAAGGATAAGCCAGGCTGAAGCCAGAGCCTCGAACTCCACCTGTGTCTTTCTCCTGGGTGGCAAGGACCCAGGAACTTGGGCCACCTTCTGTTGCCTTCCCAGTTGCATCAGCAGAGAGTTGGAGTGGAAGTGGAGCAGCTGGGACACAAACTGGCACTCATATGGGATGCTTGGCGCGACAGTGTGGCATTGTGCAACACCACCACCCTTGGATCCTTTTTTTAATTTTTCCTTTTTAAAATTTTTGAGAACGTAATACCAGAAAGTAATCATTTCTAACTTTTAAAAACTAAATAGGGATAGGAAGTGAGTCAGAGAAATGTCATATTGTACAAAAGGAAGCCAGATCTTACAGGGGCCAGGTCACATGGAACGCAGGCGCACTGCTGGTAGCATGGAGGCATCCTGTTTCTCCACGCAAGCTGTTTCCACTGCTGAAGTGAATTCCTTTGATTTGATTTACAGGAGAAGCCTATTTCTGAGCCGTCTGAATTACCTTGACTCTGTGTTTCTCATTTGGATGTTTAATAGAAAATACTGTGTGGGCAGGAAAAGAAACGGTAGTCGTGGAAACATGTGCTTGAGAAATAGGAAGTAGATCCCACATGCATATCCACAGAGAAAACTCCCTTATTAGGCTAGTGTGGGCCATCAGGACGAATCCCAGGTTAGACTCCCTGTCGTTATGCCAGACTATTCCTCGGCTGGTGAGCAGCATGAGCGTGGAGGAGCAGGTCTTCCTGCAGTCCAGCTTTCCTTGCTGTAGGAGAAATGAAGCACAAAGAGGGGGTCTGGAAGGGAAGCAGTGTGATAGAGGATGCAAACTTTATTCATTTTTGTTCTCTAAAAAGGTTTGAGATAGCTTAAAACCAAGGACACACCACAAAGTTTGTATCATAATTGCTTAGTGTAACAGAAAAAAAATCAGGAAGGCTACATACATATTGAGTACATATTTGTCTCTGAGCTTTCCGGTAACCACAACAAACAGGGAAATACGTTAGAAAGAAAGGTGGATGCCTACCAGTTACCCACAAGAGAAAAGGATTTTCTGGAATTAAATTCCTAATTTTTTTTCTCACATAGGATTATATCTTAGGGGTTATTGTGCAATATAAAAGACAACATGGCCAGCGCCGCGGCTCAATAGGCTAATCCTCCACCTTGCAGCGCCGGTACACTGGGTTCTAGTCCCGGTCGGGGCGCCGGATTCTGTCCCAGTTGCCCCTCTTCCAGGCCAGTTCTCTGCTGTGGCCCGGGAAGGCAGTGGAGGATGGCCCAAGTGCTTGGGCCCTGCACCCCATGGGAGACCAGGAGAAGCACCTGGCTCCTGCCTTCGGATCAGCGCAGTGCGCCGGCCGCAGCGCGCCAGCCGTGGCAGCCATTGGAGGGTGAACCAACGGCAAAGGAAGACCTTTCTCTCTGTCTCTCTCTCTCACTATCCACTCTGCCTGTAAAAAAAAAAAAAAAAAAAAAAAAAGACAACGTGTGTCCCAGGTGTAGCTTTAGGACTATTTTCCATAATAACGTTGGATTAAAGTCAAGAATATTATAGCAAGGCCAGTGACTATAGTGTTATACGGTCTTCGATAACAAGCAAGATACCGGGTGTTTCTAGGTTTTGGTTTCCCCTTCTATAAAATGAAGAAATAGCCTTGAGGTCACGGAGGAGACAGGGAAGTATATCAAATTAACCAGGGGGAGTTTTTTCAAGATACACATGCCTTTTACATTATTCCTACCCCTGCATAGCAAATATCTACTGTGAAAATTCACTCCAGAGAACTTTGTTTAATTAAAAAGAAAATCCTCAAAAATAGTGAGGGAAGGGGCTAGTGCTGTGGCATTGCTGGTAAAGCCTTTGCCTATGACACCAGCATCCCGTACGGGTGTCAGTTCAAGACATAGCTGCTCTACTTCTGATCCAGCTCCCTGCTAATGGCCTGGGAAAGCAGCAGCAGATGGCCCAAGTCTTTGGGCTCCCGCACCCATGTGGGAGAACTGGAAGAGGCTCCTGGATCCTGGCTTTGGCCTGGCCCAGCCCTGGCCATTGCAGCCATCTGGGGAGTGAACCAGTGGATGGAAGATCTCTCTCTCTCTCTCCCACCCTCCCTCCTTCCCTCTCTATAACTCTTTTTAAAAAGATTTATTCATTTATTTGAAAGACAGTTACAGAGAGGCAGAAGCAAAGAGAAAGAGACAATGTCTTTCATCTGCTACTTCACCCCCCAAATGGCCACAACGGCCGGAGCTGCGCCGATCCAAAGCCAGGAGCCAGGAGCCTCTTCCAGGTCTCCCAGATGGGTGTAGGGACCCAAGGACTTGGGCCATCCTCTACTGCTTTCCCAGGCCATAGCAGGGAGCTGGATCAGAAGTGGAGCAGGTGGGACTCGAACTGGCACCTGTATGAGATGCCGGTACTGCAGACGGTGGCCTTACC
This sequence comes from Oryctolagus cuniculus, assembly GCF_964237555.1. NCBI lineage: Eukaryota > Metazoa > Chordata > Mammalia > Lagomorpha > Leporidae > Oryctolagus > Oryctolagus cuniculus. Next base: position 98,499,323 of record NC_091440.1, on the reverse strand, counting down.
CACTATGTCACAGCACCAGCCTCAAATAAATGAATAAATCTTAAAAAAAAAAATAGTGAGGGGAATATAGCACCCAGTCAAAAATGAACACTTGTTAACACTTAGCCATATTTTCTTTAAACTTTAAAAGTGAAAGGAATAGGGGCCAGCACTGTGGCGCAGTGGCTTAATGCCCTGGCCTGAAGTGCCAGCATCACATAGAGACCCGGCTGCTCCACTTCCCATCCAGCTCTCTGCTATGGCCTGGGAAAGCAGTAGAAGATGGCCCAAGTCTTTGGGCCCCTGCACCCACGTGGGAGACCTGGAAGAAGCTCCTGGCTCCTGGCTCCTGGCTTCGGATAGGCTCAACTCTGGCCGTTGAGGCCAATTGGGGAGTGAACCATCGAACAGAAGACCTCTCTCTCTCTCTCTCTCTCTCTGTACCTCTCCTCTCTCTGTATAACTCTGCCTTTCAAATAAATCTTTTTTAAAAAAGTGAAAGGAATAAATAAAACAGTCCAGATAAAGTGGAAGTCCATTAAGATAGCTTGGTTTGACTACAGTAATAAACATACAATCCCACAATTCAGGAGCTTAAAACAACAAGGGTTTATTTCTCAGCCATGCCTCAGCTTCACTGTGGGTCATTTGAGACGCGTTGTCCTCACCCCAGGACCTGCTGGTGAAGGAGACTGAGCACTGACATGTAAACACTGTTCTCCATAGCAAACAGATAAAGAACACTGTTGGTTGTACATCTGGCTCTTAAATCTTGTCCTGAAGTAGCACTTCCACTCACATTTTTCTGGCCGACCTAAGTCGTAGGATCACATCCAACTTCAAAGAAGGTAAAGAAATGGAATCCCACAATGGTCCTGGAAGAAAAGTCACAGTCCTGTGGCTCCAGAACTGCTTCCCTCCCCACTGGTACAAGTCATGAGTGTGAGGCGTATCTGCATCCTATGTTATGTTTTACCACAAATACACTATTCATATTACAAGGGGACAGAAAATGTAGAAAATGGAATGAAAATGTAAGTTTATTTTAGTGCAGTTTTAAAACTTTGAAATCAATCCATGCATAGTTATTTTATAAATGTATTTTTCCATAAACTTTTTGAATACTCATCGTACATATGGTTTTCAAAATTTTTTTGCAACAATACAAACTTTCAAAAATTCCATTTCCAGGGCTGGCATTGTGGTACAGTGTGTTAAGTGCCACTTACTGCACCCGTGTAGCATATCAGAGGGTTGGTTTGTGTCTCAGCTGCTCCGCTTCTGATCCAGCTCCTTGTTAACGCATCTGAGAAGGCAGCAGAAGATGGCTCAACTAGGGGGCTTCTGATACCCATGTGAGAGACTAGAATGGAGTTCCTGGCTTCTGGCTTTAGCCTGGCCCAGCCCTGGCTGTTGCAAACATTTGGGCGTGAGCCAGAAGATGGTTCTCTTCTCTCCACACTCTGTCTCTCCATCATTCTGTCTAGAGACTTTTGTTTAGCCAAACCTTGGATATGAAAATAGATCTTGCTGTCAAGGTTCATGTTCCTGATTGCTAGTGAAATGGAACATTTTTTTCCACATTTGATTATTAGGTTTCTTTTTGTGCATTACTTGTTCACATTCTTTGTCCATTTCTCTGCTGGATTGTTTATCTTTTTTTCCTATTGATTTGTAGTATTTCTTTACACCTTCTGAAGGTATTACTTCATGTGTTCCATATTTGGCTATCTCCAGGTTTTTATGATGTATCTTCCACCTACACATCACCCACAACCACCACTGAAGTCATTTCTATCTCTATCATTTTATGTACATGTATCATGACCTTATGTACCTATACATCTAAAGCCAGGATTTTAAATCAAGCTACAAAGAGTCTTACTAAATATACAGATGCATTCGATGTATTCTTTCTCTATCCCTAAGTAATTCCTTTCATGAAAATGTTCTGAGCTTGCTATGAACATTTGAATGCACAGCTCTCAGGAAGGCTGTGTTTGGTGAAGCAGAGTGACATTCCCCTAAGTACAGCCAGTCTCAATGTCTTCCTCATAAAGGCTGTCTTTGATTCAGGAGGCAATAGAACTGTGTAAAATAAGCTGACCAGGCCTTCAGTTCTAGCTGGATTTGTGGTCACTCTCTGACCAACCAAGGCTGGGCAGTCGACGGTGCCCTGCACCCATAAATTAGCATTAGTGTCTTTTTTTTTTTTTTTTTTTTTTTTTTTTTTTTTTTTTTGACAGGCAGAGTGGACAGTGAGAGAGACAGAGAGAGAAAGGTCTTCCTTTGCCGTTGGTTCACCCTCCAATGGCCGCCGCTGCAGCTGGCGCACCGTGCTGATCCGATGGCAGGAGCCAGGATCCAAGTGCTTTTCCTGGTCTCCCATGGGGTGCAGGGCCCAAGCACCTGGGCCATCCTCCACTGCACTCCCTGGCCATAGCAGAGAGCTGGCCTGGAAGAGGGGCAACCGGGACAGAATCCGGCACCCCGACCGGGACTAGAACCCGGTGTGCCGGCGCCGCAAGGTGGAGGATTAGCCTATTGAGCTACGGCGCCGGCCTAGCATTAGTGTCTTGAAAAGAGACCATGAGATTACAAGATATCCTCAGTGCAAAAACAATGTGGTGGTTATAGGAGTGAGTGGAGAGTCAATTCTTCTTAAAGCAGACCAAGGACAAGGGTGTACAAGAAACACAAAATGATTCCTGCATTTTCCCCTTTCTCTACTCTCCAAATATTTCATAATGGATTTATATAATGTTAACAATTCAAAACATCATAATGAGAACTCAAACCAAAATAGAACCCATTGTGAGGGTGAGGATCCCCATCTCTCACGTATGTAGACGTTCACTTCACATGGGGAGAGAAGTCAAAGGCAGGAAAGGAAGGGGCTTCCCCACTTGTTGGGTTTGCAAAGTAAAGCTGAAAGTGCTAGAACACTGCAGGCTTTGCCTAGGCTGGGAGAGGAAGTGGTCAAGCGCTGCGATGGAGAAACGCGGGCCGCAGGTAGTGGCTGTGAGAGAAGAGAAGCAGAATGGAGCAGGGAAGGAAAACGGTGGTGGAGGCAAGTTCAAGAGCGTCCTGGAATCAAAAGTAAAGTGTGACCAGGATCTTCTTGGCTGTTGGTGGTGTGCAGAGACATCCTCTTTAACGGGGAGTTCATTCACAGCAGGAGGACTGAGATGTCCATATGCTGTTTAGCAGGTGGGGGATATGGCTAAATCCAGCCACTCAGCTTTGGCCAAGTCACTACTGGCTGTAGATTCCTGCTTTGGCTCATTAGTGTCTTCCATGAAATATAACCTTGCAATGAAGTTGTCCTCAGCGTTTCGTTTTACGTAACAGCAACTGTTTTTTTCCGATTTTTAATGACATATGGAGAAAAAAAAACTCTAATTCTATAAAATGAAAAAGAATGCAGTATAAGATTTTTTATACAATAGGACTTCAAAAAGTTCATGGAAATACATGTTGTGAAAAAAAAACTATGTATAGATTCTTAAAATTTTTGCAGCAGAATAAACATCTTTTCATTCCATTTCCACATACATTTTGAAGTATCATTCCATGGTATAATTTGTTTTATTTAAAAAAAAAAACTCACTAGTTTATAAAAGTTGGAATGGACAAGAATATGCTATAAATGGAAAATGTATGGACTTGAACTTGGAAAGACAAAGGTACAAATAGCATGTCTGCCACTTTAGCTGCATCATCTCAGGGAAGGTGCTTCAATTCTCTAATCCTGGTTGTTTCAACTGCAAAACAGGGTGAGGGAAGAATTCCATTTATTTTCGGGGAGCTGAATTGAACTAGAACTAATTAAATAAAATACTTGAAGGGTGGGTGTTTGGCCTAGTAATTAAGACACCACGGGATGTCCACATCTTATGTCAGAGTATTTGTGTTCAAGTCCTGGCTGCATTCCAGTTCCAGCTCCCTGTTAATGTAGACCCTGGGAGACAGCAGTAATAGACAAGGGATTGGATTTCTGCCACCCACATGAAGACTTGGGTTGAATTTCCAGCCCCTAACTTTGGTCCTTAGATGCACTGGGGAGTGAACCAGCAGATGAGAGCTCTCTCTCTCTCGTAAATAAATAAGCTAATTAATTAATTAATCATTAAAATATTTGATACACAGAAAATACTCTACACATGATCTTACTATTATTTGAAGATGGGGATATAAAGAGCTTGCTTTGTAGGTACATGGCTGTGTAGTCACACGCAGCCCCATACTTGGTTTAACGCTCTGCTGTTGCCATATTGAAATTCTAAAGTTGGTTTTTGTTTTTTTGTTTTTTTTTTGACAAGTAGAGTTAGACAGTGAGAGAGAGAAACAGGTCTTCCTTCCGTTGGTTCACCCCCTAAATGGTCGCTACGGCCGGAGCTATGCCAATCCGAAGCCAGGAGCCAGGTGCTTCTTCCTGGTCTCCCATACGGGTACAGGCGCCCAAGCACTTGGGCCATAGCAGAGAGCTGGACTGGAAGAGGAGCAACCGGGACTAGAACCCAGCATCCATATGGGATGCCGACGCCACAGGTGGAGGATTACCCAAGTGAGCCACGGCGCCGGCCCCTGTTATTATTCTTTTTTTTTTAAGATTTGTTTATTTAAAAGGCAGGTTACACAGAGAGATCTCCCATCCATTGGTTCACTCCTCAGATGGTCACAACAAGCTAGGGCTGGGCCAGGCTAAAGCCAGGAGTCAGGAGCTTCTTCCAGGTCTCCCACATGGGTGGCAGGGGTCCAACACTTGGGCCATCTTCTGCCACTTTTCCCAGGTCACTAACAAGGAGCAGTGGTCAGGAGATGAACTGGTGTCTATATGGGATGCCCGCATTGCGAGCTGGGGCTTTTACCCGCTATTCTACAAAGCTGGCCCTAAAATTCAAAATTTTTGAACAAGGGGCCTACATTTTCATTTTGTACAGGGCCTTGCAAATTCTGTGTGTGTGCACACACACACAGCTGTGACACAGGGGATTCAGCCTTTGACCCATTGTGCAGAATTGCTTCCTGATTGGGTTGTCTCAAAGCTAAAACACAGAGGAAAAAGATTAAAAAGCAGTAAGTCCAAATGTAAACGGCATTTATTTCTGGGCAGTTTTAAGGATGATTTTCGCTTTCTTCATTATTCTTCTATGTATTCTACATTTCTATAATGAACACATATTACTTTTCTAATCAGGAATAAATGAATACATGTGGGTTCCTTTACAATTTTTTCTCCCCATTTGGCAGATGAGTGAAACTAAGGTAACAGATAGGAAATGACTCATCTAAAATCACATAGCAATCAATGTCACATTGTGATAACGTCCAGGAAACTGCACTTCCATTTCTGCACCTCACTCGTTCGGGCCTCAGTTACCCAGCTTTTCTAGCACCACTCCCTATAGGCATCTGACTTGATCTGGGGCCCCAGCACTGCATTGTGCAGATGGGGGTGTCCCTCAGAGGCCCAGGGGGAAGGATGAGGTGCAGCATGGTAGGGGTCACAGAATGGGAAGTACAGACGTAGAAGCCACAGACTCTGTTCTCAGAGGGCCTACAGCAGGCTCTTACAGCTGTAGGTGAAATAGTGACTTCCTGTCTGTAATGCAGCTCACAGTGGGGGCAGGGTTGGGAGGAACTGTTGCCAGAGGAGCAACAAAGAACATGGGGACAACTATCTTTTAAAACAATTATTTTATTCATTTGAAAGACAGAGTTACAGAGAGAGAAAGAGAGGGAGAGACAGAGAGAGAAAGAGGTCTTCTAGCTGCTGGTTCACTCCCCAAGTGGCCACAATGGCCAGAACTGGGTCTATCCAAAGCCAAGAGCTAGGAGCTTCTTCCAGGTCTCCCACATGAGTGCAGGGGCCCTAGGACTTGGCCATCTTCTGCTGCTTTCCCAGGTGCATTAGCGGGGAGCTGGATGAGAAACAGAGCAGCTAGGACTCGAACGGGGGCCCATATGGGATGCCAGTATTGTAGGCAGTGGCTTAACCTGCTGTGCCACAACGCCGGCCCCGCCAGAAATTTTTTTTTTTTTTTATACCAAGGTTATTTCCAAATTAAAAGTTCTGGAAACTTTGGCCTTCTTCTGTCCCTGCAGCTACGGTCCTGAAGGCGGCCAAGGAGAGCCAGCATGCGGGGGTAAGGGGGTGGGAGGGGGCAGAAGCGTGCACGATGTTTGGTGAGTTTCTCTGACATAGCGCTGACACGGTTTCTGCATTTCCGCCCTCACAGCAGCTGGCTCCCATGCTGTGATTTTCCCTGCTGCACTTTCTCTTCCCTTTCTCTTTGTCCTGGCGAGTCGTCCAAAGCTGAAATGTGCTGGGGCGTGGCCGACCTGAAGGAGTCTGCGAACATTCATGTGTTTTATCCCTGAGTACCAACCCTTCCCTCCTCCAAGAGCCAAACTGAAATTCTAAGTTCCTCTTGGCAGCACAGTAAATCTCCATAGATTAATATCTTTTTAAATGTGAGAGACAGAGAAAGAGAGAGTTTCCATCTCCTGGTTCACTCCCCAAATGCCTACAATGGTTGGGACTGGGCCAAAGGCAGAGGCTGGTAACACAATCCAGGTCTCCCACGTGGGTGGCAGGAACCCAACCGCTTGAGCCATCACCTCTGCCTCTAGGTTCAGTGGAAAGCTGGAGGCAGGAGCCAGGCACTCAGCTGTGGGCCACGGGCATCACAACCAGCAGTAGAAATTGCTAGGCCGAATGCCCAGCCATCTTTAAGGACCTTCCAGAGAGTAGCTCTGGCAGGGTTCTCAAGGCTCAGACTAGAGGCTCTGCGCTAAGATAGAGGAGAATGGGGGAAAGCTCAGGAGTGTTAAATAGCGGGGCTTATGCTGAGGACATTGGTGTGAATATAAGGATCACTTCCATGCAGGGCGTTCTTACCTGTGCCAGGCAGATAACTTGCTCCACATCCACTGCCTGATTTAATTGAATCTTCCCAGTGGTCCTCATTTTTCAGGAAGGAAAGAGGCAAAAGCATGGCTAATCAAAATCCTCAACAATGTACTACACTAAGAGTGAATCCAGAAGAGGAGGGGACAGGGGAGGAGGACGAAGAGGAGGCAGGGAACCAGTGAGTGTTCAGAGTAAATCAATGGAAACCCCCTCACATAGCCTGAAAAACATTTCAAAACAAACAAAAAAGGAGTGAATCCAATGTAAACTATGGACTTTGGGTTTGCTAATCCTGCATGGGTTCATGTTCACCAAGCAGTAAAGTACTCTTCTGGTGGGGGATGTTGACAGTCGGCGGAGGTTGAGCAGGGGAAGGAAGTGCTATGGGAGAACTCTCAGTGCTTTTTGCTCAATTTTGCTGATAGTCTGAAACAGCTTTAAAAAATAAAGTCATTGAAAAAAATAATAAAGTCATTGAAACACACACACACACACACACACACACACACACACACACGGAGCTAGTAAGGAGCAGGACCAGAGTCAAAACTGGGTCTCCTGGGGCTGGTGCCATGGCTCACTCGGGTAATCCTCTGCCTGCGGTGCCAGCATCCCATATGGGCGCCGGGTTCTAGTCCAGATTACTTCTCTTCCAGTCCAGCTCTCTGCTGTGGCCCAGGAAGGCAGTGGAGGATGGCCCAAGTGCTTGGGCTCCTGCACCCGTGTGGGAGACCAGGAAGAAGCACCTGGCTCCTCGCTTCAGATCAGCGCAGCATTGGCCATTTGGGGGATGAACCAATGGAAAGAAGACCTTCTCTCTGTCTCTCTCTCTCACTATATAACTCAACCTGTCAAAAAACAAACAAACAAAAAAAAAAACAACTGGGTTTCCTTAAGTGTGAGTTACTGGTAACAAAAATCTATTAAGCTCCACTGCACAGGCAGCAATAATGACACAATGACAAGATGCACCTGTGGGTGGGGGTGGGGGTGTGTTAAGTAGTAGCCTGTGGAGAACAAAGGCAGAAGTGGAAGGGATCAGTGTCTGAGTGATGGATATGCCAATTACCCTGATTTGATAATATACCCGTCGAAACATTGCATTGCACCCCATGAATATATACAATTATGTGGGTTTTTTTTTTTTCAAAGAGAGAGAGCAAGAGCCAGAGAGACATCTTCCATCCACTGATTGACTCCCCAAATGGCCGCAGCGGCCAGGGCTGGGTCAGACCAAAGCAAGGAGCTTCCTTCCGGATCTCCCACGTGGATGCAGAGGCCCAAACACTTGGGACATTTTCCATTGCTTTCCCAGGCTCATTAGCAGGGAGCTGGATTGGAAGTGGAGCAGCTGGACTCAAACCAGCACCCATATGGGATGCCGGCACTGTGGATGGTGGCTTAATCTACTGCACCACAGCACCAACCTCAATGTGTTAATGTCTAAAAGTAATAATAATTTTAAAAAATTTGAAGAAAGACATCTTGAGTTGAGTCCTAGGTCCATCTCTAGTTGTGTGATCTTGAACAGGTTGCTCTGGCTTTGGTTTCTTCAACTGTAAATTGTGAGGGTCAAATGCAATAACATCTTCACAAAGAAGTCTTCAGACTGTAAGTGATTCCAAAATCATTGTTACACACATTCAAACACACTGACACGTACTCAGCCCAGTGATTAAGGAGGTAACCAAGAAACTTAGCTCCTAAGCCTGTAATTCAGGGGCGGGCATTGTGGTGAACCATGTTAAGCCACTGCCTGCCATACCAGCATCCAACATGAGCACCGGTTCAAGTTCTAGCTGCTCTACTTCTTCTTCTTTTTTCTTTTTCTTTTTTAAAGGTGTATTTATTTATTTGAAAGTCAGAGTTACACATAGAGGAGAGGCAGAGAGAGAGAGAGAGAGAGAGAGAGAGAGGTCTTCCATCCGATGGTTCACTCCCCAGTTGGCCACAATGGCTGGAGCTGTACTGATCCAAAGCCAGGACCTAGGAGATTCTTCCAGGTCTCCCACCTGGATGCAGGAGCCCAAGGACTTGGGCCATCTTCTACTGTATTCCCAGTCCATAGCAGAGAGCTGGATCGGAAGTGAAGCAGCCGGGTCTCGAAACAGCACCCATATAGGATGCCGGTACTGCACGCCAGGGCATTCGCCTGTGGTGCCATTGCGCCAGCCCCTCTCTTTTTTTTTTTTTTTTAAAGATGTATTTATTTGAAAGGCAGAGTTACAGAAAGGCAGATGCAAAGAGAGACAGAAAAAGTGATATTCCATCCACTGGTTCACTCCCTAGATGGCAGCAATGGCCAGAGTTGCACGGAACTGAAACCAGGAGCCAGGGGCTTCTTCCGGGTCTCCCATGTGGGTACAGGGGCCCCAAGGACTTGGGCCATCTTCTACTGCTATCCCAGGCCATAACAGAGAGCTGGATTGGAAGTGGAGCAGCCTGGACTCGAATCGGCGCCCATATGGGATGCCGGCACTGCAGGCAGCAGCATTACCTTCGACACCATAGTATCGGCCCCCTGCTCTACTTCTTTTTAAAATTTATTTATTTATCTATTTACTTTTTAAAGATTTATTTATTTATTTGAAAGTTAGAGTTACACAGAGAGAGGAGAGGCAGAGAGAGAGAGAGAGAGAGAGAGAGAGAGAGGTCTTCTATCCGATGGTTCACTCTCCAATTGGCCACAATGGCTGAAGCTGAGCTGATCGGAAGCCAGGAGCCAGGAGCTTCTTCCGGGTCTCCCATGTGGATGCAGGGGCTCAAGAAATTGGGCCATCTTCTACTGCTTTCCCAATCCATAGCAGAGAGCTGGATCAGAAGTGGAGCAGCCATGTTTTGAACCATGGGATGCTGGTGCTTCAGACCAGAGCGTTAACCCACTGGGCCACAGTGCCGGCCCCTAAATTTATTTATTTATTAATAGAAAAGTTTTATTTAATAAATATAAATTTCAAAAGTACAACTTTTGGATTATAGCAGTTCTTCCCCCCATAACCATCCTCCCACCCGCAAACTATCCCACCTCCTACTCCCTCTCCCAACCCATTCTTCATTAAGATTCATTTTTAGTTATCGTTATATATAGAAGATCAACTCTATACTAAGTAAAGATTTCAACAGTTTGCACCCACACAGGCACAAAGTATAAAGTACTGTTTGAAGACCAGTTTTACTGTTAATTCTCATAGAACAACACATTAAGGACAGAGGTCTTACATGGGGAGCAAGTGCACAATGACTCTTGTTGTTGATTTAACAATTGACACTCTTATTTATGACATCAGTAATCACCTGAGGCTCTTGACATGAGCTGCCAAGGCTATGGAAACCTCTTGAGTTCACAAACTCCAACCTTATTTAGACAAGGCCATAATCAAAGTGGACGTTCTCTCCCCCCTTCAGAGAAAGGTACTTCCTTCTTTGATGGCCCCATCTTTCCAGGGAAATCTCACTCACAGAGATCTTTAATTTAGGTTATTTTGCCACAGTGTCTTGGCTTTCCATGCCTGAGGTACTCTCATGGGCTTTTTGGCCAGATCCGAATGCCTTAAGGGCTGATTCTGAGGCTAGTGTGCTGTTTAGGGCATTTGTCATTCTATGAGTCTGCAGTATATCCTGCTTCCCATATTGGATCATTCTCTCTCTCTTTTTCTTTTCTTTTCTTTTTGACAGGCAGAGTTAGGCAGTGAGAGAGAGAAACAGAAAGAAAGGTCTTCCTTCCATTGGTTCACCCCGAAATGGTCGCTATGGCCAGCACGCCGCGCTGATCCGAAGCCTGGAGCCAGGTGCTTCCTCCTGGTCTCCCATGCGGGTGCAGGACCCAAGCACTTGGGCCATCCTCCACTGCCTTTCCAGGCCACAGCAAAGAGCTGGACTGGAAGAGGAGCAACCGGCACAGAACCAGCGCCCCAACCGGGACTAGAACCCGGGGTGCCGGCGCTCCAGGCGGAGGATCAGCCTAGTGAGCCGCGGTGCCGGCTTTTCTCTTTTTTAATTCTATCAATTATCATTCCCCTGCTCTACTTCTGATCCAGCCTCCTGCTAATGCACCTGGAAAAACAGCAGAAGATGGCCCAAGGACTTAGACCCCTGCCTCCCACACAGGAAACCAGGATTGACACCCTGACCGGTTCAGCCATTTGAGAAGTGAACCAGCAAATGCAAGATTTCTTTCTCTCTCTGTATCTCCCTCTCTCTAACTCTGCCTTTCAAATAAAATAAAAATAAATCTGAGGCCGGCGCCGTGGCTCACTAGGCTAATCCTCTGCCTTGTGGCGCCGGCACACACCAGGATAAAAAAATAAAATAAAATAAAATAAAAAGACGCTAGAAGTGGGAACGGAGCCAGAAGCTGAACCCAGGTGCTCCGGTGTGGGATGAGAGCATCCCAAGAGCCGTCTATGCAGATGCCTGCCCCTTCTCAGGGTCTTGTTCTTCTCTGTGCAGAGTGAAGCTGTCCCAACAGTTGGCTGACTCCTAAGATCCAACTCTTACATCCTGCTCCTAGTGTGTGTTTGCATTAAACACTTCCTGTGTGATGGTTCAGCATCTCAGATCCCCATCTGGTTAGTTAAGGTCTAGAAATGTGGTGCTATTTTTTTTCCATTAAAACAGACCAAGAAGAGTCCAGTATTTTAATTTTAGTTTTACTTATAAAACCCTCCCTAATGTAATGTTTACGTAATCAGAAGATTTAGGGGAACAGTTAACCTTCTGCTGCCTCTGGTAGTGGAGACTGGGCAGGGTGGTCACACATCAAACAAGATACAGAAACGGGGATCAAGGTGAGCTTTGGAACATCCTTCACACATTCACTCACGCTCATCTACACAGCACTTAGACTTGTGCTGATCCAAGGATCCTGGGGCCATGACGGATGACAAAGAGAAGCTTTCTGGGGGTCCACAGAGGGAGCCAGAGCGGCCAAACAGATGATTTTTTATTTTTTTATTTATTTATTTGTTTATTTATTTATTTGAGAGGCAGAGAGAAAGAGAGAGAGAGGTCTTCCACCCACTGGTTCACTTCCCAAATGGCTGCAATGGTTGGAGCTGGGCCAGTCTGGAGCTTCTTTCAGGTCTCCCACCCAGGTGCAGGGGCTCAAGCACTTGGGTCATCTTCTGCTGCTTTCCCAGGCCATAGCAGAGAGCTGGATCAGAAGTGGAGCAGCCGGGACTTGAACCAGCACCCATATGGGATACGGGCACTGCAGATGGTAGCTGTATCCTCTATGCCACAGCACTGGCCCCCAAACAGATGATTAAGAATTGGAGTGGGGGACTGGGGATGCCTTAGGCCTAGGGTTAAGATGACTGGGTTTCAGCTCAGAGTTCCTGGGTTTGTTCTTGATTCCATCTTCCTGCTAATGTCCACCCTAAGAGGCAGCAGGTGATGGCTCAAGTGGTCACACACATAGGAGACCTGGATTGCGTTCTCAGCTCCTGGCTTTTATCTGATCCAGCCCCGGCTGTTGCAGGTATTTGGAGAGTGAACTAGCACATGGAAGTGCTCTTTCTCTGTCTCTGCCTATCAAATAACAAGAAGTAAAGAGAACAAAAAATGTGGTTGCTGTGACTGAGGCTCTGAGTTTCAATCTGTCTGCATTTTAATAAATTCACATGTAACTTGTTAGTGGTCACCATATTGGCCAGTGGAACTCGGAACGTTGTTTGGCAGTGACCGTCATGGATTTATCACTTGTATCCCAGCTGCTGACGTCTGGATAGATGTTCATCAGGCAGAAGCTGGGTTTGACATAAACAGGGCCTCAGGGCATGCAGCTTTCGTGGGAAGGCCCCGTGAGGCCCAGGGCTGCTCTTGGTTGTGGTGAGTGAAATCCCCCTGCCTTGTTTCACATTCAGAGTAGGGAGATTTTAACTGTGACTCACTAGTCAACGAATGACGCATAAGCGAGCTCCCTGCTGTTTAAATGGAACACTTCTCACCTCTCACCTCTAATGAAGTTAGTAGAAGGCACCTACCACTCTCTTGGTGGCTTCTGGGAAGGTAGCAGCTGACCTCTTCTTAGGGATAAGAGGGAGAGAGATGAGTGGCTTCAAACCTCCTAAAGCAGGGAAGCCCTTTTTTAAACATAAACTTAGGTGCAAGCAAATATAAAGGAGATGATGGTGAGGCTGCTTGGTCTGACCCACCTGCCCCATCCTCCATCCTCCATCCTCCATCCTCCATCCTCCATTTCTCAACCTTATCCTTGAGGTACCTCTTGGAAGTCACTCGAATTCTGGGCAAGGGCAGGGTTTCTAAGCCTCTAAGGGTCTTGGCTGTATTAGGTAAACAGTTGCAAGTCATATGAAATTGTGTAGGCTTTTACAAGTCTTGAAGTGACTTGGAAAAAAAAAAAATAGCAGGGCCGGTGCCTATGGCACCAGCATTTCATATGGACCCCAGTTCAAGTCCCGGCTGCTCCATTTCCAATCCAACCCCCTGCTAATGTGTCTGGGAGAGCAGCAGAGGATGGCCCAGGTTCTTCAGCTTCTGCACTCATGTGGGAGAACTGGAAGAAGCTCCTAACTCCTGTCTTCAGACTGGCTCAGCTCTGGCCATTGCAGCCATTTGGGGAGTGAACCAGTGGGTGGAAGATCTCTCTCTCCATCTCTCCCTCTGTCTCGGTAACTCTTACTTTAAATAAAACAAACCTTAAAAAAAAAAAAAAAAAAAAAAACAGCAAAAAAGATTTGAAAATCACATTCAAGTAGCGAATGTTTGGTCAGCAAGGAAGATGCCACTAGGGAAGCCCATAACCCATACTGGAGTGCCTGGATTTGAGTCCTGGCTCCACTCAAGATTCCAGGTTCCAAGTGATGGTTCAACTAGCTGGGTTCCTGTCCCCCAAATGGGAGACTTGCTTTCAATTTCCAGCTTCCGGGCATTTGGGAAGTAAATCAGCAGATGGAAGCCCTCTCTCTTTGCCTCTCAAACAAGCAAAGTCGCAATTATGGCTATTTACCCAGAAGCAGATGGATACTGGCCCACGGGGCCTTTTTGTGGATGCATGGTCAGGGCTTGGGGACAGTGAAAGTCAGGAGGAATGGGGACAGAGGAGTAGAGTGCAAGTCAGAGCTTAGAGACGCAAAACTGCGCTCCAAGATGAGGAACCTGTCAAACGGTCAATCTTACAGCTGAAGTTTAGTGGTGAAGGTAGAATCAGAAGCTTTTTCAGATTTTTTTTTTTTTACAGGCAGAGTGGACAGTGAGAGAGAGAGACAGAGAGAAAGGTCTTCCTTTGCCGTTGGTTCACCCTCCAATGGCCAGCGCGCCGCGCTGATCCAAAGGCAGGAGCCAGGTGCTTCTCCTTGTCTTCCATGGGGTGCAGGGCCCAAGCACTTGGGCCATCCTCCACTGCACTCCCTGGCCACAGCAGAGAGCTGGCCTGGAAGAGGGGCAACCAGGACAGAATCCAGCACCCCGACTGGGATTAGAACCCGGTGTGCCGGCGCCACAAGGCAGAGGATTAGCCTATTGAGCCGCGGCGCCAGCCTCTAGCGTCTTCTTAAAACTCATCTCTCTCTGTCTGTCTGCCAAACAAATAACAGTAAAAATAAGACATTTTTAAAATTAAGAAATTAAAAAAGAAAAGACCCAGAGAAGTTAAGTGAGTCACAGAAGAACACACAGTGACTTGGCTGGGAGGAGCCCACGTCACCCGTCACCCGTCACCTAGGCTTGCAGCCTAGGGCTTTCCCTGCTGTTCAGAATTAAGGGACCTTCTTATTGCTGGCATCATTAGGATACCACCACTCTGTGCTCCTTCTACACAGCAAGAGCCCTAGGGCCTCAGGGTCACCTCCCACCACCACGAAAATGAACTCAGATCATTTCCGGCCACTCTGTTTACTCATCTATAAGTTCAAGTATGTTCTAAAAAAAAAATACACTTCCCAAGAGACAGTTCCCCTAAAAACGTCCCCTGGGCTTCACACCACAAAAATCACCCTCACAGTAGAGAGAAATAGAAACTGCCCCAGCTACACTGAGCAGCCTCCAGGTAGGTCCCTCGTCAGCGCCACAGGCAAATGTCAGGAGCGCTTTTTTAAAATTACTTTAAAATTTATTTTTATTTATTTGGAAGGCAGAGAGAGAGAAAGATCCAGAGAGAGACAGATCTCATCCTCTGGTTCACTCCTCAAACATCATCAACAAGCCAGGTGAAAGCCAGGAGCCAGGAACTCAACCCAGGTATCCCACAGGGTGGCAGGGACCCGACTACTTGAGACATCACCACTGCCTCCCAGTGTGTAGGTCAGCAGGAAACTGGATTTCAAGCAGAGGAGCTGGGACGGGAACCAGACACTGGGACTGGGGTTGTGCATGTCTAAGGCAGGGTCTTAGCCGCTGCACCAATATCCTGCCCCGTCTGTGCCCGCCTCGCTATGTGCTCACCAGCCATGCCCTGATGCTTTACGGCCCCGCAGTGTTTAACGAGATATCCATGCAGTCGGGGCCCAGCAGTTACCGCTGGAGTGGAAATCAGACTCAAATGACTTTTTCTGCTGAAATTCCAGAACAGGGTCAGTAGCCCACAACCATGGGGCCAACTCTGGTCTGTTTTTCAAATACCCGTATCTGACTATCTGCTTTTGTAAATGGAGTTTGTTGGAATGCTGCCACATTCATGTGTTTATGTATTGTCTGGGGGTGATTTTATGAAAGGAGAGTTGAGTAATTGCAACAGAAACCATATGACTTGCAACGGATAAAAAAAAATGCCCTTTGACCCCTTATAGAAAGGTTAGCTGACCCCTGGTCGGGAGTCACAGTGTGGTAGGGATAGATAAACCACTTTCCAAATCCTGCTTTCTGTTTGCTCCCAATTGATGCTTAAGAGGTGGGGAAAAGCACAGATCCAGAAAGATCTTGCTAAACCCAAACACTTATCAAAACCAATTACAGCTGTTTCCTTTTAAGACCAATGTGTTTGTTAATAGGGAAATTTTTTTGGGGGGGGGGGGATATATTCAGGTGCCTTTCTCTTTTGCATTTTCTGGTTTCCCTCTATTCAACCAGATGTACCCATATTATCTAAAAGATAGGATTGTCACAACAGGAAGGCAAAAACAAAGAAATAGTTGATATTTTGCTTCAACATCCAAAATAAGGTTTTCCATCAGGACAATAATTTTTTTAAAAGATTTTAAAACATTTATTAGAGAGAGGTAGATGGCCGACGCCGTGGCTCACTTGGCTAATCCTCCGCCTGTGGCGCTGGCACACCGGGTTCTAGTCTCGGTTGGGGCACCGGATTCTGTCCTGGTTGCTCCTCTTCCAGTCCAGCTCTCTGCTGTGGCCCAGGAGTGCAGTGGAGGATGGCCCAAGTGCTTGGGCCCTGCACCCGCATGAGAGACCAGGAGGAAGCACCTGGCTCCTGGCTTCAGATCAGCGTGGCGCGCTGGCCGTAGCGGCCATTTGGGGGTGGTGGTGAACCAACAGAAGGAAGACCTTTCTCTCTGTCTTTCTCTCTCTCACTGTCTAACTCTGCCTGTCAAAAAAAAAAAAAAAAAAAAAAAAAAAAAAAAAGAGAGAGAGAGAGAGAGAGAGAGAGACAGAGAGACAGAGAGTAACAGAGAGAGAGAGTGTCTTCCATCTGTTGTTTCACTCCCCAAAATGGCCACAACAGCTGGAGCTGGGCTGGTCTGAAGTCAGCAGCCAGGAGCTTCTTCTGTTTCTCCCACAGGGGTGCAGGGGCCCAAGGACTTGGGCCATCCTCTACTGCTTTCCCATGTGCATTAGCAGGGAGCTGGATGGGAAATGGAACAGCCAGGACTTCAACCAGAGCTCATATAGGATGCTGGCACTGCAGGCCAGGGCTTTAACCTGCTGCACCACAGTGCTGGGCCCAAGACAATATTTTTTGACAGCCAGGTTTTGTTGGGAGAGGGTTTTATTTTGTTTTTGCTTTTGTTTTTTTAGAAGATTTATTTACTTATTTGAAAGGCAGAGTTTCAGAGAGGTAGAGGCAGAGAGAAAGCGAGCGAGAGAGAGAGGTCTTCCATTCACTGGTTCACTCCCCAGATGGCCGCAACAGCCAGAGCTGGGCCAATCTGAAGCCAGGAGCCAGGAGCTTCTTCTGGGTTTCCCACGTGGGTGCAGGGGCCCAAGCGTCTGGGCCATCTTCTACTGCATTCCCAATCCATAGCAGAGAGCTGGATCGGAAGTGGAGCAGCCAGGACTCCGAACCAGTGCCCATATGGGATGCCGATGCTGCAGGCAGCGGCTTTACCTACTATGCCACAGCGCCAGCCCCATTATTTTCTTTTTCAAAATATTTATTTATCTATTTGAATGGCAGAGTGTTAGAGAGAGAGAAAAGGACAGAGAGAGACAGAGATAGATATCTTCCATCTTCTGGTTCACTCCCCAAATGGCTGCAACAGCCAGGGCTGGGCCAGGCCGAAGCCAGGAGCCAGAAGCTCCTGGCTCTCTCACATGTGTTCAGGGGCCAAAGCACTTGGGCTACCCTTCACTGCTTTCCCAGGCCATTAGCAGGGAACTGGATTAAGTAGAGCAGCTAGGTAGTAGCTTTACCCACTGTGCCATGGTTCTGGCCCCTGAAAGAGGATTTTCTAAATTTCTTTACTTCCCCTTTGAATTATTATTATAGAGTTCCACATAAGAGTCATAGTAGCAAAACAAGAAGAGAAAGCAAGAGTGAGCATGTGGCACAGTGGTTAAGACACTGCTTGGGATGCCTGCATCCCATGTCTGAGTGCCTGGGTTCAAGTCCCTACTCTACTTCTGATTCAGCTTCCTGCTGATGTACGCCTGGGAAGTACCAGGTGATGGTGCAAGTACTTGGTCCTCTGCACCATGTGGGAGACCTGAATTGAGTTCCTAGCCTCTTTGTGCTTCTGGTTCCTCACTTGTAATCATATGTTGCCTGCTCCCCAGTATTGTGATGAAAACTAATTAAGGTGAGTAGGCATTAAAATGCTTTCCAACAGTGCTTAGCATATGGCAGTAGTACTATGTGGATGAGGGCAATAAATATTACTGCAAGTTGTTGAAGGAAAACTGGGAAAAGAGCACATTATGTATGTGTCACTCCCCTTGGGAAATCTGGGAGATTACCCCCATGCCCTTCTCCAACCTGGGACAATCACACCAAAGCAAATTGCTTGCCAGAAGTGGAGCCGAACCTGCCCTTCTCTAATTCTCTCGTGCCCCGGAGGATCAGGGATGTCAGTAGGCTCTGTCTCTGACAGGAGAGTTTCCAGAGAGATCATCTCAGAGAGGTGGACCACCGAACTGGCACCACAAAGCCAGGATTCAGGTCGCTCCACACCACCATAAGAGCCAAGGTAGGACAGTCAAGTCAACCAAAGAGACCGCTGGATCCTTTTCACAGAGTGAAAAGACCCTGAGTTACCCTGGCCTCAGCTGTCGGCCACCCATGCCAGCAAGAGGCCTAGGAGCAGGTTCTAGCAGTCAGCAGCCCAGGAGCCACACAGCAGGAACCAGCAGAGATGGAGACGGCACAGGACAGATCCAGGGCCCATCACCCTTCATTCCTCCTCTACACCTGGTGTCCATCTTTAGCGGACAGCAGCAGGAATCTGGAGGACTGGGTGTCCTCACCTGGACTGCTCACCACTGAAATGATTAGATCCCACTCTGCTAATTGGATTACACTAAAATATCCTCATGCCATGCCCAGACCCTCAATCACACCAATGTCCAACAGAGGGCAACTTATAAAGACACTGAGTAGAAATTTGCTCTCTCTCTGTGTGTGTGTGTGTGTGTGTGTGTGTGTGTGTGTGTGTGTGAATGTGGTAGGAGTAAATTTGTGACTCTAGTCCTCTCCCTACCCCTGCCCCTGCTGCTTTAAGCTCTGAATGGGGATTGCTCCCATGACATCTTCCTTGTCCTGCTTAGTCACAACACTTCCACCACCCACCCACACACACACACAAGCCTGGGTCTAAAACTAGCTTCAGGAACAAGACAACCGAGCCTTAGGCTCTAAGGTAAATAGGAGGAAAAAGGACTTTCCAAAAAAAGACTCACTCCTGGGAGCTTTATTTTAAAAGTAGGAAAAATGCAACTACTTGCATAAACAAGACTCAAAAAATACAACTTTCCTTGCTCAGTCTCTCTCTCTCTCTCTCTCTCTCTCTCTCTCTCTCTCTCTTTCTCTCATTAATCAAGAGAGAAGTTGAGGATATCCAACAATCTAACTATTAAAAAATCTTGTTTACTCACTGTGTACAATAAGGCTGATGTTTTAGGAGCCTATTAGGTAAACTACCATTTTTTTTTTCTTTTTAACTCCTAGAGACAGAGGCAATAAATCAAAGAACCACAGAAATCTCTCAGCCTTTGTCTTGAGATCAAGTGGGGGCCACCTCACTCCTGGCCACTGGAGACCCTTGCACCAGTATGAACTCCGACAACGCCCTCAAGCTGCTGCTCCGTGTCCTTGATAAATACAGTGTTTCTTTGCCAGTAAGAAAGCCATTAGCTCAAAGCAGGCTGCGTGGCCTCAGATGGCACCACTAGGATTCAAGGGGCATTGTCACTACCAACTCAATGGGCCACTTAGCAGTGAGCCATGGGCCACCTCCTGAAGTGCACATATATGCACACACATACACACAAACCTGCACGTGTGCTTGCGGTCACCTCCCCCAGGGGCTGAGGCCGGGCCGGGCATCCCACATCACAAGGCTGAATAGCAGGTCTGTGCTGCCTGCTGTGTGCTCTCTCCCCTCCTAAGCCAGCGGCAGACAGGCAGGGAGTGAAGCTGGAGGAGCCCACGCAGTCTGCTCCCGGTTCCGTGCCTGCGAAGGGACCCAGGGCAGCCAGATGGAATCAGAAAGAGAAATCAGCGACCTTCAAGTAAGTCCTCTCTGGGAGTGAGGGAAGGGGAAATCGGGAGCAGAGGCAAACAGAGGATTCACATTTTGATCACTAGGCTCTGCCCTCTTTCTTACTCACCCCCTTCTTCAGAATCTCTCCAATTTTTGTCGTGTTTTTCTCTGTCTGTTACCCTATCTGGTTCTTCACTTGCTTTGAAACATGTGAGAAACGGATTTTTTTCAGTCCCCTCCTGACCTCTGCTTCGTCTTGTCCATCAAAAGCTAATGAGCTCTATGTTACCAGAGAGTGATTTCACATTCCGTGCAGTGCTTTTCCCAAAACCCCAGGACAGTGGAGGCCTATTTCAGTGCGGCCAGACATTTCTCTGGAGTCCAGGCAAGATATGAGTTTGGGAGCTAAGAAGAGAGGCAGTTGGCCAAGTTTGCATTTTACAGGTTGGGAAAAACTGGAGCCATTCGTTGGCTGCGACAAGGCTCTCCTGCATAGGAGAGGAATTGCCTCACTGGTACAGTGCAAGCAAAGGAAATTACAGTAATCTCCCAGGCAGATGCAGAGTCCTGTGTCCTCAAATCTGGCACTGGTATCAGAGGTGCCATGGACTAGCGCAGGCCAAGCGAATGGCATGTGACGGCAAGAAGGGGATCTGCACTCCCTGACTTGACTCCCACGGAGCAGAAGCCACTTTTCCATAACCCTGGCATAATATGGGAGAACTTCTCAGAGACTTGGCCAATTGCAGAGCAGCAAAGGATGTTTGAGATTAAGAATTTTTGAGTGCAGAACCCAGTCTGCAAACAAAATATTAAGCGGGAACCCAGTGTATGAGGGTACTTCAAAAAGTTTGTGGAAATACAGGTAAAAGATATCTTTATTTTGATGCAAAAAATTTTGAAAGCCATGAATATGGAGGGGTCTTCAAAAAGTTTGTGGGGGACCAGCGCTGTGGTGCAGTGGGTTGGACTGGCACCTGCAACTCTAATATCCCATGTGAGCACTGGTTCGAGTCCCGGCTGCTCCACTTCTGATCCAGCTCCCTGCTAATATGCCTGAGAAAGCAGCAGAAGGAAGTTACTGGCCAGGCCTGATAAAGGTGTCTGTCTTTAGCAGGTGACTAAAGTGCTGCCTCTTCTTTCTCCACCCACACTTCCTCCTCCTTCATTAGACTAATTATCTCTCTCTCAGTATACTGTGTTATTCCAGTAGCTCATCCACAACTTTCTTCGGTTATTTATTAATTTGATGGGTCAGAAGTTTGTGCATTACTGACTACAACTTCCCATCCAGCTCTGTGGATTAAATTAGGTTGTGAATCCCTTTGGGAAACTAAGTGTGATCTTTTGAGAAGAAGGTGAGCTTTGGTTAGGGACAGGTGGCGGCAGCTGTCCCTGAGAAACATGATTTAGTCCTCTCCTTTACACGAAGTTCAGAGGAAGGCTTCGTGAAATCACATACGGAATAAATGTTAGTTCTTTCTCTGTTTTCCTTTGATGATTTCCCTGGGGATGGTAAAGATCTATGGACTGTAGCTGAACCAGTGCATCCATCCATTCAGCTAATATTTACTGATCAATGATTACATATTTAATTCCATGTTTTCTCAGTATATAATTTTGCTCTCTTGTGACCAAAGACTAATTCTTCAACTTTAAATGTGTTATTCATGCCAGGAAAGACACATAGAAAGTATGTGGATGTCTTACTGTTTTTCATCCTGTTATTAAGAAAACCCCTTAGGGGACAGGGTTGTTGTGCAGTGGGTTAGGCCACTGCCTGTAACGCTGGCATCCCATATGAGTGCCTGTTCACATCCTGATTGCTTCATTCCCATTCAGCTCCCTGCTAATATGCCTGGGAAAACAGCAGACAGCCCAAGTTCTTGGGCCCCTGCCACTCTGGAACTTCCGGTTTCTGGCATTGGCCTAGCCCAGGCCCAGCTGTTGTGGCCATCTGGGGAGTGAACCAGTGGACAGAAGATCTCCCTCTGTCTGTCTCTTTTTTCTCTGTAACTCTACCTCTCAGATAGATATATAAATATATATATATATAAATTATATATAAATATATATGTATAAATCTTTTAAAAATTCCTTAGGAATACAAGAGTTATAGATAAAATACTCTCGAAGTATTTTTTATTTTTAAATGTACATATATGGAGCAATTTTAGATTCACAGCAACATAGAGAAGAATGTGCAGACCTCTTATACAACCCCATCATCTCCACCTGCAGAGACTCCACAATGATCAATATCCCCCACATTTAAAAAAATTGGTGACTCTATGCTGACATGTTGTTACCAGCCAAAGTCAGCAGTTTACGGGGTCCACTCTTGATGTTGCACTTGCTATGGGTTTGGACAAATGCATAATGACATGTGCCCACCACTATCATATTCTGCAGAGTATTTTTCACTGCCTTAAAAATCCTCTGGGTTCTGCCTATTCATCTTTTCTTCCCCTCCCAACCCCTGGCAACCACTTATCTTTCTACTGTCTCCAAAGCTTTGCCTCTTCCACATACCATGTAATTGGAATCACACAATATGTAACATTTTTCTTTCACTTGGTAATATTCATTTAAATTTCTTCCCTGTCTTTTCCTGACTTTTTAGCTCATTTATTTTTTTATTTTTTAAATTTTATTTTTAAAAAAGATTTATTTATTGGGGCTGGCACTATGGCATAGAAGGTTAAGCCTCTACCTGCCGTGCCAGCATCCCATATGAACACTAGGTCAAGTCCCAGCTGCTCCACTTCCAATCTGGCTCCCTACTAATACGCTTAGAAAAGCAGTAGAAGGTAACCCAAGTACTTGGGCCCCTGCATCCATGTGGGACACCTGTAAGAAGCTCCTGGCTCCTGGCTTTGGCCTGGCCCAGTCCCAGCCATTGCAGCCATTTGGGGAGTGAACCAATGGATGGAAGACAAGAGAAAGAGGCGGGGGGGGGGGGGGCGGGGATCTGCTATTTATGTGAAATACAGAGAGAGAAGGAGAGAAAGATAAAGATATCTTTCACCTATTGGTTCTCTCCCCAAATAGCTGCAATACCCAGGGCTGGGCCAGGCCGAAGCCAGGAGCCAGAAGCTGCATCTGGATCTCTTATGCAGGTGCAGGGCCTAAGTACTTGGGCCATCTTCCACTTCTTTCCCAGGTACATTAGCAGGAAGCTGGATCAGAAGTGGAGCAGCCTGGACTAGAACCAGTGCTGATATGGGATGCCAGCATTGCAGGCGGTGGCTAAACCTGCTATGCCACAATGCTGGCCCAGGTTGGTTTCTTAATGTTGAGTTTTGAAAGTGAGTTCTTTGGATATTTTGAACAACAGTCCTTTATCAGCAGTATCTTTTACAAATATTTTCACCCAGTATGTGACTCATCTTCATGTTTTCTTGACATTATGTTCCACAAAACAGAAGTTCTTAACTTTAATGAGGTCCAGGTTATCCTTTGTGTCTTTTATGGATCATGTCTTTGGTGTTGTGTCTAAAAAGTCATAGACATAGGCAAGGTCAGCTATATTTTTCCTATGTTATTATCTCTGAATTTCTTGCTCCTACATTTTATATTTAGGTTCCTCTTCCATTTTTAGTTACTTTTGTGAAGGGTGTGAGTCTGTAAACAGATTCATTGTTTGTAAGTGGATGCTTGGTTGTTTCAGCACCATCTGCTGGAAAGACTCTCTTTTCTCCATTTGATTGCCTTCCTCCTTTGTCAAAGATACGTTGACTATATATAGGTGAGTTTATTTCTGGACTCTGTATTGTGTTCCGATGTTCTGTTTGTTGATTCCTTTGCCAGTGTCACACTGTACTGATTACTGTACCTGGGTCAGTCCTCCAGCCTTGTTCTTCAATGCGGTGGTGGTGGTTTTTGGCCTTTTGCCTCTTCAGATAAACTTTAGAACCAGTTTGTTGATAGATAGCTACAAACATCTCTCTGAGATGCAGAGAGAGACAGAGACAGAGACAGAGAGAGGCACACAGACAGACAGCTGCCATTCACTGGGTCACTTACCAAATGCTCCTAATTGGTCAGGGCTGAAGCCAAAGATGGGAGTCGGGAACTCAGTCCGGGTCTTCCACTTGATGACAGGAACACAACTACTTGAACCATCACCTGCTGCCTTCCGGGACGTGCATTAACAGGAAGCTAGGGGGCCGGCGCCATGGCTCACTTGGCTAATCCTCCACCTGTGGCACCAGTATCCCATATGGGCGCCAGGTTCTAATCCTGGTGGCTCCTCTTCCAGTTCAGCTCTCTGCTGTGGCCCAGGAGGGCAGTGGAGGATGGCCCAGGTGCTTGGGCCCCTGCACCCACATGGGAGACCAGGGGGAGGCACCTGGCTCCTGGCTTCAGATCGGCACAGTGCGCCGGCCATGGTGGCCATTTGGGGGGTGAACCAGCGGAAAGAAGATCTATCTGTCTCTCTCTCTCTCTCTCACAGTCTGACTCTATCTGTCAAACAAACAAACAAAACAGGAAGCTAGAATTGAGAACAGAGCCTGGACTCAAACCCAGGGTGTATTTCTCTCTCTCTCTCTCTCTCTCTCTCTCTCTCTCTCCTACTTATTTAATTATTTGAAAGTCAGAGTTACGGAGAGAGAGAGGGACAGAGAGAAAGAGAGAGATCTTTTCACTCCCCAAATGGCCACAATAGCCAGTACTGGGGCCAGACTGAAGCCAGAAGCCAGGAAGCAGGAGCTTCATCCGGCTCTCCCACATGGGTGTGGGTGCAGGAGTCCAAGCACTTGGGGCATCTTCCACTGCTTCCCCAGGCACATTAGCATGGAGCTGGATTGGAAGTGGAGCAGCCAGGACTCAAACAGGGGCTCATATGGGATGCCAGCCCTGCAGACGGCAGGTTAACCCACTGTACCATAGTGCCAGCCTCCAGGGACTCTTATATGGGGTGCAGAAGTCCCAAGCAGCATTTTAATCACCGAGCCAAATAAATGCTTATCCCAGAACTTCAGACTTTGGATACTAATGTAAATGATGCTGATTTTAATTTCAGATCCTACTTATTCACTTCTGGTTCATAGGAAGGTGACTGAATTTTATATATTAACCTGTATTCCAGCAGTCTGGCCATGATTGCTTACTAGTTCTAGGAGGTTTGGTTGCATCATTTGGATTTTTTACATAGACAATCATGTCATCTGTAAATACAGTTATGTCTTTTCTCCCCTTATGTGGCCAATTTATTTTCCTTTTGTTGTCTTATAGCATTAGGCAAGATTTCTATTACAGTATTGAAAAGGAGTGGTGAGAGGGATCAGCTTGTCTTTTTCCTAATCTTAGAGGGCATGTGTCTACTTTCTCACCATTATGTGTAATGCATTCTGTAGAGTGTTTGCAGAAATTTTTCATCAAATTGAGAATGTTCTTTTCTATTCCTAGTTTACTGAGCACTTTCCTGGTGAATAGGGGTAATTCTCATCAAATACCTTTTCTGCATCTACTGATATGATCGTGTGATTTTTCTCTTTTAGCTTGTTGATATGATGAAGCACGTTAATTAAATTTTCAAATGTTGAACCAGCCTGGAACAAATCCCAGTTGGTGTGGTGTGTAACTCTTTTGATATACCATTGGATTCAATTTGATATTATTTTGTAGAGTATCTTTACATCTGTGTTTATGAGAAGTATTTATTTGTAATTTTCTTGTAAATCTTTGGTTGTTATTAGGCTAATGCTGGCCTTATAGAGTGAGCTAAGAAGTATTCCCTCTGCTTCTATATTTTGAAAGAGATTGGAGAGAACTGATCTCTTCCTTAAATGTTTAGTAGAGTTCAACTTGCCTGTTTTGGGGGGTACCAATGATTCAATTTCTTTAATAGATCTAGGCCTATTTAGGTTGTCTATTTCTTCTTGGGTGAGTTTTGGTAGATTGTATCTTTCAAGAAATTTTATCGGGGCCGGCGCTGTGGCGCAGCAGGTTAATGCCCTGGCCTGAAGCGCCAGCATCCCATATGGGTGCCAGTTCTAGTCCTGGCTGTTTCTCGTCCCATCTAGCTCTCTGCTATGACCTGGGAAAGTAGTAGAAGATGGCCCAGGTCCTTGGGCCCCTGCACCCGCATGAGAGACCTGGAAGAAGCTCTTTGCTCCTGGCTCCTGGCTCCTGGCTTCTGGCTTTGGATCAGTACAGCTCTGGCCGTTGTGGCCATCTGGGGAGTGAACCATCAGATGGAAGACCTCTCTCTCTCTGCCTCTCCTCTCTCTGTGTAATTCTGACTTTCAAATAAATAAATAAATCTTTTAAAAAAATGTTATCTAGGTACTAAAATTTGTGTCCCTGGAGTTGTCCATAATATTCCTTTATTATCCTGTTAATGCCCATGGTGTCTGTTGCGGCCCTCCACTGCCAATGTTAGTAATTTGTGCCCACTTTCTTTTTTTCTTAGATATCCTGGATAAAGGCTTAATAATATTATTGATCTTTTCAGAGAACTAGCTTCCACTTTCATTGATTTTCTATTGATTTCCTGCTTTCAATTTTATTGATTTCTGTTATGATTTTTATTGTTTTTCTTATGCCTATTTTATTTATTTTTTAAAAGATTTATTTATTTACTTGCAGGTCAGAGTTACACAGAGAGAGAAGGAGAGGCAGAGAGAGAGAGAGAGAGAGGTCTTCCATCCACTGGTTCACTCCCCAGATGGCTGCAGTGGCCAGAGCTGCGCCCATCTGAAACCAGGAGCCAGGAGCTTCTGGGTCTCCCACGTGGGTGCAGGAGCCCAAGGACTTGGGCCATCTTCCACTGCTTTCCCAGGCCACAGCAGAGAGCTGGATAGGATGTGGAGCAGCCAGGTTTCGAACTGACGCTCATATGGATGCCAACACTGGAGGTGGCAGCTTTACCAGCTACACCATAGTGCCAACCCCATGCTATTTTATTTAAATCTTCTCTTCTTTTTTTAGTCTCCTAAACTAGAAATTTAGATTACAGGTTTATATCATTCTTCTTATCAAATATCTTCATTCGCTGATGTAAATTTTCCTCTAAGGATTGCTTTGATTACATCCCACAAATTTTGGTAATTGAATTTTCATTTGATTCAAAATATTTTAACATTTCTCTTGAGATTTTTTTCTTTGACTCATGTGTTATTGAGATGTGCATTATTTAATCCCCACATGTTTGAGAAATTTATCTCATCTTTCCATTGTTGGTTAGTAGTTTATTTACATCGTAGTGTGAAAATAGACATTGTGTGACTTCTTTTAAATTTGCTAAGATGTGTTTCATGGCACAGAATATGGTCTGTCTTGGTGAATGTTCCATATAAGCTTGAGGAGAATACAAAACTTACTGTTGGTGCATGTGTATGGTTGTCAATTAAATCCAGTAGTTTGATGGTGGTGTTGAGTTCAGCTATTTTTTTCCTGATTTTCTGCCTGCTAGATCTATCTATTTCTGATAGAAGAGCATTGAAGTCTTCAACTATAATAGAAACAATTCTATCAGCTTTTAATTCACACAGTTTGATGCTCTGTTGCTAGGGGCATATGCATTAAGGATTGTTATATGTTCTTAGATAATTCATTCCTTTATCACTATGTAATACCCCTCTTTTCCTCATTCTGAACTCTGCTCTATCTTAAATTAATATAACTTCTCTTGCTTTCCTTTCATCAACATTATATTTTTTTTAAAAAAGATGTATTTATTTATTTGAAAGTCAGAGTTACAGAGAGAGAAAGAAAGACAGAGAGATCTTCTACCTGCTGGTTCACTTCCCAGATGGCCACAATGGCTGGCGCTCGGCCAGGCTGAAGCCAGGAGCCAGGTGTTTCATCCAGATCTCCCACATGGGTGGCAGGGGCCCCAGGACTTGAGCCATCTTCCACTGCTTTTCGCAGACCATTAGTAGGGAGCTGATTTGGAAGTGGAGCAGCCAGGCATGGACCACCACCTATATAGGATGCAGACACAGCAGACGGCAGCAACAGTGCAACCTGCTGTACCACAGTGCCTGCCCCTCCATCTACTTTCTTTTTAAGTTTTGTTTGTTTGTTTGTTTGTTTTAGTTTATTTGAGAGGTAGAGTTACAGACAGATAGAGGAAGAGACAGAAAGAAAAGTCTTCCATCCACTGGTTCTCTCCCCAAATGGCCGCAACAGCCAGAGCTGGGTCATTTTGAAGCCAGGAGCCAGGAGCTTCTTCGGGGTCTCCCACATGGGTGTAGGGGCCCAAGCACTTGGGCCATCTTCCACTGCTTTCCCAGGCCATAAGCAGAGAGCTGGATTGGAATAGGAGCAGCCGAGTCTTGAACCTGTATGGGATCCTGGTGCTGCAGGCGGAGGTTTAACCTACCTTCCACAGCGCTGAACCCCATTCATTTACCTTCAGTCTATATTTGCTTTATATTTAAAATCTGGGACCGGCGCTGTGGCATAGTGGGCTAAGCCTCCGCCTGCAGCACCAGGATCCCATATGGGCACAGATTATAATCCCAGCTGCTCCTCGTCCCATCCAGCTCTCTGCTATGGCCTGGGAAAGCAGTGGAAGATGACCCAAGTGTTTGGGCCCCTGCACCCACGTGGGAGACCCAGAAGAAGCTCCTGGCTGCTGGCTTGGGATCGGCTCAACTCCAGATGACTAAAACCAGTGCCCATATAGAATACCAGCATTGTAAGCAAGTGTTTAACCCAATACGCCACAACACTGGCCTCTGGTCCCAGTGTTTCAGTGAGCCTATACCTCTAGACTGGATTTCTTTTCTTTTCTTTTCTTTTTTTTTTTTTTTTTTTTTTTCATGGACTGGATTTCACAAGTGCTTCTTTTTTTTTTTTGTAAATATTTATTTATTTGAAAGTCAGAGTTACAGAGAGGTAGAGGTAGAGGTAGAGGTAGAGGTAGAGGTAGAGGTAGAGAGAGAGAAAAAGAGAGAGGTCTTCTATCCACTGGTTCTCTTCCCAAATGGCCATAACGGCCGGAGCTGCACCGATCCAAAGCCAGGAGCCAGGACCTTCTTCCTGGTCTCCTGTCGGGGTCTCAAGCCCTAGGCTGGCCCCTGACCAGCAGGGGCCACTACAGACACTCCCCAACAAGGTGAACGGGAAAGATAAGGTCGACAGGTCAAGAGCACCACAGCAAGCACCCGTGAGTTCTGTCAAAGCAGGAACCGCTTTATTGAGGAAGTGTACAGGCTTATAAAGCTTACGAAAGACATGCGCAGTAGGGGAGCCAATCAGAGAAAAGGTCACGCAGGCACGGGTGGATCATGCACAGGGCCACCTTAAGTAAAGTATAGGGATCACGCACTGTCCACGTGTCTGGAACTAAAGCAGAGCTATCCCTGCCGGTGGTCTGATCTTACTTAGCTTAATCGGGCAGCTGCAGACACGCCCCTTGAACATCCGCCAGGTGCCATATTGTAATGGAGATTTTAGGCTATGCCCAACAGTCTCCCATACAGCTGCAGGGGCCCAAAGACTTGGGGCATCTTCCACTGCTTTCTCAGGCCACAGCAGAGAGCTGGATCGGAAGTAGAACAGCTGGGACTTGAACCAGTACCCCTATGGGATGCTGACACTGTAGGCGGAGGCTTTACCCGCTATGCCACAGTGCCAGCCCCACAAGTGCTTCTTAGTCCTGCTTCATCTCCTCAGGTGGGACAGGATGGCTGGAGTGAGCTGGAGTTGAGTATTTCCTTCCCCCAGGTCAGTTAGGCACTGATGAAATCCCAGCAGGCTTGGCTTTGGTTAAATAGTTTCTCCTGAGGTCAGATCTTGTTAAGAAAGGCAGGATGCTTGAGTATATTTCCAGATGATTCCTCCCCTTCCCCGCCCCCCCGCCCCCATCCTGGAGCATGAGATTTATCTCCAGTATTTACTGTGAAAACCTGGAAGTAAACCTCACAAAAGTATTTCTGGGTGGGACCTACATTGTGGCGTAACAGGTTAAGCTGCCGCTTTCATTGCCGGCATCCCATATGGGCGCATGCTAATTAGCCTGGAAAGCGATGCGGGATGGCCCAAGTGCTTAGGCACCACCACCCACATGAAAGGCCTGGAGGAAGCTCTTGGCTCCAGGCTTCAGCCTGGCCTAGCCCCAGCCCCAGTGGTTGCAGCCATTTGGGAAGTGAACCAGGGGATAGAGATTTCTCTCTCTCTCACCCTCTCTCTGTAACTGAAGTGCTTCTGGTGCTCCCATCCCACCGTCACCCCCCAGAGGTTTTACTCTCAGACTTGTGCAGGCTGAGCCTCCAGGCTTTCCCACCTGGCCCTGGTTCCTGGGGAGGTTTCCACTTTGAGTCTGCCCCGTTAACCTTGACTCCCTGTGTTTACCTAGCTGTCTCTCCCATCTTGGGAGCAGTAATTTGCCCAGTGTTCTCACCTCTCTTTTGGATCCAAGAAGAGCTGATTTTCCGGTCTGTTCAGACATTCACTTACTAGAATGGAGTGTCTACTTCCAAGCTCTTATGTGTGGAACCAAAAACCAGAAGTGGAAGTATTTTCAAATGGAAGTTCCAGAAAACATTTAGCAGTGTGTATTAAGAAGAAGCTTAAACATGACCCATTTCTAGAATTAGTCTAAATTAAAAGTCAGATATGTGTTCAGATATGCAACAGTATTCATTGAAATATTATTTATAGCTAAAAAAGAGTGTCCAGTAGTGAATGAATGGTTGCAGAAAGCTTGATACACCTATGAATGGATATCATGGATTTTTGTTTGTTTTGGAAGAATATTTTAAAGGAATATCAAAATGCTAATCATATGTTGAGTCAAAAAATAGGATACAAGAGTGTTTAAATATTTCATCTCAATTTCCTTTCAAAATTATATAGAATAAATGTGTGTAGAAAAACTAGTGACAGGAAGTATACCAAAATATTTACTGGTTATTTCTGGATTATGGGTTTCTGAATGACTTATTTTCTTTCTGTACTTTTCTTTTTACTTTTAATTTTCTACCAACCCATATATTATATTTAGAATAGGAGGGAAAAAAACCCTGTAGTTTAAAAAAGTAAATTAGAGAAGCAGGTGTGCCTGTTTGCAAATGAGTAGATTTTTAAACACAGGTCATAGCATATATATTCACACATGCATTTATTCCCAACTCTAATGACTGTAGAAAATGAACAGCTGATTACTCTGGTGCATATGTAGGTGTCTATTTTTAAGTAGCTATCCCACTCTTCAAGAGTTTTACATACCACAACTCTTGTTTTTCGTATCTGAGTATACTTTGAGAATAAAATTTTTTTTTATTATTGTTTATACTTAAAAGGTATGGAGAGAGAGACAAAAAGGTCTTTCATCTGCTGATTCACTCCCTGTATTCCCACAAGAGCTAGGACTAGGTCAGGCCGAAGCCAGGAGCCTGGAACTCAATCTGGGCCTTCCACGTGAGTAGCAGGGACCCAAGTACCTGAGCCATTACCTGCTACCTTCCAAAGATGCACATTAGCAGGAAGCTGGAATAGAAAGCAGAGGCCAGACTTGAGCCCAGACACTCTTATATGGGATGTGGGCCTTCCAAGCCGCATCTCAACTGCTGAGCCAAACACCTGCCCCAAGAACAGACTTTTGGAAAATGACATCTAGGGTCAAATCTGCAGACCACTGAGTTTCTACATAGTTCCTACAGAAGAACCATACCAGGCACAAGTAGGAGGAAGTAAGGTGGTTGCCTCTTCCCTGAGGTTAATTAGATTTTTACTTAACCATTTCAATAATATGCCCTACTGCCACCTAAAGTAAATGATGAAAATAACTTGTGATTGACAGGTAAGTAGGTGGATAGATAAGTAGGTAATGGGGTAGATGAGTAGATACATAACTAGGTAGGCAGATAGATAGATAGGTCAGTAGGTAGACAGATGATAGACAGATGGGTAGAGGGATTTATGCCACTTCTTGAATGAGGTCATCACTGTCTGAGCTTGGACGGACCAATAGGACATGAGTAGTCCAAGGGTATTCCGGTAACAAGAACCGGATGAACAAAGGCTGGAGACAGGATCCCCAGGGCATATCTGGGGAGACATGAGTAGTTTAGTTTGTCTAGACTATAAGGTCAGTGGAGGAGAATGAGTGGGAAAAACGGGTATAAAGGGAGGTTGCACCAGATCACAATGGGCTTTGCAGGCCAGGTGTGGTCTGCTTGACCAGTAGCCCTTCCAGGTCCTGTGCCGAAGCTCAACTGTTGAGGAAGGCTCAGGCTTTCAGGGGCTCAGCCATATTTCTCATTCCTGCCTCTCCCTTTCCAGGACCCCAGCAGAGAGCCCACCCCCCTCTACAGCACACAGAGTATCAGTCTCCAGAGGCATCGGTCGAGTTCGTCCCCGATGAGCTGGCCTAGCAGACCAAAGCTCCTGAGGTCCAGAGTTGATTGATGTTTCATCCCTTAGAATCCTCACATACAGTCTGTTCAAAGTTAATTTATGGCACTGGGCAGGGATCCAGCAAACAGCAGACAAACACAGTTTATTTGCTGACTAACTTCTGTATATGGTGTGCCACACGCAGTGAAAGCATCTTTAAAGTGCATGATCCAATCTGATCTTGTCAGCTACCCAGTGGGCATTTCTACACCTGCAGTGGATGGGGATCCAAAGCTCATGGAAGTCAATGTGGAAAGTGTCAGGGCTGGGACCCAAACCTAGGTTTTATTTAGAAAGTAATTTTTTTTTAATTGCTTGAGAGGTATACAGAGAGAACAGCCTTATCTGCTGGTTCATTCCAATGCCCAAATGCCCATAGTAGCCAGGGCCAGGAGCCAGGAGCCAGGAGCCAGGAGCCAGGAACTCAATCCAGGTCTCCCACATGGGTGGCAGGAACCCAATTCCTTGAGCCATCACTGCTGCCTCCCAGGGTCTGCGTTAGTAGGAAGCTGTAATCAAGAGCTGGCGCTGGGAATCAAGCCCAGGCATTCTGAAATGGGACATGGGCATCATCCTAACTGCTAGGCTAAACCTAGGTTTTCTCAAAATATGGTCCCAGAACAGCAACACCCTCCCACCAGAGAACTTGCTAACAATGCAGACTCTCAGTCCCCACTCTGGACTTATAGAATCAAAAGCCGTGGGCAGGAGACTCAGCAACCTGTATTTTAACAAGCCCTCTGGTCATTCTGATATACCCTAAAGCTTCAGAACCCCTGCTGAGATCATCACTAATTGATCTCAGGTGGGCATGGCAAGCCCAGGTGTAGCACTTGTCCCAGACCTGGAGTAAGGGAGCCAACCCGGGGTCAGGCAGAAGTGTTGGCAAATCAAGGGGTCTGGCCTGGCGTGGATGCCAGGGAGGACAAGGAGCTGCCAGGACCTCTGTGGGAGCACTAAGGATCGGAGTCTTAACATTCCTTGTTTCCATATGAGGCTGCGCCGTGCTGGCGCTGCTACTACTTGCCTGCCACATACTTGGGACTTACACTCACTCTGATGAGAGATGGTTTGGGATTACTCCAGCCCTGAAGAGAGGTGTGTTCCACGGGCCTACCTCACCTGGGAGATTAAGCATAATGGAGGGCACAGGTGACAATGGATGTCTCTCTCCTGTCACTTGGCATCATGATGTCATGATCGACAAGAGGGAGGGCAGTGACGAAGGCGAGGATGGGACATTCCCACGGAGCCCCTGGGCACAGACGCCTGGTGGGTGCGGGGTTCTCCTTTCTAAGGGGTAAAGGAAAAAGACCAGAGGGACCCAGGACTCTTGAATAGTCTGCCCAGGCCCTTGGGCAGAAACATCAGCCAGCTCGGGGCGAGCTGCATCCCAGAGTCCAGAGAGTCCCCTTCCCACCTCTGCAAAAGAGCGCGCAGTGTCCTAACACCAGCAGCTGTATGTCCCCCAGGCTGCACGCCAGGAGGATGGAAAACCCCCCATCCTCTCCAGAGGTGAACTCCCTGTTTCCACAGCCCCTGTCCAGGCAAGTGGGTTTGTTTACCCCAAGGTCCGAGGGTCACGCTTTGGTCCTTTTGTTTTTGTATGCTTGCCTTGTGCCCCGGGCGTGGAGTCCAGGGAGCGATTGTCTGCCCGGATACACGTTTTCAGTCCTGATGTGTACACAGCCTCACTCACGCAGCCAGGACCTTTTCCCTTTAGCGGCCATTTCCTAGAAATGGGACCGCCCAGTGTTGTGATTCAAACAGGGCTCATTCCCAAGGGATAATGGGGCAGGGTGGAGCTGGTAGTGTAGTGTTGGGTCTGTAACACCACACCCTGCTTCTGTCCCTGTCCCTATCTCCACTTCCCCACCTGCCTTGCGTGTTCACAGCCGTCTTGTAACTTAACGCTCATACACACCCCTGTTGGGAACTGCCTTGGAGACGGTCGGGGCAAGAGAGAGATCACCGCGGCAGCATCTGTGCAAGGCGAGTCACAGCCAGGGCAGCCTCCAAGCTGCAGAGCTGTGTGCTGTCAGCCCAGAGGAGCAGTCAGCGAGGGCAAGCCCCTGGAAGCATGGAGCCGCGTCTCCACATCCTGAAGCAGCCCGGGGGGCCGGGGGCTGGGATAGGACGTGGAGAGGCGGCGGGCTGGGGCGGGGAGGAGGGTGTGGGGGGTGCAAAAGACTCACTGCACTTTCCATTCGGGTCCCCAAACCCCCAGAGCTCAGTATTACCAGGGTCACCTCCATGGTAATAGCAGCCGGCAAGAGGCTGTCCCTGTGAGAGTGCGAGGTAAAGAGAAGGAGGGAAAGAGAAGGCGAGAGAAGCCCTGCTATTTTGTTTTCCATTCTCCATGTGATCGGCGTCCTCCCCCATCATCCCGAGGTGACCTACTTATCTACTCCCTTTAAAGGGAGGCGCCCTGGAAGGCAGCCCAGTCCAGGGCGGCTCTGTCTGCGTCTCAGAGAGGCAAGTTCTTTAAAAAGGGAAACCCAGAGACTGCAGAACTGGGGGACAAGGTAGTGGGGAGATTGGGGAAGAAAAGAAATGGAGGGTAGCAGAACCAGAGGGGAGTCTCTGGTGGTGTGCCTTGGGGCCATCCAGACGGATTCAGGGCATGACTAAGGGGAAAAGAGTAGAGAGAGTGGCGGACCTGTGACGCCGGCATCCCATATCTCAATGCCTGGGTTCAAGTCCAGGCTCCATTTCCAATCACAGTGCAGACCCTGGGTGGCAGACTTGGGTCCCTGCCACGTGCATGGGAGACCCAGATTGAGTTCCTGGCTCCTGGCTCCTGGCTTTGGCTTGGCTCAGCCTCAGCTGTTGCAGGCATAAGGAGAATGAACCAATGGATGGAAGATGACACTCTGTGCTTTTCAAATAAATAAAATTTTCTAAAAAAAAAAAAAAAAGAAGAAGAAGAGTAGAGGCAGCAGCAGATGTCAGCTTCTGGAGAGAATGTACAAACAAATAATAAGACCTCAGCTCTTGAATGTTTACCACTCTGGGCCTCCAACTCGCTGAGCTGCTATCTGATCTCCGAACCCCAGCTTCCTTGTGTGCAAAATGAGGGTAATTTCTGCCTCCTAAGAGTGATGAAAAGACTTTTTTACCCCGCTGTGTCTTTCGAGAGAAAACGCAACCACGGCGCGTCCATCCCACATCCTATTCTGTCACTACAGTTCATCTTGCTGAATTCTGCGAAGAATGTACAAAGGCACTTCCAAAGTTCATGGCAAATGGAACTGAAAGATAAGTCTATTTTAGTGCACAGAGTTTTTTGAAATCTATGCCTACAAGGGAAAAAAATTATTCACGACTCTCAAAAAATGTGAAAACCAAAATAAACTTTGAATCTTACTTTCCATGAACTTTTGGAAGTACCCTCGTATCATGCCCACTTTCCCAGCAGGGGATCTGGGGTTCAGAGAAGCGAAATCACCTGTGCACAGTCACACAGCTGGCACGTGCAGAGCCGAGGTTCTCATCAGGCTCAGGGCCTCCCCTACGCTGGCATTAATGAGAAACGATTTCACAAGACCCTTGTCCCCGAATCTTAGGTAAATTTAGGCCACTGAGTCAGATTGGCACTGGAGAAATCAAAGAATAACCGGGTCATATAATGCAAACATTTTAGGCTAATCTTGGCACTGAGGCGAGATTGCCTTGTAGCCTGGAAGACAGTAATTGCCTCTCTGGCCTCCAGCTGCAGAGGCACCAGTCTGGCCTATCTCCAGTCCATTCTCCTCCCAACCACAGAGAACATATTCCTCCCTGTCATTGGTTCCCAGCTGCCCTCAGGATTATGTCCAAACCCAACATGGCCAGAGCCTGTCTTGTCCTTGGTGAGTCCTACTCCATTTTGTTTTTGTTTTTATATGAAAGGTAGAGACACACACACACAGAGAAAGAACAGATATGCAGAGAGGCAAAGATCTTCCGTCTGCTGCTTCACTCCCCAAATGCCTACAACAGCCTGGGATGGGCCAAGGACAAAGCTGGGAGCCAAGAACTCATCCGGAGTCTCCACAAGGGTGGCAAGGAGCCAACATCTTCAGCCATCACCTGCTGCCTCACAGAGTGTACCTTAGCAGGAAGTTTGAACTGGGAGTGAAGCCAGGACTCAAACCCATGAACTCCTATGGATTCTCCCCATTTTTGATCAAATATTAAAATACACCCATAGCATTCAGTAAATAGGGACTTTTTTCACATAAAAATTTCAAAGGCTTTTTTAAACTCAGTATTTTTTTATTTTTTTGCTTTTTTTAAAAGATGTATTTATTTATTTATTTGAGAGACAGAGTTACAGACAGAGAGAGGGAAAGACAGAGAGAGAGGTCTTCCATCTGCTGGTTCACTCCCCAAATAGCCTCAATGGCTATAGCTGGGCCTATCTGAAGCCAAAAGCCAGAAGCTTCTTCCAGGTCTCCCATGTGGTGCAGGGGCCCAAGGACTTGGGCCATCTTCCACTGCTTTCCTAGGCCATAGCAGAGAGCTGGATTGGAAGAGGAGCAGCTGGGACTCGAACCTGTGCCCATATGGGATGCCAGGCGGAAGTTTAGCCCACTATACCACAGTGCAGGCCCTAGGATCTTTTTTTTTTTTTTTTTAAAGGCTTACTTACTCATTTTAAAGGCAGAGTTACAGAGAGGGGGAGACAGGAACAGAGAAAAGAGATCTTTCATCCACTGGTTCACTCCCCAAATGGCTGAAATGATTGGGGCTGGGCTTGGCTGAAGCCAGGAGCCAGGATTCCATCTTGGTCTCCCACATGGGTATCAGGGGTCCATCTTCCACTGTCTTTCCAAGTACATTAGCAGGGCGCTGGATCAGAAGCGAATTGCCAGGACTCCAGCTGGCACTCTGATATAGGATGCCAGCATCGCAGGTAGTGGCTTAACTTGCTGTGCCACCGAAAGGACTTTCAGTGATATGATTTTTGAGTTACTGACTTAGATGTTCAGTTTTCATATGTAGGTGGAAATTAAATTTTTTTTCAGGTCTCAAAGAATAGCACTTGGAATCTTTGGAAAGCTCGTAGCTCCAAGTCCTGGGCACCTAGTGCCTCACGGGCAGAACAGGCCTGTGTGTAGCTCCTGCCCACATTCCTTGCATGCCAGGCTTCTTATAAATACTGTTTCCTGCCTCAAACTTTGTTTCTCCTTCTTCTACAACTGCACATGGCCCACACTATGCTCTCCTTTCTCATTGCCCTGCAGTCTGTTTATTTTAACATAAGTTCATATATACTCAACCTCTCAGTTTCCTCATCTGTAAAATGGGAATGAGAGTGGTACCTAGTTCATAAAGCCATTAAGAAGATAAAATAACACAAAGCATGATCCAAGGACCCTCACCTGGGAGCTTATTAGACTATAGACTCTCAGGCTCCACCCCAACAGAGCAGATCAGAACCTGCATTTAACAAGATCCCCAGGTGATTCATATGCATATTTAAGTTTGAGTAATGCTGCATTCACAAACTTAGAACAATGCCAGTTACATAATGAACACTCAATACATGATAGCCAACATTAGTGCTACTACTGTCATGATTACTAAAGCTCAGGATTTTAAAAAATTATTTATTTTGAAGGGGAGAGGGAGAGAGCGAGATCTCCCATCTGCTGGTTCCTTCCACAAACGCTTGCAATAGCTGGGACTGGGCCAGGTCAAAACCAGGAGCCAGGAACTCAATCCAGAATTCCTACATGGATGGCAGGGACCCAAGCCCTTGAGCCATCACCTGCTGCCTGCCAGGGTGTGCATTAGCAGGAAGCTGGAATCAGGAGCACAGCTGGGACTCAAACAAAGACACTCTGATATGGGCAGCCCTGAAGATCAGACTTCTACAATTGTCTCTCGTTTCCTTCTTGCCTTATTTTAACTTCCAGACTCTAGTTCACTGGCACCCTGGGAGCTGGACCGTGCCATTGAGCTAACTGCTGAAGTCCCAGTCGAGATACGGCCCCTGCATTCAGCTACCTTTCTCCCCGCTACAGCGGGAGACCTAAGGAAACACGTAGTCACAATGTGCGATGTGACAGGGTCTATCAAAAGGGAAGTAGAGGTGCTGGTGGGGGCTTGTGCGCTCAAGGATCTCCCTCCGGAGTGGCAAATCATTGTGTGTGTGTGTGTGTGTGCTTAATTTTAGAAATGTATTTATCTTCATTTTATTTGAAAGGCAGAGAGACAGAGACAAAAATCTTCCATTTGCTGGTTCATTCCCCCAAATGCCCAGAACAGCGAGGGCTGGGCCAGACTGAGGCCAGGAACCCTGAAGTCCATCGGGGTCTCCCATGTGATATCACTGGCTGCTTCCCAGAGAGTGCACTAGCAAGCAGCTGACATAGGAAGCACGGCCAGGATACCCAGGCAAACAGTGTGTACTTGAATGAGAGACGGGGAGGGGCTTCCAAGAGAGACAGAGGAGAAAGCCGACCTCTTTGGGCAGATGGCAGAGTAGCTGTGGAAAGAGGTGGCTCAAATTGCCGTCACCTGTGGGGACGTTCTGTTGGGGGAGGGGCTATCCAAAGGCATTTTATGTGACTGCTCTTGCTGTTTGCTCCCCACGCAAACAAGAGACCCTGCAGTATGTGCCTTGCTTGGTGTCGTCTGGTGTGAAGCCAAGTCGCAAAGAAGAAACCTCGGCTTCGGTCCCTTCTTGCAAAGCAGAGCTTCCGATAGCTGTGAAAATCCGAATCTCCCAGAGCCTCGGCGTCCTCGGCTTCAGGCCTGGGATGAGGGGACAGCCCCTCGCGGGGTGCTCCCGAGGGTTAAGAGGAGCTGCTGTGGTGTCGGGGCCCGGAGCGCCGTCGCCTACTGAAACAGCGCCCCCTTTACCGAGCTTGTGGACCGCGCAGCCGCCGGCGGGATGCAGGCCCGCCAGCGCTGCTTCCGAGGGCTTCCAAACACCGCCCTCCTGGGCTCCCCGAAACCGGGGCTGGGACGCCGAGGTGCGCAAGCAGGAAGGGAGGGGGTTGCTCAGGGTCCCAGGAACGGTGGTTTGGAAGGGAAGAAAGAGCCAGGGTTGAAGAGTCCCAAGGAGCCAGAGCGACCGACCCAGGGCGGCCTTGGCGAGCCCGCCCTTCGGGGCACATTCCTTGGCGACGGCCTCGGTGGGAAGGGGAATATTCTTTTCCGGAGGGCGGGCTGCGGCCTCTGGGGGCTTTTTGGGCACAGCTGGCCCTCCCCTGCCCACACCGGCAGGGACTGACCCCCGCACATGCTGGCCCCCGCTGGCTCGGAGGAGGAAGGCGGAGCGCGCCGAGGGAGGAGCCGCCCGGCGTGCGCGCGTGGGCGGAGTGTGGCCCCCGGCGGGCCGCCCGCGGGTTCCGAGAGCCCGGAGCGGTCCTGGCTGTGCCGATGCCGCAGGGCCCACGGTCCAGGGCAGCTGATCCCACCCGGCCCCGCGGCCTGCCCGGCTGGGCCTTGAGTTTTGGTTACGTGGCGTTATCGCTTCCTTCCCCTGCATAAGGCAGCAACCCCCACGCCTCGGCACACCCCCCTCCCACAACGGCGCGGCTCCAACGAGGGCACCGGAGGCTGGGCAGGGCCAGAGCTGAGCGCCCAGGGCAGGGCGCCTCTTCCTGCCGTCCCCTGCGCACGGGTGGAGACGGGCCACGGCCAGGGCCATTTCGGTTCCTTTTTTCGCAGAAAGGCCCTTGGTTTCCTGCAGTTGCCCCTGCAGGCTTCCTTTAGGTGGTGAGCAATAGCAGCCGCCACTTTCAGAGCGCTGTGTATCAAGCAGGCATCTTACAGAGCCGTTCCTCTCGGACTTTTTTCAGGGTAGCGGTGTAGGTGCCATCACCCCAATTTGCAGATGACAGACCTTGAAGTTCAGAGGACTTACCTGCTCAAGGCCACAGCTAGGAAGTGGCCGCCTCCCCGCGAGGCCTCTTTAGGACCATGAAGAAGGGGGCGCCCTACGAGGTCCTACCCTGACACTGTGATGTGGTCATTTCTGGGCCGGGCTAGGAAGTAGCCTGGCTCTAGGGCAGGCCGTGTTAGAAAAAAATGTCCCCACAACTCCTGACCCTCAGCACTAGTGGTCTGTCAGAGCTGGTGACCTGGAGTTCTTTGAGAAGCATCCTGGCTTGGGGCACATTCTTCCTCCTGTCCTCATGACCCCTGCCTGCTCCTTTCAACCTGTAGAGAAAACAAGCCTTTGCTGTTGTCAGGGCTTCTCGCAGTTGCAACCTAACTGCAGATCGACCTGGAGAAGAAGGAAGGTCAGGGGCAGGAGAAAGAGACACAGGGAGGCCCTGGGTGCAGCCGCTGGGCAGAGCTCAGTGTGGC
This sequence comes from Oryctolagus cuniculus, assembly GCF_964237555.1. NCBI lineage: Eukaryota > Metazoa > Chordata > Mammalia > Lagomorpha > Leporidae > Oryctolagus > Oryctolagus cuniculus. Next base: position 98,458,937 of record NC_091440.1, on the reverse strand, counting down.
CAAGGACAATATTCTCCCAGGCCCTATCCTTCCCTGCCCCAGCAGAATCATCCGTGTGCCCCCAAAAGCCCCTTCCGAGCAAGAGGGAAAGTTTGCTTGCAAAGCTGTAAGTGGTGGTTTCCAAAGCCACAGAGCATTATGCACAGGGGAGGCATCAGTGGGGCTATGGCTGCTTATAATGTTTATGATTTGAAAATAGTACAAGCAAATTGGCAAATCATTTCACCTCATAAATATGATTACATAAGAGGAAAGCCTGACACCATTCAGAGGACCCATACCTTAAGATCTTTAGGCCGGCGCTGTGGCTCAATAGGCTAATCCTCCGCCTGTGGCGCCGGCATACCGGGTTCTAGTCCTGGTCGGGGCACCGGATTCTGTCCCTGCTGCCCCTCTTCCAGGCCAGCTCTCTGCTGTGGCCCTGGAGTGCAGTGGAGGATGGCCCAAGTCCTTGGGCCCTGCACCCCATGGGAGACCAGGAGAAGTACCTGGCTCCTGCCATCGGATCAGCATGGTGCGCTGGCCGCAGCGCGCTGGCCGCGGCGGCCATTGGAGAGTGAACCAACGGCAAAGGAAGACCTTTCTCTCTCTCTCTCACTGTCCACTCTGCCTGTCAAAAAAAAAAAAAAAAAATTTAAAAAAAAAAAACAGGCTGTGGAGAGGAAGAATGGACAGTACCAGGCACCTGGGAAGAATTAATGACCTTGGTTAAGGCTTTAGGCCACAGGGTGATTGAGGGGTCTGAGCAGCCCACAGCTCTGTAGCTGCAGGGCAAATTTTATGGGAAGATTTGCACTTTGATTTTTCTCAAACCAGAAGCTCTAGTGCCTACTCTTTTTTTTTTCTTTACCATTTTATTTCCACTTTGTAAAAGAAGGACTCTGGCTGCGATGGTTCCTAAGGTGCCCCCAAATTGGGAAGCTCCTGACTCCAGCGATATTTTCATTAAGTGGTGCTCAACTCCTCCATCTCACCAGTGTGTTAATCATCTGACTAACTGCTCAGCTTTCCTGCTGTATGAGATCATCACTGCCAGTTCCAAGTGCTGTTGGCTGCCAGAGAGCAAACATTCCACATGTGTGAACTGGGCATACATCGAGTTGTGACAGTAGGCCTGAAAATTTGAGGGGTGCTCATTTAATCTGAAATGGCGCTCAACACAGTGTCATAGCCAGCTCACTCTTGGGGAACTTGGGCCTGGGCCCTTCTAACTCGCTCCAAGTAGCATCAGTCTTAATGTCTGAGGGCTTTGGGGAGCCAGGAGTCAGCGTCCTAGAAACCTTCTGTTGATGCCTATATCTGTCAGAAGTTGCCAGGGCTGTCCCCCCAGGCTCGAGGAGGTGGGGCTTATTACCCCAGACCATTGTCAAAGCTGCCGTTCTACTTGATAGGATCTACAGTTGGGGCCAAACCCATCCTTGGGAGGCACTTGCCAGAGAATCTATGTTTATCACCTGACTAAGCACAGGCACAGCAAATGGCCGTGTTCTCTCAGGAGCTACCCACGCATAGTTTCCAGGAGGCATCAGCACCTTCTTCTAAGTACCTCAGACCTTCACATCCATAGATGGAGCGAGCCATAGGTTAGGGTGTGGACTATTTTTTTCCTTTTCAGCAAATTCCTTCACATCATTGACACAGATTCAAGATGTAGAAATAAAGGAAAGGGAGGGAAAGGGATGGGAAAGAACCACATCGATTGAGCTCTTTTTGCAGGGTGGTTAAGGGCACAGGCTCCAGGGCTGGACTGCTCGGGTTTGAATCCTGCTCTGCTGCTTCCTTGCTGTACTGTCCAGTTTAGGGCAAATTAGTTACCCTCTCTGTGCCTCTGTTTCTCCTAAGATTGTTGTGTGACCTGAGTTAATTCATGGCAAGAACTAACTACAATGCCTACCCCATGTAAGTGTGGCTATTGATTATGGAGAGTCCTATGCTGACTGCCTTATACTCAACATTACTTAACATTAGCTACCATTCTTTTGTAAAGGAAAATACAAGATTACTATGTTCTGCTCTACTAGTTTATATCGAATGTCTGTTACTAGGAATGTACAAGTGGTTTTCAAAAAGACCGTGGAGGAGCAGCTGTTGTGGTACAGTAGGTTAAGCTGCAGTTTGGGATGCCTGCATCCCACGCTGGAGTGCTGGCTGCTCCACACTTCTGATCCAGCTTCCTGCTAATGTGCCTAGGAGGCAGCAGATGATGGCCCAAGTGCTGGGGGTCTTGCCAACCTGTAAAGGACCTGAATGGTGTTCCTGACTCCTGCCTATGACCTGTCCTAGCCCTGGGCATTTGGGGGAATGAACCAACTGATGGAAGATATTTTCTCTCTCTCTCTCTCTGCTTTCAAATACATTAAAAAAGTTTAATGGAAAATTCATATTATCAAATATCCATGAATTTCAAATTAGTTTTGAAATAAACTTATCATTTAAAAAAAATAAAGCTTGTTTATAAAATCAACTTATCTTTTAATTCCATTTTCTATGAATTTTGTGACGCTCCCTAGGATGTGAGAAAGAAAATAAGCAGGTGTAGACCAGGCTCTTGTTTCTTCTGCATGTCTCTCCTGTATGCAGGGTTTCAGTCTGTGCTTATTGCCTATTTTTTAACATAAAAATGTGAATTGGACATAGCTGCATGTCAAAAATTATTTATTTATTTATGTTGAAAGGCAGAGACAGGCAGACACATACACAAACACACACACACACACACACACACACCACACACACACACACAGTTAGTGAACCATTCTCTGGTTCACTCTCCAAATGCCCAAAATAGCTAAGATTGGGCCAGGCCAAAGCCAGGAGCTGGGAACTCAAACTGAGTCTCCTACATAAGGGTCAGGAACCCAAGTCATCACCTGCTGCCTCCTGGGGTCTCCATTAGCAGGAAGGTGGAATTAGGAGCAGTGCCAGGGATCAAACCCAGGCCTCTAATACGGGATCCAAGCATCCCAAGCAGCACCTTAACTGCCACACCGAATACCTGCCACTATTTCTGACTGTTACGGAGTGTATACTCGGGATTAAATACTGTATTATCTACATGTTGCCATATTGATCGAGTATCTGCTGTTTACCATGGACTGAATGTGGGAGGGAGCATGGGTGGTGAAGGCCCATAGACCTTGAAGTTTGTAATTTAGGGGAGGAACCCAAGACTTAAGGTGAAATAATCAGAGACCGATACACGAAGCTACATAATAAAATATTAAAGGGAACTCAGAGTGAAGTGTCAGTGCTAATGTAGTGCCCAGTGGCCAGTGAGAAGACCCACTGTAATAGGCAGAACAGCACCTGTATATGAGTACACAGGAGCAGAGGGCCTGCCTCCTGGAAACCCTGGCTGGAGCAGATAGGAAATTTACCCTCTGGATCTTCAGCTCTTTGAAAAATGACTCAAGACAAGAAGGACAAGTCTACACTCCCTTGACAAGCTGCAACAGAGCAGCCCACGGTGTCTGAGCCGGAGGTGGAATGCAGCAGGCTGGGTGCCTCTTGCAGCTTGCTCAGCATGTGGGCAGCGCCTTCCTTCTGAAGCGGTACAGGGGGCCACTCTGACTCCTTCTCACGTAGACCTGGTACAAACGGTGCAGGGCCCTGAAGCACAGTGAGCCTACTCAGGAAGCCCGAATGGAACTCCCCTTTTGAGCTCCTTAATCCTTTGTTTGGCCCTGATTCCTTGGGAAGAACTCACAGGTCTGTGAGAACGGTTGCCCCATGGGGTCACGCTGGAGACATTCTGCACTTACACGTCCACAGGCTTTTGCTGTGCTTCTTCTTACTCTGCCCCTAGGTGCTAATCACTACCACAGCCAGCAACACCTGGTTGCCACAAAGACTTGGGCTGTGCCAAAGCCCACACTTGTCATTGCTGCCTCCATGCCTCGCCTGATAGTGTTTTAATATCTTAGTGGGGCTGACCTTTTATGCTCCATACCTGCCCATTGATGCACTATAGTCAGCTAATAGGAAAGCATTTACGAGATACCCCTGTGTTATTTGGCTATGTACAAAGCATGAAGTTTGAAACTTTGGATAGGGAAGGTTAGAAGAAAAGTGAGAAGTGGCCTTGACTTTGAGAGTTTACAATCTTGATATACAGAAGAATGCAACACAGCAGATTCTGCAGTGGTCAAGGTAGGGGACATGGACAGTAAGAGGGCACTTCAAAAATTCACATAAAAATGGAATTAAAAGATAGGTTTACTTGGTTTCCAAATTTTTGAAATCCATGCAAACAATAGGTCATGGAAAATGTATATGATGAAAAACCTGCATGTGGATTTCAAGACTTTTTTTTTTGCATCTAAGTAAACCCATTTTGAAACTCCATTTTAAATGAACTTTAAAAAATTTTTTTAAAGATTTATTTATTTGAAAGGTAGAGTTACAGAGAGGCAGAAGCAGAGAGACAGGGATGGAAAGAGAGAGAAGTCTTCCATTCACTGGTTCACTCCCCAGATGGCTGCAACAGCCAGGCCTGGGCTAGGCCAAAGCCAGGAGCTTCTTCCAGGTCTCCCTCGTGGGTGCAGGGGCCCTAGTACTTGGGCCATCTTCTTTTTTTTTTTTTTTTTTAATTTATTTATTTATTTTTTTTTTTGACAGGCAGAGTGGACAGTGAGAGAGAGAGACAGAGAGAAAGGTCTTCCTTTGCCGTTGGTTCACCCTCCAATGGCTGCCGCGGCCGGCGCGCTGCGGCCGGCGCACCGCGCTGATCCGATGGCAGGAGCCAGGAGCCAGGTGCTTTTTCCTGGTCTCCCATGGGGTGCAGGGCCCAAGCACCTGGGCCATCCTCCACTGCACTCCCTGGCCACAGCAGAGGGCTGGCCTGGAAGAGGGGCAACCGGGACAGAATCCGGCGCCCCGACCGGGACTAGAACCCGGTGTGCCGGCGCCGCTAGGCGGAGGATTAGCCTAGTGAGCCACGGCGCCGGCCTGGGCCATCTTCTTACTGCTTTTCCAGGCCGTAACAGAGAGCTGGACTGAAAGATGATTGGTGCCCACATGGGATGCTGGCACTGCAGGCGGTGACTTTGCCTGCTGTGGCGTGGTGCCGGCCCCTTACATGAACTTTTTGAAGCACCTGCCTGTGTGCTGTGGGAGAGCACAGCAGCAAGACCTGGGCAGGAATGTGAGGGGCCACCAATGCCAGAAAGAAGCCTGTACTCCCATCGGCCCAGTAAGCTGCACAGCCCCTCTGGGATCTGCGGGGAGTGAGTTCCATAAAGCAGGATGAACCAGTGTGGCCATTTCATCAACACTATGTTCAGAGTCACGGAAAGTCAGTATTCCCTGGATCATTTGGGAACCAAAATGACTAGCCCTCGTGGTCCTCTTTTTTTTTTTCCAACACCAAAAAATGGAAAGATGAGCACATTGACAACATTTTACATTCCTCACCTATAGGCATTGGTTTTGCAATATTTACTATTTCTATGTAGAGGTACACATTTTTTTCCATTTGAAATTTGCAGACATAATCCCCAATGAATACTTCAGTATCTATCTCCTAGAAAGAGTGTTATCCTACACAACCCCACTATCACTCTGAAAAAACTCAACAATAATGTCCCTTATAGTTTTTTCCTTTTTAAAATTAAAGTGAAATTGAGATTTACTCATTACATGGGCTGCTCCTGCCTCTTAAATCTGCTTTAACCAGTAACCACACCCCATCTCTGGCCTTTCACAATCTTGACATTTCTGAAGAGTGTAGGTAATCATTCTAGAGAATGACCCACAGTTGTGGATTTCTCCCATTTTTTTCCCCTTACAATTGGATTCAGGCTTTCAAAAAAAAAAAAAAAAAAGAAAAAAGAAAGAAAGAAACACAAATGTGACAAAATATGGGAACACAAAATTCATCATTTTAGCCATTTTTTTCAAAGATTTATTTATTTATTTGAAAGGCAGAATTACACAGAGAGAGGAGAGGCAGAGAGAAAGAGAGGTCTTCCATCCGTTGGTTCACTCCCCAGTTGGCTGCAACGGCCAGAGCTGCACCAATCCAAAGCCAGGAGCCAGGAACTTCTTCAGTGTCTCCCACGCAGGTGCAGGGGCCCAAGTACTTGGACCATCTTCCACTGTTTTCCCAGGCTATAGCAGAGAGCTGGATTGGAAGTGAAGCAGCCGGGACTCAAACCGGCACCCATATCGGATGCCAGCACTGTAGGCGGCAGCTTTACGGGCCACACCACAGCGCCAGCCCCCATTTTAGCCTTTTTAAGTATGCCAATCAGTGGCATTAAGTATATTAACAATGTTATGCAATCGTCACCAATATCTATGTCCAGAATTTCATCTCAAACATCATTACTGTACTCATTAAATAATTCCTCATTCTTCCTTTCCCCAGTCCCTAGTAACCTCTATTCTACTTTCTCTAAGAGTTGATTTATTCTAGGTACCATGTAAATAGACTCACAATATTTGTCATTTTGTTAGGGGCTTATTTCACTTAGCATAATGTTTTCAAAGTTCATCCATATTATAGCATGTATCACAATTTCATTTCTTTTTAAGACTGCATAATATTCCATTGTACTTTGTTTATCCATTCATCTGTTGATGGACACTTACATGATTGCCAGCTTTCAGCTGTCCTGAATAATGCAGCTATGAACATTGATACACAAGTATCTATTCAAATCCTTGCTTTCAATTATTTTGGGGATATCCTTAGCAATAAAATTACTAGGTCATATGGTAACTTTAACTTTTCCAGGAACTGCCAAACTTTTTCTTTTTTAAGATTATTTATGTGAAAGGCAGAGTTATAGGAAGAGAGGGAGACATAGAGAGGGATCTTCCATTCACTGGTTCACTCCCCAAATGGCTGAAATGGCTGGGGTTAGGCCAGGCCAAAGCCAGGAGCCTTGAGCTTTTTCTAGTTCTCCCATTTGGGTGCAGGAGCCCAAGCACTTGGCCATTTTCCACTGCTTTCCCAGGCACATTAGCAGGGTACTGGATTGGAAGTGGAACAGCCAGGACTCGAACCAGTACCAAATGGGATGCCAGCATTGCAGGCAGCGAGCTGCTTTACCTTCTATGCCACAGCACAGGCCCTAATCTTTTTCACAATAGCTGTATCATTTTACATTCTCACCAGCAGTGCAAGAGGATTCCATTACTCCTCTTCCAAACTAACACTTGTTCTTTGTTTTTAGAATAATCATCCTAATGAGTTACAAATGTTGGTTTTGATTGGCATTACCCTAATGGAACACTTTTTCATGTGCTTATTGGCCATTTGGGTATCTATTCAAGTCCTTTGCCTATGTTTGAATTAGGTCTTTTTTATTATTAAGTTATAGTTATTTATTTGTTCTGGATATTAATCCTTTATTAGATAGAGTATTTGCAAATATCCCCCTTCCCGCCCCGTTCTGTGCCTTCCTTTCACATTTTTGATAGTGTCCTCCGATGCACAAAAGTTTTTAATTTTGATGAGACCATTGATCTTTTTTTTTTTTTTTTTTTTTTTTTTTAATTTTTGACAGGCAGAGTGGACAGTGAGAGAGAGAGACAGAGAGAGAAAGGTCTTCCTTTTGCCGTTGGTTCACCCTCCAATGGCCGCCGCTGCAGCCGGCGCACCGCGCTGATCCGATGGCAGGAGCCAGGATCCAGGTGCTTTTCCTGGTCTCCCATGGGGTGCAGGGCCCAAGCACCTGGGCCATCCTCCACTGCACTCCCTGGCCATAGCAGAGAGCTGGCCTGGAAGAGGGGCAACCGGGACAGAATCCGGCGCCCCAACCGGGACTAGAACCCGGTGTGCCGGCGCCGCAAGGTGGAGGATTAGCCTATTGAGCCACGGCGCCGGCACCATTGATCCTTTTTTAAAAAATAGTTATTTATTTAGTTGAAAATCAGAATTAGAGAGAGACAGGGAGAGAGAGGTCTTCCGTCAGCTGGTTCATTTCTCAAGTGGCCACAATGACCAGGGCTGAGCCAGGCCTTTGGGTGCAGAGGCCCAAGCACCTGGGCCATCTTCTGTTGCTTTTCCTATGTCATTATCAGGGAGCTGGACTGGAAGTGGAGCAGCTGGGACACGAACCAGTACCGATATGGGATGCTGGCACTGCAGGCAGAGGCTTTACCTGCTACAACACACCACCGACCCATATCTGTTTCTTTCTTTCGTTGTTTGTACCTTTGCTGTCATAGCCCAGAAATCATTGCCATATCCAATGTCATGAGGATTTTCCCATTTTTTCTTCTAAGAATTTTATAATTTTAGCTCCCAAATTTCAGTCTTTTGTCCAATTAAAGTTAATTTTTGTAAATGGCATAAGAGTCAAACTTCATTCTTTTATATATAGGATTATCTAGTTTTCCCAGTACTATTTGTTGAAAAGACTGTGTTTTGAGGCCAGCACTGTGGCATAGGAGGTAAAGCCAGTGCTTGCAACACCAGCATCCCATATGGATGCTGGTTCGAGTCCCTGTTGCTCCACTTCTAATCCAAGTCCCTGCTAATATGCCTGGGAAAAGCAGTGGAAAATGCCCAAGTGTTTAGGCTCCTGGTTCCTGGCTTTGGGCTGGCCTAGCTCTGACCATTGTGGCCATCTGGGGAGTGAACCAGTGAATGGAATAGCTCTCTCTGTCTCTCCCTCTTCTCTATAACTCTTTCAAATAAATCTTTAGAAAAAAACAAAGCCTGTCTTTCCTCACTGAATGTTAACACCCTTTTGAAAAACAACGTACAACACATGTGAGGGGTTCTATCTGGACTCTATTTCTTTTTTTTTTTTTTAAGATTATTTATTTATTTGAAAGGTACAGTTACAGAGAGGAAGAGGCAGAGACAGAGAGAGAGGTTGGTCTTCCACTCGCTGGTTCACTTCCCAAATGACTTTGATGGCAGAAGCCACGCCAATCTGAAGTCAGGAGCCAGGAGCTTCTTCCAGTTTTCCCACATGGATGAAGGGGCCCAAACACTTGGGTCATTTTCTATTGCTTTCCCAGACACACCAGCAGGGAGCTGGATCAGAAGTGGAGCAGCCAGGACTCAAACCAGTGTCTGGGCTCTAATTCTATTTCACTGGTCTATACATCTGCCCTATTCCATTTAAGAAGAATGGTGGGGTCCGCGCCGTGGCTCAATAGGCTAATCTTCCACCTAGCGGCACCGGCACACCGGGTTCTAGTCCCAGTCGGGGCACCGGATTCTGTCCCGGTTGCCCCTCTTCCAGGCCAGCTCTCTGCTGTGACCCGGGAGTGCAGTGGAGGATGGCCCAAGTGCTTGGGCCCTGCACCCCATGGGAGACCAGGAGAAGCATCTGGCTCCTGCCTTCGGATAGGCGCGGTGCGCCAGCCACAGCGCAACGGCCGCAGCGGCCATTGGAGGGTGAACCAACAGCAAAAGAAAGACCTTTCTCTCTCTCTCTCTCTCTCTCTCCACTCTGCCTGTAAAAAAAAAAAAAAGAAGAAGAATGTGGTTTCTTCCAACCTCTTTCCCCTGCTTGTACGCACTCCTCACCCCCACCCCTCCTCCAGAGAAAGATGAGGAGGCGAAATCTTAAAGACAAAGGAATTTCATAGTATGATGCCCTGAATTTGAATGTTATGAAGAGAGCACCATTCTGGGGGTGCCCAGTTTTCAGACAAGTGAAGAAGATGTCAGAGTTCAATAAGCATTGTGTTCTTTCTTGAACTCATCCATTTACTGCCTTCGGCACAATCATTTCTCACACCACTTTCTCACAGTGTTACTAAACCTCGCGAACTTGGGTTGTCTTGTCTTGAAATCCCACACGATTGGAAAGAGATTGATTTTATGACTCTTAACTTTTGGAGAAACTGCACTCAATCACAGAAACTTACTGAGCACAACTGATGAGGCGGTCACACACAGTTCACAGAGGCTGGGCACCTGGCTGGGGAGGTGTGTAGTCAAGCAATGACTTGGTCATTCCTTGGAGATGGAGAGATGAAGTTTGAAATAACAAAATCTCCAAAGGTGTGGCCTTCTGGGATTGTTAAAAAAGAGGAGAGTCAGATTCAGCAGTAAAGGTAAAGAATGTTGGTTTTTGCTTTGTTTTGTTTTGATTTGATTTGAGAGGTAGAGAGAGAGAGACAGAAAGTGAGAGAGACAGAGCTCTCATCTGTAGGTTTACTCCCCTACATTCCCATAATGGCCAGGGCTGGGCTGGGACTAATGCTAGAAGTCAGGAATGCAAGGCAGGTCTCCCATGAGGATGGTAGGGACCCAATCACTGCAGCCATTACTGCTGGCTCCCAGGGACTGCAGTGACAGGAGGGTGGCAACAGGAACTAAAGCCTGGAATTGAACCCTGAAATGGGACGTGGGCATCTTAACAGGTGTCTTCATCATAGGTCAAACGCCTGCCCTGAATACCAGACATTCAGATGCAAAGATGTTTGGGGACAGTGAGGTCAGACCGACTAAGGCAGAGAGTGTGTGTGTCAGTGCACAGTGCCCTGGGGGGTGGGGCTAACTTAGGGAGGGTTTTTAGCTAACCAGGCAAGGGCCTGTGTACTTGATTTAGGAGACAGTAGCAAGTTCTTAAATGAAAGGATTTTTTGTTTTGTTTTGTTTTGTTTTCTGGAGGAGTGAGGCACTGTTTTAGACAGACTGGTCCAGGAGGGGAGGTAAGGTGGATGGGACTAAAGGGATTAATTCAGGTCTCATAGGATTTTCCTGAAAGCAAAGCAGGTCTTTGTCCCAAGCCCAACGCCAGACCAAAGTGATTTCCCAACCTTTCTGATTGGAATCTACTGTCAGAAAATGCACTGGATCTTAGATCCTGTGAGAGCTTGCCCAAGTTCAACCCAGCCCACTAACCTTTTGTGCTAATAGCATGAAATCTCCACACTGGGTTCTGGTTTGGATTGGCACTCTCCCCGGCTTGCCAAGTTTCCAAGCTACACACAGGGCTATAATTTTAGTTTCCTCGTGTTTACAAAAGGTCAAGTTTTCTAAAGCTGTCCGTGGATCAAGTGGAATTTTTCTCCGTGGTGAAGGTGCAGGGCCACTGGTGGGCCACTGCCACTGCCCCTGGCCCGGAGAGCCTGCTGCACACTGCCTGTGCCCTGGGAGCGCTCGCTTTTCCCTCAGTTACCTGTGACTCATGCAGGCCTTTGAAGCTGCTCAGCCCAGACAGGAACGTTGAGCCGCGCCAGCTGACGATCTGGGGTCACGGAAGAGAGAGAGAGGGGGCAGGAAGCGTCTGTGGGCTGGAGTCAGGAGCTGCATGGACCCCGGCGAGCATTCCAGCGCTGGAGCTAGAGCTGGCGCCATTACGCAGCCTTCCCTGAAGCCAGGGGCTGGCCCCGTCCCCACCACCCCCACCCTCACCTCCAACACTTCTGCCACTGGAATTTCATCAAATGGCTACTGTGTTTGGTTTTCAACCAGGAAAACAAAGAGAAGAGATTGTTTTCCTGTCTGCTTTTGCTGAGTGGAATCTCTGACTCTACTCCTCACGCCTGGGGCTGGCTGGGGCTGGCTGGGGCTCGAATCCTGAGCACACAGGACCCCCAGGGTCTCCATATCTTTTTTCCATATCCTCAGCCTGTGTTCCAACTGGATTCCGCATCCTGTCCCTCCAACCTCTGATGAGTTCTGCAGCCGATTCCCCGCTAATAGTCCACCCACTAATTGCTGCTTCAGCTGAACTCCCCCAGAGCTGAGCATCCCACCAAACATCTTGAGCTTCCTCACAAGCCGGTTATCTTCAGATCTGTGTGCCTTTCTGGAATAATTCTGAAGCGCTAAAAAAAGCCCCTTATCTCCAAGGGCACGCTCCCCAAGAGCGCGCCGCCGCCTGTAGTTCTGCTAGTTCTCTTTCTGTCTGGGTCCAGGCTGCTAGCAGTTTCAGATCACAGTTCCTGGAAAACTTTCGAGCTCAATTTTTTGTTTTGGGTTCATTGTTGTTGCTTTCCTTCTTTTTTCCTCTAATTGAAAATGGGGTGAAGACCAAGAAAGATCAGGATTGTGGAGCACAACACAGACACACACACACAGAGAAACACACAGATACATAGACACAGTCACACACAGACACGCATGCATAGACTAGATACACACACAGAGTCACACACAGACATGCACACACACACAGACACACACAGACATGCAGACACTCACACAGAGATATACCCAGATACACACACAGTCACACACACACAGACATGCACACACACAGACACACACAGACACGCAGACACACACACACACAGATATACCCAGATACACACACAGTCACACACACACACAGACATGCACACACACTAGACACACACGTACACAGACACGCACACACAGATACATAGGCACAGATACATAGGCACAGCCACACACACACAGTCACACACAGACATGCACACACACAGACACGCACACACACATAGTAGACACACAGATACACACAGATACATAGACACAAACAGTCACACAGAGACACGCAAACACAGACTAGACACACACACAGACTACACACACAATAACACACAGGCACACACACAGACTAGACACACACTATCACAGAAACACGCAGACACACAGACAGACACACACACAGAATCAGCCTTTGATCTGTGATCCCAGGGATCAGAATTTACTCTTAGGTGAGTGAATTCACAGATGCCCGGGCGTGTCCAGAACATTCCCTGATGGTTACAGACACTGGCCAGCGGAAACGTGGGGGATGGACTTCCGTTTGGTTTTTTGCTTTCCGAGCCTTTGTCCGGACAGCATCCGCGCTGTTCCGCGCGTAGCCGCTGCTGTCTCCGAATTACCAGGCTGAGTACGATACTCCGCTGCCTGGGATTGGGCTAGAAATAGAAAATGAGCTGGCAGGCCTCTGTGCCGAAGCCGGGCCGGGCCCCTGCGGCGTCCTCCCCACTCCCCAGCGGGGCCCCGCCTCACCCCCCACGGGAAGGCGTGTTTTTGTTTTTGTTTTTGTTTTTGTTTTTGTTTTTGTTTTTGTTTTTTTAATTCTTATTTCCAATGGGAAGGCGTTTTGAAATGTTCTCAAGCACTCCCTTGCTCCTTGCACACATTTGAGGAGTTCACTCTCTTCCGGGAGGGCAGCAGGTCCAAAGACGGCCCCTTCCTTCCCTGGCCCTCCCACACCTGGGTCCGTGGGCAGGGGACAGCGCTGCAGGGGGGCATGGCCTGCGGCGTGGGGCTTGGCGTGTTGCGGCTGTATTTAGAAACAGTTTTCTTGCTTATAGCAAGCAGGGGCCCACTCTGGCTATAATTATGCCTGAAGAGTCACTTTCCTTCAATAACTCTATTTTCAGGTGTTTACCACCTTCTTTCAAAAAGGAAAAAAAAAAAAAAAAGGCTGCCGTCAAGGCAGGCAGTCTCCAGGGCATGCGCAGTCTCCGGAGGAAGGCACCTGAGAGGGCTTGGTAAAATTCCACTCTGCTCTCCTGGTACCTGGGGACAGGTACTGAGGCAGGGCCCTGGGGACAGCAGGGACTGGACTGTGTGTGACAGTCGTGTGAAGGGATCTGAAGATGTGATCCCTGGGCTGGTTCCTACCTCAGCAGACCCCTGTTTACCTCCATCCAGGTAGCAAGAGCCCAGTGGCCAGCAGAGCCACACTGCCAGCTTCCTACCCCAGGGAATTCGTTGTGTTTCCTGCTTACTGCTTGTATGGACTTGGGCGAGTTCCTCAACCTTCAGGCCTCAGTTTTGCCATCCGCCAAATGGGAACAATGACCGTGCCTGCCTAGTCATGGGACAGTTATGAGCTTGGGCTGCATTAATACCAGCAAAGTATGTAGAGAAGGGACTGCCAGTTGATACACAAGCATTACCCTGCTTACGTTGTTTGCTCTCGCTGTCTGAAAGCGAGGAATGCTGTTGGTGATCACACTGAAGTCATTCTGCCCCAGGGACAGGAAGATCACCCTCTGTGTGCCAGTGATGCTGGGAGGGGCTGCAGAGGGAGGAAAGACCTGGCTGCCACCCTCTGTGAGGGACAGAGGCACCCGCAGAGGACGCGAAAGGGGGAGCTCTGCACCCCTCTTCGGCCGGGGTGAAAGGTGGTGGGACAGAGGTCAGCCAGAGGTCTGATAAGCTGTGGAGGGCCCCGCAGGCCTCTGACACACTGGCACACCAGCTCCCTGCTGAAGTGACTGCCTGTCCCCGTGGTCCTCAGGCCAGGTGTCTGCCCCCTGCTGTCTGACCCAGGACATGAAAGATGAGCTGGGAGGGCAGACAGGACTTGGCCTTCCTTGTGGCTTTGGCAAGGCTCTCTAGAGCAGCTGATGGCCCAGCGTCTGCCCAGGATATGCTGGCTGCACCTCCAGCCTGTCTTCCTGGCCCTACACTCAGGGCAGGCCCTGGCACCCTGGTACCGGCCTTAGCCTGTATTTGGTGTACCACAGCCTTGCGCCAAGTCTGCCTCTACCTCTCTCGCACTCCCAACCCATTCTAGGCGTTTATAGTGAGAATCCTCCTTGCTTTGCTGTGCCTGCCCCAGTTTGTCAAGATCTGTCCACCTCCGCGTCACCTCCTCCGTGAAGCATTCCCTGACTGCCTGGCCTGCACCATTCTTCTTGTCCCCAGTTTCCTAGTTACCTATTCCATTCATTGGGAAAACAGAAATGCATTTCATTATACATTCTCAGGAAATATTTGAGGGCCTGATTACAAGGCACTGGGTGTGGGGGGAGGGGTCTGTAAAAGGAAAGTACAGGACATTTCATGGAAGCTTAAATCCAAAGGGATTAAAAAAAATTCTAAAAATTGCCTACTGCCATGTGTTGCTCCTTGGTTGGATGTTCTTATTTAACTGAATAATAACAAAGAGTGAATGGTTTAGGGGTGCTTTCTGTGGGCCAGTACTGTATTAAGTACTTTTCACAGATTATTCTATTTATGGCTATACAGTGCTATTCCTGTTTTGGAACTAAGGAGACTAAGGTGCTAAGGGAAGCTAAGTTCCTAACCGTTGTCAGCAAGGGAAAAGCAGGCATCTGAAGCAAGCGGCCGGGGTCCACCGTTTGACTCTCAACCAGAAGGGCCGATTCTCCTGAGTGTCCGCTTTCCTGTTCAGCTGGACCGAAACTCTAACAAGGCACACACCTGGCTCAGCCTTCCGCCAGGCCCCTGCAGCACTTAGCGCGTCACTGCCGCTGTAGGTCAAGAGCATTTGCAGGTCGGAGGTGCTCAGCCATGCCTGGATGCAGAGAGGAGAAGTGATTGTCCAACATTTCATGGTTCTGCAGAATAGAATTGGGATGAGACCAAGAGGCCAGGGCCCAAGCCCTGTATGGGGGAACTTAGCTCACACCGCCTCCTTGCGAACCCTGCTCTTTCTCCATGCCTCCGCTAAGTTGTTATGAATGCAGCCAGCCAGATGTGAAGTCAGCTCTATAGCAAGTACACGTGACACAGGCCCATTAGAAACAGGCCCAGAGGCCTTGTGATTTCAGAGTAATGCATGCCAGGACCAGAGAGTCCAAAATCCCGGGCCCTGGGACTTAACCTCTCATCTCAAGGACAGATTCACCCCACCTCTCAGTATTTCTCCCCATATCTGCCAAGTTACACTGAATGTATCTCTGTGGTCAGAGCAACAAGGTACCAGTCTTCATTCAAAGGGACAGATTCTTCTAAATGTTTCTTTAAAAAATTATTTATTTGAAAGAGAAAGAGATAGACAGAGATATCTCCCATCTGTTGGTTCGCTCTCCAAATGCCTGCAATAGCTGGGATTGGGCCAGGCTGAAGTTAGGAGCCTGGAACTCAATCCGAGTCTCCCACATGGGTGACAGGGACCCACCTACTTGAGCCATCATCACCTGTTGCCTCCCAGGGTGTGCATTAGCAGGAAGCTGGAATTGGAAGCGGAGCTTGGACTCCAACCCAGGCCCTCCAATAAGGGAAATGGGCATCCCTGTCTGAAATGCCTGCCATAGATTCTCCTAAATTTAGCGAAAATCTTAATCACCAACCCAGAATGTTATCATTTTTCACAGTTGCTGCTTGCCTACCTGGCACAGGAAGCTAGGGAACACTAAGAAAGACAAAATAAACCGGCTTCTTGGCCTCCCACAGTTTAGAATCTAATGAAGGACATGATTCTAGTTCTATGACACTTACCTACAGCAGGAGTCAGCGGATAATGATCATCATCTCAACCACGTATTAATTGCTTGCTTGCTGTGTCTGCGCTCATGAGTGTTTTAAAACACTTTATCTCATTCATCTGTGTAACAAGTCTGGGTGTAATTATCTGACTTCTCATACTGGGAACTTAGTCTTCAACAGAGCTGTAATTCAAGCCTAGATTCCTTTGACCTCAAAGTGCTCCTCCCCACCCTGCTGCCCTGCTCCCCGCGAGAGGCCCGGCCGCGAGGCCCACTGCGGCCAGAGCGCAGCCATACTCTGACCAGCGGACCACAAGCAGCTTCCTGGGAAATGCCCTGTAGAAGTTGCCTCTTCTGTGATCCTTCCCACCATCAGGAACCAACCCTTTTTGTTTCTTTACTTTTTCTCCACTAAATTTGTCTTTCTTTTCAAAAAGATTTTTTATTTTATTTATTTGAAAGGCAGAGTGATGGAGAGAGGGAGAAACAGAGAGAGAACAAGATCTTCCAGTGGTTCACTCTTCAAGTGGTTGCAACGGCTGGGACTGAACCAGGCCAAAGCCAGGAGACTGAAACTCCATCCAGGTCTCCCACATGGGTGCAGGGGCCCAAGCACTTGGATCATCTTCTGCTGCTTTCCCAGGTGCATTAGCAGGGAGCTGGATCAGAAGTGGAGCAGCCGGGACTCAGACTGCTGCTTCAATGAGAGATGCTGCCTTTGCAAGCAGAAGCTGAACTTGCTGTGCCACAACACCAGCACCCCCCCCCCAAATTAATCTTTTCTGATACACCTATAATCCTCATGAACTCCTCTGCTAAAAAACTCGCAGTGTGTTATGGGGAGAGCGTTTGGCCCTGGCACTGAGATGCTGTTTGGGATGCCTACATTCCACTTCCAGTGCCCAGGTTCGAGTCCCAACTCCACTTTCAGTCACAGTTTCCTGCTGATGCACACCCTGGAAAGCAGCAGGTAATGATACAAGCAGTTGGGTCCCTGCCACCCGTGTGTGAGACCTGAACTGAGTTTCTTGTTCTTGGCCTCAGCCTGGACCAACCCTGACTGTTGCAGCCATTTGGAGAGTGAATCAGATGGTGGAAGATCCCTACCTATTTGTCTCTGTCTCTGAAAGAATAAAATAAAACTTAAAAAAAAAAAAAAAAACCTTTAGTGTATTGCACAGTATGGGCATTCTAGGTAATGTTAAGGTACTGTGTATTTCTCTAAAAAACTCCAACAATTAGAATTTTGAGTGTTTTCACCATAAAAGAATGTTAAATATTTGGGGAAATAGCTATATTTACCTGATTGGATATTACACAATGTGTACATTAATCAAAACATCACATAATAGCCCATAAATATGTGCACCTTTTATGTGCATTAAAAAATCTAAAAAAAAAAATCAATGATACCCCTAAAAGTCCTAAGTCACCCTTTTTCTCATGTATTTTTTATTTGAGAGGCAGAGAGATGGAGGGAACTCCCATCTACTGATTCAGTCCCCAAATGCCCACAGAAGCTGGGAATGGGCCAGGTCAAAACCAGGAGCTAGGAACTCAATCCAGACCTCCCAAGTGAGTGGCAGGAACCCAATTATTTGAGCCATCACTGCTGCCTCTTAGGGTTTGCATTAGCAGGAAGTTGGAGTCAGGAGCAGAGCCATCACTGAGACCCAGGCACTCTGATGTGCAATGCTCATATCTTAACTAGCACAATAATTAGGCTGAACACCTGCCCCAGAAACTACTCTTAAACCTGGCATTCAAGACCATCCTCTCCCTGGCTGACTCCACTCTGGCTTCCCAGCTTGCTCGCTTGCTCTCTCTCTCTCTCTCTCCCCCTTTCCCCACATTCTTGCCAAATAGAATTGCTTGCTCTCTGCATCTGGGTCCAATCCCACTGTTTCCAAAGCTCTTTTCATGCCATTCCCTCCACCCAGGACCCTTTTCTTCTCTGTTCAGCTCTTAGCCACCCCTCAGTGACCAGCTTAAATGTCACTTGCTACATAACAAATAGTTGTGATGATAGGGGACATATATATCATGTATTGTGGTTTATTTATGTCTTATTTCCTCCACTAAACAGAAATCTCTTTGAAAGCAGAATCCAAACCTCATTCATTTGTATATTTTCACATATCTTGGTATCCCAGGACATCTTTCTATTTCTGTATATTCCCCCATATTCTAGTATCCTAACCCAGTTAGAGCTCCATTAATGTTTATTGAATAAATTAACTTTAAAAATCAAAGGAAAATACTGAAGCAGTGTATTGAGCACATAGAGTGTTTCCCTGCCAATCTTCCTTCAAAGTGCTTATGCCGGGCAGGCATGTGGTGCAGCCGTTAAGAGGAAGTTTGCTTTGCCTGCATTCCACACCAGAGAGCCTGGGTTTACGTCTTGGTTCTGCTTCTTATTCCAGATTCCTGCTAATGTGCACACTTGGAGGCAGCAGTTGATGGGTCAAGTAGTTGGGCCCTGCCACCCATGTGGAAGACCTGGACTGAGTTCCAGGCTCTTGGTTTTGGGCTGACCCAATTCCAGCTGTTGAGGGCATTAGAGAAGTGAAGCATTGAATGAATGATCTCTGTCTCTGTGTCTCTCTGGATTTCAAATAAATTTTTTTTTAAAAGTGCTCATACCTTCACCTTAGTTGTAAAGACATCTAGACAGCCATGAGTTTCAGGTCCCAGGAAGCTGAAATGGAATTGAACCCAGCAGGGTAAGATTATGAAAAAGCAATGCGTCATTTGCATTGTGCGTTGTCGTAGAGGAAAGGGATGGGACCTAGAGTTCAGTGTGGGGATAGAGGAAGAGCTGTAATTGCAATGAATTTCATTCTTTGAAATATTGCCCAACATCCTGGTATTTGGGGAATTACCTCCCCAGTACAAATAGTGGCATCTTCCCCAAGCCTCGCAGCCTGGCTGGTCCCCATTGGGCCTGCTGGTTCCCCTGGAGCCCTTGTAGAACTCGTGTTCTCCCCACTCTCGTCCCAGGGCACATGGATGTGAACCAAGTCCATTGTCTTCCCAGACAATGGAGCAGCTTTGCATTTCAGGAACTACTGCAGGTCTGCAGGCCCTAGAAGAGAAACTTCTAAAACACCACCATCAGCAAGAAATGCTGCCCTTTTTTCTAAAGGAAGTGTGGCTTAAAACTTATTTATCTGTTTTTGTTTATTTGAAAGGCAGAGAGACGGAGAAAGAGAAACAGAGACAGACAGATAGAGTTTTTCCACCCACTGGTTCACTCCCTAAATGCCCACGCATTGCTAGGCAAGGAGACCAGAATTCCACCCAGGTCTCCCAGGGTGGGGGCAGGGACTCCAATACTTGAGCTGTCATTGTGGCCTCCCAGGATAAGCACAGGCAGCCAGCTGGAATGAGGAGTGGGAGCAGGATCAACCCTGTGCACTCTGGCATGGGGCGTGGGCGCCCCAGACAGTACACTCACCACTGCATCAGATGCCTGCCAAGGGGGGACTCTGGACTCTCAGGCAGACCCTGTGCCTGAGCGCTGTCTTGGTTCCCTTCCCCTCACTCCAGCACCCGGAGGGAGAACCTAGGCTTACTGTCCTTAGAGCCTGCACCTTCTTTTTTTTTTTTTTTAAAGATTTGTTTATTTATTTATTTGAAAGTCAGAGTTACACAGAGAGAGGGGAGGCAGAGAGAGAGAGACAGAGGTCTTCCGTCTGCTGTTTCTCTCCCCAACTGGCTGCAACGGCCAGAGCTGTGCCGATCCAAAGCCAGGAGCCAGGAGCTTCCTCCAGGTCTTCCCACATGGTCTTCCCATGCGGATGCAGGGGCCCAAGGACTTGGGCCATCTTCTACTGCTTTCCCAGGCCATAGCAGAGAGCTGGATCGGAAGTGGAGCAGCCAAGTCTCAAACTGGCGCCCATATGGGATGCCGGCACTGCAGGCGGCAGCTTTTACCTGCTAGCCATAGCACAGGCCCCAAGCCTGCAGCCTTCTGCTGGTCCAGTCTTCTGGAATCTAAAAGGCCTACAGTTGCCTGTGGGGAATGGAACATTTAGAGGTTAGGTCTTAGAACTGTGGAAGACTAAGAGGAAGTAAATTTGAACTTGCTGAAAGCAGCCCATGGAAGAGCGGCGTTCCCTAACCCGGGGTCTCCACGTGAATCCGGGGGGTGGACCTGGGACACTCGGGGGCTAAAAGCACCCACAAATGTGTGCATGTGGCTGCATGTGGGCAAGAGCGCTGAGGGTCCACAACCCCGGCCAGGTTCTAGAAGGTTCTGTGACTCCTTGAAAAATTAAGCAGAACAAAGCCCCACGCTTTCCTGTAGGATGAAGGTGGGGACTGGGTGCTGGGGAATTCGGAGGACATTCCAGCTCCTCCCACTTCCCTGTGCAGAAACAATGGGCAGCACACGGACATAAAAGGCCTTAAAGCAGCAAATCCCGAGTGTTTCACAGATTGTCTTACAAAAGTTGTCTTCCTCTCTCTGGCTAATCCTACTCCCTCTCACCCATCAGCTCTGTTGTCACTGCCACTGGGCCCCTGTTCTCCTTGCTGCTGTTTGAGGTAGAAATTGGCAGCCCTGGTCCAGGGAAGGTTGAGTGTGTCTTTTATCAGATCCAGTAGGAGCCAAAGTTTTCAAGCCTGAGTACCTCTTTAAAACTGCAAAGCCACTTTTGAATTCCTTAAAGTAATTGTCATTGTGTTTTTAGTATCCAATAATGAAGAACTGCTTGCCAATAAGAAGGGACAACGCATTTGGGAATTTCAAAAATGTGTATTTAGAAGTTTTAAGAGCATCTCCACATATTTGAAAAGTAGCCCAGGGGCTGGCGCTGTGGCGTAGCAGGTAAAGCCACCGCCTGCAGTGCCGGCATCCCATATGAATGCCAGTTCAAGTCCCGGCTGTTCTACTTCCGATCAAGCTCTCTGCTATGGCCTGGGAAAGCAGTGGAAGATGGCCCAAGTTTTTGGGCCCCTGCACCCATGTTGAAGATCCAGAGGAAGCTCCTGGCTCCTGGCTTCAGATGGGTGCAGCTCCAGCCGTTGCAGCCAATTGGGGAGTGAAAAGCAGATGGAAGACCTCTCTCTCTCTGCCTCCCCTTTTCTCTATATATAAACAAAAAACAAACAAACAAATAAACAAATCTTAAAAATAAATAAACAAATCTTTAAAAAAAAGAAAAAGAAAATTAGCCCAGCGTCTCCTCATGAGACGCACTGCTTCTCTGGGCTATAGGCAATGTGTATATCTGGATTGAGAGAGCCCCAGGGTGACCCAGGGTGACCGGGTGGGAATCAGAGGTCTAATTATAGCTGTTCACTTTGTAGACCAGGAAGTCGAGCTGCAGTGAGCTTAGGGAGAGCCCTGGCCCTCTGACCCCGCCTCCCGGGCTCTCTGCAGGACGCCTGTGCAGCCCCAGATGGGGCATGCATTCGGCCTTCTCCCGCCTTAAAGGCTGTCTGAGGGCACGTGAGGGAAGAAAGGACTGTCCGAGGGCTTGCCTGACCCGGGAAACAATCCAACAAGACTCCACCGTGCCACACCAGGCCTTGGCAACAGCCTGGACCGTGAAGCTACAGTTCAGCTGCCGTGGGTACTGCGACCCTGTGAGTTCAGAATCGTTACCTTCACTTCGTAGATGAGGAAGCTGAGGCTTAGGGAGGTTAATGACAAAGTCACACAGAGATAGGATTCAAAGCCAAGGCTAAATCCCGGCTCTGAGATGGTAACCACCAGGGACGCTCTTCCATGGCTGCGTCACACAGGGCCGCCGGGGCTTGGGGTCTCAGTGCTTCCTTAGCATGAAGGTATCTTCTGGCCCTTTACATCCTAAACTCAGTCTCAAGTCAGCCCCTGTCTGCCAGAAGCTCCGTCTGCAGCATAAAGCATCTTGGCCACATCTGCTAAGAGCCCGGGGAGGACCTCCACCGACGAAACTCAACCCCCAGGGCTCATTACAACCCTGATTCTAGCTCACAGCCTCTGTGCACAATAGGTTGCAAAAGATGAGTTCCTATGCACATCCTCACCTCTGCTCAGACTGTTCCCCATCCTAAAATGCTCCTTCCCCTGCAACGGGCGCGTAGCCTACTGCTCAGACACCCGTATGTCACTTCGGAGTGCCCGGGTTCAGTTCCCAGTGCCAGTTCCTGACTCCAGCTAATCAGATCCTGGGAGGCAGCAGTGAGGCCTCAGATAATTGGGCTTCCTGCTACCCTTTGGGAGACCTGGATTGTGTTCTTGCTTCTGGTTTGGGCCCCAGCCTAGCTCTGGCTATGCAGGCATCTAGGGAGTGGACAGAGGATAAGAGTCTCTCTCTCTCTCTCTCTCTTTCTCTCTCTCTCAGCCTTTCAAATAAATAAATAATTTTTTAAAAAAGTAGTGCTTTCTCCTCAACCACAAACTAACTAGAGTGTAAAGATTTCCATACTCTGGGGCTTGCATTGTGGCATAGCAGATAAGGCCGCCCCCTATGACACCGGCATCCTATATGGGTGCCGGTTCGAGTCCCGGCTGCTCTACTTCAGATCCAGAATTTCTTGCTGATGGCCTGAGAAAAGCAGGGAAAAAGTGGGAAACCTGGATGGAGCTCCTGGCTCCAGGCTCTTGGCTTTGGCCTGGCCCAGCCCCAACAGTGGCAGTCATCTGGGGATAGAGCCAATGGATGGGAGATAATTCTCTGTCTCTCCTCCTCTCTCTGTAACTCCGACTTTCAAATAAATAAATCTTAAAACAAAACAGAACAGGTTTCCATACTCCACAGCGCCCATGAGAACTAGGAGAGTCCACAATGATTGTTCTCGTTACAATCCAGAGCATTTTCTCTTTGGTCGGTAACAGCTTCTGCCTTTTCTCTCTTTGGATCCGTGAGTGAGAGTCTTATATCCCCTTGAAGTTCCTTGCAAGTGGAGGCCATGTCTTAAGTGTATTCTGTAGCATCCCTTACCTCAAGCACCTGGCTAGGATCTGGACACAGAACTGACTCCTGCTAGGAGCCGCTAAATGAAACCGCATGGTGCCAACAATATGTTTCCTTCCTCCCGGACCGTTCATTCCGGCTGCCGCTTCTCCCCGATTCCCAGCGGCTCTGACCTCTGAAATGCTGGGGCTTGTTTCTGGCTGTTCCGTCAGAAAGCAGCCTGGCCTTTCTGAGAGCCTTCGTCTGTGGGACCCGGGTGGCTCTGCCTGGAAGACATGAGTGCAGCTTTCCTGCCCTGCAGCTGGGCTCTCGCCAACCCCTGAGGGGCCATTCAAGGCTTGGCAGCTCAGTCCTTTACCATCTGGGTCCAGGCAGTGAGCTAAAGGCAAGAGAAGGACAGGGGTGCGCACAGGGTGCTTCTCCGCTCCTGCGGCTTTCTCCAGGGCTCCTGTTGACCAGCTGTGTTTGCCTCCTGCTGCCCGGGAGGCTGAGGGCCACCTTTTCTCTGCAGACTGAAAACGTCTGGGGTACGAGGCCATGCAGCTCCCGAGGCAGCACCGCAGTCTCTCAGGAGCCCCGTGCTCTGGTGTTGGGACCGAGCAGGTATCCTAACCAGCAGCTAAACGACCGTGTCAAATGCCTGTCACAGCCACCACCCGCTCCCCACCCCGACCTTGCATTTTGAACCAAGAGCTTCTAAGTAGTTTGCAAAGGGACACGCAGCACCCACCCCATTCCTTCCCACCACAAGATCCAGAGAAAGCAGAGGGGTCGTGAGGGACGGGGGTACTTGGCCGTCCCTGCCTGCTCTGCTCTTTCCCTCATGGTTTCTGTGGGAGAGGACATAGAAAAGTCTTTAACCAGCCACAGCCCTGGGACAGAGGACAGGGCCTCTTAGGCTCGGCCCCTTCCTCTCCCTTTCTCACCTGCAACTGCAGACCACCGCTGGGGGGATAAGGAAGCCCCCTCAGAGGGAGGCTCTGAGTTTCTTTCTTTTTCTTTTTTTTTTTTTTTTTTTTTTTTTTTTTTTTGGACAGGCAGAGTGGGCAGTGAGAGAAAGAGAGAGACAGAGAGAAAGGTCTTCCTTTTGCCGTTGGTTCACCCTCCAATGGCCGCTGTGGCCGGCACACTGCAGCTGGCGCACCGCACTGATCCAAAGCCAGGAGCCAGGTGCTTCTCCTGGTCTCCCATGGGGTGCAGGGCCCAAGCACTTGGGCCATCCTTCACTGCACTCCCTGGCCACAGCAGAGAGCTGGCCTGAAAGAGGGGCAACCGGGAAAGAATCCGGCACCCCGACCGGTACTGGAACCCAGGGTGCCAGCGCCGCAGGCGGAGGATTAGCCTACTGAGCCGAGGCACCGGCCAAGAGGCTCTGAGTTTCCTTCAGGAAGCCCCAGGCCTCGTCCTTGGGAAGGGCAGTGCTAAGGGCACGCCATCCACACAGGCCTAGAGCTAAGTCCTGCAGGTTGGCCAGGCTCCCCTAGAGGAGGAAGGGCTTGGCAGATGGGGCGCGAGGTAAAGGATACAAGCGCCCTAAATAAGGAAAGAAAAATGAGGTGACCCTTCAAAAGTGGAAGCAAGACCCTCCCACCCACAGCACAGCCCTGTCTGCAGAAATCAATCAGGGGTCCTGGGCACCTCTTTGGGACTCGGGTTCTGTTCCCAGGCCCAGTCACCAGGTGTAGCTGCCCTGAGGCAGCAAGGGCCCTGGTCGCAGCCTGAAAAGCTGTTTGTTTTGGTTCTTCAAGGAAGATTTCTAGTCTGAATCCAAAGGTGACAATGGGACCAAAAGTGTTCAACATTTCTCAGAAAATCGAACCAGGGCAGGTATTTGGCACAGTGGTTAAATGCTGCTTAGAATGTCCATATTCTTTATCAAAGTTCAAGTCCCAACTCGGTTTCTTGCTAGTGTGCACCTGGGAGGCAGCACATGGTGGCTCAGATAGTTGGGTCTCTGTCACTCACATGAGAGACCTAGATTGAGTTCTAGGCTCCTGCTTGGTCCAGCTCCAGCTGTTGCAGACATCTGGGGAGTGACCCAGCAGGTGGAATATCTCTGTCTGTGTCTGCTTTTCAAATACATAAAAATAAAGTTCAAAAACATTTTTAAATATTCATTTATTTGAAGGTCAAAGTTACAGAGAGAGAGAGACAGAGAGAGAGAGGTCTTCCATCTGCCAGGTCACTGCCCAAGTGGCTGCAACAGCTGGAGCTGGGCCAGGCCAAAGCCAGGAATCAGGAGCTTCTTCCAGGTCTCCCACATGGATGCAGAGGCCCAAGCACCTGGGCCATCTCCTGCTGCTTTTCCAGACCAGAGCAGAGAGCTGGACAAGAAGTGGAGCAGCCAGGTCTCAAATCAGTACCCATATGGGATGCCAGCATCCCTGGTTGCTGCTCTACCCACTATACCACAACTCCAGTCCTATTTTTTTTTTTTTTTAATAAAACCATTTAGCTCACACTTGCTGAGGGTCAGACATTCTCAAAGAATGATCACCTTTGGCCGGCGCCGTGGCTCAATAGGCTAATCCTCCACCTTGCGGCGCCGGCACACCGGGTTCTAGTCCCGGTCGGGGCGCCGGATTCTGTCCCGGTTGCCCCTCTTCCAGGCCAGCTCTCTGCTATGGCCAGGGAGTGCAGTGGAGGATGGCCCAGGTGCTTGGGCCCTGCACCCCATGGGAGACCAGGAGAAGCACCTGGATCCTGGCTCCTGCCATCGGATCAGCGCGGTGCGCCGGCTGCAGCGGCGGCCATTGGAGGGTGAACCAACGGCAAGGGAAGACCTTTCTCTCTCTGTCTCTCTCTCTCACTGTCCACTCTGCCTGTCAAAAAAAAAAAAAAAAAAAAAAAAAAAAGAATGATCACCTTTAACCCTCCCATTCCTCTCAGGGGAACTATTCTGAGCTTCATTTCACTCGATGGTAAAGGTTAAAGTCAGACCGGCGCCGCGGCTCACTAGGCTAATCCTCCGCCTTGCGGCACCGGCATACCGGGTTCTAGTCCCGGTCGGGGCACCAGATTCTGTCCCGTTTGCCCTTCTTCCAGGCCAGCTCTCTGCTGTGGCCAGGGAGTGCAGTGGAGGATGGCCCAAGTACTTGGGCCCTGCACCCCATGGGAGACCAGAAGAAGCACCTGGCTCCTGCCATCGGATCATCGCGGTGCGCTGGCCGCAGCGGCCATTGGAGGGTGAACCAACGGCAAAGGAAGTCCTTTCTCTCTGTCTCTCTCTCTCTCACTGTCCACTCTGCCTCTCAAAAAAAAAAAAAAAAAAAAAAAAAAAAGGTTAAAGTCAGATAGCCTGGAGGTGGCAGGTCCCAGACTCCCTTTCAAGAAGGTGATTTCAGAACCTGCATTCCTGACCAGTGTACAGCACCCCTTCCACCCAGGAGAGCAGTGCAGGGTGGCAGTCCCCAGGGAAGTATAGCTTCTGGTCTGACAGAGCCACAAGGTCAGTGTCAAGGCCCAGGCTTTGACCCCAGTTTTGCCGAACAAGTGGCTTCAGCCTGGCTTGCAGAGAGGAAGCCCTTCCTAGGAAGCAGGGCCCTGACCCCGCTGCCCAACGGTAGTTGCCCAACCTCTGTGGCTAAACAAAGAGAGCTGAGTGAGGAAATCAGAACATCCTGGGGATGGGCAAAGAGAGCAGAAAACATGCTGACGCCACGGGGGCGCGGGGCCAGGAGCAAGGGGGCCGCGACCCACTGGGGGCCTGGCGGAGGAGAACCGTGAGAACAAGGACGGGGCCAGACCCAGCCTTTTATCTCCCGGAGCTTGAGAGCTGCCCAGACACCCCCTAATTACCAGCCTAGAAAGAAAGAGGAGGTAAATTGTGCTGTGGCCCGGATGCTTGCCTTGTCAGTGTTGTGGAGACGGCTCTGGAGGCAGGGGCAATGGCAGGCCGTGGGCACAGACAGGCAGGCATTAGAAGGAGGCTTTCTCCACACAGGGCTGGGGCCGTAATTGCAAGGAGAGTAGCCTGGGAATCCTCTGTGCAGGGCAACGTGCAGAGCGGACACTGCTGCGTGTGCGTGCCCAGTCTGTCTGCTGGTGTCTTAGCGCGTCCCAGGCTTTGCTGCAACAACTTAGCTGGGGTTAGAGACCTGGGACCAGACAGGAGGCGATTACATGCTCTTAATAAACTGAAGGCACTCTGAGCTTTGCTAATGCCAGAGACGCCCAGGGAAGAGCCCAGAGACTTTTTAATCCCTCACTGGCTTAACTGGGGATTCTTGTCTCCAGACTGAGGTCACCTAGGAGGCTCCTACAGAGAAAGGTGCTGCGGCGCGTGCAGACCGTGCAGGTGTGAGAAGGGAGAGCGTGCTCCGTTTCCTTCCCCGACTCAGAAGTCTCACTTCTGGGTGAGGAGTCGGTAACAAGGTCACGAGGTCACGAGGTCCCTGTGCTTGACGTCCTGGTCTATTTCCTATTTAGGATGCTGATAGGTTTCCTGGTGAGGTGGTGCAATCTGCAACAGTCACTAGCCTTGTCCCTGGGACCAGGGAAATCACACGTGTCACCAACATGAAGACAGCACCCACAGAGACCATCTTCCAGCACTTCGTGCCCAAACACAACAACCCAGACTTGTGTCTTCCATGACACACGCCTCTCGACCTACACATGCCTCTTTGTTCCTTCAAGCAATCCATTGCAATCCACAGAACGCAAGCAGTCAGGAGGTGTCGACCATAGAGGGATCAGCAGTCTGTGGGTTACTCAATGCACCGTGACACACGTAACCCCAATGATCAGCTTATTACCATCGCCTCTGTTTCCTTCTTTCTTCCTCTAGTTTCTTTTTTAAAATTAATTAATTAACTAATTAAAATTTTATTTGAGAGACAGGAAGAGAGAGTCAGAGATCTTCCATCTGCTGGTTCACTCTCCAAATGTCCACAAGAACCAGAGCTGGACCAGACCAAAGTCAGGAGCTGGAAACTCAATCCAAGTCTCCCATGTGGGTGGCAGGGACCCAAGTACTTGAACCATCACTGCTGCCTCCTAGGGCCTGCATTAGCAGGAAGTGGGAGCCAGGAACTCCCAAGTGGACTGCAGGTATCTTAACTGCTAAGCCACGTGCCTGCCCAGTGCTCCTCTTGATAAACATAAAACGTTCCCGTTTATCACCTGCTCTGATTCTGATGTGCCTTCCTGGTGGGGCCTGCATCTCTCCCTTATGGGGAGACAACTGCAAGTTGTCTCTATGAAGTGCAGTGAAATTAGAGGGTCCTCCACGTGTGTGCTTCATACATTCACAGAAATGGCTCCACCTCGATGCTTCAGAGAGAACAGAAAACAGCACAGCCACCCTGCACTGCCTCCATGGGTGATGTCAGGGACAAAGGCTGGAGTGCAAAATGGCAGGGGTCAAGACTGCAAGCCTACATTTTTTGAGCTCAGTGCCAGAGCCTTCCAAGCCAGGCAGCTCCCTTGTCCTAGCATCCCAGCTGTTCTGTTGGTTTCTGTAGAGCGCTGACAGGGCACGACACCCGGCATGTGAAGACGTGGTCCTGCCCCTAGGCTCTGGGAACCTGCGCCAGACAGACACCCAGCTCCGGGTGCAGACACAGATCAAAACAACAACACAACAACAAAACCCAGGCAGGCCAAGCCCCGAGGAGAAGAATGAGATAACATGGTGCCTTCTCTGGTCAAGGGGACGCTCAGGAGGAATTGTCCTTTTGTTGAGGATAAGAGAGAGGAAGGGATCGTGTTGGGGTGAGAAATGCTGAGGGGTGGAGGAAGGAGATGTGGCCAGAGGAAGTGGGAAAGGCAGGAGGAGAGAGGAGGCAGGACGAGGGCAGGGCGGTGAGGGAAGAGTGCCATCTGCTGAGCCTCCCGGCAGGCACCCGCCCCGCCCATCCACGTCCCCTGGGGCTCTCAGTGCTGACAAACCCCAGTCAAGTCCAGCTGCGAACGTACCCATGAGGATGTCTGGAAAGTGAAGGCCAATGTGACCACTCAGGGTGGATCTTGTTTGGGAGGCATTGCAGATGTCTGGCTAGACTGGCCTGGGCCCCTTCCCCAGTGCTGTTCTTTCTCATTTTGTATTTATTTGAGAGACAGACAGAGAGAGAGAGAGAGAGAGAGAGAGAGAGCTCCCATCTTCTGATTCACTCCCCGAATGCTTACAGTGCCCCAGGGTTAAGCTGGGGCTGTGGGCTGGGAGCGTGGCACTAAATCCAGGCCTCCCATGTGGGTAGAGGCAATGCAATGACTTGAGTCATCACCACTGCCTCCCAGGATCCTGGAGTCAGGAGCTGGAGCCAGAAATCAAGCCCAGGCACTGCAATGTGGGGTGCAGGCACCTTAATTAGTGTCTTACCTGCTAGGCTGCACACTCTTCCTCCACTCCCGGCCCCATTCACACTAGCTGTGTGTGTTAGGGAAATCACAACCTTTCTCAGCCTCAGTTTCCTCTCCTAGAAAATGAGTTCTTGTAGGGTATAGATGAAATAGCATTTACAGGGGCCAGCGAAGCGGTGCAGCGGGTTAAGTTGTCTCCTGTGATGCCGACATCCCATTGTGAGCGCCAGTTCAGGGCGTTGTTGCTCTGCCTCTGATCCAGCTGCCTGTTAGTGCACCTGGGAAGGCAATAGAAGATGGCTCAAGTGCTTGGGCCCTTGCCACCCATGTGGGAGACCCGGATGGAGTTCCAGGCTTCGACCTGGCCCAGCCTCGACTGTTGGGGCCATTTAGGGAGTGAACCAGCAGATGGAAGACCTCTGTGTGTCTCTGTGTGTGTGTCTCCCTCTCTCTCTGTAACTCTGCCTCTCAAGTAAATAAATAAATACATCTTTTTTTTTAAAAAAAGAAAGAGTGAGCAAGTGAATGTCCAGAGAGTGCCATGCACAGGGTCTGGTGTGTGTTGAAGGGACAGTGGTCATCCTTCCCTAGAAGAAAAGTTATTTGTTTTAGGTTAAGATTTGGGATTAAAGGGAGACCCAGCAAAGGAGGAACAGCTGTCTGCACTGTTTCCAGGAGGCGCAGAAGTGATAGGCTTGGCATAGTTTGCAGATGGAGTGTGCTCATTAGCATGGGGGTGCCCTTCCTGCTGTCTCCAAGCACCCCCAAGCCAGGCCAGTCAGCGATGGCAGGAGAGAGAGTGAGCCAGAGAGGGTCCCGGACCAGGAGTTTGGCCCAAGTATAGCTGCTGAACTGTGGCGACTGGACAATTCACTATCCCTCCCTCTCTGCACTTTGCCTGGTGTTTTTGTCCCTTTCACCCCCTGAGGCTTGGTTAGTGTTTTAGTGTTTCCGGGAAAACTCAGGTTTGGGGCCAGCACTGTTGTGTAGTGGGTTGGGCCGCTGCCTGTGACACTGGCATCCCACATGAGTACTGGCTGGAGTTCCAGCTGCTTCATTTCCAATCCAGCTCCCTGCTCATGTGCCTGGGAAAGCAGTGGAGAATGGCCCAGGTCACCTTGGATGGTCTGCACCCACGTGGGAGACAGGAAGAAGCTCCTGGCTCCTGGCTTCAACCTGGTCCAATCCCAGCCATTGTGGCCATCTGGGGAATGAAACAGCAGATGGAAGATCTCTCTAACTCTCTCTCTGTCTCTCCCTCTCTGTAATTCTTTGAAAAATAAATAAATAGATAGAGAAATGAAAAAAAGAAAAGAAAACCCAGGTTCACCTGAGAGCCTTCTGTCATTCAAAGATGGAGAGCGCACCATGCGCCGAGGGCATGCTCTGGAGGCCGGGTCCCCCCGCTTCGAGGACCCCTGTGTCTTTCCCAGCACCACAAGAGACTCCGGCACTTCTGGCCACCTAAAGCATCTAAGACCAAAGAGAGGACTTTCTGATAAGGCGTCAGGGTCTCTCCCAAGAACCACAGGCGAGAGGTCGGAGTGACCTGGGGCAGAAAGGAGGACGCCCACAGAAACCGGTGACTTCTCCCCTCCCCTTTCGGGGCTGCCTGCTGTCTCCTGGTTTGGACTTCTCCCTGTGCGCCGTGGTTCACCTAAGCAGCAGAGAGGGGACGCACCAGTGAGTCTCATTTCCAAACTTGTGGGAGGGGTGGGTCTGGGGCTTAGTGGTTACACACTGCTTGGGACACCCATATCCCATATCAGAGTGCCTGGGTTTGAGTCCCTGCTGCATTCTGATTCCAGCTTCCTGCTAATGCATACCCTGGGAGGCGGCAGGTGATGGTTTCAGTAGCTGGTCCCTGCCACCCACATTGAAGAAACTGAGTTCCAGGTTCCTGGCTTAGCCTGATCAGGCTCAGCTATTGTCACGCATGGAGGATCTCAATCTGTCTCTCTCCTTCTCTCTTCTTTTCAAATGAATGAAAGATAAGCAAACATTTTTAACAATTCAGGAAGAAAGGATCTGCTTGTCCCTGCTGGGTGGGACCCCCACGCCTAGCGGAGTGGACACAGGCGTGTGCAGACTGGACGTGGTGGCGCTAGGTTAGCGGAGCGGGGAGCGTCTTGGACTGCCTCCCGCCCTGCTGGAAGCTGGAGTTTCTTTGTTGTGCAAAGCAGTCTGCACGCCAGCAGTCCCGGGATGATAGGGCCCCAGGTTCTTTCTAGCTCAGGGTATGTATTTGCCTTATATGTGTGCTTCAAGATGGCTCACCACCAAGTCCACATTCTGGTCAGCGAGCGGCCTCTTAAAGGGCCCTACAGTTGCTGCTAAACTCTCAGGAACCTTGGTCACATGGCCATTTGCAAGAGAGATTGGGAAACATTGACCTTAGCGAGGTGATCAAGTGTCCAGTCAAAAATGCTCCCATTCTGCAAGTAGGTCAAGTGGACATGAAGGACAAGCTCCTACAAAGAGCAGCAGTGGTCTCAGCTGTCATTTCTGTCCTGATGTGTGTCCTGGTGGCCATGTCTCTACTCGCACCACCAGGCCTGGCCTTAGGCAAGGAGGAAGCTTCAGTTGGAGGCTGATTTTCACTGGCTCAGTGGCACAGATTCTGTGTCGTGTGTGTGTGTGTGTGTGTGTGTGTGTGTGTGTGTGATGTCAGCACGGGAAAGGCAGAAGGGCGATGCAGAATGATTGTGGGAAGTCACGACCTCAACGTGGACTTTGCAGCTGTTAGTCACACTGATGTCACAACCGGGTAGGAGAGCCGGGAGACAGAGGAGCCCTGAGGTCGGGGTCAACTGGGGGTCACACTCGCTACAACTGAGCTGTGTGACCCTTCCATGTTCAAGCATTATTTCCCACATTTATATATACATATTTTTTTTAAAAAAGGGTAATAAACTGAACTCAACTCTAAAGGATTTCCAAAACGGATAAGAGATTTGGACCGTGAGCCTTGCAGAGGCGTTTTGTGTGTCCCTGGCCCCTTCATGCACACAGTGACTCCTGAGCGAGTGTGGTCCAGACTGAATGAAAAACCATTAGCAACCCTGAAACCACGCAGTCCACGTCACAGATAAGGAAGCAGACCAGGGAGTGACCGTGACTTGCCCAAGGTTACACAGGCTATCTGGGAAGGTTGAACACGGAAGATGCCTTTGATCCACACTTGCGTCCTTTCTGAGTGGCAGCCTGGGGAGTAGAATCCCGAGCTTCTCCTGCCCCCCACCGCCCCGACGTCTCACCACAGCTCAGCTTCTGCTCTCACCATGCGGCGCTGAGCTCTGCAGCTGCCATCACACAGCCGTTGGGGCTGCAACAGGAGACACCTGTGCCACAAATTCAGGCCAATGGTAATGCTCCGGAGCCAGACTGCCTGGCCTTGAATCCCAGCTCTGCCCCGCACTAGCTCTGGGGCCTCGTCTCATCTCCTTATGTCTCAGTTCCCTCACCAGTAAAATGGGGACTGAAATTGTATTTAACTTCATGAGGTTATTGTGAGAATTCAGCAAGTTCAAATGTTTCCAGATGGCCAAGAATGACACTACAATGACACTACTGTCGATTTTAATTAATTAATTTTATTTGAAAATTACAAAAAAAGAGATCTTCCAGCTGTTGGTTCACTCCCCCAAAACCCACTACAGCCAGCGGTGGGCCAGGCTAAAGCCGGGGGCCCAGACCTCAGTCTGGTTCTCTCGCATGGACGACAGGGACTCAAGAGCCTGGCCATCACCTGCTGCCTCCCAGAGTACAGGAAGTTGGAACAGAAGCAGAGGCAGGCACTCTGATAGGGCATGCAGCTGTCCCAGTGGCAGCTTAACCACAGTTCCAACGCCTGCCCAAGACCAGTAGGTTTTGATGTAGCCGAATGTCAGGTTTCACATTGCAGCTAATAAGAAATGACGACTTGTCGCGTGTTGGCATAGCATCAAAGAAGAGCATCCACAACGATCTGTAAACGTGATCAAAAGCACCCCATCTTTTCCCACCACGTCGCTAAGTGAGGCCAGATTTTCCTCCCATATTCAAATGGAAACAACATATTGATTGAATGCAGAAGCAGAGAGTTGAGAATCTAATTTTCTACAAGGAAAGCAGACATGAAAGAGTTTTGGAAATATAAAACAAAAATTGGGGGGGAAGTACTTGTTTTTCATAAAAAATGTTATGAAGTAATTGGGTGCATTATTGGTTTTTAAAAGAAATTCACAAATACTAGCCGGCGCCGTGGCTCAATAGGCTAATCCTCCACCTTGCGGCGCCGGCACACCGGGTTCTAGTCCCGGTTGGGGCGCCGGATTCTGTCCCGGTTGCCCCTCTTCCAGGCCAGCTCTCTGCTATGGCCAGGGAGTGCAGTGGAGGATGGCCCAGGTGCTTGGGCCCTGCACCCCATGGGAGACCAGGAAAAGCACCTGGCTCCTGGCTCCTGCCAGGATCAGCGCGGTGCGCCGGCTGCAGCGGCGGCCATTGGAGGGTGAACCAGCGGCAAAGGAAGACCTTTCTCTCTCTGTCTCTCTCTCTCACTGTCCACTCTGCCTGTCAAAAATTAAAAAAAAAAAAAATAAAATAAAATAAAAAAATAAAAAAAAAAAGAAATTCACAAATACTTATAAATGTTCCAAAAATGTACTTGGAAGAGTGTCTGGCAGGTAGTAAGCACATTATAAGTGTTGGCTACTTTTTGAAATTACCCTTTGGCTTTTCTTGCTGCGGCGGTGGCTGAGAGTTGGTAGCTTTGCAGGACAGCCACCTGCTGACGGCAGAGCTCAGGAATGAATAGGGTAAGATCCCGGTAGGTATTCTGAGAGCCTGGGAGACTCTGCCATGCAAATTCATGGAGGGCTGGGGTAACGGATTGAGTGCAGTCCCATGCAAGCAGTTGGCGGACAATTAGGAAGCCTTGGCCAGTGCCCCCTCGGGGAGATCCAGCCCTTGGGCACCTGCCCTCCAAGGACATCTGTTTTCTACAAGCACATTTGCTTCTTCCTTTAAGATCCTTAAAATCCCCCTTTCCATGCAAGTTTGCTCAGCATTGGAGAGTCAGTGGAACCCCAGCACAATGAAGGTGGCTGGATGCCAAAGATCGGCGCCGAGGGAACTATGTGAGAGGCAGCCTTGCTCCGGCCAAGAATGACGCGCATTCCTATCCCAGCCCCTCAGCCGCCCCTCTCGCTCCATCTCCCTCCACCTCAGTTCTATGAGGCCACGGGTTTCCTCTTCAACAAAGCTATCAGGAGCTGCTCACCCAGGCCGTGCCCCTCCCAGCTTGCTTCCTGAGTGCACGGTGCGGGGGTGGGGGGTGGGGGGCAGAGGGCCTGCTCTGCTGAGAAAGGGGGCAGCAGCGCCACATTCCCGCCGGGCGGCGTCATCCCGGATGCTGACTGTCAGTCACTCACAGCCAATGCCACACCTGAGAGGTGGATTTTCTCAATGGTTTCCTATGTGGACACCTGGGCTGACTCACCTGACAGGTTCCTGGAGTAGAGCTGCAACCAGCACTTTCCTTGTGACCTGTCGCACAGCCGTCACTCGCGACGGTCCCGGGAGGAGGAGTTCCTGAGGTCGTGATTTCCAAGTATTTCTACGCCAGTCACCATCCTGGTCGTGGTCAGAACCTCCTGCAAAACACGTGCTCCGGCAGGTATTTTTACAGCCCACCTGCAATACGCCCAGCGCCCTTCCTTGCCAGGGAGGTGCACAAGGACTTGGACGTGCACGCAGGTCCCCCGGGAGTCTTGTGAAAATGCAGGCTCTAGCTGCATAGGCCCCGGGGAAGCCTGAGCATCTGCATTTCTGACAAGCTCCCGGTAACACTGCGACTGCATGTTCTGATTCCTGGAGTAGCAAGGGATCGGGCAGAATCTTCTGGCTGTAAGTCATCGGCATCCGCTGTGAAGCAGTTAAGCAACGAGAGGAATTTATGACCGGGCCGTGGCCTGTCTCACAAAGGACTGGTTTGCAGCCGAGCCTCAGGGAAAGCTGGAGCCCAGGGTCCCACTGCCCAGAGTCCCCAGGGGAGTTCATGACCTTGCTTTTTCTGTGCAATCTGCCCCTCCCCTCTGTTTAGTGCCAAGGTGACGCTGCCACAGTGCTGGGGAGTCCACATCTTCTTGAAGTACTCCCTGGTTTGGGTGGCACATGGCTGCCTGTAATTCCCTAAAGTGAGAGAAGGAAGTGGAATGTTCGGGTACTAACAGCACTAAAAATATCAGCACGTTTGATTGATGGAGTGGGTGGGTACAGAGTCCAGCTTCCAGTGTCACATCCAAGGCCATGTCAATGCTCCATCCTTTTTTTTTTTTTAATGGATGTCAATTAAAAAAAAAAGATTTACTTATTCTTTTGAAAGGCAAAGTTACAGAGAAAGAGGATGAGACACAGAGATCTTCCATCCACTGGTTCACTCCTCAAATGGCTACAACAGCCAGGGTTGGGCCAGGCTGAAACCAGGAGTCAGGATCTTCATCTGGGTCTCCCATGTGGGTGCAGGTGCCCAAGCACTTGTGCCATCGTCCACTGCTTTCTCAGGTGCATTAGCAGGGAGCTAGATCAGAAGTGGAGCAGCCGGGACTCGAACCAGTGCCCACATAGGAGGCCAGTGCCGCAGAGAGCAGCTTTATCCACTACGCCACAGCACCGACCCCTGCACTTTCCTTCTGTCTCCTGCATTCTCTGTGTTCTCTCTTACTTCTTCACTTTTGTGTCTTTCTTGTAGGCATTCTTATATAGTAAAATGAGAGACCCCAACAAGCTCACTGGAACGGGAACTACATCGCAAGGAACAGCCATGAAGGAATGTAGTCCTCTTCATTGTGCCTTCTGATTATTTTGAATTCTGAATCATATTTTTGTAAAGATTTATTTATTTGAAAGGTAGGGGGAGGGGAGGGGGGAGAGAGAGAAAGAATCTTCCATCTGCTAGTTCATTCCCCGAAAGGCTGCACCAACCAGGATTGGGCTAAGCTGAAACCTGAGCCAGGAATCTGTCTGGATCTCCCATCATATATGGATGATGGCACTGGAGCCATCATCTGCTGCTCCCCAGGAAGATTAGCAGGAAGCTGGATCAGAAGTAGAGCGGCTGGGACTCAAACCCTCACTCCAACATGAGGTGGTGGTATTGCAAGCAGCCCCAGATCATATTAATAAAACACCTTTCCAGCAACAAACAAATTCATTTTAAAGCTTGTTTCAAACTTGATGTATCTAGGTGGGGCTTGTCCACTGGGAAACTTCGCTATGGGGAGGTAGAGAGGGGTCAAGCAAGCTTTTTCAATGAGGGGACTGTGAATGTCAGTGTCTAGATATCTTCTTAGAAACTGTGTCTTCTTTCTGGGTCACTTAGTCTTTTTCTAATAGAATCTTCTAGACTCCTTTGTGAAGACTGGTGTTGGGGAAGGCATAATCTCATAGCCAGTTTTCTGGAATGGGATTGGGAGGAAGGCTCAGGGTCCAACTGTGGAACACTCAGGTCTTCAGCCAGGGTCCCAACCCTCCCCCAACGACTCACTCCCAGCTGCACCTGTCAGCTCCCAGTGCAGCCCCCCTCACACCCTGCTCTTATTTTCCACCCTGTCGGGGCTCTTCGTGGTCCTACTGGCCGTGCCCTGCCACACCTCACCATGCACGTGCCTCATCCTGGGAGGTCAGGTGTCCACACATGGCTATATCCTGTTCAGCCAAAAGAACCCCCTGAGCACACGTTTGAATGTTCAGGCTGTGTCAGATTTCTGGGAAATTCTGAATGCTTATTCTTCCCTTCTATATTTCCATTATTAGAGCTGGTAACAGTTTGTGGACCTAAACTGTTGGAGCACTGCCTCTGGTCTCGCGCCCTGGGGAGGCACTGTCCTGGCTTTGAGAGGGTGGCGGAGGAGATACTCTGCAAAGGGACTCTCAGCCCATGTGCAGCTCTGCTCTGCCCCCAGTCCCTTCACCTCCGCAGCCAGGGCCTCCCTGAATTGCGTGTGTCCAGCTGGCTCCTTCTGTGGGCATCCGGCTACAGCTCCCACTGCTCAACCCGGCCATTTCCTCCCCTTGTCCTACTTGTTTCCTCTCCCAGTCTCTTTGTTCTTGCAACTAATACTTGTACAGTTTCTAGGTCTACAGATTTACAGTCATCCCTGTCAAAGTGCAGCAGCCTCCCTTGCAGAGGCGATCCTAAAACGTGTATGGAATTTCAAGGGACCCATAATAGCCAAAATTATCTTCAAAAAGAAGATTGAAGGCTCATGTGTTTAGATTTCAGAACTTAAACATAGACACATGAATCAAGACAGTGTAATACTGGTCTAGAGATACACAGATCAATGGAGCGGAATTGAGAAATAATCCCTATACTCATGATGGATTGATTTTTTTTTTTAATGTGAGTCTCTCTCTCTCTCTCTCTCTCTCTCTCTCTCTCTCTCTCTCTCTCTCCCCCTTTCACCAGGAAGGGGCAGGAGGGAATGGGGAGAGAAAGAGAGCGAGAGTGAGAATGAGAGAGAGCAAGAGAGCGCGCGGGAGATCCCATTTGCTAGTTCACTTGCAAAATGGCTACAACAGCAGGGCCTGGCCCAGGGCCAACAGCCAGAAGCTGGGAATGCAAACCCGGTCTCCCATGTGGGAGGCAGGAACCTGATTACTTGATCTAGCAACACTACCTGCCAGGGTCCACATTGGCTGAAAGCTGGAGTCAGGATTCAAAGCTAGAAATCAAACCAAGGTGCTCTGATGTGCAACACAGATGTCTTAACTGCTAGGCCAAATGCCCATTGTTGTGAGCAGCTGGTTTTTGACAGGGGTGTTAGGCAATTTGACCTAGAAGTCAGCATGTTAGTTGGGACGCCAGCATCCGACGTTGGAGTAGCTTGTGATCAACACCTTGCTCTGGCTGCTGACTCCAGCCTCCTAACGCAGACCCCCGGAGGCAGCAATGATGTTTCAAATGACTGGGTCCCTGCCACCTTAGTGGGAGAACTGGATTGAGTTCCTGTCTCCAACCTTTGACCTGATCCAGCCCCAGCTGTTTTGTGCATTTTAGGATTGACTCAGTGGGTGGGAATGTCTCTCTCTCTCTCTCTCTCTCTCTCTCTCTCTCTCTCATAAGTAAATAAATAATTTTAAAGTGGGCCTTGTAGCACTTCAGGTTAAGCCACCACGTGGGACAGCTATATCCCATAACTGAGGGCCAGTTTGAGTCGCAGCTGCTCCACTCCCACTCCAGCTCCCTGCTAATGTGCCTGGAAAAGCAGTGGGAGATAGCCCAGTGTTTGGGGCCTTGCCACCAATATGGGAGACCCTGATGGATTTCCTGGCTTCTGACTGCCTGGCCAAGCTCTGGCTGTTGTGGGCAGTTAGGGAGTGAACCAGCAGGTAGAGGATCACTCTCTTTTTCTGCCTTTCAACTAAGCAAGCAAACAAATAAATATATCTTAAAAATAGAATAGTCTTTTCACCAAGTGGTGGTGGGACAATTGGACATCCACATGTAAATGATTGGAGTTGGCCTCCTACCTCATACCCATACAAAAAACTTAACTTCAAAAGGATCATAGACCTAATAATAAATATATATGTATAATAAATATAAAAGCTAAAAATTTAAAACTCTTAGAAGAAAATTAAAAGAGATTGCACAAAAATGGAAGAACATATTTGCAAATCACGTATCTGACATGTATCTAGAATATACAAAGCATTCCTACAACTCTGTAATAAAAAGATAACCCAGTTTCAAAATGGGCAAAGGAGCTGAGTCAACATTTTGCCAGAGAGGATATACAAGTGGCCAATAAGCACATGAAAAGATTTGCAGGCCGGCGCCGCAGCTCAATAGGCTAATCCTCTGCCTGCGGCACCCTGGGTTCTAGTCCTGGTTGCTCCCCTTCCTGTCTAGCTCTCTGCTGTGGCCCAGGAGTGCAGTGGAGGATGGCCCAAGTACTTGGGCCCTGCACCCGCATGGGAGACCAGAAGGAGGCACCTGACTCCTGGCTTCGGATCAGCGCGGTGCACAGCCATTGAAGGGTGAACCAACGGCAAAAAGGAAGACCTTTCTCTCTGTCTCTCTCTCTCACTGTCCACTCTGCCTGTCAAAAAAAAAAAAAAAAAAAAAAAAAGATGTGCAGTGGTGGTGGGACAATTGGATATCCACGTGTAAATGATTGGAGTTGGCCTCCTACCTCATACCCATACACAAAATATAACTCCAAATGGATCATAGACCTAATAATAAATAAATATGTATAATAAATATAAAAGCTAAAAATTTAAAACTCTTAGAAGTTGGCTGCTGAAAAATACAAATTCAAGGGGCCAGCACTGTGGCACAGTAGGTTAATCCTCCTCCCGCAGCACCTGCATCCCATATGGGCACCGGTTCTTGTCTGCTCCTCTTCTGATCCAACTCTCTGCTATGGCCTGGGAAAGCAGTAGAAGACCAAGTCCCTGGGCCCCTGCACCCATGTGGAAGATCCGAAAGAAGCTCCTGGCTTCGGATGGTTTTGGATCGGCTCAGCTCTGGCCGTTGTGGCTATGTGGGGAGTGAACCAACAGATGGAAAACCTTTCTCTCTGTCTCTCCCTCTCACTGTCTGTAACTCTACCTCTCAATAAAAAAAAATCTTTAAAAAAAAAAAGAAATACAAATTCAAAATCACAATGAGATACCGCTTCCCACTCATTAGGATGCTGTTATCAAAAAGCAGGCAGGGGCCGGCGCCGTGTCTCAACAGGCTAATCCTCCGCCTGGTGGTGCTGGCACACCGGGTTCTAGTCCCAGTCGGGGCGCCGGATTCTGTCCCAGTTGCCCCTCTTCCAGGCCAGCTCTCTGCTATGGCCTGGGAGTGCAGTGGAGGATGGCCCAAGTGCTTGGGCCCTGCACCCCATGGGAGACCAGGAGAAGCACCTGGCTCCTGCCTTCGGATCAGCACAGTGTGCCAGCCGCGGCAGCCATTGGAGGGTGAACCAACGGCAAAGGAAGACCTTTCTCTCTGTCTCTCTCTCACTGTCCACTCTGCCTGTTTAAAAAAAAAAAAAAAAAAGCAGGCAGGAACAAGTGTTGGTGAAGATGTGGGGAAGGTGGATCGTCACATATTACAGATGGAAATGAAAAATGATACAATCACTTGGGGAAACAGTGGCAGTTCCTCAAAAAGTTGAGCACAGGAGGGCAGGCTGTTGGCCTAGTGGTTAAGACACTCAATGGGATGCCTTGATCCCACATTGAAATGCCCGGGTTCAAGTCCTGGCTCCACTCCCAACTCCAGGGAATCAGCAGGTAAAGCTCAGGTAGTTGAGCCCCTGACACCCATGGGAGAAACCTGGGTGAGTTTCTGGCTCCTGGCTTTGGCCTGGCCCAGCCTGGGATATTGTGAGCCTTTGGGAAGTGAACCAGTGGATGGGAGCCCTGCTCACCAAAATAAGGGGGGAAAAAAAGGTAAACATAGAGATCTTGTATGACCCAGCAACTCCACTCCTGGGTGTACACATCCACACAGTAAATAATCATTTCAAATAGCTATGAGCTAAAGAACAGGTGAGCAAAACGTAGTGTAGCCATCGAACGGAATAGGTATGCAACAACAGAAAGAAAGGAAGCACCCAGCCATGCTACAGCAAGAGTGGACCAGAAAGCACAGTGAATGCAAGTCACAAAGTCTGTGCTGTGTGATCTTTTTTAAAAAATCGCAGTGAGGAGAGAGCCAAGGAACGAGCTGCTATGTCAGCGATCACACATATTCCACAGGACGCAGCGCTACCTGCCAGGGACGTCCGGAGTGTGTTGACCATGGGAGGATTCAGAGGAATTTCCCCATAGTTTTCCACACTTTCAGAACTCAAGATTGATTTTTTAACTATGGAAATATTACAAACAACCCTAACAAATGGAAAAAAAGGAAAGGAATTTAACAATTCTGCCACCTGTTGTTGATCTGATTTCACACCCAGTTTTGAAAAGCTTCCAGCTCCATTTCCCTCAATAAGTGGATGGCCTCCTCCACTCCTAGGGCTGAGCACCCTCACTGCAAGTCTTTTAGAAGGCCCCGGCTCAGAGGACCTCCCAAGACTGACTTGGAGAAATTCACACCTGAGGCGCGGGGTCTCCACAGCCACCAAGACCCCCACCCCCAGCTGCCCTGGAGATTGGAGGCAGGAAAGGAGCAAATGTGAATCTGCACCTTCCCAAGACTCAGCAAGCAGGCAGGCAGGGTCCTGCCAGGCAGGTGGGGCTGCTGCCCGCCAAGCACAAGCCTTGATGTGGGCGGCGTCCTGAGCGCCGGGGCTGCTCCTGTGCAGACGGGCAGCGGGCGCCCTGATGTTGTAAATCTGCGGGAGCATCCCGCGAGGAATGTGAGCTCCCCTGAGCGCACTGATGTCTATGCCCCAGCAAGCTGAGGAGGTGAGGCAGAGGGATGGGGGGGAAGGGAAGGGCATCCCCCCTTCCAGACTATTCCC
Source organism: Oryctolagus cuniculus (assembly GCF_964237555.1). Taxonomy (NCBI): domain Eukaryota; kingdom Metazoa; phylum Chordata; class Mammalia; order Lagomorpha; family Leporidae; genus Oryctolagus; species Oryctolagus cuniculus. Next base: position 98,417,197 of record NC_091440.1, on the reverse strand, counting down.
CCAGCTCAAATCCCAGGGGTTCAAATCCCAGCGGAGCCAGGGACATGGTGTGGGATTCTGACAAGCGTCTGAACAGCTCTGAGCCGTTCATTCATCTATGAATGGGGACTGTCATCCCCACCTTACAGGACACGGTCAGGGCCAGAGGTGATACTGTGATGTCAAGTGCAGCTCTGACGCCCAAGGCACGGTGGTGAGGACGTCCAAGCTCTCCTAGGGAGCTATGATTTTCTTGAATTTCTAGGGGTTCCTTTTGTTATTCTCATCTCTTGATAAGTGGGAGTTTTATCTTCAAAGGTTTATTTTACAATATGACTACAAAGTAGTACATGTTTATTACAGAGATTTTGAAAATGTCAGGAAAATAATACAAAGTCAAAATAACCTATAATCTGGGTCCTCACAAATAACCATAGTTACCATTTCCATGTTTAGTCTCTCAGTCGTCTGGCTTATGTACATAGCACTGGAAAGTACACATTTGGTGTGCTACTTCGGATCCTAATGATGTCATCTGGGCGCTACACATGTCATCATCAATCTTATATACTCTTATTTCAAGTGACAAAGCAGGGGCAGAGATGTAGCACTGCCTGGACGCCTACAGCCCATCCTGGAGTTTGAGTACCAGCTCTGCTCTTGATTCCCATTTCCTCCTAAGATGCCCCCTGGGAGACAGCAGGTGGTCGCTCAAGTACTGGGGTCCCGGACAGCCATATGGGAGACCCAGATTGCACTCCTGGCTCCTGGGTTTGGCCCAACCCAGTCCCAGCCACTGTAGAAATTTGGAAAGTAACCAGTGCTTGGAAGATTCTCTATCTCTCTCTCTCCCTCTCCCTCTCCCTCTCCCCTATGCCCTTCAAACAAAATAAATAAATAAAATGAGAAGGTGATATCCTATAGTATGATTTACCAACATTTATTTAAGTCATCCCCTACTGTCAATTATACCTGATTTTTCCATACTCTTAAAAGTTTTTTGCACACTTTTCTGGTTATTTTTCTAGGATAAGTTTCTAAAATGAAACTACTGCTTCCGATGGTAAGCACATTTTTAAAAGATTTATTTACTTATTTGAGAGGCAGAGTTACAGAGAGAGGAGAGGCAGAGAGAGAAAGAGAGCTGTGCCGATCTGAAGCCAGGAGCCAGGAGCTTCTTCCAGGTCTCCCACATGGGTGCAAGGACCCAAGCACTTGGGCCATCTTCCACTCCATTAGCAGAGAGTTGGATCGAAGTGGAGCAACTGAGACTCGAACTGGCATCCATATGGGATGCCAGCACCACAGATGGAGGTTTAACCTACTACACCACAGCATTGGCCCCAGTAAGCATATTTTTAAGGCTTTTGAGATCTGCAGACAACTTCTAAAACTTGTCTTTTATTTATTTTAGCATTTCTCTTTTTTCTGCTTATAAAAATAATACATTCATGTCACACAAACCTCAAACATAGGATTACATTTCCCTAATTCCATCCTCCTAAGACAAATGCTATTAACAGTTGCTGGCCGGCGCCGCAGCTCAATAGGCTAATCCTCCACCTAGCGGCACCGGCACACTGGGTTCTAGTCTGGTCGGGGTGCCGGATTCTGTCCCGGTTGCCCCTCTCCAGGCCAGCTCTCTGCTGTGGCCCGGGAGTGCAGTGGAGGATGGCCCAAGTGCTTGGGCCCTGCACCCCATGGGAGACCAGGAAAAGCACCTGGCTCCTGCCTTGGGATCAGCGCGTGTGTGCCGGCCGTAGCGCACCAGCCGTGGCGGCCATTGGAGGGTGAACCAACGGCAAAAGGAAGACCTTTCTCTCAGTCTCTCTCACTGTCCACTCTGCCTGTCCAAAAAAAAAAAAAAAAAAACCAGTTGCTAAGATCAGGAGTCCCTTGCATGATTCTACTGAGATTCAAGGAAGGATCCAGTTTTAAATGTCCCCCTCCCTTTCCCCTCTCTTCTCGTAAGCCCAGGCTGAGCGGAGGGTGAGCTCGGGCAGCCTCCACCAGTCCTCCCTGGAAGCCAACACCAGCTCCTCTCTGGGCATAGCGAGAGCAGGAAGGGGACGGCGGGACAAAATGGACTTATGGACACAGCTCTGGCACGCACTCTTCCACGCCCCTGGGAAAGAAGCGAGAACACCTGGGAAGCAGCCAGGTGTAGAAACCCAGGAGCAGGTCATCGGCAAGATCCTATCCGTACAGATCTACACACACACACACACACACACGTGCACATTCATACACACATGCACACACACACAATTACAGCTCTGGGCGCACATGCAGCGTCAGTGCAGGGCTCTGTGTGTGAGCCAGTCTTTCTCCATCCATTAACACACTCCTCTCTTTATAGGAAGCTGATCTGCAGATGCTTGTGAAACACGTTTATGTATGACAGATTAATTTGTCTCTGAAGGGGACCTCCCACCTACACATAGGAGCCCAGAGTTACAAAGGAAAATCCTACAGGTGGTAACAAGACTTCTTTATACTAGAAGTCTGGAACATCATGTAAGTCCTGGAGGAGCTCAGTGAGGCCAAGGCTTCCAACAGTCCAGCATTCTCCCAAGCTAGCAAGGCCCCAGTCCACACACTTGTTCAATTCCCAGTTAGCTCTGCCCTCAGAGATACAGGCACCTGCGACACTTCTTAAGGTTAGTTGTTTTTGGAACTCCAAACAGTAAGAACTCCTCTGTTCTGTTTGCTAAGAGCCCATCTCTCCCAGGGACACTTCTCTTTTTTAAAACAAAAGATTTATCTTATTTATTTGAAAGGCAGGAAGAGAGAGAGAGAGAGAGAGAGAGAGAGAGAGATCAATCTTCCATCTACTGGTTCAATCCCCAAATGGTTGCAACAGCTGGGAACTGGCCCAGGTCCAAGCCCAGAACCAGGAGCTCCATCTGGGTCTCCCACATGGTGCAGGGGCCCAAGCACTTGGGCCATCCTCTGCTGTCTTCCCATGCACATTAGCAGGGAGCTGGATCAGGAGCAGAGCAGCCGGCCTTCCATGGGGAGCTCCGACACAGGATGCTGTTGTTACAAGTGGTGGCTTAGGGGCCAGTGCTGTGGCTCAGCAGGTTAACGCCCTAGACTAAAGCGCCGGCATCACATATGGGTGCCGGTTCTAGTCCCAGCTAAAGCAATAGAAGATAGCCCAAGTCCTTGGGCCCCTGTACCTGCATGGGAGACCTGGAAGAAGCTCCTGGCTCCTGGCTTCGGATTGGCGCAGCTCTGGCCGTTGCGGCCAATTGGGGGGTGCACCATCAAACGAAAGACCTCTTTCTCTGCCTCTCTTCTCTGTGTAACTCTGACTTTTAAAAAAAAAAATCTTAAAAAGAAAAGTGGTGGCTTAGCCTGCTGCTCCATAATGCCTGTCTGTCAACGTATGATTTCTGAGACTTCTTCAATTCATCATGTATAGGGATGTTCCTAGGCTTACGATTGATTACAACCTGATAAATTCCTCGTAAGTTGAAAATGTTGTAAGTCAAACATGCATTAACCATACCTACCCCACTGAGTATCTTAACGTGGCAACCCAGTTCACTGTAGACCATTGGTGGTGCCCACTCGTGACCACGGGGCTGACTGGGAGATGCCCAGCCTCACAGGAGACGAGAGGACCACACATCACTAGCCCTGGAAAACATAAAAATCCAAAACTATAGTTAGCATGCATATGTGTTGCTTTCATCATCAAAAAGTAAAAAAAATCCTGGGTCAATCCACCACAGTGCATCCCTGTATAACATCTCCTTTGCTTCATGTAGTACAGAGAATGTGCTGCCTTCGTTCTCTGATTTGGCCGGTGTTTGCTTGTACATTTCTTACGCACTCGAAGTCTATCAGTGTCAAACAGGGTCCTGGTGTTCCCAGGACACCATGTTCCCAGAACAGCCTTTCATACCCTGGGAAACATCATGAAAACACTAAAAGCCCAACATATGAGAATGATAGCAAGACCAAGATTTATAGAGTGCTTACGACACGCCAGGCTAGTTGCAAGAATTCTACATGCATTAATTCACGTGGGCCTCCCCATCGCCCTGCTGGGAAGACACTTAATATTCTCACTCCACACGTGAGGAAGTTGAAGTACAGAGTAGTTAAGCGACTGCCCAAAGTCATACAGACAAAACACACAACCTAAAACGGCTGACACTTTAGTGTTTCGTCCTCCCTTTTTCTCCCCTGCATATAAAAGGTTTTATGTTTTCTTTTTATAAAATGGGATCACAGATAAGCTTAATAGGTTTTAAGGGTGTTGCTTTGTTCAAGATATAAATTTGCGAAGTTTTTTTTTTTGTTTTTTATTTTTTAAAAAGATGTATTTATTTTTATTTGAAAGTCAAAGTTACACAGAGAAAGAGAGAGAGAGAGGGAGCTCTTCCATCAGCTGGTTCACTCCCCATTTGGCTGCGAGGGCCAGCACTGGACCAGGCTGAAGCCGGGAACCAGGAGCTGCTTCTGAGTCTCGCATGTCTGTGCAGGGGCCAGGCACTTCGACTCCCACTGCTTTCCCAGGCCATAAGCAGAGAGCTGGATCAGAGGAGGAGCAGAGGGACTCGAACCAGCGCCCATATGGGATGCTGGCACTGCAGGCAGAGGCTTAATCCGCTACGCCATAACTCTGGCCCCAATGTCTTTTCATTTTAAGAAACTTTTAATGGAACAGAAGTTTTGCATTTTTGTGTGTCCTTTGATCTTTGCTGATGTGATTTCTACCACTGTTTCATGTTAGAAATTCTTTCTCCATTATAGGGCCACTATTTGGTCTTCTGGTTTTATTTCTCTTTAAAAAAAAAAAATTCCAAAAAATAGTTCTAGGTTCACACAATTGAGAGGCAGGCAGAGATCTCCCACACACTCCCTGCTCTCACATGTGCTCTGCCTCCCTAGTCTCTGCTGCCTTCCCATGCACAATGGCAGCGAGCGCCCACATCCTTGCGGGCAGCTGGTGTTTCAGGGTCATGGGCTGTGGCCAGTCTAATCAAGTTGTGGGTGAAGTTTGCGTCTCCCTGATGGTATGTCACGTGAAGCGTCATTTCGGATGCTCATGTGCCCTCTATGTATCTTCTTTGTTAAGGTGTTCATGAAGGTCTCTAGCCCATTTAAAACAAATGTATGTTTATTTATTCATTTTTATTTGAAAGGCAGGGAGAAAACAGAGGTCTCCCACCTGCTGGTTCACTCCCAAAATGTCCACAACAGCTGGGGATGAGCCAGGCCAAAGCCAGGAGCTACAAACTTAATACAGGTCTCCCACATGGGCTGCAAGGACCCAACCACTTGAGCCATCAGCTGCTGCCTTCCATGGTGTACCAGGACGATGGTATCAGAAGCAGAGCGGAGATTTGAAACAGTCACTCTAATATGGGATATAAACATCCCAAATGATGATTCAACTGTTGCAGCAAACACACACCTCTCCTGTTGTTTGCTTATTGTTGAATTTTAAGAATTCTTTATATATTTAGGGTAACAGTCCATTAGTGGACGTATCTTTGGCAAATATCTTCTCCCAGCCTGTGACTTATCTTCTCCCTCTTTCACAGAGCAGAAGTTTTTTTTTTTTTTTTTTTAAGATTTTGTTTATTTATTTGAGAGGCAGAGTTATAGTGAGAGAGGGAGACAGAAAGAGAAGTCTTCCTTCCGTTGGTTCACTCCCCAAATGGCCGCAACGGCCAGAGCTGCGCCGATCCGAAGCCAGGAGCCAGGAGCTTCTTCCTGGTCTCCCACGTGGGTGCAGGGGCCCAAGGACTTGGGCTATCTTCCACTGCTTTCCCAGGCCACAGCAGAGAGCTGGATCGGAAGTAGAGCAACTGGGACTAGAACCGGAGCCCATATGGGATGCCAGTGCCGCAGGTGAAGGATTAACCTACGGCTCTGCGGCACCGGCCCCAAGCAGAAGGCTTTAATTTTAATGAAGTACAGCTTCACTATTCTTTCTTTAATGAATCATTCCCGTGATGTTGTAGCTGAAATACCATCAGCACATCCAAGCTTACCTGGGTTTTCTCCTATGTTCCACAGGAAACGGAACTACCTTTAGGTTAAGATCTTTTTTTTATTTATATATTTTATATGAGAGACAGGAAGAAAAAGAGTCACCTGCCGGTCCACTCCCTAAATGCCGTTAACAGCTGGGCAGAAGTCAAAGCTGGGAACCAGGAACACAATTCAGGCTCCCACATGCATAGTAGGACCTGGATTACTTGAGTCTTCACCACTGCCTTCCAGAGTCTGCATTAGCAAGAAGCTGGAGTCAGAAGCCAGAGGCGGCTCCAGGCTCTCTGATGCGGGATGCAAGTGTTTTAACCAGTGTCTTAACCGCTAGGCCAAATGCCGACTCCTGTGATCTATTTTGAGCTCGTTTTTCTGGAAGGGTGTAAGGTCTGAGTCTAGATGTGGACGTCCAGTTGTTCTGGCACAGTTGCCGAAAAGGCTATCTTTGCTCTGTTGCATTGCCTGTGCTGCTGTGTGTCAAATATCAGTTGACTATGTTTGTGCTGTTCTCTTGCTGAGCTCTCTACTCTGTTCCATTGATCTATTTATCCATTCTTTTGTCAGAATCATTCTATCTTGATTACTTTAGCTTTATAGTAAGTCTTGAAGTTGGATAGTGTTGATCTCCAACTTTGTTCTACTTCAATATTTTTTTTTAAGATTTTTTTTTTATTTGACAGAATTAGAGAGAAAGGTCTTGCTTCCTTTGGTTCACCCACCAAATGGCCGACACAGCCGGAGCTACGCTGATCCAAAGCCAGGAGCTAGGTGCCTCCTCCTGGTCTCCCATGCAGGTGCAGGGGCCCAATCACTTGGGCCATCTCCCACTGCCCTCCCGGGCCACAGCAGAGAGCTGGACTGGAAGAGGAGCAACCGGGACTAGAACCCGGCACCCATATGGGATGCTGGCACTGTAGGCGGTGGATCAACCTAGTGAGCCACGGCCCTGGCCCCTCTCCTGAATTCAATATTGTGTTGGCTATTCTGAGTCTATTGTCTTCCCATATAGACTTTATAATCACTTTACAATCAATCCCAAAATTTGGGATTTCGATTTAATTTGCATTGAATTTATAGATATGGTTGATAAGCACTGACATCTTGACAATAGTGAGTCTTCCTATTCATAAATATCAAATACATCTCCATTTATTTACTTTGATTTCTCTCATGCAAATCTTGTGGTTTTCTTCACATAGATCTTCTACATGTCTTTAGATTTATACCTAAGTCTTTCCATTTTTTTATTGCTAATGTAAATGGTATCATGTTTTAAATTTCAGATTCCATATGTTCATTGATGATATACCAGAGTTCATCAAAAAGTTTGTGGAAAATAAAAAATATGAATTTATTTTGGCACAAAAATTTTGAAAATCTTATATACTTTTTTCATAATAACCATTTTTCATGAACTTTTTGAAGACCCCTCATATGTATGGACTTTGACTTTTTTTTTCACCAAAATAAACTTCCCTTTTAATTCCATGTTCCATGAACTTATTGAAGTATGTTCATTTAGAAAAGCAATGAACTTTTTAAAAATAATAATAGTAAGGTATTTATTTGCCCTTTTATTTATTTATTTATTTATTAGACAGGCAGAGTGGACAGTGAGAGAGAGAGAGAGAGAGAAAGGTCTTCCTTTGCCGTTGGTTCACCCTCCAATGGACGCTGCAGCTGGTGTGCTGCGGCCAGCGCATCACACTGATCCGAAGGCAGGAGCCAGGTACTTCTCCTGGTCTCCCATGGGATGCAGGGCCCAAGCACTTGGGCCATCCTCCACTGCACTCCCGGGCCACAGCAGAGAGCTGGCCTGGAAGAGGGGCAACCGGGACAGAATCCGGCGCCCCGACTGGGACTAGAACCCAGGGTGCCGGCGCCGCAGGCGGAGGATTAGCCTATTGAGCCGCGGCGCCGGCCTTTATTTTATTTTTTTAAAAATTTATTTTATTTATTTTAAAGACAGAGTTAAAGAGAGAAATAGAGACAGAGAGAGAGGTCTTCCATCCGCTGGTTTGCTCCCCAATTGGCCGCAACGGCCAGAGCTGCGCCAATCCGGAGCCAGGAGCTTCTTCCGGGTCTCCCACGTGGGTGCAGGGACCCAAGGACTTGGGCCATCTTCTACTGCTATTCCAGGCCATAGCAGAGAGCTGGATTGGAAGAAGAGCAGCTGGAACTAGAACTGGCGCCCATATGGGATGCCAGCGCTTCAGGCCGGGGTTTTAACCCGCTGCGCCACAGCGCGGCCCCAGCAATTAACTGTTGTGTATTGACCTTGTATCCTGTAACTATGCTGTGATGCGTTATTAGTTCCAGGAGGGTTTTTGTTGTTGCTGTTTCCTTCAGACTTTCTACATAGACAATCCTGTCATTTGCAAACGAAGACGATTTTAGTTCTTGCTTCCTAATTTGCATACCTTTATTCTTTTTGTTGCCTTATTGTATTCATAAAAACATGTTGCCTTATTCCAGATCTTAGTGTGAAAATGCCTAGTTTCTCACTATTAAGTCCGATGTTAGCTGTAGGTTTTTTGGAAGTGTTCTTTGTCAAGTTGAGGATGTTTCTTTCTACTTTTTCTTTTATACCTTTTATTATTTAAGATAGTAAAAATTTATTTAATGAACAATTTATTCCTTTTCCTGATAAATTTTTGAAGCTTTCTCAACATTGTTATATTCTTATTTATACCACGATCTGCTTCAAAGTTGACCGATTTGTTTATTTAATAGATATTTCTATATTATAGTGTAATTCTTGCCACCGTATCCTTTTCCCCAAATATTCTTAGTAATTTTGACTTAATATTTTTCCAAATGAACATATTATATCACGTTAGTATTATAATAAGCCTGGTATGTTAAGAGTTCATTTATATTTTTTAAAGATTTATTTATTTGGGGGGCCAGCACTGTGGTACAGCAGGTTAAGCCGCCACCTGCACTTGGGATCTAGCTCCCTGCTGGTGTGCCTGGGAGAGCAGCAGAAGATAGCCCAAGTGCTTGGACCCCCGCACCCACATGGGAGACCCAGAAGAAGCTCCTGGCTTAGGCCTGGGTGGCAGGGGCCCAAGTACATGGCACACCAGCAGGGAGCTGGATCGGAAGAGGAGCAAGCAGGACTCAAACCCGGCCCACGTGGAAAGCCAGTGCTGCAGGTGGCAGCTTAACCCACCGTACCACAAAGCTGGCCCCTATCAAGCATAAATTCTGAAACTCTTATTTCTTCCTGCTTCCCGTGGGTGTGTTTTATGTTCTTACTATAACTTTTCTAAAGTGATTTTCCCTTTGTTTCTTTTCATTTACATCTGAACCTAGCACAGACTATGTTCCATAGTATATTCTGATTCTCATAATTAACTAAAGAATTTGTAACTGAGTTTTTAAAAACAGCTTTTTTGGATAACATAGTTGTATGCTCTCAAATTCGTCTGCTTGAAGTATACAAATCAATGGTTTTAATATATCTAGAGAGTTTTGCCATCATCACCATAATCTAATTTTAGAACGTTTGTGTTACCCTTTAAAGAAACCTCATCCTCATTAGCAGTCACTTGCTGTTTGCCCGCACCCAGCCCTGGGCACTGTGAATCTCCTTCCTCTCTGGATTTGCTGACTTCGGATGTCTCCCATGCCTGCGGTGACATCTGTATCCAGCTTCTTTCACTTCACATAATGTTTCCAAGGCTCACCTCTTCAGTCTGGACTCCATTTTTTAAAAATTAATTAATTTATTTATTTGAGAGGCAAAGTTACAGACAGAGAGACAGAGAAAGAGATCTTCCATCTGCTGGTTCACTCCCCAAATGGCCACAAAAGCTGGAGCTGGGCCAGTCTGAAGCCAGGGACCGGGAGCTTCTTCTGGATCTCCTAATGGGTGCAGGGGCCCAAGCACTTGGGCCATCTTCTGCTGCTTTCCCAGGTCATCAGCCAGAGCTGGATCAGAAGTGGAGCAGCCGGGACTCGAACCAATGCCCATATGGGATGCTGGTGTTGCAGGTGGTGGCTTTACCCACTCTGCCACAGCACCGACCTCCTCATTTTTTGATAGCCATTCTAATGATAATGAAGTGTTAGCTCATCATGGATTTGATTTGTGATGACTAATGATATTGAGCAACTCTTCAAATGCCTGCTGGCTGTTCACATAGCTTCTTTAGAAAATGGCCATTTATGGGCCTGCATTGTGTGTAGCAGGTTAAGCCTCTGCCTGCGGTGCTGGCATCCCATATGGGCGCTGGTTTGAGTCCTGGCTGCTCCACTTTCAATCTTCTATTTTATATCCAAGTCTGTAAATCATTCTGTCTTTAAAAATCTGCATGTATTTTATGCTTGGAGTATATATATTAACTCTCTACATTCATATATTAAATTTTCAAACATAGACCTACCAATACAATAAGTTGTTCTTAAAAATATTTTACCTGCTCCAGAATTTTAATTAAAATGCACTTTTATATTTCCAAGAATGAACTACAAATGCGTTCACAATCATCAAGATATCCTGGTGCTTGGATAAAGAGATAAACAAACCACAGGGAAGGAACTGAGAATCCAGAAATAAGACCTCTTCTTTATGATCCATGAATTTTCACAAGGGTGCCAAGACAACGTAATGTCAGGGGGAGAGAACAATGTTTCCAACAAATGATGCAAGCACAACTGGGTCTTTGCATGCAAAAGGATGCAACTGGGTCCTGACTTTACGTCATCACAAAAATTAACTCAAAATGGATCACAGGCCTAAACAAAAGAACTGAAACTGTAAAACACTTTGGGAAAAAAATGGAATAAATCTTTGTGATACTGAATTAGACAATGATTTTTTAAAACATTTATTTATTTATTTATTTATTTGAAAGTCAGAGTTACAGAGGAGAGGCAGGAGAGAGAAAGGTCTTCCATCCATTGGCTCACTCCTCAAATAGCCACAACACGGGCGGAGCTGGGCTAATCCGAAACCAGGAACCAGGAGCCAGGAGCCAGGAGCCAGGAGCCAGGATCGAGGAGCCTGTGTTGCAGGCAGCAGCTTAACCTGCTGCACCACAGAGCAATCCCAAGACTGACTTCTTAACAGGAATATGCAAGCCCCTTGATGAGTATTATTTTTGTTATGATGAGAGAAAATATCTGTAACCTAGAATTTTATGTTCAGTGCAAGTCTCTTTAAGAGGAAACAGAGAATTAAGGAACAAAGGCTAACCTGTGTATGTTAGTCATCTACTGCTGTGGAACAAATCACTCCAAAGATTAATGGCTTCAACAACAATAAATACTTGTTGTCCTCCTAGTTTATTTCATTTTTTTTTTAAACTTCCCTCTCCTGGTTCACTCCCCAAATGGCTGCAACGACCAGGACCGGGCCAGGCCAAAGTCAGGAACCAGGAGCTTCCTCCAAGTCTCCCAAGTAGATGCAGGGGCCCATGGACTTGGGCCATCTTCATGTGCTTTTGCAAGTGCATTAGCAGTGAGTTGGATCAGAAGTGGAGCAGCCGGGACCCAAACTGGTACCACAGGGACAGCAGTATTGCAGGCCACAGCTTTACCAGCTACACCACAGCGCCAGCGCCTGTCCTGGGTTCTATGGGTTAGAAAGTCAGGAGAGGTTTAGGTGGGCCATTCTGCCTTGATGGTTCCCGTGAGACTGTATTCAGGATGTCAGACAGGGGTGCACCATCAACAGCTTGCCTGAAGCTGCAGCATCCTCTTGCAAGATGACTCTCTTTGGAAGCAAGTATTCAGTCTAGGGGTTAAGACATTGGCTAAGATGCCTGCATCCCACAGGGGAGTTCCTGAGTTCAATTCCTGCCTCTGACTCCTGATTGTCACTTCCTGCCAGTGCATTGTATTTCTGGCTCCTGGCATCAGTCTCAGTCCAGCCTAAGCTGTTATGGTTATTTGTGGAGAGAACCAGCAATTAGGAGCTCTCTGTCTCTCTCCCTCTCTCTTTGCTTCTAAAGAAAAAAAAAATTGCTCACTCACATGGCTGCAAGTTAATGCTTCTTTCCTTATTCATTTGAAAGGCAGAGTTACAGAGAGAGAGGGTGAGGCATAGAGATCCTCTATCTGCTGGTTCTCTCCCCAAATGGCTGCAAGAGCCAGGGCTGGGCCAGGCTGAAGCCAGGAGCCAGCAGCTTCTTCCAGGTCTCCCATGTGGGTGGCAGGGGCCCAAGGATTTGGGCCATCTTCTGCTGCTTCCCCAGGCCATTAACAAGGAGCTTGGATCAGAAATGGAGCTGCCGGGATACGAACTGGCGCCCATGTGCATGTCAGTGTCACAGGCAGCAGCTTAACCCACAGCACCACAGCGCCGACCCTAATCAATGCTTCTGGTTCCTGCCTCAGCTTGTGCCTTGTGAACTTTTGCAGAGGCCACTCTGGTGACCTCAGAATGCTAGTTCCTCCAGAGCAGGTGATTGCTAAAAGAGCAAAATGAAAATCACATCTTCTACCTCCCAGCCCTGGAATCCCACAGCACCATTTTGCTGAAATACTCTGTTGATGAGTTGGGTCAGCCTTATTCCGTGTGGGCGGGCCACTATGAAGCAAGAATCCCAGCAGTCCCCTTGCAGGCTGCCTACAGCCCTCTGAGAGACTCTAGAGGAAGAATGACTTAGTTTGCTCAGCAAATGAATTGCAAGGAAAGAACAGAAGAAGGGGGAAGAACCTATAGATTAGGCTGGCGCTGCGGCTCACTAGGCTAATCCTCCACCTTGCGGCACCGGCAAACTGGGTTCTAGTCCCGGTCGGGGCACCGGATTCTGTCCCGGTTGCCCCTCTTCCAGGCCAGCTCTCTGCTGTGGCCAGGGAGTGCAGTGGAGGATGGCCCAAGTGCTTGGGCCCTGCACCCCATGGGAGACCAGAATAAGCACCTGGCTCCTGCCTTCGGATCAGCGCGGTGCGCCGGCCGCAGTGCGCCGTCCGCGGCATCCATTGGAGGGTGAACCAATGGTAAAGAAACTCTGTCTCTCTCTCTCTCTCACTGTCCACTCTGCCTGTCAAAAAAAAAAAAGAACCTATAGATTAAATAAAATTGATATATGTCAACTAACTGCAATGTAGGCAAATGGAGAAATTTGAACACTGACTAGATGTTTGCTGATATTAAGCAGTTACTGTGAACATCTGTAGGTGTAATAATAGGATAATTGGATAAAGTTCTTCAAGATCTAGGACCCCTCACTTTTGACTGTGGAAGAGACTTAGTAATTTGCTTCCAAAGGCTAGAGCATCGGTACACGCGCATGAAACGCCATGTGGCTTCCTGGATGGGATGCTGGAATAGAGAAAAAGAGTAGCAGCAAGACATCTACTGAAACTCAAAGAAAGCCTGGAATATACCTTGGTTAATAGTTTTTTAAAAGTATATCAGGGACTGGCGCTGTGGCATAGCAAGTAAAGCCGCCGCCTGCAGTGCCGGCATCCCCTATGGGCGCTGGTTCTAGTCCTGGCTGCTCCCCTTCCAATCCAGCTCTCTGCTATGGCTTGGGAAAGCAGTGGAAGATGGCTCAAGTCCTTGGGCCCCTGCACCTGCATGGAAGACCCGGAGAAGCTCCTGGCTCCTGGCTTCAGATTCGCGCAGCTCCAGCATTTGAAGCCAATTGCGGCAAATTGGGAAGTGAACCAGTGGATGGAAGACCTCTCTCTCTCTCTCTCTCTCTCTCTCTCTCTCTCTCTCTCTGCCTTTCCTTCTCTCTGTGTAACTCTGACTTTCAAGTAAATAAATAAATCTTAAAAAAAAAAAATAAAGTATAATCAACAAAGTCAGCTTTTTAGAGCTCAAAAGCCAAGGACCCCACCAAGTCCTGCCTCCCCATGAATCTGGGCCTGAATCTTTGTCCTTTTGTTCAAATCATGATGGCTGACCCTGAATAGCTCCAACAAAGATTCTAATCCCCTCTTATTATTATTATTATTTTGGAGAAGCAGTGACCTAGAGAGAGAGGAACAGAGACCAGAAGAGATCTTCCATCTGCTCATTTACTCCCCCAAGGCCTGCAACAGCTGGGGCTGGGCCAGGCCGAAGCCAGGTGCCAGGAGCTCCATCCAGGTGTCCCACTTGGATGGCAGGGGCCCAAGGACTTAAGCTATCAGCTGCCGCCTCCCCAGGTGTGCATTAGCAGGAGGTTGCAGTGAGGAACTGGAGCCGGGTATTGAACTCAGGTACTCCAGGGTAGGGTATGGGCGTCCGAACCTGCATCTTGACCACCAGGCTCCGTGCGTGCCCTCCTTTTGTGTCTTAGCAGGCGCGGCACTGTTTCACATATATTTATATTACCCTTCTCATTGTCACAGCAACCCGGTGAGGTCAAGACCATCGACCCACCATGTCCAAGGTCACCCAGCTAGCAGGTAGGAAAGCTGGATTGACCCCAGACTGACTTCAGAGTCCACAGTTTTCATCTCACCAAGAATGAAAATAAAATTTTTGCAGGGGGGGTGGCTTTTAAAGGTTCATGGAAAATGAGGTGACAAAACTACATGTGGGGCTGGTGCCGCGGCTCAATAGGCTAATCCTCTGACTGCGGTGCCGGCACCCCGGGTTCTAGTCCCGGTCGGGGCACCGGATTCTGTCCCAGTTGCTCCTCTTCCAGTCCAGCTATCTGCTGTGGCCCGGCAGTGCATTGGAGGATGGCCCAAGTGCTTGGGCCCTGCACCTGCATGGGAGGCCAGGAGGAAGCACCTGGCTCCTGGCTTCGGATTGGCGCAGCGCCGGCCATAGCAGCCATTTGGGGGGTGAACCAACGGAAGGAAGATCTTTCTCTCTCTCTCTCTCTTTCACTAACTCTGCCTGTCAAAAAAAAAAAAAAAAAAAAAAAAAAAAAAAAAAAAAAAAAAACCTACATGTGGATTTCGAAAAACTGTTTGCACCAGAGTCAACCGATCTGCTAATTCCATTTTCCACTGACTTTGAGAAGTCCCGTTGTATTCGGCTACAGGCTGGTGCTGGGTGTCTAGGCCTTTAGGTTTAAGGACCCATTGGAAGGATGAGGAGAGTGGGAGAGACAAGGGGATGGACACCCTGGTGAGGACAGAAGAGCTGTCTACCCCACATCCACCAAGGGTTTCCCATCCCACACTCGCTGCTGGGTGAGTCACCCTTTCAGAAGACTTTGGGGCTAATGTGAGGCCCAGACCTTGAGAAACGCCTCAGAAGAAACTCGCTTGGCCCTCAGGGGCGGCTCCCCCAAAGCCTGGCAGCACCCTCAGCCCAGCTGCACGATAAGATAAGACACACCCCGGGGACCCAGTGACATGGCCTTGCTCTCTCGGTGACGTCTGTCCACAGCTGAAAACCATGCCCCCAGGGACTCTGTGAAGTCAAAAGGCCTCTGGTTTGAGGACCAGCTCTGTGGGGGCTCCGATGGCGCTGCCCTTCCAGAAGCTTGGCCATCACAGCCGGCCCCAGTCTTTGGCCCAGGTGGCAGGCCAGTGAGCACTGAGCCGCTGACAGCAGTGACGACTGAGGGGACACAGGCCTTGCGTCAGGACGGCCGCAAGCCCGGGTGGTGACGTGCATGGCGCTGGGCCTGAGGGTGCCACAGGGCTATTTTTGCCCAGGCACGGAGTTGTCAGCCAGCAGAAGGTGAGGGGAGACGCCGCAGGGAGTTGCGACATCAAGGCAAAGCACCCTGGAGCCCAGCTGAGAGCTGGGGCCCGACACCAGCGGCACCTGCAGTCACTCTCGCTGTTGGTTCACCAAGGCAGTGTGAAGGGTGCGGCGGGTGCTGACACACGAGCCAGGGGACCCAGGGATCATCTCGGCGCTTTGAAACGCGGCCTGGCTTCCGATGACCTTTCCTTCTCTGCCGTCTTGCTGTCGTCTCCGGGGTGGCACACCGGCTCGTCCTGGGTGCCGCTCGCCACAAAGCATGGGGCAGAAAGGACTCTGGCCCCAGCCGCCTTCCAGACCTGCTGGCGTGGGGCCAGGGCAGGGGACTGTCGCAATCGGCCGCAGGCAAAGGCCGCGGTGTTGCCAAGGACCAACAAACTGTACAAACGCCGCAGTCCCGGAAAGTTGTTCACGGGCTGAATCAATTGGCTCCTAGCCGAGCCGCACTGCGGAGGGCCAGATCCCAGCCTCAGGACTCAGAGGAGTTGTCACTCAGCCAGAAACACAGGTGCATCCCCGACCCCTCCCTTTCCCGCACCCAGTCCTGCCACCCTACTGCCTTAACCTCTCTCTGGGCAGTCCCATGTCCCTACCCACAGCCCCCGCTGGGACTCGCGCCCCGGCACGTCCCCCGGGGCTGTGGCTCCCTCTGTGCCAATGCATCCTTTCTGCTGCCGCCATCATGTTCCTTCTAAAATGCTGTCTAAGAAAGTCACCTGCTGAGGAAAATAATTTTTAAATACTTATGTGAATGAAGGGAGGAAGAGAGAGAGAGAGATTCTTTCATCCACTGGTTCAGTCCTATAGTGGCTACAAACAGCCAAGTCTGGGCCAGCTGCCTACTACTTGAGCCATTCATTACTGCTGCTCACAGGTGCACACTGGCAGGAAGCTGGATCAGAAGCCAAGGCAGGATCCAATTCCAAGCACTCTAACAGGATGCAGGCGTCCCAAGCAGCACCTTTAATTTGCTGTATGCCATTGCCCACCCCAACTTTTTAACTTATTCATTTGTGTGTGTGTGTATGTGTGTGTGTGTGTGGAAAAGAGAGGGAGAGAGCGAGAGCAGGAGAGAGAGAGGGAGAGAGAGAGAGAGAGAGAGAGAGAGAGAGAGAGAGAATGCTACCATCTACCCGTCCACTGCCCAAGTGCTTGCAGCCACCAGGGCTAGCCCAGATGGGAGCCAGGAATGCAATCCAGCTCTCCCATGTGGGGCAGGGACCCAATCACGTGAACCAGCCTACTCTGCCTTCCAGACTGTGCATTAACAGGAAGCTAGAAACAGGAGCCAGGACCACGTCTAAGCATGGTGGACCCTCTGCAGCCACAGCTTCTGCGTCTGTAGCTTCTACCCAAGGCAAATTGAAAAATACTTGGGGAAAAAACAATGGCACCTGTACTGAGCATGCCCGGGCTTTTTTCTTGTCATTATTCCCTAAACAATATAATAACTATTTACATAGCATTGACATTGCATTAGGCAGTATAATATAGGGAAGATTTAAAGTATATAGCATACCACATATAGTATAGTGGTTACATGCAATACTGCACCATTTTATATAAAGGACTTGGCATCCATGGATCCTAGTATTTGCAGGGTGCCTGAAACCAATCCCCCCTCGGATACCAAGGAACAACTGCACCTTAAGGGGCCCTGCTCTGCCCCACCCCCACAGCACTCCAGCCTCATTCCTGGCCCCTTCACCTCCCTCCTCCCCTCCCTAAGGACCTCGTGGGTCCTGAGCGCTGAGCCTGCTGTGCCCTCTGTGCGAATGCTGCCCCTTATACACTCTCCCCAAGCAGCCCAGCAGCCCCTCCGCCAGCCCAGGAGGACGGAGCCCGGAGCGCTGCTCTCCTCCCACCCCTCCCACACCCCTGCTCTGCCCAGATTCGCCACCTGTTACCCTCACTGGAGAGCTTCCTTGAGAGCAGGGCTGGCTTAGTCTTTGCATTCCTGACCTCTTGCATCAGTGCCTGGGACTCAGCGCCTGGGACATCAGCGCCTAATACAAATTTGTATGCTAACGAAAGACACAGGGAAGGGTGATTTCTGCTATTTAATTATTCATTGTATATTTAATTATATCATTTTGTTCTGATTGTAAGAGGATGATGTATTAGTTGTCAAAAATTAGAATGGAGTCTCAGCTGCTGTGCTTCTGATCCAGCTCTCTGCTAACGCACTTGGGAATGTAGCAGAAGATGGCCTAAGTGCTTGGGCCCCTGCACCCACATGGGAGACCAGGACGGAGTTCCAGGCTCCTGGCTTCAGCCTAGCCCAGCCCTGACCATTGCAACCATTTAGGGAGTGAACCAGCAGGCAGAAGATATTGCTCTCTCTCTGCCTTTCAAATAAAAATAAATAGATAGGTTTTAAAAAATCAGAAGCCCTTGGTGTGATTTAAATTCATCCCACATTTGTTTGCTCTGCTTACATTAATGTGTGCTAATACAAAAGACACTCTATTTTGTTTAGTTTTTACCAATAAAAGATCATATCATATTCTTACTTTTTCCTCAAGAATTTTAGGGCCGGCGCCGCGGCTCACTAGGCTAATCCTCCGCCTAGCGGCGCCGGCACACCGGGTTCTAGTCCCGGTCGGGGCGCCGGATTCTGTCCCAGTTGCCCCTCTTCCAGGCCAGCCCTCTGCTGTGGCCCGGGAGTGCAGTGGAGGATGGCCCAGGTGCTTGGGCCCTGCACCCCATGGGAGACCAGGAAAAGCACCTGGCTCCTGGCTCCTGCCATCGGATCGGTGCGGTGCGCCGGCCGCAGCGCGCCGGCCGCGGCGGCCATTGGAGGGTGAACCAACGGCAAAGGAAGACCTTTCTCTCTGTCTCTCTCTCTCACTGTCCACTCTGCCTGTCAAAAAAAAAAAAAAAAAAGACATTTTAGACATCTTCCCAGGTCTACGCAGAAGGGTCTGCCTCGTTCTTTCTAAAGACTTAGGAAGTGTTTCGTTGTGAGTGGGTAGCCTGTTCAATTTAGTCAATGCACTGTCAATTACAATTCTCATTACCCACGGTGGTGCAGCTTCTTGTCTTCAGGGACTCTCGCTGTGGGAGAAATTCCTAAAAGTGGGCTTATTGGGTAAATGGGCAAGAGTACCTTCACTTCTAACAGCCGATTGCCAAATTATCCTCCAAAAACAGACCGCAGGGTTTGGGAGCACTCAGCGGTAATTTACGTTCTCATCAAGGATGCGAAAATGCTTGTTTAGCTACATCTTCGCAGACACTGAGTGTTAGCAGGCTCCTACACGTTTGTCAGTGTAACTGGACACACTCACTCTCACACTCATTCACACTCACACTGAGTGTTTCTTTGGGGCCTCATTTGTTCACGTTCCCTATTTGCTTATTGTTTAACATTTTTATTTGATTTTTTATTTGTGAAAGGCAAACAGAGAGAGACAGATCTTCTGTTTGCTGTTTCAATTCCCAAATTCCGGTGGTGGTCAGGGCTGGGCAAAGGCCAAAACCAGGAGCTGGACACTCAAGCCAGGACTCTCACCTGGATGACAGGAACCCAATTACCTGAGCCATCATGGCTGTCTCCCAGGATGTACAGACAGGAAGCTGGAGTCAGGATGGGGAGCTAGGAATTGGAGCCAGGAACTCTGTATGGGACACGGGTGTGTTAACCCCCAGGCTGAATGCCCACCCTGAAATCGCGTGCAGATCGGGGTCCGTGCCGCCCTGAACCACACCCTGGGCCTCACCTGTGCACGGGGGCACCGGGGCATTGAGGAGCCTGCTGTAGCTCCGGAAGAAGCAGTGAGACAAGGAGACGGAGGGGTCAGAGGCCGGATCAGGGCCGGGGAAACCCACCTTCTCCTCTGGCTGGAGTTTCTTGGGTCAGATGGGCATAAGAGCAACTGCACGGCACCGAGTTCCCTTTGCCATCCTGGGTACACAGCCTCAGCTCCGGCCCGTGGCGAGACAGCGTGCAAGCCGATCTTCCATCCTACACAGCCCAAACACTGCACAGCCTGGGGCACTTTCTGCTGTGGACTGAATGCGAGTTGTTCCCATGGCGGGGGTGGGGGCGTCCTGGTGGGGCTCAGCCCCCCGCATTCGCTCAGGAGCTCCAGAACCTGCTTCCTGTGGAGGGGCAGTTTAACCCCGGAGTGAGACCTCCAGGTTTGCAGACCCGTCCTGGGCTCAACTCCAACATTGCAGAACCTTGGCCAAGAAACTCCTCCTCCTCGGGTGGACTCCATCAGCAGTTTGCCTTTGGCCTTGGTATGCCAGGCGGCTATACCATCTGCACAAAAGTGAGGGCTGGCACAGGGACGCGTCTTCCACCCAGACCTCAACTCCTCTCCACCCTGCTGGAGCCCAGCGAACGGCATCGTTCACGTGTGGCAGGGACTTAGAGGTCAGGATCACTGCAGAGGCCAGTTCTATCCCGCATCCCTACTGTCCCAACGGAGGGCACAGAAAGGTACCCAGCAGGTGGGGACAGGGCGCATGGCGGGACCGACGGAAGCTGAGTTCCCCGTCCAGCACTCGGGCCAGGTCCCTTCTCCTCTAGTTCTCAGCTGGGCACGGGGCCGAGACGGCTGAAGCGCACACAGTCCACAGGGGAAGGCGGTTAACGGGCCAGCAATGCCCTGGGATGAGCGTTCTCCACCGCTCTCACTGCCCAAGGCATCTGAGTTTGTGTGCTTTTGTGCGGCTCCCTCTGCGCTGGCTCTTGAGAGAGGAGCCCCCAGCCTCCGGCCTCGTGGGCGCCGTCATCTAAGAGAGACAGAGCCCTCTGCTGGCCCTCAAAGGGAAGAGTTCAGCGCAGAGCGGACCTGGCCAGTTCGCCTCGACCTTCACCACTCAGGATACAAACAACAAAGCGTGGTCCTCTTGGCAGCAAGAAATCCCGAATCCTCTGCCCTTGCTCTTTCTGGCCAAGGGGCTGGCCTCGTCGGACCCGCTCAGCCGGGTCTGGCCCTGATTAGGTCCCCGTGCTGAGTTTAACACTCTGCTGTTGCCATCTTGAAATCCTCAGTGAGCCTGAAGGAGAGGCCCCACGTGCACATTTCGTGCTGGGTCTCATGAATTCTCCTGGGCTACAGTAACACCCACTTGGAAGCCTTTTACCAGCGTGTTGACCATACTTTCCCATAGGGCCGTGCTTCCCAAGACAGCCGGGTCTGTGGCGCCCAGATAGAGCTGGGTGCCAACGCGGCATGGTGTCTCCTCCGACCTCCCTCCAAGGGCACCCTGCCTTCCCACTCCACTGTGTCTCTCACACGCACCCTGTGATTAATCGCGAGCTTCCATCTGGATTATTCATGCCCAGCCATGCCCTCTGCACTCTGCTGTGCCCATATGTTGACTGGCTGGAGAGCAAACAGAGCTATCTTCTCAGAACACAGTGCGGGGTGCTACATGCAGTGGGTGCGCAGTCAAAGCTGCTGACTCATCCACTGAGCAAGCCAGCTTGTCACACACAGACACAAGCACATGTGCGCGCGCGCACACACGCACACACACACACACACACACGAGGCTGTGGGCTTGACTCAGCCAAGGCTCGCATCTGCACCGTTCTTTCCTCTTCCCACCTGATAAGAACAGAACTGGCCTTAGGGACCTGGGCATTGCTGCTGGGTTACGGGCAGTAAATAGTTCTCTCCCCATCCCTGGACTTCCCAAAGGACCCCAGGGAACCTTATCTTAAGAACCTCCTGGGGGAGGGGGGTGCCGCTGTGGCATAGCCTGTGTAGCTGCCACCTGCACCACCAGCATGCCATGTGGACACCTGTTCAATCCCGGCTGCTCCACTTCTGGTTCAGCTCCCTACCAATGCGCCTGGGAAAGCAGCAGAAGATGGCCCAAGTGCTTGGGCCCCTGCCATCCATGTGGGAGACCCAGATGAAGTTCCAGGTTCCTGACTACAGCCTGGCCCAGCCCTGGACGTTGTGGCCATTTGGGGAGTGAACCAGTGGATGGAAGATCGATCTCTCTCTCTCTCTCTTCAACTGTGCCCTTCAAATAAATAAATACATCATTAAAAAAAGAAAAAAAAGTCCCTCAGACACCTGCACAGTGCTTTACAGTTTGCAAGGCATTTTCACCAACGGTATTCTTCAACTACCGTGTGAGCAAACACAAACACGTCTGTGCTAATTTATGATTATTGTTTTCATATTTAAAAAAATAAAGCCAAAAGAAAAGAATAGCTCATATCCTATCAGACTTCACCACGCATATAAGCTTACTCAGATAGCTTTGAAGATAGGATAATGCAGTCTCTGTTGCGTGACCTCATTATTCCTGTTTTTAGCAGGTGGCTAACGGAGGTCCCCAGTCATGCAGCTCTTAGGTGCAGTTGGGCTTGATCCTGGGTCCTGACCCTGAGTGTCCACACCCTCAGAGCAAGGTGCCGCTCACTCTGCAGAGGCGCAGGGCGGGGGAGGTGCGAGGAATGCAGACCCAGCTCTGACCGAGCTTAGGGGAAAAGACGTCCCCACTGTCCTGGTGCCCCCACATGTCGGCAGGAGTGCAGCTGGGCCGGGCAGCGCCTCTGCAGACCTGGACTTTGCCTTGCAATAACAGCCCCAGGGGTGGCAGGGTCAGCAGTCGGGCAGGAGGCCAGAGGGAGCAGGTGCCAGGTGAGCTGTATGGGGCTGGCTCTGTGTGGTGCCTTGGAGGGCTCAGGCTCCCTTGATGTCCAGAAAGAGGGCAAGGACAAGCGCCTCCCTGCTCTGGGGCCGGCCCAGGCCGTGGAAAGGGAGCTTCCAGCCAGGTCTGGCCCAGTGGCTAAGGGCAGGACTGGCATGAGGGCAAGCCTGCATTCATTCACACACGCTCCTAGCCAGAGACTGTGTTAGACACCAGAAGAGGCAGTTCCCCAGAGCTCTGGTCTCCCAGGACGGTGGCAAAAGAACAAGAGTGGAGGAGTGGCAGGAGGGACAACACAGCGGCTAGGAGTCTGGGCTCCAGCCCACGTTCAAATCTTGACTCCCTTATCTCCTAGCTGTGTGACCTGGGGCAGATTACTTAATGTCTCTGAGCCTAAATTTCCCTTCAAAGGGTTTCTGTGAGAAATACAGTGAGTCAATGCATGTGAAGCACTTCGCAGAGCGCCTGGAGCAAGCTAAGTGCTGAAGCAAGGCAGGTATTAACGAGACGCTGTAGATTTGGAAGAATTCTGGAGCTGTGTTCTTCCCAGTGGCCAGCATCTGGGGCAGGTGTTTGGCAGGCGCATCGCAAATCTGAGGGCTTGAGGCAGAGTCTCTGCTCCACTTCCCATTACTGCTCATGAGCACCCTGCGAGGCAGCAGGTGATGGCTCAAGTGCTGGGGCCCCTGCCACCCATGGGAGAGACCCAGATGGAGCTCCTGACTTCTGGCTCAGCAAGGCCCAGCCCTGGCTGTTGCAGGCATTTGGGGAGTGACCCAGTAGATGGAAGATCTCTGTATCTATCCACCTCTGTTGATCTTTTTTTCTCTTTGTCTTTCCCTCTCTGCCATTCATACAAAACAAAACAAAAAAAAACAGTTAATTAATGAGTACATTTTTTTAAATGTCTGGCATCCATGGACTATAGCTCTGGGAAAGCTCTGAAGCCGGGGTGGGGTTGGCTTGGGTGTCGCTGGTTTCTGTACGCTGATCTGTGTAAGCTGGGCCGCGGGCTAGCTCATAACGGGAGGAAACTGACAAGCAGCGAGGCTGCACAGCTCCGTTTAGATCCCCACGGGCCCGCTGTGCGGGTGCAGGGGCTGGGCTTTCACAGCATCTCAGCCACATTCAAATTCTGGGTCAGGAAGGGGAGGCAGGCTGCAGGGTGGCACCCAGGCTGGCCCCGCTGGGGTGGGCATCTCAGGACTGGCACTGCCCACACAGGCTGGCTCTCAGGGCTGGCAGACTAATCTGGAGGGGTCCCTGGAGGGGGCTTCCACCCTGACTTTGGCCCCTGGGACTCCGGGTTCCAGGGACTTCTCCATCTTGATGGCATCTGCAGCTGCATTTTTGCTTCTTCCAGGGAGTGTGGCCGCGGCTCTGTCGCCTGTCTCTCCTGTGGCAGGGCCCAGGGACGGGAGTCACACGCTCTGAGCAGGACGGTACACTGGGAGGGTTCAGGAGCAATCATTCACGGGCACCCCGGATGGCTCCACTTCAGGGGTTCGTGGCCCTCAGCTCTGAATACAGCAGGTGGCGAGGCCCTTACTCGTTCACTGCCCACGCTGTGCCAGGCTGCGGGGCACGGCCGTGAATGAGACAAAGTCTTCATTCCCATGAAGTTTATCCCTAGGGGTGGTGTGATGGAAAAGTCTTTTGACCTCGTGGCTTCCCCCTTCCCACCCTTCCTCCTGTTCTGAGCCTTGTCATTTGTAGCAGTTGGAGCAAAGGGTTGTGGGGCGGGCAGGGCTCTCTTCCGTGTCCCAGTCACCTGGCACTTGATGGCGGCTGGTACCGTGTTTGCTGAACCTGCCCGAGAGGCAATCCTGGCAGGCTTTCTGCACGGCTGGGCGGGGTGGGAAATTCACCACCTTCCCCTTTCCCGTCTCACTGTCAGGCATGATCGGCTTCACGAGGGCTTCTCACCTGGACTGCAGCCAGAGACTGCAGCCCCAGCCCTTGCTCTCCCCATTCTAATTGCCTTAAATTCCGAGGCAATAATCCTGCCTTTTTGGAACATGTAATCTGGTGGGGACATACAAGCCTCATACGCATCGTCGTGTGGAATGTGGATGTTTTGCTTTATGATTAGTTGTTCTGAAGGTCATCGTCCCTGACCTGTGTTTAGGGTTCCACAACCAACCCCATGGTTCAACAAAAACAAGAGTCTCGGTAAATGTTTCTAAATGAAGACACAAACAGGATCCCGGAGTAAAAGCACCAACCAGACCCACGAGCAGCAGTGGCCACGGTGGGTAGGAGCTCCTACCCGCCGTGGCCACTGCTGCTACGAAAGACAGGTTTTGATTCAGGCACCGTTCTGTGGAAAGATCCAGGTATACCAGCATACTTCAACACGCTCATGGAAAAAGGAGGCAGAAAAATGAGTTTATTTTGGTATAAAAATGTTTTCGAGATACATGCAAACTTTTTTCATAATATATATTTCCACACATTATGAAAAAAAAATTTGCACCAGAATAAACTCTTACTCTAAGTCTAGGTGGGGCAGGCACTGTGGTGCAGTGGATTAAAGCCCCAGCCTGCAGTGCCAGCATCCCATATGAGCACCGGTTCAAGTCCCAACTACTCCACTTCCAATCCAGCT
The DNA here is from genome assembly GCF_964237555.1 of Oryctolagus cuniculus. NCBI lineage: Eukaryota > Metazoa > Chordata > Mammalia > Lagomorpha > Leporidae > Oryctolagus > Oryctolagus cuniculus. Next base: position 98,392,361 of record NC_091440.1, on the reverse strand, counting down.
CTCTGCTATGGCCTAGGAAAGCAGTGGAAGATGGCCCAAGTCCGTGGGCCCCTGCACCTGTGTGGGAGACCTGGAACAAGCTCTTGGCTCCTGGTGTTGGATCAGCTCAGCTCATGCCATTGTGGGCATTTAAGGAGTGAACCAGCAAATGGAAGACCTCTCTCTCTCTCCCTCTCTCTCTGGCTCTACCTCTCTCTGTAACTCTTTCAAATAAATCTTTAAAAAAAAAAAAGTATAGGTGATGACGCATTTCTAAAAAATGTTTTATTTATTTGAAAATGAGAAAGGGAGAGATGTTGCTTCACTCCCCAAATGCCTGAGACAGCCAGGGTGGGACCAGGCCGAAGCCAGGAGCCTGAACTCCATTTAGTTCTCCTGTGTGGGTGGCGGAAACCCAGACACTTGTGTCGTCACCTGCTGCTCCCAGGGGCGTGTTATCAGGCAGCTGGAATCAGGATGGGGGCCTGGACTTGAAACCAGCCGCTGCAGTATGGAGCGAGAGCATCCCGAGAAGTGTTTGACTGCTCTGCCGGACGCCTGCCCTGAAACACGTACTTTTAAAGTATGTGTGAACTTTCTGAAGTCTCCTGTCCTACCTGTAAATATTTTAGGCTAGCGCCCAACTCCGAGGGCTGTGCTGCCAGAGCTGTGTGCTTGAGACCCAGGACCCAGAGCCTGCCCGGGTGACCTCAGGCAGAAACGGAATTGTTCTGAGCCTTGGTTTTCTCATCCGTAAAACAGGTGCCAGTAAGAGAGCTGAATGACAATGTCAGTACTTGGAGCTTGGAAAAGAGGGGCACTGACAGTTAGGCAGCTGGGATAGGCCAGTGGTCCTCAGACTTGGTCTTGCATCAGAATCACCTTGTTACAACAGATTGCTGGGCTGTGGCCTGGGTTTCTGATTCAGTGGGTCTGGGTGTTTTTCTTTTTCTTTCTTTCTTTTTTTTTTTTTTTTTATTTGACAGGTAGAGTTATAGACAGTGAGAGAGAGACAGAGAGAAAGGTCTTCCTTCCGTTGGCTCACTCCCCAAATGGCCACTACAACCAGCGCTGCGCCGATCCAAAGCCAGGAGCCAGGTGCTTCCCATGCAGGTGCAGGGGCCCAAGCACACGGGCCATCCTCCACTGCCCTCCCGGGCCACAGCAGAGAGCTGGACTGGAAGAGGAGCAACCGGGACTAGAACCGGCGCCCATATGGGATGCCGGCACTGCAGGCAGAGGATTAACCAAGTGAGCCATGGTGCCAGCCCCTGGGTGTTTTTCTTAATGGGTCCCAGGAGACACTGTTGCTATTGTTGCAAGAACTGCAGTTTGAAAACCACTGATAGGCAAAAGAACGAACAGGAGAACAGGCATTGAGGCTAGAAATTGCAACACCTGTGTCCTATTTTGCACTACCTGGGTTCAATCCTGAGTTCCAGCCCTGGTTCCTGACTCCAGCTTCCTGCTAATGCAGATCCTGGGAGGCCGTGGTGGTGGTGGCTCCTGTCACTCACATGGAGACCTGGATTGAGTTCCCACCCCGGCCACGGCAGGCATTCCAGGGGCAAACCATATGGGAACTCTGTGAGCCTCTCACATAAATTGTTTAAAATTAAAAAGAAAACATAGGCTCAGGATTTGGACATGGGGACCATTCTGACTATGCGATGGCTCTGGGCGGTTAACCTCCAGGCCTCAATGCCTTCATTGTCAAGGGAGCTATTGCTATACCGACTTCACAGGGGCATGTGCAGCACCTGACATTTTCAGCCTCTAAATATTCCTGATAAGTTCTGGCTCATTTTGGTGGCCCTCAAAACACAAGTAGGATTCCGAGATGGGCTGGCGGGGCTGGGAGAATGCCTCTGGGACCCCCAAGTCAAAGAGGGGTACTCGGCAAAACGTAAGGTGGGCCTGGGGGCCCTGGGGGAGCACGGGTAAACTCTTCGGGTCTCGCGGTGCGGTAAGTCCAGTTTCCACCTTGCACCCTGACTGATGCCAGCTTTTCCGGAAAGCCACTGACAAAGTGACCTCTCGCGGGGAAGGTGGGAAGTGCCTCCTAAGAGTGAGCACGGGGTCCCATTGCAGCCCCTATGCTTTCTCGCCCCTCGCCGCACTCTCTCTCTATCCGCTCCAGCCCCTTACGGTTGGAAAGGGCTCCGGCCCTCGGCGGGCTGCGCGGGCTCCTGGGCGCCCCCTGGTGGGAGACAGAGGAGCTGCAGCCCTGCCCGGGGCCGCCGGTCCGCGGAGCGCAGCCGCCTGGAGGCCCGGTTTTGCAGAACCCACACCGGGGCTGCAGCCTGGCTGTGGCGCTGCGCTTAGGACTGAGAGCAGATTTCTAGGCCAGTCAGGGATTATTACCAGAATAGCACGCAGAAGACACCCCGCCCTGACGTGGATTAGAGACCGTTGACTTTTGAGGGCACGGGGTTGGCTGCAGGGGCGGCGCCTGCGCTCTGCCATTCCGGCCCGAGGTCGAGGTCCCTGGGGTCCCGGCTCCTGCAGGTTTTGGCCTGAAGACCCGGCGGCAGTCTCCAGACTGACTCATTCTTTCCCTGAGGCTCGCCGGAGGACTGCCGCGCGGAGGCGGGCTCTGAGGGCAGAGGTTATTTTGTTTATGTATTTGGAAGGGAAAGACTGGCTGCCAGCAGGGCCCTGGCTCCCACCCGTCTAGGGCCTTGCCTGTGCCCTTTTGCATGAGGTCTGGCAGAGAAGACACCGGGGCGGGCCCTGTGCACTGTGCGCCCGCCAGGCCGGGGAGCAGGCCCCAGGCGGCAGGCAGGGCGGCTTCAGAAAGAGGCTTTCTGGCCGGCTGCAGAGCGGAGCCGCTCTGGGTCTAGCAGGGGCTACCTGCCGCAGCCAGGGGGAGACCCAAGGCCAGCTGGCGTGGAGGTGGGGCCCCCCCGGGGCACGGACAGGAACTGCAGGATGGCAGAGAAGGCGTTTCACAGACCACGGCAGAGAGCGGCCTGCGGCCTGCGGCCTGCGGCCTAGTACCGCAGATGCCGGCTCACTGCCAGCCGGGGCGCCGGGGGTTAGTTAGGCTGCTTGCTTGGGACAGCAGCATCTGGCATCCCAGCGCAGGTTTAAGACCTGGCTGCTCCACTTCCCATCCAGCTCCCTGCTCATGCACCTGGGAAGGCATCGGAGATGGCCCAGCTGCTTGGGGCCCTGCCACCCAGATGCAAGACCTGGATGGAATTCTGGGCTCCTTGTGGCCATTTAGGGAGTGAACCAGTGGATAGAAAATCCCCACCTCCTTTGTCGCTCTCCCTTTCAACTGACAATAAGACGCCAGCTTCCACATAGGAATACTTGGGAGCCAGCTCTGGCTCCTGCCTCCATCTTCCTCCTAATGTAGACCCTGGGAGGCAGCAGGTGATGGCTCCCATCATTTGGTCCTTGCTACCCACGCCTGGGGGTGAGGGTGGGGGTGCCTGGATTGAGCTCCTGGTTCCTGGCTTCAGCCTGGCTCAGCCCAGGCCAGACAATTGCAGGTGTTTGGAGAGTGAACCAGCAGATTGGGAGCTTTTTTCTGTGTGAGCTTTTCCTGTGTGTCCACCTCCCTGCCTCTCAAAAAAATGGCCAAAAAAAAAAAAATCAACTTGCAGCTTGCTGAGAAGATAAATGGTGCCTGCCTCAAAATTTGGGCCAGGGAAAGCCCCGAGTGACAACGTTATTTCAAGCGCCTGCAGGCCCGCAGGTGGGAGTATGCTCTGAGTGCCAGAGGTTTCTCCGTCACCCCACACCTGTCTGTCTCTTGGCAGTTCTCAAAGCTCAGTCACCCGTGACCTCAGTGCTCTTTCTAACAACGCTCTGTGCCACACAGGGCGGAAGCCGCTCCCATGGCACAGGTGGAGAAGCTATGGTCTGCGTGAGAAAATTATAAATTCAGGCATGTACTTTTTTCTTTCAAATTAATTAATTAATTAATTAAGATAGATTTTTATCTATTTGAAAGAGTTCCAGAGAGATAGAGAAGTCTTCCATTCACTTGTTCATTCCCCAAATGGCCGCAACAGCCAGGGCTGGCCAGGCGGAAGTCAGAAGTTTCACCCAGGTCTCCCACACAGGTGCAAGGGCTCAAGGACTTGAGCCATCTTCCACTGCTCTCCCCGGTGCATTAGCAGGGAGCTGCATCAGAAGTGGAGCAGTCTAGATTCGAACCGGCCACCCACACGGGATGCTGGTGTTGAAGGCGGCCCCTTAACCCGTTATGCCACAAATCTGGCCCCTCCAATTAATTTTTTAGATCGTTCAAACATACACCTGGTTCAAAATTCAAAAGGTAACAGACAGAAGCCCCTTGTTCAACCTTATTCTTCCAGCTACTTCCTTCCCTTCGTACCTGTTGGAACCCATGCCTTTTACCTTCGGATCTCACAGCCTTTCTGCCACAGCAGTACAAGGGCTCAGGGTTCACAGCCCCACTGCAGTCAGGCCCCCCTGGGACCTGCATCACTCACCTCCTGGCAAGTGGGCACAGGCAGCTGTGTGGCACTGTCCCATGGTCTTCTTTCATCACAGGGCATGGAGGTTTACCTTCAGATCCTAAACTCTTGGGTGGTAGAGAATTGGTCTTCAGCTGCTTGGAGGTCTTGCAGAAGGGGTTAAAACCCCAGGCTGGGGCAGGAGATGCGCCTGGTGGCTGAGATGCCCGAGTCCCACCTTGCGGTGCCTGGGTTTTCTTCCCGACTCCAGCTTCCTGCTAACGCAGGCCCTGGGAGGCAGTGGTGATGGCTTGAGAAACTGAGCTCCTGCCACCCACCTGGGAGATGTGGATTGAGTTCCCAGCTCTGGCTTTGGCCCTGGCCCAGGTCTAGCTGTTTTGGGCGTTTGGAGAGTGAATCAGCTAATGGAAGCTCCGTATCTATTTTCAGTCTATCATCTATCTGTCATCTTCCTATTTCTCTCTCTCAAACAATTTTTTCAAACAACGGGCTCTGACACCTACAGAATTGGGCCACAGCCTGTGCTCTGAGATCTTGGACAGTCACTTAGTCTCTCTGTGCCTCCTGTTCCTCAATGGCAATAACCTTGCCCTTGCCTACTTCTCAGAGCTCCTGTGAGGACGACGTAGATGACAAGGCATGCACTCCATAGCGGGAGCGACTTCATTCCAGTGCGTTGAGAACCTGCTCCCGTGCACAGTGGGACATGCCCAGGCCCCCCTCCCCGCTGGTCTCTGACAGGGGTAAAGACCTTGGACACCTAATTAAAAGCCACTGGCAGAGTGGGTCACCCAAATCCATTCATTGGAGGAAATCACTCCCGGGCAGGTTCCCGCCCTTTCCCTCTGGGCTATCAGCTGGCCCCATCTCTTGCTCTGGTGAGGCCTGGCTGTCCCGGGGGCTCGGCCCTCCTGAGCCAGTGGAAGGGCCACAGCCACTGCCGCTCCGGCCTACCTTGGTTGCCGCCCCAAGTTGGAGCAGACACCAGGAAGGCTCTCATGCGGCTCTCCCAGGGATGACTCACTGAGGGTCACCTGTGCAGGTGAGCTGCCTGCCCCAGTGACTCACTGCCTCTGCCCCCAGGCCTGGCCCCACAGTTCCCGAGCTCCGCCTCTGGGAGGGCTCACCCTCAGCCTCTAGCCCCTCCCTTCAGCCTGGGATCAGGGGTCCCCACTCCCAGATCCCTCTGTCTGTACCTGCTGGATCTCACAGGTAATAAAAGGAGCCCAGTGAGGGGCACTGCTCACCACCTGCCGCTGGGAACAGAGCCAGGGTCTTGCACCTGGGGCCAGGCTGCCACCAGTGCTCACCACTCAGCCCCTCACTGTCGCGCCCACCACGGCTCTGGGTCCCAAGTGCACTGAGTGGTGGACAGTTAATAGGCCTCCGAGGTTGCCCCGCCCCCAGGACCTTCTGGGAGCACAGCCCTGTGCCGTGTTTCCAGGGAAGACGGACAGTCCCCACTGACCGTTAGTGTCAACACAGTGTGCAAATGAGTTTGCCCTCCTGTTGGGGAACATTCCTTCCTCTCTGACCCAAGTTCAGTTTCATAAAGAGACAAAAACATAGGCCAGCAAAGTTTAAGGGGGTCTACGATCGCCGGTGGAACAATGGAGCCATGGGGACTTCCAGGGACAGAGGCTGTCCCTGAGTGGGAGCTGCCACTCAGCAAGAGGGCCTGGGTGGGGGTGGGGAGGGGTGAGAAAGAGGGAGGGACGGGGTGGCGCTGGGGGAAGCTGGGAAACTGCTGGAGTGGGCCTGTGGTGTCCACAGCCGCAGCATCAAACCCACGGCCGCCGGCCCCCCACGCCCCACCCCTGCGCCATCTTCAGAGCCCCCGAGGCAGCACTGGTTGGCAGGGGGTGCAAGGGTGCCTTTCCTCAGGGCGTCCCTGGGGGGTCTTGCGTGAAGGTCGAAGGTCAAGTGGAGCCACCGGGACACAGAGGGCCTTTGAGAGTGACTCAGGCTGGGGAGAGCTCCGCGTGGCTCCTTCCCGGAGGGGAGGAACAAAGTGTCATTCAGCGGCCCCAGAGCTTCTGCTCCCCCAGAGACCTGCTCTTCCTCTGCTTCACAGCCGTAGGGACCAGACTGCGGCCCCCCGACCCCTGTGCTGAGAGGGACCGCGGGCTGGCAGGGGCCGGGGTCAGAGGTGGGCGCGCAGGCAGCCCAGGGAGGGCCGGAGAGCTGGAGAGGGAGAGCCCAGATCCCAGGCCCGGAATGACTCAGACTGCGGCTGCTGCGGCCCAGCCCACATTCCCGGGCCTTTGTGCCTGACGTGCCTGGGCCTGGCCTTAAAGGGCCAGCTCCTCTGAGGCGGGAGCAAAGGCTACCTTGCCCACCCCCACTGCGTTGCCCCCAGTCTCGGGGCTGTGGGTAAGGAGGATGGCATCCTACAGGATTTCAGGGTTGATCTAATGCAGTCCTCAGGCTATCAGGGAGGGGCACTAGGCCATTTAAGTCATCCCTCTGCCTCTGAGCGGGCTGCACCTAAACTGGCCCAGCAGGATTAAGAAAACTCTGTCCTTGCTTTTACAGAAGCTACTACCCAGTGACCCTTTCCAAGGCACTCTGGCCAGGGCCTTGAAGCGGGCTCCCTCCTAACCACCACCTCACCCCACCGCACTGGGCCTCACTTCAGCGTTGGCTGACTCGTAGCCTCTCGTAAGGCACACGCGCTTGGTGGATCCCAGGTGGACCGCTCCAGGCCTGTGCACCAAGCTCCCGGCCCGGGGCCTCCAGGCAGTCCAGGCTGCATCCCATCCTGCCCTGGGTGTGGATTCCTGGTGGAGAAACTCCAGCTGGCAGCCAGTGCCCAGGGCACATCTCTGGGCCCCGCATGCCACCATGTGGACACTGGGAGAAGTGACACCTCCAGGAGACGAGTGCCTAGCCTATGCCACCCACCCAATGCAGGCCCTGAAAGGGCGGGCTCAGCTCAAAGCAGCCCTGAATTGACATCCAGCAAAACTGGAGCCCAGACCAGGCCCCACATTCAGGGAGGAGAGGCGGAGGCCTGCGCCTCCGCCTCCGAAGGCCGCTGTGAATCCTGCATCGTCTGTGAGAATGTAGCTCCAAGCCCCACCCAGCTCTGCCGGAACCCACTCTCAGCCCCCCTAGGAAGACTGCCAAGGCCCCAAGGCCCCCACCCGCCTCTGGCCCTGCCATTCAGCACTCAGATCAAAGCCCTGGAGGCCCGGGATCTGCTGGCCACTGACATGCAGCTCCTTGGAGAAGGAGCCTCCTCCGGGCGAGACGGGTTTGTCGGATTTGAACTGAGAGCCCATCTGGCGGGGGGAGACAGTGCCAAGCTGGTGACCACTGGACACGCTGATAGCTGTGGGGTGCATCAGGGGCAGGGAGGCTGGGGCCACAGCTGTATCTGGACAGAGCCTGGTGTGAGTGACCACCCACCAGACGGGTCAGTGCCAACCAGCGACCTGGGGGAGGGGCAGAATGGGCAGGTGACACAGCACAGGCACCAAGGGACATGGATGCACAGCCTGTCACACAAGGGGTTCCCTGCAGTCTCCTGGTCCCACGTACCCCCAGGCTCAATGAGTCCTACCCTGCCCAGAAAGGGGGTTCCCATGAAATGCTGATAATGACCAGGTCACGTGCAGGGACCTGCCCTGCGTTGGGCCGAGGGATGCCCAGGCTGAGTCTGCGCCCCACACGCAGCTCAGGCTTGACCCTGGAGCCTGGGAATGCTGCTGAGGTCGGTGGAGACTTCAGGCTGAGCTTCGAAGGGCCAGGGGCAGACACCCCTGCTGTTGGCCCAGCAGAGGTCTCCAATGAGGGGTCCGCAAGATTGGCTTTTGCGATATGATAAGAAAATTAAACTTGTATATATGTTAATTTTTATGTAATCTCAAAGTTTCTTTTGTATATTTTATGATATGTATTAGTCCAGTGAAATATGTTCATGATTTTTTAAAATATTTATTTATTTATTTGAAAGTCAGAGTTACACAGAGAGAGGAGAAAACAGAGAGAGACAGATCTTCCATCTGCTGGTTCACTCCCCAAATGGCCACTACGGCTGGGGCTGGGCCAGGCCGAAGCCAGGAGCCAGGGCTTCTTCTAGGTCTCCCACATGGGTGCAGAAGCCCAAGCACCTGTGCTTTCCCAAGTACATCAGCAGGGAGCTGGATCGGAAGTGGAGCAGCCAGGACTTGAACCAGTGCCCCTATGGGATGGGCACAGGTGGAGGCTTTACTTCCCTGATGTGTAATGAAAGGATGTACAGATGAAAGGTCTTCAAAAAGTTCATGGAAAATCAATTTTTGTAAAAAAAACTCCTCATAGGATGTTACTGTGGATTTGTTCCTGAGAGGAAGAGCGTGGTGGGGGCAAGAGGCGTGGAGTCACCACACAGACCCCGGGAGTCTGGTGAAAGCAGGCTTGAGGCCAGCAGCCCGCAGACTCGTTTATTTCAGTTGCTGCAGCTGCTTATATAGCCAAGGCAGCCAATCTGGTCAAGGGGTGGTCTATGCCCTAACCAGTCACAGCCTGTTGCCAGGCAGTTTCCAAAGCCATCCAATCACAGCCTGTTGCCAGTCAGGTTCTGTTGCCAGGCAGTTTCCGAAACCATCCAATCATGGCCTGTTGCCACGCAGTTTCTGTTGTTAGCGGCCATCTTGGCATGACCTTCTCACCTTCTCATTCCGCCACAATAGATTTCCAAAATTTTTACCCCAAAATAAACTTGTATTTTAATTATATTTTCCCACAATCCTTTTGAAGTACCCTCAAGTAGTATGAATGCATTACCAAAGATGGTTTTTAATGCTGGGATTATATTACCAAGAAATTTTGGCAACAACTGCATTTCAAGACATCTTAAGGATCCTTGGAGTTCAAAGGTGCTATCCAGATAGGCTTCTCTCCACTCTCGGCTGGCCTCTGTGTAATTATCCAAGTGAAGTGGCATGCTGGGGTCACACTGAGTACATGAAGTATCCAGACCCTCTGATATCTGCCCATCTACCAACCCATCCTCCCACCCCATCCATTTATGCACTAGTCCATCCATCCATCCATCCATCCATCTTCCTGTCTGTCCAACCATCCATCACCTGTCTGCCTGTCCATCCATCCATCCCTCCATCCACCCATCTATCCATCCCTGCATCCATCTATCCATCCCTCCATTCCCCATCCACCAATCCATCATCCATTTAACCATCCACTCAACAGATATCTATCCTATTGTGATCTTTTGGCTCAGCCTCCCTACCATCAGGCTAAAACATCTTCCAAAATCCTCCTTCCATTCTTTTATTTTAAAAAATTTTTATTTATTTATTTATTTATTGATAGGCAGAGTTAGACAGTGAGAGAGACAGACAGAGAGAAAGGTCTTCCTTCCGTTGGTTCACCCCCCAAGTGGCCGCTACGGCCGGCGCGTTGTGGCTGGTGCGCTGTGCCGATCCGAAGCCAGGAGCCAGGTGCTTCCTCCTGGTCTGCCATGTGGGTGCAGGGCCCAAGCACTTGGGCCATCCTCCACTGCCTTCCCGGGCCACAGCAGAGAGCTAGCCTGGAAGAGGAGCAACCAGGACAGAATCCAGTGCCCTAACCGGGACTAGAACCCGGGGTGCCAGCACCACAGGCGGAGGATTGGCCTAGTGAGCTGTGGCGCCGGCCTAAAATATTTTTATTTTATATTTGACAGGTAGAGTTACAGACAGTGAGAGGGAGAGACAGAGAGAGAGGTCTTCCACCCTCTGTTCACTCCCCAAATGGGGGCGACAGCCAGAGCTGGGCCAATGCAAAGCCAGGAGCCAGGAGCTTCACCCAGGTCTCCCACGTGGGCGCAGGGGCCCAAGGACTCGGGCCATCTTCTACTGCTTTCTCAGGCCATAGCAGAGATGCTGGAACAGAAGAGGAGCAGCTGGCACTAGAACCGGCGCCCACATGGGATGCCGGCACCACAGGCAGAGGATTAACCTCCTGTGCCACAGCGCCAGCCCCCCCCCCCCCCGCCTTGCAATTTTTTCTCACCATCATTCTCAGCTCCTGATCACCTTCAGCCTCGCTATAAAGCCTCTCTCCTGTCTCCAGTCTCTTAAGTGCGTTCCTCTGGAGCCTCCTCAGGGAGCCTGCTTTCTCCCTTACAGCCCGGGCACTCCAGCCCAAGAAGGAACCAGCCCATCAACCTGAACCATTACACCACCAAGAAGAGTGTGGCAGAGAGCATGCTGGACGTGGCCCTCTTCATGTCCAACGCCCTGCGGCTGAAGGCGGTGCTCGAGCAGGGGCCGTCCTCCCATTACTACACCACCCTGGTCAGCCTCATCAGCGCGTCCCTGCTCCTGCAGCTGGTCATCGGGATCCTCCTGGTGCTCATGGGTGAGGAGGCGTACTGTGGCAGGTGCTTCCCTGTCAACCCGTGCCCCTGTGCACGCGGCTGCTCAGCCATACCCTAGCCTGGCGTCAGCCCCTGTGCCTGCAAATGTCCAAATGAGAACTTTGGGGAGTGAGGGCAGGCACCCTGTCCTGTCTGTAGGAATCCCGGGGCAGACCCCCAGGACTGGCTGAGAGCCTGTCCCACTAATGTGCAGCACAGGTCTCGACAGCCTTTTGGGAAGCTCCTATCTCCACTGAATCCCGATTCTACGAAGCCCCGAGCACCTGTCAGTGAGGGCCATGGGCACCCCCGCCCAGTGAGCATTGCCACCTCCCTGATCCACAGACCACGTGGTTTCTGGGACGCCAGGCTTCCTCTACACTCCAGGGGATGCGGTGGGGCAGCTCCAGGCCACCGCCTCTGCTCTGACACTGTCCTCCTCCCACTCCTGGCTCCCCCACAGCACGGCTGAACCTGAATGAGGTAGAGAAGCAGGGGCGGCTAAACCAGCTCAACAACGTGGCCACCACCTTCATCTTCCTCACCGTCGTCATCAACGTCTTCATCACAGCCTTCGGAGCGCATCAGACGGGGTTCCTGGCTGTCAGGGCCTCAAGGAACCCTCTGTGAACACAGCAGGGACCTGGGTGAGGGAGAAGGCCGAAAGGTAGCCGGGGTCAGGGGCGCCCCCAGGCGGCCGGCCCTTCTCTCAGCTCTGGAGGTTGGGTTGGGAGACATAGCCCTGCAAGGCAAAAGGCCGAAGCCTATAGCGCTGGGGGCCAGGGTATCTGTAAGACCTGGGGCTGGGGCTCTGTGAGGCCCTGCTCAGGCTGCGGGCCCCCCGCGGGGGCGGGTGGTGGGGGAGCAAAGGCCGGAGATGCCGGATTTCTCCTCGCGCTATGGAGAAATCCCTGCTGCTCAGATAATGGGCCAAGAGCCAGCAACAGCAGCAAAGCCGCTGGGGGCCTCCCAGAAAGGCAGTCTCAACACCTGCATCTGAACAGCTGGCAGCACAGTGTGCGCATGTGCAAGTCCGACTTGCGGCCGCCCCCGCCTTCACGCCGTCTCTGCCTCCTCCGCAGGTACTGGGTCTGCAGCTGTTCCGCTTCCTTCCTCTCCCTGCTGCCAGGGGGGTGGGCGCTCTCCACTGCCCCTGGGAGAGCTCCCTTCGTGGCAGTGTAGCTGTCCTCGCTCCCAACCACACGAGCCGGAATTAAGACGTACTGCCTCACTGGGCTGGAGTTCCGAGCTCAGCCCTGGGTACTGCCGGCCTTTCCCGTCGTGGGTGGCACCTCCAGCATGTGAGGCGCGTCTGCACAGCCCGGCTCCACCCAGCCTAGGGACTACGCTTCTGACTTCGCCCCGTTGCTTTCCGCTGCCCCAGGCCTCAGTTTCCCTTTCTGTAAAATGGAATGATTTCTATCTATAAAAGTTTCTGCAAATCCACTCTAAGTCAATCTTTTTTTTTTTTTTTTTTTTTTTTGGATAGCTAGAGAAGGCAGAGGAGAGTGAGCAAGAACACTTCCATCCACTGGTTCACTCCCAAATGCCAATGCCAGGAGCCGGGAACTCAATCCAGGTTCTTGGGGGCAAGAACCCAAGTATGTGAGCCATCGCTGGCTGTCTTCTAGGGTCCAGGTTAGCAGGAAGCTGGAGCTGGGACTCGAACCCAGGTACTCTGATGTGGCACATGAGTGTCCTAACTGGTATTTTTTTTTTTTTTGGACAGGCAGAGTGGACAGTGAGAGAGAGAGAGAGACAGAGAGAAAGGTCTTCCTTTGCCGTTGGTTCACCCTCCAATGGCCGCCGCGGCCGGTGCGCTGCGGCCGGCACACTGCGCTGATCCAATGGCAGGAGCCAGGTACTTATCCTGGTCTCCTATGGGGTGCAGGGCCCAAGCACTTGGGCCATCCTCCACTGCACTCCCGGGCCACAGCAGAGAGCTGGCCTGGAAGAGGGGCAACCGGGACAGAATCCGGCGCCCCGACCGGGACTAGAACCTGGTGTGCCGGCGCTGCAGGCGGAGGATTAGCCCAGTGAGCCACGGCACCGGCAACCTAACTGGTATCTTAACCACCAGGCCAAATGCCCACCCTGGAGCCCATCTTTGTCCTGTTCAAGAACCTACTGTACACCTAGCTCGCACACGAGCAGGCTCTTACATGTATGTTTAGGGAGCACAAAGCACCTGGGTTTTGCCTAGGCCAAGTACAACCAGGAAGGCAGAGCTGCCCCCTGCAGCACCCACAGGGAGCCCCAGTGGAGGACGGTACCTGAGACTGCTGCTGCCTTAGAACAAGCAACCCCTCGCCCTCCTTGCTGCTCTCCAACCAGCCCCGCCTCCCTCCGTCACCCAGCCTGCCCACTCCCCCTTACAACGGGAACCACCAACCTCCAGGACCCTGCGGGAGAGAGGGTGCCTGGGCCCCTCCACCCCCATCCTGAGCAAACCCCAGCTCCGACCTCACACACCAGAGCAGAGGTGAGGGTGCAGGGGGTGTGGGAGGGGCTCCGGCACCTCCATCAGACAGGGACAGAGACAGGCTCGCTCCGCAGTCACCCCTCTCCCACGGCGGATGGGCAACAGGAAAACACAAGAACCGGCTTTTTCCTAAGAAGATGCTGTATTTAATGCTCGCCCCCACCATCCCACTCCCTCCCCCCAACCCCCAAGACATTTCCCTCCAGGTAAGGGCCACAGCAGGCCCTCCCCCTTAAGGCAGACGGTGTGGAGGTAAGACACTGCAAACGCAAGGCACTGGCCTGGGGACTGGCCGTGAGGGCGGGGCCGGGTGGCTGGGGCTGGCTCCTGGCTCCTGAGTTAGGCATGAGGCGGGGGGCGGGGCCGCTCCAGGCCTTCCAAGGCAACGTTCTAGAAAGCGGGAGGCCCAGGAAGAAACCTGACACGGCAGCAAGACTTGTGCAGCCGCGGTCAGTTCCCTGTGAGCCCAGAGGGCTGGAGGCCTGAGCGGGCAGCAGGACAGGGGGTGGGCACGGCCAGTTCTTGGAAAAGCCTTCATCCTTCCTGGCTCCATCCAGGGAAGCAGGGTCTGTGGGAGTCCTCCCTCCACTACACCGAGCCCACGCTCTCGCTCTCGGTGAACGCAAGGCCCACCAGGTGGACCAGCAGCCACAACACTGTCCCACGGGGAGCCTGCGCTGGGTTATGTGGCTTCACCTCCCATCATCAGCCTTCTCCACAGCCTGCAGCCCCGGGCCCACCTCCCTCTAAGAGACTGGTGTGCAAGGGCCCACGTCTGATGCACCCCTGGTGCACCCGTCGGAGCGGCAGCAGCAGTAGCAGCAGCGGCGGCGGCGGCAGCGACCCCAGCCACTGGAGCAGCCGGGGACCACTGGGGCGACACATGTGCGTGATCATCCGGTTCCCCGGGACGGAGAAAGCCAAGGCCATCTCCCCGGAAACTGCCCCGTCCCATTCTCCTCCTCAGCGTCCCAGACCTCTCGCCCGCTCCCTCTTACCCAAGGCAGGAGGTGCAGGGTTGGGAAGACTGAGTTTCCTCTTCCCTTCTCACCCTCTCACCCAAGGGGAGCCCACAGATTTCACCAATGCCCTCATTCCCCTCCTGTTCACCTTGCCCCAGTGGGGGAAGGGCAGAGCCCTGCCCCCAAGCCGCTCAGAGGGGAAGGGGCAGCTGCCTGGTGGCTCCTGGGAGAGCTGTGCGTCTCTGGAAGGCACGAGCCTGGGCAAGAGCTGAGGACTGTCTCCCACACAGCCAGCCCCAGAGAGGGACACACGTGTGCGGGGTGGGGTGGGGGGGCACACCCACTCCAGCCCCTCTCACGGTCAAGGCTGGCTCTACACAGCAGTTTGGTTCTCTGGTGAAAAACAAAAATACAGCCCTCCCCCCACATAAAATATGTCCAGTAGAAGCTTCCAGGTCCCAGTCAGCACTCCATAGGAGGGGCCCCGCTGCACGTGAGGCTGCACCTCGAGGAGCAGCTGGTGGGGTGGGGGGTGGGGGGGCTTGGGCAGGTGTCTCCTTCCTGGCCTGAGCATCCTGGCCTTCTCAGGAACTCTGGTACAGAGCAAGCGCCCCTCTGGCCTCTCTCCAAAGTCCTCCCTTCTGCAGCCCCAGGGGCGGGGACAGGAGCCTCAGCGCCTGGCCCTGGGAGGCCTCTGAGGGTCCAGCCATGGCTTCTGCCCGCCTTGTGCACCCTCCTGCGGTGGCCAGCAGGGGCCCTGGGGAGCAACCTCAAGGCCAGGGGCAGGAAGTGTTGGGTCCGTGGGCCACACCCGGCCTCACGGCATCTTCATCTGCCGGCGGTTCCACATGCCCCGCTTGGAGTGGAAGTGGTGGAAGAAATTCCTGAGGGAAAGTCGCTCCACTTCCAGGCCAGCTTGGAGGATCCTGAAGGAAGGAGGAGCGGGATGAGCCGGGAGCGGCCCAAGAGGCGCGGGGGAGGAGCCCTTCGTGCCCACTCAGACCCTGTCCCTGTCCCCCTCCCTGTTACTGCCCATGCGGCAGAGAAAGCAGGCTGCTGTGGGAAGGGGCCACACAGCTAGGCTTGGGTCCCAGCTCCGTGACAGCTGAGTGGGGACATCTGTCAGAGCCTGTCTGCTTCCCCCCAGAGAGAGGATACTACGACAGGTGCAGGAGCACGAGGGAGCCTCACAAAGCTCATGGGAAACAATTAAAATAGAAGTCTAGGGGGCCGGTGCTGTGGCGCAGTGGGTTAAAGCCCTGGCCTGGGGCGCCAGCATCCCATGTGGGCACCGGTTCTAGTTCCGGCTGCTCCTCTTCCAGTCCAGTTCTCTGCTGTGGCCCGGGAGGGCAGTGGAGGATGGCCCAGGTGCTTGGGCCCCTGCACCCACATGGGAGACCCAGAAGAAGCTCCTGGCTCCTGATCGGCGCAGCTCCAGCCATTGCAGCCATCTGGGGAGTGAACCAGCAGATGGAAGACCTCTCTTTCTCTGTCTCTATCTCTCTGTAATTCTCTTTCAAATAAATAAAATAAACCTTTAAAATAAAAATAGAAGTCCGTTTAGTGCAAAAAAAATATACCCATGCATAAAAGGGGTCTTCAAAAAGTTTCATGGAGGGGCCAGTGTCGTGGCGCAGCAGGTGAAGCCGCTGCCTGCAGAGCCTGCATCCCACATGAGCAGTGGTTCGAGTCCCGGCTGCTCTACTTGCGATCCAGCTGCCTGCTCATGTGCCTGGGAAAGCAGCGGAAGATGGTCCAAGTGCTGGGGGCCTGCACCCACACGGGAGACCCAGTTCTTGGCTACAGCCTGGCCCAGCCCTGGCAGTTGCAGCCATGTGGGGAGTGAACCAGCAGATGAAAGATCTCTCCCTCTCTCCGTCTCTCTAACTCTACCCTTCAAATAAATTAATTAAAAAATGTTCATAGAAAGGCAGGTGTCTGGCCTAGAAGTTGAACTGCCTGTATCCCACATCAGAGTGCCTCTGGCTCCCGATTGTGGCCTCGTACTAATGCAGACTCCAGGAGCCAGCAGGCTACGGCTCAAGTGATCGAGTGCCTGCCACCCATGTGGGAGAATGGATTGGCTTCTAAGCTCTTGGTTCAGCCTTGGTCCAGCCTTGGCCAAGCCTTGGCCACTGTGGGCATCTGGGGAGTGAACCAGCAGACGAGGGATCTGTCTTTCTGTCTCTCAAGTAAATAAATAAATAAACTTTACAACGCAGTCCATGGAAAACTGAGCTATGAAAAAGCTGTGCATGGATTTCAGAATTCTTTGGCATTTAATAAACTTCTCTCTTAATTCACTTTTTCTACGAACATTCTGAAGCTCCTGGTATAAAACGTGGTGGATACCGCAGGTGATGGGGGCGAGTGTTCGGCACAGCTCCTGACAGACACCAAGACTAAGCTTACCCTCAGGGGACACTGGTGGCGACCTGCCCCAGGCCCTCCCCGCCCTTTTCCACGTGCACAGCTGCCAACAGCCCCTCCCAGGAAAGACCTGTGCTCCTGGAAGAGCTGCAGGCAGCTGCCAGTGGAAGCAGTTTCTTTTCCCTTGGGCCCCCAGAGAGTGCAGGAGGGTTAAGAAATGGACTGGATGGTGTAATGGGTAAGGCCTCCGCCTGCAGTGCCGGCATCCTGTATGGGCGCCAGTTCAAGTCCCGGATGCTCCACTTTCGATCCAGTTCTCTGCCATGGCCTGGGAAAGCAGTAGAAGGTGGCCCAAGTCCTTGGGCCCCTGCACCCATATGGGAAAGCCCCGGAGGAAGATCCTGGCTCCTGGCATCGGATTGGCACAGCTCCAGCCATTGCAGCCAAGTGGGGAGTGAACCATTGGATGGAAGTCCTCTCTCTCTCTCTCTCTGCCTCTCCTCACTCTGTGTAACTCTGACTTTCTAATAAATAAATATATCTTTAAAAAAAAAAAAAGGAAAAAAAAATGGACTGGAAGTCTGCACGGATCCAGTGTGGAAGCAGCCACTGGCCAGGCTTCCCCACCATGGTCCCAGCTGCCTTGGGATCCACAGGGACCTGGATTTATGGGATCCTGGGATCCAAGCCATGTCACCTGCACTCCCTCAACTCCCCCCAGTTCACCTTAGGGGCTCTTTGCTGCATCATCTCTTTTCTTCCCTCCAGGTGAAAATTATAAACAGGCATGGTTTTTCAGCCTCTGACACGCTGGAGACTGGCATTTGAGGCAAGTTATGAACTTTTCTTTAAGACTCAGTTTTCTCCTCTGAAAACTGGAGACAAACTCCTACTCATCGAGGTCTGGTGACATGGATGAGTCACCTGCATGCCAGGTGTCCCGTGACTATGGGATGGAATTACCTGTACACCAAGTATCCCGTGACTGCGGGATGGAGTCACCAGCACACAAGATGTCCCGTGACTGCGGGATGGAGTCAGCTGTACACCAGGGGACCCGTGACTGCGGGATGCAGTCACCTGTACACCAGGTGTCCTGTGATTGCGGGATGGAGTCACCTGTATACCAAGTATCCTGTGACTGTGTGGGATGGAGTCACCTGTGTACCAGGTGTCCTGTGACTGCGGGATGGAGTCACCTGCACACCAGGTGTCCCGTGACTGTGGGATGGAGTCACCTGCACACCAGGTGTCCCGTGACTGTGGGATGGACTCACCTGTGCACCAGGTGTCCCATGACTGCGGGATGGAGTCACCTGCACACCAGGTGCCCCGTGACTGTGGGATGGACTCACCTGCACACCAGGTGCCCGTGACTGCGGGATGGAGTCACCTGCACACCAGGTGCCCCGTGACTGTGGGATGGAGTCACCTGTACACCAGGTGCCCGTGACTGCGGGATGGAGTCACCTGCACACCAGGTGCCCCGTGACTGTGGGATGGAGTCACCTGTACACCAGGTGCCCGTGACTGCGGGATGGAGTCACCTGCACACGAGGTGACTGTGGGATGGAGTCACCTGCACATGAGGTGACTGTGGGATGAAGTCACCTGTATACCAAGTATCCTGTGACTGTGTGGGATGGACTCACCTGCGCACCAGGTGCCCCATGACTGCGGGATAGAGTCACCTGCACACCAGGTGCCCATGACTGCGGGAAAGAGTCACCTGTACACCAGGTGCCCATGACTGCGGGATGGAGTCACCTGCACACCAGGTGCCCCGTGACTGCGGGATAGAGTCACCTGTACACCAGGTGCTCATGACTGTGGGATGGAGTCACCTGCACACCAGGTGCCCCGTGACTGTGGGATGGAGTCACCTGCACACCAGGTGCCCCATGACTGTGGGATGGAGTCACCTGCACACCAGGTGCCCCGTGACTGTGGGATGGAGACACCTGCACAGCAGGTGCCCTGTGACTGTGGACCACATTCTACCTGTGTCTCAGCAAGCAGTGTTTGTCTTCCTGAAAGGTCCCCAGGTATTCCTAACCTTGCCCAGTCTACCTCCTCTAGACAATTTTTATTTATTTAAAAGGCAAAAAGATAGAGATGGAGACACACAGAGATCCTTCATCTACTGGTCCACTCCCCAAATAACAGCTGGGAATGGGCAGGCCAAAGCCAGGAGCCAGGAACTCCATTCAGGTCTCCCACATGGGCAGGAAAGACTCAACCACTTTGCTTAAACCATCACTGCTGCCTCCCAGGGTGTGCATTAGCGGGAAGTCAAAATGGGGAGCGGAGCCGGGACTCAAGTCTACGTACTCTAAGGAGGCGATGAAGGTGATCCAAGTGGGCAAATACCTGCCTCTTGGTCCTTTTCTTTTCCTTTTCTCCTTTGCTTCCTCCCCTTAAGCTCAAACTTAAGGTATCAGGGCTGCCATTAAATCCACTGCCTGCAGTGCCAGCATCCCGTATGCATTACCAGTTCGAGCCCCAGCTGCTCCAATTCTGATCCAGCTCCCTGCTAATATGCCTGGGAAAGCAGAGAAGAGTGACCCAAGTTCTTGGGGAGGAATGGAAGAAACTCTTAGCTCCTGGCTTGGGCCCGGCTCCGCCCTGGTAATTACAGCTATTCAGGGTGTGAATCAACGCATGCAAAAACTTTCTCTGTCTCTGTCTCTCCCTCTCTCTGTAACTTGTCATACATAAACCTTAAAAAAAAAAAAAAAAAAAAAAAAAACTCAAGGTACCATTCTCTTTCCCTTTTCTTGGCAGCAAACTTGTTACAAGAGCAATCTGACACAAACACAGCACCCACGTTCTGGTGCCCAGCTACAACACCCTGTCCTTACCACCTGCCCATCCGCACTTCTCTGAGGCCCTCTGACTAAATCGCTTCTTCCTCCCCAAACCTTCTCCCTCTTGGCTTCCAGGGACCCAGAGCCTCCTGGATATCTCATTGCCACATTTTTAAAGAGTTACTTATTTATTTGAAAGGCAGTGTGAGGGGGTGCAGTGGGGGGAGAGAGAGGTATCTTCCATCTGATGGTTCACTCCTCAAAAGTGAATGAACAACAGCCAGGTCTGGCCAGGCCAAAGCCAGGAGCCTGGAACTCCATCCGGGTCTCTCACATGGGTACAGGGGCCCAAGTACTCAGGCCATCCTCCATTGCACTTCCAGGAGCATTAGTAGGGAGCTGGATTGGAAGTGGAACAGCCGGGACTCGAACCGGCCTTTGTATGGGCTGCTGGCATCCCAGGCAGTAACCAGCTGCACCACAGCGCCAGCACTGTCTTGTCATCTTTGACTGGAGCCTTGCAGCTTGTGTTGATCCTCTACCTGTGTCTCCCTTACCCATTCCCACAAGTGCAGGCCCCCCCAGGCAGCTGGGCTCAGAGGGGGTCATGGCCAAGTGCATGCACTCACAGCACCTTGCCTGGTGCTCAGCACATTGCAGTTTATGTTCATGCAACTCAGCAGCGGGTGCTTTTCCCCTGACAGTATACCCAGCACGGGGATATCCACTCTGGGTCTGTGACAGAGGGAGGGGGCATCACTCCCCTCTGCCAGGCTGAGTGAGGCTACATCATGGCCGAGTTTCCGTGGAGCCCACTGCTCTCTCCCTGCATCTTGAGAACCTGCACCCAAGGGTGCCAGTGAGGCCGACGCGGCCCAGGCTCCTTCCCAGTGCACCCTTTTCCCAGTCACCTGTCCAGCAGCTCCCAGTCTTCCCCGCCCCAGCGGTCCCGGAACTCCTTGGTGTTCATGCCCCCGATCTTGTCCAGGTCGGACTTGTAGATGCCAAGCAGTCCAAATCCGTTCACTTCCCAGTAGCCTGCGAACAGACAGGAAGCCCCAGATGAGACTTCCGGGGTCTCTTCCCAAAGGCAAGGGCTGGGGGTGGCTGGGGCTGACCACTGTCTTCGCAGAGCATACCCCTCGCCTGTTTGGGAGAAGCCCCCTGACTAAGTGCAGGGTGCAGCAGTCCCAGCAGGCAGCGGCCACAGGCGGGCAGCAGCTCTGTGAATCCACGGGACGGCAGCAGCCAGAGAAGGTAGGTCCCACCTCCGGACCCTCATGGGCACACGGCAGGTGCTTACTAGATGTTTGATGAATGAATGGAGGGAAATATGGGGCAGGAATGTCCACGGATGCACCTGCTGCGGTGGCTGTGGGGGCAGCCCTGGGAGCACATCTCTGTGGTGGCCCAGGAGAGAGACCACAGCAGGACAGGGGAGGAGGATGTGGACTTCCTTCATGGCTGTGACTGAGTCCAGCGAGGTGGTCCCCACTCCCCCACCCCCCATGCAGGGGGGGCTCACCCTCAGGCCACTGGGGCGTGGCGCCGCAGTGCAGCCTCATCACCATGGGAGCAAAGGCCATCTTGCCCTCCACGCAGTGCTTCCGGACGGCATCGATGACTCCAGCTGGGAAGTGGATGTGGAGGTCACAGAGGAAGACAATGCTGTGAGGGTCCTGGGGACAGATGCGGGCAGGGTAAGCAGACCCTCTGACCTGGGCGGGGAGGCCAGGCCTCCTCCTAGCAGAATCCAAAGGCTCTCCCGACCGGAATGGCTGACAGCGCTTCCACAAAACTCACCCCCGGGGCCCAGCATGGTGGCGTGGCCAGCTATATGGCCACTGGCCACGCCATATGGATGCCGATTCAAGTCCCAGCTGCTCCACTTCTGATCCAGCTCCCTGCTAATGTGCCTGGTAAAGCAGCAGCAGAAGGCCCAAGTGCTTGGGCCCCTGCACCTACGTGGGACACCTGGATGGACCTCCAGGCCTCAGGCTTTGGATTGGCCAGGCCCCAGACACTGTGGCCACCTGAAGAGTGAACCAGTGGATGGAAGGTGTCTCTCTGTCTCTCCCTCTGTCTCTGTAACTCAAATAAATCTTTAAAAACAACAACAACAAAAATCTCACCCCTGTGCATATCGGCACAGCCTGGGCATCCGAGCATGGTTCGCACCACCAGAGTGAGTTCCAACTCCTCTTCCCACTCTGTGGACCCTGAGGACACTGGTTGAGAGTCAGCTGTCACATGCTTTGTCCCCCCGTGCAGGCCTGCACCAGCTGTGCAAAGAGGACCCTCCTGTGCCCTCATTCTCATTCCCCCTCAGGTGCTGGCTAACGTATACCTCCCAAATGTCTCCCTACCTCTTACTCAGTCTTGTTTGTTTGTTTGTTTGAATTTATTTGAAAAGCAGAGAGACTGAAAGAGACACAGAGATCTCCCATGCATTGCTTCACTCTCCAAATGTCTGCAACAGACGGGGCTGTGTCAGCCTGAAACTGGGAGCCTGGAACTCAGTCTGGGCCTCCCACATCAGGGGGCAGGAACAGAACCACTGCAGCCTTCACCTGCCGCCTCCCAGGGTTGCATGAGCAGGAGTCTGGAACTGAGAGCAGAGGCAGCATCGAGACCCAGGCCCTCTAATACAGGATGCAGGCGACCAAGCGCTGCCTCAACTGCTGCGCCAACCGCCCACCCTTGAAACAGTCTGACATCCCATCTCCCAAGCCCCTTGCAGGCCGTCTACCTTCACCAGGTCAATGCCAGCCTGAAGTCCAGCTGAGCGCTCAAAGTTTCCAGTTAGCTTCATGTACTGGTAGCTGCAGGACGAGAAGAGAGGGGCAGAGTTAGAACTGAGCTGAGGCAACACCTGCAGGAAGCTGGCAGGCGTGCCACCAGGACGGCTCCTGGGACAGGATTACGGGCAGGGGGCTTCTCCGGGGGCGGGGGCCCCTCACCTGCGCAGTTTGGACCTCTGCAGGGCCATCTCGACATCCATGTCCTCACTGCTGTAGTCAGTGATGACGACGTTGAAGTGTGGGTCGCCGGTGGTCTGCAGCAGTGTCTCCATGTCTTTAATGAACTGCTGCACCCAGCGTGCCTGGTTCTTCACTACCCCGGGGGCCAGACAGGCAGAAAGAGACAGGGAAGGCGAAGGTGAGCGTTCGAAGGCCCCTCTGGCTTCTGCTTATGGGAGGAGGAGCTCTGGGCTGTGAGCCATGCAGGCAGAGCTCACGGGATGGAGGGGCCTCTCCACCCTGCTCCTCGCAAACCCTCCAAGGCAGGGCCGCAGCAGTTCTCCTGGGAGCCCCCCCATGCTCCATCACACGCTGCCAACTGTCCAGCTCATCGTCATCCTTAACTTCTGGCCCTACCCCACCTTTGCAACTCCTGCCTGCAACAGCCGAGGCTGGGCTAGGCCAAAGCCAGGAGCCTGGAACTCACTCCGAATCTCCCACATGGGTGGCAAAGGGGCCCAAACCCTGGGGACATCACCAGCTGCCTCTCAGGGCATGCACCAGCAGGAAGCTGGGGTTGGAAGCAGAGCCAGGACTTGAACACAGGCACCCTGACACGAGATGTGGGTGTTCCAAGCAGTATCTCAACCGCTGCTTCACAACTCACTCCATCAACACCAGCCCTGCCTTACTTCTCAGAACAGCTTCGACCCCAGCACAAAAATCTGCTGCTGCTTTCCCAAGCACGTGAATAGGCAGCTGGATCGGAAGCGGAGCAGCCGGGACTTGAACCGGCGCTCATATGGGATGCCGGCACTGCAGGCGGTGGCTTTATCCGCTATGCCACAGCGCTGGCCCCAGGCTAATGACTTTTTATTACTGTCCCTGTCCTGCTGATGGGGCCCAGGCTCAGCCTGAGGCTTACCAGGCACGATGAAGTGGACCACCGCACGGTGATTCCAGGAGAAACCCTGGGGCCAGCACAGCTTGGGCTCCGGGGCACGGACGTTCAGGACCCGTCCCTGACGGTTGTGTGGGCTCCAGATCAGGCCCTGCAGGTTCCGGGCCTCGGCTTCCTCCCCACCGACTGGGTCGACGCCCTGCCAGCCTCGTGCAGACACATACTCTGAGAGCCGCACCAGGCGCCCGCCTTGTTCCAGCAGTTCCAGCTCCAGGAGGTAGCGGCCCCCCCGGAGCTGGTCCTGTCGCTTCTCCACATTCACGATGCGCTGCAGCTGGTACCTCCTGTGGTAGAAAGGGTGGGGGCTTGAACAATTCCTAGCCGTCCAGTGATGGGCGTGCGGTGGTAGAAGCCAGCCAGGGCGGTGGTCTAGAGACAGCTGGTTTTCCTCCCAGCTTTGCCACTGGCCAGCAGTGGGGCCTGAAGCAGAATGCACGACCTCTCTAGAGTTCACTGCTTCTGTCTTAAAAATGTTCCTCTGAGCCCTGAGGATCTCGAAGATTCTAAGTACATGAGGTGAGTGAGAGGGGTCATGGTGCCAGAAACGGACCCTCATGAATGAAAACACTCTGTTCCCATCAGTAGCCCATGGCATAAACACCGACGGCATGGTTCACCGCCATTAGTCCCCTGAGAGTGAAGGCAGGCATCACGAACCCGTTAAGGGCTGTTAGGGTGGCTCTCCATTGGGACAGTTATTTAAAACAAAGCAATACAAAGTGGAATACAGCAAGTGCTCATGAAGATGCAGAGAAACCAGGACCCTCGGAACGTAAACTGATGCAGGAGATTTGGAAAACAGACAGGCGGTTCCTCCAGCGGCTTGGCCACTCACTGCCTGTGGCAGCCCGGGGCTTGCAACAGCCAAAGGCAGAAACCACTCAAGTGTCCACCGACTGACCACTAGAGCCACAAAAAGGAACAAACTCCTCGGCTCACTCAACGGCACACAAGAGCCCTAAAAACTTTTTGCTAAGGGAAAGAAGCCAGGCACAGAAGGGCACACAAGTGCCTTTAATTCATCTGACCCAAGGTGTCCAGAATCGATCAAGAGAGCAAGGTATGGGTTCCCAGGGCCTGGAAGGGAGGGGCAATGGGAAGTAACCACTGAGTTTGGAAAGGCTTCTGGAGGGGACAGAACGTTCCGGACTTAGCGGTGATGGTTACAAGGCTCTGACCATACTTCCAAGTGCACTGAATTGTGCACTCTAAAATATGGATTTCAAGTCAATGAATTTACTCTAAAGAGTGCTGTCTGCCTGCCTGAATGAATGAATGAATGAATAGGAAACGAGAGCTCTAGGTCCTGTCCATTCCCAGCCCTTCTAGCCCACAGCTGGGGGCTGCCTGGGCTTCGCACCTCGGCTTCACCCGGTTCTTCTCTTCACTGCGAAGGGACCACACCCCCCAAGGCTGAGGGACAGCCGCAGCCGCCTGCAGGAGGGACACGCAGCTGAGGGGCCCGGGCGCTGCCCAGCCAGGAGAGCCCTTTACCTTACCCCCGGCTCCGCTGGTTGAGCCGCTTCAGGAAGACGCGCGCCACCTCGAGCGCCTCGGGCTCCGGGAGCAGCAGGTTGCCGGATGTGTTACAGTTCAGGTCGATCCAGTCGGTCCTCAGGGCTTGGAAGTCAAGGTTGCGGGCACTGAAGGTCTGGTCCCAGTTGACCACCGGGTCAAACACCGGCACGTATTCAAACACCTCACTCATCTCCTCTTCCTCCTCCTCCTCCGCTTCCCCCTCTTCCTCCGCCTCGGTCTGCTCTTCCAAGCCAGCAGCGGCCACCACCGGCTCCTCCCCGCGCCAAGCCGGCCCGGGGGCCTGCGGCTCTGCCCCGTCACCCCGCCTCTGCTCTGCAATGTACGACTCCACCTGACTCAGCCACTGGGCCTGCCCGAGCATCTTCCCGGGGCTGGCCGCGGTGGGCCTGGGCCTCTTCCTCTGAGGCAGGCTCCGTGCCATGTGCCCCGGGGGCCACCTGTCCGCGGGAGGCGAGCCGGGGCTAGGCGCGGGGCGGGGTCTCCTCTTCCTCTCCTGGGGTAGTTGGGCCCGGAGGTCCCCAGGCCTCCCCAGGAAGGGCGTGGAGTTCCGCTTGGAGAAGGGAGCCAGCAGGCCGGCTTGGGGCTGGCCCAGGAGCTTCCGCAGGCTCCGGAGCCGGTAGTCCGTGGCCTCCTGCTCGGGGCTGGCGGCAGGTGTCTCTTTGCCCTCTGGCATCGCGGTATGCCGAGCATTGGAGGCAGGGGTCTCCTCTGCCACGTCTTCATACTGGGATTCTTCTAGAAGGTCCTCCTCCAAACCTGTTCATGATAACCATTCCTCACATCAGCAGTTTTCAAACTTTTAGAAACTTTTTTTTGGACAGGCAGAGTGGACAGTGGGAGAGAGACAGAGAGAAAGGTCTTCCTTTGCTGTTGGTTCACCCTCCAATGGCCGCCGCGGCCGGTGCACTGAGGCCGGCACACCGCACTGTTCCGAAGGCAGGAGCCAGGTGCTTCTCCTGGTCTCCCATGGGGTGCAGGGCCTAAGCACTTGGGCCATCCTCCACTGCACTCCCTGGCCACAACAGAGAGCTGGCCTGGAAGAAGGGCAACCGGGACAGAATCCGGTGCCCCAACCGGGACTAGAACCTGGTATGCCGGTGCTGCAAGGCGGAGGATTAGCCTAGTGAGCCATGGCACCGGCCGAAACATTTTTAATTTATTTGAAAGGTAGAAAGACAAAGACAGATGAAGAGGGACCTCCTATCTGTTGGTTCACTCCTCGATGCTTGCACAGCCAAGGCTGAGCCAGACTGACGCCGGGAGCCTGGAACTCCAACCAGGTCTCCCAGGTGGATGGCAGGGGCCCAAGTGCCTGAGCCATCACTGTGCCTCCCAGAGTGCACACCATGGGGAAGCTGGAATTGGGAGCAGCTCTGGAACCCAAACCCAGGCCCCCAGATAGGGGATGCCAGTGTCTTAACCACGAAGCCAAAGCCTGCCCCGGTTTTCATCCTTTTCCCAACAAGATGCCCAAGACAGTGGAAGGACTGTGTGCGACACATGGAGGATTCCCAGACTCTGCCACGTACTGCGTGCGTTACCTTGGGCAAACTCAGCCTCCATCAATCCAGCTTCTTCACCTGCATCAAAGGTATAAAAATTCATCTTTCCTAGGGTTGCTCTGAAGACCAAGCAGCATCCATCCCTCCACGAGAGAGGCCAGGAGACCAGTGCTTCCCCGTAGCACAGCTGCCCAACTGCTGGGCCAGAGCCAGGGCCAGCAAGCCGCTCGGGCAGCCAGCAGAGGCTCCTGCAGCTGACCCCAGCATGCTGGCAAAGGCAGTGTCATTTTCTATGTGCACTGGGTTTGGGGACTGGGTGTGATTTAGATCTAAAGCCCCATGGGACAGAGCTGGCACAGTCTGCACTCCCCTAAGAGCAGGTGGCCGTGCCCCTCCCAGCCTGACCCGGGAGCTTCCATCCACGTCTGCCATACCTGGCCGCTCCAGTCCCTGCTTCTCAGGCTGGTCGATCTTGATGTAGTCCTGAAAGCTGAACCTGCAGGGGGAAAGAGGAAGGGGTTGGCACCCGGCAGCGTGCAGGCTCATTCTGGGCTGCAGTGGGAGTGAGGGTGCGTCTATAGGTGAAGTACAGTTATAGCAGAGGCTGCTTGGGAGGGGGAGGGCACAGGTGGCCACTCCAGCCCAGGCAGCCCCTGGCACGGCCGTGTGCCCACTCACCTGTCCTGGTAGTAAGCGTTTTCCTGATAGAAGCATTTGTTGTGGGTCTCCATGTGGCTCAGGCGAGTGTAGTCATTGGGGTACACAAAGGACAGGTGCACCTGCAAGTGGGGACAGCAGCAGCAGCAGTAAGAAACCATTCAGCCAGGGAGAAGCCTGCCCTTGGCCGGGATCATGCATGGTGAGGGGCCCAGGCTTCCAGCCCACCTGTGAGCTCTCTGGACCAAACACAGCTGAACCTAGCCCCATGGCACCCACGGCTTCCTCTCTTGTCCCAGCTCACAGCCCTCATGGCTCCCTCCTTCCTCAGCCCAGGCACTGCCCCTCCTGGTTACCACCCTGCTGCTCCCTTCATCCCCCTTGAACACAGCTCAAGGTCACCTCCACTGGGACCTTCTCAATTATACCCCACCTGCTCTGGCCAGGCAGTGACTCCTGCCTCCAGCCCCACCTTGCGGTCTCTGTAAGTGTCCACCTGTCTCTCCGGTCCCCACACAGCCCAGAGCCTCTCTGAAGCTACCCTTCCCCCCCACCCACACTGTTCATCCCCCTCCTGCCCCTGGTGCCTGGATGGCGAGTTGAATAAATACTGGTGGCTGGGGTTGGTGGCAGTGAGCAGCGGGCTGCCTCCCAGCCTCCCTGGTGGGGCAGAGGTGCAGTGCCTGGGGGAGAATTGTCCTGAGACCACAGCCCCCCCACCCTTGGGCTCTGCAGAGCAGTCCCTTCCCAGCCCAGGGAGCTACCCGGGCCCAAGACTTACAAACCGGAGTCCCTGGTATCGCTGCAGGGGGAGCCCATCCACCAGGTAGCTGGGTTTGTAGGGACAATCAGGCAGCACGTGGCGGAGGTGAGACTTGGGGATCAGAGGCACTGAGGACAGTGGGGGAAGAGGAACGAGGGTGCAAGTGAGAGCCTGCCCCTGGGCCTGCCCCAGAGGCTGAGGGGCTGCCTGTCCTGTTCACTGGTGACAGCCGCTGTCAGAGTGGGCATCCACCAGCCAAGGCTGCCCAACACACTGGCACTGCTCTTCTTGTCAGAGGGAAGGAGGGCATTTAGAGAGCACCCCGGTGCAGAGGGCTCAGGATGTGGTTGGTCCCTGGCACGAGACACAGCACGACTCTGGAATCACTGGAGAGGGACAGCTTGGGGAGGTCTAGAAACTTCCAAGAGGCCATGGGCTCTGGCCTGCGCAGCACTGATAACCAGATGTCCCTCCCCAGATGAGCTCTTCCTATCCTCCAGCTGTCTTTAGCCCGAGGGGGAAAATAGAGGCACCCTGTCACTGCTTAAAATGTAAACACTCCCCAGAGGAACGACACACCAGGGGCAGATGCCTAAGACACGATATATGTGCGCCCCTATCAATCAGAGTGCCTGGGTTTAAGTCCTGGCTCCGCTCTGAATTCCAGCTTCCTGCTAATGCGCACCCTGGGAGGCAGTGGGTGACGGCTCAAGTATGTGAGTCCCTGTCACCCACATGGGAGACCCAGATGGTGTTTAGGTTCTTGGCTTTGTGGGTATCTGGGGAGTAAACCAGCAGATGGGAGATCTCTCTGTTGGTCTGTCTCTCTGTCTCTTTGCTCTTCCAATAGGAAAAAAAAAAAAATTAAAAAGAGGATTACACTCAAACACCTTAGTAAGTTCCAACATGTTTCTGTCAGTGAATGACAAGAGAGGAATCCACAAATCAAAACGTCACATGGTGCCCCCATAAATATGCCTGTCTTTTATTATCAGTGAAGGACGAAGACTGGAATCCAGTGGGTCTAGACCAAGACAGGCCAGGGACGTATGGCAAGCATGTGGCTTCCAGCTCCTTCTGCGCTGTCTGGTGCCACACAGATCTCACTAGAAGGATCTGTAGAACCATAAAGCGGTACATAAACATGGTGGCACATTTCTGTACCCGTCTACATTTGACACCACAAGGGCAAAAAGGTCCCGCGGCTTCTGGGATACTGTGCGGAAGCAGCAGGTCTCCCTAGTCTTCTCCAACTGTCCCCTGGCCACGAGGACCAGTGCACGGCCGGCGCCTCACCTTGATAGAGGGTGTCGCGGGGGTCGGGCCGCAGCATGTCGGCGGGGGGCTGCTCGTCTCGGGGGTGGGAGTCGGCTGAGCCTGTGTGGCTGGCTGCTGTCTGTGGGATGTGGCCCACCTCATCCATCTTGAGGACCGTCTCATCTGAGCCCGGGAGGGAAGAGCAGAGGAAGCAGTGAGTCTCGGAGCGAACCCAGCTGAGAACCAGGCCCCGATTCTGAGGAATGAGAGAAGAGACTCGGGCACGGGGTGGCCACCGCGGCAGGAGGTGCAAGCACACGTCCCGTCCCCGCCCACCCTGCCTGGCGTGCCAGCTGTTTGCTTCCCTCCCATCCCTGGCTCCCGGCTGGATGGCGGGCCGACATCAGAATTTGCATAACCTGGAAAAGGACACCTCTTCCTCTTACTGCTATTGATGAGAAAGTTACCGCTCTTAGTATGAGCAGACCTCAAAATGTTTGTGGAGAATGGGATTAAAAGATGAGTTTATTATGGTGCAAAACAAACAAACAAAAGAGACATAGGAAATCATGCATAGCCTTTTCCATAATATGCATTTTGCATGTACTCTTCTTTTTAGGTAGAAAGGGAGAGAGAGACAGAGAGCCTCGCCTCTGCTGGTTCAATTCCCAAATGCCTGCAACAGCCACAGCTGAGCTGGGAGGCAGGGCCCCAGTTATCTGAGCCCTCACTACTGCCTCCTGGGGCCCGCACTGGCAGGAAGCTGGAGTCAGGAGCCAGAGCCGGGAAGTGAACTCAGACACTAGGATGTGGGTGGGGCCTCCTACCCCCAGGTTGAGGGCCTGCTCCTCCCACAGGACCCCTCATATAACTGCTTGCATCAAAATAAATCCATCTTTTAATTCAATTTCCCATAAGCTTTCTGAAGACCCCTTTTGAATTTAGTTTATTTAAAACTTAGCACTCACTAAATAATAAGCTGAGCACTGTTCTGGTATCTTACACACATTTACCTATTTAGCCTTCGAAACCATCTGACTTGCATATAGCTAAGTATTCCTTCCCCAAAAAGCATGGAATCAGCAGTGTTTCAGATTTCAGTTTTTTGGATTTGGGGATATTCGCCTAGATCTTATTGGTTGAGCACAGAAGGCCCCAAAGCTTCAGATGTGTTAGTATTTCAGACTCCAAAGGGGGAGGCAGAAAGAGATCTTCCATCTGCTGGTCCACTCCCCAAATGGCTGCAACGGCTGAGTCTGGGCCAGGCTAAAGCCAGGAGCCAGGAGCTTGTTCCGGGTCTCCCACATGGGTGCAGAGGCCCAAGTATCTGGGCCATCTGCTGCTGATTTCCCAGGCCATAGCAGAGAGCTGGATTGGAAGTGGAGCAGCGGGTCTCAAATCAATGCCCATATGGGATGCCAGTGGCATAGGCAGTGGCTTAATCCATGCGCCACAGTGCCGGCCCCTGTCCTCGCTTCCTTCCAAAACAAGCCCTCCCTGGTCTCTCCAGCCTCCTGCACTAGCTCCTGACCCTCTCCGGGGGGTGGGGAGTTCTGGCCCTGCTGCCTCTTCCCACATCTGTCCCCTCTGGGTGCCGGTTTTCACCTTCAGACAGGAGTGTGAGAAAATGGGCCGATGTAAGCCCGATGGGGGAGTCCTCCTGCAGACGTGGAGCTGGTGAGGAAGTCCGCTCTCCTCTGCTCTGTCTGAGAACCACGGCCGCCTCGTCGGGAGGCAGGGGATTTGCTGCATGGGCTCTGCACCCCCAAAACTGTTTGCAAGACTTGGGGAGGTGGTGCTCGTGGACAGGTGCACTTTGCTGAGGGCTCAGAGAGCTTCCAGCAGGTTCTCAAAGGCATCGCTGACCCCAGAGAGCTAAAGACCCCTGACCTTCAGGTCCCGCCCTGCTCCTCACCCCACCCAAGCGCCCCCAGCGCTGCCGCCTCACCCCGAGCATCCACCCAGGGGGCTCACGGTGAGCCCGTGTGCTGCAGGCCAGGCAGCACCTACTCACTTGTGAAGAGGGACAGGGAAGGGGAGTCAATGATGGTGAACTTGGCCCCGGGGTCGCTCCTCCGCCACTGTAAGGAGACAGGGTGGACGAGCGAGGTTGGAGGCAGCTGATTTCGCTGAGGATTCCCGGAGCTTGGATAGGGAACAGCAGGGGGCACTCACCGCAACCTCCACGTGGTCAGTACCCTGGTCATTCTGCTTGTGCAGTACCTCAAAGTAGTACCTGTGAGAGGCTGACAGGCTGGCGGGAGAGAGCAGAGACATGGGCTCACTGGCGCCATCCCCCGTCCCTGTCCCTTCCCTAGGAGCCTGCCACACCCGTGTGTGGGCTGGGGGCCCCTCTCTGCCAGTGTGACCTTCTTTCAGGTGCGGTAGCCACAGGGAGACCACAGTAACCTTAACTCTTGAGTAGCTGCCATGATAAACGAGAAGACGGAGGCACGGAAATCTTGGGTAATTTGCTGCAAGTCACATGGGCCATAAGTGGTGGGAGTGACCTGGACAGTGCTCACTGCAACACTACTGCTTCCCAAACCCTTTGCAGGCTAGGTTGTCTCGGGGAACCCCATGCCCACGCAGCTTCTTGCCTGTGTGCATGCTACCCACCAGGTGGCGCTCTGACACTGGGTTAAGGTCCCTTTTCCAACCAGTCCAAGCGATCCTGGGGGCCTGTCCATCAGGGGATGGCTGATAGGAGGTCATTCCTACAGTTCCCTGTGGCCCGTGTCCAGGCTGTTCTAGGCATGGAGGAGCAGGGGAAAGGAACCCTGGTTCCCAGACCTGAGTGTCCCGGGACGGCTAGCTGTGTGACCTGCCCTGAGGCACGCCCCTCCTTGGGTCTCAGTTCGCAGCTTGCTCCTCTGTAAAGTGACAAGGGGCAGGCCAGATGGTTTCCAGGGACGCTGAGCTTCTGCTGCAGGAAGCCTTAGGGCTCCCTCGCCCGGACTGGACTCAGCACCCCAGGGGCTCGCAAAAATGCACCCTTCTCACCTCACCGGCTTGGAAATTTGACTCCGAAATTTCCCAAACTCTCCAGGGGCGGTCCACTCCTTTCCAGTCTAGAGTGGGGAGCAACAGGGAGAGGAGCAGCAGAAGCACAGAAGGAGGAGAGGAGAGTGAGAAGAGCAGGAGGACCGTGGGAAGGGAGAGAGAGGAAGACAGAGAGGCGGGAGGTGAGCAGGGGGCCGGTCTCAGCAAGAGGCACCCCCAACCCCTTGCTAGAGGGCCCCGGCCCCGCAGCCCACAGCGTGCACGCTGAAGACTGCAGGGCCCCAGAGATGGACGAGGCCGGCGCCCCAGCCTGGGGCTCCTGGCACACCTTGGCGGCACAGGGGCCGGCGGGGAAGAGGGACACAGCTTCGTCCCCGGTTTCCCGGCAGAGGCTCCTGGGGCCCAGCCGGGCCTACCTTGCCCACACTGGCCAGCAGCTGAAGGCCTGTAACCTGGTCGTCATGGCTCAGCCAGAACTCGGCGTTGTCGTCTGCAGCGATGGCAAACTGGACTGTCCCTGGGCACACGGGGACAGTGTCCAGGTGAGGCAAGAAGGGCCCGGCAGACAGGGCCGCGACCTCCCTCTCTGTGAAGTGGGGCTTTCTACACCCGGGAAGACCGCGTGGAGGGGCGCGAGGACTCGCACGGGGGAGCCGCTGCCAGACGGCGCCCCAAAGAGGGAACTCTAGGCGATGGGCTGCCCAGGCTTATTCCCCAGCTGCAGGCTCCAGTGCCCTGCACGGCTGTGCAGTAGCAGGAAGAACGGGGCTTCGGGGCCGGCCTCACCGTCAGTGAAGGGGTGCAGGTAGCCAAAGATGCGGAGGCCGTAGTTGGTCCATTTGGGGGACACAGCCAGCTTCCTCAGGGTCGTGCGGATCTGTACCAAGAGAACTGTCACTCAGAAGAGGGAAGAGAAGCCAAAGATGTCAGTGCGCTCAGGACTGGCAGCAAGCCCAGGAGGGACCAGAGTGGATTTCAGCTCCCACCTGTCTCTGCACCCAAGGGACTTTGTACAGTGCACGACCAGCACAACTGTCCATGGTAGCTCATTGTCATGAGCCGCAAAGACAGCCTAACATGGGAGTGACGCAGGACTGAAAGAATCCCTGGGGAAGGAGCAAGGGGGCTATGATGGGCAGGGGAAAGGGGAACCTCAATATAAAGAAGGCGAGATGGACCAGAACAGCAGCAAGGAAAGCTGAGTGAGACAGAAAGGAGGGGCGAGGCGGCCGAGCGGGCACTCACGTGGGGGTACAGTGGGAAGTGCAGGTTCCTCCTGAGCTGCTGGATGGAGCTGCCGCACCAGTCCTCGAACACATGCAGGTTGGCCCGACCCCGGAACTGTACGGGAAGAGAAAGTGAGAGGGTGGGCGCCCCAAACCTGCCCCGGGGCTCCCCGGTGCGCGTCTCCCGCGCAGGCGCGGCCCAGGCAGTCCGCTCCCATCCTGGTGCCCAAAGCTGCTTCCCGGGGCCCTGGCACCGATGTCCACCTCCGTGGCCTGGCCCTGAGGATGCAGTCTGTTTCCTCGCCATGCACACCCATGTGCCTGGGCGCACACACACAGACACACACGCACATTTGCTGCTTCTCCGTGTGGGGAGGGGGCTGGCTGGCCTTTCCCAGGGGATGGTGGGTGCAGCCAGAACAGAACTGCAGGCACACAGAGAACCAGAAGGCAGAGCTGTGCTGGATGCTCAGCTAAGGCCTAGCTCTCCTCCTGCCCCTTCTCTGTGGCCCACAGCCGTCTGCTGGTGAAGCCGCAGCTGTGCGGGGGGAGGGGGGCCTCCTACTCCTGCATTGGGGAAGCCGCTGACACCTTGCTGCAGGACATCCCTGGGGCCTGGCTGGGCTGCCCAGGCTCGGTGGCCTCCCTTGACCAGCGGGCCTCTGCTGCAGGCAGCCTAGGGACTGGAGGAAGCCCCTGTCCCCTCCTGACACAGCAGCATTGATGGGGGCAGGACTGCGCTTGGAGGCCTGGGGCAGAGGCCCCTTGAGAAGGAAGGGCTAAGGCGGGTGCCAGGGTTCTGGGAGGAGAGAAGGGCTGCACTTGCAGAAGGGAGCCTGGGGCGCTGTCCCTGCAGAACCCAGACAATGAGTTTCTGGTTACCCCAACTCAGCCCGGGAGCCCAACAGCCAGGTCGTGGGAGGTGGCGCCTTGTGACTCTTTGCAGACAGGCCCCGCCCTTCTCCCCACCAGGGTCCAGCAGGTGTCAGAGCCGCACTGCCCCTCGGAAAGCTGGCCAAGGGGGAAGGGGCACAGGGATTGGAGCCCAGGTAGAATGACCGGCCCAGGTCTTCAGCAGGACGTCTTGGGGGTGCACGTGTAGGGGGAGGGGGAACTCCTAGTTGGGAGCCGCAACCACGTGAGGTGTGGCTGCTGTGGCCGCACAGCCTCGGGACCACTGCTCACAGCTGGGTCTGGAAGAGGCCCTGGGGGGCCTGTCACTCCCGGCCCCTTCAGCCACGTGTCACTTCCTGGGCACACCGGCTGGCTGGCTGGGTGCTAGGCATGCGGCCCCACTCACAGGAACAGGAGTGGGGGGCTGGGTGGGCGGGGGCGCATTAAGGCCACAAGGAAGAATGGGGCCATTGTGCTACTTCTGGGCAAATTCCTCAAGTCCAGCGCACAAGACGCGGTTGTCTCCTACAAATGGCCTCTCCCCCACTCCCGGGAGCAGGGAGCTGGGCGGGAGAGGGTCAGTCGCCAGAGAAGTCTGTGTACTCCGCCTGGAGGCCAAGGGGCATGGGCAGGGATGGGGCAATGGGGTGAGGCTGGGCGAGGGCTGCCTGCCTCCATGGTGTGGGTGTGGGGGCGGGGGCTTTCTTGCTGTAGGAACAAGAGGCTGTGTTGCTGTCAGGGAACCAGCCCGGTCCTCTGGGGCCTAGGCACTGGCCCAGCTGTAGGGCAGCCCCAGGTGGTGGGCAAAGGGTCTCGCGAACCAGGGGCACCCTGCTCCCTGCAGGCCTGGCCTGGCGACCCCCGGGATTGGTGCCCCTCCAAGTTCCGGAGCCCGTGTCTGGCAGGGACAGGAACTCCTGCATGTCAGCACCTTACTCTGCCCACTCCCTCCGGGCCCAGGAGGACTAGGGCCAGGGAATGGCAGGGGATGCTCCCAGCACTAGGGCCGCGCGTGGCCAAGGACAGTTTGGGAACTGCTAGTTAGAAGCGATGGAGAAGGCCGGTGCTGCGGCTCACTAGGCTAACCCTCCACCTGCGGCGCTGGCACCCCGGGTTCTTGTCCCGGTCGGGGCGCTGGATTCTGTCCCTGTTGCTCCTCTTCCAGTCAGCTCTCTGCTGTGGCCCGGGAAGGCAGTGGAGGATGGCCCAAGTGCTTGGGCCCTGCACCTGCATGGGAGGAGGAAGCACCTGGCTCCTGGCTTTGGATTGGCACAGCGCACCGGCCGTAGCAGCCATTTGGGGGGTGAACCAACAGAAGCAAGACGGGAGTGGGGATCAGGAAGGGAGGCCGGCTGCGGGACCCCACTCTGCCAGGCCTGCAGCTGAGCCTCTCACTAACTGGGCCCCCGCTTCTCCCTGCATCCAGGCCTCCCTCTGCCCCCAGAACGGCCGTGAAACACAGACTTGAGCAAGTCATTCTGGGAAAGTTCAGAAAGGCCCCCAACCAGCCTAGAGCAAGACCCCGCCGGGCACAGGAAGTCTCCCCTGGCTCACCCACCTTCCCAGCCTCACCTCAAGCCCTGCCCACTGCACACCTGCGCGCTACCCCGGCCAAACACAAAACCCGGCCTTTGCCCAGGCTGCCACGCTCTGTCCCTTCTCAGGGCTTTACAGAGCGGTTCCCGGGCCCAGTCCTTTCCCGCTCGGCCGTCGAGCCTCTGGAGTCTCTCTCGGAGGCCTCTCTGACTTCCCCAGGCAAAGCTGACAGCTCCCTCTGCCACGTGCACTGCACCTCTGATTTGAAGGAACAAATGCTTGCAGAAGCCAAGAACAGAACAGCACAGTCCATCTGCTCTGTAAGCACCGAGCATCTGCTCAGTCTCAATTGAAGATGGAAGAGACATGTTCCCAGATGGCTGTCACCTGTCCAGGGGCTGCAGCAGAGGTGGGAGGAGCTGAGGGCAGCTCCACCTCCAGTGGAAGAGAGAAGCCCATCAAAGGATGTGAGCCCTGAGATCCCCCCCTACGACACGCCACAGCTCTAACAGGTTAAACTCCCAGGACCAGCACACGTGGCTGGGCGTTTAGCTCCCCAGACACCAAGGCCAGGGCCTGGAGGAGTGCAGGAAGCTGGAGCACACACACTCAGCCCAGTGGGGCGATCAGGCCGCAGCTTCCTATGCACTAGATTCCAGCCGGAGCTTCAGGGAACTCAATTTGCTCTTTTTAAAAAAATGTACTGGGTGGTGGTGGGGGGGCGGTTGGCGGCACTATGGCGTAGCAGGTTAAACTACTGCCTGCAGTGCTGGCACCCCATATGGGCACTGGTTCGAGGCCCAGATGCTCCACTTCCTATCCAGCTCTCTGCTGTGGCCTGGGAAAGCAGTAGATGGCCCAAGTACTTGGGCCCCTGCACCCACATGGGAGACCCGGAGGAAGCTCCTGCTCCTGGCTTCGGATCAGCACAGCTCCAGCCATTGCGGCAAATTGGGGAGTGAACCAGCGGATGGAAGACCTCCCCCCCCCCCCCGCCGCCTCTCCTTCTCTCTCTGTGTAACTCTGAATTTCAAATAAATAAATCTTAAAAAATGTATGGGGGGGAGGGGGAGCGCCATGGCATAGTGGGTTAAACCTCTACCTGCAATGCTGGCACACCATATGGGTGCCAGTTCAAGTACTGGCTGTTCCACTTCGGATCCACTTCCCTCCTAATATGCCTGGGAAAGAGCAGAAGATGGTCCAAGTGCTTGGGCCCCTGCACCCAGAGTAAGCTCCTGGCTCCCAGCCCCAGCCATTGTGGCCATCTGGGGAGTGAACCAGCAGATGGAAGATCTCTCTCTTTCTCTCTGTGTGTATCTCTGCATTTCAAATAAATAAAGAAATCTTTTTAAAAAATGTATGGGGGAGCATGTGGTTAGCTGCTACATGTGATGCTAGCATCCAATATTAGAGTGTGGATTCGAGTTCCAGCTGCTCTGCTTCCAATCCTGCTGCCTGCTAATGGCCTGGGAAAGCAGCAGAAGGTGGCCCAAGTGCTTGGGCCCCTGCGCCCACATGGAGTGTGGATGGAGGTCCAGGCTCATTGTGGCCATTTGAGAGTGAACCAGCAGATGGAAGATCTCTTCTCTCTTTGTCTCTCCTTCTCTCTCTGTAACTCTGGCTTTCAAATAAACAAAATAAATCTTTAGAGGTGCTCTCTGATCTGGCTTTGCGCTCATCAAATTTCCTCCTTATAGAGTACTTTGTAGAAAGATGCAATTATGGGTTGGCGTTGTGGTATAGCAGGTAAAAGCCACTGCTTGCAGTGCCGGTATCCTATATGGGAACTGGTTCACATCCCGACTGATCCACTTCCTATCCAGCTCTCTGCTATGGCCAGGGAAAGCAGTAGAAGATGGCCCAAGTCCCTGGGCCCCTGCACCCACGTGGGAGACCCGGAAGAAGCTGCTAGCTTTGGATCAGCGTAGTTCAGGCCATTGCGGCCAACTGGGGAGTGAACCAGCGGATTGTGGTGGTATGAGATCATGCCAAGATGGCCGCTGGCAACAGAAACTGCCTAGCAACAGAGCCTGACTGGCAACAGGCTGTGATTAGATGGCTTTGGAAACTGCCTGGCAACAGGCTGTGATTGGTTAGGGCATAGACCGCCCCTTGACCAGATTGGCTGCTTTG
Organism: Oryctolagus cuniculus; assembly: GCF_964237555.1. Taxonomy (NCBI): domain Eukaryota; kingdom Metazoa; phylum Chordata; class Mammalia; order Lagomorpha; family Leporidae; genus Oryctolagus; species Oryctolagus cuniculus. Next base: position 98,354,527 of record NC_091440.1, on the reverse strand, counting down.
GCTATATAAGCAGCTGTAGCAACAGAAATAAATGAGTCTGCAGGCTGCTTGCCTCAGGCCTGCTTTCATCGGGTTCCCTGGGTCTGTGTGGTGACTCCGCACCTCTTGCCCCCACCATGCTCTTCCTCTCAGGAACGAATCTAGAGCAACAGCAGATGTACGACCTCTCTCCCTCTCTCTCTGCCTTTCCTTCTCTCTCTGTGTAACTCTGACTTTCAAATAAATAAATAAATCTTTAAAAAAAAAAGGAAAATGCAATTAAAAGATAAGTTTATTTGGGGAAAAAACTTTTGAAATCCATGCCTATTTCTTTCATAATATGCGTTTTTCCGTGATCTTTATGAAGGCCCCTTAAATGCGTGGATTTTTGCACCCAAATAAACTTGTCTTTTCTTTCCATTTCCACAAACTTTTTGAAGTGCTCTTGTATTTTGGTCCTTTGGGAGAGGGATGCTTTAGTCAACGCTCAGGTAACAGATTGCCACTGGTGGATGTTCGCGATCTTAGGATTTGAGTCGGCTACTGCAAGACGCCCGGGCCACCTCTGCTGGGCCTTTGAGAGCAAGTTCTAGCCTCAGGGACACTGAGCTGCCAGCCAAAGCCCGGGGAAAGGAAACCCAGAAACAAGAGACTGTCACTGTCTGTTGCAGATTCTGCCCTGGCTCACCTTCACAGCTGGGCTCCCAGACAACTCTGCGATGGTGCGGCGGCAGCAGCAGCAGCACGTTAGCCTCTCTGAAAAGGGCCATGAGAGCACTGACAGCTGGCAGGTGTTCAATCAAAGACCTACACTGGTAATCTGGGATGTTGTCACAGAAACTGTGTGTCCACAGGCAGCAGACAGGTAAGGAGATGGGAAGAGAGAGGCCACAGGGTATGGAGGGACCCCAAGGCTGGGCGGAGAGCGAGTGGGCCCTGTTCAGCTGTGTGACTTTTTGATTTAACCTCCCGAGGCCTTATTCTCCTTTTGGGCAAATAACAAGACTGGTCAGCACATCCCTAAGGATCCATGAGGGCTAAAATAATGATTTTAGAAGCTACCTTTCCTATTAAAACTAACAACCAAAAGCAAATTAAGGCAGAGGCATTTGTCCTAGTGGTTAAGTCACTGGTTGAGATGACCATGTCCCCTATTGGGGTGTCTGGGTTCAAGTCCCACCTCCAACTCCTGACTCTGGCTTTCTGCTAATGTAGACCCTGAAAGGCAGCAGTGATGGCTCAAGGAACTGGGTCTCTGCCACCCACGTGGGAGACCTGGACTGAGCACCCAGCTGCTGTCTTTGACCTCAGCCGTAGCTGGCTGGGACAGCTGGGGAGTGAACCAGTGGATAAGAGTGCCACCTGTCTCTGTCAGAAACAAACAAAAAGGGGCCGGCGCTGTGGCACAGCAGGTAAAAGCCACCGCCTGCAGTGCTGGCATCTCATATGGGTGTTGGTTTGAGTCCTGGCTGTTCCACTTCTGATCCAGCTCTCTGCTATGGCCTGGGAAAGTGGTAGAAGATGGCCCAAGTCCTTGGGCCCCTGCACCTGCACGGGAGACCCAGAAGAAGCTCCTGGCTCCTGGCTTCGGATTGGCACAGCTCCAACGGTTGCAGCCATCTGGGGAGTGAATCACTGGCTGGAAGACCTCCTGCTTTCTCTCTCTCTCTCTCTGCCTCTCTGTAACTCTGCCTTTCAAGTAAATAAATAAAATATTTTTTTAAAAAAGGAAATCAACTCATTTATACTAAAAGGCCATACAAACTTACTAAAATATTAAATATTTCTTTAAAAAGTTAATCCTATTTAATCAGTATTTACATGTTCATTATTTTTGTTTTATTATATATTCATTTATATCCATATACCCTTGAGTGACGTAAACGTTGGGGAAATTATTCATAAACACTGAATGTTACATGGCTACAATCTTCCAAAATACTTGATTCAATAAGTATTATTAAAAGAATTCGATAAGTATTATTAAAATAACTCGATAAGTATTATTAAAAGAAAGAAATATAGATTCCCAGACGAAATAATCTTTGAGGGAGGCCACTCATTTTCAACATACTATCTCCAGGTGGGGTGGGGCATAATTACCTGATGATGTCACCTGGTACAGGTGTGCCAGTGTTGGGGCCCCCGCCTCTCTCAGGGTTTTAAAAGGAGGCGGCTTCACGGTGCAGATAACCTGTCATCACCTGCAGTACAATGCTGTTCCTGCACTCCTGCCCTGGAACAAGGGGGTGATTTGGAAATAAAACCATACGGGCCGCAGAGTTCAAGCTGTGGGATGGGCATGGGTAACAGACCACAGGCGGGCCGACACCACTCAGCCAAGAAAGGAACCCGTTCCACAGACCCCAAGCCTAAGAGACGAGTCGTAACCCGGGAAAACCAAGTTTACGCCCTTCACGGCCAAAGCACCGTGCTAGCTGGAGTCCCGGCACACGCAGCGTCTGGAGGCCTCCCTGCGCATGCTCGTCAACTCCCTGAGCCTGCGATTCTTTGCTGTCAAAGCCTCCGTAGATAAAAGCTTTCTTGATGCTTATGATTTCGACTCACGTTTACTTCCGACAAGAATTTTCTAAGGCAGAGTTTCCTTAGGACACCCATTTCAGAGAATATTAATAATGTCTCACAGAAAAAAGTAATTCAGGCCGGTGCCGTGGCTCACTAGGCTAATCCTCCGCCTTGCGGCGCCGGCACACCGGGTTCTGTCCCGGTTGCCCCTCTTCCAGGCCGGCTCTCTGCTGTGGCCAGGGAGTGCAGTGGAGGATGGCCCAAGTGCTTGGGCCCTGCACCCCATGGGAGACCAGGAGAAGCACCTGGCTCCTGCCATCGGATCAGCGTGGTGTGCCGGCCGCTGCACGCTGGCCATTGGAGGATGAACCAACGGCAAAGGAAGACCTTTCTCTCTCTCTCTCACTGTCCACTCTGCCTGTCAAAAAAAATAAAAATAAATAAATAAAAATTAAAAAAAAAGAAAAAAGTAATTCAGGGGCAAATAAACGTGGGACATTCTGAGCTAAACCAAGTTACACAGACCGAAGAGCTTCTCGGACCCATCTCCAAGAAAGGGATGCAGGATGGAGCTGCTTTTTCATACTTTCTTAACAACGACTTCCGGAAACCTTACGGGACTGGTGGTCCAAGAAAGACAGGTTAGAGAGCTTATCTTTAAGACTGGGGCTTGGAAGCAGGTATCTGGCACAATGGTTAAATCGCTGTTTGGGACGCCTGCACGCACTTATCAGAGCTCCTGGACTCACAGCTCTGTGTTTTGTTTTTTTTTTTTTTTTGTTTTTTTTTGTTTTTTTTGCTTTGTTTTGTGTGTGTGTGTGTGTGTGTACATTTATTTCAAAGGCAGAGTGACAGAGAGAGTGAAAGAGAGAGAGAGAGAAACAGAGAGAGAGAACCTTCTATCCACTAGCTCACTCACAAAATGCTTGCAACAGCCACATCTGAAGCCAGGAGCTTGGAAATCCAGCTGGGTCTCCTACATGAGTGGCAGGGATCCAACTATTTCGGTCATCACCTGCTACCACCCAGGACATCCATCAAGAGAAAACTGGACCAGAAGCAGAGTTAGGGGCCGGCACTGTGGTGCAGTGGGTTAACACCCTGGCCTGAAGTGCCAGCATCCCATATCAGTGCCAGTTCGAGACCTGGCTGCTCCACTTCCGATCCAATTCTCTGCTAATGCACCTGGGAAAGCAGTAGAAGATGGCCCAAGTCCTTGGGCCCCTGCACCTCCATGGGAGACCCGGAAGAAGCTCCTGGCTTCAGATCGGCGCAGCTCTGGCTGTTGTGGCCAACTGGGGAGTGAACCATCTGATGGAAGACCTCTCTCTCTCTCTCTGCCTCTCCTCTCTCTAACTCTGACTTTCAAATAAATAAATAAATCTTTAAAAAAAGAAAAAAGCAGAGTTAAACCAAGATCCCAAGCACTATGAGAGTGGAATGCAGGTGGCTTAACCTGTTGCACAATGCCCACCCTTTGGCTCTACTGTCTCTCTGTCTCTGATTTTCTAGAAGAGGGAAAAATTGGGGATTGACGTGGTCAGGAAAGTCACTTTCTTCAGTCTTGTTTTTCCCACCTATGAAATAAGGAGAATCACACTATCTTCCAGGGCCATGAAGCTGGCATGAGACGACACGCAAAGCTTGGCGCGCAGTAGGTCTTCAGCTAATGTTAGTGCTCCTCTCTGGGAAGAAAGCCAAATGAGCTTAGAATCCAGGGGTGAAGGCTCTCAATAATGACAGCCATTCAAAGAAAGCTTCCGGAGCGCTCTGAAATTGCCTGTAAGGACTATTTTTCAGCTCTGTCAAAGAACAGGGTGGACAGAAGAGAGTCCCTCACCTCTGAGAGCCAGGGAACAGGCTTGTTCCACTTCAAGTAGCTCCTGTTGCTGCTTCCATCTCGGTCGACTTCTTGGTCCTAGAAGAAGAATGAATGAAGTTGGTGAGCAGCTCAGGGTGAGACCCTGAGGGCTAGACACCAGGCGGGGGCCCAGGCAAGTGCAGGCGTGGGGCACATGCTGAAGACAGTGCCTGAGAGCCCCGCATCCCCTAGCCAAGTGCCTGGGCTCCAGCCCCGGCTCGCCACCAGATTCCAGCTTCCTGCTAACCATGGCTGTTTCGGCCCTGCCCCACAGAAGCTTGCGAAGGGGCAGGCTTGCACTCGGTTACCTCCACCTCCATACAGTGCATGCTTTTGCTTTCCTGAATGTTCTCAACCTTGCCCTGACAAAAGTTCTAACTACATCAGGACCCCCTGTGTGCAGGTTCTTGACTCCTTCTTCCTCTCTATCCCTCAAGGCCCTGCACAATGACTCACTTATCCCAACAGGTGGGAGCCCCTCAGAGACACCCCAAAACCCTCCCTGTCAGGCAGACCCATTTCTGTTCTAGGCTCAGTCTCAGACAGAACTGGACCCCAGTCTCCCTCATCAGCCTCACTAGGGACTGTTGGCCCAAGGAAGTGCGCTTCACCAATTGCAGCCCCAGCTATTTGCCAAGAGGGTCTGTCAGCCACATCTCTGACTCCCTGCAGCTGGCACCCTCTCTCAGGTAGGACAGGGGCCGGTGTTGTGGCACAGCAGGTTAAGCTGCCGCCTGTGACACAAGCATCCCCAGTGCGCACCGGTTCTAATCCCAGTTGCTCTGTTTAATGCAGCTCTCTGCACCTGGAAAGGCAGCAGAAGACGGCCCCCGGCTTAGGATGCTGCCACTCATATGGGAGACCCAGATGGAGCTCCTGGCTCCTGCAGCCACTTGGGGAGTGAACCAGTGGATGGAAGTTTCTCTCTGTCTCTCTCTCTCCACTCCACCCTGCTGTGTCTCTTCCTTTTTTTTTTTCTTTAACTCTGCCTTTCAAATAAAAAATGAATCTAAAGTAGGACATGCAGTTTGAGATGGAGCAGCTCAGACAAGGACACTTTGAACCGTGTGACTAAGGCCCACGGAAGCCCCAGAGTGGCCCAGCTGGGAAATGCCGGGTGCCAGGCTAGGATTCCAGGGTGTGTGCCTCCCAGACAATAGGCTGGAGCGCGGGGGGCCCAGGGAAGAAGGCCGGCTCTGCCCCGCACCTTGAGGTTCAGCCTCTGGGGACGGTAGAACTGGAGATGTGGGTCCACAGCCGGGATATTCCTGCTGGCCAGTGCCTTGGCCAGTTCTCTCCAGCTGCCATACCCTATGGAAGAGAAAGAAGAGGAAATCAAGGTCAACAGCGCTTCAAAGACCTCATAAATCTGCACAATTTGCCAGGGGTGGGGGCGGAATCACGGAGGTAGCCATCTTCCCTTTGTCCACCTCCTCCTCACCCTCCTCACACAGTAGCTTCGAAGCGGGAGCAGGAAGCAATTACAGACTTGACCAGGGTCAAAGGTCAATAGGGTAAAGCAAGGAACTGAGCTTATAGCCAGCCACTGGGCCGGGTGAACAGGGATCACTGTCCTGGTGACCGCTGGTGCTGCCCCGGCTGCCCCAGAGCTGCTGGGGAGAAACAGTTGTGAAGTGGGTGTGCACTCTCTTCCCTCTAGCTCAGTCCCTGTCCAGGGAAACAGCAGGGGACTACTCGGGGGCGGGGGGGGAGGTCTTGCTCCGGCCTCGCCATCCGTCCCCAGGCTTCTGGATGGAAACAGAATCGGAGAAGACAGGAAAGGAGGGGCCTGGGACTTGGTGCTTGTCAAACAAGTTTATAAATAGCTGAAGATATAAGATGCAAGGCCCAGTGACTCCCATATTGATTTGGAGGCTGGGCATGACTGGGATGCCTGCCCTGGATCCAGCTGTTACACACATCTGGGAAGGCAAGGTGCTAAACCACGGCATGAGTGGGTGGGTGGGGGAGCAGGAAACGGCTGGAGTACACGCATGCATTCACAAACAAGCAAAGAGCTGGGGGGGGGGCTGCACTGCTGTGAAGGGGTCACAGCCTGCAAGGCACCTGCTGGACTTGGAGCAAGTTGGGGCCAAACAACTGTTGGCCATGAACCGAGAACAGAAACCATCAGGAGCTAGGATCACCTGGGCCTCATTTCAGAGGAGGAAGATGACACTCGGACTAGATACGTGACTGATCAATTCACTCTCAGCAAATAGCCAAGGCTAAGACCCAGACCCAAGTGGACAGCTGCTACTGTCTCTCCAACAGCTTCATCAAGATGTCCTCATGACACTGTGGTGGGCCCTGCACACAAGGACGGAAACTGACTGTCACCAATCAGTGGGAGCCCATAGTTGGCAGTAAACACAGGGGTCACAGGAACCCCTGTGGGAGCAGCAACCGAGCCTTGCCCGGCCAGCCAGACCCGGAACGGAGAGCACAGTCCACAAGGAAGTCCACACTCCATCATGGAAGGAGGACGTCCATGCTGTGCAAGTGTTCTGGGAAGGGACTGCGGGAGGGGACGGGACGGGGCACACAGCCTGAAGTGCAGGGGCGGGGTGGTTCTGTCTGCATGCACCTCAGAGGCATGACCCCGTCTGAGCCCCTGAGACTCCCGTGGGACAGGCCAGGTCTGATCACCCCCACCTTATGCAAAGCTTAACGTCAGTGCTACTTGTGGTGGTGCCAGGACTGGGACAGAGCGCCCCCTTCTCGCCCACCAGCGTTCTCTCACCTGTCTCCCGTGGCAGGCTATGGCATGCACTTTGAGGAGTCCTGGGGCAGAGGCCTTGGCAGGCACCTGTGTCTGGGGTTTCTGCATGGATAGGAAGCCTCTGCCCATGTGAGGGTCACAGGGATTCCTGTGGTCAAGGTCTCTCCTGGCTCCATGGCGAGCCGGGCAGTGGCAGCCAGGAGCAGGTTCCCCGAGCCCAGTGCAGGGTGTGTTCCGAGGAAGCAGGATGCTGGGGTCCATAAGATGAGGTGAAAAGACAGAGAGCGGAGGGAGAAAACAAGGAAACGCTCCCAGGGAGTGGCTGTGCGGCATGGCGATTAGGCCACTGCTTGGGATACCTGCATCCCACATCCCAGTGCCTGCTTCCAGCCACGGTCCCTCTGCTTCCCATCCTGCTTCCTGCTGATGCACATCCTGCGAGCAGCAGGTGATGGCTCAAGTGCTTGGGTCCCTGCCCCACCACTTGGAGACCAGATGGAGTTCTGGACTCCTGGATTTTGGCCTGGAATAGCCCTGGGTGTTGTGGGCATTTGGGGAGTGAACTAGTGGCCAGGAGTGCACACTGTCTCTGTCTCTTTCTCTGTCTCTCTCACCCTGCCTTTCAAATAAAATGCAAATAAATAAAAATGGTTAAAGTGTCCCCAGACCTACATCCTCCACTTTTAGATGAGCTCAGGGGAACGCCATTTGTTTATCTGCTAATCCCCACTCAAACCCGGAGCCAAAGTAAAAGCCAACTCCGTTCTCTGCCCCAAGGAGCTGCTGGTTGGTGCTGGGAGGCTCCAGTGCCTGGGGGACAAGTGAGTCACAGGACAGGCCCAGCCCCCTTCTGCGCATGAGTGATCGGGTCATCTCCTCCTAGAGGAGGCTGTGCAGGGGCACCCCGGAAACACTGCCTGCCTACCCACGGGAGCTGAGGTGCGTCTCAGAGGCACATTCCTTCTCCGAGGCCGGTTTCCAGTGCCAGCCCAATTCTGACTGTTGGAAGTCACAGCAAAGGCCCCCAGCTGTTACTGTGGGTCCCCAGTTCCCCTGTCCTGGCATCTGCAGGGAAGTGACATGACGCCCAGGCCAGATGCTAGGCTCCTTGCAGCCTCTTCTCAAGGAGGCCTCATGCTTTTTTTCTTTTTAACATGTAATTTATTTGAAAGGCAGAGTGACGGAGAGAGACACACACACACACAGATTTTCTATCTGCTGGTTCCCTCCCTAAGTGGGTGCAAAAGCCAGGGCTGGGCCAGGCCAAAGCCGGGAGCCTGGAATTCCGTCCAGGTCTCCCACGTAGGTGGCAATTTGTAAACCTTTTTTTTTTTTTTTATAAGATTTATTTAATTGAAAGGCAGAGATACGGGGGGAGGGAAGGCTGAGAATCTTCCATTCAGTGGTTCACTCCCCAGGTGGTAGCAATGGCTAAGGCAGGGCCAAGTCAAAGTCAGGAGCTTCATCAAGGTCTCCCACGTAGGTGCAGAGGCCCAAGTACTTGGTCATTTCTGGTGCTTTCCCAGACGCATCAGCAGGGAGCTGGATTGAAAGTGCAACAGCCAGGAATTAAACTGGCACCCATTTGGGCTTAACCCACTACACCACGACACGGGTCTGGTGGGTGGCAATTTGAAAGACAGAGTGATAGGGAGAGAAAGGAAAATCTTCCATCTGCTGGTTCACTATGCAAGTGGCTATAACAGCCAGGTTTGGGTCAGGATCCTGGAATTCTATCTGGGTCTCCCATGTGGGTGGCAAGGATCCAAGTACTTGGGACATCACCTCCTACTTTCCCAGGCACATTAGCAGGGAACTGGATGGGAAATGGAACAACTGGGACTTGAACCAGTGCTCCAATATAAGATGCTGCCGTTTCAAGCACCACAATGCCAACCCCAGAGGCCCCATCCTTGCATCCTGTCCTGGGCCTGCTTGGTCCAGTTTTCAGCAAAAATCCTGCTAAGTCAGTTTAGCAAGACTCCCTCCACCCTTGACATGTGATCACCCTCCACATCTCATCCAGTTCCCCATCTCCTACCCCTGCCTTCAGCAAGAATCCTGTAAGGCCAGTTTAGCAAGGATCCCCCTACCCACCTAACCCCTCACCCTGCTGTGAATTCCCAGATGGCTTTGCCACATCCAGAACTGAGCTCAGTTGTGCAATGAAGTTTCCCTCCGCGATTGCAATAGTCCTGAATGGCATGTGCCGGCCCATTCCCCTCCAACAGGAAGTAGGAGGTGGCACTCTACCTGGCTGGCCAAGGACAGATCCTCGAAGGGGATGGGAGGGGGATGGCAGAGAGGGATCCTGCCCCTGAGCCACAGGTAACCTGGGTGGCTCTGAGATATCTGGAAACCTGGGAGAGCCATCAGTGGTGGAAGGAACTGGAACATCTCTCCGCAGAGCTCACAGATGTAGTAGACAGACAAGCAAGGGTTTGGTGTGGGAATTATCTACTTGTGTAGCTACCAATCACAAACTGCAGCTGCTTGAGCGAGTAACTTAACCTCTCTGGCCTTGGTTTCTTCATCTTGATGGTGGAGATCAAAACAACTGCCCCGCAGGACTGCCGTGAGGATTGGATTACCTGAGCCAGGTCTAGTGTGGTGTCTGACACAGGGTGAGTGCCTTCCTCCGCAGAGAGAGACACACAGAGGGAGAGAGGTCTTCTATCTACTGGTTCACGCCCCAAATGGCCCACAACTGCCAGAGCTGAGCTGATCTGAAGCCAGGAGCCAGGAGCTTCCTCCAGGTCTCCCATGCGGGTGCAGGGGCTCAAGCACTTGGGCTGTCTTCTACTAATTAGGCCTTAGCAGAGAGCTGGATTGGAAGTGGAGCAGCTGGGTCTCGAACTGGCACCCATATGGGATGCAAGCGTCATAGGTGGCAGTTTTACCAACTGTGCACAGCACTGGCCCCAAGAAAGAGGTCTTCCATTGGTTCACTCTCCAAATGGCCACAACTGCCAGAACTGAGCCAATTCGAAGCCAGGAGCCAGGAGCTTCTTCCAGGTCTCCCATGTGGGTGCAGGAGTCCAAGCATTTGGGGCATCCTCTACTGCTTTCACCAGCCATAGCAGAGAGCTACACTGGAAGTGGGGTAGCCGGGACTTGAACTGGCACCCAGATGGGATGCCGGCACTGCAGGTAGAGGTTTTACCCTCTACGCCCCAGCACTGGCCCATTAACTTAATACCTGGTTCTGACTCCTGACTTCAGCTTTCTGTTAATGGAAACTCCGGGAGGCAGCAGGTGATGGCTCAAGTAGTTGGGTCCCTGCTATCCGTGTGGGAGATAGCCACGGAGTTCTTGGCTCCTGGTTTCTGTCTTGGCCCAGTCATTATGGGCATTTGTGAAGTGAACCAGCGGATGGGATCTCTCTCTCTTTCTCTGTGCCCATCCATCTCTCAAACAAATAAATAAATTTAATTTCTTTTTAGTGACTAACCCTTCCTCTTTGTTCATGGGAACTGCTGCCCCAGCGTCACTAAGAGCACACATGGGCCTGGCACTGCGCCCCGTATTTGCATACTTCCTCTATTCCTGTCTGCCTCCACACTACTACTGCTCAGCACCCCAGGGGAAACTGGACCTAAAGGTGTGTGGATTTGACTAGTGACACTTGTCACTTGCCCTCTGGTAAGCAAACTCCCGCTGCTCCTGGCCAGACCTCTCCTCCCACAGGGCCAGCTGCCAGGGCCTGTTTCTCCTGCAACAGGTGTCACATCTGCGCCAGGAGACAGACACTCAGCTCTCAGGTGACAGATAAAGCACCACCATGGGCCTCATATTCTGCTCTCACAAAGCTGGGCTATCACATTCACCATCAGCTGGAGCACTGCCAACACCCCTCCCCCGCACAGCGCAGGCTCTTTCAAGGCCTGAAGATCACCATCTCGGCTCGCTGGTGAAAATACAGTGCGTACATCCCTTTGTGCTTTTTCGCAACAACTCCCACATACATTATTTCATTTCCTCCTCTCAACCTCCCTGTTCCGTGCTGTCATCTCCACTCTATATTGAAGATGCAGAAACAGAAAGGTAAAGTTATCAGCCTCAGGTCACAGAATGAATAAGATAACCCACATCAAAGATTCCGAGCCTGGAACACGATACGCACTCAGTGCACCGGAGCTTCTTCTGTTTATGGTTCATCACGATGGTGCAGCTCTGGGTCTTGCTTCCATCTCTCTGGGACCCTGGCCTGATGCTCTTGTCTGTGTAGCATGTGGCTGAGAGAGGAAGGAAGCCCCTTACTGCTCAGGCCGGTGTTGGTGTCACAGATTGTGACTCCCAATTCCACCTCTAGGGACAAGACACTCCACAGTGCTTTCGACTACACATGGGTGTAGACTAACTCTGCATGTAGGTAGAAAGTCCTAAAGCCCAGGAATAAAGACCCTGGACTTGGGCCTGTGACACTGGCATCCCTTATGTGTGCTGGTTAGAGTTCCAGTTGCTCCACTTCCTATCTAGCTTCCTGCTAATGCATCTGGGAAAGCAGCAGAAGAGGCCCAAGTGCTTGAATCCCTGCCATCTATGTGGTAGTACCTGGATGGAGTTTCAGGCTCCTGGTTTTAGCCTGGCCTAGGCCTAGCTGTTGTGGCTATTTGGGGAATGAACCAGCAGATGGAAGATCTCTGTCTCTTCTTCCCTCTGTAACTCTGCCTTTCAAATAATTCCATCTAAGAAAGAAAGAAAGAAAAAGGGAGCTTAAAAAAAAGATCCTGGACTAAGAAGCTGACCCCTACCCCATACCCGAGCCATGGCCCACTATCGGAAAATCCTCCCCAAATTGGCCTAACGAAGAATTTATTCAAACCTCTATCAATGTCCAAGAAGGCGTGTTACAAGGCACACGGCTGGATAGACAGCTTTTACTCCTAATTAACTGTAATAAAGGCAATACTGCCGGTGCTGTGGCTCAATAGGCTAATCTTCCGCTTTGCGGCGCTGGCACACCAGGTTCTAGTCCCGGTCGGGGCGCTGGATTCTGTCCCGGTTGCCCCTCTTCCAGGCCAGCTCTCTGCTATGGCCCGGGAGTGCAGTGGAGGATGGCCCATGTGCTTGGACCCTGCACCCCATGGGAGACCAGGATAAGTATCTGGCTCCTGCCATCGGATCAGCGCAGTGTGCTGGCCGCAGCGCGCCGGCCGTGGCGGCCATTGGAGGGTGAACCAATGGCAAAAAGGAAGACCTTTCTCTCTGTCTCTCTCTCTCTCACTGTCCACTCTACCTGTCAAAAAAAATTTTTTAAAATAAAAATAAAGGCGATACTGATAGCACCCAGAAACTCCACCCTGGTCTCTCACGTGGGTGCAGCAGCCAGGACTAGACCAGGCACCCACACGGGATGCCGGGGTTGCAGGTGGCGCTTTAACTCGCTGTGCAACAATGCTGGCCCCTACCGTGCTGTTTTCTTCCACTGTAAAGGGGAAGATAACGAGTGTGCACGCTCACATGACTTCATGGTGAACAGCGATGGAGCCCAATATATCCCCAAGGTCTGTTCAAATCATCCACTGGTCTACACAGAGAGTACCACCAGCAGCCCCAAATGGCTTAGACCCACCTCACCCTTCACTCCCACATCTTACTTCTTGCTCATGTGGAAAAGGACTGTGATGTCACTGAGCAGACACAGCAGGGTCCATAAGTAAAGGAGTGGAGCAGATGGATTAACCACCTCTCCCCCAACAAAGGCCAGCTCTGTACATCAACAGGGAGCCTGCAAACAGTTCATAGGTGCCAAGTAGGGTCAGGTGTCTGACTTGTTGGCTAAGATGACGGTTAGAATGCCTGCGTCCCACATCAGAGTCCCTGGGTTCAATTCCTGGAACCCTGGATGTCATGGGCATTTGGGAAGTAAGCAATGAACAGAGACGTAATAAATGTGGAATGCCAACAGGAAAGTAACGACTGAAACAGAAATAGAACCCTTGGTGGTGGGTAGCACCCAGGAGGCAGAGACCACAGCAAGGGTGTTCCTGCAGCTCTCTCAGCCTTGAGGCAGGGCTCCATGATACGGGGTTTGCACCTCCCCGCGGCCAGAGGGGAGGGGCTTGGCCTTTCCAGGGCCGGAGGAAGGTGGGGGAGGAGGAGCCTGGGGTGGCTGCTTTCACACGGTACCAACAGAACCAGGGTGAATGCACATTGGCTAAGGAGCCCCGGAGTCTGCATGGAGAACTCTCCCCCAGAGACTCAAACTGGAATGAGGAAAGGTGATGAAAGCCAGCGGAGCTGCTCAGAGGCGGGCCCTTGTGCCCCTGGAGGGCAGGAGTTGTCAAGGGAAAGCAGCTGTGACCCCCGGGGCTCAGCTCCACACCTGCCAGGAGGAAAAGGCAGGGACTATGGCTGTGTCCTGGGACGGCTCCTGGGAGTCGGTCACACTTTCTCAGCAGGCAGAGCTGCTGTGGCTGGATGCCAGCAGGGCCTGGGCCTCAGCAGAAACCCGAAGGGGTGGAGACAGTCACGACCGTCAGAGCCGGGTCACCTGGGAGGAGTCGCTAAGGCAGAGACAGGGCTGTGTGGCTAAACCTGTCCTTTCCACTCCATGACACCCCAGAGAACTTGATGCAATAACTATTATTATTAATGTAACTCTAACAAGTGATGTTTATGGATTAGGCTTGCATTTACTTATGCCTGTTTATACATATGCCTATTTGTATTCAAATAAACAAATTATTTTATTTAATGTAAATCCCATATAGGAAGGCAAGGCTTAGGAATTTCAAATGTTACCAAAAGTCACAAAGGCAGCAACTGGCCAAAGTCGAGCCCAGGACAAAGACTGTGTGCTTAATTCCATTGCTCCATACTGAGTGTGCTTGGGAATTTCTGTCCACGCCCAACCTCACCCATGATCAGCTGGTGTCAGGTGCCCATATACTCAGCACCCTATCCCTGCTCTCCTGTCTCCTCCCCAATTACCCCTATATACACACATACACACACGTGCGTGCATGCGCACACATACATGCATGCATGCACACACGTATGCACGCGCAGACATGCACACACACACCTCAGTTCAGTTCTTTACTGTCTCTAACTTGGCCACTAACATTGCTCCATATCAGCCCAGGAAATGCAAGCAGGGAGTGTGGAGGCCCACAAGTACTGAGTCCCAAACAGCTGGAGAAGTGGACAGGGGAGCATTCCTGCCACCCTCTCCCTGGTTACAGAGCCTTCTTCTCAACATGGACGATCCAGCTGTGTGTGTGGACAGCGGCGGGGCAGGAGGTGGGGCCAGCGTTTCAGGGGTCATTCAGCTCCATCTCACTGTCCCTCACAGCGTAGGTATCCGCAGTGCAAGTGGGAGTGGAGAGGGCAGGGGAGCAGAGAGGTGAGAGGTAAGGTCTCCCCAGCACCGCTCTGATGAGCAGATGCATGGGATCTTCTCAAAGGTCACGGGAAATGCTCATCATGAAAAAACTGTAGGGGTTTCAAAAAAATTTTGCACCAAAATACACTTATGTTCTAATTGAATTTTTCCATTGATCTCTGGAAATACCCTTTCAGAAGGCCTTTCCTAGCTGCCCCCGCCAGCCCGCAGGCCCACTGCTGCTCAGCGCCAGGCCCGGGAACCTGCAGAACGGCCACCTGCATCTCGGGAGCCTCCTGCAAGCTTGCACCTGAGCCGGGGCTGCCAGCTGCACACACAAGACACTGGCCCCACAGCCCTGGGGGCGCTGCCCAAAGGGGGCCCGACCAAGGGCAGCCGAGCCCCTGCCGGGGATGTGCCCAGGTCTTCAGCCCCACTGGCAGTGCTTCCTGCTCACCCAAACATCCAGATTAAAGCACAAAACCAAGGGCAAGGATGAGGACAAGAGCTAGAACGGGAGAGCAGTGCCCTTTCTACTCTGTCGCCACCGCTCTGGGGACCTGGAGACACAAAGGGCCTGACTCAGTGAATTTCCATTCCCCAAGCTATGAATTTGACCAGTGGGGGGGCCCTGGAAATTTACCCAGGCCATGGCTCACCCCTTGGGTATCATCATTATCAAATAAATGACAATCCAACCCATCAGCAGGGTGACAATTGCATTCACACACACAGTCCTGTGCGAGGGGCATCTGGAGTGCGCTGGCCTGAGCTCCCCAAAGGGGGGCTGTGCTGTACTCCCCTGGTGGCCCCAGAGGTCTTCCAGGATTCAGGATTCTGTGCTCCCTACCACTCCAGGTTGGGACTGACTTTTCCAAATCCACAAAGTTGTCATTCTTGTTTTGTTTTGTTTAAGATTTATTTTATTTATCTGAAAGACCCCAAAGTGGTCATTATGGCCAGGACCGGAACAGGCCAAACCCAGGAGCCTGGAACTCCATCCTGGTTTCTAACATGAGTAACAGGGCCCCAGTACTTGAGCCATCTTCCAGTGCTTTACCAGGCATTAGTAGGGAGCTGGATCAGAAGCAGAGCAGCCAGGCTCAAACTGGTGCTCTGATATGGGATGATAACATTGCAAGCAGTGGCTTACCCTGCTATGCCACACGACAGCCCAGCTTCATTCTGGACTGGGACGAAGGGCAGCTTTTGCATGTGGAGGGAGTATGTGGTCTATGTACTTCCCTGCTGGAGTCTCAAAGAAGAGGTTCAGCGGTGGTCAGGAGTGAGCAGGCTGGGGAAAACAAGTAAACGAGCCAATGACCTAAGCACCCAGGTATCTCCTGAGCACCTGCTGCATCCTGACTCCTCCGTTGACTACTGTGATAGCCAGCAAGGCACACCTGGAGACGTCCAGGTCCATCGGGTCCTGGGTGCGGTGAGAGCAACGTTCGCAGCAAGGGAAAGCACCAGCAGGCTGTGCCCACGTGCATGTGCCCTGCACTCAGGCTCATGCCCGCGTGCAGGGTATGCACAAGCTGATGCTGCCTCATGCAACAAGCAGGCACACACCAGGCAACCCGGCTCACTGATTTTTTTTTTTTTTTTAAGATGTATTTATTTTTATTTGAGAGGTAGAATTACAGACAGTGAGATGGAGAGACAGAGAGAAAGGTCTTCCTTCTGTTGGTTCACTCCCCAAATGGCTGCAGTGGTCGGAGCTGCGCCAATCCAAAGCCAGGAGCCAGGCGCCTCCTCCCAGTCTCCTATGTGTGTGCAGGGGCCCAAGCACTTGGACCATCTTCTATTGCTTTCCCAAGCCATAGCAGAGAGCTGGATGGGAAGAGGAGAAGCCGGGACTAGAACTGGTGCCCACATGGGATGCCGGCACCACAGGCGGAAGATTAACCAAGTGAGCCACGGTGCTGGCCCCTCACTGATTTTCTGTTTTCCAGATTTGCAGAAACCTCGGGTGAAATGTTTTGCAAAGATTCTCTGGGATTAGGGAGAAGCAACAGATAGAGGAAAGCCCTGATGCTCTAAGAGGACACCTAGGCATCACCAGGCCCCGCCTGCAGGTCTGACTTCCCCCAGGGCACCATGCAGGAGGGCGGCCTGGCAGGGAGTTACCGCCTGTGTGCTTTTGGTCTGTTTCTCTTTCATGTGGAAGAAGGAAGCAGGAATTCTCTTCCTCCAGCTGGGAGGAGGTGACTCCATCCTGACTTAGGAATAAGAACATTTTTCCGTAGTTGGAGGCCTGCAGGGAGAAAAGGCTTTATAGAAAGAGAATGGAAACCAGAATGAAAAAAAAAAAAGAAAAGAAAACACTAGAAGGGGAGAATAGAGCAGGGAGCACGGCTTTGGAAAGGAGAACGGAGTGGCAGGCATTTGGCCAAAAGCCCACACACCAGAGTGTCTGGCTCGAGTCTTGGTTCCAGCTCCTGCCTCCAGCTTTGTGCTAATGCAGACCCTGGAAGGCAGCAGGTGATGGCTCACATAGCTGGGCCCCTGCCACCCGGGTGGAAGACTGGATTAAGTCCCTAGCTCCTGGCTTCAGCCTGGCCCAGTCACAGGTGTTGCAGGTATTTGCAAAGTAAACCAGCAGATGGGAGATCTCTGTTTCTCCCTGTGTCTCTCTGCCTCTCAAACAAATTTCAAAAAAAAAATTTTTTTTGAGAAGAGAAGAGAGTTTCACCTAGCCAACTAATGAGATAGAGAAGTGGGAACAATTTGATAATAGCTGTTAATTAGGAAGAAGCAAGACTTGTGACTACAGGAGGATGTCAAAAGAATATGGGAGAATATTGTCTACACAGCTCTCTCCATACCCACTAGCAGGTGCATTCACAAAACCAGAAACAGCTAACAAATGTACGATCACCCAGGTCAGTCACTGTGCTGAGCACCTGACACACCACGTCTCACGTCGTCTTCGCAGCAATCCTTCAGGTGGATGTGAGCATTGCCCCTATTTTACAGATGAGAAAACTGAGGTTCTGAGTGATCAGGAGGACACATATCTGCCCAGGACCTTACCACCTCTAAATAACAAGGTGAGATTTGACTCCCGTTGTTTTGTTTGCTTCTCCTCCCACCCCCACCCCCCCAATCTCTTAACAAGTATCTTACACAGACTCTTTTGTGTGTTGAATGAAAAAGCAATGGAATCCAAGGGAAGGAGGGAGAGGTAGGGGCTCTGAGGACAAGGAAGTCTTCTAGGGCCACACAGGGGCTAGGCTGGGCCCAGCAGCCAGGAGCCACTGCCGCCCCGCCCTCTCCCCACTTGATGTCCCCTATTGGAGCAACAACTCTTTTAAGCATTTTGTTGAGCTCCCTCTCTTTTCTGCATCAGGCTTAAAAACAAATGAGGTGCATTATCTGATTGGGGGGCTGCCAGCAGCTAGGTGTGCAAGGTCTGATGAAGGTGACTTTCCAAAGCCATGCTGAGGCTGTGTAACCTGTTCTCGGGGAGGAGAGGGAACAGGAGTCATTAGTTCTGCTCCCCTAGACAGGAACACGGGCATTCCACCTTCCCTGTCCTCACAGCATAGGACACGTATGGAACTTCAAGGCCTAGCCCGTACCAAGGGCCAAGGGCTATGCTGTTTGGATGAGGCCCCAGCCCACCACGGCCCACCTGATGTTTTTATACCAGAGCTTTTATATTCTTGGTCTCATTCTCATTTTTATCCCCAATGCTCATGCATCATTTCCACTTTGCTGATGAGGACAGAGACCCACAGATACGTTAACCGATTGGTCTAATGTTGAAAGGAAGCCAATGTTAAGGACCAGGCTACAGCCCAGGTCTTTGATTCTCGGCCCAAGGCTTGGTGTATCACAACACAGGGCTTAGCCATGGCTGTTAGTGTTAAGTGAGTTTCACGTTTTGGGAGAGGACACCAATCCAGCCTAATGTAGGAAAGGACTGAAAGCACTGTGCAGGCAGAAAAACTAGGTCATGTTCACGATTTCATCCCCACTGTATAAAGGAGTTCCTATTACCACTTCCAACACATCCCAGCTGCACAGAGGGGTTAAATGACCCGGCTCTGACCTCATTTTCCTACTGTGTAAATCAGGCATTTGATGCATGTGGAGTGGCTGAATGAATGAATGATAAGGAGGGTTTATGGGACAGGCCAGAGGAATTAGGCATCTTTTGGTTTGGAGGCTGAATGACAGAGAGACACTGGCCCAGTCATGCTGAGAAATTAACAGCCAGCTCCAGGGATGTCTTAGCACCCTGTGGACACCCACTGGGGCACCAATGAAAAAGGGATAAGCTGGGGGCCAGTGCTGCGGCCCAGTGGAGTAAGCCACTAGTTGTGATGCCAGTATTCCACATTAGGAGTGCCAGTTTGAGTCCCAGTTGCTATGCTAATGTCCCAGCTCCCAGCTAATGTACCTGGGAAAGCAGTAAACGATGGCTCAAGTATTTGGGCTCCTGCACCCATGTAAGAGACCTGAGTGGAGCTCCTGACTCCTGGCTTTGGCTATGGCCATATGGGGAGTGAACCAGTGGACAGAAGGTCAGACTCTCTCTTTCTCTCTCTGTGTCTAAATAAATTTAAAAAAAAAAATCTAAATTTTTTAAAAGGTAGAACCTGAAGGTGCCTCTAACACAGCATTTTTCTCTTGGGCACTTTTTCTCTTTTTCAAATTCAATGTTTAGATTTCTGTTTGTGTGTATGTGTTGTAAAATAAACAAAATATACAATTTTAACCTTTTTTAAATGGACAGTTTAATGGGATTAAGTGCTCATACACCCACACATACAATTTTAACCTTTTTTAAATGGACAGTTTAATGGGATTAAGTGCTCATACACCCACACTTTCAGGCAACCATCACTCCCATCCATCTCCAGAACCTGACCGTCCCAAACTGAAAATCAGAACAACTTCCCTCGCTGCCTCACCCAGCCTCTGGCAACCGCTGCTTCACTTTCTTTCTCTACAAATGTTACTGTTCCACCGATCACAGAGGAGACGTAAAATCCTACAACATTGCTCTTTTGTGTCCGGCTTATTTCACTTAGCATTGTGCCCTCAAGGCTCATCCACGGAGCATGGCAGAATTTCCTTCCTTTTGAGGGCTATACAATATTCCATTGTATGCATAGATCATGTTTTGTTTATCCATTCATCCATGAACACTTGGGCTGTTTCCACCTCTTGGCTATTGTAACAAATGCTGCAATGAACCCGGGTATTCAAATATCTCCTAAAGATCCTGCTTTCAGGGCCAGCCTTACGGCACAGCAGTTAAGCCATAGCTTGTGATGCCAGCATCCCACATTGGAACACTGGTTCAACTCCTGATTGCTTTGCTTCTGTTCCAATTTCTTGCTAATGCCTCCTGGGAAGGCAGCAGAAGTTGGCCCAAGTGCTTGAGCCCCTGACATCCATATGGGAGATCTGGATGGAGTTCCTGGCTCTTGGCTTCCACCTGGCCCAGCCCAACCCAGTCCCTGCTACTGTGGCCACTTGGGAAGTGAACTAGCAGACAGAAATCTGTGTGTGTGTGTGTCTCCCTCTCCCCCCCCCCCCCTCTCTCTTCCCCTCCCTAGCCTTCAGCCTCACATTGTTTTCGCAGTTTAAAGGAGCATGTCACACTCAAAGAACTGAATGTAGGATCTTTTTTTTTTCTTTTATTTATTTATTTTTTAAGATTTCTTTTTTGAAAGACAGAGGGGGAGAGACAGAGTGGGTGAAACAAGGTGGAAAAGCTTGTGTTTGGGAATAGGTACAAAGAAGAGTGCTGTGTGGGGAAAGCCAGACTGGAGCAACCCCAGCCAGCAGGTTACAGGGAAAAGCAGAGCTTCTGAGTGGACCCAGGGTAAAACTTTCCCTGGGGGACAGAGATGCACTAGCGGGTGTGGAAATCAGTAGTCAACATTGCCCAGCTTCAGAGACGGATTAGCTGCTGGGTCCCCTAGAAACTGCTGTTTGCATGAGTCTGGTACAGAAGCAGGGAAGTGTTTAGAACCCAGCAGGACGTTGCAGCAACATCAACCTGTGACAGTGGGATCACCGCACCGTGCTGAGTCACAGCTCGTGCAGGCTGAATGCTGGTGCCATGTGGCACCGCCTCGTGCGAGTCCAGTGTCGGATCACAAAGTGAAGACAGAAACAGGCAAGACAAGGCCTTTCCTACAGACCATTTGTTCCAGGGAGCATCACGGGCCTGTCTGCCCCTCTTCCTTCCTAACTTAAGCCACAGAGAACTTGGGGAAAGATCACAGCAGCTCACAGAATCAAAGAGAGAACTACACACACAGGACCCCAAAGGGACCAGCAAACAGGGCAGTGACTTAAGTCTCAGCAGCCATCCTATGATGTCTGTGCAAGTCTCTGCTTAGGAATTACACCCTCAGGAAGGAGTCTGAGGGGCCTAGGGTTCACATGCCCAGGTGGTGACGAATGGACTGCATTCAGGGAGTTCCTTGAAATAACAGGTCACCAAGGGAGTTTTCCGGATCGTCCCTGTGAACACAGCTCAACTCTAAATAACTGATTGCTATTTTTTTTTTAAGATCTAGTTATTTGGGAGGCAGAGTTATAGACAGAAAGAGAGAGACAGACAGATACAGAGACAGAGATCTTCCATCTGCTAGTCTACTCCCCAAATGGCCACAATGGCCACAGCTGGGCCGATCTAAAGCCAGGAGTCAGGAGCTTCCTCCAGGTCTCCCACGCAGGTGCAGGAGCCCAAGCACTTGGGTCATCTTCTACTGCATTCCCAGACCATCAGCAGGGAGCTGGATTGGAAGTGAAGCAGCAGGACATGAACTAGCACTAATATGGGATGTGGGCACTGCAGTCGGAGGCTTTACCTGATATGCTACAGCACCAGCCCCTATTGTTATTCTTAAAACAAGGTTGAGACTTACCTAAGAGTCACTTTATTTTTTAAGTACATAAAATGCAAATAGCCGATGATATCAAAGATACAAACACACAGAGTTAGTGTTACAGTATTTATGGAACTTTATAGACTGTGAGGAAGATGGGAGAATTCATGATTTAGCATATCCCGGGAAAGAGGCGTTCCAGCCTCATGCAGGTACATAATGTTCAAATTATGGTCCTTGGAAAGATGAAATAAAACACGCATTTGTCAGAACCTTTGGAAGTAATATTCCATCAGCTCACTTTAGCCTTGGTTTTTTAAAAAAAAAGATGAGGAGGAGCAGGAGGAGGAGGAGGAAATTTAAGAATTATGGCAAATGGGGCAAATGTTGTGTTGCAGTTGGTTAAGGCACCATGCAGCACACCTGCATTTCTTATCAGAGTTCTTGGCTTCTGGCTTCAGCCTGTCTCAATGCTGGCTGCTGTGGGTATTTGGGGAGTGAACCAGCAAATGGAAGATCTCTCTCTTCTCTGTCTCTCCCTCTCTCCCTAAGTCACTCTGCCTTTCAAATAAATAAATAAATCTTAAAAAGAATTGTTACAATCCAGGGGAACCTAAGGTTCATTGTTGCAAGCACCAACATTCCAGCTATTAGAAAATGAGGGGCGGGCACTGTTAGGTTAAGTAGGCTTAGTAGGCTTAGTAGGTTAAGTCTCCGCCTGCGGCAAAGGCATCCCATATGAGTGCCAGTTTGCATCCTTGCTGCTCCATTTCGGATCCAGCTCTCTGCTAATGCACCTGGGAAAAGCAGTGGAAACTGGCTCAAGTGGTTGTGGGAGATCAGGAAGAAGCTCCTGGCTCCTGGCTTCAGATCAGCCCAGCTCCGGTCATAGCAGCCATCTGGGAAGTGAACCAGCAGATGGAAGACCACTCCTTCTGTCTCTCCCTCTCTATCTGTTAACTCAGCCTATCAACTAAATAATAAATAAATCTTAAAAAAAGAAAAAAGGAAAGAAAAGAAAATTGAAGGTTTGAAGGCTTAGGTCTGAGGTCACAAAGCAAGTCAGAGGCAGAACCAGAACTCAAACCAGCAGTCTTCAGTGCAGACCACACACTGAGTGTGCTAACCGGCGGGGTTGTTCCCAGGTTGTGAGCCTGATGATAAATGAATAGCAGTGTCAGGAGTGGCAATGGAGCACTTTTTTGTAGGTTGGAATCTCAGAAGTGAACACAGCCCCTTAGAGAAAAAGGGTCGTGTTCTAAAGAAGCAGCTTGGAGAACGAGATTCTCTGCGAACTGAAGAGCCTACTAGTTTGGGTCCAGACCAGTTCCAAGCCCAGAATCTTCAGAAGCATGGGCTGTGCCACTCTCACCTCTGCTCCCCAGGTTAGCTCAGTCTTAAATACGGAAGATGTACATTGAATGATACTAGATTTCATCAAAATTCCTTTTGTATTTACTGTATTTTTTTACTCCAAGCATCTTACCAACAAGTATTTAACCAGGGCTGACATTTAATCTAGCAGTTAAGACACAGGTTAGGACACCTGCAACCCACACAGGAGTACCTGAGTTCAAAACCCAGTTCTGGCTCCTGGCTCAAGCTTTCCTTTTTTTCTTTTGTTTACTTTGCTTATCTGAAAGGCAGAGTTACAGAGAGAGAGAAACAGAGAAACAGAGAGAGAAGACTTCCATCTGCTGGTTCACTCCCCAAATGGCCACAAGGGCAGGGGCTGGGCTAGGAACTTCGTCTGGGTCTCCCACATGGGTGTAGGGGCCCAAGCACTTGGCCCATCCTCTGCTGCTTCCCCAGGCATATTAGCAGGGAGCTGGATTGGAAGTGGAACAGCCGGTACTTGAACCAGTGTCCATATGGGATGCTGGCATTGCAGGCGTGGCTTTACCTGCTATGCCACAGCGCCAGCCCCTCCAGCTTCCTTCTAATGTGCACCATGAGAGTCAGCAGTGATGGCTAAAGTAATTGAGCTCCTGCCATCCTCAGAGGAGACCTGGATTGTGTTTCCAATTCCCATTACAGTCCTGGTACAGTGTTTTTGGGCATTTGGAGAGTGAACTAGCAGATATGGTCTCTCTCTCTCTCTCTCTCTCTCTCTCTCTCTCTCTCTCTCTGTCTCAAGTAAATAAATACTTTAAAACATTTTTTTAAATATTTATGTATTTATTTGAAAGTCAGAGTTACAGAGAGGCAGAGGCAGAGAGAAAGAGAGAGGTCTTCCATCCTCTGGTTCACTCCCCAATTGGCCGCAATGGCCAGAGCTGCACCGAGCCGAAACCAGAAGCCAGGAGCTTCTTGTGAGTCTCCCACGTGGGTGCAGGGGCCCAAGGACTTGGGCCATCTTCCACTGCTATCCCAGAGCAGCTGGGACTTGAACAAGTGCCCATAAGGGATGCTGGCACTGCAGGCGGCAGCTTTACCCACAACACCACAGTGCTGGTCCCTAAAAATTATTTTAATATTAAAAAAATTCTAACATACATACATACTGATATCCACAAGCACATTAAATACTACTTTAACTTTACATGGGAAAAATATTCTTACTTGGTTAACAGCTACTGTTTAAAATAAATGAACAAAGAGAAGAAAGAGGAATTCAGGCTCAGGTGGCGAAAGAAGCCAAGTAGGAACACCAATAGCTCAGTGGATACTGATTTTTTTTTTTAGGTTTATTTTATTTTAGTTTAGTTTAGTTTGCTTTTATTTAATAAATATAAATTTCATAGGTACAACTTTTGGATTATAGCAGTTCTTCTCCCCATACCCACCCTCTTACACCCAAACCATCCTACCTCCTACTCCCTCTTTTATCCCATTCTTCATTAAGATTCATTTTTAATTATCTTTATATACAGAAGATCAACTCTATACTAAGTAAAGATTTCAACTGTTTGCATCCACACAGGCACTAAGTATAAAGTACTGTTTGAAGACCAGTTTTACTGTTAATTCTCATAGATCAACACATTAAGGACAGAGGTCCTACATGGGGAGCAAGTGCACAGTGACTCCTGTTGTTGATTTAACAACTGACATTCTTATTTATGACGTCAGTAATCACCCAAGGCTCTTGTCATGAGCTGGCGAGGCTATGGAAGCCTCTTGAGTTCACAAACTCCAACCTTATTTAGTCAAGGCCATAATCAAAGTGGAAGTTCTCTCCTTCCTTCAGAGAAAGGTACCTCCTTCTTTGATGGCCGTTCTTTCCACTGGCATCTCACTCACAGAGATCTTTTATGTAGGCCATTTTTTGCCATAGTGTCTTGGCTTTCCATGCCTGAAATATTCTCATAGTGGATATTGTTTATGTTTGTTTTCTACAAGCACAAATCAGAATGTGTTCACAGAACAGCAGAGCAATTAACAAGGCTGCTTGACCTCAGATATCACTGATCACAGTTCCCTAAGCTGATTTCTGTGGGTTTGCTTGTACCTTCACAAGTGCATTGACATACTGACTCTTGGGCTGGCCAATTAAACTCCTGAACAATTCTTACCATCCATACAATACACAAAGTTCCAGTACAATGGCCACAGGGATGAATCTAATAGAAAAGGAAGGGGAGGGGCCAGCGTTGTGGTACAGTGGGTTAAAGCCCTGGTCTGCAGCGCCAGCATCCCATATGGGCAACCAGCTTGAGTCCTGGCTGCTCCTCTTCTGATCCAGCTCTCTGCTGTGGCCTGGGAAAGCAGTAGAAGATGGCCCAAGTCCTTGGGCCCCTGCATCCACGTGGAAGACCCAGAGAAAGCTCCTGGCTCCTGGCTCCAGATCGGCGCAGCTCCGGCTGCTGTGGCCATTGGGGAGTGAACCAGCAGATGGAAGATCTCTCTCTCTCTGTCTCTCTCTGCCTCTGCCTTTCTATAACTTTGCCTTTCAAATAAATAAATAAATCTTAAAAAATAAAAAAAAAAAAAAACCTGCTTAGGAAAAAGACAGATGACTCTGATCCTCACCCTCAAAGAAAGCAAGAGAGAGAGAGAGAAAGAGAGAGAGAGACAGAGAGAGAGAGAGAACATTTTGGAGAGGGAGTCATTGCTACGAGAAATCTCCAAGCATGAAAAGCAAGAGGGAGACTTACTACACTCCCTGAGCCGCATGCTGCCAACAGTTTAACACTCAACCCTTCCGATCTGTGTGACTCTCATTTTACCTGCATGGCACCTACACAATTTCTGGAACTTTCTCCCATTTGAGATACTTGGGAAGACAACTGAGGCACAGAGAACTTGGATTTTCTTAAAAAGCCTCATGAGCATAAACTTTGATATTTAAAGACCCGTGATAACTGTCAGTATCCCAGTAATACAGAAAACCCTTGGGAAGCTGTTAACTGTTCAGCTTTCCCAGATCCTAGGGGAATATCTTTTCCATCTTTCAGAGTGTTGTAGGCGATTTGTAGAGTAAGCTGCAAATGCATTCCCATGAGGGGCAAAGGCACTGAGCTGGGTTTCCCTAGAGTTCACTGCTGTACAAAACAGACACAGGTTTCTCACAAAGGCTGCACGGTCTGTTATTTGTTTTGAATTGGCTTCTTGGATCGGTTGAGTCTTGATGGTTGCACAAAATGGCTCATAGTGGGAAACTTTGAGAAGCAGCCCTTCAAGAGGAAGCTTAACAGACAGTGAGCAAGCTGGATTTACTCAGCATCTAGTACATGTGAGGAGGCCTCAAAACTTGGTGGCAATGGAATTAAAAGATAAGTATTTTGAGGGGCTGGCACTGTGGCATAGTGAGCGGCCGCCTCTCTCACCCTTTTGTGAGTGCTGGTTAATATCCTGGCTGCTCCACTCCAATCCAGTTCCCTGCTCATGCACCTGGGAAGGCAGCAGAGGACAGTCGAAGTGCTTGGGCCCTTGCACCCACATGGGAGACCTGGATTAGGCTCTCGGCTCCTGGTTTTGGCCTAGCCCAGCCTCAACCATTGCAGCCGTTTGGGGAGTAACCCAGTGGACAGATCTCTCTTTCTCTTTCTCTCTCTCTTTCCCCCTCTCTGTAATTCTGACTTTCAAATAGAAAAATCTTGAAACAAAAAAAAGATAAGTATTTTGGTGCACAATATTTTAAAATCCATAAACAGCATCTTCAGAAGTTCACATAAAATGTATACTATAGGAAAAAATTACAGAGAGAGGGAGAGACAGAAAGAGATCTCCCATTCACTGGTTCACTCCCCAGATGGCTGTAATGGCCAGCACTGGGCCAGGCCAAAGCCAGGAGCTTCATCCAAGTCTCCCATGTGGGTGGCAGAGGTCCATTAGCAGGGAGTGGGATTGAAAATGGAGCAGCTGGGAGACTGGCACTGTGGCACAGCAGGTAAAGCCGCCGCCTGCAGTGCTGGCATCCCGTATGAGCACGGGTTGGAGTCCCAGCTGCTCCACTTCCGATCCAGCTCTCTGCTATGGCCTGGGAAAGCAGTATGCCCCAAGTTCCTGGGCCCCTGCACCTGTGTGGGGGACCCAGAAGAAGCTCCTGGCTTCAGATTGGCCCAGCTCCAGCCATTACAGCCACCTGAGGAGTGAACCAGCTAATGGAAGACCTCTCTCTCTCTCTGCCTGTGCCTCTCAAATAAATAAATAAATATTTTAAAAAGAAAGAAAGAAAGTGGAGCAGCTGGGATACAAACTGGTGCCCATATGGGATGCCGGCATTGCAGGCAGCAGTTTACCTGCTATGCCACAACACTGGCCCCCAAAAATAATCTCCTAAGCCAGCAATTTTGAAGGGAAAAAAAAATAACCAATTTCAGAGCCAGCAAGATCTGGATTGAATCCCTGCCCACTGCCTTCTACCTGTGTGACTGAGGTAAGCCCCTCACCGTCTCCACGCCTGTCGCCCCATGCCCCACTCCCATAATTCTGATGGAAAGATGAATTGGGGCCACAAAGGAAGTCAACTAACATGCGTTCGATGTGGATGAGGCCACAGGCAGCTTCTTTAGTCTTCACTGTGTTAGCTACTGTTTATCAATCAGCTCTCTCTGCCAGGCATTTCACATCTCTTCAATTCCACTGCACAACAACTCTATGAGGTGTTATTCTCCCCATGCTCCTAATGCTAACACTGAGGTTTAAAGAGTTCATATGATCTGCACCAGCCTTGCAGTGGCAGAACTGGGATTCAAACTAGTTCTATTTGGTTTCAAAGTCCACAGACTCCCATTGCCTGGTTAATCCTCAGCATAGCCCTGTGAAGCCAGGGCCACGGTGCCCCACTGCCACGGAGGGCTGGAAGCAGAGGCCAGGGAATCAGCCCAGGGCAAGCACTGATAACTCACAGCCGACAGCTCTGCCATCACCACCCGTGCACATCTGGGCCTGATTTCACACCCAGGTCTTGAAGTGGCTTTATGGGGTTGGTGGAGTTGCTGGGTCTGGGAATGGAGAAAAATCCCTGCCCTTCAGAAAACCTATATTTTACAGGGCAACCCAGAAACTCCAGCTCTTTTCTCAAATAAAAGTAACACACCAGGGGCTGGTGCTGTGGCACAGTGGGTTAAAGCCCTGGTCTGCAGGGCTGGCATCCCATATGGGCACCGGTTTGAGTCCTAGCTGCTCCACTTCCGATCCAGCTCCTTGCTCATGAGCCTGGGAAAGCAGCAGAAGATGGCCTGTTTGGGCCCCTGCACCGTCATGGGAGACGCAGAAGCAGCTCCTGGCTCTTGGCTTCAGATCAGCCCAGCTCTGGCCATCACAGCCATTTGGAGAGTGAACCAGTGGATGGAAGATTTCTCTCTCTTTCAAAAAAAAAAAAAGAAAAGAAAAGAAAAAAAGAAAAAAGAAAGAAAGAGAGAGAGAGAGAGAGAAATATGTCTTAAAAAAAAAAAAAAGTAACACACCAGAGCACTGCAAAAAGTTCATGGAAATTCCATTAGAAGATAAGTTAAGGGGCCAGCTTTGTGGTACCAGGGTCTAAGCTGCTGCCTGAGATGCCAGCATCCCATATCAGAATGCTGGCGCAAGTCTGGGCCACTCTGCTTATGACCCAGCTCCCTGTTGCAGTGCCTGGGAAGGCAGCAGGGAACGGCCTGGGGTGCTTGGGCCCCTGCCACCCACATAGGAGGCCAGGATGGAGTTCTAGTATTCTGGCTTCAGCCTGTACCAGCCCCAGCTGTTACAATTTGAGGAGTGAACCAGCAGATGGGACAATCTCTCTCACCCGCCACCCCCCATACCCACCATTCTCTCTATAACTCTGCCTTTCAAATAATAATAATAATAAATAAAAGGTAAGTTTAAGGGTGGATGTAAGAAGCAGCAGTTAAGATCCCGTATTGGAATGCCTGCGTTAGAGTCCTGGCTCTACTCTCAAGTACAGCTTCCTGCTAATGTACACCCTGGGAGACAGCAAGTGATGGTTCTAGTGCTTGGGTCCCTCCCACCCACAGGGGAGACCCAGATGGAGTTCCTGGCTCCTGGCTTTGGAGTAGCATCTGGGGAGTGAACCAGGCAGAAATTTGTCTCTGCCTTTCAGACAGTATTTTATTTTTTATTAAAAAGCTTATTTTGAGATAGAGTTTTGCAATCCATGTATAGAATTTTCATAACATGCATCTTTTATGAACTTTCTGAAGATCCCTGGAACAAATACTATCTTCCCTAAATCACGTTGCATCTTGCAGAAAGTGACAAATCCCCTGAAATCACCGCTCTTTTCCTGCCTTTAAGCGCTCGGTTCTGTACCCTGGGGTTAGTCCGGGGCGATTCTCTTTCCTATCCGTGCTCACACCCTGCAAATCCCATCTGGTCCTTTTGACCCTCACCCCAGTGTCGGTGGCCCCCGTGGTCCAGCCCCGACTGCCCCTGCACTCCCATCTCATTGGCTTCCTCTACCACTTGGATATCAGAAAGACATCTCACAGTGTCTGAAGCCAAACTTCATTTCCGCTCCCCATCTCATAAACAGGAGCTCTGGCCTTCCAGCTGCCCAGATGGGGAATTTTCTACTCACTCACCCTTCTCTCCATATCTGATGCCTCAGCAAGTGCTGTCACTGTCCCCACCCACAGATGAGGACTTCTCCCTCTGCCCTCTCCACCTCCACACTCCGAGACTCAGCCTCCATCTGCTCGCTTTGCTTCCATGTTTCACCCTGCACTCAGGAGCTGGTGTGACCCCACTGAAAGGTAAGGCAGGCCACTGTCACTGTTCCCTGATCAGGACCTCTGATGCCCTCCCAGCTTCCTCAGAATACAATCCAAGGTCTTCTGGATGGCCTGTGAGTAAGGTTTGCTGGGGACAGACCCAGGTTACGTGGGTTGTCCTGGGAGAGTAATTAGTAACACTCACTTCTCTCAAATGTGTTCCAATTTGGTCAGTGATAGTCACTCTACTAATGAGGCCTTAGGGTATCCTCTGACCTCATCTGCTACCCTTTGATCATCTTGCAGCAGCAGCTACACTGGTCTCCTTGCTGTTCTACCTGCAGTCAAGCATGCTGTACCCCAGGGCTGTTGAACTTCTTCTGCCTGGACCACATCTCCCTTAGATATGTGCACGGCTCACAGGCTGCCTTTGCTCAGGTCCCTGCTCAGACACTGGAGGCCTTTCCTGATCCTACCCATTTCTCTCCACTACTCTACATTCCTTTTCTTTTATAATTTATTATTTTCTTTGTATTTTTTATTTAATTTATTTGAAAGACAGAAAGACAGCTCTGGTTCACTCCCCAAGTGCTAGCAATAGCTAAGGCTGTACCAAGCCCAAACTAGGAGGCTGGAACTCAATCTAGGTCTCCCACACAGGTAGCAGGGTTCTGGCTATCTGAGCCATCATCTGCTGTCTCCTAGGTTGAGAATTAGCAGGAAGCTGGAATCTAGAGTGGAGCCAAGACTTGAATCAGACACTCCGAAATGGGACACAGGTGTTCCAAGCAGCATCTTGCCACTGTGTCAAATGTCTCCCCTGCATTATTATTATTTCTTAAAAAAATTATTTATTTGAAAGGCAGAGTGAGAGAGAAAGAGATCTTGCATCCACTGGTTCACTCCTCAAATGGCTGCATTGACCAGAGCTGATCCAGCCTGAAGCCAGGAGCCAGGAACTCCATTCAAGTCTCCCACGTGGGTGGCAGGGGTCCAAGTACTTGGGCTGTGCTCCGCTGCTTTTCCAGGTGAATTAAAAAGGAGCTGGATTGGAGGTGGAGCAGCGAAGACTCAAACCGGCGTCCATATAGGATACCAGCGTTGCAGGTGGTGATGGCTTAACCCACTGTGCCACACACTGGCTCCATATTATTTTTCTTAATAGCATTTACGATCATTTGACATGTTAGTTGTGCATATGCATAAACTTTCTTCTCCCCACATGCATACACTAGACCGTATGCTCCATAGGAGCAGAAATGTGTCTATTTTGCTTATTATGCTTAGCACACGGCAGGCACTTGTTTGAACCAATGACAGACATCACCATTTATAGTATTCATTTCAACAGTGAGTCAGATGCTGTGGAATTTATCTTTATAATCTGAATCTCTACGTCTTGATTTTCTTCTCTGTAAAAATAGTAGTATTTACCTTATTTCTTTTTAAGATTTCATTTTATTTATTGGAAAGGTAGAGTGATGAGAGAGAGAGGAGAGAGGCATCTTCCATCTGCTTGTTTATTCCCCAAATGCCTGCAATAGCTAGGGCCAGGCCGGGCCAAAGCCAGGAACTAGGAACTCCACTGGGGTCCCCACGTGGATGGCAGGAACCTAAGCACTTGAGCCCTTATCTACTGCCTCCAAGGTACATTAGCAGGAAGTTGGATCAGAGTGCAGAGTAGCCAGGACTCAAAGTATATGGGATGTAGGGGTCCCAAGCAGCAGATCAACCCACTACACCACAGTGCCTGCTTCCGTATGTGGCTATTACAGACACAATGAGTGATACATAGTAGCTGGTCAATAAATACTGGGACAACATTAACAAGAAGAATTACCACTTTTAGCTTTCATGATGTGTCAGGTGGTGTGTTAAACAGTTTACTAATAACTCAGTTAATTCTCATACACATTTTTTCAGGGAGTGAGTGCTTCTTGGAACACCAGCATCCCATATCAGAGTGCCTGGGTTCCAGGCCCAGCTCTGCTCTCAGTACCAGCTTCCCGCTAACGGGCACCCTGGAGGCAGCGGGGCCAGCTCCTAACTTCAGCCTGGCCTAACTCTGGCTGTTGTGGGGTTCTGGGAGAGTGAACCAGAGATCTCTCTGCTTCTCTGCCTTGTGAATAAATAGATAAATTTTTTAAATTATTTCTTTTTTAGGGAGAGGAAGGAATGGGGAAAGGATGATTAGCAGGTACTAAGTTATAGTTAAGAGGAAGAAGTTCTAATCTTCAATTGCATGGTAGGTGACTACAGATAATATTAAGTACTGTTTATTTTTCTAAAAAAGGAAAAAGCCAAAGGAAAGTATTTTGTATGCTTTCACCACAATGATAAATGTTTAAAGAGATTTTTTTTTTAATTAAGGAGATAGCTATGTTTACCCTGATTTGAACATTACACAATGTATACATGTACTGCAAGATCACATGGCACCTCACAAACAGGTACAATTTTTACTTTAGTTACTTTAAAGGCAGAGTAGCAGAGAGGGAGAGACAAAGAGAAAGAGATCTTCCATCTGCTGGTTTACTCCTCAAATAGCTGTGATGGTTGGACTGGAGCAGTCTGAAGCCAGGAGCCAGGAATTCCGGCCAGGTCTCCCGCCCAGGGAGCAGGGGCCCAAGCACGTGGGCCATCTTCTGCACCTTTCCCAGAGGCATTAGCAGGGAGCTGGACGGGGAGTGGAGCAGCAAGAACTTGAACCAGAGCTCCAATATGGGATGACAGCATTAGACAGCTGCAACTTAACCCACTGTGGCACAACACCAGCCCCAAGGAAATTACTTTAAAAACAAGCACAGAAGCCCTTCATACCCATTGGGAACACTATCATCAAAAAGCCAGAGAGGGCAGGCATTTGGCCTAGAAGTTAGGGCACCCATATCCCATATCAGAGTACCTGGGTTCAAGCTCCAACTCTACTCCCAATTCTAGCTTTCTGCTAATGCAGACCCTGGGAAGCAACAGTGATGGCTCAGATAGTTGGAACCCTGCCACCCACTTGAGTCCAGGTCCAGGCTTCAGCCTGGTCCAGCCCTGGCTGTTGTGGACATTTGGGAAGTGAACCAGTAAATGAGAGCTCTCTGCCCATCTGTCACTGCTTCTCAAATGGAAACAACAACCCATTTTTCAAAGTCTTAGTAAAGATGTGGAGAAATGCGGACACTCATACACTGCCAGTGGGAATGTCAGATGGTGCAGCTGATTTGGAAAACAGTTGGCAGTTCCCGAAAAGTATTGCTGCAATCCAGCAATTCTACTCCTAGATATATATCCACAAGAAACGAAAATATCAAAGCAGTAGTATTCCTAATGGCCAAAAAGTAGAAACAAGCCCAATGTCCATCAACAAAATGTGGCATCTACGTGCAATAGAATATTATTTACCAACCAAAAGAAATGAAGTACAAACAATGCAACAATATGAATGGACCATTATACAAAGTGAAACAGGTCAGACACAGAAAGCCACATAAAAGTTTATGATTTCACTTACATGAAAATGTTGAGAATTGGCAGTCCATAGAGACAGAAGATATCCATGGTTAGGGCAAATGGGGGTGACTGCTAAGGGAAGCTGGGTTTCTTTTTGGGGTGACCGTAATGTTCTGGAATTACATGGTAGTGATGGTCACACAACCTAGTGGATAAACTAAAACCACTGCAATTTTATGTTTTTTTTTCCCCTAAATTATTTAGTTATCTATTTACTTGTGAGACAGAGAGCCAGGCAGAGAGTTCCCATCTGCGGGTTCACTCTCCAAATGCTCACAACCAGCAGAACTGGGCCAGGATGAAGCTGGGCGTAGGGAACTCAATGCAGTCTCCCACATGGGTGGCAGGAACCCCATCAGACTTGAGTCATCACGGCTGCCATCCAGTGGGATGCTGGCATCAGAAGCCAGGGCTGAGGACTGACCCCAGGTACTCCAGTGAAGGCCACAGGCACCCTCGAATTGATATACTTCACTGAACAAGTAAGTACTTTTGAAGATGGACACTGAGAATGCGGGCTGACCCTGGCATGGCCTCTGCTTCTCTTCCTACCCAACATCTGGGTCTCTCCATTTCCCACCTCCCCAAAGCGTCTCCACTCCCAGTTTAATTACCAGGTCCCTGGAGAGCTGATGGCAGGTTTCTTTTCAAAGCTGACTCTGTCGGGTTTGTAGATAACGCTGCCCCTCCCTCTCCTAACCACCCCTCTTTGTACCCAGATCGTTTACTTATTAAACCAATTAGATTAAGTGACTCACACAGCACCGTTGGGCACAGGCGGGCGGGGTAAACAGCTCACAAGAGTCTGACCTGCTCTCACAACAACACCCTTCTTAGAGCAGAACAGGAAGAAACCAAGGACCAAGGACAGGGGGAGTTGCTACCCCTCCTCACTGTGCCTCCTCACCCACAAGGCAAGCCCGCCAGCCTCTCAAAGAGCGGACATATTCGCCTTCTTAGCTCCACTGCTTACAAAGCCAGCAGGCAACCAGCTCAGGATCTGGGGTTCTCTGGCCTGCCCACATCTTGGCCCCACACCAGCGGACCCCAGCGCAGCTGCTGGGGGTGCTCCAGCCGTGCCAATCCTGCTTCCAGTCAGATGCCCTAGAGTCGACAAGCGGCTACTAGCTTGGCACCTTGGGTCCATAACTCACGGTACCTGGAAAGTAAAGGTGAGCGTCTAGATGAGTTCTCCAGAGTCTAAGACCTGTGAGTTTGCAGTTGATTCAACATGGACTGAACTCCCTGGGCCCTGGAGAGGCGCCTCGGGAAAGACAAAGCTCTGGTAGGGGCCTGACCCATAAGTGGACGTGCTCCAGGTGATACAGCAAAGGAAGAGGGAGGGGTGCGTGCAGAACAGGCTTCCTGGCCTCCTGGCCTTCCAGCTCCCGCAGCTCCCAGCTCGCCCCGGCGCCCTGCGGCCGAGCTGCGCCTCCGTCTGCAGCACTGGCAGGAGCTCCTCCGGGCCCCATTCTGCTGTCAGCACCTCCTTCCCAATACCAGCTCATCGCTGTCCCTTCTGCCAGCCTGGGATCTAGGAGGGAAATGTGATTCGAGTCCGGTCCTGGCCTAGAACCACATCCTTGCCACCCCCCACCAGGCATTTCCGCTTTTGTGTATTTATAAGGCGCTCCTAAAATAGGTCCCAGCAAACAGGAGCAGAGATCTGATTTAGGTCAGTGAAATCAGCACTCGGGAGAGCAAAGACTCCTGAGAGTGACGTCGCTATTTTTTTCTCCTAGTCCGTGTCCGGGTTTCAGCACCATCTAAATCCCCCAGGAAGCTGCCCCACACCCTATCCGTTTGCTTCCTGCCCTGGAAATCTCCCTTCCTCCTGTCCTCCCTGTGCACCCGAATCTCCTAAAACCCCATGGCCCCAGGCCACCTTCTAATGCTCATTTACCATTAAGCACCTGCATTTTGCAAAATACTTTTGACCCCTCCTAAAAGTGGGGTGTCAGTTTCCAGAAGGGAGAGGAGGCCCAGGCGCAGCTGCAGGTCACCATGCGCAGGCTCCTCTGACTGTCAGCCTTGGTGCCTCCGACGTGTCACAGTCGGGCAGCGATGGGGAAGCAGTGTCACTGATGTGTCTTTCCTAAATACCCGCTGGGACCCAGGGGAGACTCTGCACTGGGCAAGAAGCAACAGCAGAGCGTGTGTCCACCGTTCCCAAGCGCAGCAACTGCTGCCCAGGGCTCCTGGAGCGGGCGCCCCTTCCCCCAGGGCACAGGAGGAGAGGCCCTGGGCCCTCAGTTTCTCCCTGAGAAGTGATGTACTCTGTTGTGCAGGACGCAGAGCCTGCCGGGGGCTTTGTGGAATAAGGCAGAGGTGTCTAGTTCTCTCTCCACTTTAGTTTAGGTCCCACGTGTGAGGTCAAAGTGGAAACAAAAAATCCCTTCATTATACTCTCAAGTGTAGGAAGAACAGCCCTGGAGCTCAGGGGTCACAGCTGCAGCGGTGAACCTGGGGCTTGAGACAGGGGTACGATGTTGAGTGAGACGGCTCAAGGCAGACAATTCCAGGGGACATGTGCAAAGAACCAAAACTGGGTGAGATTTACAAATATAAAAGTTGGATCAAATGACATACCAGCTTTTTTTTTTTTTTTTTTTTTTAATTTGAGAAGCAGAGAGAGATCCCATTTGCTGGTTCAATCTCCAAATGTCTTCAATGGCCAGGCTGGATGGGGCCAAAGTCACAAGGCAGGCACTCAGTCTGTCTCCCATGAGGGTGGCAGGAACCCAAGTTCTTGAAACATCATTGCTTTTCCCAAGATCTGCAGGAAACTGGAGTCGTGACCCAGAGCCAGGACCCGAACCCAGGCACTCCGAAATGGAATGCAGCTGTCCTAACCACGGGACCACACACCTGCTCCATGCACGGGCCCTTCTGCAGGGACAGACTGTGTGAAGGATCTGGAAGCTTCCCCTTCATTGACTAATGTGAATCACATGGCCTAGAGCTGAAGGGCAGGAGAGCAGAGGCAGTCAGAGAAGACACTGCCCGCGCTGGTGCCGGGACCTTGGGGTCTGTCATCCCCCAGATCTGTTCCAGTTATAACGGATGCTCAGCAGAGATTTCTTCCACAGGTTCGCAGCAACCCTCTATTCAAGCAAGGCTAACAGGCAGCCACCCAGCCACCGCCAGAAATACCCAGAGACACGGAGGGTGGTGCGGCCGAAGCAGTGGGCCCCACTGCCAAACAGCTCACACCGCCACCAGGTTCCTTTCCCTTGTAGGCCTCCCAGCCAAGCACAGCCTAGAGGCGAGTCTCTCAGCCACCCTCCTCACACCCACGGGGCCACGAGTGGGAAGAGCGAGGGGCCGAGGGCCTGCTCAGCTCCTCTTCATGGAGCTCTGTCAGCTCACGGCTGTGTTCCCTGCCCCTAAAAGTGTCAAAACCCCAAGACAGCCGGAAGCATCTGTCTGACTCACCAGATAACACCGAAGCCCGGTGACACCTTAGACAGGGCTGTCGGCCAAGGGTGGTGTGAAACGTCGGGCAACAGCCACTCAGCAGAACACCGTGGGATAGGACAAGGTGGAAGGCCTCACATGGCAACCCAGAAACCTGGGTTTAAAACCCTGCCACACAGATTAGAAAACTGAAGCTACGGGTAGGGGTGACAGGTTTAGACACCACTTAGGACACTCACACCCGACTTCGGGGTACCTGGGTTCAATTCTTAGCTCTGGCTTTAGCCTGGTCCAGCCCCAGTCATTGCAGGCATTTAGGGAGTGGACCAGCAGATGAAGGCTAGTGTTCTGCCTCTCCCTGTCTCTCTTGCTCTCTCAAATAAACTTTTCCTAAAAATTAAAAAAAAAAAAATTCAGACTCTAAAAAATAAAAACCTAGGGCCAGCGCTGTGGCACAGTAGGTTAATCCTCTGCCTGTGGTACCAGCATCCCATATGGGTGCTGGTTCTAGTCTCGGCTGCTCCTCTTCCCATCCAGCTCTCTTCTGTGGCCTGGTAAGACAGCAGAAGATGGCTCAAGTCCTGGCGCCTCTGTATCTCTGTGGGAGACCTGGAGTAAGATCCTGGCTCCTGGCTTCGGATCGGCTGAGCTGCAGCCATTGCGGCCATTTGGAGAGTGAACCAGTGGATGGAAGACCTTCTCTGCCTCTCCCTCTCACTGTCTCTAACTTGACCTTTCAAATAAATTATTACATAAATAAACAAATAAAATAAAAAATAAAACCTGAACAGCATAAAATTCTTCAGGGGGCTTGCACTGTGGTGCAGCATGTTCAGCCACCACCTGTGATGCCTCTATCCCACAGGAGCACCGGTTTGAGCCCCAGCTACTCTGCTTTCATCCAGCTCCCTGCTAATGGCCTGGGAAAACAGTGAAAAGTGGCCCAAGTGCTTAGGACCCTGCCACCCCTATAGGAGACCCAAATGGAGTCCAGGGTCCTGGCTTTGGTCTGGCCTACCCTGAGCTGTTGTGGCCATTTAGGGAGTGAACCAACAGTGGATGGAAGATCTCTTTCTCCCTATTTCTCCCTCTCTGTAACTCTTCCTTTCAAATAAATAAGTAAATCTTTAAAAAAAAAAAAAAAAAGGTTTTTTCAGGGACACATTGATAGGTATACTGTCCCAGTGCAGTTAAAAAGGTTAAAAAGAATGAGAAAGCAAATTGGGTTACTGTCTGAATTATAGGAGGAGTACTGGCTGCTGCTTAACTGGCTCAAATCTATGCAAATGAAAGAAGACAAAAAAAGATGGCTGGAGTTGCAATGGCAGCTCTCCCACCTGTCACTGATCTGGGGCTCTTCATGGGACAGAGCAGAAAATCCTTGGCGCCCCGGCCTGGGCTTTGTTTGCTGCTCCCATTCCCCTCCGCCCAGACGCAGGAGGATCCGGACACAGCCCTGGTCAGACCCCTATCTCTCGGAAGATAGCCATCTCCGGCCGGTCACGGGGAACAAGGGTCTACCAGGACGCTCTCCCCCAACCAAGAAGTGTGACAGGACGGGAAGCGTGAGAACAGCCAGGCACCTCAAAGGCTAAAACTAAGGATGGGCTGAATTTCTCCCCCTGGCAAGTCTCGGCCCATCCAAAGCACTTCTCCAATCCAAGAGGGACTTGGTGGTGTGCAACAGTGCACACGAGCCTTCCTCTTGCCTGCTGGGCTCAGGGGAGACCAGGCCTGGGGCTGTGATGGGAACCGAGTGGGCTGCTGTGACAGCCACCGATGCTGCTCTCCTTTCTCCACGTGGGGGCCGGCACGTGGGATTCCGGTCCCTCTATTCTTTCATCAGATGTTAATTTATTCTAGGAAAACAGTCAAACCCCAAGCTGTCTCAAAGCAGAGCTAGCAAATAACTAGCTGATTCACTGGCTGCATAGTGGAGACTATCTGTTAATTATTTACCATTCTGGTGAACTCTTTACAAGATTGTATATGCATATGAGCGGTTTGCAGAGGAGATGGAGGGATTGAGGTAGAAGGGTTTAGGAAAAAACAGAAGATTTGACAACATGGTGACTATTGTTATTGATTCTTGAAAAATGCTAGATGAGTGGGTGCTTAGTGTTCTTACCACAAAAAAAAAAACTATGTGAGGTAATGCATATGTTAATTAGCTACATTAGTCACTCCACAATGTATGTAGAGTTCAAAAGATGTTGTACACGATACATATAATTTTATCATTTTTAAAACTTTTAAAGCTTATTTATTTGAAAGGCAGAGAGAGAGAGAGAGACAGAGAGAGATCGAGAAATCATTCTTCATCCTCTGGGGTTCACTCGCCTAAAGGCTGAGCCAACCCAAAGCCAGGAGCC
The DNA here is from genome assembly GCF_964237555.1 of Oryctolagus cuniculus. Classification (NCBI taxonomy): domain Eukaryota; kingdom Metazoa; phylum Chordata; class Mammalia; order Lagomorpha; family Leporidae; genus Oryctolagus; species Oryctolagus cuniculus. The sequence goes on along the minus strand of NC_091440.1, from coordinate 98,315,863 downwards.
TAGAATTCCACCCAGCTCTCCCACTTTGGTGGCAGGGATTCAATTCAGCCATCACCTGCTGCCTCCCAGGATCACATCACAGGAAGCTGGACTGGAAGAAGAGTAGCCAGGACTCAAACCAGGTGCTCTGGCATGGATGCCAGCATCCACCCCTGCACCACCACACACACCCCTTATCTGCCTCTTTTTTTTTTTTTAAGTAAAGAAATAAAAGACTTGACTCTAACTTCAAGCACTTTATCATTCAATTTGAGAATATCAGACTAACACAAAGATGAAAAATTTAATCTTTGGTACCAGCACTGTAGCACACTGGGTTAAGCTATTGTTTGCAACACTGGCATCCCATATCAGAGCACTGGTTCCAGCTTCTGGTCCTGTTTCTGATCCAGCTCCCTGCGAAAGTGCCTTGGAATGTAGCAGAAGATGGCTCAAGTGCTTGTGTCCCTGCCACCTGTAGGAGACCAGGCTGGAATCGCTGGATCCTGGCTTCTGTCTGGCCCAGGCCTGGCTGTTAACAGCCATTTAGAAAATGAACCAGAGGATGGAAGATTCTCTCTCTCTCTCTCTAACTCTGCCTTTCAAATACAGAAATAAATCTTTCTAAAAAGTTTTGATCTTTTATAAAAGTACCAATAATAATAGTTCAGTACAAACTGATAAACAGTGATCATGGATTTGAGGGTACTTAATATAGTTTAAGGAAAATTCAGCTAAAATATGTTTATTTTGGAGCAAAAAGTTTCTGAAATTCAGGCAAAGTTTTAAAATAATATGCATTTTTATCAGGTTTTTTTAGAAGTATTCTCTTAAGGGAATGGTTAGAATTAAATGGATTATATAAGAAGACCACTCAAAGTGGCTAGGCTGCCCCTGGGGTGAACATGATAACCCTGGCACTCAAGAAAGGTCAAACTTTGGATCTAGAAATCCAAACTAGATTTTAAAATATAAATATCTAGCCGGCGCCGGGGCTCAATAGGCTAATCCTCCGCCTTGTGGCGCCAGCACGCCGGATTCTGTCCCGGTTGCCCCTCTTCCAGGCCAGCTCTCTGCTGTGGCCCGGGAGTGCAGTGGAGGATGGCCCAACTACTTGGGCCCTGCACCCCATGGGAGACCAGGATAAGTATCTGGCTCCTGCCATCGGATCAGCGCGGTGCGCCGGCCGCGGTGGCCATTGGAGGGTGGACCAATGGCAAAGGAAGACCTTTCTCTCTGTCTCTCTCTCACTGTCCACTCTGCCTGTCAAAAAAAAAAAAAAAAAAAAATATATATATAAATATCTACTTGAGAGACAGAGACAGGAGTTCCCATCTACGAGACCACTCCCCACATAACTGCAATGGCTGGCATCAAGCCCACAACCAGGAGCCAGGAAGCCGAGCTAGAGGTCTCCTATGTGAGTGGCAGGGACCCAATCTCTTGAGTCATCACCACTGCCTCCTTGAGTCTGCAGTAGTAGAAGCTGAAGCCAGGAGCAGAGCTGAGCACACAACCCAGGTGCTCAGACTGCGGCAAGAAACTCCTGCTCCCGGCCAGGGTGTTCAGCCTGGTCTGCGGCTTACTCAGGCAGCCATCTTGAGTGAGTGGTGAACCAATTTCTTTTTTTCTCTTTTTTTTTTTAACCTTCATTCCTTCCTTTTTCCTTCTTTCCTTCATTTTCTTCCTTGGTTCCAGATTATTTATTTGAAAGGCAGAGTACAAAGAGAGGCAGGGAGAGATAGAGAGAGAGAAAGAGAGAGAGAGAGAGATCCTTCATCCACTGGTTCCCCCCCTTAATGGCCACAATGGCCAGGGCTAGGCCAGGCTGAAGCCAGGAGCCCAGAACTCAATCCAGGTCTCCCATGTGGGTACAGAGGCCCAAGCACGAGGGTCATCTTCCACTGCTTTCCCAGGCACATCAGCAGGGAGCTGGATGGGAAGTGGAGCAGTCGGGACTTGAACCGGCCGGGTGCACATGGTGGATTAACCCATTACATCACAACACCAGCCCAGGAAGCCATTTTCTGACACAGCTTCATGTCATGGGATGATAACCATTGCCGCTTCCAGCATGTTACAGGACTTGATGAAAAACAAAACGCCATTTTATGTCTACACATACTGTATTCACATAATTTGTGCTTTGAGTCAGGTGGGTGCGGGAGGGGGAGTGCTACGATCACTTCAAATCAGTTCTGCTTGTTAGTTTCCAATAAAAGAAGTTTCAACCACAAATCTGCCATGGCGGTGGTATTCGTCATATGGTCCAGGCTTCACTGGGACCGCTACACCTGCCACGTGCACAGTAATCCAACCACAGGGACCCCCAGGTGGCACCAGGAGGGCAGAGGGAGGGCTTGGCAGGCCTCCAGCTCTGCCGCTTCTCAGCCTGCTGCCCACATCTCCCCAGGCTTCTCCTCCAACGGCGAGGGCACCCGGGCCCCTGCTCCTCTCCCTTTCCTCGCCCTTGGCTTTTAACTGCCACTGGACATCCTTTTTAACAGCCTCCTTCTCCCCATAAAACCTATAATCACTGCCCTTTCCTTCCGGCAGCTTCTGTTTTTTTTTGTTTTTTGTTTTTGTTTTTTTTTTTTTTTTAAGTCAGAGGCTTTGGCTGCAGGAAAAGCCTTGCAGGGAGAAGGGAGATTCTCTCACTCTTGGGTTGCTTCAGCTCCTCCAGCTCCCTTTCCTTTCTTTTCCTGATATTTTCCTCTTCTCTGAATCTCTGCTCGTTCCACCCTTTATGACACCCAGACTTGCAGTTTATGAAGTGGGAAGATATAAAGAGGAACAGGGGAGGCACAGGGCAGTGTCCCCCTCTCTAACTACCCATGGGCGGCAGGGACAGAGGAGCAAGGTCCTCACACGCACTCTCACTGTGGGCATTGTCATACCTTACGTGGCTGCTGGGCAGCAGCTTGGTCTGCCCTCTTCCTTTATACCACTGCTGCACGACGGGGTGAGAGGGTGCAGTAAAGTCGCGTCAGGGCAGGCACGTGGCACGTCAGCTGAGATGCTGCTTTGGACAACTCCATCCCATATCAGAGTGCCTGGGTTCAAATCCAGCCTCTGCTTCCCATTCTAGTTTCCCACCAATATACACCCTGGGAAGCAACAGGCAATGGCTCAATGGTTGAGTCTCTGTCACCCATATAGGAGACCTGGACTGAGTTCCTGGCTCCTGGCTTTTCTATGGCCGAGCCCTGCACACTATGAGGATTTGGGAAGTGAATCAGCAGACAGGAGATCTCTGTCTGTCCATCTGTCTGTCTCTCTGCCTTTCAAATAAAATAAAATAAATAAATAAATACAAACAAACAAACTTGGAGCTGACGTTGTGGTGCAGCAGGTTAAGCTACTGCCTGCAATGCCAGCATCTCATGCAGGCATCGGTTTTGAGTTCCAGCTGCTTCATTTCTGATCCGGCTCCCTGCCTGAGAGAGCAGCAGAAAATGGCCCAGCTGCTTGAGGTCTGCAACCACAAGAGAGATTCCTGGCTTTAGCCTGTCCCAGCCCAGCCGCTGCAGCCTTTTGGAGAGCGAACCAGAGGATGGAAGATCTCCCTCTCTCTCTCTTTCTCTGTGTGATTCTGTCTTTCAAATAAACAATATAATAAATCTTAAAAAGAAAAAGACCTCCCAAATAAAGTCCTCAAAAATTTTAAAAAAAATCTAAAATCTCACTGGCTAAGGGTACCGCTTGATAGTAATACAAGGGTACTTCAGCAAGTTCCTAGAAAATGAAATTAAAGTTTATTTTGTAAAAAAAAAAACTTGATATCCATGTAGCTTTTTCATAATGCATATCTCCACAAACTTTTTGAAGATTCCTCACATGCATGATTTCAAAATTTTTTGCACCAAAAGTAACTTATCTTTGGATACCATTTTCCATGCCTTTTTTTTTTTTTTTTTTTTGACAGGCAGAGTGGACAGTGAGAGAGAGACAGAGAGAAAGGTCTTCCTTTTGCCGTTGGTTCACCCTCCAATGGCCGCCGCGGCCAGCGCACCATGCTGATCCGATGGCAGGAGCCAGGTACTTATCCTGGTCTCCCATGGGGTGCAGGACCCAAGCACTTGGGCCATCCTCCACTGCACTCCTTGGCCACAGGAGAGAGCTGGCCTGGAAGAGGGGCAACTGGGACAGAATCCGGCGCCCCGACCAGGACTAGAACCCGGTGTGCCGGCGCCGCTAGGTGGAGGATTAGCCTAGTGAGCCGCGGTGCCGGCCTCTCCATGCACTTTTTGAAGTAGTTTGGTCCAATGTGGTCTTTGGAGTCACCCTGGGCAAACATCCAGGGATACAAAGACATAGACCACATTTAACAACCTGGATGTCGGGCCCAGTGAGAGGCTGGCAGAGGTCCCATGAGAAGTGCCAGCAAGAGGGCTGTGGCTCAGTGGGTGGCCTGTGGAGCCGCACAGACCTGGGTTTGCCACCTACGAGGCTTATATCCTCAGACAAATTCTTTCCCTAACAAGACACAGCAGAATGGAAAGGACAGGCAACTTCAAGTGGAAGTGCTGAGCCAGACAGTACTGCACTGAGGGGCCATGAAATCATCCACTATGGGAAAGAACGGGTCATCAAAGAAGGAGGTACCTTTCTCTGAAGGGAGGAGAGAACTTCCACTTTGACTATGACCTTGTCTAAATGTGGTAAGAGTCAGTGAACTCAAAAGGCTTCCATAGCCCTGGCAACTCATGACTGGAGCCTAGGGAGATTACTGATGCCATAAACAAGAGTGTCAAATTGCTAAGTCAACAACAGGAGTCACTGTGCACTTACTCCTCATGTAGGATCTTGGTCCTTAATGTGCTGTACATTGTGATGTAATGCTATAACTAGTACTCAAACAGTATTTTTCACTTTGTGTTTCTATGTGGGTGCAAAATGTTGAAATCTTTACTTAATATATACTAAACTGATCTTCTGTATATAAGAGAAATAAAAATGAATCTCGATGTGAATGGAAGGGGAGAGGGAGCGAGAAGGGGGAGGGTTGTGGGTGGGAGGGAAGTTATGGGGGGGAAGCCATTGTAATCCATAAGCTGTACTTTGGAAATTTATATTCATTAAATAAAAGTTTAAAAAAAAAAAAGAAATCATCCACTATGAAGACCAGTAGAGTATCAGTCCCCGCACTTTGCATAAGTACTGCTCTGGTAAGCTCCTGTTCCAGCTATGTGGATACCATGTGGCGTGCCTGTCTGCACTGGTGATGTAAAGTGTCCACCTGGGTGCGTGTATTTAATTTTTAGTGGCTCACGGGAAAACGTAGGAGTGTCTGATGTGGGAAGACCGGCTGAGATGGGAGAGAGAGGTAGCAGGTGGCCTCACACATCACACGCCTCTCCCACATCCCATAGCTTGCCCGGGGCTATGAAAGTTGATCCATTCATTCTTCTCAATAGAACTACCCAGCTCCTATCATACAAATCCTCCCCTAAGGCTTCCTCCTTTTCTCCCTCTTCAAACACTGGGCCTCTGGTACAGCACCTGCGTTGTGGCTCCCCTGTGCAGGGCGTGGCTCCCCAGACAAACCACAAGCTCCCCATGGGCAGACTGGCAGGGCAGACTGGCAACTTCCTGTCAGGCCAAAGGGCTCAGTCCAGGTTCTGCATAGCAGGAGCCAGCAACTACAGCAGGGCAAGCCACAGGCTGCCAAAGGGATGGGGGCAGCCATCTCAACACCTTGCCAGGCCCTGTGCACCCGGGGCAGCCGAGGGGCATGAATTAGTATCCCAATTTTAGGGGTGAAAAAACTGAAGGTCTTTTTCAGAGAAAGATTGATTCTAAGTTCACCCAACATGTAAGCAAAAGAGCAAAGATGTGTATGCTAGTCCAGTGTCCTTATTAACACTTTCCTTTTTAAAAAAGTATTTATTTTATTTGAAAGGCAAAGAGAGGCAGAGACAGACAGAGATCTTCTATTCACTGGTTCACTCCTCAAATGCCTACAACAGCTGGCTGGGGCTTGGCCAAGTGGAAGCCAGGAGGTGGGAACTCAATTCAGGCCCCCAACATGGGTGGCAGGGACCCAGCTCCTGGAATCATCGCAGCCTCCCAGGGTGCATATCAGCAGGAAACTGGAATCAGGAGCAGAGTTCAGAGTGAAACCCAGGCACTCCAATCTGGAACACTGAGGGTCCCAAGCAGAGTCTTAACCACTGTACCAAGTGCCGGCCTTCCTATCCCCCCCCTTCCTTCTTTCCCGGCTTCCCTTCTCCATCCCCTTCCGCTTCCTCTCTTCTTCCCAGATGCTTACAGATGCCTACTGTGCTATGCATTGTGCCCAACAAGGAAAATGCACAAGACAAAGAGTCTCTGACCTCAAATAAAAGGTAACAGACACTCGAATTTGGTCAGTGCTTATAGAGACAGGAGGCTGCCTTAGAGACCCGTTTCACAAGAGCATAGGGCAGTGAGAGGTCCGTTCAGCATTTGACTTCCAAGTCTACTGTGTTGGTTTTTTTTTTTTTTTTTTTTTTTTTTTTTTTTTTGACAGGCAGAGTGGACAGTGAGAGAGAGAGACAGAGAGAAAGGTCTTCCTTTGCCGTTGGTTCACCCTCCAATGGCCGCCGCGGCCAGCGCGCTGCGGCCGGCGCACCGCGCTGATCCGATGGCAGGAGCCAGGAGCCAGGTGCTTTTCCTGGTCTCCCATGGGGTGCAGGGCCCAAGCACCTGGGCCATCCTCCACTGCACTCCCGGGCCACAGAAGAGGGCTGGCCTGGAAGAGGGGCAACCGGGACAGAATCCGGCGCCCCGACCGGGACTAGAACCCGGTGTGCCGGCGCCGCAAGGCTGTGTTGGGTTTTTTAAACAGTGAGTATGCATTTCGTTTCTGCTTCTAGAATAAGGCGGCCAATGCTGCAGAGGAGAGTGGGAGAAAGACTGGGGAGCACAGACCTACGGGGCTTCACAGACCTTCAGTGACTTGCTATGGAAAGCAGGGCTTATCTGCATAGTCAACAAGAAGGGCTGGGAGACAGGGGTCTGGTTATCAGGGGTGCAGGTGCAGAGGCGGGGAGGCAGAAAAGGAGCACTGACTTTCATCTGACAAGCAGCAAGTGCACCCAGCGGGGAGGAGTCCCCGCAAAGCCTGAGGTTCATTTTACAGGTCAGACATCTGAGACACGGGCAGGAAAAATGCTTTGTACAAGAGCCAGGGAGCCTTTGACAACTGATCGCACAGAAGTCACAGCTCCCAGGAAACCCCGGCTTTAGGAAGAGAAGTGGCCTCTGCCAGAGGGAAGTAGGTGTGTCCTTGGTGGTTATGGCCTGGCGGCAGAGGAAGCTGAGATGAGGACAACTGAGACTGGGGTGTGGTCACTGCGTAGGTGGCAGACAGGTGTGTAGGTGAGAGCGAGCAGGTATGGGAGGCAGAGCTGTAACCTGTGAGTCAGTGCGCACACACCCACAATCCCTGCCATCTCACTGCTGAGAACCAAGGCAGAATCCGACAGCAACTGCAAACCCAAAAGCTTCCCACTGAACTGCGTCTGCTGAGTCACCGCATCTGGTCTAGCTAGGAGCTCCTGCTCAGGCACCTGTTGGGATCAAGGGAAATGTGCTCGCAGATGTCACTCCTGAAATACAGGCGGGGACCGCCACGCCCCACAGTGTGCTGGTACCGCTGCCTCTCCTCTGCCTTCCAGAGCTGAACGGCTCTCACCACACACATCTGTCTTGGCCTCTCTCTTCCCCAGTCTATCACCTCCTTTTCTCCCCTTAGTCCTTTCTTCCCTCCACTTCTAATCCCTCCACATCTGCCTCTTCACACGTCTCCCGATCACTGGGAACTAACGCAGCCCTGGCAGCAGAACCCCTAAGACTGTGGTATAACATTCTCTGTCTCCAAGGGAGGCCCCCAGGGTCTAACTAAGAGGCAAGGAGTGCAGCTGCCGGGCAGGACAGGAGCTCCCCTACGACAGCTGCTGCGAGTCCCAGCACCTGCCGCCGAGAGGGCAGGAGGCTGCCCGGCCCTGTCAACAGGTGGCTTACACAAGGTCGGCCAACTGGCTCCAGGCCCTGGGGGGATGTGATGGGGAAAACACAAACAAGCTCATCTGCCTACAGTCCATCTCCTGGGCAGGGCAGGAAACCCAACCCTCTCCCTGCGTGCCTGCCTTATCCTGAAGCTGAGCTATGCTCCGGCTTATTCTCCCCATCTTTGCTCTCAGCCTTCGGGCACTCCTATGTCCCACCTGGAGGATGGGACCAGAATCTGACACAGGCAGCAACAGAGGGCAGGGTGCAAAGAAGGCCCCACCCTAAATGGCTGAGGGATGCTCCTCTGTTTACGCCAGTCCATCGTGTGGACCGAGCACCCGCCATAGGTACCAAGTGCTGCCTGTACCAGGTTCTGTGTATGACGAGACAGACAGAGACAGGAGATGGCACTATTTCTGCCCTGGATGAGAGAGCAGGAGGGTTCTCTGATTCAGCTGTCCATCAGGATCAAGAAAGGGCCCTCGATAAAAATAACTGCTGCTGGAGCCAGCACTGTGGCATAGCAGGTTAAGCCACCACCTGCAACACCGGCATCCCATATTGGTGCTAGTTCAAGTCCTAGTTGGTCCACTTTTGATCCAGCTCCTTACTAGTGCACCTGGGAAAAGCAATGGAGGATGGCCACTGCAGCCCTGTGGGAGACCTGGATGAAGCTCCTGGCTCCTGGCTTCAGCCTGGTCCAGCCTTGGCCACTGCAGCCATCTGGAGAGTGAACAGCACATGAAAGATCAATATCTCTCGTGCGCGCTCTCTCTCTGCTTTTCACATAAATAAATGTCTTTATAAAAATAATGATTATGATTGCCAGACACCGCCCAGACAGGCTGAATTAGACCTTCAAGGGATCACTACTCACATCTAACAACCCCCTTAGGTGATTCATTAGCAACTTTTGGGACCCAGTGGGTCCTGAGACGGTGCACTCGCCAGGCTCTACCCCTCTGACTCCTACTTCTCCAAGTCTCAGTATGGAGCAAGGTGAGGAAGGGTGCTCTTTTCCTGCTGTTGTGGAAACGAGTAATGAGCTTCATCAGCCACTCTTCCCAGCAGTCCTGCAAACAAGTGGTATTAATTGCATTATCCTCAATTTTTTTTAATGAAGCTGAGCCTTCCAGCCTAAGTAATATGTCAAGTAAGAGGTGGAGCCAGGACTGAAACTCTTTTTATGCAGGAATGAGTTCAAAGTACTTAACCAGTACTATAGCAAAGGCAGTGACCACGGAGAATGCATGCCAGGCCTGGCAACGGAACAGTCCTAGAGACCCACTCATGGCCAGGCACTGCCCCTCTGGCTGCTAGACCGCAGGGAGATCTGAGGGTCAAGGGTTGGGCACTCAGATGATTCAGGGCAGCAGCTCTTCACCTCCCAGCTTAGCAACGTTTCAGTGTTGCAACACAAGTGGAAGGACTGGATCAGTGCACACCTGCTGAACCCGCCCCACTCCTTCTACTCCATCATCCTGTCCAGACAGCTCAGTTATCCTGGTGCCTGCCACGTGCCACTGGAGCTTTCCATCAGGTAGAACTTGACTTATTCAGAAAGACAGGGTAGGAACCAAGCCAAAGGCTCAATCTAAATTTCAAAAATCTTAGATTTGGGGCAGGTGTTGTAGCACAGTGGGTTAAGCTGCCACCTGCAATGCCAGCATCCCAAATGAGCATCCCACTGGGGCAGGCTGAAGTCAGGATCCAGGAGCATCATCCAGGTCTCCCAGGTGGGTGTCAGGGGCCTAAATACTTGGGCCACCTTCCGCTGCTTTTTGCAGGCCATTAGCAGGGAGCTGGATCGGAAGCGGAGCAGCCAAGACAGGAACCAGTGCCCACATGGGATGCTGGTGTCGCTATGCCAGCAGGGTAACATTTTAAAAAGTGACTTCTCTACAATCTTGTGCACCTACTAGAGATCAAAGCCTTAAGTTGGGAGTTGCAAACGCCTTCTAACTCATAATGCCTTAGATAAATGTGAGCTGATATTCAAGACTTGGAAAACTTCACATAATGCTCCCAGTTTCTAGATTTTCTTGGAAAACAGTGCAATGTGGCAAAGCAGGGCTCATAACCAAATAAAAACAAGGGGCTGGGCACAAGCAGTGGCCACTCCTTTATATGTTCATTTAACAACAACAAAAATGGTGGGTGCCTCTCATGGGCCAAGCGCCATCCTGTACCTGGACAGCACAGGCTGTCCACTGTACCCCAGTCACCACCACTCACACAAAGCATATATTTGCACCTACATCTCAAGATGTACACTGATAAGAGTAACTATGACCAGGTAGGCAGCTTCCACGTTTCCACTCAAGCTTCCTGAAGGGGAGCATCAGTCTCATCTCCATCAAAGTCCTGTCCTCAGATTTTATACTGTAGGCCTGAGCTGTGCCCTACATACCCCCACTAGATTCTGTGTCTTCTCTCCACACCAGAGCTCTGCTATTCTGCCCTGAGAGTCATCAACTTCCCAATTCCTCTGTCCAGGTGCTATGGTTGGAATGCAGCCCCCACCCAATTCCTCTGTCCAGGTACTGTGGTTGGAATGCAGCCCCCAGTGTGTTGGCAACTTAATCCCTAGTGCAACAGTATTGAAAGGTAAAACCTCTGAGAGGTGATTCGGTCATGAATCTGCCTCCCCAAGTGGATTAATGCCATTACTGTGGGACTGGGCTCCTGAAAAAAGGATAAGCAAGGGAGCTCTCTCCCTCTCTCCCTCTCATGCCTTCTTGCCTTTCTGCCTTCCTCTATGGGAAAACACAGCAAGAAAGTCCTCACCAGATGCAAGCCCCTCAACCTTGGGCTTCCCAGCCCCCAGAATTGTAACAAATAAATCTCTGCCTTTTACAAATTACTGGGTCTTTGGCCAGCGCCGTGGCTCACTAGGCTAATCCTCCGCCTTGTGGCGCTGGCACACCGGGTTCTAGACGCGGTCGGGGTGCCAGATTCTGTCCTGGTTGCCCCTCTTCCAGGCCAGCTCTCTGCTATGGCCCGGGAGTGCAGTGGAGGATGGCCCAAGTGCTTGGGCCCTGCACCCCATGGGAGACCAGGAGAAGCACCTGGCTCCTGCCTTCGGATCAGTGCGGTGCGCCGGCCATGGTGGCCATTGGAGGGTGAACCAACGGCAAAAGGAAGACCTTTCTCTCTGTCTCTCTCTCTCTCACTGTCCACTCTGCCTGTCCAAAAAAAAAAAAATTTTTTTTAAATTACCGGGTCTCAAGGGTTTTCCTATAGTAGCACAAAATGGACCAAGACAGCAGATGACACCAACACTGAAATTCTTCCCAGGCCAGGGCAGCCAGCTGTCTAGGGTGCTGGATGGAGGCTCTAAGGAGAGACCACCAGCAGCAAAGAGGACAGCATCTGTGGCTGCCCGAAGACTAGAACCCCTCACCTCCGACTTCTGAATCTTCCACCAGCCAGCGGAGCCCTGTGTGCTGGCCTTCCTCAGCTTGTTACTGTTTCCTGAAAATTCCCCTTCTTCCGGGGGTGCCAGCCCAGTCACGCCTCTCTCCCGTGTACCCCAAGCTCATGGTCTCACATCAGCAGGAAGCCTCGCTTCCTGAGACTCATCAAAAACCAACAGGGGGGCAGGGGAGGGGCAAACACACAAGGGATAGAGCAACAACATGAAATCAGAAAGTCAGTGTTAAATGGGCCGACACAAGTAGTTATTTAAATTTACCACGGGTCATCAAGCGCCATTCCACTGCTTGGCAGAGGGCACTGGCTCAAGGCACAAGGCCAGCTCAGTGCAGCTTCATCGCGACCTGTGGCTGAAGCGTCAGGCTTTTTTGTTGTAATTATTTATTTATTTGAGAGGTGGAGAGACAAAGTGAGCTCCCATCTGCTGGTTCACTCCCAAATGCCCACAATGGTTAAGAGTGGGCCAGGATTGAAGCCTGGGAGCCCCAAACTTAATCCAGGGCACCTACATGGGTGGCAGGAACCCAATTACTTTAGCCATCACTGCTGTCTCCCAGGGTCTGCATGAGCAGGAAGCTGGAGCCAGGAGCCAGAGCCAGGCACTCCAATGTGGGACATCATGGGGGTGGGGATGGGGTCTCAACTGGCACCTTAACTGCTGGGCTAAACACCCACCCTGAAGCAGCTGGTCTGCGGGTGAAAGTGGTGGTGAGGAGGCTGGAGAGGCATCACATTTCACTCAAAACCAGCTCTCAACATGAAGGGGCATAAGGGCTGGCTTCAAAACCCCCAACCAGGAGCAGCCTCAAATGAGAAGAGAGAAAAACAGTCTCAGGGCCAGTGCTCCGGCGCAACGGGTCAAAGCCCCAACCTGCTGCGCTGGCATCCCATATGGGCGCTGGTTCAAGTCCCAGCTGCTCCACTTCCAATCCAGTTCTCTGCTATGGCCCGGAAAAGCAGTGGTAGATGGCCCAAGTCCTTGGGCCCCTGTACCTACACGGGAGACCTGGAAGAAGCTCCTGGCTCCTGGCTTTGGATCAGCTCAGCTCTGACCACTGCGGTGATTTGGGGAGTTAACCAGTGGAATGGAAGACCTCTCTCTCTCTCTCTCTGGCTCTACCTCTCTCTGTAACTATGTCTTTCAAATAAATAAAATAATTATTTAGAAAGAAAGAAAGAAAGAAAGAAAGAAAGAAAGAAAGAAAGAAAGAAAGAAAGAAAGAAAGAAAGAAAGAAAGAAAGAAAGTCTGTCTCTCTTCGGGGGCAACTGTGGAGCACTACCAGGGAACAAATCAGCCCAGGAGGCAACACAGACAACTTGCAGTGGGCAGGGCAATAGAGGAAGGGGGTGTACAGTTCTAGAAAAGGAGTAGGTAATTAGCCTGCAGGTAGGACATTCACCCACTACATCCCAGTACCTGGCTTCAATTCCAGCTTCCTGCCAGTGCAAGCCCTGGGAGGGAGCCAAGATGGCTCAGGGAAATGGGTTCCTGCCTCTCATGTGAGACTTGCATTCCCTGATCCTAGCTCTGGCCCCAGCCTAGCCCCAGCCATTGTAGGCATTTGAGAAGTGACCCAGCACATAGGAACACTCACTCACTCACTCACTCTCTCTCCACCTCTCAGATAAAAAGAAAAAATTTTTTTTTTAAAAAAGTATAGGGGCCGGCGCTGAGGCGCAGCAGGTTAACACCCTGGCCTGAAGCACCGGCATCCCGTATGGGTGCCAGTTCGAGTCCCGGCTGCTCCACTTCCAATCCAGCTCTCTGCTAAAGCCTGGGATAGCGGTAGAAGATGGCGCAGATCCTTGGGCCCCTGCACCCATATGGGAGACCTGGAGGAAGCTCTGGTTCCTGGCTTCAGATCGGCTCAGCTCCAGCTGTTGCAGCCAATTGGGGAGTGAGCCAGCGGATGGAAGACCTCTCTCTCTCTCTCTCTTTCTCTCTCTGCCTCTCCTCTCTCTGTGTAACTCTGACTTTCAAATAAATAAATAAATCTTTAAAAAAATTAAAAAAGCAGAGAGAGAGGTCTTCCATCTGCTGGTTCACTCCCCAGATGACCGCAATGGCCGGAGGTGCACCCATCTGAAGCCAGGAGCCGGGAGTGTCTTCCTGGTCTCCCACGCAGGTGCAGGGACCCGAGGGCTTTGGTCATCTTCTACTGCTTTCTCAGGCCATAGCAGAGAGCTGGATTATAAGAGGAGCAGCTGGGACTTGAACCAGCACCCATATGGGATGCAGGCGCTGCAGGCAGCAGCTTTATCCACTACTCCATAGTGCTGGACCCTGAATTTAGTTTTTAAAAACTGAAAGAGTAGAGGCAGATGTGTTCATTGTTTAGTCATCATGCAAGAAATCTGGGCATGAAAGTAGAGGCGCTGGGGTAGAAAGAGACTGAAGCAGTGTGCATTATACCCAGCAGGAGACTTAAGGACCACAGCGACTGCAAACAAGCTAAGAACTGCAAACACTTCAGAGGTAGCTGTGCTGCTGAACAACACAGGAAGCAGACCTCGCCATGAACAGCCCAAGGAGACACAGGGTTTGGAAATGCTGGTACTGAAGACAAGAAATGCAAAATGTCTAAACCTTAACTCAGAAAAGAGGTCGGTGTGGCACAGAAGGCTAAGCCTCCGCCTGCAGTGCCTGCATCCCATATGGGCGGGCACTGGTTCGAGTTGCAGCCACTCCACTTCTGATCCAGCTCCCCGCTCATGTGCCTGGGAGAACAGCAGAAGATGGTCCAAGTGCTTGGGTCCCTACACCCACATGGGAGACCTGGAAGAAGCTCCTGGCTTCGGCCTGGCCCAGCTCCAGCTACTGCGGCCATTTTGGGAGTGAACCAGCAATTGGGAGACCTCTCTCTCTGTCTCTCCCTCTCTGTAAGTCTGCCTTTCAAATAGAAATAAATAAATAAATAAATAAATAAATAAATAAACGAACCTTAAAAGGAAAAAAAAGCAGCCACGCATGGCAGAGGAAAAGCTACTGCTTGGCGGAGTATTCAACAGGAATGAACAGAGGTGGCTCCACAGAGAGCTAAGCACAGCTACTGCCTCGCCCAGGAGCTCCACTCCTAGGTACACATCCAAAGAATTGAAAACAAACATGTGCACCCCAGTGCCCACAAGCAGCATCACTCACGATCACCAAAGGCGGAGGAAGCAGCCCAAATGCCCACTGACTCAAGAGTAGATATACAAATTGTGGTATACCTGTACAATGGAATATTACTCAGCCATAAAAATGCAGCAAGTACTAACATGCTACAACAGGGATAAATCTTGGAAGCATTATGCTAAGTGCAGGCGGCGGCTTTACCCACATTGCCACAGAAGCGGCCTGTTTTAAAACTTTTTAAAAACATTTATTTTATTTTTTATTTGAAATGTACAGTGATAGAAGAGATCTTCCATCCACTGGTTCACTCCCAAGGTATCTGCAATGGTTGAAGTCAGGAGCCTGGAACTCTAAGTGGGTCTCCCATGTGGGTGGCAGGGTCAGGCAGCTGCTTAACCTGTGCCACAACATAAGCCCCAGAAGTTTTTAATTTTAATAAAATGCAGCTTGGGGGCAGCGCTGTGGCGTAGTGGGCTAAACCTCCACCTGCAGTGCCGGCATCCTATATGGGAGCCAGTTCATGTCCCGGCTGTTCCTCTTCCAATCCAGCTCTCTGTTATGACCTGGGAAAGCAGTAGAAGATGGCCCAAGTACTTGAGTCCCTGCAACCACATGGAGGACCCAGAAGAAGCTCCTGGCTCCTGGCTTCAGATTGGCTCAGCTACAGCCATTGCAGCCACTTAGGGAGTGAATCAGTGGATGGAAGACCTTTCTGTCACTCCCTCTGTGTCTATAACTCTGCCTCTCAAATAAATAAATAAATAAATAAAGTCTTTTACAAATAAATAAATAAATCTTTTTAAAAAAAATTGGTAGGGGCTGGTGTTGTAGCTTAGAAGGTAAAGCCATGACCTGCAACAATGTCACCCCATATGGACACTGGTTCGTGTCCTGGATGCTCCACTTCCCATCCAGCTCCCCACTAATGGCCTGGGAAAAGCAGCAGAGGATGGGCCAGGTGTTTGGGCCCCTGCCACCCATGTAGGAGACCCCAAAGAAGCTCCTGGCTCCTGGCTTTGGACCAGCCCAGCCCTGGCTGTTGTGGTCATCTTGGGAGTGAACCAGCAGATGGAAGCGCTTTTTCTCTCTCTTCCTGTCTCTATAACTCTTTCAAATAAATAAATAAATCTTAAAAAAAAATAAGCTTGGCAGTATTCATTACTGAACCCATCTGGACCTGGTATTTGAATTTATTTAATAGATAAAGGTCTATTAATATTATTTATTTCTCCTTATGTGAGTTTAGGTAGCTTGTGTCTTTCAAGGAATTGGTCCATCCCATTTAGGTAATCAAACTTGTGGACTCACAGCTACTCAGAATATTACTTTATTATTCTTTGGAAGTCTATGAGATGTGCAGTGATGAACCCTCTTTCACTTCTAATATTAATAAACTATGTTTCTGTTTTTCTTCCTTACCTTGCCTTACAGGCTTATTGATTTTATTAACATTTTCAAAGGACTAGCATTTAGTTCCAATGATTTCTGCTATTAGGGTTTTTTTGAAGATTTATTTATTTGAAAGTCAGAGTTACACAGAGAAAGGAGAGGCAGAGAGAGAGAGAGCGCGAGAGAGAGAGAGGTCTTCTATCCGCTGGTTCACTCCCTAATTGGCCACAACAGCCGGAACTGCACTGATCCGAAGCCAGAAGCCAAGAGCTTCTTCTGCGTCTCCCAGGTGGGTGTGGGGGCCCAAGGACTTGGGCCATCTTCTACTGCTTTCCCAGGCCATAGCAGAGAGCTGGATCAGAAGTGGAGAAGCTGGGACTAGAACCGGAACCCATCTGGAATGCCGGTGCTTCAGGCCAGGGCATTAACCCGCTGTACCACAGCGCCGGCCCCTGCTATCAGTTTTAATATTTCTTTTCTTTTGCTTACTAGGAATTTAATTTGTCCTTTTCCTATGGTGGAAACTCAAACTTTTTAAAAAGGTTTATTTATTTTTTTTGAAAGGCAAAATGACAGGCAGAGAGGGAGAGATTCCATTTGCTGGTTCACTCTCCAAATGGTCTCAACAGCCAGGTCTGGGCCAGGCTGAAGCCAGGAGCCAGAAAACTCCATTCTGGTTTCCCACATGGGTGGCAGGAGCCTAAGTACTTGGGTCATCTTCCTTCTGCTGCCTTCCCAGGCACATCCGTAGGAAGCTGGATCAGAAGTGGAGCAGCTGGGATTTGAACAAGCATGCTGACATGAGATACCAGCACTGCAAGCAGCAGCTTAAACCACTGTACCTCAACACCTGCTCCCTCAAACTACTTAAGTTATGTTTCTTCCTCTCTGATGCTTTTAGTGTTTCAAAATTTCCCCTAAGCATTTCTTTGGCTGTATTCCACAAACTTTGATAGGTGATTTTTCCTTTTCATTTAATTCTAAATATTTCAAAATTCCTCTTTAAATTCCTCATTGACCCATGTGTGACTTAAGTGTGCTGTTTAACTTCCACATATTTGAAGATTTTCTAAATATCTTCTGTTACTGGTTTCTAGTTTGATTCCCTCGTGGTCTGAGAACAGGCATTGTAGGATTCTATTGTTTCACATTTGTTGAGGTTTTATGGTCCAGAATGTGATCTACCTTGGTGAATGTGAGAAGAAAGTGTATTCTGCAGCTGCCAGATGAAATAATTAACAGACATCAGTCAAGTCCAGCTGATTGATGTGTTACTGAGTTCAACTATGTCTTCACGGATTCTCTGCGCGCTGGATTTGTCCATTTCTAAAGAGAGGTGTTTAAGTCCCCAACTGTTTTAATGGATTCATCTATTCCTCCTCGCAATTCCATCAGCTTTTCTCTCATGTGTTTCAATAGTCTGTTGTTAGGCACATACATCTTAAGTATTGTCTCCTTGGTGTATTGATCCCTTAATCATTATGTCGTGCCCCTTTATATCCATGGGACTCTTCCTTACTCTGCAGCCTGCTCTGTCATTTTAAAAATGATTTTAAAGATATATTATTTATTTGAAAGGCAGTTACAGAGAGAGAGAGAAGGAGTGAGACCGAGAATCTTCTATCCCTTGGTTCACTCCCCAAATGGCTGTGGACCAGGGCTGGGCCAAGAAGAAGCCAGGAGTCAAGAACTCCATCCGGGTCTACCACTTATGTGGCAGGGACCCAAGCACTTGAGCCATCTTCCGTTGCCTTCCCAAAAACATTAGCAGGGAGCTGGATAGGAAGCAGAGCAGGCAGGACTTGAACCCATGCTCCAACATGGTGTTCCAGCATCACAGGCAGTAGCTTAACCCACTGCACCACAACACTGGGCCCCTGTCTGAAATTAATACAGCTACATCAGCTTTCTCTAGACATGTTAGCATATTGTTTTTTCCATCTCTTTTCATTTAATCTATAGGCACTTTTATGTTTAAAGTAGATTTCTTGGCAACAACATAGAGTTGGGTTTTGTTTTTGAATCCACTCTGACAGTTTCTGTCTTTTCATTGAATTATTTAAACCATTCACATTTAAAGTGATTATTGGTTTAGTTGGATTAATATCTACCACATTTGTTACTGTTTTCTACTCATTGCCTTTTGTTTTTTTAAAGATTTTATTTATTTATTTGAGAGGTAGAGTTACAGACAGTGAGAGGGAGAGACAGAGAGAAAGGTCTTCCTTCCATTGGTTCACTCCCCAAATGGCCGCTACGGCCAGAGCTATGCCGATCCAAAGCCAGGAGCCAGGTGCTTCTTCCCAGTCTCCCACGCAGGTGCAGGAGCCCAAGCAGTTGGGCCATCTTCTACTGCATTCTCAGGCCAGAGCAGAGAGTTGGATTGGAAGAGGAGCAGCCGGGACTAGAACTGGTGCACATATGGGATGTCGCAGGTGGAGGATTAACTTACTGCACCATGGTGCTGGCCCCTATCATTGTCTTTGTTCTTTGTTCTTTTTGTCTTCTACTCTTTCCTCACCTTTCATAATTTTAACTGAGTATTTTGATGATTCCACTTTCTATCAATTATACAGGTTGAGTGCACCTTCTTTAAAATGCTTGGGATGAGAAGTGTTTCAGACTTCAAGGTTCTTTTGTTTTTGTTCTTTTTTTTTTTAAAGATTTATTTATTCTGCCAAAAAGTCAGAATTACATAGAAACAGAAGGAGAGGCAGAGAGAGAGGTCCTCCATCCGTTGCTTCATTCCCCAATCAGCCGCAACAGCTGGAGCTGCACCGATCTGAAGCCAGGAGCCAGGAGCCTCTTCCGGGTCTCCCACATGGGCGCAGGGGCCCAAGGACTTGGGGCCATCCTCCACTGCTTTCGCAGGCCATAGCAGAGAGCTGGATCAGAAATGGAGTAGCTGGGACTAGAACCAGTGCCCATATGGGATGCCAGTGCTGAAGGCTGGAGCTTTAACCCACTGTGCCACAGTGCTAGTCCCTGTTTTTGTTCTTTAGAATTTGGAATATTTACAAATTCACAATTATACAACATGAAATTCATTTACATTTCTTATATACCTTATGCACATAGCCTGAAGGAAATCTTGTACAATATTTTTAACAATCTGTACTAAAACCATGTTTGTGTGTGTTGAACCATCAGACTTACAATGCCACGTCAGTATTCAACAGGTTTCAGACTTTGAGTTTTCCAATTTGGGTTTTCATATTAAGTAAGTTCAACTTGCACTCCTTTTCTTACTTGTGATGGTTAGAAAAGTGGGGCCCTAGAGTTTGCAATATACACTTTCAAATAGCAGAATACTGCTCCCCAGGTAGTACAAGTACATTATAATCAGAAAATACTTCTAATCCCTCGATCCCATTGTGCTTACATGAGGGCACTTCAAAATGCTTGTGGAAAAATGGAATTTCTTTGGTGCAAAACTTTGTTTAGGGGCCAGTGCTGTGGCATAAGGTTAAGCCTCCATCTGCAGTGCCAGCATCCATATGGGCGCTGGTTCCAGTCCCAGCTGCTCCACTTCCAATTCAGCTACCTGGTGATGTACATGGGAAGGCAGCAGAGGATGGCCCAAGTGCACCCACGTAGGAGTCCTGGAAGAAGCTTCTGGCTTCTGGCTTTGGCCTGGCCCAGCTCTGGCTGTTGCGGTCATCTGGAGAGTGAACCAGGAGATGAAAGCTCTCTCACACTCTCGCTCTTTCTCTCTATTTCTCCTCCTCTCTTTGTATCTCTGCCTTTCAAATAATTTTTTTAAATCTTAAAAAAAAAAGTCTAACTCTATTTACATTATCCATCTGTTCTGCATGTTGTCTACTTTTTCCACTAAAATCTTTAGTTGTTTTAATTATAGTTGATATTAATAGTTTTAGTTGATATAAAGAAGTGGTTGTTTAAATTTCTGGCCTGATAATTTTATATTTCTGCCATATTTGCCTCTTGTTTTGATACTTTTTGATGCATTCTCTTCAAATTGTGTGTGTGGTCTTCTTTAAAAGATTTTATTATTTATGTGAAAGGCAGAGTGAGACAGGGTAGACACTGAGAGAGATCTTCCATCCGCTAGTTCATTCCCCAAAGGGCTACAACAGCCAGGGCTGGGCCTGGCCAAAGCCAGGAGCCAGGAACTCCACCCAGGCAGAGCTCCTAGCAACAAAATCCACACAGGTGGGGCTGGGTGCAGGAATGCCTGGGTTCCCAGAGATTGTAGCTCTGGGACTGTGCACAGTCCCAGCAACTTGTCAGTTACAGCATGGGTTTGCCCACACAGGCGGTTTCCGGGGAGGGTTCTGCTGGTGGATTTCTGCTGTGGTGAACTGTGATACTCCTCGTGTCTGCCAGTCTCTCTGATTTGGGGAGCAGAAGTCTTTCCTGTGACCTCACCTCTCAGAGGAATCTAAGAACTGTTGAGTTTTCGGTTTGTTCAGACTTTGTCTTGTTAGCATGGAGTGGTAACTTCTGTGTTCCCTATATGCCAGGCTTGTTTTGTGTTAAAGTCAGCTTATTCAAATATGATTTGAATACAATAAAATGTTCCCATTTTGGGGTCGCCGCTGTGGCGTAGCAGGTAAAGCCACCACCTGCAGTGCCGGCATCCCAGCTGGGCGCCAGTTCGAGTCCTGGCTGCTCCATTTCTGATCCAGCTCTCTGCTGTGGCCTGGGAAAGCAGTAGAAGATGGCCCAACTCCTTGGGCCCTGCACCTGCGTGAGAGACCCGGAAAAAGCTCCTGGTTCCTTATCAGCACAGCTCCGGCCACTGCAGCCAGCTGGGGAGTGAACCAGTGGATGGAAGACCTCTCTCTTTCTCTCTGCCTCTCCTTCTCTGTGTTAACTCTGACTTTCAAGTAAATAAATAAATCTTAAAATAAAAAAAGTTCCCATTTGAAGTGAACCGCTCCAGGACTGCTGATACATGTAGTTGCCTGTACTGCCTGAATTAGCTTAAGCTTCCTGGGGGTTGGAGAGTGGGAGTCACACACAGCCAGGGTTGAAAATCACTGCATAGTCATCCTTGGCTGCCAACTGAGGCCTAAAGGCTTCCAGTTCTGAGCTTGTGCACATCTCTTGTTCCTGGATGGACATCTGCAGACACTACCCCACCACAGGAGTCCCAATGTGCTGATTCCTCCCGTCATGGAATCAAGTTCAAATTGACGTTAACGGTCAATAATTCATCCATCCTTCGACTCTGTACTGAGTCAGCACCCACTTTGCACAGCTGACTTCTGCCTCTCCTTCTCTCTGTTAGCTACTCTGGGACTGGAGGTCCCTCTCTGCTCTCCCGCCAACCTCCCCAGCAACTGCAGCCTCTCCCACCAGGCACCGCTTGTCAGGTCCTGGGCGCACTCTTGCTGGTTCCCTCTGTCTCCATCCTCCCTCCCTCGACACCTCCTATTGAAATTCTCAGCCTCACTGAAGTTCCAGCTCCAATCATCCTCCTCTATGCTACATTTATTTCTTCGGAGAGGGTGGTTTCTGGGTGCTGGGGAGAACATATCAAGGGGATCTGTTATTTTTGACGTGTACATTTTGTGCATGAATGCCATAACTCTTGGGATACCAACTGGATATAGCAATCATGCTTCTTTATATCTTTTTAAAGATTTATAGGGGCCAGCACTGTGGCTCACTTGGTTAATCCTCTGCCTGTGGCGCCGGCATCCCATATGGGTGCAAGGTTCTAGTCCCGGTTGCTCCTCTTCCAGTCCAGCTCTCTGCTGTGGCCCGGGAGGGTAGTGGAGGATGGCCCAAGTGCTTGGGCCCCTGCACCCGCATGGGAGACCAGGAGGAAGCCCCTGGCTCCTGGCTTCGGATCGGCGCAGTGCTGGCCGAAGAGGCCATTTGGGGGGTAAACCAATGGAAGGAAGACCTTTCTCTCTGTCTCTCTCTCTCACTGTCTATAACTCTACCTGTCAAAAAAAAAAAAAAAAAGTGGCTCAATAGGCTAATCCTCCACCTTGCGGCGCCGGCAAACCGGGTTCTAGTCCCGGTTGGGGCGCCGGATTCTGTCCCGGTTGCCCCTCTTCCAGGCCAGCTCTCTGCTATGGCCAGGGAGTGCAGTGGAGGATGGCCCAGGTGCTTGGGCCCTGCACCCCATGGGAGACCAGGAAAAGCACCTGGCTCCTGGCTCCTGCCAGGATCAGCGCGGTGCGCCGGCTGCAGCGGCGGCCATTGGAGGGTGAACCAGCGGCAAAGGAAGACCTTTCTCTCTCTGTCTCTCTCTCTCACTGTCCACTCTGCCTGTCAAAAAAAAAAAAAAAAGATTTATTTGAAAGGCAGAGAGGGAGAGAGAGAGAGAGGTCTTCCATTCACTGTTTCACTCCCTAGATAGCCACGGTGGTCAGGGCTCAGCCAGACCGAAGCCAGGAGCCAGGAGTTTCATTCAGGTCTCCACATGGATGGCAGGGGCCCAAGCACTCGGGCCATCTTCCACTGCTTTCTCCAGGCCACTAGCAGGGAGCTGGATCGGAAGTGTGGCAGCCAGGACGTGAACCACCACCCATATGGATGCCGGCACTGCAGGCGGCAGCTTTACCAGCTATGCCACAATGCTGGCCCCCTCCATTACTTACGTACACATGAAGTAATACACATGGATGGTTAAAGGAGTATCAAGAATATCATCTAAGGCCAGGCATTTGGTCTGGTGGTTAAAATGAGAATAAGATACCCATATCCCACATCAGCTCTTTGAGAATATCAACAAAACTGGTAAACCTTCATCTAGATGGACTTATAAAAAGAGAGAAGACCTCAAATTACCAAGCCCAGAAATTATAGTGGAGATACTAGTACTGACTCTACAGAAATAAAAAGGATTATAATAGAGTACTATGAACGTCAACAGATTAGATAACCTCAATGAGATGAATAAGTTCCTAGAAACAAAACATAGCAAGACTAAATTATGAAGGAATAGAAAATATTAATTGGCCTATAACTGGTAAGGAGACTGAACTGGTACTCCAAAATCTCCTGACGAAGAAGAACACAGGGGAGGGCATTTGCCACAGCAGTTAAGCCACCGGTCAGGATGCACCTGTGCCTCACTGAGTGCCTGGCTTTGACTCCTGGCTCTGGCTCTGGCTCCTGACTCCAGCTTCCTGCTAATGCAGATCCTGAGAAAAAGCAGTGATGGCTCATTTACATAACTGGGTTCCCAGGACCGGCACTGTGGCACAGTGGGTTAAGCCGTCATCTGCAATGCCAGCATCCCATATCGGAGCAATGGTCAGAATCCAGGCTGCTCCATTTCCAATCCAGCTCCCTGCTAATGCACCTGGGAAAGCAGCAGAGAATGGCCCAAGTGCTTGCGCCCTTGGATGGAGTTATAAGCTCCTGGCTTATAACTATAAGTTATAAGCTCTTTGGCCTGGCCTAGTCATGGCCATTACAGCCATTTGGGGAGTGAACCAGCGAATGGAAGATATCTTTCTCTTTCTTTCTTTCTTTCTCTCTCTGACACTTGCAAATAAATAAAAATTAAATTAAATTAAAAAGTAACTGGGTTCCTGCCACCTACACAAGAAACCTGAATCAAGTGCCTAGCTCTTGGCTTCAGCCCATCCCTGGCTGCTGTGGGCATCTGGGGAGTGAGCCAGCAGATGGGAGCTCTGCCTGACTCCCAGATAACAAAACTTAAATCCTCTAGCCCTCAGTGCCCCCTCTCCAGGCACAACCCGTCCCTCTGCCTCCCTGAACTGTGCTTGCCCGAGTTCCTCTTCACCAGAGTCGATCCCAGCAATTGCTTTTCATCACTGTATTCCCAGACACTGAACTGTACAGGAACCAAGAAATGCTGGGCAAGTAAGGGAGCGAGTACCCCGGCAGAACTGAGTTTATTTTGACTTCTTAGCTGCCTGACCTCGGCTGAGCTGCTCTGGGCTCACTTGCAAAGAGAGAAGAACAGGTCAAGGCTCCCCGAGTTCCCTTCCAGCATACGCCTGCAGCTCATGCCAGAGGTATTTCCCGGGAGCAGTGGTTCATGAGCGGCTGGCACGGAGCTCCCTGCTGGGCTTCAGACGGGCGGCAGAGGAGCCCACGTCAACCCCTGGGCCTCACGGGTCGTGTCCAACCACCCCTACTCTGTACCCCAAGTGGGATACAGTGTTATCGCTTCCCGCCATTTTTTCCGCTGTGCCAACAAGCAAAAAGGTGGAGAAGCTCTTAGATTATCAGCTTGTTGCGCGGGAGGCTGGCCTATAAATCCAAGAGTTTGGGGCTACCCTCTGCTCCCTGCTGCTCCTTCTCAGAGGCCTACGGGCCCACTCTAAAGGGTGCCATCTTCTCAGTAGCTTCTGACCTAAAAAGCCACCTTAGTGCGAAAGTAAGGTCACCCTGGAGAATGTGGTGGCTTCAAGGCCCCACCCTCTGGGGAGGAGTCCCCTCCCCCTCATCCCAAGCTCTCCCTGCAGCTGAGGCAGAGGCAGGAATCGCCCGAGAGCAGACCCAGAGAACCGTGTCCAGGGCTCCCGGCTAGGAGACAGAGCACCAACCACCCCACCCCCGCCTCGTCCCAGTCCAGCTGCCTGGGCCCAGCCACAGCTGTTGGCAGGGAGTCTCCAGGTCTAAAATTAGCCTGGAGCTCTCCACCCAGGCAGTTCCACCACGCACTCTGGCAGACGGGGGCCATGCGG
The DNA here is from genome assembly GCF_964237555.1 of Oryctolagus cuniculus. Lineage (NCBI taxonomy): Eukaryota > Metazoa > Chordata > Mammalia > Lagomorpha > Leporidae > Oryctolagus > Oryctolagus cuniculus. Next base: position 98,291,304 of record NC_091440.1, on the reverse strand, counting down.
TGAGGTAATGACTGGGAGCCCGTCTGCCCTGCCTCGGGACAACGAGGGGTTAGAGAAGGCGGCACTGAGCGCCAGCGGGACAGCCTCAGTCTGCACCCTGGAGACTGTGGCTGGTGGGCAAGTTGACTCCTGCTTTGCTTCTGCTTCTCCTCCATGTCTGCATCCATGGGGCACCCCCAGTCCTGTCCCTGACACCAGGCCCACCAAGGAAAGGAAAGCAAATGTTCACGGAGCGTCTGAGAGGTGCCAGATCATCTGTGAGGCCAGATCGTTATGTGCACTGCACAGAACCCCTGGGATGCACAGTGGCATAGCGGATAAAGCCTCCGCCTGTGATGCCAGCACCCCATATATGGGCGCCTGTTCTAGTCTTGGCTGCTCCACTTCCCATCCAGCTCCCTGCTCATGTCCTAGGAAAAGCAGCAGAGGATGGCCCAAGTGGCTGGGCCACTGCCACCCACATGGAAGACCTGGAAGAAGCTCCTGGCTCCCGGCTTCTGCCTAGCCCAGCCATGGCTGTTGCAGCCATCTGGGGAGTGAGCCAGATGGCAGATCTCTGTCTCTTCTCTCTCTGTCTCTCTCCCTCTCTCTGTAACTCTGACTTTCAAATAAATAAATAAATCTTTAAAAAAAAATTAGTTGACCTAAGTTGATCATCCCGAGAGGAAGATTCCAGAAGTGCCACCTCCTCCCTCTTGGAGGGAGTCTGCTTCCTGGAGGGACACGGCTTGTGACTCACTATCTCCCACCCCATTTCACTCAGCTTCTGATGGTTTGGTCTAAAGGCCTTGGCGGGAACTGCCAGTGGAAGTGGCCAATTCAACAGGCAGCCCCTGAACTAAGCCCAGGGCAGTGTGCGAGCACAGGGCCTTGGAGGTGAGGCCGCAGGGGTAGGACTCGAGCTGTCTGTAGTTTGACAGTGCAGAGAAGGAGGACTTTGAGAAAGATACCCGGTCACCAGGGCCTAGGGAAATGTCCCCAGAGTCACTGGGCCTCTCTAGCCAAAAGCTTCCCGAGACTGTCTCTTGAGGAACCATCACCCACAGCTCATGCAACCTCAACCCCTCCCTCCTAGCGTCCACACCTGGAACCCACGCTTCCACTCCCAGGCGAGCAGGGGAAGACAGGAGCAGCTGCTGCCCAGGGATAGGAGCTGGCTCGAGGCCCTGACTCCCAGGCCGGCTTGAACTGAAAGGCAGGGTTGCAGCCAGATCTGAAGCCAGGCATCCTTCCTGAGCCTCCTTTTCCCAGTCTTCCTTCCAGCCCAGAATTTTCAGGACTGAGACAAATACTATTTTCTTTGGGAAAATGTCAGTCTAGCCTCTGCCTTTACACAAAGGAAACTGCCTTGCTCAGAGTCACAGACCTAGGTCCTGTTAGGACCAAGGCTGCAACCCAACGCCCACCAGCCTGGACACCTAGCCCAGGGCTCTGCCTTCTTTTTAGATTTATTTATTTATTTGAAAGACAGAGTTACAGAGGGAGAGGGGGGAAGAGAGATCTTTCATCCACTGGTTCACTCCCCAAATGGCCACAACAGCTGGCAGCGGGCCACGGGTGGGCCTGGCTGAAGCCAGGAGCCAGGAGCTTCTTCCACGTCTCCCATGTGGGTGGCAGGGAACCAAGCACTTGGGCCATCCTCCACTGCCTTCCCAGGCACATTAGCAGGGAGCTGGATGGGAAGTGGAGCAGCCAGGACTCGAACCGGCATTCATATAGGATGCCAGTAACACAGGCAGCTTTACCCCCTGTGCCACAACGCCAGCCCTTGGCCCAGGGTTTTTAACCCCTAACTCTGTGCTGAAAAAACTCACACTTTCCCCTGCCTGGGTCAGTTCTGACTATTAACCCCGCCCGATGCTCCCTGTAACTGCGGGATCTGCCTTGCCTTAACCCGTGCTCCATGCTCCCCTGCAGCCGACTCCATGACTTCGTAACGTGGCTTTACTTTCCTCCTCCTGCTAGGAGAGATTTCGATTAATGGCCAAAGTTATTACTGCTGCTCGCTGCTCCTTGGCCACACTTGCTGGCGCCTTCTCGGGTCCAGTCCTTCTGGACTTTTCCAGGACACCTGACACTGCCACTCGCCTTCCCCATATTTCCCAAAGTCTTCCTTCTTTTTTTTTTTTATTTTTTTTTTTTTTATTTTTTTGACAGACAGAATGGACAGTGAGAGAGAGAGAGACAGAGAGAAAGCTCTTCCTTTTGCCGTTGGTTCACCCTCCAATGGCCGCTGCGGCCAGAGCACCGCGCTGATCCGATGGCAGGAGCCAGGTACTTATCCTGGTCTCCCATGGGGTGCAGGACCCAAGTACTTGGGCCATCCTCCACTGCACTCCCTGGCCACAGCAGAGAGCTGGCCTGGAAGAGGGGCAACCAGGACAGAATCTGGCGCCCCGATCGGGACTAGAACCCGGTGTGCCGGTGCCGCAAGGCGGAGGATTAGCCTAGTGAGCCGCGGCGCCGGCCCAAAGTCTTCCTTCTGTCTCCCTCACTGGCTACTTGCAGGCAGGCCAAGGGCCTCCCAGGTGATCCCCTGTCGCTGGTGATGCCCAGATTCCAAGTCCCTCTGCCCCGGCCCAGCTCCGGCAGCCCAAGGAACATCTGCTCATGCCTAGGGGAGGATTCAAGGCAAGGTGGGGCAGTGACATCCCCAAAGCCCAGACAAGAAACAAAACATCCTCAGCAAGACAGGAGTTCCTCCCGAGAGATTCCAGAACCTACACTCTGGCCCCCTGAGCTTCTGAACTGGCCGCTACCCCTTACCCAGCCTTGCAATCCTTCAGGGACACCATGGGTGGACTCGGGACCTGTGAGTCTGCCAGTGGCAGCTCCCTCTTACCTTAGCGTCCTTCTCCTCTCTATAAAGGAGGCAGGCGCTTGGCACAGCGGTTAAGACCCCTCTTCAGATGCCTGAATCCTGCATCAGCGTGCCTGGGTTTGAGTCCTGGCTTCACTTTTTTTTTTTTTTGACAGGCAGAGTGGACAGTGAGAGAGAGAGACAGAGAGAGAAAGGTCTTCCCTTGCTGTTGGTTCACCCTCCAATGGCCGCCGCGGCCAGCACACTGCGGCTGGCGCACCGCGCTGATCCAATGGCAGGAGCCAGGTACTTATCCTGGTCTCCCATGGGGTGCAGGGCCCAAGCACTTGGGCCATCCTCCACTGCACTCCCTGGCCACAGCAGAGAGCTGGCCTGGAAGAGGGGCAACCGGGACAGAATCCGGCGCCCCGACCGGGACTAGAACCTGGTGTGCCGGCGCTGCAAGGCGGAGGATTAGCCTAGTGAGCCGCGGCGCCGGCCCTGGCTTCACTTCTGATCCCAGCTCCCTGCTAATGCAGACCCTGGGAGGCAGCAGGTGATGGCTCCAGTACTTGAGTCACTGCCACCCACATGGGAGCCCTGGATCGAGTTCCTGGCTGTCGTGGGCATCTGGGGAGTGAGCCCGTGGGTGGGAGCTCTCTCTTCTGTCAGTCTCTGTCTCCCTGCCTTTCAAGTAAAAGAATTCAGCAGAAAGGAGGTAGTGGGCTGGACTTTGTCTGTGCTGAGCTCCAGGACGTGATGGCCGCTCCCCACCCCCAGGGGCTCCTTAGAGACCCTGCGCTGTGGCAAAGGACGCCTCCCCGGACAGGTGGGAGGAGAGACGTGGAACCTCTGGTCCCAAAACCTGCCTGCAGCCTGAGTTCCGAGAGGAAGGTGCTACATGAAAACAAGATCCTGATGTTCTCCCTCCCAGGACTGGCTTCCAGTAACCCTCAGGCTGGGGGAAGTACTCACGGCCCCTTAACTCCCCAAACCTTCCTAAAGACAGAAAGGAACAAAATGCATAGGAAAACAGCTCTCGACAATTTTTTTTTCTTTGGGGGGAAAAGAAAGTTGAGGAAACATCTTTGCTTTGTTGGTTGTTGTTCTCTCTTCTGCCTCTCAGGCCGTCCACTGTACACCAAGCACGATCCTAACTGAGCAAACAAAGTCATGTGCAATGTTTATCTTGCTAAACAAAAAACTACTTCAGACTTGTTAAAGGTGCTAAAAATATTTCATAATTGCTTCCCTAAAAATCTTAGAATATATGTTTATTTCCCCCAAGTGGAACCTCCCGGTTCTTTTTAGTATCAACAGGAACCTTGGACAGGTTTAGATTCGTTTCTTTTTCTCCCATGATCCGTATCAATTTCCCATTGATAGGTCTTTGCCTCAGTAAACATCTCCCCATAACAGAGGTGGTATTTCCTGGGTAATACAATGAAAGCTTCACTGTTGTAATTCCTGTTCGACATGTGAAATCAAGCAGGAATAGTCCTTTTTCATTTCCTGTCTGTCCTCTTCCAACCACTTGTTGCCATCTGAATCCACTTGTTGCCATCTCCATGCCATGCTTGCTCCACTGCATCTTTTAGCCCCACACAGCACTGCCAGTAACGGACTTCCATTTGCTGACTAGGGCCAGGCTCCTGAAAACATCAGCCCTCATCTACTTGTATCTTTCTACACAGAAGAGGATATAGGAGAAGACAAGAAAGCCTGAAATATGTTATGCAACTTTCTGCCCCAGCAGCTTCCTGGTTCCTGTGTTCTATGATTCTTCTGACTTAAAATCGACCCCATCTGCTCGTCATTCCCTGCCTTGCTCAATCCAAGGAGGTATGATAGAAGTCATGACTCCAGTCTCCAATTACTGCCCCCCACCTTGCTACATTGGAAGGGGCTGTTCTCAAGACAGGGAGTGCAGAACAAAGAGAATGGTTAGATGAGAAATGTCAAGTCTTGGCCTGCCCTCTGCAATGTGAGAATTCAACATCAACAAGCACTCTTTTGCAGGTTGCTCCCAGCCACCAATATCAAAGTTAGTATCACCAGAGAAATTTCAGAGAATCCACAGATCACTCCCAACGGCAGCTGAGCAGGGAACATGATCCACCCCCACTAAGTGGCAACAACTTTAGCCAGTTCACTGGTTTAAAAAAACACATAATTAGGGGGGTGAATATTGTGGTACAGCAGTTAACGCTACTGCTTGGGACACCGGCATCTCACAGCAGAATGCCTGGTTGGAGTGCTGCCTTCGCGCTCCATTCTACCTTCCTGCCAATGTGCACCCGGGAGGCAGCAGGTGATGGCTCAAGTACTTGGGTCCACGCCACCCATGTCGAAGACTTAGAATAAGTTCCCAACTCCTGGCTTCTGTTTGACCCCACCACAGCTGTTGCAGGCATTTGGGAAGTGAACCAGCAGATGGGACATGTCCATCTCTCTATTGTTCAAAAATGTAAAATACATAAATCAAACAATTATTAAGAAAGTATTCCCCATGGTTGGTGCTGTGTCGTAGCAGGTAAAGCCACTGCCTGCAGCGCTGGCATCCCATATGGGCGTCAGTTTGAGTCCCAGCTGCTGCACTTCCGATCCAGCTCTCTGCTATGGCCTGGGAAAGCTGTAGATGGCCCAAGTGCTTGGGCCCCTGCACCCAGAAGAAGCTCCTGACTCCTGGCATCGGATCAGCTCAGCTCTAGCCTTTGCAGCCATTTGCGGAGTGAACCAGTGGATGGAAGACTTCTTTCTCTCTCTCTCTCTGCCTCTACCTCTCTGTAACTCTTTCAAATAAATTAATCTTTAAAACAAGTTAATCTTAAAAAAAAAAAAAAAAGATTCTCCTGACCTTACAAAATGTAGGCATTGAAAGGAAACATTCTCAGCAAATAAAATGGAGGGAGCGAGGCAGAGGGGCGCAGCCCGGGATAGTGAGAAGAGCAGTGCAGGCGTCAGGAGCGCTGGCCTCTGCAGCAGGGAGACCAGACTCTGGGTCCAGCTCTCTACTGGCACAGTCAGGAGGCAAGGCCAACAGCAGTTTGTAGTCACTGCCTGGAGAGCTGTGTGGACGAAGAGTCTGAGATTGCATCAGGGCTCAGTAAGAGAATTTTATGTTTTATTGGAGATACCTGCCAAGAGCCTCAACAGGAAAGCAGGTACTGTCCACCTCTGAATTAAAATCTCTAAGATCCATCCCTGATCTGCGATTCTTTGATATCTGAGAGACAGCACCCCAAAACCAGACAAAAGAGAGAGAGAAGGGCTGTAAAATCTGATTAAATGATAATAAGCTGGGGCTGGTGCTGTGGCGCAGCTGGTTAATGCCCTGGCCTGAAGCACCGGCATCCCATATGGGTACCAGTTCAAGACTGGCTGCTCTACTTCCTATCCAGCTCTCTGCAATGGCCTGGGAAAGCAGTAGAAGATGGCCCAACCAGCGCTGTGGTACAGCGGGTTAAGGCCCCGAACTCCAGCAACAGAATCCCATATGGGCGCCGGTTTGAGTACAGGTTGTTCCACTTCCAATCCAGCTCCCTGCTAATGTGACTGGGAAAGCAGCAGAGGCTGGCCCAAGTCCTTGGGCCCCTGCACCTGTGTGGGAGACTCAGAAAAAGCTCCTGGCCCCTGGTTTCGGATTGCTCAGCTCCAGCCGTTGTAACTATTTGGGGAGCAAACCAGCGGACGGAAGATTTTTCTCTCTCTCTCTGCCTCTGCCTCTCTGTAACTCTCATTTTCAAATAAAATAAATAAATCTTTAAAAAAAAAAACCATTTCTTAAACACTATGAATCAAGGAGCCATTCTTTTAAAAAATGTTTTAATTAATTTGAAAGGCAATGAGACAGAGATATTCCATCTGCTGGTTCATTCCCTAAATGCCTGCAATAGCTGGGCTCCATCTGAGTCTCATACATGGATGGCAGGGACCCAAGGACTTAGACCATCACCTGCTACCTCCCAGGGTAAATACTGGCAAGAAGCTGAAATCAGATGCAGAGTTGGGACTTGAACCAGGCACTCAGATATGGCATGCAAGTGTCTTAACTGCTGCACCAAACAGCCACCCCATTTAAGTACTTTACCTGTATTACTTCACTTGATTTTCACAACAAAAACCCAGTGAGGTAGGTACTCCTACTAGGCTCACTGTACAGGAAAGGAATGGGGCATACTGATGGAGACTCAGGAATCTGCACTGGGGCACAGCATCAGAGCCCAGATTCAAACTGAGATGGTCTGACTTTGCAGCTCTGCCCTTGACTACTGAGCCACGATGAAGCAAGGAAGATGAAGCATAAAGACAAGGGCAGAGAGCCTGGAGGGCACAGTGCAGGCTCTGCTGACGTATCAGACAACTTGAGTGCAACAGAAGTTCCCAAAAGGAGGAGTCAGCTGGATCCAAAGAGGTAGAGGAAGGCCCCGGGAAAGCGAGGGGACAAAGTGGTAGAGCTTTGGCGAGGCAAGCAGAAGGGATGTCACGAGCTTGGGGAAGAGGATGAGCAAAGGCTAAGAGGCAGCAGTCAAGAGTCTGAGAAAAGACCAGCCCACGAGGGAGGAGACCTCAGCTGCGCTTCTCCAGGTTTGGGAGGCGGCGAAGCTGCACAATTGTTTCCTGCATCTCCTAGCAGCCCGGCTGCTTCCTCTCCTTCTCCCACCCAACGTCTGTCGTCTGCAACTGGGGTGAGCAGTTTAACTGGCAGACTGTCCACAATCAGTCAGGCCCTGAGAACAGCCACGTACTAGCCTTTGGGTAAGGCATTCAGGCCTGAGTCTTTAACTAGGGATCAGGGGCCTGTGTGCACCTCCCCCCAAAACGGTACAGGAAATATATGGGGGGGGCAAGATTCTGGGGAGAGGATCTACCACTTCTTCACAGGTGTTTGTGAGCCACAAAGGGTTAACAGTCTCTGCACTAGGGAGAAGGACAACAGGGACATAAATAACTGATGCAAGGCAGACTCTGGTAAGTGCACTACTGGACCCAGCGGGCAGAGGCTCATTTCCAGCGGCTTTCAGTAGGACATCCCCTGCCCACCCTGCGGTCTGGGGACCCAGGTTCATAAGGAGGAAAAAGCCCACCACTGTTGGTTTCTCCCGGGGCCCAGAGCTCTCAGCGGCATCTGTTTCCCAGGCACTCCCAGAAGAAAGCTGAGTCTGAGGCTGGCTCTCTCTTCCTGCCAGGAGGGCAAGAGAGCTGTTTTCAGGACAACAGGAGGGGAGGGGGGAGACGCTACCCTGAAACACAGCGGGGACGCCGTTCTACATGTTCTTCCTCTTCTACACGGCCCCCATTCCCTGAAACGCTGAACTCCTTGTGTTCTGACACTCACTTGGCGCTCAGCAAGACCAGCACCTCGTTCCCAAAGTGAGCTCCTGGACAGCTTGCACCCACTCCAAGCTGCTCCCTTCTCTGGACTCTCATCCAGCACTCAGTCCACTGCCACATTCTGTTTTCTTTTCTAAGATTTCTTTACCAGGGACCAGTGTAGTGGGTAAAGCCACAGCCTGCAGTGCTGGCATCCCATACGGGCGCTGGTTCGAGACTCAGCTGCTCCCCTTCTGATCCAGCTCTCTGTTACGGCCTGGGAAAGCAGTAGAAGATGGCCCAAGTCCCTGGGCCCCTGCACCCACGTGCAAGACCCGGAAGAAGCTCCTAGCTTTGGATCAGCATAGTTCAGGCCATTGCGGCCAACTGCATTCATGTGGAAGACCTGGAAGAAGCTCCTGGCTCTTGGCTTCAGACTGGCGCAGCTCTGGCTGTTGCAGCCATCTGGGGAGTGAACCAGTGGATAGAAGGCCTCTGTCTCTCTCTGCCTCTCTGTAACTCTTTCAAATTGAAAGGCAGAGTTACAGAGAGGGAGGAAGGGAGGGAGGGAGGGAGAGAGAAAGGGGGGGGGAGGGAGGGAAGGAGGGAGGGAGGGAGGAGGGGAGAGAGAGAGAGAGAGAGAGAGAGAGAGAGAGAGAGAATCTTCCATCCTCTGAATCACTCCCCAAATGGCTACAATGGTCAGGGATGGGCCAAGCCAAAGCCAGGACCCACGAGGTTTATCTGGGTCTCCCAGATGGACGCAGGGGCCCAAGCAGTTGGGCCATCCTCTGCTGCTTTCCTAGGGGCACCACACAACACAATACAAGCCCACCACATTCTGTTTTTCTTCCCAAGATGACTCATCTGAAATTGTCACCTACTTATTGATGTGATTATTATCCGTCTCTTCCTCACCAGAAATGTAGCACCCACGACAGTAAAAGCCCCTAAGTCTCCTGTGCCCTGTTATGTCTTTAAAACCTGGAGTGCTGTCTGGCAGCTGAGTGCCCAGAGCATCCCCGCTGAATGAATGGTGTCCGCCGCCCTGTCCCTCTGCGTGCTCCCCGGGAGCAGCACGGGACCCCGGCGCCAGGGTGCAGGGAGAAGGAAGGTGCCTTTCTCTCATGAGAACGTGTGTGAGGTGCTGGGTAGGCAGAACAACTCTAAATTAGAATTACCATGGCAGAAAACCACATCTGAAACCCAGGACTCTCCTTCACCTTCCACATCAACTAGCGGCAAGCTCTTCCGTCTTCTCACTTCCGTCCCTGACCCGTCTCAGCTTTCATCTGCACCCTCCCAGCCTGACACTCAGTGACCTCTGGACCACTGCAGAACCACCTGCCTCCAAGCCACCCTGCAAACTTCCGGACAGCTTAATCTACCCACAGCCACAGTTCCCAGGACACAGAAGGGGTCAGGACACGCTTTAAGAATTAAAATACAAAATGTTAAACAGTGCTCATTAAAGATAAAGTAAACCTTAAAAAAAAAAGAATTAAAATACTGAGCCAGCACTGTGGCATAGTAGGCTAAGCCTCTGCCTGCAGTGCCAGCATCCCATAGGGCTCCAGTTTGCATCCCAGTTGTTCTTCTTCCTATCCAGCTCCCTGCTGATGGCCTGGGAAAGCAGCAGAGGATGGCCCGTGTTCTTGGGCCCCTGTATCCATGTGGGAGACCCAGAAGAAGCTCTTGGCTGCCAGCTCCTGGCTTCAGATCAGCCCAGCTCTGGCTGTTGCAGCCATGTGGGGAGTGAATAAGCGAATGGAAGATCTTTCTGTATTTCCCTTCATCTGTAAATCTGCCTCTCAAATAAATAAATCTTAAAAAAAAAAAAAAAAGGAATTGAAGTACAATTCAGTAGATGAAAGAAAGGATCTCAAAGGCTCCACACCAGCAGTCATTGCAAGGAGGGGTAACGTTAATGGTTCTGATTTAATCAGTGTACACAGTCGACATCTGTTGAAATGCTATACTATACAATTATTAAATGCTAATCAAAAAATGTTTAAACAGAGATGGAAATGCTAACTTGATTTAACCACTACCCACTGAACAGATGAGTCAAATCATCACACTGTTCTCACAAATATGTATAATCAAGATAATCTGAAGGGCAAAGTGGTGATGGTTCAAACAGTTGGGTCCCTGGATTGAGCTCCTCACTCTGGCCACAGCCAGGGGCCGTTATGGGCATTTGGAGAATGAAGTAGTGGGTAGGAACTCTCTCTCTTTTTGCCTCTTAAATAAAATAATCTTTAATTAAAAACAATTAGGAGGCCGGCACCGCGGCTCATTTGACTAATCCTCCGCCTGTGGCACCGGCAACCCAAGTTCTAGTCCCAGTTGGGGCGCCAGATTCTGTCCTGGTTGCTCCTCTGCCAGTCCAGCTCTCTGCTGTGGCCCGGGAAGGCAGTAGAGGATGGCCCAGGCACTTGGGCCCTGCACCCACATGGGAGACCAGGAGGAAGCACCTGGCTCCTGGCTTCAGATCGGCGTAGCGCACCAGCCGTATTGACCATTTTGGGGGTGAACCAACGGAAAAAGGAAGACCTTTCTCTCTGTCTTTCTCTCTCTGTCTAACTCTGCCTGTCAAAAAAAAAAAAAATAGGAAACTAATTTTTTAAAAATAGAGGAGGAAAGGCCGGTGCCATGGCCCACTAGGCTAATCCTCCACCTGCAGCGCAGGCACACCGGGTTCTAGTCCCAGTCAGGGCACCGGATTCTGTCCCAGTCGCTCCTCTTCCAGTCCAGCTCTCTGCTGTGGCCTGGTAAGGGAGTGGAGGATGGCCCAAGTGCTTGGGCCCTGCACCCACATGGGAGACCAGGAAAAGCACCTGGCTCCTGGCTTCGATCAGCGTGATGTGCCGGCCGCAGTGGCCATTGGAGGGTGAACCAACAGAAAAGGAAGACCTTTCTTTCTGTCTCTCTCTCTCTCACTGTCCACTCTGCCTGTCAAAAAAATTAATTAATTAGAGGCCGGCGCCGCGGCTCACTAGGCTAATCCTCCACCTAGCGGCGCCGGCACACCGGGTTCTAGTCCCGGTTGGGGCACCGGATTCTGTCCCGGTTGCCCCTCTTCCAGGCCAGCTCTCTGCTGTGGCCAGGGAGTGCAGTGGAGGATGGCCCAGGTGCTTGGGCCCTGCACCCCATGGGAGACCAGGAAAAGCACCTGGCTCCTGCCATCGGATCAGCGTGGTGCGCCAGCTGCGGCAGCCATTGGAGGGTGAACCAAAGGCAAAGGAAGACCTTTCTCTCTGTCTCTCTCTCTCACTGTCCACTCTGCCTGTCAAAAAAAAAAAAAATTTTAATTAATTAATTAAAAAAAAGAGAGAAGAGGAAAACATCACCTTCATTCTACAAAACCCATTTTAAAAAATTTTAGGGGGCCAGTGCTGTGGTGTAGTATGCTAAGCCTCTGCCTGTGGTGCGGGCATCCCATATGGGTGCTGGTTCATGTCCCAGGTGCTCCACTTTCAATCCAGCTCTCCGCTGTGTCCTGGGAAAACAGTGGAAGATGGTCCAACTACTTGGGCCCCTGCACCCACGTGGGAGACCCGGAAGAAGCTCCTGGCTTTGGATCAGTGCAGCTCTGGCTGTTGTGGCCAACTGGGGAGTGCACCAGCAGATGGAAGACCTCTCTCTCTCTCTCTCTCTCTCTTTCTCTACCTCTCCCTAGCTGTAACTCTGCCTTTCAAATAAATAAAATCTTTTTTAAAAAATTTAGTTTACTGCCCTCCAAGCCCTCGCTCAGCAGCCTGGCCCTCAAGAGGCTCTCCCAATAACCTCACTGGAGCTGCTGTGGAAATTCGAGCCCGGGGACTTCCACAGCAAAATACTGTAAAATGCTGCACGAAATACGATAAACTTCCTTTTACTTACCTCGTTAAGTCCTCCATAAAGTAAGGGAAATCTTCAAGGACCAAAAAATAAAGAAGTGGAAAAGCCAGAGCAGCCAGCAGAAGCTATCACTATGGCAGCCTCTTTGTTGGGGATAATCAACAATTTTAGACAACAGATTACGATAAAATATATTATAAATCATTAAATTTATAAATCAATAGATTTATTATTATAAATCGAAGACCAACATAGTATTTTAAAAGGGACCCAACAGGGGCGGAGCCAGCATTGTATAGTAAGTAAAGCCATTACCTGCGATGCTGGCACCTCATATGGGCACGGTTAGAGTCCCAGCTGCTCCACTTCCATTTCAGCTCCCTGCTAATATGCCTGGAAAAAGCAGATGATGGCCCAAGTACTTGGGCCTCTGCACCTACATAGGAGACCTGGAAGAGGCTCTTGGCTCCTGGCTTTGGCCTGACCTAACCCCAGCTGTTGTAGCCATCTAGGGAATGAACCAGCACAGAAATTTCTCTCTCTGTCTCTCCCTCTCTCTGTAACTCTGACTTTGAATAAATAGATAAAAGGCACTGAATAGGAGGGGTGGTTTAGGATAGCATCCCACATCCAAGCGCCTGGGTCTGATTCCCAGCTCCTGACTCCTGTTTGCTGCTAACACAGACCCTGGGAGGCAGCACTGATGGCCCAAGTAACTGGATTCTCGCCATCCACAAGGGAGACCTGGATTCAGTTCCAGGCTCCCTGCTCCTGGCCTGGCCCAGCCTGGGGACACTGTGAGTATGTGGGAGTGAACCAGCGATGGGAGCTTTCTCTCTTCATCTGTTTGTGTGCTACTCTATCTCAGCCTCAAATTAAACAACAAAAACAGATTAAAGGAACCCAATGAATCTGAAATGCAATCAAATAAATCTTCAAAAAAATAGAGCCACTAAGTGAAAAGTATAAACCTCTCTCTCAGTTTCTCTCCCACTGCCTTTTGCTGATGCCATTCACCAGGGCTGGGCTCCCCGTCTCCATCTCCTTTTCCCCAGGTTCTCAGCCAACACAAAAGGAGAACCAAGAATGAGAACATGTATCGCCTGCAGACCCTGGTTCAACAGGCTATCCTCAACATCCTTACTCCCTCCGTCAACCTTTCTCTTTCTTCCTTTTGCTCTCAGCGCCCCGGTTTACATTCTACAGCAGAATGCCCAAATACACCTGCAAGTATTTGTGCAAATGAGGAGCTGGTGCTTAAGCACAAACGGGAGACACACGATTCTTGCTGTTTAAGTAAACACTGAGACACAACAACTTGGGTCCAAGCGACAGGAGTCCAGGTGTGCCTAACGGAGCTGCCTTGCCTGTGCACCCTCAGTGACGCCATGATTCCCTCCCCCAGCCCCACAGGCACCCCAATAATCAATACACGGAATCAAAGTGCCTTTTTCTGGGAGCCCTCCACAGACACATTCTGGCCAAGGTAAAGATGACTGGGTTGTCCTCAAAGGCCAATGATCCGTAACAGTGAATCACGCTGCATGACTCTCTGGGTTCCCACCGCTGCCAACGGTTGAGCCAGCTGTGGTGTGAGCAGGGTACTGAGACAGTTGGCTGGGGGGGAGGGCGTGAATGAGCACATGCCGCATGCGTTCATCTGAACCATGGGTTGGCAGGCAGGGCAGCAAGGAGGGGGTCAGAGGATCTGTAAGAAGATCTCAGCAGGGAGCCCTTTCATCTTTCAGGCACCTCCGTGTATGGAGGCCACATTGTCAGAGATGACCTTGGAGGCCAAAGTGGCCAGAAGCCCTGGGATAGCTGCCACCTCTCGGTTCAGGACACAGTGTCTTGAAAGACCAGAGCCAGAGCCAGAATGTCTAAGACTGATTGGCTCCTTAGGGCATGAGAAGAGTTCCAAATCTACTCCTAAAGGAGGCATCCCCTTCCAAAGCTTATGAAACAAAGAACAGGGCCCACGGTCAGTCAGTTGCGAAGCTGGATTTAAATGGAGGTAACTGCCAGGCGAGCTTCCTCCAGTCCAGAAACCCCAAGTGTGCTCAGAGGCAATGCTGCAGAGTGGCAGGCTGCCATTTCCCCCTGGCTGTGCTTTCCTGCCCTGGCATATCCCCCAGGCACCTCCCATTCCCAGGAATGGAGATTCCTGGCTCCTGACCTACCCATGCAACCCCCCAAGCAAACTTTTGCCTGGGGAGGGGATGGGAAGGTGAGCCAGTCGGTTCTGAGCATCACAGAGTGAGGAGTGTGCATGTGGGAGCAGGTGCTACACACGGGTGGCCCTGTGACTGCTGGGGACTGAAAAGCTGCAGAAGCACTGGCAAAGGAGCCAGCTGAGGGCTCTGTTCACTCTGCCTACACAGCCGTCCTCCAGGCCCTACCAGGCTGTATGGGAACCAACAGGAGTGCCCAACATGCACCAGGCTTCTATTAAATCTAACTGTCCACCAACTAGGTAGTGGGTTCACTAACTCTTGTTTTTTCTTTTTTTTTTCATTTATTTATTTGACAGGCAGAAAACATCCATCCACTGATTGCATTCCACAGATGCCCTGAATGGTTAGTGCTGGATCAGGATGAAGTCAGGAGCCTCCCCTGGCAAAGTCTCCCATGTGGGTGGCAGGAACCCAATTACTTGAGGCATCACCACTGCCTCCCAGGGTCCACATTAGCAGGAATCTGGAGTCAGGAGCCAGAGCCAGGCATCAAATCCAGATATTCCAAAATGGCATGCCAGCATCTCCACTGCTAGTCCAAATGCGTAGCTCCTTTCTAAATCTTACTTAGTTACAAGAAAAATTCTACAAGGCGGGCATCCTAACCCCATTAGCCAGATGAAGCATCTGAGGCTTAGAAAGGAAGAAGCACCTTCTATAAGGCCTCACAACTGGTGAGTAACAGGGCTTGGATTTGAATCCCGCCCTGCCTTCAAATTCCACAATTTTTTCCAGGAACCATCAATGCTTTTCATTCCATTCAATCCCCACAAAAAAGTAAATCCTCCACCAACATTTTTGCTTTAATTTTTAAAATGAACCACCTCTGCAGTCATTCCAGATTTGCAAAATAAAAACTGAAAAATACACATCCCTTAACTTGCTGCATTCCTTGGTTGGCCAAGAATGTCACTTCTCTATTCCCACCCTTACCTTTATTCTTTTCCCATCCATGGGCCCTCCTCCTAGGACTTGATGACACAAAGAACAATTTTACCTCCTATGAAGTACAATGCAAGCAAAGCTTCTGCCATACAACAAAAAACATAGCTGAACAGGAAAAAATGGGTGGGCAAGGCAAGAAAGTCTCTCCCTTGAACCCATTTTATTAGCTGTTAATAAGGGGACTGAATTTTTCATGTTTATGACAGGCCAGACAGTAGTCACAGATATTCAGGTTCACAGTCTCGCAATAGGTGTGAGAGAGTCTTCTTCTAAAATCTTTGGAAGAGGGGATATACTTGTATGACAAATGTGATCAGAAGTATCAGTGGTGGAGCTGGCGCTGTGGCGCAGCTGGTAAAGCCTCCACATGAATGCCAGTTTAAGCCCTGGCTGTTCCACTTCCAATCCACCTCCCTGCTAACAGCCTAAGAAAAGCAGCAGAAGATGGCTCAAACACTTGGGCCCCTGCCACACACATAGGAGACCCAGATGAAGGTCCTGTTTCCCACTGGAGTGCCTGGGTTCCATTCCCGGCTCCACTCCTGATTCCAGCTTCCTGCTATTGTAGACCCTGGGAGGCAGCACTGACAGTTCAAGTAATTGGGTTTTTGCCACCCACGTGAGAGACCTGGATTCAATTCCTGGCTCTGAGCTTTGGCCTAGCCTGTTCCCAGCTGTTGTAGTCATTTGGGGAGCAAACCAACAGACGGGAGCATTCTCTCTCTTTCTTTCTCTCTTTATCTCTCTCCCTCTCAAGAAAATAAGCCAAAAAAAGAAAATTTTTTTTAAAAGCCAATAATAAGGGGCCAGCTCCATGGCATAGTGGGTAAAGCCACTGCCTGCAGTGCCAGTATCCATATGGGTGCCAGTTTGAGTCCTGGCTGCTCCACTTCTGATCCAGTTCTCTTTCATGGTCTGGGAAAGCAATGGAAGATGGCCGAAGTCCTTGGGCTCTGCACCCACATAGGAGATATGGAAGAAGCTCCTGGCTCCTGGTTAGGATCAGCTCAGCTCCAGCCATTGCACCATTTGGGAATGAAACAGCGGATGGAAGACCTCTCTCTCTCTCTCTCTGCCTCTGCCTCTCTGTAACTCTGCCTTTCAAATAAATAAATAAATCTTTAAAAAACAATAATAATAGGAAATTAAGCTGTTGGTCAGAATAAGGTTTTTTTTTTTTAAGTTAAGATGTAAAGGCCAGCACCGCGGCTCAATAGGCTAATCCTCCACCTGTGGCGCCAGCACACTGGGTTCTAGTCCCAGTTGGGGCGCCGGATTCTGTCCCAGTTGCCCCTCTTCGAGGCCAGCTCTCTGCTGTGGCCCAGGAGTGCAGTAGAGGATGGCCCAAGTGCTTGGGCCCCGCAACCCATGGGAGACCAGGAAAAGCACCTGGCTCCTGGCTTTGGATCAGCACGGCGGCCATTAGAGGGTGAACCAATGGAAAATGAAGACCTTTCTCTCTGTCTCTCTCTCTCACTGTCCACTCTGCTTGTCAAAAAAAAAAAAAAAAAAAAAGTAAAACATTAAGCATAAAACTAAAAGTTAGGGGCCGGCAGCGAGTTAATGCCCTGGCCTGAAGTGCCAGCATCCCAGCTGGGCGCTGGTTCAAGACTCAGCTGCTTCACTTCCTATCCAGCTCTCTGCTATGACCTGGGATAGCAGTAGAAGATGGCCCAAGTCCTTGGGCCTCTGCACTGGTGTGGGAGACCTGGAAGAAGTTCCTGACTCCTGGCTTTAGATCAGTGCAGCTCCAGCCGTTGCGGCCAACTGGGGACTGAACCATAGGATAGAAGACTCTCTCTCTGCTTCTCCTCTCTCTCTGTGTAATTCTGACTTTCAAATAAATAAATAAATCTTTTTTAAAAAAAAATAAAAGTTACAAGAATAAAAAGAATAATCATTTGTACTCACCAAGCAGCACTTTTTAGAACCTGAAGGCTTTGCTCAGAATATACAACACACTCGTTTACATACACTGTTCAAACTACACCCACCTCCTCCAGTGGCATTTTGTGTATCAGCTAACATACAAATCTATTAATTACGCAAGTCACATAAGACTTAAGGAGGATTTTCTGAAAACTTTAAATACATGTCCTGCCTCATTTTAACCTCATCATTTTTAGATACAGGAAAAATGTTTGTGGGAAATAAAAGGGTAACTTTTGAGACCAGCGAACTTGGGAGAGAACTAGACAGTGAGCAGCGACTCCAAGAACATACTCTAGGCCCCCTTCCAAAGCAAACTGGGCTCCGGCGCCTGCGCTGCGCTGCTTTGCTCCATAAAGCTCAGCACTAGAGGGCAAGACCAGGCTCTATGGCCTGGAAAATTACTGCAGCGCACCTACCAGCCTCTCCCAACACCAGCACAAAACGGGTTGTTTCAGAAGACCTTGTGCTGCAAAGCAGTTAAAACCATGCCGGGAACAGCTCCCAGGACAGGGAGTGGCAGGCAGCTCCAGCACCGCTGAGCAGGGCAGCTTGGACCTCAACTGACACTGAGGCTGCCCGGGTGGGGGGCAGGACCACGACGGCAGACGTGTTGCTGCAATTCTGCTGGCCACCTCAGGACAGGGACTAACGAGACCCCGGAAAGGAGAGCTGCCCAACACGTGTGGCGAGGCCTCCCATCAAATGCTGTGCTTCTGGGGCATGCAGTGGTGGGCCCAGAGAAAACACACGGAGCAAAAAAGCACCCTTGTGTCACTATGTTCCTAAATCTGTGTATATGAAATACATGAAACTTGTATAACTTAAATAAAATTAAAGCAAAATAATAAAACAATAATAAATAATAAAACAAATAAAATAAAATAAAAAAGCATCACTGGCCAGTTCTTACCTTTTTCATTTGTATTCAAAGGCCATTGTTGTTTATATGGATTATGGTACCAGGAATGAGAATTCCTGGGTGCTATTCTTGGATCAGTCACTGATAAACAGAGTATCTGCCAGTGGAAAAGATCAGGTGCTTTGAAGTTCAGAGCTGACCATTTATAGCCAGTAAGTACTTACTTGAGTGCCTACCATGTACCCAGACTTCAATACCGATTGGGAGATACCCGCAGCAGCCAGGTGACCAGCATTTCAGCGTGAAGAGAGGGAAGTGGGGCACTGGAAACAGAGCCCAGCGTTCTATGGGGAAGGGAGGCAAGGCCAGCCCGGGCAGAGGAAACACGGCCTGGCCCACGTGAAGCTCTGTGCCTGCCTTTGCTCTGAATTTCAACCCTAAGCCACGCTATCCCTGCTCGGCCCACACATCTGTCTCATTTGCTTCTCCCTCTCTCCCTGCCTGCGTCTCAGATTACGGCTCTGCCCTGAGTTACCTCCGTTGCTGGAGGGATTATGTCCTTTCCCACTGGAATGGCTGTAGTGACCGGGGCACAAGTGGCCGCCTGACATCTGTGGGTGAGCCTTGCACAGCTCGCTCCAGTCAATCAGGAAGGGCAAGGGCCAACCAGAAGGATGTGGTGTCGGTTTAAGGCAGCCAACATCACCAATTAGTCCTGTGCTTGAGAGCCCTTTGGGGTTCAGCATAGGAACCTCAGCTGACATGGGAATACACCAGCCCCAGCCTGGAGAGATCTACAAAGAGGTCAGAACACACTCTCTTTTTCACCCTGGTCATTGGCTGGCTCTGGCACCAAGCTGGTCCCAGCAGAAAGTCAACAACAGAGCAAAGAACCTAGAGACCATTTCAGCTCAGACCTCTGCCTTCAGGCAGAACCTTAGCTAATCCAATCTGAACAAATGGGTATGGCTTGTTAAAACCTGCCAGAATGGAGAATCTTTAACTTCCAATAATAGTCTGTTCCCAGGGCTGCTCTTCAACCAGCACATCCCAGGATAGCTGTATCAGTTACAAAAACATGAAAATACCTGGGTATGTGTTGGTACATGGTGACTGCTGAGGCCCTCTCAGTACCCTTCTATCCCCCAGACCGCCCCCGACAGTGTCATAGCCCAGCAGCTAAAGGGCTAATGCCAGGCACAGCTAAGAAGAGACCTTCAGGAACTATTCCTGGACCCCTATTCCATCCCCAAAGTATTGTTTCATTCTACAATGTTAACCTATTCTAAACTTTTCAACGGCTTTCTGCGGAATGAACACCACGCTCCAAGCTTGTCATTCAAAGTCTTCCATAACACAGCACCAACCCTACATTCTCCTTCATAACCTCTGCGTCCCTGGCATTCCCACATACCATGTCCTTGATCTTAGTCTTTGTTGATGCTGCTCCTTTCGTCTGGAATAACCCCCTCTTTCTGCATCCATCAAAATCTTGCTGTAACTCCTCAAGGTCTCAAACGCCCCATGTCCATGAACTACTAGTGGAAAGGACTGTGCCCTGTTTCCAGGAGTGTCAGGGAAAGAAACCTCTAGGTTCTCCATTTGATTATTTTTATGCGGGCGCCTCAGCTGGAGAGCGGGGACGCAGTACGCTGGTTATCACATCTGAGTGATCCAGCACCATGCCCTGCGGGAGGCCTGCACTAAATAAGTACTTGCATCAGTCAGTGAGTGAGCAGCTCCAATTCTTTTATCCACGGGACCCATTTGCTACTTGTTAATGGTTTTGGTTGGCTGTTTTTCTTCGAAGCCACTCCAATTGTGGTTCTATCTTTTTCTACACACGGAGCCCAAATGGCACATCATGTGTATCTTAAAATACTGGGTTATTTCATGAAGATGAAGCAGGAAGCCGGCTCCCCTGTCATTACTTTCCCACCCCACAGCTTGCGAGCGTCGTCTCTCCATGCGCTTCTTTCAGCCGGATCAATGTGCCACTCACCCAGGGGCAGGCAAATGAAAGGTTCCTGGGGACAGGGCTTGGCCTTCGGATGACAGGAAAGCTGGTGGTGGAGTGAGCTGGCAGAGCTGGCTAGGAAGAGGGGCAGGGCGGCTTTTTGGGAAGCAGAGCCAAGATGGGGGCTGTGGCCAAAGCCTCCCAGCACAGCCCTGGGAGGGCCCATTTTACTGGCTGGGTTGCTACTGTTGCCCCAGGGTGGCAGGAAGAAAGGGGAGCAGCCCCCTCCTACCTCCCTATCCCCCACTCTCCCTCCAGAGGCTAACTGAGCTGGCAGTAAAACCCCATGGGACAGGAGGGAGTTCTGATAAAAGATGTCCAGGCTTCTTAACAACAAAAAAGGATGGGAGTCAGAAATCACAATTACAATGTGAAGTTCATCCACGGGACAATCACAGAAGGGGCAGAACTCGGCGGGACAGCCCAGTGCCTGGCAGATGGACTTGGAGGTTCTAAGAGACTGAGAAGATGAAACAAGTGACCCAGCAGGGCCCAGGCTGAGCCTCTGGGTAAAACACACAGCACCACAGAAAAGCCTGTTCTCGAAGGGGAGCCTGTTCCGGAAGGGGAAGCTGCGACCATTTTTTCTAGAAAAGGTCCTTCGGGAAATGGAAACAAAAGACCAAGACAATTCAGGTAAATTCATGCAGGAGGGAGAGTCACCAGACCCAAGAACTGGCGGCTCAGGATGAGGTGGGCAACAGGAGCGAGGCGTGAGGAGCCAGAGCACGAGGTGGTGAGCCTGCAAAGGGGCTCCAGTCTCGGAGGAGAAAGCACAGGTGAGGCAAAGGAAAAGCGGAGAAGGGGAGGAAAGAAGGTCACCGGCTTTGGGGCCACAAAGCTACTCCTTGCACAGAGGATCCCACCGACTATCACACACACACACACACACACGCACACACACATATACACACACACGATGACTTCACTGGGAAGGGGCGTCCCCGGGAGGGCACAGGAAGTTCTCCCAGGCTTCCCCCCTGCACACACTCCAGCTAAGCTCCTCCACTGGGATCTGAGTGGCCAGGGTGTTGGAAGAGCAGTCACCTCATGGCTTTGGGGAGATGAACAAGGCTCAGGGGAGGAAAGAGCCAGCTGTGGGAAGGCAGACTTTGGTCATCAGACAGAACCCTCCTGTGCAGAGCTGGGGAACAGGCTAAGCATGGCCTTGCTCGTGCCGTGCTGGGCTCTCTGGTCCTGAGAAGGCTCAAGTGGCAGTGGGGGGGTGGGGGGTTCCACAATCTCAGGATCCAGACCAAAAGGGACCTGAAGATCTTCTACACCAAACTCCTCGTTTTACCTGCACTGCTGACTTGCTTTCTCCCGTGAGTCCCTGGCTAGTTAGTGGCAGAGCTAAGACTGGAACAACCCCCCCCCCCACTCCTTTCCCAACTCACAGCCAGAATTATTGCCACTGCCAGAGTGAGCGGTTAGGCCATAAATATATATCTCCAACCTGAACCAGCTCGGTTTCTGTCCCTAGTAATTCCCTCTTCTTGGCCACAGGAGGAGGCAAAGCACCACACCCACCTCAGGGTAAAGGAGTTGACCCAAGCCCAGGGCAGCAATTTCATCGCTTGCGGTGGTCGGAACTTCCTGCAAGGCAGAAGCGCCAGCAGGGAAGCCGGCGCTGGCGCTTTGGTCCTGGGCCCCCCTGAGCTTGGGAAAGGAACCTGCGAGTCCGGGGCATTCCTTCACCCCTTTCCCAGCTCTCAAACTCATCTTTTACAACCCCTGCCACCGACCGCCGAGAGTACACTGCAAATCACCTGGGACAGCCTCGCCCCTCGAAGCAAAAAAGGAAACTGAGGCATGCCGTTATTATCCTAGGAGGCAACTGAGGCACAGAAGCATTAAGTGGTCTGGCCAAGATAAAACAGAAGCAGGAATCCGGGCGCTGCCAGCCCACAAGTCGCCCATTGTCTCCTCGAGCAAGGTCTGGGGAGTTTGGCTGACTCTGCGGGGGTCCCAAGGAGGCTTCAGAAAACCAGAAGGAAGGGTGGCCAGGGCAGGAGCTGGGGTACCAGGAGGAAGAGGGGAGGGCTGCGTGGGAAGAGGGAGGAGAGAGGAGGCTCTCGGGGGGCATTGTTTAAAAGGCAGCCGTGAAGACGCGGCGGGAGGGGAGCCCGGGCGAGCGGGCCAGCGCTAGGTGGGCAAAGTTTGGGCCCCGCCGCGGGAGCGCGCCCCATCGGGAGGGGGTGGGGGTGCGGCCGGGGGCGTTCCGGACGCTAGAGTCCCGCCGAGCCGCAGAGCGCCTCTCTCGGCGCATCTCCCCCGAGGACAGGGGAGGATGTCCCGGCCCCACATGGCCCGGCGGGCAGGCCCGGACTCGGGGACTCGGCGCTGGGGCTCCGCGGCCGCCCCGACCCCCCTCTCTCCCCACGGAGAAGCGGGGCGGCGCCGGGCACCTGGAGAGGAAACCCAGCTGGAAGCCGGGTGTGAGGGGGCGCGGCGGGTCCCCCAGCGCGGGCGCCCCGGGCTGCCTCCCCCGCCTCCGCGCCCGCCCTCAGCCCCGTGCTACTCACTCCGGTTCAAGGGGTTCCCGCCGACCTGCGCCGACGCCACCAGTTCCAGATACAGAGTCCAGAGCCCCACGGACACCAGGGCGAGCGCCAGCAGCAGCCGGAAGCGCCTCCGCAGCAGCTTGGCCGGGCGCAGGAGCAGCAGCAGCGCGGCCCGGGGGCTCCCCATGGCTCGGCGCCGAGGCGGCCGCCGCCAGCGCGGACTGCTCCGCACCCAGCCCCCGGCCCCAGCCGGGCCCAGCGCCGCGGGCGTCCCGAGCCCCAGCGCGGAGCCTCAGGGCTGCGCCGAGGCCACCGCCCCCGGCCGCTTCCCGGCGGGGCGCCGGCCCATGCTCGGCGTCCGAGGGTCCCCCGGCCGCGCGGGCGCCTCGCAGGTCCCCTCCGGGAGCGGAGGCGGCCCCTCCTCCCCGAGCGTCCTCGGCGCCGGGCTCCGCTCTCCGCGCCTCTCCGGTCGCAGGCTCGCTGCTTCCCTCCTGCGCCGCTCGCGCTCTCCGGCTACCCTAAAGGAGGCCGTCCCGGGTGCCCGCCCGCCCGCCTGTCCTCTCGCCTCGGCCAGCTCGGGCTCTTTCTCCAGCTTGGGCCACTACCTCACGCCCACCTGTCCCGCCTCCACCTAGGCCCCGCCCCCGGACACAGGTGGGCTCCGCCCCCGAGGAGCCGAGCCGGGCGGGAAATGCCTTTCTGGCAGCCCCCGGGGCTGGGAAGGATGGGGCCAAGGAACGCGTACCCAGTATAGACCCGGTATGAGCGCGGTGAGCGAGGAGGCGAGCCGCTCTGAACCCCGAGCGTCCGAGTAGCTCGGGTGTTGCTCCGGGGCAGGTGAGGCGAAGGCAGGTGCTCCTTGCTGCGACACCCGAGGCACTGGCTTCCGGGCCTCTCCTTCCTTTGCAGCCCCCCAGGAAAGCAGAGGACACCTCAGTTGGGAGGCGGCGGACACGTGATCCTACCTTCCAGGCCAGATTTGAAGACCCTTGCTCTTCAGCCTTACCCACGCCTCCCAGAGGCACTGGGGGAGCTTAAGTGGCCCCCAGACTGGAATGGGAGAGGGTAATATGGGAGAGCTCCGAAGAAAAACTAAAAACAATTTTTAAAAAGAAAAAAGATAGTCACTGATGGAGTTGAAGATAACCAAGAGAGCATGTATTCCAGCTCTCTGCCTTCTGGCAGGTAAAGCCTCATTATCTGATTTAAATGAGATAATTAAGTTCCTTATGTTCCAGGGACAGAGTGAACTGCCCAAGGTCATTCAGCAGGTAATGCTGCAGATTTCGTTCCAACTCCCTCTCCTGGGAAAAAAAATGTCAGGAAGCCATGGAGAAACTGGAGGCCCCACGTGTTCCAGAGGCAGGTGAAGATGCCTTGCAAAGCCTGCCTCCCAGATCCCAGTGCCCGGAGTCCCAGCTTCCCATCCAGCTTCCTGCTGATGGTCCTGGGAGGCAGTAGATTCTGTCTCAAGTGCTTGGGAGACCTTTGTGCAGTTCCCCAGCTTCTAACTTCAGCCTGACCCAGTCTCAGCTGTTTTGGGCATTTGAGAAGTGAACAAGCAGATGGATGGTCTCTCCTCTCTCTCTCTCTCTCTCTCTCTCTCTCTCTCTGCCTTTCAAGTAAATTAAATAGACATGAAAAAACGTATTTCTGGACATTTTAAAATCAAATGTGTATCATGCAAATACTGTTCCAAGAAAGAGATTTGCAGACTAGAGTGCTGTGTTCCTTACTATATATGTCACCTTTTATTTTATTTATTTAAAAGACAGAGAGGTAGAGCCAGAGAGAGAGAGGTCTGCCATTCTGCTGGTTCACTCCCCAAATGACCACAATGGCCAGAGCTGAGCTGATCTAAAGCCAGGAGCCAGGAGCTTCTTCCTGGTCTCCCATGTAGGTGCAGGGGCCCAAGGACTTGGGCCATCTTCTACTGCTTTCCCATACCCTGGCAGAGAGCTGGATTGGAAGTGGAGCAGCCAAGACTCGAAACAGTGCCCAAATGGGATGCTGGCACTGCAGGCTGGGGCTTTAACCCGCTGCGCCACAGTGCCAGCCCCTATATGGACTTTGAATTCCCTGTATTGTTATTTGGGGTCTTTGTTTAAAGATTTATTTATTTGAAAATCAGAGTTAGAGAGAGGTCTTGCTGGTTCATTCCTCAAATGGCAGTGACAGCCATTCAAGCCAGGCTGAAGCTAGGAGCCAGGAGCTTCTTCCAGGTTTCTCACGTGGATGCACTTGGGCCTAAGCACTCTGCTGGATCAGAAGCAGAGCAGCTAGAACGTGAACCAGGGCCCATATGTGATGCTGGCCTCGCAGTTGGCGGCTTTACCCGTTATGCCACAACACCCGGCCCTGTTTCCTTTTGTCTGCAACCACCTTAGCTGATAGCTCACTGGTCCAAAAGCCTCTCCTAAACTATTGTAGTTTTCCCTAACCAGCCCTCCTAACTCCCAGACTCTACCACTACCATTCCCCACCCCCCTAACCTCCAGCCCCTTCCCCCAATCCCCTCCCCCTCCCTGCCTCCTGTGCCTCCAGAGGCCTTTATAAAATTCAGTTACACATCCACACACCTGCTCAAAATACGTAATGGCTTCCCAGTGCTCACTCATTAAAATGCAAACTGGAAGTCTGGAATTCAAGGCCTTTGGAAACCTTTTGCAACTTTGTGTGACCATATGAAAGCTGCTCCAGCTAAAATGAATCTATTCACTGCTCTCCGACACATTTTCTTTTCTAGGCGATCAAATTTGACCCTTTCTCCAAGGCTCAGTCAAGCTTTCTGGGACTAGTGTAGTGCTGCGTCTGCCTCTCCTTGGTAGAATTGCCGTGTGTCTCACTGACATGTTGAGACTTGCTCTGAGTGTGTCCTGTTTCCCCAGCTTTATTGCAGGGCTTCAACGGTGGCAGGCCCTTGCATCCTCGCGTGGAGTGCAAGGTCTGTTTAGCACGCAGCAAGGGCTGAAGATAAGAGTAGTGTTTTGAGCAAACATCCCCTGGAATGTTCCCTCAACTTCTTTAGCAGAAGGCGAATGCTTAGGACAATTCTCTAATGGTGGTCCCTGGGAAATGTCTCCATGAGGTTCCAGAGGCATAGACTCATGCACTTCCCATGCTTCCTTTTCAAAAGTCCAAGATGAGCAACCGGGGTGTACAAACTTGGCTGAGTCAAGTGGGAAGGGTCATTGGGGGCAACCCAGCAAGGGGTTTGACTGAGTCATTTTCAGCATTTTGTCATGGAAACAGGTGGCAGCCCCATCCGGCTCTCTTCTGGAGACTGGTCCTCTTGAGAGAACTCACAAAATCACTTTATTGCACCAAATGCTCAAAGCTTCTATTAAGTGGGAACTGGGAGAGATATAAAGCAAGGAGCATGCTGTTTAGTCGAGAAGAGATTCCACAGGTAGAGAAATCTAATACTTTGGGGCCAGTGCTGTGGCTTAGCGGGTAAAGCTGCTGCCTGCTGTGCTGTCATCCCAAATGGGTACCAGTTCAAGTCTCAGATGCTCCACTTCCAATCCAGCTCCCTGCTAATGCACCTGGGAAAGCAGCAGAAGATGGTCCAAGTCCTTGGGCCCCTGTACCCACATGGGAGACTCAGAAGAAGCTCTGGGCTCCTGGCATTGGATTGGCACAGCTCTGCTGTTGCAGGCAGTTGGAGAGTGAATTAGCAGATGGAATCTCTGTCTCTCTCTCTCTCTCTCTCTCTCCGCCTCTCTGTAACTCTCTTTCAAATAAATACATAAATCTTTTTTTTTTAAAAAAAACTGACACTTTAAAGACGAGGTTTCTGTTTCAAAGAAATTCAAAAGAGGAATGAGGTCACCTTGCACCTTTAAGTTTCCTCACTTTAACTGTTTTTCTTTTATTAACTAATTAATTAATTATATAAAGACAGAGAGAGAGTGTGTGTGTGTGTTTGTTTGCATCTGCTGGTTTATTCTCCCAAATGCCCATAACTGCATTATCCTGGGAACTCATTTTGTTTTTAATTTTTTTTAAATTTATTTTTAATGCAGAGTTACAGCAAAAGGGGGAGAGAGAGAGAGAGAGAGAGAGAGAGAGAGAGAGAGAATCTCCCAACTGCTAGTTTACTCCCCAAATGGCCACAATGGCTGAAGCTGGGACTGGGCCAGGCCAAAGCTAGGAACCTAGAAGTCCATCCTGATCTTCCACATGGGTGGCAGGTCCAAACTTTTTGAACCATCACCTGTTGTCTCCCAGGGTCTGCATTAGCAGGAAGCTGGAATCAGTAGAGTCAGTACTCAAACTCAAACACCCTACAGAGTTAGAGAAAGAGAGGCAAAGAGAGATCTTCCACCTACTGGTTCACTCCCTGAAAGATCCCAACAGCCAGGCTGGGCCAGGTCAAAGCCAGGAGCCCGGAACCCTATCCGGTTCTCCCATGGGTGGCAGGGTTCCGAAATCCTAGGCCATCTTTCTCTGCATTCTCAGGCACATTAGCAGGGAGCTGGATTAGAAGTGGAGCAGCTAATACTTGAACCAGTGCTCATATGAGATGCCAGCATCACAGGCAGTGGCTTAACCCACTTTTCAACATCCAGCTTCAGCCACAGCCCCTGGCTTAGAATGGCCCAAGGCCATATGGAAAACCTTGCACCTGAAAGGAAAACTCATTTCCTCTATGTCACCTGTGATATTTTGGGGACAGGCTCTGGTCTTTGTCTTGGCAGAATGTCAGAGTCAGGACAGGTCAAACCACAAATCACGGAATCCTTGCAAAAGAGATGAACCGAAGATTCCTAAAATGGACCAAGATTAGCACAGAGACCAAAAAATTTCTGATGCGTAGAGAATCCAGAAGGGAAGAGTGTACAGTGACCTATAGAAATGGCAGTAGAACTGCTGCAGCCAGAGCAAAACCAAAATTGAGGGGCAGGGAGACAGACACAGAGCTCCCATCCGCTGGTTCAATCTCCAAAGGTCTGCAAGTCAGCAGCTGGGAAGCAACATAGGTTTCCTATGTAGTAGGGGCCCAGGTACTTGAACTATAACAGCTGCCTTCTATGGTCTGCATTAGCAGGAAGCTGGCATCAGGAGCTGCTGACAGGTACCAAATCCAGGCACTCCAATGTGGGATTTAAACTGCTAGGCTGAAGACCCTAGAGTGATTCTTACTGTAGTTTACAGGGATGTCAAAATACACTAAGCAGCTCAGCTCCTGCGACCCCTGTGCCTCCCTTTTGTTTCTTGAAACCCAGCATCTACATTGTAAACCAGCATCTTTGAGATTATTAAGCATTTTTACATTTATATTACATGTGGTGTTTGCTGTTTTTAAAGTATTTATTTATTTGAAAGTCAGAGAGAGGTAGAGAAGAGAAAGAGATTTTCCATTTGCTTAGTTCACTCCTCAAATAACTGCAATGGCTGGGGCTGTCCCAGGCTAAAGCCAAGAGCCTGAAACTCCAACCTGGTCTCCCACATGGGTGCAGGGTCCCAAGCACTCGGGCCATTTTCCTCTGCCTTCCCAGGCTCATTGGCAGGGAGCTGAGTTGGAAATGGAGCAACTGAGATTCAAGCAGGTACTCTGATATGGGACACTGGCATTGCAAGTGGCATCTTAACTGGCTCCATTGTGTGTGTTTTATTTCTTTCGATCACATGAGAATAGCAGGGGAAGTAATCGCCTCTATTTACACATAAACTTTGCAAGCCCAGTCTCTTCAAGGTGACCTGCACCAAGTTCACATAACCAGTAAGTGACAGAATCAGAACCAGACCAGAGCGTTTGCCTGCTGGCCCTCTTTTCTTTGTACCCAGAGAGTTCTTCTTCTCTGTCTGGACCACCCATGCTCCAGACAGATATACTGATAGATGAGGACACTTACTCTCCTCCCTCTTCTCTTTTACTTTAGGAGCTTCTCTGTTACCCAAATTCATTCAATGGATGTATCTGGGTAGCAGAAATTTGGATGATAAATCAATAAAGGTCTTTAGGCCATCTTTTTTTTTTTTTTTTTTTTTTTTTTTTTTCAGTTTATTTTCATCTACTTGAAAAGCGGAAAGAGAGAAAGGGATCTTCCATCTGCTGGTTCACTCCCCAATTGCCTGCAACAGCCAGGACTGAGCCAGACTAATGCCAAGAGCCCCAAACTCATGGCAAGAGTCCAAGTACTTGAGCCATCAGCCACTGCCTGCAGGGATGCAGAGCCCTGGCACTCCGATATAGGATGTGGGTATTGCAAGCAGCACTTTAACCCACGGCACCACAATGCCTGCCCCTTTGGGGGATCTTAGCCTGAGACATGGGTGCATTGAGTTCCTTTTCTTTGAGACAATTCCTACGACAGAATAGTGCTGTAGCTGCCCGAGCCCTAAGTGCCATAATCATTGTGGTGAGCGTTTGTGTATTTCTTTATTTTTTTTAAATGATTTATTTTGGGGGCCAGCACTGTGGCACAGTGGGTTAAAGCCCTGGCCTGAAGTGCCGGTATCCCATATGGGTGCCAGTTCTATTCTTGGCTGCTCCTCTTCTGATCCAGCTCTCTGCTATGTCCTGAAAGAGTGGTGGAAGATGGCCCAAGTCCTTGGGCCCCTGCACCCACGTGGGAGACCAGAAGAAGCTCCTGACTCCTGGATTCAGATCGGTGCAGCTCCAGCCATTGCGGCCATCTGGGGAGTGAACCAGAGGACTTTCTCTCTGTCTCTACCTCTCTCTGTAACTCTGTCTTTCAAATAAATAAAATGAATATTTTTAAAAAAGATTTCTTTTGAAAGGCAGAGTTACAGAGGGAGGGACACAGAGAGAGGTCTTCTATCCACTGGTTCACTCCTCAAATGGCCACAATGGCTGGAGCTGGGCCAATCCAAGGCCAGGAGCCAGGAGCTTCTTCCAGGTCTCCCACGCAGGACTTGGCCTATCCTTCGCTTCTCTCCCAGGCACATCAGTAGAGAGCTGGATTGGCAGTAGAGCAGCCCGGACTTGAACCAGTGCCCATATGGGATGCCAACATTTCAAGCAGCGGCTTTACCACAATACTACAGTGCTGGCTCCTATGCATTTCTTTCAACTCATGCAAATCATTCGTATGGGAAGCTATAGGTTTCACTGATTTACAGATTAGGAAATGGGTTCTGAGGTGCTAAATGACTTGCTCAAGGTCACGCGGTGACATGTCTCGGATGAGACGCAAGCTCAAGCGTTCCAACGTCAGATCCAGTGCTTTCCCCTTTCCCTGTGCTGCTCTCCTGGAAGTTCCTCTGGAGAAATATATTCACCCTGGAAACTCGATGCTCACCTTCAGCACATCCATAACTCACTGAGCCACGTGACGATCCTTCCCACCCTCCCCCCTCCCCGACCCTAGCGCCGTCTGCTCTGCCGTTCTCTGCACAGCTCTATCTTCCTGTAGCTCCTCTCATGAGTCCCATCTTTTACAAATCTCTCTGCGGAGTTTGCTGATAGGGAGGCCGGTCCCAGAAGAGGGTGGAACCCCTCACTGACTGCTTCTTGCCTATGCTTCCCGGGACACTGGGGAGGATGGAAAGGTGGGAAGAGTTCTGGCAAAGCCCCAAGTCTTATTTCTCCACCTGTGGTCCTACATAATTTTGCCCAGTGCTGGGAGTGAATGAATATTTGCCACCCCTGTAGAAGAACAGGTACAAGAGTACATTGTACGGAGTCAGAGGATTCCCACGAAGGACGTGAAAGAAAGGATAAAGAGAGGGCAGAGATGTTATACTGAGGGCCAAAATGAAGCTCACTGCCTACCCCAGGTCCCAGGCACTTCACACACTGAGAGCTTATGACTTCACTGCTCTCCCAAACAAGTGAGTTGTTGATCCGGTCCCGGCCAACGGTGAGGGGTAACCCGAAGCAGAGCTGTGTGCTTTGAAGTTCTGAGTTTGGCATCTGCGGCTCGGCCTCGCTTCCTTTTCCAGTCTGCAGTGGGAAGGCCTCCAGATTATTACAAGCACTCTTTCTGCCTGCCTCCCTCAAGGGAGAGGATTCCCCAGCAAGCCAAGAGACACTTATACAAGTCGAAAAATTCACTTTAACTTGCTCAGGCTTTTCAACTGAGTGATACCAATTACTGCATTTCTCTCCACTCCACATTGCTTAGTTGCTGGGAAACACGTGGAGACTGGGTGAACAGCACTCTTGACTGCTTAGAAGTTGGCGCTGAAACACAGCCTGCGTGAGCCTTCCCTGGGCGCCACCCCCGTCTCTTGGCGCAAAACCCCACTTAAAGGACAACTCTCTCACCCTTTTCTAGAAAGACATCTCTGCATCCTGCAGTAACTACTGCTGACGGTGAGAGCGCTTGTAGCTGAAGCTAAAGGTTAAGGAGCCCAGCTCTGAGAGGCCTCTTTCCATTTCCAAGCCATGGCAAGTGTTGGATACCTAGAAGCTGTGTAGCTCGCTGTGGAGCCAGGATAACGCTATTCCTCTGAGTACAGGCTTGGTGCTTCCTTCTCTTCTCCCATGCACAGAGCCACAGGCTCCGTCTCTTGGGGGAGGCTGCACTGACAGCGGCATGGGAGGCGGCTTTCCTGCACACCTCAGCTCTCTGGCACCACCTTCTGCAGCTCTGAGGGTGTTCTCAGCATTTTCAGAATAAGCTGTAATAAGTCTCTAGGCCTCTGAGCAAAGCTGATTTCCTACCTCTATTTTTTTTTTTAAGGTTTACTTATGTATTTATTTGAAAGGCAGAGTTACAGAGAGAAAGAGATAGATTTTCATCCACTGGTGCACTGTCTACATGGTTGCAACTGCTGGGGCTGTGCCAAGCCAAAGCCAGGAGCCTGGAATTCTATCTGGGTCTCCCACATGGGTGTCAGAGGCCCCAGCACTTGGGCCATCTTCCACTGCTTTCTCAGGCACATCAGCAGGGAGCTAGATTGGAAGTGGAGCAGCCAGGACTCAAAGTGGCACTCATATGGGATGCCGGTGTCACAGGCAGCAGTTCGCCTGCTGCACCTGCTGTCCCACAGCACCGATCCCTGCCTGGAGAAGGAAACACTTTAACAAGTGCATCTCCCACTCCCAACTTCAGTTTCTCCAACCCCTCCCAGGGCTTATCAATGACCATATCTCTTCTACCTTCTGTAGTCTGTACTCCTGCCATAGCATCTAGCTCAGAGTTCATTCAATAAACAGTCTCTAATTATGGAGAATGTTCTCCCCTGCCCACTACCTCAAGCTTATGGAGGCTGTGTCCTCCTTTAAGGATGCCTTCCCCTAAAGCAAACAGAAACCGGGTATGGGTATTCTTTCTCTTGCCTCAAACACAGTGGGGCCCGTGCACCTGCTGGCCCACATGGCTGGATTCACCTACCTCATGGCTTTGCTAGGGAGGGACAATGATCCTAAAGCTGGCACACGTGTGAGTGCCCCAAAACAGCGCAAGTGCTCAAGCCCCAGACAGACTTTCTGAAAACCTTCTTTGTCTAAGTTCACAGGTCCCAGCTATAAACTCCGATGCGAGAACCCCAGCCGTGCCACTTAACAC
Organism: Oryctolagus cuniculus; assembly: GCF_964237555.1. Classification (NCBI taxonomy): domain Eukaryota; kingdom Metazoa; phylum Chordata; class Mammalia; order Lagomorpha; family Leporidae; genus Oryctolagus; species Oryctolagus cuniculus. Next base: position 98,259,375 of record NC_091440.1, on the reverse strand, counting down.
TCAATCACTGCGGCATCTCAGCGGCTTGTCTCGGTTTCCAGACGGTGATGCTGGGCGCTGATGAGAGGCAGAGCTGTTGGTTTCAGGTTTCTCAGCCATGTTATCTAAGCACCGGCTGCTTGGGATTTGATCAGGGCTGGTTTGGGAGCGAGGCAGACGCCGTCTTTTCCCCAGAACAGACTACTCTTTGAGCTCTGCCGCCACCCGGACTGGGGATGGAAGAAAGAAAACAAAAATCCCCACTGTATGTGGTTCTCTGGAATTTAACTTGGCCCTGGAGAGGGAAAATTAAAAGAGCAACATTGCTCTTCTACCCTCAACGCCCTCTGCAGGCGACAAAGGCCGTTAACTCTGAGCCTTGTCAAGATGGGGAAGGGGAGAAGTTGATGGGGAGAGGATGTCCCACCCTGTCAGCAGCCCGTGGAGGCTCCGGCTCTTTCAGGGCTTAGCGCAAAGGTGCTGAGTGTGGGGGTCTGATTTCAAGTCGGTTTGCAAGAACCAATGGAGTCAGAACATTCTTATCTGGCTAAGCTACAAAGAAAGGATATGAACCCAGTTTAGTGATTTGTGATAAGAACAGTGGATGAAACTACGGAGTCATGGGATGAGGGTTTTTTGTCTCTCTGTTCCCTTATCCACCACTACATACAAGGGGTGTGTGCTGGTGGAGGAGGGGTCTGAAGCAGGTGTCTGGCGCCAGGACATGTTTTTGGAGAAAGTAGAATGCTAAATTCTTCCTAAACTTTTTTATTGTCCTGAATCTTATAAAGAATTCTTCTGCCTTGGGGCTGGTGTTGTGGCATAGGAGGTTAAGCTGCCACTTGCAATGCCAGCTTCCCATGTGAGCCCCAGTTTGAGTCCTGGCTGTTACACTTCTGATCTAACTCCTTGCTAATGTGCCTGGGAAAGCAGTGGAAAGTGGCCTACATACTTGGCCCCTACCACCCACGTGGGAGACCCAAATGGGGTTCCTGGCTCCTGACTTCAGCCTGGCCTGGCCCTGGATGTCGTGACCATTTGGGAAGTGAATCTGAGATGGAAGCACTCTCTCTCTCTCTCTCTCTCCCTCTCTCTTTCTGCCTGTCATTCTGCCTTTCAAATAATAATTTTAAAAAATCTAAAAATGAATTCTTGGGGCCAGCGCTGTGGCATGATAGGCTAAGCCTCTGTATGTGGCACCAGCATCCCATATAGGTGCCAGTTTGTGTCCTGGCTGTTCTACTTCTTTTTATTTATTTATTTATTTTTTTGACAAAAAAAAAAAAAAAAAAACAAAAACAAAAAACCTGGTGTGCCAGTGCCGCAAGGCAGAGGATTAGCCTAGTGAGCTGCAGCGCCGGCCTGGCTGTTCCACTTCTGATCCTGCTGTGGCCTGGAAAAGCAGCAGAAGATGGCCCAAGTGCTTGGGCCCCTGTAACCATGTGGGAGCCTGGCTCCTGCTCCTGGCTTTGGATCAGCCCAGCTCTGGCCATTGTGGCCATTTGAGGAGTAAAGTGAACCAGTGGATGGAAAACCTTTCTCTCTGTCTCCTTATCTCTGTCTGTAACTCTACCTCTCAAATAAATAAATATTTTTTAAAAAGGAATTCTTATGCCTTGATGATAATTGCCTTTAAAACAGATTGATGGAGGCCGGCGCCACGGCTCACTAGGCTAATCCTCTGCCTTGCGGCGCCGGCACACCGGGTTCTAGTCCCGGTCGGGGCGCCGGATTCTGTCCCGGTTGCCCCTCTTCCAGGCCAGCTCTCTGCTGTGGCCAGAGAGTGCAGTGGAGGATGGCCCAAGTGCTTGGGCCCTGCACCCCATGGGAGACCAGGAGAAGTACCTGGCTCCTGCCATTGGATCAGCACGGTGCGCGGGCCGCAGCGCGCCGGCGGTGGTGGCCATTGGAGGGTGAACCAACGGCAAAGGAAGACCTTTCTCTCTGTCTCTCTCTCTCTCACTGTCCACTCTGCCTGTCAAAAAAAAAAAAAAAAAAACAGATTGATGGAATAGCACTGTGGCACAGTGGGTTAAGCCACCATCTGTAGTGCCAGCATCTAATACAGGCTCCAGTTCAAGTCTCCACTGCTCTGCTTCCAATCCAGCTCACTGCCAATGTGCCTGGTAAATCAGTGATGGCCCAAGTGGTTGGGCCCTGCACCCACGTGGGAGACCTGGAGGAAGCTCCGGACTCCTGGCTTTGGCCTGGCTCAGCCTTGGACGTTGCAGCCATTTGGGGAGTGACCCAGTAGATGGGAGATCTCTCTCTCTCTCTCTCCCTCTCTCTGTAATTCTGACTTTCACATAAATAAATCTTTGAAAAAAAATTTATTTGAAATGCAGAGTGACAGAGAGAGACAGGGAGAGAGGGAGGGCGTGACATCTTTTCTCTGCTGATTCCTCTCCAAATGGCTATGACTGCCAGGACTAGGCCAGCCTAAAGCCAGGAGCCAGGAACTAAATCCAGATCTCCCATGTGAATGGCAGGGGCCCAAGAACTCAGGCCATCTCCCACTACCTTCCCAGGCACATTAGCAGTGAGCTGGATCAGAAGTGGAGCAGCCAGGACTTGAACCGGCACTTAATCCACTTGCGCTACAACGCCTACTCCAAAATTCTGCTCTTCAGCCAGGTGTCTGAACCTCAAAACAGGGCTTGCAAGGCAGGCCAAGGGGAAATGTGCCTGGTAAGGTCTTGCATCCTCTCCTCTCAGGTTCTTTGTTTCTGAGACAGACACAGACAGCTCTCACCTGCTGGGTTACTCCCCAGATGCCCACAACAGCTGAGGCTGGAACAGCCTCAAAGCCAGGAGCCAGGAACTCAGTCCAGGTCTCCCATGTGGGTGGCAGGAGCCCAAGTACTTGAGCTTTCACCACTGCTTCCCAGGGGCTGCAGTAGCATGAGCTGGAGTCGGGAGCCTGACTGGAGAATCCGACAGGTCGTCAGATGCGGGAGGTGGGTGCATTAACCCCAGGTCAGACGTGCACCTGTCACCCCGGGTCCTCTGAGGAAACATCTGACATTTTATTTTCCTTCAGAGGATTTAGCAAAGTGACCTCCAAGACTTGAAATCAGTCTGAATTATTTTTCCCTTCTGGGTTGGCTGCACATTTGCTCTATGTTTTCAGATCCCAATGTTATCTTGGTTTTCTCTTGCTTTTTTTTTTTTTTTTTAAGATTTATTGATTTATTCCCTCTTTTGGGAGCCCCCCTCCATGCCACTCTGGCTGGAGGTTTTTGACTCTAATAAATCTTTAAATCTCAAAAAAAAAAGGATATTTATTTATTTTATTTGAAAGGCAGTTACAGAGAGAAAGGGGGAGAGAAAGAGAGAAATTAACAGAGAAATCTTCGATCTGCTGGTTTATTCTCCAAATGCCCACACCATCCAGGGCTGGGCCAGACCCACGCCAGGAGACTGGAACTCCATGCCGGTCTCCTAAATTTGTGGCAGGGACCCAGGTCCTTGACCCATCACATCTGCTTCCCACGGTCTGCCTCAGAAGGAAGCTGGAATCAGGAACACAGCTGGGCTCCAACCCAGGCATACTGGGTGCAGGCGCACCAAGTGGAGTCTTACTCACTGCACCAAACACCTCACCCTCACAGCCACTTTTTGTAGGGCTAATTTAAAACGAAGCAGCCATAGGGCTGGCATCCCATATGTGCACCGGTTCTAGTCCTGGCAGCTCCTCTTTCAATCCAGCTCTCTGCTGTGCCCTGAGAAAGCAGTGGAAGATGGCCCAAGTACTTGGACCCCTGCACACACATGGGAAGACCTAGAGGAAGCTCCTGGTTCCTGGCTTCGGATTGGTGCAGCTCCAGCCGTTGTGGCCATTTGGGGAGTGAACCAATGGAAGGAAGACCTTTCTCTCTGTCTCTTTCTCTGTAGCTCTACTTCTCAAATCAATAAATAAAATCTAAAAAAACAAACAAACAAACAAACAAAAAAAAACAAAAAAAAAAAACACACACACATACAACTAAGCAGCCAGCTACTGCAGGAGTGGAATACTTCACAGTGTCAGCCCTTAAAGCCGCATTTGCAGGTGGAAAGCTGAAAGCAAAAGAACCCTTTCACATTTTCTTTGCAGGTCCTCCCTCCACTTTGCAGCTGAAGCTTCCTCTGGCTCGCTGTCCCCACCCCCACCCCCCGCCCTTGGCCTGTCCTGGATCCCTTTTGGCTCTGCGCCCTTACCTCCTCAGGAAGTTAGGAGGGCAGATGAAGCAGACGGTGACTTTCACTGGCAGTCACTCAGTGAGTCCTTCATCAAGACCCACTCCTAGCAATTCTGTCCCTCGTCCCTGTCCGTTCCTGGCCATCGTTCACAACATGTGTCTTCCCCTCTGACTCCTCCCAGCACACCAATGCCACATCTCACTTCAGTGAATGGCCTTGATTTTACGCCCTCTGTGGGAAAAAAAAAAAAAAAAAAAAAAAAAACAACAAAAAAACGAGACAAGTATCCCCTTAGAGTGGCCAGCTTCCTGTTCTTACTGCATCCATCAGTGCTGGATCTCCCTTGCCAACATGACCTGTCCTTCGTCTATCTTCAGTGTCTTCTCTGGCCTTTGCCTACAAATATGAGCCAAGTGTAGCCCAGCCTAAAGCGATCACAGCTTCTGCCCTGGTTTCACCAGCTCGAAAGCCACCGCTCACCTCCCTGCTTGCCTGATCCCTCAACCTATGCTAGAGCCACTCGCATCTCCATTCCACTGAAACTGCTCTAAATTCACCTGCTACTGAATCCCCAAAGCTTGTTCTTCTGAGGCGTTTGACGATGTCGTCATTCCCTGAGGATTCCAGAATGCCAGGATCCTGATATTCCAACCATTCCTTTATTCCTGACTGCCCCTCCCGACAGTCTCTCTCCTCTCCTGTCTTCTCTTCTTGTTCTGTTTGCTTTCCATCTCTGCCCTCATCCACATTCGTGCATTGAATTCATGATTTCAATGATGTTGCTAATTTGAAATCTAATTCTGCTTTTCATATATGCTTAATCTCAGCTAATGACATCAGGATATGAAGGCACTTCCAAAAGTTCATGAAAAAGTGGAATTAACAGATGTTAATTGGGGCCTGCGTTGTGGCACACAGGTTAAACTGCTACTTGTGCCATCGGCCAGCATCTCATATCAGAATGTTGGTTCAAATCCTGGCTGTTCTTTTTTTTTTTTTTTTTTTTTTTTAATTTATTTGAAAGGCAGAGTTACCAAGAGAGAGCTAGAGACAGAGGGGGAGAGAGAGAGAGAATGAGAGAGAGAGAGAGATCTTCCATCTGCTGGCTTACTCCTCAAATGGCCGCAACAGCCAGTACTGGGCCAGGCTAAAGCAGGGAGCCAGTAGCTTCCTTGGGGTCTCCCACGTGGATACAGGGGCCCAAACACTTGGGTCATCTTCTGCTGCTTTTTCAGGCACATTAGCAGAGAGCTGGATGACAAGTGGAGCAGCCAGAACTCGACCCAGCACCCAAATGGGGGGTGGCTGTTGTAGGCAGCAGCTTTACCTGCTATGCCACAGGGCCAGCCCTGGCTGCTCTGCTTTCAATCCAGCTCCCTGCCGTGTACCTGGAAAAGTAGCAGATCATGGCTCGAGTACTTGGGTCCCTGCACCCACATAGGAGATCTAACTGGAGTTCCTGGCTCCTGGCTTCAGTTTGTCCCAGATCTGGCTGTTGGGGCCATTTGGGGAGTGAACCAGTGGATGGAAGCACTCTCTCTCTGCCACTCTGCCTTTCAAATAAATAACTCTTTTTAAAAGTAGGTTAATTTAGGTGCCAAAAATTTTGAAATCCAGTTTTTTTCATTATAGCCATTTTCCATGAAAATTTTGAAAACCTCTTGTATGCATGAATTTCAATTGTTTTTGGTACTGAAAGAAACTTACCTTTCAGTTCCATTTTCCTGTGAACTTTTTTTTTTAAAGATTTATTTATTTGAAAGTCAGAGTTACACAAAAAGAGAAGGAGAGGCAGAGAGAGAGAGAGAGAGAGAGAGAGATCTTCCATCCGCTGGTTGACTTGGCCACAATGACCGGAGTTGCGCTGATCCAAAGCCAGGAGCCAGAAACTTCCCCCAGGGCTCCCACGTGGGTTCAGGGGCCCAAAGACTTGGGCCATCTTCTACTGCTTTCCCAGGTCATAGCAGAGAGCTGGATCAGAAGAGGAGCAGCCGGGACTTGAACTGGCACCCATATGGGAAGCCGGCATTGCAGGTGGTGGCTTTACCACGGCGCCGGCCCCTTCCTGTGAACTTTTGGAAGTACCCCCATCCACATGGCTCGCTCTCTCTCGCTCGCTCTGTGTGTGTGTGTGTGTGTGTGTGTGTGGCTCTGCCAGAGACTTTGGAATTACAGAACCACCCTTAACTCTTCCCCAACCCTCATGCCTCATCTACCACAAAGGTGTGATCTCCATTCTACCCGAGTGTTCCTTAGATCTATCCCTTGGGCTCTGTTCTGTCTCTCTTAGCTTAGGGCTGTGCAGGTCTCTTCTAGATAAACAGTAGCCGACCCCTTTTGTCCCTCTATGTAGCCAGTGGTGATGGTACCATCTGCTAAATCACAAATATTACAGTAAATTTTGGTAGCCTACCTTGTACAGTGTGGGTGGAAAGGCAGTGAGAATTTTAACATGGCCAAAAATAACATAGCCAGAGGCTGTTCTACGTTGACAAAAACATCAAGTTGCACGCACAAAAAAGATAATAACTTACTCATATCTGTCTGTCCATCTATCTATCTATATGCTACAAGAGAAAATTTATAAAGCAAGACAGATGATATTGATGGCTTTTTAGAAAAAAGATTAATTTATTTGAAAGGCAGAATAAAACAGAGATAAAGAGAAAGGTCTTCCATCTGCTGCTTCACTCCCCAAATAGCTACAACAGCCCGGGCTGGGTCAGGCTGGAGCCAGGAGCCAGGAACTCCGTGAGGGTTTGACACGTACGCGGCAGGAGCCCCAGGCTTTGGGTCATCTGCTGCTGATTTCCCGGGCACATCAGCAGGGAGGTGGATTGGAAGCAGGTAGCTGGGAATCCACCTGGTGCTCTGTTTGGGGGTGCTGGCATCCCAGAAGCAGCTCATCCTGCTGCTCCGCAACGCCAGCCCCTGATGGCTCTTTCCCAGAGATCTGCTGCACCATCCTGTGCTTTGTTCCTGCAGAGACTGCAGTGAGTCTGGTATTAAGGGACGGCACCTTACCCTGATCTACAGTATAAAGATTTTCCAGAAAATGAGCACTTCATGTTATTGCTGCAGAGTGCTTCTTCCTCCTTCCTAAGAAAGTAAGCAGGCATCTCCTACTTTCCCAGGCACAAAACACACCAGACTATGTCATTCCACACACATGATATTTACTCCTTTAAAGTACACACTTCAGTACTTGGTACTGACAGAATTTGACAACCAGGTATCGCCCCTTCTCCTCATCCTCAGGCAATCACTACTCTACTCTGTTTCTATGGACTTCCTTTTCCAGACAGTTCATGGGATCAGACAATACACAGCCTTTAGCTTCTGGCTTTTTTTTTTTTTTTTTTTTTTTTTTTTTTTTTACTTATTTATTTGAAAGCCAGAGTTACAGAGAGGCAGAGAGAGAGACAGAGGTCTTCCATCTGCTGGTTCACTCCCCAGATGGCCACAACAGCCAGAGCTGCACCGATCTGAAGCCAGGAGCCAGGTGCTTCTTCCGGGTCTCCCATGTGGGTACAGGAGCCTAAGCACTTAAGCCATCCTCTGCTGCTTTCCCAGGTCAAAGCAGAGAGCTGAATCGGAACTAGGACCAGCGCCCACAGGGGATGCTGGCTCTGCAGGCGGCAGCTTTACCCACTGTGCCACAGCACCGGCCCCAAGCTTCTGGCTTCTTAGCAGAACGTTTTCTTCTTTTAAGATTTATTTATTTATTTGAAAGGCAGATTGATAGAGAGGGAGGCACAGAGACAGAAGTCTTTCATCCTTTCATCTGCTGGTTCACTCCCCAAATGGCCTCAATGGCAGGGCCAAAGTCAGGCGCCAGGAGCTTCTTCCAAGTCTTCCACATGGGTAACAGGGGCCCAAGCACTTGGGTCATCTTCTGCTGCTTTCCCAGGCCCATTAGCAGGGACCTGGATCAAAGCAGAGCAGCCGGGACTCAAAGTGGTGCCCATATTGATGTTGGCAACCCCGGTTGTAGCTTAACCTGCTGGGCCACAATGCCAGCCCCAGCAGAATGCTTCAAGGTTCACTGGTGCTGCAGTACATATCAGTACTTCATTCTTCTCTACAGCCAAGTAACACTCCATTGTATGGACACAGCGCTTTTATTTATCCATTCACCAGCTGATGGACATTTCGGTTGCTGCTACTTTTGGGCTACTAAGAATAATGCTGCCATAACCATCTTGGGTATACAATTAAGGAGTGAAATTGTCAGGTCTTTCGGTAACTCTATTAACTTCAAAAAATTATCTGAAAGGCAGAGACAGAGTCAGACATAGAAAGATCATCTGCTGGTTCCCTTCCCAAATGCCTGCAACAGCCAGGGCTGGCTTGACCAAATCCAGGCAGCTAGAACTCAATCTGGACCTCCCACACGGGTAACAGGAACTCAACCACTTGAGCCATCTCCCAGTACCTCCCAGGGTATACAACCACAGGAAGCTGGATTAGAAACAGAGGCAGGGGACCAGCACCATGGCGTAGCAGCTTAAGATGCCGCTTGCAATGCCAGCATCCCATTTGGACACCGGTTCAAGACCCAGCTTCTTCACTTCCAATCCAGCTCTCTGCTAACGGCCTGGGAAAGCAGTGGAAGATGGTCCAAGTATTTGGGCCCCTGCAACCACATGGAAGACTCAGAAGCAACTCTGGGCTCCTCACTTCGACCTGGCACAGTCCCAGCCGTTGTGGCCATTTGGAGAGTGAACCAGTGGATGGAAGACTTCTCTGACTCTGCCTTTCAAATAAATTAAAAAAAAAAAAAAAAAAAAAAAGAGGCAGGACTTATAACCTAATAGGGGATGCAGGCACCCCGAGTAGTGTTTTAACTTCTATGCTAACACTTGTCCATGCTTAACTTTTTGACAAACTACCAGACTTTCCAAAGCAGCAGCACTGTTCCATACTCCCACCAGCAACAAAGGAAGCTAATTTCTCCACACCCTTGTCAACACTCGTTACCATCTTTTTGCTTTTAGCCACCCTAGCGAGTATGAAGTGACATCTCATTGATTTCCATTTCCTTAGCAGTGCTAAGCACCTTTCCATGTGCTATTTGTACGTCCTCTTCAGAGAAATGTCTGTTTATTACTAAGCTGTAAGAGTCTTCCATATATTTCATATATATATTTTATAAAGATTTTTTTCTCTCTACATCCTCACAATCAGCCTTCTGAAACACAGATTTCTCTCTTACTGATGAAGAGGCTGCGGCCTGGAGAGCTTCTGTAAGATGTGTGATTGAATCTCGATCTGTGAGTCTCCAAACCTGCGCTGTTTCTGCTATTCTACGCTGCTTCTTGGTGAGAACAGTTGTAGCTGGTGATGAGACTTAGAGAGCGGCCACACCAGTGGGTGGTCACCACGAAGGTGTCATTGGAATTGAGACCAGGATACTAGGCTGATGGCTGAAGTCACACAGTAGGACTCAGCACGGTATCTATGATGTCCAAGTTTCTTTTTTACTCTGAAATGTTCTGAGTAAGTCTTTGCTTTGTCAGCATCAAAAACCTACAACAGTCATGAAAAGTCAATTCCCTAAGTGCCAAGGCAAAGGAAGCACCATCATCCACTTATGCAAACTTCTTTAAGGCCTGGGAATGCGGCTCTCTGGGAAGTTCTGTTTCTCAATACTATAAAATGATCTGCTATCATAGATCTTTTAAAAAATGGTAACATCACCCTCTGGCAGTCTACTTTCCTTAATACAAATATGAAAGCCTGGGGGTGGGCCTTTGGTGGTGGTCAAGAGGCTGCTTGGGACGCCTGAATCCACATCAAAGGGCCTGGGTTTGAGTCCCAGCTCCACTCCTGGTTCTAGCTTCCTGCTGACACACCCTGGTAGGCAGCAGGAGGTGGCTCAAGAACTGGGGTCCTTACACCCACATGGTGGACCCAGATTGAGTTCTTGGCTTCAGTTTGTCCCAGCCCGAGTTCTTTCCTGTGATTTGGGTAAATGAGAATGACATTACGCTAAACTAGGACCAACTCACTTCCCCAGGATTATCTATAGCTTCAGGGGATGCACAGCAAATCAGACTAAAAATGGGCAAGGTTTCTTATCCTATCCTTGCTACCTCCAACACCAGATGAACTCAAGGGAGTCATTCAGAAAAACTTGTACATTTGTACCAAACTGCAGAGACCATGGACAAGAAAGAAAACTGAGACAGTATAATCCTGGTTTTAAGAAATCATTGGAAACTTTAATATTTTCAGTTATATGTTTTATTGAAAAGTCTATTCAAAATAATTAAAAAAAAAAACATGTTACTGACAAAATGTCAGATTTTTGATACAAAGACCACTTTAGCTTCACTTGCCCAGGTGGCACCTTTGTTTTTCCAGATTAACACATTCCTTTAGAGCAGGGTCTCTAGCGCCCTCTGGTGAGACTTGGACACAGGGTGTCTGATAAGGAAATTCAGGACAGGCTCATGCCTGAACGTGGCCGAACTACTACTGCCTATTCAAATTTGACAATACGTGATTTGCTGCCTTTTCCCTCTGCCTAGGATAAAGGCAGTCCCAGTGGGTGCCTTTATCTCTTTACAAAGTGTTCTTCCCAATGACTTTCCATCAAGTTCATGGCAAATGAACTTTCTTCTGGAGTTTTCATCATTGTCTTGAAAAAGCAAACACTTGTTAACATAAACAGGAGAGATAATGTGGGAAAATCTCTAAGTGATCCAGGTCATAATCCAGACGCCTAGAAAAGGTTAACAGGATAGTGCAAGTCATAAACACAGCTCAGCCTGTGGGGGAAGCTGTCTCAGTGGTCCCTGATTCTTCACCCGGTCTTACAGGCTGACCAACTCCAGGTCTACACTTTTTCTCTGGTTTCAGGGAGCAAACCTCTTGCAAACAGGGGCCATTTCCAAAAGCAGGCATCAGCAGAGTCTAAGTTCATTTTCCAGACCAAACAACTTGGACTTGAGGCTCTTCAGTTCTCCTTGTAACTTATGTGCCCGTCTATTGCCGTTACGGACTTCGCACAGAATGGCGAGGTCCTGGTTTGCCTGGGCATTCATTGTTGCCTAGAGGTTCAGAAGAAAGAATTGATTATGGCTATGCCAGGGCACGAGATCAGGAGTCACAAACACCAGACCATGCTGGCTTTTTCATGGGATTTTTAGTACACAGGACAAATTCAACACTTAGTGTGTTCAGTAAGGGAAAGAAGGAAAACAGAATTAGAGCAGAAAAAGCACCCGACTCCTTGCTTTCTCACGGGGAGGCCTTGAGCTAGAGACCAATAAACAAGCAACAACACACAAAAAGAAGAGGCCAATACGAAGAGCAGCACTGGTAACTCTGCTGCAGGTGAGGGGCAGCATCTCCTTTTTCCTAATTAGGAAATCCCTCGTTCGGCACACAGGGATCACTTAGGGCCACGGATAACTGGTTAAATCTCCTTAAGAAGGCCCTTGAGGCGACGTGAATTCTAAAAAGCTGTGTCTGACTGGGGAAAACTACTTTTTCCTTAATTACTCACTTTCCCAATTTGTAAAACAGAGTTCTTTTAATCTTCTTGAATGGGGAGGAATGAGAGTTTCTGTTCAGTTTAACTTAGACAGCTGCAGTAAAGGTGCAGTGGCAATTATTTCAGTGTACCTAAATTTTCCCTCCAGCGTGCACCTGTTGAGCTGATTTCCAGGGGGGCTTCTGGGGGAGGGGTCTGTTAGGGCAATGGCACATCCTTTCTCGGGACCATGTTTCCTTACTTGTGGTAACTCAGCACCAGGAATTACCTTATACAGCATCTGCTCCAAGTCCTTCAGTCTCTGTCGGAGAGCCTTAATATCAGTCTTGAAACCTTCTACTTCCAAGAGTCGGCGATGCTCCAAGGCCTCGTAACGTCTCGTCATCACCTGTAAGCGCTTCCCCATCTTGTCAGTGCGATCCTAAATATGAGTGGGGAGAAGGTATTTAGGAAGATGCCCCAGGACCACCTGTACCTCCCACTCCATCCTAAGTGGTAAGCAATTCTGCACCTTGAAGATCTCTCTCCTCACTCCCGCCTCCTCACGAATTCGGGCCAGTTCCTCTTCTAGAGAAATGCACTGCTCTTGGTACATGGTGGACAGCTTTTTCTCTTGTGCTAATTTATCCTTTAGGGACTGCAGGTCAAAAGGACAAAACATTAATACTCAGTTCTACAATTTAAGTGGTTCACAAAGACTTAGGTAATGAAACAAAGGAAAGCAAGGGTTTCCAGGAGTACAACATACATTACAGAACAAGATGGCAAGGGACTTTGGAGAAGATAAGAAAACCTTCTGTTTCTGGACTATTCTCTCAGCCCTTTCTCTGAAGGGCCCATAGAAGAAATTCTTTAAAACAAATATTTTTGTCTTTGGAAAGCGTTACATGGTGGGGTGCAGAATTTCTCCAGGTAAAGACACTATAATCTATGTCTGGGGCCACATTTCTGAAGTGCTTCTTTAAAAAAGGAAGAAATATCAGCAATAACACATATATGTTCCACTGATCAGGCAAAAAGATCATTTTTTTAAAAATTAACTTATTTTTTAAAAGATTTATTTATTTGAAAGGCAGAGTTAGAGAGAGAGCAATTTTCCATCTGCTGGTTCACTCCCCAAATGGCCGCAACAGCTGGAGCTGGACCGATCTGAAACCAAGAGCCAGAAGCTTCTTCCAGGTCTCCCATGTGGCTTCAGGGGCCCAAGCACTTGGGTCATTCTCTGCTGCTTTCCCAGGTGTACCAGCAGGGAACTGGATTTGGAAGTGGAACAGTGGGAACCCACACTGGAACCCATATAGGATGCCAGCACCACAGGCATTACCCACTACACCACAGTACCAGCCCCAAAAAGATATTTTAAAAACTTAAATCAGGGACCACCATTGTGACACAATGGGTAAAGCCATTGCTGGCAGTGCCTGCATCCCATAAGTACTGGTTCAGGTCCAGGTCACTCCACTTCCAATCCAGCTCCCTGATAATGGCTTGGGAAAGGCTTTGGCCCCTGCAGCCCAGGTAGGAGACCTGGATGAAGCTCCTGGCTTCATTTGTGGCCATCTGGGGAGTGAACCAGCACATAGAAGATATCTCCCCCAAAACCCAATTCTGCCTTTAAAAAAAAAGAGAAAATCTAATCAGACCTTGTTATTTTCTCACACAGTCCTTTGAAAATATAGCAAATGAGGGGCCAGCGCCGTGGCTCACTTGGTTAATCCTCCACCTGCGGCACCGACATCCCATATGGGCTCCGGGTTCTAGTCCCAGTTGCTCCTCTTCCAGTCCAACTCTCTGCTGTGGCCCCAGAGGGCAGTGGAGGATGGCCCAAGTGTTTGGGCCCTGCACCGGCATGGGAGACCAGGAGGAAGCACCTGGCTCCTGGCTTCAGATTGGCATAGCTCCAGCCATGGCAGCCATTTTGGGGATGAACCAACAGAAGGAAGACCTTTCTCTCTGTCTCTCTCTCTCGCACTAATTCTATCTGTCAAATAAATAAGAAAGAAAAGAAAAAAAAGAAAATATAGCAAATGATCAGATCTAAATTCACATTCCTTACTGTGGCCAGCCACTGCCTAACCCTCAACCTTCTCCAACTCCTCCCCCTTCCTCCTTGTTTACTGCTCTGTGATCACAGTGACATCTTCCTGTTCACAGAACACACGTTAGGGACTTTAAACTTGCTGTCCTCTCTGCTGGGAATGCTCTTCTCCGAGGTCTGTATGGCAAGCTTGGCCCCGACTGCTCAGGTTTCAGCAACCACACAGACATAAGACTGTCCTGAATGGATCCCCTTCAAAGGTAGGCGGTCCCACAACTATAACCATGTAATTCTTGTCTGCTCTTAACACCCCATTCCTATCATCTATCACTTCTTGAGCCTGTTAATATTTCTGTTTTCTTCACACTCATCACAATGCGACCACCATGAGGGAAGATTCCCTCTAAGTTATTTACTGCTGCAGCTCTAGAGTGCAATGCACAGTCCCTGAGTGACTCACTCACTCACTCACGGTCCAGGGTTTTAAATCCCCAACGCTGGTGTGATCAGCTCCTCCTAGTTCCTGAGCCTGCCACCTCAACAGCTTCTTAGATTGAATGGCTTTTATATGACACAAGTATACTTGCAGTCAGAGGTTCTTTGGAATTCTTGAGTTCCTTCAGCTCTTCAGAAAAAGTAACAATTTCTGTAAGATTGAAGGACACTGGGGCCGGCACTGTGGCGCAGCAGGTTAATCCTCTGCCTGCGGCGCCGGCATCCCACGTGGGCCCCGGTTCTATTCCCCGCTGCTCCTCTTACAGTCCAGCTCTCTGCTACGGCCTAGGAAAGCAGTGGAAGATGGCCCAAGTGCTTGGGCCCCTGAACCCATGTGGAAGACCCGAAAGAAGCTCCTGGCTCCTGATTGGCCCAGCTCCAACCATTGTAGCCATTTGGGGAGTGAACTAGCGGATGGAAGACCTTTTGTCTCTCCCTCTCTCTGTAACTCTGTCTCTCAAGTAAATAAATAAAATGTTAAAAATAAAGAAGGACATTACCTTAATATATTCATTTTGGGTATGATGACTGTCATGTAAAACTGGCAGAACTTTTCCAACTTTATCTTCTTTCTTCTTACACTGCACCCTATATTGCTTAATTTTTGATAGCAAATCATCCTTTTCAAGCATCCACGCCTTCTCTTTATTTTGGTTTTCAAATCTGAGCTGCAGAAAGTCTTTGGTGCTCTCATAGAGCAGTTCCTGGGTTTGATGGAGACTATGAAAGAAAGGACAAATGCGGTCATGAAGCACATCTCAAACAGTTATTCCAGAAGGGGAGGTACAGGTCCTTTTAAAATTGTATAATATATGAAATTTATAACATATTATCAGCAGTGTTAAAAATCCTACCTGTTTTACCATGCAAAGTGCAATGCAACTATTCGTGCTCACTGACAGACAAACTTGTCTTTACAGATAGACTTTCCTGAGTGCTAATCTGAGGTTACATGATTCTAAAGCCTACAGAAGAGGCCAGTATTGTGGCGTAACAGGTTATGATGCCTGTGACACCGGAATCCCATATGGATACTGGTTGAAGTCCAGGCTGCTCCACTTCCAATCCAGTTCCCTGCTAATGCACCTGGGAAACAGCGGAAGATGGCCCAAGAGCTTTGGCCCCTGCACTCATGTGGAAGACCCTGGCTTTGGGCTTCAGCCTGGCCCACCCCTGGCTGTTGTGGCCATTTGGGGAGTCAACCAGCAGATGAAAGATCTCTCTGTCTCTCCCTGTCTGTCTATGTAATTCTGCCTTTCAAATAAACAAAATAAATATACAAAAAAAAAAAAAAAAAAAAAGACAACAGAAACCTTTATAGGTACCTGCATACACACAGACTACTCCTAGGGATAATGCAATAATGGAAGAACCGACCCATGATGTTCTGACTAAAAGCCAACACAAGTTCCAACATAATAAAACAGCTTTGCTTTATGAAATATCAAAATCTTGCCCTTTTTTTAAGATCAACTTCTATGTAGTCATCTCAACACTAGCTGATTTTAATTTCTCTATCTCTGAAACTCCTTATCAGTTTTAATATATATACTATCTCACACTGAACAATGGCTTAGACACTAAGCCATATTTTAGCCATCAATACACGTATCCCCAGCCCAAGTGAAAACATACACTGCATTTGTCACATATTTTTGCCCTGCTACCATCAGACGGTCAAGGACAGTATCAATTACTGGACCTACACAGGCACCAAATAAATTTCTGATGACTATTTCTTAATATTTATGAATAAATACATTATATATCTTTTTAAGTTTTTAAAAATCTATTTACTTTCATTTTCTATTTGAAAGACAAAGAGACAGAGAGGCCATTCATCCACTGATTCCCTCCCCAATGCCTACAACAGCTGGGCTGGGCAAGGCTAATGCCAGGAGCCTGGACCTCAGGTCTCCCACATGGATGGCAGGAACCCACATTTGCTTAATTGTTGATTAAGCTGCCTCCCAGGAAGCACATTAGCAAAAAGCTGGATTGGAAGTGGAGCTGAGAATTGAACCTAGGTACTCTGACATGGGATGTGGGTGTCCCATGTGGTGTCTTAATCACAACACTAAATGTACACCCCAGTAAATCATATTTCTGTCTTTTAAAAAGAAAAGCCCTGAGGCTGGTGTTGTGATACAGTGGGTTAAGCCACTGCCTGTGACTCTGGCATACCATATGCGTGCCATTTTGGGTTCTAGCTGCTCCACTTCCAATCCAGCTCCTTGCTAATGCGCCTGGGAAAGCAGTCAAAGATGGTCCAAGGGCTTGGGCCCTGCCACCCAAGTGGGAGACCCGGATGGAATTCCAGGCTCCTGGCTTCAGACTGGCCTTTGAGCCATTTTGAAGAGTGAACCAGCAGACAGAAACTCTCTCTCTCTCTCTCTCTGTCCCTCCCTCTCTTTCTTGCTATAACTCTTTTTCAAATAAACAAATAAATTAAAAAAAGAAAAAAGACCATCCTAGAACTCATCAGTTTAACATTAACATCTAGAAAATTCTGTATTGGATAATCTAACTGCTGCAAGGGTATTAAATACCATCATGAAGCAATGACTACAGTTTTCCACTGAACAAATATTGTCAGATCCACGTAGCTGTCTTCATGTGTGGTTTTTTTTTTTTTTTTTTTTTTTGGACAGGCAGAGTGGACAGTGAGAGAGAGAGACAGAGAGAAAGGTCTTCCTTTTGCCGTTGGTTCACCCTCCAATGGCCGCCGCGGCCGGCGCGCTGCGGCCGGCGCACCGCGCTGATCCGATGGCAGGAGCCAGGAGCCAGGTGCTTTTCCTGGTCTCCCATGGGGTGCAGGGCCCAAGCACCTGGGCCATCCTCCACTGCACTCCCTGGCCACAGCAGAGAGCTGGCCTGGAAGAGGGGCAACCGGGACAGAATCCGGCGCCCCAACCGGGACTAGAACCCGGTGTGCCGGCGCCGCTAGGCGGAGGATTAGCCTAGTGAGCCGCGGCGCCGGCCCACATGTGTGGTTTTAATAATGGCAAATTTGAGGTGTTCAAACTGAGGGTGTCTTTAGAGCAGAGTTGACCACTGAAACTAGTCAAACGGCGGGGGATGGTTAGATAGGCAGAAGAACCCAAATGGACAGGTGCTGCAGAAATCAAAGAAGGTGGACTTCAGGGAGGGGATGATCACTGATGCCAAACACATAGAAACAAACCAAGTACAGGCCGGTGCTGCAGCTCAATAGGCTAATTCTCCGCCTGCAGCACCGGCACACCAGGTTCTAGTCCCGCTTGGGGTGCCAGATTCTGTCCTGGTTGCCCCTCTTCCAGTCCAGCTCTCTGCTGTGGCCCGGGAGTGCAGTGGATGATGGCCCAAGTGCTTGGGCCCTGCACCCCATGGGAGACCAGGAGAAGCACCTGGCTTCTGCCTTCAGATCAGCGCGGTGCGCCGGCTGCAGCACGCCGGCCGCAGCACGCCGGCCGTGGCGGCCATTGGAGGGTGAACCAACGGCAAAGGAAGACCTTTCTTTCTGTCTCTCTCTCTCACTGTCCACTCTGCCTGTCAAAAAAAATTAAGAAATTGGGGTTCAACATTGTGGCAGTGTGTAAGCTGCTCCTGGGCTACTCGCATTCCAGATGGAGTGCCTGCCTGAGGCCTCTGCTTCCGATCCAACTCCCTGCTAATGTACCTGGGAAGCAGTGGATGATGGCCTAAGTATCTGGGCCCCCGTCACTCATGTGGGGGACTCAGATGGATTTCCTGGCTTCAGCCTGGCCCAACTGTTGTGGCCATTTGGAAAGTGAACCAGTGGACAGAGAATCTCTAGGTCTTTCCTTCTCACGCTGCAGGAAGTAGAAAGAAGGGAGGGAGGGAGAAAGGAAAGTTCTTTAAAAACATTAAGAAATTAACGGTAACTTTAGAAAGGATATATTTAATAAAATGGTGGGGATCAAATCAGACTGCAGAAAGGTAAGGAAAGGTAAACAAGTAAGAAACACAAACGGAACATAGAGATTTTCCACTTTTGTTTTTGGTACAGGTACGTAAAGTCATGTATTCCAAATTTATGAAGGGCCAAAGAAAAGAAAAAGGCACTACTGCACTCAGTCAGATTAGAGGCGAAAAGAACATTTTTTTAAAAAAAGATTTATTTGTTTATTTGAAAGGCAGAATTACAAAGTAAGGAGGAGAGACAGAGAGAGATCTTTCACCTGCTGGTTCACTCCCCAAATGGCTGCGAATGGCCAGGACTGGGCCAGGCAGAAGCCAAGAGCTTCTTCTGGGTCTCCCCTAGAGGTGCAGGGGCTGAAGCACTTGAGCCATCTTTCACTGCTTTCCCAGGCACATTAGCAGGGAGCTGGAAGGGAAGTGTAACAGCCAGAACTTTAATCAGCATCCATATGGGATGTCACAGGAGGTGGCTTTACCACAATGCCGGCCCCCAAAAGAACATTTCTTAACCACTACAATCAAGCTAGAGCACTAAAGTGGGTTAAAAGGAGCATGCAGAGGGCCAGGTACTGTAGTACAACAGGTTCTGCCGCTTGAGATCGGGAGTGCTAATTCCAGCCCCAGCCACAGTGCTCTCGATCCAGCCTCCTGCTAATGCATCTGGGAAGGCAGTGGAAGATGGCCCAAGTAGCTGAGTTCCTGCCACCATGTGGGGGATCCAGATGAAGTTCCTGGTTCCCAGCTTCAGCCTGGCCCAGCCTGGGCTGCTGTGGGTAACGGGGAGTGAATTAGCAGATGTCTCCTTATGTCTTTCCCTCTCTGCCACTCTGCCTTTCAAATAAATACATAAATCTTTAAAAAAAACAAAAAAACAAAAAAAAACATGCAAAACACTCCCAATTATTCAGGAAGATAAAACAGCATGCCAGGAAAAGCCTGGATACTCACTGCCCCACAGACAGAGGTACCTGAAAAAGACAGTTTTTTCAATCTCTTTGAGTTCTAACATCCTACATTGCTGATGTATAGAACCATTAACTTTTAAGCTATTCAGAAAAATAAAGCATCCACTAGGTACAGATTTCTTGAATACTCACTTTTGGGTTAGCTCTTTGATTCTGTCCTGATTTCTCTGGTGCTGCACCTGGATTTCCTCGGCACGAATCCGTCTGTCCTCCATCAGCCCTTCGACTTGCTCTTTAGAAAGCTTCGTCTGCTCTCCCAGCTGAGCCTGCAGAGCTTCCACCTAGACAGGCCAACAGAGGAGGTCCCACTCCTGCTTCTCCTTACCCATGCCTCTGAAAGTGAACCCTTCTCCAGGAAACACTGGGGAAAACACAACCAACCGACCAAAAACACAGCAGTACCGTGAACAGTAGAAACATCTCCATTTCTCTTTATTTCATGTTATAACAAGGGGATTAGGCTATACAAGAGCAGCCTCTTTGTCCTGCACCTTTGTCTCATAACCAAGGCTATGAGACCCAGTTTCCCCACCCTGTGATTCTTGCCATTTTAGTCTCCCTTTTAAGATGCCCTAGCTGTGTGGAAACAGAGTGACTCTTTTCATCATTTCTGGTTTCAAAAACCAGAGCAAAATGAATATAATATAATGCCCTTCTCTGAGAGTGGCTGTCCCAACTTCACATGGAGGTACCGACCAAAGATGAAAAACTGTCATGCAGGGGCCGGCACTGTGGCGTAGCGGGTAAAGCCACCACCTGCAGTGCCAGCATCCCATACGGTTGCCAGTTGGAGTCCTGGCTGCTCCACTTCTGTTCCAGCTATGTTATGGCCTGGGAAAGCAGTACAAGATGGCCCAAGTCCTTGGGCCCTTGCACCCATATGGGAGACCTGGAAGAAGCTGACTCCTGGCTTCAGATCAGCACAGCTCCGGCCGTTGTGGCCAATTGGGGAGTCAACCAGCAGATGGAAAGCCTCCCCCCGCCCCCACCTCTCCTTCTCCCTCTGTGTAACTCTTTCAAATAAATAAATAAATCTTTTTTTAAAAAAAAGAAAAACTGGGGCCGGCACCGTGGCACAGTATGTTAATCCTCCGCCTACGGCGCCAGCATCCCATATGGGCGCCAGTTCTAGTCCTGGCTGCTTCTCTTCCAATTCAACTCTCTGCAATGGCCTGGGAAAGCAGCAGAAGATGGCCCAAGTCCTTGGGCCCTGCACCCACATAGGAGACCAGGAAGAAGCTCCTGGCTACTGGCTTTGGATTGGCGCAGCTCTGGCCATTGCTGCCATTTGGGGAGTGAACCAATGGAATGAAGACCTTTCTGTCTCTCCCTCTCACTGTCTGTAACTCTACCTCTCAAATAAATAAATAAAAATCTTAAAAAAAAAAAAAGAAAAAGAAAAACTGTCACGTAAAGCAACGTAACCCCCACCATGATAAGGACAAGAACTTCAGTGCACCCAGAGGTGCTAATTACATGGATATACCCCCAAATGTCATTCTGTCAACATAGCCAATCTCCCTTTTTTCATTTCTCTGGACCAGTCACAAAGTAAATTCTTACTTCACGATGGTTTTGTCAGATAGGGTTAGGCACATGAACTGAAAGTTAAGACTAGCACTTCTATAATGTTCAACTAGAGTAACCATTTTAAAATGTAAGGTCCTAGAAATCAGGAACGACCAAGTTTCTTCATCACATGATGCCTACATGTGTTCTGTGTGCAAGGAGATACTTATTATGAGATACGGAGAGTACCTTATAAAGAGCTAACTTTATAGATAGAAACCATTTTGGTTTGCCAAAATAAATACTCCCATGTTACCTGTAAGATGAGTGTTTGCATGTCTCTGTGGTACTGCTCAGAACTTCCCACCTTCTCTCTCGCTGCTGATCTTTTGTTTACTTTAGGATCTAAAATAAAAAACAAAGTCCATTAAGAATACTTCATTCAACTTTTATTTCTCTATTCAAGTGTCAGTATTACCCTTGGAGAGCAGTTTTATTTCTCTATAACAAAATGAAAGGAAGGAAAAGGAAAATACTGATTAGCTACAGTGTATTACTTTTCAAACAGGAATTTCTATAAGGGAATTCTGCAGCATTTCACTTGGACAATCATATTCATCTTTCAGCAGAATCAAATACTAAATTTTCCCTTGCAGCTGTGTCTGTTTTCTTAAGTTCTATTTAAATTTTTTTTTTTTTTTTTTGACAGGCAGAGTGGACAGTGAGAGAGAGAGACAGAGAGAGAAAGGTCTTCCTTTGCTGTTGGTTCACCCTCCAATGGCCGCCGCTGCAGCCGGCGCACCGCGCTGATCCGATGGCAGGAGCCAGGATCCAGGTGCTTTTCCTGGTCTCCCATGGGGTGCAGGGCCCAAGCACCTGGGCCATCCTCCACTGCACTCCCTGGCCATAGGAGAGAGCTGGCCTGGAAGAGGGGCAACCGGGACAGAATCCGGCGCCCTGACCGGGACTAGAACCCGGTGTGCCGGCGCCGCAAGGTGGAGGATTAGCCTATTGAGCCACGGCGCCGGCCCTTAAGTTCTATTTAATCAGAATAGGTAAAGAACAAGAAAAGCTAAACATTTTAGTTATAATATACCACACAAATTTCAACAAACAAGTTATTTTAAAAATAAGAACCTTGGGACCGGTGCTGTGGTACAGCGGGTTAAAGCCCTGGCCTGAAGTGCCGGTATCCCATATGGGCGCTGGGTTCTAGTCCCGGCTGCTCCTCTTCCGATCCAGCTCTCTGCCACGGCCTGGGAAAGCAGTAGAAGATGGCCAAAGTCCTTGGGACCCTGCACCCGCCTGGGAGACCCAGAAGAAGCTCCTGGCTGCTGACTTTGGATTGGCACAGCTCCAGCCATTGCAGCCATCTGGGGAGTGAACCAGCGGATGGAAGACCTCTCTCTCTCTCTCTCTTTGCATCTATCTCTCTAATAAATAAATAAATCTTTAAAAAATAAATAAAATAAAATAAAATAAAATAAAATAAAAAAAAAAATAGTCAGTCTGAGCAAAGTTTAATTCTGTGGGTGACTCAAGCTCAGTAAGATCTTGGGACTACCAGAGGCATCATTATGAACATTAATTATCATGGTACAGGATGCAAAAATTGCTAATTACTTGCACTGTGATTTTTAATTCTGGATTAAAAAGAATTTCTAATAACATGGCTGTTACCTGCATTGGGAGTTGCAGATTCACTCTGTTCACACACACCTACAGCCTGGATGGTCTTTTGGAGAATGCTCACCTATGAAGCAAAAAAATGTGCAGAAGCCTTAGTTTTGCAGATCAAACACTAAAGGTAAGTGGTCAAAACTGATAATAACTATGAGGATGTCAGGATGTCAAGAATATGAGAGCCCATGTGGGCCACTTGCCAAACTTGATAACACCCAGTGTTGATGAATAAACTCAAAAAAAAAAAAAAAAAAAGAAGAAGAAGAAAAAGAAAAGTCAGTGCTATTTATTAATATATGGTTCAAACAACAACAAAAACAACATTCTTGACAAGGATCTATAGGAATGTAACAAACACAGAAGTATGCAGATACAGATAAAAAAAAAAAGCTCACAGGCAAACTGACAATAAGTAAGTGACAAGACAGGGGCTGGTATTTGGGATTAAGATGCTGACTGGCTTTCCACATCCCATATTGGAGTGCCAGGTTTGAGTCCTAGCTACTTTGCTTCTGACCCAGCTTCCTGCTAATGTACTTTTTTTTTTTAAAGATTTATTTGTTTATTTGAAAGGCAGAATTACAGAGAGGCAGAGGCAGAGAGAGAGAGGTCTTCCATTTGCTGGGTCACTCCCCAAATGTCTGCAATGGCCAGAGCAGGGTCGATCTGAAGCCAGAAGCCTGGAGCTTCTTCTAGTTCTCCCATGTGGGTGCAGGGGCCCAAGGGCCATCTTCTACTGCTTTCCCAGGCCACACCAGAGAGCTGGATCAGAAGTAGAGCAGCCGAGGCTTGAACCGGCACCAGCCTCTAATGTACACTCTTAATGGCAACAGTAATGGCTCAAGTATTTGGGTTCCTGCCACCCATATGGATCCTGGACTGAGCTCTCAGGTCTGGGTTTCAGTCTGGATTAACTCACAATGTCATTGCAGGCATTTGGGCAGTGAAACCAGCAAATAGGAGCTCATTCTCTCTCTGTCTCTGTCTGCCTCTCAAATAATTTTAAAAAATAAAAACAATATGGCCTCAAATGAGCCACTAGAAAAAAATGGAAAGCATACATATATATTCATACACATAAATATTTTTATGTGAAAAAAGAGCTAGAAGTATTCATACACCAAACTTTTATTTTTTTAACATTTATTTATTTATTTATTATTTATTTGAAAGGCAAAGTTACAGAGAGTGCTTCCATTTGCTGGTTCACTCCGCAAAAGGCCACAACAGCTAGGGCTAGGCCAGGCTGAAGCCAGGAGCCCCATCCAGATCTCCCACACGGGTGCAGGAGCCCAAGAACTCAGGCCATCTTCCGCTGCTTTCCTAGGTGCATCAGCAGGGAGGTGGATCAGAAGTGGAGCAGCCAGGTCCTGCACCAGCACTCATATGGGATACCAGCATTGCATGTAATGGCCTAACCTGCTGCGTCACGACACCAGCCCCTAATGTTTTATTTATTTATTTATATTTTTGTTTTATTTGAAAGGTAGAGAGACAGAAAGAAACAGAAACAGAAAGACATCTTCCATCTGCTGGCTTACTCCCTGAATGCCTAACATTCAAAATCATGAGCCAGGAACTCAATCTGAGTCTGTCACATGGGTGGCAAGCACCCAAGTTCTTCAGTCATCACCTATTGCCTCCCAGGTGCACATTAGCAAGAAGCTGGATCAGAAGCAATAGCCAGGGCTGGGTCAGCCAGGAGCCTGGAACTTCTCCCAGGTCTCCCATGTGGGTATTAGGGGGCCAAGTAGTTGAACTATCTTCCATTGCTTTCCCCAGTGCATTAGCAGGGAGCTGGATTGGAAGTGGAACAGCCAGGACTTGAACCGGCACTCCAATATGCAATACTGCTATCTCAGGAAAACTCAGGACCATTACAGCTAAGATTCCATCTGCTTTCCTTAACAAGTATTAAAACTGTCCTGGGGGCTGGTGCTACCATATGGGTGCCGGTTCATGTTGCAACTGCTCCGCTTCCAACTCAGCTCCCTGCTAATGTACCTGGGAAAACAGCAGAAAATGGTACTTGGGCACCTGCATCCATGTAGGAGACTCGGATGAAACTCCTGACTCCTGGCTTCAGCCTGGCCCAGTCCTGACCATTGTGGACATTTGGAGAGTGAACCAGTGGATGGAAGACTTCTCTCCCTCTCTGTAACTCTGCTTTTTAAATGCATATATCTTAAGGAAAAACAAAACAAAACAAAACAAAAACACTGTGAGCTGGCACTGTGGCTTATCAGGTTAAGCCACCACTCACAGTGCCAGCATCCAATATGGGTGCTGGGTAGAGTCTCAGCTGATGCACTTCCAATCCAGTTCCCTGCTATTGTGCCTGGGAAAGCAGTGGAAGATGGCCCTAGTGCTTGGGTCCCTGCACCCGTGTAGGAGACCAGGAAGAAGCTCCTGGCTTTGTTCTGGCCCAGCTCTGGCCATTATGGCAATCTGGGGAGTAAACCAGCAGATGGACAACCTTTCTCTGTCTAACTCTGCCTTTCAAATAAGTAAAATAAATCGTCAAAACAAAACAAAACAAAACAAAAAAACTGGGCTGATTATGGATGCTAGCTTGTACTTCGTCAGGGCCACACTTACCGTACTATATCACAGATGACTTACTTTGTGGGGAGGTTCCTTGTAAAAATAGGTTACTTCTCCAGTGTCTGTTCCCACAAGAGCCAAGAGACTCTGAATCTTTTTCTTGTCTTCTAGCTCCCTGCAATTCTCACAGAAAGTAAGCACACAGTAAATAACCTGTTCTGTTTAAAGGATCTCCTTTGTGACTTGATTTTAAAATAGTCACCTCAAGTTAAAATTGAATAGGATCCACGTAGACCTTAGTTCATTTTTAAAGTATTAGGTATTCACATTCAGGAATTTGGAGAGAAGCAGTCAGGAAATTATCTCTTATCAGTTTCTAGACAGAAGCAGGAGTGGCTGCTGAGGTGTGCTGTGCAGGTCCACCTCTCCAGCACTGACAGCTCATTCCCCAGCTGCTGGTAATGTCACCGCCCTCTGACAGCTGACTCTCTCCAGATCTGCCTTCACCAAGGTCAGCGCGTCCCATTCCTCAGGGACAGACGACATGCAGTGTCTGGTCAGAAGCCAATCCCCTGCCTTAATTCTGACGATTCAGTAGAGCCACCCCAGCTTCAGAAGCCCCTGTGGAATTGGCTGAGGCCTGCTGTAACCAAGTCAGTTTAAGTTCGCCCTCTGCCCCACGAGGCTTTCCTCATTTCTTCATAGCTGGCTACTCCTCAGAGCATTTTCCAATAAATTCCCAGCAAGCAATTTCCGTTGTGCAGCTTGTTTCCCAGGGAACTCAACCTAGGACAGCTGATATCAGGACTGGGATTAGGAAGTAAGCTCTAGAAAGGCAGCCAGTGATTTGGGCCAGTGATATGGAGATAGTTTCTAGAACTCGGTGTTCCTGGGAGCAAGACAGATGGATGGGTAGTCAAAACAAATCAAAGATGGAAAAGCCTGAGGGTTGCGCCCCAGGCAAAACCACAATTCCTGACCCATTTTCCAGATTCAAGCCAGTTTTGGGTCCTAGACTATTAGCTGGATCTCTGAGGAGGGCGGACCTGCCACAAAACAGCATGTGTACATGGGAATGAGTTTCCAGTTCTTCCCTAAAGGGCCCATGGCCACTTTGTTTCTGTTTTTTTTTTTTTTTTTTTTTTTTAATTTATTTGACAGGTAGAGTTATAGACAGTGAGACAGAGACAGAGAGAAAGGTCTTTCTTCTGTTGGTTCACCCCACAAATGGCCACTACGGCCGGTGCTGTGCCACTCCAAAGCCAGGAGCCGGGTACTTCCTCCTGGTCTCCCATGCGGGTACAAGAGCCCAAGCACTTGGGCCATCCTCCACTGCCCTCCCGGGCCACAGCAGAGAGCTGGACTGGAAGAGGAGCAACCGGGACTAGAACCTGGTGCCCATATGGGATGCTGGCACCGCAGGCGGAGGATTAGCCAAGTGAGCCACGGCGCCAGCCTGCCATGGCCGCTTACTTGAATAACTGGACACTAGGGCAAAGGGAGCGCCCAGTCATCCTAAGGAAGCTGCATCCAGGGTCTGAGGCAACACTGATACTTGGTGACCTGAGTGTCACCATGGCGCAGGGCACACAGGGACTATGTAATAAATGCAAGTTTTGCCCAGGCCCAGCTCCCAGTTTACTGGGTCCACAGATCCAGTAAATGGTGACGTCTCTTCTAGTACGCAACTAGAATGGACAGATTTGGTTGTCGGGAGAACCTTCAAGTTAGTGTCGTGGCTTCTGGGGTAAGCCAATGGGAAGCCTCGGAAACTGTTCCTCCCCACCCAGTCAAGATGGTGTGCAATGGCAAACCAGAGTGAGTTCCACATGAACGTTCCTCTCTGAGGACGAAACAGACCACCTGCCAGCCTCACTGGCGCCACTCTCCACCATAAAGTTTAAGTGTTTATCACAGGCCTTTCTGATAAGGTGGGACAGCAAGGCAAAATACCTGAAGAGTTATTCCTAAAGAAAAGTAAAGGCAAGTTGTAACACAGGTCCACAGTCAGGCAGACTGGACAACAGAATATTTTTTTAGAAAGTTTTATTTATTTGAAAGTCAAGAATGACAGAAAGAGAGAGACTGAGACAGATCTTCCACCTACGGGTTCACTCCCCAAATGCCCACAACAGCCAGGTCTTGTCCAAGCTGTAGCCAGGGGTTAGGGACTCCATTCTGTTCTCCTGTGGGTGGCAGGACCCAAGTACTTGGATTACCATTTGATGTCTTCCCAGGCACAGTAGCAAGAAGTTGGATAGGAAGTAGAGGAGCCAGGGCTTGAACTGGCACTCTCATATAGGATGCAGGTATCCCAAGCAGCTTAACCCACAGTGCCACAACTCCTGAACCAAGAGAAGTTTTACAGTCTTTCTGGAGAACCATGTTAACTCTTCTGCTCTCTGTCAGTAACAAGACAAAAGGACCTGGATTTGGCCATTCCTCAGGTCACCAGGTCACCTTAGTTCATTATTGACATAATGTTTAATCAGAGTACAGGGATAAGAAA
The DNA here is from genome assembly GCF_964237555.1 of Oryctolagus cuniculus. Classification (NCBI taxonomy): domain Eukaryota; kingdom Metazoa; phylum Chordata; class Mammalia; order Lagomorpha; family Leporidae; genus Oryctolagus; species Oryctolagus cuniculus. The sequence goes on along the minus strand of NC_091440.1, from coordinate 98,232,049 downwards.
CAGCAGGTACACTGGGATCCTAGATAAGATATGCATGCTCCAAGAAGCTGGAAGGAAACCTTAAAAGGACATTGGGGAAGTGTTCATGGGTCTGATCTAAGCATGCCAGGACACTTTCTCCAAAGTAAGGAACAAATTAATATTATGATTTCTTTTTTTGACAGGCAGAGTGGACAGTGAGAGAGAGACAGAGAGAGAAAGGTCTTCCTTGGCCGTTGGTTCACCCTCCAATGGCCGCCGCAGCTGGCACGCTGCGGCCAGCGCACCGCGCTGATCCGAAGCCAGGAGTAAGGTGCTTATCCTGGTCTCCCATGCGGGTGCAGGGCCCAAGCACTTGGGCCATCCTCCACTGCACTCCCGGGCCACAGCAGAGAGCTGGCCTGGAAGAGGGGCAACCGGGACAGAATCCGGCACCCTGACCGGGACTAGAACTCAGCGTGCTGGCGCTGCATGCAGAGGATTAGCCTATTGAGCCGCGGCGCCGGCCAATATTATGATTATTTTTAAAGATTTATTTATTTATTTGAAAGTCAGAGTTACACAAAGAGAGGAGAGGGAGGGAGAGAGAAAGAAAGGTCTTCCATCCGCTGGTTCACTCCCCAATTGGCCACCAATGGCCAGAGCTGCGTAGATCCAAAGCCAGGAGCCAGGAGCTTCTTCCGGGTCTCCCACATGGGTGTGGGGGCCCAAGCACTTGGGCCATCTCTGCTGCCTTTCCAGGCCATAACAGAGAGCTGGATTGGAAATGGAGCAGCTAGGACTTGAACTGGCACCCATATGGGATGCCAGCACTGCAGGTGGTGGTTTTACCTGTTCAGCCACAGCACCAGCCCCTAGGAACAAATTAGTGTCCTTCAGGCACCTTCCTGGGCTGTCCCATCTTATCAGAACACTTTGTGATTAGCATTACCATCACCAAGAAGGAAGTATAATGCCTTTAAAGACTCCAGGTCCTGGAGGTAACCACGTTCCATCCTCTGGAATACTGCTCTGACCCGCCCGTCAAGAGACACAAAGGTGAGCTTTCAGTGCAGCCCAGTGGAGAAAGGAGAATCAGTACTAGGTCCACACTGTGGTAGAAGCAGCTCTGCTGCCCAAGTCACGTGACCTGGTAAATTTTATAGGTGGATTTTATTATATGGTGGCACAAGGTGTCACATGGAGTCTATAGTAAGTCACATTACAAGAATCATAACATATACCCTCTGAGAATCTGTAGCAAGGCCATGATAATGATCAAACATTTGCAAAACAGCTCTGACATGCCACTGGATCCTGCTAGAGACTGGACACTTGACCATGAGACATCAAGAAAACATGGTGGGTGGGTGTTGTGGCACAGCAGGTTAAGCCACCATATGGAACGCCTGCATCTCATATTGGAGGGCCTGGTTTGACCCCAGGCTACTTGCATTTCCAATCCAGCTTCTTGGTAACGTGCCTGGGAGGCAGAGGATGATGACCGCAAGTACTTAGGTTTCTGTCACTCTCATGGAAGACCTGGATGGAGGTCCTGGCTCCAGGCTTCAGCCTTGCCCAGGCCTAGCTGTTGTGGGTATTTGGGGGAGTGAACCAGCAGATGGAAGATCTTCCACTCTCTCTTGGCATATCAAATAAATAAATAAATAAATCTAAAAAAGAAAAGAAAAGAAAAAGAAAAGCAAAAACATATGGCTAAGTTTTTCAACAAATGACATTGGGAAAACTGGACAAACACATGAAAAAGAATGAAGTTGAACCCTAAACCTAATACCACAGACAAAAGTTAACACAAAATGAGCCAAAGACCTAAATGTAAGAACTAAAACTACAAAACTTTTTTTTTTTTTTTTTTGACAGGCAGGAGTGGACAGTGAGAGAGAGAGACAGAGAGAAAGGTCTTCCTTTTGCCGTTGGTTCACCCTCCAATGGCACCGCGCCGATTCAATGGCAGGAGCCAGGTACTTATCCTGGTCTCCCATGGGGTGCAGGGCCCAAGCACTTGGGCCATCCTCCACTGCACTCCCTGGCCACAGCAGAGAGCTGGCTTGGAAGAGGGGCAACCGGGACAGAATCCGGTGCCCCGACCGGGACTAGAACCTGGTGTGCCGGTGCTGCAAGGCGGAGGATTAGCCTAGTGAGCCGCGGCGCCGGCCTTAAAACTACAAAACTTTTAAAAGAAAACATGGAGGGGCCGGCGCTGTGGCACAGCGGGTTAATGCCCTGGCCTGAAGCACCAGCATCCCATATGGGCACCAGTTCGAGACCTAGCTGCTCCTCTTCTGATCCAGCTCTCTGCTATGGCCTGGGAAAACAGTAGAAGATGGCCAAAGCCCTTGGGCCCCTGCACCCACATGGGAGACCTTGAGGATGCTCCTGGCTCCTGGCTTTGGATTGGTGCATCTCTGGCCATTGCAGCCAATTGGGGAATGAACTATTAGATGGAAGACCCCTTTCTCTCTCTGCCTCTCCTCTCTCTGTGTAACTCTGGCTTTCGAATAAATAAATAAAAGTTTTTTTAAAAAAAGAAAACATGGAGGAAAAGCTTCTTGGCATTAGATTTGGCAATGATTTATTGAATGTAATACCCAACACACTAGCAAAAAAAAAAAAAAAAGAAAAAAGAAAAAAGAACTTGGACTATCTCAAAATTCAAAACTTCTATGTGTCAAAGGATACTATGAAGGTAGTCTAGGAAATGGGAGAAAATATTTGCAAATCATCTATCTGATAAAAGTACAATCTCCAGAATAATGCTGTGGTACAGTAGGTTAAGCAGCTGCTTGCAACACTAGCATTCCATATGGGCACTGGCTGGAGTCCCATCCAGCAGATGGAAGATCTCTGTCTCTCCCCCTCTCTCTGTAACTTTGCCTTTCAAATAAGTAAATCTTTAAAAAATAGTATCCAGAATATATAGGGAACATCTACAACTCAACAACAACCACCACCACCATCAACTAAAATATGTGCAAAGGATTGGATGGATATTTCTCTAAAGAAGAAATACAAATGGTCAGTAAACACATGAAAAGATGCTTAACATTATTAGTTATAGAAAAGCAAGTCAAAATCAAAATGAGATCTCTCAGTGGCCAGCGCCGCAGCTCACTTGGTTAATCCCCCACCTGCGGCGCCGGCACCCCGGGTTCTAGTCCCAGTTGGGATGCCAGATTCTGTCCCAGTTAATCCTCTTCCAGTCCAGCTCTCTCTGTGGCCCGGGAAGGCAGTGGAGGAGGGCCCAAGTGCTTGGGCCCTGCACCCGCATGGGAGACCAGGAGGAGGCACCTGGCTCCTGGCTTCGGATCAGCATAGCGCGCCGGCCGTAGCAGCCATTTGTGGGGGTAAACCAACGGAAGGAAGACCTTTATTAAAAAGAAAAAAAAAAGAGAGATCTCTCCTCACATCCATGAAGATGGTTGCTATAAAAATAAGATAGTAAATACTGGCAAGGATGTGGAAACATTGGAATCCATGTACACTGTCAATGAGAAAATAAAATGACGTAGCTGCCATGAAAATATCAGTACAGCAGTTCCTCAAAATATTAAAAATGGAATTACCAGGACCACCACTGTGGCACAGCAGGCTAAGTCCCCATCCGCCACACCAGCACCAGTGTGAGTCCTGGCTGCTCCATTTCCCAACAGCTCCCTGCTAACGTGCCTGGGAAAGCAGTGGAAGGCGGCCCAAGTCCTTGGGACCCTGCACCAACATGAGAGACCCAGATGAAGCTCCTGGCTCAGGTCTGGAGCTTCCCTGGCCAATGCAGCCATTTGGGGAATGAACCAGCGGATGGAAGTCATGTCTGTCTCTCCCTCTCTAACTCTGCCTTTCAAATATATAAAAAAAAAAACTTAAAAAAAAAAGACATCTACATCCCAATCATAGTACCTGGGTTCAAGTTCCAGTTCTACATCCCGATTCAAACTTCCTGTCAATGCAAAACCAGGGAAGTACAAGGTGAGGGCTCTCCCACGGATATGGAAGACCTGATTCAGCTCTTGGTTCTCAGTTTCAGTCTGGCCCGAGCCCAGCCAATGTGGGCATCTGAGAACTAAACCAGCAAATGAGAGTTCTTTCTGTGTATCCTTCTGTCTTTCACACAATATAAAAAAAAGAGTACCCTCAAGACAGTGCTTTCTGGGCACTGTGGCGTAGTGGGTAAAACAGCCACCAGCAGTGCCAGCATCCCTTTTAGGCACTGGTTCGTGTCCCAGCTGCTTCACTTCTGCTTCAGCTCCCTGCCTGAGAAAACAGTGGAAAATGGCTCAAGTGCTTGGGCCCCTGCCCCAACGTGGGAGACCTGGATGAACTTCCTGACTCCTGGTTTTGGTTTAGCCAAGCCCTGGCTGTTGTGGCCATTTGTGGAGTGAGCCAGCAGATGGATGATCTCAATCTCTCTCTCTCTCTCTCCACCTCTTCCTTTCCCTCTCTGTAACTCTTTCAAATAAACAAATAAATCTTAAAAAAAAAAAAAAAAAAAAAAAAAAAAAGGTGGTACTTCCTAGGGCTGGCATTTTAGCACAATGGGTTAAACTGGCCTGTGACAGGCACTGTGGCACAACAGGTTAAAGCCCTGACCTGAAGCACTGGCATCCCATATGGGTGCTTTTTTTTAAAGATTGTGTTTATTTATTTGAGAGGTAGAGTTACAGACAGTGAGAGACAGAGAGGAAGGTCTTCCATCCGCTGGTTCACTCCCCACATGGCTGCAATGGCTGGAGCTGGGCTGATCTGAAGCCAGGAGCCAGGAGCTTCCTCCAGGTCTTCCCATGTGGGTGCAGGGGCCCAAGGACTTCCATCTTCTACTGCTTTCCCAGGCCATAGCAGAGAGCTGGATCAGAAGTGGAACAGCCGGGTCTGAAACCAGTGCCCATATGGAATGCCGGCACTGCAAGCGGTGGCTTTACCGGTTATGCCACAGTGCTGGCCCCAATCTTTTCCTACATTAGGCTCAGTGTCCTCCCCCAAAATGTGAAGCTCACTTAACACCAACAGCCACGGCTGAGCACTGTGTTGTGATACACTGATCCTTGGGCAAAGAATCAAAGGCCTAGGGCCAGCATTGTGGCACAGCGAGTTAAAGCACCACCTACAATGCCAACATCCCATGTGAGCACCAGAACATCATGTCCTGGCTGCCCCACTTCTGATCCAGCTCCCTGCTAATGGCCTGGGAAAGCAGTGAAAGATGGCCCAGTGCTTGGGTCCCTGCCAACCATGTGGGAGACCCAGATGAAATTCCAGGTTCCTGGCTTTGGTCTGGCCCAGCACTGGCTGTCATAGCCATTTGGGGAGTGATTCAACAGATGGACGATCTCTCTCCATCTCTGTCACTCTGCCTTTCAAATAAATACAATCTAATTAAAAGGAAAAAAAGAATCAAAGACCTGGGCTATACCTAGTCCTTAACACTGGCTTCCCTTTGACATTAGATGAATCAGTTAACTTATCTGTGGATCTCTGTCCTCATCGGTGAAATAGAAATAATGCATGGACATTGGGATAAAAATGAGAATGAGAACAAGAATATGAAAGCTCTGGTGTAAAAACATCAGATGGGCGTGGTAGATGGGGCCTAACCCATATAGTACAGTTGTTGGCCTTTGGTATGGGCTGGGCCTCGAAGTTCCATTAATAGAATATTTAGGGGGAGAAGAAAAGCAGTTTCCCTGTGGGAATATGAAAAAGTTATGAAGTTGAATGATTCTGTTGATTGTACAACAATATAAATATACTTAACATCAACTGAACTGCACACTTGAAAATCGTAAATTTTATGTAATGTATATTTTATCACACACACAGAAATTCAGTGAAGCAGACTGTTCTGCACTGCTAAGATGCCTCCTTTTAGTGCTTATCTTCCATCTCCCAAGAGCCCAATCCTTCTCCAAAAACTGTGCTTGGCTGAAAGGGGCTTCTTCTCCCAGGGGGAGCCTGAACCCAAAGACTAGACAACGCAGAAATACAAAAGCCGAAATTTTTTGTACTTGAGAGACCACCCTAGCTTTAGAGGGTCCTGTGGGTTGGTTAAGGCCTGTTACCACTGTCTCACCGTTCAGTCTCCCCCATCCAAATCTGCTCAGAGGTCTTATTCCTGAGAGCTCCCCAGCTAACTGTCTCTATCACAGGATCTGTTTTCCTGCAAAATACAACCTAAATAAATGTAGAGAAATTTACATGTTTTTTACATGCTAGTAGCTTTTTTTAAAAAAAATTATTTGAGAGAGTTACAGAGAGAGGAGATTGAGATCTTCCATCCACTGGTTTAATCCCTAGAAGGCTACAATGACCAGGGCCGAGCCAGGCAGAAGCCAGGAGCCAGGAGCTTCTTCCAGGTCTGGCACATGGGTACAGAGGCCCAAGGACTTGAACCATGCTCCACTGCTTTCCCAGGCACATTGGCAAGGAGCTGGATCAGAAGTGGAGCAGCTGGGACTTGAACTCATATGGGCTGCAGGTGCTGCAGGCCGTGGCTTAACCCATGGTGCCATAGCTCTGAGCCCCAAATTGATTTCTATAATGACTGTACTAAGGAATATTTTTACCCACCTTGTATGAGAGATCCCCTTCTCTGTATCCTCTCCAGCATTTCTCAGTTTTCATTTTTTTGATAATAGCTATTCTAACTGGAGAGAGATGGTACCTCATTGTGGTTCTGATTTGCATTTCCTTAATGATAAGTGATGGTGGACATTTTTGCATATATTTGTGATTTGTGTATTTTCTTTGGAGTAATGAATAGGCATTCAGATCACTTACTCATTTTAAAATGGCACTATTTGTGTTTTTTGCTTATTTGTTGTTTTGCAATAGAGTTTTTGAGTTCCTTGTATATTCTGGAAAGGAATTATCTTCTGTTAAAATTTTTTGTTTGTTTTTACTTTCTCTGAAAAGCAGAGTGAGAAAGAGAGAGATATCTTTCATCTGCTGGTTTACTCCCCAAATGCCTGCTAACACCTGGGGCCTGGCCAGGTCAAAACCAGGAGCCAGGGATTCCATCCTGTTCTCCATGTAGGTGGCAGGAACCCAATCCTGGGTCATCATCTGCTGCCTTCCAGGCACATGAGGAAAGTTTAATCAGAAGCAGGGGTGGGGCTCAATCCCAGGCACTCAACATGGGATGTGGGCATCCCAAGTGGTAGCTTAACCCACTGTGCCACGATGTCCACTCCAGGATTTGTTTTTCACTTGTACTCTGTAGTTGTAACTCCAACATTTCCCCTCCCCGGTACCTGATTCTCAGTCGATCATTTTCCGAGTAGAGGCGTAAGACGTGCTCCCGCTCCTGGAAGAGGCAGGCCTGCATATCGCTCAGAGCTTTCTGCAGTTCAGCAATCTCTTCCTCCCTCTGCTGCAAATCCCATTCAAGTTTATGCTGCAAGACAGTAAGATACTTGAAAAGATACCAGGCTTCTTTTTTTTCTTTTTTTTTAAAGATTTATTCATTTATTTGAAAGTCAGAGTTACACAGAGAGAGCAGGAGAGGCAGAGAGGGAGAGATGTCTTCCATCTGCAGATTCACTCCCCATTTGGCCGTAACAGCTGGAACTTCGCCGATCTGAAGCTAGGAGCCAGGAGCCTCCTCTGGGTCTCCCACGTGGGTCCCAAGGGCTTGGGCCATCCTCCACTGCTTTCCCAGGCCATAGCAGAGAGCTGGATGGGAAGTGGAGCAGCCGGCTTTCGAACCAGCACCCATATGGGATGCCAGCACTGCAGGCAGCGGCTTTACCCGCTATGCCACAGTGCCGGCCCCAAGATACTGTGTTTCAAAGGGGTATTGCGTATTAGATTCCAAAATAAATGGTTTCACCAATACAAAATTCAAATAACAGCAATGCTAATTTTTTTATAGACTGTAACACCCAGAATGCCATATGACTCACCTGTTCTCTCTATACATGTTCAGTAAGGTAATGCTTCCCATATAATACACATTATCATGACACTCAGGAAAACAAAGACCAAAAGATATGATTCCTGTCTACAGAGCTAAGAAATTTCATGGGGAGACTGACATGCAAACAATTAAGCTATAATTATTTGATGGCAGAGCACACGAGACAACTGGTAAGAAGCAGAGTGTGGCAGGTATAAAATCTCTGAAGTCTGTTTGGGAAGTCAAAGAGAGACAAGCAGAGGGTAGGTACACTCAGAGGACAGGGCAGTGAATACAGAAAAGAAAGGCAATCTTATTATTTGCTGCACCATGAGCAAACCTTGAGGATTAGGCTAAGTGAAATATGCCAGTCAAAAAGAAAAAAACCTGAACCGGCAATTGTGGTACAGCAGGTAAAGCCTCTGCCTGTTTGAGATCCGGCTCCTCCACTTTTGATCCAGCTCTCTGCTGTGGCCCGGGAGGGCAGTGGAGGATGGCCCAAGTGCTTGGGCCCTGCACCGGCATGGGAGACCTGGATGATGCTCCTGGCTCCTGGCTTTGGCATGGCCAAGCCCTGGCCATTGTGGCCATCTGGAGAGTGAACCAGAGGATGGGAGATCTCTCTCTCTCTCCCCTCCTCTCTCTGTAATCCTGCCTTTCAAATAAATAAAAAATAAATGTAAAAAGCATGTTACCTAAAAAAGAATAGAAAAGGAAAACACTGCATGATTCCACTTATATGAAGTAGCTAAAGTACTCATAGGAATTCATAGGAATAGAAGGTAGTTACAGGTAAGGGGCCAGATATTGGGGATCTGTTTGATGGGGTAGTTTTCATCTTATAGGATGGGAAAGCTCTGGAGTTTTGTTGCACAACAATATAAACATACTTGCCACTACTGACGGTGCATTTAAAAGTGATTAAGATGATTTAAAAAATAATAATAAAGGGGAAGAAAAGTGTAGGAAGAGGGTGCAGGTTAACTTGTGCCTATATTGTTTCAAAATAGAGATAACAATGTTATCATAGATAACAGAAATTAAAATTATTCTGATTCTGTTTTTTAAAAAAATCTATTATTAAAAAATCGGGGGGGGGGGGCACTGTGGTGGAGCAGGTTAAACTGCCACCCGTAATGTGAGCATCCACCGGTTCAATTCCTGGTTGCTTCATTTCTGATCCAGCTCCCTCGGGTGTGCCTGGGAAAGCAGTGGAGGATGGCTCAAGTGCTTAGGGCCCGGCAACCCAAATGGGAGATTTGGATGAAGCTCCTGGTTTCAGCCTGGCAAAGACCTAGCTGTTGTGGACCTCTGGGGAGTAAACCAGAGGATGGATGATCTCTCTCTCTCTCTCCCCTCACCTATGTCTGTAACTCTGCCTTTCAAATAAATAAAATAAATCTTTAAAAAAAATTTTTTTGTTCATTTATTTTCATTTTATTTGAACAGCAGAGAGAGAGAAAGAGAGCGACCACTTTCATCCACTGGTTCATTCCCCAAGTGCCTGCAGCAGCCAGGGGTTTGCCAAGTGGAAACCAGGAACCCAGAACTCCATCTGGGTCTCCCACGTGGGTGGCAAGGATCTGAGTACATGAGCTGTCATATGCTGCCTCCCAAGATGTGTATTAGCAGCAAGCTGGATTGGAAGTGGAGGAGTCAGGACTCGAACCAGGCACTATCATATGGGATGCAAGTGTTCCAAGCAGTGCCTTAAGCACCATGCCAAATACCTCTCCTCTAATTTTATCGAACATACGATTAAGTGGATTTTCAAATCAATTATTTTTATTGCTTTTGTAAGCCACAATGATCCATGGCAAAACTGACAAAGTGGTACTTTACAGAGATGTTTGTCTAGTCTTGTCAATTTAGATTTAGTTTCAATTCTATATCAAAAATATATTGGACTATTAGGGCACAGTAATGGCTGTTATATACATTACTTAAGTTGCTAATAGACATGAAGTCTCAGCCACCTTTCGGCTCAAGCACAAATGTCCATTTTATGTAAAAATTAAGGCTCTACTTTTACTTATTACTACCTTGGTGGAAGCCACTGTTGGTCCCAGTCTTGCCTTTTCCTGAACTGCCATCGCTTCTTGGCCTTTTGGCTAAGATCAAGTGAACTGCCTTCCGCACTGATGGGTTTCAAGAAATTATTCACAATCATAGAGTAGTTCTTCCCATTCGGATTTTTTTATTTTTTATTTTTACCAAATATCAAGTGAACTCTCTGCAAAATGCACTTGTGCATTTTTAATGGGGACTTGCGGGACTCCTGTGAAGGTTAATTTTATTGGTCAGCATTTTGGTTACTATAATGAAATACCTGAGGCAGTTAATTTATAAAGTCAAAGGCTTACTTAACTCATTGTGCTGGAGGTTCAAAGTCTAAACAGCAAGACACAGGCTTTGCTGAAGGCCAGAAGGAGGACGGTGGAGTGAGAGCAGAGAAGGATCACATGGTAAGCCACAGAGGCTGTTACTAAACTCAGACTTTGATCACAACCCTCCCACAAGAAGTACCTTCTGAGGCCACACTATGGATGACCTAAGGCTCTCTCCCTAGCAACACCCTCTACAGGTTCCACCACCTGCCAATATGCTACTCTAGGAGCCAAGTCTTTAAACACACGGCCTTTGGGGGACACTGAACAATCAAATCATAGCACTACTGTAGTTTTTCACAAACTCATCTGACTGATCCCATTTAGAACAACTGGTCTTCACTATATTCCTATTGTAAAAGGAACAACCATAGCACCTGGGTTTCCATTGTTAAGACATTCTGCTTGCTTCTGTGATTTCTGTCTATCACACTTTGATTTCTGGGTCACTCTTGGATTTTTCAGATGTAAGGGCACCATCGCTTCTCGGCCTTTTGGCTAAGATCAAGTACAAGAGTACGGGCATCACATGCTCTTTTCTAGTGGCCTTTTCCTGCAACAATGTCATCTCTTCTAAATCTCTGTACAGATGATTCTTCCAAAATTAAAGGCATGGTTGGGTTTGGTCAGGCCAAAGGCCTTCACGGTAACCAAGCAAGGGAGTACACAGGAAACACAGCACCAAGTGTCTCACCCTTCTCCTTGCACAGCACACACTCAATTCTGGGCCAGACAGGGGAATGCCTCTGGTACTCAGTGTCCCAATACTATGATTATTTTTAAAAGAAGTATAAATATTTAATGTGATAAAAATTAAGTGTCCAAAAAAAGTCCAATATGTTTGGACAACATATCAGCAATATTTCAGTACTGCAGACGAGAGAGGTAGAGACAAGAGGCTGGGATACTGGCAAGAAGGATATTGTAATAGTTCTGGTGAGACAATGAGGGTCTGAAGTAATGTCATCGCAATACAGAATGGATTTAAGTAATATTTAGGAAACAGAATCGATAGGACTTGTCAGAAGCTGCCATTATGGCACAGCAGGTTAAGCCACTATCTGTGACACCGGCATCCCATATGAGCACTGGTTCAAATCCTGGCTACTCCACTCCTATCCAGTCCTCTGCTAATTGCCTGGGACAGCAGCAGAAGATGGTCCAAGTCCTTGGCCCCTGAACCCATGTGGGAGACGAGGATGAAGTACCCAGCCCAGCCTGGGCCATTGTGACCAGCAGATAGCAGACAGATCTTTCCCTTTCTTTCTCTAACTCTGCCTTTCAAATAAATAAAATCTTTAAAGAAAATAGGGATTGGCATTGTTGCACAGTGGATCAAGCTGTATGGGGGCCAGTTTGAGTCTACTTCCAATCCAGCTCCCTGCTGTCGTGCCTGGGAAAGCAGCGGAAGACAGCCCAAGAACTTGGGCCCCTGCACCTATGTGAAGACCTAGATGAAGCTCCTGGCTCCTGGCTCAGGCCTGGTCCAGCACCGGCCATTGTGGCCATTTGGGGAGTGAACCAATGGATGGAAGAATCAAACATATTTTTAATTTTTATAAAATACTTGTTTGTGAAACAAGCTAGCATTTCCAGGCTTCACTATCTAACAGTTAGACTTAATGAGAGTCCCTAAGGGGCATACAACATCTTCACCTGTCCTTCACAAGCTTCTCTGTAAAGTTCCAGCTTCTTCAGGAGGTCTTCGTTTTCCGCCTCACACTCAGCCATCTTCTTCTGATAATACTCCAGAAGCTCCTGAGAAGGGCAAAGGACGGCCAGACGATCTTGGATAGAAGGCAAGGGAGTTGACTCCAGTGAATCCGCCATCCCCTTCCACCTGGTATCAAAGGTGACACTGTGTTGAGACAGTTGCTAAGTCTATGTGAAATTAGAAAAGACATACTTAATAAACTCTGAACATTTATCATACATAGTTTTTTGTTTCGCTTTTTTAGATTTTATTTATTTATTTGAAAGAGTTTATCTATCTATCTATCTATCTATCTATCTATCTATCTATCTATCTATCGAGAGAGGGAGACAGAAAGGTCTCCCATCTGCTAGTTCATTCCTCAGGTGGCCACAATGACCAGAGCTGGGCCGATCTGACCCTAGGAACCAGGAGCTTCTTCTGGGTCTCCCACGTGGGAGCAGGGGCCCAAGTACTTGAGCCATCTTCTGCTGCTTTTCCCAGGCCATTAGCAGGGAGCTGGATCACAAGTGGAGCAGCTGGGATGTGAACTGGTGCCCATATGGGATGCTGGCTTTGCAGGTGGTGACTTTACCCACTACGTCACAATGCTGGCTCCAAAAACATAGTTTTGTAAATAAAAAGGTTTGTGCTCTTACAGTGATTATAATTAAGGGCTTACAATGCAATATTCAATCCTTATATACAGATTATGTAATTTTAATCTTACAGTGATTATAATTATATTTAATTAATCATACATCACAGTTTGATGTTACAGGTTTGTGAAAAATTTTGTGAACCATCAAGTATCAATCATTTAAAATCTATTTTATGAGCCGGCGCCGTGGCTCAATAGGCTAATCCTCCACCTTGCGGCGCCGGCACACCGGGTTCTAGTCCCGGTCGGGGCGCCGGATTCTGTCCCGGTTGCCCCTCTTCCAGGCCAGCTCTCTGCTATGGCCAGGGAGTGCAGTGGAGGATGGCCCAGGTGCTTGGGCCCTGCACCCCATGGGAGACCAGGAAAAGCACCTGGATCCTGGCTCCTGCCATCGGATCAGTGCGGTGCGCCGGCTGCAGCGGCGGCCATTGGAGGGTGAACCAACGGCAAAAGGAAGACCTTTCTCTCTCTGTCTCTCTCTCTCACTGTCCACTCTGCCTATCAAAAATAAAAATTAAAAAAAAAAAAAAATCTATTTTATGGATTCACAATACATATTAATACTAAAAAGATCATTTAAATATAGAATATATGAGCCTTCTTCAAAAAGTTCATGGGACATGCATACTGTTTAAAAAGTATGCCTGGACGTCAAAGTTTTTTGCACCAAAAAGCTTTTAATTCCATTTTCCATGAACATTTTGAAGTTCCCTCATAAACTAAGTAAGACCACCTAAACAGTTAGGAACCTGGGGCTGGTACTATAGCGTAGCAGGTAAAATCGCTGTCTGCAGGCACTGGCATCCCAAATGGGCACTGGTTCAAGTGCTCCACTTCGAATGTAGCTCCCTGCTAATGTGCCTGGGAAAGCAGTGGAAGATGGCCCAAGTCCTTAGGCCCCTGCTCCATGTGGGAGACCCAGATGAAGCTCCTGGCTCCTGGCTTGGGCCTGGCCCAGTACTGGCCACTGTAGCCAGTACTTTAAGACACATAGCAATGGAAACCACCATACTGGATCCTAATCTCTAGTATCTGAGACACTAGAATTGCAGCCTGGAACTACATGTCATAAATGGCAAGACTCTGATCAAAGGCTAGACGAGGAGTTTGTTTGTTTGCTTACTTTTAGCAAACAAGAGACTTCAGGTACCACAATGGAAGTCAGAAAACTAATGATGCACAAGTACAGAAACCTTCATGTGAAAATCATTCCCAACTGGCTGTCTGCAGTTTATAACAGAACAAAATGGTAGAGTGGAGAAACTACAGTCGAAGTCCAGAGTTAATGAAAAACAGTTTTTATTTTCATTTTTATATGAAAAGCAGAGAGAGACAGACAGACAGGGAGACAGAGACAGAGATCTTCCATCCACTGATTCACTCCCCAAATGCCCTTTGCTGGGCCAGACTGAAGCTAGAAGCCCAGAATGCAATCCAGGTTTCCTACATAGGTGACAGGAACCCATGTACTTGGGCCATCATCTATTGCCTCCCATCGTGCACACTGGCAGGAAGCTAGATCAGGAGTGGAATAGTAGGGATTCAAGCCAGTTACTCAGATATGAGATGGGGGTTTCCCAAGTGGCAACTGCTGTGCCAAATACCCACGCTGTAACTGTTCACTTCTAAGTAAGCAAGAATGGAGAAATATTAAAATTTATTCTCGGGGCTGGCACTGTGGCACAGAGGTTAACGCCCTGGTCTGAAGCACTTGCATCCCATATGGGCGCCAGTTCAAGACCTGGCTGCTTCACTTCTGATCCAGCTCTCAGCTATGGACTGGGAAAGCAGTAGAAGATGGCCCAAGTCTTTGGGCCCCTGCACCCGCATGGGAGACCCGGAAGAGGCTCCTGGCTCCTGGCTTTGGATTGGCGCAGCTCTGGCCGTTGCGGCCTACTGGGGAGTGAACCATTGGATGGAAGACCTCTCTCTCTCCCTCAGCCTCTCCTCTCTCTGTGTAACTCTTTCAAATAAATAAATAAATCTTTAAAAAATTTATTCTCAACTAGAATGAAGAAAAATACCTAACATGTCCTTAATCATTAAAAGCTGTGATGGATGTATTATTTTACTTAGTGTTTCATATTTTCAAAAGTGGTTGCCTTCTTTTTCTTTCTTTCTTTTTTTTTTTTTTTTTTTTTGCCAGGCAGAGTTAAGAGAGTGAAAGAGGGGGACAAAGAGAGAGTTATAGATAGTGAGAGAGAGACAGAGAGAAAGGTCTTCCTTCTGTTGGTTCACTCCCCTAATGGCAGCTACTGCTGGCGCTGCACCAATCCGAAGTCAGGAGCCGGGTACTTCCTCCTGGTCTCCCGTGCAGGTGCAGGGCCCAATCACTTGGGCCATCCTCCACTGCCTTCCCGGGCCACAGCAGAGAGCTGGACTGGAAGAGGAGCAACCAGGACTAGTACCTGGTGCCCCAACCAGGACTAGAACCCGGGGTGCTGGCGCCACAGGCGGAGGATTAGACAAGTGAGCCACAGCGCCGGCCAGTGGTTGCCTTCTAACAACTCAAGAGAACAGGTGAACAGATGTAGCAAGGGGTACTTCTCAGATTCTGCAGGTAGCAGCTGTGGCACTGAGGGGTGAGCAGGATACGTCAAGCAGCAAGTTGGTGGCAGAACAGAAAAGTCCCACATCTGCATACTGGTGATTTCCTCCATAAGCCAGGATCCACTGGCACTGAGCCAAGCCCATTCATGCTGAATGAATTAAGCGGCATTACCATTATTTTAAAATAATTTTAATTTTAAAATTAAAAATAAAAAGGGGCCAGTAACCGCAGCTCAATAGGCTAATCCTCTGCCTAGTGGCGCCTGCACACCAGGTTCTAGTCCTGGTTGCCCCTCTTCCAGGCCAGCTCTCTGCTATGGCCGGGGAGTACAGTGTAGGATGGCTCAAGTCCTTGGGCCCTGCACCCCACGGGAGACCAGGATAAGTACCTAGCTCCTGCCTTTGGATCAGCGCGATGCACCGGCCGCGGCGGCCACTGGAGGGTGAACCAATGGCAAAGGAAGACCTTTCTCTCTGTCTTTCTCTCTCACTGTCCGCTCTGCCCATAAAAAAAAATAATAAAATAAATAATAATTTTAATTTTAATTTTAAAATTCAAACACTGCATAATAGAGAAATGAGATTTTATACAGTTCAAATAAAAATTTAGGAAACACAAACCTTCTAGCTTTTATGCTAACTAAGGCTATAAGACTAAGGCTATTTCAACAATTCCAAAATAAGCAAAAGTCTTACTTTCTGGAGACAGGAGTGTGTGTCGGGGTAAAGTTCATGTTGTCAATTCACACCTATCAAATACACAGAAATTTATAATGGGGGACCAAGAATAGAAAAATAAAAACAGTACAGGATATATAGACTGGTTCCCTCTCCTAAATCATATTTACTTACTATACAAAATGTGAGACTATAAAATGTAGCATTTTTAGAAGCAGCTTGAAATCCTGAAATATATGCCTTTTAAATTTTTATAACATACTCTTCTCTCATTACTTCCAAACAAAATCAGAATGGCATTGACTTTTTTTTGTTGTTGTTGTTAAAATATGGAACGCTTCACGAATTTGCGTGTCATCCTTTGCGCAGGGGCCATGCTAATCTTCTCTGTATCGTTCCAATTTTAGTATATGTGCTGCCGAAGCGAGCACGGCACTGACTATTGGCATGGATAAGGACACAAGGGAAGAAAGTTCCATAGCATACTGTTTATCTACAATAATGTAAAAAACAAACCCACCACGATCCTTCTGCTAAAACTGTGGGAGAAGGAGATGCAGGAAAGCTTTTTTTTTTTAAAGATTTATTTATTTATTTGAAAGGCGGAGTTAGAGAGGGAGAGGGGGAGTGAGGGAGGAGAGGGAGGTAGGTCTTCATTCTGCTGGTTCACTCCCCAGATGGCTGCAATGGCCAGAGCTGAGCTGATCTGAAGTCAGGAGCCAGGAGCTTTTTCCAGGTCTCCCACTCATGTGCAGAGGCCAAAGCACTTGGGCCATCCTCACTGCTTTCCCAGGTTACAGCAGAGAGCTGGATCAGAAGTGGAGCGGCTGGGACTTGAATGGGCACCCACATGGGATGCTGGCACTGCAGGCAGCGGCTTTACCAGCTATGCCATAGCACTGCCCTGAGAAGCTTTTAATAAGCAAGAAAAAAACAAATAGAAGTTAAGGTAGAGTAACTAACATAACAAATTAAGAGAAACACAGAGCCATGGATACTATCTGTACTGGCATGCTTTCCCTATTCTTTTATCTTAGCTAAAGAAAAACAAAACAAAATAATACTGGAGTCAGCATTGTGGCATTAATGGCTTAAGCCACCTGCAATGCCAGCATCCAATCTGGGTGCAAGTTTGAGTCCCAGCTGCTACACTTCCGATCCAGCTCTCTGCTATTGTGGGCAGCCACAGGTAGTCACTCCCTTTGTTTACACTTAAACATATGAATGGAGACTTCCCGGCACAGACAATTAGGCTAGGGGAGATTCCTGGAAGAGGCAGGAGGAACCTAAACCTTTCACAAGAGATGATACAAATAATCAGTCACACCTGTAACCTTCATTTATCACCTAAGTGTTTTTATTGTAACCTTAAGAGCCGTTTTGATATGTAAATCTTTTGTGCTCCTCCTTGTAAACAACTGGTCAAGTTTAAATACTACTGCATTTATTCAATAAACGAGCCTTGATCAGGACTTGTCTTGGCTCCATTCTTTGCGTCCTTGTCCCCACATTCCCACTCTCTGTTTCAGGAAGACCCAGTTCATTGTGCCGCAGGCCGGCACATGCTATGGCCTGGGAAAGCAGTGGAAGATGGTCCAAGTCCTTGGGCCCCTGTACCCACATGGCAGACCTGGATGAAGTTCCTGGCTCCTGGCTTCAGCCTGGCCCAGCTCTGGCTGTTGTGGCCACTTGGTGCATGTACCTTATGGATGGAATCACTCTCTCTTTCCCCAGGTCTCTCTGTAACTCTGCCTTTCAAATAAAAATAAATAAATCTTTATCAGAAAAAAACTACTTATAAACCATAAAAAGTTTACTCACAATCTCTATTTCAACTGATAGTATAAGATCTTGAGCTCTTCTATGTTGAACAATCTTATTAACAGAAATTTTCAGAGATAAACCTCACAGTTGGGAAGCGAATACGATACCAAGTCATAGGATTTCGACACAGATTGAGTTTTTATTAGCTTTGGTGAAAACAAAGCAGGCTTTGCCAATCCATCCTGATTCTGAGCAATTCAAGAAATGATGTACTGGCCGGCGCCGCGGCTCACTAGGCTAATCCTCCGCCTTACAGTGCCGGCACACCGGGTTCTAATCCTGGTCTGGGCGCCGGATTCTGTCCCGGTTGCCCCTCTTCCAGGCCAGCTCTCTGCTGTGGCCAGGGAGTGCAGTGGAGGATGGCCCAAGTGCTTGGGCCCTGCACCCCATGGGAGACCAGGATAAGTACCTGGCTCCTGCCTTCGGATCAGCGTGATGCGCCGGCCGCAGTGTGGCGGCCGCAGCGGCCATTGGAGGGTGAACCAACGGCAAAAGGAAGACCTTTCTCTCTGTCTCTCTCACTGTCCACTCTGCCTGTCAAATAAAAAAAAAAAAAAAAAGAAGAAGAAGAAAGAAATGATGTACTGTTCTGTTCTTGTGTTCTACTTGGCTTACAATCCTCAGCCCTTTGGGGGGAGAATTTTGCGGAAAAATGTGAAAAGAGAAAACTGCCACTGTTAATTCCACATTAGACCATTTTCCTGCTCAGAACCCCACATTGCCTCCTCCCGTTCTCCCTGAAACCTTTCTTCACGGCTTCTGGAACACCTGTTCTTGGTCCTCCTCCCTCCTCACTGGTCATTACTTCCCAGTCACTGTTAGTCCTTCCTTATCTTTCTCTCTGCTTTGGTGATCTCATGAAGTATTCTGGTTTAAATGATCATGTCCACACCGTCCTCCACTTCAGAGTCACACATCTAGCTGCGCTCTACCACCACCTGGATGTCTTACAGGTCGCTCAGCTTAACAAATCCTTCCCCCCACCCAAACCTGCTCTTCTCTCAGAAACTCACATTCCACTAAATACTAATTCTATCCTGCTAGTATGACAAAGAAAAAACAAAACAACTTGGTTGGAGAAACTTTCCTGCTCTTGTTTTATATGCTACACTCAATTCATTAGCAAACCTACTGCTGTAACATCAAAACGTCTAGGATCTAACAATTACTCAGCACCTAGGCCATTCCTGCCCTGGTCCAGCCCACCATTACCCTCTGCCAAGACAACAGCCTCTTAACTGGTCTTTCTGCTTGCACTCTCAACCTTAGCCCTTGCAGTCTACTCTCAACACAGCAGTTAGTCGTTCCTTTCTAAGTCAAAATGCAGAATTTCTGTTCAAAAGCCTGCAAATGATTTTCACCCTACTCAGCTCAAAGTCTTTCAAATGCTCGGTAAGGTCCCATATGATTGCACCTCATCTTCTCTTTGCTGTTCTTCAAACATACCAGACAAATTTCTACTTCAGAGTAATTGCACAAGGAGCTCTCTGGGTCTATGCCACTTTCTCCATTTCTCTATGTGACCTGACTCTCTCCTCCTTCAGGACTCAAATGTCACCTTCCTTTTCTTTCTTTCTTTTATTTTTTTTTAAAGTGGTAAGCACGCTAGCAAAGTTTAATGAAGAGAAATAATGAAGACAGTACACCTGACACATCAGGCAGGCATCTCAGTAAAGAACTGAGAGCTCAAATGTCACCTTCCTGATGAAGTCTTCCCAGACTGTCACATCCCCTCATCTGCCTTCTCTGCTTTACCTTTTTCTGTGACACTGATCATCATCTGACTTATTTTTTAATTGTCTGTCTTCCCACACTAGAAAGTGCAAACTCACTAACGGCAGGGGTTTTGTTGTTGTTGTTGCAACCACTGCCATCTCCTCAGTAACTAAAATAGTGCCTGGCTCCTAGCAGGTGCTCAATGCATATTTACTGAACGCACACACACACACACACATCCTTTTCTACTGCTGGTCAGTCCATCCAATCTAACCAAAATAAATCTGCTTTTCTCATTCCATTTGCTTTCTTCTATAGCAACTTTTCAAATATGACATCTCTCTTATGCTGATTCTCTCCTTTAAAACGATCACTTTCCTTCAAACTCACCTCCTTCCACAAAACTTCTCCAAATTGGGCCAATCTCTTCTTGTTAAAAGCAACCTAGAAAGTAAACATGGTTATTGGATTGGTATGATAGGATCATGGGTGACACTTTTGTTTTTAAGTAACTTTATGGTGATATAACTTAAACATATTATACAATTCACCCATTTAAAATGTACAGTTCCGTGACGGATTGTATTCACAGATATGTGCAACTATCAGTAGTCAATTACAGAATATTTTCATCACTTCCAAAACCGACCTTGTACCTTTTAGCTATCAACCCTGCGCCCCACCTCTCACCCCCATCCCCAGAGCCCTGTGCAACTGCAAACCGCCTTGCTATCTCTATGGTCTTCTCTGTTTTGCACTTTGTCGTAACTGGGTTCTTTCACATGGCAATGTTGAGGTTGTACCATGTATCAGTACTGCATTCCTTTTTGAGGCTAATATTCCACTGTACGGATATGGGTGGCACCTTAAAGCTGCATTTCACTGCTCTGAAACTATCTAACTCAGAACTTTTTTTTTTTTAAAGATTTATTTATTTATTTGAAAGTCAGAGTTACACAGAGAGAGGAGAGGCAGAGAGAGAGGAGGTCTTCCATCCGCTGGTTCACTTCCCAACTGGCCTCAACAGCCGGAGCTGCGCTGATCCAAAGTCAGGAGCCAGGAGCTTCTTCTGGGTCTCCCATGCAGGTGCAGGGGCCCAAGGACTTATGCTATCTTCTACTGTTTTCCCAGGCCATAGCAGAGAGCTGGATCAAAAGTGGAGCAGCCAGGACTAGAACCAGCACCCATATGGAATGCTGGGGCTTCAGGCCAGGGCGTTAACCCACTGCACCACAGCACCAGCCCCAAGAGTAACTCAGAGCTTTAAAAGAGCCTTCAAGGGGCCAGTGCCATAGGGTAACAGGTAAAGGCACCACTTGCAGCACCGGCATCCCACATGGGCACTGGTTCGAATCTCTACTGCTCCACTTCTGATCCAGCTTTCTGCTATGGCCTGGGAATGCAGTAAAAGTGGCCCAAGTGCTTAGGCCCCTGCACCCACATGGGAGACCTAGAAGCTCTTGGCTCCTAGCTCCTGGCTTCAGTCTGGCCCAGCTCCGGCCTTGCAGCCATGTGGGGAGTGAACCAGCAGATGGAAGACCTCTCTCTCTGCCCACCTCTGCTTCTTTGCAACTCTTTCCAATAAATAAATCTTAAAAAAAGAAAAGAAAAAAAAAGAACCTTCAAACAAGCTGCAACTTTCTTTTCCCTCATGCTTCCTGTCCTCACCCCTTCCCGACCACTGTGCAGCTACAGAGTTGTTCACTCTCAGGAACCATTGACTTTTAGAGTCCCCAACAATCTACATCGACGACTACAACTGAAATTGCGCTTCTTGGTCTGTGGACACAAAGCTACTCATTTCAGTTGCTCTTCAGTTCCCATCCTTCATCCAAAAGTTACTCCTTGACTTATGCTTGACAATGCCAATCACTCCTTTTTAAAAACACAGCTTTGTAGCTAATGGCATGGGCCCTGAAATCCAACAGACCTGGGTGTGAATCAAAGCTCTGGCCTCTGTTACCTGTGTACCTCAGGCAAGTTATCTTTTCCAAACCTCAGTTACTTACATGAGTGCTTTCAAATGTTTGTGGAAAATTAAACAGTTTTCTCATAGCATGTTTTTTTCCATGCACAGATTTCTAATACTACTTTGTACCAAAATAAACTCATCTTTTATTCAATTTTCCAGGAACTTTTTGAAGTACCTTCATCTGTCATATGTTGGTATAATGAGGGCAACGTTTGACATATTCAAGTACTCAACAAATACAGGCTATCATTATTACTGAGAAATTTACTTCCTTGGTTCAAAAGGGTCTTCAGCTTTTACTGCTTCTTCTGCCCATTTCTTTGGGAACATCATTATTCCTACTGCCTTTATGATTATCTTATCTAAAGCCTTATTTGGCATAGAATAACTAACAACTATGTGATAAATGAACAAAAGACATCTCTTCTAACATCTTGATGGGAATTCCCAAGTATGTGCTGAACTTTTTCACCTATGTCTCACTGGAGCTTTAAAAGTGTAACTTACAAAAATCAACCAAGCTACATACTTTTATTACCTCAACTAACAATTCTCAAGTCTAATACATTATTTTTTTCATCTTCAGGGGTGGGGGAACCTTTTTTTCCACCAAGGGTCATCTGAATATTTATGACTTAATTTGAGGGCCATACCAACTTACCAGTTTAAAGACGTTAAGCCTGCTATGGGTGTATTGAATTTCGAGTCCCGCCTGTGGTTGCCTTGGCAGGGCCAGACCAAATGAAATCGCGGGTCTTTACAGCCCACAGGCCAGCTGTTCCACACTCCAGACTAATGCTCCTTCTGACTTTGCTGTTTCAGTTGCAATTCAACACTGCCCAGCAACCTGGACTGAAATTCACCTTCTGATTACTCCTTCTAGTCTAGTCAATCTCCCATCATCACTATGAAAAAAATCTTGGGCCGGCGCCGCGGCTCACTAGGCTAATCCTCCGCCTAGCGGCGCCGGCACACCGGGTTCTAATCCCGGTTGGGGCCCCGGATTCTGTCCCGGTTGCCCCTCTTCCAGGCCAGCTCTCTGCTGTGGCCAGGGAGTGCAGTGGAGGATGGCCCAAGTGCTTGGGCCCTGCACCCCATGGGAGACCAGGAGAAGTACCTGGCTCCTGCCATCGGATCAGCGCAGTGCGCCGGCCGCAGCGCGCCGGCCGCGGCGGCCATTGGAGGGTGAACCAATGGCAAAGGAAGACCTTTCTCTCTGTCTCTCTCTCTCACTGTCCACTCTGCCTGTCAAAAAAAAAAAAAAAAAAAATCTTGTATATTTTACTTCCACAACGACCATGTTAATTCAGAATTCCAATATCATCTTCCCCTACAACAGCACCTTAACTGTTCTACCAATTCCTTGTGTCCCCTGGATCATTTTCTTAAAAAGCTAAAATTCACCAGTGGCTTCTCATAGTCTACAGCATGTAGTCAAACTCCAAAGATTAGCATTCATGGCTTTCCATACAAGAGGCAAACCTAATTTTCCTGCTTATTTCCCTCTTCTTCCTTAAATGTGCCATTCCCAGAGAACTCTTTAACCTCCACAAGATTGTGTCCAGCTGAAACAGCTCCCTCCACAACCCTCTTGATTCCACTCAGTGAAATCTAGCCTTTCAGTGAAAACCCAGATAGTATCGTATTCATCTTTCTTGAGTCTCTCCATCCAAAATGAATTAGCAGAATGACCGAACTAATCTGCCAATTCTCTGAAAAAATATCAGTTGTTGCTCTCATTGAGAGGGTCTTACTCATCAATGCATGGTCTGAAAGGACCAATGCCTTCGTGTACGGATCAGTTACTGAGTTCCAGCCAGCTCCCATTCCTCCATCTCTGATATTCCTGCTCAGAGACAGCTCTTACAGCTAGCTGTTCACTAACATCTGTTGAGCACCTTGAAATTCAGTTTTATTTACCCCAACAACTGTAATGTATTTTTTTAATCCCTATTACAGTTCACAAACGAGGACATTGAGGCTTAGACTGGCGGAGGTAGGGTGTGGGGCACGCCCATACCCATCTCCAAGATGGCCACATCCTGTACTTCCTTCCACTTCGTCCTGTTCTTTCTCTCACGGCCATAGCTCCCCAGTGGTTCCGCACCCCCACGTCTATCCTTTCGCAGAGTCCAACTTCCCATTTCCGGCCCCTAGCACCTCTAAGGACCCCGATTGCAGGCTTCTGTCCCTCTCTTCTGCACAGCCTCCACAGATATATCTCCCTTACCAGATCGTCTTTTTTTTTTTTTTTTTTTTTTTTTTGACAGGCAGAGCGGACAGTGAGAGAGAGAGAGAGAAAGGTCTTCCTTTGCCGTTGGTTCACCCTCCAATGGCCGCTGCGGCCGGCGCACTGCGCTGATCCGATGGCAGGAGCCATGTGCTTCTCCTGGTCTCCCATGGGGTGCAGGGCCCAAGCACTTGGGCCATCCTCCACTGCACTCCCTGGCCACAGCAGAGAGCTGGCCTGGAAGAGGGGCAACCGGGACAGAATCCGGCACCCCAACCGGGACTAGAACTCAGCGTGCCGGCGCCGCAAGGCGGAGGATTAGCCTAGTGAGCCGCGGCGCCGGCAAACCGTCTTTTTCAAAGCCTCGACCCTAACCCCTTCACCCTAACCCCAAAACTACGTACTTACAAAACACTAAGCCTCCGAGTCACAGAAACCAACCGAAAAACAAAAGTCAAATCAGCGAGCGGCGCGGCGCCACCGAGTGCCCACGGGTCCGTCCAATCGCTTACCACTTTACACGGCTCTTCATATTAAGCACCAATAGGAAGTTTGTTTACACGGAAGCAGGTCCCATCGTGCCTTTCCTCGCCAGCGCCTCACCGCGCAGAGGACGCCGGGAAATGTAGTTTTCTTCTGCACGCGACCCTCTGCGTAGTGGATGTAGCGGGGTTGCAATCCACATCCCAACACTGACGAAGTGGTATTTGGGGTCTGAACACATTTGTTGTGGGCACTTGCTCAACTACTTTTTTTATCAGTAAAAATGATGAAAAATGCGATGCATTGTCATGGAATGGATCACGGGGGAAGATTGTAAGAAAGCAATTTCTTCTGGCCTAGAGCCAAGACAGGAAATGGAGTTTAATTTCTGTGGTCAGGAAAGTATATATTTAAACACCACTGTTTGATAGTGGACACTGCTTCCCTTTCCTGAGAGGTTTGAAGAATGGACTTTAACCAAATAAGCAAGTTAAAAACCCAATTTTGGGGTCCCGCGGGCCGGCACTGTGGAGTAGTGGGTAAAGCTGCTGCCTACAGTGCTGGCATCACATATCGGTGCTGGTTCCAGACTCCAGCTGCTCACTTCTGATCCAGCACCCTGCTAATAGGCCTGGGAAAGCAATGTAAGATAGCCCTAGTCCTTGGGCCCCTGTTCCCACGTCTATCCCTCTCTCTGTAACTATATATTTCAAATAAATAAATCATTTTTAAAAAAACATTTTATTTATTTATTTGAGAGGTAGAATTACAGACAGTGAGAGGGAAGAGACAAAGGTCTTCCTTCTGTTGGTTCACTCCCCAATTGGCTACAATGGCCAGAGGTGCACCTATCTGAAGCCAGGAGCCAGGTGCTTCTTCCAGGTCTCCCATACAGGTGCAGGGGCCCAAGCACTTAGGCCATCTTCTACTATTTTCCCAGGCCATAGCAGAGAGCTGGATTGGAAGAGGAGCAGCCGGGACTCGAACCGGCACCCATATGGGCTGCCAGTACTGCAGGTGGCAATTTTACCACAGCACAGACCCTTAGTTTTAATTTCTGATATCATTATAATTCTTTTTTTTTTTTATTTGACAGGTAGAATTTAGACAGTAAGAGAGACAGAGAGAAAGGTCTTCCTTCTGTTGGTTCACTCCCCAAATGCTATGGCTGGAGCTATGCCAATCTGAAGCCAGGAGCCAGGTGCCAGGTGCTTCCTCCTGGTCTCCCATGCAGGTGCAGTGCCCAAGCACTTGGGCCATCCTCCACTGCCCTCCCGGGCCACAGCAGAGAGCTGGACTGGAAGAGGAGCAACTGGGACTAAAACCCATATGGCATGCCGGCACCGCAGGCGGATGATTAACCAAGTGAGCCATGGCGCTGGCCCCCATTATAATTCTTATAAAGAAGACATTCCGGGGCCATGGTTCCCATTTTTTAAAAAATATTTATTGGGGCTGGCACTGTGACGCAGTATGTTAATCCTCCACCTGTGGTGCCAGCATCCCATATGGCCGCTGGTTCTGGTCCTGGCTGCTCCACTTCTGATCCGGCTCTCTGCTGTGGCCTGAGAAAGTAGTAGAAGATGGCCCAAGGCCTTGGGTCCCTGCACCCACGTGGGAGAACGGGAAGAGACACCTGGCTCCTGGCTTCAGATCAGTGCAGCTCTGGCAGTTGCGGCCACATGGGGAGTGAACCAGTAGGTGGAAGACCTTTCTCTATCTCTCTCTCCCTCTCATTGTCTGTAACTCTACCTCTCAAATAAATAAATAAAATCTTAAAAAAAAGAGAAATTTATTTTTTGACTTGAGTGGCAGAGTTACATAGAGAGAGGGAGAGAGAGAGAGAAAAACAAATAGAGAGATTGATCTTTTATCTGCTGGCTCACTCCTCAAATGGCTGCAATGGCAAGGATTGGGCCAGGTCAAAGCCAGGAGCCTGGAATTCCATCTGGGTCTCCCACATAGGTAGTAAGGGACTAAGTAATTGGGTAATCCTCTGCTGTCTTCCCAGGTTCATTAGCAGGGAGCTGCTGGGACTCCAACTGGCACTCATATAGGATTGGCATCACAGATGGCAGCTTAACTTGCTGCACCACAACATGGCCTTCCAATAATTTTTAAGAATGTGAAAAGGCCGGCACTGTGGTTCACTGGGCTAATCCTCCGCCTTGCGGTGCCGGCACACCGGGTTCTAGTCCCGGTCAGGGCGCCGGATTCTGTCCCGGTTGCCCCTCTTCCAGGCCAGCTCTCTGCTGTGGCCAGGGAGTGCAGTGGAGGATGGCCCAAGTGCTTGGGCCCTGCACCCCATGGGAGACCAGGAGAAGCACCTGGCTCCTGCCATCGGATCAGCGCGGTGCGCGGGCCGCGTTGGCCATTGGAGGGTGAACCAACGGCAAAAGGAAGACCTTTCTCTCTGTCTCTCTCTCACTGTCCACTCTGCCTGTCAAAAAAAAAAAAAAAAAAAAAAAGAAAAAGAATGAAGTCCTGAGACTAAAAATTTTGAGAGCCACTGCTAAAAGCTATTCTTGAAATAACAATAAAAGTGTTTCTTTTAAAATGAGGTGATTTTTAACTTTTTGCTCTCTAAACTGGCCTTCCCTTAATTAGGCTGATTTTGTGAGGTTTTTATTGCATTTGAAAAATAATTTGGAGACTGCAGGCTAGCCATATGATTATCAGACTTAGGTACTCACTCAGGTTAGTAAATTTTGGATAAGCTATAATACTGTAACATTATTTATGTGTTTTCCTCTGAGAAGTTATTTTCAAGACTGTAAATAATACAAGCATCATTAAACCATAGCTACACTCAATTATTCTCCCATAGAGTCAAATAGCATTGGCTATCTGTAATATCCTGTTGTAGAATGCCCTCAAAGGAACTGATAAAACACACATTTGGATCTTTTCAATAGTGATTCTCAAAGGTACGAGTGTTTGGGGAGTGGGGTTGGGACTCATCTACTCTCCCCAAGGAGACCATCAGAATATGAGTGAATGGGGTCGGTACTGTGGCATAGTGGGTAAAGTCACTGCCCGAAGTCCCGGCATCCCTTATGGGCACCGGTTCAAGTCCCTGCTGCTCCACTTCCGATCCCCTACACCCGTGTGGGAGACCTGGAAGAAGCTCCTGACTCCTGGCTTCGGATCAGCTCAGGTCCAGCTGTTGAGGCCATGTGGGGAGTGAACCAGCATATGGAAGACCTCTCTCTCTCTCTCTCTGATTCTCCTTCTTTCTCTGTGTGTAACTCTGACTTTCAAATAAATAAATAAATCTTTAAAATTCCCATACGGGCACCGAGTTCTAGTCCCAATTGCTCCTCTTCCAGTCCAGCTTTCTGCTGTGGCCCAGGAAGGCAGTGGAGGATGGCCCAAGTATTTGAGCCCTTCACCCCATAGGAGACCAGGAGGAGGCACCTGGCTCCTGGCTTCGGATCGGCACAGCGCTGGTCATGGCGGCCATTTGGGGAGTGAACCAACGGAACGAAGACCTTTCTCTCTGTCTCTCACTGTCTATATCTCTACCTGTCAAATAAAAAACAAGCAAACAAACAAACAAACAAAAGAATATGAGTGAGGGAAACTGGAGTTTTTCTATCCCCACTAGGGATATTCACTGCCCTCTCTTGCAGACTCACTGTGAGTGTAAACAACTGCTACAGACATCTTAGGGACAGATGGCAAATAAAACGCACGATTCTGCAGAGAAACAGAAGAATTAGGATGTGCGAGTTAATATAGATATTTAGTTTGTTTTTGGCTTATGTGATTGTAAAGGTTGGTAAGTTCACAGTCTGTCGAGTGGGTTAGCAGGCTGGTGATCAGGAGAGAGCCAACGCTGTGGTTCAAGTCCAGGGCTGTCCTTCCTGCCTGGGAAAGGTCAGTGTTTTCCTCTTGCTCTGTGAGGGCAACCTGCTTTACTCAACCTCTATTGGTTTAAATGTTACTCTCACCCCAAATCACTCTCAACAGAAACTGGCAGAATAATGTTGGATTGTGTTTCAGGGCACTGTGGCCCAGCCAAACTGACATAAAAAAATTAAGCTTCACACGAATCAAATTGTTAATTGACTGTAATAGCATGAGTGACCCCAGGTAAAGCCATGAGACCATTCCTTTGCCAACCCACAGAACTGTGATGTTTTGATTTTCCATTGATTTTTTTTCATTAAGATTTATTTATTTATTGAAAGGCAGAGTTAGAGAGGGTGGGAGAGACAGAGGGAGATCTTCCCTCTGCTGGTTTGTTCCCCAAATGGCCACAACAGCGGGGGCTGGGCCGGGCCAGGAGTCAGGAGCTTCATCTTTTTCTTCCGCTTGAGTGGCAGGGGCCCAAGTTGGGCCATCGAGCTGGATAGGAGGTATAGGAACTGGGAGTCTCTCAAACTGACGCTCATATTGCCACAATGCAGGCCCTTCAGTCATTAACTTTTGTGGTAGTTTGTTTTACAAAAAACATATGTGAAAGAGAACCATCTCCTGACAGTGTTTGTGAATGGGGTTTAGACTGGTTGGTATGAGTAAATGGGCATTAGCTTTTGTGGAGTCTATAGTCAAACAGATGATATTATGTATGTTACATCCTACTACAGTCCCAGATAATATTTGCTGTATGTAAGTATAGGATGAGGCAGTGAAACACAAAATGAGCTGGCTGTGAAGCCAGTTTATTTATTTATTGGGTGAATCCACTTATTTATTCACTTAACAGATATTTATTGCACATCTCCTACACCAAGACTGGCTCTTCTAGGAGCCAGGGAAACGATGAAACAAATAGTGTCCCTGCCTTTGTATAACTTATAGTCTAATTAAGATAGAAAGGCAATTTAGGGGCTGGCGCTGTGGCTGGTAAAAAAGCTGCTGCCTGCAGTGCCGGCATCCCATATGGGCACCAGTTCGTGTTCCGGCTGCTCCACTTGAGATCCAGCTCCTTGCTAATGTGCCTGGGAAGGAGCCTGGAAGATGGCCCCCGTGCTTGGGCTCTTGCCCCCACATGTGAGACCTGGAAGAAGCTCCTGGCTCCTGGCTTCGGATTAGTACAGTGCTGGCTATTATAGCCATTTGGGGAGTGAACCAGCAGATGGAAGATCTCTCTCTCTCTACCCCTGCCTCTCTGTAACTCTGCCTTCCAAATAAATAAATAAATCTTAAAGACAAAAGACCTCTTTTATTCAAAAAATGTTTAAAAAATTTAAAAAAGGCAATTTAAACTGACAACTTTAAAAAGTTTGTCAAGGAAGTACGTGTTGCTGCTGACGCCAGTTCTGAAGATGAGGGAAAGTTTACCAGAGGAAATGATCTCTCATCTGATTAGCTCTTAGTAGGAATTTAGCCAGGATGGAGATATACAAATCTGTAGGGATGGGTTTGTGCCGGTTAAATATAAAAATACAGAGGAGATAAATGTGCAAGGTTGAGATGAGAAAAACATGGTGCATTAAAGCTACCACAAAAGCTTCTGTGGGTTACCTGGAGCAGGAAAGGAATGCAACAAATTAAATTGTATGTTGATTTTGGAGATAAAAAGTGAAGAAGGTGAAACCCTGGTTTTAGACAATCCAACTAAGTATTGAATGGACAAAGATTTGAGAGGGGACAAGAACTGAGCTGTTACCACAGTTCAGATGAGAGAGAATTTAAATTTGGATAATGGTAATAAGGGCAAAGACACATGGGCATACTTAAGACTTTTTTTTTTTTTTTTGACAGGCAGAGTGGACAGTGAGACAGAGAGACAGAGAGAAAGGTCTTCCTTTTGCCGTTGGTTCACCCTCCAATGGCCGCCGCGGCCGGCGCGCTGCGGCCGGCGCACCGCGCTGATCCGATGGCAGGAGCCAGGAGCCAGGTGCTTTTCCTGGTCTCCCATCGGGTGCAGGGCCCAAGCACCTGGGCCATCCTCCACTGCACTCCCTGGCCACAGCAGAGGGCTGGCCTGGAAGAGGGGCAACCGGGACAGAATCCGGCGCCCCGACCGGGACTAGAACCCGGTGTGCCGGCGCCGCTAGGCGGAGGATTAGCCTAGTGAGCCGCGGCGCCGGCCAAGACTTTTAAGTAATGGAATTTCCTGACTGCACGTGGGAAGGGAGTAGGAAAAATCACGATTTTTTTTTTTTTTTTTTTTTGCTCAGGCTACTGAGTAGATAAAGTCACTTATGGAAACCCTAAAAACTGAATAATGGCAAGTGATATTAAGGTACTCTGAATTTCCAATTGGAGTTGCCCATTAGGTAGCTCCCTTACTCTCTTGCCCTCTCCCCCTGGCCAGGCGGGCTTCCCACACCAGAGGATAAAACCCTTCCCTTAGCTGTGGCGTTTGGTGAGTTTTTGTTGTGGCCTTACATTGGTGCCGTGACTGGATCCAGGCTCCCTTTGGGTTCCCTGAGCTGCCTTGGGGTTCTGGATTTCTGCCACTCACCCCCCACCTCCTTCCATGCCACCGAATACTCTGTGATGTCCATCCACACACTGGCCTGACACGTACTAATATTTGATACTAAAAACGACCCTCTCACAGTTTGTTCGACTTCCTTACTCCCCCCAGTTTGGAGGAAGTGACAGATGGACGGTCACTTGGTTGGTACAGATGTTCCTGACAAGCAGGGGTCAGAACAGTTCCCAGAGCTTTCATAGCACATTAATTAATGCAGGTGTGGTGCCAGGAGCTGGCTTCTATTAAAAGGCGACGACTTGGGGGCCGGCGCTGCGGTGCAGTGGGTGAGCCTGCAGCCTGCGGTGCCTGCATCCCATGTGGACACGGGTTCTGGTCCCGGCTGCTCCACTTCCGAACCCACTCTCTGCTATGGCCTGGGAAAGCAGTAGAAAATGGCCCAAGTCCTTGGGGCCCCTGCGCCGGCGAGGGAGACCCGGAGAAGGCTCTCCTGGTTCCTTGCTGCAGATCCACGCAGCTCCAGCCATTGCGGCGGGCTGGGGAGTGGACCGGCGCATGGGGGACCTCTCTCTGCCTTTCCTCTCTCTTTCAAGTGGATAGATACATCTTTTTTTTTTTAAGGCTACGACTTGGGGTTGAGTGCCAATTACTACAAAAGCATGGTTCAGAGCTGTTCCTAGGTGGGACGAGAAGCAACTAGATGATGCTTCAGGCAAAGCTGCGGGGTGTGGGGAGCGGGCTCGACTTGTTAGGATGAAAGGGGGTGCAACGCGGCTAAGCAGAGCGGGAGGAACTCCGGAGAGATCAATTACTCGCTAATACGCGGACAGGTAGATTTAGGCTAATGACGAAGAGCCGGCGACGAGGCGGGGCATCAGAGGTTAGCGCCGGCCGCTTTCCACGTCCATCATCACACAAAGGGGAAGTGGGCCCTCCTCACCGGAAGCACAACCTCGCCGGCCAGGGTATTACACATTCCTCCGCGCCGGAAGAGCGCGTTCGGCTCATCCGTCCCGCGTCTACAGTGGGACTCAGGGGTGAGCCGCCCGACACCGGCCGGCTGCGCAGAACCCCGGCCGACCAACAGCGACAGCGACAGCGCCGCGGGCCAGGGGAGGCGGAAGGAAGGACCGTGCGGCGGCGCGGCGCGTGGTGTCGCGGCGCGTGGTGTCGCGGCGGAGGGATCTGCCTCTTGCGGTGGCGGAAGGATTTGACAGTGCGGGAACTTCCGGAAAGTCCTGCCTACCCCCTCCCGCCCCCCCCCCCCCCCCCAGGAAAAGCCCCGAAGGAAACAATAACAAACGAGAGGAGGAAGCGGTTCTGGGGTTTGTGCGTTGAGCTGTTCTCGTCCGAGAAGATGCGCTGCTGTCCCCGTGCAGGGACGTGAGAGGGCTCCGTGGGCTTCGGCCAGCCTTTTCCCACCTGTTCCCCCGTGGGGGCCCCGTGGTTATTGCCATGGCGGGCGTGGGGCCGGGGGGCTACGCGGCGGAGTTCGTGCCACCGCCAGAGTGCCCGGTCTTTGAGCCCAGCTGGGAGGAGTTCACAGACCCGCTCAGCTTTATCGGCCGCATCCGGCCTCTGGCCGAGAAAACGGGCATCTGCAAGATCCGACCGCCCAAGGTACGGGGGTCTGGGAGAAAGGCGGCGTGGGCGCGCTCGGGCTCGCTGCACCCCGCTGCTCCTTGCACCCTGTCTCTGTACCCTCTCTCGCCGATTTCTCAGCAACTGGGGGCCGGGTCTCCGGACGTGGTTTATTTTGCACGCCTGTGTGGGTCCGTCTGAACGCGAGAGAGTAGTGTCCCTGGGCCTTTTCCGCCTAGAATTTGGGATTCTGGACTGGGGGCAAGGATTAAAACGCGAAGCAAAAACAAAAACTGTAGGCCTTTCGTAGGCCAGCCAGGTATTTGAAGGATTAGTTTTATGGCATGCCCTACCCTCGTGTCCAGTCCTTGTTATGATTCGATAGTGAAAAATATCCCTCCACTGGCATTTCTGTTCTTCGGTTAAAATTCTGATAAACTTGTAATGCTCGTTCATTTTTATGGGGTGCAGGGTAGTATTTCAGCGCTCGTTTAGCTTGAGCCGATCAACTCCGGCTACTGTGTCGGCTTGTTCCCTAGGCATGCCCTGCTAATGCTCAGCTTGTCGGCTGTTTCTAGGCCTCATCTCAGGCTAGGATTTGGTGGAAGGTAATCTGAGCTGCAGCTCTCCCCCAGGAGGGTATCACAAGACAAGAACACCAGACTAATGACTGCTGCCATGAAACATTCTCTGGGGGAAGAAAAGGAGCACCAATTAGTAGTAGTCACAATGTAGAGGCTTAGGAAGGATAAAGAAAATCTTGAATTCCTTATGTGAGACACTTCACGATGAAAGATTTCAGAATTGGAATTATTGCAAGTAACTAGGTTTTTCTGAGGTTAATTATAATGCTCAATCTTTAAGGTAAGGAAAGTATCCCTTGTCTGGGGAGCAGAGATGGGGATCAATGCCCTACAAGGTTGAGTGAGATGCTCAAGGTCAAAAGTGTTTTTCTTACCCACTGGACCAGTGCTTCCAAATTATGTTGCCGGACAGCTTGCACCAGGGTCACCTGGTTGCTTGTTCAAGTACAGATTCCCTGCACCTTTCTGAGAGTTGAATCAACTTCTGGATGTGAGAATTCTGGAATCTGCTTTTCTAGCAAGTACCGTTAGATCTTAATGCAGATTCAAGTTTGGGAGCCATTGGTTACACAGTGCTTCTTAAAGACACTTGATGTTCTGTCTAGTAGTAGTAAAGATAGACCATTAAGTGCTGTTACGGTGTTGGATTTTGAAAAACATCTGCCCTCATCACAGACTACCACAGTGGTAGGCATCACAGTGGATTAAAAGCTCGGCTAAGAGTGAGAAGGAGCTAATTTAGCATCTCTGTAGGATTTTGTTTACTCTTTGAAGACCTAGTAGGTAAAATTTTCATTTTACAGATAAGGAAAGTCTGCATAAGTTTGCAAGTGGCAAAATAGGTTTTGAGAGATCAGGCTTTTTTTTTCTTTCTTAATAAAATTATATTTATGTATTTGAAAGGCAGAGTTACAGAGAGAGAGAGGATAGGGTCAGAGATCTTTATCAGCTGGTTCACTCCCCAAATGGCTGCAGTGGCTAGGGTGCCAGAGCTGGGCAAGGCCGGGGGCCAGGGGCCAGGAGCTTCTTCCAGGTTTTCACATGGGTGCAGGGGCCCAAGGACTTGGGGCATCCTCCACTGCTTTCCGAGGTACATTAGGGAGCTGAATCAGAAATGGAGCAGCTGGGACTCCAAACTGACGCCCATATGGGATGTGGGCATTGCAGATGGTGGCTTAACCTGTTGTGCCATAGTACAGTGCCAAAGATCAGGTGTTCTAAAACATATACGCCATTTGTTTAAAATTACAGACTATCAGGTGCATGCAAAGGATTAGCAAGTAATTGCTATGGTGACATGGATTACCATTCTCTAAAAGCTTTCCCATGACTCTATCATAATTATCTAATATCAACAAATCTTAAGCATTGAAGTTTTTCCTAAACCATATTTCCATCTGCTGTATTGCATTTATCCAGTTAGAAATTGTCTCAGTGTTCTTTGGTTAAAAATTTTTATTATTTTAAAAAGACTGGGATAATTTACTTTTGTCACGTTATTGAAAATAAGTTGTTTATAAGCAAAATGGAATATAATTATTTTTTAAAGATTTATTTTATTTGAAAGGCAGGGTTACAGAGAGAGAAGGGGAGAGACAGATCTGTCCACTGGTTCATTCCCCAAATGGCTGCAACAGCCAGTGCTCTGCCAATCTGAAACCAGGAGCCAGGAGCTTCTTCCGGGTCTCCCACATGATTGGCAAACACTTGGGCCATCTTGTGCCGCTTTCTCAGACACATTAGCAGGGAGCTGGATTGAAAGTTCAAAAGTGGAGCAGCCAGCCATCTGTTGTAGCTATTTAGGGAGAGAACCAGCGGATGGAAGAACTCTTTCTCTTCTCTCTTTGCCTTTGCTTCTCTGTAGCTTTGCCTTTCAAATAAATAAATCTTTAAAAAAAAAAAAAAAAAAAAAAAGTGGAGCAGCTGAGACTTGAACCAGCACCCATATGGGATGCTGGCATTTCAGGGAGCAGGTCTACCCACTAAACCACAATGCTGGTCCCACAAAATTGAATTTAAATACTGGCACATTTCTATAGTATCCAAGGTGAGATGCATTTTTTTGAGCACTATTTGTGTCTTAAAGCGGATTTAATGTAATATAGGCTATATCAAACTACGTTCTATAGAATTGTGTTTGAAATTATTTCATTTTATTTATAGTATAATCTGGGAATCGTCCTTGTTTGTGGATTTGCTTGCTTTTTTTTTTTTATAATGTTTGGGTTCCTGCAAGCTGGATTTTGAACAAAACATTGGTTAATATGGATTGTGAAGTGCTCTGCTACAACACACAAGTGAACATGTTATTTAAATAAGTACTCAATAATTTTTTTGATTTTTTTTAAAAAGATTTATTTTATTTATTTGAAAGACAGTTACAGAGAGAAGTAGAGACAGAGAGAGGGTCTTCCATCCACTGGTTCACTCCCCAGATGGCCGCAGTGGCCAGAGCTGGGCTGATCCAAAGCCAGGAGCCAGGAGTTTCTTCCAGGTCTCCCACGTGGATGCAGGGGCCCAAGGACTTGGGCCATCCTCCACTGCTTTCCCAGGCCATAGCAGAGAGCTGGATTGGAAGAGGAGCAGAACACCCTGAGAAGAACTAGAACTAGAAGGACTAGAACCAGCGCCCATATGGGATGCCGGTGCTTCAGGCCAGGGCTTTAACCCACTGTGCCACAGCGTCGGCCCCAATTTTTATTTTTTTAATCTTTATCCTTTTGCTCCATCCCCTCCATCCCCTCTTCCCCCCAGATTTTATTCTTTTTTTTTTTTTTTTAAAGCTTTATATATTTATTTGAAAGGCAGAGTTACAGAGAGACAGAGGCAGAGAGAGAGGTCTTCCATGCGTTGGTTCATTCCCCAAATGACCGCAAAGGCTGGAGCTGGGCTGATCCAAAGCCAGGAGCCAGGAGCTTCTTCTGGGTCCTTCACGTGGGTGCAGGGGCCCAAGCACTTGGGCCATCTGCTGCTTTCCCAGGCCATCACAGAGAGCTGGATCGAAAGTGGAGCAGCTGGGACTCCTGTGCCCACATGGGATGCCTGCACTGCAGGTGGCAGCTTTACCTGCTACACCACAGCACCAGCCCCCAGATTTTCTCTTAAATTTGATAAACATGTTTACTAGAGATTGATTTGTGGTACTTGGACTCATTGCATTCCACTTGAGTACTTGAACAAGTGTAATTGTGGTTTGTAAATAGTGGGACCAGAAAGATTTGCGAAGAATCATTTCTCTACTTTTAAAATTATTTTTCCTAAAAATACTACTCTCTTTCTTCCAAGTTATTCTGTTGTCACTATGACTTGTAGCATCTCATTCCTTAAGTTAAGGGAATAAATAATGCTGCTGTCTTTGAAAAAAAATTTTTTTTATTTAGGATTGGCAACCTCCATTTGCATGTGAAGTAAAAAGCTTTCGCTTCACTCCAAGAGTCCAGCGCCTAAATGAACTTGAGGTGAGTGTTAAATCACCATTTCTGCTTCCAGATTCATTCTGTTTTAGGGCTGTAGGTAGAGATTTTTGAGAAGCTCATGTACCAGGGCCCCGAGTTTGGTAATTGAAATTGTAGGGAATAATTACTTAATGTTCAAAGGAAGTATTTCATTGTCTGTATATTATTTAAAGCAGTTACTATGATTTTTCCATTTAACAGATTATGGGAAACTATAGCTGTGTTTTTCATAGTAGAAATATTCAATTGGAGACTTAGAGAATTCACAAATTCCATTTTCTCAATGCTTATAAAAGTGATTTTTTTGGGGGGTAATTTTGGACTTCTTTGACCCTGGCAAAAATAGATTTTTAAATTCTATTAAGATTAAAAGCTTAGTTTTCCAATTTTTAAAAAAGATTTATTTGAAAGAGTTACAGACAGAGGGAGAGGCAGAAAGACAGAGATCTTCCATCTGCTGGTCCACTCCCCAAGTGGCTGCAACTGCTGAGTCTGGGCCAGGCCAAAACCAGGAGCCGGGAGCTTGTTCCAGGTCTCCCACATTGGTGTAGGGGCCCAAGTATTTGGCCTTCCCTCTGCTGCTTTCCCAGGCCTGTTAGCAGGGAGCTGCACTGGAAGCGACGCGGCAGGGTCTTGAACCAGTGCCCATGTAGACTGCAGGCATTGCAGGTGGGGACTTAACGCGCCCTGCCACAGCTCTGGCCCTAAGTTTTTTTGGTTTTAACAGAACTTTTCTTAGTCTCTTAATCTGATTAATTAAGATATCCTTTTCATTATTATTAATTTTTTTTTAAAAAGTTTCTAAACTGAAGTGTGTTTAAATACTGTTATTTTCTCCTGCCTGCCACGTTTTCAGAAGATTCTTCAGTGTGGTATAAAAACTATTAATTAAATAATACAAAAGGGAAATCTTTGATATGTAAGGCTTATTATATGCTGAGGATTTTTTTCTCCCATATTTTCCTAAAACATTTTCTGATATTCTGACATTTTAATAACTATGTCTTCCCTTAGTGTCTTGTAATCAGATAGTTGATGAGAAGGATCTTAATATTAGTGAGGTAGGGAGTTGATGTACCTAAAGTGTGCACGGTACTTACAGATGAAATGATGGAATGCTTAGCAGCAGAGGATCATCTGATACACTTAATTTCCTAGTTAATCATAAAGTTAAACCAAATTGAAAAATTGTTCTGGTTGCTAATATGAAAGCTTTGTACATATATTAGAGCAACTTTTTTAATAAAAATTATTAGAAGTATTTTGCCTCTTTGGCTATTGGCTTATTTTATGAAATAGACTAAGTGAAAATGAAAAGGCTTTGTGTTCTTTTAGAGAAATAAGCATTAAGTAAGATTCACATATAACTCAATTCTTATTTCTGATTTTTGTATTTTAATAATCTTAGGCAATGACTAGAGTGAGACTGGACTTCTTGGATCAACTAGCAAAATTTTGGGAACTTCAAGGATCTACTTTGAAGATCCCTGTGGTGGAGAGAAAAATTCTGGATCTGTATGCTTTGAGCAAGGTGAAGCTTGTACTTGGTTTAGAAGTTGGAGTAGAGACTTATGAATTTATCAAACTATGAATTTCATCTGAACTTAGTGAGAAGCATGACTTCTGAAACAGGGTTTATTTGACAGTGACATGTGTGCATGAGTAAACAGAAATGATGGTTCTCAAAACTATCTTAAGAAGCTATTTAAGCTGGCGCCACGGCTCACTAGGCTAATCCTCTGCCTTGCGGCACCGGCACCCCGGGTTCTAGTCCCGGTCGGGGCGCCGGATTCTGTCCCGGTTGCCCTTCTTCCAGGCCAGCTCTCTGCTGTGGCCAGGGAGTGCAGTGGAGGATGGCCCAAGTGCTTGGGCCCTGCACCCCATGGGAGACCAGGATAAGTACCTGGCTCCTGCCATCGGATCAGCGCGGTGTGCCGGCCACAGTGCGCCGGCCGC
Source organism: Oryctolagus cuniculus (assembly GCF_964237555.1). Lineage (NCBI taxonomy): Eukaryota > Metazoa > Chordata > Mammalia > Lagomorpha > Leporidae > Oryctolagus > Oryctolagus cuniculus. Next base: position 98,194,024 of record NC_091440.1, on the reverse strand, counting down.
GGCGGCCATTGGAGGGTGAACCAACGGCAAAGGAAGACCTTTCTCTCTGTCTCTCTCTCTCACTGTCCACTCTGCCTGTCAAAAAAAAAAAAAAAAAAAAAAAAGAAGCTATTTAATAATTTGTTATGAGATTGTTTAATGACTTAATCAGATGATTAGGCCATGTGATGCACAATATGCAAAAGAAACCAACCTACAAATTCCATAATTTGATGAGTGTGTGAGAGTACCTCAAAAATTCATGAAAAATAGAATTAAAAGATACTATTTTGGTGCAGAAAATTTTGACATTTGTGCATGGCAGGGGTCTTGAAAAGTTTGTAGAAAATGCAAATGATAAAACTACGTGGGCTCCAAGTTTTTTTTGCATCAAAATAAATTTTTTTTCATGATTTATTTATTTGAAAAGCAGAGTGACAGAGAGATCTGTTTGCTGGTTCATTCCATATATGGCCACAACAGGCAGGGCTGGACCAGGCTAAAGCCAGGAACCTGGAACTCCAGGTTCCAGGATAGCCCACATGGGGAGCAAGGGGCCCAAGTTCTTGTCATTATCTGTTTCCTTCCCAGGGGTATTAGCAGGGAGCTAGATTGGAAACAGAGCTGCCCGTGGCACTCCCACATGGATTGCCAATGTTACAACCACTTAATTGGGTATGTTTTAATGCTTGTTCCCCTAAATAAACTTCTGATTCAATTTTTCATGACCTTTTTGAAGTAATCTTGAGTAATGTTCTCTGTTGAGCTTGTCATTATTTTTGTACTTAATTGAAGACTGGAAATATTTAAGGATTGCTGTTACTCAGCAGTTTCATGTGTGGTATATATCACTTTTATTTATACCTGTAAGTCATGTTAATGGCTGAGGCGAGCATTACTCAGTAGAATGAGCAGTAGCTCAGTAATGTAAAGCAGAGAAACGTATACTCATTTTTGCCAAAATTTGTGTTAACATTACATTCCCTAATGTAGTAAAAGCTAATTGACCTGAAAGAGATTATAATTACTGTGAAAGCATGTTTTGTTCGTATAGTAATAAAATTTGTAATCTCTTTGTCTTGTGGGTAAAGACAGCTTAATTATCTGAGAAATTTTACGAACTTATTTTTGTAGCCTTTCATATCCTATTTCATATACTATGATTGACACATTATTTTGAAATAAAAACTTATAGTATTCTCATCTAAATTGCAGAGTTAATTTTGGAATTTATCACTTTGAAGGAAAAAAGTGATGATGTATTCAAATTATTTTTAATAATACTTTTTTTTTTAAGGTTTGTTTATTTGAAAGGCAGAGCTACGGAGAGGTAGAGTTGGGGAGAGAGAGTCTTCTATCTGTTGATTTACTCCCAACATGGCCACAACGGCCAGAACTGGGCTGATCCGAAGTCAGGAGCCAGGAGCTTCTTCCGGGTCTCCCACGCAGGTGCAGGGGCCAAGGCTTTGGACCATCTTCTGCTTTCCCAGACCATAGCAGAAAACTGGATCAGAACTTGAGCAGCCAGGACTCGAACCAGCGTCTGTATGGGATGCCGGAGCTACAGGTGGAGGCTTTACCTGCTTTGCTACAGTGCTGGCCCTTAATAATAGTTTTTTAAAAAAAGATTTATTTATTTTATTTGAAAGGCAGAGTTAGGGAGAAACAGAGAGATCTTGCATTTGCTGATTCACTTCCTAAATGGTTACATCAGTTGTGGCTGGGCCAGGCTGAAGCTAGGTTTTCTGGTGTGTGTGGCAGGGACTTAGGGTACTCAGCCATCCTCCACTGCTTTCTCAGACACATTGGCAGGAAGCTGGATCAAAAGTGGAGGAGCCACGATTTGAACTGGTGCCCAAGTGGATGCCGGCATTGTGGGTGGCAGCTTAACCTGCTATGCCAAACCTTGGTCCTTAATGATACATTTTCTAACAGTTTAAAAAATTATTTAAGAGGTTCAGAGAGAGTGAGTGCGAGCTCTTATCCACTAGTTCACTCATCAAATGCCTGCAAGCTAGGCACCCAGAATTCAATGCAGGTCTCCCATGTGGGTGGCAGGAACCCATTTGCTTGAGCCATCATTACTTCTTCGCAGTGTCCACATTAGCAGGAAGCTGGAATTTGGAGCTGGAACCAGAGCTTGAACCCACATACTTTGGTGTGGGAATTTGGTGTCCTCTCTGTCTTAACCACTAGACAAATGCCCACCCCATGATGCATTTTTAAATTAGTGTCAGGTCAAAATCCTCTAAAAATTTTGAGAAATATGGTCTTAGGCTAAAACACAGTTCTAGATTTTTCTGTCATTCGAATAATTAAGCATGTGTCAACAGTTACCTATGCAGTTGTATGACAATCTATGATACTAAGCAGCAAATTATAGTAAACTTGAAGGGTGAATTTGTGTCTTTTTGCAGGAAGTCATTAAGATAAATATTTATTTTAAGAATTATCTTTGTTGACATTTAATCAAGTTTTTTTTTTTTTATGATTTTATTTATTTATTTGAGAGGTAGAGTTAGAGAGCTCAGTCTTCCATCCTCTGGTTTACTCCCCAAATGACCACATGGCTGGAGCTGAGCAAATCTGAAGCCAGGAACCAGGAGCTTCTTCTGGGTCTCCCATGCAGGTGCAGGGGCCCAAGCACTTGGGCCATCTTCTGCTTCTTTCTCAGGACATAGCAGAGAGCTGGATCGTAACAGGAGCAGCTGGGACTATAACCAGTGCCCATATGGGATGCTGATGACAGAGTCATCCCCTATTTAATCAAATCTTAATCCTAGTAGGTTTTGCTGTATGATGTCAAGGTTTTGAATGTGTTTGATTTGACTTACATAGCATGAATAAAATATATGTATATTTTAAAGATTCTATTTACTATTTGAGAGGCAGAGTTAGAGAGGGTTTACTCCCCAAATGGCCACAATGGCCAGAACTGGGCCAATCCAAGCCAGGAGCCAAGAGCTTCTTTCTGGTCTCCCATGTTGGTTCAGGGGTCCAAGCACTTGGGCCGTTTTTCACTGCTTTCCCAGATATATTAGTAGGGAACTGGATGGGAAGTAGAGGAGCTAGATAGGAAGTGCAGCAGCCGAGACTTGAACAGGCACCCACATGGGATTCCAGCTTCCTAGGTTGCGGGATTTACCTGCTATGCTACAGTGCTGGCCCCAATACAAAATATTTTTAAGAATTACTTCATCATTAATAATAACAGTGTGGTATTCTTCAGCTAAAGTATTCTTCATTCTCATACCTCTGGTATACCCTGTGGAATTTGCTAGGCTGAGTAATGTAAGTAATGATCTACAAAATCTAAACTTTCAGAGCTCTCCTAGTTGAAAGGTAAGCATTAGGTTTAATTTGGTGAAAAGTTAGATTTCATTCTTGATGTTCTAGAGAAGCAGAATTGGAAAATTAGGAAGGGATTTTTGAGATAACGTAATCAGGCAGCCTACTGTACAACTGTTACAGCATTTGTCATTCATACTGTTGCAGTCCATTTTCAGAAAACTAGTTCCTTTTTGTTAAAGAGGGGACACTACTGATGAAGTATCCCTGGTTTAGATACTTAGAGAACTTACTAAAAATACACTGTGGTTGAAGGTTAAATCTCTTTCAGGGTTTACTGGAGTCCTCCCCCCACCATAAGATTTATTTATTTATTTGAAAGGCAGAGTGTCAGAGAAAGGGGGAGAGGAGAGTGATTTTCTGTCTGCTCATTTACTTCCAAAATGGCTGCAATGGCTTGGTGCAGGGTCATACTGAAGCCAGGAGCCAGGAACTCCATCTAGGTCTCCCATGTGGGAGGCAGGGGCCCAAGTACTTGGCTATCCTCTGCTGCTTTCCCAGGTGCATTATCAGGGAGTTGGATCAGAAGTGGAGCAGCCAGGACTTGAGCTGGTACTCATTTGTAATGCCAGCCTCACAGATGGCAGCTTAACCCCCTGTGCCACGATGTTGGCCCTTAGTGGAGTCTTCAGTGTATTCTTTGAAAGTACCTGTGGACATGTTTTTCCCTAACTTGTGAGAACACTTAAAAAACAGATTAATAGGTACAAGGCAGACATTGTATTTGTGCAGTTTGCGTTTTATAGTACTTTGTTCCCTAAATGTCATTGTGAGATTGCTGCTTCTCACTACATAAATTTGTTTTCTTTTGCTTTGAGGTATAACTTATAATGCAGTGCACACATTTTAAATGTACAGTTCATTAAATCCATGTGTTGCCTGTATAAGCACCACTGAGATGAAGATATAGACCATTTTTTTTTCAAGATTTACTTAAGTCGGTGCCATGGCTCAATAGGCTAATCCTCCGCCTGTGGCGCCGGCACCCTGAGTTCTAGTCCTGGTTGGGGCTCCAGATTCTGTCCCGGTTGCCCCTCTTCCAGGTCAGCTCTCTGCTGTGGCCCGGGAAGGCAGTGGAGGATGGCCCAAGTGCTTGGGCCCTGCACCTGCATGGAAGACCAGGAGAAGCACCTGGCTCCTGGCTTCGGATCAGTGCAGTGCGCCAGCTGCAGCGGCCATTGGGGGTTGAACCAACAGAAAAAGGAAGACCTTTCTCTCTGTCTCTCTCACTGTCCACTCTGCCTGTCAAAAATAAATTTAAAAAAAATTTATTTATTTATTTGAAAGGCAGAGTTAAAGAGAGGCAGAGGGAGAGAGAGAGAGGTCTTCCATCTGCTGGTTCATTTCCCAGATGCCTGCAATGGCCAGAGCTGGGCCCATCTGAAGTTAGGAGCCAGGAGCTTCTTTTGGGTCTCCCATGTGGGTGCTGGGGCCCAAGGACTTGGTCCATCTTCTGCTGCTTTCCCAGGCCATAGCAGAGAGCTGGATTGGAAGTGGAACAGCCAGGACTTGAACTGGTGCCCATATGGGATGCTGGTACTGCAGGCAGCGGCTTTACCCACTATACCACAGCGCTGGCCCTGTTAACGTTTTATTAATAAAAAATTTTACTGTGAGTGATTATAAATATTACTTATTTCTGAGCCTTGTAGTATGCTATGATTATGTTTCCTTGTACCAATTTTTATTTTCTTTAGAGTTGTTGATTCCCCTTCCTATTTTCATTTTGTAAGCTTCTTTGTAACCATCAAAAATTTACTTTCAAATTTTCTAGGAAAAGTATAAATCTCTCAGGATGCTTCCACCCATCAGGGGAATCCATCAATTTTATTTTCTTCTTGGATCCATTCCTCCTGGAGTCTTCTTTACTGTTCACTTCAAACTAGCTGTATTTTTAAAATTTTTTTTTAAAGATTTATGGATTTATTTGAAAGGCAGTTACAGAGAAAGAGGGAGGGAGAGACAGAGTGATCTTCCATCTGCTGATTCACTTCCCAAATGTCCACAATGGCTGGGGCTGGCCAGGCTGAAGCCAGGAGCTTCTTCTGGGTCTCCCACGTTGGTGCAGGGTCCCAGGGACTTGGGCTATCCTCTGCTTCTTCGCCAGGCACATTAGCAAGGAGCTGGATCAGAATTTGGAGCAGCCAGGACTTGACCCAGTGCCTATATAGGATGCTGGTGCTGCAGGCCGTGGTTTAGCCCACTCTGCACAGTGCGGGCTCCAGACTAGCTGTTTTTCAAGGTCAGCTGTAAGCCTGGAACCCCCTTTTACCACTGTCACTCTGGGGATTCCTTTTGCCTCTTCCTTCGTTGTAAGTCTTCCTTTTACTTGGTTTACTCTCTGTTTTTCATGGAACATTTCTTTTTTTTTTTTTTTTTTTTTTTTTTTTTTTTTATTTATTTTTTATTTTTGATAGGCAGAGTGGACAGTGAGAGAGAGAGACAGAGAGAGAAAGGTCTTCCTTTGCCGTTGGTTCACCCTCCAATGGCCGCCGCTGCAGCCGGCGCACCGCGCTGATCCGATGGCAGGAGCCAGGATCCAGGTGCTTTTCCTGGTCTCCCATGGGGTGCAGGGCCCAAGCACCTGGGCCATCCTCCACTGCACTCCCTGGCCATAGCAGAGAGCTGGCCTGGAAGAGGGACAACCGGGACAGAAGCCGGCGCCCCGACCGGGACTAGAACCCGGTGTGCCGGCGCCGCTAGGCGGAGGATTAGCCTATTGAGCCACGGCGCCGGCTTTTCATGGAACATTTCTTACACAAGTTTAATGAGAAAAGTAAATGGTATGTAAATTTTTGGAATCTTGTTTTTGGGGCCAAGATGACAGTGTAGCAATTAAAGCTGCCACATGTACTACCAGTATCCCCATATGCATGCCAGTTTGAGTCCTGGGTACTCCCTGCCAACCACACGGGAGACCTGGATGAAGTTCCAGGCTCTTGGCTTTGTCCTGGCCCAGCATTGGCCATTGTGGCATCAAGGGATTGAATCAGTGGATGGAAGACCTGTGTCTGTCCCTCTCTGTAACTCTTACTTTCAAAATAAATAAATCTTTGAAAAAGAAAAAAGAACATTGTTTGAACATGTTCTTATTTTATACTTTATTGATAGTTTGATAGGGTTTAGAAATCTAATTTAGAAGTTAATTATATGGGCTGGGGTTGTGGCATGGTGGATAAAGCTGCTGTCTGCAATGCTGGCATCATATATGGGGGCAGGTTCCTGTTCTGGCTGCTCCACTTTTGATCCAGCTCCCTACTGATGGCCTTGGAAAATCAGTGGAATATGGCCCAAGTAATTGGCCTCTGCTACCCACATGGAAGACCTAGATGAAGCTCCTGGCTTCAGGTAGGCCCAGCCTGGCCATGATAGCCATCAGGAGAATGAACCAGCAGATGGAAGATCTTTTATAAATCTTAAAAAAAAATCTAAATTTGAAATCATTTTACTTTAGTATTTTGAAAGCTTTACTTCATTTTTTTAATAATTTTTATTTATTTATTTATTTATTTTTTGACAGGTAGAGTGGACAGTGAGAGAGAGAGACAGAGAGAAAGGTCTTCCTTTGCTGTTGGTTCACCCTCCAATGGCTGCCACGGCCGGTGCGCTGCGGCCGGCGCACCACGCTGATCCGTTGGCAGGAGCCAGGTACTTATCCTGGTCTCCCATGGGGTGCAGGGCCCAAGCACTTGGGCCATCCTCCACTGCACTCCCTGGCCACAGCAGAGAGCTTGCCTGGAAGAGGGGTAACCAGGACAGAATCTGGCGCCCCGACCGGGACTAGAACCCGGTGTGCCGGCGCCGCAAGGCAGAGGATTAGCCTATTGAGCCGCGGTGCCGGCTTACTTCATTTTTTTTTTTTTTTAAGACTGATTTATTTTTCTTTTTATTTAAAAGGCAGAGTGACAGAGAGAGATCTTCATCTGCTGGTTTACTGCCTAAATGGCCACAACATTTGGGCCTAGGCCAGGCTGAAGCCAGGAGCCTGGAACTTCATCTCGTTCTCCCATGTGGGTAGCAAGGGCCCAAGAACTTGGGCCATTGCTTGCTGCTTTCCGAGGCATGTTAGCAGAGAGCTTGATTAGAAGTAGAACAGCTGGGACTCTTAACTGGCACCATATGGGATGCTAGTGTTGCACGTGGTGGTTTAACCCACTGCACCACAACACCAGCCCCCAAGCATGCTTTTAATTTGCCACCTTTGCTCTAGTTATTCTCTGTATATCTGCCTTCAAGTGTTTTTTCAAGTTTTAACTTTTTTTAAAAAATAGATTTATTTATTTATTTGAAAGTCAGAGTTACATGGAGAGAGAAGGAGAGGCAGAGACAGAGGGGTCCTCCATCCGCTGGTTCACTCCCCAATTGGCCGAAGTGGCTGAAGCTATGCCGATCTGAAGCCAGGAGCCAGGAGCTTCTTCTGGGTCTCCCACGTGGGTATAGGTGCCCAAGGACTTGGGCCATCTTCTGCTGCTTTCCCAGGTCATAACAGAGAGCTGGATCAGAAGTGGAGCAGCTGGGTCTCGAACTGGCACCCATATGGGATGCCAGTGCTTCAGGCCAGGGCGTTAACCCGCTGTGCCACAGCACTGGCCCCTATAACATTCTTTTTTTTTTTTTTTTTTTTTTTACAGGCAGAGTGGACAGTGAGAGAGAGAGAGACAGAGAGAAAGGTCTTCCTTTGCCATTGGTTCACCCTCCAATGGCCGCCGCGGCCGGCGCACCGTGCTGATCCGAAGGCAGGAGCCAGGTGCTTCTCCTGGTCTCCCATGGGGTGCAGGGCCCATGGACTTTGGCCATCCTCCACTGCCCTCCTGGGCCACAGCAGAGAGCTGGCCTGGAAGAGGGGCAACTGGGATAGAATCCGGCGCCCCGACCGGGACTAGAACCTGGTGTGCTGGCGCCGCCAGGCGGAGGATTAGCGTATTGAGCCGTGGCGGTGGCTCCCTATAACATTCTTATGTCTCTGTTTTTTTATGCTAGTTTATCTTATTGAGTTCCTTGATAGAGTGTGTACATTGCTTAATTGTCCTGTGGTGCATAATGTACAAAGTATTAATTCACTAAACTTTAAATGCCTGGTTTGAATATAAGCACAGTAATATGAATTAAATTTTAGAGTTAAAACCTCCAAAAATTGTTGTCTCTCTTCCTTCCTGTAAATACTTAGAGATGTCAGTTTGGTCAGATATTTATTGAAATTTAAAATCTAAGCCCAGAATAATTTTTATATTTAGCGGAGAGTACTTGAATCTACTTAAATAATTTTTTCTTTCAGATTGTTGCCAGCAAAGGTGGTTTTGAAATGGTCACCAAAGAAAAGAAGTGGTCTAAAGTGGGTAGTCGATTGGGATATCTGCCGGGAAAAGGAACTGGGTCTCTTTTGAAGTCACACTATGAAAGAATTCTCTACCCATATGAGCTTTTCCAGTCTGGTGTCAGCCTTATGGTAAGATGGCGTCATTGTTCTTTTTTTTTTTTTTTTGACAGGCAGAGTGGACAGTGAGAGAGAGAGAAAGAGAGAAAGGTCTTCCTTTTTACCGTTGGTTCACCCTCCATTGGCCGCCGCGGCCGGCGCACTGCGACTGGCACACTGTGCTGATCCGAAGGCAGGAGCCAGGTGCTTCTCCTGGTCTCCCATGGGGTGCAGGGCCCAAGCACTTGGGCCATCCTCCACTGCACTCCCTGGCCACAGCAGAGAGCTGGCCTGGAAGAGGGGCAACTGGGATAGAATCCGGCGCCCCGACCGGGACTAGAACCTGGTGTGCTGGCGCTGCTAGGTGGAGGATTAGCCTAGTGAGCCGTGGCGCCGGCCATCATTGTTCTTACAAGTGAATAAGTCCTGTTTGCCAAGTGTAAGCTTTAGACTGTTCACAACAGTTGCTGATGCATAGTGAAGTAGAATAGGTATCTCCAGGCACCGCAGTTTGGGAGATCAGCATGTATCGTCGTAGAAAAGTCATATGTATTTTTTAGTGGTTTTCAGATTAAAAAATAATGTGAATGAAGGGTGTTTTCTTATTTATTTAAAATAAATATTTGTGACTTAACACTTTTTGAAAAATTCTTCCTGCTTACATATTTTTAAAATGGCTTTAGTGAGGTATAGTTTATGTACTATAGAATTCACTCATTATAGGTGCAGTTAAAAAGCTTTCAGAAATTTATATATTTATGCTGCGGTCATCACAGTCCAGTGTTAGAAAACTTCCACCAGCTCACAGTTCTCTTATGCTTCTTTGAAGTCAGTTTCTGTTCTTAACCCCATACCCAGGCAACCTCTGATTTACTTTCTGGCTATACATTTTTTGCCTTTTCTAGAAACTTTGCATAGATAGAATCATACAATATGGTTTTGTATCTGGCTTTTTAGCCTAATGTTTTCAATATTCATCAATAGTATAGCTTATAGTGGTACTTTATTTGTTTTATGGCTGAATAATATTCCGTTGTCTGGATATAACACATTTTATTTATTTGTTACCAACTGATGGATGGTTGGATTGTTCCAGTATGAATAATGCTGTGACTATTCATGTTCAAGTCTTTGTGTGGACATATGTTCTCATTTCTCTTGGGTAGATACCTGGGAGTGGAATTGCTGGGTTATACGGTAAGTTTGTGTTTAACTTTTTAAGAAACTGCCAGATTGTTCGCCAGAGTGGCTAAATCATTTTACATTCCCACCAGTAATATAGAAGCTTCCAGTTTCTCCCATGTCCTGGCCAACATATGATATTGTCACTTGTTTTGATTATAGCCATTTTAGTAGGTGTGTAGTGGTATTTCATTGTAGTTTTAATTTGCATTTTTCTGAAGGCTAATGATGATGTGCATCTTCTCATGTTCATATTAGCCATTTGTATATCTTCCTCAATAAAGTGTTCGTTGGGTCGTCTTTGCATACTTGTTTGTTATATATTCTGAATGTAAGTTCTTAATCAAATACATGATTTGTAAATATTTGCTCCTAGTCTGTGATTTATGTTTTCATTTTCATAATGGTATCTATTTGAAGAACAATTTGATTTCTTTTTTCTTTGATGGATTGTGGTTTTAGTGTAATATTTAAAAAATCTTTTCCTTATCCAAGGTTACAAATTTTTTTTCTCCATTTGGAAGTTTTATAGTTTTAGTTTTTTTAAAAAAGCAGTTTCCTTTGAATTTAATCGTTCATTCATTTATTTTCATTTTATTTGAAAGGCAGAGAGACAGAGGTCTTCCATCTGCTGATTACCTCACAGCCAGGCCAAAGCCAGGAACCAGGAACTCAATCCAGGTCGCAGGGACTCAAGTACTTAGGTCATCATCTGCTGCCTTCTCAGGGTGTGCCTTAGCAGGAAGCTGATTTTGAAATGGAGCTGGGACTTAAGGTTTTACAAGCGATGTCTTAACTGCTGTGTCAATGCCTGTCCTAAGTTTTAGCTTTTAGATTTAGGTTCATGATGCATTTTGAATCTTCTTTTTTATGTGTGTATACTATGTGAGTTAAAGATACATGTTAATTTTTTGGAAGGGTATGTGAATATTCAGTTGTGATGAACACTGCTTGTTTTAAACAATATCTGTTTTCTATTGATTTAACTTGGCACCTTTGTTGAAAATCAGTTTATCATAAATGTGTAGGTTTATTTCTGAACTCTGTTCCATTGGATTGCAGTAGTCTTCCCCCACCCTCAACCCTTGGCCAATCCATGGTTTCATTTTCTGTGGTTTTAGTTATTTACAGTCAGTTGAAGTTCAAAAATATTAAGTAGAGAATTCCGTTAGCAATTCGTAAGTCTTAAGTTGCATGCTTTTTTGAGTAGTGTGATGAAATCTTGTGCTACCCTCCATCTTGCCTGGGACATGAATCATTCCTCTGTCTCTGCTTGTTAGTCATTTGGTAGCCAGGTTAGTTAGCAGGTTGGCTATTATGGTATCACAGTGATAGTTCACAAGTACTCTTTTTTTTTTTTTTTTTAAAGAATTATTTTATTAATTTGAAAGACAGAGTTAGAGAGAGAGAGAGAGAGAGAGAAAGAGAGAGGGAGGTCTTCCATTCTGCTGGTTCATTCCCCAAATGACTGCAGTAGCCAGAGCTGAGCTGATCAGGAGCCAGGAGCTTCTTTTGGGTCTTCCACATAGGTGCAGGGGCCCTAGGACTTGGGCCATCTTCTACTGCTTTCCCAGGCCATCGCAGAGAGTTGCATCAGAAGAGGAGCAGCCAAGACTCGAACTGGCACTGATATGGGATGCTGGCGCTGCAGACTGGTTCTTTAACTCGCTGCACTACAGTGCCGGCCCCATGAGTACTCATATTTTACACAAATGACACAAAAATACGAGTGGTAATGCTAGAAATTTGGATATGCTAGAAAGAAGCCATAATGTACTTCCTTTCAATGAAAAGGTGAAAGTACATTAAGATTTTGAGAAAGAATGACCATATTTACATAAATTTATCATAATATATTATTATAATTGTTCTATTTTATTGTTAATTTCTTACTGTACCCAATTTATAAATTAAACTTTATTGTAGAAGAAAACTTACTGCACATAGGGTTCCTACGTACCATTTGCTGTTTGAGATATCCACTGAAGGTCTTGGAGCACATAACCTTTGGATAAGGGGGTACTGCTGTTCCATGTCTTCCCAAATACCAGTACCACACTGTCTTGAGTACTGTAGCTTTAAAATAACTTTTGATATTCAGTGGTGTAAGTTTTCTAACTTTGTTATTTTTCAAAATTTATCAACAATTTATATTTTATATTTTAGAATCAGCTTTAAATTTCTATCCCCCCCCAAAAAAAATTTTGTTGGGATTTTGCTAGGAATTGCCGTGAGTCTGTAGATGAATTACCACTGGTTTCCTGTAGTTTAGGGATTTATTGGAAATGTATTATTTCTCCACTGATTCTCAAACCTCATTTACTATCAGTAAACTTCTTTCTGTGCTCTCATCTTTTAGGGGGTACAAATGCCTAATTTAGATCTTAAGGAAAAAGTGGAGCCTGAAGTTCTTGGCACTGATACCCAAACTTCCCCTGATGCAGGCACCAGAATGAATATTCTACCGAAGAGAACAAGACGTGTAAAGTCTCAGGTATCAATGTCCATAAGCCATTTTTCACCATTAAATGAAGAGCAATTGTCTGGTTATGGGAGGCCATTTATTTACTGTTGTTCTTTAAAACTTGAAGTGACATCATCTTTCACCTTTGAGATGAATAGAGAAGGAATTGTGAAAATCAGTCTAATTTGATTTAGAAGGCTATTAATTTTGAACAATTTTTGAAGATGACAGATTAGGGTGACTGTGGATAATGTACTGCTAACTTCATAGACATGCTGATGAATTCTGCTACATTCTGTTTTAATGGTTAGCAGAAATAAGAGAATTAGCAGTCATTTTATTTTTCAGCCACCATTCATTTAAGAACTGGAATGTAGGTTTCCAGTGTAACTTCTATTGTGTTTATGTAATCTAAAAATAATTTCAACCCCTGATGCATCCAGAAGAAAATAATGCCCTGGGGTGGATGTTTGGCCTAACAGTTAAGATGCTAGTTAGGGTTCCTGCATGCTGTATCATCATGGTACCTTTTTTTTTTTTTTTTTTTTTTTTTAAGATTTATTTATTTGAAAGAGTTACAGAGAAAGAGGGAGAGACAGATCCTCCATCCACTGGTTCACTCCCCAGATGGCTGTAACAGCCAGCGCTGGGGCCAGGCCAAAGCCAGGAGCCAGCAGATTCTTCAAGGACTCCCACAAAGGTATCAGGGGCCCAGACACTAGGCCATCCTCTGCTACTTTGCCCAGACCACCAGCAGGGAGCTGGATTGTAAGTGGAGCAGCCAGAACATGAACTGGATTCCATATGGGATGCTGGCATTGTGTGTGACAGCTTTACCCGCTTCTCCCCTTTTTTTTTTTTAAAGATTTATTTGTTTATTTATTTTATTTTTTGACAGGCAGAGTGGACAGTGAGAGAGAGAGAGAGAGAGAGAAAGGTCTTCCTTTTTGCCGTTGGTTCACCCTCCAATGGCCGCCGCGGCCGGCGTGCTGCAGTTGGCGCATCGCACTGATCTGAAGCCAGGAACCAGGTGCTTTTCCTGGTCTTCCATGCGGTGCAGGGCCCAAGGACTTGGGCCATCCTCCACTGCACTCCCGGCCCATAGCAGAGAGCTGGCTGGAAGAGGGGCAACCCGGACAGAATCCGGCGCCCCGACCGGGACTAGAACCCGGTGTGCTGGCGCCACAAGGCGGAGGATTAGCCTAGTGAGCCACAGTGCCATATTATTTGTTTATTTGAAAGGCAGAGTGACAGAGAGAAGGAGAGAGATCTCCTGTCCACTGATTTACTTCCAGAATGGCTACAAAAGTGAAGTCCGGGCCAGGCTCAAGCCAGGAGCCTTGTCTCCCATGTGGGTGGCAGGGGCCCAAGTATATGAGCCATCCTCCACTGCTTTCTCAGGTGCATTATCAGGAAGCTGGATTGGAAGTGGAACAGCTGGGACTTAACCTGCCATGCTACAGCAGTGGCTCTGGAGTACTCAGGTTTGGTGCTGTGCTCTGGCTTCTGATTCTAGCTTCTTGCTAATGTGTACTCTAGGAAGCAGTGTTGATGGTTCCTCCTGCCACTCATGTGGGAAATCTAGATTGAATTCTTGAATTCTGGCTTCTACCTGCTGGCTATTGTGAACATTTGGAGGGTGAACCAGCAGATGGGAGCTTTCTCTGTACCTGTGTAACAAATAAAAATTAAGAAAAAGAAAATGCCCTAATTCTTTTTTTGTCTGCCTTCTCTCTTTTCCCATTACTTTTTCTTTGAGGTGGTTTTTTTTGTTTTTGTTTTTGTTTTTGTTTTTTTTTTTTGTTTTTTTGTTTTTTTTTTTGACAGGCAGAATTAGACAGTGAGAGAGAGAAAGAGAGAAAGGTCTTCCTTTTCCGTTGGTTCACCCCCCAAGTGGCTGCTACAGCTGGCGTGTTGCAGCCGGCGTGCTATGTCAATCCAAAGCCAGGAGCCAGGTGCTTCTCCTGGTCTCCCATGCGGGTGCAGGGCCAAGCACTTGGGCCATCCTCCACTGCCTTCCCGGGCCACGGCAGAGAGCTGGACTGGAAGAGGAGCAACTGGGACAGAATCCGGCGCCCCAACCGGGACTAGAACCCGGGGTGCTGGCGCTGTAGGCAGAGGATTAGCCTTGTGAGCCGCGGCGCCGGCCTGAGGTGTTAATAGTTGTATTTTTAAATATTTTTTAGGGGGCTGGTGCTGTGGCATAGTAGGTAAAAGCTGCCACCTGCAGTGCTGGCATCCCATATGGGCACTGTTTTGTGTCCTGGCTATTCCTTTTCTGATCCAGCTCTCTGCTGTGACCTGGGAAAGCAGTAGAAGATGGCCCAAGCCCTTGGGCCCCTGCACCTGTGTTGGAGACCTGGAGGAAGCTCCTGGCTCCTGGCTTTGGATTGGCACATCTCCACTCCTTGCAATCAATCGGGAAATGAACCATCAGGTGGAAGACCTCTCTCTTTCTTTTTCCTCTCCTTTTCTTTCTGTGTAACTCTTACTTTCAAATAAATAAATAAGTCTTTAAAAAAAAGATTTTTAGTAAAGTCAGATCTTTAAGATAGTGAAATGCCTTTAGAATGCTGAAATTTGACTTAACAGGCTCCTAATCATTGATTTTTAGCATCTACAGAGGCAGTGTTACAAAAAAGAAAATAGTTGAAAGTGGTATTCAGAGAAGCAGGATAAGTGTCTTGAGAAAAGGCACTGGATCTGAGATTGTGTGTGATGTTGTCATTGGTGAGGCAGGCTAATGACACCACATCTCATTTTTCTAGAGCCTGGGGGATTCTTCACATACTATTTTTTAAAAGATTTTTAATTTATTTATTGAGAGGTAGAGTTACAGACAGTGGGAGGGAGAGACAAAGAGAAAGGTCTTCTGGTTGTTAGTTCACTCCCCAGTAGCTGCAATGACTGGAGCTGTGCCGATCTGAAACCAAGAGCCGGGAACCAGGTGCTTCTTTCTAGTCTCTCATGCGGGTGTAGGGGCCCAAGGACATGGACCATCTTCCGCTGCTTTCCCAGGCCACGGCAGAGAGCTGGATTGGAAGAGGAGCAGCCGGGACTAGACCGGTGCCCATATGGGATGCTGGTGCTGCAGGTGGAGGATTAACCTACTGCACCATGATGCTGGCCCCATACTATTTTTTTTTTAAAGGTTTAATTATTTATTTGAAAGGCAGAGTTATAGAGAGGCAGAGAGAGAGAGACAGAGCAGCCACAATGGCTGGAGCTGGGCTGAGCGAAGCTAGGAACCAGGGGCATCTTCTGGGTCTTCCATGCAGGTAGAAGGGCCTAAGGACTTGGGCCATCCTCTGCTGCTTTCCCAGGCAATAGCAGAGAGCTGGATTGGAAGTAGAGCAGCTGGGACTCGAACTGGTGCCTATATGGGATGTTGGCACTGCAGACGACAGCTTTACCTGCTGTGCCACAGCACTGGCCCCCATCATGCCATTTTGACTTTTGTTCTGAGTTTAAACTCATTGAATAGTAATTCAGCCCTTAGGTACTTTGGTAGCAGGAATGTAGGTGTCCTGGATAAGATGTGAATTTTATGGAAATTCATTTGAAAATGGTACTTCCATTATCAATTACTAAACTGTGCTTTAGTCTTTAAATTCTTTTTATTAGTGTGTTTGATCTCAGAAGCCCTGATTATCTTTGAGTATAGAGTTATGATTCAGGACTTGAAACACAGAAGACTGGTCTCTGACGTGGTGACTCAGCTCTAAAGAGTTGCCCCAGAGTTTCTGTTTAATTACCTGCTTGTGCTGAAATTCCTGTAGATGTTTCCCTGAAACCTTGAGAAAGTCTTGCCTAGTTCTAATTGCTTTTCTGTATGTGTTTATAAACATAGGAACTACATAGAATTCTTGAACCCATCGTGAGAATGATAGCTATAGTCAGATGGCTTGCTGTCAGATGGATATTAGAACTATTTTAGATCTTGAAATTAAGAATTTTTTGACTCAGTTTGTATTTAAATGCTATATTGTTAGTCTGTATCATTTCTAGTCTTAGGGGAAAAAGAAAAAGCTCTGTGGTAGAACTTCTTGAGCTTCTTGCCCCATACACAAAACTAACAGTTTTCATCCTGAGTCTGTTGCCTATCTCTGAGAGCAGAGAAGATCCCCTCCCTTGTCAGTATAAGTCATTATCATCTTAGCAATAAAATTCTTTTCTAAATATAATACCTTATTGCTTGCCTCTTTTCACAGAGAAGTCTCTTGAAAAACAATCTACGTTGTCTTTTTTCCTCAGTGTCTGTTTAGTTTTTGTACTTGATAATCTGATTTTGATCTAAATCATTACATTGAATCTTCACTATTCACGTTGAGTATTTAATTGTCAAAATTAAAGGTCCTGTTTTCATATCTTTTTGATATTTATTTATTTATTTGAAAGGCAGAGTTACAGAGACGCAGAGGCAGAGAGAGAGAGAGAGGTCTCCATCCGCTGGTTCACTCTCCAATTGGCTACAACAGCTGGAACTGCGCTGATCTGAAGCCAGGAGCCAGGAGCTTCTTCCTGGTCTCCCTCGCGGGTGCAGGGGCCCAAAGACTTGGGCCATCTTCTACTGCTTTCCCAGGCCATAGCAGAGCGCTGGATCGGAAGTGGAGCAACCGGGACTTGAACCGGTGCCCATATGGGATTCCGGCACTGCAAGCTGTGGCTTTACCTGCTATGCCACAGTGCTGACCCCGATTATTTTACTTATTTGAAAGGCACAGTGACAGAGAGGGGAAGACATAGGTCTTCCGTCCACTGTCTTACTCTCCAGATGGCTACAACAGTTGGGGCTGGGCTGGGCTGGGCTGAAGATAGGAAGGAACTTGAAATTCCATCTGGGTCTCCTATGTGAGTGGCTGGGGCCATCTTCCCAAGTACTTGGGCCATCTTTATTTATTTTTTGAGATTTAAAAGTATTTATTAGAATCAAGGACCTCCAGCCAGAGCGGTGTGGAGGGGGGCTTCCAAGAGAGGAAAACCCAAAGGGACTGGTGGGAGTCAGCTTTAAGTACAATTTCAGTAATCAGATTGGCATTCAGTTGCCAAGCAGGGACAGAAACCATCAAAAGACCTCATTTACAATTCTCCATCTTGTCTGGCCTGCGATGGTGGAATCTCAGGAGGAGCTCCCTTGCTATTCTCAGGTAAATTTGGAGATTCTGAAGGAAGAAGGGAGCCTGTTTGTTCTTGTTAAAGATAAAATTTAGGGGAAGGAAGCAAATACTGCATTGCGATCCCCTATCTGTTAACCCATCTGACTCCTCACATTTCCTCCTCCCAGAGATGGAAGCCCTAACATCTGTTAGGGGGAACTGGGCGATGATCACTCTGGCTGCTTCATGCTGAAAAGGGGCGTCTTTGGGAACGGGAGTCAAGGCAGTGTTGCAGCAGGAGGTGGCTTCTCAGCAGGAGGTGGCTTCTCAGCAGGAGGTGGCTTCTCCAGGGAGATGCAGTTTGGGCTATCTTTAGCTGCTTTCCCAGGCTCCTTACTAGGGAGCTGAATTGAACATGGGCAGTTAAAACTTGAACTGGTTGCTCTGATATTGGATTCATCTGTCACAGTTGATGGCTTAACACACTGCACAATGCCCACTCCATTATTTCATCTCTCTCTCTCTCTCTCTTTTTTTTTTTTTAATATTTATTTGAAAGTGAGAGGGAGAGTGAGCTTCCATCCACTAGTTCACTCCCAAGGTGGCCATAATGACCAGTGCTGGGCCAGATGAAACCAGAAGCCAGGAGCTTCATTTCGGTTTCCCACATAGGTGACAGAGGCCTGAGCACTTGGGCCATCTTCTGTTGCTTTTCCAGGCATATTAGCAGGGAACTGGATCTGAAATGGAGCAGCCAGGACATGAACTGGCACCTATATGGGATTCTGGCTTTGCAGGGGGCGGCTTTACCTGTTATGCTACAGAGTGCCAGGCCCCACCATTGTTTCCTCTCTCTCTCTCTCTCTCTCTCTCTTTTTAATTTGACAGGTAGAGTTATAGACAGTGAGAGAGAGAGAGAGAGACAGACAGAGAGAAAGGTCTTCCGTCCGTTGGTTCACTCCCCAAATGGCCACTACGGTGGCGCTGCACCAATCCGAAGCCAGGAGCCAGGTGCTTCTTCCTGGTCTCCCATGCAAGTGCAGGGCCCAGTTGCTTGGGCCATCCTCCACTGCCCTCCCAGGCCACAGCAGAGAGCTGGACTGAAAGAGGAGCAACCGGGACTAGAACCTGGCGCCCAAATGGGATGCCGGAGCCGCAGGCGGAGAATTAACCAAATGAGCCATGGCGCCGGCCCCTGTTTCATCTCTTAAGTCGTGTCTGGTCATGTATATATTATGTTGATGTGTCTATCACTGGTCATGTGTTTATGGTTGTTGACTCCTTTCCTTGAACTTTGATTAACTTATTTTTCTTTGACTTCTGTGATCCCTCTCATCTGTTTCACCCTTTGGCCAGTCCTTAGTATCTCAGTCCTTTTGTATCTTCCCTTTCCTGTGCTGACTCCTCCAACCTGTAAGTTTCAGCCAGCTTTCTGCATTGTAAAGTACTTATTTTCTTTGTGATCAAGGTAGTCAGAATAAACACCGAGACAATGTGAGTAACCTGTTTTCCAGTCTTGTTTTACCCAATGATTTTATATTCATTGGCAGTTGTTACCTCTTTTATTTATTATGTTGGTGATTGCAAACAGGTTAATTGTCTCCTTCTGTCATTCCTTCCACATTTATTTATTTATTTCCTAAAGAACAGCTTTTCGGGGCCGGCATTGTGGCATGGTGGGTTCAAGCTACCGCCTGCAATACCAGCATCCCATATGGGCACTGGTTTGTGTCAAGGCTGCTCCACTTCTGACTCAACTCCCTGCTAATGGCCTGGGAAAGCAGCAGCAGATTACCCAAGTGTTTGGGCCCCTGCTGCTGACATGGGAGACCTGGATAAAGCTCTTGACTCCTGACTTTGGCCTGGCCCAGGCTGGCCATTGTGGCTACCTGGGGAGTAAACCAGTGGATGGAAGATCTCTGTGTATCTCTTTCAAAATAAATCTTTTAAAAAAATATAGCTTTTTTCTTCTCACACTTTTTTGTTATTACCATTTTTTGCTATTGTTTTAAAATTAGTTTTTGGTGATTTAGTTGTTCTAAATTAGACTAATGGAAAAATTAGATAAAAATTGGAACCAGTTTGCTCCAATTTGGCTAATTAGTCATTCTTGCTGGTTCATATATCCTTCATACTGATAATTCCACTTAACCCAGTAGCACAAAATTATTTTTATGTTGTAGTTCGTTTTTTAAAAAGATTTTATTGTTAGTTATTTGAAAAGCTGAGTTACAGAGAAAGAGAGAGCGAGAGAACACAAGTGAGCTTCCATACTCTGGTTCACTCCCCAAATAGCCACAATGGCTGGAGCTGGGCCGATCTGAAGACAGGAGCCAGGAGCCAGGAGCCTCTTCAGGTCTCTCACGTGGGTGCAGGGGTCCAAGCACTTGGGCTATCCTCTGGGGTATTCCTGGGTGCATTAGCAGAGAGCTGGATTGGAAGTAAAGCAGCTGGGACTTGACTTGCTGCCCAATTGGGATACTGGTTCCTGCAACTGCTTAATTCTGCCACAACACTGGCCCCAGGAACACGTTTTTTACATTCCTATGTTGGTGTAGCATTTTTACATTCTCATCAAGGACCCAGGCTCACTCTTATGCATTGCTTTCTTTAGTGTATTCGTGATAGACTCTTTCCTACATGACTGTGGCAGAATCCAGCACTGTATTTTCACCAGATGGAGTACTCTTGGAAGGAAGGGAGGTTGAGCAAAATACTTACTCTTAGTGAAGCTTTCCCTTTTACTAAAAGATAAAATTTTTTTCCAGAGTCTTGTAGTCAGGTATTTTATGTCTCATTGGCTGGAACTGGATCACATTCCCACCCCCTAGTAGCTATGCTGTCACCAACAAAGAGAAATGAAATTAGCATAGTTTGCTTAGGACAGTCGTGATTCATCCCCTGAATTAGGCATAATGTCCTCTCATCAAAGACAGGTGTCTCTTAGCAAGTTAGAAGTGTCAAATTCTGTGCAGGCGCGATGGTGTAGCTGCAGTGCTGGTTTAAGTCCAAATGCTCCACTTCTGATCCAGCTCCCTGCTGGTATGCCTGGGAAGACAGTGGAGAATGGCCCAAGTCCTTGGGCCCTTGCACCCATGTGGGAGACCTGGAAGAAGCTTCTGGCTTCTGGATTTGGCCTGGCCTAGCGACTATTTTTGGGACTGTTTAGGGAGTGAACCAGATGATGGAAGACCTCCCTCTCTCTGTTAACTCTGCCTTTCAAGTAAATAAAAATAAATCTTAAAAACAAAAAAAAACAAACAAAAAAAAAACAAAAAAAACAAAAAAAAAAGACCGTGGAAGCTGCTTCTAACAATATGCCCTCAAAATGCCCTTATTTAAAAAAAAATAAAGAAGTGTGAATTTCTATTGCATAATAACCAGTGGTGTCTATCTTCAGACAGAACCAAAAGGACAACTATGCTTTTATGAGAAACATATTTTATTTTGTGGAAAGGAATCTAGTTTTGAGTGATGCTTTGGAGACTGGTTTCTATGTTGTAATGACAGCAGGTGGATTGAGAGGAAATCAGATAATTTTTTCCTTCATTTTGGAGAGCATACTAAAGCCTTTCTTGGGTTTAAAAAGAAATGCATGAACCAAAGTAATTATGCTAAATATGAATTTTGTTCATTATTTCTGTAGTCAGAACCTGGAGACATGAATAGAAACACAGAACTGAAGAAACTTCAGATTTTTGGGGCTGGGCCCAAGGTTGTGGGCCTGGCGATGGGAGCAAAGGATAAAGAAGGTAAAATTTGTTATTGATCATAAAAAGAAAGAATGTGGTTATAAAGATTGAAGTGATACTTGAATTGCTGTCTGTGCTGGGAATTTCTTAAGAATTATAAATTTGCAACAAAGTTTCTAGGGAAATCACCTTTTTATAGAAGATTAATTTAAGATGTGAGGAACAGTATGTTGAATTTTTATGACCTTGGAAGAGAGACCATTCCTTTTCCATGTCTGTTAGGTGAAGCAAGTTTATTGCAGTTTCTAAATGTTTGGTTGCAAGAGAATGATGGAATTACTGGTTTTTACTTGGTAACATAAAATGTAAATCTTTTAAATTAAAAGGGAAACAGGATTTTCTGACCATTAGTATTGAGATAGATTGGGGTTGGGGGAAGCTTAGAACTTTCAAATTCTATCCATAACTTTGATTTTTAAAAATATTTGCCCTCCCTGTATTATGCCACTTCAATGAAATTATGTGTTTTCTTCAGAAAGCCTGTATTCTTCAGCTTTGCAGGTTTGAAATATTTTTGTGAGTAGAATTACTATGCAAAGATCAAGTTCCTCTGTTCTCCCTATGTAACATGTCAAATTTAAAACTCAGTTCTGGCAGGTGGATTCAATGTCATGTTTAGAAACACTGCTGCAGTTGCTGTAGCTTTCTAACAGAAAGATAAGGCTAGATGTGTTTTGACTGTATTGTAGAACATAATATAATGCTACAGTAAGAAATCATATTATTATGCATTGTATGATGTGGATAGTTCAGTCGTTTAATTCAGATTTTGGACTAGACTCTAGCACATCAGATAATGTTCCATCACTCTCAAAATGTTCAATGTAGTAAGATTTACTGAATACATTTGAATGTTTCTTACTGCCCTTTTAAGAATTAAGTGTTCCACCTTTGTTATTCTTGTAATTATTGTATTGCCTAGCAATGATTTTAAAACTTTAAAATTGTAATTATATTGCTGGCGATGATTTTGAAAATTATTCTTAGCCAATTTGAGAATCCCTGTAAGTACTACATATAGGCAGTGTGTATTAAGTACTGTATACAGACAGTATGGCATTAATGAAGCTCTCCAGAGCTTCATTGCTTGGATTAGAATCCCAAATCTGCCATATGACTGGCTGTGTGATTTTGAGCAGGTTTTTTAGTTTCTGTATTCTGCAGGTGGTTTATCTTCATTGGGAGATAAAAGTATATCTACCTCATAGTATTGTGAGATTTTAGCTAATTAAATAACTTTAAATAGTATCTGGTCCATAGCAAGCTCTCAACATTAGTTTTTACTATTATTATATAACTTTTTATTTTAAGATGAGGTCACCCGAAGACGAAAAGTTACCAACAGGTCAGACGCATTTAACATGCAAATGAGACAACGGAAAGGAACTCTCTCTGTTAACTTTGTAAGTGCTTTGGGATGTGTCAGGAGGGAAAGGATTAATTTTTATTTTAGTTTCACATTTTTATCCTGGTGTACTTTTATGCTGTTTAGTTCATTTGGTTAGGAGATAGTTTTATTCATGTAATGTTAACCTTGCTCTATCATGTCTATACAGACTCTTTCCCGTAAGTCATTGCCTTGTGGTAGCTTAGAGAATGAACATGAATTTGTGTACAGCAGGTCCTTTGTATCCGTGGGTTCTGGATCCGTGAGTTCAACCAACTGCAGATTGAAAATATTTAAAAATTGTGTCTGTACTGAATGTGTACAGACTTTTCTTGTCCTTATTCCCTAAACAATGCAGTCTAAAAACTGCACAATATTTACATCGTATTAGGTGTTACAAATAATTTTAAGTATATAGGAGGATGTGCATAGGTACGCAAACCATACCATTTTACATAAGAAACTTGAGAAACCATGGCTTTTGTTACCCGAGGAGGTGGGGGTAAGGGGTGGGTTCCTGGAACCAATCCCCAGTGGATACCAAGGAAAACTGTCAAATGTTTAGTTGTGTTACACAGGTTCTTAGTATTCAGGCTTTGCCAAAGAGTACTTGTATGTAGGAAGAATGATGTGATACTTTTGTTTTAAATTAACCTGATTTTCAAATACTCTAGATTTGCACTTAGTATAACAACTTAATATTCTTTTATTAATTTGCCTTAAATGCTCTGGAAGGATATTTAGGCTATTGTATAAAAAAGTTGTTTAGGTACAATTATTTGAAATAAATATTCAGAATTTAAATTATATTTACATTTTAGTATACATTATTTTGTTTGTTTCAGTTAAGGAGTCCCTGGTAAAAATTTAATATTCTGTGTTATAGAAAATAGACTTTTATTTTTCTTTTTAACAGGTTGACCTTTATGTTTGTATGTTTTGTGGTCGGGGAAACAATGAAGATAAATTGCTTTTGTGTGATGGATGTGATGACAGCTACCATACATTTTGTCTAATTCCTCCACTACCTGATGTGCCCAAAGGAGACTGGAGGTGTCCTAAATGTGTTGCTGAGGTATAAGCCTTACCTATATGGATCCTTTTTAAACTAAGAACAGTAATTGAAGCATACCTACACACATGTAAACAGATTCCTAAAAGCTTCTCTCACTCTCTTTGTTCAATTGCATTTAAAATTCCCAGGGTTTAAAAAAAGAGCTGTATTGAATAGAAATGTAACAGTTGTGTTGTGGCAGCTTACCTTTTGAATATTCTTTTTCTGACTGTTGGTTAGATAGATCTGTTTATTGCTGCAGATGAGTGGGACTTCTGCTCAAACTATATTTCTTTTTTTTTCTAATTGAAATTGGATAGACCTGGTTTCAGATGATACATTTTTCAAGATATATTTATTTACTTATTTGAAAGAGTTAAAGAGGGAGAGACAGAGAGACAGATTTTCTGTCAGCTGGTTCATTCCCCAGATGGCTGCATTGGCCAGAGTTGGGCTAGGCTGAAGCCAGGAGCTTTCCATGTGGGTGGCAGGGGCTCATATAGTTGGGCCATTTTCTGCTACTTTTTCCTCAAACTCTATTTGTGGAATAAAAATGAAGGAAAGCTATAGGTCTTCTTTTTAAGATTTTTAAAAATTTATGTACATATTTATTTGAAAGGCAGAGTGATGGAGGAGTAGGAGTAGGGTGGGAGAGGAAGGGTAGGGGCAGAGAGATTGATCAGTCTTCATTCTGCTAGTTTACTCCCTAGATGTTAGCAACAGCCAGGGATGGATCAGGTTGAAGTTAGGAGCCAGGTATTCCATCTGGATTTCCCACATAGTTGGCAGGGACTGAAATGCTTAAGCTATCACCTGCTTCCCAGGCATATTAGCAGGGAATTGGATTGGAACTGGAGTTGCTAGGACTCAAACCAACACTCTGATATGGTATGCAGTTGATTCCCTGAGCCACAACATTGGCTCCTGTTTCTAAAATTTTAAAAATAAATATTTATTTGAAAGTCAGAATTACCCACAGAGAGAAGGAGATGCAAAGAGAGAGAGGCAGAGAGAGAGACAGAGAGAGAAAGTCTGTCTTCCATTCGCTGGTTCTCAATTGGCCGCAACAGCTGGAGCTGCGCCAATCTGAAGCCAAGAGCCAGGAGTTTCTTCTGGGTTTCCCACGCAAGTGCAGGGGCCCAAGGACTTGGGCCATCTTCTACTGCTTTCCCAGGCCATAGCAGAGAGCTGGATTGGAAGAGGAGCAGCTGGGCCTCAAACTGCCGCCCACATGGGATGCTGGCACTGCATGCGGCAGCCTCAGTGTTTCTAAAATTTTTAACTAAAAAATGTGTAATAAGACCTGAAGCTCTAGAACTTGAGATTTCTGCTTTCAGTTTTCATTCTGTTAAAGTGGTGACGTCTTTTAGCTTGTTCACATTTTCATTTTACTGTTGTTAATTTTTCTTAATGATAAGATTGATAATGTCATTTCATGAAATGTCTAGTCTGCTTACTACTTTTACAAGATATGATAGGACATTGAAGAAAAGGAGTTGGCTAGGTTTATGTAGGTGTGTTCAGAGGCTGTTTATGGCCTTTGAATTATTTATTTACTGTTTTGAAGGTTGAAGAATCAGAGGCAGTTTTACTCTAAATTTTTGTTTAGATGTTGGTCATGGTGATTGATAGTGTGAACAAATTTTTCTGTCCAGATAGCCTAGCAATTCAGTGGCTATCCCATTATCCATTACCTTTCCTTCTCTCTTGAGTGGTTCTTTCTTCATGGCCAAATCTGCTGATGCGCTAAGCATAACAGGCATCTCTGGGCTTGATTCTAGCTCAGTAATCCTTCCAGTGCTTGTCTTGGTGCCAGAATTCAATGTGAATTGCAGAGTCTACACTTGTCTCATTTCTGCCTTCCTGTTGTGAAAAAGAAGTTGAGGTTCTTGAACATCATTTTCTGTTACTACTTTAGGTGATATTTGTTTTGCTTCCTCGTTGATTTGCTTTACCTAGAAAAATGATCAAAGGAGGTAGTACCTAAGAGCATTAATGCTTTCTTTTTCTTTTCTCTTTCTTTCTTTCTTTCTTTCTTTCTTTCTTTCTTTCTTTCTTTCTTTCTTTCTTTCTTTCTTTCTTTCTTTCTTTCTTTCTTTCTTTCTTTCTTTCTTTCTTTCTTTCTTTCTTTCTTTCTTTCTTTCTTTCTTTCTTTCTTTCTTTCTTTCTTTCTTTTTTTTTTGACAGGCAGAGTTAGACAGTGAGAGAGAGAGAGACAGAGAGAAAGGTCTTCCTTCTGTTGGTTCACCCCCAAAATGGCCGCTACGGCTGGCACGCTGTGCCCATCTGAAGCCAGGAGCCAGGTGCTTCCTCCCGGTTTCCCATGGGTGCAGGGCCCAAGCACTTGGGCCATCCTCCACTGCCTTCCCAGGCCACAGCAGAGAGCTGGACTGGAAGAGGAGCAACTGTGGCTAGAACCCAGGGTACCAGTGCCGCAGGTGGAGGATTACAAGTGAGCTGCGGCGCCAGCCTAATGCTTCTTTAGTTCAGTTGCAGTGAGTTAATCTTAGATGATTTTTTCTTTCCAGGAGTGTAACAAACCTCGAGAAGCCTTTGGATTTGAACAAGCTGTACGAGAGTATACACTTCAGAGCTTTGGAGAGATGGCAGATAATTTTAAGTCTGATTATTTCAATATGCCAGTCCATGTGAGTAGCTATCTTTTAGGTCACTTTGTGAACATACAAAGATTTATTTGATTTAAAATCTTTCAGCTTATTTATTACTTTCATTATTTTGTGGAAAACAGGGACAGCATGAAAATGGTGTGAGAACATTAAATCTAAAACTAGTGTGGTAGTTTATACTTGCCTGTTAAAAAATCTACGTTCATGTTTGAATTACTTTATTAGCCCTTTTTACTTACAGAAAAGCATGAGGTATTTGGTTGTTGCTGCTTTTATTTAATAAGTTATTTTTAAATTAATTAATTAATTAATTAGAGAGAGAGATCTTCTGTCCGTTCATTCACTTCCCCAGATAGCTGCCATTGCCAAATCTGGGCCATACCAAAGCCAGGAGCCTAGAACTCCATCCTAGTCTCCTACCTGGGTGGTAGGGGCCCAAGGACTTGGCCATCTTCCACAGCTTTTCCAGGTGCATTAGCAGGGGGCTGGATTGGAAGTGGGGTACCCAGGACTTGAACTACTACTCTAAAATGGGATTTTGGCATTGTAGGCCTCAACTTGACCACATGCTCACCCCTTGTTTAGTTATTTATTTTTTTTCTTTTGAAAGTCAGAGTTACACAGAGGAGAGACAAGCAGAGAAAGAGAGAGAGAGAGAGAGAGAGAGAGAGGGGTCTTCCATCCTATGTTTCACTCCCCAATTGGTTGCAATGGCCAGAGAGAGAGAGAGAGAGAGAGGTCTTCCATCCTGTGGTTCACTCCCCAATTGGTTGCAATGGCCAGAGCTGGGCCGGTCCGAAGCCAAGATCCAGGAGCTTCCTCCAGGCCTCCCACGTGGGTGCAGGGGCCCAAGGACTTGGGCCATCCTCCACTGCTTTCTAGCAGAGAGCTAGATCTAGCAGAGAGCTAGATCGGAAGTGGAACAGTGGGGTCTCGAACTGGTGCCCATATGGGATGCTGGTGCTTCAGGTCAGGGTGTTAACCCACCGCACCACAAGACCAGCCTGTAATTGATATGGAGTTTGTTTATTTTCTTTGGTGATCTTGGGCTTATTTTAGTACCTGTCAAAAAATTTTGCTAAAACTGTTAACATTCAGCCTTGTTATATTTCCTTGTTCTCCTTGGGGTCCCTCTTATTTGAGAAGCAGCTTTTTCAGAAAAAGACTGTTTAAGGTCACTATGTTTTTCTGAACATTAAAGTTCTTTAATGTCTTCAGGTTTTCCCCATTTTCAGTGGAGAAAGCTAAGACTTGAGGAATGTTTGCCCTGGGAACTGAGGTTTTTTTAAATTCCATTGTGAGTTTGTGTCACTTGACCTGAGTGTTATGTTTTAGTGGGTTTTAGTTATAAGGCGTTAATAATCATTTTTTGTCTCTGTAGATGGTTCCCACAGAACTTGTAGAAAAGGAATTCTGGCGGCTGGTGAGCAGCATTGAAGAAGATGTCATTGTAGAGTATGGAGCTGATATCTCCTCAAAAGACTTTGGAAGTGGATTTCCTGTCAAAGATGGTCGGCGGAAGATGCTACCAGAAGAAGAGGTGCATATAGTGTTATCCAAGCGTCTGCTTTTTCCCTCAAGCTGAGTTGGCCTTTGCATAGAAAACTACCTCTCTCTGCTCATAAGGGACCATGTTATCATGTTATCTTAAAAGCATGAAGTATTTAGGATTTGTGAGCTGGTGTTGTGGCATAGTGGGTTAAGCCACCACCTGTGATACCAGCATCCCGTATATGTGTTGGTTCATGTCCGATCCAGCTCTCTGCTAATATGTCTGGGAAGGCAGTGGAGAATGACCCAATTGCTTGGGCTCCCGCCACCCAGGTAGGAGATTGGGATGAAGTTCTAGGATCCTGGCTTTGGCCTGGTCTTGCCCTGTCCATTGAGGCCATTTAGGGAGTGAACCAGTAATGGAAGATCTCTGTATCTATCCCTCTCTTTCTGTAATTCTGCCTTTCAAATAGATAAATAAACCTTTAAAAAAAGTAGGATTTGGACAATATAAATTAGTCTTCAGTTTAAAAAACAGCAAATTCAAAATGCCTTTATAATTATTTAACTTCATTTTAATTATTTTTTTAAATTACATTTTATTGATAGTTTCAAAAATAATTTTCCTTTAGTGCTTGAGCAGATAGACTTTCAGTTATACATTTAAAATCTTTTGAGAGGCAGAGAGAATATGAGCTTCCATCTGTTAATTCACTTCCTGAATTCTTGCAACAGCTGGGGCTGAGCTGGGCCTAAGCCAGGAGCCAAGAATTCAGTATAGGTCTTCCATGTGGGTTGTAGGAACCCAATCCTATTAGCCATCACTTACTTCCTAGGGTCTACGTTAGCAGGAAGCCAGAATCAGGAGCCAGAACTGGGTATTGAACCCAGGTACTCCAATATGGGACATGGATACCTTAGCCAGCATCCTAGCTGCTCAGCCAAATGTGTCCTCCCAAATATGCATTTTTTTTTTAAAGATTTTAGATATTTATTTGAAAGGCAGATTTATAGAGAAAGGGAAGGAAGGAAAGAGAGTGAGATCTTCCATCTGCTGGTTCACCCCCCAAATAGCCTCAATGGCCAGGGGTGGGCCAGGCCGAAGCTAGGAGCCAGGAGCTTTTTTGGGTCTCCCATGTGGGTACAGAGGACTAAAGACTTGGCCCATCCTCTGCTGCTTTCCCACATGCATTAGCAGGGAGGTAAATTGCAAGTGAGCAGCCTGGATTCTACCTGGCATCCCATATGGATTGGCAGTGGCATAACCCACCATGCCACAGCACCCTCCCCCAAAGCATACTTTTAAAACAATGTGCAAATAAAGTCCTGTCCCTTAGGAGATGTATAAAGCTTTTTTGTACAAAGCTGAATTGAGATGTTCATTTCTTCTCTTTTTCCTCTGGTCCTTGCCATAATTGATTGTAATTTAAGGGTTTTGTCTCCTGTTGAAAGAAGTGCTGAATTTACTCCATTATCAAATGCTGGCAACATGTGTGAAATGTTGCCTCCCAGAGAAGCTCATTAGAGACACAGTGCACAAGGTTTATGCTGGGGACTGGTGACCTGAGTACCCTTTGCTAAATGTGCACAAAAATTCTGGACTCTTGGAAGGAAAGCAAGTATGTAGCCTAAAAGTACATTGCACAAATGTCTTGGGCACTGTGATCCATTCTTATATTTAGGAAGTTTAATATTAGTGTAGGAAACTATTTTTTTTCTTGTACTTGCTTTTTTTTTAAGAAAACTTTTATTTAATAAATATAAATTTCGAAAGTAAACTTTGGGATTATAGCGATCTTTTCCCCCATAAGCACCCTCCCACCCCCAAACCATCCCACCTCCTACTGCCTCTCCCATTCCATTCTTCATTAAGATTCATTTTTAATTATCTTTATATACAGAAGTTCAATTCTAAACTAAGTTAAGATTTCAACAGATTGCACCCGCACAGACATACAAAGTATAAAGTACTGTTTGAAGACTAGTTTTACCATTAATTCGTATAGTACAGGACAGAGATCCCACACAGGGAGCAAGTGCACAGTAACTCCTGTTGTTGATTTAACAATTGACACTCTTATTTATAATGTCAAGGATCACCCTGTAACTCTGCCTTTCAAATTGAAAGAAAAGATACAGGATGAGTAAAAACACTTTGATATTTAAAAAAATATTTAAAGTTACTTTATTGTATTTGACTTTTCAAAATGTTTATTTCCCTGTAGAATGTAGGTTAAAATCCAAGCTTAGTTCTTTCCATTCTTATTTCTTATTTGTATGACTCTTGCACTGTGCCACTTCAGCAGCCGGATGAGTGTATTCCATCTCTGTTTCATCTTTTTCTTTGCTGTAGCTGTCCTTCGCGAAATGTTTAACGAAATCTTATCTACCCTTCAAAGTTTCTTCCTTTTTTATGAAGTTTTCCTAACATATCAAATTCATGATGATAACTATTTCCTTGTCCCCTGGAGAACTGTGTAATTTATTTGTATATAGCTGTAACTGGAATTTGATTTATATTACCTTGTGTGGTAACTTTTTTGTGTGTAGACCTTGTTTCCTCAGTTAGATTGCTTATATTTTCAACCAGCTAACTGACAAACTGAAAAACACGGTGGGGGGTAGTAGCTATTGAAATCTGTTTTTTAATCTTTTAGATTGTAGAAGTTATATCTCATTTCATATTGAACTTCCCTCTTTGATAGTAGACTTTCTTATTCTCTCCTCCATGACTTTTTTTTTTTTTTTTAAAGATTTATTTATTTGAAAGGCAGAGTTACAGAAAGGCAGAGAGAGAGAGAGAGAGAGATCTTCCATTCGCTGGTTCACTCTCTAGATGGCTGCAATGGCTGGTTCTGGGCTGATCTGAAGCCAGAAACCAGAAGCTTCCTCTGGATCTCCCAACGTGAGAGCTGAATTGGAAGCAGAGAAGCAGAGAAGCAGGGTCTTGAATCGGTGCCCATATGGGATGTGTCACAGTGCTGGCTCTGGTGGTGACTTTGTGTATCACGTCAGCCTTCAGTGTTGCCACAGATTCATGGTCGTCTATTTTATTATGTTGTGTCTTCACATTATCTAGTACCATTCTGTAAATACAGTAACGATGTTTTGGGAAGTTATGCTACTGGGGATAAATAGAAATTCTAAATATTTATTTTTTGTTGACAGGCAGAGTTAGACAGTGAGAGAGAGAGAGACAGAGAGAAAGGTCTTCCTTCCATTGGTTCACCCCCCAAATGGCTGCTATGGCTGGTGTGCTGTGCTGATCCGAAGCCAGGAGCCAGGTGTTCTCTCCTGGTCTCCCATGTGGGTGCAGGGCCCAAGCACTTGGGCCATCCTCCACTGCCTTCCCAGGCCACAGCAGAGAGCTGGCCTGGAAGAGGAGCAACGGGGACTGGAACCCGGTGTGCCAGCGCCGCAGGCGGAGGATTAGCCTAGTGAGGTGCGGCGCCGGCCGATAAATAGAAATATAATAACAGCCTCCCAATATAGGCCTCACAGCAGGCATTTAGGTCTGGTTCCATTTCCAGCTCTGGCTCCTGATTCTAGCTTTTTGCCAGTGTAGACCCTGGGACCCAGTGGGGATGTTTTAGGACTCAGTGGTGGGGGACCTTTTTTATACCAAAGGCCATTGGGATGTAACATTCACAGGCCATACAAAATTACCCAGTTACCGTTTAGCCTGCTACAGATTTATTGAATTTTGAGTCCCACCTGTGTTTCTCTTTGTAGGCAACCAAATGAGTTTGTGGGACTTAAGTGATCTGCAGTCTTGACATTCCCCATCCTGGTAATTGGGCTACCAAGTGATTGGGTTCTTCCCACCCACATGGGAGATTTGGAATGAATTCCTGACTTAATTGGCCCAGGCTAATGTTGGCCATTGCAGGCATTTGGGGAGTGAACTAGCAGATGTGAGTTCACTCTCTTTCTCTCTCTCTCTTATTACCTTCCAAATAAATGAAAGTAAAAATAAACAGGCATCACATTTTTTTACTGATAGTCTGGGGTGTAATAATAAGCTTTGCTCTTGGGCCTCAGAGTAAATCCAGAGGTATCTGAAATAGAAGGAAATGTAAATAGAACCTAGATAGGAGGTGAGATTAAATATTTGGTTACATGAGTTACATGTAGTTGAGAAAAAAGAGCACATTTTCTATATCCTAGATTGTTGTAAATAAACAGAATTTACTTTGGGGGGTAGATTCCTTTTAGATTTCTGTTGTACACTTGTGATTTCTGCTCTTTCACTTAACTTTTTTTTTTTTTTGGTCTTTTATAGGAATATGCACTTTCTGGTTGGAATTTGAATAACATGCCTGTCCTAGATCAGTCTGTTCTTGCACATATTAATGTGGACATCTCTGGAATGAAGGTGCCATGGCTGTATGTGGGGATGTGTTTTTCTTCTTTTTGCTGGCACATTGAAGATCACTGGAGTTATTCCATCAATTACCTACACTGGTATGTGCTATATTCAGTATTGCATCCATACATACTTAGTGACCTTTTCTCAGATGTAATAATATTAGGTGATAGTTTAAGGAGAACAAACTTTGCAAGTATTTCCTACCCAAATGTTGACTAGTAATATATTGGAGAGAGAGGAGATTTTGCATTTTAAAGTATATGTAGGGGCTGGCACGGTGGTATAGCTGGTAAAAGCTGCTGCCTGCAGTGCTGGCATCTCATATGGACGCCAGTTCAGCCCCGGCTGCTCTACTTCGGATGGAAGACGATTTCTCTCTCTCTGCCTATGCCTCTCTGTAACTCTGCCTTTCAAATAAATAAATCAGTCTTTTAAAAAAAAATGTAGGTGGCAGTGCCTAGAGTTTTAGAGCAAATGATGTATATTTGTAAAAACTCTATTGGTTTGTCTTTTTTTTTTTTTTTTTTTTAATTTTTATTCATTTCAAAGAGAGAGAGAGAGAGTCTTCCATCTGTTGATTTACTCCTGTGATGCCTGTAACAGTCAGAGCTGGGCCAGGCGAAAGCCAGAAACCAGAAGCCAGGAGCTCAGCCCAGGTATTCCATGTGGATGGCTGTGACCCAAATGCTTGAGCCGTTATCTTCTGCTTCCCAGGATGTACATTAGCAGGAGGCTAGAATCAGGAGTGGAGCCAGCAATCAAACCTAGATACTCTGATATGGGCTGTGGGCACCTCAAGTGGTGTCCTAACTACTGTGCCACCTGTCCTATGGTGTATCCTTTGTTATGCTGGACAGATGTTTAAAGTTTGTTTAATTAAGATATAACCTTCAGTATTAGAAATTTTCAAGAATATTTTTAAAATAAATTTTCTCTAAAAATTCCCAAGTTACACATAATCACAAAAGTGATTAAATACTTTGCTGACTTGTTTTGTGTCTGACCCACAGCTTTTACTTTCTTAGGCAGTTCTCTGCCCACTATTAAATCTTAGCTGGATGATATTTTTTTCTCCATGTCGAAGAAACTACATAATATACAGTAGAAAACTCGTGATTTTCTTGTCATGTTTTACTGCTGTATAGTGTGATATGATCGCTGCTAGCCATATGTGGCTATTTAAATTTAAAGTAGTTAAGTATAAGTAAAATTAAAAATTTACTTGTGCTTGCCACATTCAAGCACTTCATAGACATGTGAGTAGGAACTGCTCACTGTTTTGACCAGCACAAACAGAACATTTATTATCACTGTAGTAACTTCTTTTGTGGACAGAACTGTTCTATAGTCTTATGAATTCTAGAGGATTAAGAATATAGTTTTCCTATAAATAGCTTGACTAATATTAAATCTTTTTCCTTGGAGTACAACTTAGTGTTCTACATGAATTGTAGTCTTCTGAAGTCTAGTGGACTAATGATGTCAAGATTTTGGTCCTTAAGGTTTATAGACATAACTATATTCAAGTTTTCAATAAATTTTAGCCTTGGCTTATTTTCTTGGGTAGTAAAATTGAATTCAATTTGAATGAAGTTACAGGTATTCTAGAGAGCATTGATTATTGCTTTTGCTTTGATTATTTTGGGGATAATTAGACTGTCCAGTGGACCTGTGAATCCAGGCAGTATATTAGTTTCATTTGGAACAGTGCTTGCTTTCCATTTAGTGTCTTTCCTGTTTGAAGGTACTCATCCACTTTAACAAGTCCATGTGCTTTGAGTTGCTTTTCTGATAGAGGTGATAAGTATGTGTCTGATCTCTGTAGTTTTTTGTTATGAATGGTAGCACAGGTTTGTGAGATGGTTGTCTAAAATTTGGGGTATATAATCTCCGGCCATGGAATAAGAAAAAGTTAATTTAGTTGATTTGAATCAGAGACCTTGGTCTCATTGGTACTATGTTCTGCCTAGCTAAAAGCTAAACAATTATTTATTTTTTTTTTGCTAGGGGGGAGCCAAAGACATGGTATGGTGTGCCATCTCATGCTGCAGAACAACTGGAGGAGGTGATGAGGGAGCTGGCTCCTGAATTATTTGAATCCCAGCCTGATCTCCTACATCAGTTAGTCACCATAATGAACCCCAATGTGCTAATGGAGCATGGTGTGCCTGTGAGTCATTTTGTGTCTCCCTTCAGTATTTTAAATTTAAAGTTATTATTGCTTTTGATTAGAATGGAGTCAAAACATATGCCTTATTTTGTAACTCAAAATGAAAGGTCGTATCATCTAGCAGCTAAATTTATACTCAGAAGGGAACATCTTTTATCTGATTAAGAAGGGATGTTTTTAAAATCTGAATCATGCTTTATGTATAGCTATCTTCTGTTTTCAGTAAATTACTTTCTGATTTGAAGAATAAACTCCTATTCTTTATCCCCCTTTTGCCAAAATATAGGTATATTTTAAGATATATATATATTTTTTTTAAAAGATTTGTTTATTTATTTGATAGGCAGAGGGAGAGACAGAAAGAGAACTTCTGTCTGCTGGTTCACTTGCTGTGGCTGCAATGGCCAGGGCTGGGCCAGGCTGATGCCAGGAGCCTGGAACTCTGTGCAGGTCTCCCACATGGGTGGCTGGGGCCCAACTACTTGGGCCATGTTCCACTTCCCCTGGCTTCCCAGGCGCATTCCCAGGGAGCAGAATGGAAACTGAGCTGCCAGCCTCTCCCATTGGTGTTCATATGGGATGCTGGTATCACGGCAGCTGCTTATTAACCCAGTGCTCCACAATGCCAACCCCATGTGATATCTTTAATAATAATAATCTTTATTCGTATTTTTTGTATAAAGATTTCAGAGCTTTTAATATATGAGACAGTGAAGTAAATATATACTATGATATAACTTTCCTAGTTTTCAGATTTTATAGTGATTTTCAAATAGAAACTAAAGCAAGATAAAGTATAAGCCTAGTACGTGTGTACATATACTCAAATATTCATTATAACCTTAATGAGGCAGCCAGTTAAGTAACATCTGTAATGCTGCTTCATCTTTAAAGAATGAATTATACTAGAATCTGGCACTTTTCAGAAGACACATGTGCTATTATAAAATGAAGTGAGATTCAGATGTGTGGATTTTGGGGATATCCCATATGACATGTGAACTAATCAATTTAGTTTCTAGAAAATTATTCAAAGGTAGCAGGCAATTCCATCCTTTACCACTATTTACAATACAGCAATACAAAAAGTTCTCTTAAAAATTTTATCAAATTAGGGAACTAGTAGCTTAGTAAGAGTAACATTTTCTTCTTGAGAATCTCTTGGCTGCTAATTTGTGTCATGAATTATAACAAATATCAGTGACTATGTTAAGAAAGTAGAATTCTAGCTACTTCTTTTTTTTGTAGAAAGCTTTTATTTAATAAATATAAATTTCATAAGTACAACTTTTAGATTATAGCAGTTCTTTCCCCCATACCTGCCCTCCTACCCCCAAACCATCCCTCTTCCTACTCCCTCTCCCACTCCATTCTTCATTAAGATTCATTTTTAATTATCTTTATTACATACAGAAGTTCAACTCTAAACTAAGTTAAGATTTCAACAGATTGCACCCACACAGACATACAAAGTATAAAGTACTGTTTGAAGACTAGTTTAATCATTAATTCTGATAGTACAACACATTAAGGACAGAGGTCCTACATGGGAGCAAGTGCACAGTGACTCCTGTTGTTGATTTAACAATTGACACCCTTATTTATTTATTTATTTTTGACAGGCAGAGTGGACAGTGAGAGAGACAGAGAGAAAGGTCTTCCTTTTCCGTTGGTTCACCCCTCAATGGCTGCTGCGGCTGGCGCACTGTGCTGATCTGAAGCCAGGAGCCAGGTGCTTTTCCTGGTCTTCCATGCAGGTGCAGGGCCCAAAGACTTGGGCCATCCTCCACTGCCTTCCCAGGCCACAGCAGAGAGCTGGACTGGAAGAGGAGCAACTGGGACAGAACCCAGCGCCCCAACCGGGACTAGAACCCGGTGTGCCAGCGCCGCAGGTGGAGGATTAGCCTAGTGAGCTGCGGCGCCGGCTGATACCCTTATTTATAATGTCAGTAATCATCCGAGGCTCTTACCATGAGCTGCCATGGCTATGGAAGCCTCTTGAGTTCACAAACTCAGATTTTATTTAGACAAGGCCATAATCAAAGTGGAAGTTCTCTCCTTCCTTCAGAGAAAGGTACCTCCTTCTTTGATGGCCGTTCTCTCCACGGGGATCTCACTCACAGAGATCTTTCATGTAGGTCAACTTTTGCTCAGTGTCTTGGCTTTCCATGCCTAAAATGCTCTCATGGGCTTTATAGCCAGATCTGAATGCCGTAAGGGCTGATTCTGAGGTCAGAGTGCTGTTTAGGGCATTAGCCATTCTATGAGTCTGCTGTGTGTCCTGCTTCCCATGTTGGGTCGTTCTTTCCTTTTTAATTCTATCAATTATTATTAGCAGACACTTGGTCTTATTTATGTGACCCCTTTGACACTTAATCCTATCTTTATGATCAGTTATGAACTTAAACTGATCACTTTAGCTAGTAAGATGGCATTGGTACCTGCCAACTTAATGGGATTTGGAGTCCCATGGCAAGTTTTTTTAGCTACTTCTAAAATCCTGATATTTTCTGATATGTGCTAACAGTTTAGTGTTTTCAGTTTTAGAAAAGGCTTCTGAAATTATCTGATAAAATCTTTCTCTTTTTTGTTGTTTTTATTTTGTTTCTTTTTTTGCTTCCCAATTTGCATTTAGGTATACAGGACCAATCAGTGTGCTGGCGAGTTTGTTGTGACGTTTCCTCGTGCCTATCACTCTGGATTTAATCAGGGCTACAACTTTGCTGAAGCTGTGAACTTCTGTACTGCTGACTGGGTCTGTTCTATAACAAGTGGCTGTTGTACGTCTACTAACACCCCCATAAAATGTTGCTGAGTTGTCAGAGTTGCTTAGCTGGGTTCAGTTATGAATATTTCCGTGAAGACTGGATTAAATGTTGCAGTAGAAAGTTTTTTGAGTTTCCATATTATTTATTTGGAAGATTTTTTTAGTTCTTTATGCTTTATCCTTTTATAATTTTTTGTCATTCTGTTTAAACTTTAAATGGGCAATTAATACTTTTCTAGGAATATATAATTCCTGCTTTCTCAGAGCACTCCTGGAGCTTACAAGCTTGATGCCTCTAAGGGCGCATTAGCAGGAAGCTGGGTCAGAATTGGTGGTGCCAGGATTTGAATTGGCACTCCCTTATGGAATGTGCAGATCCCACATGCAGCTTAATCTTAACACTGTGCCACAACACTTGTTACCAAAATCGTACAAACATTCATTGAATGTTTTGTGATTTATGTGGTACAAAGTTGATCATCAGGCTTTTAGAGATAATTTCAAGTATTAATTCTACCACATTTTCAAATATCTAGTTCTGTTTTTTATCTTAAAATATTCCAGGCCATTTGGGGAGTAAACCAATGGAAAAAAGACCTTTCTCTCTGTCTTTCTCATTGTCTGTAACTCTGTCAAATAAATAAATAAAAATCTTTAAAAAATATATATTTTGCCATCATTTTCCTTCTGATAGACATTTCTTCTGCTATTTTATATTTGCTATATTCCCTTTTTAAAATTTTTTAAGACTGTGTACTGTACTTTTATGTAAATGATAATACCAGTGTTTTTGATAATACCAGTGTTTTGCTTTTATATGAGGTAGATATCAAAAAGTAATTACGGTTATGTGATACTGATTGGGGAAAGACTGTATATTTATAATACACATTGTCTTTTTCTTTCAGTAATATATTTTTGTTGCCTTACTTAACCTTTTGGGGCAAATATATTAGTTATATTGGAGCTTTTTCTGTGTTTTTTGTTTTCTGTGAGCTTTTTTTTTTTTTAAAGATTGATTTATTTATCTGAGAGGCAGAGTTACAGAGAGAGAGGGAGAGTCAGAGAGAGAGAGGTCTTCCATCCTCGGTTTCACTACCCAATTGGCTGCAATTGCGGAGCTGGGCCAACCTGAAGCCAGGAGCCAGAGCTTCTTCAGGATCTCCCATGTGGGTGCAGGGGCCCAAGTGCTTGGGCAGTCTTCCACTGCTTTCCCAAGCCATTAACAGAGAGCTTGATTGGAAGAACAGCTAGGACTAGAAATGGCTCTCATATGGGATGCTGGTGCTGCAGGCAGAGACTTAGCTTCCTACACCGCAGCACAGGCCCCTCTGTGGACATCTTAATTTATTAAGTCCCATGATTAACTGTAGAGAGGTAATATTTGTTTCCTTGATTAATGAATAATCTATTAGTTTTTTAAGGAGATGTATTTACTTGAAAGGTAGAGTTACTGAGTGAGAGGGAAGAACAGAGAGAGAGATTTTCTATCCACTGGTTTACTCCTTAAATGGCCACAATAGCCAGGGCTAGGCCAGACTGGAGCCAGGAGCTTCTTTCAGGTCTCTCATATGGGTGGCAGGGGCCCAACTATTTGGACTGTCTTTTGCTGCTTTCCCATGCCATTAGCAGGGAGCTGGATCAGAAGTGGAGCAGCCAGGACAAGAACTGGCACCCACAGGGGATGCCGGTGTCACAGGCAGTGGCTTAACTCACTGTACCACACCACCATCCCCAAAGATCTAGTAATTTTAAACTTCTTCTTTGTTACTCTTTGGTAGTAGCATAATTTAGCAAGAATAAGACTAAATTTAGGATTTTACCTTGGATTGTAATGTATTTTTAAAAATTGAATCACCTTTTTTTTTTAAAGATTTATTTTATTTATTTGAAAGATAGAGTTACAGAGAAAGGTAGAACCAGAGAGGGAGAGAGGTCTTCCATCAGCTGGTTTACTCCTCAGTTGACTGCAATGGCCAGAGCTGAGCTGATCCAAAGCCAGGATCCAGGAGCTTCTTCTGGGTCTCCCATATTGGTACAGGGGCCCAAGGACTTGGGCCATCCTCCACTGCTTTCCCAGGACATAGAGAGCTGGATTGGAAATGAAGCAGCTAGGACCAGTGCCGGCCCCAAAATTGAACCAACTTTTAAAAATTAATTTTATTTATTTTCATCTGCTTGGAAAGGCAGAGTGTCAGAGAGGGAGAAAGAGCTCTTTTCTCTGCTCGTTCACTCTCCAAATGTCCACAACAGTCAGCTGAGCAAGACTGAAGCCAGGAGCCTGAAACTCCATCTCAGTTTTCCATGTGGTAGCAGGGGCCCAAGTTTGCTGCCTCTAAGGGTACATTAGCAGGAAGTTGGGTTAGAAGTGGTGGTGTCAAGATTTGAATTGGCACTCCCTTATGGAATGTGCAGATCCCACATATAGTTTAATCTTAACACTGTGCCACAACACTTGTTACCAAAATCATACAAACATTCATTGAATGTTTTGTGATTTATATGGTACTTGGTAAAGTGTTGGGTAGGAAACAGGGTGATTCATATATGAGCTATGGTAAGTTTCTGCCTTTTTTTTTTAAAGATTTATTTATTTATTTGAAAGGTGGAGTTACAGAGAGGCAGAGGCAGAGGCAGAGAGAGAGAGAGAGAGAGAGATCTTCTAGCTGCTGGTTCACTCCCCAGATGGCTGCAACAGAGCTGGGCCGATCTGAATCCAGGAGCTAGTGTGGATTAAGTAGTATTTCTCCCCCTTCCCTCCAGTTTCTCCCTTCTAATCATATCTATTCTTGTTTTGTGGAAATGAATGTTTATTACGTAAGCTTAATCCTTTATGGTCTGAACTTTAAAATTATATATTGATTTTTACAGTATTTTTTTTTCTGTTAGGCTCACATTAGACTGGTCTGCCTCGTTTATATGCCAAGGAAATTCTTGATGTACGTGAATAGAAAATCAACAGCTTAGGTTAGAAGCTTTTAACATGTGAGATTATAGGAATTTTCTCTGAGAAAGCCTTTGAAATTCCTACTGGGTCATAAAGGGTTTATATGTGTGTGTGTGTGTGTGTGTGTGTGTGTGTGTGTATAGCTGGCTCTTACATTCAAATAGAATTTATTATTCTGTCATCTTTATAATAAAAGGGAGGATCTGAAGGATAAAATAGTGGCTCAGTTCCGGAATATGTTATTAACCATAATTTAACATAGAAATTTCTTGTTTTTAGTTGCCCATTGGACGTCAGTGTGTGAATCATTACCGCCGGCTAAGGCGTCATTGTGTCTTTTCCCATGAAGAACTCATTTTCAAGATGGCAGCAGATCCTGAATGCCTAGATGTAGGCTTGGCTGCTATGGTCTGCAAAGAATTGACGCTCATGATGGAAGAAGAAACACGATTAAGGGAATCTGTAGTACAAATGGTATGTTTGCTAACGTTCTCTGTAACTGATACTACTTATGGAATGTACTAAAAATAAAAAGTAAACCTTTAGGAAGAATCCATTTTCATCTTGATCCCTGCAGGAGTTGAACACAAAAAATATCTAGTTTGGAGATGGTTTTTGTTTCTTTTTTTTAAAGTTTTACTTTACTTATTTGAAAGGCAGAATGACAGAAAGAGCACGAGCGGGAAAGACATCTTTTCAAATGTTAGTTCATTCCCCACGTGTTTTCCACAGCCAGATCTGGGCCAGACTGGAGCCAGGAGCCTGGTCTCTCACATGGAATTGCAGCAGCCTAAGTTAGG
Organism: Oryctolagus cuniculus; assembly: GCF_964237555.1. Taxonomy (NCBI): domain Eukaryota; kingdom Metazoa; phylum Chordata; class Mammalia; order Lagomorpha; family Leporidae; genus Oryctolagus; species Oryctolagus cuniculus. The sequence goes on along the minus strand of NC_091440.1, from coordinate 98,153,178 downwards.
CTGCTTTTCTAGGTGCACCAGCAGGGAGCTGAATTGAAACAGAGCAGCTGAGACTCAGCCAGCAGTCCAGTATGGGAGGCCGGCCTTGGAAGCAGCGGCTTTACCTGCTATTCCATAATGCCAGCCCCAGGGTTTTTGCTTTGGCGTTGTGTCTCATCACTTTTTCCTTCCTTCTTTTATCCTTACTGCTTTACTTTAATATGCTGGTGTCTGTTGTTAATTTGTCAAAGTGAGAGGGATATGATATACAGCATTCATCTTTTTTTCTTCCTTTTATTTCTTTCATTTATTTGAAAAGGAGAGTTACAAAGAGACAGGAAGAGACAGAGAGGGAGAGATCTTCCATTTACTGGTTTACACCCCAGATGGTCACAGCTGCTGGAGCTGGGCCAATCTGAAGCCAGGAGCTTTTTCCAGGACTCACACATGGGTGTCAGGGGCCCAAAGACTTGGACCATCTTCTGCTGTTTTCTCAGGTGCATTAGCGCGGAGCTGGATCTGAATTGGAGCAGCTGGGACTTAGAACCAGTGCCTGTATGGGATACTGTCATCACAAGAGGCAACTTTGCCTGCTGCACCACAACACCAGCCCCAATCTACATTTTCCAGAAAAGAACTGTTGTTTTCAAAATGTCTTTTGGTATTAGTGGTCCTTGGAGTGTACTTGGGGAAATGGTGTCAGATTTCTTGAAGCAGCCCAACTTTGTTAGTTATCCTATTAGTGTCCCCTTTGCCAGCTGTTTTGAAGCTATATAAAAATTTTTAAAGATTTATTTATTTATTTGCAAGTCAGAGTTACACAGAGAGATAAGGAGAGGCAGAGAGAGAGATATTTTTCCATCCACTCCTTCGCTCCCCAGTTGGCTGCAGTGGCTGGCACTGCACCCGATCTGAAGCCAGAAGCCAGGAGTTTCCTCTGGGTCTTCCGACGTGGGTGCAGGAGCCCAAGGACTTGGGCCATCCTCTACTGCTTTTCCAGGCAGGTGGAGGGTTAGCCTTTTGAGCTGTGGCGCTGGCCCATGTAAAACAATTTATATAGCTTAATGAACTATATGTTAAAGCTTGTCATCACCATTCAGTTCATTAAATAGAACTTTGTCAGCCACCCCCAAAATCATCTCACAATTAGTTTCCACCTTCCCCCTCTAAAAGCTATCTTGACTTTGTAGTTGTCACCTATTTGTATATTGTTTATAGTTTTATCACACAAATGTTCATCCTTGGATATCAAAGTTTAGTGTTGTCTACTTTAAAAATTTGAGTAATTTTTTTATGTTTCTGATAAAATTTATTGGGGCCAGCGCTGTGGTGCAGCGGGTTAACGCCCTGGCCTGCAGTGACGGCATAGCATATGGGCGCCGGTTTGAGTCCTGGCTGCTCCACTTCCAATCCAACTCTGCTATGGCCTGGGAAAGCAGTAGAAGATGGCCCAAGTCCTTGGGCCCCTGCACCCACATGGGAGACCTGGAAGAAGCTCCTAGCTTCTGGCTTTGGATCGGTGCAGCTCCGGCCATTGAAGCCAATTGGGAAGTGAACCATCAGATGGAAGACCTCTCTCTCTCTCTGCCTTTCCTCTTTCTTTGTAACTCTGACTTTCAAATATATAAATAAATCTTAAAAAATTATTTTCATTTAGTCAAAAAGCAGAGTGACAAGAAACAGAAATTTCACCCCCAGTACACTCTCCAGATGCCCTGCTGCCAGGGCTGGGCCGTGCCGAAGTCCGCAGCCTGGAATTCCATGCAGATCTTCTATGTGGGTGAAAAGGTCCCACGCACTTGAACCATCATCTGCTTTCTCTCAGGGTGTATTAGCAAGAAGCTGGATTGGGAGCAGAGTAGCTGGGACTTGAATTGGCATTCTAGATTGGGATGTGGGCCGTGGAAACAGTGGCCCTAACCTGCTGCCCCTTACACCCACCCTAGTAATGATTATTTTTAGAAATTATTTTCATGTTGTGCCATTGTACTTTTCATGTTTATGTCTTAAATCAGAAATTTGCCCACAGAGATAAAAATCAAGATTTTTGATGCCTTAAAAATTAGAAAGATTTCATTTACTGGCATAAATTATATTTCAGGGTGTCCTGATGTCAGAAGAAGAGGTGTTTGAACTTGTTCCTGATGATGAACGACAGTGTTCAGCATGCAGAACCACCTGTTTTCTCTCTGCTCTCACATGCTCCTGTAATCCTGAGCGGCTTGTATGTCTCTACCATCCAACTGATCTGTGCCCCTGCCCCATGCAGAAGAAATGTCTTAGGTATCTAAAAGTGTCTTGTAAGGCCTCCATTATCTTGTTAATGATATTGTTGGTTAATGATGTTGTTGGTTATTCCCTTCTCTGTCTCTAGATTGATACCTTCTGTTTGTTCCTCTAATTCCCCTGCTTGAGAACTAGTCCTTTAAAGTTGGACCATACTTGGCAGCTAAAATGTAGTTTCCTTATTATTTATTTCATATGTTCTTTATCTCCCTTTGGTTTAAAATTGTGGGCTTTTTTGATTTTATATAAATCAAGATCCTATTCCTCTGGCCATTGTACTTAAGCTGATTGTACTTGAAACTTATTTTGACGTTGTTATTGGATTTAATCTCTGGTTTTTTTTTTTTTTTTTTTTTTTTATAGGTATCGTTACCCTTTAGAAGACCTCCCTTCTCTGTTATATGGTGTGAAAGTCAGGGCACAGTCCTATGACACCTGGGTCAGTCGTGTTACAGAAGCATTAGCTGCTAACTTCAACCACAAGAAAGGTTACTTTTCCCCTTTTGGATGAATTTGTTGAAATGAATGTCATTTTAAAAGAGGTCTTTTTCAGTTTGGGTTATTTTTTCCTCTGGGATTGAGACTAGGGGTTGATTGAATATAGACTTGATTTGTTGTTGTTGAAAGGTTTACTTATTTTTATTTGAAAGATAGAGAGGGAGAGACAGAGGTCAGTCTTCCAGGCACTGGTTCACTCCCCAAATGGTCACAATGGCCAGGGCTGGGCCAGACTAAAGCCAAGAGCCAGGAGCTTCTTCCAGTTCTTCCACATGGGTACAGGGGGCCAAGCACTTGGGCCATGTTCTGCTGCTTTTTCCCAGGCCAGTAGCAGTGAGCTGGATCAGAAGTGGAGCAGCCAGGAATTGAACCAGTGGGATGCTTGTGTTGTAGGTGGCAGCTTAATCTGTTATGCTACAGTGCCAGCCCCTAGACTTGATTATTATGTTTGTGAACAGGCATTAGGGAACGAGCACCCACCTGGTCAGCAGCTTTCATTGCACAGCTGTGGTAGGTTTCTATTAGGTTGATAACGCACTTGAGTGAGTTTAGGGAACATTTTAGAATGGCTTTTGTTCTGTGATCACAGTATATGGTATTTTTATTTTTACAGATTTGATTGAATTGCGAGTAATGCTGGAAGATGCTGAGGACAGGAAATACCCAGAGAATGAGCTCTTTCGAAAACTCAGGGATGCTGTAAAAGAAGCTGAGACCTGTGCTTCTGTGGCTCAGCTACTCCTGAGTAAAAAGCAGAAACACCGGTAAGCGTAACAAAAGTTTGATTTTCTACTGGCTCTTTGTTGCTTTTGGAGTGAAAGAATTTTTTTAAAGCTGTCAGAAGTATGCAGAATGACTTTATTTTTTATTTTTTAAAAGTTTATTTATTTATTTGAAAATCAGAGTTACACATAGAGAGAGGGAGAGAGGGAGCGCTATCTTCCATCTGCTGGTTCATTACCCAGTTGGCCGCAATGGCCAGAGCTGAGCCAATCCGAAGCCAGGAGCCAGGAGCTTCGTCCGAATCTCCCATGTGGGTGCAGGGGCCCAAGGAATTGGGCCATCTTCTACTGCTTTCCCAAGCTGTAGCACAGTGCTGGATTGGAAGTGGAGCAGCTGGGTCTCGAACTTGCACCCATATAGGATGTCAGCACTGCAGGTGACAACTTTACCTGCTATGCTACAGCACTGGCCCAAAAAGCCAGAATTTTAAGTTACCTGTGAGATCTGACATTATCTTTTACTTCTTGTGGCCTTGACTTTCTATTCCCCCAAAATATACCTGCTATTTTCTTCTTTTTTAGGGGGCAGAGGTGCTCAGAAACTGTGAAATATTCTTTAATTTTTTTTCTAAAGATTTATTTATTTATTTGAAAGTCAGAGAGAGAGCTCATCCATCTGCTGATTACTCCCCAGATGGCCTCAGTGGTGGAGGCTGGGGCAGGCCAAAGCCAGGAGCTTCTTCCAGCACTTGGGCTGTCTTCTGCTGCTTTTCCTGGGTCATTAGCTGGGAGTTGGATTTGGAGTGAAGCAGATGGGGCTCCAGCCAGCGCCCATATGGGATGCCAGTGTCACTGTTGGAGGCTTTACCCACTGTGTCACAACACTGCCCCAAGAAGCTCTTTATAATTCAAGTTAGTGTAAGTTGCTGTAGCAGGACAATAGTAGACAGGTCTGCTGGACCCAGTGCTGCTGATTACATTGAAGTTTGTATAGTGGCTGTGGGTCAAACCCTTGGCGGTAGGCGGGAAAATAATTTTGTAAGGCCTACGAAGTTTAGTTTATTTTCAATATAGCCAAATTAATTAATTAATTAATTAATAGCTATATATTTTATGGCCTGGCTTCATCTCTACACTGAATGCATTTAGTGACTTCTAAAATTAGATTTTTGAAACATGATTCCTGAATCTTGAGGTTTATATAAATTTTCTTTAAACGTTTTCAAAAAAGATTTCATTTATTTATTTGAAAGAGTTACACAGAGAGAGAAGGAGAGACAGAGTGAGAGAGGTTTTCTATCCGCTGGTTCACTCCCCAATTGGCCGCCAAAAGCTAGAACTTCGCCAATCTGAAGCCAGGAGCCAGGAGCTTCTTGGGTGCAGGGACCCAAGAACTTGGGCCATCTTCTACTGCTTTCCCAAGCCATAGCAGAGAGCTGGATTGGAAGTAGAGCAACGGGTCTCAAACCTGTGCCCATATGGGATGCTGGCACTATAAGCAATGGCTTTACCTGTTACGCCACAGTGCTGGCCCCATAAAATTTTTTTTTAAAGTTTTATTTATTTGAAAGGCAGAGTTACAGAGAAGCAGAGAGAGGTCTTCCATCTGCTGGTTTACTCCCTAAATGGCTGCAACAGCTGGGGCTGGGCCATACCAAAACCAGGACCCAAGAGCTTCTTCTTGTTCTCCCACTTGGGTGCAGGGGCCCAAGGACTTGGGCCATCTTCTACTGCTTTCCCAGGCCATGGATTAGAAGTGGAGCAGCCAGGACTCGAACCAGCACCCATATGGGATGCTGGCACTGCAGGTGGCGGCTTTACCTGATGTGCCACAACACTGGTCCCTTTGTATAAATTTAAAAGTTCACTTTTATGATGGGTAAAACAGGTTCCTGTAGACAACTGGAAAGCAAGTTTCCTTTCCTTACGTTGAATAATAGGAAGAACTCCCAGAAGAAATCTATTATTAGTTGATTAGTAGCTGACTAAAACTAGTTTTTCACTCATTAGGCCCCAAATTCAGCTTCCTTAACAGCAAATATCAAGATTCTTAACAACATAGGATCCAAAGTAAAGTAGTTTTGGGTCAAGAGATTAACTTCATAGTCTACCTTTTATGAAAATGGATTATCTTATTTTTCCTTTCTCCAAGAGCTTTCCTTTCCTCAGTGCACTCTGCCGTGCTCTCCTGCTTGCGTTCTGCCTCCATTCCGCGGCGCGTTCTTGCTTATGGCCCTCACACTTGCTCTCTGCTCTGCTTGTAGAACTCTTCCCGCCGTATCCAGGTGGCTGGTTCCTTTACTTGTTTCAAGTCTCTTTTCAGATGTCACTTTCTTGGTGAGCCCTATTATTATTTTAATTATTGTTTAAAAAGTAGACAGATCTTCCATCTACTGGCTCATTCTTTGAATGCTTGCAACTTCCAGGGCTGGGCCAGGCCAAAGGCAGGTGCCTGGAATTCATTCCAGGTCTCCCACCTCAGTAACAGGGACCGAAGTACTTGAACTGTCCTCTACTGCATCCAAGGATGCTTATTGACAGGAAGCTAGATTGAAAGCAGAGCAGCTGGGATACAACTCAGGCACTCTGATAGGGGATGTAGGTGTCCCAAGTGACATCCTAACTGCTGTGCCAAATACCTGCCCTAGTTCTGACAACACTTGTAACCTTCTTTCTTTCCTGCTTTGTTTTTCTGCTACTTACCACCTTCTGATGTACTAATTTACTTACTTATTTTCAGTCTCCTCTCCTCTCCCTAACTCTCACTAGGATATACACTAGACTAGAATGTCAGGGAATTTTTGGAAAAAAAAAAAAAAAAAAAAGATTTATAGGGGGCCGGTGCTGTGGTGCAGTGGGTTAAAGCCCTGGCCTTAAGCGTTGGCATCTCATATGGGCGCTGGTTCTAGTCCTGGCTGCTCCTCTTCCGATCCAGCTCTCTGCTATGGCCTGGGAAAGCAGTAGAGGATGGCCCAAGTCCTTGGGCCCCTGCACCCATGTGGACGACCTGTAAGAAGCTCCTGGTCCTGGCTTTGGATCGGTGTAGCTCTGGCCATTGCGGCCATCTGGGGAGTCAACCAGTGGATGGAAGACCTCTCAATCTCTCTCTCTGTCTCCTCTCTTTGTGTAGCTCTGACTTTCAAATAAATAAAATAAATCTTTAAAATAAAAAAAGAGATTTATGTATTTATTTGAAAGAATTACAGAAAGAGAGAGGGAGAGACAGAGATCTTTCATGTACTGGTTTCCTCCACAGATGGCTGCAAAGACCATGGTTGGGCCAGGCTGAAGCCAGGAGCTTCATCTGGATCTCCCATGTGGGTGTCAGGGACCCAAATACTTGGTCCATCCTCTGTTGCTTTTCCCAGACCATTGGTAGGGAGCTGGATTAGAAATGGAGCAGCAATGGTGCCGGTGCTGTGGTGTAGCAGGTAAAGCCGCTGCCTGCAGTGCCAGCATCCCATATGGGTGTGATTCAAGTTCCGGCTGTTCCACTTCTGATCCAGCTCTCCACTAAGTCCTGGAAAAGCAGTAGAAGATGGCCCAAGTACTTGGGCCCCTGCTCCCACATGCTCCTGGCTTCGAATCAGCACAGCTCTGGCTGTTGTGGCCAACCAGGGAGTGAACAGATGGAAGACCTCTCTCTCTCTCTCTGCCTCTCCTTCTCTCTGTGTGTAACTCTGACTTTCAAATACATAAATAAATCTTTTTTTTAAAAAAAATAGAAGTGGAGTAGCTGGGACATGAACTGGGACCCATATGGGATGCCGGTGTCCCAGGTTGTGGCTTTACCCATTATGCCACAATGCTGACCACTTTTGTTTTTATTCTTGTATTTCTTGTTCTTAGAATAATGTCTGGCACATAATAGATGTACAGTAAGTAAATGTAAGTAAATATATAAAATGATACTACAGATTGTAGGCAGGTGGCAGCAAAGAGTAACCTCGATAAATGCAGAGGCAGCTGCTGTTAAGGAGCGTAGAGTTGTGCATTTGTTTTTTTTTTTTTTTTTTTTTTCAGTCATTTAAACATTTCTTATACCTGAATTGCTTTTTCTATAACAGTTCACATTATATTTTGTTACTTTAGACACAACTACCATTTTCTTTCTTTCTTTCTTTCTTTCTTTCTTTCTTTCTTTCTTTCTTTCTTTCCTTCCTTCCTTCCTTCCTTCCTTCCTTCCTTCCTTCCTTCCTTCCTTCCTTCCTTCCTTCCTTCCTTCCTTCTTTCTTTCCTTCTTTCTTTCCTTCTTTCTTTCTTTCTTTCCTTCTTTCTGTCTGTCTGTCTGTCTGTCTTTCTGTGGGGAGCAATCCGGACTAGACTAAGTTACTCGAATTAGGACTTATTCTATGCATCTGCTCTCCCACAATATGGCGCTGGGAGAGAAGTAAACAGCTTCCGCACAGCTGCCTCCAGTTCAACCAATTAACTGTAGGACTTGCTCCTGATTGGAGAGCAGCGTACTCAGCCGAGTTGGGATTGGCGGAGGAGGACTATAAAGGAGGAGAGAGACGGCATGCACCAGGAACATCTATGGGGAACATCTAGCTGAAGGAACACCTGTGCAGCCCCCGAAGAGAGCCGGCCGGCGGTGTGCCGCTCCCCTGCGGAAGTGGGGAATGCGGCCAGGGGGAACTGCCCTTCCACGGAGGTGGAAGGGATAGTAGCCAACCCGGGAAGAACCAGCAGCAAACCCGGGGAGGGCCGAGCAGACGGAAGAACAGCGCAGGGTCTTGTGTCGTTCCTCCACGAAGAGGGGGAGCGACGTCTTTCTGTCTTTCTGTCTTTTTCTTGACAGAGTGGACAGTCAGAGAGAGAGAGAGAAAGGTCTTCCTTTGCCGTTGGTTCACTCTCCAATGGCTGCCGCGGCTGGCGCACTGCGCTGATCCGATGGCAGGAGCCAGGTGCTTCTCCTGGTCTCCTATGGGGTGCAGGGCCCAAGCACTTGGGCCATCCTCCACTGCACTCCCGGGCCACAGCAGAGAGCTGGCCTGGAAGAGGGGCAACCGGGACAGAATCCGGCGCCCCGACTGGAACTAGAACCCGGTGTGCCGGTGCCGCAAGGCGGAGGATTAGCCTAGTGAGCCACGGCGCTGGCCTCAACTACCATTTTCAGACAGCCTTTTTAGAGAAATTGATCAGTAGATCTTAACTTGACCCTTTGGGTCACTGATCGATTTAGAGAATGTTACAAAAACTTAGGGACTGTCTTAGAAAAATGCATATTCCGGCTGGCGTTGCAGCTCAATAGGCTAATCCTCTGCCTGCGGTGCCGGCACACCGGGTTCTAGTCCCGGTTGGGGCGCCGGATTCTGTCCCGGTTGTCCCTCTTCCATTCCAGCTCTCTGCTATGGCCCGGGAGTGCAGTGGAGGATGGCCCAAGTGCTTGGGCCCTGCACCCCATGGGAGACCAGGAGAAGCACCTGGCTCCTGGCTTTGGATCTGCGCGGTGCACCGGCCGCAGTGTCCATTTGGGGGTGAACCAACGGCAAAGGAAGACCTTTCTCTCTGTCTCTCTCTCTCACTGTCCACTCTGCCTGTCAAAAAAATTAAAAAATTAAAAAAAAAGAAAAATGCGCATTCCTTAAAAATTTGGAAACCGTTTCAGAAGATTCGTTAGCTCATGAGGCCTTTGTATAGTATTAAGCTTCTTGAAATACTTAGTGCACTTAACTGTTCACTGTGAGGAATTTTTTTTATTTTAAAGATTTATTTATTTGAAAGAGTTACACAGAGAGAGGAGAGGCAAGGAGGGAGGGAGGGAGGGAGAATTTCCATCTGATGGTTCATTCCCCAGTTGGCCGCAACGACCAGAGCTGCGCCGATCTGGAGCCAGGAGGTTCTTCCGGGTCTCCCATGTGGGTGCAGGGGCCCAAGGACGTGGGCCATCTTTGCTATCCCAGGCTATAGCAGAGAGCTCTATCCGAAGAGGAGCAGCCGGGACTAGAACCGGTGCCCATATTGGATGCTGGTGCTTCAGGCCAGGGCTTTAACCCATTGCGCTGTAGCGCTGGCCTCTGAGGAATTTCTTTAGTGTTTAATATTTGTAGATTAGGGGAACTATAATTTGGAGAGGTCAATCTTTGAGTCTCTAACTGAAGAGCTTAAAAACTTACTTTAACGTGGAATCTTAAATGCTAAGGTTCTAGGATTATTAGGTTCAAATTCCGAGCATAGTAGGAGCCCATTCGATGTCAGAATGACTGAATTTTTCTTACGTAGATCTCAATATTATTTTACATCAGGCAGAGCCCAGATAGTGGGAGGACCCGGACCAAATTGACAGTGGAAGAGTTGAAGGCCTTTGTCCAGCAGCTTTTTAGTCTTCCATGCATCATCAGCCAAGCTCGACAAGTCAAGGTGGAGTATTCCATTATTTTCTTGGATAATTTCCTTGGTGGTATAGATTGTTGTTTGAGTTAACAGAATGGTATATTTGGGTGAGTTTTTATTTTGTTTCTTTTCTCACATGTATGCTGCTTTTGATGGTTCCTTAGTAGGTGCTTTCATGTTTTTCTTAGCCTTTATTCCCTTTTAATATTCTGGATGTAATGCAATTTAGAATTTTTTTTTTCTGTATCAATTTAGGGCAGGATCCTTATTGAACATAGACATTACTGAAATGTAATAATTAGTTAAAAGACACTGAATGTGTGAGTTAGCTCTGAAATTACCAAGGCCCTAATGTAAGTTTAATGAATATGTAAAATTTCAAATTATTAATCTGCATAGTTAGTAGTAATCTTTTGATAGTTTGACATTTGCTTTGTGTTTCAGGGGTTGAGGTTGTCTAAAATAGTTTTTATCAAGTTTATCAGCTTGCAAAACCTAGTATCAGTTGTATTGTTGTCTTCATTTAGTAAGAATGTTTTGATAGTTGACAACTTTTGCTGAATGACTTTTCTAAATATCTGTGACAACACTTTCTGATTTTCTTCTTAGCTCATTGGCAATTCCTTAAGTCTTCCTTGCTGTTTTTTTTTTTTAACTTTTCTTTTTTTTAAGAATTATTTTATTTATTTGAAAGTGTTATAGAGAGAGGTAGAGACAGAGAGTGAGGTCTTCCATCTGCTGGTTCACTCCCCAGATGGCTGCAACAGCCAGAGCTGCACCAATCCGAAGCCAGGAGCCAGGAGCTTCTTCCAGGTCTCCCACGTGGATGCAGGGGCCCAAGGACTTGGGCCATCTTCTACTGCTATCCCAGGCCATAGCAGAGAGCTGGATTGGAAGAGGAGCAGCTGGGATTAGAACCGGCGCCCATATGGGATGCCAGCACTTCAGGCCAGGGCTTTAGCCCACTGTGCTAGAGCACTGGCCCCTGTGATGTAATGAGAAGGCCATGCCAAGATGGCCGCTGGCAAGCAAGGGTCAGTTACTCAGGAATGGCTTCAAAACCCACCTGGCAACGGAGCCTGCCTGGCAACAGGCTGTGATTGGATGGCTTCGGATACTGCCTGGCAATAGGCTGTGATTGGTTAGGGCAATAAATCGCCCCTTGACCAGATTGGCTTGCCTTGGCTATTAAAGCTGTTGTAATAACTGGAATAAACGAGTCTGTGGGCTGCTCGCCTCTGGCCTGCTTTCGAATCTGTGAGTGATCAGAGCCTGTCATTCCAGGCCTCTGCCTCACAGGCAACAGCAGTTGATGACTTGGGGAGAGAGAATTCCGACAGTGAAAATGACATAACAGCAGACAACATAGCAATGCCTGGTCAGCCACCCCCTAAATATCCGTGGGATGAACTTAGATCACCTCGAGGCAGTAACCCATGTGAGGTCATTCCCATCTGCAACCAGTGAGGATCCCCACATTTGTGGCAGTCCCCAGGCGCCCCCGGCTCTCAGGGCAGCCGCTAGACCCCATCCCACCCGCATGTTTGCCGTTAATGTCGGAGTAGATGCAATTTTTGGGTGCTGGATTCCAACACCCATTCTGCTAAGCAAGGGCCGAGGATATGCTTGTGTCTTTCCAGAGAATGCAGGTCAGCCCATTTGGGTACCAGCCAGAAACATCAAGCCTGCAACTGACAGCCAACCAGAACCAGCTGAATAAGACTGAGAGCCTGCCTTGTTAGCAAACTCACTTGCCCTATTATCCTACCCTGAGAAACTGCTCATAGCCACATCCGCTACTGTTTTATACCCCACTAGCTCTGGTCAGCCACTCAAATGGCCCACAGCCTGTGTGCGGTCATGCCATTACTGATTACCATTGTTCCTCATTCCTACCCCTATCTGAGCAAGAACTCCTGTGGTCTCTCGTTTTGAGCACTGGTTAGTCAATGATGGGTAAGATCCCCTGGGGGACAACCTAAGACAGGCACAGCTGCGTACGGAGACCACATGGAAACGGGGTCAACAATGGTATGACCAAGAATCATGCCTCCCGTTGCTCAAAAATAAACAAAAAGGGAGAAATGTGGTGGAATGAGAAGGCCATGCCAAGATGGCCGCTGGCAAGTGAGTGTCAGTTACTCAGGAGTGGCTTCGGAAACCCCCTGGGAAACCACCTGGCAACAGAACCTGCCTGGCAACAGGCTGTGATTGGATGGCTTTGGAAACCACATGGCAACAGAGCCTGCTTGGCAACAGGCTGTGATTGGATGGCTTCGGATACTGCCTGGCAACAGGCTGTGATTGGTTAGGGCATAAACCGCCCTTTGACTAGATTGGCTGCCTTGGCTATTAAAGCTGCTGTACCGCCGGCGCCGTGGCTCAATAGGCTAATCCTCCACCTTGCGGCGCCGGCACACCGGGTTCTAGTCCCGGTTGGGGCGCCGGATTCTGTCCCGGTCGCCCCTCTTCCAGGCCAGCTCTCTGCTATGGCCAGGGAGTGCAGTGGAGGATGGCCCAGGTGCTTGGGCCCTGCACCCCATGGGAGACCAGGAAAAAGCACCTGGCTCCTGGCTCCTGCCAGGATCAGCGCGGTGCGCCGGCTGCAGCGGCGGCCATTGGAGGGTGAACCAACGGCAAAAGGAAGACCTTTCTCTCTGTCTCTCTCTCTCACTGTCCACTCTGCCTGTCAAAAAAAAAAAAAAAAAAAAAAAAAAAAAAAAGCTGCTGTACCAACTGGAATAAATGAGTCTGCAGGCTGCTTGCCTCTGGCCCACTTTTACCCGACTCCTGGGGTCTGTGTGGTGACTGTGCGCCTCTTGCCCCACCACACTCCTCCTCTCAGAACAAATCCACAGCAACAGGCCCTGATTTGTTTTCTAAGTGTCAGAATATATTAGGAATCTCAGTCCTTCTTTATTCTAGATGCACCCTCTTCTGATATTTTCTTATTTGTGCATTGATACTAAGTATCACTTATATCCTCTTGATTCCCAATTCTGCAGCTCTCACTGCCCCTCTCTCCCTAGACTTGTACATCCAGATTTATGCTTCACATTTCTGTCTGGCCTACTAAATTGCATTTGTAGAAGCCTTTTTCTGAGTCAGATGAATCAACCTCCTTGCTTCCTATGTACCTCATATACCCCATGTCTAATACCTAAAGAAGAGCTGCTATTACCTCGAAAATATATCCCAGATTGAACCATTTACCATCATCTCCAAGGTTTAAATGTGCTGTCTGCCCCTTGGATGACATAGCAGCCCCTTAACTGCTTTCCTTTCTACTTTTGTCCCAGTAGCTTAATTTTTGTTTGATGGCCAAAATGATCATCTAAAACATAAATCAAATCATATCACTCCACAATGATTAAAATCCTCTGTTGATTCTCCAGAGCCATTTTAATGAAAACCATTAAAATGAAATCCAAACTTCTTATATAATCTGCAAGACATCGTATACTCTGACCTCTGCTTGTTTTAACTACATTTCTCCTTCATCCACATATAACAATTCATTAATCTCATTCCTCTTTAAAATTAAGCTTTTGCAATTATTATTTGCCCTTCTTGAGCTATATTTTTCTCAGATCTTTGTATGGCTCCCATCTCTACCTGTTCGTAGTAGTTTTTGGTCATCTGTCTTCTGTGATCTCCATTGCTAAGTAATGTGTCCCCTACCCTCTCTGCCCTGTTTTATTTTTAGCATACTTAGCACTAACTGGAATGTTTTATTCATATATTCACCCTCTGGCTACCTACACTGAAATGTATGTTCTTAAAGATGAGGACTTTGGAGCCAGTGTTGTGATGCTGGCATCCTATATAAGGTACTGGTTCACGTCCTGGATGCTTCACTTCCAGTCCAGCTCCCTGCTAATGCACCTGTGAAAACAGCAGAGGAAACCCAAGGGCTTGGGCCCCTGCATCCATGTAGGAGACCCAGATGAGCCCAGGCCATTGCAGTCATTTGGAGAGCGAACCAGAGATGGAAGATAGCGCTGTTTCTCCCTCTGTCTCTGACTGCCTTTCAAATAAATCTTAAAAAAACAAGAACTCCATATGTTTTGTTCTATGCTGTGTGCCTAGAGTAGGTTCTCTGTGTAAGCCAGCCATTAAATATTTTTGGATGAATTATTCATATTTTAAAAGTATGTCTGGATGGAAGTTAATTACAGAGACGCATATTTATGAATTTAACTCCTCTGAATATTAAGTTCTATGATGATGAGATAAGAGAGTCTAGAATTAATAATTTGCATGAACTACGTTTGTTCTGTACACGTTTTCTATCTGTTAAAGTTGTTTTTTATTTAAAATTTTGTTTAACCTTTTAAGAATTTGCTGGATGATGTGGAAGAGTTTCATGAACGTGCACAGGAGGCCATGATGGATGAAACTCCAGATTCTTCTAAACTCCAGATGTTGATAGACATGGGCTCCAGCCTCTACGTAGAGCTACCTGAATTACCCCGACTGAAGCAAGAGCTACAACAGGCTCGGTGGCTGGATGAAGTAAGACTGACCCTGTCAGATCCACAACAAGTCACTTTGGATGTAATGAAGAAACTGATTGACTCTGGGGTCGGGTTGGCGCCCCACCATGCTGTGGAGAAAGCAATGGCTGAACTACAGGAGCTCCTTACAGTCTCTGAACGATGGGAGGAAAAGGCTAAGGTCTGCCTACAGGCAAGGTGAACGCATATTTTGGTGACTGTTGCTCTTTAATAACTAAGTCAGAAGGTAGGATAAGAAGGAAGAACATAAGGACCTGTTTCATTAAGTGTGTAATTAAATGTTTTATATCTTCCTGATCAGTTACTAGGCTATCAAATGGTACTTCATATAGGCTATTTCAAATGTGTGCAAACTGTTTAGAGTACTTTGCTAAATACTTCCAGTGATACCACGTTGTATATTGTTTAGAGCCTACAGGTTTAGTTAAAACCTAAGAATTGTAAAGCTCATTGAAGCATTTAATTAATGGTGACTAAGGAGTATAGAGAAATGTTAATAGGAATTCAGAGGAGGAGAGAGAATGTTGAGGTTAGATGTTCAGTTGAGAAGCTTGAGAGAAAAGTAAAAACTAGGGCAAAGCCTGAAGAATTGAGTGGTAGGAGTGAAGTGGGAGGAAGAGGCAAGAGAAACGTGGTAAGCTGGGTTAAGGAATGTGCTGGATATGTCCATATGACAGACGTGCTTCACTGGAGTAGAGTGTCACGCAGGCCGTGGCAGGGAGCAACTATCTGGTTGCCAGTTGCCTCAGCGTTGGCAGCCCCAGGGAACTCGCTACTATTGAAGTCAAGTGTTCATTGGTTTGACAGCCTGCCAGCTAGTTTAACTGGTAACTGGTGTTCCTTCGGAAAGCCTTTCTCTAGCAGCTCAGGTTCATGTTTGTATAATTTCAGTTGTGAGGATGAGGAAACTTGGTGCTTAGCGAGATCACATAGTTATTCGGTGGCACAGCTGACATTTAAAGCCTCTTCCACTTCAATCCAAAATCTCTATGTACTTTACTATGCCAGCCAGTTACTTTGGATGCATTTGATTAGAAAAGCTTTAGATGTTTCAGTTAACAAAGCCCTGCTTGGTTGAGAGAAGCCTCTTGTAAAAACTGAATATTTTGATCTCCAAATTCTGTGTAGAATACATACTAAAATTTATTCATAGCTTTTCCTGCCTGAAGTATTCAAATTACTCTGTCTTCAGAGTCTTGATAGTTAAAGGAGGTGGGAGCAAAGCTGACGACCTTTTGGATTGTGAAACTATGGTTTGGCATACCTAATACAATCGATAGTAGCCTACCCGAGAAAACTTTGTTGGTAGTACTATGTGAAAACCTTTTCCCTGTCTTCTACAGTTAATCAGTTACCAAAGTCTGATGAATTTGCCTCTAAAATGTCTGTCTTGTCTTTCAGTCCCATTGTTGCTGACCTCTAGTTGTAGGCCTCTCAGTTTGCCCTTTATCCTTCGCAGTTTGTTAAGTCCTAATGGAGTAGATACTGTGTGCCAGGCACTGCTTCTGAGTTCTGGAGAGATAGGTAGTGAAGAAGACACACCAGGTCCCCTCTGTCAGAGGGGACATTCTAGTGGGGAGAGAGATGAGTATATGAGTGAATTTCAGATAACTAGTGTGATGAAGAAAATAAAATTGGTAAAGAAATACAGGGTGATGTGATTAGTGGGAAGTAGAATCTTCCCTTTTCTGCCCTCTGTTGGAACTGTTTGAGACACATCCTCAATATTCTTGATTTCTTAATATTGATTGCCAATCAGTTACCATTCTTTTCTTGGTATCTTCATCCTGTTCTTTTGGTTATCTTTCTCTGTCTCTTAAACAGTGACTTTTCTTTCTTTCTTTACCTTAAGTTAAAAAAAAAGAAAAAAATAAACAATGGCTTTCCTTAAGATTCTGACCTAAACCTCTTTCTCTTCTCACTCGTATAGTCTCCCTGGAGATTTCATCTGATTTCTTGGCTTCATCTATAATATGCATTTCTTTCATAATTACTCTTGCCTGTTAGATAATTCCAGTGGGTGTCCCAGAGATACCTCAAATTCCTTGTGTCCAGATTGGGCTTGTAAACTTCTTCCCCATACCCTGTTCCTTTTTTTTTTTTTTTTTTCCTGTGAATTATACTGTCTTTCACTGATTTGAACAAGTAGGTACTTTGGTGGTTAACTTCATCTCTCCCTTCTAGTTCATCACAGACTTACTCATGTAGATTGTATTTCCTCAGTCTTTCTTACTTTCATTCTTTTTTTTAATGCACTTATTTGCAAATGGATTTATTTATTTATTTATTTATTTATTTTTAAGTTGTGCTCACTTACTTGAAAGGCAGAGAGAGAGAGAAAGAGAGAGAGAGAGATCTTCCATCTGTTGGCTGCAACACCTGGGGTAGGGCCAGGCTGAAGCCAGGAGTCTGGAATTCCATCCAGTGTCCCACATGGGTGACAGGGTCCCAAGTAGTTGGGCTGTCTTTCACAGCTTTCCCAGGAGCATTATGAATCAGAACGGGAGCGGCTGGGAACCAAGTTGATACTCCAGTATGGGATGCTGGCCTTGCAGGCAGTGATTGAACCTACTACTGCACCACAGTGCCAGTCCCTCACCTTCTTTCTACACCAGTTTTTCACTGGGTGTAGAATTCTAGGTTAATAATTACTTTGTCTCAGTACTTTGAATGTATTATTCTGTCCCATTTTTTTTTTTCTTTTCAGTCCAGAGGTCTTTTATTTTTAAGAAAAATTTTTAAAGATTTATTTGAGGGGGCGGTACTGTGGTGTAGCGGGTAAAGCTGCTGCCTGCAGTGCCAGCATCCCATATGGGCGTGGGTTTGAGACCCAGCTGCTCCTCTTCCGATCCAGCTCTCTGCTATGGCCTGGGAAAGCAGTAGAGGATGGCCCAAGCAGTTGGGCCCCTAAACCTGCACGGGAGAACCAGAAGAAGCTCCTGGCTTCTGGCTCCTGGTTTTGGATCGGCACAGCTCTGGCTGTTGTGGCCAGCTGAGGAGTTAACCAGCAGATGGAAGACCTCTCTCTCTCTCTCTCTCTGTGTAAATCTGACTTTCAAATAAATAAATAGCCAATACTGGGCCAGGCCGAATCCAGGAGCCAGGAACTTCTTTCAGGTCTCCCACATGGGTGGCAGGGGCCCAAACAGTTGGACCATCTTCTGCTACTTTTCCTAGACCAATAGCAGAGAGCTGGATTGGAAGTAGAGCAGCCAGGACTTGAAGTGATGCACATATGGGATGCCAGGGTTGCAGGTGGAGGCATTATCTGCTGTGCCACAACGCCAGCTCCCAAGTCCTACTTCTTAAATAAAATTTTTTTCTTTCTTATTTGAAGGGCAGAGAGATTAGAGAGAGCTTTCATTTGCTGGTTCATTTCCCAGATGCCTGTAACCGTGAGGGCTGAGCCAATCTGAAGCCAGGAGCCAGGAACTCAATTCCAGTGTCTCACATTGGTGGCAGGGACCCAATCACTTTGGCTGTTACCTGCATCCTTCCAGGGTGCACAGAAGCAGAAAGCTGGAATTAGAAGTGAAGTTGGGATTCAAATCCAGGCACTCTGATAGGGGATGCATGTGTCCCAAGCACTGTTTTAAGTGCTGTGCCAAACTCCTGCCACAGAAACATACTTTCTTAAGGCTTAGCTTAATGCTCTTCTGAACTCATCTAAACATTATTAATTACTCCCTCCCATTGTAATTTGGTCTTGGTTCCCAGTACAAGTAAAATTCTTATCTTGTATTCTGATTGAGGACAGGATTGATGTTTTTATTTATCTTTGTGTATTATTAAATGTAGTAGAATTAAATTTACATGGTCAACATTGTTGGATTTCTAGTCTATTGCTGTATTTCTTGTTATCAAACATACTGTCTCTGACAACTTCAGATATTATAGAGAGCTAGAGCAGGGACAGTCTATTGTATGGTGAAAGGAATATTCTTTTTTGGTTTATATTTATTTGAGAGGGAAAGAGAAAGAGCACATGTGTGCTTCTACCTGCTGGTTCCCTTTCCAAAAGCTGATAATGGCTGGGACTGGGCTGGAGTAAGATGGGAGCTGGATCTGAATGGTCTCCTAATGTGAGTGACAGGGACCCAATTACTTGAGAGCCATCACCTGCTATTTCCCAGGCAGGGTGTACATTAGCAGGAAGCTGGAACAGACAGTGGCACCAAGATTCAAACCCAGGTGCTTTGACACAGGATACTCAACCACTGTGCCAAATGCCCACCCCATAAAATGCTATTTAAGTGTTGGTAGCAGTTGGACTTTTCATAAATCCTACCCTGTTTTTATTTTTCTTTAGACCGCGGCACAGTGTGGCAAGCTTAGAGAGCATTGTGAATGAAGCCAAGAACATTCCAGCCTTTCTACCCAATGTATTGTCCCTGAAAGAAGCCTTACAGAAGGCTCGAGATTGGACAGCTAAAGTGGAAGCTCTTCAGGTGAGGAGACCTTTAGATCATTGTACCCACAGGTGATACCTGTTTTACACATGAATCCTTTTTATTTTCTTTAAAGATTTATTTATTGATTTGAAAGTCAGGGTGAACCAACGGCAAAGGAAGACCTTTCTCTCTGTCTCTCTCTCACTGTCCACTCTGCCTGTCAAAAAATTAAAAAAAAAAATCAGTTATAGGCAAATGTACATGGGAAATAATCTTTTACTGGAAAGAAATTTAAAAGTTCTAAAAACAGGCCGGCGCCATGGCTCAGTAGGCTAATCCTCCGCCTAGCGGCGCCGGCACACCAGGTTCTAGTCCCGGTTGGGCACTGGATTCTGTCCCAGTTGCCCCTCTTCCAGGCCAGCTCTCTGCTGTGGCCAGGGAGTGCAGTGGAGGATGGCCCAGGTGCTTGGGCCCTGCACCCCATGGGAGACCAGGATAAGCACCATTGGAGGGTGAACCAAACGGCAAAAGGAAGACCTTTCTCTCTCTCTCTCTCTCTCACTGTCCACTCTGTCCAAAAAAAAAAAAAAAAAAAAAAAAAAAAAAGTTCTAAAAACAATAATAAGTTCATTACATGGAAATACTGAAACATTATGAACTCAGAAAATATTAACTCTTATCTCTTTATATAACATTTAATCAAGGTGGTTACAGAACTAAAATACTGCTTTTAGTTCTGTGCCATAGAAAAGCAATTCAGTTTGTCTGTAATGTTACAGTGAATTTCCCCACTGTAGGAAAGATGATTCCATTGTCATATGATATATATATTTTTAAATATTTATTTATTTATTGAGAGGTAGAGTTACAGAGAGGCAGAGAGAAAGGGAGAGAGACAGAGACAGAGAGAGGTCTTCCATCTGCTGGTTCACTTCCCAGATGGCCACAACAGCTGGTGCTGCACTGACCTGAAGCCTAGAGCCAGGAGCTTTTTCTAGGTCTCCTATGCAGGTGCAGGGGCCCAATCACTAGGGCTGTCTTCCACTGCTTTCCTCGTCATAAGCAGAGAGGTGGATTGGAAGAGGAGCAACCAGGTCATGAACTGGTACCCATATAGGATGCCAGCACCGCAGGTGGAAGCTTAGCCTGTTGTACCACACCAGCCCCCATAAATGATATTAAATACTTTTTTTAAAGATTTATTTATTTATTTGAAAATCAAAGTTACACAGAGAGGAGAGGCAGAGAGAAAAGTCTTCTGTACGCTGGTTCACTCCCCAATTGGCTGCAATGGCTGGAGCTGTGCTGATCTGAGGCCAGGAGCCAGGAGCTTCTTCCAGGTCTCCCATGTGGATGCAGGGGCCCAAGGACTTCTACTGCTTTCCTAGGCCATAGTAGAGAGCTGGATCAGAAGTGGAGCAGCTGGGACTTGTACTGGTGCCCATATGGAATGCTGGCACTGCAGGCAATGGCTTTACCCACTATGCCACAGCGTCGGCCCTCTAAACACTTATTTTTATTGCCTCATTCTTAATTGCATTTAAGTTTGTCCTTCAGATTGTCCTTTGTACTGCTTTTTATATCTTACTGATTTTCTTATAAACTAATAAATCTTTGATAACTTGCTCATTAAAGAAATGAATTAATATAAACTTTTTAAGGCAGAGAAATGAGAGGTTGTATTATTTCAAGAGATGCAATTAGTTTTAAAGAATAATATTTAATAAAACAGCTAATTTAAAAATTTTTGTCTTACAACAAGACTCCATAAGGGGACTCAATTTGTGTGAGAATCTGCTTTCGTTTTTCAGAGTGGCAGCAACTATGCTTACTTGGAACAACTTGAGAGTTTGTCTGCTAAAGGACGCCCTATCCCTGTGCGTCTTGATGCGCTGCCCCAGGTGGAATCACAGGTTGCAGCAGCACGGGCTTGGAGAGAGCGAACTGGGCGAACCTTTCTGAAGAAGAATTCGAGCCATACATTGTTACAGGTACTTCAACACTGCTGAGCAGTTGATAATTGAACACCACTATGTAGACAGTGAAGGTTATTTTCAGTTTCTTTTTTTCACAAGTGATTTCTCTTATGCGATATCACACACTGACCTGAAGTCTGGAGCCTTGGGAAGACTCATTTCTGATTAATCTTGTGCTATGTACAGTAAAAGCAGTCAGCCTGGATTTTATCTCTGTTATTGTTCTCTGTCACTGAAAGATCTTCCTTCTCAGAACTACAAATTTAAATATTCAGCAGCCTTTTTGTCTCGAGCAGTTGGACATAGTAGTTAGCAGCATAGGCTTTGGAATGAAATTGTTTTAGGTTTGAAGGCCTGGTTCTTTAATTGTAACCATGTGTCCTTAGACAGGTTGTTTGCTTTATGAGTCTCCAATTCTCATGTTTGTAAAATGTGAGTCATAATACCTATTGAACAGGTTATGGTGAAGATAGAATTAGGTAATGTGTATAAAATCCTTAAGAAAAGTGCCTGTGACTTGATGAGTGGACAGTAAAGGGTTCTTTTTACTATTTAAATTTTCAAGATTCCTTTGAAAATCAGAGCTCAAGCTCATATTTTTGTAGGTGCTAAGTCCCCGGACTGACATTGGTATATATGGAAGTGGTAAAAATAGAAGGAAAAAAGTGAAAGAACTAATAGAAAAAGAAAAAGAAAAGGATCTGGACCTTGAGCCTTTGAGTGATTTGGAGGAAGGATTGGAGGAAACCAGAGACACAGCTGTGGTGGTAAGAAATGATGTAATGTATCCTGAGTTCACCTTGTGACTTGAGAATTCTGTGAAAACACTAGCAAACCTCAGTTGCTTTTAAAAATGTCTCCTTTCTTTTAGCTTTCAACAGTATAGTGAGTATGCAATAAAATGTTAGTAGCTGGTGATAATTATGCTTTTTTGATGGCAAAGAAGAATGTGTTAAGTTTATTAGGAACCTGAGGAAGTATACAGTGAAGATAGAATTTGGAGCAATGCATAATAATAATAATAGAGAATTGTGTATACCAGCCAACTTGAAAAGATTCTTTCTGCCTACAAATCATCCTGTTTTGGTGCCAATGAAAATCATCTCTTATTACAGCGTAGCCTAATAGTAAGTCAATGTTTCCAGACAAGTGGGACTGGAAATTATTTTGAAATTGTTTCAAAGCTACCAGTAGTTTACTTTAAAAAAAAATTTTTTTTTAATTTATTTGAGAGACAGAGCAAGAGAGAGAGAGAGATTGAGAGAGGTTGAAATCTTCCGTGCACTGGTTCACTCCCCAGATGCTGCAAGAAAGCTGGGAGCTGGGAACAATCCAAGTCTCCTGCAGGGGTGGAAGGAGCCCGATCAATTGGATCATCCCTGCCATGGTAGTAAGAAGCTGGAGTCAGGAGTTGGAACAGGGTATTGAACCCACGCATTCTGATGGGATGTGGGTATCTTTTTTTTTTTATTTTTTTATTTTTTATTTGACAGAGTTATAGACAGAAAGAGACAGAGAGAAAGGTCTTCCTTCCGTTGGTTCACCCCCGAAATGACCCCATATGGCTGGAACTCTGCCCATCCGAAGCCAGGAGCTTCTTCCTGGTCTCCCATGTGGGTGCAGGGACCCAAGGACTTGGGCCATCCTCCACTGCACTCCAGGGCCACAGCAGAGAGCCGGACTGGAAGAGGAGCTGCCGGGACTAGATCTGGCGCCCATATGGGATACCGGCGCCAAAGGCAGAGGATTAGCCAAGTGAGCCACAGATATGGATATCTTAAGAAGCCGCTTAATTACTAGGTTGAATGCTGCCCACACCTGTTTTTTTTTTTTTTTCCAGTTTTATTTTTTTCATTCATTTGAAATCAGGGAGGCATGGAGGGAAGGAGATTGAGAGAGAGAGAGAGAAAGGCACTGCCAGAAGTTTAAAAAAAATACACTGATGATATTTATGATAATTTTGTTTGCTTGTATTTACTTTATTGAAATGAACTTCATAAAACATTAATGTTATAATTGGTCACCAGACTTTCATATTCTACTTCCAGCTGAACTGGAGAGTTCTTGTGGTGAGAAATAACAAATTCATTTGCATAGAACTTGTCTTCTGAGAGTGAAGTACCAGGGTAGCTAATTCTGTTTACTTTGTGCCAGGTACTGATGTAGGCATTGGTGTTAGCCTCATTTTTCAGAAAACTGAGATTCAGAAAACTTGTGCTGCAGATCAACCATCTGCAAGTACAGGAGTCAGGCTTGTTCCCAGGTTGCGTGATATCAAAGTATACCATTTTATGTTGTACTCTGTAAGGTGTTCAGAGCATGTACTAATGTGGATTGGCAAATGTGGTAGCCCTTTGTCCATAACATAGATGAAGAGTATGTGGAAGCTGATTTGTTCTTACTTCGAGGCCATAACTTGGGGAGAAAAAACACTAAGCCTTGAAGATTTGGTGTATGGTGGAGGAGTGTCCTGCAGTGACTGTTTTTAATTAAATGTTTATTTTTTATAGGTGGCAGTTTTCAAAGAACGGGAGCAAAAGGAGATTGAAGCCATGCATTCCCTCAGAGCAGCCAACCTAGCCAAGATGACGATGGTGGACCGCATAGAGGAAGTAAAATTTTGCATTTGCCGCAAGACAGCAAGTGGGTTTATGCTACAGTGTGAGCTATGTAAAGACTGGTTCCATAACAGCTGTGTTCCCCTTCCTAAATCAAGTTCCCAGAAGAAAGCATCCAGTTGGCAGGCCAAAGAAGTAAAATTCCTTTGCCCTCTCTGCATGCGTTCTCGGAGGCCGAGGCTAGAGACTATTCTATCACTCTTGGTGTCTCTTCAGAAGTTGCCTGTACGGTTGCCAGAAGGAGAGGCCCTACAGTGTTTGACAGAACGTGCTATGAGTTGGCAAGATAGAGCCCGGCAGGCCCTAGCCACTGATGAATTGTCCTCTGCACTGGCCAAGCTGTCTGTGTTGAGCCAGCGTATGGTGGAACAGGCAGCTCGAGAAAAAACTGAAAAGATCATTAGTGCAGAACTCCAAAAAGCAGCTGCCAATCCAGACTTACAGGCAAGTGTAGGATTTATATTCTTTTTCTGTTTTGTTTAATAGTGTCAGTATATACATAGTAAATCTGTCTTACTAATTGGCTAAGAAAACAGCAGTAACTTGCCTGCAGTTTATAACCATGGCATCTTCCTTCTGCATAAACCCAGAGCCTTTTCTTTGGGTAAATAGATTGGTTGTTTTAGTAAAATATTAACTGGAAATATAATCCAGGTGGATCTTGGTGTCATAATCAAGTAATTTAATTTCTACTAACTGTTGAATAACTCTGGTGTGCACTGTATGAGTTCATTACATTCCTTAAACATGTATTAATTGTCCATGTTTGTATAGTGTTGCTCTCTGTTCACCTTGGGATCACTTGCTGTTTAGGGACACTTATCTAGTTTCCAGCAGTCTGCTTTTAACCGGGCGGTGAGCAGTGTATCATCTTCTCCTCGACAAACGATGGACTATGATGATGAAGAAACAGATTCTGATGAAGACATTCGGGAGACCTATGGCTATGACATGAAGGTATTTCCATGGCAGGCTGTGTGGGTACATACCTGATTGTTTGATTTGTGGAAAAGCTATTGAATGCTGATGTTTGAGGTGTAAAAGGGGACAGGAAAGCTAGTTATCTGTCCTGAGTCTATGGTGATACAATTTTTTCAAAACTCTACAGGAGTACAGATTGCTGAAATACTGTTTTTTTTTTTAAAGGGGATTTTAATCCTACATTTAGTTTCCTCGTCTTCCAACTCCTTATGACAGTAGGAGTAGAAAAATTTTGTGTTAATGTTATTGAAAGCTTTCATGGCCAATATCAGTGTTTCAGATTTTTTTTTCTTGAGTTGTTAAAATCTATATAGTTAGATTTTGAGAATCCTGTTCTGCCTGTGTTAGGAGTCTTCTGCTCTGTTCTCTTGTTTGCATGGGATTAAATAGAATGTCGTATTTGGAGATGGGAAATGCTTGGGCCCGTGATTGGGATTTGTGTAGTTACAGTTAGAACAAATTATATCCTGTAAATATGATTCTTTGGATAAAAACACCACACTGATGGTGAAAAGGTGTTGGCAAGTTTTTTTTCCTTTTCTTTTTTTTTTTTTTAAGGATTTATTTGAAAGGCAGAGTTACAGAGAGGCAGAGGCAGAGAGAGAGGTCTGCTGGTTCACTCCCCAGATGGCTGCAATGGCCGGAACTGCACTAATCCAAAGCCAGGAGCCAGGAGCTTCCTCTGGGTCTCCCATGTGGGTGCAGGGGCCCAAGGACTTGGGTCATCTTCTACTGTTTTCCCAGGCTATAGCACAGAGTTGAATTGGAAATGGAACAGCAGGGATTCCAACTGGCGGCCATATAGGATGCTGGCAATGTAGGCAGAAGCTTTACCCACTTCACCACAGCACTTGCCCTGGCAAGTTAGAGTTGGATACTGTTGGCCTGTCCATGTCACATACAGATCTTTTGCTTTTGACCTAGTAATTACATCATCATCTAGGCAGACATCCTGCCAGAATACAGTTCATCTATTGATTTAGGTGATATTCAGTTACTCTGTTTAGAATTTGTGCCTGTAACGTGAGAGTTTGTACTTTAAAATGACACTGCCTCCAAAGAATGAGGGAGGTTCTGTTGCCTTGACTTTGTCTTTTCAGCTTGCAGATCAGGGGTAGGTACTGCTCATTTTTAGAGCATGAATCTCATCAGGATTAAAACTCCTAGGATGTTAATTAAAATCATCCCTCATAGATGCTTGCCAATTTGTCTTCTGGAAAATACTGTTCTGAATATAAAAATGTATCCCTGCATGGGATGTTTCAATGAGGAACTTTTCGGTTAAGTGAATTAAATTTGAGAAAAGTTGAAGCTGGCATTAGCTTTTTCAAGTAAGCTTCTGAACTTCTTGTTAGCCTGAATTTAATGATTGTCTTTGTTTATAAAATTGTGTAGAATGACCAGGAGCAGCTGAAAGGGAATATTGCACAAGCTAAATATTAGTTAGCTGGCTTTCTACTCGTAGTAGATCACCTATTTGCCATAGCTTCGAGGCCTCCAGTACTGTG
This sequence comes from Oryctolagus cuniculus, assembly GCF_964237555.1. NCBI lineage: Eukaryota > Metazoa > Chordata > Mammalia > Lagomorpha > Leporidae > Oryctolagus > Oryctolagus cuniculus. The sequence continues at coordinate 98,127,366 of NC_091440.1, read as the reverse complement.
GTATTTGCTTTCTAGCACATTAGTATTGATACTGTGACTGGGCTAAACATGATGGGCTTTGCTTGGAAGCAGGTTGGTAACTGGTGAAAATAAAACACAAATATTGCATGATTTTCAGGGGTAGGAATTAAAACTCTGGTTTGATGTTTTGTAAAGTTTTTGTGGGACTCTTAGCTTATAGGCTCTTTGGTAGAGGATACTGGCAGACTAGAAAAATGAAATTACAAATTTTATAGTTTTAGCAGTGTATTTGATAGCTTAATAGAATGGAAGAATGTGGTAAAGACTTGTAATTCAGGGTCAAATTTATGTTGATGTTAGTATTTTTGGATGAAAAGAATTATACCCTTCTTCAGCATTTTTCTATAAAGCACTTACTTGCAAATTTGCTAACTTACTATATTTCTTTTGGTGATTTTTTTCCTCTTATGTGGTATCTGCTGTTGTGACCATGAATTCTGCTTAAAATACTGCAGTATTTTTGCTTGAGGAAGAGCCCCTTGCTGGTTTAGAAAGAAAAGCTGGTACTTAGAATGTAAAATAATATGAGTCTTTTGATCTTAGTTGCAATATCATTTGAATATTAAAGCATTTTGTACTTTGTATAGTTTGATTATTTCATTTTGCATGTAACAGTCTGCAATCACCACTAAAACAATCTGACCAGCATTAAGATTTAGGAAGATACATATTTAGTGAAGCAAAATCTGAAATGAATCTTTTGGGATAACCTCCTCTTAAAGATTTATTTATTTATTTGAAAGGCTGAGTTACAGAGAGAGAGGGGGTCTTCCATCTGTTGGTTCACTCCCCCATGGCTGCGCCAGGCCAAAGGCAGGAGCTAGGAGCTTCATCAAGGACAAATACTTGAGCCATCTTCAGCTGCTTTTTCCAGGCCATTAGCAGGGAACTGTATTGGAATTGGTGCAGCTGAGAAACAAAATGGTGCCCATTTGGGATGCTGGCATCATAGCAACATCACTTGCTATGCCATAATACTGGCCCATAACAATGCATCTTTTTTTTTTTTTTAAATATTTATTTATTTTATTTGAAAGGCAGAGTTACAGACAGAGGGAGAGACACAGACTGAGAGATCCTCCATCCGCTAGTTCACTCCCCTAAGGCTGCAATGGCTATAGCTGGGCAGATCTGAAGCCAGCAGCCTCCTCTGTGTCTCCCACTTGGGTGCAGGGGCCCAAGCACTTAGGCCACACTGCCTTCCCTGGCCATCAGCAGGGAGCTGAATTTTAAGTGGAGTAGCCAGGACTTAGAACTGGTGCCCACATGGGATGCCTGCACTGGCCCCAACAATGCATCTTTAACTCAACAAATCCAATATTGTATCTTTTCACATTACATACTTCACACCAGGAAAATAATTTCAAAAATTTTTTAACTTTGCATTATGTTATTTTCTGGTCACTTCTTTTCCATTTTGAAAGTTTAAGTGAAAGACCCCTGCATGAGTTAGAATGAAATGAGAGAAGTCAAGGACAAAAACAGACCACTCTCATTAGGAAGAAAAAGCACCTGGGAACTGAAGGTGTAGGGGTTTGTACTTGTTGTTCTTTTGCCTTTGGTGACTTGAGTAGAAGACGACTATGAACTGTTATTCCTAAATATGAGTGAATGGCATTGTCTTACAGATTCCTCTTGTCAAACCCTTTTGCCTCTGAGTTATATTTTCCAAAGCTAATTATTACTTTGAAACGTCTTGATTTTTGGAAATTATCCTGTTTAATTAAGAACAGACTCATGATAGTGATAGATCCTTCTCGTGCACCTTACAAAAAGATTTAAGTGTTGGGTTAGTTACTAAGCTGTTGTCTCTTATCTTCTAACCCACTCTGCTTTGTGATGCTGAGGCTGGGTATCCACTTTTCTCTAAAAGGCCAGGTAGTAAATATTTTGGTCTGTATTGCACAGTATTTGTTTATTTATTTGCAACTGTTAAAAAATATAAAAACTATCTTTGACTCACAGTCTATATAAAAACAGGTTGCCAACTGGGTTTGGCCCACAAGTTATAGTTTGCCAGCCACTGCTGTATACATTTGTCCTTAGCCAGGTGTTTCTCTTCTGCCCATGGGAGCTATTAGAGAAAATTAAAAGATCTGAACAATAAGAAGGAATGTGATCTGTTCCCTATTTATTAACCTATTCCTGACATCATTTTCTGAATTGTATGCTTATTACATTTTTTTCCACCCTGGCAGAGTCAGCTAACTGGTTCCAGTTTGCAGTTTTTCCCCTATACTGCTAAACCAACCACGTCAGCACTTCCTACTCAGAGGTCTAGATGGCAGCTCTGCAGGACTCTTTTTTCTAAGCCTGTATCTCCTACCCTTTGTCGCCTCCAGCTCTAGGGATAGTATGCTAGTTTTTCATTACTGTAACTAAAATACCTGAGAGAAGCTACTTGTGAAGGAAAAAAAGTTTATTTTTGGCTCGGTTTTGGGGGCTTACAGTGCAAGATGGGTGGTCCCATTATTCTGGCACCCATTCTGGTCTGAAGACAGTAGAACAAGTGTAGAGGGAGGACCATGTGATGAACCAGAAAGCAGAAGGATACACCCCTCCCCCATCCTAGCCCTCAAGAAAGGCCAATCTCACTTTAAATAGCAACCTTCTCAGCAGAACTGTCTTCTCAGGACATTCCCCAGAGACCTAAGGATCTTTCACTGGACCCGCCTTCTAGACACTGAGATTGCATCAAGTTCCCACTCTCAGTCTGTTAACTGTTAATATAAAAACTGCGAAGGTGGTTTTTTTGTTTTGTTTTGTTTTGTTTTTAAAGCATATTTATTTGAAAGACAGAGATATGGAGAAGAGAGAGAGAGATCTTGCATCCACTTGTTCACTCTCCAGATGGCCACAATGGCCAGGGCTGGGCTAAGCTGAGGCTAGGAACCTGAAGCTCCATCCAAGTCTCCCATTGAGTGGCAGGAGCCCAAGCACTGTTTCCATTTTCTGATGTTTTTCCGAGGCCATTAGAGAGCTGGATCGGAAGTAGAGCCGCTGGGGCACTATCGATCGATGCTCACATGGGATGAGGATATTGCAGATGGTGCTTAACCTACTGTGCCGCAACTCCAGCTCCTAAGCTTCAAAGATTTGAAAGTCTGCATGGGGCTGGCATGCTGCAGCACGTTAAGCTGCTCTGTTGATGCCAGCATCTTAGAAGAGTGCCAGTTCGAGTCCTGCCTACTCTGCTTCTGATGCAGCTTCCTGCTAATTTTCCTGGGAGAGCAGCAGAGGATGGCCCAAATACTTGGACCTCTGCCACCCATGTGGGAGACCAAGATGAAGCTCCTGGCTTCAATCGTAGCCCTGGCTGTTGGGTCATTGGGGAGTGAAGCAGTGGGTGGAAGATCACTACTTTTTCTTTCTTTGTGATTCTGCCTTTCAAATTAAAGCAAGAAAGGAGAGAGAAGGAAGGAAAGAAGGAAGAAATGTAAAATAAACGTCTGGGTGAGTTTGGGAGACAAATCCTATTTTTTATTTTTGGACAGGCAGAGTAGAGAGTGAGAGAGACAGAGAGAGAGAAAGGTCTTCCTTTTTCCGTTGGTTCACCCCACAATGGCCGCTGCGGCCGGCGCACCGCGCTGATCTGAAGGCAGGAGCCAGGTGCTTCTCCTGGTCTCCCATGCGGGTGCAGGACCTAAGCACTTGGGCCATCCTCCACTGCACTCCCGGGCCACAGCAGAGAGCTGGACAGGAAGAGGAGCGACCGGGACAGAATCCGGTGCCCCGACCTGGACTAGAACCGGTGTACCAGTGCCGCAGGCGGAGGATTAGCCTAGTGAGCCGCGGCACCTGCCGACAAATCCTATTTAAACTGTGACAGATGGTAGCTCTTTTCTGCAATTATCTTGATTTGTTAACTCATTGTTTCCCTTTTGCCTTTTCAGTCTTTTAATACACATTTAACTAGTTTCTTATATTAAATTCTCCCTATTGAAATACCTGGTACAATTTCTGTCTTCTTGATTGTACTTTTTTTTTTTCTTCTTCTATTTTTTTATTTGTTTATTTGAGAGGTAGCCTTACAGAGAGAGGGAGAGACAGAAATGTCTTCTATTCAAATGGCTGCAACAGCTGGAGCTGGGCCAGGAGCCAGGGGCTTCTTCTGGGTTTCTCAGTTGGGTGCAGTGACCCAAGCACTTGGGCCATCTTCTGCTGCTTTCCCTTGCTATAGCAGAGAGCTGGATCAGAAGAGGAGCAGCCAGGACATTAACTGATGCCTATATGGAATGCTGTTGCCTCAGGCGGAGGCTTAGTCTATTAAGCCAGAGCGCCGGCCTCACACTCTGACTTTTAAAGTTGTACAGATGGGCTTGTGAAAATCATTCCATGGGAGAATCAACTGATACTAACTACAGCTGTCAGGTGTAAAATTTCTATACTGTCAGTCAGGCTCTTCATTGGACTGATAAGAGCAGTTGGTGAGATTCTTATCTTAGAAACCTTTAGAGAAAATTAAATAGTTTGTGTGTCTTTAAGATGTCACATCTAAAACTTTTTTCCCCTCTTAAGTTCATTTTATTTTCTTTTAAAGGATCAAGGTTCCTTCACCCACTAAGTTTCAGTTTCAATTCTGCAAGTACAGGTTTACAGTTACAATTGTAGTGTATTTATTGCTTAAGTGTTTGTAGGATGATGGGATATAATGCATTTAACTTGTGATGTCAGTGTTTTATGTATGCTAATTATAGATTGTAGATTACTTAATAGTAATTTCTTCATAGATTTATTATCTCTGGATTTTTTTTTTTGGACAGGCAGAGTTAGAGAGAGAAAGGTTTTCCTTCCATTGGTCACCCCTCAAATGGCCGCTATGGCTGGCGTGCTGCGCCAATCCAAAGCCCGGAGCCAGCTGCTTCCTCTTGGTCTCCCATGAGGGTGGAGGGCCCAAACACTTGGGCCATCCTCCACTGCCTGCCTGGGCCACAGCAGAGAGCTGGACTGGAAGAGGAGCAACCGGGACAGAATCCGGCGCCCCGACCGGGACTAGAACCCGGGGTGCCAGCACCGCAGGCAGAGGATTAGCCTAGTGAGCTGCAGCATCGGCTCTCTGAATTATTTTTGAGTTTTGTTCTTCATTTTGGCTTGAAACTGTAGTCATTACAGATTTTCTCCCCAGTAAGACTTTCTATCTTATTGAATATGTTAAGTTTTAATGTGTTTTTAGTATATTATAATAGCTTTAACTTGAAAGCTCAACCTGAAGACAACTTTAGAGCTTTGTCATAGAATGGGTAAAGTGGTTCTTAGGGTTCTTGTTTGTTTCTCTAGGACACAGCTAGTGTGAAGTCCTCTAGTAGTCTGGAACCCAATCTTTTTTGTGATGAAGAGATTCCCATCAAGTCAGAGGAGGTAGTAACTCACATGTGGACAGCACCCTCGTTCTGTGCAGAACATGCCTATTCTTCTGCTTCTAAGAGTTGTTCTCAAGGTAATACTGCTTTATGAAAATGGGGAGAAGGTAAACTTAACACCAATGAGGAAAAGAAATACTGTATGAATCAAGACTGTGAGTTCGTCTTGCATTGAATGTGCTGCCAGGCCATGATATACTAATAGAACCTGAAAATGCTATTTTGACAAAAAAAAGGTAGTTCCTGGTTGCATTTATTATCATTAGATTACAACCTAGAAACATAAATAGAAGTATATATACAGTTTTCATTAGAAGAACTTTAGAAGCCATCAAGTCCCATTTCTCATTTGTGTAAAATCTCTGATCAGTAATTATTTACCTTTTTTTTTTAAGATTTTTTTTTTTTTTTTTGACAGGCAGAGTGGACAGTGAGGGAGAGAGAGACAGAGAGAAAGGTCTTCCTTTGCCGTTGGTTCACCCTCCAATGGCCGCCGTAGCCAGCACGCTGCGGCCGGCACACCGCACTGATCCGATGGCAGGAGCCAGGTATTTCTCCTGGTCTCCCATGGGGTGCAGGGCCCAAGCACTTGGGCCATCCTCCACTGTACTCCCTGGCCACAGCAGAGAGCTGGCCTGGAAGAGGGGCAACCGGGAAAGAATCCGGCGCCCCGACCGGGACTAGAACCCGGTGTGCCGGCGCCGCAAAGCGGAGGATTAGCCTAGTGAGCTGCGGCGCCGGCCCTAAGATTTATTTTAATTGAAAGAGTTACACAGAGAGAAAGAGAGGCAGAGAGAGAGAGGTCTTCTATCTGCTGGTTCACTCCCCAGTTGGCCCCAACGGCTGGAGCTATGCTGAAGTCAGGAGCCAGAAGCCTCTCCCGGGTCTTCTATGTGGGTGCAGGGACCCAAGGGCTTGGGCCATCTTCCACTGCTTTCCCAGGCCACAGCAGAGTGCTGGTTAGGAAGTGGAGCAGCCGGGACTCCAACTGATGCCCACATGGGATGCTGGCATTACAGGTGGCAGCCCCACCTGCTATGCCCCAGCACCGGCCCCAGTTATCTACCTTTCTTACGTGATTCTGACCAGTTGTTGAGGAACTCACTTTTTTTTTTCTTTAATTAATTTATTTATTTGAAAGGCAAAGTTACAGAGAGGCAGAGAGAGAGAGAGAGAGATCTTCCATCTGCTAGTTCTTGCCCCAGATGGCTCCTTCCAGATCTCCCACATGGGTGCAGGGGGTCCCCAGAACTTGGGTCCTCTTCTGCTTTCCCAGGCCATAGTAGAGAGCTGGATTGGAAGTGGAGCAGCAAAGTCTTAAACTTGGCGCCCATATGAGATGCTGGTACTGCAGGCAGTGGCTTTACCCGCCACACCACAGTGCCAACTCCCTGAGGAACTCACTCTTTTTAAGATAGAATTTGGTTTTGGGTAGTTTTAAGTTTTAGGAAATTCTTTTCTTGGTAGATGATTTCTCCATGTTGTTCACTTATTCTCTTGCCTGTGAAAACAAGTTCACACTGCTTTAGGTCACAATTCTGCAAGATGGAGGTGTTCCTCTATAATAAATTAGGCCTTTGTGGAACAGCATATTATCGTTGGTTCATTAGGAAGATAACTATTTACACAAGGCAGCTAACTGCTCAGTTTTTTATTATGGTTTAGAGAAAATGACTTAAGAGAATCTGCCTCCACTCCTGTTGCCACAGGATTAAAAAATTCATAAGGACAAATAATCAGGATAAAAAACCAATTTTAAACTCTTAAGTCTATTATTTAGAGTGGGCTTTAGAATTCTAAGTGTTTTGTTTTCTGTGTGTGTTTTTAATTCAATTTTACTTCTTACTGATGCAGTAAATCCAGATACCTAAAGTCAGTAATTATCCCTAAGTATTTACTTCAAAACAATACATTTTTTCCATAGTTTTCCTCTTTTGTTTTATGTTTTATTTTGGGAAAGGTTCTAGCACACCAAGGAAACAACCTCGGAAGAGCCCTTTGGTGCCCCGAAGTTTGGAACCTCCAGTGTTGGAGTTGTCACCTGGAGCCAAAGCCCAGCTGGAAGAGCTGATGATGGTGGGAGATCTCCTAGAAGTGTCTCTGGATGAGACTCAACACATATGGCGCATTTTGCAGGCGACACACCCACCCTCTGAAGACAGATTCCTGCATATCATGGAGGTATGGATTTTTTCTTTTCTTTTTTTTTAAGATTTATTTATTTTGTTTGAAAGGCAGAGTTACAGGGAGGCTGAGGTTCAGAGAGAGAGAGAGAGAGAGAGGGAGAGAGGTTTTCCATCCGCTGGTTCATTCCGCAGATGGCCACAACAGCCAGAGCTACGCCGATCCGAAGCCAGGAGCTTCTTCCGGGTCTCCCACATGGGTGCAGGGGCCCAAGGACTTGGGCCATTTTCCACTGCCTTTCCAGGCCATAGCAGAGAGCTGGACTGGAGGTAGAGCAGCCAGGACTTGAACTGGTGCCCATATGGGATGCTGGCACTGCAGTCAGCGGCTTTTAACCACTACGTCACAGTGCCGGCCCCTTTTTTCTTTTTATTTTTTTAAAGATTTATTTATTTATTTGAAAGGCAGAGATACAGGGTGAGAAGGGGAGAGAGAGAGGGGGACAGATCCTCTATCTGCTGCTTCACTCCCCAAATGGCCACAATGGCTGAGGCTAGGCTAGGCCAAAGCCAGGAGCCAGGAGTTTCCTCCAGGTCTCCCACATGGGTACAGGGGCCCAAGTATTTGGGCCATCTTCCAGGGCTTTTCTCAGGTGCATTAACAGGGAGCTGGATCAGAAGTGGAGCAGCCAGGACTCAAACAGGTGCCCTATGGGATGCTTGCACTGCAGGCAGAGGCTTAACCTTCTACGCCATAGCGCCAGCCCCAGAGGTATGAATTTAATGCTTAAACCATTTAGGTGAGGTGAGCCTTTGGGCTGGTAGTTAAGATAACTGATTAGGATACCTGCATCCCATATTGGAATGCTTGGGTTTAAGGCTTGCTCCTAGTTTTAGCTTCCTGGTAATACTCCTCCTGGGAGTCAGCAGGGGATGGCTCAAGTCTCTGCCCCGACGTGGGAGACCCGAATTAAGATTTTTGAGTTCATAAATTTGGCTTGGCCTACTTCTGAACGTTATGGACATTTGGGGGTGTGAATCAGCAGATGAGGAACTGTGTTGTCTGTCTGTTGGTCTCTCACTGTCTCTCTGCCTCTCAAATAAGTCAATCTTAAAATTTTTTAAAAAGAATCAAGGGTATTGGTTAAATAGAAGTGTTTGGGTGGGAGGGAGAATCTGCATTCATATAGTAAACTTGCCTAGCAGTTTGTAGTACATATAATTTTTTTTGTATCTGGAATCTCATTTGATCTTCATCGTAATTCTGAGGGGGTAGAGGGTGTGGAGGCCAAAGGAAATACAGGCTGATTGTTTCCATTCTGCATGCAGGGAAATGAAGGCGCAAAGAGGTGTGAAATGAAGCTTATACAGCTAGTAAAAATAAAACACCTCGATTCTAACTCTGACATCTGACTCCTCCTTGTTGGTGGCCTAATTTAGAGATTGTTTTCTGGTCTACAAAACATTTTCTGCACATCCATTATCTTACTGAATCTTTTCATTCCATATAAGGAAAACAAAAAATTAGAGGATAAGTATTTTGTTCAAGGTGTTACAAACTTCAGACATTTATAACCCAGCGTTCTTCTGAATTCTTTTGCTTAGATTGCTGCAAAGGTTCTCAAGTCTCAAATCTGCAGAAGGATGAATTCCCGTATTTTTAATGAAATTCTCAAATTTTATTATGTTTTTCAGTATTTTTCTAATCCCCTCGCTTTTTTTCAGTTACTAGGCACACTTTTTCTATTAAATTTTCAATGTTTATTATGTAGATACGTAATGGGAACAATATTAGAAAGCTGAGAAGATAAATTACTTGATTTTTTACTTTGTCACACGAACTATGCTCTAACCCTTGTGAAAGTCACTGCACACCTGTTGTAATGAATCATGGATACAATTTTTATATGTATTCCAAACATTTTTGATAACCACCAGGAATTTATTGTTTAAAGAATTTTAGTATTAAGTACATGATTAAGTACAGCTGTTTTTCTTTGAAGGTTTTCATCTCAGAAATGCTGCAAATTATATTAATATGTATTAACATTGAAAACATTTTTTTGCCCTATCCCCCTAGCAACTACCCACAACTAAATCTCATATTATATGTAGGGCTTTCATTACTTTCTACTCTTGAGTTGTATTCATTGACTGTTGTAACTGCCTTTTAAAAATATCTTTTAAAAGTCTTTAGAGCAGCAGTATTTTTTTTTTATCTTTTTGTGTTGTGGCATGATAGAGAACTCACCATTTGAGCCCTTTTTAGGTGGACCATCAGTTGTGTCAGTATGTTCATGTGTCGGGCAGCTGTCTTCAGAGCCCATTTCCTAAAAGGAACTCGGAGCCCAGGAAGCCGCAGTCTCTGCTTCCTCTCCCTCCCAGCCCCAGCAACTTGTATTCTGCTTTGCCTCTGAATTTGCCTCCTGTGGGCACCTCAGGAGGATAGCACTGTTTTTAAATGTCTTGCTTTAAAATTGTTTCAAATATTGTATTTTTCAAGGATGACAGCGTGGAAGAGAAACCACTAAAAATGAAGGGAAAGGATTCTTCAGAGAAGAAACGGAAACGGAAGCTGGAAAAGGTAGAACAGCTTTTTGGGGAAGGAAAACAGAAGTCTAAGGAGTTAAAGAAAATGGACAAACCTAAAAAGAAAAAATTAAAATTAAATGCAGACAAATCAAAGGAGCTGAACAAACTGGCCAAGAAGCTAGCAAAAGAAGAAGAAAGAAAGAAAAAGAAGGAGAAGGCTACTGCAGCCAAAGTTGAACTTGTGAAAGAGAATACAGAGAAGAAAAGAGAGAAAAAAGTGCTAGACATTCCCTCCAAGTATGACTGGTCGGGAGCGGAGGAGTCTGATGATGAGAATGCCGTGTGTGCCGCGCAGAACTGCCAGAGGCCCTGCAAAGACAAGGTGAGTTCTCGCTCCTCACGCTCGAGTGTGCGAGGCGTCAAGGCCCAGCAGCTGTGGAGATCTGTTTGATGAGCTGATAGTGTGTTTTGATTCCAGGATTTGGACTCCTAACATAATTATTTTCTACAGTTTCTATAAACTCTTTTGAATAAAGAAGTTCCTAGGTCAGTGTGCTGAATAGATGCAGTGTTGTATTTTAAAAGTCATGAACCTCGTGAGCGTGGGACAGGAGCAGAGAGAAGCTATGTGACCTGTCCGGCAGGTGGTGTATTTCCTATGCAGTGGACAAAACAAGTTATAGAATAGTATTACGCCTTCCCTATAGGATGAGCCAGAGAACTAATTCCCTTGTCAATTAACTACAATGGCCTGAAAAAATCCTGGGCCTGTATTTTAAGATTTTGGTAAATTGCATTAATTTTAAGATTGTGTTCTAAAAACCTAAAACTAACTGTGTTTTACCCACTCTCAGGCCTGTGTTTACTCTCCAAAATGGAACATTAACTCTTCCAAATCCTTTGTAACAAATAATTCAGACCCTTAGAGATACTATTTAAAATTTTGTAACACTAAGTTTTAAGCAGAGTGTTCTGTGATGGCTATTATATTGAGGATAAGAATTCCTGAGAAAAATGGACAGACTTTATGAAAAAAAAATCCAGTTCTTTAAGTGATTGGAAGCATAAAGTTCTCATTAAGAATATAAATTCATAGTTTTATTTATTATGCTCTTTATACCACTTGATATTTAGAATATTACTAGCGCCTCAGTTTAAAAAGATGAGCAGAATCAGTAAAGCTGTGTCACGGTCACAGCGGGTTGTACCCTCACTTCCCTCCTCAAATACCTGCTACATTTTTTAGAGCTAGAAGAGGCCAGCAGGTGGCCTTGGTCAGGCTCCTCATTTCACACATGGTGACACCAGGACTCAGTGATGATAAATGATGTCATCAAAGTCAAACTAATTAGTGGTAAAACCAGAAGTAGACCCCTGGTTCCCTGGCTGTCACACTAGGATCTCTCTTCAAATAAATATCCCAGTCCCACTGATAAATGAGATGTAAGTACAAAAGCACATTCTAAAACTCAGTGATACTTATATATGTAAATTACATATTTAAGATAACTCAGATAACAGCTATTAATATTTTGGTGTGTTTCTTTCCAATTCTTTTTCTATAGTTCTTTTTTGTATCATTGTCATATTATCTGTTCACTTTGTGTCTTATTTTAATCTCTTCATAAGCATTTTCCTGTATTATAAACATTTTCAAGAATTTTAGTAGATACATCTCATGTGTATACATAATTTTTTTCTTTCACTTTGAATTCTACTTCTGTCTGAGTTTAGTAAAGAGGTTAATTGGGAGGTTCACTGTTGGGAGAACCTTCTGTTTCTTTCTCCTTTAATCAATTTTATGGCAGTTTCAAGACTATCGACAAGAAAGTTGAAGACCAGCAGAAAGATATGTTTCTTTCTCTGTTTTTTTTTTTTTTTTTCTTTTTAAAAAGTTTATTTAATTTATTTGAAAGCCAGAGTGACAGAGAGGAAGAGGTAGAGATAAGGGCATCTTCTATACTCTGGATCACTTCCCAGATGCCTGCAGCACTCCAGGCCAGGCCAAAACCTGGAGCTGCACCTGGGTCTCCCGCATGGGTGTAGAAATTCAAGCACTTGAGCCATCATCTGCTGCCCCCAGGGTGTGCGTTAGCCAGACATGCAGTGAGGACTTGCTCCCAGGGACTCCACCACGTGTTGCAGGCTTCCCAAGAAGCAACCCAAACCACTGTGCCACAATGCCCTCCCCACGCCCTTCCCCAGTGGGTTTTTTTTTTTAACTTTCATGTTTTATCTTCTCTTTTTTCACTTTTTTTCTTTGTCACTTAATCTTTCCCCTGTTCTCTGCTCAGTATTTGAATATGATTCAGTCTTTTTATCCTTGTTATATTTGCTGTGGCCTGTAAGCACCACAGGCCTGACTTTTTTACATTTGTTACAAAATTGTTAACACATGCCCTCAAAGGGTTAAGAGGAAAAGGTCATAATCTCTATGAAAGCACTTGTTAACCAAAAATGCAATACAACTGTTAAAATGTGATGATTAACTTTAATGAACTCTGAGGTTTGTTTCTATATACTTTCTTTAAATCTAGAAAGTTATTTACATTTTATGAAACATTGGGGATTTAGCTAACTATTCAGAGAAAATATCTATTTTAAACTGTTAAAGTATGTAAAGGTGAGCAGAGTGTGCTTACCCTGTCATTAGCTTACATAAAATAACCTTAGTGTTAGATTTCTGTGTATTTAATTTTAAACAAATTATTTCAGATTATAAATATTTCACCTATCATTACACTTTGCAGTCTTTCATAATTTTCCCTGTATGTTCTTAACACTAGTTTCAATAAATAAAAGGTGTATTTATTTAAATAAAAAAAATTTACAGCTTTCTCAGTTTATAGTGTTTCTCTAAGGAGATCTAATTAATGCATGGCGCATGTTTTCAAACAAAATGATAAGAAAATGCTTTTTGGGGAAGGCCATTCTTTAAAATATGCAGCAAAAATTTACTTCTAGGGTTCACTTGTTTTCAGATAAGTGTACCTGTATTATTTCTGTAACCGGTAATTATTATTACTTTCCCTAGAAAAATGCAGATTGAGAAATATCTTTTAAAAATTAGAGGAATGGTTACTTAAATGTACCCTGCCTCAATTTCAAGATGTTTTAGAAAATAACAGAATGTGTACTAGGTGTTTTTCAGTACCACTCCTCTATCAATTATCAGATTAATTTCAAGCTAAACTTAATTTTAAAAATATAACTATTTTCCAAAAATGAGTTTTAGGGGTGGGCTTTTGACCTAGCAGTTCTGAATGCAAGTGGGTTTGAATCCTGGCTCTCCTCCGAATTCCAGCTTCTTGGCTAACACACACCTTGAAGGCAGCAGGCGGTGACTCAAGTACTTAGCTCTCTGCCACCCACTTGGGAGACTGGGATTAAATTCCTAGTTTCTGGCTTTAGCCTGGCAAGGCCCAGGCTGTTGTGCAAATTTGGGAAGTAAACTAGCAGATAGGAGTTCTGTCTTTCTTTCTCTCTCTGTGTCTCAAATAAATCAATCAATAAAATATAAAAAATTAAAGTTCAGAATCTTTTTCTTCTTGAATTCTATCCCTTTATTCAGTTTTATTGGTACTAAGAATAAAAAAAAGTTTACTTAACAGAACAAATTTCTTTAGGGCTGATATATTTACATAGCATTTTGTTTTTAGTGTTAGGATAAATACTTAATCACTTTTTCCATTTGAAAAGAGGTTTTTTCACCCTCTAGGGACCTTTTATTTACCCATTACTATTCCCATAAAAAGTTTGGCATTGTGAATTAAAGGATTGAAGTTCATAAATTTATGGCACTCTGATTTTCAAGGATTTGTGTGGAGGTGTTGTCTCTACCAAAATATTTGCATTATTGCCATCTTTACCAGTTCATAGCTCCTTTTAGCACAGATAGTCAAAGGTTGGATTACATAAATGTGTGTCTTACACACAGTGGTGGTGTAGAGATGGGGTAACCAACTACCCCAGCTTACCTGAGACTTCACCAGTTTTAACGTGGAAATTTTCACTATGGGAAAATTTATCATTTCTGGGCAAGCTAGGTAAACTCACCACTTAATGTTTAGAGCACCAAAAAATTATACACAGGGATACTGAACAAATGAACTTCTCTAAGTGAATTGTTTTTGTTTTTCAAATCTGGCCTTTGCAAGGAACCTTGGTACAAAAGAGATTGAATATCCAAATAACAAAAACTCAATTGAGTAAGCTAAGAATATCACAAATTTTCTTTTTCCCTACTGCAGTAATAGGCTGTAAGAAATTAACAAACTATAATATGCCAAATTCTTAAGTATAAATGTGAAACCAAATAGCAAAGCATAAATGTCAAAAAATTATTTCTTCTATGTCATATATTTGTCTTTTAAACAGACATTTCTCTCAGATCTGGATAAGGTAACCTATTTATGCTATAATTTAAATCTGTGATCTGTTAATAATTAAATGGCTCATGGTTGTGAAGCTTTTAACAGTTTTTTCTGTAATTCACTAGGCACAAAAGGGTAGATTGCTACTAGAATTTAATGTGCCATCATCCAGACTCTAAACTCTTGATTTGCCAGGCTATTACCTAGTCTGTTGCCCCTGTGTTAGATTTTTGTAGATTCAGTGGAAATTCCAAACTTTAGTTTGCTGACGATCCAATGGGCCTTTTCAAACAAAGGATTGTTAATAGATGAACATGATAAGAAGATAGTGATAAGAGAAGGACTATTTTTCTTTGCCATATTTTTGGGTTAAATTCTTAAAAAACCTGCAGATTGCAATAGAATCCTGCAGGTTATTTAATAGAATCTGTATACCAATGACTATCTCAAGGAAAGTTATGTATTCTCTGGAAATCATGGGAGAGCTAGGCTTGGGACCCGTGACCTTAGGACTTCAGGCTTTGACCTCTAGTCAGAATCAGAAAAAGGAAAATACTGTTGGATTTGAAAGAGAGTGATATAATTTTGGAAACTGGAAGCCAATGAGTAGGTCCAGTGAAAAACTAGACTTAAAAAAGCTTGGCCCAGGTGCTTGGGCCCTGCACCCCATGGGAGACCAGGAAAAGCACCTGGCTCCTGGCTCCTGCCATCGGATCAGCGCGGTGCGCCGGCCGCAGCGCGCTGGCCGCGGCGGCCATTGGAGGGTGAACCAACGGCAAAGGAAGACCTTTCTCTCTGTCTCTCTCTCTCACTGTCCACTCTGCCTGTCAAAAAAAAAAAAAAAAAAAAAAAAAAAAAAAAAAAAAAGCTTGGTACACCTTATTTGATAGCAGATACTGAAAAAATAACTCTGTTATCCTGTGGACTGGACTAAATTTAAGAGATTTTTAGAATTAGGAGTAGAGATATCTGTTGGTTCAGGGGTAGCACTATTAACAGCATAATTTCTTAAACTTGGACAGCCCAAAGAAATACAGTTCATCTTTCCAATTCCCTTTACTATCTCCAGACAGCCAAAATATTTATCCCGGATTCACCACCTGTCCATCGGGCACTTTGTAAATCTTCACCTGCTTGTAGTACCTTTATCTTTGTTGCACAGAAGCCTTTATCCCCTTACCTTTTTTCTTGATAAGTTTCCCGCAACAGGAACATTTTGATCAGTTTTTTTTTTTTTTTCATAAACTTGAGAAACTAAACATAGTTACAGGACAAAAACAATTCAGTTTAGGAAGGAATCATTAAATTGTTGTGAGTCTCACGAAGTGCCAGTGATGATCAAACTTAGAATATGTGAGAATGACTTGTAGACTCCCTACATAGTCTAAGACTGGAGATTTGGGATGGGTCCTAGCTCCATTTTTAACAAACAAAATAGGTGATTCTGTTGCAGGAGGTCCACACATTTTGAGTAGCAATGCTGCAAACTGTTACAGCAAAGTATACAATGTTTTGTATACGATAATGAGTAGCGCCATGAGACTAATTTTAAGAAATAGCTTCAGTATCTCAGGCAGTGAACTAGGTGTTTTGTCATATATTATTATTATTTTTTAAAGATTTATTTATTTGGCCAAAATGGCTGGGACTGGGCTGAAGCTGGGAGTCAGGAGCTTCTTTTGGGTCTCCCACGGGGGCCCAAGCATTTGAGCCATCTTCTGGTGCCTTCCCATATGCATTAGTAGGGAGCTGGATCAGAAGTGGATCAACTTAGGACTTGAACTGGCATCCAGATAGGATGCTGGCATTGCAGGTGGCAACTTAACCCACTGTGCCACAATGCCAGCCCCTTGCCATATATTATTTCTTGGGCCTTCTCAATAATCTTGTATTCAGATGTTATTTCCATTTTACAGTTGTGGCAGTTGGGCCTCAGTGAGATTAAATGAAATTATGTGATGGAGTCTAGCAAAGTCTTTATACTAAACAACACTACCTCTTAAGATCTAGAACTCTAGCAAACATAAAAGTAGGGAGATTATTTTGAAAAATTATTTTCCATCCTTTATTACAAGCCTAAAACTATAACATGGTTTTGATTATCTTTATGGGATATGGAAACCAATTTTGAAACCCTCTCAGTTTCCCTGAATGAAATTCTTTTACCTAGCCAAAACCTCTTTCCTCTGTTCTTTCTCATAAACTGTCCTGACATACCTCTTTGATTCCTTTATACACCTCTCTTTGCTCTGATAATCTGCTCATGGTTTTAAGTGGCTCTATTTTGTCAATGAAATGGTCACCTTTGAGCTTTGGAGAGGGAGAGTAGCACTTTTCATCTTAAAGGTTCTCATCTGCCATGACATTAGCTATAAAAATCATGCTCCAAATATAAAAGCCAAAAGTCACTTTATTGTTCAGTGACAAAGGTTAAGTACAAGGCTTAAAGTCACTAAACTGCATTCCCTTTCTGGCCTCCTATAATCAGTATTCTCTGCAGGGCAAAGTTTGCCTGGCACCTGCCACTGACCTATCAGTTTCCCAGACTTGAATTTTGAAGCCCAGAGTGATCTATTGACCTGTGTCTTTTACTGTTATAATTGGTTAATTTGTAAGATTTGACCTCTGATATTTGCTAACTTTTTATAGGGAGTTGTATTTGTAACGGAAGAAGAGAAGAATAAAAAATATTAGTTTTAAAAGTGGCCTATGTGACTGCTTTTCTAAAAAGGTATTTAATGTTCTTAGTACTTTGGCTTATCTCTTTGAAATAAAGCTAATACACAGGATTGCCTTCACGTTGTTGTATTCCTCCTTTCTTGATTGATAATTGCATTGTCTTAGAGCCTAGAAATTGTTAATATTAGCTAAAACTACTTGACTGCTCTTATTAGAAGTTCCTTTTTTTTGTCAAGTTTTTCTCAAACATGTTTCTGCCTCACAAGGAGCCCCAGGTATTCATGAGGTAATGGAGTACCTAAGAGGCCTAATTTTGTGGACACACTATGGTAAAATATAATTTGGGGGTTTTAACTTCTCAGCTTCTTTCATTTAAAAAAAATAACCCCATACGAAGTCATTGTCTGTCTGAGGACATTCCAATTGTTTGCTATCATTTAAGCCAAGAAAGCTCTTTGGTTTGCTTTTACTCTAGGCTAAATATTTATGTAACCTAAACATTCCCCGATCTTGTCTCCTACAGGTAGACTGGGTACAATGTGATGGTGGCTGTGATGAGTGGTTTCATCAAGTTTGTGTGGGTGTATCTCCAGAAATGGCTGAAAATGAAGATTACATCTGTATAAACTGTGCAAAGAAGCAGGGCCCAGATAGCCCAGGTCAAGCACCGCCTCCTTCCTTCATAATGAGCTACAAACTACCCATGGAGGATCTTAAAGAGACCAGTTAGCAGATGCTTGTTTAGTCTGGGACATGGGGGACAATGGACCACATTTGAGACCTTGGTCATCAATTAGAGTGGTGTAGATCCACTCAGAATGTTTCTTCCAAAGATGAATGACCTTCAGAGAAAGTCCCGTTAGTGCTGGCTTCCTCTTTGCATGGACTGTGTGGGCTACACTCTCTAGCAGCACATCTATGCGAAGGGTGTATTTGGTACAGCTGCCTGTCTCCCTTGGGTATGGTTTACTGCATTAAGGTCAAACACTTGATTGAGCTCTAGGGTGGTGGTGGGCATTAAATTCAGTGATGTGCTGGCAAGGTGTGTAGGATGTGGCTTAAAACCAGTTGATACTACTTAGAGGCTTATGACCTAGGGCAGCACCAACTGAATACTGATTGTTTGGGTCTCTTTAGTTGGAATATTTGGAAAGGAATCGGCACACCCTCCTTTCACTGTTACCTGGCATTTCATGCCCTACAGATAGAACCAGGAGAAGCAGGACTGAAGTTACTTCTGTTAGCAGTCATGGTATATAGTGGCACCGTCTCTTGGTTACCTGTGCTTGTTTCTACCAAGAAGAAAGCCCCAAATAAGAGAACCTCTAAAAAAAAAAAAAAAAAAAAAAAAAAAGAACCTCTCACCATCTGGGGCAGATCACCTCATCTTCCTAAGGAGGAAGATGTAATCTAATTCAGAAGTCCAGTTGGATAATGGAAGAAGAGCTTTTCTTATTTCAAGGCAAGAACCCCCTTCCCCCTTTTTCTGGTTTTGAGCAATCTGGCTGTCTTGGGTCTGCACTTTAGAGGAGAGCAGGTATGTGGATCCAGGTTCCTGCAAAAGGAGGAAGAAGAAGACCAGTAAAATTGTCTTACAGAATCACAATGATGCATGTATTTGGGGGAAACCTTCATTCAAAGTATTCCAGACACCACCAGGCTTCAGGCATGGCCATGAGCAAGACCAGCAAATAACAGCTTTTTGCCCTGCAGCCTTGACCCTGATGTCTACTGTTCCCTACATCAGCCCACAGCAGATGCTATTGAGTAACAGCTTGGCTTCATCAGAGGATGTGGGGTTGTAGCACCTCTGGTGGATGAAGTTGTTTTAGTAAATCCATTTTTAAAAAGAAAACAAAAAAGGACTTGTTTTTACTTTTTTCTAAATGTCTCTGACTACTGACTGTTCTATAAATAGATTATTTTTCTTTTTTTAATATACATATCTGAATATATAAATATATAAATATATATATTTACTGTTACCAGCAACATATGACAGAGTTTCAGCATCAAAAATCCATTTGGGGGCTTTTTTTTTTTTTTTTTTTTTTTTTTTTTTGCTTTGTAATAAAGAAACCCCATTCCTTGTAGTACAAGGAGTAGCACTCTCTTCTCCATCCTAGCTTGACCATGTTGCTTTTGTTCAAATAGACGGTTAAACTTCCTCTGTGTGTTGGGAATTAACCCTGTCTTTTGGAAAATTTGGTCTTACTCTAGCCTTTGCTGGCTGTTTTTTCTTTTATATGTGAATGTTTGAAACTATGGTGCTGTGTCCTCTTCCCTCTGTTCTGTTCTCTGTTCTGATTAAGGTGTTAGGTAAGCTGTATGTAAACTTTTATTAGAATGGGGCTAATTTTTTAAAGGACAAAAAAAGTTACTAAAAAGCTTTTGTCTTCAGTAGCCTGTGTCCTTTATTTTGGTTTAAAAATCTGTGGTTCGACTTAAACTCATCAACTTTCCCTTAAAGGGGGTAGTGGGCTGGACCTAGAAACTGCTTTGTAGCTTCCTCTTCCATTTTTGCCCCAGTCTCTTTTAAAGAAATGTCTTCTAGTACCTAGAAGTGAAATGTACTGTCCAGTTACAGTTTGAGTGGGTATGAGATTTAACTCAAAAGGCATCTTACTTTAAAAAAAAACAAAACAGCAAAAGCTTTCTTATAAAATCCAATTTCTATAAATGCTTTCTGTGTGGTTTATACTACCTACTTTTTGGTCACTCTTCCCTTAATACTAGATAACATTTTGAGTGCTTTGGCCTATTAAAAGGTTTGTAAGAGTTGCTGTAGCATGTGTCTTGAGCTCATCTCAAGTAAGTGTGTGTATGATTGGAGATTTCAAGGGATATCTTAAGGTAATTAACCAGTGTACCAAGTTTTCATTTTGCCAACTATATAAAGATTATCTCAATTGAGACTTTCATCTGGTTGATGTTATAGAAGAAAGCACGATTATTATTATTATTATTTTTTTTTGCCATTGGATCTTTGTAAAGTCTTCAAATACGTGTGGATTAAAGATTGAATGTAATTTTCAGTGATGGATCCCTGGAACATATTTAAAATTTTACCTTTCCTTTCCAGTCATCCATTCTGTTGTCCATGGAGAGTGTTGAGGATGCTAAGAAAGGTGGTTGTTAAGCTGCTTGGCACGTTGAAGTACTTGAAAAGGAGATGGAGTGGATGGCTGTTTGGGGAGTCATTTATGTACTTGATATGATATTTGCCTGTAGGAGACCTGAGAAAAATACAAGGCAGTCTCCAACCATGAATAGCTTCCTGTTATGTCCTAATATTTTGAAATTGAAGTGTGTCATTTAACTGGTACTGTGAGATTTTCTGTATATATTTGGAAGTCATGGAGGATTTGGTCTGACCTGACCACAGATTAAGACCAGGCTGAGAAAAACAGAGATTAGTGCCTCCCTCCTCCCCCACCAAAAGGAATCAAAACAAACTCAAAATTCAAATTTGTAGTTTTTGAATTAATGAAATAAGGTACATCCATTTAGAGAAATGTTGGTGTTCTATAAAGTGTTGTTTTCACTTAGAAGAAATTACTTATTTACAACTTAACTCTAGTCTTCTGTATTGTAACATTTTATCTTGATTTTAAATGTTTTCTCTACCTTCCCTAACTTGCAGAGTTTCAGTTTTTCATTGGTATTTTATCTTGCGTGTTTTAATTCTTTCAAAGGAATTTTTCACTGCCTTCATTACAGACATTTTGGCAAAGGTTAAATAAAGGAAAATTTTTTAAAAATGATAGGTCTTCGATATTCTTAAAAGGGGTGAGTCGTTGGAACTGTAGGGATCCCCAGGTCAGAAGCACAAGCGCAGCGTTCGACGGTACTGCAGCACAGCCGTGTCGAGGTGTAGATGCTGGCTCCCTCGTAGGGATGCTGCAGAACAGCTTGGCCTGCGTGATTCACATTTGTGCCTCAGTAAAAGTACAAATTACTGCGTGTCATATTTTTTTGAATAGTTAGAAGGCAGACATTAAATCTGTGATTGCCCACAGTCTACTTTAATAATCAAAAAACTGCACACACTGACAGACCTGTAAGAGTAGCATGATTTGATGTGTGCTTTGCTCATGTTCTTCTCTGCTTTTATTCATAACAGGTGCACAAGAGCTGTCAGTTAATTTGTTTTTCCTAATTTTTAGATTCTGGATGCAATTCAGTGCATGTAAAGAAACTCCCTGCCTTGTCAGTATTCTGATTCTGTAATACATTTGTGTGAATATCATCCAGGACTCTGTAAAGTAGGATGAAAGGAAAAATTAAGAAACCCAAAGGGTTGGGATTATCCACTTTTATAGAAGAGAAGGTGACCATTTGGAGTGGGATTTGAAAACTGTAAATTGGGGAAATTGAGTTGTTGGCCCCACATATAACTAGGTTCAATAAAGTTTCACATGTGCGTTATCTTCATGTGTAGAAAGTTGCTTTTGCAGTCAGTCAGTCCTTAAGTAGAATTCCTGTTGAGTACCTCTGCCCACCTCCTTACATTAAAGCATACCCCATGTCTGGACACAGATGTGCCAAAGAAGTGTTTACAGCAGGAGAGGGAAAGAATGGACGCTGATAGATTCTGGAATCCCTGTCTCCGTGTCTTCTCTCGGCCTGGGTCGTTCCCAGTCACCACTGTGCAACAGACGACGGGCTCTGGGGAGGCATGTGGCGGGGTTTTGGAGATGCGTCCTGCTTGTTCTTTTGCAGCTGATAGAGCTGTCTCCTGGGAATGTCTCTTGTGAGCCTCAGGACCTCTAACGGGTATTCCCTTACATATTTATTACAGTTTACCAGAGTTATTGGTGGTGCCTTATGAAAAATATAACTTGATTTCTTGACATTTGAGCATGTTTTGTATTTCTTTGGTTTTTTGAATGAGTATTCGGTATGATTAATTGCATTACGTCTAAAAATCTCTTTGTGCTCAGATTCCTAATCGTTTCCACCCCTGCCCCCTTACTCTCACCCCCTTCATTTACATTGTGGCGACTTTAAATGGGAACCAAGTAAAGGTAAATTTTGGTAATGATTATTGATAATCCTAAGGAAAATTAGCAAGTACATGAGAGCTACTTCTAACCTGTGCCAAAGCAGTTTTTTAGTATTACTTGCTAACTATACAATAAAGAACTGAGCCGAAATAATCTGGTCAGTGGTGTGATTAGCCCATTGTTATTACTGAGAATAATGTTTTTGAAACTGAAGTACAGGAAGTGACTCCGGAAGATATCCCGGGTCCTTGATTTTCCACAAGAGCCCCTTGATGACCAGCAGACGTGAGTCCATCCTTGGTTCTTGAGAAATGTGCTCCTTTGCAGGGGAGATGAGGATCCAGATGCTCACAACTAGTTCAGACCTCAAGGGACTTCA
Organism: Oryctolagus cuniculus; assembly: GCF_964237555.1. Lineage (NCBI taxonomy): Eukaryota > Metazoa > Chordata > Mammalia > Lagomorpha > Leporidae > Oryctolagus > Oryctolagus cuniculus. Next base: position 98,104,893 of record NC_091440.1, on the reverse strand, counting down.
GAGAAGTAAATGACACTCCTTCCTCCATCGCCAGGTTCCCAGGTGATGCACATGTGAAGGGCGAATGTTAAGGTTATGCTTGCAGTGAAATTGACAGTTTCATGAGGTGTGTGACTGTGTGTCTGTGTTGGGGGTAGTGGAAGAGTTGGTTGTTAAGAGGGGAGAGAATTCTGGTTATCCCATTACTTAGAAGTTTTCCTGCCCACAAAGATCCATGAAATTTCATAAAGTGACAAATCCTTTCTAGAATTGTCTAGATCACATTTTTTCTTGAGTCTTTGACACTGGTTGATACCTATGAATGGAGGATCCGGAATTTCTTCTTGGAACACTTGGCCAATGATTGGAAATTCACGCATGATAAAAAGTAGAGAACGGTACGAAGGAATACAGTCAGATAAACACAGAGTAGCTTTTGAGTTTCTTCTCATCCCCCCGCCCCTTAGCTCTTTTAAGTGTATTTCTACTCTAGTAGAAGGATTTCATATTTCTGTAAAGTCCCATGAATGTCTTCATTAGATGAGACTTCTCTAACCTTGTCTTTGGAGCTACCTTCTGTGTCTTGTCAGTAGAGAAAAAAAGCACCCCAAGAATGGTCAGATGGTGAAATTTTGCTAAGGAACCTTTTTGAGTTCTTGGACACAGTGATGAAGTCTTATCTGAGACTACCAAGCTGAGTGTTATATAACGTAAAGAACACTGGATAGGGGCCAGCATTGTGGTGTAGCAGCCAGAGCTGCCACCCGTGACACTGGCATCCCACATAGGTACTGGTTCAAGCCCTGGCTGCTCCACTTAATCCAGCACCCTGCTAATGTGCCTGGAAAAGTAGCAGAGTGGCCCAAGTGCTTGGGCCCCTGCACCAATGTGGGAAGTCGGAAAGAAGCTCCTGGCTCCTGGCCTTGGGCCTGGCCCAGTCTCAGCCATTGTGGCTGCTTGGGGAATGAACCAGCAGATGGAAGACCTCTTTGTCTCTCCTTGTGTCTCTCTGTAACTCTGCCTTTAAAATAGGATACATCTTGGGGAAAAAAAACTGGGTAAGAAGCTGGGTTTGTGGTCTGTAACTGTGTGCCATTCAGTTGGTTACCCAGCTCCTCTGGAACTGGGTTCCTACCATATCGAGTTAGCTCACACAGATATGAAGACATGTAAGTCACAGCCCCACTCCTTAACAGGGTAAGATGGGATTTTTTTAAATTATTTTTTATTTTATTATTATTATTATTTTAAATTTTTTGACAGGCAGAGTGGACAGTGAGAGAGAGAGACAGAGAGAAAGGTCTTCCTTTGCCGTTGGTTCACCCTCCAATGGCCGCCACGGCCGGCGCGCTGCGGCCGGCACACCGCGCTGATCCGATGGCAGGAGCCAGGAGCCAGGTGCTTTTCCTGGTCTCCCATGGGGTGCAGGGCCCAAGCACCTGGGCCATCCTCCACTGCACTCCCGGGCCACAGCAGAGAGCTGGCCTGGAAGAGGGGCAACCGGGACAGAATCTGGCGCCCCGACCGGGACTAGAACCCGGTGTGCCGGCGCCGCTAGGCGGAGGATTAGCCTAGTGAGCCGCGGCGCCGGCCCGGTAAGATGGGATTTTTAAGAATGTTTATTGTGGGGCTGGTGCTGTGGTGTAGTGGTTTAAGCTCCCGCCTGCAGTGCTAGCATTCTCTGTGTGGACACCAGTTCAAGTCCCAGCTGCTCCAGTTCTGATCCAGCTTCCTGCTAATGCTCTGGGAAAGCTGCCTCAATTAGTAATTTTTTCCCCAATCAAAAGACGAGGCCCTGCTTCCATACTTTGTGGCTTGGTATGCCCCGGGCACTGGCAACTTTAGTCTTTCTGGCCTAGCTCTGCCGTCTTTCACTGGGGCTAAGCTTGGTGGAAGACCAGCTTAGTAGTAAGGCTCTCTTTGGAACCCGGAACAATTCAAGCACGTCTGCGTTAGGTCATGACCTTCAGTACTGCTGGTTTGTGATTGCTGAGGTCACTCTTCTGTTCCTTTGTAAGGAGCCCTGCTACTGGTTAGCTGGAACCTGAGCCTCGCTGAGCGAAAAGGAGGCCTCTGCTATTTAGCTGTACCATCTGTCCTCCGGAGTGTCGTCTCTGAGGGACTTGGATGGCTTTGCGGCATCTCTGTCCCCAGCGCTGCCATCATCCAGGGCAGTGTCACTGATCTTGAGGAGCTGCAGTTTCTGGACGTCTGCTTCCCATAGTGGTTTTCATGTCATGTCTCAGCACCGTTCCTAAAACACTGAATGCTAGGATCCTGTTCATCTACTTTGATTTTAATGTCTTGACCTTTGATGTATTTCTTAGTGTATGCAACTTACCTCAGTTCCTTAAATGGCCTTTTCCTTCTAGTTTGTCAGATCATTCTGGCCTCACTCCTTTCATTTATTGTTTTTTAAAGAAACATTTATTTATTTGAAAGGCAGCATGACAGAGGAAGATACAGAGAAAGAATTGGAGATCTTCCATCTGCTAGCTCACTCCCCAAATGGCCACAAAGGCCAGGGCTGGGCCAGGCTGAGAAGCATGTGGGCCATCTTCTCCTACCTTCCCAGAGGCGTTAGAAGGGGGCTGGATTGGAAATGGAGCGACTGGGGCTTGAACTGGCATTCTGATGTGGGATGCTGGCATCTCGTACTGCCAACTCACTCCTGTGGTGTGCGGCCGCACTGCCCTGAAAGCGCCCGGTCTCGTCTCGTCCATCGCTCCTGTGCCTGCTGTAATGTGGATCCTCCCTTCGCCGTCTCACTGAAATCAGTGGTGCCCAGTGAACACTCCTGTTCTTGATTGACCTCTCTTTGATGTTTGATATGGTTGTCTGTTCTTCAAACTTCTCGAATGCCACTACTCTGCTAACTTTGTCTCCAGCTGCTCTTTAATCAGCTCCCTTTTCTGCGAATCCCCTTAAAAGAGTGTCATGGGGTTCTTCTTTATATATCTACATGCCCTAACCCATTCCCAGTTACCCCTTCTCTTCAAGTGATGCCCAAATCAGCATCCCCTGCTTGCTCTCTGAGTTCTTGAATCGACTGGTAACCATTTCCACTAGGTTAATTTTTTTTTATTTGACAGATAGAGTTAGATAGTGAGGGAGAGAGATAGAGAGGTCTTCCTTCCATTGGTTCACCCCACAAATGGCTGCTATGGCCGGAACTACACCAATCCGAAGCCAGGAGCCAGGTGCTTCCTCCTGGTCTCCCATGCGGGTACAAGAGCCCAAGCACTTGGGCCATCCTCCACTGCCCTTTCGGGCCACAGCAGAGAGCTGGACTGGAAGAGGAGCAACCGGGACTAGAACCCAGCACCCATATGGGATGCCAGTGCCGCAGGCAGAGGATTAACCAAGTGAGCCACGGTGCCGGCCCTCTGTTTTAATCCCTCCAAACTTATTGTTTCAAAAACCAAACTTAACCTTCTTTCCACTCCAAACCAGTTCTACATCCTTTATTCCCTGTTCAAACAAATGACCAGTTGCCCAAGCCAAAACCCTGTGAGCCATCACGGTATTCTTTCTGCCCATGCACTTTTTGCATGCAAAAATCCTTTAGATTGACCTGTCTTTTATCTCCATCTCTCTCTTCTTTTTCTAAACTAGTATTGTAATGTGAAATGTAATGATTGTAATCAGCAGTGGCTTCCATTTCAGCTGGACCCCTAATTAGTCTTCGGATTCCTCTTTTTCTTGCAGGGCCTTTGAGTTTTGCAGAACTCTGCTGTACGCGTGCTGCTTGGGGTGCACATCTTCTCAGAGGAAGTCGCCGTCAGCCCATCCCTGTGCTCTGTCTCCACCTCATTGCATCCACTTGTAGTTCGTTGTCTTTCTATAATCACTAGCAGAGGGCTCGCAGCTGGAGCGCACAACCGTTCTGTCACAGTGCATGTGTACGCAGGCATGGAAATACAAACTATGGACTCAAAATAGTCTCCCCCGTGGGAATGGTTATACACGAAGAAACGGGAGCGTGCTGAATCCTTGGGAATCCTCTTTGGCAAATCTTTCAGTTCTGTCTTTGTTGTGTTGGCCAAATTATAATTTCATTTTTTATATCTATTTCCAACTTCATGCATTTGAGCTGTTACTCAACTTTTCCAAAGCCTGCAAAGCGTCTCGAGAATTAGGAAACGTTTCTCCTTGTAGTGTCTGACGCTGAGTGTCCACACCCAGGTCAGTCTGTACCTCACTGATTTTCATCTGCTGTCACTTCTCCCCGGCAGCTGTTTTTTATATCCATGTAAGGATACATCTTCCTTCACTGCTCCAAACACTTCACCTTTAATGGGCCACCTGCAGACTCGCCTTTCAGTCGCTCTTGCTGCTGCAGCCTGCATTTCTTGATGAGCATGAGACTGATCTGGAGAATATCCATTGACAGCCCTGGCCATTGTGAGAATCTAACCTGAACAACATGTAGCACGGCTCTTTGTGCTGCAACAGGGGCAGAGCAGGGGGATCATAACCCTTATCCCAGGAGTCTGTGGGCTGATGGCAGGAGCCAATCACAAGTTGCTCATTTTCCACGGGCGCCTTCGGAGGTCTGTACTTCCACTTCTGGCTCTGGCTTGCTTGCATGCCGGGCTGGTGGGACGCGGCGGTGGCCACTCCCATCTGTTTCCCTTGTGATGCTGTCGTCACTGCCACCCTGATTTCTTTGCTAGGCTTTAGGGTGGTCACTCAGCTTATCTTCCAGGTTACCGCCAGAACGAACCGTCTAAGGAGCCGGTCTGCGCCTGCCTTGGTCCTGTACCTCTCTAAGCACATCAGCTGCCACACATGCCCCAGGCACCGTGCTTCAGCCATACTGAGGCCTGGCCCTCCCTCCCTCCCTCCCTCCCTCCCTCCCTCCCTCCCTCCCCTTCCTTGCTTCCTCCCTCACTTATTTTTTTCTTCCTTTTCTTTCTCTCTCCATACGCTAGGCTTCCTTCCTGCAATGCCCGTGTTTTCATTCTGGCGATGTCAGCCTCAGTGCTGCTTCTTCAGAGCACCTTGTTGGCTCTCACAGCAGCCTCCTTTCCTCCTGACGGGCCTTGGTGTAGGTGACGGATTTGTTTATCAGCTCCCCGAGAGTGGAGGCTTGTGTCCTCTGTCTCTCTGTACCCAGCAACTAGAATATTCAATAGATAACTGTGGATGAGAGCCGTTTCATGCCTTGGTTCCTCCATGCTCACGTTCTTGCCTGTTTGTTGTTCTCCATGTGTGGACGGCCATGCCCTCAAGCGTGGCCTCTGGATCGGTAGCATCAGCGCCACCTGGAAACTTTTAGACATGCACATTCCCAGGCCCCACCCCAGGCACCTGGAATCAGAAAGTCTGTGGCTGAGGCCAACGCCCCTGGGGAGCTGGGATGCACACGGGCGTTTGAGACTCACTCAGTAGATGCAGTCCTTACGTTTCTATCCCCAAGACCTAATACGGCGCCTAGGACAGGAGTATGGTAAAGGGACGAGAAACTCGTTCAAGTGCCTCTCTGGCAGCCTTTCAACAGTTTGATCGTAGTCACCGTCTCTACCTGCCCAGTCCTCATCCTCTGCCTGTCTGGTTTAATGTCACTAATTCTAGTGTGTCATGACTTTGGATCCCTTTGCCTTCCTCATTGGATTTATCTGAGCAAATTCCACCTTACTGCATGCCCATCTTAAACATATCAGAGTTGGTTTTAGTTTTCAAGCTACAGTTCTGCATGGTGGAACTCTGTAAGATCACCCCAGTGGGAGACAGTTTGCAGTGAGCATGATCAGCGCTGCGTCTGTGCAGTTGGTGTGCAGTGGAAACCAGCGATGTTGCCTGTGTTCGCCTGGCCTTGGTGGCATGGAAGTCATTCTGCAGCATGGTTTCTGGTAATGGCTTCGGTGGTTCTGAGCCCTGGTGGCACAGTAGACCTGCCTGGAGAGCTTTCATAAAACATGCTGCCACTGCTGCTCCAGACTGCTCGAACCGCAAGTGTCCCAGGGTGGAGCTCAAGCATCAGCATTTTTTAAAAAAATCTATTTTATTTATTTGAAAGAACTGCAGAGAGAGATGGAGCCAGAGAGAAGGAGAGAGATCTTCCATCTGGTGGTTCACTCCCCAATGACTGCAATGGCTGGAGCTGCACTGATCCAAAGCCAGGAGCTTCCTCTGGGTCTCCCACGTGGGTGCAGGGGTTCAAGGACTTGGGCCATCTTCTGCTCTCCCAGGCCACAGCAGAGAGCTGGATCGAAGAGGAGCAGCTGGGACTAGAACCGACACCCATATGGGATGCCAGCGCTTCAGGCCAGGGCATTAACCCACTGTGCCACAGTGCCGACCCCATGAATATTTTTTAAAAATTGTTTTGTTTATTGATTTTGAAAGGCAGAGACACAGAAACAGAGATCTCCCATTTACTGATTCACTCCTTAAATGCTTGCAAAAGCAGGGGCTGGGCCAGCCTGAAGCCAGGAGCCAGGAACCGGGTCCAGGTCTCCCATGTAGGTGGCAGGGGCCCGTGTATTTCAGCCACCACCCGCTGCTTCCCAAGGGTGCGCATTAACAGCGCTCTAGAATCAGGAACGGCCAGGACTTGAACCGAGGCCCTCTGATACACGATCGGGGATCTCAAGCAGCATCATTACCACCATGCCAGATACCTGCCGCATCAGTCTTTTTTGGAAGAGCTTTAAGGAGGTATAATTTACCTGCCACTAAATTGACTCATTTTAACGTTGATGAATGCTTCTTAGTACATTTACAGACTTGTGCAGCCATCACCACATCATACAAACTTGGAAATGTTTCCATGACCCCTAAAAGAAACACTATGGGTAGGTGTTGCAGATTGAGCTGCTGCTTGGGGTGCACATGTCCCACATTGTAGCACTTTGTGAACCCTGGCTGCTCCACTTCCAATCCAACTCCCTGCTAATGCGCCTGGGAAGCAGCAGAGGATGACTCTCACGTGGGAGACCTGGCTGGAGCTCCTGCCTTCTGGCTTCAGCCTGGCCCAGCCTGGGCTGTTGTGGCCGTTTGTGGAGTGAACCAATAGAAGAAAGGTTCTCTCATTCTCTCTCTCTGTCTCTGTCATCTTCTGTCTTTCAAATAATACATAAGTAAATCTTAAACAAAACAAAAACAAGCAAAAGCTGTGACGTCTGCTCACAGACTCTCCCTGTTCTTTGTCTCCAAAGCTTTGCCCTTTGGAGACCCCACACCAGGATGGTTTTCAAGCTCTCAGATGATTTTTTACATGTGAGTAGGGCTGAGAACCACAGTTCTACAGTGCGTTGTGAGGAATCTCGGTGATATTTAAGAACTGCGTGTAAGAAGGATGCTTCACATACTTTCACACTTAGGCCCACTATGCCCACCTATGCCCATGCGTGCTTTCACCACTAGTATGACAAAGATCATCAATTTGGTAATGGAACATAGTAGACCATTTTGTTATTTTTCCTTTACACATATTAGAATCATCCAAAATGGCCTCTCATGCTTTCTGCGAGTTATTCAGAAACACCTGTCGGCTGCCTTTCCCTGTAGGTAAACGACACTGGGAGGTGTGTGAGGAGCAGCCTGCCTGAGATAATGTGGACACCAGAAATTGCCCTCAGTGGTTCTGATTAACTTCCCTGCCAAATAATAGATTTTTGCTTATAGGCAAATGAATATTTCCAAAACAGTTTTTGGAAAGTATGTTTGTTTTAAACTGACAAAAAATGAAAAATCATCTTCCACCTTCAAGTAACCCCTGTTAAGATTTAACTGAATTTATTTCCCGCCAGTCATGGCTGCACATCTATCCAGCTGTTTACCTCTCTACGCAGACTGCTTGCTTTCTTGCTTCTTTCACTTCATTTTGAGAACATTTGTATGTCATCATAAATATAAGCTGTATTGTTTTGTTTTTAAAGATATGTTGGGCCGGCGCCGCGGCTCACTAGGCTAATCCTCTGCCTTGCGGCGCCGGCACACCGGGTTCTAGTCCCGGTCGGGGCACCGGATTCTGTCCCGGTTGCCCCTCTTCCAGGCCAGCTCTCTGCTGTGGCCAGGGAGTGCAGTGGAGGATGGCCCAAGTGCTTGGGCCCTGCACCCCATGGGAGACCAGAAGTACCTGGCTCCTGCCACCGGATCAGCGCGGTACGCCAGCCGCAGCGCGCTGGCCATGGCGGCCATTGGAGGGTGAACCAACGGCAAAGGAAGACCTTTCTCTCTGTCTCTCTCTCTCTCTCACTGTCCACTCTGCCTGTCAAAAAAAAAAAAAAAAAAAAAAAGAGATATGTTTATTTGAAAGAGTTACACAGAGAGAGAAGAAGGGGCAGAGAGAGAGAGAGACAGACAGACAGACAAGTCTTCCATCTGCTGGTTCACTCCTCCAATTGGCTGCAGTGGCCAGAGCTATGCTGATCCGGAGCCCGGAGCCAGGAGCTTTCTCCAGGTCTCCCACCAGGGTGCAGGGGCCCAAGCACTTGGGCCATCTTCTACTGCTTTCCCAGGCCATAGCAGAGAGCTGGACTGGAAGTGGAGCAGCCGGGTCTCAAACCGGCGCCCATATGGGATGCTGGCACTGCAGGCAGTGGCTTTACCTGCTATGCCACAGCGCCAGCCCCTTATATGGGATTTTAATGGTTTTAAAGACCTTTCTATATTGAGCCATTCTTCCTTTGTTTTGTGTTGCAAAATTTGGCCAGCTTATTAGTCCTCTAACCTTATTTATTTTTTTCTTTTTTAGAAGTAACAAAGTTTAATGATGTAAACTTGACCTCTTCAGTTTTATAATTCCTGGTATTCCTGACATCCTTAGAATGATCTCTCAGGGCAACACTGTGGCTTAGTGAGTGCTGATTCTAGTTCTGCCTGCTCCTCTTTGATCCAGCTCTCTGCTATGGCCTGGGAAAACAGTAGAAGATGGCCCAACTTCCAGGTCGCAACAGCCAAGGCTGGGTCAGGCTGAAGCCAGGAGCTTCATCCAGATCTCTCATGTGGGTGCAGGGGCCCAAGCACTTGAACCATCTTCCACTGCTTTCCCAGGTGCATAAACAGAGAGCTGGATGGGAAGTGGAGCAGCGGGGACACGAACCAGGACCTGTATGATAGATCATCGTTGCAGGTGGCAGCTTACCCCGCTACGCCACAACACCGGCCCCTATCTCTCTCAGGTTTTTTTTAATACACTCACTGACTCTTCAGAGTATTTGGGTACACGTCTTGCATTTCCGCACATGTATATATCTTGTTACCCCCAGGCCTCTAACACCAAGCACAACTTTACATATGTGTGTACATTCCGTATACTCATGGCAGTAGGTTTCTATTTGCGGTATAACATTGCTAAAAATTTAGTAGTTTAAAACAACCCGTACTTATTCCCTCTCAGTTTCTCGGCCCCAGAGTCAGTACCCCTTCCCTGGTTACTCCACTTCAAAGTCTCACAAGGCTGCCGTCAGGGCGGTGTTTGAGGCTGGGGTCACCCCCTCCACCCCGTAGCTCTGCTTCTCAAATAAATAACATAAATCTTAAAAAAAAGAAGTCTGGATAACAAGGGTTCAACTACTGACATGAGGAAATGATACATGGATGAATCTCAAGATAATTATGTGTGTGAAAGGAGCCAGATAAAGGGTCCGGCGCTGTGGTATAGCGGGTTAAGCCGTTGTCTGCAGTGCCAGCATCCCATATGGGCGCCTGTTCGAGTCCTGGCTGCTCTACATCTTAGGAGGCTCCCTGCTAATGCTCCTGGGAAAGCAGCAGAGGCTGGCCCAAGTGTTTGAGCCCCTGAACCCCCATGGGAGACCCAGATGAAGCTAGCTGGGCAAGCATCTACTTCCAAGCACAGGCAGTTGTGGGCAGCATCTTGATCCTTGTGGGGGGTGGGATTGAGCACCTCTGCTTCCGCTTGACCCCCAGTCTGAGCCAGCTTCCCTTTCCTTGCTTCCTGAGCTTTCCCAACATGGACACTTGCTTCCTCAAAGCCGGCGAGGAGGAGAGTGTCCTGGCAAGGTGGAGGTAAACATAAGCATCTTGGACGCATCTTGGCCGTATTCTGTGAGGTGGAAGCAGGTCACAGGAGCTGCTCCCAGCAGGAGGAGATCCCGGAAGCGTGTGAACTCCAGAAGACAGGGATTGCGTGAGGCCACACTCACATAGCCGGGGGTGGGTGGGGTGGCGGGGGAGGAATACGCTGCATCCCACGAAGTCTGCGGTGCCTGGGGAAAGATGCCAACTTCCTAGGAATTCATAAACTTTGTTCTCTCTATTCTTTCTATTCAAGTTCAGTTGCAAAGAGAAAGTGTGATGTCTTTGTTTTTCTAATATTCATGAAAAACAAGCTTTTTTTTTCACCTGGGATAAAATTTTGTAACATGGCTACAAATTGAAATATTTATAACTGCTCTTTGGCCAATCTCCTGTATTCCAGAGAACAGGTCTTGGAGCTGGTGCTATGGCACAGTAGGTTAAGCTACCACTTGCAATGCCAACATCCCATATGGGTGCCAGTTTGAGACCTGGCTGCTCCACTTCTGGTCCAGCTCCTTGCTAATGTGCCTGAGAAAACTGCAGAAGGTGGCCCAAGTGCTTGGCTTCCTGCATTCACATGGGAGACCCGAAGAAGCTCCTGGCTGCTGGCTCTGGCCTGGCCCAGACTCAGCCATTGGGGCAATTTGGGGAGTGAACCAGTGGATGAAAGATTCTCTCTCTCAATTCCTCTTTCTGTGTATCTCTTTCAAATAAATAAATAATTTTAAAAAAGAGAGAGGGGCTGACGCTTTGACGCAGCGGGTTAACACCCTGGCCTGAAGCTCTGGCATCCCATATGAGCGCCAGTTCGAGCCCTGGCTGCTCTACTTCTGATCCAGCTCTCTGCTGTGGCCTGGGAAAGCAGCAGAAGATGGCCAAGGTCATTTTGGCTCCTGCACCCATGTGGGAGACCTGGAAGAAGCACCTGGCTCCTGGCTTCGGATTGGCGCAGCTCCGGCTGTTGCAGCCAACTGGAGAATGAACCATTGGGTGGAAGACCTCTCTCTCTCTCTCTCTGACTCTCCCTTCTCTGTGTAACTCTGACTTTCAAATAAATAAATAAATCTTAGAGGGGAGAGCGAGAGAGAGAGAGAGAGAATTTGTCTTTTCCATTTTTCAGAAAAACAGAGAACTCTGACTCTCATCAAGTCTATTTTCATATGTTCTGAGTTCTTTGATCCTACTGGTTCAACAACTTCAGGTCCTTTTCATATCAATGCAAAGCCTCATTTTAATTTTCAAACTAAAATTCTGAATGAAGGAATGCGGTCTCCTTGAGTTTTTATATTTTTATGCATGGTTAAGTTTGCAAATTTGTTCTTCTATATGTTTTATTTTTCTTCTGCAAAAAAAAAAAAAAAAAAAGGAAAAATGCTTTTGGAGTTGTTAGCAAAAACTGCTTTATTTGGGAGCCAGTGCTGTGGCATAGCAGGTAAAGCCACCACCTGGGGTGCTGGAATCCCATATGAGCACCAGTTCAAGTCCTGGCTGCTTCACTTCTGATCCAGATCCCTGCTAGTGCACCTAAGAAAGCTAGGGAAGATGGTCCACGTGGGTGGCAGGGACCCAGGCACCTGGGTCATCTTTCACTGTTTTCCCAGGTGCATTAGCAGGGAGCTGGATCAGAAATGAAGCAGTTGGGACTCCACCCTGCTCATATGAGATGACAGCATCACAGGCAGTGGCTTACCTGAGCCACAACACTGGCCCCTGTATTGTTGCTTTTTTTTTTTAAAGTACCTGGGGCCGGCACTGTGCCACAACGGGTTAAAGCCCCAGCCTGCAGCACTGACATTCCATATAGGTGCTGGTTCATGTCCCGGCTGCTCCACTTCCAATCCAGCTCTCTGCTATGGCCTGGGAAAGCAGTGGAAGGTGGCCCAAGTGCTTGGGCCCCTGCACCCATGTGGGAGACCCAGAGGAAGCTCCTGGCTTCAGATCAGCTCAGCTCTGGCTGTTGTGGTCATTTGGGGAGTGAACCAGTGAATGGAAGAATCTCTCTCTCTCTCTGGCTCTATCTCTCTAACTCTCTCTTTCTTTTTTTTTTTTTTTTTTGACAGGCAGAGTTAGAGAAAGAGACAAAGAGAAAGGTCTTTCTTTTTCTGTTGGTTCACCCCCCAGGTGGCTGCTACGACCGGTTTGTCGCTGATCCGAAGCCAGGAGCCAGGTGCTTCTCCTGGTCGCCCATGTGAGTGCAGGGCCCAAGCACTTGGGCCATCCTCCACTGCACTCCCTGGCCACAGCAGACAGCTGGACTGGAAGAGGAGTGACCGGGACAGAATCCGGCACCCCAACCAGGACTAGAATCCGGTGTGCCGGCGCCGCAGGCGGAGGATTAGCCTAGTGAGCCGTGGCGCCAGCCTCTAACTCTTTTAAATAAATAAATCTTAAAAAAAAACCAACCAAACAAACAAAAAAACCACCATAGGTTTTCTAGAGCTGACAGCCAGCCAGATCGGTCTTAAATTTATGTTTGCTGAATACCCTCACTCTGAAATTACCAAAGAAGATGGTAGTGTTTATGTTAACTCGGGAGCCGAGTACAGAAGCGGATCGAGGTTTTGTATGCCTTGAAGCTTAGGCAATTGCAGGGAGTCCTCTTTATGAAAAATACTGCAGAATCAAGACTTCAAAACCAGGCGCAGGGGAGGGAGGAGCCCCGAAGCCATCGCTGTTGCCCCCTGGGGTGTGCATTTGTAGAAAGCTGGATCCGGAGTAGAGCCAGGCTTGGGCCTCAGGACACTGATGTGGGATGCCGGCGTCCTGCGCGGTGGCTTCCCTGTCGTGCCGTCTGTCATTTCAATCACGCTGAAATTTGCTCTCATCTCATCCTGCACTTAAGCCCTTTCTTTCGAGTAACGTTTCCGCTCTCCATGGGCCATGCTGCAGAACTGTCTGTCTTCTGGGTCCTTTCAGGCTTGGCCCTCGCAGGCCCCTAGTGGGGGAGGCAGAGCTCTCTCCATCGCTGAGTGTCTGCACGGGTGGGAGCCACGAACTCGGATGGCAATGCGGAACCTCCGTCCAAGCAAGCACGGCCGGTGGGCGGTGGACAGGAACGCAGCGCCAGGGAGCCCTGAGGATGTCATGGAAGCTGTGAGTCTGGAGAGCCTCCAGAGGAAAGCAGTGTAAACAGCGGTGGGGAGAGAGTCAGAACTCAGGCAGGATGAAAGGATTTGGGTTATTTATCTTGGAGGAGAGACAGCTGAGGGTGGCTTTGGACAGTGTTTCAGATCCAGTGTAGTACCTCTCTCCTGACGCTAGAAGGAGAAATTAGAGGGGAGAGGCCGCCGGAGTTTGCAAATGGAGCTGCCCTCTTGGAGACACCTGGGGAGCGGGTTTAAATTCCTGTGACCGCCCCGCCACACAGGGGCCGGGCCTCTCATGGCTTCCTCGTTTCCCGGGTGACCTCAGTGGGCGGCTAAGATGCAGAAGCCCTGGGCTCTGGGCAGGATCAAAGCTCTTCAACTGCCGGGGATTACGTGGTCTGGGGTGTGCCGTCTTCCCGCTTGGAAATGGTCTAAGACTCAGAGCTTCTGGGACGGAGTTCAGAGGCCGGCCTTCCTCAGACGGCCTCAACCCTGTAGCTGTGCAGCGGGATTGAGTGCGTGCAGGGGCCGGCATGTGTTGCAGCGGTTTTAAGATTCCCCCGGAGACCCCTGCATTCCATGTCCCAGCGCCCAGGTTTGAATCCCTGCCCCGCTTCCGCTTCCAGCTTCCTGCTAATACACAGAGGCAGCAGGTGAGGCTCAGAATTGCTCCCTGCCATCCGCATGGGAGACCTGGATTGAGTTTCTGGCTCTTAGCCTTGGCCTGGCCCAGTCGAGGCTGTTGTGGGGATTTGGGGAGTAGATGATGAGAGATCTCTGTTGGTCTCTCTGCCTTTCAAATATATAATTTTTTTTTTGACAGGCAGAGTGGACAGTGAGAGAGAGAGACAGAGAGAAAGGTCTTCCTTTGCCGTTGGTTCACCCTCCAATGGCTGCCACGGCCGGTGCGCTGCAGCCGGCGCACTGCGCTGATCTGATGGCAGGAGCCAGGTACTTATCCTGGTCTCCCATGGGGTGCAGGGCCCAAGCACTTGGGCCATCCTCCACTGCACTCCCTGGCCACAGCAGAGAGCTGGCCTGGAAGAGGGGCAACCGGGACAGAATCCGGCGCCCCGACCGGGACTAGAACCCGGGGTGCCAGCGCCGCAAGGCGGAGGATTAGCCTAGTGAGCTGCGGCGCCGGCCCCTTTCAAATACATTTAAAAAATTTTTAAGTAATGGGTATTTGGACCTCACCCCAGAAATATGGGATCGAAATCTGTTAGGTGGGGGCCTTGATTGCACTTAAATTCCTGTGCAATGTGGATAGCTAGCGAGCTCTATATAAATTCATACACTGCTCTGGGTGATTCCGACCCAGTGCCAGCAGGGGACTCACCGTCTAGTGAGGATTGCATTCACTGGGTTTCCCAGGCAGGCCACACCCCTCATAGCATCCCCCCTGGGATGAAGGCATTGCAGATTTCGACAGCATTAATTCATCTTGAACAACACCACTGAGCATGTCCTATATTCCACACCCCCTTCCCTAGTGAATCCCATGTGTATGCTAAGCTGAGGTTGGGAGCCTTGCCCCATCAGTCAGCAAAAGAGGATAAGCACCTACGATGTTTTTGGTACCACTGGATCCCTTAGGAATAGAGGAAACAGATATTTTACCCTTTGAAGGAATTCACAAGCTCCTGCACTGAAATTAATTAGGGCCTGGTGTTGTGGTGTAGTGGGTAAAGCTGCTGTCTTCCATGTGTGTGTTTACTCCCCAGATGGCCGCAATGGCCAGAGTTGGGCCAACCCGAAACCAGGAGCCAGGATCTTCTTCCAGGTCTCCCATGTGGGTGCAGGGGCCCAAGCACTTGGGCCATCTTCTACAGCTTTCCTAGGCCATAGCAGAGAGCTGGATCAGAAGTGGAGCAGCCTGGTCTTAAACTGGCACCCAGATGGTGTGGGGAGCAACTGGGAGCAACTCGGACTAGACTAAGTTACTGGAATTAAGACTTATTCTATGCATCTGCTCTCCCACAATATGGCGCTGGGAGAGGAGGAAATAGCTTCTACACAGCTGCCTCCAGTTCAACCAATAAACAGCAGGAGCTGCTCCTGATTGGAGGAGAGCAGCGTACTCGGCGTGTGGGCAGCAGAGTTGGGATTGGCGGAAGAGGACTATAAAGGAGGAGAGAGACAACATGCACCAGGAACATCTATCTGAAGGAACACCTGTGCAGCCCCCGAGAGAGCCAGCCGGCGGTGTGCCGCTCCCCCGCGGAAGTGGGGAAGGTGGCAGGGGGAACCGCCCTTCCACGGAGGTGGAAGGGACGGTAGCCAACCCGGGAAGAACCAGCAGCAAACCCGGGGAGGGCCGAGCAGACAAAAGAACAGCACAGGGTCCTGTGTCGTTCCTCCACGAAGACGGGGAGCGACATAATGGTGCCGTGACTCGGATATGAAGCCTAGGCAGGGTTTAGTGTCATTCCTCCACGAAGAGGGGGAGCGACAAGATGGGATACCAGTGCCACATGTGGTGGCTTTATCTGCTAGGCCACAGCGCTGGTTGCTAAATAAATAAGTCTTACCAAAAAAAAAAAAAAAAAAAAGAAGAAGAAGAAAAGAAAAAGCAAGAAGCCAGTTGGAGAACAACACAAGAAACACAAGAGAGACTAACTGCCCACTCAGGTGGCTCAGCAAGTGATAACTTCCAGGAACGCATGGGATTTTAGCAGAGAACAGACAAGGCTTTGGAAAAATGAATGAAGAAGGGTATGCCAGAGAGATGGGAACCAGGAGGACATCCTTGGGGGGCCTGGAGAGAAGGAGTTTGGAGGAAGAAGAGGTTGAAACTAGGAGGGAAGTCAATCCGGAGGGGTGGGTGTGGCCATTAGCCCTAGTATAGAGTTCTTTAAGAAAAGAAATTTGAAAGGCAGAGAATCAGAGAGAGAGAGAGAGAGAGAGATCTTCAATCTGCTGGTTCACCCATCCTCCTCCCTATATGCCTGTAACAGTACAACTGGGCCAGGCTTTCCAAGCCAGGAGCCAGGAAGTCCATCTTGAGCCATCACTTGCTGCCTCCCAGGTGTGCATTTGCTGGAAGCTGGAAGCTGGAATTGAAAGCAGAGCTGGGACTCAAACCCAGAGACTCTGCTATGGGACGTGGGCATCTTTGGCATCTTTGGTGCGTTATCCACTGTACCAAATGCCTGCCCCTGCTTTATGGTTTCTGGTTCAGACAATGTCAAGTTTTGATCTGATGGAAGAATTGAGAGGAAAATGGTTCAACGGTGCAATTGATGCTAGAAAAAAATATGTTTTTAATGGAAGGATAGGGATAAAACACAAGAGCAAGGGAACCTGGGATTGGGCTTCATCTGAAAGAGGAAGAGGAAGTGGGGAAGAGGAAATGACAACCCGCAGCTCAGGCCTTGGGAGAAAGGGTCACTTGCAAGTCACCCTGGAGTCACCATCTTGCTCCCCTCAGTTCTGAGTAGGAGGAAAGAAGCCCCTGTCAGCCAGAGACTGGACTGACCCTGTGGGGCTGTCCCAGCTGGGCCTGGCATTCTGTTCTACCTACTCAATTCCGTCCACCGCCATCAGACCGGGCCTCGTGGGGTCATAATAGATCCATGCACACATGGGACCACTCTGATCAGATTTGAGCAAACAAGATCTTCCCTCAGTCTTCCTGCCTTCTGGGTGAGATCTGGGGGACATCGATCACAAAGTTAACCCTGCTGGCTAGCAACATCCAGTCCCAAGCAGAGCCCTGCTTCCTGTACCCTCCCTGTCACAAGTCTGTCCTGTAATAAATCCTTACCAATACCCCTTCCTCCAGCTGCCTGTCTCAAGAGTAATAAACCCACAGGCCGGTGCTGTGGCATAATGGGTAAAGCCACCGCCTGCAGTGCCGGCATCCCATGAAGGCACTGGTTTGAGTCCTGGTTGCTCCACTTCCAATCCAGCTCTCTGCTAAGGTCTGGGAAAGCGGTAGAAGATGGCCCAAATCCTTTGGTCCTTTTACCCACATGGGAGACCCTGAAGAAGCCCCTGGCTCCTGGCTTTGGATTGGTGCAGCTCTGGCCATTGAAGCCATCTGGGGAATGAACCAGCGGATGGAAGACCTCTCTCTCTCTCTCTCTGCCTCTCTGTAACTCTGCCTTTCTAATAAATAAATAAATCTTTTAAAAAACCTGTATATATGAAAATTTTAAAAAAAGAGTAATAAACTCAACTTGATTAATCACAGTTTTTTTTTTAAGATATATTTCATTTATTTGAGAGGCAGAGTTACAGAGAGACGAGGAGTGACGGAGAGAGGGAGGTCTTCCATGTGCTGGTTCACTCCCCAAATGGCTCCAACAGCCAGGGCTGGGCCAAGCTGGGAGCTTCTTCCGGGTCTCCCACATGGGTGCAGGAGCCCAAGCACCTGGGCCATCCTCTGTGCCCTCTCAGGCGCATTAGCAGGTGCCTGTCTGCTTTTTCTCGTTGGGGACACCAGGTCAGAGGAGAGCCGTGTAGTCAGGAGCAGGGAGGGCTGAGACTGTGGCGTTCTCCGTCACTCACCCACGTCACCAGGGCGTCAACATACCTTCTTGTTCTTCATAAACATGCTCCTTTAAAAATGTCTGGGTAAAAGGGGGCCCAGTGGTTGAAACTGCTCTTTTAAAATGTTGCTTCTCTGCCCTAATCCCTCGCCACAGCTCAGGAGCATCAGGGTAGGAGCTATGGGAGGAATTTGTCCCTTGCTCAGGATCCCTGCTCGCCAACTGCTAATCAGCCATGAGCTTCCTGCTGGGAACTAGTTACATAAATGGCGCAAACTCTTACCGTGCCCAGAAATCAGGGAAGCAGTGATCAGAAGAAACAGATGCAATTGGAAAATCACAGTTCTCTGGAGTTAAAGAGGTAAGGTGGTTCCCCGCTGTGCGGGGGGGGGGGGGGGGCAGCGGGAGAGGATTGCAGGAGACCCCTGCTGGGGCAGGAGAGAGCCTGCTCGCTAGATTTTTAAACAATCCTTCCAAGTCAGATGGACTTTTCGGCGAAAGCAACGTTTTTCTTGTCCTTTTCGTTGGTCACTCGCCTCCTTCCTGAGCAAGCTGTGTTTCGTCTCATGGCCCTGCAGCAGCCACACTAGGCACAGCACCAGACCTGCCGTTGTTCAGGCTTGTCCTGGTCTTTTCTCCTCCTCCTAGGACTAAAGGATCGCCTGGCAGTTATGCGTAAGGGACTTTGGAATCCTACAGACCGGAGTTCAGACTCCAGCCCTTTACTGCTCACCCGTATGTGATCTTGAATGAGTCACTTCGCCCTCTCTCTCTCTCTCTCTCTCAGGTGGTCACAGTGGTGATCCCGTGTTAAGGATTTGTTCTGAGGATAAAATGAGATGGTGCCAGCACAACACCTAGCACGCTGACAATCTCTGTCATAAGTCTTGTTTCTTTAAGGCTTTGGAATTATGGAATTCAGGTTAATTATCTTATCTGGAATCAAACCCAGAGGAAAACCTGTCAGAGTATGCAGCCCCACCTTTGGGTTCTATGTCTAATATCCCGGAACTTCTCCCAGCAGGGTCAGGTTCCCAGTGGTCAGGGAGTAAACCATATTCTTTCCAAAGTGCAAAACTTTGCATCTTAAACTAACTGGACTTACAGAAAAGTTGCAAAAGCAATGCAGAGTTCCCACATATCTTTCAGCCAGCTTCCCCGAATCTTAACATCTTACATAACCATAGTCCATCATCAGAATCAAGAAATGAACATTGGTAGAATAGTACTGAGGGCTGGCACTGTGGTGCAGTAGGTTAAGCCTCTGCCTGTGGCACCAGCATCCCATATGGGTGCCAGTTCTAGTCCTGGCTGCTCCTCTTCCCATCCATCTCTCTGCTATGGCCTGGGATAGCAGTAGAAGATGGCCCAAATGTTTGAGCCCCTGCACCCGTGTGGGAGACCTGGAAGAAGCTCCTGGCTCCTGGCTTCAGATCAGCCCAGCTCCAGCCATTGCAGCCATGTGGGGAGTGAACCAGCGGATGGAAGACCTTCCTCTCTGTCTCTCACTGTCTGTAACTCTACCTCTCAAATAAATAAACACAATCTTTAAAAAAAAGGGAATAATATTGAAGACTTTATTCAGATTTCACCAGTTTGCATGTTAATGTCCTTTTCTAGTCCCATGATCCTCTCCAGGATCCTTGCTTTTGGCTGTTACTTTTCCTTACTCTCCTGCAGCCTAAAACAATTCCTTATTCCTTCCCTGTCCTCTAAGACTTGGACTCCTTTGAATGCTGCTCATTTTGGGTTTATGCTTTCTCATGATTGAACCTATTTTGGGCAAGAATGCCCCAGAAATGTTGTGTCCCTCTCAGCACGTACTATCATGTGGCTCACGACATGGGCTGGACACGTCTTCTCGTGGTGATGTTGACATTGGTCGTGAGGTGGCTCCTGCTTGGCTTCTCTGTTAGTCACCACCTTTCCCTCTGACGTTAGTAAATACCTTGTGGGGAGACACTCTGAGATGTCATAAATTCTGTTTCTCCTCAAACTTTTCGCCCATGGATTTGAACGCTTGTCCATAGATCTCAAATGCAACAGTTTTACAGTGATGTTTGTCCAATAGCGACTTTCTGTTTCTCTTTCCTGTTCCACTGTTAATTCGGTGCTGTTGTAAGGAAGAGCTGTCCTTTCTGTCCCACTGATTTATTCAATTAGATAAGCATGAACTTGTGAATGAATTTTGTTCTGTGCACTGTAATCCAATACTTTCCTTATTCATTTTGCTGTTCAGATCGGCCCGATCCTAGGTGGCCACACTTTGTTGTCTCCATCACTCTGCGAGCTCCTTTGTCTTTCTGTTCTTTGTGATGTTTGAAAAGGGGTTGAGGAAGCGCCCCCTCCCCACTGCGCCTCTAATGTAAAGGTTCAGAGGAGGAGATCCCACTGCTCCCTCTACCACGGTCCCAAGGGTGGAATTTAGGTTGCTCAGAACTGTTCTTTTTTTTTTTTTTTAATTTAAAGGTAGATTTATTTAGTTATTTATTTGAAAGACAGAGTTACAGAAAGAGAGATTTTTTTCCATCCACTGATTCACTCCCTAGATGGCCACAAGGGCTACAGCTGGGCCAGGCTGAAACCAGGAGCCAGGAGCTTTATTCAAGTTTCCCACGTGGGCCCAAGCACCTGGGCCATCTTCCACTGCTATCCCAGGTGAATTAGTAAGGAGCTGGATCAGAAGTAGAGCAGCTGGGGTTCAAACTGGTGCTCAAACTGGTGCTCAAATGGGATGCTGGCAGCTTAACCTGCTGTGTCACATCGTCGACCCCAGATATGTTCCTATTGAAAGAAATCATCTTCTTTTAGTCTTTTTGTTCTTGTTCTACTCCTAGTAGAGACAAACAATTGTTGCAAGGGTACATCATAGCTTGTTGGCATTGAAATATACCCAGGATCAATTTGATACACCAAGCCTTCCTAGGCCTGCTTTTTCTATGGTTCACTTTGTTTCATGCACTTCTGCTTTGGGAGGCTCCATTTACCTTCAATAGCAATCCCTGGTGAGTCTTGGAACTTTAGCTGCTTCTCCCTTAGAAACTCTTGAGTGCTAGGGTGGGTCTTGTGGCTACTCTGCTTCTCATCCAGCTTCCTGCCAATGCGCCTGGAAAACAGTGGATGATGGTGTAAGTACTTGGGTCCTTGCCACCCAAGTGGGAGGCCTGGATCAAGTTTCTGGCTCCTGGCCATTTCAGGGAATGAACCAGCAGATAGATGTCTTGTTCTCTGCCTTTTAAATAAATAAATAAATCTTTCAAAAAACCTTCTTGAAGGCGAACTCTGATATCTTTTTCTGGGTTTCTCAACCTTGTACCCAAGAGACCGAAGGATGATGGCAACATGAGACAGATGCAGGGGTAGGCACTGTGGCGTAGCAGGCTAAGCTACCACCTGCAGTGCTGGCATCCCATATGGGCCCCAGTTCATGTCCTGGCTGCTCTACTTCCAGACCAGCTCCCTGCTGTGGCCTGGGAAAGCAGCAGAAGATGGTTCAAATCCAAGGGCTCCTGTACTCACGTAGGAGACCTGGAAGAAGCTCCTGGCTCCTGGCTTCATACCTTCCCAGCTTCGGCCATTGTGGCCATTTGGAAAGTGAACCAGCAAATGGAAGATCTCTCTCTCTCTCTCTCTCTCTTTCTGCTCCCCTCCAACTCTGCCTTACAACTAACTGAATAAATCTTTTTAAACAAGTGATAGGTACAAAGCTATTTTTACTTGATTTGTGAGGGACTGTCACCAACACCTGTTTACCACTTGGCAAACTTTAGAAAAATATATTTATTCAAAAGGCAGAGAGAAACAGAGAGATCCTCCATCCACTGGTTCACTCCCCAGTGACCCCAGCAACCAGGTCTGAGCCAGGTTAAAGCCAGGAGCCAGGAGCTCCACCCTTGAACCATCATCTGCTGCTTTTCCAGGCTCATTAACAAGGAGCTGGATCAGAAACAGCAGCTGGAACCCAGCTGGCACTCTGATCATGCTGTTGGCGTAAGCAGTGGCTTACCCCACGATGCCATGACACCAGCCCCTCAAACTTTTTTTATTATTTTAATCAACTTGAGCAGGGCAAAAGACCTATCATATCTATTCCCACATCAAGAGGAAAAAGAAATTAGCAATGACAAAGACTTGGAGAGGAATCAAAACATTAATATGGCAAAAGTTAGGTAAAAAGGATCGACATTCCTTAATGCAAGAGCGGCAATGCAAGACCAACTCAGAATAACCCAGGTGATGCCCTGGTCACTGACAGTCTTCCCTGAGAACTGAAAGTGCTGGCAGCTTGCATGTGCAGGGACACAGGGACACAAGGACACAAGAGGGGCTGCGCAGTGCTGCCTAGGCCGTTGCGCATACCAACGTCAATGTCAACGTCAACAGTGAACTTGAGTCCTCAGTAAACACAAGTCATCCAGTAATTTTAGACTACAGAGGCCGAAGTTTGTAATGCTTGGGTGCTCCATTCGTAGGCCATTGGGAAGCATCACCCGATGGTAAGGAAAAATAAGACTCCGTGAGATTGCTTTGAAGATGGACTTTTTTTTTTGCGTGAGTTTGCAGCCTGAGCTTTGCATAGTTAAATCAAACAGGTGGAGAGTTAGAAGGGAGAGGACAAAGAAGAACTAAAATGTAAGAATCATCATCTCCAGGTGTGCGTTTGGTGCAGAGGTTATGATGCTATTTAAGACACCCTCAGAGGGCCTGGTTCAATCCCGGCTCCGCCTCCAGTCACAGCTTCCTGCAAACCTGCAGCCTGAAAAGCAGCAGATGATGGCTCGAGCACCACATGTAGATCTGGATTGAATTCTGGGCTCCTGGCTTCGGCCTGGCCCAGCCCTGGCTGTTGTGGGCATTTGGGTGTGAAATAGTGTTTGGGAGATTGCTCGTCTGTCTCTCTGCATTTCAAATAAGATGAAAATAAATCATTGAAAACTATAAAAAGGAGCCGGCATTGTGGCACAGCTGGCATTCCATGTCTGAGCGTGGGTTTGAGTCCCAGGTGCTCTGCTGTGGTCCAGCTTCCTGCTGTTGCACTTGGCAAAGCAATGGAGAATGGCCCAGGTACGCGGGCCCCTGCCTGCCACAAGGGAGATCTGGATAGAGTTCCTGGTTCCTCCTGGCTTTGGCCTGGACCATCCCTGGCTGCTGTGGTCATTTGGGGAGTAAGCTAACAGGTAGAAGATCTGTCTCTCCCCCTCTCCCTGCCCTCTCTCTCTCTCTCTCTCCCTCTCTCTGTTGCTCTGCCTTTCCAATAAACAAATCAATACATCTTAAAAAACAACTTAAAAAAGAGATGACAATGATGTCCCTACTCTGGAGTGTGCCTTAGGATGAGCAGGCAGCAGCTCCTGTCTGAGGGTTGCTTCGTGCCAGGCCTTTTGCAGGTGCATTTGGCTCCGCAGGTCCCGGGTTTTGCCTCTGGATTCACCCAACCTTGTATTGAACGGACACCTTTCCCTCGTCATTCTTGCTGTGTGGCATACAACATATTGTATACAACAGAGTGCAGCCATTATTATGTGTTTGGTGTTTACACTGTAAATGCCCTGTGTTCATGTCCACCTTTATTGGATTGTGAGTGATCCAGAGAGGTCCCCTGTGGGTACCGAGGGACAGTCTCACACCAGCCACAAGGTCAGGAGCAGTCTCCCCATTTACAGATGAGAAGAGGACATGCAGAAGTTGGATTTCTTGCTCGAGACCCCAAGCTAGGAGGTGACAGAAGCAGAGCACAGGCCCTGCCTTGCTGCTGTCTCAGTTTAAGCGATTGTCTGCTACCCTGCGCTGCACTTCAGCGAGTGACTGACTGGGCCTGTGTCCCTGGTGTTTGGGACCCGGGGGCCAGAAGGAGACCTTGCTCTGCACGGCTGCCTGCTCGGGCTGGGCCCGCCTCGGCCTCACCGCCACCTTCCTCACTGACCCAGTGTAGGACTGTGCTGTTCTAAACCATGGCACCTCCTTTTCTTTATTGATTTTAAAAATTATAAAAACAGGGCCGGCGCCACGGCTCACTAGGCTAATCCTCCGCCTTGCGGCGCCGGCACACCGGGTTCTAGTCCTGGTTGGGGTGCCGGATTCTGTCCCGGTTGCCCCTCTTCCAGGCCAGCTCTCTGCTGTGGCCAGGGAGTGCAGTGGAGGATGGCCCAGGTGCTTGGGCCCTGCACCCCATGGGAGACCAGGAAAAGCACCTGGCTCCTGGCTCCTGCCATCGGATCAGCACGGTGCGCCGGCCGCGGCGCGCCGGCTGTGGCGGCCATTGGAGGGTGAACCAACAGCAAAGGAAGACCTTTCTCTCTGTCTCTCTCTCTCACTGTCCACTCTGCCTGTCAAAAAAAAAAAAAAAAAATTTCCGGGCAGGTGCTGTGGTGCAGAAGATTAAGCCGCCGCCTGCTGTGCTAGCATCCCCTATGGACACCGGTTCAAGTCCCAGCTGCTCCATTTCCCTGCTACTACACCTGGGAAGGCAGTGGAGAATGGCCT
Organism: Oryctolagus cuniculus; assembly: GCF_964237555.1. NCBI lineage: Eukaryota > Metazoa > Chordata > Mammalia > Lagomorpha > Leporidae > Oryctolagus > Oryctolagus cuniculus. The sequence continues at coordinate 98,080,862 of NC_091440.1, read as the reverse complement.
AGATATTCGGGCCTCTGCCACTCTTGTGGGAGAGTCGGATGGAATTCCTGGTTCCTGGCTTTGGCCTGGAGCAGCTCTCGCTGTTACAGCCATTTGGGTGGTGAACTAGCAGATGGAAGATCGCTCTCTGCCTGTCAAATAAATAACTACATCTTTAAAATTTTTTTTCGAGCACGTGTTTTAAGGACTCAGTACTGAAACTTATTGAGCAGAAGTGAAAAATCTCCTCTACAGCCATCTCCCGACCTCAGTCCTACCACTCACCCAATGGAATCACTCTCAGCTGTGGCGTTAGGTGTCTCAGACTTTTTTGAATGAATGCGTGCATGTTTAGGAAGCGTTTCAGGCTTCTCAGAGTTCTGTATCGACATATCTTCCTTCCTTGTGCATTGCAGATGGAAAGCTGCAAGTGGGTAAGACAAGCATCCTTTTACGTTAGTCTTCACAGCCCCTGCCCGAAAAAACACCTATTTTTTTAAATGACAATTAAAAATATTTAATTTATTTACTTGAAAGACAGAGTTACAGAGGTAGAGATGGGGGTGTGTGGTCTTCCACACACATTGTGGCTGCAATGGGTAGAGCTGAGCTGATCTGAAGCCAGGAGCCAGGAGCTTCTTCTTGGTCTTCTACATGGGTGCAGGGGCCCAAGCACTTGGGTCATCTTCTAGTGCTTTCCCAGGCCATAGCAGGAGCCGGATCAGAAGTGCAGCAGCTGGGACTTCAACTAGCGCCCATAAGGGATGCCAGCGCCGCAGGCCAGGGCTTTAACCTGCTGCGCCACAGCACCAGCCCTGAAACACCTATTCTTTTTTTTTTTTTTTTTTTTTTTGACAGGCAGAGTGGACAGTGAGAGAGAGACAGTGAGAAAGGTCTTCCTTTGTCGTTGATTCACCCTCCAATGGCCGCCACGGCCGGCGCGCTGCGGCCGGCACATCGCGCTAATCTGATGGCAGGAGCCAGGTGCTTCTCCTGGTCTTCCATGGGGTGCAGGGCCCAAGTACTCAGCCCATCTTCCACTGCACTCCCTGGCCACAGCAGAGAGCTGGCCTGGAAGAGGGGCAACCGGGACAGAATCTGGCGCCCCGACCGGGACTAGAACCCGGTGTGCCGGCGCCACAAGGCAGAGGATTAGCCTAGTGAGCCACGGCGCCGCCCAAAACACCTATTCTTGATGGATGGATGAGCTGGAGAAAGTGATGCAAGGCAGGATCCCTTTGGGGAGACCTTGGGGTCACCAGGATGGGAGATCCGGGAGCTGCAGGAACAGCGCACGTGCTACCATTAAGTTCCCAGGCGACTGGCCTGGCTGCCAGGGTGTGCACACAGGCCCCAGGCTGCAAAGTTACTCTCCTGTGGGTTGTCTGGTGGCCGAGGGGAGGGGGGCGGAGGGGAGGGGGGAGGCATGAGGGCGGAATGTGGGCTGGGCCAGGTTTCGAATTACAAGTGGCACAGAGGCCTGCTGGAACCACACTTTAAATAGCCAGGACCCGCCCCTGCTCCCTTGGACAATTCTCCTGGGAACTGGACCTCCGGCAGCCACTTCTCTTAAGGTTCGGAATGTTTTCTCCTCTCTCTCTCCCCACCCCCCCTTCTGTCTCTGGGTCTCAGACTGCGGGTTGGTGGATCCATGGGACTGACAACCCAAGAAAGCCCTGATCGGCTGATACTTCAGTGTGCATTGCAGACACTGGGCTGTTCTCCTGACTTTTGGAAGCATGGGTGGCTGATGACTTAAGGGACAGTGTGATTTCGAGAACGAGAACCCTAGATGGAGAGGAAGCATGTCTGAATTTAACTCCAAGAAAATCAAGGCGTTCTCCTCTGTGAAATGAGACCATGATCAAGTCTTTGACAGGACTGACAGAAAATGAATAGCTGAGTGTCTGTTAGGGCACCGCGCGAGGGGTCTTCCAGAAGTTCACGGCAATGGGGTAGGAAGAGCAAACCGCCTGCATTTCACAGTTTTTGCAGTAACCCGGACTGACGTGCTGATTCCGTTTTTCACGAGCTTGTTGGCGTTTCCTCGGCTATCTCCTCACTTAATTCTGTTGCAACGTGAATCCTCTCATCTCAGAGTTACTCATTAACTTCCCCGAAGTCAGGCAGCGGCATGAGAAAAAGCTCGGGTCGGAACCCAGGCTGGTGCCCCTCTGCAGCCGGTGTCCTTTCAACTTCAACCTGCTCCCTTGAGCGGCCACCCTAGTGAGGCCACCCTAGGGGAGGGTCAGGAAGCGGAGGGTGACGAGTCCCCAGCGCCGGGCCATGTCCTTTAGGTGGGGACGGCAGCCCCGAACCAACACTAGACCTTAAACCACCTCCTCCAAAGGACAGAGGAGCCCTCGTGGGTCCCGTGGCTAAAATTTCTCCACTTGGCCCATGCACGATCTTTGTAGCCTGCTCCTAATCTGTCAAATAAGCAAAGGTGCTCAGTGAATGCTGACTTCTCACTGGGGAGGCAAAGCCTGTTCTGGGGGAGTCTGTGGCCAGGAGGGGCGCCCTGCTGAGAGTGTTTTTGGGGCCTAAGACTAAGCCCAGCCATCCACATCCAAAAGGGGGCAGGGAGGGCTCACTGGAGGATGCTTCTATTAGACGCGTGACGGCTCCAGGAGCTGGAAGTGTAGGCGAGCTGGACTGGGTTCGAGTCCTGGCTGTGCAACTCCCCAGCTCTTTGGCAACAGGCTCCTCCCCGAGCTGCGGCGTCCTCTCTTCCCCTAGGAAGCAGCAGGGACGCCGCCCGCCTCTCAGGGCGCTTGTGAGAATGAAGTGCACAGATGTATGTGAAAATACCCAGTGCACTACGTGTCCCCACGTGCAGTCTCACCCTCAGCCCCAACAGCAGTCGGGAAGGGAGCACGTTGACCGTGAGAGGTTTCAAACGGCGGCTCTGTTGTCTGTCCTCCCTTCGTGTGTCGTCACCGACAGGGAAGGAAGAGCCCCTGGCTGATTTCAGAGAGAGGTGGAGGGAGCGTCCAGACAGGTCAGGCTGCCTGCTCACAGTCTCCGGTCCCACTCAGCCTCTTGCATCCCCTTAGGGGGATTTCTAGGAAAAAACGGTTTTACTTTTTCAGAGTACTCAAATAAAAACACATTCTTCAGTGAGGCTGTAGAGTATACAGATAAGGAAAATATTCCCAGGGTCTGACCACTAAGAGAGGAACATTTTGGTGGACAGCCTGTCTTTCAGTGCTGGTAAATGCTTCATAAAATACTTGGCAAGCACAATTGTATTGCATGTGATGTCTTCACTCCATATGTTGTAAACAACCTCTCATTTCACTACATTTCTTCCAACACAGTTTTAAATGAGTCTATGGTAGTCCGTTGTGTGCATATGGGTGCCATGGTTTACTAACCTGTCTACCACTTAAAATTTTTAAGATTTCCTCTGTTTGAGAGAGTGAGATTGACAGACACATAGAGATTTCCTATCTGCTGGTTCACTTGCCAAGCGCCCCACAACTGCCAGAGCTGGACCAGGCTGAAGCCAGGAACTCAATCCAGATCTCCCACATGGGTGATGGGAACCCAATTACTTGAGCCATCACCTGTTGCCTCTCTAGGGGAGCATTAGCAGGAAGCTGGGATGGAGAGTGGAACCAAGACTTGAACCGAAGGCACTCAAACATGGGATGCCGGCCCCCCAAGTGGCGGCATTAACTACTGTACCAGACGCCCGCCATCCTCTCTACCTTTACGCCCTTTGTTTGTATTAGCATTATGTACCTAAACCAAATCCTGACCCTCAGTCACAATGATTTCCTTAGGGTACATTCACCCATTGGCTTTGAGGTCCTTCCAACAGTCCCCAGCACACAGAGTAAAGGAACGGAAGCACCAGCCAATACAGACGAGCATGGCTGGAGGGTGGCAGGGAGAACTTGGAACCCCAGGGACCTGTGCAGTGGAAGCCAAGCCTGCCCTTCCTGAAAAAGGGCAGGACAATGTATTCTCTGGGGTCATGACCCAGCTCACCCATTCTCGGATGCCAGAGGAGGGCCAGAGCCTGCGGGGGGGGGGATGGGGGGGGAAGGCATGCACCCTCTCCCAGGGTATTCGTTCCCTTGGGACCTGACTCGTAAAGGGAGTGAGGAGGAGGAGGAGGAGGGCTTTGATTTTGAGGTTTCCAGCAGTAAGTAACACAGCACCCCACTTGTTTTTCAGGTGGGATGGATAGCAGGGTCTCAGGCACAACCAGTAATGGAGAGACGAAACCAGTGTATCCAGTCGTGGAAAAGGCGGAGGAAGATGGCACGCTGGAGCGGGGACACTGGAACAACAAGATGGAGTTTGTGCTGTCAGTGGTTGGGGAGATCGTTGGCTTAGGCAACGTTTGGAGGTTTCCTTATCTGTGCTACAAAAATGGGGGAGGTGAGAGCCGCTGTGCCACGCCACCCACCCCTGGAAGGAGGACGCCTTCGCCTCCTGCACCTGCTGGCCCTCTGGGAGTCCTTAGATGTGTAGGATGCTGGTGGTCAGGAAGGACCTAGAAAAAAATCACGTGGTGTTTGCAGGGCTCTTTCTCTGAGTGTGACGTCATAGAAATAGGAGTGCAGACTTGGAACTGGATGCACCAGGGTCTGGGTTCAGCAACTGCTCCTTAGGCTGTCTGTGGTTGTGGCCAAGTTTGTAAGCTCTCAGAGTCTCAGCTGAGATGATAAGCCTTGCTTTTCCAGGTTGCTGATGCACGTGCAGTGGTTAATAAACAGCTGCAATGCTGCTGCTGCTGTTGACACCACATTGCTTTGTGGTCTTGAGATTCCTGAGCCTTGACCTGGCATCTGCCACCTCCTCTGCTGGCTGCGTGATGTCCCTAGAGCCACTCATCACAAACCCCTGCCAGGACTGCACTGTGACCTTTGACATGAGTGGCTCTGCCTTTGAAAACTTCCCGGGACAAGTGTGCGCATGCGTGTCTGTGCACTTGTGCAGTTCTTCACTGTTACTACTGGCTTCTCCTTCTCTGGGCTAAGCTCGCTGTTATGCCCACAGCGGCCGGGGCGCTTTGTTACCTACTGCCAGGGGATGGCAAGTTTCTGTTGGGGAGCCCCTGAGGGGTTTCCTGGGTACTGAGGGGTGTTCTGGCTGATCTGTGGCTTAGCGAGATCTTGTTGGCGAGTAGGTCAGGTTCTGTGTGGAGCCGGCAGCAGGAGGCAGAAGCAGGTCACCGGGGAAAATGCCAACAGCAGTGGCGGTGGCAGTGGCAGCCATCCCGAGGCTTGGAGGGGCCTCTATCGCGACACCCACCCTCATGTGGCTGTCTCGTGCTGGCTTCAGAGCGGGAACACACGGAGCCCAGACCGGAGGTGGGGTCGGCTGCAGACTGGCCCTGGGTTGTGTTTTTCCAGAGGGAAGGGAATGGGCTATCGTGTCCTTGCTCCCCAGGAGTTTCTGGCCAGTGGCCTGAAATCACAGGACTTTGTTCAGGACACATATCGTGAGGGAAGGAGGGAGGCCTTCCCACTTCTTCCCTAGCCCTGGACCCACCGCATGCTTGTTCAGGAATTCAGGCCTGATCGGCCCTGCGTTAGAGAAGTAGGTGAGGGGTGGGGCTGGCCAGGGCACAGACAGGAGGCCGGGGATGTAAGCGGGCATCTGGGACTCGGTATCTGGAACCCGGTAACCGGCTTAGCGCCTCACGTGGCAGGAGGATTAGGAGGTGAGCAGCTTTTCCCAAGCCTCTCTGGAATTGGGTAAAGGTTGGCCTGGGAATTAGCAGGAATGGCTCCCGGAGCTGGGAGGGAGTGGCGTCCAGGCCTGAAGCAGGGGCAGCGGAGGGGAGTGTGGGGAGTGGGGCTCGCCCTGTTTGATTTGTCTGGCAGTGCGTGGGTTCAGGCTATGCCACAGGGCGGTGGGGCGAGTGTGTGCGGGAATGTGCTGGCTGCGTGGTGTGTGGAAGTGCAGAAGCAGGAAGCAAAACGTGCCCGTGGTCCGTGGCCTGTGGCCCGTGGTGGAGGTGGTGGGGTGGCAGCGGTGGGTTCTTGCTGTGTGGATAGGACCTGCCTTCCCGCACGTGATCCCAATGGGTAGTCAGACATTCTTAGGGGTCCTGTGATCCAGGCACATTCTGTTTAACCCTTTTACCACCCTGACACTTTCTCCCCCTGAGGAAGCACAGAGCCGACAGCCGGAAGGGAGCGTACGGAGGGACTTTGGAGCCAGATGCTAATCGCAGGTTTGCTGTCGCAAGTCACCCAGGGCCACTGGGGGAATTGACAGACAGGCCTCTGATCAAGGATGAGTATGGTCGTTAGAGGAACTCACACCTGCCTCGTTTTCTGTTTTCTGGTGTTCCCAGGTCACTCTGTCATCAAATGACTCCTACAGGGGGAACTTTATATATTTGCCATACGTATGTGTGTGTGTGTGTGTGTGCACATACTCATATGCAAATACTCTAAAGATGTCAAGATACAGTAGATCTCATTTGAAGAGAGTTCCAGAGCAGGGAAGGGGCGGAGTCAAGAGCAGGACAGGGGGACAGGGGAACGCCTCCAACTAACTCATCCCCAAGGAAAACCAGCCCAGCAGAGAACCAGCCCTGGCGCTTTCTCCTGTCATCTTCATGTCTTGTTTTTTTTTTTTTTTTTTTTTTTTAATTCTTTCAAGATATTTTAAAATTTTCTTTGGAAGGTAGAGAGAGAGAGAGAGAGAGAGAGATCTTTCATCAGCTGATTTATTTCCCAAGTGGTCACAATGGCTGGGGCTGGGTCAGGGCAAAGCTGGGAGCCAGGAAGTCTACCCAGGTCTCTCATGTGAATGGCAGGGGTCCAAGTACTAGGGCCATCTTCTGCTGCTTTCCCAGGTACATTCGAAAGGAGCTGGATTGGAGTGGCATATGGGATGGTGGGGCTGCAGGTGGCGGCCTACCCTAGTAAGCCACAACACCCACCCCAAGGCCCCAGACATTTTGAATGATACTTAACCTGGATAAAGGAGCCCGCACACACATCAGAAGCAACAGGTGGGCTTTTAGGGACATGGTCGGGAGGGCTGCCCGTCTCTGCCATCCCTGGGCAGTCTTCCTGCTTGTGCAGGACCCGTCACGCATCCACCTCCAAGCCTCTTCTCATGCTTGTGGCTTTTTTGATTCTCCAGTCTCAGGTGCATCGGCACACAGCTGGCCATGCCCTGGCTGGCTGAGGTGGATCACAGGTGCTTCCTAGCACTTGGCAGCTAAACCAGACCATACCCTGTCCTCGTGGTGGTGGCGGGGGGTAGGGTGGGGACAGATAATAAACACAAATTAGACAGTTGTCAGGAGTTCCTGAGTGCAGTGGGGACAGGAGAGCAGGAGTGTGGGTACGGTGGCCTGGAGGCCTCGTGGAGAGCGTCTGAGAGAAGGCTTGCCAGGAGGCAGGTGCAGAGGGCAGAGCAGCAGAGGCTGGTTGGAGGAGCCTGGAGCAGGTGCAGTGAGCAGAAGGTCAGGTCCAGGAGAAAATGGGTGGGCTGGGCTGGGGGCAGATCAGGGAGGGCCTTACGGGCCATTGCAAGGTCTCAGCGTTTATTGAAGTGCCCTGTGGAGCGAGCAGGGGTTTTGAGCTGGGGCTGTGTGGAGGGTGGAGGAGGGAGGAGGGAGAGCAGAAGCTCTGGGAATCCCCCTGCACTCCTTCTTTCTCTCCCAGTGGGTGGTCACCCCAACACCTGGCCCCGATGCTTCCTCCGGAATCTGGGTCTTTGGCAGGAGCTTCTCCAGCTCCCTGAGCTCCTCAGTACCCAGGATCCGTGCGACTGGAGCCCCCGCAGCCGGGCCCTGAGCATGGGTGTCTTGTGGGGAAGGACTGTGGGGTGGGCGGCAGCAGAGCCCACCTCAGCTCTGGAGGGTGAGGAGGTGAGGAGAGGGCACATGGGGACACCCCGTAAGCTGATGTGCTTGTAGGGATCACAACCAGAGGAAGGGGGAGCACTTCTCTTCCATTTGTGTCCGAACAGTCATCGTGGGACAGTTTGTCACCATTTCCCTGCCTTTCCTCGATGCCCACCGCTGGTGCCGCTTCACGGCGCTCCCTGTGGCCCGGCTGCTACAGCCCATGGCCGGTTTCTCTCTGTGACAGCAGCTGGGAGACTGTGCTCCTTTCCAGAGCACCTAGCAACTCTCTAGATGCGAGTCGGTCTCGCCTGTGTCACAGGGGAGACGCCGGCACCTGTTAGCATTTTCACGAGGCCAGTGCGGGTGACACAGGGGCACAGGCACCGGGGCATGCCATCTGCCGACTCCGGGCCTGACTCTTGTCTTTTGAGAGCGGTGATTGGGGGGGACCAAGTAGCCGCTCAGGACGCCCTGGTCGGCACCTGGGTTCCTCCTGGGCACCTCCTGCACTTCCAGGGCAGCAGGTCCTCCTGGCAGGTGTGGACTTTACTCCTGTGCCAGGCGGCCTAGGTGCTCGCAGTCAGAGGAGGCGGGAACCCACTGCGGTTAAAGATTGGCCCGGTTGATTGGGCAAGAGCAGGCCACGCAAATAGGGGGAGGGCTTGAGCCCCAGCCTGGTCGCTTCCTTTCAGGAGCTGTTCCTATCGGCTACTGGGTCCTTTCCGGCCTAAGTTTCCCCTCTTGCTCACTAAGTCTTGGATTAATTTATGGCCCGATGAGGCTGCATTGCCTGTAATCTTTATTTCTTCCCCCTCAGGATCCTCCAGAGCCCCCTGAGTGCCTGCACTGTGCAGGCGCTCACTGCCTCAGGACGTGTAGAAGAGCCCAGGACTCCGCTTCACACGTATTTGAAGTGCACAACTCGATCAGTTGAGGGTACATCAAAAAGTTCATAGAAAACTGAATTAGAAGATAAGTTTCTTTTGGTGCAAAAAAAAATGAAGTCCATGCATAATTTTTTATGGTAAACATTTCTGTGAACTTTTGAAGACCCCCCTCATTCCAGGGTGTGTACACCCCTGAAACCACTGCCTTGTCAAGAAAACGAACTCATCCATCATCTCCATTCTCATCCTCCCCCCATCTCTGCCCCCTCCCCACCGCACCCCAACACAGCCACGTCTGTTCTGTCACCATACATGCATTTTGCTCTCAAGTTTTATATGCACAGACTCATACATCATGCACTTTCTTTATCTGGCTTCTTCTTTTTAAAATATTTACTTATTTATTTGAAAGTCAGAATTAGAGAGAGAGAGAGAGAGAGAATCTTCCATCTGCTGATTCACTCCCCAAATGGCTGCAACAGCCAGGGCTGGGCCAGGCTGAAGCCAGGAGCCAGGAGCTTCAACTGGGTCTCCCATGGGGGTTCAGGGGCTCAAATACTTGGGCCATCCTCTGCTGCTTTCCCAGGAGCATTAGCAGGGAGCCTCCTAAGATGTAGAGCAGCCAGGACTCGAACATGCGCCCATATGGGATGCTGGCACTGCAGACAACGGCTTAACCAGCTATACCACAGCGCCGGACCCTTTATCTGGCTCCTTTCACACACATAATTATCTTGAGATTCATCCATGTATCATTTCCTCATGTCAATAGTTGAACCCTTATTATCCTGACTTCTTTTTTTTTAATATTTACATTATTTATTTAAGAAGCAGAGCTATGGGGTGCGTGTGTGTGGGGGAGAGAGAGAGAGAACACACACACACACACACACACACAGAGAGAGAACAGAGAGAGAGAAACTTCCATTTCCGCAAATGGCTGCAAAGGCCAGGGCTGGGCCAGGCTGAAGCCAGGAGCCAGGAACTCCATCTGGGTCTCCCATGTAGATGCAGGGGCCCAAGCACTTGGGTCATCTTCTGATGCTTTCCCGGGCACATTAGCAGAGACCTGGATCAGAAGTGGAGCAGCTGAGACTAGAATTGGCACCCATATGGGATGCCCACAGCAACTCAGCCCACTGTACCACAACAGGGGTCCCACACAACCTTTTGTGGAGTATAAAATTTCATGTTGACAGCATTTTTTCCTTTAACAAATTGCTCCTCTATCTGTGTTCTCATTTGCATTGTTTCCAACAAGAAATTTGATGGAATAGTTTTTTGGTGTATGTTCTTCTGTATTTATGGGTTTCTTGGTGTGTGTGTGGTTACCTTCAAGACGTCCTCTAAAAACCTTGTTATCACTGGTTTAAATAATGTGACAATGATGTGTCTTGGTTTAGTTTTCCTCATGTTTCTTGATTTGGTGTTTGTTGAGCTTCTTGGATCTATAGATTTATAGATTACATTAAATTTGTAAAAATTTCAGTCGTTATTCCTTTAAATTTTTCTTCTGTTCCATCTCTCTTTTTATTTTCTTAGGTGATCTAATTATCAGTATATTAGTTTGAAGTTGTCCCATAGCTCACTGATACTGGTTCTTTTCAAAAGATTTCTTTTCTGGGGACGAGCATTGTTGTCCAGTGGGTTAAGTCACTGTTTGCAATGCTGGTATTTCATATAGGAGCACTGGTTCTAGACCTGGCTGCTCCACTTCCAAGCCAGCTCCCTGCTAATGTGCCCAGGAAAGCAGTGGAAGGTGGATCAAGTGCTTGGGCCACTGCCACTCACATGGGAGAACAGGGTGGAGTTCTTGGCTCCTGGCTTTGTCTTGGCCCAACCCTGGATGCTGTGGCTATGTGGAGAGTGAACCAGTGGATGGAATATCTCACTCTGTCTCCCTCTCACTGTGCCTTTCAAATAAATAAAATCTATCTTGTTTTTGTTTTTGTTTTTTTTTTCACTGTGTTTTATTTGAATAGTTTCTGCCAGTTTTCATGTTCACCAGTCTTTTCTTCTGCTGTGCCTCCTGGCATCAATACCATCCAGCGCACTTTTCATTCCATACATTGTTATTTTCATTTTTAGAAGTCTGATTTAGGTCTTTTCCAATAACTTTTTTTTTTTGACAGGCAGAGTGGACAGTGAGAGAGAGAGAGACAGAGAGAAAGGTCTTCCTTTTGCTGTTGGTTCACCCTCCAATGGCCGCCACGGCCGGTGTGCTGCGGCCGGCGCACCGCGCTGATCCGAAGGCAGGAGCCAGGTGCTTCTCCTGGTCTCCCATGGGGTGCAGGGCCCAAGCACTTGGGCCATCCTCCACTGCACTCCCTGGCCACAGCAGAGAGCTGGCCTGGAAGAGGGGCAACCGGGAAAGAATCTGGCGCCCCGACCGGGACTAGAACCCGGTGTGCCGGTGCCGCTAGGTGAGGATTAGCCTATTGAGCCACGGCGCCGTCTCCCAATAACTTTCAAGCCTATAATGTTCTGAACATGTGCAATACAGCTGTAATAGCATTTGAAAAGCAGAGTTGGAGGCAGGGAGAGAGAGATCTTCCATTTCCTGTTTCACTCCCCAAATAGCTGCAATGGCCAGGGCTGAGCCAGGCCCGGGCCAGGAGCCAGGAGCTTCATCTGGGTCTCCTATATGGGAACAGGGGCCCAAGAACTTGCACCATCCTCTGCTGATTTCCCAGGCACATTAGCAGGGAGTTGGATCCAAGGTGGAGCAGCTGGGACATGAACCAGCACCCATATGGGATGCCGGCACTGCAGGTGGAGGCTTTACCTGCTATGCCACAGTGCTGCCTCCTGTAATAGCTTTTATTGTTTGTTTGTTTATGTTTTTAAAGATTTATTTGAAAGTCAGAGTTACACAGAGAGAGAAGGAGAGAGGTCTTCCATCCACTGGTTTACTCCCCAGTTGGCCGCAACAGCCAGAGTTGTGCTGATCCGAAGCCAGGAGCCAGTAGCTTCTTCTGGGTCTCCCACATGGGTGCAGGGCCCCAAACACTTGGGCCATCTTCCACTGCTTTCCTAGGCACACTAGCAGGGAGTGGGATTGGAAGTGGAGCAGGCAGGACTTGAATGGGTGCCTATACAGGATGCCGGCACTGCAGGCAGCGGCTTTACCTGCTACACCACAGCACTGGCCTCTGTAATAGTTTTTTAAATTTCCTCATATGCTAATTCCAATGTCTGTGAGATTCAATTCATTGGTTTATTTGTTTAGTATGAGTAGCTTTTTAATATTAAAATAGCTTGCTTTAATGTTAGATCATGGATTTACTAAAAGTGAATGAAGAATTGCTTCTTTTATAATTGTCTTTTCAGTTTTTTTTTTTTAAATATTTATTTGTTTGAAAGTCAGAGTTACAGAGAGAGAGAGTGACAGAGAGAGAAAGATATCTTCCACCTGTTGGTTCACTCCCTAAATGGCTACGACAGCCAGGGCTGGGCCAGACTGAGGCTAGGAGCCTGAAACTCCATCTGGGTCTCTAATGTGGGTGGCAGGGGCCCAAGCACTTGGGCCATCCTCCACAGCTTTCCCAGGTGCATTAGCAGGGAGTCAGATTGGAAGTGGAGCAGCAGGGATGTGAATTAGTGTTTGTATGGAATGAAGGCGGTGGTCTAACCCACTGCTCCAAAATGCCAGTCCCTGTCTTTTCAATTTTATAGCTGAAAAACTTAACAGATCTTTTTGAAATTTTAATTAACACATACAAATTGTATGTATTTATGGGGTACTCTGTGATAATTTGATACTTGTATGCAATGCATAATGATCAAAGGAGGGTGATTAGCGTTTCCCTCTGCTTAAGCAATTATCATTTCTTTGTGTTGAGAATTTTTGAACTCTTTTTCTTTAGTTCTTTATAAAATAAATAATAAATTGTTATAAGCTATAATCACTATGCAGTGCTATAGAACAAAAGAACTTGTTTATTCTACCTAACTGTATTTAAAAAAAAAAAAATTTATTTCATCTACTTGAAGAGCAGAGAGTGGGGAGTGAGGGGAGAGATCAATCTTCCATCTTCTGGTTCTTTCCCTAAGTGGCTGCAACAGACAGGGCTGGGCCAGACTGAAGCTGGAGCCCAGAACTCCACCCAGGTCTCCCACATGGGTGGCAGGGGTCCAAGCACTTGAGCCATCATCTGTTGCTTCCCAGGATGCATTAGCAGGAAGCTGGACCCAAAGTAGAGCAGCTGGGACTTGAACTGGCCCTCTGATTTAGCATGTGGGCACCGTAAGCGGCAGCTTGATCTGCTGCACCCCCCCCCCCAATCTAACTGTATTTTGGTGTCCTTATCCACCTCTCCGTCCTCCCTCCGCCCAGCCTTCCTTCCCTTTAGCGACCACCATTCTACTCTCTGCTTGCACGACATTAACTGTTGAAGCTTCTGCCTAGGAATGAGAACGTGCAGGATTTGTTGTTCCATGCCTGGCTTCTTTTTTTTTTTTTTTTTTGACAGGCAGAGTGGACAGTGAGAGAGAGAGACAGAGAGAAAGGTCTTCCTTTGCCGTTGGTTCACTCTCCAATGGCCGCCGCGGCTGGCGCGCTGCGGCCGGCGCACCGCGCTGATCCGATGGCAGGAGCCAGGAGCCAGGTGCTTTTCCTGGTCTCCCATGGGGTGCAGGGCCCAAGCACCTGGGCCATCCTCCACTGCACTCCCGGGCCACAGCAGAGAGCTGGCCTGGAAGAGGGGCAACCGGGACAGAATCCGGTGCCCCGACCGGGACTAGAACCCGGTGTGCCGGCGCCGCTAGGCGGAGGATTAGCCTAGTGAGCCGCGGCGCCGGCCATGCCTGGCTTCTTTCACTTCAACATAACGTCCCCCAGTTCCGTCCATGCTGCCATAAATGACATTGGTTTAGTGGCTGAGTAATATTCCACTGTGCGTGGGTTTCACATCTTCTTTACACACCCGTGTGTCGACGGACACCTGTGAGTCACGTTTTCCTCCTTCCTTGCTTTCCTTGGGGTTTTTGAATAGATGCCAGAGCTGGGGAAATTCCTGCCTTCTTGCATGCTGGATAGTTCTGTGTTTCCATAGATTTTCTTGAGCTCTGTTCTGGAACCCGTGAAGCCAGTTGATCCTTTTGTATGCTGCTTCGAAGATTTCATAGGTGGGACTGAAATTGCGCTTGGTCCAGGGTGAATTATTCCATTCTGCTGAGGAGATGGGCTGCTGCGCGCTCTATGGTTGCCCAGTGACTCTGGAGGTGGTGTCCAACCAGTGGGAGGAGGCTGTGTGAGCACGGTCTATCACCTGCCTCGGGTCATTCCTGCACACAGTGTCCTGACCCGCACCCGCAGGGAGCCGGAGGGGACTCTCCCAGGGGCTCCGGTGTCCCTCTCTGTGCGGTTCTCCCTGCCCTGCTCTTGGGTCCTTCCCGTGGGCTTCCTCTCCAGGAGATGGAGGTGCCGGGCAGAGACAGTACCGGCATCTCTGGCATTGGCAGGCTCATGTCAGCCAAACAGAAGCAGAGAGGTTCCTCTAGGGAAATCTGATTTCAGCCCGCCGAGTGTCGCTGCCTGCTTCCCTGCAGGCAGTTATTCTTTGGAGGAGAATGATGGCCTGGGGACTTTGCTGCTGCTCCTGGGTGTCCGCCATCCGTCACGCCGTCTAGGCAGTGGCTGATGTTCAGCGAGGAGCAGACCTGGGTAGATGTGGTTGGAAACGAGGCATGAGGCTGTGTCGCTCCTAGGTCATTTGGAACCTCTGGCTCCTCCCTGCTGCAGCTCTAGGCATCTGGACAGGTGTCTCCTGTAGTTCTGCATGTTGCCCACCCCAAGATTCCGGCTGGCAGGATGGGGTGATAATGGGAGGAGGCGAATGTGGACCGCCAAGAGGATATCGCCAGGTGACACACAGCCTGCCTTCTACCCACAGGTGCCTTCTTCATCCCCTACCTCATTTTCCTCTTTACCTGCGGCATTCCTGTCTTCCTCTTGGAGACAGCACTGGGCCAGTACACTAGCCAGGGTGGCGTCACAGCCTGGAGGAAGATCTGTCCCATCTTTGAGGGTGAGTAACTTTATGCCTGACTCCGGGGTCTCCCCACTCGTCGCTTCAAGCCTCATTTGCAAGGGCCGGGTGCTGAGCAGCAGGTGGGGTCCAGGTTAGACTTGGTGTCTCTGTGTTGAACTTCTGTGTCTGGGCTCAACTCTCAACTGGTCACCTGGCCCACCAGATGCTGGGGGAGCATTTTACTCCAAAATAAAAACCAAGAAAACTGCATATGTATGTGTGTGCATGTAACTTTGTAATTTGTATATGTATGTTTGTAATTTTCTTTTAAGTTTTATTTTGCAATAGAGACTCAAAAACTCAGAGGGCCTGTGTACCCTTCCTCCATTTCCCCCAGTGACAGCATCCTACCGAATTACAGCACAGTGTCGGAACGGGGAAGGCGACCTTAGTACCGTCCCCAGGCCTTATGAGGTCCCACCAGTTTTCCTTGCAGCCATCTGTGAGTGTGTGAGTGCGACTCTGCAGTTCTGTCGTGATGGCAGATTCATGCCACCACCTCCGCACCAGGCTGTCTGTCACACTCCCCCTTCATGGCCAAACTTCCCTGCCCCCAACGTCTGCCCTCTGGAAATGACCAGTGCCTTTGTTGTCCACCTCTATACATTTGGCATGTTGAGAAAGTTCTAGAAATAGAATCATGCAGAATGTAACCTTTCAAGACTGACTTTCCCACTCCGCGTGATGCCCTCAAGGCCCAGTGATCCAGCTAGATCGTGTGTCCACGACTTGTTCCTTTTCCTTGTGGAGAGCAGTGTTCCCCAGTGTAGCAGTTCCACAGTCTAACCCTTCACACCCTGAAGAACTGAGTTGTTTCCTGTATGGTGGGTTTTATTTCATTATTTTTTCCACACAATTTCTGTATCTATTAACAGAGAATGGGACCAGTTATGTTCTCCTTTTTTTCAGTTAGCTGTGTTTTTTATTTTCTGCATGCTGATCATTTAATTGCACAAACTTTCATCAAGGTGATAAATACAGCGTCATTTGCTTACTCGTAAGATTTTTATATTCTGCTATTGGGTCTATGCCTGTAGATAGCACCCCCACCTTTGGGAATGATTTCTTTGGGAAAAAAAGTCCTTGATGAGAATGACTGGATCCAGTGTGTAATCAGGTTGCTGTCTCTTGATCTTGTGGACCAAGTTGTCCTGTGGAAGTATTTTACTGACTTCCAGTGTCACCAGGCACAATTGGCGTGCCTACTGCTGCGTTCTTTCAGTGGTTCCGGAACATGGGTATCGCCCAGGGACCTTCAAAGTACACTGTAGCTGGAGCTCCATCCGGGACTACGGGATGTTTTAAAGTATCCCTAAGTAATTCTGATCAGCAGACAAGCCTGGAAACCTCTGAATGATGGAATTTCTAAAAACACTCACCAAGGCTGTGAGTGCAGAATGGGACCTCCTTGTAGTTTCATTTCGCACACCTGCAATGGCCGGGTGAGCGTATTGCAGAGACTCCCTGCACTTTGTTCTGTGAGAATTGTTGGTCCCTGCTCTTAGCTTGTGCTTCCCTGTTTCAGAAGGTATCACCTGGGCAACATGCACTATGGGGGCCTTGGAGTTAGTCTCACACTTTTAAAAGGAACTTTGAGCTGGTGAACTCTCAGGACAGGATCTGGATGAATGTGTGCAGGAAACAGGGAACGTGCGCAGCCGTGAAAGGGAGGGCAGTCCCCTCTGACCTGCAGAGGGTGGGGGCTGGGGTGCAGAGGAACGAGCCGGGAGCCAGGAGCCGAGGCCCCAGGCCTGCTTTGGAGCGCTGTCCATGGAGCGCGCGCTCTCCTCCCTGGGCTGGGCACTGCGGCCACGTCCCCAGCCCAACCCTGCAGCTCCCCTCGCAGGCATCGGCTATGCCTCCCAGATGATCGTTGTCCTTCTCAACGTCTACTACATCATTGTGCTGGCCTGGGCCCTCTTCTACCTCTTCAGCAGCTTCACTCTCGACCTGCCCTGGGGAAGCTGCCACCACGAGTGGAATACAGGTAAGGCTGCCACCGGAGGCCCTCCCCCGCCTCCCACTCTGCCACATTAACCAGGAGTGCGATAGCTCTGCATCCCAGGTAGCCCAGTGCCCTCTCAGGACATGTAGATAAGGAGAGCTTACGTCAAAAATAAGATCTGTGGTCTGGCACTGTGGCGCAGCAGGTGAAGCCATTGCCTGCAGTGCCGGCATCCCATATGGGCGCCAGTTCGAGTCGCGGCTGTTCCTCTTCCAATCCAGCTCTCTGCTGTGGCCTGAGAAAGCAGTGGAAGATGGCCCAAGTTCTTGGGTCCCTGCACCCAGGTGGGAGACCTGGATGGTTTCTAGGTTCCTGGTCCAGCCCTGGCCGATGTGGCCATTTGGGGAGTGAACCAGCGGATGGAAGACCTCTCTGTCTGTAACTCTGCCTCTCAAATAAATAAATAAATAAATAGAACTTAAAAAAAAAATAAGACTGTGGCAGGTGTTTGGCCATCTCATACTGGAGACCCTGCATTGGAATCCCAGCTCCACGCCCAGTGCTAGCTTCCTGCTAAGGCACTCCCTGGGAGACAGCAGTGATGATGCAACTAGTTGGGTCTCTCCTACCCACATGGGAGACCTGCATCATGTTCCAGGCTCCTGGCTTTAGCTTGACCCAGCCCTGGCCACTGGGGGCATTTGAAGAATGAACCAGTGGATGGCAGCTCTCTGTCTGATAGTCTCTCTCTGCATCACAGACTTTAAAAAAAGACTTGAAGCATTCAATTCATGTATTTGGTAAATAGAACTGATTTTTAAAAATGTGGTGTAGCTATGTATTTCTATTTGAAATGTGGTTAGTTTGATAAATGTATATATTATTTGTTCATTTGGTTTTTTTCCTCGTATCTTCTTTCTAAGACTATTTTAGATCTTTCAAGCTTATATTCATCTTAACTTAATTAGGGGATGAGCTCTTTTGTGTGTCACCACTATAATTTAGAACATCAGTGAACTTGACCTGGGCTTATAAGACTGCACAAACCTTCTAGGGCGATAGAATCACTGGATCGAACATACGAAAATCAACAGCAATGTCTAGGGTAGGACTGTCATGTGCTTGTGAAGATGAAAATGTTCTCTGCACTAGCCACATGGTAGCCACTAGGGACACATGACTATTGGGCCCCTGAAATGTGGCTAGTGTGTGTGAAGAGCAGGAGGTCAATGTTTTCATTTAAGTAGCCACGTACGGCTAGCGGCTGCCCTCTTGGCCAGCACAGATGGAGAGCATGTTGGACAGAGTTGTTCGGCTTCTCGGTGCTGGTTGCTCCAATACCAGTCGGGGTCTGTCCACGAGACCCCCGTTTTGAAGTGGTGTTAGCCTCTGTTTTTTTTTTTTTTTTTTTTTTTTTTTTTTTTTTTTTTTTTTTACAGGCAGAATGCAGAGTGGATAGTGAGAGAGAGAGAGAGAGACAGAGAGAAAGGTCTTCCTTTTGCTGTTGGTTCACCCTCCAATGGCCGCCACGGCCGGCGCGCTGCGTCTGGCGCACCACGCTGATCCGAAGGCAGGATCCAGGTGCTTCTCCCTGGTCTCCCATGGGGTGCAGGGCCCTAGCACTTGGGCCATCCTCCACTGCACTCCCTGGCCACAGCAGAGAGCTGGCCTGGAAGAGGGGCAACTGGGACAGAATCCGGCGCCCCGACCGGGACTAGAACCCGGTGTGCTGGTGCCGCTAGGTGGAGGATTAGCCTAGTGAGCTGTGGCGCTGGCTAATTACTCTGTTCTTGTTCAGATAGATCCCCAGCCCCGCACCAGAGCTGCGTCCTTTGCTTGCAGGGAATGGCACCTTTGCTGCACGTCTCCCGGCAGCCTTTCTGCCCTCGCTTGCTGCTCCCAGTTTGCCGGGACCATGCCTGCCCTCATTCCCCAGCCTCCCCTTCAGACATGCCCTTGCAGTCCCTGCCACCACCTCCGTCCCACCATCCTTTCTTGAGGGACACCCTGGCGGTGCATCCCTGGTCGCCCCAGGCCTCCGTTCGATTTTTCTCCAGTGGATCAGCACCTGTGAGGACCCCGGCGCCACCGCGGCCATTCCCCTGCTTCCTGTCTGCTTATTGCCTCGGATTTTGCCCTTGATAGTAAGATCTCAAGTGCAGACTATTTTTTTTGAGGACGTTTGTCTCTGCAGCCTTCCTGCTGAGCACAGTGTTGGCTGTCTTATAAGCCCTTGGAAACATTGGTTGAATGAATAAAGGTTTCAAAAATCTACTTTATTCTAATGTTTTTGTACCCCCCCCCAAAAAAAAAACCCTTTTATTTAAGGAATACAAACTTCATGCATTTCATAAGTACAATTTTAGGAACATGGTGATTCTTCCCACCATACCCGCCTTCCCGGCCCTCTTCCTCCCTCTCTTATTCCCATTCTTTTTTTTTTTTTTTTTAAGATTTATTATTTATTTGAAAGACAGAGTTACACAGAGAGAGGAGAAACAGAGAGAGAGAGAGGTCTTCCATCCGCTGGTTCACTCCCCAGTTGGCCACAACAGCGGTAGTTGCGCCGATCCAAAGCTAGGTGCCAGGAGCTTCCTCCGGGTCTCCCATGTGGGTGCAGGAGCCCAAGGACTTGGGCCATCTTCCACTACTTTCCCAGGCCATAGCAGAGAGCTGGATTGGAAGAGGAGCAGCCAGGTCTTGAACCAGTGCCCATATGGGATGCTGGCACCGCAGGAGGCAGCTTTACCCTCTACGCCACAGTGCTGGCCCCTCCCATTCTTATTTTTTTTTACTAAGATCTATTTTTGATTAACTTTATACTAAGTAAGGAGTTCAACAAGTTGTATGAAAAAAAAAAACCTGTTCTTCAACAGTGGAAACAAGGGCTGTTCAAAGTCATTGCATCTTGTAGTGTCAATTTCACTTCTATAGATTACCTTTTTAGGTGCTCTATTAGTCATCACAGGTCAGGGAGAACATATGTTTGTCCTTATGGGACTGGCTTACTTCACTAAGTGTGATGTTTTCCAGTTGCATCCATTTTGTTGCAAACGACAGGATTTGATTTCACCGCAGGTAGCAGCTGTATCTGCTATGCCACAGCGCAGGGGGTGGGGTGGGTGGGGTGGGGTGGGGGGTGGGGAGTGCGGGGTTGTAATCTTCAGTCATGTGGTCAGAAAAAGCCTAACTCAGATGACTTCAGCTATGACGGTCTGAGGGAGGCGGCGGACCGTGCAGCTGAGACGGGGACCAGCACCCTACGTGCAAAGGCCCTGGGTGCACTGTGGCTGAAGAGTGCGGGGAGTAGCCAGGGGCACAGGCGGTGAGGTCGGGTGCGGCAGGATTGATAGAACAGGGCTGGAAGGTGCCTGGAACAGTTTTGGCTTTTTTCTCGGAGTGAGCTGGGAAGTCCGTTGCAGGGTTTTAAGCTGGGGAGGGACAAAAAGTGACTCAAGGTTCAACAAGGTGGCCCAGTATGGAGCTCTAACTGGGGGGCTGGGGGCATCCTGGGGCCATGAGATAGCAGTAGCCCGCACCAGGTTACTGGTGCAGTGTAGTGTAGTGGCGATAATGCGAAAGGGCCGATTCTAGGTATTTGGAAGGTAGAACCTTGATAATTTGACGGCCTGGAGTCTAGCCGACATGCGGTCATTGACGAGCTGTGACAGGCCACTTGGTTTTTTTTTTTAAATGTTTATTTATTTTGAAAGAGTGACAGAAAGGGAGAGACAGAGAGAGTTCTTCCACCCACTGGTTAACTCCCCAAATGGCTGCAACGGCCAGCACTTGGGCCAGGCTGAAGCCTGGAGCCTGGAGCTGCAGTGTGGGGAGCAGGGGCCATATTCTCGAATATTTGGACCATCTTCCGCTGCTTTCCCGAAGCGCCTTAGCAGGGAGCTGGATAGGAGTCAGAGCAGCCGAGACTTGAGCCGGCGCCCACATGGGAGCTGGCAGTGTCCGAGGCAGCTCTGCACACTGTGCCACAGCGCCGGCCCCGAGCCAGCGCTTTCTGACCTGGCACCTGGAAGGCGTCATTATTCCTCCAAGGCTGTGGCTTTATGCAGGACAGCTGCCCGGAGACATCTGTGGGCTCTGAAGCAGCTGACACTCCGAGTCTCTTTCCTAGCACCATGCAATAGCGCAGCAGTGAGAAAACATAGCCAGATACAGACTCCCGTGTGGGGTGTGTGTGTGTGTGTGTGTGTGTGTGTGCGTGCGTGGGCGGGGGGGCGGGGAGCGCTGAGTCCCTCTGTCTGCCAGGGTGCTTTGTGCAGACAGCTTCAGCCTTGGCTCCTTCCAGACCCCCTTCCTCCCATTCTCCTAAAACCCCCACCCACGCTCTCTAGCCTTGCAATGTGGCCTGATGCCCTTCCTCTTTCTCCCTGCCCTGGGTCCCCGGGTAGAGCACTGCGTGGAGTTCCAGAAGACAAATGGCTCCCTGAACGTCACGTCTGAGAACGCCACCTCCCCCGTCATCGAGTTCTGGGAGTAAGTGAGGCCCCTCCCCCCTTGACCTCGGAGGGCAGGGGGCAGGCTGTGCGCAGTGGCCCCTCCTGCTATGCAGCGAGGGCGGAGTGGCCATCTCCTGCTTTGCTGGAACTGTCACCGGCGTGGCTCCTTCCTCTTGCGCCTGCATTGAATGCTGGCCTGGTTTCAGAGAGGGGAATTTTGCAATTCTTCTCTTTCTGCCCTTTCCTCACCCACGTCCCTGCCCCCATGGCGGGCGGTGCAGGTGCAGGGGCAGCCACTCTCCCACCCACCCTCCTCTTCCCCTAGTACCGACTCGCCCAGGGCACAGTTCCTGATAGCAAAGCATCCTGAAACCATGGCTGTGAAAGCACACGTTTGCACCACCTTCCCTGGGTGAAGTGCGTGCTCACAGCAAACTTGCCAGGCGACAGTTTATATTTGCCATCCTTTACATCTACCTGCATCTTTGGGCAAAGGAGAGCCTCGTGGGCTCTAGTGAAAAGGGTGGACCAGCCTTTGGACAAGAGCCTGGAGGCCTGGCCCTGCGGCCTGAGGCTCCGTGGGTTCTCACACAGAGGCTGAAAGACAGAGTGGAGCCACGCTCGGCCCTTCTCTCCCCAGGAGGAGGGTCCTGAAGATCTCAGATGGCATCCAGCACCTGGGCGCCCTGCGCTGGGAGCTGGTCCTGTGCCTCCTGCTCGCCTGGGTCATCTGTTACTTCTGCATCTGGAAGGGCGTCAAGTCCACGGGCAAGGTGTGTGTGGAGAGCACTGCCCTCACAGGGGGCTGGCACTCAGGACTCCCCTAATGGGTTAGTCAGCCTTTCATCGCTGTAGGCAATGCCCGGGAGAAGCTACTTATGAAGGAAGGAGGTTGACTGTGGCTCACAGCTTTGGTGGCTCACAGTCCAAAATTGGTAGCCACCTGGGGGGGGGACTTCCAGTGAGGGGGTAGATGGGAAGGTGGAGGGTGGGCATCACACGTTGAGCCAGGAAGTGGCTGGGCCTGGTTCTCAGGCTTTTATAACCAACTGCCTTCCAAGGGTACTCCCTCAATGACCTGTCACTGGGCCGGCCTTCCAGATACTAGGATTGATCAAGTCTCTAACCACTCAGGACCACTAAGTTATGCAGGAGTCAAGGAGCCAGGTCCTGGGTGGCCTCCACAAGGGAATGACCAGGAGAGACTTGGCGGGGCTCCCATGTCCTGCTGGTGTTTAGGGAGGTGAAAGGGGGGAGGGAGAGAGAGAGAAACAGGAAGCGCCCTTGCAAGAAACCTGATCTCGCAGTCAACCACACCTGTGGACATGCTGCCCTGAGTACCATTCATGGCTTCCTATTTCACGCAATGATTCTTTGGAAAAAGAATCCGTGAAGACTGTTCTTCTCAAAGGGGTACTCGGCCAATGCGAGGGTTCAGGGGACACTTCCTGTCCCCGTCAGGCTGATAGGTGGAGCCAGACTCATCAGCTGAGTGGGGAAGGGACCCTGTGCTGAGATCTCTTCCTACCTGACGGCCCGTGCCATCACTCCAGGCACTCTTGCTGGGAGGATGCCCAAGTTCATGTGGTCACTCAACACAAGAGTTACTGCATGTGCACCAGGGGAGGAAGAGAGGAGGCTGTGGCTCAAAGCACAGGGGAGACGGAGCGGAGCGACAGAGCCAGGAGAGGGACGCCCTTGCCTTTCCCGGGGGGTGGCAGCTCCCGCCTCAGCCCCTCGCCCCCACGGTGGCCTCCCCGGGCTGCTGCTTCCTAACGCACGGGCTCCTTGTCTCCCACCTACTCTTGCCAGGTGGTGTACTTCACAGCCACGTTCCCATACCTCATGCTGGTGGTCCTGCTAATTCGCGGGGTGACGCTGCCTGGAGCGGCCCAAGGAATTCAGTTTTACCTGTACCCAAACCTCACTCGCCTGTGGGATCCCCAGGTAAGACTTAGTCATGGACGGGGGTCCTTGGGTGGCTATGGAGGTGCATGGGCCCGCAGGCCTCCCCTCTGCTCTGCTGGGGATTCCTGCTCTTGGCCTGACCCTGGAGCATCCCCTAGGGTGGCGGAGTGCCCCTGCCTTTGCCAGACACCTGTCAGCCACTGCCTGTGGTTCATAAGATGTCCTGGGGTCCTGAGTGTCACTCCTTGGTTCGTGGCTGCCAGGGAGCCCCGGGGGCCCGTGGAATGTTCCCTGGGGGCTGAACGCCTGTCACTAAGCCCCTTTCCTCTCCAGCCACCTAATTTGCTCATCTTGGCGTCTTCTCGTCTCCTATCAGCCGCCTTCTCTTTTTGCCCCTCCACCTGACACCCTCTGCGGCCCTCTGTGCCCGCTTCCCCAGCCCCTGTGCCAGCTGGGCTGGTGTTGGGTTTCCCGTCAGCTGTCCAGGCCCACCCCCCACCCCCACCCCCACCCCCTCCCTGGTCCTCTGCTGCCAGCTTCCTTGTGGCCGGCAGGAGGGCGGAGCTGCTGGGCTTGGAGGGGTTTGCGGAGCCAGGCCTGGTGCTGACAGGTCTCCTATTTTCTCCTCTTGGGCAGCTCCCACCACGGCCCCTGAAGTGCCATCCTGGGTGGCCCCTGGGTGGGACGTGTAGTGCTGGCTGTGCCCTGGGTGGACAAGAGGGCACCAGGGAGACTGAAGGGTGGACGGTTCCCAAGGCAGAGGCACTCAGTGGCTTTCCAAACTTACACGGAGTGCACAGTCTCTGCAAGCATGATGGGATGCCAGGGGAAGGGCTGGGCACCCAGTGCCGGGGTTCCCTCGGGGGCCCAGGAGTCAGGTTAACCATGAGGCAGTGCTGTCCTGAAACAGGGTTTGGGGTGATCCACGAGCTGAGCTGATCCCAAGTCCCCCAGCCAAAGCTTTCTTCCACTGGGACTGCCGGGGCTCCACTCAGGAACCTCCGCCTAGAGTCCGGTGCCGGGTGTTTCTTAGCCATCTTCCGGGTGTCCTCCCCTCCACCTGTCTTGGATGTCCTGGAGACCCCAGTGGCTCCGGCCTCATTTCCACACTGGGCACCAGGGCTGTGCTCGGGGTTTGGAATCCAGCCATAGAGCCAGAGCCGTGGGTGCTGCGTGAACCCCAGGGTTGTCTCCCACAGTCTTCTTGTTGCACAAAGGAGCAAATTGTGGCCCCAACTCATGCAGCATGTGGGTGGCAGGCCAAGGTGGCTTTGCGAATCCCAAGCCCTTCAGTGTACTGGGAAGCAGAGAGGTGGGCACAAAGCAGAAGATGGGGGCAACAGATTGGAGGGGAGGCGTTGAGGGCCGGGTGAAGCGTTGTAGCTGGGATCCCCCACCCCAAAGGGAGCCCTTGCCATCCATGGCAGAGGTCAGACAGGGCCCAGGGGCAGGGGTGCACTTGGGCAGGGAGACAACACGGGCCGGGAAAGAGAAAAAGGAGGGAGGCCTGGGGTTTCCAGAACCCACTGTGGCTTTGTGTGGTTAACAACTGGTGGCTGCTTATGAGATCACTCCAAACAGTTTGTGGGAAATGGAATTAGAAGATAAGTTTATTTTGGCACGCGCGCGCACCACACGCACGCGCACACACACACACACACACACACATACAATCCATGGAGTATTTTTCCTGCTAGACGTTTTCTGAGAACTTTCTGAAGCTCCTCTCGGCCTCGGTAGGAGGTGTGCATGCATCATTCCCGCAGATCCTAGGCAGCAGGCGGGTGACTGCCCTGTTCACAGACAGGGAAATTGAGGCCAGAGAGCTTAATGATGTGCTAGCTTCTATTTTCAGGGAAGAATTTCCTGTGGAGCCAGGCTGGAGTCGTGAAAAGTCCCACAAATGTTTTACGATCCCTCCGAAAGGCAAGGCCCCTGTTGGCTCCTGTTAGTCGCTCTCACAGTTTGTTCCTTCTGCAAAACTTGTTGAGCATCTGCTCCGTGCTGGGCCGGTGCCAGGTGCAGCCGTGTGAAGAGCAGCCAGGTTCTCTCAGCTCTGACGACTGATCAGGCCGTGTGTGAGTGACTGCAGGAGATGGGGGCTCTTTTCATCTGCACCCCAGGGTGTCACCCCTCAACCCTGGCCAACTGCAGACTGTGCAGGCTGCTCCTGGTGTCCAAGTGCTTCAAGGCTGCAGGGAGGGAGGTGTTGCGACAGCCAGACTCGGTCCTGAGCTGCAGGCCCCCACTGAAGCGTGGCCTTTGTTGCCGGGAGACAGAGAGGCACCCGCGCGGTGGAACACCCTGCCATAGCCCTCATTGGATCTAGCTGGCTCTCCCTGGGAAGCGCGATCATTCCAACTGGCATTTGCCAGGTGCTTGAGAGCTGCAAAACGCCTGCTAACCATTGCGAAAACCCAAGACTTTCCCTCTGCCAAGCACCAGGGCTGGGAGCTGGGAGCCAGGCCATGGGAATGCAGTGCCTGTGTCTTGTTCCCTTCTCTTCTTCTGCCTGGCTGGCCAGGTGCTGGGCCAGTCCTTGCCTGTCCTGTGCTCCCAGGTTTGCCTCTCTCTCGCTGGGCATGACCTCTGGGGCCACGGAGTGCCACTGAACAGTGTGTGCTTGGAGCAGGCCACTCGCCTCTTCCCCTCGACCTCCCTCTGTTTGTATTGAACTTTGGCAGATAGATAAGGGTAGCGGGATTGGGAGGAGACTGTCCAGAGAGCCTGAGCTGAGCCTTTGCAGTCCCGGGGTTAAGCAAGGCTCAGAAGGCTAATGCATGCGTACAGTTTGGTGTAACACCTTACGTCTGCGATGATGCCCCAGTAGCACAGAAAGCTGAATTAAAAAAAAAATAACAGCAACCACAAACAGCTGCAAAAGCTGACCCCTCTTCATGTGTTCATGTGCTTGTCACTTGCCAGGCACAGCACTGAGGGCCTGACCCAGTGAGCTAGTGGGTGGCTAGGGAGGAATGGAAGCAGACAAGACTTAAGAAATTTGCTCACAGGGCTGGCGCTGTGGGGCAGTGGTGAAGC
This sequence comes from Oryctolagus cuniculus, assembly GCF_964237555.1. Taxonomy (NCBI): domain Eukaryota; kingdom Metazoa; phylum Chordata; class Mammalia; order Lagomorpha; family Leporidae; genus Oryctolagus; species Oryctolagus cuniculus. Next base: position 98,054,787 of record NC_091440.1, on the reverse strand, counting down.
TGCTGTTTAGGACGCCCATATCCCATATCAGAGTTCCGGCTCGAGTCCCGGCTCCTCTGTTTCCCATCCAACTTCCTGCTAATGGAGGCAGCAAGTGATGGCTCTAGTGGCTGGGTCCCTGCCACCTGCATGGGGACCCAGAATGAGTTTCTGGCTTAGGCCTGGCCCAGTCCTGGTTGTTGGGGGTATCTGGGATGTGGGCCAGCAGATGGGAGCTCGCTCTCTCTCTGTTTCATTTTTCACTCTGCTGCTCTGCCTTTCACGTAGAAAGGTAGGAAGGGAGGAAGAAAGGGAGGGAGGAAGGGAGGAAGGCAGGCAGGCAGGCACTGCCTAGAACACAGAGCCAGCACGTGGTGGAGCTCAGCTTTCATCCCAAGTCATCTCTAAGTCTGCTGTCTTAGTCTCCGTGATAGGTATTTTCCAAAGTTCATGAATTAATTGAGAGTTTAAAAAATTGTTTATTTACTGTCATTTTATTTGAAGAACAAGTGACACGGAGAGAGAATTTTCTACCTGTTGGTTCACTCCCCGTATGCTTGTGACAACCAGAGTTAGGCCAGGCCAGGCCAAAGCCGGGATTGTGGGACTGAATCAGGCTCTCCCACCTGGGTGGGAAAGACTCAGGCACTGGAGCCGTCCTCTGCTACCTCCCGGGATGTGCGTTAGCAGGAGGCTGGGTTGGAAGCGGCGTAGCCAAGAGTCAAACCAGGCACTCTGATATGGGGCGCAGGGTTCCCAAGCAGAGGCGTAGCCACTGTGCCGCAATTCTCACCCCTGCTTGCGTGTTTGGAGGGCTGCTTTTGAATATTCCAGGAACTAGAGAGGGAACTAGCATTTACTCATGTGGTAGGCATTTCACATACTTTGTATTATTTGTCATGATACCCATTTCCTACTGAGAACAGGGCGGGGGCAGGGGGCCAGAGGTGAAAGGACTCATGCGTGACTGGAGTGAGGATTTGCGCCCAGATCAGCTTCGGGGTACTTTTCCCTAAAATAGTGAGGTCGGTCTTCCCGGTGCTGGGGCTTGCTTTCCTGGACCTCCCGGGGGGCTTCCTCTGGCCCCACCGATGCCTCTGTTTACCTGCACTTAGTCAGTGCCTTTTGCACTTGCTTTTCCTCTTGGTCAGTCCTCTGCCCCAGCCAAAGACACATCAGAGGTTTGTTGAGAAGCCAGGGCTCCTGGAATGGGCAGGGGGTGGTCGCCTGAGGCGGGGAACAGGACAGCACGCTCCGCTCGGCCTTCTGACCCCATTCCATCCCCTCCCGCTGGCCCGGCAGGCCTGCCAGGCTGCAGCTGTGCCGAGAGCTGGGCTTGCCAAGCTCCCGGCATGGGGGCTCTGGGCGGAGGCTCTGAACTCAGCCCTCCTGCGGAGCTCCTCTCTATTCCCATCACCCCCTCCTCCCAGCTCCCTCTGGGGCTGCCCCCCACCGGCCCAGTGGGCAACCAAGTCACGCTGCCTCTGACTCTGCATGCACAAGTTCACGGAACAGAACGCATCACCAGCAAAGGCCGGAGCGCCTGCCCACCTGTGAGGGCGCTCGGGAGTGGCCTTGGCGACTAGTGGCGCCTGTGCACATCTTGTATGGGGAGTGAGTCCCAGGCTTCGATCTCAAGGCTCTGGGGTCGCATCCTGAGCGTGTGCTGAGGCCCTCCCCCCCCTCCCCATCCAGCCAGCTCCCACCCTGGGCAAAGCTTTTAGTGAAGAGAAGCAGGAAGGGCAGGGAACACGGTAACCTTCACGGCAAAGGACCGTTCCCCCGGGGCTGTGGGAAAGGGCTTGAGATACCTGGGAGCGGGGCAGGGGCTGGCCAAGGCGTCCCTGCAGCCTGGGGGTCTGCAAGCACCTGCCTCACGTCTCCTGCCTGCCTTCTCCTGTCTTTCCTAGTTTCCCTCCTCCCTGCTTCACTTTGGCCCCTCCCCACTCTCCTCTGTGCCTCTCCGCTCCTGCCTGGCACGTGAACCACACAGGGCCAGGGCTGGGGCCGGCTCCTCTCTCCCAAGGTGTCCCCCTGCCCTGTCCACGTTCCCGCGGAAGTGGAAGTGTGAGAAGAGGAGGAGACCCCTGTGGAATCCCTGATGCCCCTTCCCAGGTGCTGGAGGGAGTAATCCCGCAGCTGGCTCTGAGCATGGCCTCACCTGGGAGTCCGGGAAAGGGGCAGTCCCTGGCCCTCCTTCGGTGTCTCGACTGGGGGCAGGGGCATCAGTGTGATTCTGAGGTGGTCAGCCTGCCAGGGGGTCCCTGGGACCCTGTGATGCCGTGGACAGTGGGCACTGTGATGGGGTGAGTGTGACAAGATGGAGCCAGGGGTTGGGGCTCTGGGTGATGGCCATGGTGACCGAAGAGCTTTGCCCAGAAAGAAGCCAAGGCTTTGGTGTGTGTGGGAGTCGCAGGCCTGATGTTGGACACAGGAAGTGAGGGGAGAATGGGGGCATTGAGGTGGGGTGGTCCAGCGCCCTTTCTGTGAGGAGCGGGAACGCCTGCTGGGCAGTGCCTGTGTCCATAGCCGGAGGCAGGAGTGGCTGGGGAGGGCCTGCAGCCCCAGGGCCCGCCACCTGCAGGTCTGGATGCTCTATGGCCGTCCTCTTTGGGGTGTTATTCTAGCTGTTCAATCGAAATCACAGCACGCGCAGGCTGGGGCAGCCAGCTGAGATAATAATGGGAACAGCCATGCCCTGTGTTTAGCCAGAAGTTATTTTCCCCCCAAGGAGTACAAAGCCTTTCCAGCTGTATTTCTGTTCACCCCTTGGCTCCCTGTGAGCTGTGCACGACTCCCTGTTTTCCCGAAGGTTCTGAGATGTGACGGCCTTGGAGTTAAGGGCTCAGCTGTCTGCGGATGCTGAGTCTGGATTCCCTCGTCACTGGCCACACTGCCGTGGAGGCCCGTGAGAGGAGAGATGGGACAGAGCCCAGGGCCACATTCCCTCCGTCCACAGCTGGACCCCAGACCTGGCTTTGTCCTGGGGCCCCACGCATACCTCTGCAGCACGGGACTTTTCATCTTCTCTGGCCGCTGAATGCCTGTTGCTATCCTGGTGGTGACCAAGAAACTGCAGGCAGGAGCCCAGGGAGCAGAGCACACAGGGTTCCCCCGGGGGTGGCTGCATTGGCTCGGAACAGGTTTATCCCCACCTACGCCCTCCCCCGGAGGCCCAGAGGGCCTGGCACCCTGGGACTTCAGGCTTCCTGCTTCTTCCCTTCCTAGGTGTGGATGGACGCGGGCACCCAGATCTTCTTCTCCTTCGCCATCTGTCTGGGCTGCCTGACGGCCCTGGGCAGCTACAACAAGTACCACAACAACTGCTACCGGTGAGTGGCGGCCGTGGGCCCGAGTCACACACCTGTCTCTCTCCTGTCTCTCCAGCCATGCCAGACCAGGGTTGAGGTGCAGGGGGCAGCAGCCGCAGGATCTGTGCCTCCTCCCAGTCTCCAAAATCCCAGGGCTACCAGGAGCCACCTGCAGCAGGGGCGGGGGCCCCGCTTCCGGAAGGGTACGAGGGTCCTGGTCAGCCCGGAGGCCGTAGTGAGGCTTGGCCAGGGAGGCGTGGATTTCTTGATTAGTCTGGCTAACGGGGAGGTCAGTGGGCTCAGGGGCACCAGGCAGGCAGGCCTGAGCAATCAGCAGAAACGTCACACAGGGCAGCCGAGGTCCATCCTGCTTGATCGCGGTGTCCCCGCAAGCATGCAGACTCACCCAATCCCAACTCACCTCCCGCACAGGAGGTGGAAAGTCAGATGAAAGATACATTTACTTTGGTGCATAAAAGGTTGAAGCCCCTGCCTACCAGGCGGCTTCCTATAAAGATTGTGGAAAATGTATCCTATGAAAAACTTCTTCCACTTCAGTGAGTGTATCTTTTAATTCCATGCCCCACAAGCACGTTTTAAAATTTGTATTTATTTATTTGAGAGGTAGGAAGATACACACACACACACACACACACAGCACCCCCATCTGCTGGTTCACTCCATGCCTGCAGCTGTCTGGGCCGAGCTGGGCTGAAGCCAGGATCTGGGCACTCCATCCAGATCTCTCACGTGGGTGGCAGAAACCCAACTACTTGAGCCATGGGCACTTCCTCCCAGGGTCTGCATTCGCGGGAAGCTGGAGTCAGGAATGGAACTGAGACCTGAAGCCCTGCAGGGGGCGCTGCAGTCGGGGTTTTAACCTATCGTGGAAGCCCCCTCAGAAGCCTCCTATCTGCTATTCCCTCACTGCATGTCCTCTCCTGTTGTCTCCTCCTGCCTACCTGGTTCATGCTCAGGGAATTTAAGTCAATTTCAGCACTATGGCTGAAAAAAAAAAATCCGATCATACGTTTCACGCTGGAATTTAGGGCCTCAGAATTCCCTCTCGTTTGCAGGGATCTATGTCTGTATCCCCTCCTCCAGCCTGCAAACATGTCACACGGGGCAGCTGTGTGGCCGCAATGTGGCAGGGAGGGGAGGCCGCGTGTGATATTGAGATGAGTGCTTCACTCCCTTTGCGCCTTATGGGACCACCTCGCTGCATTTCACAGCTGAGCCCGCGGGGGTCCAGGCTGGTGGAGCAGTCTGCGCCTGGAACAGGCCTCTGGATTCTGCCAGGGACTGCCCCTCCGTCGTCCCCAGGGTTCTTGGGGCCCTGATGGGTATGGCAGCCTCCTGACTGCACCCTCCCCTGCCCCGCCCCACAGAGACTGCCTGGCCCTCTGCCTCCTCAACAGCGGCACCAGCTTCGTGGCCGGCTTTGCCATCTTCTCCATCCTGGGCTTCATGTCCCAGGAACAGGGGGTGCCCATTTCCGAGGTGGCCGAGTCAGGTGAGTAGCGGGGCAGGGCAGCGGGGCCTGAGCCTGCTCTGAGCATTTGGCAGTCAGGATCTGGGGGCGTGGCCATTGGCACCTGCACTCTAGGTGAGCTGTGGTCACTTTGCAGTGAACACCTGCTGGTTAGAATTGGGGAAGGGTTTATTGACTTGAGAGGGAGGGAGGGAGGGAGGGAGGGGGAGAGAGAGACACACACACACACACTCCCATCTGCTGGTTTACTCCCCAAATGCCTCCCTGGGAAGCGAGCTGGGAACTCAGCCCAGGTTTCCCATGTGGGTGGCAGTGATCCAAGCCCGCAGGTCATCACCTGCTATCTCCCAGAGTGTGCATTAGCAGGAAGCTGGAAGAGGGAGTGGAGCTGGGGCTCAAACCCAGACACTTGGATATGGGAGGTGGGTATCCCAAGAGGTGTTTTAAGTGTGTACCAGGTGCCCGCTGCTGGAGGGTTTAAACAGCTTCAAGGAGGACCTGGGTACTAGTGAACAGCTATCTCCCATCGCTGGCCTCTAGTTCCTTACTCTGGAGGCAACCAGTGTTGTCAACTTCATGTTTACTCTTCTGGAAATAGTTTAGGCTTACATACACCCATACACATTCATACATTCACACATAACACTCTTACCTCCTTCTTAAAATCCAATGATAACATACTAGCTACTTTTAAAAAATATTTATTTTATTTATTTATGGATCAGAATTACAGAGAGAGGGAGAGAGGGAGAGACAGAGAGGTCTTCCATCTTCTGGTTCACTTTCCAGATGGCTGCAATGGCCGGGGCTGGGCCAGGCAAAAGCCAGGAGCCAGGAGCTTCCTCAGGGTCTCCCACATGGGTGGCAGGGGCCCAAGCACTTGGGCCATCCTCTGCTGCTTTCCCAGGTGCATTAGCAGGGAGCTGGATTAGAAGTGGAGTAGCCGAGACTCAAACTTGCTCCTATATGGGATGACAGTGACTTAACCTGTGGTGCCACAGTGCTGGCCCCCATACTAGCTACTTTGTTGTTACTTTATGTAATCTGCCCCTGCCTTATTTTGTTCACTTTAAAGTGTATCTTGGAGATCAGTGTCAGGGGCAAGTAGAGATCCCCCTCCCTTAGTGACTGCCTTCCTACCAGGCAGCGATGTTGCTTTTATTTTTCTTTATTTATTTTAAAAATTTATCTTATTTATTTGAAAGGCAGAATTACTGAAAGACAGCTAGAGGCAGAAGGGGAAAGAGAGACATCTTCCATTAGATGGTTCACTCCCCAAATGACCCCAGTGGCTGGACCTGGGTCAGGCTGAAGCCAGGAGCTTCATCCCAGTCTCCCACATGGGTGCAGGGACCCAAAGAATTGGGCCATCTTCTGCTGCTTTCCCAGATGCATTAGCAGGGAGCTGGATGGGAAGTGGAACAGCTGGGACTCGAACTGGTGCCCCTGTAGGAAGCTGGCATTGCAGAGCGCCAGCCTCAATGTTGTTGCTTTTAAATCAGTTCAGAGACTGGTTCCCCATATGGTTGAGCTGTCAGATGACCCCTACTGTCCCCCATTCTTGTGGACCACACACTTTTACTGTAGCAAGATCATTTTTTATCTATGCATCCACACCTATTACCCACAATGCCAAGGACTGAGCAACTTTTTTTTTTAATTAGAAAGGATAATATCTTCATTTAAAAATTTATTTGTTTATTTGAAAGCAGAGAGAGACAGGGGGAGGGAGGTGGGGAGACAGAGACCGACAGACAAACAGCAAGGATCTTCCTTCAAATGGTTCACTCCCCAACAGCTAGGGCTGGCCCAGGCTGAAGCCGGGAGCTGGATCTTCCGTACAGGTGGTGAGGACCCAGGTCACCACCTGCTTCCTCTCAGGGTGCACATTAGCAGGAACCTGGAATCAGAAAGCAGAGCCAGCGCTCACAGCCAGGCACTCTGATACAGGACGTGGGCATCCCAGGCGGCGTCTCGACTGCTGTGCCCAACACTTGCCTCATTTCTGCTTTATTAAGCACCTGGCAACTGCCAAACGCAGCACGAATGGTTTTTGCTTGTCCCGTGGTGCAGATACGGGTACTAATTCTAGTCCCAGCCTCCCCACCCTCACCCCACCCTGGGCCTGAAGAAGTCTAGGAGTCTCCAGGGCCACAGGGATGCTCTTTATTTTTCGGAGGAAATTTCCTGGGGACCCAGCCAGGCTCTGGCTCGGCAAGTTGTTGCTGCCACTTGAGTTGGCCGAGAGGAACAACCATGCGCTTGGCGGGGTGTGTGTCTGCTGTGTTCCGAGACGCACGCCAGTTCACTCCTTGGAGGGGGACAGGTGCAGAGCAGTTGGCCGCAGGCCCCAGCCAGATGTGCCCAGGGACGTCTTGTCTTTGAACCCCTCTGCCTCATAAACACAACCAAGTCACCGCCCTCGGCTGGGGCACAAGAGCTGCAGCTCCACCAGGCCTGGCCACTTCCTCTTGTTTTGAACTGGGTGCTGGCCACCCCTGGGTTCACCCTGAGTTTGAGTCCTCCGGCTTGGGGATCCACAGCGCCTCACCGTGCGGAGTCTTCTGTCCATGTCGTCTCCAGCCTCTGTTCTTGCCACTAAGGACACAGCAGGTGGTGGCTTGGGAATCTGAGGAGCAGGTAGAGGTTTGGGGGGGGGCTCCTTCAGGATGAGGATGGGAACTTTGGGGTGAAGTTTCCCCCAGGGTCTGCTCTCCCACCGCCTCACTCTGGGAAGCGCAGGGTCACCGCCGGCCGGGAGCTGGCCAGGCACTGGCTGTGTTCCTCTGCTCCCTGCTGCAGGGCCTGGCCTGGCTTTCATCGCCTACCCGCGGGCGGTGGTGATGCTGCCCTTCTCCCCTCTCTGGGCCTGCTGCTTCTTCTTCATGGTCGTTCTCCTGGGACTGGATAGCCAGGTACCGAGAAGTGGCCGAGTGGCTGGGTGTGGGCTGGGGGAGGCAGAGCAGAGCACCTGAGGTTGGCCTTGATTTCCCAGGGCCCCAGGCCAATGTCAGAGGTGGGAGCCCTTGCAGGGCCCCCGGGGGGAGATCCTGAAGCTGCAAAGGTGGCAGCGCTGGGGACGGGGGAGCCTGCCAGAGCAGGAAGCCAGGGCTGGTGGCCAGGGCTTGTTTTGGGAGCTCTCTTTCCCTCCAATTCTCTCCCCTCTCATCCAGTTTGTGTGTGTAGAAAGCCTGGTGACGGCGCTGGTGGACATGTACCCCGGCCTGTTCCGCAAGAAAAACCGCAGGGAGTTCCTCATCCTGGCCGTGTCTGTTGCCTCCTTCCTGGTGGGCCTGGTGATGCTCACAGAGGTGAGGGGCAGGGGGCAGGGGGTGGGGGCGCAGGGCCCCTGCGCAGCAAGGGGAAAGTAGGCAAGCGCCTCCTCCGGCCTCGGGGAGCCGGCCGCCTTCCTCTGGGTACTTTGCGCTAAGGGGTGATTGGGAAGGCGCGCATTGGGGTCACCCCCGGAAGCTTCTTGGCGCATGGATGGCATCTCTGAAGAGGAGGAAGGGGGTGCAGAGCGCGTCACTGGCTGAACCCCAAGACAGCCCTGAGAGTGCGCTCCTCACACCACCGACGGCTCTGGGTACCCGCTCAGTGTTCTCGGGAAGGTTGCACGGCCATCTGCATTGCGCAAAAACAGCCACCTGTGGTGCAGCTGCCTGCTGCTCTGGGGCTCACACGCTAAATTCTCCTTTCCTATGTGTCTCCAACCACGCCCCGTGTCCCCGCAGTGTGAGGCTGGGGGTGGGGGCAGGGCGAGGTGGGCCTCCCCAGACACAGTCACTGAAAGTCGCTGCCTCCTTCCCGGCAGGGCGGCATGTACGTCTTCCAGCTGTTTGACTACTACGCAGCCAGCGGCATGTGCCTGCTCTTTGTGGCGATCTTTGAGTCCTTCTGTGTGGCTTGGGTTTACGGTGAGTGACTTGTCCCCCAGGGTCCCAACCCCACCACTCGCCTGCGTCTCTGGGCCCGTGGATGAAATCTCACCCCCCCCAAACCCCAAGACTCCTTGGGTGGTCCTTCAGCCCTAGCACCCTGCTAAGGCAGACCCTGGGAGGCAGCAGTGGGGGCGCCAGGTGTCAGGTCCCTGCCACTCAGACAGGAACTGGGTTCCTGGCTCCTGATTCTGACCCCAGCCCAGCCTTGGCTTTCAATGCCTCCCAGGAGAAGGGCCTTGCAGGGGTCGCTGTGCCCACCTCGTGGTGAGAGCCGCGCCCGTGCGTTTCAGGGGGGCCCTGTCCTACCCAGGCCTGTTCACCTTCTCACCCCCTTGGTCAGGAAGCCACTGCTGCCACTCAACCCAGTTCTGCCCTCCGTTTGTGCCTGAGGATGGCAGGCAGGGTTCCTGTCCCCACAGCAAGCAGGACGGAAAACCACGGCGCCTTCTGTGCCCCTGCCGCCCTCGTCCGTGTGGCCTCCATGCTCGTGCTTCGGGTGCTAAAGGTGTCCCCCCCTCCCCGCCTCCTCTCCTCCGCGGTAGGAGCCAGGCGCTTCTACGACAACATCGAGGACATGATTGGATACCGGCCGTGGCCCCTCATCAAGTACTGCTGGCTCTTCTTCACCCCGGCTGTGTGCACGGTGAGACAGCCCTCAGGCAGAGCCGAGGGGAGGTGGAGGAGATGGTGGTGGTGGTGGCGGCATGGGGAGGCCGTCAGCCCTCCAGGGGACTTCTCCCCAGCAGAGCAAAGTTCTCTGGGACAGTCCTGCCTTCTGTGGGAGTCTAGAAAGCCCAGCAAGATAGGGTCTTCCTTTCCATCTCACAGATGGTGAATTGAGGGCCAGAGCAGGCACTTCCACCTGCACCACCCGCAGTGTGCATGGCACGTGGTGGGCGGGACGGAAACCCGAGGGCGGGGCTAGCTCAGAGCAGTACTGAGGTCCCCTGGCAGTAACAGCAGCCGGGGCAGCCAAGCACTTGCTCCGTGCTGGGCTCACAGCGCCGTGCCTGCAGCCACTCATTTCATCCTCATAGGATCAGTGGAGATGACCCCTCAGTGTCCCCAGGAGCTTGGTTCCAGCACACCCTAGGTGTGTCTCTCAGGTCCCTCTGTGACGCGGTGTAGTGTTGCAGACTTTAAATCGTCTCAGCCAGCACGCTGTAAATGCTGCGGACATCACGCTACGCGGTCGCTTAGGGACATGGCAAGAAGGAGACTGCACGACTCAGTACAGAAACATTTGAAAAAGTGTTTTCTTTTTTACTACGAATTTAAAGATTATTTTTCTTTTTCTTCAGAGACAGGGAAAGATGATAGAGAGATAGAGAGATAGAGAGATAGAGAGATAGAGAGATAGAGAGAGAGAGAGAGAGAGAGAGAGAAAGATTGTTCTCATCTGCTGGTTCACTCCCTAAATGCCTGAAGTGGCCAAGGCCAGGCCAGGCCAGGAGCCAGGAACTGAAGTCTCCCATGTGGGTGGCAGGGACCCAAACACTTGAGCCATCACGGGCTGCCTCCCAGGGTCTGTGGTAGCAGGAAGCTAGAGTTGGGAGCGGAGCCAATACCTGGACCCAGGCGCCGGAATTTGGGATGCAGGTGTCCCAACTGGCGGATTAACCACCGGGTCGAACGCCCGCCCCTCCTCTTTAATCTTCCCAGTCTGTGGTTGGTTGAGGTCGCCCCTGCGGAGCTCCTGGGCGTGGAGCCAGCTGTGCTCTGCGATCCTCACTTTGCAGGTGAGACCTCAGCTGGAAAGTGGCAGAGCCTGGAGCTGCCTAGGGGAGCAGCTGCCCAGCCCCGCTGTGTGCAGGTTACAGAGGAGGAAGGGCGGGGGTGGGGGGTGTGGATCCTGCCCTTGAGGTACCGCCAGCCCCAAATGGTGCTCCAGAATGCAAACACCTCAAAGCCCCCAGCAACACCTAACTGCGTCCTCATAGGGAGCCAGGCTGGTGCTGGGGTGCCTGGGGGCACAGGGCCCTGTGTGTGTTGGGGGGGTGACCTTGTGGCATAGCTGGTTAAGCCCGCCTGCTGTGCCAGCATCCCATATGGGCGCCAGTTCGAGTCTCAGCTGCTCCACTTCCGATCCGGCTCTCTGCCATGGCCTGGGAAAGCAGTGGAAGATGGCCCAAGTCCTTGGGCCCCTTCATCCACGTGGGAGACCTGGAGAAAGCTCCTACCTCCTGGCTTTGAATGGTGCAACTCTGGCCATTGTAGCCATTTGGGGAGTGAACCAGTATGTGGAAGACTTCTCTCTCTGTCTCCGTCTCTCTGCCTTTCAAATAAACCAATCTTTTTTTTTTTTTTTTTAAAGAAATACCTACAGGGGGTAGTGTGCAGGTTGGGGCGCAGGTGGGTACAAGTTGGAGGCCCAGACAAGCATGGGGACAAATCCAGCTTGGAGTGTGAGGGCTCCCAGGCCAGTTCGTGGGGTGGGGTGGGGGGGCTCTGCGGGTGCAGGGGTCCGCCCCTCAGCCCCTGTGTCCTTCGCTGTCACCCTCAGGGCACCTTCCTCTTCTCCTTGGTCAAGTACACGCCCCTGACCTACAACAAGAAGTACACGTACCCCTGGTGGGGCGACGCCCTGGGCTGGCTCCTGGCTCTGTCCTCCATGGTCTGCATCCCCGCCTGGGGCCTCTACAAACTCAGCACCCTCAAGGGCCCCCTCCGAGAGGTAGGGGGCTAGGAGCAGGCCGAAAGGGGGGCCCTGTGAGATGGTGAGCTTCCTGCTGGGGCGGGGCTGGTGCCCAGGAGGGGCCAGCGAGTCTGGTGCCCGCCTAGGGAGATACAGGGTGGGCGTCTGGAAGCCTCACTGAGGGTCCAGGTCTGGGGAGAAGCCCAGACTGACCCCTGCATCGTGACAGCCACCTGTTCTCCCCTCGCAGAGACTCCGCCAGCTTGTGTGCCCAGCTGAGGACCTGCCCCAGAGGAGCCCAGCGGGACCCCCTGCTCCTGCCACACCCAGGACATCCCTTCTCAGAGTCACAGAGCTGGAGTCTCACTGCTAGGGCCAGGCCCTCGGAGGGTGCCTGCCGGCCTGGCTGCGGGAACAGCTGAGGGGGTGTGCTTGCGTGAGCAGAAGCAGCCCCCCCCTCCCCCACATGGGGTGGATAAGACACAAGGGGCTGTTCTGGAGCTGGCCCTGTCGGCTGGAAGCTCCCTGGCCTGGGAGTGGCAGGGACAGACAAGGAAATGCTAGTGTCAGGAGCATCCCTTTGGCGGGGCCAGGAGGCTGGGCGAGGGCTGCAGGGGAGGCAGTGTGTGTGTGTGTGGCTGGCCTCTGGGCCCTTCTGCCTGTCGTTCCATTAAATCCAAGTCCTTCCTGCGGCCAGCTGTCGTGTCTGGTTTGTGCCCCTCTGCCTTGCTGCATGGACCGCTGGCCTGCTTTGAGGTCGCAGCCCTGGGGCCCTGCCCGCTCCCCATGCTGCCTCCCTTCGCTGAGTTCCCCAGGCAGCAGCCGTGATGGAGATCTGCCATCGCCACACTTGGGGACGGGAGGAGGCTGCCACCCCCGCCCCCCAGAGGCCCTCTGCTCCTCTTTAGCAGTGGAGTAAGAAAGGAGAGCCAGGCTCTGGCTAAGGGAACCACCACTCGAAGTCTTCCTGCCCACATTTTCCTTGCTGGTCCTCACCTGCCCCCGGTTGCCCAAACTGCCTCCCTGTGGGTATGCCCCACCACCTCCAAGGCCTGGTGCACGAGGCAAAAGCTGGCACGTCTTAGCCTGGGCAGAGGGCACTACTCCAGCTCTGCCAGCAGAGGGAGCTCACCGTCTTAGGACCGCCTGGCTCTTAGGCTTGCCGGAGGACTGCACGAGGGGTGGTGTCACTACCAGACATGGCCGCGAGGGGGCATTGCCACAAGCACAGCTCCCCTGTCAGGGCCTAATCCGCACTGACATCTTTGCCAGTCTTCAGCATTTGATTTCTTGTTGCTGGAAGTTGGGGAAAAAAAAAAATCAGTGTTGGGGGCTCTGCCGTACGTTGGTTTCACTACTCCTTCCCGGAGAGGGGCGGGGCGGGTCTTCCCCAAAGCTGCCAGGCTCACCCCCAGGGCTCGGTGGGAGAATCGGACTTTCTGGAGGCAGGTGCTGGAGGCGAGCTGCCACGCACCTGGCATCTCCCGCCACCTGGCTGCGCTTCCGGAACGCCAGCTGTGTTGGACTGGGCTGCGCTCGTAAAGCGTGCTGGGCAAAATCAGACATGATTTCCTAAACCACAAGTGGTGACAAACGCCATGAAGGAAAAGGGTGATGGGCTGGGAGTAGCTGCTCTCTGGGCAGGTGCACGGAGCTGTTCTGCGGGCGTACCTGGAAAAGTGGGGTTGAAAGGCGAGTTTATTTTGGAGCAAAAAAAAAAAAAAAAAAAAAGACAAGCAAGGAAAAAGGAAATCTGTGCACCTGGTTTTTATGACGCACATTTTCATGAACTTTTTGAAGATCCCTGTGTTTTTTGCACCAAGACAAGCTTCCTTTTTCCGTGGACTTCTTGCAGTTGCCTTGTATCTGTCTCTCTGTCCACACATTTGATCAAGGTGCCAGAACCCATCGGGTCCAGGAAGCTGTGCAGGCAGGCATCTCTGTGATGGTGACTGGATCCTGACTGAGGGGGTCTGCTTGGGGTGGGAGCCACCCCTTGGCATGAGGCCCAGGAGATGCGTGCTGGCCCGGACTTGCCTCTAACTAGCTGTGTGCCTGTGTGGAAGCTCCTTGGAATGCCTGGTTGTTGCTTTTCAGAGAAAGCTCATACTGGGCATGCCCCCTACACACCGGTGTGCAAGAGGCTCACACGAGGGCCGTTCCCATCACTTGGTGCCAAACCCAGTGAAGGCACGGCTGGGGGAGAGATGCTCTTCCAACTGGATAGGCCGACAGGCGGCACTGCAGAAACTCTGCGGGCCAAGGTCAGGGCTGGGAGCAGCAATGCCTGGATTTGGCTCTGGCCAACGAGTTGAAGAACGGGGATGGCAGTGGGCATGGAGGGGCTGCTGTGTCAGTCCTGTCTGCCTGAAAGGGCAGAACCTGGAGCCTGCAGATCCAAAGGGAAGAGGAGCTCTCTCTTGTCCAGAGGCGAACTCTGTGAGAGAAGACAGGGAGGCAGGGACAGCCTTGGGGCAGGTGATGCTGAGAGGAGACAGCCAAGCGCGGGGGCTGGTGAGTTACGGACGGCAGCTCTGGGCCTCAGACTTCAGCCCTTGTGCAGGTGTCACCAACTCTTGCATTTCCATATGGGCGTGCACACAGGCCCTCGCTGTCCTCACATGTGCACGTGAGACCCCATTGTCCACCGAGCCCGCTGCTGCACAAGGCTGGCAGTCCTGGCTGGGATCCAGCCCCTGTACCTCCCAGCTGTGTGGCCTGGAGCAAGCTACCCTGTCTCTTCTGTGAAACAAGAGTGACACGACCCTCATCACAGTGTCACTGGAACACACTCCAGCAAATGCGCCCTGTTTCCCATGACTGCAGCCATACCACGTCAGCTGTGCGTGCAACGGAAAAGCCGATGCAGAGCTCAGACATAGCCTTGATGGCCCTGCTCCCCCTGCCTCAGACGTGGGGCTGTGCTGGGCCCCTGGGGCAAGGCCACACCGTCAGTGACATAACCATTGTTAGAAGGAGGCAGCAACAGGTGGCCCTGAAGTGCCCCTGCATCCTGTGGCCTGAGCATGCTGCTCAGCACAGCAGTGCTGTCCGGGAGAGCAAGACCTCACCCTCTACACCATTGTCGATTTCCCATTCTGGGAGAACAGCCCTTCCCAGATGAGGGAAGATTGGGATAATTTTCCTCTCTTAAGTTGGGTCTATCCCTCCACCCACCCACCTGTCCACCCCTCCATCCCTCCATCCACCCAACTGACCACACTCCATCCCTCCATCCACCCACCTGTCCACCCTCCATCCCTCCATCCACCCACCTGTCCACCCTCCATCCCTCCATCCACCCACCTGTCCACCCTCCATCCCTCCATCCACCCACCTGTCCACCCTCCATCCCTCCATACACCCACCTGTCCACCCTTCATCCCTCCATCCACCCACCTGTCCACCCTCCATCCCTCCATCCACCCACCTGTCTACCCTCCATCCACTCACCTGTCCACCCTCCATCCACTCACCTGTCCACCCCTCCATCCCTCCATCCACCCACCTGTCCACCCTCCATCCCTCCATCCACCCACCTGTCCACCCTCCATCCCTCCATCCACCCACCTGTCCACCCTCCATCCCTCCATCCACCCACCTGTCCACCCTCCATCCCTCCATCCACCCACCTGTCCACCCTCCATCCACTCACCTGTCCACCCCTCCAACCCTCCATCCACCCACCTATCCACCCTCCATCCACTCACCTGTCCACCCCTCCATCCCTCCATCCACCCACCTGTCTACCCTCCATCCACTCACCTGTCCACCCCTCCATCCCTCCATCCACCCACCTGTCCACCCCTCCATCCACTCACCTGTCCACCCCTCCACCCCTCCATCCACCCACCTGTCCACCCCTCCACCCCTCCATCCACCCACCTGTCCACCCTGCATCCCTCCATCCACTCACCTGTCCACCCCTCCATCCACCCACCTGTCCACCCCTCCATCCCTCCATCCACTCACCTGTCCACCCCTCCATCCACCCACCTGTCCACCCTCCATCCCTCCATCCACCCACCTGTCCACCCCTCCATCCCTCCATCCACTCACCTGTCCACCCCTCCATCCACCCACCTGTCCACCCTCCATCCCTCCATCCACCCACCTGTCCACCCCTCCATCCACCCACCTGTCCACCCCTCCACCCCTCCATCCACCCACCTGTCCACCCTCCACCCCTCCATCCACTCACCTGTCCACCCCTCCATCCCTCCATCCACTCACCTGTCCACCCTCTATCCCTCCATCCACTCACCTGTCCGCCCCTCCATCCACCCAGCTGTCCACCCATCCACTCATCCACCTCTCCATCCACCCATCCATCTTTCCATCTGTCCATCCATCCAGCTAATAAACAGTGATTACTCCAAAGCCACATACATTAAATGCTAGCGGTTGAAACAAAGAGTTGTGCTACGAGACGGGGCAATATGGCGGCGTGGAGCACGGTTGGATGTGCGCATCCAGGTTCACAGCCCAGCTCTGTCACTGACTGGTGCATGGCCTTGACACAGACCACCTAGCTCCTCAGCATCCGTCATTTTGTCTGTCAAACAGGGCTGCCACCTGCTGTGTCTCAAGGCTCCATGGGGACAAGCGAGGTTGACCGCGAGGTACCTGGCCTAAGTCAGACGCCCAGGATGCAGGGACTGGCTGCTGAGCGTGGTGAGGAGAACACTCAAGGAGTCCAGCAGTTCTTACTACAGCAAGATGGTGGATTCCTGTCACTGTGTTTCATTTCAACTCTGGACAGTCCAGGGTGACAGAGACATCCCAGGACTCCTACCTTTTGCAAAGAGGGGGGGTCTCTGGCATCTGAGGCCTTCAGCTTTCCAATTGGGGGTGGCCTTGAACAAGGGAGGGCTCTAGCTTAAGATGATGAGACCAAGGCCAGAGGCGCTCAGATAAAAGCCTGGGAGGGGTGGGCAGCCTTTTCGGGGCATAACAGCCAACTCTGCTCTCTGGGAAGACAGAGACGCCCTCATCAGCTGGGAAAAGAGGGAGCCTTTAGAGAGAGCCTGGTGTTGGGTTCCGAAGCAGCTGCACCCCGGCGGTCCCCTGGAGTTGGGTGGCCCCCTGCGGTGTGTCCGCCATCTGCACCGGCAGGGGTGCGCTCGCTTGCTCGGCCTCGTGGAGCCGGGGTGGCCACCGCCTCGGGCGGCAGCGCACCCCGGCGTGGCTTCCAACTGAATCTCTCTTGCCCCGCGCCCCAAGGAGAGGCGCCGAGTCGGGGTGCCCGATGGAAAACTACAGCCGGAGGCGCTCGCTCCCCAGCCCGCCCCCGCCGGGGAGCGCCGGCACCCAGAGAGGAAGCTCGCGCGAAGGGAAATTTCCCCTCCTCTCCGCGGCGTCCTTTCCCGCCACAGCACCTGGCCGCAAAAGCATCGTCCTTGTTCTGAGCAGGGCCCCCGGGCGGCGAGCCTGCCTCAGTGTTGCCCGGCCCCGCCACCCCATGATCTCAGCGCCGCCCCCCCACCCCGCCCCCGCCTGCTTCCGGAGGAATCCCCGGCCCCGGCCACCGGCCACCGAGTACCCTCCCCGCCCCCAGCCCCTGTGACCTCCCGAGCAGCCTCTTGCTCCCGCTTTAAAACCCCCACAGTATCCCGGCCAACCAGGTCCTGTGATTCACCTTGGACAGATGGGGAAACTGAGGCTCCCCCAGTGAACCCCAGGAGGCGTGGCTGCCACCCTGGGCTAGGAACTTGCCCTAACCATGCCAAGGAGAAGGGCGGTGGTTGGGAAATTCTGGAGCCGCACGGGTAGCACCCAGAGCAGGTACTTGGTGGAAAACTCCAGAGTCTGATTCACCCTCCTCCCTGCTCTGGCCTGGCGGCCAGCCCCTCCCGCAGCTCAGTGTCCAGCTGGGACTTGGTGGCTGCATCCTCCTGCTCGGGTAAGAGGGGCCGCACCTTGCTGGGGTCCTCCCTGGGAGGGGGCTCGCCGGCCAGGGATAAGGGATGAGAAAGAGGGCAGGTGGGGCTGGGATGTGGGTCCCTGAGCCCCTTTCCCTTGCCCGAGGGAACACCGGTCTGGATGGGTGGGAGGAGCCCGGGGCAGCACGGGGACTTGGCTTCCTGAGGTCGGTGTTGTAATCTTGGTTCACAAACTTTTGGCCTCAGTCCGTTCTGTTGCTTGTGGTGTTTCTGTGTCTTCACTTCCCAGTGCATTCACACACACACACACACACACACACACACACACACACACACACACACTCTGGAGTCCCAGATCAGCTGGGATGAGATTCCACACGGGGAGGAGCAGGAGGGGTGAAGGTGGAGGACGGCTTCCCTTTCAGCTCCCGGAAGCCACTTTCCTGGGATTCGCCGGAGACCTGATGCACGGGGCTCCGCTGACCGCCGGAGCCTGACTCGGGACGGAGGTGAGCAGGGAACCAGGGGCCAGCTCAGGTTGGACCATCCTGGGCGGGGGGGGGGGGGGCACGGGGGTGAGGGCTGGGAGAAAAGCTCTGGTGGAAGTGGGGCGCCCCATAGCTCCCCTGCCTGGTCGGGGCTGAGGCCGTGTGGCGAGAAAGGCCACTGTTGCAGTGAGTGGCAGAGGCGGGTGACGGCTGGTGTCCAGCAAGGTGGGAAGCGAGAGGGGGTGGAGAAGCCGGGGTGGTGCTGAAGGCACAGGTCTGCAGTCGGCTACCGAAGGTGCACCTCCTGCCCTCCCCTCGGGGCCTGGCTGGAACCAGTGTCTCCCAGAAGAAGGAAGCAGCCTGGGCCTTGGGTGGGGGAGGCACAGGCCAGCAGGTGCCTCAGGAGGGCCGTGAGGGGGAGGCGTGGACCGCCCACGGGGCGTGAGGGAGCGCAGGGGCAGGCAGGCTTTGGTGCCGTGCACACAGGTATGTGTGTGCAAAGGGACGTGACGGGAATGGCACTGCGTGTGGAGGGGACTGGGTGTTGGTATGTGGGTGTGGGCCACTCTGGGGAGGGAAGGAGACTGCGCTGGAGCACCTGCACGTGGGGAGCAACCCCTGCACGCCCCTCTGCTAGCCCCCCACCAGGCTTCTGTCCACCCCCCACCCCCGGCTTCTGAAAACTGAGCTGACTTTGCACTCGCTCATTTGGGAAGACTAGACCAGTAGGTCTTTGCTTCTGGAAGGCACTGACGTATGGTGAGGGTCATCCTCTGTCCCCCAGTCCCCGCCTTGGGTTAGCAAAGCAAGCGGGAAACCTGGGGACAAGGTGCTGGGGTGGACCCTGGGGAAGGGGAGCCCCAGAAGTTGTCTTGACAGTGGATGACTCCGTTGTCACGAGATTCCTCGCAGCCGGCCACCGTGGCGGTGGTGCGCGCCATCCTTACCTCCACACGGCTCGTTTCGGTGTCCAGCGTCCCTAGCACATTTCTTCCTTGAGTCTGGCTCCAGTCACTCTTGCTGCGAGGGAAGTCGGTTTCCCTTGAGCCCCCATGGCTCGGGGCCAGCTTTCCCAGTCGTCTGCTCATGCTTCCTTCTGCCCTTCCGGGTTTTCATCGTTACCAAGGAGTTATGCCCCTCCCATTTAACTTTTTTAGTTTACTTTACAAAAAGATGTCAGTGTCAGTTTGTCACCGTGTGTTTTGTCCTCTGCTTCTCCCTCTCTGATACAGCCTGAGCCCTGTGTCCCTGCTCTGGCTCTCCTCAGCTTTCTCTCCACTTCCTCTCCGCTGCAATGGGGTCCCCCCTCACCCCCATGCCTCAGCTCTGCAGACAGGGGCTGGACTATTCCTCTCCTGTCATCATCATTATCATCATCATCATGGGGAACCCTGTGCTCCATTCTTGCCCTCGGTCGAGCTCCCCTGTGGCTTGACAACACTAGAATTTCTTTTTGACCCCATTCCTCTCTCCCTCGGATAACCCTATTGAGCGGGAGTCATTTTTTTTTCCAGGGACAAGTGAAGCTCAGAGCAGCTGTGCTTTGCCTGAGGTCACACTGCAAGACCCAGCTCCGCCCCTTTTTGTCTTGGTAAGTGTATTCACCATTCACACACAGTTTTATTGAGCGCTGCTGGGTGCCAGGTGTTGTTCCTTTAGTCTCTCTGAGCTTCGTGTGCTCAAGCATAAAGTGGAGCTAAAGGCAGCACCTACCGCAAAGACTGTGCCATCTAGCACAGCATATGAAGAAATGTGTGTTCTACAATTATTTATTATTACTGTGAACTTTGAGTTAGGTCTGGTCTAGAACTTGAGTTTCCTGTCTGGTGCTCTATCACCCATGTTCATTCATTTGCTTGCCAATGATTCTGGGGTCACTGCTCTGGGTGCCCCAGTCCTGATTCTGTAGCAACATCCATGTTGGGGTTCAGGTGTCTCCAGCTTCTCCCCTGAGCCCAAACCTCTCGCTGGGTCTCCAACCCTGGAGCTGTCTTTCTTCCTCTCCATCTCCCTCCTCCCTTAGATCAGAAGTTCAAGGCCTTTGCTCTCCACTGGGTGACTTTCTCCTGGTCTTCCCTCCTAGCCTGAGCTGGCATGAGAAGCCCCAAGTAGGTCCCCATACTGGAATTCCACCCGGACACACTTTCCCCCTTCCTGGGGTAACCTGAGCACTCCAAGTCACCTTCAAAAATTTCCATCACCCTCAAGGGCTCCCGCCCACACCTCTCTAATTGACTGGGGCTTGGGCTGTTGCCTGGGTTGAAAGGACCAACAAATAAACACAGACGCTTCCTTCATACAGGGAATCCTTGTGTTTCTCGGAGCCCCTGGTAGGCTTGGTCACTTTGATTCCCCCCCCCAGCGGCCCCCGGAAGTGAGGGCGGTGCCTTGGGGAGACTTCCTCCACAGCCAGGGCACCCCTCCTGCAAGTCCCTGGACACCAAGGCAGAGGTGGCCTCAAGCTGTTTGTCCATGGGGGAGGGGGGAAGGCAAATACCATCCAACGTGACAGGGCTGCACTGTCGCCTGGCAACTGACAAACACATGGTGGGGGGACAGAGTGAAACTCCGTGACCCGTGTCGTTTTTCTGGAGGTCCAGGGAGCTTTGAGCCCTTTAGGAGGGCAAAGGCAAGGCCAAGGGCAGTGACCTGTCCTGGTGTGCATGCCCTACTTTTGTGGGGCCCTGTCATTTGGTCATCGCAGGTGGGAGTGGTAGTGTCATGTTTTCTCAGGACAGAGGTGGCCGAGAGCAGAGGAGCTAGGGTTCCCTCGAAGACCTGTGCCTGGCCCTGGGGCCAAGCCTGGTGCTCCTGTGGCCTTGTGCAGAGGCCCCACCTTCTCCTCCCCGCCCAATCAGATGCGAGAGCTCCCAGGCTGCCCTGTTTACCCTGAGTCTGTCGATTGCCCAGCACAGGGGTGAGCACACAGCTGGCCAGCAGCGTGCTGTGCTGTGCAGTCACCTCGGCCACCCCAACAGCCTTCGATCCCCTTGACCTGGAGGCCACAGGTCCCCTGGAGTGGTGTTTGGCTGTGAAGGTCAAAGGGGACTTGAAGTAAGGGCTCCACCCTGGCTTTTTCATCCCAGTTGTGCTCTTCATCAACTGGCGGCCTGGATTTTTCCATCTGAAAAGTCAGCAGCGGCTTGTGATGTCACTGGCCCACATCAGAGCACCAATTTGAGACCTGGGTGCTCCGCATCTCATCCGGCTCCCTGCTAATGGGCCTGGGGAGGCAGCAGAAGACGGCCCAAGTGCTGGGGCCCCTGCACCCACGTGGGAGACGCAGGTGGACTTCCAGGCTCCTTGGCTTCAGCTTGGTCCAACCCTAGCCGTCACATGGGGAGTGAACCAGCCAATGGAAGATTCTCTGTCTGTCTCTGTCGCTCCCTTTCTCTCTCTGGCTGTGCCTTTCAAATAAATAAATAAATACATAAATCCACCTTCCAAAAATATCGGCTGAGACCGGCTCCCTGTTTGCTGTGGGAGTCAGGGGAGCTGAGTGCAACTTGAGGTGTGAGTAGCATGGAGACTCTGGGGAGACACACCAGGTCACAGCCGCGGAGGTTACGGCGGGGACAGGAGGGCCGGGCGCGTGTCGCGGTCACAGCTCACCCCTCTCCTCCCCCCAGGCTCTGCCCCTCCCCGCGGGGCTTCCCAGTCCATCCCGGGGCCATGGACACAAAGCTGGCAGTCCACGAGGATGCGCCTCCCCTGGTCTCCTGGGTCCCCGAGGAGGGCGAGAAACTGGAGCAGGAAGGCGAGGACCAGGCGAAGGATCGGGGCCAATGGACCAACAAGATGGAGTTTGTGCTGTCAGTGGCCGGGGAGATCATTGGGTTGGGCAATGTCTGGAGGTTTCCTTATCTCTGCTACAAAAATGGAGGTGGTGAGTTCACTCGGAGGTAGGCGTGGTGGCTGGGCCCCTCCTGCCCGGGCAGCGCAGTGGAGCGGGAGGGGGGCAGGCGCTGGAGTTGGAGGCAGGCCCGGCTCCACCCCCAGCCTCAGGGCCGCTCTGTGAAGTGGGGATGTTGGCAAACAGGGCTGTGCTGAAGTTTGAATGAGGCAACGGGCAGGGCCAGTTTCATTTTGAAAGCATGCATTTACTTAATTTGAGGGACAGAAAGAAAACCAGAGACAGAGAGCGAGATAGCAAGCACCGCCGTCCACTGGTTCGCTCCCCAAGTACCCACGACCACAAGGGCAGGGCCAGGCTGCTAGCCAGGCGCCTGGAACTCAGTCTGGGTCTCCCACGTGAGTGCCAGAGCCTCTGCTACCAGAGCTGTCGTCTGTTGCCTCCCAGGGGTTGCGTTAGCAAGAACCTGGAGTCAGGAGCAGAGCTGGGCCTGGAGCCAGCGCTCTGATATTAGCTGTAGGCTTCCCAGGTGGCCTCTTGATCTCTGCTATGCTAAAACACCCAGCCCAGAATCTGAGCTTCTGATAAGCTGGTTCTTTAAGAGAGACAGAGGGAGAGAGAGAGAGAGAGAGAAAGAGAGAGATCTTCCGTCCTCTGGTTCACCCCCCAAATGTATACAAATGTGAGGTCATAGAATCGATTCATTCAACTAATATCACTTCAGGCCTACTGTGTGCAGAGACGCACACAATGCACTCCGGCCGCTGTGTTCTGATGGAGGGGCAGATTTCAAATGAGTGACACATGTGGCAGGTCAGATGTGGCGAGTGGAGCAGAGGAAAGCAGGGGAGGTGGGTGATCAGGAAGGTGATACGTGAGCCGGGACCTGGGGGAAGTGAAGGAGCGAGTCTCTCAACAGCCAGAACAGCGAGTGCAAAGGTCCTGGGGTGAGGGTGCAGCTGGCCTGCTTGCAGGGGCCAAGTGGCTGGAGTGGAAAGGCAGGAGTGCTGTCAGGGGCAGGCAGGGAGCACAGCTGGTGCCTGTGCCCTGCGTGGGATGGCAGCCGTGAAGAACTGTTATCTGAGAAATGATGTCTGCAGACTGAAGAAACATACTTTTTTGTTTTAAAAGATTCATTTTATTTATTTGTAAGGCAGAGTTACGGCGGGGGGGGGGGGAGAAAGAGAGAGAGAGAGAGAGGAGAGAGGAGAGAGAGAGATCTTCCACCCTCTGGTTCACTCCCCAAATAGCTGCAACAGCCAAGGCTGGGCCAGGCCAAAGCCAGGAGTCAGGAGCTTCTCCCAGGTCTCCCATGTTGGTACAAGGGCTCAAGTACTTGGGCTACCCCCTGCTGCTTTCCCAGGCTCATTGGCAGGGAACCGGATCAGAAGTGGAGCAGCTGGGACTTGAACCGATACCCATATGAGATGCTAGTATCGAAGGTGGCAGCTTAACCCATTATGCCACAATGCTGGCCTCAAGAAACATATTTTTATTATTTTTGTTTGGCAATGGTAGCAAAAATGAGCGGAGTCAGGGTGTGGAGGGGCCGGATAATAATTATTATCATTATTTATTTGACAGGTAGAGTTATAGACAGAGAGAGAGACAGAGAGAAAGGTCTTTCTTCCTTTGGCTCACCCCCCAAATGGCCACTACAGTTGGAACTGCGCCGATCCGAAGCCAGGAGCCAGGTGCTTCCTCCTGGTCTCCCATGTGAGTGCAGGGCCCAAGCACTTGGGCCATCCTCCACTGCCCTCCCGGGCTACAGCAGAGAGCTGGAGTGGAAGAGGAGCAGCTGGGACTAGAACCGGTGCCCATATGGGATGCCGGTGCCACAGACGGAGGGTTAACCAAGTGAGCCATGGTGCCGGCCCCTATTATCATTATTTTTAAATTAAAAATTTTAATTTATGTAAGGTGAACAAATTTCATGTATTTCATATATACAGTTGTTATTAATTTTTTAAAAGATTTATTTATTTATTTGAAAGGTAGAGTTACAGAGAGGCAGGGGCATAGAGAGAGGGGGAGAGAGAGAGAGGGAGAAAGAGATCCTCCATCCGCAGGTTCATCCCACAAATAGCCACCAATGCCAGGAGTTTCTTCTGGGTCTTAGAGTTATAGACAGTGAGAAAGAGTGAGACAGAGAGAAAGGCCTTCCTTCCGTTGGGTTATTCCCCAAATGGCCGCTATGGCCGGCACTGCACCGATCCGAAGTTAGGAGCCAGGTGTTTCTTCCTGGTCTCCCATGTGGGTGCAGGGCCCAAGCACTTGAGCCATCCTTCACTGCCCTCCTGGGCCACAGCAGAGAGCTGGACTGGAAGAGGAGCAACCGGGACTAAAACCCAGTGCCTATATGGGATGCCGGCGCCACAGGCAGAGGATTAACCAAGTGAGCCATGGCACTGGCCCCTCTTTGGGTCTTCCACAAGGGTGCAGGGGCCCGAGCACCTGAACCATTCTCTGCTGCTTTCCCAGGTGCGTTAGTAGGGATCTAGATTGGAAATGGAACAGCTGGGACTTGAACCAGCATCCAAATGCGATGCTGGAGCTGCAGGTGGCAACTTTACTCACTATGCCACAGTGCCAGCCTGTTATTATTTTTTATGTGTGAAATTCAATGGATTTTCGTATATTCACAAAATTGGGCAACTATCACCACAATCAATTTTAAAACATTTCCATTATCCAAAGAGGAAAATTCAGTATCCATCAGCCGTCATTCCCTAATCTCCGCCCACCCTCAGCGCCAGGCCTTGGCATCCACCAAGCTGCCGCCTGTCTCTGGATCAGCCCATTTGGAATATTTCATATAGGCAGGATTGCTCAGTATGTCGTTCTCTGCGACGGAGCAGATTTGTATTTGCCTTCGGGGAGATGATTTTTATTCTTCTGGTGGAAAGGAAGATGATAACTATTAGAAACACTCCCATTTGGAAATAAACACTGTTTAGAAAATCCTTCACCAGGGGCCAGCGTTGTGGCGTAGCGGGTAAAACCACCGACTGCAGTGCCGGCATCCCATATGGGTGCCTGTTTGAGTCCCGGCTGCTCCACTTCTAATCCAGCTCCCTGCTAATGTGCCTGGGAAAGCAGTAGAAGGTGGCCCAAGTCCTTGGGCCCCTGCACCCGCATGGGGGACCCAGAAGAAGCTCCTGACTCCTGGCTTCGGATCGACCCAGCTCTGGCCATTGCATCCATCTGGGGAATGAACCAGTGGATAGAAGACCTCTCTCTTGGCCTTTGCCTCTCTGTTACTTTGCCTTCCAAATAATCATCTTTATGTTGTGGTTCATCCACAAGCTGCCAGCCTCAGTGAGTACAAAGACATGGGAATGTGGTTGCTCGGTGGGCCAGGGCCGTGGTGCCGTGGCTGTACACAGGAGACCAGTACAACATGGACATTAGGGAGGCAATCCGAGGGGGCCAGGCTGGGGATGTGGGTCCATTGCAAGCCACAGTTTCCTGGACCTACAGGCTATTGGAGCCAGGGCAGGCGCTAGCCCTCATGCTGCAGAGCAGGACCTGCCCAGCACCACGGTGGTGGAGGACGGCAGGGGCTCCTGGCACCCAGGCTGCCTGAGCCCCACCACCCTGCATGCAGCCCACTGCTCCACCTGAATGGGGCCTCGGGCTCCAGCAGTGTCCACCCTGCCTCTGCCCTGCCAGTGGTTTCTTGTTGTAAAGAAAAAAAAAAAACGAGTAATGGATTTGAGATACAGAGGGGGCGTTCCGACTTGATGGTTCCCTCTCCAAGTGCCTGCGGTGGTCCGCAGCTGGGCAGAAGCCAGGAGCCGGGAACTCAAGCCAGGTCCTGACATGGGTGGCAGGAACCAGATGACGCCCAGAGATCGTATTAGCAGCAAACTGGAAGCAGGATCTGGAGTCAGGAACCAAACCTTTAAAAGAAATCCTCTCTGTGGGACTGACAGTATGGAGCACATACAAACGCCATGCAAATGGCCCTGCTCCTGTACTGCTGAGGGGGCGAGGACGTGTGCGGCACAGAGGCAGTGGCTGGCGGACTGTTCTCTACCTGTGATGGGCTGAACAGGCAGAGGCAGAGCCGTGGACACGGAGGGCCGACTGTGCTGCCATCCGGGGTCTTTCATTTGTCTTTAATGCAAGAGGGCTGAAGCAGTCTGGGATTCCGGTGTGGGGTCGTTGGTCTTTGGTGATCTAGGAAGGCAGAAAAGCGAGGAGATGAGTTTCCCAACAGCCTGGGAAGAGACTGAAGAGGGACCAGGACATCACAGATGAACCCAAGGGCCCTGTTTTGTGGTGATAGGGTTCCTCTTAAGCTAATCATACACCCTGATGAGCAGCTAAATACAGTCTTTATTAAAACATGCAGGGAAATTGTTTGTTAATAAGCACAGTTCTATAGAGAAAAATCGTTCACAAGAGACAAAAGAAAAAAGCAGTTATATGGTCGTTGGTCTCAGTAGGTCTTTGACAGAGAGGGGCTGCTAAGGCAGGCCAGCTGCAGGAAGTGGTTCACGCTGCGAGACAAGAGCCCGTCCTGAGATCCTTTGTTGGCGCGGAGACTCTGGCGTGACTTAGAGCTGAGGGGGTGGGGGAGGCTTTACACTTGGCACAAGTGCCAATCACAGTGCCTGCATAGACCTCCGTGTCCACAGCCTGGCCATGCACTGAGGCCACTGTGGACGAGGCTGGAGCCCAAAGCATGGGTTCTGGTAGGTTCAAAGGACGAGGGGGCTTCGGGGGTTGGCACCCCTGCCCCGATCTGGAACCCCCCGAGGGCCCGGGCCTGCTGCTGCCGGGTCAGGGTGGCCCTGGACTGAGGTCAGCCCGTCTTGTGTGGGACACAGTTCACATGCCAGGGGGTAGGACAGAAGCTGGTGGGGAGGGGTCCGTGGGCCTCGTGCCCCTGCCCCCCAGACTTCCTGTGATGGGCCCTGTGGGGGAGGCCCTTCTCCTGGGCACTGTCCAGGTGAGGCAGGGCCTTCCAGGCAGTGTTTGCCAACGCTGCAGTCTTGCCCAGGTGGGAAAGGCAGACGTGGGGTTCGAAGGAGCTCCAGGACTCTGCGGAGGGCTCCTGGCTGTGGTGCCTCCCGGGGCTCCAGAAGACACAGGCCCTTGTCCTTTTCTTGCACAGAGGCCAGTGCAGAGTACAGAGGGGAACAAGCGTTTTGAAGGGCAATTTGGAAATGTGCGTCAGTGACCTTAAAACTGTGCATTCCCCGAAGGCGGCAGCCAGCGCTCCACTAACGCATGCGCGGCCGGAGCTGCTGTGGGGCCAGAGCGCAGGAACAGCACTGGGCCTGGCGCGGGGACCTCGCGGGGCACGAATGCTGCAGGCTTCCCCTGAGGTGAGGTCCCTGGAATAGGACAGTCACGCCAGCAGAGAGGAGAGCCAGGGCTGCTCACGTGTAATGCGTGCAGAGTCGCAGTTCGCCTGGTGGCAGTGTTCTGGGGGTGGGTGACAGTGCCGGCTGAGCAAAACCGAGACCCCACGTAATGCCAGCGAACTCTACACTTCCAGATGGTTGTAGTGGCCTGGTGGCCCCTGCCCCCAAATGTACACAGCCCCTGCCTCAGCAAGCCCTCTACTGGAAATGTGTGCTAAGGAGTAAGCTAGCCAGACCACCAAGATGTGGGCGCTGGTCTCACACGGCAGGGTTCCTCATGAAGCCGCCGGAATGTCCAGTGACAAGGGACTTAAGGATAGATGCATATGGTGGAATATTACACACTCTGGAAAATGATGATATAGGTATATATATATATATACACAGGTATGTATGTATTGCTATAAAGAAGTTCACAATATAAATGTTAAAAAGATTATTTATTTATTTGAAAGGCAGAGCTACAGAGAAAGAAGGAGACAGAATGAGAGTGAGAGCGAGATCTTCCATTTGCTGATTCACTCATGGTTGCAAATGGCCGAGAATGGATCAGGCCGAAGCAAGGAGCCCTGAACTCCATCTGAGTCTCCCACGTGAATGGCAGGGGCCCAAGCACTTGGGCCGTCCTCTGCTGCTTCCTCAGGCACATTAGCCAGGGCTCAAACTCGTGCTCCGCTATGGGATGCTGGCCGCACAGGTGGCGGCTTAGCCCACCGTGCCCCAGCCCTGGCCCCGCAGTGTAAACTGTAAATGGTTATCAAATAACGCAGGAGTAGGAGACATACGTGCTTAGAAGGGGTCTGGAAGGACATAGCAGGCTTCTCTCCCTCTGGACTTCCTACCTGTTCCACAAAGTAAGAGGGTCACCTTCAGGGGCGTAAGGTTGGGTTTAGGAGCAGAGGCTCGGGACCAGACCAAGGGGGTTGTGCCAGAGTTTCCTCATGTGTGCTTCTGTTTTTGCCAATCTTTAAATTGGCCTCAGTTTTCTCATCTGTAAGATGGGGGTCCCATGGTCCCTACCCCGTGGGAGGCTGCTCTGGGGGGATGCTGAAGCTGGTGACTGTCAGTACCCGCTCATCGCCAAGGCTGCTCTGTGGCGAGCAGCGAGGCGCTCACCCGCGGCTGGATTTCTGGGCGAAGCGCGCCTGGATGGCCGCGCTCAGAGCCGCCTTCCCGCTCTGCCCTCGGATAATCTGCCTGGTGGCTCTCAGCCTGGCCTGCCTTCGGCACCTGTAGGTCAGCGCCTTCTCAGCCGGGAGCCCGGTGAGGGAGAGGAAACCCTCTCGAAATTATTAGAGAGGAAACCATGCTTCCCAGGTCTGTGTGTTGGTTTGTGGTCCTCTAACATGTCATAAATTTGATAATTTCACAAACATTACGAGTTCTACAGAACACAGGTGTGGCTTCCGGAAATAATACATAGATTATACCCACAAAGCTCACCATGAAAAGAAACGGTGCATGTGCTGGGGACCGACTCCTTAATTTCCACTCTGACCTTCAAAGCTCTTTCCCGTCCCATGAAGGGCTCAGGCCACAAAGCTGCCACCCCTACCTGCCTGACACCTCTAGCTGATGTGGGCCTGTGGGAGGTACAGGAAGTTGAGGGGTGGGGGTGCTGGAGGGTAGCTCTCTGGGTGGGCTGGTGGGGGGAGCAAGGGTTGGTTCAGCCCCTGCCCTCTCTTTTGCAGGAGCCTTCTTCGTCCCCTACTTTATCTTCTTCTTCAGCTGTGGCATCCCGGTGTTCTTCCTGGAGGTGGCGCTGGGTCAGTACACGAGCCAGGGGAGTGTCACAGCCTGGAAGAAGATCTGCCCTCTCTTCCAGGGTGAGTGGCCTTCCTCTTCGTGGGGCTGTCGACCCGCCTTGCTGACCTGCTCACCCTCCTACTCACGCACCCACTCTCATCCTGGGCCAAATGCATAATCAGGCCTGGTGGCGCCAGCTCTATCAAATCTTGGAGGAAGCAAGAAAAAAAATCATAGAAAATTGCAGGTAGCAAATCAGGTGCAGGGCTTTGGCGGGGGCCCCTGCAAGGGAGGGCCCATGAACTTCGTGTTCAGTAACCTCACAGGGAATGCATTTCTGGGTATGTGGCCTGGTCCTGGCAGGCCTCCAAAGTTTGCAGGGTCTTCAAGAAAGCCATGCAGAACGCGCATGCTGAGAAAACCGTGCATGGATTTTAGACACAAACTTGAATTCTGTCTCTCCCTGAGTGCTGAGAAGCGTCCCTGTGCACTAGCGATGATCATGATGGGGGGCGCTCTGGTATGTCTCGAGCCCTACTGCGTGTCAGGGCCCAGTGAGCACTGAGCATGCGCCTCCTGTCAATCCTCCAAAAACCCCAGCGACCCCTGATCTGAAGATAAGGCAAACGAGGTCACTCAGCCCACCCCTGAGCGGGAGGCTGCTCCTCCGCCCTCCTGCTGGACTGTGCCGGAGACAGCCCCGGCTTCTGCCTCCTTGGATCGCGTGGGATGTGTGAGCAGGCTGGGGTGCCTTCCCCTCCTCTTTAGTTGACTGGACTGATCCCCTGGGGCCCAGTGGGAAGCATTTCCTTGTGCGTTTGAGGTGGTGAGCAGACCCCTGCCCTCATGCCAGTCCCTGTAGGCGCCTAGGGACTAGGCTATCCGGGGACTCCTGTCCCCTGGGCAAGGGGCCTAACCAGTGGGCTGGATGGTGGTGAGCAGGTGGCACTCACGTGGGTTCTTTCGAGCCAAGGCCAGTTTGGTGCTGGAACAGCCTGAAGCTTGGCTCACCCCAGGTGCTGCGCATGTCGGCCAGGAGTCTGCTGGGGACCTGTGAGTGTCAGCGCCCCGCGCCCCGCGCCCAGTCCCCAAGTCTGGGGCGTTCTCCGGCGAGGGCTTGTTCTCCAATGTCCATTGGCCTCCATTAAACAGTTGGGAAGCTTCCCAGGATGGTGGGAGTGGGATGGGCTCTCACTAGGATCCTGTCCCACAGGACTGACAGCTGCCACTTTTTGACTATGACACGATTCCACTTTGCAGAACACGTGTGCCCCAGGAGACCGCGTGTCCCCGCCAACCCTGAGAGTCCGCGCTGGTGTCAGAGGTGGTGTGGGGCGCTGCTCAGACCCCGGAGCCCCAGGCCTGGGGGCTTCCGCCTCATCCTCTCTGCCTTGTGTTCTGGCTCTTACGCTGAGACTGGGTGCCCTGCATCCCTCCTGCTTAGCTCTGTATTCTGCCTGTCTCCTTTATTTTACAAGCAACACATGATTGTAATAGGACAAGTAATAGAAAAAATACTTGACAAAGTGTGCTGAAATCCCAAGACCTAGCAAACCGCTTGTGGAGTTTTGGGTGAAGACTCTGCTGGAGTTTGCGCATGTGCATTCAAGGATGTGTCACCAAAGAAGAACGTGTAGGGAGCTGTTCTGTCACCTCTCTCGCTTCGAACAAGTGTGCTGAAAATGGCTTTTCACGTCTATACAGTAATCCTGCTAGTTTGCTCTGTGGAGCCCCCAGAACCCTCGTAGCCTGTGGTTTCTCTGTGCTTGTTATTTTTGGCTAATGTGACTCCTCTGATTTGTCTTCTTGCTACCACCCAACCCTGGAAGGCATCGGGCTGGCATCCGTGGTCATTGAGTCCTATTTGAACGTCTACTACATCATCATCCTCGCCTGGGCTCTCTTCTACCTGTTCAGCTCCTTCACCTCTGAGCTGCCCTGGACCACCTGCACCAACTCCTGGAACACAGGTAAGCCGCCCCCTCCAGGCTGGGCTGTGCTGGCTGGTGATGGCCCGATAGCGACAGAGGACGTGGCAGAACTGGCCTGAAAGCCAAGCCAGGTGGGCTCCGTGCCAGTTCTGTTGGCTGTTCCTTGTGTGGGTTGGCCGCTAGGTGAGCCCACTAGGATTGTGGGAATGTAGTGGGACTGTAGCGTCCAATGGCAAGGGGTTATCACCACTCATGCATTTAACAAATGTTCACTGGGCACCTACTATGTGCCAGGTCTGCTGCTGAACGCGAGTCACGTGGTCCCAGCCGATGGAAGCTCGTAGTGCAGTGGTAGAAACACATGTGTGAACCAGCCACAACTTACCCTGGGTGAAATTCACAGTGCAGCAGTTGTAGCCAAGGGAGGGGGAGGCTCCCTGTGCAGCCTGCAGAGGAGGAGTCTCCCACGTCCGTTTCATGCCGAGCACAGGGCCAAGTGAGGCGCATGGGGCTGTGAAGTCTGGGATGGGCCTGGAGTTGGCCGGGCTCTCTGGGAATTAGAGTAGCTGTGTGGGGGAGTGCGGGGGTGGGGAGAGGAGATCCGGTCCAGGACACCCAGGGACAGGGAGGGTGGGGACCACCAGGCTGCAGGGCCAGGGGGCCGCTCTCCCTGTCTTATCCCTCACTGGTCTGCCCCCTGCCTTGTCCTCTACAGAGTACTGCCAGCACGCTCTGAACCACTCGGGAGCCGGCACAGGGAGCTCCACTGAGAACTTCACCTCACCCGTCATGGAGTTCTGGGAGTACGTGTGGGCCGGGGGCCCCAAGCAGGGGGGCTTTGGGTGGCTGAGCCGTGCAGTCTGAATGTCCAGGGTTCAAGGTTAAGGTTGGCTGTGCAACACTTTGTAGCACTTGCTCCCTTCCCACTCGTCCCCCGACCCCACCCACCACGCAGCGGTGAGGGGCACTCGGGCACCCACCACCCTTGTCCACCCATCCCAAACCCACGCACGCCCACTAGACTTGTGCTTGCACTTCCTAATCATGTTCTCATGTCCGTCCATGCCCTCACATCCACCCTCACCCCCACACTCACACCACACAAGGGTACCCCCAAACTTCATGGAAAATGGAATTAACACATAAGTTTATTTTGGTGCAGAAAATTTTGAAAAAACTGATGTGTGTATAGTCTTTTTTCATAACAAGCCTTTTCTATGAACTCTTTTGAAGACCCCTTGTATGCACACGTTTCAAAATTTTTTTCACCAAAACTTTTATAACTAAAAATTTTGTATTTATTTAAGTTATCTGGAAGGCGGACAGAGGTCTCTCATCTGCTGGTTCGGTCTTCAAATGCCCAGGAGACAGGAACTCCACTGGGGTCTCTCCTTTGGGTGCACTTACCCAACACTTGAGCCATCACCGTTGCCTCCCAGGGTCTATATTTAGCAGGAAGCTGGAATCAGGAGCAGAGCCAGGGCTTGAATCCAGGCCCTCCAAAATAGGGTGCAGGAGTCCCAAGTGGTGTCTTACCTGCTGCCCACTTCCATACTTCCCCTAAATGGTGTTTCCCACACGTCCTTTGAGGTCCCCGGTACGCTCCTTCATGCCTCCCTCTCCACCCTCACCTCTGTCTTTGTCTCTGGACAGCAGAGGGATCTGGTGAGTTAGAAAGCCAGGATTCCTGTGGGGCAGCCAAGAGCATGCAGACGTGGTGGGAACGGGGCTGTGAGGAAGGAGCGGGGTGGGGTGGGGAAGAGCTGCGACTGGAGCTCGGAGGGGCAGCTAAGGGTCGGGAGGCTAGAAGACAAGGCGGGTTGTGCCCGTCGCCTTGCCCCAGTGCTCAACTCTGCCCCATCCGTCAGGAGACGGGTGCTGGGCATCACGGCGGGCATCCATGACCTGGGCGCCCTGCGCTGGGAGCTGGCCCTGTGCCTCCTGCTCGCCTGGATCGTCTGCTACTTCTGCATCTGGAAGGGCGTCAAGTACACGGGCAAGGTGAGGAGCGCTGGCCCCTGGGGAGCTCTCTGGGATTGCCTGGGGGGAGTGCCCCTGCAGAGGTGGGGAAAGGCGTGGTGAGAACAGGAAGGCGGGGCTTGGCTCCATACAATGGAAGACTGTGGGTTTCCATAAGGCTTTGAGAGACCTGTTTGCATGAGTGATACTCAAAGCAAAACAGGAAATACGGACGTCCTGGTGCTGGAGTGCGCCATCAGGGTGACCTGCTAATGCTGTGGACTTCTGCCGCGCTGCTTCTGGTTTCTGTCGTACGCAGGACCTTGCCTGTGTGTCTGTGGACTAGCTTAAAGCATCTAACAGCGCACGAAGGCCGTTTGCGGGACAAAGCAGCAAACAGAACTGTCTTTGACATGGCGAATTTCCCATCAGAGCGCACGTTCGAGCCAGGAGGGAACACTGGTGGGCTTGTTAGGGAAGCCTCAGGTGGCAGAGTGCTTCCCACCCTCGCCTTGTGCTTTATTAAAAGCCAGGACTGAACAGAGCCCTGGATTCTCTGATTAACCATTTAGGCTGCTCTCCAAGCAGCCTCCCGGGCCTGTGGATTGTTGCAATCATAGCAGTCACAGTCATGATAAAAGTGGCCATTGTGGTAATAATAGCAGAGAAAGGTGGCCACCTGGGGCCAGGAGCCGGCTCGCCTGGGGCAGAGTGAAAACACCCTTTGTGTGTGTGTGCACACGCCAGCTCGCCAGCTCGGGACCTGGGCTGTCAGGCGGCTGTTGCTGTCCCAGCCATAAGCCTGGAAAAGTACAGTCTAAATTTCCCAGCGAATTCTTGAACAAGTCTGATCCCTCCCCCTGGTGAGGGGCAGGCCCACCCTTGCCAGGGTAGAGTGGGCCCGGGGGATGTCGGGGGAGCTGCCAGGGTGGGGGATTAAGGGAGACCAGATTCTGGGTTTTAAACAGTCCGTGAAAGGCTATCGCCTGGAGACGGGCACCCCTCCTGCCCCCCTCTGCGCCCCCGTCCCTGCTGACGTCTATCTCACACCCTGCTGGGATGTGCAGAGGCAGAGGTGGAAAGTCCCCAGTGCCCACCCCCCGGCGGCCCCGAGGGAGCTCAGTGCGGCTGGTGCTGCCTGGGCCGGGGGTCCCCACAAGCAGTGACCTTGGCTCCCCCCTCCCCCCAGGTTGTTTATTTCACAGCCACGTTTCCCTACCTGATGCTGGTCATCCTGCTGATCCGAGGCGTGACGCTTCCTGGAGCCTACCAGGGCATCGTCTATTACTTGAAGCCGGATTTGCTGCGCCTCAAGGACCCCCAGGTGGCGCCCCCCCCCCCACCCCCAGGCCTCATCTTCCCAGGGCTGTCACTGTGCTTTCAGGGGTTCTAAAGTACCTGATGCCCACTGCAGAAAACCAGGGAACGTGCGAGAGGACGCTAAGGAAAAGGAGCTAAAAATCTCATGTAATCCCACCACTGGGACATAGTCTCTGTTGGCGTTTAGTATATTTCCATCCAAATTGTCTTTCTAGGCGATGTGTATCATGTGTGTGTGTTTATCTGAGAAGTAGAGAGGGAGATGGATAAAAGACAGATATATAGTCTTTTTTTTCCTAAAAGATTTTATTTATTTATTTATTTGAGAGCCAGAGTTATAGACGCAGAAAGGGAGTGATAGAGAGAGAGAGAGAGAGAGAGAGGGAGAGGTCTTCTGACTGCTGTTTCACTCCCCAAATGGCTGCAACAGCCAGAACTGGACCAATCTGAAACCAGGAGCCAGGAGTTTCCTCCAGGTCTCTCACGTGGGTGCAGGGGCCCAAGCACTTAGGTCTCTTCCACTGCTTTCCCAGGCCATAGCAGGGAGCAGGATAGGAAGAGGAGCAGCCGGGATGTGAACCGGAGCCCATATGGGATGCCGGCGCCGCCACAGGCAGAGGCTTAGCCCACTATGCCACAGCACCAGCCCCTGGTAGATATCCCTTCTGCTTGTTGCCTGCAATGTCTGGGACTGGACCGGGCTGGGGCTGAATCTGGGAGCCAGGAACTGAATCCAAGTCTCCCACTCAATTACTTGAGCCATCGCTGCTGCCCCCTAGGGTCTGCATCAGCAGGAGGCGGGAGTCGGGAGCAGGGGGTGGTGTTGAGCTCATGTGCTCTGATAAGGGATGGGCATCTATTTTTTTTTTTTTTTTAAAGATTGACTTACTGATTTGAGAGAGTTACAGAGAGACAGAGGCAGAGGCCGAGAGAGATTGTCCATCCGTTGATTTACTCCCCAAATGGCTGCAATGGCTGGGGCTGGGCTGGGCCAAAGCAGGGAGCCAGCAGTTTCTTCCAGGTCTCCCGTGTGGGTGGCAGAGGTCCAAACACTTGGGCCATCCTCCACTGCTTCCCCAGCTGCATTAACAGAGAGCTGGATTGAAAGTGGAGCAGCTGGGACTCCAACTGGTGCCCAAATGGAGGATGCTGGTGTTGAGGACTGTGGCTTAACCTGCCACGCCACAGTGCCGGCCTCTAATTATCTTTTACTGAGAGTTGGGTTGACCGCCTCCCACATTTATGGGACTGTTTGCATCTCCTCCAGGACTCCTTGGAACACACATTTTTTTTTTGTCCCCCTGCTCACATCTTGATGTCTTTCTTTGTGTTTTCATGAAGTGGCCTCTGTGCCCCAGGTGACGGTGGCCTCCAGTGCCCTCGGTAGACAGGTACTAGCTGAGCGCAAGCAAGCGGCTCTCAGCTGTGCCCTGCTCCCCGGGGCACACCCGTGGTGTGCAGACTCGCCGGAGGCATTCAGGGGGCACCAGTGTTGGGGGGGTTACCAGTTGCAAATGTTCCCTGCCTGGGGGAGGGTCGCTATGGGAACAGGGACGGCCCCACTCATGAGAGGGAAGCCGAGTGTGACGCTCACGGTGGGGTGACAGCTGAGCGTCCCTGGTCTCCCTGGTCAGGTCCTGGGGCTCCCTCCCGCTCTCCATCGACAACATTCTTGGGGTCTCCTGTAGGTGTGGATGGACGCGGGCACCCAGATCTTCTTCTCCTTCGCCATCTGCCAGGGCTGCCTGACGGCCCTGGGCAGCTACAACAAGTACCACAACAACTGCTACCGGTGAGCGCCGGCTGTGCTGGGGGCCCCGGGCCTCCCTGGGAGCTGAGGGCAGGGCCCCGGGCTGGGCCTGGGACCAAGGCCGACAGTCACTTGTGTATTATCAGGGAGGCTTTTTTTTTTTTTTTGAAGATTTATCCATTTGAAAGGCAGAGTAATAGAAAAAGAGAGAGAGAGGGGTGTGCTAGTTCACTCCCCATAAGGCCATAATGGCTGGGGCAGGACCAGGCCAAAACCAGGAGCCTGGAACTCCCTCTAGAATCCTCACGTGGGTGGCAGGTGCCCAAGCACTTGGGCCATCTTCCACTGCGTTCCTAGGCCATTAGCAGGGAGCTGGCCGGGATGGGAACAGGTGCTCACTGGGGATGCTGGTGTCACCGGGGGCAGCTGCACCTGCTGTGCCACAGCTCCGCCCAGGCAGGGAGGCCTGAGCCCTGTCGGGCTGACACTAGGTTCACTCCCCAGACTGAAGTTCTTTCTTGCACCCTTTTCTCGCTCGCCTGTCCCCCTTCCCCTCCTGGTGCCTGGGCTCTGGGCTGGGTCTTCCCCCACTCCCCCCTCCCTTCACTCCCTGTCCTCCTCACCCCCCTCCTTCCTCCTCCTTGTCTGCACCCCCCCAGGGACTCCATCGCCCTCTGCTTCCTGAACAGCGCCACCAGCTTCGTGGCTGGGTTCGTCGTCTTCTCGGTCCTGGGCTTCATGTCCCAGGAGCAGGGGGTGCCCATTTCCGAGGTGGCCGAGTCAGGTGGGTGCTGTGCTGTGTGGGGCCTGCCGGGAGCGGGAGGCGGAGCGCCCGGAGCCCTGGGCAGTTCCAAGAACCGGGGCAGGGCACGTGGACGGGGGTGGCCCAAGTCTGCCCCGTGGGCGGGTGCATGGAAGGAACAGAGCAGTGGACGGAAGCCCTCTGCCCGCGCATGCGTGTGTGGGGACCCGCACGCACACGGTGCCTGGGAGAGGCCCCGAGCCCACCCTACTGTGCTGTGTGTGCCTGGCAGGTCCTGGCCTGGCCTTCATCGCGTTCCCCAAGGCCGTGACCATGATGCCCTTGTCCCAGCTGTGGTCCTGCCTGTTCTTCATCATGCTCATATTCCTCGGGCTGGACAGTCAGGTGCGGCCCCCCAGCTCCGCCCTGCCTCCGTGACCCCTTCCCGGCCTCTGCCTGGCCTGGCAGCTGGGACCGCCTCCCGTACACCCCTTCCCCTGCCCACGAATCGGAGGTCCCCTCTGGTGCCCAGGGCTTTTGCTTGGGGTGGGTTGGGTGGCGCGGGCCCTGGGCCCCTCCTCTGAGAAGAGGCCGGGTGCTGTTGCCCCATGCTGCTCCAGCTGCCCAGCCCCACAGCCCGCTGGCCTTGGGACAGATCGTTCCCCTGCAGCCCTCTCTGATGGGACACTTTGTGGCCCACGGCCCTCCCATCCTGCACCCCAGGGCACCAGGGTGAGTGAAGGGAGGAGGGGCAGGTGCGTGCCCCTCTCATCTGGCCCGCCCCTCCTGGCCCACAGTTTGTCTGCATGGAGTGCCTGGTGACAGCCTCCGTGGACATGTTCCCCAGGCAGCTGCGCAAGAGCGGGCGGCGTGAGCTCCTCATCCTGGCCATCGCAGTTGTGTGCTACCTGATAGGGCTCCTGCTGGTCACCGAGGTGAGTGGGCTGGCGGCTGCACACGGAGGCACACTCTCTGCTGGGTGGGGGTGGTGACCTCGGCCCTTCCTCCCTCCCTGTGACCATTCAGAATCTCTTCACTTGGATCTCCTTTGGTTGAAGTGACAAACCAAGCGCAAGGTGGCTTAAGCAGGAGGGGAATCGATTGGGTTGAGTAACAGATAAGTCTAGAGATATGGGTTTCAGGCATGGCTGGATCCAGCAGCTCAGATGCCATTGGCAGGAAGGCCCCTGTCTTCCTGTAAGTTTGTGGCCAGGCAGGGTTCCCTCCTGTGAGATGAGGTGGCTCCTGCAGCGTCGGGCTCGTCTTTCCAACCGCAGACGGAAGAGAGGGCCTTCTCCCGAGTGCAGCTTGGAGCAGGGAACGGGACACCCCGAACTAAAAGAGGCAGAGGAAGGTGCTGCCAGCTTCCAGAAGGTGGGGTGCTGGGCACATAAGGCAACGTCCGTCCAGCACGGCCGGGCAGGGTGGCGCCCCAAGCAGGTGTCTGTGGCCTGGCCGAGGGCCCGAGGTGTCAGCTCCGCGCCCTGTCCGCAGGGCGGGATGTACATCTTCCAGCTGTTCGATTACTACGCTTGCAGTGGCATATGCTTGCTCTTCCTCTCCGTGTTCGAGGTGGTCTCCATCAGCTGGGTGTACGGTGAGTGGGGAGGGGCGTCCGGGGGCGGGTGGAGAGCCCCCGGGGCCTGGCAGAGGGTAGGGCTGCTCTCCGTGCATCCTGGTGTGACGGTAGCTGCCTCACACCTGGGACACGGGGCAGGCCAGGGCAGGCAGCGCCTGGGAGGGTGACAGCTGACGTCCTTGACTGTCGTGCCCGAGAACCGCGAGGCGGAGAAGCTTGGATGTGCTGGGCTGGTGCTGTGGCCACACACACACACACACACACACACGAGCGCGCGCGCCATCTGCACAGCCTCCCTCCACAGGGAAGGGGAGGCTCGGGCAGGTTGGGTCTCCTGCCGCAGCCAGTAGGGGCGGGAGCTGTCACCGACCGTACCCCCTGGGCTCCACTGCTCCAGGTCCTGTTCTTTTGCTAGCCCAAGCCTTCCTCCCCAGTGCCTTTCTCTCTCCTTGGAGCTGTCTCTTACCTTCTCCCCTCACCGACGCCCCACGTGGCTGATAAACCTCCGTGTGTTCCCCCCGCCCAGCAGCGGCTGCTTTCTAACCTTGGGTTCCTGAGGGTGGGGTCCGCTGTGAGCGTGGGGTTGGGGTGCTGACCCTCCTGGCAGTGGCTCCTCCCTTCCGACCGGCCTGGCTCTGCCAACAGCCTGGGCACACATGGAGGGGGCAAGCAAAGGCAAGGTGAGCCGGGCCTCCCTGGGGGACCCAGGTGGAACTCCCCGGCTCTCTGAATCTGGGCTGCTGCCTCACGGGTCCCCAGGGCCTGGGGGGTTTCCCCTGGCCGGTTTACTGCTTCCACTTGAACCACACCTTCGTGGCTGGGGCAGAAGGGGACGCAGAGCTCTGGGGTCTCACAGTCTCCCCTCCCTGCACCTGTCAGGGGCGGATCGTTTCTATGACAACATCCAGGACATGATTGGCTACCGGCCCTGGCCCCTGGTGAAGATCTCCTGGCTGTTTCTGACCCCTGGACTTTGCCTGGTATGTGCCCACCCAGCTGCCACCTGCTGCCACTGCCCTGGATTTGTGGGGATGCGTGGGGCGGGGGCGTGGCTGACTTCCGGGGCTGGTCCACTCCCCCGCAGCCGGTGTTTCGTCACTGCCACCGTCTGTCGCAGTTCCTGCTCCCCTCCTTTCGCTGCCCCATGTCCTAGCTCTCCATCTCTGTGTGCCCCAGTGCCGGTGGGAGTGCGTGGGGGCCCCTGGTGTCCTCCGTGCGGGCCTCCTGCGGCACCCGTGGCCTCTGACCCGCTGGGCACCCCTCTCCCCAGGCCACTTTCCTCTTCTCCTTGAGCAAGTACAGCCCTCTCCGATACAACAACGTCTACGTGTATCCCGCCTGGGGCTACTGCGTCGGCTGGTTCTTGGCGTTCTCCTCCATGGCCTGTGTCCCACTCTGCATCGTCATCGCCCTCCTGAAGGCCCAGGGTTCCTTCACGAAGGTAGGTGGCCAGGGATTGACCCCCGAGAGGTGGGCCCGGGGAGCCCACGCACACTCGTAGTGTGGGGCAGCTCTTTTGCCACTTGGACTCTTAAAGATTTTTGAAGACTGGTCCAATGGCTTCATTTTCAGATTTTTTATAAAAAGTTCTCCCTGCCGGCGCCGCGGCTCACTAGGCTAATCCTCCACCTAGCGGCGCCGGCACACCGGGTTCTAGTCCCGGTTGGGGCGCCGGATTCTGTCCCAGTTGCCCCTCTTCCAGGCCAGCTCTCTGCTGTGGCCAGGGAGTGCAGTGGAGGATGGCCCAGGTGCTTGGGCCCTGCACCCCATGGGAGACCAGGAAAAGCACCTGGCTCCTGGCTCCTGCCATCGGATCAGCGCAGTGCGCTGGCCGCAGCGCGCCGGCCGCGGCGGCCATTGGAGGGTGAACCAACGGCAAAAAGGAAGACCTTTCTCTCTGTCTCTCTCTCTCTCACTGTCCACTCTTCCTGTAAAAAAAAAAAAAAAAAAAAAAAAAAAGTTCTCCCTGTTGCAAGCTTGTCTCTTTGGGGGGAAAAAAATGCAGGTATTTATTTGAAAAGGAGAGAAAGAGAGCGCGAGCGAGCTCCCCCTACCATCCACCGGTTCACTCTCCATATGTCTGTAAAAGCCAGGGCTGAGCCAGGCTGAACCTGGGAGATGAGGACTCAAACCCAGGTCTCCCGTGTGGGTGGCAGGGTCTGCTGCCTCCAGGCAGTGCGTTAGAGGGAAGCTGGAGCTGGGAGTGGAGCGAGGACGCGAACCCGGTGCTGGTGCCCCGAGCGGCAGCCTCACTGCTACACCCGGTGCCCACCCACCACGGCTCTCACGGGTCCTGGGTTGCTGGCCCTGCGCTGGCCTCCGGCGGGTCGCCTGGCGGGCAGACCCAGGGCCGACTGCCGAAGGGCTGAGCGGAAATGAAGTCAGCAGCAGGCACGTGAGGGCGTCCGGACGTGGAAGCCTGTAAGCACAGAGTTGTCGCTCTTGGAGAGGGGACCACCAGTTAGCACAACGCACGCCACACAGATTCCTCCTGCTGAGAGCCCCTGGAGGGAGCAGAGCCTGTGACCCCAGACAGCGCCTCTGTAGAGATCTCTCTGGCCTATGAGTAAGAGAAAGCGCAGGCCACAGCAGTACAAGCCGGAGACCTATTTATTTGCTGCTATCAAGATCAGAGAGGGCCGGTGCCGCAGCTCACTAGGCTAATCCTCTGCCTTGCGGCGCCGGCACACCGGGTTCTAGTCCTGGTCGGGGTGCCGGATTCTGTCCCGGTTGCCCCTCTTCCAGGCCAGCTCTCTGCTGTGGCCAGGGAGTGCAGTGGAGGATGGCCCAAGTGCTTGGGCCCTGCACCCCACAGGAGACCAGGATAAGTACCTGGCTCCTGCCATCGGATCAGCGCGGTGTGCCAGCTGTAGCGCGCCAGCCGCAGTGGCCATTGGAGGGTGAACCAACGGCAAAGGAAGACCTTTGTCTCTGTCTCTCTCTCTCTCACTGTCCACTTGTCCACTCTGCCTGTCAAAAAAAAAAAAAAAAAAAAAAGATCAGAGAGGCTGCTGGCATCGGGTGTGGCTGCCTAACGAGGCCGTTAGGGCCCAAACTCTTCCTATATTTCTGTGCCTCCATCTGCTGTCTTTTCAACATTGTGCTTATCTTCCTCATGGTTGCAGCAAGGCTGCCATGATCCTTGTCAACACATCTGCACTTAAGAAGGGAGGAGGAGTGGCCAGCGCTGGGGCATTGGGGCCAGTGCTGTGGCATAGTGGGTAAAGCAGCTGCCTGTGATGCCGGCATCCCATATGGGCGCCGGTTCGAGCCCTGGCTGCTCCATTCCCAATGCAGCTCTCTGCTATGGCCTGGGAAAGCAGTAGAAGATGGCCCAAGTCCTTGGGCCCTGCACCCCATGGGAGACCAGGATAAGTACCTGGCTCCTGGCTTCGGATCAGCGCGGTGCGCCGGCCGCAGTGCACGGGCCGCGGTGGCCATTGGAGGGTGAACCAACGGCAAAGGAAGACCTTTATCTCTGTCTCTCTCTCTCACTGTCCACTCTGCCTGTCAAAATAAATAAATAAATAAATAAATGGAGAGGAATACATGAACAGAGGGTTAAGTGGGATGCCTCAGGTTGCACAGGCACCCCGACAGTCCACGTTCTTAATCACCATGTCATGCCTCTCCTCTTCAAATCCTTGTTCGCTTATCCACTTGCGTTGTCTTGAGCTGCCCTGTGTGCCCGGCTCTGGCTGGGCCCAGGGGCTGCATATCTGAGGCTCCATCTTGGCGTCTTCTCTCCACAGCGCCTCCGACAGCTCATCACCCCTGACCCCAGCCTGCCACAGCCCACGCAGCAGCTGCGTCTGGACAGCGGCCCTGGCCAGGACCGCAGGCCGTCCCCAGCGAAAGAGGGACTCGTCACCGTGGAGAAGGAGACTCACTTGTAGGACGTGGCCAGAGGCCGGGTGGTCCCTGAACCAGGAACTTAGGTCAGGGCCACCCTGCGCCCCTGGAGACAGCCGCTGCCTCCGTTTCCCCAGCACAGCTTCTCAGACAAGCTCTGGGGCGCCCCCTGCAGATGGCCGCTTGTAGACCTCGAGGTCCTTCCTGACGGTCCAGGCAGTCCCACTGGCCATCCTGCTTGTAACCCACCGCCCTGACTGCACGGATGAGAAACCGAGGACCCAAGAGACACAGTGACGTTTTCAGAGTCAGGGACAGGACCGTGCCCCGGCCCCCTGTGCTGAAGCGGGTGGCACTGCTGTCACACCCTCCTGCCTTAGCTAACAAATGTGTGTGGATCTCCTGCCACTGCCTGCTGCTGCTCCGTCTCACTGTCCTGGGGTGGGAGCACAGAGGTCCTGTCTCTCCTGGGGGAGGGGCCCTCCCCAGATTGGTGCCCCTGCCTGAGTATCTTCACTTCCGGTTCAGCCTCCTCTGACCAGACTTCCCCTCTGGACCCTGTAGTTCTTGCTGTTTGCCCCTTCTCTCCTCCAGGGGCCGACATGGGGCCGTGAGAGAAGCAGGCGGCTGTTGCTACCATGCCTGCTCCCTGTCTTCCTCACCCCCCTGCTCCCCTTCCACACAGCCCTCCTCTGCCCACGCCCCCGCAGACCACTGCAGTCCTGGTCTGGCTCTGGAGGGCTTCCTGGGGGAGGAAGGCAGGGTCTGGATAAGTTCCAGGCTCTTGTGTTCAGAGGGAAGTGGGAGAGGTGAGAGGGTGGAGCGCTTCCGGACAGTGTCCTGGGAGGGGAGAGTGCATGGAGCCGTGTGCCCCAGAGGCAGGGGACTTAGTGTAGGGTCTTAGATTGTGAGGGCACACCTTCTGACACACTGGGCACAGGCAGGTGTCCCCGCCCCGGCTTCACGGTCCCTCTGCACCGCTCTGTGCACCTGTGCTCAGCCTTCTTGGAGCTGCTGGGGGCAGGAGGGAGACCCAGGAGCAAGACCTGGAGGAAAAGTGTTTCAGCCTTGCGCTGCATTCAAGACACAGCCTAGGGGGACAGGAGGGTGTGGCTGGCAGAGTGCTCGCTGCTGCCTCCTGGTGGCGGAGGGGAGCAGCGCATGTGCCCTGTGCATCTCAGATACCCTGCCGCACTCAAGTGGTGGTGGTGGTGGTGGTGGTGGTGGGGTCGCTGAACTGGGTTGGGGGTGAGCACTGCTCTCCTGCGCTGTGGAAGTGCGCCTCCTGTGGACGGCTGAAACCTCCTGCGTCCTTCGCGCTGGGTTCCAGTGCGGAGTGGTGGCGATGGCGTCCCCCAGGAGCGAGTCTCTGGCTGGGGGGCAGCCTCAGCTGCTGAGGTCAAGGAAGCAGAGACCAGCCACATTTCCCAGCAGCCGCCCCTCCCCCGGAGCGCACCCCTGGCCTTTGCAACCACACAGCCCCGTTTCCGTGGTGGGCCAGTTGGGGCACAAGCTGGACGCAGCCCCCAAGCCCTGTGGACACTCTCAGAGACTGTGGACACCGCTGCTCGCTCCCCTTTGCCCCATGCACGTTCTCTCAGCTGCTCCAGGCCCCGGCTCTCAACCTACAAGGCTGGAGGGAGGCCGACCGGGCCACTTCCTCCCTCCTCTCTTCCATTCTCTGCTGGTTGGGGTGGGACGGGGCGGGGGCGGG
This sequence comes from Oryctolagus cuniculus, assembly GCF_964237555.1. Lineage (NCBI taxonomy): Eukaryota > Metazoa > Chordata > Mammalia > Lagomorpha > Leporidae > Oryctolagus > Oryctolagus cuniculus. The sequence continues at coordinate 98,011,238 of NC_091440.1, read as the reverse complement.
GCTTGGTGGAAGAGGGAATGGGGGGGAGGGGACATCAGGGCAGCGTCCCGGCCTACAGGGACCCACTCATCAGACCCACAGTGTGGACAAGCAGCAGCAGTTTTTCTCTTGAGAGTGTGCACTGTGTACACACATGTGTGTGTGAGGAGCAGCGGGTGTGTGTGTGTGTGTGTTTATCTCACTCCCAGGCTTTTGGGGTTTCAGACTGGAGGCCAGAGGCCTATTCCGGCAGCTTTATTTGGCCTCCTGCCCCCAGCTGTCACCAACCTGGGGGCCAGGTGGAGGAAGCCCTGGCTGATTGATGCAACCTCAGGAGGCCTTGAGCCACCACGGTCCCTCCAAGTGCGCCCTCTGTTCCTGCCCTGTGGCCGCAGACAGGAAATGTGTGCGGTGGCTTCCAGCCACTGAGGTCTGGAGTGGGGTGTGCGGCAGCAGTGCGTGCCTGACACCAGCCCTTGGCCGCCCTGAGGATGGGAATGGCCCTCTTTGGGGGTGGGGAGGGGTCAGGTGTGGCCCCAGCAGAGGTGAGCGCAGCATCCGGGAACGAGGGGAGCCCCGTGGCACCCTTCCTGTCTGAGTCCTTTCCTTGCCTCCCACTTCCTTGCTTCTTCTGTCCCCTGGAGGCCCTCTGCTGCCCCTGACTCGCGCCCTCCTCCTCGCTCTGGGCAGGTGGGGCCGCCCCCGCCCTGCTGCGTGCTCACGTGCCCGGCTCCCTGCTGATTGAGCCCACGTGGCCTCCCTGCGGGTTCGGCTGCTCTCAGTGAAGTCACAAGGGCTGATTAGGTCTGACAGGGATGAAAAGCTTGTTGTTAACCATCCATGGATGCAGCGAGGCCAGGGGAGGCCACGCGTGCAGGGGGAGGATGGGAGGGCAAGGGACGGACGAGAGCCAGGCCTGGCAGGCCAGGGCCCTGGCATGGCATCCTGCATTCTGGCCCTCTCTGTGTCTAGTCTGATGCCAGCAGGTCCCTGGGCCAGGGAGGCAGCTCTGGAGTCGTGGAGCCCTAGGCAGCGGGGAGCGCTCACTCCCTCTCTACACTGAATCCTCAGGGCCTCCTGCAGGATCAGTGCCCAGCCCCACTGCCCTCCCAGGGCTCTGGCCACCGCGTCTCCACCCACAGCGGACTCCCCAACCTGCCGAGGTCGGCGCAGGCTAGCATGGAACCCCAGGCCTGAGGCTGGAACCCCCACTGGCCCATTCCAGCAATGCCAGGGCTGCTCCTGGTAGGGAGACCCTCCGCGGCCACAGTCATTGCTCCTCGGGACCCAGGAGAGAGCAGCCGCCAGGGCAGCCCTTGGCCAGCCAGCTGGCAGGACGCTGGGCCCCTGGGGCCCACAGCCCCTTCCTCTGCGCTCTGGTTTTCTCCTGATTCTCCTGGACCTTTTACATAAGCAGTCGGACTGGAAATCACCACGGTTGTATTTCTCTGATCGTCGAATCCTTTTATTCTCTCCTCTCGTCTTTCTGCATGAGGCGGTGAGCTGGGTCCTGGGTGGCAGCCAACCCCTCCACCTCCTTCCTCGTCTTGACGAGAATCCTAATATTTCGCATCAAATATGAGGGCCAACATGGAGTTTTTTAGGCAGCATTTATTAGGCTATGAAGTTTTCTTCTGTTGCAAGTTTGCTGAGGTTTTTGTTTCAAATCAAGAATAAGGGTTGAATTTTATTGATTGCTCTGTGTCTCTATTGAGATGATCTTATTGGTTTTTTTCCCTTTATTTTGTTAGTGGGATGAATTATATTCATCAATTTTCCTAATATTTGACCAACTTTTGGTCTCTGGGACAACTTACCTCGGTCATGGTGTAACACTTTTGGGTTATTCAATGCTAGTTTCAGTTTGTTAATATTTTGGTTAGAATTTTTGTTTTTATGCTCCTAAGCAAAATTGGCCACAATTGTCTTTGCCCATAGTGTCCTCGCCGGCTTTGGCTTTTTAAGGTTATGCTAGGTCCATAAAAAGGAGGTTGGCAACATTCTCTCTATCCCTCGTTTCTGAAAGAGTTCAGATGAGATTGGCCCGTGTGTTTCTGGATGAATGGTGGGCTTTTGTACAACTGTCTGTCCTGGTTGCGTGTGGGCTCTTTGCCTTTAACTGTTTCTATGTTAATAACGGGAGCGGGAGAAGGAGGAGGAGGGGGGAGAGGAGGGAGAATGAGAAAGGATGAATGAGCTCCTATGCACTGGTTCATCCTCCAAGTGTGGCAGGCCAGGGCTGGGCCTGCAGGCTGGAACTCAGCTCAGGTCCTGCTCGCGAGTGGCAGGAACCCAACAGGGGGGCCATCACTGTGGCCTCCCTGGGTCTGCATCAGCAGGGTACTGGACTCAGGAGATGGAGTGGAACCCAGGCAGGCGCTCCCAGCAGCCAGGACTGGGATGCGGGTGTCTTGACCAACATCTTAACTGCTAGGCCAAATGCCTGGCTCCACGTGTAGGTTCCTTTTTTTGGGTGGGGGTGGGGCTTATGAACTTTGAACTACATATTCAAATTTCTTCATTGACTGTATGTCTCAAATTTTCCACTTATTCTTATGCAACGCTTGGGGAGACATGAGGGAACTTCAAAATGTTCATGGAAAAATGGAACTAAAAGTGTGAGTCTATTTTGGTGCAAATTTTTTCCATAGTACATGAAAATGCATGTTATGAAAACATCATGCACGTATCTCAATTCTTTTGCATCAAAAAATAAACGCCTACTGTTGGTTCCAACCCTTGTGTTTGTGTAAGGTTGTGCTCATCCCTTGAAGGTGGCTGCACGTCGAGCCACGAGGTTTGCAGTTAACTTGTAATACGCTGTCTGCGCACCGCTGGCAGTCAGCTCTCTGCCCCTCTCTCGCGGTCAGCGGCATCAGAGCTTCGGCCTTTGGGAGAATGACTTTCTGACTTGATAATCCTTCAGACTGCGAATTTTCTGCTTACACTTCCTGCTTTCCTCTTTATTCTCACGGCTTTTGTCTTCCTCCTACTGCTCTGGGTTTGTCCTGTTGTCCTTTTTGTGACTTTTTCAGCCTTGAACTAACAAACCCAGGAGGCCACCCTCAGGGGAACTTCTGTGCCCCGAGGGCTGGAAGGAGAGGGGGTTGGGGGCTTTGGGGAGGGAAGAGGTGAGGCAGGTCTGTCTAGCAAGCGGGAAACTGTTGGGGGGGAAACTGTTGGACAACCTCCCCTGAGGTTGTCCTCAAAGTTTTTCCCAGAGTCAGGGCCAAGGTCATGGGAGCAGGAACTGCCCAGGTGCCAGGGACCCAGCTGGAGAGTTGGGCTGCCTGGTCCCCTGCGGGGGTGTGCAGCAGGGTGGGGTGAGCCGCGTTCCCATCCTCCCTCCCAGCACCCACACTGCGGCTCTCCCATCCTCCAGCCACATTCAGAGTGGAATTTTCCTGGTGGGACCAGTTCTGGACTGGCAGATGTCAGCTGGGTCTCGCGTCCTCCAGAAGGGACAGCCCCCTGCCTGCAGCAAGGGCACAAGGACCCTTGCCCCCTGACGTGGCCTCTCCCCTCCTCACCCCACCCTGGAGCTGCATCTGGGACCCCAGCTGCCACCGCCCGCCCCATGGGTGGGAGGGAAGGAGTTTGTGGGGTGGGAGGAGTTGCTTGAGGGGTCCGAGGGACAGGGAGAGGGAACAGGGCGGGCTGGCAGCCCCAAGGGTCCCAGGGCCAGGCAGAGGGACACACACGAGTGCCCCTCTCAACGCTGCTTCCGCTCTGGGCCTGGGAAGGTCCCAGCCTTGGCCTGCTGCCCCCCGCGCTGCAGCTGTCTCTGCTTGTAGTGCCTTCCTGCAGGACACCACAGGGCTGGGCGGCCACTTCCTGTCACCCTGGGGTCAGCAGGCACTGATGGATGTGACTCCTGGAAAGCCAGGATCACAGCCAGCATGGTCAGGCGGCGCCGGCCGCACCGGGGACACAGCAATCTCGCCTTGCTCTGGTTTGCTGGAGTTCCTGCGTCAGTGGGCAGGACTGTCCTGCCAGAGCCCAGTGGGAGTGGCCACAGGGCCCCTGGCATCGGGAGCCAGAGTGCCGTCTACACAGACTCAGGCCCCGCACTCACAGCCTCCTCAGCGCCCCCTGTCGCTGGTGTCTGTCTAGGGCCTACTTTGGGGGCCTGCGGCCTCCTGTAGGGGCTGCCCCTGACCCCTTACCTGGATGTGTCCCTGCGGCTCCTTCTTTGCTCGGTCTATGACCATCTGCTTTTTGTTTTCTGGAAGACCAATTTTAGGATTTCCTAGATAAAAGTGGTTTTTAATTCCATATTTACACTTTGGTAAGAGGTATTTTTTTTTGTTTTGCTTTGTTTTGTTTTGGTTTTTAGATTTATTCATTTATTTGAAAGGCTAAGTTACAGAGAGGCAGAGGCATAGAGAGAGAGAAGGTCTTTCAACTGCTGGTTCACTCCCCAAATGGCCACAATGGCTGGAGCTTTGCTGATCTGAAGCCAGAAGCCAGGAGCCAGGAGTTTCTTCCGGGTCTCCCACATGGGTGTTGGTGCCCAGGGACTTGGGCCATCCTGGGCTGCTTTCCCAGGCCATAGCAGAGAGCTGGATCAGAAGTGGAGCAGCTGGGACTTGAACCGGTACCCATGCAGGATGCTGGCACCGCAGGCGGCAGCTTTATCTGCTACGCCACAGAGCCAGCCCAGTAAGAGCTTTTTATGTGAGTAAATTCACACACTATTGGCAGATTGTCCTGGTTTCCATCTCAAAACGTCGTGCTCATCCATTGCTGCAGGGGTAGCCTCTGGTCACCTGGCCTTGGCCTTGCAGAGGCCTCCTGAGTGCTCTCCTAAATCCTCCCTCAGTCGGTCCATTTCTTGTTTAGCTTTGATACCTCCCAACCCCCAGTGTGGACTTGCCAGCCAGCTCTTCACTAGCGCCATTCCCAGCCCCCGCACTTGCCCGGGGGCCGCTGCATGGCAGGTGCTCAGCCGCTGGTGCAGAAGCCACTCTGGTGCTTAGCACTGGCCTCTCCTTCTGGCTCGGCTCGTGGCTCCCAGCCTGAAGCCCATGAATCCCAGGACACACCCTCGGTCAATGGGTCAGTGATGAGTTTCCACTCCCCACTCTGCAAAGGGTCTTACAAAGGGGATTGCCCTGAGCACAGTGCTGTGTCCCAAGGCAGAGGCCTGGACCGCCAAAGCGGTGCATCTCCGTAGAGGCCTCCCTCTCTCACCAGAAGGTTTGGAGAGAGCCAGTGGCTGTCTCACATCCCTGGCCAAGGCAGCAGGGGGTCCTTTTGGCCCTAGGCCCCTGTCCCAGGCCTGGGCAGAGCTGGGTTCTCTCCAGAGTGCTCTTAAAGGGCCAGTCTTCAGCTTCTTGGGTCAGAGAATTCCCAAGATGGGATAGGCCCTCGCTAGCCTCCGGTTTCCTCTGCAATTCCCCATTTCCTGGGAGGAGGAGGAGGAGGTCATGCTCCCTTCCCTCTTCCTTGGCCAGGAAACAAGGGGACCCAGCGGAGGGGTGCAGTCTGGGCTCCTGGATGGTCTAAGTTCTGCTCCGCAGGAGGGCCCTCTGTCCAGCTGTCCCAGGCCCGGCATCCTGGCCGGGTGCAGTGCCCTTGATGACTTAGGGTTGCTAGAAGGCTCTGCTCTCACCTCCTGTCTAGGAGAACCACTGTGTGGCCAGTGCCTGTCCACAGAGCTGAGCCGGGCACACTAGCCCAAGCCCTTCCTCCTGTCATAGCCTCCTTCCCAATCTGCCTCCCTTCCAGCAGGAGACCTGGCACACAGCAGGGTTTGCTAAATTGCTCTCTGTGGCTCCATGCTTTTCCCCAGCCACGTTCCCCTAATCCTCACCCCTCCACTGCAGGCAGTTCGTGCCCAGGGCCTTGGCAGATTTGGTCTCAGACCTTGGGAGCTGCCCTCAGGGGCAAATCACCAGAGGCTACTGGTCAGCCCTGACCCGGGGACGGCTTCCCTCGCCCCCAACACACCATTGCTCTCCACTGCAGCCAACGAGGCAGGCCGCAGGGGGTCCACACTCGCACCACCTGCAGCTCGCATACACTTTGGCTGGCACCTGCCCCCTCTGCTGGCTCTGTGGGTGCCACGGGCATGCTGGTGGGGGCCAGGCAGGCCTCACAAGCCATTAGTTTTCTGGTGCTTCCCCCCAGCTCTGCCTTTGTGCCCATCCCTCAGCCAGGCCTCTTTTAGTTAAGACAGCAACGGGTCACAGCAATGCCTGCCATTGCGCTGTCCTGGGACCAAAGCACCACACATGCGCAGACACCCCAGGCTCCGACCCGCAGCTCCGGGGCTGTCAGCAGCTGTTTTTCCTGCCCAGCGAGAGGTTCTGATAGGCCCCTCCCCCGGGGGCATAGAAGACACCGACACAGTGCGCTCAAGTGACATATTTCAATATAATCTCTAAAACTCTATGAATTGGACAGATAAAATACCTCTGGGCTATTTTGTTACAAAATATTTGCCATTTGGATTAGTTGCTGGGTGCAGCCACCCCACCTTTCCCCAGAGAGGTTTCTCTCCAATGGGGGTGGAGGGGAGGGTGTGCGCGGGAGGAGTGCAGGTCTGTACAGCGGACATGGGGACAGACGGAAGGACAGATGGGAGTCTCGAAAGCCTGCTGGGCATGACAGAACGCCTGGCAGGCTCTGAGGGGACAGGCGCCTGGGAAGTCAAAGGCCCAGGGCCAATAAATGGGTGGGGGAGCAAAACGCCTTTGGAGACAGACAGATGGACAGACGGACAGACAGATGGGAAGGCAGACTCCCAGGACAGACTGCCAGGACAAGGCCCTTGGGTCTGGAAGAGGGACCTGTCCCCACAAACGGGCAGGAAAGCTAACATTTTCTCCCACTCTGGGTTGTGGACTTGGCCAAGTGGATAAACTGGGAGAGAGAGGGATCCGGGTGCTGTGGAGTAAGGCCTGGGGGGTGGGCCGAGGGTCGGGGCTCAGCCAGCACCCTCCATGGGCCCTCTAGGAGGCTGGAGGCCCTGACATGGCCCTGACATGACCACAGCCACCGAAGGGGCAGAGGCTTCTGCCAGGCCTCTGGGAAGAGGGGTCCAGGCAGGTACCCACTTAGCCTGCTGGCCACTCAGGGCAAAAGAGCCACAGCTGCCTGGGGCTCTGGTTTCCCCTGACAGTGGGGAGGGTCAGATACAGCCCCCCCAGCCCCCTTTGGCCACCGGGAGGTAAGCACCACCCCCAGTGTGGCGCTTGCGGAAGCAGCTGTGGACCCTGCGAATCCCAGCCCCTTGAGCCGCCAGCCGCAACTCACCATGGGCAGGTGGGGCGGTGGTGGTGGTGGGGCACCGAGGGCCTCTGCGGGTCCCCACCAGGGGGGCAAGGGGGGACTGTCAGCAGGGGAGCCGGGCACTTGGTGAGCTTGAAGCAGAGTGTGAGCCGGCGACGAGGGCCCTGGCTGTGGGTTCTGGGCTGGCTGAGGCTGAGGCTGGCTCTTTCCTCTGCAGCCACGCCCCCTCCCCACCCCTCCCCCACCTCGGCCCACTCTCTGTGCCCACCACTCCCTCCCTGTTCGTATTTCCCCTCCACTTCCAGGCCCCTCATTCGAGACAAATCTGCTCTCAGGCCACTGCTGCACTTTCTCCCACAGCCCTAACACCTGCTGCCCCAGCCAAAGGCAGCAGAGGCCTCTGAATCCCGGCGCCCCTTGTGCCAGCTGCTCTGTTAGGGGCTCTGATTGGAGCACCCAGTGACAGAGGAGTCCCAGGGGGAGGGGCAATGGCTGGGAAGCGGAGGCGTGGGCGGGGGTGGGGACTAGAGGGGGACGACAGGAGATTGGCTGAACGTGAAGGAACCTGGGCTGACAAAGACAGGGCCAAAAATAAGCTTGCTGGGTGACATCGTACTGACGTCTGGGTGACCACACAGACACACATGAAACTAGGTCATGTAGAACCTCGGTGAGCCAGGAATTGTCCACGCCTCCTACCCGGCCCAGGGCACTGCAGCCTGGGGAGCCGGTGGGGGCTGGGAAGAAGCAAATCCACCTTGGACTTGGTTGATGTTTGCTGCTGTCCCCCAAGAGGCATTACCAATGGGCTCCGAGCGGGAGGGAGCCTTAGCAGGGAAGCTAGGAGCTGCTGGCGCGGGCCTGGGGAGTCTGGCTCAGCGGGGCTGGACACTGCTGAACAGTCTGTGCAGGGCACAGGCTGCGGTGCTGCCCGTGGGGTCTTTGGAGGCGGCTGCCTCTCATCTGGCCGGGGAGGGGTTTGCACCCCATCATACCCAGCCCTGGCAGGCCCGCGAGCCCTGCTTGGCTCTGCAGTTTTCAGGGTGCCCGGACCTCTGCTGGAGGTGGGTCTGGTACCTTCCAGAAGGAGGAAGATTTGAGGGGCAGCAGGGGAGATACAGGTGCCTCAGGAGCTCCCGCTTCTCTCACCCACATCTGCACCCAGCCTTTGTGGAGGCCACAGAAGGTACACAAAAGGGAGGTCCAAGCCAGGTGAAATCCCACCTCCTCAGGGCGAATCGACCTCCCTCACCCCTTTTCTGCTTCCACAGTGGGCAAAGTTAACCTGGCTCTCCTGTGTGCACTTGGTGTTGTTGGGTAGGGAACCAAGAAACTTGGAAAAAGGTGCCTTTGGCAGGTATCTGATCTGGGGATTCCAGGGCCCTGTTCAGCTGGCTTTGACGGAGCTGAGAGCACTCCCACGCCCTCCTCTGCTTCTCAAAGCCTTTCCTGGAGTCTGGTGGGCAGGACCAGTGTCCCTGGAGGTGGAGGAGCAGCCTTCCGAGACGGCCAGGCTCCAGGGAATGGGGGCAGCTGAGAAAGCCCCCTTTTTCACAGCGGCCCCTCCAGGGAGCTGGGGCCATCCTGTGAGGCCACAAATACAGCTGTCCTGGGGCTGAGCCGAGCCTGCCTTCCACCCAGGGCGCCGCTGCGGTGCCCCCCAGCCCCTTGCTCCTGCCCACCAGCCCGAGGCCCCTGGATGCTAGACACAAAGCCTCAGCTTATCTTCCAACCACGGTTCCAACTGGGGAGAGGGATGGCCCTGTCTCATCTGGCTGTGTGGGGCCCAGGAGCATGAGCTGGTTGTGTGTGTGCATGTGTGTGTGGCTCACCTGTGTAAGGGAGGGATAGTGGGACCAGGCAAACCCAGTGCTGGGGGTTGGGGTTCTCTTTCCAAAACAACAGTGACCAATGACCTGGAACCTGTGGTGCCAGGGTGTGGGGAGCAGCAATGGTGGCCCTCCTGGGACAGACAGCAGGGTGTCTAGGGCAGAGTCTACACCAGGCTCCTGGAGCCGCTGGAGTAGCGGCGCCGGTGCAGCAGGGAGCCGGGTGGGCAGAACTGGTGGGGGTGGTTGTAAGGGGGTGGGGGTGGGGGCAGCGGAGGCTGGTGGATGACCTTGACCGGGGAGCCTGGGCCGCCCAGGGGTGTGGAGCCGCAGGAGTCGGAGGAGGATGAGGCGTAGCAGGAGAGGGCCTGGCTCAGCAGGGGTTCCATGCGGGCCAAGCAGGGCTTGTCCAGGACAATGACCTTGACGATTTGCTGGCACTGCACCAGCGTGCCTGGGGGAGTGGGTGGTGGCGGCGGCGGCGGCGGCGGCAGCGGTGTGGGTGGCGGGGGCTGCTCTCTGGCCGGGCTAGGCTGCAGGTCTGGCTGCGGTGGTACCGGCACGCCCCTCTCGGCCCCCAGCCCGGAGCTGTGCTGGGACGATTGAAGCCTGTTGTGAATTGACACCTAGTTTAGAAACAGCCAGAGAAGCATGAAATGTTACAAGACTACTTCCCAGCTGCTGGGGCTGGCTACCCTGAGCCTCCCTCGGGCCTCCCTCCTTCTCCCGTTTCCTGCTGCCCTCAGGTGTTCTGAGCCCTCACTGGAATCCTCTCCCCACCGCCACACAGAGGGAAGCTGGGTGCTGACCCTCGCTGGTCTCCAGGGGCTATGTCCTGGCCTCAGCTGACTCATCTGAGAGAAGGGCCTCTGCACAGCCCAGCAGTCTGGCCTCGTGGGCTGCACGGTGGCCCTGGACCATCAAGCTTGTCCTGCTTCCCTCTCGCTGAACTGCAGCTTGGGAACAAGCAGCGTTACTGGACCTGCCCCTTGCTTCCTGCCTGCCCAGGACAATGTTGACCCGGGGACAGTCAAGCAGTTTTGAGCCTTTCCAGTCAGCTTGGTTAACGAGGAAGCCTCATTGGCACAGTTGCCCTCATAAAGGCACCCAAACCCCAGAAGGCCAGGGACCCCAGAAAGGGTGATCCGGACCTACCCCTCCCTCCTGGGCTCCCCAGGGCCAGGCCTGTACATTCCATAGTAGCTCAGAGAGCTGAGGGCAGAGTCAGGGCCCCAGCTGCTTCTCTCGCCAAGCTTGGTCCTGGTTAAATCAGCAGAGAGGACCCTAATCTTCTCCCTGGCTGGAGCACGCGGGGGTGGCCCAGATGGAGCTGTGCGCCCCACCCTGAGACAGGTCAGTGTGGAAAGCTCGGCCTCGTCCGGCCAGCAGCAGGAGGTGGAGCGAGTAGGCAGATGGGGGGGAGGGGGGCGGCTAGAGGATTCTGGAAGGCAGAGGATTTAATTCTGTCCCCCCTCCCCCCACCAGTCCTCAGCCTATAGCCAGGATGCATCGCAATCCCCTGGGAAGACCCCAGCCTTTCTGAGGGTGTTTCCCGTGCACAGGTGCAGGCTGCTCAGAGCACATGGAGAAACTGAGGCCACCCGGCAGGCGGACTGAGTCCTGTGGACTGGCTAACAGTGTGACCGCAGGGCCCCTGCCGGGATTCTGCGCTGCTCTCGAGGCTCCCTGGGTCTTTGCCCGCACCCTTGACCGTCACAAGCCCCTGCAGCCACATTCAGCACTTGGGTGCTTTCTTCCTCCTTCTTGGCCTCCAACCTCAGCAGCACTTCCCAGGCCTGAATCCTCCTGCCCTGCCAAGACACACGGCAAGCAGGGGCTGGGCTGGGGGCCACGTCTGCCCAGGGGTGCCCCCTATGGCCCCCATCCGTGGCTGGGGCAGAACATCGCTGTGGCTGCTGCTGCTGGGGGGCAGGGCTCCCTTCCCCACTTGCTGGTCAGGCTTGTGCCTCATTTGCAGAGCATGGACGCCCAGCCCACCCCCACTGCCGCCCTCTGAGGGTCTTTCTCCTCCTCCCCTGCGGCTCCTCTGTGGCCCAGGCTCCCTTCGGCTTCATCTTGCACCTGCTCAGCACTTCTCGTGTCCCAACTCCCTTTCTCCCCTCGGCATCTCTGTCTCCACCCTGGCAGGGACCATTTGTCTCTCAAGGTCAGGAAGTGAACAGCAGGAAGTGACAGCAAACACCTCTCCTTCTAACCCCCTTCTCACCTCCCTGCTCATAAAGGAGAGAGAGATAGACAGACAGAGAGAGGAGAGCAGAGGAGAGGGAGGAGAGGAGATGGGGCATGGGCAGCGGGTCAGAACAGCTCAGAGAAGATGGAGAAGCGCCTGCCAGAGGGGCACGGCCAGGCAATGAGGGAGACAGGGCGGAGGCCGCGGCAGCTCAGGTCCAGCTGAGAGGCGAGGGGCGCGGGGCTGCCCTCTGTGTGGGAGAGCACAGGCTGCGGGCCCTGGAGCTGGCTGAGGGCTGGCAGCCTTGCAGATAGCCACGGGGGCCTTCGGGGCAGGGGCAGGAAGACGGGCAGCCCAGGCTGAGGCATGGGCAGGGCGGGTGGGCAAGCTGGAGGGCTGGCAACTTGGCGTGTTTATCTGCAAGGCCAGAGCATGGGCGGTGGCGGCGGGAGGATGGGGGAGGGGACGGGGCTGGAATACCCACCCTGGGGGCTGGTCAGCTGCTGGGACAGGAAGCTCCTCCGTGTCAAGGTGCCTCCTCCAGACAGGGCTGTGTGGGGCGTGGGGGCCGTGGGGACAGAGAAGCTGAGCTGCCCGGGGTGGGAGGAGTGGCGGGGGACAGTCCTGCTGCTTCCTAGGGCTTAGGCTGGGAGGGCCAGGCTCCTCCCTCGGCCGTCTTAGTGGGGTCCCTCCAGCTTGTAGTGGGGGTTGGGAAAAGAGCAGCTATGTGAGTAGCTGGCGCACCCCCGCCCCAGGCCTGGCCTGAAAGGAGTACGGGTGGCGGTCATGGGGGTGAAGGGGATCCGCTGAGGTGGGGGTGTCCCGCGGGGGCTGGCTGCCACCATTCCCTCTCCCCAAATCCCTTCCATGTGGTCCGGGGATGGGCACCCTGTCCCTTCCAACATGGACATGCTGCAGATGGATCAGCGTTGTCTGGAAGCCCTAAGCCAGCCCCAGATGCACTTTGGCTCTTCTGCACACCTCCGGCCCCAGCTAGCTTTCCAGAAGCCCGGTCCTTCCCAGCTGCCCCCACTCGCACGTCCCGGCTTCCCCAAGACACATCCAAATGGGCAGGTCTGCCCCAGAACTGACTGCCTGGGGACTTGATTTGAGTGGTAACTCTCAGAGGGAGCCCAGATGAGGACAGAGCGACTTGGGGAGGGGATGGGGGTTCTCCGAGATAGCAAGCACTGGGGAGCACTGGGTGCTTTGCTGGGGAAGCAGGCGTGTGGGGGGTGTGGCCTTGGAGGCTTCACCGCCATGATGTCAGACTGGGAGCTGGGTCCCGGAGGGCAAGGGGCTGGGGAGTGGGGCCAGAGTGCTTGCAGCTTAACTGGGCACTGGAACAGTGGTGAGACCCATGCTAGCAGTAACTTTTAATTGTGTCTCTTGAAATTGGAAAAATGGTGAGTCGGGCTGGGGAGGCATTGATTAATACCTGAGAAGAGAAACAACACAGATGGTGAGAAGAGGGAGCAGCGGGGCACGGGATCACTCACCTGGGCGACCAGGCCTCCACTTACCTCCACCGGGCTCTCCACTGGCTTCTCCCCGATGGCCGCTTCCCTTTTGGCTTTGAATGCAAACAGCACAGGGGCTCATTCTCCACCGGTCCCAAGGAGCCCTGCCGCCTGCCCCTGCCCTGCCATGGCCACTGGCCGCCAGTGAGGGCGGCAAGACCTCCAGCATAGAGGCCCCTCTGTAGCTGTGCAGCCCTGGGTAGGATACTGCACTTCTCTGGTCCTCTGTAGACCAGAAGATCTACGGATCTTCTGGCATGGTTGAGTCCAATAAACCCCCCCACCAATATAGGCTGTGCAAGACTTGGGGGGCATGCATGGGGACCCTTCTTTATTCCTGTCCTTGTGACTTCCTGTGACCAAGCGGGGACCTGCACAGTAAGAGCTGATAACGGCTCTGCCAGGGCCTTCCGACTGGCCTGGAGAAGCAGCAGGGAGCCCGCAACCCCCAGGGGCTGAGCACTCTTTCTGGCTAAGTCAGTCCTGCCTTCTACCTCCTCCCCCAGCAAGCCCCTGGGGTTTCTCCATGCCTGACTTCCCCTCTCTGAGCTCGGCCACACGAGAGGCAGCCTGGCCATTGTTGGGGTCTGAGGCAAGCATCCCACTGTGGCGGTGACTGATGCACATGCAGGCCCTGGGGACAGGCGAGCCTGGTGTGGCTTTCCCCCGAAACAGGCTGGGGACGCTAGGAATGAGTCACGGCTGAGGATTGGCCCTGGGGTTCAGACGGTTGTGAATAGCAGAAGTTCCCCAGGTCCTGTGGCCTCATAGAAATCAAGGGGCCCACTGGCACCAGGCACAGTGGGGATGACGAACACTGGTGGCAGGTAAGATGCCCCCACACCAAGAATCCCCACCCAGCACAGAGGGCCACGGTCCTCCTTAGAAAATGGATCCTGGGTCCCAGCTGGTGTCACAAGTGTTTGAGCTGCTGTCCGTCCTATGCCTGGTGTCAGGGCCATCTGCTGAGAGCCCAGACCCTGTGGGAGCTCCTGGTGTTACTCAGCTGGAGCTGGGGTCTCGCAGCAGGCACTCAGCCGGGGCTGGCTGAATTGGCTGATGGTTCTAGATAGTTTTCTGGGGATGGGATTTAACTCTTACACCATCTCCTGCTTCTGATTCCTTTTTATCTGGGGCTGGTGAGACGTGGAGGTGGGTAAGGTTAGGAGCAGCAGGTGGAAAGGAGGGAGCTGGCTGGTCTGCAGAGTGTGGCCCAGGAAACACCAAGTGCCAAGCTGCCCTCCCTGGTCTGGAATGCTTCATTGCACCAACTGAACAGTGCCACTTGAGAAACTGAGTTTGGGGCTCATCTGCATTTGGGAGCAGGCTGCCCTGGGCCTGGGATTAGAGAGTGCTGATGGCGCATCTGGGAAGGGACTCCCAGGCCAGGGCAAACTTTCCAGGCCCTTCTGGCCACCCTGCTCTTGCCTGGGACTCGTGGCCTGACTCCTCCAGGGCAGATGCTGACATTCCACACGGGCTCTGCAATGCTGGTGTAGCTGGCAAAAGGCAGGCATTTCTCACACACCTTCCCCCTCTCTGCTACCCATGGAATTAAACAAAGGAAACCAAGGGGTGGGCATTTGGCCCTAGTGGCTAAGAGGCCAGTCACGACACCAAATCGGAGGACCTGGGTGCAGTTCCTGGCCCCTGGCTCCTGACTCCAGCATTCCTGCTCATGCTCGCCCTGGGAGGCAGGTGGCTAAGCCCAGGCCCCGAGTGCAGGCTCACCTGTAGGCGATCCTTGCTTCGACTGTGAGTCTGCCTGGGCTCCCCCGGACCTGAAGGAGAGCGTCTTTGTTCCTCGCTGCTTCTCCAGCTCCCCTGAGGAAGGGAGAGACCAGTGACCAGAGAGAGAAACCTGGAGCTCAGCCACCTCGAGGAGAGCAAGGAAGTAAGGCGAGAGCAGCAGAGGAGGCCGGGACCTCCCCCTGCAGTCCCCCCACCCCCAACTGTGGGCCACACGACACAAACCAGCATCTGACAGCAGTACTCGATAGTGCCCTTCTCGGAGCCTGTCCACGGGGACGATGCCCCTGCTGGGCCGTAGCAGGCGGGACGTCCTCGTTCTGACACGTCCTGCCTGCATGGTTTTGGGACATCCTGCCTTAGGGAAGCCTTGTGTGTGGCTAGCGCGCCACATCTGCCAGCTTCCAGGACAACGCACGAGGCACTTGGCACAGCAGCCTTCGTCACAGTGGGTGGCAGGCATCAGCCCGCAGTGTGGCGGCTGGCCTGAGCCCGCCCCAGCCAGCTGAGCAGCGCAGCCTCTTCCAGCTCTCCTAAGCAGGAGATCCAGAGGCCTGAGGGCATCTGTCTTGGTACGCAGCCCTGCTCCTCTCACTGGACTGCAAATTGGGTCATGTGTGTGCTTGCCGTGGCAAGAGCTGCCCTGTCACCGTCCGTGGGGACCTGACCATGGACACTAACCCCCTGACCATGGACACTCACCCCTGACCACAGACACTAACCCCCTGACCACAGACACTAACCCTCTGAACAGACACTAACCCTCTGAACAGACACTAACCCTCTGAACACAGACACTAACCCCGACCACGGACACTAACCCCCTGACCATGGACACTCACCCCCTGACCACAGACACTAACCCCCTGACCATGGACACTAACCCCCTGACCATGGACACTAACCCCCTGACCACGGACACTAACCCCCTGAACACGGACACTAACCCCGACCACAGACACTAACCCCCTGACCACGGACACTAACCTGACCATGGACACTAACCCCGACCACGGACACTAAACCCCTGACCATGGACACTAACCCCGACCACGGACACTAACCCCGACCACGGACACTAACCCCCTGACCACGGACACTAACCCCCTGACCATGGACACTAACCCTGACCACGGACACTAACCCCCTGACCACGGACACTAACCCCCTGACCACGGACACTAACCCTGACCACGGACACTAACCCCCTGAACACAGACACTAATCCCGGCCATGGACACTAACCCCATGACCACGGACACTAACCCCCTGAC
This sequence comes from Oryctolagus cuniculus, assembly GCF_964237555.1. Taxonomy (NCBI): domain Eukaryota; kingdom Metazoa; phylum Chordata; class Mammalia; order Lagomorpha; family Leporidae; genus Oryctolagus; species Oryctolagus cuniculus. The sequence continues at coordinate 97,995,460 of NC_091440.1, read as the reverse complement.
CACGGACACTAACCCCGACCACGGACACTAACCCCGACCACGGACACTAACCCCAACCACGGACACTAACCCCCTGACCACGGACACTAACCCCGACCATGGACACTAACCCCCTGACCATGGACACTAACCCTGACCATGGACACTAACCCTGACCACAGACAGTAACCCCTTGCTTCGGCTTCTCTTTTCCAGAAGACGTACTTCATGCTCCTTTTACTAAAGCTACTCTCCTGCCTGGGCTCTGTTTGCTGTCTCGAATCCAGGGACACTGAACTTCAAACCCCCAAACCAGCAGTTTGTCCTGATCATCCAAATCCCACCATCCATGACCCGAGACACCTGTACAGAACTGCGGGTTGACCCTCTCCCGGGGGTGCTCTCTGGCCTCCGGTGTCATAATTATAAGCAAGGAGCCCCGGGAACCTGGATGCAGATCTTGCTTTGTTATGGCTGTGTGAACTGGGACAATCTCCTTCAGCCCTGTTAGCCTCCATTTCCTTGTATCTAATCTGGGGAATCCTACCTCCCACTCAGAAAAAGTTGTACCAATGAAACAATGGACTCAGCAAGCAGCCCAGGCTCTGGCATGCAGTAGGTGCTCAGCGAACAGGCAGCTGCCATAGGTTTTCAATCTCTGACCTCCTGGGCCAGCCCTCATGGCTGGTCAGCCGTGCCCGCCCCTTCTCTCCATCTGAAGGCTGAGAGTCAAGTGCAAGTCCACCTCCCTGCTCCCCGCCCTCCAGGCGTCAGGAAAGGGGTCCACCTCGGGACCTAGTGGGTTCATTGGCAGCTGCTCCCCCGGTACATGCTTGGGAGAGGGCACATGTGCTGTTTTGGGGGCTGGCAGGGGTGGGGAGGCTGCCTCTTGCTGCAATGCTGGGACCAGGCCAGGTACTGGGGCACCCCAGGGCAGTAGGAGAGCCATCGGTGACATTTTGACGACAAGAGAAGTGAAGTCAATTTCAAGGTGGGTCTTTGAGAAGCAGGCCCCCGTGGGTATTGAGACCAGCCCTTGAGAACATTCTGTTCCACCCCAGGAAGCAGGGAAGCCGACAAGCTGCAGGGTAGGGTGGGAAATGAGGCCCCCCTTCCCGGAGCCCTGCGGTCTCGCTCGCTGGTTTCTGGTTAGCTGAATCGGGTCGTGTTCTCAGGGCATTAGACCGCAGGTCTCTTACTCACAGAGCCACACAATAGGAGCCTTGGGAGCAGACGGAAATGCACATGCCAGCCCTCCACTTCCTTTTTTTTTTTTTTTTTTCCTTTTTTAGATTTTATTTATTTGTTTGAGAGGCAGAGTTACAGAGAGAGGGAGAGATAGACAGAAAGGTCTTCCATCTGCTGGTTTAACTCCCCAGATGGCCACAATGGCTGGAGCTGGGCCAATCCAAAGCCAGGAGCCAGGAGTTTCTCCCGGGTCTCCCATGCGGGTGCAGGGGCCCTAGCACTTGGGCCATCCTCTACTGCTTTCCCAGCCATAGCAGGGAGCTGGATCAGAGAGAAGCAGCCGGGACGTGAATCATTGCCCATATGGGATGCCGGTGCCACAGGCAGAAGCTTAACCTACTATACCACAGCACTGGTCCTGTCCCTCCACTTCTGATAAGAAGTTCGTGGATTGTGGCGTAGTGGCCCCTGCACCCATGTGAGAGACCAGAAGAAGGTCCTGGCTCCTGGCTTCAGCCTGGCCCGGCCCTGGCTGTTATGGCCATTTGGGGAAGTGAACCAGCAGATGAAAGCTGTCTCTGCTTCCCTTTCCCTCTTTCTCCCTCTAACTTTGCCTTTCAAATAGATCTTTAATAAACAAACCAAAAAAGATAAAATAGTGGGAAACTGGGTTTCAAAGAAAGTTTCTTTTTCCCATGACCTTTGGGAAGACTTGGGTGTGTGCACCACCTGGACACCTGCTATGCACGCAGAGCATGTGCAGACGGCCACAGGCTGTGGGCCCACGCTGCTCACGTCTTAAGCCAAGGCCTGGCGAGATGAAGAGACCTGTGGATTTACTAAAGTGCCCGTGCTGGACTACTGGAGAAACTAGGTATCCCTTAGAGGAACAGGGACATGGTGCCAAGAAGGAATAGTAAGAAAAGCAGCCTGGCCTCTGGGAATAGAGGGTGTTGTAAGAAAATAAGGAGGGGTCTTGAGGAACAAGGATTAAGACAGGAACCCGGCCCGATGCTGGGCGGCCCTGGCACTGACCCAGGGGCAAGGCCGAGCCCCCGGAACCCCTTGGGTCTGCCTGGTCAGCTTCTTTGATCTCGGATCCAAGGGCCAGGAAGCTATACACGGTGTGTCCCGCCCGCCCGCTAGGCCTGGGAGAGCGGAGGCTTAGAGAGGGCAGAAGCCTCCGCAGGCTGCCCCCCAGCGTCAGAGCTGTGTCTGCCCACAGAGCCACCCCTCCTCCATGCCGACTGTTGAGGGAGCCCGGGGCACCCGGTCCTTACACTCTATCCGGACCTGCTCCAGCTCCGTCACCTCGGCAATGGACTCCTTCAGGTCCTCCACGAACTTCTGCATCTCGTCGGAGCCCAGGGCACAGAAATGCAGCACCTGCTTCTTCTCAGAGCCGGACAGCGGGGTCACCAGTGTGATGCCGTGAGAGTAATCTGGAAGTCAGACCCCCGTGCCCAGTGGTCCGTGAGTGGCAGCAGCGGCAGAGGAGAGGGGGCGGGTTCGGGGCACGTGCCCTCCTGCCCCATACCGCCCAGCCTCCCCCAAGCCACGCTGTGCGGAGTCTCTGGTGTCACTCATTCATCGTCAAGGACTCACACTCGTTCTCGAAGAGGTGGAACTGCATGCCCAGCAGGCCGACCGACTTGCAGAAGGTGTAGGTGGAGGAGCTCTTCTTCTTCGGGCAGAGTTTGAGAATCTGTCCAAGAGACGGCCACAGGCTAACAGGTGCACGCTCGTGTCAACACGCGTGTGCACACATGCATGCCTGGACCCTGAGGACATTCAGGAACACACAACGGTGCACACACACACAACCCTCAGATCTCAGATACATCCTTTTGCACACACATACATGAAGGTACTTCAAACAGTTCATGGGAAAATGGAATGAAAAGATGACGTGTTGAAACCATGCATAGCTTCTTCACATTCCCATAAACTTCCTGAAGATGCCTCATACTCATGATTGAATTTTTTTGGTACAAACATAAGCTTACATTTCAATCTCATTTACCAGGAATGTTTTAAAGTGGTTTTGTACCTATGCAGAGACGCACATACTCTGGATCAAAATCCTTGTCTTCACTGTTGTGACTCTCTGGCGAGCGAATCCACACTTCTTGATCCACTGCCTATCTTACTCTGGGCTTTCTGCTTGAGCCACACTGTCCCCCATCCGGCCACACTCAGCCCCCACCACAGGCCCTTTGCACATGCTCTCCCCTTCCCGCAACTCTCCCTGTAACTTCTGCACAGCTGTACTGCTGTCATTACTTACGTCTTAACTCAAATGCTCCATCCTTAGGGATGCCCTCCTGGACCCTCCACCTTAACCTTGTCCCTGGCCTATTATCCTGGGACCTTCTCCCCACTGGAGAGTACCTTGCTTATTTGTATTCTTTGTTTGATTCTATGTCCCCCCCCGCTGCAGTGAAAGCTCAATACAGAAATACTGCTTCTTTGTGAGCTGGGCTTTGGGGATGCCGGAGAACAACCGGACAGAGGGGCTCTGCCCCCAAGGTGCTTCTGCGATGATGGACAGGGACAGCCAAGGTGGAAACCAACCCACTGACCATGAAGCTGCTTAGCAAAGAAACAGAGCCAAGAAAGGGATAACATGGGCTGCCCCGAAACCGCGCAGGGACTCAAAGGAAGTGACACAGGGTCAGGAGGAGAAAGCCACCGCCCAGGCGCCCTTGCTCAGCGGGCAGGGAGGGCTCCTGTGGGAGGGAGGTGACACGTGATGGAGACCTGCACGAAGCAGGGAGGAGACCATGCAGTGGCCAGGTCAGGCCAAGGCCCACAGAAGCTGCTCGGGAACAAAGAGCTGCAGGAGCAAGGACCTGGCCGGCGGGAGGCCTGGTCCCTGGGAGGAAGTTCCGGGAGCAGGGCAGTGTGGGGAGAGACTGGGCTTGGTCTGCGGCAGGCGGCAGGCAGGCAGCATCAGGCGCAGAGCTCTGCGTAAGGCAGCCCACAGCGGCGGGGAGGCCAAGTGGAGGCTTCTGTGGGAAGACTGGAGTGCAGCAGGCAAGGCAGGGAGAGGCAATGGGGCCAGGGGACCCCAGGGCTCCTCGACAGAGGAACCCTGCACGGCCCTGGTTCCCAGCATTCAGAACAAGGGCGGGCCCCCGGTGACCCAGGGAAGCTGTGTGTGGAGTGGATGTCTGTTCTCAGGAGCACGTGCACATATGCACGCACACACACACGTGTGCACACATGCATACCATGAGCACACACACGTGCACACATGTGGGTGCTAACACCCTCAGCATCTCCCCAGGCCCAGGGACAGTGCCTGCTCACTGGTGCCCTCTGTCCCTGCTAGGCCGTGCGACGTGAAGCTCACCGCTGTGCCCTGCCGGCCTCGGGAGGTGCAGATGGCCTGGGCTTAGCTCATGTCCACCTTGACTGCAGCCATGAGCAGGCGATTGACGGTGCCTGCACCTTGGTTTCATGATGTGGAAAACCTGAGCCTTATTACCCCTGTAGTGTGCAGGTGCATGCGACAGCGGCCTCCCTGTCACTGCGCGGGGAGTGCTCCTGGCTGAGGTCTCCGGCGCCCCTGCCCGTCCACCATGGGGTCCCAGGGAGCCAGCCAGGGTGCTCACCACCAGCAGGTCGTTGAAGAGGAACACCTCCCTTTGATGCGCTGCCTGCTTCTGCAGCTTGTTCACGTCAGTCACCTCGAAGAGCCGGCTGCAGCAGACCAGGCGGCGGTGCGGCACAGACAGCACCTGGGACGGAGGTGGTGCTCAGCCTGCGGCCCCGCCGGTGCAGCCGGGAGAGGGGCTAGGACAACAGGTCTGCTGCAGGGCCTGACCCGGACTTCCTCCCCTTCCCCCAACCCTGCACCCCTATCCAGGGCTCGGTCCCCTTCAATGGGAGCAAGGAGAGCAAGACCAGAACAGGAGTGGTTCATTATGCTGGAGGCCATGGAGAGACGAAGGTTTTGAGATGGAAATCAAAAGTAATTTCGGGGGCTGGGTGATGCTTGCATTCTGTATCTGAGTGCCTCGTTTGAGTCCCATCCCTGCACTTGGGATCCAGCTCCCTGCTAATGTGCACCCTGGGCGGAAGCCGATGGTGACTCAAGTGCTCGCGTCCCCACAGTCTGCATGAGAGACCTGGATTAGGTTCAGCTTGGCCATTTGGGGCGTGAACCGGTGTATGGTAGATCTCTGTCTGACTGTCTCTCTGTCTTTCGAATAAAAATGAAAATTAATAAATTAAAAAAATTAGTTTCAGGACAATTAAATCCAGCCACTGGGGGTGGGTATTTGGCCTAGAGGTTGTGTTACTGATTAAGATGCCTACAGGGGCTGGCGTGTGGCTCAGCAGGTTAAAGCCCTGGCCTGAGGTGCTGGCATTCCCTATGGATGCTGGTTCTAGTCCTGGCTGCTCCTCTTCCGTTCCAGCTCTCTGCTATGGCCTAGGAAAGCAGTGGAGGATGGCCCAAGTGCTTGGGCCCCTGCCCATGTGGGAGACCTGGAGGAAGCTCCTGGCTCCTGGCTTCAGATCGGCGCAGTTCTGGTCATTGTGGCCATCTGGGGAGTGAACCATCAGATGGACGACCTCTCTCTCTGTCTCTACATCTCTCTGTAACTCTGTCTTTCAAATAAATAAAATAAATCTTAAAAAAAAAAAGGATGCCTAGAACCCAGAGCACCTGGGTTCAATACCCTGCGCCAGCTCTCCTCACTCCAATTTCCTGTTAATGTGGGCCCTGGGAGGCAGTAGTGGTGGTGCAAGTAGCCGGGTCTTTGTCATGGGAAAGCCGGATGGAGTCTCTGCTCCTGGTTTCAGCCTGGCCCAACCACGGTCATTGTGGGCATTTGGGGAGTGAACAGTGGAAGGGAGCTTGCTCTCTCTCTCTCTCTCTCTCTCTTGCCTCTGTTTATCAGTCCTCCTCTCTCTTTCTCTCTCTGCCTGTCAAATAATAAACTTATTAAAAAAGAAATCCAGCCATTATTAACCTTTCCCAGTCCATGACCTTGAGGGTGTCCCCATGTCCTGGGCTGGGGCCTGCACCTTTGACACCTCCCCTCTCACCACTGCATACCGAAATGCAAGGGTGCAGGAGCAGGGGAGGGGGAACTGCTCCAGTGTGTAAGTAAAGCCAGTCGCCAGCAAAGTGGACAGATGCGAGGACCTCAGGACAAGGGCTGTAGGGCGAAGCGTCCACTCCTGCGCAGGCTGGGCAGATGCACCAGTGTAGGACCTTAAGGGGCTCCCAGAGTCTCCCTGAGCCAGCGCCACCTCCTTTGCTTGTGTGGGGTGATGCACCTGTGCTGATGGCTAAGCAGTGTCGCATCCTGCAGAGGACGCTCGCTCTCAAAGTCCCTGCACACCTGCTGTGTGTCGCCTGTCACAGCTCACAGGGCAGGTGGTGGTGAGACACCAGGTCTGGAGCCCACTGCCAGGCCCTGCTCAGCAGGACCACCTGGGATTGCTTGGTATCCACCCCCTCCTGGGACAGGGTCCACAACCTCCCCATCTGGACACCCAGAGGCCTTGGCCCTAGGCTGTGGGCAGTCCTTTTGACATCTCCCCTGTCTCGGCTGCTGCAGTATCTGGTGGCTAAGAGGAAACACGGAAATTTGGCCTGGGAGAAAGGTGGCAGAGCCTGGCCACAGTAGGCACTTGGTAACTGCCAAGTGCATGAGTAACAGAAGGAGACGGAAGGAGACACCGGGAGGAAAGAAAGGGGAGGAGGTGGGAGGGGCTTGGCAGGAAGCTGGCCCCCCAGGGACACTGCTGGGCAACGGGCACTCACTGTCTTCATGCCCACGATGGACTTCTCCACCTTGGTGACATATGTGACGTGGTCCTCATTGGACTTGAGCTCCTTCTGCTGTATCCTTTCGTAGATGCCCACCACCAGCTCCCTGGGGATGTCAGCACCATCATCAACACCTGCCAACACAGAGGGGGCAGGCAGAGGACGGGGAGGGGACGAGGGTCAGAGCCCCGCCAGCCCTATCAGACAGAATCCCCCAGAGGGCAGCCTTGACTTTGCCATACCCCTGTTCCAAAGCCTCCCATGGTTGGCTCGCCATACCCATTCAAATAAGGACAACTCCCAAACTCCCACAGTGCGGCCCAACCTGTATCTCCTGCCTCCTCTCCTGACGTTCCCCAGCTGGAGCCTGCGGCCCGAATCTCCCAGGACTCTGTCTTGCCCGTCAGCCACGGTGCCCCGGTCTCCTGCCCAGCGTCTTTGCTTCTGCAGTTCTGTCGCCTCCCGCGCTGTGGTCTTTACCTCCCCCTGCGTTGCCACGTGAGCCTCCTGACGGTGTTCTGTGTGCTTTGCTTTGGCTTTTCCCCTTCCAGGGCCCTCCCCTCCCCTTCCCTGCAGCAGGAGCACGGGGTGAGGGGGCGAGGGATTCACTGAGGAGCAGGACAGGGCAGACTCTCTGCTCCACGCCCACTTCCTAGGAATGCTAACACTCTAGCAACAGAGGTCTCCAGAAAGCTCATAGGGAGTGCGTATTATGAAGAGGTCTATGCACACATTTAAACATTTTTTTGCACCAACATACACATTATGAAATATCAATGCACGCTTTCAAATATCAATGCATGCTTTCCCCCACCCAAAATAAACATCCTTGAATTCCATTTTGTCCGTGAACTTTGTGATGTACCCTCCTGCGGCAATATAGAAATATATATTCTTTGGAGATTAAAAAACAGAGGCAATAAAATATTTCTTCCTTTTGCTTTTCCAAATCTTTCCTCAATGATTAACATTCTTTTGTAAGATGAAACAATTAAAAATATATCAGCTTGGGTACATGCCCCCAGAGGCCTTCTCCCAACTCTGGGGAGGACCCGCTGCCTTCTATGCAGAACTCCCTGGCTTGGCCCTGGGGCTTCCAGGTCGGATCTAGGTTCAGCTCAGGCCAAGGGCCTGGGGGCTTCCAATGAGAAAGAGCAGGGAGAAGGAGTGGCCACTCAGAGGCTCCCAGGTCAGCAGAGCAGCAGGCATAGCCCTGGTGGGAGGTGTTTCTTGGAATGGCAGAAACCCGCACAGACAAAGAGAACAGCACGAGAGACAGTAGCACCGTGGGACCGGGAAGTGCGTGTGAGTGTGTGTGGAAGCGCAATCGGAGGCACCTGGAACCCAGGCCAGTGCTCAGCATGATACAGAGACAGCTAGAGGGGGCAGTGCGGATGCCTGAATGTGGAGGTAAAATAGGAAAGCAGATGGAAAATCAGAGGAAAAAAACCCATGGAGACTTCCCTATCCCCTCCTCTGTGGATGAACCAGGGACTCTGGACTGGGGACTCTAAGCCCAGACAAGGGCGGGGGGTACCTGTGCTGCAAAGTGGGGGTGAAGTCAGCATCTATGCATTAAGAGACTCCCCGAGTCTGTCTCCCACAAAGATCCGCAGAAAGCTGGCAGCTGCAATCAGACTGTCTGGGCGACAGCCTGCATGTGATTCTTCCCAGGCATCATTAAGCACAAGAAGGAGCTGGCGCTGTGGCGTAGCCGATAAAGCCTCCACCCGTAACGCCGGCATCCCATATGGGCACCGATTCAAGTCCTGGCTGCTCCACTCCCAATCCAGCTCCCTGCTAATGCACGTGGCAAAGCAGTGGAGAATGGCCTAAGTGCTTGGGTCCTTGCCACCTATATAGGAGACTAGGAAGAAGCTCCTGGCTCCTGGCTTTGGCCTGGCTCAGATCTGACTATTGCGGCCATTTGGGGAATGCACCAGTAGATGGAAGATCTTTCTCTGTTGCTCTCTGTAACTCTTTCAAATAAACAAATAAATAATACTTTTTTTTTTTTTAAAGATAAGCACAGGAAGGAATACCTAAAGACATTGTAGCCAGGGCTCCGAGCAAAACAGCCCGACCACAAGCCTCTAGCAAAACAGCCCGACCACAAGCCTCTCATGCAAAGCTTGGCAATCAGCAGCTGTCATCCGAGCTCACAGCATCTCTAGCCACGCACTCTTAAATACTCATGGGCAAGCACATCTCAGCAACTGTATTCAGGTCAGTAACATGGAGAGGAAGAGACACGTAGGCAAGGAGGAAGGAACTGCAACAGATATAAGCATCATCATCTCTTCAAACAGACAGGAGATATTGCATCTATGCAACAAGACTCAAATACCACAGAGGAGACACTGAGAGAACAAGACGAGCCCCTGAAGACAAGAATTCGAAGGTGGGAATGAAAACCGTGGGAGGACAGACCTTGGAAGACAAGCCTGAGGGGCATCGTCCAGAAAGGCAAGCAAGGGAGCGAAGATGGCCCAGAGAAAACTCAAAAAACTGGAACTCAAAGCCAGGAGCTCCACTGCAATGCAGGGAAAGCCACCACCTGCAATGCCGGCACCCCATACGGTCACAGGTTCAAGTCTCCACTGCTCCACTTCCAATCCGGCCCCCTCCTTGCTAATGGCCTGGGAAAAGCAGCAGCAGATGACCCACATCCTTGGGCCCCTGCTACCCACTTGGGAGACCCAGATGAAGCTCCTGGCTTCGACCTGGCCCAGCCCTAGGGAATGAACTAGTAGCTTGAAGATCTCTCCTCCGTCTGCCTTTCTCTTTCTCTCTGTAGCTCTGAATTCAAATAAATAAATAAATCTTTAAGCAGATAAAAACAACTAGGCACTCCAACATTGGAATATTAGCAGCTCAAAAGAGAGAGTACAGAGAAAATGGGGAGAGGGCGATTTCAAATATAATCTCTAAGGGCCAACACTGTGGTGCGGCAGGTTAATGCCCTGGCCTGAAGCGCCAGCATCCCATATTGGCACCGGTTTGAGACCCGGCTGCTCCTCTTTCCCTCTGCTATGGCCTGGGAAAGCAGTAGAAGATGGCCCAAGTCCCTGGGTCCCTGCACCCGCGTGGGAGACCTGGAAGAAGCTCCTGGCTCTTAGCTTCAGATCAGCACAGCTCCGGCCATTGTGGCCAATTGGGGAGTGAACCAGCGGATGGAAGACCTCTCTCTCTCTCTCTCTCTCTCTCTCTCTCTCTGCCTCTCCTCTCTCTGTGTAACTCTTTCAAAAAGAAATAGAATCTCTGAGAAAGCTCGCACAATCGGAGCACTTGCCTCTACACTGAAAGGACCACCCTAGCACAGAGACAGTGAACGGGAGAAGAGCCGCGCCAAGGCACACATTCGTGGGAACTCAGAACACGAAGGCAAACAGAAGAACCTACGTGTTTTCAGAGACAGAAAGAAACACAACCCACGAAAGGCCAGGAATTGGCCGTGGCAGAGCAGGAAACCCATCGCAGCAAGGCCTTCGACTCTTGTTTCCATGGTTCGAACCCGGAGTTCCACTCCCAGCAAACTCCCAGTCAGGGGTGAAGACAGGAAGACAGATCACAAGGCACAAGTTCTCAGTTTACCTCTGATGTGCCTTTTCCCCTGGAAGGAAACCCAAAATGGGGGAATCTGTGGAACCCAGGAACCAGGAATCCACTCCAAGAGCAAGGTGAAGGAGACCCCAGCATGACGGCTGCTGTGCTATGAGTCGGTCTTTGCCAATTCAGGGCTTTGGGGCCTAAACACTCACGTAAATGATCTAAGAGGGTGGAGACATCATCCAATCATGGTGTTCCAGGGTGGCCCCCGCACTTGAATGCTGGTGGTTTTATAAGAGACTTCGCAGACACAGGCAGGTGAGCCCCCGTCTCCGGACTCAGCCAGCCACAGCATCATCAGCGGCTGCTGAGCCAATGGGGCTGCCCCATTTTGGGCTGTGAAGTTCCAGAACCAGGAGCCCAAATCCACCTCTCTCCTTCATGCAGTTAGGCTGCCTGAGAATTCCAGAGATACAGAAGATGTTGACGGATGCAGCAGCTGTGTGGCTGGTCCAGTAACGGGTGCAGACAGAGCTCTGGGAACCCCTGCACGATGTGCGAGGACCAAATAGATTGAGAGAAAGTTGACACTTGAGGTGAGAAGTGCGGGGCTAAATTAGTGGCTGGCACATTGAAAGCCAGGCAAATGGAAGAAGAGCACAAACATTAGCCCCAAGAGACACAGGAGCAGAAAGAACTGTAAGCTCCTGTAAGCTCAGGGCTCAGCTCTGCATGGGCTTACCTGGCTCTCGTAACACAAGCACTGATCTTAGCACATGGCTGGGGGAAGTATAGGAGAGAGAGCTAAAGATTTATATTCTAGGTAACGGTGAAAATCAAAAAACCTAACAAGAGCAGCATCTAACAGGGGAAACCAGACCCCTGAGTGTGTGTCCTAGATGTGAAGTTCAAGGGCCAGCAAAACTAATCAGCAGTGACGAAAGCAAAATAGTTGCTACCCCTGGGCCAAGGTGTTGAATGGGATGGGACAGAGTGTTCTGGGTGATGGAAATGACCCATGCCTGGTGCGTAGGTCTGAACCAACGCACGTGTCCATCAAGCTCTTAAGCTTCCTATGTACTTTATATGGTAGAATAGGGCTTCATAAAGTTCGTCAGAGATGTAACGAACAGATACATTTATTTTCTGTGAAGAATTGTGAAAGATCTGCCTATCTAGGGGTCTTCAAAAAGTTCGTGGACAAGGGTTGTCATCGTGGCACGGCAGGGTAAGCCACGGCTCCAGATGCAGGCATCCAGTCTCAGGGTGCCGGTTCGAGTCCTGGTTGCTCTGTTTCTGATCAGCTCTCTACTAATGCAGCTGGGATAACAGCACATGACGGCCTGAGTACTTGGGCCCCTGCCACCCACGTGGGAGACCCAGATGGAGTTCCTAGCTTCAGGGTTCATCCTAGCCCAGTCCTGGTTGTTGCAGTCATCTGGAGAGTGAACCAGCAGATAGAAGATTTCTCTTTTTCTTTCTCTGTCTGCCTTTTAAAAATCAGTTTTTTTTTTAAAAAGTTCATGAAACACACATACATAATGACTTCAAAATATTTTTGCACCAAAACTGACTTACCTTTCAATTCAATTTTTGCACAAACTTTTTTCATGTGTGAATTAAAAAAAGACTCATTTATTTATTTATTTGAAAGTAACAGTTTCAGAGATAGAAGGAGAGACAGAAAGAGAGATCTTCCATTCGCTGGTTTGCTCCCCAGATAGTCACAATGGCTAGGACTGGTCCAGGCCAAAGCCAGGAGCCAGGAGCCAGGAGCTTCTTTCAGATCTTCCACCCAGGTGGCTGAGGCCGAAGCAGTTGGGCCATCCTCCACTGCTTTTCCCAGGCCATTAGCAGAGAGTTGGACAGGAAGCAAAGCAGCCTGGACATGAACCAGTGCCCATATGGGATGCTGGGGTTGCAGGTGGTGGCTTTACTGCTACGCCACAATGCTGGTTCCATCACAGACTTTTTTGAAATATCATCGTGTGTATTCTATTCCAACAAGCAAAAGCGAGAGAGGATGGAAAGCAACAGAAGCACGTTATTATGAATCAGAAGAAATGAAGTAAATAGCTGAAAAGGTTGAAACTGGTGGTCCTCTAGTGGTAGAGGCCTTCCCAAGGTCAGAAAAAAGAAAAAAAAGAAACTTACCCTGGGAATGGAATGTGGGCAGCATCGGCTTGCCTATCAATGCAGCAACTGTGGCTATCATCTGCTTCTATGTAACCATGTCGGCTTCTGCATGCTAGTACTGGCAAGGCCATTAACCCTTTTACCCTTGCCAGACAGCGTGCAGCTCAGTACATGAGTGAAAGAAACACCATCAGTAACTATGGACACCTGCCCAGCAGTGTATCAATCCTGTGGCCTCCATGTAGCATTAGAATACCTAATCACACCTAAGCAGAAAGCCATATAAGGAGACAAAGAGGCTTAAACCATAGATAAGGAGCACCCTTCTTTGTTGGGTGCTGGCTTTTTGGATGTGAACCCAACTGGCCTTATGCTGGCATAATGATACAAGACTGCGTCTTGGCCTTGGTGTCTGGTCTTTGTTCACGAATCCCACTGCATTTTTTTTTTTTTTTTTTTTTTTTTTTTTTTTTTTTTTACAGGCAGAGTGGATAGTGAGAGAGAGAGAGAGAGACAGAGAAAGGTCTTCCTTTGCCATTGGTACACCCTCCAATGGCCGCCGTGGCCGGCGTGCTGCGGCCGGTGCACCACGCTGATCCAAAGGCAGGAGCCAGGTGCTTCTCCTGGTCTCCCATGGGGTGCAGGGCCCAAGCACTTGGGCCAACCTCCACTGCACTCCCGGGCCACAGCAGAGAGCTGGCCTGGAAGAGGGGCAACCAGGACAGAATCTGGCGCCCCGACCAGGACTAGAACCCGGTGTGCCGGTGCCGCAAGGTGGAGGATTAGCCTAGTGAGCCGTGGCGCCGGCCCCACTGCACTCTTAAGAGTGGACAGAGGGCCAGGCCCTGACTTTTCTGTAGTAAGCCTGTGGACTGATTTCACTTTATTAAATGATGTGCACGTATGTTTTTAATTTTTTAAATGCCAAAACTCAATGGTGCACATATCTCACTCTGTGGGTTTTGACTGGATCCCTACCAGGGCTGCAAGGTATACATCACAAACGACTGGGCAGGCAGAGGCTGACTGACGGGCAGGCAGAGGCTGACTGACGCGCAGCCCTGAAGCACCTGCTCCTGGCTCCTCCCTCACAGGTTGTGTGGTGGGAAGGCCTGGAGTCACCCAGCCACCACTCTGGCCCAAGGGCCTGGAGAGCAGTCCAGGGAAGATGTCCCACTCAGCAGTGCCCAAGACCCCTGATGCTTTGAGCAGGGCAGTGGCAGTGGGCCCAGATGCCTGGCACACACACAGCTTTCTCAGCCTGCCAGTGGGGGACCAGGCCCCGGGAGCAGGTGAGGAGCAGCCCCGGGGGCCCCGACTCACAGCTCTGGGCCTCGGCGGGTGCAGCCTCACCTCGCAGGTTGCGGATGAAGTCCTCCAGCATCATCTTGCGGTCGGGCTTGATGTTGGGGCTGTACATGTCGGTGTTGAGGAGGATGATGGCAAAGGCCAGGATGAAGATGGTGTCGGGGTTGTGGAACTGCTGCACCACCTCGGGGTTGCACATGCAGTAGCGCTGGCTGCGGGGACACATGTGGAGTGGACAGTGAGCCCTCGCCCCGGCCTGGCCCCACAGTGCGGCAACAGAGGATGGTGGAGGGGGCAGCCTAGCTCCCTGCTCCCTACACCAGTCCTCTGCCCACCAGGACCTCGTCTTGCACAGCTGCTCAATACAGATGTGCTTAGCGAGAGACAAGGGAGGGTGTCCTGTCCCACTGGGGCTTCTCCCCAGCACCCCTCCTGGCTTGCGGCTCGCAGTGGGGCCAGCGGACGGTCCTACCTGAAGGCCTCGATGAGCCGCTCCACCTTCTGGGCCTCTCCTTGCACGCGGATGTGAGCCTGGAACTTGCGCAGGGCCTCGTCCAGCTCCATGCTGGAGAAGTCCATCTCGTCCACCACGCAGCTGGGGGCGGGAAGGAGGAGGGGCCGTGAGGGAGCAGCTACGCCTGCTGGGGCTGAGGAGCAAGGCACAGCACCGCCCCCTTCCCACCCCACTGGCTGCAGGTCTGGGGAAGTCTCTTTCCGTAACCTAAGGGGATGTCTTTGGCCATCTAACACCGCACCCTGGCAGCATTCACAGCTGAGGCCATGGAGCTAGGGGGAGGCGGGACTCAGCTCCTCCAGCTCTAAACCCCCAGTTCTGTCCTCTCAGCCTCAGAACTCCTCTGGGTCCACAAAGCTTTCAGTGCAGAACCCATGCAAGGTGCTCTCCCATTCTTGGAGACCTGGGGCAGCTGTGGTTTCTCCCCAGTTTAACGTTTGTCTCCCATCTGCGTCTCCAGGTGACAGAAGTCCCCCTTCTGCATGGGCTCGTAGGGAGGGGACCACACCCCCGCCAAGCTCTGGGGCCATCCTCACAGCCAACCTGCTTCCCTCTCTAGCCAGCCCCCAGCTCTCAAGGGGCTGTGCTGGGGCCAGAGAGGGCCTCAGCGGATCCAATGTCAAATTTAGCTTCCTGTGGGATGGGACAGAGAGACAGGAGGCCTAGATTGGGGCCTGGCCTTCCCACTGACTTTGGCTCATGACTCACTTTGGGAGTCCTGGTTTGTTCTGACAGGGAGGAGGTAAGAGTGCCCACTCCCCAAAGGCCACCTCTGAGATGCCGTCCCTGGGCCTGGAGGGTGGGCATCCAATGGGGAAGGGGTGGTGGTGCCAGTCCCCCAGATAAGCAGTCTCTTTCCTCCGGCCTTCTTCCCCCTCATTTCGGGGGGAAGAAGGAGGAGAGCGCATCCCCAAGGGCTCCTAGACAGGGAAGGAAGGGCGCTGGGGGCTGAGACTCTTCCCTTCCCTCTCCCGAGGGCAGGGCCAGCTTCAGCTATGAGCTCAGCCTCGGCTGGGTCAGGCTCTGTGTCTCTCAGGTTTGTGGGCTGGCGGTGAATGGGGGCTGGGGGATGAGAATGCTGCCCAAATGTGAGAATGGGCAATGGGGAGCCGAGGCCTCCAGGTCCAGCCAGGTGAGAGGCCACTCTGATTTGCCAGTGGCCCTTGTCACCTGTACCTTGGGTCCTCCCTAGCTGCTCCGAGGGCTGCCTTATGGGGCCCCCATCTGCCTGTCCCCATGGCCCAGGTCAGCTGCAGCCACAAGTGATGCCGACTGGGGCTGCGGCCTGAGACGCCCATGGTGCAGTGGCGACTGGGGAAGCATTCCTGGAGAAGGCCCAGTGCAGCCACGCAGCCGGGATCAGGCCAGAGTGAGGGGGCCGGGGAAGGAGAGGGACAGAGAGCCGCTGGGAGGGGAGGTGCAGACAAGGAGAACACGGAGAGAACCAAAGGGGGAGACAGAGAAAGAGGCAAAGAACAAGTGAAACAGACGGGCAGCAGGGGAGAGGGGGAGAGAGAGAGAGAAATGATCAAAAGGGAGGGAGAGATGGGAGGGAGGCAGAAAACAGGAAAACAGAGATACGGGTGCGGAAAGGGGAGGGGGAGAAAGAGAGGATGCAGGACACAGATGAGAATCAAGGAAGACACGGTAGATGGGGTGGGATACGGGCATGGGGCAGAGGGTACCCACCTTGCACCCCCTCACTGCAGGCCCCTGACACAGCCCACCCTGACCGAGAGGCCTGGCTCCTCGGAGGGCCCTGACGGGTGCTTGGTCCCTCTGGCCTGGTATCCAGCTGATTCCTGGGACTGGCCCACCTCAGCCCAGCTCCCCGCTCCTGCTTTCTCCCTGTGGCTTCCTCACTCCAGGTCCTGGCACCCAGCTTCCTCCCCCCATGGCCCATCCAGACCCTCTGTCCAGGCCCCAGGCCCCAGAGCTCTGCACAGGCCTTGGGCCACAGTGGTGGGGTGACTGCTGCAGGCCGGGGCATAGTGGGGGAGGCAGCAGCTGGTAAGGGCGGCCCTGCGCTGCCAAGCGTGGTGGCCTAGTTTCCAGCCGTTCACTTAGGTGATGTGCAGCCCTCTCTCTCTCTCGCTCTGGGCAGGCTGAGGAGCCGCCTTGGTGGGAGTGCCAGCCCATGAAACCAGGTGCACTGAGGACAGCCCCCATAGGCCCCCAACGTGGGGGGCCTGGGGAGCCCCTGGGCCCAGGAGCCAGGGGACCCTCCCAGTGTGTTCTGAGGACCCCAGCTCAGGTTCCAAGACAATTTACTGAAATACAGATCCCCGGAGTCCTCCCCAGATCCTGAGAATACAGGGTGGGGGAGGGGGTTGGAGTGGGGAGGCCTTGCACCCCAGGGGATTCTTAAGCTGTGAAAACCAGGGGCTGAGTTGAGTGGGAGGGGCCTGGGGGCTGCTGCTATGGTCATCAGCAACTAGTGGGCCACCAGGTTGCTGGGGACGCTTTTCCCAGGGGGTGTCTGCAATGGCCACCGGCCACCAGGAGGGAGGAGGCCATGTTGGGTGGTGGCAAGGCGCTGCTCTCGTCCACGGGGCAGGCCACCTCCCTGTCCTCCCAGGTGAGCCCTCAGGAGCCCTCTTCCCTCCTGGGCCTTCTCTGCCCAGGCTCTGGGAGCCCCACCCCGCCCTGCCCCAGCCAGCCTGTGTCGTCCTGGGGAAGGAGCCTGCAGTGGGGGCGCGTGCTCGCCTGGTGCGCACAGTCCTCATGCCCTCACAGCACAGCTGTCTTTCACGCCTCAGTGGAAGCTGCAGCCTGCACCTCCTGACCCGCGGGCGTCTCACTCTGCAGCGTCTGCCAGCACTTACAGTCGGGTCTGTGGCCTTGGACGCAGGACCCAGGACGGTGGTTTCCTTAAGATGGAACCATCGCACGCTTCCAGCTGCTCTTTGCTGATGCGTAACCTCCCCATTTCACAGGAGGCAAAAGTAAGACCTCACAGACGTTTGCCCCTTGCTCCCACAACGAGGAAGAGCAGGCTCTTGGCTTCCCATTCGGGGGAGGCCTCTTCCCCTCAAGTCTGTGTGGGCGGGGTGGCTCCCCCAGTGGTGGGAAGCCCCCTTGGAGCTCTTTGCTGGGTGCTGTGCTTAGGGCTTCCCCAAGGGCACAAGGGCTCAGGCTTTGCAAACCAGTGCTGTGCCATCATCACCCCTTGATTTCTGTTCCGTTCTAAAGCTCACAGGAGAGCCAGCCCTGCAGGGGGACTGCACAAGTCTCGTTCCCTGTGGGAGCCCCCCTCCCGCTCTGTCCTCAGAAGGCTGCTATCGTACTTGGTGGGTGCCCGGGAGGGGCCATGTGGACCCGGCCCTAGAGGCCTGGCTGTTGGTGAGTGAGGAGCTGCTTTGTCGGCTGTGGCCAGCAGCGTGGCCACGGGATTACGCACAGGGCCGGAGCTGGCCTGAGTGCACAGAGCTCTCTGTAGGCGCCGGTACCCCTGCCTTCCTGTCTTTCCCCACCCTGATAGTGGCAGGCTGTCGAGGCCAGGCCGGGCAAGACAAGACTCCGATCTGAGAGGCAGGCGGTGAGCGCAGTCAAAAACGATCCCTGAACCACAGTGACAAAGCAAATGTAGGAAGAAGTCAAGGTTCCATGAGGAGACAAAGGAGACACACATGGAGTCCATCCTGCTGGGTCTGGAAAGGCCTCCTGGGGGAACATGGCACTGGAGCTGGGATCTGAACTAGCAACGAGAGTCAACTAGAGGTCGGGGCAGGACTGGGGGTGCTCTGAGGCGGGGTGGGGTGGAGCCCAGGCAGAGGCTGTGTGGAGGAAAGAGCTTTCAAGAAAGGCCCTGGGGATGGGGCCGGGGGAGGCTGATGGAAGGACAGTGGCTGGGGCTGGGAGGGGCAGAGCTTGCAGGTCATAAGTTTCTCCTGGATGCAGCAGGAGACAACAGCAGGGCGTGATCAGAGGAGTGATGGGACCCTGTTTGCTTCCAGCTGATCTCTCTGGCTATTAGGGGAGAGTGGACGAAAGGGAGGGGGCAGGGACCAAGGGGAGGGTCGGTTGGGATGCTGCTGCGGTGTCTAGACAAGAGCTGAGGAGGCGTGGGCTAAGGGAGGAGCAGCGGTCACCGACGGAGGGCGCCATCTGGGATGGGACAGGCGGTAGAGGGACTGTGGATGGAGGCGCTGTTCTTTGCAAGGAGGGCGTAAGCCGGGGACACAGGCAGGGGCAGGGATTGAGAGGTCCCTCTCGCAGCTGCAGTTTCTGCCTCTCTGTTAAGCACTCAGAGGTTCAGCTTTTTAATTTAATAGGTTAACACCCTTCCTTGACCCCTCATGGCTCTCTATCCCCCACTGTCTTCTGTACTCTTTCTTGGACCCAAACTTGTAGAAGTCTGTCTCACTCAGACTCTCTCTGCTTTGCCACTTCCATTTGTTCTGCAACCTGCTCACAACACTGAATTGTCCACGCCACACTGCCAGCTCTAATGGCCTTCCCTCTGTCTTCAGCTCCACAGCTCCTCGGCACTGTCAACAACACCGATCACTCCCTTCTCTTTGGCTCCCGTCACACACCCCTGTCTCTCTTGGGAGGGGGCCCTCCTCCATTGCACCCCAACACCCACCCTGGGCCCTTTGCCCTGAGCTCTGACTTAGGGCAGGCCCCCGCCTTTTTCTCTCTCTCACCAATGTCTCTCTGTGCAACCTCACCCATTCCCAAGGCCGTAAAAGCCTCCAAGTGCAGCGGGCGCACAATCACTCATTTCTGGTTCACCCACTAAATGATTTTCTGTTTGGTTGCCCTCCATGGTGTGTAAAAGACCATGCAAAGCTGTGGTGCCAGTGCGCGTGGCGGGCTCGTGTGAACCAGGGGGCTGTGCACCTCATCAGAACTCGGCCAGCACGCTTCGGGCATTCCGGCTGGCGGAAGGCATCCAGGGTGCTGTGAGGTGGCTGCCAGTCGCTGGGCAAGGTTCACAAGGCCGTGGGTTGTGCCAGCATCTCTTGCAGGCAAAGTCAGGCTTCACCTATTTAACTCGCTTTGAGTAAATATTCGACAATGATAGGTTTGATATGTTCTTCGGATGAAAAGTCCCCAGAGCCAGCCGATATCGCTCTTCCCCTTAAATTGGAAATACACGCAGCAGTATTGGCAGAGTTGGCGCCAACATAGTGGGCCTGATCCACAGACAGGCTCAGCAAACAGAGACCGAATGTCCCCAGTTCTCATCAGCTCAGGACCTGGCTTTCTCCCACGCCTGTCACAGCTCTGGGCTCTGCCTGCTCCTCCCCTCTCCGGGACCACAGCTGTGGTTCAGGACCTCACCTGCTCTCACCAAAACTGCAACCAGCACCCCTGCAACCCCGCCTTCCAGAGGGCTCCTTCTAAGGACACTCACTGGTCTCTGTGTCCTCAAGGGCTTCCCACATCCCTGGTGTGCAGGTCAAGTTCCTCAGTGGAGCAAGCCAGGCCCTGGGAGCATCCCAGCTTCTCGTGCTCTATCCCATCTAGGCCGCCCCCTGCATCCTGCCCCCAGGCTGCCATACCTGGCCCCTGCCGCCGCACCCCAGCCTCGCAGGTCTCTGGCTGAGGAACTCTCGGAGTCGTCCTCCACCTGCCCTGCACCCAGACAGGCCTCCTGTCTACCGCTGCATTTTACACCCTGTGTCTGCACTCCTTGCTGGTCTCCCCACCAGGCCGTGAGCTCCTTCAGCAGAGGCTGGTTCTTTCCTCTCTGCATCCTGGTGTACACTGGACTCAGGGCTTCACAGGAAGAGGGAGTGCCTGAGCCACCGAGTCAGCAAGCAGGACCTGGGCACCCCGTCAGCTGGAGAAGCGGCCCCGCCAGACAGCACCCGCAACCCCGCAAGCTCTCCCCAGGGGTCCAGGGTTGCTCCTCTCAAGATCTGCCCAAGATCGCCTGGAGCTCATCCTGAGATCTGGACACGGCTGCCAGGGAAATGGCCTGAGGATCAGACAGGGCGCACACGCTTTCCCCTTTCTCGGCTGCCTATGAGCAGGTGAGTGATGACAAGCGGGCAAAATGGCACTGATTATATTGCTTCCAGCTGAGCGTGTCTGGACCTGGCTCGGAGCCGCCTGGATACACGAGCGAAGGGTGAGGGCTGCCAGCCTTGCCCGGGCCTCCCTCTCTTCCCTGTGGGCTTTTGCAGGGACTGCGGCGAATACCTCAGGAGGGCAGGGAGCCAGCAGCACAGATGTTCCGTGCATAAACAGGTACAGCCTTGCATGAAATTGCTTGTTCACGCTGATGGGTGCGTGGCATCAGTTTATGTTGCAGGGAAATGAAGAGCCCTACACGACCGTGATCAAAACGAATTTTGTCATCTCAACTTTTAAAAAATGGGGGCTGAAAATAGATAATGGCGCCGGCGCCGCTGCTCAATAGGCTAATCCTCCACTTAGCGGCGCTGGCACACCGGGTTCTAGTCCCGGTCGGGGTGCTGGATTCTGTCCCGGTTGCCCCTCTTCCAGGCCAGCTCTCTGCTGTGGCCCGGGAAGGCAGTGGAGGATGGCCCAAGTGCTTGGGCCCTGCACCCCATGGGAGACCGGGAGAAGCACCTGGCTCCTGCCATCGGATCAGCGCGGTGCACCGGCCGCAGCGCGCCAGCCGTGGCGGCCATTGGAGGGTGAACCAACGGCAAAGGAAGACCTTTCTCTCTGTCTCTGTCTCTCTCTCACTATCCATTCTGCCTGTCCAAAAAAAAAAAAAAAAAAAAAAAAAGATAATGGCAACAGTGGGGATTAAAAAAATTTTTTTAAAGAAATTTATTTGAGAGGCAGACACAACTGGTTCACCTCTCAAATTCTCACAACAGCCAGGAGCCTGGAGACTCAACCTGGGGCTCCCATGTGGATGTCAGGAACCAAACCCCTTGAAGCCAGAACTGGGAGTGCGGCTGGGTCTTAACCAGGCCCTCTGACATGTGAAGCAGGTATCCTGACCAGCATCTTAACTGCTGTGCCAAACGTGCACCACAACACCAGAGACCTTCTCTTTTTTTTTTTTTTAAGATTTATTTTTTATTTATTTGGAAAGCAGAGTGACGGGGGTTGGGAGTGGAGAGAGAGAGAGAGAGAGACAGAATCTTTCTTCCATCTGCTGGTTCACTCCCCAGATGGCTGCAACAACGGGCTGGGCCAGGCTGAAGCCAGGAGCCTGGAACTCCATCAGGCTCTCCCAGGTGGGGCCATTTTCTGGTGCTTTCCCAGGCACATTAGCAGGGAGCTGGACCAGAAGCAGAGTAGCTGATGCTGATGCCAGTGTGGCAAGCAGTGGCTTAACCTGCTGTGCCACAGCACTGGCCCCACCCGAAAGGATTTTTATTGGGCTGGATGGTACAGCCGAGATGGAAAGGTGAGGTCGCTGTTGCAGCCTGGGAAGATGTGTGAGAGCTTCCACGCGGAAGCCGAGCCCAGGTCTCAGGATTAGGATGGAAAACCAAACTGCCCAGTGCCATGGGCTGTAGGGACCCTGGTTTTATTCTGCAGTTCTTGGCTCACACAATTTAATTAAAAATATCTCTGTCCAACAGAGTTATTTTTATTGGTCAGCGCTCATAAAGAAGCTCCACAAAGGTCAAGGCCTTTTGGGAAAATGTGATGAGGCTAAGAAAATAGAGCAGGAGGACGCTGACTCAGGAGGACCTGCTGGTTCTCCCGGGGACGGCAGGGACAAGGACAGTGTCCTCTGAGGAGTCCTCTGAGGGGACAGCTGCCAGTCACAGCCTGAAGACACCGGAAACCACAGAAGGAAGTGCAGACCACCCAGACAGGCCAGAGACCACTGATGCCTCGGATGACCCCCTTCTGCTGGCCTCGGCAGCAGCCCTGTGTGCCGGAGCTTCTCACGCTTCAGCGTGCAGTGGAAACACCTGCCAGGCTTATTAACACAGAGTGCTGGGCCTCACCCCAGTGCTGGCTGTGTGGGCCTAGAGTGGGGCCTGAGACTCTGCATTGCCAGAGCAGGCACTTTGCCAGTACCGGGGGAGGCACGGAAGACGCCAGACCCTTGGGGTCAGACACTTTTGGGTTCGACTCTAAGCTGTTCAGTTCGAGTCGCTTAGCCTCTCTATGCTGCACCTTCCCCACCTGCAGCATGCAGATAGTGCCTGTGACATCTAGGCAGGGCTGCTGCCAGTTTTAAAAGGTAACAGTGTGTGGGGTGGGTGTTATGGTGCAGTAGGTTAAGCTGCTGCTTACAATCCCATATTGGAGTGCCTGGGCTTGAGTCCTGTCTCCACTTCTGATCCAACTCCCTGCTATTGCACCTGGGAGACAGCAGATAATGGCTCAAGTACTTGGGTTCCTGCCACCCATGTGGGAGACCTGGGTGGGGTTCCCGGCTCCTGGCTTCAGCCCAGTTCAGCCCTAGCTGGTGCAGCATTTGAGAAGTGAACCAGTGGATGGGAGAGCTCCTCTCTGTCCATCTCTCCCCTTCTCTCTGTAACTGCATTTCCAATAAACCAAAAACAAACAAACAAAATCCCAAACTGCTGTAAAAAAACATAATGCATATAGAGTTCCTGGGACTATCAGGGCTTAATAAATGGTGGCTCTTGTTTTGTGCCTGGAGACTAAGCCCAGGCTGGCAACACCCGGTCTGTGAGGGGCTTCTTAGTACTCCCCCGCCCCAGCTTCCGAGTGAAGATGGCTCTTTCCTCCGCCACCATTTAGCTCTGCCTGAAATGGCATCTTTAGACAGTCACCCACTGGCCTTTGAAAGTACACACACAGGAGAGAGAAAAGAGAATCTAGCGCAGCCCTCCGGAGACGTATGAATCAGCTTCTCTGTTCGGCTTTCCTCCTAGCTGGGAGGATGGGAGCGCAGCAAACGAAGCGTGGCCACAGGGTGGGAGAGCACCTGATTCTGCCCAGCTTCTCTGCACTGGCGGGAGACTGGCCGTGTCCTCCCTCTGGGCCTTCGCCTCTGCCTGGGTCAGAGGAGAGGGCTGGCTAAGCTGATCACGGCGCAGCCTCCTGGTGCCGTCGTGTGCATGTAGGGGTGGACAAGGACTGTAAACGCATGAAATTCTCTCTCCTCTCAGCTGAAGCACAGAACCCCGGGGACTCCCGATCTAAGCCCCGGATGCTCTCTGTGCCTAACCTCTCTGTTCCTTCATTTGGTACAGATCAGCAGCACTGCTCTCTCAGCGGGGCTGCAAAGCTGGAATGAGCTTCTGGGTGCGAGGTTCTTGGAGCGGCACCTGCTGGCTCACGGCCGGTGTTCAGAGTGTGCGAGCTGCCATGAATTATGTTGTGGTCTGCACGCTTACCAACAGCGCTGCCCCCCAAAAACCCCATGAGAGGATGACTCCTGGAAGTCCCTCCTAGAAGCCCAACTTCACGGAGATGGAAAGGGATCCCCTTCCCCTTCCAGACCTGGGCTTGGGCACTCAGGAAGGGGCTGGGTGGCAGGCCTGGTCATTTCTCGTGCAGAAGTCTGGTTTCTACACTAAAGTGATCTAACCAAAGGCCGTCTCAACCCTGGATGCATTCAGTCCCTATGTGGGGTTCCAAGATGCCCACACACGTATAAGAATGAGCAGGCGCTCAACTCCCGTGATGGCTCACTATTGGTAGAATCCTTCATCTGAGTGTGGTGGGGTGGGGCGTGGGGTGCCAGAGGGATGAAGGGTCAAGGTCATAGACTGGAAGACCCCCTCCTTCCACTCCTCTGAGCCGTGGCAGCGTAAAGCTTTGGAAGCAATGGAAATAACCCCAAGTCGCTGACCCCGCCTGCCTCGTTCCCATCTGTTGTGCCCCTTGTTGCAGCAGTTCTGTGGGATTATGGCTAAGTGTCCCTCTGAGGGCCAGGACAGTCTCCAGTAATCCCTTCCTGGCAAAGAAAGGCCACAACAGTGGAAGGCACTGTGGTGTAGTGGATAAAGCCACCACCTGCAGTGCCGGCATCCCATATGGGCACCTGTTCGAGTCCTGGCTGCTTCAGTTCTGATCCAGCTCTGTTACGGCCTGGGGAAGCAGTGGAAGATGGACCAAGTCCTTGGGCCCCTTCCAGGAAGACATGCAATAAGCTCCTGGCTTCGAATCAGCTCAGCTCCGGCTGTTGGGGAGTGAACCAGCAGATGCAAGACCTCTATCTCTCTCTGCCTCTCCTTCTCTCTCTGTGTAACTCTGACTTTCAAATAAATAAATCTAAAAAAAAAAAAAAAAGAAAAAAAAAGAAAGGCCAGAGGCTTCCCAAATGTTGGGTGTGACAGACACTCTGCCTTCATTTCTCAGTGTCCCCTAAGAAGAATACGCTTCCACGGAATGAAATCCTGAGCTCTGCCCCAGACGTCACACTCTAATACGGCTTGGAATTGAGCAAAGGAGGGAGTAGGAGCAGTGGAGGGCGGGAACCTGTGGAAGCGTCCTCCCGGTGGTCAGCCCAGGACTGCCCTTCGTGCACTGTCAGAGACTTGGTAGACGCCTACGCCCTCCCCATGGATGTGATTCACATCGGAAAGAATCACGCCAGCAGAGAACATTTGCCCGTCCGCCGGCGTGCGCACCTGCTAAAGTGAACATTCCAGAAAGCAAATAGAGCAGAGCCAACTTTCCCAGCCATGTGAGAACTGAGAGGAAAATGCTTCCAGCCCCAGAGAGGCTGGCCGCTGCCTGGATCCTACTGCAGGGGCTGCAGGGTTCATCTCCCCTCAGCTGGAGTGCGAGACCTCCAGGGATGCCCCCTGCCCTCGCCCTCCCTGGGCAGTCCTCATCACCTTGAGAGCAGCTAGGATCTCCTGGGTCTCGCTGTGTGTGTGTTTGTGTGTGTGTGTGGGGGGGGGAGGGGCGAATGCTGGGGGCCTCTAATGCCTTGTGCTTTCAAACAACAAAGAAGGTTCCAGAAACAGCTGACGCTGATGGGGACTTGCTAAGCGCTGAGCTAAGCCTCTCACCTGCATTTTCAACATTTCATTCACATGAGGCAGATACTGTCATCAGGTTTTGCAAATGAGGAAACTGAGGTTGGTTTCTCCCTTGTCAGAAACGTCCTATATTTTTAATGTGTACAATGGACTTAATTTTTGCTGAATAATAAAGCCTGCCAATCACCATGAGAAGAAACAAAACAAAAAAACCCACGAAAACCAAACGGCCCTCTGCAGGGAAGCAGTGCGCGGCCCAGGGAGCGGCGCGCTCAGAGCCGTTGGTGATTATCTGGTAATGGGCAGATAATCTGCACAGACTCCTGCAGCGGGTCTCGTGTGGAAACGAGACCCAGAAGGATGGAGACGCCAGCTCCCGGGGTCTTGAGCACCCGACTCTGGGTGCAAACGTCACCAGACACAGCCCGGCAGCTGAGGCAGATCCTGCTCCTGCTCCTCCCTCCCTTCCCCTCCAGGGGGCCTCCCACCTGCATCCCTCCCCTTTTTGAAAGTGCTGGGCCATGTCCGTGCTGAGGGATGGGTGATTGATGCCCTTCTATTCAGCAAGCAGCCCCGCACAGAACTGGCGTGGAAGGTGGAGGGCGGGGGAGAGGAGGGGCGGCAGCAGCAGGGGAGCCCTGCAGGCCCTCCAGGCCTGGGCAAAGAAAGCAGCAGTGGGCGGCTCTGGGACTGCACCTGTTTGCTCTGGTGGGAGGAGGGAGCAGGCAGCGGCTCCCGAAAGGCTCCAGGATGACCGGCTGGAGGGGCTGGGCAAGGCTGGTGCCCTCAGTGTCCTGGCTGCTCTGCTACAACCTGCCTCTTCCTGCTTCTCCATCTTCCCCAAGCTCTTCTCCATGGGAGGGGAGGGGGCGGCTTCCTGAGTCAGTGTGCAGACGCTGAGCCTGCTAGGGCCTTGGAGCCCAGCCTTCGTGGCTGCAGAATAAAATGTGGAGAATGGAGGATCTCACAGGGGCAGCACTGGGGCTCAGCTCTGTGTGTGACCCTTCCCAAACACAGGATGCCGGCTGGAGGCCCCACTGACGCACATATCTGTAATTTCCACGAGACCATGAGCCATGCCCAGCCCCACGTACACACACAGGGGGCCTAGCTCAGCCCCATTCTTCACACATGGCAAGCACTCCATATTTGCTGAATGAATCATAAAAGGTCATCTCATTCTCCCACGAACCTGGTGCCCAGCACTGCCCTGTTCCGGGTGCTCTGGCAGGATGCTGCGACGCTGCCCCAGCATATAAGGTGGAGGATTCTCTCCATGACACCAACCAGTGGGCTACAAATGCACCAAGGAGGGGCAGGCATTTGGCCTAGCGGTTAAGATGCCTGCATCCCACATCGGGCGAGCTGGGTTTGATTCCTGGTTCTAGCCTCCTGTTAATGCACACCCGGGAGGCAGCAGGTGATGGCTCAAGTGCTTGGGTCCCTGCTACCCACATGGAAGATCTGGGTTGAGTTCCCAGTTCTCTGTTTCAGCCTGGACCAGCCCTGGCTATTGTAAGCACTTGGGGGAGTGAATGAGCAAGATGAGAGCCCTCCCACACTCTTTTTGCCTCTCAAATACATTTTTTAAAAATGCAGTAAGGAATGCAAAAGATGATAGATTCACAGGGCTTGGAGATACCTTTGTGATCCCACTGCCCAGCTCTCTCATTTTACAGATGGGAAGACTGAGGTTTAGACAGAATTAACTCAGCAAAGCTGTAAAGCACATAGGAGCAGACATAGGAATCTGGGTCTTCTTGCTCAGGCGCAACCATTCTCTTACCCACCCTCCACTGCCCCTCTGCCTGGAAGAGCTCAGCTGGGGCTGACTCTGTGTCAGCTGCTAGCCCAGTCTCCAGCCAGGCTCCCCTCCATGTGCAGCCAGCTCACGCCCACGCACAGGCTCCTGGGGAGGACCAGCAATTAGTTTTCATTGTGCTGCTCAGCACAACCTGCACCACAGAAAGACTGCGTGTTCCCAGCACCCAGATCAATGTGGGCTGGCAGGTGAGAGTTCCAGGGCCGGCCGGGGGGAAGCAGACAACAGACGGTCAGGGTCTGGGTCTTGGTGGAAAGCACCAAGTTGGAGGCAGGACCTCCTTCTGCCCAGCTGAGGCCACCCAGGGCTTCAGGGACCCTCAGGCCGCCCAGAGCCCTCACTTTCTGAGCACACTCAATCACACGGCCCCCAACAGTGAATTCACGGGTGTGACAGGGGCTGCAGGGGACAGCTGGTCCAAAGCTCAGGTGCACACCTGCCCCAACTCTACAGGCATGGAGCAAAGGCCCTGGCTTGTCCACCTGCAGACACAGCTGCGAGATAGCTCCATGAACTGAAGCCACATCTTGGAGCCCCACCCCCCCCCCCCGCCCCCAACCAGGGCATGGCCAATGGGCTGGTGACTGCCCAACCTCCCAAACCCTCTCCAGCAGGCCTTATAGATGCCCCAGTGGCAAGTGCCTCAGTGAGGGGTTTTCCCAGGACTCCTACTGACTGTGCCCAAGGAGGTGTATGGGGGGGGGGGTGGATCCTACAAAATGGTGACCTTGAAGGTGGAAGTGGGCACAGCATGCCCAGTGCTAGCAAGGAAAAACGTGGCCCACGGAGGGGTCTGGAGTAGCCTTCAGGGGCCCAAGCCCCCTGTTTCAGGGACTGGCTCCAAGGCCCTGCTCCTCAGCCCTGAGGACGGTGGCGCCTGCTGCTCATGTCCACCCCACTTCTTTTTCCCTGCTTCCTGTTTTGCCTCCACTGATAAGAACATGGGTCCTGGGAGGGAGGGAGTCTTGAGGGACTTGTCTCCTTCTCTGATACAAAATCGCTGGTGCCACCACTGTGCCTGGCCCTAGAGCACTCACACGGAACGGGCTCACTCAGCTGGCGTGATTGGTTAAAGACCACGTGACTCTGGCCCCTGTGGCCAATCAGGACGCTGCTTTGGCCTGAGAGTCCCTGGCGCCCTGGGGCAGGGTGGGGCTGCCGCGGAGCGCGGGGCACTCACTCAAGGACGTCCCGGTTGAACTGCTTCTTGCTGTTGCCCAGGAACTCTCCGATCATCTGGCGGCTGAGGCCCTTACGCTGCAGGAGGAAGTGGGCCACGCCGATGGGGGTGTCGGGGATGAAGCCGCGCGAGATCAGGAACTGGATGCCCTTGTCCGGGTTTCTGGAGTGGCGTGGAGGTGGAGGGGGGAAAGAAGCAGCAGAGTGAGCCAAGCTGGCCTCGGAGTCTTCGATAGCTACCTCCACGCCCATGCAGCCATGAAAAGTGCCTTCAGATCCTTGGAAACCGAGCTCTCGGGAAACGCCAGGATCCTGAATGCTGCACAGGTCCCCCCCCCCCCCCCCCCCCCCCCCCGCCCAGGGGAAGCATCTCTCGAACCTGAGGCCAGCCTCCAAGGCTTCCTCTCTGGGGATGGTGCAGGGGCCCAGTGTGGAGGTGGAGGAGAAGGGCCCTTCTCCATGGAGCTCCATTCCCCAGTGGCCCTTTCTCCCTGCCTGCAGTCTGGGCCAAATCCCCAGTCCCCACCTGGAGGCAGGAATGAGGGTAGGGAGACAGGTGACATCTCCCACGGGGCCCTCCTGTTCTTCCAGGCTGCTTTTCCCCTCTGGACTCTCCGTGTGTGGGTGTAGGGCTGTGTCTTAAGCAGATCCCTGCCGCTGCCTGAGCTGTTTCTTACCGCGCTGGGAGAAGGTAAGAATGGAAATAGAGGGTGAGCATTTGGAACCCTTTATGGCACGGTGTCATTTGCGGGACAGTTCACTTTTACCGTATTTTACAAGAGTATCAGCCACAACATATTGAGGTGGGGATACCAGACTGGTCCTTTGCTACCCATAGTTTGAGAAGCACTGCTGTGAGTGGTACGAGGGTCTGGGGGTTTTCTTGAGCATGTGACAATGATGCTGTGGGTGGGGGCGGCTGGGGGGCTTTCTCCCAGGATGCCAGCCAGGTGTGGAAGAACAGAGCAGGGATTTAGAGCCCCACGTGTCTGGTCTCGCGAGCTCACCTCGCCTGTGTGAGCCTGTTTCCTTGTCTGGAAAGTGGCATGGAAACGCCTGCTCTAGAGCCTGTTGGGAAGTTTGCAGATGCTGGGTGTCTGGGGAGCTCTGAACAGCGGCGACTGCCCCTAGGACAGGAGCTTCCTGAGCGCAGAGGATGTGCCTCACGCGTCATTGTGGTCACAACGCCTGGCACTCAGGAAATCCCAGTTGAAGGGATAGAGGAACACACAGGCGGGCAGCAATGATGTCATGTTCCTGGCTCAGGAGCAAGGCTGAGTGGAGGGTTCTGAGTGTCTTCTTGTACTTTTCCATGGGAGGGCGTGTGTGCTTCCTCTGCTTGGCACCGGGTGTATACATTCCTATCTGGTTGGGGACCTGAGCCCTGACAGTTGTTCACGGCTCTCCCCCAGGCGCCTTTCTCTCCTCGCCCTCTGCTTGCTCCATAACTCTCTTCCCTGTCTCCCCTCCTTCCTCCGTCACCCACTCTACTCTCCAGCTCTCAACTCATCTCCTTTCTCCTGGGGTCTGCCGTGCCTGCACACCCTGCCCCTCACCCCACCCACCCCTGGAGGCCACCCTGTTTCCCCCGTCTTTCTGTTCCACCTCAATGATTTCTGTGGTTCTTGCACTGCCTGGACTCTTATTTACGTAATATTAGATTTTCTTTTCAATTATTTTGATTTTCAAACAATAACAGTAGTACCAGAGTACTTCCATAAATTCATGCAGAAAGGGAATTAAAGAGAAGCTTATTTTGATGCAGAGTATTCAAAATCGATGCATATGAGGTCATGGGAAGTGCACACCACAAAAAACCACCATGAAATAAATTCTCTTAATTCCACTTTCCCACCAACTTTTTGGAGCACCCCAGTAGTTGTGAAAACATATGTTGTGTTATTTCGCCCGCCTAACCCTTCTTGAAATAAACCCAGCATGGTGAAAAAGAAAATGTGTGCTTCCTGGACATTATCTGGCCCCACCCCCACCCCAGGGAGGGCGGTGGGATAACTTGATGAACCACCCAGCACCCTGCTGGCTGAGGTGCGAGCGCACGTGTGTATATGTATGTGTGTGGGGGTAGGGGGTGTCCCAGACCGTCCCAGGGCTCACGCACATGTTGAAGAGGTTGAGGCCAATGCGGTAGAGCCGCTTGCGCAGCGTGTCGGTGGAGAGCGTGGGCGACTTGCAGCTGGCCGGATTCTCGCAGTGGTACCGGGGCAGGCTCAGGATCATGGCCTGCAGCGCCTCTTTGGAAGCGGTCGCCGAGGCCTCGGAGCCCGACTTGGCCGATTTGGTGGATGTGCTACTGCTGCTCAGCTGCTCCGAGTGGTCGCCTACATCCGCCTCGGCCTCAGCCGCTCTGCACGCTTCCCCTGACTCTTCTTCCTCCTCCTCTTCCTCCTGGGCCTCCACTGCTGCGGCTTCCTCCGCCACGGCCTCTGCGGCCCCTGGCAGGGCCGTCCCTGCCTCTGCTCGCGGGTCCTCGGCGGGCGCGTCCCCCTGACCCGCAGGGGGCGTCTCTGGGGCCTCCTGCCCGGGATGCTCGCCCTCCTCGTTGGCGCTCTCCGAGGGCTCTGCGGCGGCCGGGGCAGCCTGCGCGCCCAGGCAGTTGGCCACCGACAGGGCCGTGGACGAGGAGACAGAGATGTTCTGGCTGGCGATCTGCACCGTGACGTCCCGAAACGCCATCATGAGGGTGCCGCTGTGGCCCTGGGGCAGGCCCCCAGCTTCGGCGGCCTCCTCCCCGGGCCCTGGGCCCGCTCCGGAAAGCTCCCGGCTCTCGGCCTCCAGGCCCGGCGGCCCCGCGCCGGCGCGCAGGGCCTGGTGGATCTGGTATGCACCGCTCTCCTGCAGGGAGCACATGGTCTTGAGGCTCCAGGTGCTGAGGGCGTCGTCGATGGACTTGGCCAGGGACTGCACCTGCTCACTGAAGGAGTCCTCCAGCTCGGTGAGCGCGCCCGCCAGGCTGGGCGGCAGGGAGGGCGAGCGTCCCAGCGGCAGCCCCACGAGGCCGCAGCCCTCCATGAACGCCTTCTCGGCCGCCAGGCTCTCGGCCATGGGCGCCCGCACCTTGCGCAGGGAGATGCGCCGCGGCAGGCGGCTCTCCAGGAGCGAGTTGCGGATCTTCTCGAAGTTCTTGCTGAGCTGGTACTGGCGGAAGGCGGTTTGGATGGTGCAGGCGGCGCGCCGGGATACCAGGTGGCCCCCGTACTTGTGTTCTAGCATTTCAATCTGCAGCGGGGACAGAGATGGGGAAGGGCTCAGCAGGGGAAGGGGTGGCACCGTGCTCCCGAATGCTCCACCCACAGGGCGAGACCCCCGGCCACACTTGGGCAGGGCCCAGGAACGCAAAGCGGGGGACTCCTAGCGCCCAAATCTGAAGATTGCTGTGCTCCGGGGTTCTTGGCCAGGCTCCCAGAAATGCAGGATTTAGGGTTCCATTGTGGGACTTCTTGATGTTCCGAGGGGGCAAGGTATAGAGGAGCTACTGACGGTCTCAGACACGGCTGCTGGGGTAATTATTTTAAAACGTGCCGGTAGAGGCCCCGCGGCTCACTAGGCTAATCCTCCGCCTTGTGGCGCCGGCACACCGGGTTCTAGTCCCGGTCGGGGTGCTGGATTCTGTCCCGGTTGCCCCTCTTCCAGGCCAGCTCTCTGCTGTGGCCAGGGAGTGCAGTGGAGGATGGCCCAAGTGCTTGGGCCCTGCACCCCATGGGAGACCAGGATAAGTACCTGGCTCCTGCCATCGGATCAGTGTGGTGCGCCGGCCGCGGCAGCCATTGGAGGGTGAACCAACGGCAAAAAGGAAGACCTTTCTCTCTGTCTCTCTCTGTCACTGTCCACTCTGCCTGTCAAAAAATTAAAAAAAAAAAAGTGCCGGTAGAATTTTGACTCAGCAATTAAATTGCTGCTTGGGGCGCCTACATCCCGCATCCCAGCCCTTGGTTTGCACCCTGGCTCTGCTCCTGATTCCAGCTTCCTGCTAAGGTGCACCCTGGAGGCAGCTGGAGATGGCTGAAGCACCTGGGTCCTTGCCACCTATGTGGGAGACCTGGAGTGAGTTCCAGGCTCCCAGCTTCAGCTTGGCCCAGTCCCAGCCGTTATGGGCATTTGGGGAGTGAACCAGCAAATGGGAGAGCTGTCTCTCTCTTTCTGCCTTTCAAATAAAATGAAAATAAATAAAATTTTAAACTGCTTGTGTCAGCAATGCACACAGCAATATTAACAGATGAAATGCATGTCTTGAATTTGCATTAAGATACTTTGCCCAAAAAAGTGGCTAGCTTAGACAGTATCATATTAATATTAATAAATATGGTTGACACTGGATGATGGCTGTATGGGTGTTTATGACCGTTGATTCTACTTTTGTGCACCTTTAAAATAATAATGAAAAATTAATCAGAAATGTGGAAAAAATCTGCTGCTACTGCTGAGCACCTGCTGCCCCTGTCGGCATTGGTGCCACACACTGGCACCCTCCCATCTCCTGGGGAGCAGGATAAGGGTTGGAACTGGGATTTGGCCATCTCTGCCATCTCAGCACCCAGCCCAGGTCTGGCCTCTGCAGATGTTTAATAAATGTGAATTTAATGAAAAGATGGGTGGATGTCTCCAGAGTGGGAGTCCCCCCAGGCTACCCACAGTTACACTTCTCTTTGCCTCTGTTCTCCACAATGGGAGCTGCCCTCTCAGGACAGGGCAGGGCCAGCTGGATGCTGCTACCTCACCTGGGCAGGTCTGAGCCCAGGAGAGCATCTCATGGGCTGGTTTGTCCTTTGGGCTCCTCCTTGTCTCCTCTCAGGTCTGTGCCCCATGTCTGTGGCCTTTTCCCCCCTGAGGTGGCTCTGTCCTCATCTCTCTCTTTTATCAAGCCTTCTCAGGGAAGGGCTGGAAAGATACCCCCTCTCCGCGATGGATGAGCGAATAGCATTTAAGGCTGCCTGCAGGACAGTTTTGCATTTAAATAAAGGACAAGGCCCATGTGAAGGGGGTGGGCTTCATTGGTGGCCCATGGTCAGACTGTGATCAGAGAAGACTGGGACTTGAGAAAGTGTCCCCGGCCTTGAAATCAGGTCCCCCTGTTCACAGCCACCTTTCCCCTGCATGCTTGTGGCTCCTGAGCTATGAGTTGTGATGGGATAGGGGAGGGCTGAGCTTAGCCACTCAAGGCGAGAATGACATCTTCATGGTCACACTGGGATGTGGGATGGCACCCCACAGCACAGGCACCCTCTTATAGAAACAACTCCAACCCTCAGGGACAATCCCGGGTAAACTGGGCCACCTCAGTGCTTGTCTGCAGCTCTTCCAACCTTGCCATTTCGGTGCCCTTTGCCATTCCTACACCTAGAGACATCAGGTGTCCATCTCCACATTCACCCCTGCTCCCTACTCCATGGGGCTCTAAGCAGCTCTTTAGAATAGGTGTACACGGCCCACAAGGCCCCCTGTCTGACTTTCCCAAGAAGTCTTTGTTTTTCACAGGGTACAAGGCCCTAAGCAGAAGCTGGCAGCTCTGCCCATGGTGTCAAGACCCTTATGTGTTCAAGGTCTTCAGGGTGCTTTTGAAGAGCCCACCAGTGTTCATATCTATTGCTGCAAATGTGCCAACGCTTACCAGCTCCAGTTCACACCCATGTCTCTGTCCTCAGAGTTGTGCGTGTTGGCAGCCTGGGCACAGCTCAGCTCGGCTCTTTGCTTGGCGTGTCAGCAGGCTGGCATTAAGGTGCCTCTGTATGTGGGCCTCTCAAGCTCACTGTGGCCAGCAGAATTCAGCTCCTCGCCAGACTGCAGGCCTGAGGCTCTCGGGTCCCAAAGGCCGCCTTGCTGCCCCCTGCTACATGCTCCTCTCTACTACGTGGTGGCCTGCTCCTTCAAAGCCTATACGAGAGTGACTCTCTGAGCCATGGCTTCTAAAACTATTATTTATTTGTCTGAGGGGAAGAGAGAGGGATCCTACTTACTGGTTCTCTCCTCAAATCCTGCAGCTGGGGGAAGGAGGGCCCAGGGCCTGGAACTGGAAACTCAATCTGGATCTCCCACATGGATGGCAGGAATCCAAGGGTCTGCATCAGCAGGAAGCTGGATTCAGGAGCCTGAGCCCAGAATTGCACCCAGGCACTTTGCCACGAGACAGGAATGTCTTAACTACGAGGCCCAACACCTGTCCCCTTTCCCTTTAAAGGGCTCACTTAAAACATTTAAAAAATATATTTTCATTTTATTAGGAAGGCAGAAGGAGTCAGAGAGGGAGCTCCCATCTGCTATTCACTTCTCAAATGCCTTCAACAGCCAGGGCTGATTCAGGCCAAAGCTGGGAGCCTAGAACTCAACCCAGAGATCCTACGGGGGTGGCAGCAAACCTAGTACTTGAGGCAGCCTCTACTGCCTTCCAGGCTACACATAAGCAGGAATCTGGGTTGGAAGTGGAGGAGCCGGGACTTGAACCAGGCACTCCTGTATGGATTGTATGCACCCCAAGCATCATCCTAACCATTGTGCCAAAAGACTGCTCCTAACAGGTTCACCTGATGAGGTCAGACTCACCAGGATGCTCCCCTTTTTGGATAATTCAAAGTCATCTGATTGGTCTCCTCGTTCTGGGAGGGATAGCCTGTGATATTCACTAGTCCCCTCCACACTCAAAGGGAGTGGGTTCTAGAGCTGCCTTAGAATGCTGCTTGCCACACCAATTGGACAGTTGCCAGGTTGCTTTCTCAAAAACGCATGGAAAAATAGAGTTAAAAGGTACATTGGTTTCTGTACAAAAACTGTTTTGAGATCCATGCATAGGTTTTTTTTTTATAATATATATTCTCCATGAACTTTTAAAATGAAAAACCTATGTATGGGTTCCAAGTTTTGCTTTTTTTGCACCCAGCCGATTCCCCTTTTTCCATAAACTTTCTGAAGTACCTTCACGGAGAGCTGCCTCAGAAGCGTTCTGCTCCTGCTCAGGCAGAAATCATAGCAAAAGGAAGAGAACACTGAACTTGGCTCATTCTCTTGCTGAACTCTGGAAGGGAGATCTGTCCTTAGCTTAGGCAGGAGAGTCCTCCAAGCGCAAGCGCAGAGAGAGGGGGACTGCTGAGCGCTTAGATGCCTCCTTCTACCCAATTCCTGTCTCCCTTTGGCTGGAGCTATGCAGGCACCATGAGAAACCGACACATGCACTTCACGTCTCTTTTGCACCTGGCCTGTTGGTCGTTTAAATTCAGGACCAAGAGCATTCCTGGGAACACAGGGAAGATAGGCGATCCACTGCCCAAGGAGTGACCCCCATAGTAAGGGGCCATCCTCATGTTCTGCTGCCGTCCCACTTGGAGGCAGAAGCCTGGGTGAGGTTAACCCCGTAGCCTCCTGCTACACTCAGTGTCTATGTTTCACCCACATGGAAAAGAAAACCAGAGTTTAAATCCTTAGATCTGTCCCATCAGCTCCGCCACTAGACTTTAAGGCCCAGGGAGGCAAGAGACTGCCTGCCATGGTCACTGCCTCACCCCAAATATGTAGACAGTGTACAAAGGAGGTCTTTAGTGAATGAATATATATCACATACATTAGAGAATTAATTCCAAAGTTGTCCTTGCAACTCTCAGAATCCTCCCTCACCTGAACCATAGCTCTTCTCTCCCAGGGTGGGGGAGCTGACCCCCACCATCTGACTTGCATTTCCAGTCTCTGCCCTTCAATGTGCCACTTGCCACGTGCCTGCAGACCCTCCCAGATCTCCCCCGACCAAGCCATAGCTCTGCTTGACTTCCCAGCCTCTGCTATGCTAACCCAATCTCTTTCTATTTCTATTGGTCCGCTTGGAAGGCCCGCCTACCCTCTGCCTTGCCCCATGAGCAAATGGCAAGCCCCGATCCAGCCCCGGATGGCCTAACACCTTGCACTCCGGCTCCTCTCCTGCAAGGCTCCTGAAATGGCTTTCGGAAAGGTCAGCAGTGACCTTCTTACCACCAAAGCCAATGGCCCACCCTCAACCTCTCTCCCTTCTGCAGCTCTCGATCTTTCTGCCACCAGCTTGCATGACTCCGTCTTGGTTTTCCTGTCTCCATGCAGCTCCTTAATCTGCATTCCAGCTATAGAATCCCGAAGTGTGCTGGTTACAGGTCACACCAGTGCTGGCTCCCACTTTCCACACATAGTGTAATTATTTCTTTTCTTTCTTTCTTTTTTTTTTTTTTTTTTTTTTTTTTTTTTTTTTTTTTTTTTTTTTTGACAGGCAGAGTGGACAGTGAGAGAGAGAGACAGAGAGAAAGGTCTTCCTTTGCCGTTGGTTCACCCTCCAATGGCCGCCACGGCCGGCGCGCTGTGGCCAGTGTACTGCACTGATCCGATGGCAGGAGCCAGGTACTTATCCTAGTCTCCCATGGGGTGCAGGCCCAAGCACTTGGGCCATCCTCCACTGTACTCCCTGGCCACAGCAGAGAGCTGGCCTGTAAGAGGGGCAACCGGGACAGAATCCGGCACCCCGACCAGGACTAGAACCCGGTGTGCCAGCGCCGCAAGAGGAGGATTAGCCTAGTGAGCCACGGCGCTGGCTTACAGTTTAATTATTTCCTCGTGCACTCCTGGGCAATGTCCATGATGTCCCTGTTGGGAGTCATTAAGGGAGCCCCTGAGAGCTGATGGCTGACAGCTCATTAAGAAGGGACCATGGCAGGCAGAGCCTCTGTAATGCCTCTGAGTGTGTTTCACAGGTCAGTGTCTTCCCAGTTCGAGAACCTCCTCTGTGATCATAATTTCACCCAACTTGAACAGACTGACAAGTAAGCATTAAAACGGGGAATATCCAACCCCAGATCTGTCTCTTACTCGCTGGTTGAACTTGGCCAAGTGTCTTGATGTCTCTGACTCTCAGTGTTCTTGTCTGTCATGTGACGTAAATCCTGCTGACTCCGTAGTTTGTGTTGAGGATGAAATTATTTCGTGCAGCACCAGGCACACAGCAGGTGCTCAGTAAGTGACGGCTATTTGATTCTGACAGTGGTGATGTGAGTGCCTCTCGAAACTCCATTTCTAGCCTCGATCCTAGAACTACATTCCCGACAGCCTCCTGGGCCCATCTCTCTGCCTATACGAAGCATTGTCTTTCCCCACCCTGCCTAAATCAGCCCTTGGTTCTTACAACACTCAGTTTGGGAAATTTGTGTTTGTCAGCCTCGGAGTCCCATGGTCCCCTACTCCCAATGCCTGTTGCAATTATCCTTGATCTTTGTACCAGCAAGTCTACTTGTTTGCTTGTGCAGCTCTGTCGGGCTCCTAACTGGCCCCTGACACTATCTGAACCCGCTCCTGCCTCTC